>NC_133419.1:28708333-31109166 GCF_049350105.2 Macaca mulatta | reverse complement strand
GTAAAGCAACCTCTCTGTCCGTCAATTTCCTCATCTATACAATGGGGAAAATAATATGCTCCATCACCATCACAGGGCTGCTGTCAAGATGAAATGAGTTAATCTACGTGAAGCACTTAGAACAATGCCTCGAACATAGCAAATGCTATATAAATGTTAGCTGTTCACAGCAAAAGTAAAAAAACAGATGCGAAACTCAAGTTAAAGCCTATGTAAAACTACATCACCTCCAACATTTCCTACCCATTTTCATGCTTCATTTTAGTCCTCAGCACTTTAAATGAACATCCTCTACATTTTACATGTCTGTGTTTCTTATTATCTGTCTCCCCCACTAAAATGGTGGCTCCATGAGGACAGGGGTTTCTATGCCCCCAGCAAGTAGTCGGCCCACAATAGGCCATACTACAGGGTTAGCGACCGGGTTCCTAGCTGGAGATGAAGCTCACTCTCCTGAACTCATTCCTAGCCTTGCACCACCTGAAACAGTGGCCAGCTGTCCAGCCAGGGAAGTGGAAGCCACATGACAAAGTTTTTCCAAGGGGTACTAGAAGTCTCCAAGCTGACACTCCATGTGACCAGGCAGGGGGCAGGCAGGGTTCGGGGAGGTAGCCCGCCTCTTCGAAGCACAGAGCTGAGCAAGTCTCAGGGTTAAGACAGAGGGCCGCCAAGGCTGGGAGCTGAGAATTCCCAACTCTGGTCCTCGCGCCTGTCTTAGTGGAGCTCTCAGGACGTACCTGGTCATCCATGGTGTTAACCCCATCTGGCCCCAAGGCCTCAATGGCTTGGTTGATGAGGTCCGTCCTCCCACAGTTGAGCATGCGGAAACCCAGGTCCTGGTTGAATTTTTCAGTAGCTGCTCGGGCATCCAGCCTCCGGAAGGAACTGAAACAGTGTTCAGGTCTGCCCAGAAGAGACCCAAAGGTGCATGTGACTGTATGCAGACAGCAACTTTCAATGATGTGACACAGATGCGTGAGGCTTACATGTAGAGTGAGGATGAGGATGGGTGGGGAGAAGGGCCAGGGAGTTATGATCAGATCAGCAATTACTGTCCCCATCATGTTCTGTGACATGAAGGGCACACATTTCTGCTTTTCTATAAGTACATTAAAAAATTGCTTGGGGGCCAGGTGCAGTGGCTCACACCTGTAATACCAGCACTTTGGGAGGCCAAGGCAGGTGAATCACTTGAGGTCAGTCAGGAGTTTAAGACTAGCCTAGTCAACGTGATGAAACCCCGTCTCCACTCAAAATACAAAAATTAGCCAGGCATGGTAGCATGTGCCTGTAATCCCAGCTAATCAGGAGGCTGAGGGAGGAGAATCAATTGAACCCAGGAGGCGGAGGTTGCAGTGAGCCAAGATTGGGCCACTGCACTCCAGCCTGGGCAACAGAGCAAGACTCCATCTCAATCAATCAATCGATCAATAAGTAAGTAAGTAAGTGTTCTGAGCCCTCATTGCTTCAACTGGCAGAAAACAAAGACTCATGTAAAACAATCTGTTATGGGGCTGCCCCGAGCAGGAAGCAGCTCCCACCCAGACTCGTGCCATAGCACTTGGTTGTATACTGTTTGCGTCGAGCAGGCTGCACTCAGCCTGTAAATGGTCACCCTGGCCAGGTTCTAGTGTTTAGCTCTGTGTTCTCTCTCTTTAAGACTTCCTGGTGAGGCCCAGAAGTACCAAACAGATGGCAGAGAGTGGCATAGACTCCCATTTGCAAACAATGCAACCTACATGGAAAGTCACAGATAATGCCTGTGTTATAGGGGTCACATCACGGACGTCCAGTTGGCAGCTTTGGCCTGGAGCCTTGGTTGGGCCAAAATGTAGAAAGTTCATGTCCTAGAATGGGGTTTGGGCCTTCTGCATGAAGACAGAGGCCTGGGTTTGGGCAGAGGGTTAAAAAAAGATATAAGGCCAGGTGCGGTGGCTCATGCCTGTAATCCCAGCACTTTGGGAGGCGGAGTTCGGTGGATCACCTGGGGTCAGGAGTTTGAGACCAGCCTGACCAACATGGTAAAACCCCATCTCTACTAAAAATACAAAATTACCCAGACGTGATGGTGCATGCCTGTAAGCCCAGCTATTTGGGAGGCTGAGGCAGGAGAATCGCTTGAACCCGGGAGGCAGAGGTTGCAGTGAGCTGAGATCGCGCCATTGCACTCCAGCCTGGGCAACAGAGCGAAACTCTGTCTCAAAAAAATATATATATATATTTTTTAAAATTTTAAAATAAAGTAGATAAAAGGCTCTCACGGGCCGAGGATGGCCAGGGAAGCTTCTCTAGAAAAGCTCCTCAGCAAATGAGTGTACTGTGAGAGGCACTTAGGCAAGGAAATTAGGAGCACAGGCTTGGAGGCCGTATGGACCTGGGTTCAAATCTGGACACAGTAAAGCACTAACTGAGTATCTGTGGGCAAGCTACTGTTCCCCTCTGACCTTCAGCTTCTTCATCTGTAAGACGGGCACGATTGCCTCTTCTCTACACTTGTCAGGAGGACTAAGATAATACACATAAAGAGGAAGGGCTCAGCACCTGCACCCAGGAAGGGCTCCACGTGGTGTCAATGACAGGAACAGAGGAAAGAATGGGCCCACTTCTGCCCCTCAGCCCCCAAGTATCCCAGAGTCAGATGTGTGGGCTCTCCTGCCCCATTCCCAATGTGTGTGTCCTCTGTGTAGCAGACCAGCAGCTGCAGGAGACGTTTCCAGACGGCAGCAAAGGTCTGCAATCGATCTGTTCCCATACTCAGCCTTGGCCTTTGCAGACGACACCCTTAGAGCAGCTCAAATGTGCTGCAGCCCCTGCTCTCTGACCCCCTCCCAGCCACCTGGGGAAGAAGCTAGCAGAGGGGAGCCGCTGGGGGCAGGACGTGGATGCCGGGGTCCTCCCTCCTCCCTGGTTCATACTTGAGCTGCCGAGGTTCACAGTCCAGACCAGGCAGCAGCAGCCGGGCCGCCTGCCGGATGTCGCCGCTGTCCACGGTGAGGCTGCGGCGGTGCTCTGCGTAGGTGATGGCCACGCGCATCCACTCCATGAGGGGTGGCAGCAGCATGAAGGGCCTGTGGGGCAGCAGAGAGAGGGTCAGGCGGTGGGTGGGGGTCCCTGCAGGGCAGCAGAGAGAGGGTCAGGCCTAGGGAGAGTGCTCCCTGAAAGGCAGCAGGGGACCCCTCAAGCACACACATGCTCACAGGCGGCCACCAAGGCTGATCACCCCTTGCAGGGGACCTACTCCTTCTGCTCACAGAGACCCAGACTGAACCTGCAATGCACAGAAGGAATTTCTGTCATGAACCATTAGCAGAACCTGAGGGCCCTCAGGTGGCCCAGGGAAGGAATGGTTCCCCAGTGTGTGGAATTGGGGACCTTGTCCCCTCCAAAGAGTTCAGTCAGGGTCCCCAAGTGTTCTCTGCAGAGGGGAGAAGCTGCACAGCTAAGAGTCTCACAGACCCAGGTCCAAACCCAGGGCTGCCACCAGCAGCATCAGGTCACCATCCCCTCTAACAAGCACACACGAGTCTGTTTCTCCATCTGCAACACGCATGTGATACCTCCTTATCGAGGCTGTCATGAGGCCAAATGGGACGACGCATATTACGCTGTTGTGCAACATTAATGACCACTGCTTCCTCACCTGGCACCTAGGCCGAGGTGGGCTGACACCACTTCCTGTGCCAGGCCACGGTTGCCCCCAGTTTGGTACTCAGGGAAGAGTAGTGGCCTCCGCCGGGCTCAGTGGCTCACCTGTAATCTCAGCACTTTGGGGGGCCGAGACGGGCGGATCACGAGGTCAGGAGATCGAGATCATCCTGGCTAACACGGTGAAACCCCGTTTCTACTAAAAAATACAAAAAATTAGCCGGGCGTGGAGGCGGGCGCCTGTAGTCCCAGCTACTTGGGAGGCTGAGGCAGGAGAATGGCGTGAACCCGCGATGTGGAGCTTGCAGTGAGCTGAGATCTGGCCACTGCACTCCAGCCTGGGCGACACAGCGGGCCTCTGTCTCAAAAAAAAAAAAAAAAAAAAAAAAAAAAAAAGAAGAGTAGCGGCCTCAGGTCCCACAGAGAGGAATGGTCCTAGCGGGTCCGAGAATCACTAAGAGCCCACAAAAGCAAGGAGAGGCGGCGGCAGGCTTAGCCCGCTCTGCGCCACCAGGGGACGCCACGTGCACAGCCTGTGCTGGGACCTGACTGCGGCGCAGGCGGCGCCCGCCCCTGCCCGCGGCCAGCGGCTCAGATTCAGTCAGGGCGGCGGGGGCGCGTTTCTGTCCTCTGCCAGCTCTGGCAAGGCTCCGTGTTGAAGCCCCCTCAGGAGACCACTTCGCCGTCCAACAGACCTCCCCGCCGCGGAGGGGCCCGGATGGCAGCCTGTAGCTTCATGACTTAGTGGGACACCCACCTGCTCTGCCCAGAATGGATGGAGATCTTTCCCTGCACTGTCACAGGAACAAGGCAGCCCTGGAGCCCTGCCCCTCACTCATGCTGTTCTCCCTGATGACAGCCCAGAAGTCAGCCTCCCGGCTCCTGCCTGTTCCCAGCCCCTCCCGATGCCACTCTTGTCCTTCCTTTCAAACTAAGCCAGGGAGCGGGCAGGCAGCCAGGGGCAGGCGGCCAGGCCTCCGGCCACCCCAGCTCCCTCGGGGCTCTTGGAGTGTCCAGCCGGTGCGGTCACTGCGGTCTCTCCCCTTGACATGCCGCTAAGTGCTCTGGCCAGGAAAAAGATGTCCATTCTCTCTCCTCAGCTAGGAAGTAAGCCGCCTCCAGGGAGTCATCCTGGGCTGCCCTCGGAACCCCTATCTCAGGTCTCCAAAAGCTCAGGTCATCTCCAGAATTCTAAAAGTTTCTCTCCTTGAGGGCAAAGAATGCTTTTATTTTAAAAACTAGCCAACAAAATGTAAATGCTCCTTGACTTAGGATGGGGTTACTTCCCAATAAACCCACTGTAAGTTGAAAATATCCTCAGCGAAAATGCATTGAATACACCTCACCTACTGAACAGCTTACCTTAAACATGCTCAGAACACCTCCATTAGCCTACAGTTAGGCAAGATTATATAACCCAAAACCTATCTTATAATAGTGTTGAACATCAGTGTAACTACTGAATCCTGCACTGACAGTGAAACACAGAATGGTTGTGTGCGTACTCTAAGTAGTTTCTACTAAATGCATGTCGCTTTCACACCACTGTAAAGCTGAAAAATTGTAAGTTGCACCATCGCAAGTCAGGGATTTTCTGTAATCAGAAGTGATCTTGAAGGTCTTTCCTTTGGGAAGGTATTCTAATGTTCTGGTTCTGTCACTTCCAAAACTATTCCTAGGTTTGAGCCACTTAACTGGTCCACTGAGCGCACCAATCCGTATGAAGGGAAGGGCCACAGGCCAGTAAAGCCTCGCTATCTCTGGCCCTGAAAGCCTCCCAGAACTTCACCTCACCCTATCTCCCGCCCTGGCTCACCCCCGTCACCAGGACACACCACCAGCACTCATGCACCTCAAGCCCACCCTGCCTGCTCCCATCTCCACGTGAGAATGAACAGCTCTCACCCCTGCTTGTCTAGATCCTATTTATCCTTCAAGACTCCATTCCAATGCCACCTGCTTCAGAAGCCTTCCCAGATTCTCTTCCCCCCACCAAAAAAAAAACGGGGGCTGGGTGCAGTGGCTCATGCCTGTAATCCCAGTACTTTGGTAGGCTGAGGTGGGCGGATCACAAGGTCAGGAGTTCGAGACCAGTCTGGCCAATATGGTGAAACCCCATCTCTACTAAAAATATAAAAATTAGCCGGGCATGGTGGTGCTCACCTGTAGTCCCAGCTACTCGGGAAGCTGAGGCAGAAGAATTGCTTAAATCCGCAAGGCGGAGATCACAGTGAGCCGAGATCATGCCACTGCACTCCAGCCAGGGTGACAGAGCGAGACTCCGTCCCCGGCCACCCACCCCCTACAAAAAAAAAAAAAAGAAGAAATATCTTCCTGGTCTGAAATCACTCAGAACTCTCCTTTACAGCAATAGCCATGAATGCATCTCATCTTCCTAACCAGACTGTTCCTTCTAAGGACAGGAACAATGACTTCCTCATCTCTGTATTCTCCAAAATATGCCCAGTCTGGGGCCTCACATGGCAGGTCCTCAATAAATGTTCACTGAAGCCAGGCCTGGTGGCACATGTCTGTAGTCCCAGCTACTTGGGATGCTGAGGCAGGAAGATAGCTTGAGCCCAAGAGTTGGAGGCTACAGTAAGCTATGATCACACCACTCCATTGCAGCCTGGGAGACAGAGAGAGACCCTGTCTTGAAAAAAAAAAAATTATTAGAAGAAAGTTCTGCTGGGCCGGGCGCGGTGGCTCAAGCCTGTAATCCCAGCACTTTGGGAGGACGAGACGGGTGGATCACGAGGTCAGGAGATCGAGACCATCCTGGCTAACACGGTGAAACCCCGTCTCTACTAAAAAATACAAAAAACTAGCCGGGCGAGGTGGCGGGCGCCTGTAGTTCCAGCTACTCGGGAGGCTGAGGCAGGAGAATGGCGTAAACCTGGGAAGTGGAGCTTGCAGTGAGCTGAGATCCGGCCACTGCACTCTGCACTCCAGCCTGGGCGACAGAGCGAGACTCCGTCTCAAAAAAAAAAGAAAAAAAAAAAAAAAGAAGAAAGGTCTGCTGAGTGACTAAAAGTATGGATGAACATCAGTAACTTACTATAGTGTACCCAGGTTTTCAGTTAAGGACCAAGTCATGTTTCTGACCACAAAAGAATGGTGTGTAATTTTCAAGAGCCTAGTGTTGACTCATTCGAGTAGGAAGCTGGGATTCTATGGGGGGAACTTGTGTAGTCTAGGAAGAAACAACAATCTCTTCATGAATTATCCCTCTGTTTATAAGAGTTCCCTTAAACATAAATGCCCAATTCCCCCCAAATATTTTTATATTTCACAATTCTTATATTACAGGGCTAGAAGGCAAGCTTAGAGACATGCTTCTGTATATCAGTCCTTCTGATTGCAGGAAAAGCCTTTATTTCAACTATCAGTGTTGGAGACTGAAGTGTAAACAAAAAGATAATCTGTGGATTTGCCAGCCATTCTTCCCTATTGTGGCCAACAGCCAAGACAAAGCACCACGTGTGGCTACTAAATCTCTAAGAGGGCATCTCCTAGCTGCACTAGGGGAAATCCAAGAGGGAATTCGGGAAATCATGAAGTCTAATCAGGTGGCATCTTGGTTCATCCCCCTGCCTCATGCTCCTTAGAACTCAGCACTTGAGAAAACGCAGTATTGATAATCCTGGTGGGTATACACTGGGGATTGGCTCATTTAGCCCTCACTTTACCATCTTGGCTAGCGAGGTGGAAAATTAAAAACTGCATTTCCCAGACTCCTTTGCAGCTGGGATTCTGGAAATTAGGTTTTATCAGTAAGATATGCTGCATGAGATGTGGTAAGTGAATGGGAGGCAGAGGCCACCTTTGTGTTCCCTTTGTCTGTTTTTGCTAGCAAACCAGGTCATGAAAACTGAGGTCTTTTTTTTTTTTCCTATAGAACATTCCAGTCCAGTTTCTAACTATCTGAGGCTTCAGAGGCAGTGGTAGTGATGGCAAAATGATAAAAGCAATAGCAAAGCCTTTTTTTTTTTTTTAACCTCCCACCTCAGCCTCCCAAGTTGCTGGGACCACAGACATGCACCACCATGCCTGAATAATTTTTTGTATTTTTAGCAGAGATGGGGTTTCACCATGTTGCCCAGGCTGGTCTTGAACTTTGAAGCTCAAGCGATCTGCCAACCTCGTCCCCCAAAATGCTGGGATTACAGGCATGAGCCACCATGCCTGGCTGCAATGCCTTCTTGATTCCAGCTTTACTCCTGAACTGCAGCTCCAGAGGTGTTGTTCAAACTCACAGTTCCAGGCGCTGTCTCAGAGGGAGCAGCTCCCCTAATGGGCTAGTTCATAATTCCTGGATGCTCAGCCTACACCCTGCTCCGCGAGCTCCTCCAATGATTGTGTGAACTCCCAACTCCCTGTATTGAATCATCTCCTGCTTACAATAACTAGAATGCTTTCTGCTTCTTGAATTGAAAACTGATCAATACTTTCAATATACAGAAATCTAGATGAGCCCTCTGCCTCTGGGGAGGTGGCTGGTGTCCACATGTACAAACAAGGCTGTGTCGGCCCCCAGACTGACCCCTTCAGGCCTTTCTCCTTGGCCCACCCACCTCCCCGGCCTGGGATCTATGGGAAGGTAAAAAGAGAAGTAATTCATGGACTTTCTCAGGAACATGCCTTCCATGGCCTGTGGGTTCCAGGCTACCGTTTCCTTCCTGGTAATTCCATGGAGTCTGCTGGGCAGGCTGAGACAAGCTGGACATGCATGTCTGGCCGTTCTGGAAAACCCCTCTAAAAACTCCCATCTGCAACAGCATGGCTGTGTCAGAACTCCTGGGTGAAAGGGCCTGAAGGAGCAAGGCTGAGAATGACTGATGTGTGCACTGTCCTCAAGATCCCAAAGAAGTTCTCTTTTCCTGCTTGTTGCATTTCCCATAGGCTGAGCTTGGCCGTTCCATGCCCGAATGCAGGTATCTGCAGGGCCAGAGCCAGGAGACTGGATCGGGGCTGAAAAAGCTCCCTTTGTTCAGCCTTTCTGCCCGCTGAATTTTTCCTTAGCTGGATCTGATACCTCAGAGTAGTGGTTGTCAATTTTTTCCCTGGTCTCAGGACCCTATATATACTCTTAAAAATTGGTCGGGCACGGCAGCTCGTGCTTGTAATCCCAGCACTTTGGAAGGCTGAAGTGGGCAGATCACTGGAGGTCAGGAGTTTGAGACTAGCCAGACCAACTTGGCAAAACCTCATCTCTACTAAAAATACAAAAATTAGCTGGGCGTGGTGGCACACACCTGTAGTCCCAGCTACTCAGGAGGCTGAGGCAGGATAATTGCTTGAACCCAGGAGGTGGAGGTTGCAGTGAGCCGAGATCACGCCATGCCACTGCACTCCAGCCTGGGTGACAGAGCGAAACTCCGTCTCGGAAAAAAAAAAAAAAATTACTGAGGACCTCAAAGAGCTTTTGTTTATGTGTGTTATTCTACGGATATTGGCTGTATCAGAAATTAAAACTGGGAAAATGTTAAACACATGAACACATAAGCTCATGTCCCATTGCCATCAGAGTGATGATATCATGATGCCACACAGCTTCTAGAAAAGTCTCCTGGATATTTGTGAGAAAACAAGAATGAAAAGGCAAATAACTTCTTGTTATGAAAATAGTGTTGGCCATGTGGACTCCTGGCAAGAGTCCCTGGGACCTCAGGGGTCCCTGGACCACACTTTGAAGACCGTTGCTGTGGAAGACCACAGCTGATGGCTAGGACAACACTGCTAGGGGCTGGCAGGTGGCACTGGCATGGAGCTGGCATTTCGCCCTGGTGGCAGACAGGCTGGTGAGTCCTAGAGTGGCGTATGGCTTGCATGCATGCTCCTGGCAAAGGGATCCGAGGGTGCTAGACCCTTCCCTGTGGCATCCTCACTGGGAGAAAGTCCTAGTTTCTTTGCTACAACTGGACTTACTCTATAACCTTGGGCAGATCGTCATCCTCTGTGGGCCATATTTTGTATTAAAGAATAAATTGCTAAAGTTCGTGGTTTTTAACTCCTTTCATTATGAGAGCCCTTTTGCTTTTATTTCACAGACTCCATATGATAGTAATTGTACTTATTGCATGGTCACCAAGAGCAAGGACTCCCGAGGGAGATGGCCTGGGTTGGAATCCAGTGTATTCCCAATGAGTTCAGCTGTGGGGTCTATGCAAGTTACTTCACCTCTCCTGGTCTCAGTTGTTCCATCAGCAAAATGGGTATAAATAATAGGACCACCTCACAAAACAGCTGGAAGCATGTATGTAAAATACTTAGCACCGTATGTGGAATATGGTAACTTCTCCATAAATGTTAACTATTATGACTAGTTTAGTGTCTGTTGACAGAGAAAATGTATAATAGCAAAAAGGGCTCTAGGATCTGGTTCTATTAAATGCCTCAGCTCCAGCCTTCTGAAAGTCCAGCCAACTCTTTGCCCTCCCCCTATAGCAAGTATAAACATGTAAAGCCTGCAAAAGTCTGCCAGCAGGCTGCCCACCACCCACTCCATCCCGGCTCATAAAACAGAGAAAACAAATGCAACCACTATGTCGAGTGTGAGCTGGAAACTGTTTCTGGCAGTGCAGCCTCTTGGCCTTGGCAGTGAAAAAACTCACACAGGGGAAGGGGCAACAGCAAGGAACACAGACCCAGAGGCCTTGGGTCATGAACATGTGTGGTGGCAAGGGTGGGTGAGCAGAGAATTACTTCAAGGGATCAGCAACCCCTCAAATGCTGCAAACAGCCCAAAGCCTTAACCTAAATACCGTCACATACATACATGCAGACAAATCCCAGAGATGGACAAAGCCACTTAAAAAGGTCAGTGGCTTTCTGGTAGCATTTGTCTTTGTGTACATAAAGGGGAGCACATGAAATAGACCAATGGAAATGGGTCTTTTTACACGAGGAGCATGGGAACTCCCTGGCCACCTCCTCTCATTGCTAGAGGAGGAAAAGGAAACCCAGAGAGGCGAAGTGCCTTGCTCACGGTTACACGGCCAGTTCAGCTGCAATAGGGATGCTAGACCCAGGTGCCATAACAGTCTCTCTCATCTGCCTTTAAGCTAATCATACAGGTGAGCCTGACTGTTCAATCCAAGGGTCGCCTAAGGCCCCTCAATGGAACTGGGACTGAGAAAGCTATTTTTTGCCCTTTAAAAAATGAAAGAGTACAAACTTCTTAAGGCCTTTGTTTTGAGACGGAGTCTTGCTCTGTCACCCAGGCCGGAGTGAGGTGGCACAATCTTGGCTCACTGCAACCTCCGCCTCCCGGGTGCAAGTGATTCTCCTGCCTCAGCCTCCTGAGTAGCTGGGACTACAGGCACACACCACCATGCCCAGCAAATTTTTGTATTTTTAGTAGAGACGGGGGTTCCCCCATGTTGGCCAGGATGGTCTCGAACTCTTGACCTCCTGATCAGTCCGCCTCGGCCTCCCAAAGTGCTGGGATTATGGGCGTGAGCCACCGTGCCTGGCCAAGGCCTTGGTTTTAAGAGGTCCCTGTAGCCTGGAGAAAAAAAACAAAAAACAAAAAAACCAAAAAAACCCTGTTGCACTCAGCAAGCATATGATTTATTGGGATTACAGTCCTATAAGCGGTGTCTTAACAACATGGAACAGGAAACCCCTCCAGTTTCCAGCTCAAAGCAGGCTCTGTTCTTCCCCGGGGTGGGCAGGGGCCTCAGAGTGAGTCAGGTTGGCAGATGGGGCACAGGCCTGTAACCAGAGGCCACATGACCTGAGCCCCAAGCACAAGCCTCGGGTCTCTGCTCCCATCCTGGCAGGCCGAGCATATGAGGCCAGCAGGTTTGTGCCCTGCTCCATCCACCCAGAAGTAGCTGGACACAAAGACTCAGGCAGACCCTGGACACACCCACAAGCTAAGAAGGGCCTCGAGACCAGGCCCAAGCTTAACTCTGGGAAGACAGGGTGGGTGTGAGCACACAACGTTATGGGGTGCAGGCCCAGCTCCCAGGGCTGGGAGGTACACTGTGCCACAAGCTTGCTCCCAAGAGAGCTCCCCATCACCCGCAAGCTGTGACCCGCCCCACCTGCAAGCACCCTTGGAGTCCAGGAAAGGACAGGCCAGAGATGATGATCAAGGGAGAGGGTGGCCCCACTGGTTCCCACCTTCAGCCCTAAATTCTTCTATTAGCTTTGCCCCACCTTCAGTGGGAGTCAGAGCCAAGCACTGGGGTTGAATGGGGTCACATCCACCTGGACTCACCCCTTCTCATGGATCATGCCGTGAAACACACTGCTCCCACGCCCCTCCCTGTCTTGTCTGGGCTGGGGCTGGGGGTGCCAAGTGGCACCGTCAGGAACTTGCAAAGATGCCAAGCTTTTCCTAAGCAAGTGACGGCTCCACAAACAGACTTCTTGGGGAAGGTCAGGGCTGGCTCTGCAGGGCCGGCAACGAGGCCCTCACCATAGCTTCCCTGAGATTTCCACACAGCCACCACGGCCTAACACCAAGCCAAAACATCCATGTAGGATAAAACCAACATTGTCCTGCTAAGTCAGATTTCACTCTGCACAAAAGAAACATTTCTAGTCCAGCTCACATCTTGGACTCATTATTTTTCTAGAATTGCTGGGTAAACCAGAATGGTTTGGCGCAGCTTGGAGGCAGAGTTGGGCATGGTTCCCTCTTTGGACCCCCAGCCTCATCTCCGCCAGCAGCCAGGCTGCCTCTGAACCACAGCTGAGCCCACGGAGAATCTCCACTTGTGCCCAGGTGACTTCGGCTTGAGGTGGGGCATTGGGCTGTCTGGGGCGGCGGGGTGGGGGGTGGGTGGGAATACACTTTTCCTATTAAAACTCATCTGGTACAGATTAGAGGCACTAGATGAAGCTTGCCCAGATACACGTAGGGACAGAAATTTAGAGCCAACCAAGTCATGACTAGCTCTGGGTGACTTCCCTTGCTTCTCCCCAGGGGTTGCCCTTCAGGTCTCCACGGGAGCCTGAGGGTTTCTGTTAGGAGTGAGATGGGAGGTCCACCGTGTGACAATCAGGGCCTCCAGGAGTAATAGAAAAACGCAAACAGCTAACATTTCCAGAGCATTTACTAAGCAGCTGCCACAGTGCCCTGGACGTCTAGTGATTTATCTGCTCCTCAGAGCCACCTGATGTAGCAGGTACTATTATTATTCCCATTTTATACATGGGGAAACTGAGGGCCAGAGAGCTGAGGTCACTCGCCCCATGTCATGCACCTGCCAAGGAGCAGAGCTGGGATATGAACCTGGGCAGTGTCCCTGAGTCTAAGCTTCTGAAGACGACATTCCACAGCCACTCAGATTCTTCACCTGGCACTGACCCATCTCCTTCATCTTAGGGATGACGAATATTAGGTACAGTAATCACAATTTGTCACGCAAACTGGATGACTTTTTTTCCTTTGAGTCAGGGTCTTGTTCTGTCACCCAGGCTGGAGGTGAAGTGGCACAATTACATCTCACTGTAGCCTCAACCTCCTCTGCTCATGTGATTCTCTTGCCTCATCCTCCCAAGTAGCTGGAACTACAGGTGTGTGCCACCAGACCCGGCTAATTTTTGTGTTTCTTTGTAAGGCGGGGTTTCACCATGTTGCCCAGGCTGGTCTTGAACTCCTGGACTCAAGCCATCTGCCTACCTTGGCGTCCCAAAGTGCTGGGATGGCAAGCATGAGCCACCGTGCCCAGCTGGATGACTTTTGAGAGGGAAAAAGAGAGCTGCCGCCAGCACTGGGACTACTGGGTATAAACTAGAACTGGGCTGGGCACACCAGAACATATGGTCACCGTACTGCCCTTGGCTAGAGAGACTGCCCGCGGTGGCCTGCTGCCGGGCTCATGCTGTCTGCAGGCAGGGGGAAGTGCTCCTGCTCATCCCCTCGGAAGCAGGCCTCCCTCTGCCCTCCGGCACTCAGCCCTGCCTTGGTGCCTGCACAGCACTCGTCCAATTTGCAATGACTTGGTTGGGATGGTTTTGTGCGGTCTCTCCTCTGGACTATATCTTCTCTGAAGGCAGAGGCATTTTTGCTCACCGATGTTTCCCCATCTCTCCGCACAGAAGCCGGTGTTAGAAACTCCACTTTTGAATTTATAAACACAAGGCACATTTCTCACTCCTGGAGGCAAAGTCCTCCAGCTGCTAACATGGTTTCAGGGGCTGCTGTTACTCTAGGATGTTTTGTTTTTTAAACAACCAACCAAACAAAAAAACAGGGGGAGTCTCCCTCTTGCCCAGGCTGGAGTGCAGTGGTGTGATCAAGGGTCACTGCAGCCCCAACCTGCTTGCTGGGCTTAAGCGATCCTCCCACCTCAACCACCATGCCTGGCTAACTTTTAAAAAGTGTTTTTTTTTTGTTTTGTTTTTGTAGAGACAGGTCTATGTTGCGCAGACACGAGCCGCCGCGCCCGGCCTCCCAAACTGTTCATGAAGGGCTCCAGAGCACTCTCACAAAAGGGGGAACTGCTTCGTCTTTCATTCCTAGAAGCTTGAGTTGGCTTGGGTATTGGCAAAGAGTTCTTTTCAGAAAAAAAAAGGAAATAATTTCCCCAGTAAAAAGACAGCCATTTCACAGGAGAGTGTTCCAAATGCAACAACGTCCTGGGGGAAGCACGGCAGCCTGGGGCCAAGGCGGCTTCTGGGAAGGCAGCTAGGATGTAGGGATGGAGCTGTCACCAGAAATAGGAAAAGGTGGCTGTGGTTCTGCAGATGTCACCGTGCCCGAGCCTCGGTGGAGGGTACACAGCCATCTGTCCTTGGGAACCGGGCCTGGTTCCAGGGCGGCATCTCATGTGGGTGAGATGGTACAGATTCCAGCGGAGACTGCGTGCAGGCCTCCACCCCTCCACCCTTTCCCACACAGTAGGGAGGGCTCCTAGCCCTGCAAGGGCCAGGACATCTGCCTCATTTCTCAGGCCAGAACTCCCCAGCATGGCTGCCCCAGCACAAGGGCAGGCAGCTGGTCCAGCAGGCCCGTGCCTCAGTGCTTCCCACACCTTTGGGTGGCAAGTATGAAAGCCGCCATCTCTCCACCTCACTGGGAAGCAGCTCCCAGGCCTACTGGCCACGCCCCACCCATGGGGCTCACTGCAGCCATGTGCCAGGGACCCACTTTCTTCTCCCATGCGCGGTGTTTGTGGTGGCTCCCCAGAGACCACGAGCTCTTTCACCACATGGAAGCCAGACAGGCGGGGACCTCCAACCTGCTCAAACATACCTCCCTCCCGAGGCCACCCGCCACCACCCATCGGCCTCTGCCAACAAGGCAGACCTGAGAGGACCCCGAGGTTTATCCTGTCTGCTGGGCTGTGGGCCAGGGATGGAAGACTTTTGTTTAGGCTCCTGGGATAGGTAATCCTGTTTGGATTTCGCTAACTGTAATCACACAGCACTCACCTTCCCCAACTCTCACAGTCTAAGGCAGAAAGAAGAACCATTCGGACTGTCAGCTGAAGAGTTTCTAGAAACTTCTAGGAAGAAGCAGAGGCATGAGGGCTCTTGAAGCCCGATATGAGAGTGGAATTCTTGACTGGCAAGCAGTGTTTTGATGTGAGCTGTTGATGGGATGGGGGTCATGGAGGGGTGGTGCACTCCAGCGCAGCCAGAGAGACAGGTGCAAGCTCGGAGGAAAGGGCCTGACCCTGCTTTGTGTGTCCACATCCCAAGGGCAGCTGCAGGGAAAACTGGCATTGCCTTCCGAGCAGCAAAGCCACCTTGCTGAGATGTGCTGAGGGCCTACTGTGTGCCAGGTGGGCGCGAGGCCATGTTGCCTAAGTTACCTCTGAAACAGCCACCCTGCAAGGGAGATATACTGCATTTTACAAATGCAGAAACAGCCTTTGAGAGGCCAGGACACATATCCAAGGTGACATAGCTAGCCAATGGTTATCAGTCTGGCTCTAAAAAAACCCAACCATTCTGAGTAGTCACGGCGGCTGGGGTGGGGCTGTGGGGAGATGTGGGGCAACAGGTACAGAGTTATAGTTAGATTGGAAAAATAAGTCCTGGTATTCCCTTACACAGTATGATGACTATAGTTAATAACAATGTATTATATGCTTCAAGACAGCCAGAAAAGAGGATCTTTTCTAAAGCACTGATGAAGGTTTGAGGCGACGGACAAGCTAAGGACCCTAATTTGATCATTATAGAATGTATACATGTATTTAACCATCACACTGTAGCCCAGAAACATACAGTTATTATATGTCAATTATAAACAACAACAAAAATCCCCAAACCGCCCTGGGGGTCTTTCAGGATACCAAACTGCAGGCATGAAATGCTCTGAGCCCTGGTGGGTGGAAAGCTGGAAGGAGGCGTGATGGAGAAATGCTCATCTTGGGGTCCCTACCACCGCTTTGCCCAACCTCGAGCTTTTGCTCTCACAGCCTCATTAGGCCCTGAACTCGGCTGGGAACAGAAGGCTGGGCCCCAGTGCCTCAGGGGGTGCACCCCAGGTACCTTAAGAGCCCTTTCCACCCAAATCCACAAATATTAAAGCAGCAAAAGTGGGGAGGGGCAAGTCACAGACAGCTGTCACGGCGGCTGGTCTTGCAAGAGGACAGAAATCCCACGAGCTGCCTGGCAGGCGAGTAAGAGCAAGTCAGGAACCGGCCCGGCTTGGCTCCAGATACCACCCAGCTCCTGCCCTCCCCCCATCCTGAGGGTCTGCATGCTCTCCAGCTTCGCCTCGGAAGCAGGCCTCTTTAAGAAAGCAAAATCAATTCCCTTTAGAGTTGGGAATTCCCTGCATTGAGAATCCTGGCAAGACGGCAGACAAAGGGGATTGTTGCTGCCCGTGTTACAAAAACACTCCAAATGAATGAAGCTCCCCGGGCCAGCAGTTCCCAGTCTTCTTTTCTGTGAGGACTGGTGGGTCCAACAATAGGACAGGAAGTCCCATACAACAGCCAGCCCTGGGGGGTGCCTGTCAGAGGCCGGGCCGGGATCCTGTCCTGTCTCTATCCCTGTTATGTGGCACTGACACTTCCTGCCCCGAATCCCTGGCTCGCTCCTTCTCGGATGCCGGGCAGACGCCCACCCCGAGGCTGGCCTCCCAGAGCCTGCAATGCAAGCCTGCTGAGAAAGAGGCCCCAAGTAGCTGAGAGCAAGCTGCCCACGCCACTCTGGGAAAGGAGGTACTGAGCGAGGTCCCCAGCTCCGGGGTCTCACCCTCTCCCTTCTGGGAGGGGAAGGGATTTACCACTCTGAGCAATGGGAATTCATACAACCGACCTCCATTCCTGAGCTGAGATCTGTCTCTTACCAGCTGTGATGGTGGGCACACCTCGGACCTCCTCAAGGCCTCAGTCTGCTCGCTAGAAATGGGAATGTAATAGTTTCCTCCAAGAGCTACCGTAAGAGCCTGTTAGAGAGCCGTGTACTAAACAAGCTCTGTAAACTGTAAAACTTTGTCTAGATGCTTCCAGCCCATGTAACGATGGATCAGGTCTCTCCCAAGTTTAGCCTTCAGCAACCGCAGCGCATTCTACATAGGCGCTATGGCTAAACCAGCAGGTGTGGGGCCAGGGACACCACCAGCTTTAAAGAGTGGCCGATAGGTGGCTTCGTCTTTGCTCCCATAGGTAAATGGAATCCAGTTTGTAGAGTTCTTTGAATTCCTTGGTTGTGATAAGGCTAAATTTTGTAGATGTCCCTGTCCAAAATGGGCCTCATTTAACAAGCCCTCTGTGGTGTGGTCTTCCTAATTACCTTCTCTGTTTTTTTTTTTTTTTTTTTTTTTGGTGAGATGGGGTGTTGCCGCCCAGGCTGAGTGCAGTGGTGAGATCCACAGCTCACAGCAGTCTCCAACTCTTGGGCTCAAGAGATTCTCCCACTCAGTCTCCTGAGTAGCTAGGACTACAGGCATGCACCACCATGCCCAGCTAATTTGTATTTTTATTTTTGTAGAGATGGGGTCTCACTATTTTGCCCAGGCTTGTCTTGAACTCCTAGCCTAAAGTGATCCTCCCATCTCGGCCTCCCAAAGTGCTAGGATTACAGGTGTGAAGTGAGCCTCTCATCTTTCTCACACACCTGGCTCCCAGCTACTGTGAGGGTTGAGTTAAGATGGACAGAAGAGCAGGGACTGAGGGAGGGAGGGAGGGATGGATGAGGAGAGAAGACATGCATGTTGAGAAGATATGATTTTTGCTGTTACTAATGTTTTTGGATTGCTTGTTCACTGAACACAACTTGGTCTTTTTGGCCTTCACATAGGCTTGTGGTAACGGTGATAATAGCAGCTGCCATGCACAAACACCTTCTTCTCTGCCACATCCTTAACATGTAGCTGCCTTATTCACCCCTCACAAAACATTCTGAAAGTATTTCAAGTCATTTTCTATTTCAAGTGAGGGAAACTGAGACTTGGCAAATCATATAACTTGTCCAAAGTCACACAGCTAGTAAATGGCAGAGCTGGGACCCCATATCATGGCCTTTTAAACTCCAAAGAACCCAACCATTAGTTCTACCACCTATTTCATTAACTTAACAAAATATTTAACTGCCTACTCTGCATGCCTGGGACTGTGCTGAGGACACAGCAGGAACAGGGCAAACGGAGGGCGCTTACATTCCGGGGGGGTGGGGAGGGAACAGACACGAGCAAGGTGACTTCAGGTAGAGAAAGGTGCTCTGAAGGAAACAAAAAGAGGGTACAGTGAGGGGGGTTCCTGGCAGTGGAGGGGAGCTCCCTGTGTGCACCGTAGACTGTGAACAAGTCACTTCCGAGGCTAGTGGATGTGCCAGCCTGGGGAATACACGGAAACAAGTACTTAATTCACCCAACAGCTATTCTTATTTCATTTACTTCCATTTCGGGTAAACAGATGGAAATTTAATGCACAAAAAGTGGGAGCGGAAAAGAGAGAAAAGAGCTTAACATTGCAAATCTTGAAATGGTATTTAAGGAACCCAGAAGTCAGGAGCATAAAGCCAGCACTGCCATCATCTCTATTATTTGATAAGAAAACACTTTCGCAAGCTGAGCAAAAGATTCACGAGCCCACTTCTTCAGCCTGAACACACGGCCTATCTGTGGGCACGTCCTCTTCATGTAAAGTGCTGTCTGAGGGAAACATTCTCCCTGCTGCATCTGGAATGGAACAAAGCGGCGCCTCGATGTGGTACCTCACTCGCGTCAGGGCATTTCCCCACTCGAGGAAGCGGGCACAGTTCAGATCTCCACCTTATGCGGGAGGAAGCCAGACTCTGAGAGGTAAGGTGATTTGCTTGGATCATAGAGCCAGAGGACAAGAGCTGGGGTTTGATCCTCATCCCACAGCCACTTGGAGGATGCACTTCTTTCTCCATTGGGAAACCACTGACCTCCAGCTTGACCTTGAAGCATTTGCCTAGATAAACAACAATCAGTGATGACTTAAAAAACCAACTGCTGCTCTGAGTGCAGCGGTTTCTACAATTAATCGATCACAACCAGTTACAGATTTCCTTGTTCCTTCTGCACTCCCACTGTTTCACTTGACTAGCCAAAAGAAAAGAAAAGAAAAGAAAAGAAAAGAAAAGAAAAGAGAAGAGAAGAAAAAAGAGAAGAGAAGGGAAGAGAAGAAAAGAAAAACATATATAATAAAAAATGCTGGGCACTGTGGCTCACATCTATAACACCAGCACTTTGGGAGGCTGACACTGGCAGATCCCTTGACTCCAGGAATTCAAGACCAGTCTGGGTGACATGGCAAAACCCTGTTTCTACAAAAAATAAAGAAATTAGCCAGGCATGGTGGAGTGGGCCTGTAGTCCCAGCTACTCAGGAGGCGGAGGTGGGAGGATTGCCTGAGCCCAGGAGGTTGACATTGCAGTAATCTGTGATCACGCCACTGCACCCCAGCCTGGGTGACAGAGTGAGACCCCGTCTCAACAACCACCACCACCCAATTAGTTTTTATGTTTTTAAAGTGTAGATTCATTTCTGTTATAAAATTCGTGCTCTGAAACAACAAAAGTCCTTTTGTGACTTTTGCTGCCCATG
Organism: Macaca mulatta; assembly: GCF_049350105.2. Taxonomy (NCBI): domain Eukaryota; kingdom Metazoa; phylum Chordata; class Mammalia; order Primates; family Cercopithecidae; genus Macaca; species Macaca mulatta. Next base: position 31,089,530 of record NC_133419.1, on the reverse strand, counting down.
CCATTTACCTCTCCCAGTCTCCTGTGGCTGTCCTTTAAGGCCCAGTTAAAAATCCCAGGTCTGCTCCGACATGTCCCCCACCTACTCCAGCCTTCTCAGAATCCTCTTAAATGTGCTGCTGCTGCTTACTGTGTACCAGGCACTATGTTAAGTGCCTTACATAGATTAACTCAATTGATCCCCACAACACCCCTATGAAGTTGGCACTATTAATCCCCTATTAAGAAGAGACTGGGCTGCATGCAGGGGCTCATGTCTGTAATCCCATCACTTTGGGAGGCCTAGGAAGGCGGATCACTTGAGGACAGGAGTTCGAGACCAGCCTGGCCAGCATGGCAAAACCCTGTCTCTACTAAAATAACAAAAATTAGCCAGGCATGGTGGCACGTGCCTGTAATCCCGGCTACTCGGGAGGCTGAGGCAGGCGAATCGCTTGAACCTGGGAGGTGGAGGCTGCAGTGAGTCAAGATAGTGCCACTGCACTCCAGCCTGGGTGACTCCCAGGCTGTGTGACTCCCAGAGTGTGACTCCATCCGGCCCCCGCCCCCGCCCACTCCCCTCTCCCAAGAAAAAAAGAAAAAAGAAGAAGAGACTGAGACGCAGAGGGTAAATGACATACCCGAGGCCGCCCAGCTTGTGAGTGGCAGGGCTGGGACTGGAATCCAGGCAGGCTTCAGAGCCTGAGGGCTGACCTCATGTACCATCATGCACCTGAGCTTCCTCCTGCACTGTCCGGTGGGTTTTGCTCATTTGTTTACTTCCATCTTGCTTTTGTCTCCCTCCTCATACTGAAGACTCTTTATCCTTCTCCTAGAGCCCTTCTCCATGGATCCGCAGGAGTCCAGGGAGAAATAGGAGTTAGTAAGTCAAGCACTTAAGACAGTATCTGGGCTGACTCTCCTTTCAGACTCAGCCCGCCTGCACCCGGATGAAATAAACAGCCATGTTGCTCACACAAAGCCTGTTTGGGGGTCTCTTCACACGGACACGTGAGACATTTGGTGCCGAAGACCCGGGTCAGCGGGACTCCTTTGGGAGACCAGTCCCCTGTCCTCACCCTCACTCCATGAAGAGGTCCACCTATGACCTGGACCTTGGGTCCTCAGACCAACCAGCCCAAGGAACATCTCACCAATTTTAAATCAGATCTTCTTGGCTTAGCGGCTGAAGACTGATGCTGCCCGATCGCCTCGGAAACCCCCTGGACCATCACGGACGCGGAGCTTCGGGTAACTCTTACAGTGGAGGAAGACAGGAATGTCAGGCCTCTGAGCCCAGACTAAGCCATCATATCCCCAGTGACCTGCACGTATACATCCAGATGGCCTGAAGCAACTGAAGATCCACAAAAGAAGTGAAAATAGCTTTAACTGATGACATTCCACCATTGTAATTTGTTTCTGCCCTACCTTAACTGATCAATGTACTTTGTAATCTCCCCCACCCTTAAGAAGGTTCTTTGTCATTCTCCCCACCCTTGAGAATGTACTTTGTGAGATCTAGCCGCTGCCCGCAAAACATTGCTCCTAACTCCACTGCCTATCCCCAAACCTATAAGAACTAATGATAATCCACCACCCTTTGCTGACTCTCTTTTCGGACTCTGTACCCAGGTGTACCCAGGTCCGCCTGTACCCAGGTGAAATAAACAGCCATGTTGCTCACCAAAAAAAAAAAAAAAAAAAAAAAAGACAGTATCTGTAAATGCGTGCTCTATAATGCTTGCTATAACTAGCAGTAGTGGTAATGCTGGTAGTAGCAGTAATCTTAGTAATTTTATTATTATTAGTCATAGTGGTAGTGGTTAATTAGTAGTAATATCATCAGTAGTAGTGTTAGTAACTGTATTAGTAGTAGTATTACTGACCCAGATATCACTTGAGAATCACATTTTAGGAAATGTCATGCTACCTCAATAAAAAGATCCTGCTCTGAGTGTCAAACATGCCATCTAATGTGTTTACAGCCATTATAATGAGGAGGAGACACCATTCAATAAGCAGTTTTTATGTGCCTGGCATTGAGCTAAGTGCTTTACTGTATTATCTCATTTAGCCATAGGAGCCATATTACTATCTTCACCATTTTACTGATGAGGAAACTGAGGCCCAGGAAGATGAGTTGACATGGTCATCCTCCTAGAAGGTAGCCAAGATAACATTTCTGGGATGACCCAAGAGGCTCATGGCACCCTCCATCCCTTGGTCACCATCAGAAGCCCCAGGTGGCATGGTGGCATGCATCTATAGTCCCAGCTATTCAGGAGGCTGAGGTGGGAGGATCACTTGCACCCAGGAGTTCAAGGTTGCAATGAGCCATGACTGCACCACTATATTCCAGCCTGGGTGACAGAATGAGCCAGTCTCTTAAAGAAAAAAAAAAAAACCCCAGGTATGTGTTTCCAACAAAGTGGCTGGAACCCAGAGCTCTGACACGTTTGCTGGCTCCAGCTCTTTGAAACTCTGTCTAGCCTGATATGGAACAGGGAAGCCAAGAGCTGGGCCGGACACACATTTATCTTCTGCCAGGATCTCACCTGGACAAGAGCTTCAACCTCTGAGTAGGTCTTGGAAGCCCCAGCAAAAAGAGCTCTATGGAAGTTGGAGAGCAAGATTAGTGTCATATTAGCACCCCGGTCTCGTCTCTCCTGAACCTGTCTGGGGGGTGCAGAACTACATATCAGATTTCTCCAGGGCAGACCTTTAAAGGAGCATCAAGCATCTGGACCCTCTGCTGCCCTTATTCTCAGAAGGGTTCAGGCCCCAAGAAGGGAAGTGTGGGAAGGAGGACAAATGAAACCCAGCCAATCACAAACAGCTGGACCACTGGGGACAGGACCTTCTCAGCCACAAGCTCAGCACTGTGTGTCTTGGCTCACAAGGTCCATCCACTTCTGTGCTCCGTCCTGCACCACGGTGCCCGTGTTCCCTTGCTCTGCTCCTCCCCGTCGCCCGTCTCTCCGGGGTACCTTGCTTCCTCTAGCCACTTGGACTCTGTCTATGCTGCTACCCTGCCTGATAAAAACCATCGTGTTGATAATCATAAGAATAGCTACTCAGTGTGTCCTAGGCCCTGTTCTAAAGTATGTAGTGGCCAGGTGCAGTGGCTCATGGTTATAATCCCAGTACTTTGGGAGGCCAAGGCAAAGTGTGTGATGGAGCACACCTGTGGTCCCAGCTACTTGGGAGGCTGAGGTGGGAGGATTGCTTGAGTCCAGGATGTCAAGGAGGCAGTGAGCTGAGATTGTGCCACAGCACTCCAGGCTGGGAGACAGAGCGAGACCCTGTTTCCAAGAAAACCCAAAAAATATGTTAACTCATTGGGTCCTCATACCTTACAGATGATTAAGAGCCTTGAAGAGGTTAAATGAGTGGTTGAAGGTTATGAAAAGTGGCAAGGTAGATCTCAAATGCACACCTTTGAATAGCAGGGCCCTCCTCAGATGGGGCTATTTTGGCTGGCTACAAAGTCACGATACCAGATGTTTCTAGGCCCAACCCCAGTTCAGAACTCTGGGAAGGGTCCCACATGCCTCCTATTTCTGTGTCCTGGATACCAGCAGGCTCCAAACCTTCTGAGTCTGCCTCCCGCCACAGAGGCGGAGACGTGCTGTGCAGGGCTGGGGAGGAGGCGGCAAGGGGCCAGGGCCTGAGGTTTAGCCAGCGGACCGCTCTGTGGACCAGCGGCCCTCTGCCATTCCCACTCTCTCTGCCTGGCCACTCCTCAAGGGTCTGGCTGCTTTGCTGCTGCTCACAGTAGATGCAGTCTGGAAGGATGCCTGGGGGACCACAAGCCCTCCAGCAGCCCAGGTTCTGATGCGGAGAAATGGCCACCTCCTGTCGACCTCAGGCCCTCTGCACCTCTGACTGCATGTCTCCCTCTGTCTCCTCTGCTTGATGACGCTGCCTTCCAGCAATTTGCTGGCAGCTGGCAGCCCTCCTGCCTTCCTACGTGTCTGCGTAGTCTTTATCCCTACCGCCCCAGACCTCTCATTCCCCAGGAGGGTGATGGCCAAGGAGGTATACCCTCTGCCAAAGATTCTGTTCCAGCTAGCCCATCCCTCTGCCCTCAGGCACAACCAGCAAGGGCCACGTCTAACCAGATGGTTGTCCATTCTCCTCCAGACCTCAGAGGAAGGAGGCTCCCGATCTCCCTGGGCAACCTGGATCCCTGACAGGAGGCTCTTTCACTTTCTGAGCTTGATCTTGGGTGATGACACACCCTGCAGGGCAGCAGCTGTGACTAATTCTGTGTTTTAGACCCTGCCTTGTGCCTGGCTGGTGCCTGGGATGCAAAGCTGCCAGTGAGAAAGGCACCCTGGGAGGGTGCAGGGAGGCTCCAGCTGCAGAGCTCTCCCAGGATAGCGAGGGGGTGGGGCTGGAGTGGCCCCAGAGAAGGTGGCCCCAAAGGCCAGGGCCCACCCAGCACGCCTCAGAGCTGTAGGATCAGGTCTCGGCAGCCAGCTGGGAAGCCACAGCCTGGCACGGGGAAAGGCAATGGCCTTGAGGAGAGAGACCTCAGGTTTGAATCCTGGCCTCGCCACTTATCAGCCAGGTACCCTGCACCCTCTTGTCCTCACTTGTTTTTTTTTTTTTTTTTTTTTTTGAGACGGAGTCTCGCTCTGCCGCCCAGGCTGGAGTGCAGTGGCCAGATCTCGGCTCACTGCAAGCTCCACATCCCGGGTTCACGCCATTCTCCTGCCTCAGCCTCCCGAGTATCTGGGACTACAGGCGCCCGCCACCTCGCCCGGCTAGTTTTTTGTATTTTTTAGTAGAGACGGGGTTTCACCGTGTCAGCCAGGATGGTCTCGATCTCCTGACCTCATGATCCGCCCGTCTCGGCCTCCCAAAGTGCTGGGATTACAGGCTTGAGCCACCGCGCCCGGCCTGTCCTCACTTGTAAAATGGAGGTAATGACAGCACCAAACTTGCTGATGTTCTTTGGGCGTAGAAGTAGGTAGAAATGGGCTTTAAAGGAAGGGCGTATGTTATCTCACTTTGTCCCACTGGATAGAATTACTTAGCCCCATTTGATCGGTGAGGAGCCTGAGGCATGGAAGGGCCTGTGTGGCTCTGAGCCCAGGCCTCTGCCCCAAAGCCTGTACTGTTTCTTGATGCACCAGGCTCGCTGCAGCAGTGGAAGAAAGGAGGTTAGAGGCCTCTCATTCGCTGCAAAGCTGCCCGCTCGCCACTCTGAGTTCCTGCTGCTTCTGTCCCCTCCTGCTGTCTCTCCTCCCGGACCAGAGCAGAGAGCTCTGGGGAGGCGGCCTCTTACGGAAAGATATGAAGTCCCCACCGAACACCGCAGAAGCAGCAGGTGGCTTAGCAGGGAACACCACAGTGAGCTCCACACGAAAGAGATGAACACACATCCCTTCCCTTTGTCGGCATGGATGTGGTCAGACGTAGCCCCTAATTGAAGGAATCAGGGTACCTTTCTTTAAAGCAGAAATATGAGTACAGACTTGAGTGGTTCCATCAATGCTGTCATGCTGCCAAACCCATGTCACCAAACTGAGCTCCTTCTCCCATGTGTGGAAGGCAGTAGAGGAGGTTACTTAATCCCAAACAAACCCAGGGAGCCACCAATCCCCAAACAGACAGCCTCTACAGCCAGACAACCACGGTCACACTGAAATCAGGGGCTCCGTCCAATTCTGGTCGGGTGAACTCAGTCCCCCAGGCTTCCAGGTGGGACAGAGGACGGGGCTTTAAGAGGATGAAGTGGAGCAAGAGACAGAGATAGACAGACAGCGCACATCCCCAAACTCACAAAAGCAAAGCTCTGTCACTCTGGCACCCTAGCAAACTCCAGCTACTATTTGCATCAGGAGAGGTTTTCCCCAGAGCTCTGGTGAGGGTATCAGGGTGCTGGGGCCTTGATGGGACATCGGCCCAGCCCAGCCTGCAGTAATGCTGTGAGCTCAGTGCTCCCAGGAAGGATCCCCACAGCCTCCAGGGCCTTCCCTGTCAGTGAGCCAGAGGGCAGCAGATCTGCTCAGCGACAGGAGTCAGGCCACCGGCGAGCCGTCGGGCTGTCGGCTCCCGCAGGTATTTTTAGGGTGTCCTCCTTTCCGTGTCAAAACTTAAAAAATTTTGGTTCCTTTTTTTTTCTAATGGGGGTTCCAATTCCCCATGTGTCTGATATTCATTTGAAATGATTCATGGAAAAATATCTTTGCTACCAATTTATTTGTGCTACAGATAGTGTGGTTTTTAAATAAGTGGTTATCTAAACACATGCCCGTATGTCTATTACCATGCAAGCTCAGCTGTTATAACCACATAGAGCTGTGCAACTCAGATCACGAAGAAACCCGGATTCTGTGTGTTAGAGTACTGGGGGCTGGGAACCCTGCTGGGGAAAGCCACAGCACATGACAAAGATGCCCAAGGGGGCGGGGGAAAGTGCCAGCAGAGGAATGCCTGCCCCTGGGCCTATAGCCATGACAGCCTGAGGGCCCAGCAGTCGGGGCAACAGGCCTGAAGAAGGCTCCTGTCCTCTTCTCCCAGTCACTTCTGCATGGGTGGCCCGGCCTCAGCCCAGCACCTTACCAAACAGCAAGCAAGCCTCCTACCTCCTCCTTCCCAGATGTCTTCCTGCCCTTTTCCCTTCCACGCTGACTCCTTCAACCACAGCACTTTTCCGCCAAGCAGGAACAGCTGGGGCTTAGGGCCTGTGCTTTGGCCCCAGCTCAAGCCAAAGGCGTCTTTCAGGATGCCCAGGGCTCCACCTGCAGCCGTCTTTCTGTGTCAGGCCCAGGGTGGCCCTCCTCAGACTTGCATTCGCCCTCCAGCTCCCAGAGAAATACAACAATGATGACATAAGGATACTAGTACTGATAACAGCAATGGTACTATTTACTGGGACTCTACTACGCATGTACTGGGCCACTGCTGTTTTACATTCCTCTTAGGGACAGGAGATACAGTGTAGTGGTTATGAGGAGCACAGCCTGTGTGGTGGGGCCAGTGAGTCCCTCCGTGCCTCCACTTTCTCATGTGTAAAGGGGCTTGAAGAGCACCTCTTTCTTGGTAGTGTGTGGATTAAGTGAGCATCTGCCTGCAAAGTGCTCAGCCCAGTGCCTAGCACATAGTAAACACTCAGTAAATCCACCTTAGTGCCTTTGTTTTCTGGGGCACTGAGGAAGCAGACCGGGCTGTGGAGCCAGCTGTGGATCATAGAGCGGATGAGACTCCACGCCCCTGAAAGACAGCGGGCAGCCGGGCAAGGGGACTGCAGAGCCTCCAGGACTTCCAATATTGAGGTCTCAGATTGTCTCCCTCCAGGTGGGGCACCAAGTCCCATGGGCTCTGCCTTTCCTGGGCCTGACTGTGTGGTGAAATGTGTGCAGATGGGCTTCCCAAACCAAGGGCAAGCCTTTCCCACTTCCTGGACCCTCAAAACACAACTCTTGAGCCCACGGACAGACCGTACCTTAAGTCGCCATGCAGTGGCCTCCATGTGAGGCTCATGCCAGCACATACAACGTTTGGGGTAAGTTATAAAAAAGCATATTTTCCAGGTAGAAAATTTCAAAAAGGCAGTCCTCGGAGAAAACTAATTAGAAAAGGTATCCTGTCCTCAGGCTGACATGGCCCCACGTGCATCCCCTACTCATGTTCCTCACTGGGTTCCATTGTGCAGTACACAACCTGCACATCTGTTCTTTGCAGCCCTGCTCCCAGCTAGGAAAGTGTTGGGACCCTCTAGTGAAAGTAACTGACTAGGAGCCCACAGGTGTGGGTCCAGGGGCTATCCAACCACTAACCTGCTGGAGATCAGAGAGCTGCCAGGGTCACGATGGTCTCTTCTGCTAAACAAATGGATGAGGGCAAAACACACCCAAGACCCCTCATAACCATGACGCCAACAATGATCATTTGATCACTTTTGAATGGGATAACCCCATGAAAAGAGGTGACAGCTACCAATGGCCAAGGGCCAGTTCCCACCCAGCCCCCATCCTACATGCTTTTTCTCAGAGTACTAACCTTTCTAGGTGGGTGTGACTATCTAATTTTATAACAAGGCAGCTGAATTTCGGACAGCCCAGTGAGCTCGCGCCAGACTGGGCACAGAGGCTGAAGCACAGGTTCCAAGCCTCAGTGGCCCCATGCTGCATCAGCTCAGGGGAAAAAAAAAAATCCCACTGCACACCAGTGCAGGCCTTCATCCATTGGAATTCCTGGGCCACCTCCTCACAGGCACAGCATAGCTCCAGGGCCCCTTTCTCGCCCTGTCGGTCAGTCGTCAGTGAGTGTCAGTCAGTCGGTCAATGCACGTTTGGGCGCACGTCCCACCAGGTGCTCAGCCCAAGGAAGATCCCTACCGTTCATTGTTCAGGGTCATTCTCGGGGGGTCCAGGTTGGGGTTCTCCATGGACTCCATCTGTGGACACCGCAGGAAGTAGTAGAGCGTGTGGAGGGCGTCGGGGGACCAAGTGATGGGCTGTGGCGGCTGGCGGGCCTGGCGGGCGGGGCTGGCACCCGGGCACAGGGGGTGGCGCCCCTGCATGTGGTGCATGGCACGGGAGACCAAGTCACCTGGTAGGGGGCAGGGCAGAGGGGAGGAAGAGAAAAAAGAAGACAAAGTCTGAGTTTACAGCCCGCATTCTTCCAAGGATGCTCCTGGCTGAAGCTCCCTTGCCTTAGTGCGCAATTACTGTTTGCCCTGCAGCCAACAGGTGGAGGTGGAAACTGTCACCCAGATGCACAATAGCAATTTCGTTTCCCTTTCATTTCACTCTTGCTGAATTAAATACTTGGCAGGGCCTGTCTCCTCCAGAACTTAGGGTAATGTGGTTTCTTTTTCGACATCTCCACTCTCTCCGCCACCCCCATGGGCCTCTCCCCAGATCTTTGACCGAGGGAATCTCTCTGGGTCTCTTTTCCCAGCCTCTACCAGCCAGGGCCAGGCTCTGTGGCAATTCTCCTGTGCACTGTCTTGTACAAAACCCAAAGTATTTCAGCAGAGAAGGTCCCTCTGACTCAGCACCAATTACAACCACCATCATCACCTGTTGAGGACTCATTATGTACAAAGTATGCAATTCCCCAGAAATATGATTTAATTTGATCCTTACAGTGCTAGCAGGTATTATTTCCATTTTACAGATGAAGAACTTGAGGCTTATGGCCGGGCACAGTGTCTCACGCCTGTAATCCCAGCACTTTGGGAGGCCAAGGTGGTCGGATCACTTGAGGTCAGGAGTTCGAGACCAGCCTGGCCAACATAGTGAAACCCTGTTTCTACTTAAAATACAAAAAATAGTCAGGCGTAGTGGCAGGCACCTGTAGCCCCAGCTATTCAGGAGGCTGAGGCAGGAGAATCGCTTTAACCCGGGAGGCGGAGGTGACAGTGAGCAGAGATCGTGCCACTGCACTCCAGTCTGGGTGACAGAGTGAGACTTCATCTCAAAAAAAAAAAAAAAAAAAAAAAGAAACTTAAGGCTTATCTGATAAACATTTCCTGACCCCATGTATTCATTCTCCTGGCCACAGGGACACCTCAGAGCCCGCAGGTTGAGTTAACTAGCCATGGCTGTATGGCTAGAAAATGGTAGCATCTAGACTTGAATTCAGGTCTGTTCGACTCCAAAGTCCATGGACTTCACTGTGAGCTGGGCTGCAGCCTGCCCTGATGGAGTCCGTGGGATCCTTAGGTCCCCATATCCTGTAGTGTGTTTCTACCCAACTCAAGTATTTTCAGTATCTCACCAGTCCCAGACAGGAAACGGCTCAACATTGTGTGAGGCCACAATGCTGAGAAAGGATGGGCTGAAGGAGCCCCGGCACCTGCAGGCACCTCCGCTCTAAGAAAAGCGGCTCCTTCGGGGTCAGCTTCAGCCTCACCCCTGGTGATTCCTTAGAGAGAGCCCCTCCACGGGTGGGCACAGCTAACCCTAAGGTGGAAGAAATGAACAGGTTTTAATTTGGCCAGTGAAGTGTCATGAAATGCATGGCAGAACCAGTTCATTCATGTATTCAATTAACCTTCATGCTGCTTCTGGGAATCTGCTGTTCTGTTCTGTTGTGTCCCAGGGCCCTGCACTGGGTCTGTTACGTACTAGGTGCTCAGCAAATATTTGGAGAAGAATTAACCTTACGCATTCATTTCTTTTTAAAATACAACTTCTGCTGAGGCTTGATTTGAGCTCATTAGCTGCTAAATTCTCCCTTGACAGCCGCGGTGATGGTGTTTGGCTTCCAGGCAGGGACAAATGACACCCCTGGAGTTTGAGATCCCCACCAGGAAAGTCTTCTTTGTCATCCTCCACCACCATCCCTGGTTCCTCACTCCTCCCTGCTCTTGACTGCTCATCCCTACAGTTGGAGTTCAGCTGCCTGGGTGCTCCTGACAAACCCTAGGGCCAAGAGGGCAGTGAGTTGCTGACACCTGGTTTCCATCCCTGTGACCCTGATTTCATTGGTCTGCCGCTGGACCTGGGCATCTCTAGTTTGTAGATGTTCCCTCAGTGATTCTAATGTCCACTCAGGTTTGAAAATCACCAGGTGAACTGATAGCTTGATTCAAGTCAGACACAGGTGGCCTCAAATCAGGGCCTGTTACTGTTCATTCCAGCCCATGTTCCCTTAGGCCTGAGAACTCAGGGAGGTTCCCCTGGAGGTCAGCTTCAGCCCTACCCCTGGTGATTCCTTACAGAGAAAGAGAAATCCCTTACTTAGTTATCAGAACCTCAGTTTCCTCATCTGTAAAATGGAAACAATAGTATCTACCCTACCGATTTTGAGGGTTCAAAGAAACAATAAATGTAAAGCACTTAACATCATGCCTGGCACAGAGTAAGCACTTGGTAGGGCTGAACATAGCACTGTTATGATTAATGTCTTATTATGATTATTCCTCTATCCTACAGGCCGCCTCCTGTGCACTCTTCCTTCCAGGACCACTGCCTGCCGTCAAACTCTGCCCCACATTTCCCAGGACAGGAGGAGTTTGTGCCCTGAAATGCCAGATCCCAACCCTGCCCTTGGGCTCCATGGGTGGTTGAAACTGGCATCACAACCACCAGCCAACCCACCTCACAGCAGCCAGTTGTACAGCTACGTTGACTGCTAATAAGTTGAAACCTGGCTCCCGTTTCTCCAGGTCTAAATGTCATAACTTTTGGCAGAACCACAGGACCACAAGGAGGAGAAATCAAAGAGTCTGTGATAGCATCAAAGGGAAACCTTGTTGAAATATCATTTCAAAGGCTCGACAAGGTAGAAGTCATTATCTTTATTTTTTATTGTTGTTTTATTGTTATGGGTGGAGAACCCTTTGGCAGTGTACTTCCTGCTTCATGTAGACAAGAAAATCAAGAAAGAAATGGAATCTCCCATCCAAACAGAAGGAGATAACCCAAAAGTTCAGAAAACCATGAAGGCAGCTGGAGATGGAGGTCACCGGCTTCTTTGATCCAAGCCCTGCTGTGGCCAGTTTCTCTCAGACCAGAAAGACAAATGGCTGCAGAGAACTCTGACCACGACGTCTAAAAACTTACACTGCGTGGCAACCCATTTATGGGCAAAGAAAGCAGCTTGCTTTGAACCTTCTCCTAGGGTGACTTTTGCTTCCTGCCACTTTATATTTTCTAGGCTTCGTGACAGACATGAAAAGATAGACAAAATTTCCTTCAACTTTTTCAGCCACCCTGTAAGGGAGGGTCTTTCTACTCTACAGACAAGGAAGCAAGCTTGCAGGAGTGAAATGACCTGTCCCGGTGCCATAACTAGTCAGTCAGTCAGCCAGGACTTGCACTGGGGTCCCTGCTTCCCAAACGCATGCTCTTGACCATCGCACGGCTGCTACTAGAAGTGTGGTCTGTGAACCGGGACAGGTCCCCAAACTTACTGGTTTGCAGCAAGTTAATTTCAGAAGTGAAGAGTGAATTTTTAAAAACTTACATAGAAATTTGACAGTAATTTTATGTATAGCTAATAAAATAATTTTAAAAATTGGGCTTGCATTTCACCTATCTTATTTCCTTGTTCTAGACATTTATTTTGATGGTACATTATAAAGGTTTCATTCTGCAGCACAGTGTGGGGAATACAATCTCCGGTCCTTCACCATGGCTAGTGTGAGAAGGCCTGATCCAGGCTGGGCTGGTCTCTTGGTTTAAGCACGGTGAGGACTCAGAGCTTCCTCTGAAACTTCCTTGTACTTGAGGATCAGTTGATCCTACACTCAATGAAACCTTAGTCTGAAGCCCAGAAACACCCCCCAGGCAAGGAAAAACAAGTCCTCCCCCACTTGTTAACCATGAAAGACTTGATTAGAGGTGCTAGGTTTCACTCTGGTCCTTCCACCTCTCATTATGAGCCATCAAATAAAAACAGCGGGAGAGAGTCTGGAATTCAACACCGTCTTCAAAATAAGGCCTAGAACATCTGGCTCCCTTCAAAAAGAAGTGTTTTGTTTTATTTTGTATTCTCTCCCTTTAAAATTTTTGTGGGTAGAGAGGGACAGAGCAAAAGCACAAGTCCCAAAACTCCCTGTGAAGCTGGATCTCATACAAGAGTGAAACTTCTCACCCTATCTATCTGGCAGGCTGATGTTGGCGAGGCTCAGGGAGTTAATGCATGTAAACCCGGGGAACACTCTGAGGTCCAAGGGGTTCAGTGCCAAGTATCACTAGCCTCATTAAGTTCTTTAGTCTCAGGGAGAAAAATTGCAATATCGGCCTCCACCTCTGTCTCCTCCCTCCTCCACAGCAGGTTAGCAAAAGCCCTGGTTTCAGAGGGAGGAACAGGGCAACCTGGCACATGACACAGCCTGTTCTCTGGTCTGTGAAAAGATGCTGTGAGGAGGTTTCTTCCCTTGGCCCTGAGGAGTGGCTGGGCCAGGATGTGGACCAATCCTAGGCGAGTTTTAGGAGAAAACATTTGGTGGGATAGACTTCATTCCTCCTAACACATGTACATGCATACTCAGGAACTGTTCTCTGTACCAGGTACTGTCCTAAGCAATGAGGATACAGCCGTGGACAAAGGGGATAACGTTTCCAATCTCATGAAGCCAACTCTTCTAGTCAGAGGAGAGAGATGATAAACTATTCGTAAGTAAATATATAGTACATGTCAGGTGGTGATCAGTGCTTTAATAAAGTCAAAGCCACAAGAGGGAAGACAGTGGAATGACAGCGTGGTACTCATAGAAGGCCTGAATGAGAAGGTGCCATTTGGGCAGAGGCTTGGAAATGTGAAGGACCAATGTATTTGGGTATCACAAGGGGAAAGTGTTGCAGGCAGAGGGAAAGCCAGTGTGAAGGCTCTGGAGTGGGAGGGTCCTTAGCCAGGCGGCCAGGCAGCTGGAGTGCAGTCCACAGAGAAGAGGATGAAGCGATGAAGTCAGATCATATATGGATCCTGGGCCAGAGTGAGGATTTTGGATTTTACCGAGTGAGCCGGGAAGCCATTGTCGGGGGATAGAGGGAATAGATATTGAGCAGATGAGTGACACAACCCAATTTAAGCTTTAAATGGGCAGCTTGGGGCTGGGTGCGATGGCTTATGCCTATAATCCTAGCACTTTGGGAGGCCAAAGTGGGAGAATCACTTGAGGTGAGGAGTTTGAGACCAGCCTGGCCAACGTGGTGAAACCCTGTCTCTACTAAAAATACAAAAATTAGCTGGGCGTGGTGGTGCACACCTATAATTCCGGCTACTAGGGAGGTAGAGGCAGGAGAATCTCTTGAACCTGGAGGCGAAGGTTGCAGTGAGCCAAGATTGTGCCACCACACTCCAAGCTTGGGTGACAGAGCGAGACTCCATCTCAAAAACAAAACAAAACAAAGTAAATGGTCAGCTTGGGCTTGGTTGGTAGCAGTGGAGTTGGTGAAAGGGGCAAACTAAAACTCAGGATCATTGTAAATGGTAGAGCCAACAGGTCTTGGCCCCTTGGCTGACGGTAATGGCAGAATGATGTCAAGCCCTTCCCTGGGGGAGGCCTCTGAATGCTCCTCCCTTAGGCTGGGCTGGGGTTGTAATGGGCATAGGGCCACCATGAGAAGAGGAAAAGGATCAGCCCCAATCTTGATCTCAGCTGCCCCAAGGAGCCGGTGGCTGGGCTGCTAGTCTTATCTAGGGGCCAACAGCCCTAGACACGTCGAGTCAAGCCCCCAGCTCTGATCCATGTGACATGGAGAAAATCACTTTTCGTCTCTAAGCCTCAGTTCTCTCATCAGGACATACCTTGCTGAGTTGTTCTGAGGAACAAACGAGATAAAGTGAAGATGGTGCTTCACAACGGTGCCTTGCACACAGAAGGCGCTCGCTTAATGTTCAAGTATAAAGTAAAACCAAGGTGCTCTCCAGTGGACTTAGGGCTGTGTCCCTTACTGTTTGCAAGGCACGAGAACTCACCAAAGCATGACTGTGCAAGGGCCCAAGACAGCCCATTGTCCGGGAGACACTTCTCAGGGATGGAGATGAAGCCATACACCAGAACCCACTTCCTGTGGGGTCCCTCAGGGGACCCAGGCAACAACATCCTGGCCCTGCCTACTGTAATGTCACCAGGAGACACGGAGTCAGAAATCCTGCTTTCTCTCCCAGCCCTACTGCAGCTCTGCTCTGTGACCTTGAACCAGGCACCTTCATTTCCTGTCTGGGGAGGAGGCAGAAGAATGCAGGGAAGGAGAAAGCCGCGTCCTGAAGAAACAGAGGTTTGCCATTGCCGTTGATTGTGCAGGGGTCGGAAGATTTGAGGGAATCACAAATGGAGAAGGCCGGAGCAGAGGGAAACTCCAGGTGTGCCCATGCTGTGTGCAGTGACCCCTGCTGTGTCACTGCCCTCCGCTGGGTGATCTCAACAGAGCGAGGGGGAATGAAGGCAGCAGAGGATGTAGTCAGATTTCTCAAATCAAATGGGTAATGAGAGGGGGAGCTCAGGAGCCAGCACGGATTTCACCTCTCCTAACACCCTGGAAGCAGCTGTCAACGGTAAAGAGCCACATCAAGTTCCAAGTGTGTGCCATAGAGCCCTGAGTCCTGGGAGACACCACCCAGCCACACCTGCCTTCAGCCAGAGGCGCTCTGCTGTTATCTTCCTTTTATTATACTGAGGCTTTGCAGGTGCTTTCTTTCGAGAAAGAGCACCAGCTGTGAATTCAGAGCCTGTGGGGCCAGGCAGGTGAAATTAATGAAACAGCCCCCCCCACCCCACCCCAGGTGAAACCCAGGTCTGTGGCAAAGTGGGGAACACATGCCACCCACTTTGCTGCTACTTAGCTCCTGTGGGTCACTGCTATGCAGGAATGGGGTGCCATGTTGCTAGATCATTTGTTTTTTAAAGAGAAACCAGAAATCCAGATTTGTGTATTTGCAACCTCTGGCCTAGAAAGATCTAGCTTTCAGGGAAGGCCAGGCGGGAGGAGGAGGAGGAGGAGGAAGAGGAGGGGGGGGAGGAGGAGGAGGGGGAGGAGGAGGAGGAGGGGGAGGGGAGGAGGAGGAGGGGGAGGGGGGAGGGGGGAGGGGGGAGGGGGAGGGGAGGGGGGAGGGGAGGGGGGAGGGGAGGGAGAGGGGGAGGGGGAGGAGGAGGAGGAGGGGGAGGGGGAGGGGAGGGGAGGGGGAGGGGAGGGGAGGGGGGAGGGGGAGGAGGGGGGAGGGGGAGGGGAGGGGGGAGGGGGAGGGGAGGGGGGAGGGGGAGGGGGAGGAGGCCAGAGCCTAGAAGGCAAGCTCTCCCTGCCTTCCCCCAACCCTGGGGCCTTGCTGTTGCTCTACCATCCAGCTAGACACTGAGGCGACACTTACTCAGCTCCGAGATGCTGCCCACGCAGGTGGCCAGGAGGGACTGCTCCAGGGTCCGGAGCTCCAGCTGGGCATAGGCGTCGGCTCGCTCGTCATGGCCCAGGGACCCGCCGTTGTAGGGGCTGAAGTACGCGGGGAGGGAGAGGACACCTATGGGGAAAGAAGGCAGACAGGTCACACTTAGGAAGGAGGGGAAGCTCAGTGGGCCCCAGCCTGCTGCGGGCAGGGCTCAGCCCTGCTGCCCTGCTCTTGACAGAGAGGTTCAGCAGGCAAAATCTCTCTGAGCCTTGAGGACGTGGGAACGTTGACTGTGGACGGTGCTATAGGGGCCAGAATGAGAAGTAGCTCATTCGTAGCTGTGGTTATAAGCATGTGGAGATCATCCTTTCTTGGAGGTACCCAAGAAACTGGCCTGCTTGGGCTCCTGGATCACACAAGCGTTCATTCACTCACTCGCTGAATATTTACAGAGTGCCCGACTCGGCCCAGGTATTGTGCTACACTTAGGGTTCTGGGGTGACAAAGAGACCTGGCTTTGTTTTCATGCAGCTCAGGGATGGCCGAGTCAGATGTAAATGCCCATCCTGACTTCCTGAAGGGCAGTGCTGCCCTGAGTCCTCTCCTTTCCCCATGCTGGGAGCAACCATTTGAAAGGGATGCTGCCTTCTCCACTTCAAGAAGGGGATGTGTCCTAGCCACGGGCCAAGTCCAATTAATGTTTTTCATTAACACTTCAACAGCAGTGGAGCAGAACTGTCAGAATCAATCCCAGAGGGTGACAGCCTGTAAATTTCTCCAACTCACTATGCGGCTTCTTAGAAAGCACCAGAAAAGCGAAATCAGACTGGTTTAAAATTACATGTTGGCTCTTAAGAGTATGTGGCCACAGAGATTCTAGTTGCAGTCAGAACCTAGATAGGGATTCCCAACTTTTGGTAACCACTGTTTCTTTGATGGACAGATCTTCTTTTTCCAACACTTACCCACAAACCCTTTTTTTTTAAAGAAAAATATCCACAGGAATTTAATCACTTTTGGATAAAATCTCTGAAAATTCCTTGAGATAACTGGAGAGCACGGGGATGTGGCCAAGTCTGGGTTAGAAGTCCCTAAACACGTGTGATGTAACAAGGACAACAGCAGCAACAGATACAGCAGACAGGGCTCTGGAGCAGAAGTTGGGGTTCGTAATTCTGGCTATCACTTAACCAGTGGTGTGATCTTGGTCAGGTTACTTAGACTCTTCATCAGTTCATCATCTGTTAACTAGAGATAACTAGAGTACCTAGCTCACAGGGCTGCCATGAGGATTAACTGAGTAACTGGGAGTCAATGCTTGGACCAATGCCTGGCTCAGAGTACGTGCTCTACCAAGTGCTGTTGCTATTATTTTTACTTTGTGCTGGGAACATAGGCTTCATTTACATTATCTCATTTATTCTTTCAACAACCCTATAAGGGCCAGGTGTGGTGGCTCACGCATGTAATCCCAGCACTTTGGGAGGCTGAGGCGGGTGAATCACTTGAGGTCAGGGGTTTGAGACCAGCCTGGCCAACATGGAGAAACCCTGTCTCTACTAAAAATACAAAAATTAGCCAGGTGTGGTGGCAGGCAGCTGTAATCCCAGCTACTCGGGAGGCTGAGGCAGGAGCATTGCTTGAACCTGGGAGGCAGAGTTTGCAGTGAGCCGAGATCACGCCACTGCACTCCAGCCTGGCAACAGAGTGAGACCGTGGCTCAAAACAAAAAACCAAAAACAAAAAACCCTATGAGATGGGTACTGCTGGCTTCCATTTGAGATATTGGGCTATTGCCATTCAGAGACTTTGAATAATTGCTCAGGTAAGCGGTAGAGCTAGGATTCAAATCTGGGATGGACTGGCTCTACAATGCATATACTTAACTCCTGTGTGAGCTCAGAGTCCAGTGAACACACCACTACAGCTCACTCGTGGCTGTCCTTATGTGGGGCTGGTGCATATGACAATATGGCTGTATTATTACTGCCCTTTTCACTCATGGACAGCCTCATGCTGAACCCCACGTGTTTCTCTTTCTTGAGCAAATGCACACAGCGGTCTTCCTCCAGCCCAGGGCCTCAGTGTGTTCTCTGACCGTTCTGCAGGTTCAGCTGATGGTCAGTCCTGCCCGCCTAGCTCGACCTTGCCCCGACCCAGTCTCCCCACTCTCCCGGCTGATGTGGTGGAGGCTCCCTCTCCATCTCCCTTTGCCTCTCCTGGATGGCAGCGACCCCTCTCATCACATCCAGCGCTGACTTAGCAAAGCACTGCTTCAAAGCACTTCCTCCAAGCTTTGTTTCTGTTGGAGGAGGAGGAAGAGTTCGTGATTGGGCTCTTCCCTGCAGTCCCCTGCCAGGGCCCCAGGCCCTAAAGCAGAAACTCTCCCTGACAGCTGAGTAACCAAACACATTGGGGAGAGCTGGCCATAAGCATTAAAACAAGTAAAACAGAAGGGAAAACCACCCCAACTACAGGCCGAAACCCACCCTGCCGAACAGCTGGGAGAGCCCAGTGCAGGCCTGACTCCTCCTCCTTTCTCCATTATTAATCTACAGAAACAACACTGGAGACATGTGGATCAAATTTACAGAGCTTAGGGTAAGGGACTAGGAAATTCAGCTGATTTGTCAAAGGATTCCCAGAGAGAAATATTATGTCAATGGAGCTAGTAACAGGAGCTGGCAGCTCCATTAATAGTAGTTCCCATTTTCCCAGTCATCACCCACCCAAAGAGGCCTTCACTTAATACCGTGGCAAAAGTAATTAGGAACCTATTATTAATAATAGTAATTGATAGCATCACAGCTTTTGCCTAGTACCTTTTGCTTTTAAATGCCTTTTTCATAGAGCAATTTGTTCTTCCAGCAAGGGAGGTAGGACAGTTATGATCAGTAACAACCACAGCTGACTTCTATTGAGGGCTTACTATGTGCCAGGCACTTACATGCATTATCTCATTTAACACCCCAGAACCGCAGGCGGTACGATTTCCACCCATTTTACAGCTGAGGAAACTGAGGCCTGAAAAAGTTTAGTGGCTTGTCCAAGGTCACTGAGGGTCAGAAACGGAACGGGGACTAGAGTTTCAATCTCTTCATTCTCAAGCTGCTGAAATAAATGACATTCTAACTTTGCTCACCTTGTCCTTTCTCGAGCTAGGCAGTGGCCAGGATACTGGAGAGGAAAGGGGTTTTGTTTGGGCCTGAGGTTTAAGACGAGGAAATTCAAAGTAACACCCAGAAATAGGACTTTCCCTTTCATGGGTCTCCAGACACCTCCTGCCAAGGGTCCCTAGAGGCCTCCCATGAAACTCTATAGACAAAAAGCTGTCGGACTCCCTCTGATCTTCGCAGAATGCAGTTCCACAGCTTGTCTTCCAAATCCGCTCTGTAAGAAAGCCTTCTCTACATCAATTCTAAATTCTCCCATATCAGCTCATTCCTCCGCACTTCTCATCAGAGATGGAAAATATTTTCTTTACGTTCTTTTAACACCTCGATGTCTTCCTTTCCCCACACAAATTCCCAGCTCTAGGATAACGGGCTCAGGGCAAGATCATTCTAGGGAAAAGGAGTTTAAAAAAAAAAAAAAAAAGGAAAGGGCATCTATTTTTTTCTATTTAGTAAAATCCTTAGAAAAAAATTCTTCCTTTCTGTCATGATGGAGAAGAAAGCGTGCGGAAACATTTCCCTTTATTCCTTTATTAGAGGGAATAGGGACAATGGCTTTGGAAGCCGGTAAAAGCCATGGAGGGACCCGGAGGGACCCACAGGCACCACCCTGTGCCCATGGCCGTGAGTGAATCTCGGAGTGTGAAGCGGTGAGCATGACTGAGTGATCCTTTGCCTCCCTCTTCTAAAACATTTCAGCATTTCTGCTCAGTGTTCCACTCCAATGGGCTGCGGACTGTACTGAAGCCTCGATGTTCCTCAGTCTCTACACAGAGCCCTAATCTTCCATCGCTCAATTTTTCTCTTTCTGGTTGCCCAACTCTTGAATCTCAGACTCATTATCTTGTTCCTCAAGCCTCCACCTCCTCTTCCAACACTCTGAGTACAGCACCGTGGCCACCCGGTTTCCCAAGGAGAGAACTGTGAGTCACCCTAATCAGCTCTCTCCCTTCTCATCCACTTCTCATCAACCGCAAGCCTTGCTGCTTTTACCACCAACATATCTCAAAAATCCTCCACTGCCACCACCCCAGTCAGGCCCCCATCTTCCCCTGCCCCCCACCCATCCCCTGCCTCCGGGCTTACCCCCCCCCTTACTCTGGTCACCTTGCTCTGGCTCTGTACTCTTCAATGACTCCCTGTCAGCCTCACGAAGAAGTCCGAACTCTTTTGCATATGTAACTATCCTTTAAGAACAGTTAGCATCCTGGCTGGGCGTGGTGGCTCAGGCCTATAATCCCAGCACTTTGGGAGGCAGAGACATGTGAATCACTTGAGGCCAGGAGTTTGAGACCTGCCTGGCCATCAAGATGAAACACCATCTCTACTAAAAATACAAAAATTAGCCAGGCATGGTGGTGCACACCTGTAATTCCATCTACTCAGGAGGCTGAGGTGAGGGAGAATTGCTTGAACCTGGTGGAGGTTACAGTGATGAGAACGTGCCACTGCACGCCAGCCTGGGCAACAGAGTGAGCTCCAAAAAAAAAAACCCTTTTTTTTCCCCCCAAAGAAAGAGAATAGATAATGTCTTTCTCTGCTTTTTGAAATTTAGGGAGGAGAGTAATTCTGCCAGTAAACTGGCAAATTTCCCAGCACCTCCCAGGATATCAGCAGAGTTAGGAACCCTGTGCACACCTGATCCTCGCTTCTCTAAGCTACTTTTCACTCTGCTCTGCTCTAGCCCAGAAGGGTAAGGGTAGAGGGAGAGGGGTAGGGGTAGGGGTGGAGGGGAGGGGTAGGGGTGGAGGGGAGGGGGTGGGGTGGGGTGGGGGTAGGGGTAGGGGTGGAGGGGGGGGTGGGGTGGGGGTAGGGGTAGGGGTGGAGGTAGGGGTAGGGGTGGAGGGGAGGGGTGGGGTGGGGGTAGGGGTAGGGGTGGAGGGGAGGGGTGGGGTGGGGGTGGAGGGTAGGGGAGGGGTGGGGTGGGGGTGGAGGGTAGGGGTGGGGTGGGGGTGGAGGGTAGGGGTGGGGTGGGGGTGGAGGGTAGGGGTGGGGTGGAGGGTAGGGGTGGGGTGGAGGGTAGGGGTGGGGTGGGGGTGGAGGGTAGGGGTGGGGTGGGGGTGGAGGGTAGGGGTGGGGTGGGGGTGGAGGGTAGGGGTGGTGGTGGGGGTGGAAGGTAGGGGTAGGAGCAAGGATGGGGTGAGGGATGGGGTGAGGGGTAGGGGTGGGGATGGGGGTGAGGGATGGGGTGAGGGGTAGGGGTGGGGATGGGGGTGAGGGATGGGGGTGAGGGGTAGGGGTGGGGATGGGGGTGAGGGGTAGGGGTGGGGATGGGGGTGAGGGGTAGGGGTGGGGATGGGGGTGAGGGGTAGGGGTGGGGATGGGGGTGAGGGATGGGGGTGAGGGGTAGGGGTGGGGATGGGGGTGAGGGGTAGGGGTGGGGATGGGGGTGAGGGATGGGGGTGAGGGGTAGGGGTGGGGATGGGGGTGAGGGATGGGGGTGAGGGGTAGGGGTGAGGGATGGGGGTGAGGGGTAGGGGTGAGGGATGGGGGTGAGGGATGGGGGTGAGGGGTAGGGGTGGGGATGGGGGTGAGGGATGGGGGTGAGGGGTAGGGGTGGGGATGGGGGTGAGGGATGGGGGTGAGGGGTAGGGGTGGGGATGGGGGTGAGGGATGGGGGTGAGGGATGGGGGTGAGGGGTAGGGGTGGGGATGGGGGTGAGGGGTAGGGGTGGGGATGGGGGTGAGGGATGGGGGTGAGGGGTAGGGGTGGGGATGGGGGTGAGGGATGGGGGTGAGGGGTAGGGGTGGGGATGGGGGTGAGGGATGGGGGTGAGGGGTAGGGGTGGGGATGGGGGTGAGGGATGGGGGTGAGGGGTGGGGGTGAGGGGTAGGGGTATGGATGGGGGTGAGGGGTAGGGGTATGGATGGGGGTGAGGGGTAGGGGTGGGGATGGGGTGAGGGATGGGGTTGAGGGGTGGGGTGGGGATGGGGGTGAGGGGTGGGGTGGGGATGGGGGTGAGGGGTAGGGTTGAGGATGGGGGTGAGGGGTGGGGTGGGGATGGGGGTGAGGGGTAGGGTTGAGGATGGGGGTGAGGGATGGGGTGAGGGGTAGGGGTGGGGATGGGGGTGAGGGGTAGTTAGGGGTGGGGATGGGGGTGAGGGGTAGTTAGGGGTGGGGATGGGGGTGAGGGGTAGTTAGGGGTGGGGATGGGGGTGAGGGGTAGGGGTGGGGATGGGGGTGAGGGGTAGGGGTGGGGATGGGGGTGAGGGGTAGGGGTGGGGATGGGGGTGAGGGGTAGGGGTGGGGATGGGGGTGGGTGTGGAGGGTGGTGGGGTTGGGACGAGGATATGGGTGAGGGGTAGAGGTGGGTTTGAGGGGTGGGGGTGAGGGGTAGGGGTGGGGATGGGGGTGAGGGGTAGGGGTGGGGATGGGGGTGGGTGTGGAGGGTGGTGGGGTTGGGACGAGGATATGGGTGAGGGGTAGAGGTGGGTTTGAGGGGTGGGGGTGAGGGGTAGGGGTGGGAGTAGGGTCAATGGTAGGGCTATGGGTGGAACTCTGGAGGAGAGCAGCCTGCTTCTTTTCTAAGTGATTCTTCACCAGGGCCCAGAGAGGGTGCCACTGAGTTAGAAGGGAAACCCAGTTCTCAGAAGACTGGGAAGCCGCCTTCTTGCCAGTTGCCAACCAGGAAGTGAGCTGAGTTGCAGCTTGCAGAGGCGCTGTCTCTTCCAAGCTGACAGAAGCTGGTGGACTGCACTTTGGGATGACAAGCCAGACTTCTAAAGAGTTTTTAGAAGCAGAGCTTAGGCCAAAGGCCAAATTGATGGGGATTTCATTCCCTTCTCTGTAAACCATGGGGGTGGAATCTATGGCTTCTCAAGTCCTCCTAGCACTGGGATTCTAGACTCTGACCCCTATGTGTGCGACAGCACTCAAGTGCACCCCTGAAATCCTTTTTATCCCTTCTCATTCCACCATTTAACTTGTGAATTGTCAACAGTGGGAACACAGAGACCTTGTTATTACTATTTCCCGTGGTTTAATTTCCTCCAGAGCTGTGACACCACCACTTTCCCCCCCCCCACACACACAACTTTAAATGTAAAAAAAGGTGTCCTTTCTGTGTAAAATCGGATAGGTTTCTAGTTAAGTTTTTCTGACCATTCATCAAAAAGCCACCAAGACTGTAACGTAACTGTCCTCCAAACTCAGCAACCATTACCAGTGCTCTCCCCAGACTTGTAAATGTTCTTTCTGGGGCAACGGGACAGTGAGTGTAGCACCATCTGTGCACCTGCCACCAATGGCCCCACTAGACCACCAGCTACCCGGCTCAGGAAAGCTCATGGCCAAGGCAGCCAAGACCACTGCCTGTCCCCAGTTCCTTTGAAAGGAAAACCAGAGGGCAGAGGATTACTTCTTTACTGCCCTTGCAAGGAAACTTGGCAGGGCGTCTTCTGCCAGCCTTAGGCGCGCGGGAAGCTTGGGTGGGGTGCAATCCATAAGCTTCTGAAAATAAAAATTATACTGCCCCACTGAATGGTTTCCAAATAGCCCACATAAGCCAACCCTTTTTAAAATTTTTTTATTTTTAAGTGTTTCCATTCTCTGATCGGGAATTTTATATATAGTACACTTAACGCCCAGTTGTTATATATTAGTCATGCCAGAACAAAGTGCAGAAAAGTTGAAGCAGGAATAGTTTTCAGGGAGACCCAAATGGGGTGTAAGGACAGTCAATTCTTTCTTTTTGTTTTGAGACAGGGTTTTATTCTGTCACCCAAGCTGGAGTGCAGTGATGGGATTACAGCTCACTGCGGCCTCAACCTTCTGGGCTCAAGCAATCCTCCCATCTCTGCCTCCTGAGTAGCTGGGGTACAGGTGCACATTGCCATGTCCAGCTAATTTTTGTATTTTTTGGAGAGATGGAGTTTTGTCATCTTGTCCAGGCAGGTCTAGAACTCCTGGGCTGAAGCGATCTGCCCGCCTCAGCTTCCCAAAATGCTGGGATTATAGGTGTGAGCCACCATCCCAGCCAGGACAGTCAATTCTTTAAAAAAAAAGCCCCCAGACCCTTCACTGAATAGTATTCCACATGACATTCTAAGTTCAGACAAGCTGGGGGGATGGGTGTTGAGACAAGAGCAAGATGAAGGAAATAAGAGGAAAAACCTGAAGTGGAATGGAATATGCCCCAGGAGCTGTCAATCATCCACGTAAAGTGATTCATCAGGAATAATCAGGCCAGGCACGGGGGCTCACACCTGTAATTCCAGCACTTTGGGAGGCCAAGGCAGGAGAATCACCCGAGATCAGGCGTTTGCGATCAGCCTGGCCAACATGGTGAAACCCTGTCTCTACTAAAAACACAAAAATTAGTTGGGATGGTGGTACGTGCCTGTAATCCCAGCTACTCATGAGGCTGAGGCAGGAGAATTGCTTGAACCTGTAAGGCAGAGGTTGCAGTGAGTTGAGATTGCGCCACTGCACTCCAGCCTGGGTGACAGAGCTTGGGTAACAGAGTGAGACCCTGTCTCAAAAAAAAAAAAAAATCAAAAGATCACCTAATACTTGGGCAAAACCCATCTCAAGACATGACCATGATACTGTGAGGCCCAAAAGTTCAAATGGGGAGAAAATGCTGGGAGACAGGGAAAGATAAGGGGGAGTTTGAGAAGCAGGTTTTATTTATCGAGACAGGGTCTTACTCCGTCATTCAGGCTGGAGTGCAGTGGCGCAATCTCAGCTCACCGCAACCTCCTCCTCCCGGGTTGAAGTTATTCTCCTGCCTGAGCCTCCCGAGTAGCTGGGATTACAGGCACCCGCCACCATGCTTGGCTAATTTTTGTATTTTTAGTAGAGACGGGGTTTCACCATGTTGGCCAGGCTGGTCTTGGACTCCTGATCTCAAGTGATCCACCTGCCTCGACCTCCCAAAGTACTGGGATTACAGGCAAGAGCCACTGCACCCAGCCAGAGAAGCAGGTTTTAACCATGGCTAATAAATGGACATGGACTACCATGCACTGAGTAGGTCCTTTCTGCCAGGGATTGGATGAACGAGCATTTGAAACCCCAAAAAGACCCTCGCAGTAGAGTACTATTACTAACTCCATTTGCCAGCGAGGGACACTGAAGTTTAGATGGGCTGAGTCACTTGACTGAGGTCCACAGCTAGAAAATGGCAAAGGTGGGATTCTGATACTGGAGTCCACACTGGCTCAGTCTAAAGAAGGAGAACACCAGGCTCTCCCCGCGCCAACTCAGAGACAGCACACTTCCTTCAGCACTCACCAACCCATTAGCACTGTGCTTTCCTTCTTTTTCTAAGGTCAGGAAATTAAAAGCAAATAACAATTATGCTCCAGTTAACACTTCATTCTGGCTAAGTTATCAGAACACCACTGGCAAAAGGTGGTCTTCTGGTGAAGTCAGGCCCGGGGCCCAGGAGCTCACTGTTAAACAGTGAAATAATAACACATACTTACAACTGCCTAAGAAGCTGGTGGCCACAGAACCCAGGGTGAGATAAAAGGCTGGCAAAGGGTGATGTGCTCAGGGCCAGCAACCCCAATTTTCCTACAAAAGAGTGGTACAAAGCAAACCTCACCCTGAATACCGGGCTGGATTCACTTCCCCTTGGAATCCTTTGGGCCTGCTGGGGGTGCACCTGCTGTGGAGTTGGTGTGGGAGCTGCCTCTCTCCCCTCCAGCTGGCTCCTCCAATTCTCAGAGGGGCTCCAGCAGGGTGAGAATTTAGAGGGATGGAGGAACCACCATAAAACTCGACAGCCCTGACAAGGCACAGTGGCTCACGCCTGCAAGCCCAGCACTTTGGGAGGCCAAGGCAGGTGGATCACTTGAGGTCAGGAGTTCGAGACCAGCCTGGCTAACATGGTGATATCCTGCATCTCTACTAAAAATACAAAAATTAGCTGGGCATGGTGGCAGGCGCCTGTAGTCCCAGCTGCTCAGGAGGCTGAGGCAGGAGAATCACTTGAACCAGGGAGGCGGAGCTTGCAGTGAGCCGAGATTGCTGCCACTCCAGCCTGGGCGACAGAGTGAGACGCAGTCTCA
Source organism: Macaca mulatta (assembly GCF_049350105.2). Taxonomy (NCBI): domain Eukaryota; kingdom Metazoa; phylum Chordata; class Mammalia; order Primates; family Cercopithecidae; genus Macaca; species Macaca mulatta. Next base: position 31,063,565 of record NC_133419.1, on the reverse strand, counting down.
AAAACAAACAAACAAAACTAGACAGCCCCACAAGTGTGGCAAATTTGGAATCCCCAGCGGGAATACTGGCTCACTGGCATTTTGGTGATTCATCTAAGGTAAATATCAGTTCTGACACAGACCCAGATGATGCCTATTAGGTGCCTGTAAAAAACTAGCAGAGATCCTGCCTTGCCCTTTAATTTTTTTGAAGCAAAAACCTAATAAAATGCCGTCTGTTCACTGCCATTTCTCCTCTTTGCAAAACAGTAAAAAAGCCAGCGTAACCGAACAGATCAATTTCAGGAAATTAAACCTAAAGGTGAACCCTGGAAAAACCAGTGCAATAGTCACAACATTGGGCAGTGTGGGGCAGAAAACTAACATTCAAGCTACCAAGTTTTTTCCTGTGGAAAAAGATCTCTGTGTTATTTAGAATACTTTTTAAGAGATTCTGGGTGGCCTCTCTCCAAAGCATTGATGTAACACATCAAGAACTTAGTGACCCAGGGAGCACGAGTCTTGGAACTACCACCTCTTTGAAAAGAACAGTCCGCCCCATGACCACGGTCCTTTGTCATACGCTGTCCTTGACCCACAGTGGGTGAGCACACTAATTCCTGTGAGCCAACGACAACACAGAGCCACTTTTCTATTAAGGCAGCACATTCAACACACACACACACACACACACACACACACACAGAGTAAATGGAGAAAATAAGGATGGAGATGAAGCAGGCGTAGACTCAGTACCCTAAATATCAGCCTTCTTCCCAACAGCCACCAAAGAAAGAGTGGTTCGCTTTGTGCTAGGGTCATAAAAATGCTTTCTGGCCTACTGTGCTTTCTAAACTTTTTATAATGAATATGGCATACTGGCACAGGAACAATGACTGTTTTCAGAAATATGAGAGAGGGGATGAGATGTAATTAGAGGCAGAGGAAGGTGACAAAATGTTTCTTCTGAGCAAAAGAACACCCATAATTTGAATTATGATATAACATTTATCTGAAATTAAATTTTTAGATAAAGAAAAAAGTGAATGTTAAAAATACCACTTTATTTTTTATTTTTTTTTAAGTCAGGTTCTTGCTCTGTCTCTCAGGCTGGAGTGCAGTGGTGCAATCTCAGCTCACTGCAACCTTCACCTGCTGGGCTCATACCATTCTCCCACCTCAGCCTCCCAAAGTGCTGGGATTACAGGTGTGGGCCACTGCACCCATCCAAAACTATCGCTATTATCTTGTTACCTATAAAGAGACTAGAATTCATGGTATACTTTTAGATGATTCTTCTCCCATTATTCTTCATACTTTTTTTTTTTTTTTTTTTTTTTTTGAGACGGAGTCTCGCTCTGTCGCCCAGGCTGGAGTGCAGTGGCCGGATCTCAGCTCACTGCAAGCTCCGCCTCCCAGGTTCACGCCATTCTCCTGCCTCAGCCTCCTGAGTAGCTGGGACTACAGGCACCCGCCACCTCGCCCGGCTAGTTTTTTGTATTTTTTAGTAGAGACGGGGTTTCACTGTGTTAGCCAGGATGGTCTCGATCTCCTGACCTCGTGATCCACCTGTCTCGGCCTCCCAAAGTGCTGGGATTACAGGCTTGAGCCACCGCGCCCGGCCTATACTTTTTAACAAAACAAATATTACAACCATTATGAGCTCACAGAGGTTTAAAAAAAAAAAGGTACATGAAAGGAAAACCTGGTTGTTTTACAGAAATTTTACCAAAAAATGATGGGATACTGCTTTTGGAAGAAACTCAGGGAGAACCCATTCTAAATTGCTAACCAGTAGATGAGACATTGTCTGCATGCCTCATTCCAAGTATCTCTCAGCCGGCCCCTTCACCTGGCCCCAGGTGGTGATGACTCAGGCACTGCGTCACCAGTGGGACTTTCTGTGGCATCTTACTGATGCTCTGCCCTGCCATTACCTACTGCTCTGAGCCTGCGTGATCATTCCACAGCTACAGTGGCCGAATCGCCACTGGTGGGAAAGGAGGCTGGTTGCTGCCAATGCTGGGCAGGGGGTGAGGGAGGGAGAGGAGGCAAAGTGGGCGCAGGGAGTGACAGCTGAGCTGCATCCTTCCCCTGCTAGGGATCAGTGCTGCCAGGGAGAGAAAGAGGGCAGTGGGCGTGGCCTCTCAGTGCCAGCTCACAGAGGAAGAAAGAGATCAAAAGAGCACAAACACAAGTCACTCCTTGAGAGTTTAAGGAAAAGATGCAAACATCACAAGGCCCAGGGCAGATGGCCAAGATGTTTATTAATAGAACATGAGTATATTCATCAGAGAATATTCATCAGAGATTTACTGCACTGGAGTCCTGCTTATAAACATAACCTGCTTCAATCAGCTTTGGTTCCAATTCCAAAAGGGATTGACCATTAGACTCTTCAGACAATTTAAGGGCATGAGTCAGAGTGATGAGGTTCAAAACCCAGCTCTGCCACTTACTGTGTGACTCTGGACTAGTTACTTAACCTCTCTGAGCCACAATTTGCTTCTCTGGATAATAGGCCTAATGATACTTCCTAATTCACAAGATTGAGCATTAAAATAGGTTATGTAAATAAGCACTTAGCAAAAGGCTTGGCACACAGTAAAGAATATAGTAAATAAAAATATTTTTATTAATAGCCTGATTCCCAGGGCTGATGGCTTCAAGACAAAGCCATCAGATGCTATATAAAAGTTATTATCACTATTAGGAGGGAGGGATGGACCCAAGGCCACTGATTCTGTTATTTTCTTAAAGGCCACTAGGGTCCGTAATGATTTAAAAAAAAAAAAAAAGTGCTTTACTCACCACAGATGGCTCATTTATTCTGCATTCATTCACTCATTTATTCAACAACTGTGTAATGATTACCGAATAATACACCAGAAGCGGCTATACTCTGGGGATATAAAAGCGAATAAAGGTCCCTACCCTCATGAAGTTGGCAGTCTAGTGGAGGAGGGAAGACTGTATGCCAGCCAAATAAATATTGGATACAAAGGGCTGTGATGCAGTCAGCACAAGGAGTCCAAACTAAGGATCTCCAAGCCAGACTACCCAGGCTTAGTGGTCAAGGAAGGCTTCCCGGAAGAAGGGACACCTCAGTTGATGATGAGCAGATATCAGTCTGCTCTGAAAATCCTCTGTGCTCCACCTATTCATCCCTCCCTGCCCAACCCCTGGCAATCACTGATCTCTTTACTGTCTCCATGGTTTTGTCTTTTCAAGAATGTCATATGGTTGGAATCATACTATACATGGTCCTTTCCGATTGGCTTCCCTTACTTAGAAATAGACATTGAAGGCCGGGTGCAGTGGCTCACACCTGTAATCCCAGCACTTTGGGAGGCCGAGCCAGGTGGATCACTTGAGGCCAGGTGTTCAAGAGCAGTCTGGTCAACATGGTGAAACCCTATCTCTACTAAAAATACAAAAATTAGCCGGGCATCATGGCAGGTGCCTGTGATCCCAGCTACTCAGGAGGCTGAGGCAGGAGAATCACTTGAACCCAGGAGGCGGAGGTTGCAGTGAGCTGAGATCATGCTGTTGCACTCCAGCCTGGGCAACAAGAGCGAAATTCCATCTCAAAAAGAAAAAAAGAAAAAAGAAAAGAAATATACATTTAAGTTTCCTCCACATCTCTGCATGGTTTGATATTCCAGAGGCAGGGCTTGGACTTTGGACCAAATTGAGGACTAGCTAAAACAGGTCCTGGGCAGAAGCAGCTTTCCATTAAGACATGCCCACCAATGTGCCATGGTTGGTTTACCATTTCCATGACAATGTTCCTAGATGTTCCTGCCTCTTTCCATGGCAATGACCTGATGACCTGGAAGTTACCAGCCTCATCCTAGAAATTTCTGCATGAACCACCCCTTAATTTGCATATAATTAAAAGTGGGTATAAATATTACTGTACCAGTAGTACGGAACTGCCTCTAAGCTGCTATTCTGGGCACACTGCCTATGGGATACCCCTGACCCACAAGGTATATACAGTACCTTTGCTGCTACTGTAAACTGCCACTTCAATAAAAGCTATTTAACACCACTGGCTCACCCTTGAATTATTTCCTAGATGAAGCCAAGAACCCTCCTGGGATAAGTCCTAATTTTGAGGTTTGCCTGTCGTGCATCATCAGCTCATTTCTTTTTAGCTCTAATAATATTCCATTGTCTGGATGTACCACAATTTATCTATTCACATACTGAAGGACATCTCAAGTTGCTTCCGAGTTTGGCAATTCTTAATAAAGCTGCTATAAATAACTGTGCACAGGTTTTTGTGTAGATATAAGTTGTTTTGTTGCTGCTGTTGTTTTTTCGGACAGAGTCTCACTCTGTCACCCGGGCTGGAGTGCAGTGGTGTGATCCTGGCTCACTGCAATCTCCGCTTCCCGGGTTCAAGTGATTCATCTGCCTCAGCCTCCTGAGTAGCTGGCATTACAGGCACCTGCCACCATGCCCAGCTAATTTTTGTGTTTTTAGTAGAGACGGGGTTTCTCTATGTTGGCCAGGTTGGTCTTGAACTCAAACCTGAAATGATCTGCCCGCCCCGGCCTCCCAAAGTGTTGGGATTACAGGCGTGAGCCACCGTGCCCAGCAGATACAAGTTTTTAACTCCTTTGAGCAAGTACCAAGGAGTGCAGTTGTTAAATTGTATTGGTAGCATATACTCAGGAGTAAGTAAGGAACTGCCAAATTATCTTCCAAAGTGGTTGAACCATTTTGCGTTCCCACCAGCAATGCATGAGAGTTCCTGTTGTTCCACATCCTCACCAGCATTTGGTGGTATCAGTGTTCTGGATTCTGGCCACTCTAATAGGTGTGTGGTGGTATCTCCTAATATCATCGTCATAACCTGCAATTCCCTAATGACAAATGATGTTGAACACTTTTTCACAAATTTAGTTACCATTTGCATATCATCTTTGGTGAGATGTCAAGATCTTTGATTCATTTTTAAATTGGTTGGTTGTTTTCTTATTGTTGAGTTTTAAAAGTTCTTTGCATATTATTTTAGGTAGCAGTCCTTTATCAGATGAGTCTTTTGCTGCAAATATTTTCTCCCAGTCTGTGGCTTGTCTTTTCAGTCTCTTGACAGTGTCTCATACAGAGTAGAAACTAATTTTGATGAAGTGCAGCTTATTGATTCTTCCTTTCCTGGATTATGCTTCTGGTGTCTGGTGTCATATCTAAAACGTCATCATCAAACCCAAGATCATCTAGATTTTTTCCCGTGTTATTTCTAGGAGTTTTACAGTTTTGTGTTTTACATTTAGGTCTCTGATCCATTTGAGTTAATTCTGGGAAGGGTATAAGGTCTGTGTCTACATTTATTATTACTGTTATTATTTTGCATATGGATGTATGGTTGTTCTAGCACCATTTGTTAAAAAGACTATCTTTGGCTGGGCGCAGAGGCTCATGCCTGTAATCCCACCACTTTGGGAGGCTGAGGCAGGTGGATCACCTGAGGTCGGGAGTTCGAGATCAGCCTAACATGGAGAAACCCCATCTCTACTAAAAATACAAAATTAGCTAGGGGTGGTGGTGCATGCCTGTATTCCCAGCTACTCGGGAGGCTGAGGCAGGAGAATCACTTGAACCCGGGAGGTGGAGGTGGCAGTGAGCTGAGATCGTGCCATTGCACTCCAGCCTGCGCAACAAGAATGAAACTCCATCTCAAAAAAAAAAAAAAAAAAAAAAAAAGACTATCTTTGGTCCATTGTTTGCCTTTGTTCCTTTGTCAAGATCAGTCGACTATGTTTATGTAGGTCTATTTCTAGGCTCTCTATTCTGTTCCATTGATCTATTTGTCTAGGGAAATTTACCATGCTGTTCTCATCATTCATTCACTTATCCACACATTCATCATATGCCTACTAATTACACCAAGCTTAGTGCTAGGAATACAGAGGTGAGTAAGACCCAGTTTTCTGATCTGGACAGTGGGAAAACATGTACAAAAATAGTTTAAGTAGACCATGATAAATACTAGAGGAGGAGTCTGTAGTAGGCATAGTCATGTGCTGCATGACATTTTGGTTAGTGACAGATGGCATATAAGATGGTAGTCCCATAAAGTTATAATGGAGCTGAAAAATTGTATCACCAGCCAGGCATGGTGGCTCACACCTATAATCCTAGCCCTTTGAGAGACCAAGGCAGGAGGATTGCTTGAGTCCAGGAGTTCAAAACCAGCCTGGGCAACATGGCAAGACCCTATCTCTACAAAAAATTTAAAAATTAGCCAGGTATGGTGGCATGCAGCTGTGGTCCCAGCTGTGGGAGGCTGAGGAGGGAGGATTGCTTGGGCCCAGAAGGTTGAGGCTACAGTGAGCCATGATCACGCCGCTGTACTCCAGCCTGGACAACAGAGCAAGACCCTGTCTCCAAAAACTAACAAACAAACAAACAAACAAAAAAGAGAAATTCTGTCACCTAGCGATATTGTAGCCAACATAAGATCATGGTGCAATGCATTACCTTATCTATATTTAGATACACGAATATGTACCACTGTGTTACAATTGTCTACAGTATTCAGTACAGTAACTTGCTGTCCAGCTTTGTAGCCCAGGAGCACTTGGCTATATGATATAGCCTAGGTGTGTAGGAGGCTATACCATCTAGGCTTGCGTAAGTACACTCTGTGATGTTCCCACAACAAAATCACCTACCCATGCATTTCTCGGAGCCTATCCCTGTCATTAAGCAATGCATGGCTGTAGTAGAAATTTGGAAGGACAGCCTGAAAAGAGAACTTCTGCTATGTGCTGTTATCATCAGCAAGGGAGGAAAAATAACAGGATGTTTCAGAAAGCCCCCATTTACTCCAAGAACTCCAAAGGGATTTTACAGACTTTATGAGAAGCAAACACTCCCTGGCGATCTCATGGCTGAGCAACAATATGCAAATACCAGAGGGACTGAAGGAGGGGGAGGAGGTATAAGGAAGGAAGCTAATTTATTGTCCCAGTAGGACACTCATTCCCAGACGGGTACATCCCTGCCAGAGGTCACTATGTCATTCCCAGAATCTTGGAGGACACTATGATCTTTCCCTGCAAAGAAGAAAGAAAACGATCACTGGACACTTGAAACTGGGCTGACCTCTCAGTGACCTACTCAGTTCCATTCCTTCTCCTTCCTGGCTGATATGCTGTTCTGTCTAGAGTGGCCATGCAATACGCCAGGAGCCCTCGTAGACATCTTCCCAGGCTTTCTTGTGGCCGCGCCACACAGTTCTGGACAACGAGACATCAATTCAAAACTTTGGGTTTCTGGAAAACACTACTTCTCCTGATCAAAGAGGATAATCAGCTGTCTGGCTGGCAGGGCTTTTGCTCTTCTTATTGCCTTGACTGTGACACAGTTTGAAGAAGGTGCAGCGCCAGCCACTGTGTAACCAGGAGGCAGGAACCTGCTACGGCTGAAGCTGTTCTCAGGGAGTGAGGCCAGAGCCAACGTGCTGAGGATGGCAGAGCAAAAGGCAGAAAGAGCCTGGCACTCTTGCAGTCTCAACTAGCAGCTAAATGACACCGGACACTGCCTGTCCCTGAACTTCTTGTTGCATAAATAAATAAATAAATAACCCCCTGTTGGTCTGTCTATCAATTTGCTAGGGCTGCCATAACAAAATACCACAGACTGGGTGGCTTAAACAACAGACATTTATTTTCTCACTGTTCTAGAGGCCTGAAGTTCTAGATCAAGGTGTTGGCAGGGGTTTCTCACGAGGCCTTCCTCCTTGACTTGTAGGTGGCCTGTTCTCTGTCTACGTCTTCACATGGTCTTTCTCTGTGCCTATCTGTGTCCTAATCTCCTTTTTTTTTTTGAGATGGAGTCTCACTCTGTTGCCTAGGCTGAAGTGCAGTGGCACGATCTCAGCTCACTGCAACCTCTGCCTCCCAGGTTCAGGTGATCCTCCTGCCTCAGCCTCCCGAGTAGCTGGGACTACAAGCACATGCTACCATGCCCGGCTAATTTTTGCATATTTTTAGTAGAGATGGGGTTTCACCATGTTGGCCAGGCTGGTCTTGAACTCTTGGCCTCACGATTCACCCGCCTTGGCCTCCCACAGTGCTGGGATGAGCCACTGCGCCTGGCCAATCTCCTCTTATAAGGACATCGGCCATACTGAATTAAGGCCTACCCTCATGACCACACTTTAACTTCATTACCTCTTTAAAGACCTCATCTCCAAATACAGTCACTCTCTCAGGTACTGGGAGTTGGAATTTCAGCATAGGAATCTTGAGGGGTACACAGTTCCGCCCCCAAAGGTCAGGTTTTCTGTGACTTAAGTCACAGAAGTGATTCCCCAAGTCTCCAAGGAGCAGGCTGACGTGACTGCTCAGAATACACTGTCAGCCTGTATGGTTGTGCCCATGCCCCTCAGACTACGGAAAAGAGAGTGGCTCTGGCCAAGTCCCCTGAGGGCTTGAGGCGGCGACGGCAAATCTAGCCCTCTTTCAGCTTGAACATGGGGGCTCAAAGCTCCCGTCATGGAGCAATCCTCTGGTCGAACATTCACCTGCTGCTAGGCAATCTGTGGGGTCGCACCCACTCACTGTTCATTTTAATTAAAAAAATTGGCTGGGTGCAGTGGCTCATGCCTATAATCCCAGCACTCTGGGAGGCTGAGGTGGGTGGATCACCTGAGATCAGGAATTTGAGAATAGCCTGATCAACATGGCAAAACCCTGTCTTTATTAAAAATACAAAAATTAGCTGGGCATGGTGGCACACTCCTGTATTCTCATCTACTTGGGAGGCTAAGACAGAAGAATCACTTGAGCCTGGGAGGCGGAGGTTGCACTGAGCTGAGATCGCGCCACTGCACTCCAGCCTGGGCAACAAAGGAAGACTCCATCTCAAAAACAAAGGCCGCCCACGGTGGCTCACACCTGTAATTGCAGCACTTTGGGAGGCCAAGGTGGGTGGATCATCTGAGGTCGAGAGTTTGACACCAGCCTGACCAACATGGAGAAACCCTGTCTCTACTAAAAATACAAAATTTGCCGGGTATGGTGGCGCATGCCTGTAATCCCAGCTACTCAGGAGGCTAAGACAGGGGAATCGCTTGAACCCAGGAAGCAGAGGTTGCGATGACCCAAGATGGTGCTATTGCACTCCAGCCTGGGCAACAAGAGCAAAACTCTGTCTCAAAAAAAAAAAAAAAAAAAAAATCTCACAGGCAAAAAGAGGAACATAAAAATCATCACGATTTTACCATCCTGAGATAATCACCACCAACATGATGGCATAATATACCATTAGACTTCTGAATGTGCGTCTATACCTTTGAGTAGGCATCTGTACTTTTAATTTTTTTTTTTTTTTTTTGAGATGGCGTAGAATTAGTCCGTTCTCACGCTGCTACGAAGAAATACCCAAGACTGGGTAATTTATAAAGGAAAGAGGCGTAATTGACTTACACTTCCTCAAGGCTATACTTTACATGGCAGCAGAAAGGAGGAGTACCAAGGAAAGGGGGAAAGGCCTCTTATAAAACCATCGGATCTCATGAGAACTCACTCGATATGATGGTTACCCCCATGATTCAATTACCTCCTACTGGGTCCCTCTCAAGTGCTGGGATTACAGCCTGAGCCACTGCACCCAGCCCCAATGTATTTTTATTTTTTAATGTATTTGATTTGGCCAGGCTCAGTGGCTCACACCTGTAATCCTAGCACTTTGGGAGGCTGAGGCGGGCAGATCACCTGAGGTCAGGAGTTTGAGACCAGCCTGGCCAACATGATGAAACCCCAGCTCTACTAAAAATACAAAAATTAGCCTGCTGTGGTGGTGCACGCCTGTAGTCCCAGCTACTTGGGAGGCTGAGGGAGGAGAATAGCTTGAACCCAGGAGGCGGAGGTTGCAGTGAGCCAAGATCATGCCATTGCATTTCCGGCCAGGGTGACAGTGTGAGACTCTGCCTCAAAACAAACAAACAAACAAACAAACAAAAACAACAACATTGCTTCAGTCTGGAAAGGTGGGACAACTTGAAGTGAGGGGTGGGGATTCCAGGTTTTAGGTAGATTTGAAAATTTTCTGATTGGCAATTGGTTGAAAGGGTTATCAACAGAAAGGAATGTCTGGGTTGCATAAGAGGTTGTGGTGACCAGAGTTTTATTATGCAGATGAAGCCTCCAGGTAGCAGGCTTCAAAGAGAATAGATGATAAATGCTTCTTCTCAGACTTAAGGACTGTGTTGGTATTAATGCCAGAGAGGTATCATGAGGCATGTCCAACCCCACTTCCATTCATGGCCCAAACTTGTCTTTCAGGTTAAATTTTAAGAGTGCCCTGGCTGAGGAGGAAGTCCATTCAGATGGCTGGGGGTGCCTTAGAATTTTATTTTTGGTTTACAGAGCCCTAAGCATCCGAGTGGGAACTGAGGAGCCTCCGCTTCCACCTGGTGCCCTGTAGAAAGAGGTTACCTTAACAGGCCTCACAACAGGCACCCTCCAGCTTAATCTTAATTTGAAAACCAGCTCTCAAAAATGAAATCAAACTACAGGAGATGCTGAGTTTCATATGCAGTGCCTGTGGATAACAGACTTCCCCTCCCAGAAGCCTCTTAAGGCTAGATGTGGGGCTGTGCTTTGCAGAAAGGCACTTGGAGACCTTGGTGTACTGACTTCTAACCCTGGGCTCGCACATAGGCCTACCCCGAAGGAGTCCTTGCCTCCCTACGGGAAAACTAGGGCTCTCAAGTGCTTTGCACAAAGAACCAAAATAGGAAGGTCTCCCACTAAGTCTCCGCAGTTTCTGGGGGAACGACAGAGCCTGCAGCAAGCTCTCCTGGGAGGGTGGGCCTTTCCCTGGGGAGCACCTTCTTCTCGCTGCCCTGGGCACAGAGGAGTCTCGGCCTGTCTGCACAGCCCTAATGTGACCCTGTGTATTTAAACTGAAACTTCGGGCTTTGGCCCAAAGCCCCTCGCTGTTTGTTTTACAAACTCCTACTTACAGTCTCAAATTAGGCTCATTAAAAAGCCAGCTCCCTGTGGGGCTATAAACGTCACATGGACAAGCGGAGAGTGAGTTTACGAGGCTGGCGTGTGATCTGCCCACCAACACAGCCGAGGACCGAGTGGAAACAGTGAATCAGCCTGTTTCAGCAGAACCTGTTTCCTCAGCCCTCCCGACTGCAGCGGAGGTGGCAGCGTCCCAAAGAGGCAGCCCCATTGGTCCTTCCAGGACAGCTGGCCTGGATCTTTCCTGGATCTGCACAGCACAGTTGACAGAGAAGAAGCCTGTATCCCAAAATCCTCCCCTCTCCTGCTCCCCTAAGCCTTTTCTTAGTTCTTGATTTGAAGTCTCCCCTGCACCACCCATGCCATTTACATTTGCCCCGTAATCATCATTAGGAGCAGAGGCCGTTGCTACCTCCCTCCCAACCACACACACAGTCACTCATGCTTTGAGCAGACTGACCCTATCTCTGCATGGGGTGTTGCTCCTGCCTGGGTGGCCCATGCTCTAGCTCTGGGAACCATCGCCCCGGCTTTGCAGCTTGGGCCTTGCAGGCAGCAGGCCTGGGGGATTGGAGCACAGAGGACAGGGATCTCCAGCGCCCTGGCATCAGGCTCATTACTCAAATTGCTGAACCGCCAGCATGCCTCCAGTTACATCAGAGCTGTAACATTATGTTGCCTCCAGTGAGATCTGACTGTCCACCCCTCAAGCCAACTGCCAGAGGGTGAAGAAAACTACTAGAAAGTTCTCCTTATTTCTGTCTTTTTGCAGCTTCCATTCTCTGGTACTGTGTCTACACCCTGTAAACCCAGCTCCAGTCTCAGCCTGTTCACTACCCTCTTAAATCCAGGAGTCCAGGACCTCACGTACAACTTCAGGGTATGCTGTGTTTGTGTCCATCCTGAGTGGTTCAGAAGAGACTAGGAGGATCATGCCCTTCTTTCTGTTTTTGTTTATTTTGAGTTAGGGTCTTGCTCTGTTGCCCAAGCTGGAGTGCTTTGGCACAATCTGCTCACTGCAGCCTTGACTTCTGGGCTCAGCCTCCTGAGTAGCTGAAAACTACAAGTATATGCCACCATACCCAGTTAATTTTGTTTATTTTTTTGTAGAGATGAGATCTCACTATATTGCCCTGGACTCAACTCCTGGACTCATGCAGTCCTCTTGCTTCAGCCTCCCAAAGTGCTGGGATTATAGGAGCAGGCCACCATGCCCAGCCTAATTTTAATTTTCATAGCAATGGGCTCTTGTCCTGCTACCCAGGCTGGTCTCAAACTCCTAACCTCAAGCGATCCTCCCACCTCAGCATCCCAAAGTGTTGAGATTACAGGCGTGGGTCACCAAGTCCAGTGTACCCCTTTCTGGATACTGGGCACACAAAAGACAGAAGGCACCACTGTCTCTAATCACCACTGAACTCTGCCCCTCTCCTCTAGTTCTCAGGCTTGAGGAAGGAATGATTTGAGATAGTGGTGATCTTTTTTAATGAGGCTTTTGGCTAAGGAAGGGCAAAAACTATATTTTTCTTCGTATTTCCTTCTTGCTATCATCTCTGCAGTTCACACAGTTCCAAGAACATGGTAGGTGCTTAATAAGTATAAAAAAAATCCATGTTCAGAGAATGTGGATTTATTTTAGCTTTAAATCTAAACTTGAGGTATGCAGTAAAAACTGAGATACTGAGATATTCTCAGTATTAAAACAAACTAGAATAATAGTTCTGACTTCAGATGGCATTACAAGTTAAAGGAAAAGCAATGTATTCATGACACCCATCTCCTCCAATTGCTCAGCTAATGAGGAGGTGGCCGTCAGGGAGGGCAGAGGGCAGAGGCTGGCTGCTCTGACGAGTTAGAGCAAAAGGGAAAGAGTGGCCTTGTCAGCCTGGTCTCCAGCTCTGGCTCTGGTCCTGGGCCAAAAGCCGGCCCGGGGAGCAAAGCATTAAACTGTCATGCTGCAAGACCCCGCCACTGTTATGGCTGAAGTCGCCGGCTATAAACAACAGCTCAGACTCCACTGGGGCTTGCAGACTGCAGAGCCCACCCTCTTGGGTTCTAGCTTGCCTCTTCCCTTCCCTTAAAAAGAAAGGGCTAGCCGGGTGCAGTGGCTCATGCCTGTAATCCCAGCACTTTGGGAGGCCAAGGTGGGCAGATCACCTGAGGTCAGGAGTTCGAGATCAGCCTGAACAACATGGAGAAACCCTGTCTCTACTAAAAATACAAAATTAGCCGGGCGTGGTGGCACATGCCTGTAATCCCAGCTACTCAGGAGGCTGAGGCAGGAGAATCGCTTGAACCAGGGAGGCAGAGGTTGCAGTGAGCGGAGATCGTGCCATTGCACCCTAGCCTGGGTAATAAGAGCGAAACTCCATCTCAAAAAAAATAAATAAATAAAATAAAAAGAAAGGGCTGGTGGGGTGGGCAGAGAAAAGGAGAAAGAAGAAAGTATCTGAAAAATAAGAACCTGTGTTACATGAGTGCTTTGAGCTTAGAAGTCCCCTGACATTTCAATTAACTATAGGTTTTAGAAGAAGCCACTACAGAAGAAGCCACTGTAATCCCAGCACTTGGGGAAGCTGAGGTGGGTGGATTGCCTGAGCTTAGGAGTTTGAGAGCAGTCTGGGCAACATGGTGAAACCCTGTCTCTACCAAAAATACAAAAAATTAGCCGGGTGTTGTGCACGCCTGTAGTGCCAGCTACTTGGGAGGCTGAGGTGGGAGGAGCGCTTGAGCCTGGGAGGCAGAGACTGCAGTGAGCCAAGATCGCACCACTACTCTCCAACTCCAGGTGAAAGGGTGAGAGTCCATATTAAAAAAACAAAACAAAACAAAACAAAAACCACAAAAACAAGCAAACAAACAAAAAAACCCACAAAAAAGCAAAAAAGAGGAAGCCACTACCTATTTGGCTTTTATTGCCTCAAATAAACATTGGGAATGACTTGGCAGGATGGGCCACCACTGTCCCTCCTTGATCCAGAGCCCAGTCTCCTGGAAGGGATGTTTTAAGAGGAGCTCTCCTATGGGAATAGAAAGCAAAACCAAGATCCCATCACACAAACGAGGAAGCTGCCTCCTTAAGGAGCAATGAACAAGCGCAGACTCCAGGCAGGGTCAGTACAAACTGCCTAAGGACTCTGTGACCTGATGGTATCACCGCTTTACCATAAAACACGGACAATAACCTAAGAAGTTAAGCAACTTGCCCAAGGCCACAGAGCAGGACCATGCTCCTCACAACTCCAGTACAGAGAAACTGGGCTCAGCGTTCATGAGTCCAAGTAGGCTGTTTTTAAAAAATGAGATGTAATTCACATACTATAAAATTTACCCTTTTAAAACATTTCATTTGCTATTTTTAGTATATCAGAGTTATGAAACCATAACCACTATTTAATTTCAGAACATTTTCATCACCCCAAAAAGAAAATGTTTGGTATGGTATGGCTATGGCAGCTCACACCTGTTATCCCAGCACTTTGGGAGGCTGAGGCAGGTGGATCACTTCAGGTCAGGAGTTGGTGACCAGGCTGACCAACATGGCGAAACCCCATCTCTACTAAAAATACAAAAATTAGCATGGTGTGGTGGTGTGCGCCTGTAGTCCCAGCTACTGTCCTGAGGCAGGAGAATCGCTTGAACCCAGGAGGTGGAGGTTGCAGTGAGCCAAGATGGCACCACTGCACTGCAGCCTGAGAGACTCCGTTTCCAAAAAAAAAAAAAAAAAAAAAAAAAAAAGAGTTAGAGACCAGCCTGGCCACCAACATGGTGAAATCCCATCTCTACTAAAAATACAAAAAATAGTCGGGTATGGTGGCACACACCTGTAATCCCAGCTACTCGGGAGACTGAGGCAGAAGAATCACTTGAACCCAGGAAGCGTAGGTTGCAGTGAGCCCAGATTGCACCACTGCACTCCAGCCTAGGTGACAGAGTGAGACTCTGTCTCAAAAAAAAAAAAAAAAAAAAAGAAACTGTACCCATTGGAAGTCATCAGTCTCTCACCATTATCCATTTCTTTCTGTTCTTAGAAAGCACTAAGCTATTTTCTGTCTCTACGAATTTGCCTTTCCTGGACATTTCACATAAATGGAATCCCACAAGATGTGGCTTTTTGTGTCTGGCTTCTTTTACGTGGCATAATGTTTTTAAGGTCCATGCATGTTGTAGCATTTATCAGCACTATACTCCTTTTTGTGGGTGAATGATATTCTATTGCATGGATATACCACATTGTGTTTATTCAATTACTGATGAATATTTGGATTGTTTCTACCTTTTGGCTACCATAAACAATGCTGCTAGTCACGTACAAGTTTTTGTGTGAACATTCATTTTCATTTATCTTGGTATATATGAGTGGAATTGCTGGGTTGTGTGGTAATCATAACTTTATTTTTTCTTCCTTTTTTTTCTTTTCTGAGATGGAGCTTTGCTTTTGTTTCCCAGGCTGGAGTGCAATGGCACCATCTCGGCTCACTGCAACCTCTGCCTCCCGGGTTCAAGCAATTCTCCTGCCTCAGTCACCTGAATATCTGGGATGACAGACACGTGCCACCATAGCTGGCTAATTTTTGTATTTTATTTTATTTTATTTTATTTTTTTTTTGAGACGGAGTCTTGCTCTGTGCCCCAGGCTGGAGTGCACTGGCGCGATCTCGGCTCACTGCAAGCTCCGCCCCCCCGGTTCACGCCATTCTCCTGCCTCAGCCTCCCGAGTAGCTGGGACTACAGGCGCCCGCCACCTCGCCTGGCTAGTTTTTTGTATTTTTTTAGTAGAGACGGGGTTTCACGGTGTTAGCCAGGATGGTCTTGATCTCCTGACCTTGTGATCCGCTCGCCTCGGCCTCCCAAAGTGCTGGGATTACAGGCTTGAGCCACCGCGCCCGGCCTAATTTTTGTATTTTAAGTAGAGATGGGGTTTTGCAATGTTGGCCAGTCTGGTCTCAAACTCCTGACCTCAGGCCATCTGCCTGCCTCGGCCTCCCAAAGTGCTGGGATTACAGGTGTGAGCCACGACACTCGGCCTACTTTTTTGTTTTTTTTTTTTTGGAGACAAGGTCTCACTTTGTTGCCCAGGCCAGAGTGCAGTGGTGTAATCTTGGCTCACTACAGCCTTAACCTCCTGGGCTCAAGCGATACTCCCTCCTCAGCCTCTATGTTTGACTTTTTTTTTTTCTTGAGACAGGATCTTGCTCTGTCACCCAGGATGGAGTGCAGTAGCACGATCTTGGCTCACTGCAACCTCTGCTTCCTGGGTTCAGGTAATTCTCCTGCCTCAGCCTCCAGAGTAGCTGGAATTACAGGTGCCCACTACCACACCCAGATAGTTTTTATATTTTTAGTAGAGATTTCACCATGTTGGCCAGGCTGGTCTCGACCTCCTGACCTCAGGTGATCGCCTGCTTCAGTCTCCCAAAATGCTGAGATTACAGGCATGTGCCACCACGCCCAGCCTATGTTTGACTTTTTGAGGAACCACCATGCTTGTTTTCCACAGTGACTTCACCATTTTGTGTTCCTACCAGTGGTATATGAAGGCTCCAATTTCTCTACATCCTCACCAACACTTATTATCTGTCTCTTTGGTTATAGTCCTCCTAAGAAAGTGGTGTCTCAGGGGCCAGGTGCAGTGGCTCATGCCTGTAATCCCAGGACTTTGGGAGGCCGAGGTGGGCAGATCACTTTAGGTCAGGAGTTCGAGACCAGCCTGGCCAACATGGTGAAACCACATCTCTACTAAAAATACAAAAATTAGCTGGGTGTGGTGGCAGGCACCTGTGATCCCAGCTACTAGGGAGGCTGAGGCAGGAGAATTGCTTAAACCTGGCATGGCGGAGGTTGCAGTGAGCCAAGATCCACCACTGCACTCCAGCCTGGGCAACAGAGCAAGACTCCGTCTCGGGGGCGAGGGGGGAAGAAAAGAAAGAAAGAAAGTGGTATCTCATTAAGTGATCACTCTTTAAGGAAATTATTTATTCTTTGCTACCAAATTGGCAGTGACTTCTATGCTAGAATGGGTTTCCTTAAAAGAAGTGCAACCACAAAGGCCGTGGAAGAGGCACATAAAAATATAAAATGGAAGCACATTGAACACGAAGTTAGGATGACCCTTAAGGATGAAGCTCTCTCACTAGTTTCACATTAAATTACTTTAGCACTTTAAGAATAATTAATGCATGTTTTCTACAGAAAAATATAAAAAATACAGTCAAATGCAAGGTAGAAAATAAAAATTACCCACAATCCCATCACTTAGAGAGAAGTATTGATACCTGTTAAATAAACAGGTATCAATTTATTTATTTTTAAACCTACAGTGTTGTTTCATTTCACTTATTACACCAAACAGCATTTTCTTATGGCATTAGCTATCTTTGGAACGGGCATTTAAATGTCTACCCAGTTCTTGCCACTGGTTTCAGTTTTGCCAGCCACTTTCCTATGGCTCTTCTAGATATGTTCACATTCCTCTCTTCTGAAGCTCACTGTTGTTCAGTTCTCAGCAGCAGGGCCCCAGGTCGGATACAGCTACCTGCCAGGCAATGGGCAAGAGTTCTCTGTTGAAGTTCCCGGAAAGCCTGTAGGGTGGGAGGAGGCATACGCACTGAGCTCTCGCACAAGCACGTGTGAACACACCCTGCCTCTTTAGAGTTCCCTGTGATGACTGCTCAGATCAGAGAAGGCAGAGAAGGGGAACCGGTGACCTTGGGAACACCACAGTCTTTGCCTGCACTGACATCCACATCTCTATCAAAGGGGGAACGTTGCATTTTGAAGCTAACAAGTTCCCAAATCACACTAAGCAGCAGTCAGCTCAGTGAGGGAGAATTTGAGGGTTGTACAGGGGTTTGAATGAGGGGTTAGTCACTGACCCAGACAAGTCCTCAGCCTTTCTGCAGTAAGACGGGGCCAACAATACCTACAATAACTTTCAGGGAGCCCTGAGGGTTGTGTGAGAGCCTAGGGCAGTGCCTGGAACACAGGATGGACTCAAAAATGGTACCTGGAACAAGGGCGTGGACAGGGAAGGTTCTGGTAAGTTGACGATGGGGAGAGTTGCCCCCTTACAGTCCCTAAATGCTGAGGGCCCCTTCCTAAAGCATCTGTGGCCATTTACTTGACGTTTATAATACCCCTCCCACCAGGCAGACACCACAGGACCTTCCATGGTGTCTGCCTGAAGTTGTTGATATGACAAGAGGCTTAGAGTGCCTCTTCCAGCCCTTTTCCTCTTATTTCCATCATCAAATCTCGGTACAATCTGCAAATTCTTTCCCTAGTTTCTGAAAACCTTCTTTCAAAAGGAATGTCCCAGACACTCCAGTAACAATGAGTATATCCAGTGCCTAGATTCTGGTTTCTTTTTTCCTTTTTCTTTTTTGTAGAGACAGGGTCTCACTTTGTTGCCTATGCTGGTCTTGAACTCCTGGCTTCAGGCAGTCCTCCCACCTTGGCCTCCCAAAGTGCTGGGATTACAGGCATGAGCCACCGCACACAGCAGATCCTAGATTCTAATAGCATTCTTCAATAAAAGGAACCAGAGCTCCTTCGAGAAACTGACTTTAGGAACGGGGCCTGAATACAGAAAATGAGCTTGGAGCATCTTGTGGTACCAGAAAGTAAGAGTGCTCAAAGAATCCTAAAATGATGAGATGGGAGCCAACTGAAAAGGGTCTCAATGGGCAAAGCCGGAACAACTTGCATAACAAAATAAATAACACAACATTGCATAATGACCCAAAGTATAACATAAATACCCATATATCCATACTAAATGATTGAAAAAATCACTAGGGGAGAATAAACCAATCAATCTTCCAATTAACCTATTATTAACAGATGCCCCCCTCCCCCCGCAGGAGGTAGAGCATAACTTCCCATCCCTTAGCTGTGGAATGTACACAGTGACTTCACTCTAAAGACTACAGTGTGGAAATGGCCTGAGGGGCAGGAGTGGGGAATAATACCTGACAGTAGAGAAAGCAGACAAACATTATTGGGTGGTTAAGGTTAACATCATCAGTGACAAGTCATGTTGATAGTGTGTATTCTTCTTCTTCTTCTTCTTTTTTCTGAGACGAAGTTTCACTCAGTCGCCCAGGCTGGAGTGCAATGGCGCGATCTCAGTTCACTGCAAACTCCGCCTCCTGGGTTCAAGCGATTCTCCTGCCTCAGCCTCCCAAGGAACTGGGATTACAGGTGCATGCCACCATGCCCAGCTAATTTTTTGTATTTTTAGTAGAGACGGGTGAGCCCCGCACCAGGCCGATAGTGTGTATTCTTGATATGATGAGTATGCCATTTTACCTCCGTGGACTTCCCCCCAAAAAACCCTATAACCCCACACTAGTCATGAGAAAAACACTAGACTGAAAGACACTCTGCAAATTATCTGATCAGCTCTCCTCCAAACTACCAAGCTCACCAAGAACAAAGAAAGTCTTGTCACAGTCAAGAAGAATCTAAGGACATATAACAACTAAATATGGCATGGGATTCTGAGACAGAAAAAGGACATTAGGTAAAAACTAAGGAAATCCTAAAGAAGTATGAACTTTAGTTAATAATGTTAATAGGGGAAACAGTGTGGGGTATCTGGAAAGTTTCTGTAATACTCTTGCAACCTTCATGTAAATCTAAAATTGTTCTTATGCTGGGAGTGGTGGCTCATGCCTGTATTCCCAGCACTTGGGGAGGCCGAGGAGGGTGGATCATTAGAGGTCAGGAGTTCAAGACCAGCCTGGCCAACATGGTGAAACCCCATCTCTACTAAAAATACAAAAAGTTAGCAGGGCATAGTGGTGCACGCCCGTAGTGCCAGCTACTCGGGAGGCTGAGGCATGAGAAGCGCTTGAACCTGGGAGGCCGAGGCTGCAGTGAGCTGAGATTGCACCACTGCACTCCAGCCTGGGCAACAGAGGGAGACTCTGTCTTTAAAAAAAAAAAAAAAGGGCCGGGCGCGGTGGCTCAAGCCTGTAATCCCAGCACTTTGGGAGGCCGAGACGGGCGGATCACGAGGTCAGGAGATCGAGACCATCCTGGTTAACACGGTGAAACCCCGTCTCTACTAAAAAATACAAAAAAACTAGCCGGCCGAGGTGGCGGACGCCTGTAGTCCCAGCTACTCGGGAGGCAGAGGCAGGAGAATGGCATGAACCCGGGAGGCGGAGCTTGCAGTGAGCTGAGATCCGGCCACTGCACTCCAGCCTGGGTGACAGCGCGAGACTCCGTCTCAAAAAAAAAAAAAAAAAAAAAAAAATTTCTTAAATGAGACATTTAAATCCTAAAGAAAAGGAGTATCCCAGAAGCACCATATCACGAGGCCTATCCTAATCCCCAGTAAGGGACCTCTCCCTTTTGAAGCCCCACTACAGACTGCAGCCTTCTCTCACAGACCACTCGGTATCTACTCATTTACATATCCATTTGTTTGCAAAGTATTTATTGAGCCATTGGCCTTGGGTAGGGGGCGGTGGTTGGTCAGGGGGCATCGTGGCTCCCACTTGTAATCTCAGAACTTTGGGAGGCCAAGGTGGGAGGATCACTGAGACCAGTTTGGGCAACATAGTGGGACTCTGTCTCTTAAAAAAAAAAAAAAAAAAAAATACATAACAGGCCGGGCACGGTGGCTCATGCCTGTAATCGCAGCACTTCAGGAGGCCAAGGAGGGTGGATCACCTGAGGTCGGGAGTTCGAGACCAGCCTGACCAACATGGAGAAACCCCGTCTCTACTAAAAAATACAAAAAAAATTAGCCGGGCGTGGTGGCGCATGCCTGTAATCTCAGCTACTTGGGAGGCTGAAGCAGGAGAATCACTTGAACCTGGGAGGTGGAGGTTGCAGTGAGCTGAGATCGTGCCATTGCACTCTAGCCTGGGCAACAAGAGTGAAACTCCGTTTTTAAAAAAAAAACAAAAAACAAAAACCATAATAAATAAATAATTAAATAAAATCAACCAGATGTAATGGTCCCAGCTTCTTGGGAGGCTGAGGTGGGAGAATCTTTTGAACCTGTGAGGTCAGGGCTGCAGTGAGTCATGATCACACCACTGTACTCCGGCCTGGGTGACAGAAGGAGACTCTGTCTCAAAAAGCCCCCTAACCTCCCCCCAAAACTCCAAACACCCTGCAAAACATACTACCCCCTCCATCGTGCTGGGAGCCAGTGAAGGGAGACACTCTGTCACAGTGGTTTGGTCCTCCGGTGGCTAGGGAGGTAGCAGTTTGCTGAGTGAATGTCAAGTCCATCTCAGTCACTTCCTGCATTTAATGGTCCATCATTGAGAAGTTAGGCATTTAATAATATGGACACAATTAGGACACCTGGGTTTGGTACATGAGGATTTTTCTTTTTATCTTTTTGAAGACAAAACAAAACAAAAAACAACCCTTTCTTTTTGAGACAGGGTCTTGCTCTATTACCCAGGCAGAAGGGAAGTGGCATGATCATGGCTCATTGCAGCATTTTTTTTTTTTTTTTTTTTTTGAGACAGAGTCTCCCTGTTGCCCAGGCTGGAGTGCAGTGGCGTGACCTTGGCTCACTGCAGCCTCTGCCTCCCAGGTCACTGCAGCGTTTAACTCCTGGGCTCAAGCAATCCTCCTGCCTCAGCCTCCCAAGTAGCTGGGACCATAGGGATTCACTACTACACTTGGCTAAGTTTCTAAAAATTTTTTGTAGAGACAAGGTCTCACCATGTTGCTCAGGCTGGTCTTGAAATCCTGGGCTCAAGCAATCTGCCTTGGCCTTGCAAAGTGCTGGGATTATAGGCATGAACCACTGTACCTGGCCCACCTTTTTTCTTATTATAAAGATAATTATGGTTATTTTTTAAAAATCAGAAAGGAATAATGAATAAAGTTTATTTTAATACTACCTTCTGGAGATAATTATTATTAATATAGTATAATTTTTCTTCAAATAGGCTTTTAGTACAAATAGTACATGTATAAATACATGTACTAACCTATCAATTTTTTAAAATCACAAACTGAATTTTAAAAACAGGATCATAATGAAATTATTTTTCACCTAATGCTGAATCCTCTATTTTGTGGACATCTTTTCAGGTCAGTGTGTTTGGATATATATTTCTTTTTAAGACCTACACAGTTTCCGGGGCCATCATTCCCCCATATTTGAATTGTCAGCTTGATCCCTCTCAGGAGACTAGAGAAACCATCCGTCCCAGGGCACCTGAACAGGGCCGAGCTGGGCTGCAGGTATTTTCCACAGTGCTCTGGCAAGGCCTTCTCCGTGGCTCATTTAGGGGTTTTCCCTTCTCCCCTTCCCTCCCCTGTTGGGGTGGGGGCAGGGGTAGGAGCTTCTCCCCGGAGGAGGTGCCTAAAGCAAGCTGTGAGTCACTCAGATGAGCTTCCGGGTGAAGTCATGCTGAGAAGCTATTTGCAGACACCTTACTCAAGGAGGCCTAAGGAAAGCATGGGGGGATCCCATCTCAAGCGAGAAATGGAGAACTTTTAGATTCTCCCCTCCCTGGCCTTTCTAGAGCAGAGGCTGTAACCAGAATATCAGAGCCACGGTAAATTACCTGGGATTTCCCCATTAGGGAGATTCCTGGGTTACTCTCACTGATAACAAGACTAACTACTCACACCCGGGGTGAGGCTGGGCAAGGGAGGCACCAGGGCTGGTTCTACCGCCCAGAGGAGACATGCAGTTCTCTCCTGTGCCTCAAAACCCAGCACTGTGGGAACACCTCGGTTGCCAGCTTTGGCTCTGCCTCTCATAAAACCTCTCCTGTGCCTCAAAGTCCAGCATTGTGGGAACACCTTGGATGCCAGCTCTGGCTCTGCCTCTCATAAAACCTAGGCAAAGTGTTTCGTGCAGAATCTTTTCCTTATGAAAAGGCAGGGCTACCAGGCAATGCCAAGCACTGGGACAGTCAGGTAACTAATTGCCTGTTGCGACTCCCAGCTTACAGGGTAACGCTACCTGCTCCTGCTTAACCTCAGAGACTGGGAATCCCGGCTCTGCCACAGAAGAGGGCCCTTTTAGTTTCCCTGAAGCACTTATACAGAGATTGCTGTGTTTATTAATTTGCTTACTTGCTCAGTATCTGGTGCCCCCACCCCCTCTAAAATGCAAGCTCTGCATGGCAGGGATTGCCTAAAAAATGTCAGCCACATAGATGCTCAAGACATTTCTAGAAAAGAAATGAATGCCATCAGCCAAATATCTGACCACAACCCTTGATAAGTGCTTAACCTCTAGACCTCAGTTTCTTCATCTGTAAAGTGCATATGGTTTCTTCTCTGTAGTGGTTATGCACATATCACATAAAGCACTAAACTCAATGCCTGACACATAGCAAGAGTTCAATAAAAGGGTTCTCTCTGTTATCATCAGAGATGACAAGGATCTTGAACCCCACAATAAACTGCTACATCCCCAATACTGAATTAGCCTTTGTTCAATAAGCCCCACAGGAAGGGGAGTGGGGGAGATCAAAAGGAATTGGTGCCTGTGATCCCACCTTCCTAAGAGGATTTGCCTATCGGAGCCATCCAGGACCTGATTGGGGATCTCCTTCTGGCTTTTAAGCCACAAGCCATGAATCCTGCTGATACCACTCCTATGAAGTAGCAACAAGCGATCCATCACTAATTGCCACTTTGCAGAGCTTTTTCTGATCCACGCTAGAGGCACTAATTAGCTGCAGGAGGTCAGCACTAGCTAATTGAACAGTCTTTGTGCCCCAGGTAAGGAGACCAAGCTGGGAAGGCAGAGCGGAGCCTGTTCCTCCTTGAAACAAACTTTCAGGCAGCAAAACCCTGAACAGAGACAGCTGTGTGGTCTGGGCAAGCACAGCGCCTAGCTTCCCTGCTGCCCACACTCAGAAGCAGGCTGGGCACCAGACGGGGAGAGACGCTG
Source organism: Macaca mulatta (assembly GCF_049350105.2). Lineage (NCBI taxonomy): Eukaryota > Metazoa > Chordata > Mammalia > Primates > Cercopithecidae > Macaca > Macaca mulatta. The sequence continues at coordinate 31,039,700 of NC_133419.1, read as the reverse complement.
CTGGGTGCTGGGGTGGACAGCCATCGTTGACATTGGGCGCAGGCTGGTGGGGACACCTCTGCAAGGAAGAGAAGGGTAGAGGCCAAGTGGGAAGTCCGTGGAAATTCTTGTCAGGAGAGGGAGATTAAAAATAGAAAAAAGAGGGCTGGAGAAAGAGGTGGGGGGAGAAAAAGTATTAAAATAGAGTCTTTTTCCCTGGAAAGAAGAGGTCATTTGGAACAGTCACTTCATATGAAAGGTAAAAAAAAAATGTTTTGAAATAGCTGAGAAAATATGGAAATTTCCCCCTTCCTTTGCTCTTGTTGTAGAAGTGTACAGAATTCACACTTGTCTTCTACCTCCGGAAGGCACAGGGCAGAAAACACAGGACTCTTTAATGAACCTTTTAAGACAAAAAATTCTTTCTGATTGGGGTTGGGTCACTCGACGGGTTTCAGAGAGGTTATTTCTAGGGCTGGAGAAGGACCCTGTGCCTCCAGTTTTCCCTTACAGCAGCATTTTAAGCAGCAGAGTTTAGGTAGCTTGAAGCCAGAGGACCCCATTCTCTTTTGATGCCTCCCCGGCACCCCCTCCCCTCAATCTACTGATTTACTCCGGGAGGCCTCAGGGCCCAAGGCCAGGCCTTGATCTCCTGGGGAGGCACAAGTGATTGAGATGCCGATACATCAGGCCTGTTAGCCAGGCCGGGAGGGAGACAGGAGGATAAAGAGACAAAGAACCGAGGAGGGTAGATAAACGAAATCACATCAGCTGCAAAGCTGCGCTCCTTGATAGATTAGCACCTTCCTCTGTCCTAATCATTCCAGACAGCCTCTGCAGTTTGGGTGTGCCCAGCCATCTGGGAACCCTCAGGGATTCGGACTGTGTTTTGGCAGCTATTATCTGTGGGGAAATAATAATCTCCCCTTGGTGAACCTCAAGTTTATGAGAAAGTTGAATGTATGCAAAAAGACAAAATCATGTAAACTGTACAAGGGAAGGAAGCTGTTTACAAGTATTTTATGGAGTCGTGGCCAAGAGTAGAGGCTCTGGGGACAGAACATGTACCTCTGAATCATCTTGGACAAGTTACCGAACTCCTCTGTGTGTGTTGAGGTTTTCTCATCTGTAAAATGGAGCCCACAGTACCCACCTCTATCAGGTTGTTATGAAGACTAAATATGCTAATATGCTACAAGATACACAGTAAACATTCCATACTGGGGGCTTTCAAACTGATTACCACAGCTGCGTCCTCGCGATTTTCCTGGATATTCTTTTTTCTTTTTTTTTTTTTTAGACAGAGTCTCGCTCTGTTGCCCAGGCTGGAGTGCAGCGGCGCCATCTCAGCTCACTGCAACCTCCACCTCCCAGGTTCAAGTGATTCTCCTGCCTCAGCCTCCCAAAGTGCTGGGATTTCAGGTGTGAGCTACTGTGCCTGGCCTTCCCTGGATATTCTGATTTCAAATTGTTTTCCTGTTATCTCCATAAATTAATTTGTCAGATTTATGATTATGATCAGAATATGGTCTTCTTAAAGGGTAGTCTCACTTTCCAAATCATTATTTGTATAAATCTGGACATTTCCCAGTTCAGTCTGGCTTCAGTAAGAACCCACTAAAGGCCAGGCTCACTCCTGTGAACCCTTTGGAGAGCTCTTTGGGAGGCCGAGGCGGGCCGATCACCTGAGGTCAGGAGTTTGAGACCAGCCTGACTAACATGGTGAAACCCTGTCTCTACTAAAAATACAAAAATTAGCTGGGCGTGGTGGCGGGTGCCTGTTATCCCAGCTACTCGAGAGGCTGAGGCAGGAGAATCGCTTGAACCTGGGAGGTGGGAGGTGGAAGTTGCAGTGGGCCAAGATCGCACCATTGTACTCCAGCCTGGGCAATAAGAGCGAAACTCCACTCAAAAACAAACAAAACGCTAGGCCACCCACCTCCACCCTGGACCACACTCTTAAGTCTTTAAATTGATACCCCATTTGCCCTGATGTGTGATTATTCATTGTATGCCTGTATCAAAATATCTCATGTACCTCATAAATAAATATACCTGCTATATACCCACAAAATTAAATAAATTTAAAAAAATCTTTAAATGAGCTTCCAAGCCCTATATTACCTCCTATACTCCCAGGCTCTCTGGCTACATCACACTAGCTGCCTCCTTGCTGTTCCAAACATGCTAGCCACAGGGCCTTTGAACTTATTGTTACTTTTCCTCAAGTGTTCCTTTCTTCCAGCATCTGCATGGTTAGGTCCCTCACGACCTGCAGGGCTTTTCCCAAATCTCTGACCTGTATTTGCCCACTTCCAGCTCTCCCTAATCAGAAGTCTGCAATAACTTCTCCATAATACTAATCATCAAATATATGATTCATTCTATTTTATTGGCTGTCTTCCCAAATAGTATGTAATCTCCATGAGGGCAGGGCTTTTGTCTGTTTTATTCATTGCTATATTCTTAGTATCTAGCACAGTACCTGGGATGCAGCAGGTGCTCAATAAATATTTGTTGAATGGAGATGTGCCATGACTTATTCATGTGCATTTGAAAAATACCAATCCAGTACCTGCCACGCGCCAAGTACTCAACATACATGAGCCATTAAGTCTTGCAACAGCCACTTTATAAATGATGAAACCAAGACATGGAAGCAGAGTGATTGGCCTGAGCTCACAGCCTGAGCTGGGATTCAAGCCTCGCTCTTTCCCAAGACTATTCTTTCCTTGTGTTTGATCCATTAATCATCACATTCTTTTTTTTTTCTTTTTTTGAGACGGAGTCTAGCTCTGTCGCCCAGGCTGGAGTGCAGTGGCACAATCTCGGCTCACTGCAACCTCTGCCTCCTGGGTTCAAGCAACTCTCCTGCCTCCTGAGTAGCTGCGACTACGGGTGCGTGCTGCCACACTCGGCTAATTTTTTGTATTCTTAGTAGAGATGGGGTTTCACCATGTTAGCCAGGGTGGTCTCGATCTCCTAACCTCATAATCTGCCCATGTCGGCCTCCCAAAGTGCTGGGATTACAGGCATGAGCCACCACGCCCAGCCCACATTCTTTTGTAATCTCTGACATCTGTTTTCCCTACTGGACTAGAAGCTCCATGAGAGCCAGGACTGCCTGGGACCCAGGAGGTACCCAGTAAGTGTCTGTGGGACGACAACACCTGATAAGGACCAGGGGTGGGAGGTGAAGTGGGCTCTGAGTGGATGATCCACTGTCTTGGCCTTTATGTAGCACCTGGGTTTGTGTGCCCACCTCTGAGCTTGTCAGGGATGGATAATGCGGTCCACCCTGAGGCTGAGCCAACCAAGGCTTCGCTGATGCTGCTGCCTTTAAAAAAAATTTTTATTTGTTTTTGGAGACAGGGGCCCCATGCTGGAGTGCAGTGGTATTATGAGCATGGCTCACCTTGAACTCCTGGGCTCAAGCAATCCTCCTACCTCAGCCTCCTGAGTAGCTGGGACATGTGCCACCATGCCCCGGCTATTTTTGTATTTTTAGTAGAGGTGAGGTCTTGCTATGTTGCCCAGACTGGTCTCAAACTCCTGAGCTCAAGTGATCTTCCCATCTCAGCCTCCCAAAGTTCTGGGATTACAGGTCTGAGTCACCGCCCGGCCTGTCTCTGCCTTTTTTCTACCCCTACCCGGGGCTTTCTGCAAGCAAGACACAGCTAGGCAAACAGACTGCAAGGCAGGCCTTTCTCTGTAGCCCTGACTTGTACCACAGTACGAAGTAAGCCCTTTGACAAGAATCTACAGGGAACACTGACATTTAGGGGGCCAACTGCAGCTGTCACTCTGCCCCTCCCCCACCTCTTGACAAGGATCCACTGGAGACCCACTCCTGGCAGGAAAACATTTTAGTTCATTCAAATGGACTGTCTTCCCAAAAAAAAAGCAAGGCATCTGTCTCCACAGAGGCATTTTTCCCCTAAATACTGGATAAAGAGCCAAGAGGCTGGGGACTGAATTATCACTTAATAGTCAGGTGGAGTTTCTTATTTCAGTTCCACAATCGATTTCCTCACCACAAAGGATAGTTAATGGACACAGAAGATTTGACAATTCATATGAAAATCATCATAACCACAAATGCTACTCATTCAGCCCATTTTTTTTTTCCCTGGGTTTCTGAGAACGGATGAGAAGAAAAAGGTTGTGTGTGGGTTTCCCCCACTGCCCTCTTTAAAGCGTGAAGCCAAGAGAGCTCGCAAAGAATGCCCTCCTTCCCACAGTCTCCGAAACTTTTCCATTTGATGAGCCGACTCCATCGGCCGGCGGTGAAGCTGCCAGCAGGAGCAGCTCAAAGCTGGAGGCTGCAATTCCAGGGAGCCTTGAGCGATCCACCCAGCCACTGCACAAGCTATGGCTTCACTCACTAAGGCCCCCAAGAAAGGGCTTTGCTTCCTTCAGTGCTGCCCTGCTGCCTGACAAGGATCCCACTCGTCGGCACTGGGAAAGCCAGAAGCAGAGTGGATCTCCTAATAATTGACGTCTGGGTGGCTCACCTCCAGTGCCCAGTTCTATCAGAGGCCCCTGCTCCTGAGCACTTGGGCTGAAATCTTCATTCTCCTCCCCAGTTTTTTTGAGACGGGGTCTCACTCTGTCACCCAGGCTGAAGTGCAGTGGTGTGATCTCGGCTCACCGCAACCTCTACCTCCCAGGTTCAAGTGATTCTCCCGCCTCAGCCTCCTGAATAGATGGGATTACAGGCATCCACCATCACACCCAGCTAATTTTTTAAATTTTTAGTGGAGAGGGGGTTTCATCATGTTGGCCAGGCTGGTCTCGAACTCCTGACCTCAGATGATCTGCCCGCCTTGGCTTCCTAAAGTGCTGGGATTACAGGTGTGAGCCAGTGTGCCTGGCCCTCCCCCCTTTTTAGGTTATTTTTCTTCCTCTTTTGTCAAATTCTCACACCTGAGAGAAGGGCTGAAATCTTCAGAGGCTGAGTTCACAGGGTTTTTAGGGCAAGGGAGAGAGGAAACAGGAGACTTTTTAGTCAAGCTGCCCTTTTTCTGTTTGAGTTGCATTAGGGCATGGTGGTTTGAGTTCCAGTCCCAGCTCTAGCAGTTACTGTGCGGCTTTGGGCAAATAATTTATTTTGCCTCAGTTTCCTCATCTGTACAGTGGGAATGACAGATTACAGTAATCTTCTTCATGGAAAGTTGTGAGGACTGAGTGAGTTAATATCACTGCTTCCAAGGCCGAGAAGAGGGAAAAGGAGAATGTCGTTAAACATCCCTTGTATCTGGAGAACCGGGAAAGGGGGTGGGGAGAGGAGGTGACATTTAGCCAGGGATAGTCCGGGGTGCCCGCCTCCTCCTCTGGATTTCCAGCCAGAGGACATCTCTGCTACTCGAGTACCACAAATGGGGTGAGGAAATTGAGGAGTGGAAGGAATTGAAAAGATGTAATGATCCACAGGGTATCTCTCCCAAGAGTCCAGGTGTGAGGTGATGACCCAGCAGGACTGTTTTGCATTTCCCACATCCAGAGCTCGAATGCTGATACTTTATTATTATTATTATTATTAAAAGACTGGCTGGCCATGATGGCTCACGCCTGTAATCACAGCACTTTGGGAAGACGAGGCAGGAGGATCGCTTGAGCCCAGGAAATCAAGACCAGCCTGGGCAAGATGGTGAGACCCCCATCTCAACTGTTTTCAAAAGTTAAAAAGATAATCCCCATCTTGTATTCATCTTTAGATAGAATGTAAAATTGGTTACCTTTTCATGTAAATGTTTTCCCCCCTTCACCATTGCTGAACCATGTCAAGAATTTAGAATCTAAGGCTGAGTTTAAGTCAGAAACAGGCCACAGACCCCAAAGGCTACTGGGAACACGTTGACTCTGCTGAGGAGTCTGTGAAAGTTACACAGGTTGATTGAGCCTCCCGGCCCCTTGTTTGCTTCAACAAATGAAAGCAGCAAAATGCAGAAGCTGCGAGGAGACGGCCCAGGCCCTGCATTGGAAATCTCTCTCCACCGCCCACCTCAACGGTGCTCTGGAGTTCCCCTCACTTCTGGGGCCCCACAACAACTGCACAGAAGAGTGGACTTTTGCCTTTTATAAATAAAGTCAGGATTCGCTCATGCTTGCGATGACGCCTTCTGCCGCAGATCTGTGAAGTGCCTCTGGGTCACCCCTGAGTCAGACCTAGCCACACCCTCCTGATCTAAGAAATATCACTGAACCAAGAAGTCAGGAGGGTGGGAGCAAGGGCCCAGGAGGACAGCCAGTTCTCACCACGAGGACACCCAGACTACTCTAGGACTGCGGAAATCGTGGGGTCTGAGCTTTACGTGAGATAGTGGCTGAAGGGAGCTTGGCACACAGTGTCTGACACATAGCCGCAGGAGGGGCAGGGAGGATGGTGATCCAGCACTTACCTCATGCTTGTCATGCGCCCCTGCACGCACCACCCCACAGAGCTGAGTGGCTGCTGCACCATAGCATTTTTGCCCGGGGATGGAGGGAGGTGGGAGAGGTAGGAATGCTGTGAGAAAGTTCTGGAATAATTGTAACTGCAATAACTCTGAGGGAAGAAGAGGCATTGGTGTCCTAGGGGAGAAGAGGATTGTGGGGAAAAGAATGACCAGGTGGGGTCTTCCTGGTCATAAGGGTGTGTGACAGTCTAACTAATCACCACAGGATGATGTCTCCTGGGCACTTATGTGGCATCAAGCTAAATGGCTCATGCGGGCATTGCCTCAGCTAATCCTCAAAATCTCCACAGGACAGGCGCAATCCTTGTCTTCATTTTCCAGAACAGGGAGCTGAACCTTAGAGAAGTCCAACAACTTACCCAGTTACAGCTAGGCGGGAGGTAACCTAATGAGGACTTCACCTCAGGCCAGGCTTGAGGTAAACCAAAGCTGGGAGGAAGTTGGGTGTCTCTTGCGACAGGATCTCTCCCCTCCACAGCCCTGCCCACCCCACTGACAGTCTGCATCTGGGAGCCTGATAAGGAGGCTGAGGACTCCAGGAGGAAATGCTTGCTGGTGGAACTTTCTAGCTTCCAAAGAGCATCACACCCAAGATAACCGTGGCTTCTTAAGAACACTGTAGGTGGGGAGAGGGTTCTTTACACTGACCAGGGAAGAGAGGTGTGAGAACACACAACCCATTTCAAATCTTGCTTCTGCCCAAGGACTAAAGACTAGCCTGTTGACCTCTGGCTAATATATATATAAAACTCTGGCAAATACACACACACACACACACACACACATACACACACACACATATATATATGGAGTCTCACTCTGTCACCCAGCCTGGAGTGCAGTGGCATGATCTTAGCTCACTTGAACTCTGCCTCCCTGGTTCAAGTGATTGTCCTGCCTCAGCCTCCCGAGTAGCTGGGATTACAGGCATAAGCCACCACACCCAGCCTCTGGCAAATCACTTAACCCTACTAAACCCCACATTCCTCATCCATAACCCTGCCCTTCCTCCAACAACAGAAATCACGGACACTGCAAGCACCCTTGCTCCTGACATCTATTTGATATCAACTTTGATCTGCAAGGATAATCCTAGGAAATATGTCCTAGTCTTATGTGATTTTACAGATTTATCTGTGAAAATGGGAACAACAATACTGATTCTCTTAGCTTTCTTGAAAAGTCAGTGAGATCATTTACGGAATGTGCTTGGCACAGACTCAGTGAAAGATAAAAGCTCGAAGCCTATGGTTAGACCTAAGGTCAGATACCCACCCAGACCCAGGACCGGGCCCTGAATGTCTAGAGCAGGGTTCTTCACAGACACACCCCAGCCCTGGGTATCAGCGTGGTGACTCAGCAGAGGGCATTCCACAGGCTTATAAAAAAGCTGTCTGGGAAAGCGCCACCTGACTGTGGCCAAGATCCCTTAGTTCTCTTGAAGAGCAGGGGACCTGTCTGGAGAAAGGATAGGAATTGGAAGCTTTGGCTCTGAAGTCCAGAACTGCAAAACAGCTCCCCTGCTGAAATTCACAAACCACTATTTCTTTCAGTGCCTGTCCCGAGCCGGGCCCTGCGCTAGCCCTGGGCTCGCCTGTTCTCTTAACAGCCAGCCTGGACTCAGCAGGCCAAACCTGCCCTGGGAGGGAGATGCTGACATCTGGAGATGTAGCTGCTGACCAAGGGAGGTAATTGTTTCTTCTTAAAAAAAAAAAAAAAAATCGCTTTCAGTTGTTAAATGAATAAGCCACTCTAAAACACTTAGCAGATAAGAGGGCGATCTATCAGGACTCCCCTGACCTTTGAAAACTCAAAGTGAAAATGGAAGCAGGCCCAGGCTGACCGGCAGTGGGAAAAGCAGATCCGCAGCAGTTTCACCGCAACACAAAGAGACTGAAAACCCTGCACATTTTTAGCATGTGACTGGAATAATCCACATCAGGGCCCCTAGCACAAAATGCAGGACAATAAAACACGCAGAAAACAGGGAATCTCATTGTAACTGAGTGAGCACTTACTTGCCTGTATTAAGCCTTTTATGAAGATCATTTCATTTAATTTTATTTACTCCTCCTCATAGTGAATAAGAGCTGGGTTTAGAGTTGTTGGCCTGGATTGTTCTAAATATTCACTCTCCTGACCGCCACTGTACTCGCTGTTTGACTCTGGACACTTTGCTTAACTGCTTTAGGCCTCAATGTCCTCATCTATCAAACTGCAATTCTAGGGTCCATTATAAGATTGTTGTAATCCCAGCACTTTGGGAGGCCGAGGAGGGTGGATCACTTGAGCCCAGGAGTTCAAGACCAGCCTGGGTTACAGGGCAGAACCACGTCTCTACTAAAAATACAAAAATTAGCCAGGCTTGGTCGTGTGTGCCTGTGGTCCCAGCTACTCTGGAGGCTGAAGAGGATGGGTTGCCTGAGCCCGGGAAGTCAAGGCTGGAGTAAGCAGAGATCACGCCACTGCACTCCAGCCTGGATGACAGAGCGAGACCCTATCTCAAAAAATTTTCAAAACAAGAAAAAGATTGTTTTAAACACTAAATGAATAAATCCCCATAAAGCACTTGCCTTAGGATCTGGAACACAAGTCCTCCATAAATGCCGGCTACTGTCATCATAATGGCTGATAACAGCCTCTGACACACGGCTCATCTCTACTTCACACACATTAAAACCCAAACTTCCAAGGTCAGAAGGGCTCAGGCTCAACACCGTTTCCTCTCCAGGCTGCTGTGGTGTGCTTACCTCACCACACTGCCATCCTGGTGAGAGCTGAGGACCAGCACAATCTCCTCCCCACTGAACTTTCCTTGTAGGCAGAGGGCTGTGGATTCTCTGGTTTTCCCCATGGAGGAAATCACCCCCTGCAGCAAACCACCCAGGACCAGGTTATCCACTTCTGGCATCTTTCTATGGAAGCAGACTGCAGCCCAACCTCAGGCAGTGCTTGGCTGTGCAAGTCCTGAGGCCTAATTCTCAATTATCTGAGGTGTGGAGACACCTGAGGCACTCACCAGGCTAACTGGGTCTGGCATAGCAATTGATCTCTAGTTGCGTTGATTTTTGTGGAGTTGCTTTTCTCCTTTGATCCAAATGAGGTGAGGGAAGGCGAGAGATGAGCAGGAGCTGGTGTCTGGGTGGCTCACCGGGCTGCCACCTTCCACACCACGGCACAGCCTCCTCCTGGGGCTCATACACTCTGATGTACTCTGGGGTCCCTTCCAAAGCGTGGTGCTGCCACCTTCCAGACCACGGCACAGCCTCCTCCTGGGGCTCATACACTCTGATGTACTCTGGGGTCCCTTCCAAAGCGTGGTGCTGCCACCTTCCAGACCACGGCACAGCCTCCTCCTGGGGCTCATACACTCTGATGTACTCTGGGGTCCCTTCCAAAGCGTGGTGCTGCCACCTTCCAGACCACGGCATAGCCTCCTCCTGGGGCTCATACACTCTGATGTACCCTGGGGTCCCTTCCAAAGCGTGGTGTTTCACAATAAAGCGAAATGGAAGTTCTTTGGTGGGCTGCCTCCACACCAGTACAGGTAAAAACCCGTCTCACCAGCTCCAATCCAAAGCTGTCAAAGTATCTGGAGTCACTGTGCCATTCTAGACTAACTGGTAAACTGAGGAATAAACCCAGGACTTGAAGCTGCAGCCATGGAAACACATGGGCCCCAGCAGGGGAGAGAGGCCCTCCTCATCCTGGGGCCACAAATGTCTGTCACTCAGGGATTTGCTTTGCTGCCAGCTCCTAAAACATTTGGGCCAATGCCTGGCACAAGCCCCTATAAGGATACGAGGGGCGTGGGGCCTGCTGGATCAGCCGGGACACACCTCACTCTCATTCCTTTTCTCTCTTCCTCAAAGAGAATTCAATTCAAAGGGAGACTCTTCCGCCAAACAAAAAAGCAACAACAAAATCCTGTCAGGCAATTCTGTGAGTTTCCTAAATGAGTTCAACAAAAGTAGCCAAGGTTGGATAGGTTTTTATCCAAACTTCGACATAAAGGCTTTTTTTGTTTGGTTTTAAAATGACACATCTTGGGCTGGGTGCGGTGGTTCTTGCCTGTAATCCCAGCACTTTGGGAAGCCGAGGCAGGTGGATCACCTGAGGTCGGGAGTTCAAGACCAGCCTGACCAACATGGAGAAACCCTGTCTCTACTAAAAATACAAAATTAGCTGGGTGTAGTGGTGCACCCCTGTAATCCCAACTACTTGGGAGGCTGAGGCAGGAGAATCGCTTGAACCCAGGAGGCGGAGGTTGCAGTGAGCCGAGATCACACCATTGCACTGCAGCCTGGGCAACAAGAGGGAAACTCCATCTCAAAAAGAGAAAAAAAAAAAAAAAAAAAGATAAATCTTGTCTCCCCAGACGTTTTTCTTGATATTTGAACACCACCATTTCAACTTGCTTTGAACCCTACCACAACAGAAAACCTCACTTTACTTCTTTAGGTGTTTTTTCCCAAAGTTCATACCTACACAATTGAGTTTCTTTGTATTGAGCCTCAGAATGCTCAACAAATCACTTTTTGCCAGAAGTTCCGTTTCTTTTTTTTTTTGAGATGGAGTTTAACTCTTATCACCCAGGCTGGAGTGCAATGGCACGATCTTGGCTCACCACAATCTCTGTCTTCCCGGTTCAAGCAATTCTCCTGCCTCAGCCTCCCGAGTAGCTAGGATTGCAGGCATGCACCACCACGCCCGGCTAATTTTTTATTTTTAGTAGAGATGGGGATTCTCCATGTTGGTCAGGCTGGTCTTGAACTCCCGACCTCAGGTGATCCACCTGCCTCGGCCTTCCAAAGTGCTGGGATTATAGGCGTGAGCCACTGCACCCGGCCCCCAGAAGTTCCATTTCTTAAGCTGGGCCAAGGCCTCTGGTGTGCAGCTGTCTTGGCCTGTTGGCTGGTGGAGCCGTGGATGCCACTGCTACAGGTTCCTCAGCTTACTTCTCATGCCAGCACCACCCCCTCCCAACGCTGTGAAGGAGGAATGCTGGAAACAGCTGGTCCCTGACTTACGATGTTTGATTTTACAGTGGTGGGAAAGTCACACACATTCAGTAGCAGCAGTACTTCAAGTACCCACACCACCATTCTGTTTCACTTTCAGTAGTTTACATGAGATACTCAATACTTTATTATAACATAGGTTTTGGGATAGATGATCTTGTCCAATTGTAGGCTAATATAAATGTTCTGAGCATGTTTAAGGTAAGCTAGGCTAAGCTATGATATTCAGCAGGTTAGGCGTATTCAGTGCATTTTGGGCCAGGCGCGGTGGCTCACGCCTGTAATCCCAGCGCTTTGGGAGGCCGAGGTGGGCAGATCACCTGAGGTCGGGAGTTCAAGACCAGCCTGACCAACATGGAGAAACCCCATCTCCACTAAAAAAATAGAAAAATAACCAGGCGTGGTGGTGAATGCCTGTAATCCCAGCTACTTGGGAGGCTGAGGCAGGAGAATCACTTGAACCCAGGAGGCGGACGTTGCAGTGAGCAGAGATTGTGCCATTGCACTCCAGCCCAGGCAACAAAGAGCAAAACTCCATCTCAAAAATAAATAAATAAATATATAGATAAATAAATACATCCATTTTGATTTATATTTTCAATTTACAATGGGCTTATTTGGACATAACCCCATCTTAAGTCAAAGAGCATCTCTACATGTATTGAGGAGTCAAGGCCCAGGTAGGGCCAAAGAGCAGGCCAAGAAATCTTAGCAAACCAATGACACCACCAATTGTAGCAATAGCTGATACAGACTGTACATTGACTACAAATCACATACCCTGCTAAGCACTTCACATGTACCATTTCATTTAAACCTAACAACTCTATGAGAAAAGCAATTATCGGCACCATTTTGTACATGAGGAAATCGGTTCAGAGGCATAAAGGAGAAAAACACATATCTGTTGGGCATTTATGTCTTAACTCGAGGAAGAAGGCATGTATATGCTCAGTGTATTACACAAGCACAGGGAGGAAGAATAGCTACACCTGGTGGGCAAGGTCCTTGCTCAGCTTATGGATCCACTGTGGGAAAACCCAAAGGGAACACCAGGTAGCAATCATGTAGTCTGTCTATGTATGTATGTATGTATGTATGTATGTATGTATGTATGTATCTATCTATCTATCTATCTCATATATATATATATATATATATATATTTTTTTTTTTTTTTAGAAAAACAGGGTCTTGCCCTGTCACCCAGGCTGGAGTGCAACGGCATAATCATAGCTCACTGCAGCCTTTGGGCTCAAGTGATCCTCCCAACCTTAGCTTCCCCAGTAGCTAGGGCTATAGGCGTGCACTGTCATGCCCAGCACATTTTAAATTTTTTTGTAGAGGTGGAGGAATCTCATTTGTTGCCCAGGCTGGTCTCAAGCTCCTGGCCTCAAGTGATCCTCCCATCTCAGCCTCCAAAAGTACTAGGTGTGAGCAGCCACTGCACCTGGCCTCTGTTCATTTTTTAAAGGGTTAACTGCCAGTTTCCTATTTAAAAACAAATAAACAAACAAACAAACAAACTTCCTTACTGCCTTTAATTATGACTTTATTTCCATTCTACATTCCTAGAAACTAGGAAGGCTATTACTGAAAGTAGGAATTTAAAAAGCAGAAAGTAAAGTGAATTGCAGCCGGATCCATTTCAGAGGTGATTCTGCCTTCAGAGGAAAACCAAAGGTACTGTTTGGGCCTTTGATGTGGTCATAACACCCTCCCCTCAGCTTCCTTAAGAATGTAAAATAAGTAAATTAGTTCACAAGTGTGGTTTTCATAAGTGAACACAAACATACAACTTTTTAAAGCAGGACACATTGAGGTTGGGGGTATTTCAACTGCCAAATCTATGGAAGCAGTCGGGATCTGATGTCTAGTAAACACAGGAAAACTATCACACACTGCATAAATAGAAAGACACTTGCACCGGGCACAGTGGCTCACGCCTGTAATCCCAGCACTTTGGGAAGCCAAGGCAGAGGGATCACCTGAGGTAGGGAATGCAAGACTAGCCTGACCAACATGGAGAAACCCCGTTTCTACTAAAAATACAAAATTAGCTGGGCATGGTGGTGCATGCCTGTAATCCCAGCTACTCAGGAGGCTGAGGCAAGAGAATCGCTTGAACCTGGGAGACAGATGTTGCGATGAGCCGAGATCATGCCATTGCACTCCAGCCTGGGCAACAAGTGTGAAACTGTGTCAAACAAACAAAATGAAAGACACTCACAACATGGATTTGCCAGTGGTCATGACTTGCACCCCCGTGAATGTGCAGCCTTGAGGGGAGCTGGGGCCAATGGGACCACCACTGAAACAATGACTGAAGCTCATGCCTTTAAGGACAAGCCTCAGAACCTGGCCCTGAACTGCAACTGTGGTCAGTGTAGGATGATATAGGTGTTAATGAAAAAGTTGGCAAGAAGTGGTGAAATAATAACTTCACATAAAAATATCCATAGCTGGCTGCAGGTTCTACAAAAGCAACAACTGTAAAGTAGCTTTGACAGGAATATCCCCACCAAGGCTTCTCAAATAGTAGAAAAAACTTGGGGAATATCCTCTAATACTACAGGGCCTAGAAGGTTTACAAGATGGCAGGCCACCTGGCAGGTCATTTCATGACCTTCCAGAAGGGGGAAGGTCATTTGAGCTTGACCCCACTATACCACTTGAACATCTAACTCGGAGCTTTGTCCCAGGTAAGTAAATGTACTAAATGTCTTGTCTTTGTTGTTAGAGTCTTGCTCTGTTGCCCAGGCTGGAGTGCAGTGGTGTCATCTAATCATAGTTCACTGTAGCCTTGACCTCTTGGGTTCAAGCAATCCTTCTGCCACAGCTTCTGAGTAGCTGGGACTACAGGTGTGCCACCATGCCTAGCTAAGTAAATATTTCTTCAGCATCCATCACGATAACATCAGGAGGGCTGAAGAAGCCCAGATCACAGTCCTGTTCTCACAAAGCTTGCAGCCTGGCTGTGAAATGAGACCTTGCTGGTATAGAGTGGTCTACATGGCTCTGGCAGACTAACCCCGATGGGGCTCAGTGGCTATAAAAGTGTCCCTGGGGACCTGGTGACACCTTGAGCTGGTCCTGGAAGATAGATCTGGGAAACTCAGGCAAAGATAGATAGGAGTTGGGATCCCAGGGAGGAGCAAAGGCAGAAAAGCACAAGCTGCCTTGGAACTAAAAGAACAGGGGTCTTGGAGAGCTGAGTGTTCTAACAGCGCAGAGGAGGGAAGGCTGGCAAGGTAGGTGGAGGCTGAGGGTATCTAGGCATTAAGGACCTTGTATCTTCTGGCAATAAGGAGACACTGAAGGTTTCAGTGCAAGAGCAGGGGCAAATGAAGACTCCCCAGGTCTTCTTAAAGGGCCATAAGAGTCCTCTAGTGCAACCAGACTGTAATCCGTAGGGCCAGGGAATGATCCTCAGCACCCATGACAATGTCTGGCCTGTCGTGCATATGCAAGAAATACCTGTTCAGCAAAGTGATGACAAATGTGAATCTTGAAATCTCTTCCTTCCTTGCCCAAATAGCTTAGTTTCTCATGGGAGAAAACAACTGGAATGTATTGACATCAAATGGCAGGGTTTTGGCCAACTGCGACAATTTTTCAAACGAACCCTAGGATAAATTTTCTGCAGAAACAGATGAGACTTCATCCTGAAAGAGGAGCGATGCTCGTGGAAAGTGAACAGACATGGCAGAAAGCCGCTTCATCATTCTAGTCTCCAGACCAATTCCTGCCAATCCTCAGAAGCCTTGACTAAGTTTCTCTCCCTAATTAGGAGAGACAACACCAACCCCAAACTTCTTTCTGCAGCTACAAATGCTCTGCTCCCCTTAATAAAGTTGAAGTTGCCATTACTGAGATCCTACCCGGTGTGTAAGGCAGTTGGCAAATTACCTTCTGCTCGTTTAATCCTCAGAATAACTAGCGGAGTAGAAACCCTCATTGCCATTTGACATATGAGAAAACCGAGGTTCAGAGAGGTTAAGTAACTTGCCCAAGGAAGCACGGCTAAAGGCAAAGCAAGACTCACATCCGGGTCTCTTTGCCATCGAACATGTGTTTTTACCCCCTATGTTTACTCCTCCTTCTGATCTCTCAAGCTACACCCATGGAGCTGGCAGGTAGAAGCTGGTGGGATAAGAGATAAATCTTCTACCCTGGCTTCTTAATAGGGGCTGGCCTGGCTGTCGTAAAGGGGAAGTGGGAGGAGCCGCTCAGAGGCAAGGAGAATGGTTCCTCCCGTATTCTGTGACAACCAACCCCAAAATAGAGCGGGTGAGGCTGCCCATGGGTGTGGGCTCTGCACCCTGACTTCAGAGGGCATCACTCTGCTGTGAATCATGCCTTAGTGACAGGCAAGGAGCCTGCTCAGACAGCGCTGACACCGATTGTGCTCTGGCTGAGTGAGAGCCCCAGGGGAAGAGGCAGGGCTCATCTCCAAAGGGGGACCACACAGAGAAATACAGCCAGAAACACAGCCCCTGACACAGCACCAGTGAAATGCTGGGGTGGCTGGCTCTGATAAAGGGACCCTGTCCTCCTCCTTCCCCTAGGTCACTGTTGACTGGTGTCCATGCCATGCCCAGCAGGATGTCAGCTGTGCTGGGGGAAACCACGCACTCTGAGCTATAAGAGAGTACATGGAGGGTTCTTTACTTACGTTATCTCATTTTCTGACATGCATTTGAGTAAGACCCCTGAACTTTCTTTTATTTTCTGGGACTGGGTGCAATGCAACAGGTGAGTATGTTCTTCAAGTCAGAGCACTACACAGATATAAGGAATTACAGCAAAGAAAGTTAAAATGGAATGGAGGACACAACTGTTCCTCAGGAAACAACTAAAGCAGAATGTGAGGCTATCTACAATGACCTGTGGAGTGATTCACCGCAGACGAGAAAAAACACGAGACTGAACGATAGAAAAAGATCCAAATCGTTCCTGGTATTGTTTTCCTCTTGTGCTCCCTGGAAATCTGCAGCCAGTGGAGGAGAGACTTTCCTCACCCAGTCCCATCCTGGGAATCACCGTGTTTAGGGCACTCAGGGATCTAAGCCGCCAAAGTCAGCCCCACTCCACTCCCATCCCCTCCACCCAGGGGCTTGCAACCCAAGGGAAGAGGCAAGTTTCATGAAAGCTGCAAAACTCATGGCAAGGCCCGGATGGTGGTTCCGAGTTCAGGGCTGCAGGGGTTCATGAGGCTGAGCTGAAAGGAAGTCACCTGCCACAGCATGAGCCCCCACACCAGCGCTGGCCAGAGCCCCACGACTCCATGCCTGGGAACGCCCTGGCAGGAGGGACAGCGAGGAGGCCAGATGCATGAGCCTCTTCCTGAACCCTCGCATCTCCCCTGACTTCCTATCAGCCCCTTCTTTGGATGGGCCGCATCTCTCCCCTTGCTTGGGGCTGACTTCCCTTTAGGAAGAGGTGTCTTTGGAGAATCCCGGCAGCTGATAATGACCACTGCTTAACCAGCCCTCCTCAGTCACAGGGGGAGAGTGCCAACTGGACATCATGACCTCCCCACCACCACTGGCATGACCCTAAGAGAAAGACTAGATTCCTAACCTGTGCTAGGGCATCTCCTGTGCCACTCGCCCAACCCTCCAACCTGCCTGAAAGAGAGGAGAGCAGGGAGAGAGAATAGGGGGAAGGGCGGGGCCAGGACGGGGATGGGGAGAGATGTTCCTGGTCCTGGTCCAGCACCTTCCTGAGGCTCAGAAGCTCTCCTGTTCTGGGGTTCCCTTGCTTCAAATAATCCTCTCCTGTTTAATTTTCCACCTTCTACTCAAACAGGTTTTTATAACGTGCAACCACCAGAGACCTCCCTAACCTAGTGCCGGGGCCAACTGGACTCCCAGCTGGACCAGAGGAGGCTGGGGGACCTCCTGGGAGCCTGGACACCCGGGGCTCTCCTGCCTAACCCAGGTGGCTGTCACCTGGCTCGCATGTGGCTCAGGCCCGATTCCACCCCTCCACCCCCAGGAGGAAGAGCTGCTTTGGTAGCTGCCCTTGGTGGAAAAACCTACTTGTGCTAGCCCCCAGGTCCCCTCCTCCGTTTTCCAGCAAATCCCCATCTCCACCTGGGAAAGGCCCAGTCCAGTGATCTCCTCAGGTCTCCTCCCAGATGATGACAAGGCTGCTCTACGCCACTTCGGAAGCCCCAGCTCCTCCAGGTGGAAAGTACGGGAGAGCCTGGGAGAATCCCTGCCCCTTTCTCCCATCTCACACCTGTCCCTGGGTCACTTGCTGTCTCCACAGGCCCAAAGGCCTCACCTGGGCCAAGAAACACACTAGAGGCCTGGGATTCTTCTCTCTTCTTCCTTCAGAGTGACAGGGAGCACCGTGCCTGTGGGCAACTCCCGTGGCCCCTGCCCTGTTGCAGACAGACCTGCACAGTGCTGAGAAGCCGGCCCCACTCATTAAATTAATTAAATTCATCCCAGCACTTTGGGAGGCCGAAGCAGGCAGATCACAAGATCAGGAGTTCAAGATCAGCCCAGCCCGCAGAGTGAAACCCCATCTCTACTAAAAATACAAAAATTAGCCAGGCATCGTGACATGTGCCTATAATCCCAGCTACTCGGGAAGCTGAGGCAGAAGAATCCCTTGACCCCGGGAGGTGGAGGTTGCAGTGAGCCAAGATAGTGCCATTGCACTCTAGCCTGGGCGATAGAGAGAAACTCCGTCTCAAAATAATAATAATAATAATAATAATAATAATAATAATAATAATAATGATAATAATTCAGGGGAACCTACCAGGGAGCCACAGAGGAAGCAAAATGTCCGTAGTTGTCGCTGCTTCTTCCTGCCTGGACACAGCATCCCCTACTCCTTCATTACCTGCTGGAAGGGAGCAAAACTCTTCATTCTCCCAAGGAAGGGATCTTTCTTTGGTATGCAGGGCACTGAAGACAAAACTTCCTTGTTTGGCCCTTGGGCTTAAAACTACCATGTTGCCTGCTCCAATCCTCCCTTAGTGAAGTTCGCTGGTCCCTCTCCGGGGGGACCGTGAGAGCACTGGCCATGTAGATTTGTAGTTTCCTATGTGGTGTAGCAGGGACTGTGTAACAGTACCCACAGCTTAATAAGTCATGACTTAAACGACCTAAGTCATTTGAGCACTTATCAAGGCCAGATACTGAGTCAAATGCTTCGCAGACACTATTTTATTAAATCCTCACAACAACACTATAAGGAAGGTATTGTTACCCCCATTTCTCCTGCAGAATCTCTTGCATGACTGTAAACTCATAAGCTCCTGTTCTTTCTGACACCCAGAAATAAGGGAAGCTTTCTGATTTTTTTTTTGAGACAGACTCTCACTTTATCACCCAGACTGGAGTGCAGTGGCGTGATCACAGCTCAGTGCAGCCTCGACCTCCCAGGCTTAAATGATCCTACCACCTCAGCCTCCCAAGTAGCTGGGACTTGTGCCACCACACCTGGCTAATTTTTGTATTTTCTTTTTTGTAGAGAGGAAGTTTCACCATATTTCCCAGACTGGTCTCGAACTCCTGGGCTCAAGTGATCCTCCCACCTCAGCCTCCTAAAGTACTGGGATTTGACAGCCACTGTGCCCGGGCAATGGAAGCTTTTATTAAAACCTGTTTCCTTACATTCATGTATGGTGGTACTGTTGAATATGGTAGCCACTAGCCACGTGTGGTTTTTGGGCACTTAAAATAAGGCCAGTGAATATTAGAAACTTTTTTTAAACTTTGACTTTTTCTTTTTCTTTTTTTATTTTTTGAGACAGAGTCTCGCTCTATCACCCAGGCTGGAGTGCAGTGGCATTGTCTCGGCTCACTGCAACATCCACCTCCCGGGTTCAAGAGATTCTCCTGACTCAGTCTCCCGAGTAGCTGGAATTACAGGCACCCACGACTACACCTGACTAATTTTTGTATTTTTAATAGAGACAGGGTTTCCACCATGTTGGCCAGGCTGGTCTTGAACTCCTGACCTCAAGTGATCTGCCAGCCTCACACCTCTGGGATTACAGATGCGAGCTACCATGCCCAGCCTTGATTTTATTTTAATTTAAATGTAAATAGCTATATATGGTTAGTGGGTACTATACTGGACAACAAAGGCATAAAGCCATATTTTGCACAAATTACTTCCATACATACCATATCATTCAATGTTCACAACAAGCAAACAGCAAATTTATGCCATTTACAGATGAGAAAACTGAAAGTCACTCTCTAAACTCCCAAACTATTTCCATTGCATGATCTTCTCCTAAATTTGATCTCTAGCCTTAGGGCCTGAAGTAATTGTCCTGCCCGGGAGCCCTATCAGGATCCATGTCACTTTCTCACCTTTCCCCTCCTCCACTTTGGGAAGTAAAAGGAAGGAATGCACTCAGCAGAATGTCCGTCTGTCCGGGGCAGGGATCTCCTCAGACCAAAAAGGACAAAGTGCTCAGGATTCAAAATCCTCTAAGCTGCTCTGTGGTTCTAAGTTATTTTTGTAAAAATTAGAAAAGTGGGGCCGGGCGCGGTGGCTCAAGCCTGTAATCCCAGCACTTTGGGAGGCCGAGACGGGCGGATCACTAGGTCAGGAGATCGAGACCATCCTGGCGAACACGGTGAAACCCCGTCTCTACTAAAAAATACAAAAAAAAAAAAACTAGCCGGGCGAGGCGGCGGGCGCCTGTAGTCCCAGCTACTCGGGAGGCTGAGGCAGGAGAATGGCGTAAACCCGGGGGGCGGAGCTTGCAGTGAGCTGAGATCCGGCCACTGCACTCCAGCCCGGGCAACAGAGCCAGACTCCGTCTCAAAAAAAAAAAAAAAAAAAAAAAAAAAAAAAATTAGAAAAGTGAGTCAGACATTAAATACTTTTTTTTTTTTTTTTTTTTGTGACATGGTCTCGCTCTGTTGTGCAGGCTGGAGTGTAGTGGCACAATCTCGGTTCACTGCAACCTCCACCTCCCAACTTCAAGCAATTCTTGTGTCTCAGCCTCCCAAGTAGCTGGGACTACAGGCACGTGCCACTACACTTGGCTACCTTTTATATTTTTGTAGAGACAGGGTTTCGCCATGCTGCACAGGCTGGTCTTGAATTGCTGAGCTCAAGTGATCCACACACCCTTGGCCTCCCAAAGTGCTGGGATTACAGGCGTGAGCCACCTCGCCTGTCCAGAAATTAAATACCTTTTTTCCCCCTCCTCTACCAGTCTTATCCGAGGAGCCATAAAAATAGAGGGGGAGAAATGTGATCCCACAATGGCCTCAAGGACATTCCAAATGTCTTCTTAAGTAAAACCCAACTCCTGATCATTTCCTTTCGGGCATCACTACCCAGCCCAGTTCTCAGCATTCAGTCCGAAATGGTGCAGAACCCACTAGGTGGGGATTAAGTCCTCACAAAACACCCTGGCACTAGCCCAGCACCTATTTCTGTTCCTGCATAAAATCCAACCAAAGAGTCTCAGCAACTGTGCCGTCCACACTGCAGTCGGTTTATCATCTACTTTTGGGGGGCGGGGAGCACCTAGAGACAGAAATAAATCACACGAGGAACAGTCAGATGGAAAACATAAACTTAATAAAACACAGACAGAAAATAAACCGACTGGCCCAGCCACTAGTGACCAGTGCAATGTTGTCTTTTCCCCCGCCCCGCTTCTGGTCCCTGGTGAATGCTCCCTAATTCTGGGAAAGGCTCCCTTTCGTCTTCTGAGTCAGTCTTGAAGGAATACTGCAGTATTTCAGCCCTGGGTTTCTAGCAAAGAAACAAACCCGGTTTTGTCATACAATTTTCTGCACCTCCACTGGAATAACACATCATTTGTGGATCCGTGCTAAAGCAAACACCATATGGTGGCTGTGTAAAAAGTTGTCCGGGGTTCTGACCTTCCAGTTGTAGGCGGTTTGTTTGGGAAAAGGAGGCAGGGTGGGGGGGTGAAATCAAGTCGCTAATGAGACGTGGTGTCGGCAACCTGTACAGTGTGACATTTGGGGGCTCGGGGGAGAACGAGGTTGGTGTCAGGTTCCAAACACTCATGGCAAAATCGCCAATGACTTTTTTCTTTCCCAAGTGAAAAATGGTTCATGAAGTCTATTTTCCCAGTCTCTTATCTCAACACTCTCGCTCTTTCACTCCGGAGGGGATGGATGGAGAGCCACATGCTATCCAAGAGGAAAATGACATCCTAAAAAAACTCACTGGTGAATTCTGTTTTGTGGACTGTCGCAGCTGTGCAGCTGCAAGGATGAGACAGAGTTTGCCCTGTCTCCAGCCCAAGATTTCTTGAGTTGCTTTGGACTGCTACCCGACCAGGGCTCACCCAGACACAGAGCCACTCATGGTAGTCAAATGCCTTCTGAGCAGCTTAGCTGGTAAAACACAAACTTATTTAAGAAGTTTTAAAGTTCTGAATATACAATGCAACTTCATTATTCCTCACACATGAAATGACCCCAAGTGTTAGTACAAACAGCAGCTGGCCTATGGTCTGATGAGGTGGGCTTGTTATGAAGATAGGTCTCAAGACCAACTTCTGAATTCTGACTTGTCCATTCTGAACACCATGGAGGAAAAAATGAAAAGAAAATGGACCCAAGAGTCACAAGGGGCTCAGGAAGACGTGGCTCAATGGCAACAGAGAAGGAAGAAAAAGTGACTGCAGCATTTAGGATTGGTACTTATCAAAAGCCACCCAGAGCGCCACATCTCCAGGAGGCCTCTAAGAGGTGAAAGTGGAAGAGAGTTTTCTTTTTTTTTTTTTTTGAGACGGAGTCTCGCTGTGTCTCCCAGGCTGGAGTGCAGTGGCGTGATCTCGGCTCACTGCAAGCTCCGCCTCCCGGGTTCACGCCATTCTCCCGCCTCAGCCTCCCAAGTAGCTGAGACTACAGGTGCCCACCACCACGCCCGGCTAGTTTTTTGTATTTTTAGTAGAGACGGGGTTTCACCATGTTAGCCAGGATAGTCTCGATCTCCTGACCTCGTGATCCACCCGCCTCGGCCTCCCAAAGTGCTGGGATTACAGGCTTGAGCCACCGCGCCCGGCCGGAAGAGAGTTTTTACACTAGAAAGGGGCACAGAACCCAGCTGAGGAAAGAGAAGACTTGCCATCATATACTCAGATGAATCAGGTAGGCTCTAGAACTTTCTGTAATGGTGTGACAATGCTCCGTATCTGTGCTGTCCAACACAACTAACCCACACAATCATCGAGCATTTGAAATGCAGCTAATATGACTGAGGAATGACTTTTTTTTCTTTTTTTGACACAGGATTTTGCTCTGTTGCCCAGGCTGGAGTGCAGTGGTGCAAACATGGCTCACTGTAGCTTCACTGTAGCTTCAACCTCCTGGACTCAGGCAATTATCCTGTGTCAGCCTCCTGAGTAACTGGGGCTACAGGCGTACGCCACCACATCTGGCTAATTTATTTTTATTTTTGTAGAGATAGGGTCTTGCTATGTTGCCCAGAATGGTCTCAATGGTCTGAAACTCCTGGGCTCACGCAATCCACCTACCTTACCGTCCCAAAGTCTAGGGATTACAGGCATGAGCCACTGCACCTGGCCTTGAGATATTCTCTACCTAGGGGTTGTTAATAATCACACGGACCCACCCAGTTCCTCCAAAGCACATCCCAATCAGTCACAGGCCATGCTGCTCCAGTCTCCCTGAGTCCCCAGCCCAGAGTCACTCAAGGAGGCATGGCCCAGGCAGGGGCAGCAGAGCCTTCAGGCAGCTCTCTAACGACCCCTGCAACTCCACTGTCAGGACCCGCCTCAGTAACCCCAATCTGCTTTGTCCCCATAGAAATCTCAGGATTAAGGATCCCAGGGCATACTGTATAGATTGTCATGTTGGCCTATAAACTTTGTGTCACTCATCCCAATAGTTCTCCACTATTATTGTGTATCCCTCACAGGCCTTCCCCACAGGTCATTTGAATATGGAATGACAATTTATAAATATCTATCCCACTTCATTATTTTTTCCCCTTTAATCCTCAGGATGAGAGAGGGGTAGAAGGGGGTACCATCACACCTGTCTTACAGATGAGAAATGCCCCTGTCAAAGATTTACAAAGATGGAATTAGTGACACAATAGTAGACTGAAGACAATCCTGTGTTGCTTTAGGCAAGTTACTTACCCTCTCAGTGCTTTGGTGCCATCTATCAAATAGAAACAGCAGTAGGAACTGCCTCGTAGAGTTGTGAGTTAAAATATGTACAATCCTTAGAACTGTGCCTAGTGCCTAGGGAGCACTACAGAAGTGGCTGTTCATTTTTTTTTTTTTTTTTGAGACGGAGTCTTGGTCTTGTTGCCTAGGCTGGAGTACAATGGGGCGATCTCAGCTGACTTCAACCTCCACCTCCGGGCTCAAGCAATTCTCCTGCCTCAGCCTCCTGAGTAGCTGGGATTACAGGCACCTGCCACCATGCCCAGCTAATTTTTGTATTTTTAGTAGAGATGGGGTTTCATCATGTTGGCCAGGCTGGTCTTGAACTCCTGACCTCAGGTGATCTACTTGCCTTGGCCTCCCAAAGTGCTGGGATTACAGGCGTGAGCCACTGCACCCAGCCAGAAGTGCCTGCTCTTGTTAGGGAAGTGTGGTAGTGGTGGGGCTTATCACTTTATATACCTGGTTGTTTTTCACCTGCTGTTCTGCTCACATTATGCTATGTGTGAGGATTGAACATTTATTTGCCTGGTGAAGTCTAAGTGTTCAATATATGTTTGCTGGTATTTTGCTCTTGTTACTGTTACCATTGCAATTGTTCTTGGGGTCAGGCTTGTTAGCATTTTGGTCTAATAGCCCCGGTCTGTCTCTTCACCCTAGTCCGCCCTCTGCTCTCTGCCTGTCCTCCACAGTGAGGTCATAAGCTCATGTGTCTGGCCTGGGCTCTTGCTAGTCAGCACTACCAAGTCTGAAGAGGCTGGGCAGGGCAGATCCAACAACTCTGGTTTGAATTAAGTGTGGTGATTTTATAGCAGGAATAAAGCAGGAAAGATAAGGGAGGAAATGGACCCAGCAACTCTAAGCTCTTATAAGTAGTTTGGGGAATAGGTAAGAACCACCACAGAAACTTGCAAACGATGAACAGATTTTTGTTTTGTGGGGTAGGGGAGAATGGAGAGGAAATGCAGAACTCTATGGAAATCCTTCCCTACTCAGCTCCCCTACTTCTCAGAAATAGAAAGGTATTTCTCCTCTGGGTGATATAGAAGTTCAAGCTTTCCTTGACATTCAGATCTGTGGGGTATCACTGTCTCTTTCTCTCTCTTTCAGGAGCTGGGATCTGGTCTGCAGCTTTACAGAAAGGTGACTGGTTACATTAATCAGAAATATAACCGAGCAATGGCTTTTCAAAACTGGTCGGGTCACATTCATAGCTGTCCTCAAACGCTTAGCACCCCTAGAAAACTAGGACTAGTCAACAAATCCCTAGAGACCTTCCCCTAAATAAACTTTATTATTATTATTAGTATTATTTGAGACAGGGTCTCTGTTACCCAGGATGAAGCGTAGTGGCATAATCACAGCTCACTGCAACCTCGACCTCCTGGGCTCCAGCAATCCTCCTACCTTAGCCTCCCGAGGAGCTGAGATCACAGGTGCACACCACCACACTTGGCTTACTTTTTATTGTATTTTTTTCTAGAGATGGGGTTTTGCCATGTTGCTCAGGCTGGTCTCAAACTCCTGGGCTCAAGCAATCCGCCTGCCTTGGCCTCTCAAAGTGCCGGGATTACAGGCATGAGCCATTACGCCTGGCCTAAATGAACTTAAAAAAAGAAAATCTCTACTAAATGTAAAGTAAGGCTCTGGAATAATTGCTTTCCTGGGTGCCTTGCCTAAGTACAAAGAGAAGGGAATTGTACCCACCGTCCAGCGCTGGGAGGCTTCTCGCCGTGAAATCCCCAAGGGCCCTGACAGTCGATGAGGAACGTGATCAAGTGGAACAGGGAGAAGCAAGCTGAATACAAAATGAAGATTTTCTGAATTCAATAACCCATCTGATCCTAGCTGATAAAGTACCTGCACTCTGTGGGGCAGAGGGCGGTGTACTGCCTCCTGAATAATAAATACGCAAGGTCCTAACCGCTGATCATGGTGTAATTCAATGAGGGGTCTCTGAAGAGGACATGTCAGCGCACACTGCAGTGCAGGGCTCTGAAAAGGCAGTGGAATCCCCAGATAGAGTTACTCCTCGGGATGTTGTCTAGAAACACACGGCCATACCTCCTTCAAAGGATAAATTGTATTGATAAGGGATTAATAGCTTTTCTTAAACGGACATTTGGTCCGGGATAGCACCATTGGAAGAATTCTGAAACGCTTATCTCACAGGTTTTCTTAAAGCATCTAATCGGTACCCCTCATTTTACAGATGCGAATATGGAAGCCCATGGAGACTAAATGTCCTGCCCAGGGTCATGCAAAAGGTGAGGGCAGAGCCGAGGGCAAACTGAGACTCCATTTCAATTCCAGGCTTTCTTCCACCCTACTGTACAGCCACACGTCCTTGTCCTGTGGGGTGTGTAGCATTTTTACATCTAAATGACACTTTGTAAGGCTGGGTGTGGTGGCTCACCTGAGGCCAGGAGTTTAAGACCACCCTGGCCAATATGGGGAAACCCTGTCTCTACTAAAAGTACAAAAAATTAGCCGGGCGTGGTTGGGGGGGTGCCTGTAATCCCAGCTACCTGGGAGGCTGACGCGGAAGAATCACTTGAACCTGGGAGGCGGAGGTTGTAGTGAGCGGAGATGGTACCACTGCACTCCAGCCTGGGCAACAGCGCAAGACTCCATCTCCCCACCAAAAAAAGCAAAAAAAAACAAAACCAAAACCAAAACCAAAAACAAAAGCCGGGCGCAGTAGCTCACGCCTGTAATCCCAGCACTTTGGGAGGCCGAGGCGGGCGGATCACGGGATCAGAAGATGGAGACCATCCTGGCTAACACGGTGAAACCCCGTCTCTACTAAAAATACAAAAAACTAGCCGGGCGAGGTGGCGGGCGCCTGTAGTCCCAGCTACTCAGGAGGCTGAGGCAGGAGAATGGCGTGAGCTGGGAGGCGGAGCTTGCAGTGAGCCGAGATCGCGCCACTGCACTCCAGCCTGGGCTAGAGAGCGAGACTCCGTCTCAAAAAAAAAAAAAAAAAAAAAAAAGGCACTTTGGAAGGCACTGTCACATCTGTCTCAATCACGCTCACCTAGGTTTAATAACCCGGAAAATTTCATAGAGAAAGGATATAAGTTAATATAAAAAACAGAAATGCTGCTAGAGTGACCGATGTATCAGCTTGAGTACACAGTGTCACAGCTGTGGACAGGAAAGATCCAGGCTTACCTCAAAGACAAATATATGGACACATCCTCACCTGACAAAACTATTTACAATGGGATTCCACAAGATAGTCTGTTTTTTTTTTCATACATTTGAAAGAAAATTTAACTTATAGAAATCCTCTTATTTACTGACATTTTTGGGTTTATTCTAATTGCATTATATAAAAAACTACTTTTTTTTTTTGGCCTGATTTTTACTTCTGAGGAACCAAGGGGGTGATAACAAGGATTACAAAAGACAATGATTGGCTTCTCACCTTATAAATTAATAGAGAGATAAGAACAGAATTATAAACCCCGGAAGGGAAGAGGCCTTAAGAAAATCTGATGCTGACTTAGCTGCAGTGAGTTAATCCACTTAGACCTCATGCAATAATGGGTATTATAGTGAATTTATAATTATCACCATTTTTACTCTTTTAAAAAACGCTATCACACATCTTCCTCTGGCTTCCCCCACCCAAGGCATAGCCAGTTTCACAGTTTGGTGAATAAGCTGTATTCTTCTGGCTTTGAACAAACATCACAGTGGTGTCTCTGTACCACCCCCCAAATTAAATCAGACTTGTTGCAACACAGCTGCAGCTCCTGGCTGCCAGCACTTCTGGAGGACGGCAGGACCTCCGACTTGGCAGGGTGGGGTGCTGATTTTCACAGAGGACTTCCAGCCCAGAAATGCCACCATACCCCTGGTACAGTGAGTCCGGCACCCAACAAGAAAACAACACTGACTCACATCCTCATGTGGAAAAGGCGGGAGGCAATCATTCTTGCCACAGTCCTTTGATAGAGAAGTAAATGATGTCCAGAGATGCAACCGGTTTGATGCCTGGTACTCTCAGTAAATGGTGGCCTCAGTTAGGTCCAAGCATGGGATTTGGATCCTCTAAGGAACGCAAAGACATTTCTAGCAAGTCCTCGTTCCTCAATACTTCTGTCATCTATTTTTGGCAACTATTATTCCTTTAGCAATTTAAGGGGCTTGGACTCTCATGATTTCCAATCTGGGTACCTCCCCTGCAAATGAGGAACCTGAGGCTCAGAAGTAAAGGAACCTGCTTGAGGTCATGCTGCTACATCAGATCCAGGACTTAGACCTCAATCTGCCTTCACAGGACTCAGATCCAGTGGAACTAGACAAGACAAAGGAGGGGCTAGAAACACAGTCCTGTTGCAACAAAGCAAATGGGGATGCATAGCTAGGCTGTGGGTATCGTCCAATTACACCTCCAGCAACAATCAAATCTATCTCCAGCCCACCCCCACAATCTTTCCCCAGTGGATTTTTCTTCCTCCATTAGCCTTGATAAATTACAAGGCCCCACATTACAAGCAGGGACTGTTTCTTCCTCTCAGCTTTGTTTAGAGCATTGTCCTAGCAAAGCTCAAATAAAGGGCCATTATTAATGGTGACAATAATGCAATACTGTTTTCTCAAGGGCTTCCACCAGAGCTTGCCAGGTCAACACCATCCTACTTCCTGCCACCTCTTGTGGGCGATTTCACCTGCAAACCCTCAGGTGCCCAGGGGTCGGTACCCAGCACTGCGCTCTACTTCGAGCTGCCTAAACACTGCCCTGGAAATTGGACAAAGGAGAAGGACCCGACGGAACATGTCATCATGCCAGGAAAGGACTAATAGGGCAGCCACAGGAGACAAAATCAGGCCAGGGAGATAATGGGCCCCAGATTTGTTTTGAACTGAGCTCACTTGCAGCCCAGGGCCCTGATGCTAAAGGACTCCGGGGGCCGGTTTAGCATCAGAAATGCTTTGGTGGTGGCTCTGGTTTTCATTAGGCCCTTTGGGCCTTGGATACACTGAGGTTAAGGGTCCATCTCTCAAGAAATGCTGCTTTTGGTGGGGGTTGGGGGGGCACAGAGAGGAACCAGGGAGTGTTTGGTCTTACATATGAGCGTCCATATGTGTGCACGCACTTGCATGAGGGCCACGCTTCCCCTTCACATTCCCTAACTTTAGGTTCTGGTTAGAAATTCATTAACAAAGGCTCCGTGAGGGAAATAAAATTGGCTTTTTATTGCAACAATAGCAACCAGCAGGATAAGGCAGGGTGGATGGAGAGAGGAGGTGTGGTTTAAACATAAGTTCTTTTGCAGGTTCTCAGCTTTTAATTAGCACACCTCTGAGTGCAGCCCCCTCCCTCATGCTTATAAACACAGGTCTGCTCAGGCTTTCCTTTTATTGTCACTTGTCACAGGCCCAGGTAGCCAAAGCTTATCTGGATTGGAAGCGCTGGGCTCTTCCCTGAGGCTCTCCTGCAGGTGGCTGACTCATTCTTATAGAGGCTGGAAAGTCAGCCAGGTGCAGCAGTGGGTTAAGAATTTCCATTATCGGCATAGGACTCATTCCCCAGGCATGTTGTAGGCACCCTCTGGGGACACAGCTCAATTCTAGGCACAGTAGGGAAACAAGGATGAATGGACTGACCTACCCCCAGGAGCCCTATCTCCTAGTCCACAAAGCGACACACAACACACGTCAGGCACGCGCAACACTGTCCTCAGGCCCGACCCCAGTCCCCCACTGGTATCTGCCATGTAGGTTGCAATTTGGGGCATGGGAGGGAGAATATAAAGCCATCTGCTAACAAGGCTGGTGTGTGTGAGTGCCACAGGCCCAGGCAGTTCTCCTTAATATGCTGACGTCTTTATGGAGTCTGACGTTTGGCTGGCTTTGCTCTGTGAGATCAGTGGTCTTCCAGGGTAAGTTTCCCGATGCCTTCCCTAAGGGAAGTAACATAGGCCTTATTACCAGGCTTCTCTAGCAGGAGAAGAAGGGAGAGAGTTTGAGGGCCATCAGGGGAGTCTCCAAACACATCTGATCTTCTAGAAGCAGCTTGAAGGGAAGCCCTGAATAGGGAGTTCAGTGAGCAGGCTCGAGCCTGAGAGTTCAAAGCAGGGTCTCCCTAGCTCTCTTGGCCTCAGTTTCTTCCTCTGTGAGATGGACTCTTCAATTCACATCACCCCTACAATTCAATGGCAGCACATCAGGCACAAGGCGATGTGTCTCTGTGCTGTGGACAGGAAGAAGAACGGTCAGAGGTCTGGATACAGCCAGCATTTCTGCCATAACACAGAGGAAGCAAGAGCAGACCGATGCCTTTGGAAATGATGCTTCGTGGCCCAGATCCATGGGAATTTGCCCAGCTACTGGAGGGAGACCTTTCAAACTTGCTCAGAAAATCTGATTTTGTTAGACTTTTTGCTGCCAGCAATTTAGCTGAGTTGGGTGGTTACTTTGTCTACCTTTTTCTTTCAGTTTTCTCCCAAGCTGATCAAAGAAGCCCAAACGGATACTCAAAGCCAATATAATAGTCAACTACAATGCTCTCCCTGTTCTGGGACTAGTGGTGGGTGGCATGGACTGGCCACACCTCAATCCCTCCTGGGACATCAAACTGTTCGAAGTGTGTCCCACAGCTAGTCCAGGGTGAACACTGCATTTCTGCTGGCCCGAGCCTGTACTGCCTGCTGGCCCTGGCCAGACCCCTCCTCATCCTGACCCCGCTTCCTCATCCTCAGACAGGGGCTTGGCTTCACTCTCCTCTAAAACTTCGAGCTCAAAGATTTCACAATCTCTCTCCTATTCAATATCCTTGGTCACCAAAAAGGGGGATCTTAATCAGCATGGAGGACAGGGAAAGGGGAGATGTGCACTGCAGAGCCATTTCTTTCACTATCAACTCAGGACTTTACCAAGTCCTCTCACTTCCTCATGACTCAGTTGCTTCATCTAAAAACAAGCAAAGGAAAGGGCAGTCTGGTCTATGCTTCCTAAGGAAGATGCAGGGATACAAGGAAAAATAGAACCGAAGCAGTAAGTTCCAGAGGCAAGTCTTCGAGTCCTTGACGCCTGAGCATGGACAACTCGCAAACACCCAGGCCCTTTCCCCGGCTTAGCTGGGGGAGAGGACGGGTGGAGAAAGGCCCACCAGCATTGCTGCAATGTCACTGAAGCAGGTACCCTCAATGGGGTACTCTGGGGACACCATGGCAGTTCTCAGCCCAAGAGGTGATGCTCTTAAAACCCATAAGAATAGGCTGGGCGCGGTGGCTCATGCCTGTAATCCCAGCACTTTGGGAGGCTGAGGTGGGCAGATCACCTGAGGTTGGGAGTTCGAGACCAGCCTGACCAACATGGAGAAACCCCATCTCTACTAAAAATACAAAATTAGCCAGGCATGGTGGTGCATGCCTGTAATCCCAGCTACTTGGGAGACTGAGACAGGAGAATCGCTTGAACCCAGGAGGTGGAGGTTGCAGTGAGCCAAGATCATGCCATTGCACTCCAGCCTGGGCAGCAAGAGCGAACTCTGTCTCAAAAAAAAAAAAAAAAAAAAAAAGGCCAGGCATGGTGGCTCACACCTGTAATCCCAACACTTTAGGAGGCCAAGGCAGATGGATCATCTGAGGTCAGGAGTTTGAGACCAGCCTGGCCAACATGGTGAAACCCTGTCTCTACTAAAAATACAAAAATTAGCTGGGCATGGTGGCAGGTGCCTGTAACTCCAGCTACACAGGAGGTTGAGGCAGGAGAATCACTTGAACCCCAGAGGCAGAGGTTACAGTGAGCTGAGATCGCGCCACTGCACTCCAGCCTGGGAGAAAAGAGCAAGACTCCATCTCAAAAAACAAAACAAAACAAAACACCATCAGAAACTCCAAGCAGATCTGCCTGAGTCAGGAGGAAAGAATGACTGAGGGGATCCAGTCCCATCTCTACCACAAATTAATTTTTGTTATTTATGTATCTACTTATTTAGAGACAGGGTCTTACTCTGTCACCCAGGCTGGAGTGCAGTGGTGCAATCATAGCTCATCGTAACCTCAAACTCCTGCACTCAAGCAATCCTTCCACCTCAGCCTCTCAAGTAGCTGGGACTCCAGGCACACGCCACCATGCCCAGCTAATTTTTAAAATTTTTTTGGAGGTATAGGGTCTCACTATATTGCCCAGGCTGGTCTCGAACTCCTGGGCTCAAGCAATCTTCCTGCCTCAGCCTCCCGAAGTGCTGGGATTACAGGCATAAGCCACTGCACCTGGCCTTTACTTATATGACTCTAAAGAAGTCACATCCCTGGCCTGGGCCTCAGTTTCCTCATCCGTGAGCAGAGCTGGCCAATCAGACCAATCCCTGCCAGCCCCGACACTATGCACTCCTCGGAAAACAGTAGTGTGTCTTGTTATTTCTGAGCAAAGGCTTTAATTGTTCTCTACAGCATGAACTCCTCTATCTAAAAACCACAACATCTCCTCTCCTCTCCCTCCCCTGCCACCCCCTTCCTCCGAGATCCACAAGACTGTTACAGAACATTCATTTATTTTTCTTCAGTGCTTGGGCTGAAAACTGATGACTAAGCCATTGAATTTTAATACGCTACTGTGCTCCTTGGAGGGTTTCTTCACGTCCCAGATCCCCCTCCCCCACCCCCTGTGCCCTCTGTAGACATGTGGTAGTCGTTAGGAACAGTTTGATGAAGTTTAGGTTTTCAGAGTAGAAGAGAGATGGGGGCCAGTGGGTGGGAGGGGAAGGGGAGGTATGATAAATGGACACAACAGTCCAGAGGCCACTCAGAAAATAAACATAAAGCTCCTTTTGAGCGAGCCCACTAAAAACAAATTCCCCAAAAGCTTTTTCCTTTTTGTGGGGCGGTGGGGGAGGGAGAGGCGGGGCGGGAAGTGCTGGTGGAGGCAGGAGAGGAAAATTCTCTCAGTGTAAATGGACACTGTTCAGAGAAAGAAACAATTATCTTTATTGGCAGCAGCAGACGTGCACGTCGGACTCTGCCAGCCATGTGTCACGACGGCTAAGTCCTCTGGAGCTGAGGCCAGGCATTCAACTTCTGGGTGCTCGAGAGGTGGCGGCCCTCAGAAGAGCAAGCCAATGCTGGTGGAATTCCATGGAGAAACCTGGGTCACCATGGCAGACAGGGACAGACTCCACCGGCCAGGAGCACCCCACTGGGGCTCAGTCTTGCTGACCTTCTGCAAGTCCCTGGCATTCTCCTTCCTGGACCCCAGCTGTGGCCTCTTCCTCATCCTAATGGCATCACTCCCTGCCTCCATCCCACATTTCCATCCCCGTAGTTGAGAAACCCTAAACCCGGGCCCTGAATACATGTCTGCGTGTTTGAAAATACTTGTAACACAGAGAAAAGGCAATCTTTCAAACAAACAAAAAAAATCCTAGACTTTGAATGGTAAGATTTCACTTGCAACCTGAGTTTCTTCTCCAGTGGCTGAGCTGAAAGTTGAAAAGGAATCACTCTAGTGGGGGAAAGTGCACCATCTCCAGTTTTCAGTGCGGATTTCATTTATGTTTGCTACACAAGGGCTTGGCCAACCAGGTGCTATCTGAGAAGGAAGTATCAGTGTTCTTATGCTTTCCAGGAGGCCACTGGAGACTTCCCTTATTAAATTGCCTTGTAGACGGGGGTTTTATTTGGGGTACCTCCCCAAGGATCTCTTAAGCACATTCTTTAGATGCACTGTAAGTGGCTAAGAAAATGAGAGTTCACTCCTCTTCAATTTTTATTGTAAATAATGCACAAATGTATGCACAACATGCTCCCTATGTTAAGATTTCTTTTTTTAGACAGGGTCTGGCTCTGTTGCCCAGGCTGGAGTGCAGTGGCTTAATCTCGGCTCCCCACAACCTCCGCTTCCCGGGCTGAAGTGATTCTCCAGCCTCAGTCTCCTGAGTAGCTGGGACTATAGGCACCAGCCAGCATGCTCGGCTAACTTTTTAATTTTTTTGGAGAAACAGGTTTTCGCCATGTTGCCCAGGCTGGTCTTGAACTCTTGGGCTCAAAGTGATCCACCTGTCTTGGGTTCTCTTGGATTCTCAAAGTGCTGGGATTACAGGCGTGAGCCACTATGTCTGGCCTGACTTTTTCCTTGTACATATTTGAGAACTCAAGTGAATAAGTTCAGATGCTCACAGTAAAAAAATAACTTCCTCAGAGCTCCTGGAATGAGGAATACGAAGCAGAAGATGCCATCGGTCTGAGAACCTGCTGTCTCCTCTTAGTGGATGCTACGGATAGGGACAGGACGGATGCCATTTCCCAGATCATCCATTGCAGCAGCGTGGAATCAGAGGGCCTGGGTTTGAATCCTGCTCTGCCACTAGCCAAAACCTCAGGCAGTTATTGGAACCTGCCATGCCTTTACCGCCTTATTTGCAGAACAGGGATAATGCCAGGTGCTGGAAAGGTATTGGAATGCTGCACCAGCAGGGTGGGCCAGCCACTGCATGAGTTTCCTGGGGCTTCTGTAACAAAGTACCATGAATTGGGAGGCTTTAAATAGCAGAACTTTATTCTGCTATACTCCTGGAGGCAAGAAGTCTGAAATCAAGGTGTCGGCAGGGCCCTGTTTCCTCTGAGACCCTGGTAGGTTTTCCGTTGCCTCCTCCCAGCTTCCTCATCTGCTAGACACAGCCCTCCACATCCCATGCATCCTCCACGTGTGCCTGACCCTGTATTCAAATGCCCTTCTTACTGTAAGGACACCACGCATGTTGGACGGGGGGCCCATCGGGGGCCCATCCTATCCCGGTAGGGCCTCATCTTAACAAACTACATCCACACCTACTTATTTCCAAATAAAGTGACATTCTGAAGTCCTAGGGGTTAAGACTTCAACATATCTTTTGGGGGACATAATTCAGCGCTGGTGCCGCCCTCAGCCTTATCAGAACAGCAGTTGCCCTTTGTGTTTCTTGCCAGTTTGTGGCCAAGGACAGGAAGCACCACCGACCAGGCCCCTGGGGTGGTGAACACGATGGAGAAATGCCCACTGTGACAGGAACGGCCCCTTCTCTTCTTGTGGTTGTTGCTAAAAGGGTGATTGGTTTTACAAAAACGTGCTGTGGTTTTCATCGGGAAGTGCCTCTAAGCCGGAGCCCAGAGGATGGAAGCGCTCGATAGGAATTAAACTGGGAGAAATTCCTGGCTTTGTTGTTTAGGACAAATTTGCTGTGGGTCACAGCGGATTTGCCTCTGTGGTCTGAGATCTGAAGATATTCCTTGTCTGGACCACCCATTTGCAGCAGCACCTGCATCTAGGTGGCAGAAGAAACAAAGGAAAAGAAGGGAGGGGATTCAGCTGCTGCCCCTCCATGACCTAGGCCAGAGCTTGGTGAGCTTTCTCCAAGGGTCAGGGAGCAAACACTTTCTGCTTTGTGGACCATGTGGTCTCTGTCGCAACTCCCCACCTCGTCTGCTGTAGAGCAAGAGCAGCCACAGACAACTCGCAACCAAATGGTGACGCTGTGTACCAACGAGCCTTCATGTGTGGACAGAGAAATGTGAACGCCACACAAATGCCCTGTGCCATGGAACATCGTTTATCTTTTGATTATCTTTCAACCATTTCAAAATATAAAAACCATTCGCAGTGGACGGGATTTGGCCCACTGTCCCCAGCTTGTCAACTCCTGATGTCCACACTCAGAGAGGTTGTGTGTGCTTCCACAAGCTACCATAGCTGTCACACCACCTAATTTTTCAATACAGCTCCACAATTCGTAACATTTTCCTACAATCACGTGACTCGATCCTCTCATCCACCCTGTTGGTAGGCACAGTGGACATTATCCCCATTTTACAGATAAGAAAATCATACAAGTCAAATGCCCACTTAGCAAGTGGTACAGCCAGACTGAAACTTACATCTTCTGGCTCCTTATCTGGTGACCATCATCACCCAGAAACACTCCAGACCAGCTCCTTTCTCAAGGATGCTTCATGCACGGATGCACAATACAAGTCAGCAAGTCATTCTCCCGACGGCTCTTTCAGAAATCCTGCTGCAGTCAGGGTGTTGATGCAGCGCTGAGAATTCTCCTCTAGAATCCCAGCTCCCCGACCAAGAGGACTAGATGTAACACTGGCCTCGGAAGGGTGGGTAGGGCGCTTCCTGCATGGTTTCAGGACCAAACATGGCCCACGTCCCTTCTAAAGCATGTAATCTGTTCACCACTGTGGACGGTTTTCCTTCCCTTTTTTTTTTTTTTTTTTTTGAGATGGAGTCTCATTCAGTTGCCCAGGCTGGAGTGCAGTGTCACAATCTCGGCTCATTGCAACCTCCACCTCCCGGGTTCAAACTATTCTCCTGCTTCAGCCTCCCGAGTAGCAGGAATTACAGGTGCCTACCACCACACCTAGCTAATTTTTGTATTTTTAGTAAAGATGGGGTTTCACCATGTTGGCCAGGCTGTTCTGGAACTCCCAACCTCAGGTGATCTGCCCGCCTCAGCCTCCCAAAGTGCTGGGATTACAGGTGTGCGCCACTGTGTCCAGTCTGAGGGCTTTCCTTCCTCCACGTCAGAGGTGGACAACTAAATGCTCTCGGGGGCCAGGCATGCAAGGTAAACAAGTGGAGTTTGGGGAATGGGGACAGCATTTGCCTATCTAGAGGGTGCAGAAGCTATTCAGCTCTAGCCAGCTGCTGCCAGATCAGGAACTCTCCCAAGTTTTAGATGATAGCATATGGTCAAGTTTTGGGTTTTCTTCGCTTTTTTAGAGTGCTAGGTTAAAAGACATCCCTAGGCTACTATGTGCAGCCTTCTGCCCTGAGGGCTGCCTCTTGACTTTAGGCAGCTGATACCTTGTACTACATACACAAAGTTGATTCTCTTTCCTGAAAACACTCATTTACTAGCAGCCAGAGGTGGGGATGGGTGGGTTTCTGATGGAGACGAGACAAGCAGCCACATGACCCTGGATGAAGTTGTATAGGGATGGGCGGTGGTGGGGAGGTGCAGGAAGCTCGGTGTTTAGAAGTAGATGATGAACACTGAATTATTCAAGACAGGTTCAGCCCAGGGCAGAAATAGAAAATAAGTCCTTGCCATGTCCTGATTCAGACTAAATTGAACTTGACGATACCCTTTCACAAGACACCTTTGATGGAAATGAAGATAATAATCACTGATGCCATCCAACATGGTGATTGATAATGCTCCCTCTTTCAAACCCTCACCGTGTCCTTGAGTCCCAGGAAGGTGCCTGGCTTGGGTCCAACCATCCAGACTCTGGCTTCAGGGGAGGGAGCTCTGAGGTAGGAGGGTACTTCCTCTGGGTTCATGTAAATACATACAACTAGCAAGGCCTGGTGGCTCACGCCTATAATCCCAGCACTTTGGAAGGCCAAGATGGGAGGATTGCTTGAGCCCAGGAGTTTGAGACTAGCCTGGGCAACACAGGGAGACTCCATCGCTACAAAAAATAATTCGCTGGGTATGGTGGCACACACCTGTGGTCCCAGCTTCTGGGGAGGCTGAGGTAGGAGGATTGCTTGGGCCCAGAAGGTTGAGGCTGAATGAGCTGTGATTGTGCCACTGCACTCCAGCTTGGGCAACAGAGTGAGACCCTGTCTCAAATACATGCATACAACGTGCCTTTGGAACCAGGGAAGTCACTGTCCCCCCACTATATGCTCCTTGATGGTGGAAACATGTCGTACTTGTCCTTATATCCCTAGCATCCTGTGAGCCAAACCAGCACAGGCTTGGACTGGCTAATGCTAGACTGTGTGGTGGCACCTAGCAGGGCTCTGTGCTTGCCGAGCAAACACATGGAAATCAACATTTACAGAGCGTCCAGATACCAGGGGCTTTTCCTCATTTGATGTTTGTAATAAATCTAGGTGGGTACTATCCAGTGGTCATACCACTTCCTATTGATGGTATCCAACTTATTTAACTTGCCAACCCTCAGTTTCCTCATCTGAAACTAAAGGCAATAATAGTACCCACATCTTAATGGGTTGCTGTTAGGAATAAATAAAAGAATAAATGTCAAATGTTTATCACAGTGCTTGGCATACAATAAGAATTCAATACACTGTTTATTGTGGTTTGCTTTTGTTTTGACTTCTTATTCGGAAATAATTATAGATTCACAGGAAGCTACAAAAAAAAAAAAAAAAAAAAAAGAATACAGAAAGGTCCCGTATATTCTTTGCCCACTTTGTCCCAGATGGTTAAATCTCACACAAGTAGAGTGTAATAGCAAAACTTAAAAAACCATACACACTGGAATAATGTGTATGTATAGTTTGATGTCATCTTATCATATACATCGTTTGTTTTTATAATTGTAACAACTTGATAACTATCGTGAGATGCAGTTCAGAGCTGTGGTTAAGTGTGCAGCTTCTAATTCCAGACTATCTGAGTTCTAAAGCTGGCATGGCCACTATTAGCTGTGTGACCTTAAGCAAGTTACATAACTGCTCTGTGCTCTAGTCTCCTTATCTGTAAAAGGGAAACAATAATAGCGTTTCTTATAGGGCAGAAGGATTGAATAACTTAATATATATAAAGTACTGAAACTGTCCTGACATGTAGCAAACACTCCATGATTTTTAGCTTTTGTTAAATTAAAAAAAAATTTTTTTTTTAATTTTTAGCTATTATTATGTTTACTATTTTGACTATTCCTGGGTCTCAGAAAGGGAGGGGAGTGAGGAAAATCTCAGCCTGACTTCCGTCACAGGGCTCAGGCCTTCTTGTCCTTTGGTTAATGGTTGTGATGCTTTATGGAAGTGAGCCAAGGATACACCAGGGGTCTACTTTCGTTGCTTTGGTTTGGAATAAACCCATGTTACGATTTTGAGAGAAAACTCCAGGCTGTCCAGGCCTGCTCTTGGAAGGCCCGGGGTCTCTCTCTTGGGGAACCTTGACTGACTCCAGGCTTGCTGCTTCAGAGAGTAAGCTGGCAGGGGATGCAGAAGGGATACAGTGACCTGGTTCTGCTCACTTCTCCAGTGGACGAAGCCAGCATGTGACCCCAGACAACAGCATCCCCAGGCACTCTGTCTTCCTCTTAGAGACTCCTCCTCCATCTGAACTGTGGCCCCTTGATGGGCTTCACGGCTGAGGAACGCTGGCAGACCTCCGAGGAGAGGGATGGAACGGGGCCTGATCTGACAACAGCCTCCCAGAGAGAAGTGATGGTGACTACACAATCTGGTTTCAAGGTCAAAGTTCCTAAAACCTTGCATTCCCTTATGCACTAGTATTGGGGCAATGATCTAGGAAAGTGAAATGAACTCAGACACCTTTGACTGCATCATAGACATCACTCTAAAACAGGCTGGAGGGAAGGAATAACAATAATTATAACAAGTGAGACCCTGCCTCAGAAATAATGACATTTAACTGTGATAACAGCTACCACTTACTAAGCACTTACTTTGTGTGGAAATACACTCAAGTCTTAGACTAATTCATGATGTGGCACTATCACCCTTTCTTCCAATAAGTAAAAGAACAGAAGATGACAGAAGCCAAGGGCACAGCTAGTAAGCCACAGAGCCAGGATTCAAACCCAGGCTGATGGGCCTCCACATTGGAGCTCTAAACCACCAGGCTGCACTCCATCGCTCCATCGCCAGAGACTGCAGTTCCTCTCACCTGGACTCTCAGTTTGCCCTTTTTTAATGCTATGATTCCTTTAGTTGGCTCATTTCTGGTTATAGCCCTTCTAATATGATCTTTGTATCCCTGCATTAAAGTAGTGGATTGGAATACACACACACACACACACACACACACACACACACACACACACACACACATTTTTTTAAAGGCACACCTCAGCTGGATAACATTAAAAAAGAAAAGAAAAATACAGGTCATTTTTTTCTTGGCCAAGAAGATATCCTTGTTTCTGGTTGGGAGGTATGAGGTCAGACCAATGGTTCTGCAGAACCCTGTTTCAGACCTGGGATCCTATTAGCCATGCAGGCCAGCCATACAGGCTTGGCCCAGTGCAGTATTGCGCAAACATGCCTTGAGTTTCCAATCTGGAAACATTTCCTGCTTTTCCGCTTCCAGCTAGCTCTCATCCTCAAGCAGAGGCTGCCAGCCATTCCAGACTAAGCAAGGGTGATGACGTCAGTGGAGAGAACCGGACCAGCAGCCTGGATGCTCTGACTCCTGCCTGGGGCCTGGATCCTGGCCTCTGAAGGACGTTTCTGAGGTGGTAGTGACTCACCTGTGCTCCAGGCTGGCAAAGCTGCCTCAAGAGTCCTCATTCAGCTCCCTGCATCTTGACTATTTCTGAGGTAAACTACAGGGACCTCAGCCCACACCACATTGACTCCCTTCCCCAAACTCCACAGGAAACATCAGATTCCATCATTTGGAATCTATTTGGCTTGGATCCATGACAGCATTCCTTAAGCAAGCCCTGACTCGGAACAGGGCTGAAACCTGCAGGCCAAGGCTGTGCTGGGGAGTCTAAGTTACAGGCACCATTCTCCTCCCCTCCTGGAATGAGCCCTATTAATGATGGCTAAAGAAAAGCAGGTAAATGCCCCTCCTACCCCAGGGAAAGACATCCAGCCCTGCTGTAGAAGCCACACACACTCGACGTTCTCCAGAGATGTTGAGGGCAGGGGAAGTAGGGGACCACGGAAGACCACATGCCTCCCCTGA
Organism: Macaca mulatta; assembly: GCF_049350105.2. Lineage (NCBI taxonomy): Eukaryota > Metazoa > Chordata > Mammalia > Primates > Cercopithecidae > Macaca > Macaca mulatta. Next base: position 30,999,432 of record NC_133419.1, on the reverse strand, counting down.
ATACAGGGCTCTCTCTTTTTTTTGTATCCTGCCTTAAGAGGGGGCTAAAGTAGCAAGCTGACCCTTGATATCCTGCCTAGAAATAGCCACTGATGACACTGGCACCAACTGCAACCACGGTTTTTATGAGCACTCTAATCCACTACAAGTCACCTCTACTCACGTGGATCTCGACTCTGTGCTTCCCTCAAGATCATTTTCCACCTGCTTTCACTAGCTGGTCTGACCAGTTTCCCTGGGCTACCAGGTCTAGTTAAGGGTGGTTGTTAATTATGCACAGAACACTAAGGAATAATAATACACTCTGCCAATCTTTCATGTCAAGAACACCAAACTTTTTGACTCAGAACTCCCTGTGAGATAAAGCACTTGTACTATTCTCATTGGGTCAGCTGGCCACAGTCCTGGATCCTACAGGTGGAAGAGGTCATGGCCTGAGAAGACAGCTGTCATGCTGGAAGTCACACAACAGGGCCATTGCTGGAGGGTAGAGAGGCTCCAATCAAGGCCACTGTCAAATACCTGAACAGAAACCTTTTCACATTTAATCCACCTACTCATTGAGCTCTCAGAAAATAGAAACGGCATTTGGGTATTACCAGTGTGGGAGGGCTTTGAACTGACAACTCAGGGGTCACAGTCTTTGTGTCTTAGGGGGGACTTCTAATGATATCCTCAAATAGAAAAAATTCAACATCAGAGAGCCATGTCACAAATCCTGGTTCACCAGTGCTTCTTGTTTGGTTAAAAAAAAAAGTTCTGGTTTGGTGTGACTAATAAGTCCCAAGATCACACTGTTGAAGGGTCCTAACCAATTTAAAAGTTTTAAAAAGCACTCAAAATAGATTGCCTTCCTTCTCCTCAAAACTTCATCAGTTATTCTTGGCTATAAATAAAAACCAATACTGGTACTCACTTGAAGCTATACTTCATAATCCAGTTACTATTCTTAAGGGAAAATATTAATTCCTAAAATCCTACTTGGCTATATATACCATGTGGAAAAAACACAGGGCCACAGAATTCTTCCCCACACACACTCCCCACCCAGCCCGGCCCTCCCCCACCCAGGCCTGCCATTTCATCTCTGCTTTATTGGCATGCACATCTGGATTACATAAATTTCAAGCATGGGTTTCAATATTAGTACTGCTTAAGGTTACGATACTTGACAAATCTCGAATGCCAGGACGTCAAATCAAATTAGCTTGACCAGTCACAGAAGACAAGGGGAGAGAGGGATGGACAACTGGGGCACTACAATAATAAACAAGGTGCGCCACTGATCCACTGTTCCTTGTTTAGCTGGCGTGGAGGCTTCAGACGTGACCTAATAACCTCTCAGATCCAAGAGAATGCGAACTTGTAGGTCCATGTCTCCATCCCTTAGCAGAACAGTAGGTGCCCACTTGGCTGAGAAGTATGTATGTATGTATTTGAGATGGAGTCTTGCTCTGTTGCCCCAGGCTGGAGTGCAATGGTGTGATCTTGGCTTACTATAATCTCCAACTCCCGGGTTCAAGTGATTCTCCTGCCTCAGCCTTCTGAGTAGCTGGGATTACAGTCACCCACCACCACACCCAGCTAATTTTTGTATTTTTCATAGAAACAAGGTTTCACCATGGTGGCCAGGCTGGTCTTGAACTCCTGACCTCAGGTGATCTACCCGACTTGGCCTCCCAAAGTGCTGGGATTACAGTCACCCACCACCACACCCAGCTAATTTTTGTATTTTTCATAGAAACAAGGTTTCACCATGGTGGCCAGGCTGGTCTTGAACTCCTGACCTCAGGTGATCTACCCGACTTGGCCTCCCAAAGTGCTGGGATTACAGGCATAAGCCACCGTGCCCGGCCAGAAGTATGTATTTAAAAGTTCAAATGAAACTATTTGGATGTAAACCCAGTTAATCTAGGGTCTCATAAACAACATCTTTGAAATTTCAAATTTTACCTTTGTTACTCAAGTTCTGGTCTTAGCCCCTACAGGTAGCTTTTAGCATGTCATGACTCTGGTATTTCAAGATGGTAGTGGATTGGGTAAGACATGCAATTCTTCATGATAAAATCTAAAAGTGAGTGGCTACAAAACAAGTTATCAAATGCTTTTCATTTCATTTCCTAAATGTCTTATTTGGAACAAACAAACAAACAAACAAAACAGATTTGGCCAGGCACGGTGGCTCATGCCTGCAATCCCAGCACTTTGGGAGGCCAAAGTGGGTGGATCACTTGAGGTCAGGAGTTCCAGACCAGCCTGGCCAATATGGTGAAATCCCATCTCCACTGAAAATACAAAAATTAGCCAGGTGTAGTGGTGCACACCTGTAATCCCAGCTACTCGGGAGGCTGAGGCAGGAGAATCACTTGAACCCAGGAGGCAGAGGTTGCGGTGAGCACTGCACTCCAGCCTGGGTGACAGAGCGAGACTCTGTCTCAAAAACAAAACAAAACAAAACAAAACAACAGATTCTCTTTTTTTTTTTTTTTTGAGATGGAGTCTTGCTCTTATTGCCCAGGCTGGAGTACAATGGCACAATCTCAGCTCACTGCAACCTCCACTTCCTGTGTTCAAGTGATTCTCCTGCCTCAGCCTCCTGAGTAGCTGGCATTACAGGCGCCTGCCACCACACCTGGCTAAGTTTTGTATTTTTAGTAGAGACAGGGTTTCGCTATGTTGGCCAGGCTGGTCTCAAACTTCTGGCCTTGTGATCTGCCCGCCTCAGCCTCCCAAAGTGCTGGGATTACAGGTGTGAGCCACCGCACCTGTCTCAGAGTCTCTTTTCTTAATATTCTCATATCACTTGTTATAAACGTTTGCGATCTGCAGAAGGAGCAGGATATAATACAAAAAACTAAAAAAAAAAAAAGTTAAAAAATTATTTCTATTTTTTTATTTTTTAACTTTGGGGATAATTAGATAATCCAGAATTTCTTCAATGTTTTTCCTAGCTCCTGGGGATGTTAAAAGGAGAAAGGTGCTCATGGGAATTCGATTTGAGTGCTGCTGGATTTAACATGATTGAGTTTGTTTCCTTACTGCAGGACTTCTCAGGGCCTTGAATATGCAAATTGTATATTATAAAATGCCAAGAAGGAAAGACAGTGCATTGCACTTTCTAAATATATTTGGCCATGGAACCTTTTCCTGTGCTACATTTTCATAGTATTCTGAGAACCACTTTGGGGATTAGTTGACCCTAAGTCCTCTGGTTAATCATTATCACCCTAATCCTTGATAGAAAAAATAAGGCTATACAATGTGCTGGGAATGGCTGAGTGTCCTCACCAGTCCTTGTTGGGGCACAAGGGACAGAATCACACCTAACTTCCCACAGTTCCCTACAGGACCTGCGCTTGTCAATAACACTGCTTGCTTCTTTCTAGGTCTCCAAAATGTCCAACACCCGGGTAGGAGTGGGCATTTCACTGGCGCCTTCATAAGAGCTAAATCATTGCACACACAAAGCTGTGTGCTGGCATTTCCAAGTCAGAGAGACTCAGCGCCAACTTGGAAAACACTTAGGAGATGTGCTTCAAGTCAGGCTCCCCATAAACAGGCTGGGAAAGTGGCCAAAGATCCCAGCCACTGTGGAAGTTCAATGGACTCTGGAGACTACAATTAACCTCTGGGGCAGTGTAATGTCTGATAATGGCCTGTGAAAAGTACATACAGAAATGCAACTCCATGGGTATAATGTGTATGCACAGGTGTTTCGTTTTCTTCCTAGGGTCCTCAGTCACTGGGGAAAACTAAGCAGAAACAAACCATCCTCTTACTTCAAAATGAAACCTGAGCAAATGCATGAACTGTCCAGTTTGTGAGTGAGATAGAATGAGTATTACTAAGGTGCTATTTATTCATTAGCACCACCAGTTCCTGAAAGCTCACTACTGCCACATGCTTTGCAATGTGTTCTTTACATATTTATATTTATCTTTTTAAAGAGATGGGGTCTTGCTATGTTGCTGAGGCTGGTCTTGAACCCCTGGGCTCAAGCCATCCTTCTGCCTCAGGCTCCCAAAGTGCTGGGATTATAGAGTGAGCTGCCATGCCCGGTCTGTTCTTTACTTTAATCCTCACTGTGACCCTATAGAGACTCTACTATTTTATTCCATTATACAGATGAGGAAATGAGGCCAGTGAAGTTAAAGATCCAGAGACAGTCAGGGGCAAAGCCAGAATCTGAACTCAGATCTATTTAGTGTCATAGCCTGAGCTTCCCCAACCTATCTGTCTGACACTTCTTTATGAATTGTTAACTTTATACTATGTACAGTGGGGGTTAAATGGACCAGACTTGAAGTCGGACCAGGGATTCTATTCTCAAGAAGAAATCAGATGTTGAGATGAAAGGCCCGAGACATAAAGATCTAAATTCCAGAAGGCACTCACTAACACTTATAGAGAAAATAACTTTTACAGCCAGTGACTATTCTAAATGCTTTTCTTTTCTTTTCTTTTGAGATGGAGTTTTACTCTTGTCACCCAGGCTGGAGTGCAATGGCGCGATCTCAGCTCACTGCAACCTCGACCTCCCGGGTTCAAGCGATTCTCCTGACTCAGCCTCCCAAGTAGCTGGGACTACAGGTGTATGCCACCACGCCCGGCCAGAGACAGCGTTTCACCATGTTGGTCAGGCTGGTCTTAAACTCCTAACCTCACGTGATCCACCTGCCTCAGCCTCCCAAAGTGCTGGGATTACAGGTGTAAGCCACCATGCCTAGCCTCTAAATGCTTTTCATAAACATTTGATCCTCACAAGGACACTATGCGATAGGTGCCATAATCTCTATTGTACAGATGAGAACATTGAGTCACAAGGTAGTTGGGGGCTTGCCTGAGGTCCCACAAGCAGGAAGAATGGAGCAGGGATGGGACCCAGCGTGTGGAGGCTTTACTACTACACAGCACAGCACTGCAAAGAAGGGAGTGGGTGAGTCTGGAGCTAAGACAGTGAGGCTGACCCAGCTTCCCAGGCCATGGCTCTGCTACCGGCCTGCTGGGCTGATCTGGTTCCCAACAGGTAGGTTTGAGGAGAGAGCACCACCCGGTCCTCACTGTACCCATTCAGAAAGTCCTCCTCTGATGCCTGTGGTGACTCAGCACCTTCCTAGCTCTGACAACTGCCCTGAAGCCCCTCTTTCTCTCTCTTGCCCTCCCAGGTCTGGGAGACAGGTTAGCTGTCCTAAGCCTTTTGACCTCAGGGCCCCTACTGCTAACATAATGAGCATGTCTGGAGGATCTGCCACAATTATCTGTCAACCCTTACAGACTAGACCACATTAAGTCCTCAATAATGGACAATCTAAACACTCACCATCTGGCCAGACACTAAAGTGTGGGAGGGGTACTTTATATGTCATTACTTCTAATCCTTATAACCACCCTTCGAGGTAGGTATCTAATCCCTGTTTAATAAATGCGGATGCTCAAGCTCAGAGAAGTTAATTAGCTTACCCAAGGGTGAGGCAGTAATTGGAGGAGCCAGAACATTAAGTGAAGAAGCAGTGGACTCAAAATCCTTGGGTGCTTTCCTCACACCATACTACTTTTCCTAAGATACGTATATAACTACCCACCGTATAATGAAGAAAATGGGAAGCTCCCTAATTGTGGCACAGATAGAGCAAAGCAGGGGAGGTCGTTTCAAGCTAGGAGGAGGTGGTGGCATTGAAAGTGGTCATAGTTGCCTTAAATGGGAGAGCCCAGAACATACTGGGCCAAGCAGCAAAGTTCTAAGCATTCCAGGAATGGGAACCTCCACCCAAACCACTGTCTCAGCAAGCAGGACACCCACCATGGTCCCTCCTGGCCCAGGAACATGCACTTCCATCCAGTGCCCAGGTGTGGACATCTTCCTGGTGAACACCTAGCCAGGGTCCTCTAAGACCTTCCCACTCAGACAGTTGATCCTGGTTCTGCTATCTGCTTCTCCGTGTGTGTCCGCTCCAATCTTAGATCTCGGGTCCTAGCTCTGTACTGGCTTGAAACCACCCCAAGTTCCCTGTTTAGCACAGCTGCCCACACCCAAGCCTCAGAATTATTCTGGCTCCTACTGAAATCCAGGGTGTGGCTCAATACGTACACACAGCATCATCCCTTCCACCCACTGACAGAGCCTCTGTGCCTCCCCTGGGCCCTTTTGTCTAGACAATCCTGTAACCATCACCGACGCTGTGCCAACCAAGCTCTGAAATTCTAGCACAGCCCTTCGGGGACTCCCGCTGGGCCGGGCAATGAAAGCCAGAACCCAAATTATTTGTTTTCTTCAGAAAATCCTGATGATTCCCAAGAGTCATCCCCACAAGGAAGCTGTACCACCGAGTTCCAGTATGTTGACAGTTTATTCATCTGAAGTTGCTGTTCACAGACACAAAGCTACATCGCAGGATGGAAGCAAGGCTTACCTTCACCTTCTAGCTCTTGGAACACTGTGCCTCTTCTCTTATTCGAATGTCACAGTTTTATATTATTCAAAAAATTATCCCAAACAAGTCATTGAGACCGTATGGAAATATTTTGGTACAGATGAAGTTCACAGCAGTGCTGATATAACAGAGGACAAATAAACTATAAATCAAAATGCCTAGTAATATGTGATGGATTACATAAGTCCATTATATATGTCTTAGTTCATCTGAGCTGTTCTAGCAAAATACCATAATGTAGGTCTAGGCTTAGAAACAACAGAAATTCATCTCTCATGGTTCTGGAGACTGGGAAGTACAAGATCGAGGGAGGTAAGTGTCCAGTGAGGGCCTGCTTTCTGGTTCATAGATGGCACTTTCTCGCTGTATCCTCACATTATGGAGGAGCCGAGGCAGGTCTCTGGGGCCTCTTCCCAAAGGTCCCACTTCCTAATATAATCCCATTGCTGATTAGGTTTCAACATATGAATCTGGGGTGGGGAGGGGACACAAACATTCAGACCATTGTAATATAGAACATTTCATATAATGAAATACCTTGTAGGGCATTAAAAATGAACATGTAGAAGAGGTGTATTTATTGATTTGGAAAGATATTTATAATACATTGAATGAAAAGCAGGTTTTAAAATAGTATTGAAAGTGAGATCACATTTTTGTAAAGAAAATATCTATACGCACATCAACATCTTGACACAAACTCCAAACAGTGAGATTATAGATTAATGTAACGTACTTTTCTTTTTTCTTTTTTTTCTTGAGACGGAATCTCACTCTGTTGCCCAGGCTGGAGTGCAGTGGCGCAGTCTCAGCTCACTGTACCCTCCATCTCCCAGGTTCAAGTAATTCGCCTGCCTCAGCCTTCCAAGTAGCTGGGATTACAGGCATACACCACCACACCTGGGTAATTTATTTATTTGTTTATTTATTTTATTATTATTATTTTTTAGTAGAGATGGGGTTTCACCATGTTGGCCAAACTGGTCTCGAACTCCTGACCTCAGGTGATTCACCCACCTCGGCCTCCCAAAATTCTGGGATTACAGGCAGGAGCCACCATGCCTGGCCTTGTAATGTGCTTTTCATTATCCATATTTTTTAAGTTTGTCTATGTTGAATGTATTATAAAATACAAGTTATAAAATTTGTAAAAAAAAGTCTTTTTCTTTTTTTGAGATGGAGTCTCACTTTGTCGCCCAGGCTGGAGTGCAGTGGCATGATCTCGGCTCACTACAACCTCCGCCTCCTGGGTTCAAGTGATTCTCATGTCTCAGCCTCCCGAGCAGCTGGGACTACAGGCACATGCCACCACACTCAACTAATTTTTGTATTTTTAGTAGAGATGGGGTTTCACCATGTTGGCCAGGCTGGTCTCGAACTCCTGACCTCAAGTGATCTGCCTGCCTCAGCCTCCTAAAGTGCTGGGATTACAGGTGTGAGCCACCGCACCTGGCCTATAAAAAAGTCTTGATTAAAGAAGCAGCATATATCCATTTAGCAAGTATCAAAGTATATATTGAGGAAAAACACAATCTCATAAATCTAAGCTTCCGAGTTCCAAATTTAATCAAAGGCAATTTAGAACATGGGTCAGACAGAACATTATAACTAAATGCCAGCCAGCATAGAGGGGAGCATCACAAGGTGACCCTTGAGGGCACTATTTTTGTAGGTGGTCTTTCAACTGCAAAATATTTCCCCAGGAATAAGGAGATGCAGTTGCCAGGAAACTTAGTCCTAGGGGCCACATTTGGTTCCTCACTCTCAGCAACCAGGCTTCCAACTGGCTTTCTTATCTCCTAATAAGATCCTTCTTAAAGCCAGAAGGAAGGGAGAATGCCTCAGTAGCCAGTTTTATGGAAGTAAGTTGCTGAGTTCTCTGACTTCTTGGTGAATTTAAAGGAGGGCTTCCCTACCTGGATTGATAATGTCCAGATGCAGAGCATCTCAAACTGTGCCACGCACATGAATCCCTGGGATCTTGTCCAAACAGGGCTCTGATACAGCAGGTCTGTGGTGGGGCCTGAGAGTCTGCATTCTAACAAGCCCCCAGGTGATGCCGATGCTGCTGCTGCTGCAGAGACCTCACTCTGAGCAGTAAGGCCCGATCCACGTCTCAGATAGAAGGACTGGGCTCGGCCCAGGGATGCTGAGCTGAACTGAGACAATGGGCCACATCGCATCATCCTGTAGGGCAGAGATGGCTCAGCTTTGGTTCTCAGGCCACTGGTGATTAATGAGCAAATGACCCCCGTGGAGCCCTAACGGATCTGGATGATTTAATGTTCTTATCAAAATGGGCCATTTGCCACAGTGACCAGAAGCCTTGGTCCCAATGTCTGAGCTCCCTTACAGGACCTCTTTGTATAACCAGAATCACCCGTGGGTACCTGGAAAAGGCAGGCAACACCAAAGATTCTATTCAGAAACAGAACTTTAATCACACTAATAAATCAGCCTCCAAAGAGTAATTATTGACTGGCTTCCATGAAAGCTGACGTTGGAAGAAAAGGTGTGAGAGTGGAAGACAGACGTAAGGAGGTCATACTTAGGGTGAATTGGTGACGGATGAACAAGAAGCAGGGAATGGGTAACTGTAACCAGAAAGATGGAGAAAGCGGAGGGCTTAAACATACATAGGAACATTTATAAAATAAATAACTATTTGTAAATAAATTAAAATGGTAAGAGATGGACCCAAGTCCAGCACTGCAGCCAGAAATCTGTCAGGAGGCCCTGAATACTGGCAGCAGGCTGTGTGCCTGCACACACCCCACCTGATACCGCCTGGAGCCGGAGGGGTGTTAATGAGGCTGGGTGGAGAGGCAGACCCCATTTTTCATCACTGACACTCAGACTGGCTGTCCTCAGCCCAGGAGCCTGGCCAGTCAATCAGCCGCCAGCTCCGCTGTGTATAAACACCTTCCATCCTCAGTCAGCAAAAGAGGCAGGTGCTAGAGATCTGGTCACGGTCAGTTGGACAATCTGATAAAGCCTTCCTGGGGTCGCTGTGGCCCGAGAACAGCCCTGGCATAATTAGACCAGGCGGAGGGTCTGTCAGGCAATCTAGGCGGAAATCACAGGGCCTCTGCCAATCAAAGGGAAACCCAACCGAGGGGACGGGTGGGGAGGGGGACATTTGCTGTACAAGTGGACAGTGGGGGAGGGGAGGTTTCCCCGAGGCTGGCTCATGACTCTGGCAGGGCTATGCAGCTCATTATGCAAGCCCCAGAGCTAGGCGGGTGCTATCGATCACTATCGGGGGTCCCTGAGGATTCATCATTATGTAGCAGGACCTGGTGCATGCTTTGCTGTGGCGGTAACCAGAGGAACATGGCAATGCATCCTTGCCAACGGAAAACAGAGTGACCCTTTTTCCCCCCTCTTTTAATTATCTTGCAGGCTTCTTAACCACGAAGGTGCAGAAATGGACAGTAATAATAAAAACACCTCAAAAGGTTTGTAGTTTACAAGGCCATTCTACACGTGCAATCTTAGGGAGGCCAGGCGAGGGTTCATCCTTAAGATACCACAGCTGGGAACACAGGGACCTGCTGCTCTACCCTGGAACCCTGTCACACGTGCACAAAATGCTAGATTCACTGAGGGATTTCAGTCTTTTTAAGAACTGGGTAGTGCTCTCCAACTGCTCTCCCAGCATGGGCCTCTATGGCATCTCAATTGACTGGGTGCTTCTGACTGCTTTTTGGGAAGAGACACCCAGGTTACTGAGAGGCAAGCCCTTCTATGATCCTTTTACTCCGTTGTTTCTTCTATTACTAAGCTAAAAGTTCCCCTCCTGCATCTTGTGTCTGTAACTGGGATGGTCTAAACTTGACGGGCAGCCTCTGTCCTGGGCCTGCTTGCACTTGGGAAAGGAGTCTCTTGGTACATCTCCCACATAAATTCAACTCAATGACCCAATACTACAGTTGGGGAAAACAAAAGAGATTTACATTGCACATTTATAGAAGGAAACATTATAATCGCCTGTAGTCTCAACTACTTGGGAGGCAGAGGCAGGATGACTGAGCCCAGGAGTTTGAGGCCAGCCTGGGCAACATAGAAAGGACCCTATCTCAAAAAAAAAAAAAAAAAATTAGTAAATAAAAATTTTAGGCTGGGTGATGGCTCACACCTGTAATCCCAGCACTTTGGGAGGCAGAGTCAGGAGGATCGTTTGGAGCCAGGAGTTCAAGACCAGCCTGGGCATCACTGTGAGACCCTACTTCATTATTATTATTATTGAGACGGAGTCTCGCTCTGTTATCCAGGCTGGAGTGTAATAGCGCAATCTCGGCTCACTGCGACCTCTGCCTCCCCAGTTCAACCGATTCTCCTGCCTTAGCCTCCCAAGTAGCTGGGATTACAGGTGCCTGCCACCACACCCAGTTAATTTTTGTATTTTTACTAGAGACAGGGTTTCACCATCTTGTCCAGGCTGGTCTTGAACTCCTGGCCTCAAGCAATCCACCTGGCTTGGCCTCCCAAAGTGCTGGGATTATAGGCATGAGCCACCACACCCAGCCTCAAAATATTTTTTAAAAGATCCCTCTTTCTGTGCCTAGGTTCCTTCCCCAGCATCCTTCTTCCAGCATCCACCTCTAGATCTCCCATTCCTGTTTTTGGTTCTTACCATCCATCACCACTTTCATGCTGTTTCTGCTCCTCTCATCATTCCCAGCAAAACAAAAGCCTTTTAGCTAGGACTCTCAACATGTCTCCCCTTGGAGACTTAGAAACATATTCATGGATATTATGCTGAGTGAAAGAAACCAGCCTCAAAAGCTTACATACCGCATGACTCCATTTATATGATATTCACACAAGACAGAACTACCACCATGGAGAACAGATTGGTGGTTGCTGGGGCTGGGGGAGGGAAGGGTGTGACTATCAAGCATAGCAGGAGGGAGCTCTGGAGGGATGGAACTGTTCTGCCTCCTCATCATGGTGGTGGTTGCACAAATGAATACATGTGTTAACTCATAGGACTTGGTCTGGGTGCTGTCGTGGCTCATGCCTGTAATCCCAGCACTTTGGGAGGCTGAGGTGGGAGGATTGCTTGAGCCCAGGAGTTCAAGACCAGCCTGGGCAACATAGCAAGACCCCATCTTTATTTAAAAAAAAAAAAGACTCATAGGACTGTATACACACCTCTAAAAGTCAAACTTACTGTATGACAATTTAAAAAATATATACAGTAAAAGAAGAGATCTCTTGGCTAGGTGTGGTGGCTCATGCCTGTAATCCTAGCACTTTGGGAGGCCAGGAGTTTGAGACCAGCCTGAGAGCAGCCTGGCCAACATGGCAAAATCCCACCTCTACTAAAAATACAAAAATTAGCCAGGCGTAGTGACGTGCGCCTGTAGTCCCAGCTACTCAGGGCTCTGAGGTGGAAGAATTGCTTAAATGTGGGAGGTGGAGGCTGTAGTGAGCTAACAGCACACCAGCCTGGGTGACAGAGCAAGACTCTGCTTTAAAAAAAAAAAAAAAAAAAAAAAAAAAAAGATCTCCTCTTTATACAGCCGGAGCAATTCTGCAATTATGAATGAGCACCAAATAGAGCCACTTCTTCAGAATTCTTCCAATTTTTGAAGACAGTTTTCTGCATGACATACAGAGCCTCTCTACACAAGCTAGGGCTTCCCCAGGTATTACTTGACTTCAAGGGTCCTCTTCTATTTGACCTTGGAGAGGCCTTTCCTGAGCCCTCTCTGTAAGGCGGCCGAACCCTCTCCTCACTCTGTTTCCACGGTATTTTTTTTTCTTTTTTGTGGAACATCTCACTATTGCTTGTCTGTCTCCACTCCCCTAGAAAAGTGAAAGGATGCTCCACAGTCAGAGAGCCACCCTGCTCCTCCACTGTATCCACATCACTTAGAACGTGATGGCCAGAGATGCTCAAGACCGAATGAATAAGCCATGAGGAAGAGAGAGCCTGAACACGATGGGGATAATAATGGGGCCGGGAGTGGTATGTTGAAACCCAAATCCATGACAATTTTCTCTAGCCATTATCTAAGTTTTAGTTTTCCAGATATTTCAGCTCATTTCCCCCAATATTTTATTATTAAAAATTGCAGACATACAGGAAAGTTGAAAGCATTTCTTTTCACATACTCCAGAAAAAAGCCAGTAAGTTGAAAGCTTTTTTTACAGTGAAGACCTTTATAACCACTATTTAGACTATAGCCTTTCATTTACATTTTGCTATACTTGTCTTATCTACTTAGCTAGGTCTGTTCTTCTATCCATCCTTTTATCCATCTTACTTTTTCTTCACCAATTTCTATTCAAGCACCTAAAAACACCCCATTGCGTAAACAAGGAAAACAAACAAAAGATCACTCTTCAGAGTTATCCTAAGCACAAGAACAATCAAAGATTTCCAATAGCCGGGTCCCCTAGAAGCCATGTGCCCCTTGCAAGTTTTCTGAGCACTTGAAATCAGGTCTGAAAAAATTGTAACGGAACAGATAGGGCCCAGAACAGACAGAGTGTGATTCTTCCATCGCCTCATTAGTCTCTTGGTCGTTTTTGGCCCAGGAGGAGGATAGGGGCGGGAGGGGGCAGTTAGGGAGCTCACAGGCCCACAGAGAGATGACAATGAAGGATGACCCTCAACCACGTTTCCAAGGTCCCTCTCTTGCAGGCCAGACCTCTATGTTGTTGCAGAAATCACTCCTGGGTGCACAAGGAAGGCATAGGGGCTGCGACAGAAGATACATGGAAACACTCTACGGCCCTGATACGAAGCACAGTCTTCCTCTGGACGTTCCTGCATCTGGTCATAACATCAGCAATGACCTTCACCGTCCCTCTGGGTTTATTAATCACATACTTCCAATCCCCACCTCTGCCTTCAAATGGAGACCAACAACATGGCTGTTTTTACTGAGGTCGTGTTTGTTAAATGAGAATCTGCTTTTCCAATTCTGGCATCAGCACTGCCTGCAAAACTGCCTCTGCCCTTGAAGAAAGTGGGTCAATAACATAAATCTATGATCAGTTAAGTTCTGACAGGGGCGGCAAGAGCTATCTAACAGAACTCTTAAACTTTCTAGGTCCAGGAGGACCTGATTGTCAGTTCTCAAACATCTGAGTTCTGTAACAACTTACTCAGCTTCCCTTAACATCCAAGTTCCTATTCTATCGTGGTCCAAACTTAGAATCTGATGAAGGGTAATAGAGCAGGAAGAAACAAAGTACACATCAACACAGCATTTTGCAATTAATTTCAGGAGTTCGCCAAGGCACATCTACAGCCTCTAAGTCCCAACAGCCATGGTTAATGCTAATGTCGTGCTTACCATGCACTGGGCACCGTGCTAAGTGCTTGACCTACATTGTTTTATTTAATCTCATGACAACTCAATTACCATTATCCCATTCTCAAAGGTAGAAAATGAGGCTTAGAGAGGCCACGCAATATGCCTCCTAAAGCTACACAACTTGTAAGCAGCTGAGTTGGAATTTACCCAGGCCTGACTCCAGGACTGTAGGGAGGAAACTAATGGCATTTCTCATGAGCCCACAAACCAGCTCTGCTCAGGTCATAACTTGAAGCTACCCTGACCTCAAGTCTTCCTTCCCATCCAAATATGGCTTCTTCTGGAGTTCAGAGTCAATGCATGAGACACCCGCCTTAGGCAGGCTGGGTCTTGCCCTGAGCACAAGACCCTCAGGCCAGAACAAAGGAGGCCTGGGGACAGGTAAACAAATCCTGAGAGATGATAAAAACACACCCTTCTAGGCAAAGAGTACCCCAGAAAGAACCAGCTCCTGGGCCTCATCAGATGTGCGTTGGTTGATCCACACAGCCTTTTTTTTTTTTTTTTTTCCTTTTTGTGGAGAACGGGGTCTCGCTATATTACCCAGGTAGGTCTCGAACTCCTGGGCTCAAACTATCCTCCCACCTCTGCCTCCCTGAGAGCTGGGATTACAGGCGTGAGCCACCGCGCCTGGCCACACAGCCTTTTTAAGGTTTATATTTGAGTAGCTTTTAGGCAAGGCCTGGAACTAACTACAGTCCTCCCTCTTCCCAATTGTCCTACACAATTTCCAGTTATTTCACCTCCAACAACTTCTTTAAAACAAATTAACATAGATAAATGACCTAGTCCCTGAAGACATTTGAAAGGGATTCCTAAATTGCGGCAAATCAGTTGTATTGGCCTTAGGATGGAATTTTGGATGCGAAATAATCAAATGGTGAAGTATAGAAGAAACAGAAATACAGCAAATGTCTTTCTAGATTACATTTGTGTCAAAGTAGCTGTCTTGCCTTGCATGATCCCATGAATAATTTGCATTGTCAAAACTGTAGCTGGACTTAAGGTTTACCTTGTGGCCATGGAGCAGAGAAGGCCGAAAGTTCCTTTTGCCAAGATTGTATCTAATTCCTCCCTGGCCTCAGCAGTCCATGCCAATCCCAGTAACTCCAGGAAAATATCTGGTAAACTTTAAATGTGCGGTTCTTCTCTGTAATAGGTGATAGTAATCGAAGAGAGCAGAGAGTTTAAGAAGCTCATTAACCACATATGGCAGATATGAAAATCATGTAGAGACATCAAGGGCAGGATGGCTTCAAGAAAAACCAGAGCGCCAGGTGCTGTGGCTCACAGCTGTAATCCCAGCATTTCGGGAGGCCAAGGTGGGAGGATCGCTTGAGGCCAGGAGTTCAAGACCAGCCTGGGCAATACAGCAAAATCCTTGTCTCTATAAAAGGTGAAAAAAGAAAAACAAAGAAAGAAAGAAAAACCAGAGGCAGAAACACCATGGAACAAAAGAAAAGTGTGTGCTGCAGAGGAGGGAATCATTTTGTCTTGAACACGGATGGATAAGTGTCTCCGGGATTTCCACAGACAGGACTAATAGCTAAAATTACCAGCTTAAACGATTTCTCATGTTCATTCTCTGAAGTGCTATAAATGGAAACAGTTATAAATTTTTTTCCCAATAAAGTGCTCACATTCTTCTTTCTGAGACACAAGAGACTAACATTCATTTAAGACCAACTGAGGAAAAATAGCATTTTACAGCCACTGTGCAAATCTGAAAGTCTTCATCTGCCAGAGGAAACAGAGCAAGTGGCTCCCAGGCTTCCCAGGCTCCCTGCACATATGGGGGAACGGGGTTTGTCATTATGTGTGAATATCAATGAGCTTCAGATCTAAGTCAATGCCATAGCAATCCCCAAGGAAACTGGCTAAGTGTTCGTAACAGCCTGATAACTTTGGGAATGAAGGGGACAATAGTCTCGTTTTCTAATTGGATCAGAATCAGCTTTGATGTCTTCATCCCAAGTGGACCAGCTTTTGCTTCCCGGCCAGCCTCTCCCACCGGGATGCAGGGGTCTGTAAGCACCTTCCTAATGCGGAGGAGGGAAAGCTGAAGACCCGTCTGTCAGCAGAACACATGGGCTGTAAAACCGGCAATTCTAGTCTCCAAGATCACAGAGTAGAACAGAGGTGGCACAGGGTTCTTGGGAGTGGGGCACAGGACTGAAAACTATCCCTCCAACTGATATGTTTATTTTTATTTTTTGAGATGGAGTTTTGCTCTTGTTGCCCATGTTGGAGTGCAATGGTGCGATCTCGGCTCACTGCAACTTCCGCCTCTTGGGTTCAAGCGATTCTCCTGCCTCAGCCTCCCGAGTAGCTGGGATTACAGGCACCTGCCACCACGCCCTGATAATTTTTGTAGTTTTAGTAGAGTCGGGGTTTCACCATGTTGGCCAGGCTGGTTTCGAACTCCTGATCCCAGGTGATCCACCTACCTCAGCCTCCCAAAGTGCTGGGATTACAGGCGTGAGCCACCACGCCCGGGCTGATATGTTTATTTTTAAAATTTTTTAAAATTTAACATATATGGGCTGCTTTTGGTTGGGCAAAGGGGTCTGAAAAGAAACATCCCTGCTTGTAGCTAATAGGAGGGTGTTTTTTTTGGCTTTTAGAGTGACTTACACCAATAATACAAAGGTATCGTTTAAACGAATGCACTAGGAACCTGAATGCAACTGATTTACACATTTAAAACATAAGCCATATATACTAATTTGCCAAGTCCTGACCCTAGCCCATATATTTTCGAGATCTACTGAACTAGGGAAGGGAGGAGCAAATCTAAATAGACCTTAAGTCAAGCATATAGTGTATTTCATTCTGCTTGAGACACTGGCCTAAGTCCCCTGGATCCAAGGCTGAATTCCTTCTGTTCATCCTATACCCCACTCCCTCCCCCAGTAATGAGGGAAGGAAAAGCCACAGTGTTCTCTGAGAGGACTGAGAGTGATTTAGCAAAGACTCACTCGGAAACTTCTAAAACAGCTGCAGAAGCTACATGCCTTATGGCACAAAGATGATCTTTCCTACTTTGCAAAGTGTTAAGATGTTGGCCTTGGCCTCAAAACAGCTAGTTTTCCTTGGGTTCTTTTAGTCATGGTCTGTGAAGATGGCAGCGTTCGCAGACCATGTGGAGGCTGGCCAGGGCCACTGGTCTCTACTGTGGTCAGAATCCAGTCAGTCATCTTGCCTTTGCCTACTGGCTTGTCCATTTAACAAATATTTAAGAAATACTTCTTATGCGGCAAGGTATTTACTTGATATGAAACAGACCAAAGTCCCGCCTTAAGGATGTTATATTCTAGTGGGTGGAAGATAGACAATAAGAAAATACAGGTATGGCAGATAGCAGTTGTTGATAGGAAGAAAAGTCAAGCCAGGAGAGCGAATGGAGAGGGACAGGGGAGCGGAGCTCCCTCATAGGGAGGTCAGGGAGGGCTTCTTGGAGGAGGTGGCAATGAAGCAGAGACTTGCACTAAGTCAGGGAGCCTGTGATGGGGCCACCTGGGTAAGGTAACAGCAGGTACAAACCCCCAAGGGGTGGTAATAACGGAGTCATTGAGGAAGGTAGGGGCCAAATCACAAATGACTTGGTCTACTGTGGAAGGGCCTTGGATTTTACTCTAAGTGTAACGAACCAGTGGCATGGTAAGAGCTGAACTTTTAAAACCTGGCTCTGGTTTTGAGGAGCAAGAGTGGGGTCAAGCAGACAGGTTAGGAGGTCATGGATGCAGTGGAAGGGTGAGGGTTGTGCCTCAGACTAGAGCAACAGCAGTGGAAACAGTGTTTTCTGAGGGCAGAGTTGGCAGGCTGGCTCACAGCCTGGGTATGGTGTGTGAGAAAGAAGAATCGAGGATAGCTGCTAGGTTTTCAGCAGAGTAACTATTAATCCTGCCATTTACTGATGTAGGGGGGCGCCTGGGAGAGAAGCAGGGGAGGTGAGACTAGGACTGCAATTCTGGGCAGGGGACACCTGATGGAACATGAGGAGGCTGGAGGAGAGTCAGGGCTGAGGGCAGCGTCCTGGCTGGTAGTGCTTGCGACGTGACTCTCAGAGCCAGATGGGGTCACCTGGGGAACTGGAGCAGATGAAGAAGAGGCTGCAGGGTGGAGAGGCCCGAAGGTGGGCCTAGAGAGCTCTCTCAACCCTAAGGAGAAGGAAGAACTCTTAAAAGGGGCTGAGAAGGAGAAGCCATTGAGGAAAGATGAGAGTCAAGGGTGTCATGCCCCAGGCGCCAAGTGCAGGAACTGTTTGGGGAAGCAATGAGTGACCAGCTGTGTCAAATGCTGCTGAGATGCCCTTCCAAGGTGCAGAAGAAAATTTGCACATGTGGACACACACACACCTGTGACAGAGACTGGGTTAACGGTAAGGCAAACAGAGTAAAATTTTTTTTTTCTTCTTTTTTTTTCTCAAGATGGAGTCTTCCTCTGTTGCCCAGGCTGGAGTGCAATAGTGCGATCTCGGCTCACTGCAACCTCTGCCTCCTGGGTTCAAGTGATTCTCCTGCCTCAGCCTCCCAAGTAGCTCGGATTACAGGTGCACGCCACCATGCCCGGCTAATCTTTTGTATTTTTAATAGAGACGGGGTTTCACCATGTTGGCCAGGCTGGTCAGTAAAATGTTAATATTTGGGGATCTGGGTAAATGAAGTATAAAAATTCTTTGTTCTATTCTTGCAACATTCTATACATCTGAAAAGTCAAAATAAATGTTAAAAGAAGAAAATGGTAGGGTACAAGTGACTCAAGCCTTTAAGTGAGGCAAAGGTGGGCAGATCCCTTGAGCCCAGGAGTTTGAGATCAGCCTGGGTAACATGGCAAAATCTCTACAAAAAATTTAAAAAGTCAGCCAGGAGTGGTGGAAGGCGGTAGTCCACTCACTTGGGAGGCTGAGGTGGGAGGGTCACTTGAGCCTGGGGGTGTTGAGGCTGCAGTGAACAGTGATTGCGCCACTGCACTCCAGCCTGGGTGACAGAGCGAGACCCTGTCAAAAAGAAAAGAGAGAGATCAAGAAAGAAGAAGTGACAATGGGCCTTTGAGTCTGACAATACACAACTTGTTGATACCCTCAGAAGAGCGACTTCAAAGGAGCAGTGGCGATGAGACCTTGATTGTTGCTGGCAGGAGAGAATCAGTGGGAAAATGATGGTGCTGACTATGGCCAATGCTTCCCAGGAGTATCGCTATGAGTCAGAACATGGAAATTGAAAGACAATGCACACGAGGCCAAGTGAAAAGACTTTTGAAGATGGTTCTCGCCAGGTGTGGTGGTTCACGCCTGTAACCTCAGCACTTTGGGAGACTGAAGCAGGAAGACCCCTTGAGGCCAGGAGTTCGATACCAGCCTGGGCAACATAGTGAGTCCTCGTGTCTCTACAAAAACAGGTTTTTTGTTTGTTTGTTTGTTTTTTTGAGACTGAGTCTCACTCTGTTGCCCAGGATGGAGTGCAATGGCGCAATCTTGGCTCACTGCAACCTCCGCCTCCCGGGTTCAAGCGAATCTCTTGCCTCAGCCTCCCGAGTAGCTGGGATTACAGGTGCCTGAACCACGCCCAGCTTTTTTTGTTTGTTTGTTTTTAGTAGAGACAGGGTTTCACCATGTTGGCCAGGCTAGTCTCCGACTCCTGACCTCATGATCCACCTGCCTTGGCCTCCCAAAGTGCTGGGATTACAGGCATAAGCCACCATGCCCGGCCTCTACAAAAACAATTTAAACATTAGCCAGGCATGGGGGTGCAAGCCTGTAGTCCTAGCTACTTGGGAGGCTGAGGTGGGAGAATCACTTGAGCCTAGGATTGAGGCTGTAGCGAACCGTGATTGCATCACTGCATTTTCGTCTGGACAACAGAGCAAGATCCTATCCTTAAAAATTAAAAATAAGGCTGGGCACAGTGGCTCATACCTGTAATCCCAGCACTCTGGGAGGCTGAAGCGGGTGGATCACGAGGTCAGGAAATTGACACCATCCTGGCTAATACAGTGAAACCCTGTCTCTACCAAAAAATACAAAATATTAGCCAGGCATAGTGGTGGGCGCCTGTAGTCCCAGCTACTAGGGAGGCCAAGGCAGGAGAATGGCATGAACCTGGGAGGCGGAGCTTGCAGTGAGCCGAGATGGCGCCACTGCACTCCAGCCTGCCTGGACGACAAAGCAAGACTCTGTCTCAAAAAAAAAAAAAAAAATTGAAATAAAAATATTCTTATATAAGATAGCATATTTGTTGCTGATGAGAATGATCCAGCAGAGAGAGGAGAAGTACAGGAGCAATGATCTTCCACAGGCTAGAGGTGGAGGCTAGAGGTGGTGGGACCCTGACGTACAAGTTGGGGGTTGGCCAGAGACAGGAGGAGGAACGAGGCACTGCTGGAGGGCTGACAGGGTATATGGAGACAGATGCAGGAAGAGTGCTCTATTTGGGAAAGGTAATAGAAGGAAATTCTTCTGATTGCTTCTGTAATATATTTTCAGTTGAATGTGAAGGGATGGCAGGCTTTTAAGGTTTCAGAAAGAAGAGGTGTGGGAAAATACAGTGAGCTGGCTATGGAATGAATGGCATGGTCAGGCAAAGCAGAAAGCTCTCTTGTGTGACTGTGACCATGACCATGCCTTAGTCAGCCCAGGCTGCTATAACCAGTGTCCCAGGCTGGGCAGTTTATAAACAACAGAAGTTTATTTCTCACCACTCCGGAGGCTGGAAGTCTGAGATCAGGGTGCCAGCATGGCTGGGTTCTGGTGAGGGACCTCTTCTGGGTTGCAGACTGCCAGCATCTCACTGTGTCCTCACATGGCAGAAAGAGGGCTAGGGAGCCACTGGGGGTCCCTTTTATAAGGGCACTAATTCCTTTCATAAGAGCTCCACCCTCATGACCTAATCACTTCCAAAGGTCCCATCTCCAAATACCATCACATTGGGGGTGACACAAGTGTTCAGTCCATAACAGGCTAAAAATTGAAAGTGAATTCATAGTCAGGCATGGTGATGTGCACCTGTAGTCCCGGCTACTTAGGAGGCTAAGGCGGGAGTATTGCTTGAACCCAGAAGATCAAGGCTGCAGGAAGCTATGATCATGCCACTGTACTCCAGCCTGGGCGAGAGAGCAAGACCTTGTCTCTAGGCTGGGCGCGGTGGCTCAAGCCTGTAATCCCAGCACTTTGGGAGGCCGAGACGGGCGGATCACGAGGTCAGGAGATCAAGACCATCCTGGCTAACACAGTGAAACCCCATCTCTACTAAAAAATACAAAAATCTAGCCGGGCGAGGTAGCGGGCGCCTGTAGTCCCAGCTACTCGGGAGGCTGAGGCAGGAGAATGGCGTGAACCCGGGAGGCGGAGCTTGCAGTGAGCTGAGATCCGGCCACTGCACTCCAGCCTGGGCCACAGAGCGAGACTCCGCCAAAAAAAAAAAAAAAAAAAAAAAAAAGACCTTGTCTCTAAAGAAGTAAATGAAAATAAAGTGAATCCAATCAGCTTGGTGTGTGCCTATTCTCCAGCCACACTGAGCTCCCTTGGTGCCAGCAGGGAGAGGGCAGACTTGGGTTTAACTAGGGTTAGGATTTTCCAGAAACGGTGAAAGAGAATGAAAGGCAAGGCAGTGTGATGGGGCATAAAATCTAAGGAGGGGAAGGAAAGAAGGAGGAGGATGAGAGTTCATGGATAGTGGAAGATCCCACTAGAGTGTTGGGACCAAGAAAATTAAGCTGGAAAGATGGGAATGGTAGTCAGAGAGAAGGAAGCTTAATAATATAATTTCAGAGATGATGCAGTTACTGGTCACGAGGCCCAAGGTATAACCCTGAGGGCAGGTAGCTGAGGTCAGATAAAGGACAGGACCATTGGAAGTCAGTAGGTCAAGGAATCACAAGACCAGTGTGCTCTGTGGATGTTGACATTGCCAAGAATGAGGTGGGAGTTGTGCAAAGCAAGGCAGTGAGGCAGAGGCCAGCATCTTCCAGGAAGGGGCAGGGACGGGAACCTAAGACCTGCATACCACTGAAATAAGGAGAGACAGCCGGTGGCATAATCTGAAATACTGTACGCTTCAAAAAGACTGTATTTCTTTTAAACGAGTAAACAGAGAAATGGTCTGGAAATGGCAATAAGGAGGGTCCTGGCCCATATCTAGACCTTGCAGAAATAAATCGCCACAGTTGGAGAAGGCTGTAGGGACAGTGATGTCTTCCAGGCTTCGGGTTTCAGTTAGGGCACGATGGAGAAGAAAATGTTTTGCTTTAAAAAGGCCTGACTTCCGCACAGCTCTGACCTGTGACTTGCTCGAAGACCTAGAGAAATTTACCACCTATCCTATTCATGAGTTTTAAGAAGACTTTCAACAAGTGAGGCTTTTATTTGTACATACAGTGTAGCCAGAAAAGGACTTACGGTGAAAAGGAACACGTTTTAAAAGCATTTCATTAAGGCAATCTAGATTTAGTCTTGGCACTTTCTGTACGTGTTCATTTTATATCCCCACTTCCTAGCCTGGTACCTGGCACACAGTAGGTGTTCCACATTCATTTTATATCCCCACTTCCTAGCCTGGTGCCTGGCACACAGTAGGCGGTCCGCATTCATTTTATATCCCCACTTCCTAGCCTGGTACCTGGCACACAGTAGGTGTTCCACATTCATTTTATATCCCCACTTCCTAGCCTGGTACCTGGCACACAGTAGGTGTTCCACATTCATTTTATATTCCCACTTCCTAGCCTGGTGCCTGGCACACAGTAGGCGGTCCGCATTCATTTTATATCCCCACTTCCTAGCCTGGTACCTGGCACACAGTAGGTGTTCCACGGATTTTATGAATGATTTGCTTTTCCTTAAGGTCACCTGCTTCTCTTTAGTCTTTGTACCTAGAGCTTGCTTTCTCTCCAGTCTTCTCAACTACATATTTTTTAAGTGGTTAACCTAAAGAATACCAGCCAAATTCTGGTGAACTTCTTCTAATGTGCTTTCGCATAGAATATCGTGAAACAAAAACATATCCCTACTGGAGGATTTCCGAGCTGGATAAACCCAGACAATCTATCCAATTTTTATCATCTCGCTCAGACTCAGTGTTATGGTTTTAATGTGTCCCCTCCAAAATTCAGGTGTTGGCTGGGCGTGGTGACTCACACCTGTAATCCCAGCACTTCGGGAGGCTGAGGCATGTGGATCACCTGAGGTCAGGAGTTTGACCCTGTCTCTACTAAAAATACAAAATTAGCCGGGCGTAGTGGCGCATACTTGTAATCCCAGCTACTCAGGAGGCTGAGGCAGAAGAATTGCTTGAACCTGGGAGGTGGAGGTTGCAGTGAGCTGAGATCATGCCATTGACCTCCAGGCTGGGCAACAAGAGTGAAACTCCATCTCAAAAAAAAAAAAAAAAAAAAAAAAATTCCAGGTGTTGCCGATGTGATGGTATTAAAGGGTGGGGTCTTTAAGAGGTGATTATGCCATGAAAGCTCCTCCCTTTTGAAGAGGATTAAGGCCCTTTGAAAAGAGGCTTCCCAGGGCCATTCAGCTATCCTGCCTTTCTGCCTTCTACCATATACAAACACTGTAATTCCCCTCTGGAGGGTGCAGACCTCATCAGACAGCTAAACAAGCTGGCACCTTGATCTTGGACTTCCTAGCCTCCTGAAATGTGAGAAATGAATGTCTGTTTTTTTGTTTTGTTTTGTTTTTTTTGTTTTAAATAAATTACCCAGTCTCAGGTGTTCTGTTACAACAGCATAGACTAAGACACTCAGAGAAACCAAACTGACTTGCCCAAGATCTCACTTGGTGAGTATGAAATGGAACCAGACCCAGGACTCTTGGCTATCAACTACTCCAATACACACCACAAAATCCATGTCCACATTTCATTGCCAATTACCAACCAGATTCAATCATTCATGGCATAGCCTTAGCACAAAACTATGGCCTTAATTTCTGATTTCAAAATGCAAAAAATTATAGAAAGAAACTTGGGGTGGCGGTGAGGAATGGTCTTGTTTCTTCTTTTTTTTAAACCAATTACTTTTTTTTATTTTAAATTAAAAAAAATTTCAAAAAAAATGTTTTTGAGACTCTGTTGCCCAGGCTAGTGTGTAGTGGCATGATCTCAGCTCACTGCAACCTCCACCTCTTGGGTTCAAATGGATTCTTGTGCCTCAGCCTCCCCAGGAGCTAGGACCACAGGCATAGAACACCACGCCTGGCTAATTTTTGTATTTTAGTAGAGATGGGGTTTCACCACGCTGACCAGGCTGGTCTCAAACCCCCGGCCTCCAGTGATCTGCCCGCCTCGGCCTCCCAAAGTGCTAGGATTACAGGTGTGAGCCACAGCACCCGGCTTAAACCGATTACTTTTAAAAGTCATTTTATTTGTGATCTTCTGATAAAAAACTGGTGGGCCTGGGGACACCAAAGCAAAAGAGTTCAGTGTTTCCTATGTACAACCGGGCCTGCGTAGATGTTTAAATTAATAAAGATCCCTTATCTAATTTCATTCTTTGTACTTCCTCACCCTCTTTCAAATTCCAGCCCTTGAACAGTTTGAATGATTGAAGACACAGCTTAAGGTTTCATAGGAGCTTTTCAGGGACGTCTGCATTAATCCTCTGCTCCATGCAATGTAGAAAACATTAAGTAAAATTGTCTGAAGTTAAAATATGTACTTAATTCCCACTACAGGGAATGGATCTTTTTAGCAGATGTTTTTCTGGAATGGTTGGTGATTGTAAAATAGGAAGAACTAAAAGAATCAAAGTCAAAGTGGGTAAAAAGGATAGATTGGGCAGGGGTTTGGACTAGGGGGCAGGAATGGCATATCAATTAAGTTTCCAGACTGTTGCTTATGAAAAATAAGCTGTCTTTGGATCATTTCTGGGACACAGCTATACACGATGGTCATGGACCAAAGAAAATGAAATCCAAATTGATGTTTTTTAAAAAAATAATCATTTAAGCAAGACGTTCCTCTGATGTTTAAGCCAAGATCTCCAAGGGTATCAGGTTCCCTTATTTGGAGGAACTGCGCGTTTGGAAAGCCATGGTCGTATACTCCTCCCAGAAAACAATGGAGGCGGTTGTTTGCAAAGCCCAAGGAGGCTGCAGGCTGCTGGAGGTGGCAGCTCGGCCTGTCCTGCTCCATTAGGAGCCTGCCAGCCCACCACTCCTGATGGGACATTTTAGACGAGCACATGAACCCTCACGGAAACCTTCAGGGGGACGGACTTTTTCATTTGTTAACTGGCTCTTCTTTTCCCAGGCTCAACTGACAGCAACTACTCTCGGGGCCCTCGTAGCCAAGGCATTTGGAGTTTGCTCATCTGGGGCTCCCAGTGTGCACTGCTCTTACATTAGAAATAAGAGGGCTACAAAGCCAGAAGCAGCGGGTGAGCTGGAAAGGAGCAGAACGTTGCCTGGGCTGGCAGCCTTGCTCCACCACTCTCAGAATGAGTCAGCTAGTTCACCTCTCTGTGCTCCAGTTTCATCTCTGTCAAATGGGAGTAACACGGCTGCCTCCTTCATAAAGGCACACAGAGGACTGAAGGAGTCAAGAATAAAGTAGTTAGCACAGTGCCTGGCACAGAGTCAGAGCTCTCTGCCTCCTACGCTTGGTGGGGGGAAGGTGAGGGGCGGGAATACCTTCAAGGTGAGGAAGGGGTCTCTTTTATGGCTCTTAAGAATATATTGTTTTCTTTAGAGGAGCTATTTTACAGCCCGCTGAATCTAACTGCCACGCTAGCTCAGCATGAATACCCTCCATTAAGAATCTTGTCACACCCTTGCTTCACAAGTTGTGGAAACCCAAATCAGACTGCATTCAGCGTTGGGTAGTGGGAGACGTACTGAAGGCCTTTCAATTTCCAAAGCCATGATCAGAATGAAATGTCCTTGCAGCAGGCGTTTTCACATTTTAGAATTCAATTACAAAACCCTACCATTTAGCTTGTTAGGCTGGCTGCTCCACCCCAGAAAGAGTGACAAAAGACCATCTTTACAGCCAGGCTGCAAGTTCCAGTGCTATAAATCACCGGTTATCGGATGGAGTGGAACTCATTAATATAAACGAGAAGCCTGAAAGGCACCCATTAGCATGCTATTAATTTGTTTGACGATCTACAGCATGGCAAGAGCTAAAATAGTTAGGCTGGGCAATACCACATCTCACGCAGAAGAATAATCTGGTCCCATTAATTTTTGTCTTAGGCTTGCCAAATGTAATTGGGCATAATCAGGGCTCATACATCTCATAGTGTTTTCATCTTCTGTTCTTTTAAAAAAAGAACACTGGGGCGTGGGGGAGGCGCTCCAAGTCTTGGTACTCAATAAAGATAACCAATGAGAAGGGGTTTTAGGTTGAAGCAACCCGCTAAGGACTGTAAATGCTTCCCCTTTTGTTTTCTTTCCTTTGCTCTGCATTTTGGATTTGTTTTTCATGAAGTGAAAGCGAATCATAAACTCCTTCCCAGTTGGGTTAACTTTACTGATACATTCATCCACCCAATTTCTTGGGGGGGCTGGTGTGGAGGGCAGAGGAGGATCCATCTAGTTCCTGTGGGTAGATATAATTGTCTTCAATATTTGCCATTAATAAGGAGGCTGGGGGAAGCAGAGGATAAAAAGCTTTATTGACATCTTTGTGGTCTCATGTCTTTCTGTCTGATTGCCAGATGTTTCTGTGGCTGGTTAGCCTTCCAGCCCCAAAGCTGTTACAGAAAATGGACTTTCAGCCTTGAAGGCCTCTAACAGCATCTTGGTCCACCTGGGTCACTTGCAGTTAGGAAGGAAGTCAGAGAAGGGAGCTGCCCACATGCTTCTAAACAGCGCTTCCTTCTTTTCCCATAGTTAGTGTTTTTCAAAGAACATCATCTTGCCATCAAATGAATTAAAGAAAAAAACCTGTGTTTTCAGGTCCTGGGATAGCAGATAAGGCCCTGTGTACTTGAACTAGATATTTCGAATGATCACTTGACTATAAACAAGATTTAAAAAAAAAATCCAAATCAATGAATATGTAATTTTCCTGCCAAACAAAAAGCTAGCATAAACAATGAGCTTACATAAATTGGGGCAATCAGATCTACCAACAAAGCATGAAGGCCTAGCCTCAACACTGAAAGAAGAGAATAGATAAATGCTGTTGAATTTTGTTCTCTGAATAACACGTTTTAGCATCCCCCTCTGCCTGTGGCCCAGAGATGGATCCACCTTTGAGTATTTAGAACTCTTCAGTTTCCTCTTGCTATGGGAGGCTTAACATAAAAAAACATTTAAACATAATATAGGCCAGATGCAGCAGCTCGTGCCTGTGATCCCAACACCTTGGCAGGCCAAGACGGGAGGATGGCTTGAGCCCAAGAGTTCGAGACCAGCCTGGACAATTATTGGACAAAACTACATATGTACAAAAAAACACAAAAATTAGCCGGGTGTGGTGGAGTATGTCTGTGGTCTTAGCTACTTGGGAGCCCAAAGCAAAAGGATTGCTTGTGCCCACAGGTTTAGGCTGCAGTGAGGCCAAGATGGTGCCACTGCACTCTAGCCTGGGCAACAGAGTGAGACTCTGTGTAAAAAAAAAAAAATAAACATCACAAACAATACATGTCAGGGTATAACATTTGGCAAATAATAGAAAATACATAGATGATAAAAATCACATGTGTGTACACCCCCAAGATAATCACTAGGTAACACCCTGGTATACTTCTACTCCTCACATATGTGTATGCTTTTACAGAACTGGACCATAATACAGCTAGTTTCTCGTCTCCACTCTCTTCCCCACAACTGGATATTTCATGAGTATTTTCGTATGCTATTACATTTCCTTCAAAGATGTAATGTTTAATGAGGGCTGCATACATTTCACCATATCCAAGTGCTATGATTTATTTAACCATTCTCAGATGTAGACAGGATTTTAATCTTTCCCTAGCATCGCTACTAAAATTAAACTGTTACCTCTTCCTATCTGAAACTCATGACTGGTCAGATTCTAATTCATCAAGGAATACTCTACTTGGGAAACTTGAGAGCGGGAATTCTTGCCCTGAGCCTCTGGTGTGAGAAGGCCCGCTCACTCCCCAGACCACAGAGGGGCTCACGCTGCAGCCAGAAACACTGCCAAGACCTGAAACCAAGGGTTGACCTGGGCCTGCTATTTCTCTCAACACTTTGTTGGTCATTGAGGCTGTGACCCTTGAATGAGTCAGTGTTTGTGGCTTTAAAAAATACCTCAAAGGCAGCAAGCAAAAAATGATGTTCCTGTGATCAGCTAAGGCCAAGGAGCCTCACTCCCGCCGGACCACAGCCTCGTTAGCGCTTGTGAGGGGTATTAGGTTTAGGTGACATAATCAAAGGCCCAGTCAGAAGGGAAGCTGGGGCATTCCTAGCAGTTTAGTTCATTACCCAGATTCACCAGGGGATTGTGAGCTACTCAGGGGTCTGGGGCTGCAAAGTCCCCAGTTGTAAATGGGAACCAGATCTCTATCTAGGGTAGTTGGTGCTTCACTGGGAGGGCAGGGTTAAGATAAGGACCTGATAAGACACCTCCAACCCAATTTCCTGGCTCTGGCAGATTTATTCCTGATGGCTTTCCTTCTCAACATTCCTGTCCTTCAGGCCTTTGATTTTAGGCAGAGACCACAGAACACTTTCTCAGGTAGGAACCAAAGAGACCGCACAATTAGCCTCTCCCACTTGCCACCGTGCTGTTGGATTTATGGTATTGAGGAAGATGGCAGTGGTCAGCTCACTTCGTTGGTCATGAGAGAGAGCTACAGGAAGGCTAGGAAGAAATAGAAAGGTCACTTCCTGTGCTGAGCACTTCCTAGAGCAGCACCCAACCACAGGCCAGCACACCGACCACCGGCTGCAATTCTGGACCACTCCATCGCACAGCCTACAGAGGTTTTCTAACTGTCTTCTGTTTTTATTAACCAGTCAAGCATGTTTCACTTTAC
The DNA here is from genome assembly GCF_049350105.2 of Macaca mulatta. Lineage (NCBI taxonomy): Eukaryota > Metazoa > Chordata > Mammalia > Primates > Cercopithecidae > Macaca > Macaca mulatta. Next base: position 30,970,712 of record NC_133419.1, on the reverse strand, counting down.
ACTCTGATAAGAGGATCAGAAACAGCTTTCCCACATCTAAGGCACTCTTAATCAATTGCAAGGAATACAAGAGCAGCATCACGTAGAGGCTTCTACCCACAGGAGGAAGAAATCAAATGTTTTCTTCTTTAACTGCCAATTCTAATGCACACTTTTTACCCTTTATAGTAGAGCCACACTTTGAATGCATTTAACTTAAATGAAAAAAAAAATAGTCATAAATTCTTATACAGCTGTCCCCCCATCCACAAAGAACTATGGGTACTTTTTTTTTTTTTTTTTGAGACAGAGTCTCGCTCTGTAGGCCAGGCTGGAGTGCAGTGGTGTGATCTCAGCTCACTGCAGCCTCTGTCTCCTGGGCTCAAGCAATTTTCCTGCCTCAACTTCCCGAGTATCTGGGATTACAGATGTGTGCCTCCTTGCCCGGCTAATTTTTGTATTTGTAGTAGAGACGGGATTTCACCATGTTGGCCAGGCTGGTCTCAAACTTCTGACCTCAGGTAATCTACCCGCCTCGGCCTCCCAGAGTGCTGGGATTACAGGCGTGAGCCACCGCGCCTGGACTCAACTACGGGTACTTTCTGTGGTTTCAGTTACCTGAGGTCAGCTATGGTCTGGAAATATTAAATGGGAAATATACAGAAATAAACAGTTCCTAAGTTTTAAATTGAGTGCCGCTCTGAGTAGCATGATGAAATCTTGCCCAGTCCTGCTCTGCGGTGCCCAGGACTGAATCATCCCTTTGTCCAACTGGTCCATGCTGTATATGCTATCTGCCCATTGGTGTACAGGAAAAAACATGGCATATCTAGAGCTCAGTCCTATCGCAGTTTCAGGCATACACCAGAGGTCCAACGTATGCTTTGTGGATAAAAGATTATTGTATTTTTTTGTTGTTGTCTTTATTTTTTCTTTTTATGGAGAACAGGATCTCACTATATTGCCCAGGCAGGCCTTGAACTCCTGAGCTCAAGCTACTTCTGACCTCAAACTTCTCTGGCCTCTGCCTCCCTAAGGGCTGGGATTACAGGTGTAAGCCATTGCACCTGGCAGTTATTGTATTTAAGTAATTACGTGCCAATACTGTTACAAGTGCTTCCTACAAATGAATGCATTTAATCTTCTGAATAACCCATGAGCTAAGTATCATTCCCATTTCACAGATGAAAACAGACACAGAGACTGGGCGTAGGGGCTCACACCTGTAATCCAACACTTCAGGAAGCCAAGACAGGTGGATTGCTTGAGCCCAAGAGTTGGAGACCAGCCTAAGCAATATGGGGAGGCAAACCACATGAGAAAAGAAAGAGAAGAGTAGGAGGAGGAGGGCAAGGGAGGGGAGGGGACGGAAAGGGAGGGGAGATAAGGGGACGGAAAGGGAGGGAAGATGAGGGGAGGCGAGGGGAGAGGAGGGGAGGAGAGGGGAGGGGAGGAGAGGGGAGGGGAGGAGAGGGGAGGGGAGGAGAGGGGAGAGGAGGGAAGATGAGGGGAGGCGAGGGGAGAGGAGGGGAGGAGAGGGGAGGCGAGGGGAGAGGAGGGGAGGAGAGGGGAGGGGAGGAGAGGGGAGGGGAGGGGAGGGGAGGAGAGGGGAGGGGAGGAGAGGGGAGGGGAGGAGAGGGGAGGGGAGGGGAGGGGAGGAGAGGGGAGGGGAGGAGAGGGGAGGGGAGGAGAGGGGAGGGGAGGAGAGGGGAGAGGAGGGAAAAGGAGGGGAGGGGAGAGGAGAGAAAAGGAGGGGAGGGGAGAGGAGGGAAAAGGAGGGGAGGGGAGAGGAGGGAAAAGGAGGGGAGGGAAGAGGAGGGAAAAGGAGGGGAGGGGAGAGCAGGGAAAAGGAGGGGAGGGGAGAGCAGGGAAAAGGAGGGGAGGGGAGAGGAGGAAAAAGAGGGGAGGGGAGAGGAGGAAAAAGAGGGGAGGGAAGGGAAGGGGAGGGGTGGGGAGGGGAAGGAAGTGAGAGAGACTAAGAGGAGTTAAGTAGTTTGTTCATGGACATACAGGTAGGAGTGGTGGGGCCAGGATTCAAACTCGGGCAGTCCACTGCAGAGGGCTCTTCACCAACCAAAAGCCACAGTGGCCCTGGCTGACGTGGCGTAGGAGTTTTGGCTGCCAGTCTTTTCCAAGGGCATATACCCAGAGTGAACGTGTTTCCTCTGCCAGCCTCAGTTCCCAGGCGCCTGTCAGCGTAATTCATGGGCCATTCAAAGTGTCTTCAGGAGTTATTCTGGCCACGTGCAATTTGTGCTGACATCCAAGCCTAACACCTAAGCAAGGTAATATTCCTCTGTGTCTGCTTCTATGTGGACAAGCACCTTCCACATCGGGGCACACATCTCAGGCTAAAGAAAACATGGGCTCTGAATGAAGACCCCACATAGGTACAGTTGCTCTACAGTTGGGAGGCTCTCACATCCCCAGCTTCAAATCAAAACGTTAAGCTAGGTCTCCATACTAAACTCATCAGCACATGCCTGAGAGACCTTGCACAGGCCATATGCTTATTCTCGGCAGTGTTTTCCTAAATGTGTAAACGGCAGTGGCTTTACGGGACAGGCTTGCTCCTGCATGCACACATTCGCTCTGATACCTGGGCACACTTCTCTCCTCAAAGAGGAGAATCTTGCAGTTTGAAACATTCACTACGCATGAAGGTATCACCAGAGCGGCAGTAACACCACATGGGCCTCCCAGCAAACTGAAATAGCCAGTCAACGGAGCGATTATTGAGGTTTCACCTTCCTGGCAGAAAATCATCTTGCGCATTGAATAAACATTCCACAGGTGGCTTTGGAGCTTGACAGGAAATGTGTGGAGTAAGGGAACCAGAGGCAAAAGATCTGATATCTTAATATATTTCATTCATGATGATTTCCACCTTCAGAGAGAGACAGTTAAGAGAGGACAAGGGAGTAGAATTTTACTTTTTCCTCCCTCTAAACCTTCATTCTCAACATATTCAAACTTAGAGAAATAGAAAGGATAACACAATAAATACTCATATATCCTTTACCTACACTTACCAATTGTTAACACCTTTTATTTTCTGAACAATTCGAAAGTTGCAAACACGTGGCTTCCTCTATCAATATTTCAACATGTATCACCTAAGACAAAAGACATTCTTCTATGTCACATTGCCATTGTCAAGAAAGTTAATACTGACACAGTAATGTTATCTAATATCACGCCACATCATTATATTAACTCTTAATAATATTAAGAGTCAGCAAAACCTCAGCTAAATAAAATGATCCAATTTAGATTCAATTCATTTGTTCGTATAAAAAAAAAATTCTAAAACATACCAAAGTCCATTCTCTAAGAACAGGAAGTTAATAGTCATATTCTCTAAGAATGCAGTTAGGTATTTACAGGTCTCAGCACCATGACTCTAAACTAATTTTCTCCTTATACAACATTGTAGACCCAACAGGGGAGGACAAAGCTTGAAGCAAATGGCTCCCACTAGACACCTGGAAAGCTGCTTTTTTTTTTTGAGACGGAGTCTTGCTCTGTCATCTAGGTTGGAGAGCAGTGGCACAATCTCGGCTCACTGCAACCTCTGCTTCCCAGGTTCCAGAGATTCTCCTGCCTCATCCTCCTGAGTCTCTGGGATTATAGGCATGCAACACCACGCCTGGTTCATTTTTGTGTTTTTAGTAGAGATGGGGTTTTACCATGTTCGTCAGGCTGGTCTCGAACCCCCGACTTCAGGTGATCTGCCTGCCTAGGGCTCCCAAAGTGCTGGGATTACAGGCGTGGGCCACTGCACCTGGACTGGAAAGTTGTTTTTTAAAAAGACATTCCAAGCTAGATGTGGTGGTGCGTGCCTGTAGTCCCAGCTACCCAGGAGGCTGAGGTGGGAGGATGGCTTGAGCCCAGGAGTGTGAGGCTGCAGTGAGCCATGACTGAACCACTGCACTCCAGCCTGGGTGACAGAGTGAGACCCTGTCTCTAAAAAACAATAAACAGGTAAAACATAGAAAAGAAAGACTGGAAGGTACATCACTTTCTTATCTTTTCCTTTTTATAGACAAATATTACTTTATAGAATTTTTCGAAGAAGTTATTTGGGAAATTCTGCTGTGTGAAAGTTCTGATGAGTTCAACACATAGCAGGCACTTAAATATGCCTCTGGACTAAAGTAAAGCTTGCTTACTGGTTTTCCAGCCATAGCAAGCAATGACAGCTAGCACCATGTCAGGAGACTTAAAAAAAGAAAAAAAAAGGAAAGCAGACGAACTTTAAGACGACTCAGTAAAGGGCCACTGTGTGTAGTAGGGTAGACTTCCCTGCACACCTCCCTGAATGAATTCCTCTGTTAGATGCTGGTATCCTAAGGCATAAGGACAACCCAAGTCACCTAGGCTCCTGCAGGCCTATGCTGCTATGGATGAGAGCCCTCCCTCCTGGTATTGTGAGAACTGTTGAACAGCAACCAGTGCTCTCAGTGCTCCCCGAAGGTAACAGGTTGCTAGGTCACAAAAAGGAGGAGTCCAGCACAATTAGGTCACTTCTCTAAAGCACCTGTGAGATCAGAACTGAGAAGCAACCAGCCACGTTCTCCCAACAAGATCCCATGTTTAGCCCTACATCTTTCCCCGCCTCCTCATATGCATAACCTGTATTACCACGACATCTAACATGCTTGGAGAACAGCTCACACCCCCAGTACCCAGCTCTTCAGCAGTCTCCACCATCCAGAATGCAGCCAATGAGCAGGAAATGAAGGAAAGAGTTTGAGCGGTCAACAGAAACGCCATAGATCCTGTTCATGGCTCTCCTGAGACAGGGCACTACAAATTCTTTCCTTTCACACGTTTTCCAAAGTGTAATTTCCCTGGGGACACAGATTGTGCTCTCTTGGTCTGATTCTTATATTAATGGTTTCAGTCTGGCCCCATAGTTAGATGGCTCTCTTTTTTCTTTTGAGATGGAGTCTCACTCTGTTGCCCAGGCTGGCGTGATCTCTGCTCACTGCAACCTCCATCTCCTGGGTTCAAGTGATTGTCCTGCCTCCGCCTCCCACATGGCTGGGATTACAGGCACGCGCCACCATGCCCAGTGAATTTTTGTATTTTTAGTAGAGACAGGGTTTCACCATGTTGGTCAGGCTAGTCTTGAACTCCTGACCTCGTGACTGCCTGCCTCGGCCTCCCAAAGTGCTGGGATTACAGGTGTGAGCCACCGTGCCCGGCTAGATGACTCTCTAAGTCACAATATGGTGAAATCAAAAAGGTGGATTTTTTTGGAATCAGCACCCTTTCAGCAAGTTACTGAACTTCTCCAAGCCTCCATTTCCTTTTTCTGAAAATACAGTCTTTTCACTTCCTTTAGGGATTTTGTGAGATGAGAGATTACACATTGAAAAGCCATGGAGCTCAGTGGTTAAGAGTGTGACTCTGGGGCCAGACTGCCTGGGATCAAATCCTAGCCCTGTCCCCTCTTGCTCTGTGACCATGGACAAGTTACTTCACTTCTGTGTCTGGGCCTTCTCATCTGCAAAATGGGGATAACAACAGTAGTGCCGACCTTCTATGTTACTGTGAGGATTACATGAGTGGACACATGTGACGAGCTTAGAATACGGGATACAGGGGAAGCACTCAATGGATGTTTGTGATTATTAGTCATTGCTACTATGTGTACATTTCCAGCCCATCACCTGACACATAACAAGTCCTCAAAACAGCCTACTGACTAAAGGAAGCTGGAGGATTTTATTTCTCAGGCCACAGCTTGTTCAAAGCAGCAAGAAATGACAGCTAACAGCGTTAGAAGGGCTTAAAAATTTATAACACAAAAAGCAGGCATAAAAACTTAACACTGTAGTGTGGGGCCGTTTAACATTGGGACCAACGTTCATCACATCTTGGAGTCACTCCCTGAGGGCACAAGCACTGTAAGAACACTCATGGATCTCGAGTCATCAAGAACATAGTCAGATCTACTCAGCTCTGTTTAAGAAAACAGGAAACTGGCCGGGTACAATGGCTCACACCTGTAATCCCAGTACTTTGAGAAGCCGAGGGGGGTGGATCACCTTAGGTCAGGAGTTCAAGACCAGCCTGGCCAACATGGTGAAACCCTATCTATACTAAAAATACAAAAATTAGCTGGGCGTGGGTAGCAGGCGCCTGTAATCCCAGCTACTCAGGAGGCTAAGGCAGGAGAATTGCTTGAACCCAAGAGGTGGAAGTTGCAGTGAGCTGAGATCATGCCATTGCACTCCAGCCTAGGCAACGAGAGGAAACTGTCTCAAAAAAAAAAAAAAAAAAAAGAAAGAAAAAAAAGAAAATAGGAAACTGTGTGAAATGCTTTTCAAATGCTTTGGTCTTGAAGAGTTAAAATTTTATTGCAATGACAGTGTTTTGGCACTTACAAGGCACGAATGTGCTGCAATCCTGAATGCCTCTGTGGTCTGATGGGCTGAGATTTCAGCAGAGGCAGATTACTACGAAGCCAAAGTAGCGTAAACTTCAGGCAGCCTCTACTTGTACAGGTTGATTCCAAAACTTCTGGAGGGAGCCTGGCAATGTGTTCACACGGACGTGTGTGTTTGCCAAAGTAAGATTAGTCACTGTCAGTTGATACCATTGTCTCTTTCCACTGCAACTGACCACATGCCCCCATGCATCGGGTGGGCATTTTGGGGACCTTGATGAAGTAAATTGAGTTGGGGATACAGTCAGCTGGGCTCAGTGGTTAGCAGTCACGTCCACTTAGAGTTAATATATCACTAACAATCCCTTATACCAATGACATCCAGAAGGACTCCTATTGCAAAATATGTTATGACACAAGGGTTCAGGTCAGAGGTTATATCAAGATACGAACGGGCATTACCGTGCTCAACACCAGAGGCGCTGCTGGGAGCAGAGGAGAAACGAAACTCATGACTGACGGAGTCAGAAGCTAGGCTTGTGGAAAGTTCTTCCAAATCTCACTACTCAGAAATGAAAGAAACGTGGCCACAATTCCCCCAAATTTGACAATAATCCTAATACTTGATATCACTAATAGTGAGTTATTAAGTTAAAAGAAAATTTCAAAACCACTGGAGAAAAGAAAAACTTTTGGTTAACTATTTTAAAGGGAAGACTGAATTGTTCCTTTAGAAAACAGTACAGAATCATTGTCATAGGAAGAGGTGATCAGAGTCAAAAAAAAAAAAAAAAAAAGATGGGGAAAATAGTATTGTCAAGGTGTGTAAGGCAGTTAAAGTTATTGATTTGTGATATGTGTCAGCTTTAAAAATTTTTTCTTATTTTAAATAAATGTTCCCTTTTCCATCTCATTGTGCATTTGTAATTTTGGATTCTTTTCCTTAACTATATTAACTTCAGGTGTCAGGAAACCTGGATCACTCCTGACAGTGGCCTAGTGATCACGTGGGCTTGACCTTGACATTGAGTAACAGTGATAGTAACTTCTATTATATTGAGCAACCGCACTGTGTCTAAAAGGGGGAGGAGCGCAGTACGGAGTATGTATGTCTCCTGCTCATCAATGTCATGAGCCCAGGGAGGAAAGCACTGAGAGCCCAGGAAGGGCTCGACAAGTAATCCCTCATCCATATGCAGATGACTTTCAAATCCTTATCTTCAGATCCAGTATCCAATTTTTACTTTACCACTTTATTATTCCACAGATACCCCAAACTTGGCCCCTGTCCTGTGTCCCTCCCTCTCTCCACTGAAGCTCCAGCATCTACCCTGCTGTGAGGGCCAGAAATGTGAGTCCCCATTCACCTACCCCTCCCTGCAACCCTCCAAGTTGCGAATCAACTTCCAAATCTGTCACTGCTGCTTTCCTCTACAGCCACCCTCACGTCCCCAAGCTTGCCTTGCCTCGCCTCTTCCCTGGAGTACTCCATGGCGCCCTTGCGGGTTTCCTCCTCACACCCCTCTCTCTCCAGCCAGAGCAAGCCCTCCTTTCAGAGCACAGTTCTGACCACATCAACCTCTGCTGCATCCCTCCAGCCTTTAAGTTCCTGTTCTTTTCAGCCTCAGGGCCCTCACACATGCTGTTCCCTTTCCCTGTACCTCCCTCACCCCCGCAGCACCCTCCCTCTGCTAGTCAAGTCCTCCTACCCAACTGGGTCACAGGCCCCTGTTTAAGAAGGCACATGGCTCTCCTCTATGGGTGGACTGCATGGAGGTTATGCTGTTTAATGTGCGTCTCCTTCACTAATCCACTGACGGTCACCTACATCTCATATCCTTAGTCCCTCGCACAGCTCCCCACATGACACACTCAAACATGGCTGTGAGAGTAAATGTGTGCGTTTGTGCTATTTTTGGAAGGGAAGCAATTTCCCCGGTGGTCCCTCTCTTCAGCCAAGGTCCTGATGGAGGATACCAGTTAAACTGGCGCCGGTCCTGGGGAAACCACAGAGAGACGCTGTTTCTCCATGTTGAAGGGGCCCCTACGCACAGCCTGACCCCTTCCACTGCCCTCAGTTTCTGACCTTCTTGGCCTTTGGAGAAAAGGCGGCTCCTCAGTGCTCTGGCTTTCGCTGGCTCCAGGACGCTGCATCTCGTTCTAGGGGACCCTGACAGGCCTCACACACACCCTGGCTTGTCAGGCCCCGGAAGGGCTGCCTGACCCGCTAAGAGCCGCCACCTGTGAGGTGAAGCTGGACAGGAACATAACACTTCCATGCTGCAGACCCAGAAAAGCACATTGCAAGTGCTTCTAAATTTATCTGCTGGCGAGAAATCTAAAAATACCAAAGGTGATGTTTAGTCCTGAGAACACCAGAGTGGCTGGGATAGGCCTCAGCTGTCCTCATCATTACCCTCAGCTCCAAACCAAACCGAATAAGCTCACTCTAAAACATCTCATCTTGCAGCATATAAGGGTTCTTCAAACAAGTCCCTCGGCCACTCCCAAAACCAGATTAAGGCAGAGCGCCTCATGTAAATAGAAATGCTGAAGCCGCTGCTAATATTTTGAGAGAAGGAGAGAGAGAACACATATTACTTTCAGAGATAAGCTGAGGTTGTTCTCCAGGGCCGAGTATAAAATCTTTTTTGAAAAGAAGGTGTCCATTTATACGGGAGGCACTTATTTAAGCTCAGCCCCAGTTACTAGTATTCTTCCCTAGGGTAATTATCACACCTTTTCTCTTTTGAGATAAAGCCTACAGCAAAGGATGGAACAAGTGCTACAGGTGAGCAATCAACAACCACTCTGCTGGAGCAGGACTTCTAATGACCTGTTCATTCAGAGAAAGCCAGTGGGGGCCGGGTGTGGTGGCTCACACCTGTAATCCCAGCACTTTGGGAGGCCAAGGTGGGTGGAGCACCTGAGGTCAGGAGTTGGAGACCAGCCTGGCCAACATGGTGAAACCTCGTGTCTACTAAAAATACAAAAATTTGCAGGTCATGGTGGCACACGCCTGTAATCCCAGCTACTCAGGAGGCTGAGGCAGGAGAATCGCTTGAACCCAGGAGGTGGAGGTTGCAGTGGACTGACACTGCACCACTGCACTCCAGCCTGGGCGACAGAGCAAGAATCCATCACACACACACACACACACACACACACACACACACACACACACACACACACACAAAAGCAAGCAAGCAAGCAAGCAAGCCAGCCAGCCAGCCAGCCAGTCAATGGAACAGCAGGTGGTTCTGCCTGGAAAGGGATCTTCAACCTGACACAGCATCTCCAGATACCCCTAAACGGTCCCTTTTTGGTTAAACACTGGAATCCCAAGAAAACACACCTTGTCCATTCATTTCAGAGGGTCTCTACGAGGCAAGTGATGTTGGACTTAGGACAAGAAGATTCAGGCTCAAATTGGTGAGTTTTCTGCACTATAAACCCAGGGTGGTGACTGCTGTGGGGGTCACCTTGAGAATTATAAGGGATAAACAAGATGAAAGCACATTGATGGCCATTCCACAGGGCTTGACAGGGATACGCAGCTTCGGAACCCAGTTTCTGGCTTTTGTGCCCAGGAGAGCATTCAGTACCTTATTATTTCTGGATCAAAAAGGTTATTCTCTAAATTGTTTTCAGGGTCAGATTGGTTTGCAGTCCTCAGAGTTCCCATTTGTTCTTTCATCTCTCAGCTGGTCTAAGAGAAAATAATCCCAGTCCTCTGAACAATACTGTGTATGAGGTTCTACTATTCTCTTTTTGGAGGCAGGGTCTCACTCTGTCACCCAGGTTGGAGTGCAGGGGTGCAATTATGGCTCATTGCAGCCTTGACCTCCTGGGCTCAGGCAAGCTTCTCACCTCAGCCTTCCGAAGTGCTGGGATTACAGGCGCGTGCCACTATGCTGGGCTACTATTCTCATTTTATAGGAGAAATCGCCTCAGAAGGGGTAACTGGTGTTAGGTTACAAAGCTAGCAAGTGGCAGAGCTGGGGCCTGAAACACAGGCCTAAATGATTCTAAAACCATGTTATTAAAAGAAAGAGAGAGAAAAAAGAAAGAACAGAAAAGGCCCAATTTCTTAGCAAGTGAAACTACATGCACTAAAATTAAATCTGTATTCTTGATTTACAAATGGTCCAGGAACTGAAAGAGTTAACAATAGCTCACTGTCAGTGGAACAATTTATACAGGAGCCCATGTGCATTTTCTTGCTCAAGGGGTTCTGGAACCTTCCCTGGAATTAGGTCAGCAGCTGGAGAGCAGCTAGCAGTGGAAAGAGGAGTAACAGAATGACCAGACACCCCAACCGCTTCTGGCGCTGGCTCTGAAAGGCTGGCTCCCGGACAGACAGAGCGTCCCATTGGGCTGGCTCCCGAGCACCTCAGCGGTCTCCCGGGTAGGATGTGGTCTGACCACATTCTTTTAAGTGTATGGTAGCTCCTTACAAGCCACCTGCCTGAGAAGGCAAGCCAGCACTCCAGCAGCAACCTGCACCACCATCAGGCCCCCCAGAGAGTGCCACCTCCTGCCCCTTGGGGCCCAGGCTCCCTGGAGATGCAGAGGCTCTTTTGGCCTCATACACAGCCCAGTCATTGTAACCCAGACCATCGGACAAGGAGGATGTCTGGAGAATATCTCAAACGCCCTGAGAGGTGGAGTTGTTACAACACACATTTCATGTAGACGGTGATATCAGTCATGCCACGAAAGTGGGAGAGATGCCACCGGGAGGGCGCACCTGACTCAGTTTCTTCATCTGTCAAATAGAGGTTATGACAGGACTTTGCAACTCTATGGAGAAACAAGTGGATCTGTGTGAAGCACTCAGTGTCTGATGATGAACACACACTCATTATGTCCAGCTATTTTTACTACTATTTCTTACCACCCCTATAATGAGTAATAAGAAATCATAGATTTTCTGTGTAAAAGGCATCCTCACTGTCCTCAGCAAGGGACTTCCCCCAGCACTGCTGACGTTAAGGCTGAGTTCTCCTCCAAGGTGGGGCAGGTTGGAGGCCACGACCCGGTTCCCACACGGTGCTAGGGTGTGGGTGCTGCCTGTTATGTGGTGAATGGATAAACATGCTCTGGAAACCGAGGGGGCTTGAGGTCCCAAAATTTACAACAGCAAAGGGGAGGGGCTGATGCTGGTCACAGAGTGATGAGGGAAACTACTACCTGAGATACTCCCATGCATGTGGCTTTAATTCCTTGATCTCCAGCATCCCCAAACCCTCAAGGGCCATGTGGAAGGCTAGACAGATGACCATGTCGCATGCCCTAGAGATCTTCCAGAGCAGCTGGTCTCACCAGACTTGAGGCTGCTTCTTCCCAGATATGCTGACACAGAGAAGAGGCTTCTGCAACCTGTTCACTAAGCGGGTCTGAGATTAGACTGTAACCTCGATGAAGGTGAGACCGGGTCTGTTTTACTTACTAGGGTATCTGTACTCTAAGGCTGAGTCGGCACTTGGCACATAGTCCATGTTCAACAGTATTTGTCGCATGAAGAAAGGAATGACTAGAAAAGCCAAATAGATGTGTGTGTTTTAAGGACCTACCATGTGACACACCTGCGCTAGGTGCCACAGGGGCATGATCATTTCTTCTCTGCACACAGCCGCAAGGGAGAGGTGCTTATGGCTCTCCTTTAAGAGAAGGACACTGAGGTTAGGAGGTCAGTGTCCCCTCAGACCAAGGGCTCATGACTGGTGGGTGGCAGAGCTCAACCTCCCCCAGGTTTCTGATGCTGCTGTATGGATCCTCTTAGAAGGACTGGCTAATTTTCAGCGTCCAGATCAAAATGAAAATGGGAGGCTCCTTGTTCAAAAATTAAGAATTTCAAGGCAGGGATAGCTGATCATCAAGTCAAGTGTGGAGCCCTTCTGAGTGGGGGACCCCGTGTGACAGCACAGGCTGAGTGTCCATGAGGCTAACCCTGTCTGAGAGGCTGAGGGTGATGCCACACTTACAAGGCACAGTCAGCCCCCATGATGGCCCTAATGGTTTCCATGTTGCCAAGCTCCAGCCCAACTCTCCAAATGACTTCTCCAGAAAGGCCGCTGCAGATTATCTTACCCTCCTTTCAAAAAACAAAGACTGGAAAAATCCTCACCAGAAGAGCTCAAAATTCCATATTAAAAAGAGGCCTGCACTCGCGCGAGCCTGCCTTCTGGACGGTGTGCATTTGCATGAGGTCACGTGAGCACAGACACTGTCTGTGGAAACAAGCTCGCCTGGCATTTGGAAACTAACTGGGACCAGACCCTTGGTCGAGGAGCCCCAGTTACCACAGAGCAAGTCTCCTGATTAAAACCAGGGCACTGAGGTTCCTGGGTTTCACTGAATAAACACACCCAGTTCAGGCTGACTGGTTTCAGCTGATGGGGAGAAATGAGTCTATTTGAAATAACCTGTGTCTGGGGCCATCCTGACCCAGGGCTCTGAGGGTCTGGGGCTTGGCTCTCTGAGGTTTAGAAGCCCATCTTTGGGAGACTCTTGAGACAAAGCAGAGCTGTATTCGGTCAGCTAAAAAGCTTTGGGGAGTACAGGCCCCAATCATTCATGAGGAGGAATGGAAACAATTAGACTGATTCCAGGGATGTGTTCTGGGTTCCCATTCTCCTCTCCTGGCATCCAGTGCTTGTCTCCTCCATCCCTCCTCCCCTGCCTCAATCATAGCTCACCCTCGGCGCTGGGCAGCCATGGGCAGGGAGAGAAGGGCACATTCTGGCTAGCCGTGGCCCGGAGGCTTTACTGTGGTAAGTATAGTTCTGAAATGCGCAGGTCTCCTTAAATTCAACTTCCCTTTTCCTATCAGAAATGACACGAGCAGCCACCCTCCAGGTTTCCGGCTGCCTTTCATGGCAGGATCTCAGTGCTTCTGACACACAGAATTCCCAACACCTGTGCCAGCCAGGTGCCGGGCATCTACCCTTCACAGTGGAGGTAGCTTAGCATAACTACTTCAAGGTGAGCTTATGTGGCAATTTCTAATCAGTCATCGTCAAACTGCTGATTAAACGTTTGCAGTTAAAATGTTAAGAACAAAAGAAAAAATGTGTTGCTTTGTTTCATCCAACACTTGACATGACAAGAACTAACTTTGGGATCAAGTAGCCAGGGCTGCTAGAACAAGGCTAAAAATGCCGAGGAGGAGGGGAGACAGCCCTCACTGACGGCACCCAACGTGAGCCTGTGTTTTGTGGTCAGTCCCAGATTCTAGCCATCAGAGTGGCACTGATCACACGGACACTGCAAAAGTCGCAAACGGCTCCCTTTCATCCTCTCTTTCAACCACCAGCAAACCAGGGCCCTCTGGATACACAGGAACTCCTCACAGTAGGTCGGCACTTGCCTTTCAGCAATGATTTCATTTTAGACTCAACTTCAGTCCAGCCCAGCTGACTATAATCAGAGTGGATGGGCTGAGCCTTCTGCTCCTCTGGGAGGTAAGAGATACTCACTGGATCGTCTCCTGCACTCTGCTCTTTTGCTACCCCAAAACCCACAGGCTTGTCAGTGACTGAGTGGCAAACATGTGTTTGCCGCAAATATTTCATCATCAACTACCAGGCTGAGCAGTGGAAATAGCAAGGCCAAGTTACTGTTGCCACTGGTGCTGCTGAAGCCCAGCATTAAGATAATCTATGAGCCCCAGAATATGGTCTTTAAAAAAAAAAAAAATACAGTGTGTACTTGAATGTGATAAAAAGCACAACAATAACAACTGCACACACAGAGTTTCCAAGAATAAATAAAGCTTGGCTGGGCCTGTCCTAATTGACTACATTAAGGGTATACAAAGGACCTGTGTGTGCCCGAGACAGTGGTAGCACGGAAGATTTGTGGGAAGCTTGTGATACAGTTCTTACCCTGGACACACTAATGACCTCACTGGGGAAGCCCGGGGAGGCACATGGGAAAGAACAGAAAGATCTGGACGAAACACTCTGGCCCCAGCAGTGTCTGCTTCAAAACTACCGTGCCTGAGGTACTCAGGGCGGGAGAGGCACAAAGCCTGTTTGATTCTGCTCCGCTCATAGGTAACTGACTACGAAACCAACAGAACTAGAACAATTCCAACCAGAGACACACGCAAGAACCCCTGGTACTTCACGCCATAGGTTTTTGGATGTTTAATAAAGACACGGCCTCTCTTGGGCAAGTTAAACATGTTACCTTTGCCATCTGTTTGTATTCTAGATGTGCCTGATGAGCCTGGCTTAGGCAATCTTGCCCTCTGATTCCACTGCCCTCTGTTCAGATCCTCATCACAATCATTAGTATACTGTTTACAGGCTTTCTACCCTGGAGACTCTAATCTTCCTGAGCAAGGGAGCTGGGGTTTGTCGCCTCTCTCACAGCTTGTATTTTTCCCTTGATTATGCTCGGCCCACAGACTGCTCAACAAGGGGGCACTGGCAATGGGAGTGCAATCATAGTAAGAGAAACCCTTGGCCAATGAAATTAGCAATGGGCCAGGCATGGTGGCTTACACCTATAATCCCAGCAGTCTGGGAGGCTGAGGCAGGAGGATTGCTTGAGTATAGGAGTTCGAGACCAGCCTGGGTCACATGACAAGACTCCATCTGTACAAAAAAAACACAAAAATTAGGTGCCTGTAGTCCCAGCTACTCGAGAGGATGAGGTGGGAGGATCACTTGAGCCCGAGAGGCCGAGGTTGCAGTGCACCAAGATGTTGTCGCCACATTCCAGCCAAGTCGACAGAGCAAAACCCTGTCTCACGTAAAAATAAAATTTAAAAAATGGCTTAAAAAAAATTTATTTCAGATTTGGGGATACATGTGCATGTTCATTACATGGGTATCACACACATAATGTGGGGATTGGGCTTCTAGCATACCTGTCATTCGAATAGTGAACACTTTACCTAACAGGTAACTTTTCAACCCTCACCCCAACTCCTGCCCTCCCCAAGACCCCCTTGCCCACCTTTTTTTATGAGACATAGTCTCGCTCTGTCACCCAGGCCGGGTGGAGTGCAGTGGCGCAATCTTGGCTCACTGCAACCTCCAGCTCCTGGGTTCAAGTAATTCTCCTGCCTCGGCCTCCCAAGTAGCTAGGACTTCAGGCATGTGCCACCATGGCCAGCTAATTTTTTTGTATTTTTAGTAGAGACAAGGTTTCGCCATGTTGGCTAGGCTGGTCTCAAACTCCTGACCTCAGGTGATCCATCTGCCTCAGACTCCCAAAGCGCTAGGATTTATAGGCATGAGTCACCATGCCTAGCTCCGCTTTTTGTAATTCCCAGTGTCTATTTTTCCCATCTTTATGTCCATGCATACCCATTGTTTAGCTCCCATTTTTGAGTGAGAACATGTGATACATGATTTTCTGCTTCTGAGTTAGTTCAGTTAGGGTAATGGCCTCCAGCTCCACCCATGTTACTGCAAAAGACATGATCCCAAGGAATGACTTATTTTAAAGGCAACCCAGAGATCATTTAGAAAAGTCATCCCCAACACTTTCCCAAGGAGGAAGCATGGGGTCTGAGGGACCAAGGGACCGGTCTAAGGACACTCAGTTGGCTCGTGGCAGGGCCAGGACAGACCTGAGTCTCAGCTATTAAATATACAACGATGTCATAATCAAAATTCCAACTTAGATTTCTAGGCAGTTGAAAGAAGGTGGTTTTACAGGACTGTGAATCAGCCAGTAAGTACACAGTCCAAGAGTCCAGGGGATTATTTTCCATTTAATGCCAGCTGGGGAGTCAGAACTCAATGTTCTGAGTCAGGAGGTGACCCACAATGTGATAAGGATCCAGCATGCTGCTGCTCTCAGGTCATCCTTGGGCAGCTTAACCACTAGTCCAAGTAATCTATAAACCCCACTGTTTGGAGAAACAAGATGTTTTGATGGAGAAATACCAAGAAGTGTCATCTCAGGGCTAAGGAAGGAAGCTTGCATGCCTTTCAAAGGAACTGCCCAGTTATTACCCTGAGTCAGCTGTAATGTCAAAAGCACCTCTTCCCAGCCTGAAATCCTGGAGCCAGAGACTGGCACTGTCTTAGCAAGGATGATGGCCAAGGCCCCTGGAGCTGGGGGATAACATCTGGTCAGCCCTACAGAGTAACAGGGACAGCACTGGAGTAGACACCACCTCGAACTCTAGAACAGATGACCCAGGGCAAGGCAATGAAATGAAAGAAAATGCTTCCTGGATCTGACACACAAGAAGCCTTGGCTCAGGACTTCTTCCCCACAACCCCACCGACTTCAGGTGGTCACTATACAGCCAGGTGAAGAAGGTCACAGAGACCTGCCCCTTTATGATAAAGTCAGAAGAGACCCCAAAGCTTAGCGGGGCCTCTTTTGGCTTTATCATAAAGGGGCAGGTCCCATCAGGACCAGCTGATGCCTGTGCTGGCCAGTATCTAGGCAGCAGTGAAGGAGAAACCTAGGTGTGAGATAGCTCCAAGTCAAGGACAGGTTTGGGACAAAAAAGGAACAGCCAACATACACCAAGTACATGCAGTGCTGTCTGTCACCTCTGAAGTCATTATCAAGGCGGACTGTGGAGTTGGCCAGACCTGAGTGTGAGCTTCCCACTGTCACTCTTCACAATGTGTGGTAAGTTATTTAACCCCTCCCAGCCTCTCTCTTATCACCTGGACAATGAGATACCACAACTATTTTATATTTATCTTATTTTATATGAAGTCTTGCTCTGTCACCCAGGCTAGAGTTCAGGGGCATGATCTCTGCTCACTGCAACCTCTGCCTCCTGGGTTCAACCTAAGTAGGTTGGACTATAGGCATGTACCACCACGCCCAGCTAATTTTTGTATTTTTAATAGAGATGGGGTTTCACCATGTCGGCCAGGCTGGCCTTGAACTCCTGACCTCAGGTGATTCACCCACCTCAGCCTTCCAAAGTACTGGGATTACAGGCATGACCACCATGTCTGGCCACTTTTTAGAGAGCAGGTGTATTAAAATGAGCTAGTGAGTATAAAGCATTTAGTTCAGTACTTGGAACATACTAATCCCTTAGCACACGTTACTTAATTTTATTTTAGTCTTAACACACAGCTCACTCCCTGAGATCTCTAACAGAGCTGCATACGATTTATGTCTCCCCCAAATATGTGCACAGATGACCCAAATATAATTTTAGTTCTGGCTTTGGAAGGCACTCAGGTTTCTGAGAAAAGAGCAGATTTTATTTCTTAAGGATGCTACCCTTGGGCTAACATTTGAATACTTTGTATTTCCTGGGGAATCAAAGTCAGAAGGCAGGGTCCTAAAAAATGTACTCAGTGGCCGAAGCAGTCTGGTTGATGATTAAAACCTTATCCCTGGATGATCTCCGAGCTGAAAAGGCCATTTCAGCTGTAGACCATTTCAGTGCCTCCACCGGTGTACAGAGATTTATGACAAAAGTCACTTGGATGGACATACCTCACCACGGCAGAATCTCTTCTCCAAAGCAAAGTAGAGCTTGGAAGCCCAAGGTGCCAGGGTGGGCTGGCTGCCTCTTGAATTCTCTTGCCTAACCTTCACTGAAGACTTACCCCACAGGCAGGACTCTAATGTGTGTCCACATTAGAGGTCTGTGGAACTCTCTAGAACATACCAGACTAACTTTATGTCCCCTGGAAAAGCTCAGCTCACTACTGAGAATGCCTTACGTCTGGTTAGCAAGCAGCACATTCAAGCTTGCCAATCTTCCCCAACACCATTTGTATCTTTCTTTCAGCCAATGTGCACCAAAATCTTCCACAAATTTTACTTTGCGCCATTTAAAGGTGTTTTACTGGCTAGGCATGGTGGCTCACACCTGTAATCCCACCACTTTGGGAGGCTGAGGTGGGCAGATCACCTGAGATCAGAAGTTCAAGACCAGCCTGGCCAACATGGAGAAACCCTGTCTCTACTAAAAGTACAAAATTAGCTAGGCATGGTAGCAGGCGCCTATAATCCCAGCTACTCGGGAGGCTGAGGCAGAAGAATTGCTTGAATCCAGGAGGCGGAGGTTGCAGTGAGTTGAGATCTCACCACTGCACTCCAGCCTGGGCAACAAGAGCAAAACTCCATCTCAAAAACAAACAAACAAACAAGGATGTTTTACTTTGGGTCAAGTCATTGCAAGGGAGAATGAACAGCTGCGTATTTCTTATTCCACAGAAGCCAAAGCTTCTTAAATGTTTCTAGACAACTCATGAGAGTGTGCTATGTTCAACTGAAGTTCAACAGGAAAAAGGAGAAACATTTCACCGACCAATTGGAAAAAAAAAAAAACTGGTTTAAGCAAGAGAGTAAGGATAGACTTTAAAGGTTACTACTTCTTTTCTATCTCAAAGAAAATGAAAACCTATTAGAGACAATATTGCTTTATCCAGAAAGATGCCTGTGAATTGAGTGTATGTATCATTGGGATGCACCCGGATGCAAAGCCAACAACAAAAAGCAACAAAAAGTGGCTTAAACAGCCAGGGCGTGATTGTCTCCTATAAGAAGACTTGGGTAGGGTAGTTTCAGGGTTGGTTGGTTCTGTGACTCAACAGTGTCACCAAGGACCCAAGTCATGTCCTTTCTCCCACCTCAGCCTGCATCAAGATGTTGGGTTTTGCCTGATTTTCCCTGCAGTCATGAGATGGCAGCTGCCGCAGCTCTAGACATGATGTTCGCATATGCCATTCAAAAGTCTTAAGAGAAGACCCCAAACCGAGGGTAAAGAAATCCTTCCAGAGAAGCTCCACCTAGCATCCTTCCCTCAGGCCTTGATGGTCTGAACTGGGTCACATGCCTGTTCTGAAATCAATCACTTTCAAGGGGCTAGAATCATGACAGCATTCAGGACAGTCGGGACTCACCTCTGAGCCAGCAGAGAAAGCCCAAACTTATACACCCATTGCTTCTGACACTGAAAGAGCCACAGTTTTGCTAGCAATAATGAAGGCAGGGCAGAGGATTTCTGAATATCCCTCTGGGAAATAACCTGACAGTATCGACAGGGTTTCACAGCCCTTCAGGGCTTCTAACAATCTAAGCTACATACCTGGCCAGAAAGGCATGCAAAACCCATCCAAATAAGATGAGTCTGATGTCAAATACCTTCTTCATCATGAAAGCACATGATCTGGATAATAACCAGATGCAACACACAGACCTTGTTTGGAATCTGATTCAAACTAATTTATATTTTTGAGGCAAGCAGGTAACATTGAGTAAGTACTACGTTGTGTTAAGAAATTATTAATTGCGCTTTGGGAGGTTGAGGAGGATAGATCACTTGAGGTCAGGAGTTTGAGACCAGTCTGGCCAACATGGTGAAACCCCGTGTCTAATAAAATACAAAAATTAGCTGGGCATGGTGGCATGCACCTGTAATCCCAGCTACTCGGAAGGCTGAGGCAGGACAATCACTTGAACCTGGGTGGCAGAAGTTGCAGTGAGCTGAGATTGCACCACTGCACTCCAGCCTAGGTGACACAGAGAGACTCCATCTCAATTAAATAAATAAATAAATAAAAGAAAGAAAAAGAAGAAATTATTAATCATGACAATGGCATTGTGAGAATTAAAGCAAGAAACTACATTAGGTTGTAAGGAAACGCTTTTTTCTCTCTGTCACCCAGGCTGGAATGCAGTGGTGCAATCTTGGCTCACAGCAACCTCTGCCTCCTGGGCTCAAGTGATCCTCCAACTTCAGCCCCCCACCCTCCCAGTAGCTGGGACCAGAGATGCGTACCACCCCACCCAGCCAATTTTTGTATTTTTTTTGTAGAGATGGGGTTTCGCCATGTTGCCTAGATGGGAACAAATGCTTACTTGCTTATGTATGTATGTATGTATGTATGTATGTATGTATGTATGTATGTATGAGACTGAATCTCACTCTGTCGCCCAGGCTGGAGTACAGTGGCACGATGTCAGCTCACTGCAACCTCTCCCTCCCGGGTTCAAGCAATTCTTGTACCTTAGCTCCCTGAGTAGCTGGGATTTCAAGTGCCTGCCACCACACCCGGCTAATTTTTGTGTTTTTAGTAGAGACGGGGTTTCACCATGTTGGCCAGGCTGGTCTCGAACTCCTGACCTCAAGTGATCCGCCTGCCTCAGCCTCCCAAAGTGCTGGAATTACAGGCGTGAGTCACTGCGCCTGGCCGCAAATGCTTATTTTTTAAAGGATACATACTGAAGTATTTAGGGATAAAATGTCATGATGTCTGGGATTTGCTTTAACCAAGTACAGCCAGAAAAGGGAGGCGCAGATAGCAAGCGTCAAAACGGAGTTAACAGCTCAATCTATGTGATGGATATACAGAGGTTATTACACAAGCCTATATACTTCTTAAATGTTTTTAAATTTTTATAATAAAAGCTTTAAAAGCATTTAGCAACTAGGGCATGGTATCTCTGGCCTGCCTTCTGTAAGCTCACTATACTTTAAGGCTGTTTCTCCTGGAGTCTTTCGCATTTGTTCTTCCCTTTCCAAGATCTTTGCACTATCGGCTCCTCTGTTCAAATGTCACCCTGTCACAGGGGCTTCCTCCCCCTGCATAATCCTCTCTCGTATTAGCCTAATTTTTGTTGTTCTTCAATACCATTATCACTATGTGAATTCATCCTGCTTGTTTATTTACTAATTATTGTCTATGTCTTCCACGTAGAACAATCTCCACGAGAAGAGTGACCTAGTATAGCATGCACAATCTTTCTCCAGGGCCAAATTAGTACCAGGTGTATGGAGGGCACTCAAATATTTGAATGAATAAACTGAACTTTCTTTCTTCTGAACAGCCCTTACCAACACAAAGCAAAACAAATGACTACAAGCTAATGAGCACTTTACATCATCGTAAATTCCTTTTTTTTTTTGAGATGGAGTCTCACTCTGTTGCCCAGGCTGGAGTGCCATGGTATGATCTTGGTTCAATGCATCCTCTGCCTCCTGGGTTCAAACAATGCTGCCTCAGCCTCCCAAGTAGCTGGGATTATAGGTGTCCACCACCACACCTGGTTAATTTTTGTATTTTTAGTAGAGACAGGGTTTTATCATGTTGGCCAGGCTGGTCTCGAACTCCTGACCTCAAGTGATCCACCTGCCTCAGCCTCCCAAAGTGCCAGGATTAGTCATGAACCACCATGCCCAGCTACTTTACATAAATTCTTATTTAGTCCGCACAACAGTCCCATGAGGACAGATATTATTGTGCTACAATTAAAATCCCAGGCTTACTTTAACCCTCACACTAGTGGTAAATAACTGCCAGACAAGTTTCCAGCCCCTATTCCTGGGCCCATGATAGGCATCATCAATGGATTTCTGAATTCTTTCTTCTGAGGCTGAATTCACCACAGTGCTCCAGACAGTGATGACTGACCGGGCTTGGTCCATGAGGTGATATCTACTTGTCATTCCCACAATAAGTCATGCTGTTAAAAAACAGGTGCCAGTTAGACTGAGCTACCTTTCCAACAGTTCTTCCTAGGGTCTACTCCTGCCTCTTCAGGAAATGCAAAACCCAAGCCTACAAATAAACCTCAGCATTGGTCAGTAATGCTGCCAGACCACTGGATCAGCCTCCAGGAGGTTATTAAATAGCACAGCCCAGCTGCCAAAGCCTTCTGAGGCTTGGCATGCAAGTAGGGGCTCCTCTGTGGGGACCGCTGGCTGTCCCTGTCAGTTACAGATCAGAATTTCCAGCTCTGCTACTCTTTAGCTTCCCCTACACTTCTGCCAAGACAACACAAAGAGGCACAAAGACACCAAAGCAGGAGTCAGGGGCCTACGTCCAGGCAGGCTCAGCCTCTACTGGAGTGCCCGTGGCAGGCTGCATCACCTCCCTCCACCTCAAAGTCCACATCTGAAAAGTGCACTGATTCGGTCACAGAGTGCTTTCCAGTTCTTGTTCTGGTTTGTCCTTTTTTGTTGTTGATGTAGCCTGGGCTGGTCTCAAACTCCTGGCTTCAAGCAATCCTCTTGCCTCGGCCCCCTCAAAGTGTTGGGATTACAGGTAAGAGCCACCATACCTGGACTCTTTCCAGTTTTAACTTCAGATTCAAAGTCATAGTTCTTAGAGCTCTGGTATTATGTGCATAATCCCTGGCACAAAGAAGATATCCTATGAATATTTACAGGAGGATAGGAAAAATAAGAGCCTCTTAAGTGGTCCATCAGTGGCTCCTATCAGAGGAAGGTCTGAATGTGGTGGAGAATAAATGCTCTCCAAGACAGAACCAGTACTATACCTTCCAGTATGTGTTATTTCCCCATGGAGGTCCTGTGATAATGCAGGATTGAAAATCAGTGGGTCCACAGTTCTGCCATTTGCTGGCTATGTGACCTTAGGCAAGTTAAGCTCTCTGTTCCCTAGTTTCCTCACTTCTAAGGTGCAGATAATCATAGCACCAACATCATAGCATTGTTGAAATGGCAATATACTGCCTGTAAGAACCTAGAACAGTGCATGGCACATAGTAAATGCTTAATGAAGTCAGCTATTACTATTACTACTCTTACTACTGTATTGATCTATAGATTAGCCAGCCCAGGAGAGAGAGGATTCTGCTGCCTGGTCAAATGCTGGATAGGCCAGGTGCAGTGACTCATGCCTGTAATCCCAGCACTTTGGGAGGTTGAGGCAGATAGATCACTTGTGGCCAGGAGTTTGAGACCAGCCTGGCCAAAACAGCAAAACCTCATCTCTACTAAAAATGCAAAAATTAGCCAGGCGTGGTGGCACACACCCATAATCCCAGCTACTTGGAAGGCTGAGGCAGGAGAGTCACTTGAATCCAGGAGGTGGAGGTTGCAGTAAGCTGAGATTGTACTACTGCACTCCAGCCTGGGTGACACAGCGAGACAGTCTCAAATAAAAAAGCTGGATAAATGTTTACTAAATGAATGAAAGAATGAGGTAAAACCTTAATTCTTTCTTAATTCAACTCTTAATTCCTTCCAGGTCTTTCTCTTCTCTCTGTACTCTGACAGGCTAGCACAGTCTCCTACAATGTTAGATTTTATACAAAGGGTAAAGGGATAGTGGTGAGCTTTCTATACATTCCACTTAAACGTCTAGGAAAATACCAATTTTAAGTTGACAATGGAAACTTAAGTTTGTAGTTTTTAATCCTTAGACCACCCACCAAAAAAACCACAGAGATATAGTCAAAACCCATAATAGATACATTAAAACAGAATACTAAAAAATGTTCTGGCCAGGTACAGTGGCTCACACTTGTAATCCCAACACTTTGAGGAGCCAAGGCAGGTGGATCACTTGAGGCCAAGAGTTCAAGACCAGCCTGCCCAACATGGTGAGACCCCATCTCTACTAAAAATACTAATACAAAAATTAGTTAGGTGTGGGGGCACGTGCCTGTAGTCCCAGCTACCTGGGAGGCTGATGTACAAGAATCACTTGAATCTGGGAGGTGGAGGTTGCAGTGAGCCGAGATCACACTATTGTATTCTCTAGCCTGGGCGTCAGAGTGAGACCCTGTCTCGAAAAAAAAAGTTTAAATAATCTAAAGGGCCGGGCGCGGTGGCTCAAGCCTGTAATCCCAGCACTTTGGGAGGCCGAGGCGGGTGGATCACGAGGTCAGAAGATCGAGACCATCCTGGCTAACATGGTGAAACCCCGTCTCTACTAAAAAAATACAAAAAACTAGCCGGGCGTGGTGGCGGGCGCCTGTAGTCCCAGCTACGCGGAGGCTGAGGCGGGAGAATGGCGAACCCGGGAGATGGAGCTTGCAGTGAGCCGAGATCGGGCCACTGCACTCTAGCCTGGGCCACACAGTGAGACTCCGTCTCAAAAAAAAAAAAAAAAAAAAAAAATCTAAAGGCAGGAAAGGGGAAAAAGAGGAGCAAAAAACAGAACAAGCAGAAACAAATAATAAAATAATAGAACCTAGATCCAAATATATAAAGAATTAGGCTAAATGTAAGTGTTCTAAACATACCAGTTAGGGCTGGGTGCATTGTCTCATGCCTATAATCCCAGCACTTTGGGAGGCTGAGGCAGGCAGAGCATTTGAGGTCAGGAGATCAAGATCAGCCTGGGCAACATGGTGAAATCCTGTCTCTACTAAAAATGCAAAAATTATTTTGTATTTGGGCATGGTGGTGGGTTCCCGTAATCCTAGCCACCTGGGAGGCTGAGACAGGAGAATCACTTAAATCCAGGAGGTGGAGGTTGCAGTGAGCCGAGATTGCACCACTACACTATAGCCTGGGCGACAAAGAAAGACTCCATCTCAAAAATAAAATAAAATAATAGAAAACATACCAGTTAGGAGATAATGGATTATGAGAATAGATAAACAACAAAATGTGACTATTTGCTGCATACAAGAAACTCACTTGGAATACAATAGAGGCTAGTTAAAATTAAATGTATGGAAAAACACATTATGCAAACGTATCAAAAGAAAGCTGGAGTGACTCTAATATCAGATAAAGTAGACTTCACAGCAAAGATTACTAGGGATAAAGAGGGACATTGCAATCCTACTTTTTATATAAACATCAAAGAAGATGATCCTCTGTGTCCCACCCTAGGAATTCACACCCCTAGCCACTTGAGGGCCCAGTAGCAGGGGCCCAGTAGCAGGCTCTCACTCCCAGGCCTCAGGCACATTTGGTTATCTTCACTCGCCCCCGGTGCCTTTCCACTCTCAATTAGCTTTTGAAGGAAAGCAACCCCAAAAGTGACAGGAGTCAGGGACCTTGTTGGAAAAAGTCATCCTCAGCCCAGGATTACATACTCCTTCCTTGGGGGTAAACTGTCAACTCTATAGCATCGTCCTATACATGGGACTCTATATGTATGTTCCTAAGGATTTGAAAGAAAATTCCCTTATTTTCACTCTTCCCCCTTTCCCAGATATATTTCTCCCAAAAGAAACTATAGAGAAAAAACTTTAGAAACCAAATTATCCTGCCTGGGAGGAGGAGTTCTGGATCATGTTTTCTGCTTCTATGACCTTGGCAGAATCTGGTTTAAACAAGCCCCCGGCAGCCGCGCGTACATGGTTAGAATGCACTCTGTCTGCTGTCTCACTCCCAGACCCAGCTCCTCGCTGGCTGTTTCACATTTCCAACCCTCATTCTGCCTGCGCTCTGAAATGTGTCATCTAGCACAGCGTGTGAAAATATTGAGATTAAGGTGGCCTCATCAGCCCTAAGCAATTCTGACTCTGTCCAACTCCAGAATAAAGATTTGGTTTGTGCTAGGACTGGTCCTGCTGTCCAGACTGCAGACAGGCTGGATTGGCAGTCAAAGTCAGACAGATGGAGAGACCACGTGGGTCAGACAGGTTGGAAGGAGGCCCACTCAGTATCCCCCCTTCTGGAAAGACACTGGCCTCAGCATTCACGCAATCTTCCTTCTTCCCAGGCTTCCAGTTTTAAGAGTGATGAAATCTTTTATCAAGGGAGTACTTGCTTTTTTGACTGCGAGAAATCCTGCAATGACAGTCTCTATCCACAGCATCAGAGTGAGGGATTCAGGCTTTGCAGCTGGAGAGAGCCTGGTGTGAGGCTGGCTTTGATGCTCATTTGCTTGGGGACTGGAGGCAGGCTGCTTAACCTCTCCAAGCCTCTGCTGCTTCCTCTGAAAATTGAGGAGAATAGTATCTGCCCTTCTACTGGTGTGATGAGGATTAAATGAGACAACGTATGCAAAGTTCTTAGCGCTGTACCTGAGCTAGTAAGTGCTGAATAAACAGTTTCTGTTATTACTGCAACAGGATCATTCATTCCTCCAGAGCAGAAACCACCTTTTTGTTCTCCATGATGCCTCTAGAGATGCAGGCCACAGGGCAGGCATTCAAGGAACCCTTACTGGCTCTCAACATTCACACTATCTGGATCTAGTTAGCTGTAGGTACTTCAAAAGAAACATTTTATAACACCCCTCCTTGTCTGGTTTAGTTCTGAATTGGAAAGCAAATTGGCCACTTAGCCATCCAGAATCCTGAAAACACGTGGCCTCTCATATGGTCACACCTTCTATTTGCATCTGCAGCTTATTACAAGCAAAAATCTTTAAGATGAACTTTTCAATAATAATTGTCAACACTCAGTTTAGACCAAACAGTCTAACTAAAACTTCAAGTATGTCAAGGTAGCACTGGATCAGAGATAGACTAGAAGAGAATTAACATTTTAATTCAACTGGCACAATTTAAGATCCCATTAAGACAGCAATAAACCCAGCCTGCAAGCTATTCAGCACCTAAATGGCTCTCTCCTTCAAACCTGTAATCTGAATATTTAAGACACACTCTAAAGAAGTGCTTCTCTTTCAGAGAGGAAAGGTTTCATTAGAACAAATAAACACTGAAGTCAGTGAATATAACAAATAATTGTTCTAACAGCAGCAAGATACTCTCATTAATGGTCTGTTGAAACTCTTCAAATACAGAAGTTACCCTTGCCCTACTTAATGTGAAGATGTGTTTCTCTAGAAGACTGATTTTTCCATTCCACTTTTCCTTCCAGATCCATCTCCTTTCCCACTTCCCACTCTACCCGCCCTGTCCAGATCACCCAGCATCTTGTCTCCACAGCATCCAATCTTCCTCTTCTATCCACAGCCCACCTACAGTTCTCAGGCCATGAGGGCTCCCAACCTTCCCTCTCAGCATGGGGTGGAGCATGTGGCGATGGACTACAAGGACTGGTTCAATGATGAGGCACATGACCTAGGCCAGGCCAATCATAGACAATAAGACTGAAGTCCAGAATCTTTGAGCTATCAGAAGAAGCCAACTGGTCCCCTTTCCTACTCAGCTTCAAAGCTGAGGCTGCTGCAGCCACTTTATAACCACAGGAGAAAGGCTGCCAGATAATGGAGCCCACCCAGGAGCAGAATCCAGAAGGAAGAGTAAGCAAAAGAAACAGGGTCCCAAAGGTACCAGTGAACCTCTGAATCAAAGTGTACCTGAAGCCAACCCTACTTTGGGACTTTTAAACAAGCCAGTAAATTTCCTCTGCTTCAAATGGTTGAACTGTGTCTGTAGCCTGCAAAGAGTCCTGACACAGAAATGGTAAACCGAAGTGTACTTAGAAGCAACTTTGTGGTTTTTTAGCTATAAATTACTTAGGAAATGAGAATGATGCACTGGATTCCCAGAACTCCTTCCCATCTCTGTGCCCAAGTATGAGTCCAGGACTGGCTATTTCTGACCAAGTGGTTGCTGGCTGGGAAGTGCCAGGGACTTCACTCAGGGAATACTGCTTAGATAAACAGGTCTTGGGTAATGACAAAGCACTGATCTCACAGGATTCCTGACTTCCGGTCCCTGCTGGATCACTCTTGTAACCATGGAACCCCAAGTAAACCCTTCTGCACTTCATTTTCTTCTATAGGAAAAACCAAGCCCCCTGCCTCTAACACAGGGAGACTAGGAGCCACCACTGCCTGGTATTTTGGGCTTTGAGTTGGGTAGATCTAGGTTCAAATCTCTAGTCTACCCTAGATCCAAGATTAGGATTTGGGTCAAGAGGCCCAATCTCTCTGACCCTCAGTTTCGTCCTCTGTAAAATGGGAACAAATCAGAGTATTGTTTCACAGGGTTATTTTAAGAATTAAATAAGGTAAAGTTTCTAAAGTGTTTAGCAAGGCGCCTAATATATAGAAAGACACAATAAATGGTAGCTATAATAGCTTTGAGATCAAATGAGAAAGAATGTGAAAGTTCTTTGTAAAAAGCATCAGAAACTGTACCTATATTAGGGATTATTGTCATCACCTCTCATTCCTAAACTGGCCATGGTTATAACATCATAGTGTGGGGTAAAGGTAGTAAACGTATGAAATAAATTCAATTGATAAATTATACCCAATCCAGCAGAGAAAGATAGTTGTCAATGAGGCATAGGGGTGCAAACCCCATGCTATAACTGTCATTTCATCAACAGTTTCGAATACTCCCAAGAAATATGTTCGGGTGGTTCATGGAAAATGCTATCAATAGCGACCTGTTAAATGTTCCCCTGGAGGCCTGGAACTGTTCCCAAGCTGTGTGCATGCAGTTAGATCCCTTCGGAACTTTTCCAGAGCTACATCTGCAAAAGTACAAGTAAGATCCCCTTCCTGATTTTCCAGTTTCATTTAACAACTTCATGGGCAGGATGCAAATGTGCTTCTTTATGAATGAGAAATTTCAGTTGCTGAGCTTGGCAGCAGAGACTTCCAAGAAATCTAGCCTTCCAGTGGACCCCCTCCTATGTTCCACCAGCACATCCCATAAAATGAGGGAGTGCTGGGTTTCGAATGGGCCGCTTGCAGGAAAGACACAGCTGTGGCAAAACCAAAAAGATATTCCTTCCAGGTGTTGAAGAATAAAGTCCTCCTGATTGAAGGGACTTTGGCTCCTTTTCGGTTTGGAGGCATTTTAAAAAGCATACACGACAAGCCTAAAAAGTGCTTACCACAAACATATAAAAGGGTCACTTCAACTCACGTAAGTATTGCTTAACATGGAAAAAATTAAAGCTTGAAAAATCAGGACCATAAAATGCAAGGAGTAAGGAGTTGTGGAAAAACAACCCCATCTGAGGTTACAATACTCCTTCAGGAAAATAGATACACTGTTCTCTTATTCTCTTTTCTAACTGTAGCCTATACACCAGCCATGTGTATTTTGGACTCCTTCCCATCCTACCATGATTTCCGGTCTAAGTCTGGGTCCCATGGTAACTGGAGCAATTTGGCATGCTGGCCCCATACACCATGACTGGCCATGTGAGGGATGCCAAGTGGGTATCTCTTCCATAACAAACATCTCTCTCTTCTGGCTCTGTAAAGAGGTTACTCTCTTACTCATAAACTCTTACTAATAAAGTCTTCAGTTGATAAATAAATCTTCCCATCCAGCCTCCTTCACTCACCCAGAAGGCAATGATAGTCTTTCGCAGAGCCAGAAGATCCGCGTATTCAAGATCACATTGCATGGGGTAGAAGGGTTGCAAGACTGCGGGAAAAAGAAACATTAAAAAACCCAGCTTTGCCGCTAGCAAAAGTGTTAAGTAGTTCAGTAAAAGCCAAACCTCATTTGTGGAGTGAGCAGAAGTTATCCTTGGAAATGTATTTCCTGGTAAGAGTCCCAAGGATATGGTGATATGAGTCACAGGTTTTACAAGCCTGAGGGCTAACTTCTATTTATCTTTCAGATCTCAACACAAATGACCACCTCTGGGACTGTGACAACTCCTTGCCCCCAATCTGATTTTGTGGCCATGGTCTTCTCAGTATAGTATGCGATAGCCTGTATTACAACTGCCTGTTTGATTCTTGCTCTCTGACCTAGAGCTCCTGAAGGGCAGGACTGTAACTTTTCACCTCTATTCTGATGCAGCGCTTGACATAAAGGAGGCATCTGTAAGTGCACGTGATGTGGCTGTAGGCAGACCTAGCCCTAGACCACATCACAAATTTGGAGCATTCACCCTCTAACCTGTCCCAGCCTCCTGCATCTTCACTGCCACCTACCCACTGCACAGTTCTCCCTTCTCCTCCATGAAGACCTACCTTAAGGAAAGGCTACACTATTCATCATTCAGACTAAGGTCAAATAGAATCCTACATGCAAAATTATTCCCTCCAAAAATGTAACCCCCACACTCACACTCAGGCTATTATGCACCCATCTACCCTCCACCTAAGGGAATTAAGTTATAATTGGATAATTTTAGCCAATCACAGGGGTAGATATTTTGGTTGGGTTTTTTGAGAAGGAAAACTGGCTCCTCCTGCTGCTTTTGAAAGCACACAGTGACCCACTCCTGGCCCTCAGCAAACCCAGCATCCAGGGACCCCCCCAGCCCAGGGGAGTTGGTCCAGCCCAGCCCGCTGTCCAGCAATGCCTCTGTTGATTTTGCTAATAGAGCAAACAGACCCTCTTTGAAAAAGAGGCAAAGGCAGCAGAACTCTGCTTTCCTGCCCATTTCCTCTGCCTTATTAAGCAAGAAGAACTGGTTTCAGTTAAAAAAAAAAAAAAAAATCCTGAAAGCCACTGATGGAACAGTCTCTGAAGTGCATTCAGGGAGTCACAGGACATGGAAGGAAATGGAGAGCACAGGAACATGAATTATTGTGAGCACTGGGGAAATGCCTGCTTTGTCTGGGTGAGACACAGGCAAAAACTTTGAGGTTAACAGTGGCCATCCATAAACAGCTTTACCTTATTAAGCATTAAGGGTTTTACAAATATTTCTCGAATGATTTTACATGTGTTGTCTCAGTTGATTCTCCTAATTCAACCCTATAGCACAAGTACTATCACTTTAAAAAATAAACCGAGGCTCAGAAAGGTTTAATAATTTACCTACCCCCAGAAGTTCAAGAACAGGCAAAAGCAATTGAAGGTGGCAAGAGTCAGAATAATAGTTATGTGGGGTAGACACTAACAAGGAATGGCCATGAGGGTGTCTCCTAAGCAGGAGTGTTTTAAATCTTGATCTTGACCTGGGTAAGTTACATAGGGGCATGTCTGGGCAAAAATTCATCAAGCTGTGTATTTAAGACTCTGGACTTTATGCATCCTAATCTATAATAAAGGAGAAACAAAACAAAACAAACAAAATTCCCAAAAACTAAAAATAAAATAAAGGAAAAACAGGCTGGGTATGGTGGCTCGAGCCTGGAATTTCAGCACTTTGGGAGGCCAAGGTGGGCAGATCACTTGAGGTTAGGAGTTCAAGACCAGCCTGGCCAACATGGCAAAACCCTGTCTCTACTTAAAATAAACAAATTAGCTGGGTGTCGTGGTGCTCACCTGTAATCCCTGTAATACTCGGGAGGCTGAGGCAGGAAAATCGCTTGAACCCGGGAGGCAGAGGTTGCAGTGAGCCGAGATCGTGCCACTGCACTCCAGCCTGGGCGACAAGAGTGAGACTGTCTCAAAAAATAAAATACAATAAAATAATAAGATAGAGGAAAAACAAGCAATGCCTCCACCTCATATCACACAGTGAAGACCCCAAAATTGAACCCAGGTCTCCATAATTCCAAAACCTATGTTCTTGTCTCCTCTACTTTGTCAAATTCAGGAGACAGGGGCAGCACACGAGGATACGTGGATCTGCAAGCACACGACTGAGGTGTCTCAAACATCTCGGTGCCTCCCCTTTCCACTAAAGGAAGGGAGCCATAGGTGAAAAAAAAAAAGGCATAGGCAAAAGTCATGATGCTGAGTGGTGACGATGGAAACAGAAAGGTCTAAAATCACACCAAGGCAAACACCATCAGATCCAACCCAAATGTTTCCTTCTCTCGGAAGGAAAATCTCCTGGCTAACATGAATACTCCTAAGGTGACTCTAATGAAAGCCTTTACATCTGGCACAGTAAGGACAAAAACAACCCTGTCTTTGTTCAACTATTTTAGACACATACGGGAGCTTATGCCTAAGACCTGCCCCAACCTAAGAATCCAGGCAACTTAAATATCCCTACTGTGCTGTGTTCTCCATGTGAAAGCCACTGTGGCTGGAGGAGAAAAACTCACTTCTCAGAGCATTTTGCATCAATGAGAGGCAATCAGAAAGGGTATGAATGGTGGCCTGTGGCATGGTTCAGGTGGTTCATGGGATAATAAATAGCTACCACCTATTGAGAACCCACTAATTTTTTAACCTCAGGTGCACAAATTGGATTTATCATAATCCTTGGTTCATGACCATTTTTAATTAGTTATAATGTGAACTCAACTCCCAAACAAAAGCTAGAGCCTTGGCAACCATCTACATGCATCTAAACCATATGACCCTCCCTCCCCTAATCCTTCCCTTTCCCTCTTCCCATGACGCATAACCGTTATCTGTGTTTACCATCTCCTCACTTTCTCTCTTATATGGTATTTACTGTGCCTGTAATGTACTCCGTCAGCACATCTTAATATTTCGGGTTTTTTTTTTTTCGTAACCAAATGTGTGATTTATTTTTGGAAGAAAGTATTTAAAATTGAGGACTTTTTCCAGTAAAGGGGAGAAATAACAATAACAGATAATACCCTGGTTACAAGCTAATTACCACATCCTATACAATGTGGATGTGCTCAACATGTATTCAATGATATGAATAATGAACATTTGCAATTTTAAAATCCTAAATCACTTGCCAGTGTTGTAAATTCATAAATGCTGAAATACTTAGAAATAAGTATATTTTAAAAACTTTAGTCTGACGGTATTTATACATCAACCCAAATATTACATACAAATAATACAGCACATGAATGGACATTTTTGCTAATTTCCATTTAATTTCTTCATAATATGGCTGTCTGGTGTTGCATTAGTGAAGATGCTTCCTACAACTACACGGGTACCCCAGAGACTATAATGAATCACTTTATAGCATTCAAGGTCATCAACAGAATCCTAAATGTTGTTAGCATTCAAGGGTTTCGAAAAGAGTGTTGTTTGTATATGGTCCAAAAAATGCCAAACCAAATGATGGGTCAGTAAAGTCAGCCCAATATCCCTCAGCTAAAAGAGCACAGCAAATTTCCTCAGCAGCATTGATGAACTTTTCTAAGAGCACTTCTCTTTCAGTTTCTACTTCTTCACTCTAAACAGTCATATCATTCTTAGCTTTCTGTGTTACAGTCAGAATGATTACTTTGCTATTAGCTACTTCTGGAAACAGTGATTCAAAATCTTTTCGCCGCAATTCTGGACATGTTTGTATTGCACACCCTACTCTGGCACTTTCAAAGTTAAGTTTCTGCACTGTTAATTTCTTGTTCAACAGGTGCATCATTACCCTGAAATTCATTCACATATTGTGTCATCACAAACTCGTGTCTTTCACTTGATGAAGTTTCTGCTAGAAACCAGGCTTTTCTTCTGTGAAGCAGTCCCATTGAGGTGACAATCACAACCTACGTTCCCAGGAAGCTGGAACCTCTCATCTTGAGGTCCAAATGGTCCCACAGTTTCATCAGGCCACACGGTTTGAGAGCATATATCTGGAGGTGCAGTGGCCACGTGAGACTCATCTGAACCTGATGATCCTGCAGTTGAAAAGTCTTTGGGATTGACAACGTTTTAACTGAAGAGCAAAGTCCTGGGAGATAGGAAACCAGTCTGGCTCTGTTACAAAGCACATTGGCCAACTCTACCGGAGAGTACAGTTCACTAAATAGCTTTCCTTTGGTAAAGTTATTCCAGTAACCACCACTGTCTCCAGCTGTCCCAGAACCTGACTATTCCTGCCATCCAATATTTGTTTTTGACTTTATCTACGTTGTATCATGCTGTATATAATATTTTGAGCTTACTTTTTTTCACTTATTACTAAAGCTTATTCAACTCACATTTTTCCTCCTATTCATTCAATGTCAGCTGAGCCCATGCACCTTATGAGAAGCATTGTTTACACTTTTGCATTTCACCTTTACAACCCCATAAGGCAGGTACTGCTGTCATTCCCAGTTTATAGATTAAAAAACAAATAGGTTGAGGTACTCGCCCAGCATCACATTAAAAAAGCAGCCAGACCAGGCACAGCGTTTTGGGAAGCTGAGGCAGAAGGATTGCTTGAGGCCAGGAGTTCAAGACTAGCCTGGCCAACATAGTGAGATCTTATCTCTACAAAAAATTTTTAAAAAATTTTAAAAAATTATCTGGGCATGGTGACTTGTGCCTGTTGTCCCAGCTATTTGGGAGGCTGAGGTGGAAAGACCACTTGAGGTCAGGAGTCTGAGGTTGTCATGAGCCATGATTGCACCACTATACTCCAGCCTAGGCGACAGAGGGAGGGCCTGTCTCAAAACCAAAACCAAAACCAAAAACCAAAACCAAAAACAAAGCGGCTTACCTGGAGTTAGACCCAGGTTTGCTTCCAAAGCCCTTATTTCCCTACTGTAAGACTCAGGGTTAATGCTCACATATGGGTGGACTCCCTCCCCATGCCAAGGGAAGGGTAGCCAGAGCTAACCCCCCAACTGGTAATCATCATCACCATCATCATGACTAACATACTGGAGACTCATGCGCCAGGCCCTGTTCCAAGCATTTTAGGAGGTGTACTTCATGTAATCTTGTCCACAACTATCATATGAGGTAAGCATCTTACAGACAAGTAAACATATGAGGTAAGTATCTTACAGACAAGTAAACTGAGGCACCGAGATATGAAGCAATTTGTGGATTGCAATTTGTGGAAGCAAAGAAGAAGTGGATCCAAGATTTGAACCCAGGCGGTCCAGCTTCATATCCACACCATCAATCACAAGGCCCTACTGCTTCCCAGTTCACCGAGGAGGACAACCACCTGAGTGGGTGAGTGGATTCGGACGAGTGCTGGCTGAGAGGAGGCCTGTGCTGGGCTTGCACCTGGGTGGTAACTGCAGCACTCCTGGAACCTGGCTTATTTGTTAAGGAAGGCCCCGATTCTGGGCCTCTGTCTGGGGAGAAGAGTTGCATGCAGGGGCTGTACAGGGAAGGAGGCAGGGGTTGAGGAGGAAGAAGAGCAGACCATAACATGGACAGCCTCAAGGACGGGCACAGCTGACTGGCGGCTGGTCTCAGCCTGAGGAAATAACAAGGTTCTCAAAGCCAGGACTGGAAGGGCCAAAGGGCAGTACCTTGAGGAAAGATGGCACAAGCAGCTTTCTCAAAAAAATTCTGACACTGTTACTTATAATGCAGGATTCTTATTTGACCCAATAGCCTCATGCTTTTGATTAAAACTTTCAGCATGGAAAACGTGGGCTTTGAAGTCTGACAGTACTAATCTCAAATGCTGGCTCTGCTACTTGCTGTGTATGTGCGACCTCGAGCAAGACATTTCAACTATCTCAAGGCCTCGGTTTCCTCATTTGTAAAATGAGGATAAATAATGTGACCTACAGCTCATAGGCTGTAGTGAGGATTCCACAAGATACTGCATACAAATCACTAGTGTCCTGGTCACCTCATAGTAGGCATTTGGCAAATATCAACCTGTATTTTTATCACCACCAACTCATCATATTTGGTTGGAAAGATTAAATGACAGAGCATCCAATAAACATTGGTCATCTTTTCTAACACCTCTCCCCACCTCCCCCTATTCAAATCACCCTAACCATGATCTCCACCTTACCACCCACAGAGAAGATCCTTAAAGATCAGCCTGCTCTCTGCCCGGCCTTTCCCATACTGTACATCGTCAAGAGGGTCCTTTGCCCCATATATACTCTGAGGGGAGCGCAGAATAAAACCCACCTCCCAGTGATGTAGATGGAATTCACAAACCTGCCCGTTTATCTGGAATTGCCACAAGAGCTGCTTTAAAAATACAAATGTTGGCCAGGCATGGTGGCTCACCCCTGTGATCCCAGCTCTTTGGGAGGCTGAGGAGGGTGGATCACTTGAGGTCAGGAGTTCAAGACCAGCCTGGCCAACATGGCAAAACCCCGTCTCCACTAAAAGTACAAAAATTAGCTGGATGTGGTGGCGCACGCCTGTAATCCCAGCTACTCAGGAGGCTGAAGCAGGAGAATTGCTTGAACTCAGGAGGTGGAAGTTGCAGTGAGCTGAGATTGCACCACTGCACTCCAGTCTGGGCGACAGAGTGAGACTACTTCTCAAAAAACAACAACAACAGGTGTTCTGGCCAGGAACGGTGGCTCACGCCTGTAACCCTGGCACTTTGGGAGGCCGAGGCGGGTGGATCACTTGAGGTCAGGAGTTTGAGACCAGCATGGCCAACATGGTGAAACCCCACCTCCACTAAAAATACAAAACAAAAACAAAAACAAAAACAAACAAACAAACAAAAAACTAGCTGGGCGTGGGGGTAGTCCCAGCTTCTTGGGAGGCTGAGGTGGAAGAATCGCTGGAACAGGGGCAGGGCTTGCAGTGAGCTGAGATCGTGCCACTGTACTCCAGCCTGGGTGACAGAGGGAGACTCCCTCTCAAAACAAAACAAAAAAACAGATGTCTTAGCCCCACTTTTATAGGTTTTCACTTAATAGATTCAGAGTGGGTTCCAGAATATGAATCTTATCTTAAAAACTTATTTATTACTATTACTTTTATAGAGAGACAGGGTCTCACCAGCCTTGGAGGAAAAAAGCAGAACCATAGCCTAGGAATATCAACAGCAGGAACAGTGGCAGTGAGGGTAGCAATAGCACTCCCTAAAGCCCCCTCCATCATCTTGAAATCAGCAACAGTATCTACCTCTGCAGGATACTGTGTGGTTCAAAGGAGAAAATGCAGGTAAAACATTGTAACACATCTAAGTTCTTACTATGTGTCAAGCCTTATGTGAACTGTTTTATATACATTTTGCTATTTTGTTTAAATAGTCACATCATCCCTGGGAGGTATTTTTTAAAACATCATTTCTCATCATGTTGACCAGGCTGGTCTCGAACGCCTGGCCACAAGTGATCCTCCCACCTAGGCCTCCCAAAGTGCTAGGATTACAGGTATGAGCCACTGCACCCAGTCCAGAATCAATTTTTAAAGTGCTTCAAGATGTTTCTGCAACCAGCCAGCTCCGGCAAGGAGTGACTTAAGGGAAAGGGGAAGAAGTATGTGGGCTTATGCTACAGGTTGCCACACCCCACCCCACAGCACATCCTTCTGAGGCCTGAAGGGCTGTGGGGACAATGAAGGCGACCACAGCACAGATGACAAACAAAGCAACTATTTGGCAAGAAGAGTCCGAGTTACCCATTAACTACGAGTGATCTGTCAGTGCCAGAGAAGTCTCACAAAAGATGATGGTGTGGTTCATGGGGAGGGGGGGCCCTCAGTGAGGACCCAGTTACACCAATGGCAACACAGTCATGCAATATCCTGGCCTTGTGTCCTTCCTGTTTTCTCTTTGAGATTGGTGCCTCTCTGAGTAGAACCATCCCTGGAAAGTAGGGATATCATCATTTTTTGGTGCCATTTGGATTCCCCCACTTTAAACTCCTCTCTTGTAACAATGGTGATGAAAATTACTGGATTCCCTACATATGGTTCCAAGTTATTTGGATTTCATCACTAGTGGCAGATTTAGCACATTTTGGATGCCGGCAAATGAGTGGCAATTGCATAAATACATGAGCACTTCACACCACAAATTAATCCTATAGAAATAATCCAGCTCTGATTATACTGTTTGATTGGGTAGTGCTTGTTATACAGCTGGAACCAGCAGGAAGGCGGCAGGCTGGTCACCATGTGGGGTACCAAAATGACAACTGCACAGTCATGCTTTATGACAACTGCACAGTCATAATTTTTAGCCCCACTATCCTCCAAAAAAAAAAAAAAAAAAAAAAAAAGGAAGGGAAGAAGGAAGAATAAAAAGACCACATAGAGTCCATAATATGCAAGTTTAACTTAGACACTCACTTTACACACTAAACCCCTTCTGGGTCGCTTTTTCTGACTAGACAGATAATACATTCTCAAGGAGAAAACGCGAACAACACATAAAAAAATGTACCAAATGCCATTGCTGGGAAGCAACAATGATGAAGACGGCAACAGTAGCTCATAGCTGGTGGCTGCTACCTGCCATGTGCTGGGCTGAATGCTTTACTTAGCATCATCCCATTTAATTCGCACAACCAGGCTGCCAGGTAGTTTTAGTATAATCTCTATTTTGCAGATGAGAAAATTGAGATATTGCAAAGTTAAATAATTAGCTACATGATCTAGCCAAGTGAGTGGTGGAGTCAAGGTGCGAACCCAGGACCCAGGTGTGACCAAATATCTTTTCAGAAGGATCCTTTCTCCAGCTCAAGAGAGGCCTCTCTTGGTCCTACTCTTCTCAAAGATACTCCTCCCAAAGCCACCCTTGGCTAAGATTTCACTGAAGGCTCTGTTAGACTCAGTCCTCATGGCAAAGGATGCCAAAGGACCACAGGGCATGTGAAGCACTAAAAACTTTAACCTCAAGTTTCGAGGAGCCTCAGATTCCGGCAGTAGCTTTCCTGGTGGCAGCTTTCCAAGTAGATACCAATAGGCCAGCTTTAGGCAAACACCTCCGAAGAGAGCTCACCTCCCATGGTGGAAGAAACAGTCCCTGGATGAAGGCTCAGAAGAGCTCCTAGTTCAAACAAACAAACATCCTCTGATTTATGACAAGAAGCCAATCAACAAGCTCAGTAGAAAAGATGAGCCTTAGAGGAAAAACACAGAACCCAAGCCTAGGAAAAAAGCAGAACCAAGCAACAGTACGGTGGCAGTGATAGCAGCAATAGCACTCCTCAAAGCCCCTTCCATCATCTTGAAATCAGCAACTGCATCTACCTCTGCAGGATACTGTGTGGCTCGAAGAAGAAAATGCAGGTAAAACATTGTAACACATCTAAGTTCTTACTATGTGTTAAGCCTTATGCTAACTGTTTTATATACATTTTATTATTTTGTTTAAATAGTCACATCATCCCTGGGAGGTATTTTTAAAAACACCATTTCGCTGACAAGGAAACAACTTGAGAGGGGCTAAGTGACTTGCCCGAGGCCATGCAGCTTGGAAATCATAAAACCCAACCTTGTGTCAAAGGTCCAGAGGTTAGAGCCACAAGAATCAATGGCCTTAATCTCCACTTCCATGAATCTTCTTGTTTCTGCAAACAGAGGGCTTCTGAGAAGCTGGGGAATGGTTAAAATTTTTAGACCTGTGAAAACCCAGAAAGCTGGCCCCAAGTGACCCACCGCTGACCCACTCTAATGGCTGTGTTGTTGCACAGAACTGTCTGCGATGATGGAAATGTTCTATATCTGCATTGTCCAATATGGTAGCCACTCGCCACTTATGACGAGGGAGCACAAGAAATGTGACTTGCATGACTGAGGAAATGATTTTTTTTAACCTTATTAAATTTTAATACATTTAAATATACACATGTGGCAAGTGGCCGCCATACTGAACAGAGCAGCTCTGTGGCTCCTCTCACTCACAGCTTGTCAGGTCTCCTGAGCACCACAAGATGAAAAAGTTCTACAAAAACTCATGACTTCCCAGGCCAGGCCTCAGTGTGAAAGGAAAAATAAAATAAATTTTTCTTACTCCCAAGTAAATGCCATTGCTCTGATCTTGGAACGTTTTCAGCTGGAAGAGAGAAATGGCCATTTCCAAAACAAATGACCTCTCCCCATTTTCCCCCCTTTTAAAGGAAAAAGATTAAACGTGTAAAGCGTCCCCCATTAAATTACTTAGGAAAGGTCGCTACATTTTCTGGTGACAAATGCCTTTGGCTTATGATGACACAAGGACACTCAAACATGGTAGAAAGGAAAAGCCAGAAGGGTAAACAAGAAGAGGTCCTACACTCTCCGAGGTATCATAAATCAAGGAAATAGACTCAAGGAGCTAACAGCTTCCAAACATTCTTCCTCTTGAGCTATTTTAAGCAACCCACACACACAACATTTCAGAGGCAATTTCATTCACACTAACAGAAGAGAAGCAATGTGCTTCATAGGGTATTATCTTTAAACACGCAGAGAAACAAATACCTACCCCACAGGTCTCAGGCCCAGCTGGCTGGCCACCCCACTGGGCGATGTTACTATTTTCAGCCCCCCGGTAGCTTGGTTGTTGAGACGCAGCGAGGGGTGCTTTGGCCTCGCTTCAGTTCCTCTTGTCCTCTTGGGCCAACCCATTCATTTCTTTGCTCAGGAAATCACTGCATGTGCTTTGTCCCCACCCAGGCCACTCCTGAGGTCAGGAGGCCACAGGGCAAATGAGGACTTCAGAGCTCAAAGAGCCCGGCTGTGTCACTGACTAGCTATGTCACCTGAACTTCTCTGAGCCTCGGTTTTTTCAGCAGCAAAATGGGAATAGAGTATATATGATGGTAAGAATCACATGATATAATACATGTGAAGCACACGGGCCGGGGCCTGGTGCTTTGTAAAAGTTTGACCCAGGGTAGGTCTGTGCTGGGTATCAGAGTTGAGAATTCAGTCTCTTGGCTTCTCTGGCTGGGGAGGGAACATGCAAGGTTGAAGAGTAGAGAATCAGGGGTAAAGCTGCCTGGATTTGATTACAGTCTCCACCACTTGTCACCTGCATGACCGTGAGCAAGCTACCGAACCTCTCTGTGACTTTGTTTCCTCCTCTTAAAGATGGGAATCACAGTATTCACTTCATTTGCCAGTGCGGTAAATAATACCATATGGTGTCACTCCCATTTCATTTATTTATTCATTCATTCATTTTTTGAGATGGAGTCTCACTCTGTCGCCCAGGCTGGAGGGCAGTAGTGCGATCTTAGCTCACTGCAACCTCTGCATCCTGGGTTCAAGTGATCCTGCTGCCTCAGCCTCCCGAGTAGCTGGGATTACAGGTGTGCGCCACCACTCTGGGCTAATATGTTGCTCCCATTTTAGATCTAGCCCTGCCTTTTTCATGTAAACCTAACAATTCAAGCTTCTCTGGAGTGTTCTTTGGTGATCCCTCCAGATGAGTGAGCCAAAGCCGCTGTGGCTGTGAAGTAAAGGAAAGTCACCATCCTAGGTGGGGCAAAAAGACATACTCCAGAACAAGGATCTTTTACCACTAATAATAGTTAATGTCTGCATCCTCACTACATACCAGGCTCTCCCAGGAATGCTACCCACATGGTCTGGGCCTCATGCCAGACCATTTATTTCAGAATATCTGGAGGTAGGGCCTTAAGACAGACAGACACACATACACTCACTTTTTTTCTTTTGAGACGGAGTCTTGCTCTATTGCTCAGGCTGGAGTACAGTGGTGTGATCTGCGCTCACTGCAACCTCCGCCTCCCAGGGTCAAGTAGTTCTCCTGTCTCAGCCTCCCAAGTAGCTGGGATTACAGGTGCCTGCCACCACACCTGCCTCATTTTCGTATTTTTAGTAGAGATGGGTTTCACCATGTTGGCCAAGCTGGTTGCGAACTACTGACCTCAGGTGATCTGCCTGCTTTGGCCTCCCAAAGTGTTGGGATTACAGGCTTGAGCCACCACACCTGGCAGACACTTTTATTTTTAAGCTATCCAAGTAATACTAATGTGAATCTAGGATTGAAAATCACTGAAACAACAACCTTATGAGCTAGAAACTATGGCAACCCCATTTAACAGAAGAGGAAAACTGAGGGCAGAGACACCAGCTATCTAGCTGGCAATCAGACAGTGACAACTCCTTCAGACCCCATCTCTTAGACCCCCTGTGC
Organism: Macaca mulatta; assembly: GCF_049350105.2. Taxonomy (NCBI): domain Eukaryota; kingdom Metazoa; phylum Chordata; class Mammalia; order Primates; family Cercopithecidae; genus Macaca; species Macaca mulatta. The sequence continues at coordinate 30,929,199 of NC_133419.1, read as the reverse complement.
ACCCTGCCCCTGCTGAGAAGCAGAGGTCAAAGCATCCAACAGGCACTTGGACACTCCCAAACCATTCAGACACCACTCCAGGCCCCATGCCTTCTCAAATCACCTAAGAGCGTTCTTTTTCTGGCCAAATTTTAGACCCAGACTTGACCTCCAGGAATCCAAAGCTGCCTGAAAAATGGAGTCTTGCTTTCCCAGCATTGAAGGACACAGACGCAAAGTCACAATGATCCACAGAACAATAGGACTAATTAAACAGGCCCCATTTTAATGACAGGAAACAACAGAGTTGATGATCTTTATTAAAGGCTGCTGGCTGCCTATAAAAAAGCTGGAAAGCAAAATTTAGGGGCTCTTATGGCCATCAGCCAAAGATTGTAAGACTGAAAATTAAATCTCTATTGTCTGAATCTCTATGCAGCCCTGCTATAATGAGCCCACCCTCTGGAAGGGCAAAGAAGGGCGATGTTTCAATCCATCATATGACTAATGAACTTCAAGGTGGCCTGTCTCCCAGCCAACTTCCTATTTTTTTTTTGGAGACAGGGTCTCACTCTGTTGCCCAGGCTGGAGTGCAGTGGTGTGATACTGGCTTACTGCAGCCTCTGCCTCCTGGGCTTAAGCAATCCTCTCACCTCAGCCTCCCAAGTAGCCGGGATCACAGATGTGTGCCATTATACCTAGCTAGTTTTTGTATTTTTTTGTAGAAACAAAGGCTTGACTGTGTTGCCTGGTCTGATCTCGAACTCCTGGACTCAAGCCATCCACCTGCCTCGGCCTCCCAAGGGGCTAGGATTACAGGTGTGAGTCACTGTGCCCAGCCCAACCTATTTGATATCTGTATGTGACTTGAGACAGACAACTAAAACCACACTGGGATCTTTGCTGCAGTCCTGCTTCTTCCATACATCGCTTTCCCCACTTCCGTCAATGGTCACTCTCTCCTTCCAGTTGCTCAGACCATAGCAACTTGGTGTCACCCTTGATTCCGCTCTTATACCTCACACATCCAAGCTGTTGGCAAATGCCAGTGGCTGGTCCTGCTGCTTCCACACTTGATACTAAAGTCAATTTCCAACACAATAGAGAGAGTGACCTTGCGGAAATACAAATCAGATCAAGTCACTCTGCGCTTGAGTCCCTCCAATGCCTTTCAGCTTACTCAGAACTAAAAGTCAATGAATGATTACCCAATGGTCTACCCCACTAACCACCCCACCATTTCCTCTCCCAACCACATCTCCTGCTTCACTCACCCCAGCCACATGCAAGGAGCTTCTCCTTGGTGCTCCTCGAACCCACCAGGAACGTTTGCTATTCCCTCTGCCTGGAGCTGTCTTCTCCAGCCAGGCTGGCCTCATGTGATTCCCCTCGCTCTGCCTCGTTATCCACAGGGACTGCACCCTGCCCTCCTTCAGGCCCCTTTTATTTATTTGTTGCATCACCAGCTCCTGGAACAGTGCTCAGTACACAGTCCTCAATAAATATTTGTTGGATGAACAAATGGATGTACCCCAAACAGAACTCCCGGCCTCTCCCCTACCCAGTCCTCAGACTCCCCACCCCCTCCAACATCATTTGTCTCCTCAAAGAACAGTGTTTGTGGTGGTAGAAAACACTAGTTAGGATACTTTACAAGCACCCATTGGACAGGTGGGGGACGTTGCAATGCCTTCTCAGAGGCAGCCCTACCCCTAAGGCCTTCTCACCTGCTACTGAATTGGGTCCCAGCATAGTCCTGGCCTGCCCAGCTGGTACTCAAGCTGATTAAGTCCAGAAGAACAGCTGCAAGCAACTTGCTTCCAAATTGTGTCCCCATGTATGACTTTAATTACTCAGCTGCCGAGATGGGTTGAAGAAGAAAAAACCAGGTCCCTGGCTTTCACAAAAGCAACTCTTTTTTTTTTTTTTTGCCGTATATTCTGCCTGTCCAGAAGGTTTCATCGATTTTCAACTTGGGATCTGAAGGGTGGATGGGCTGGTTGGGGAAGAGAGACAGGCAAGCCACCCCATTTCCCTAGCCTCTCATACTGACCTGCCCAAGCCCCGTTCAAGCTATGTGACTGTGAAGTAGATCAGGGTTCAGAGCCTGTGTACCTCGGAGCATGGAGCTCCATGTCTCGGCCTTCAGCATTCCTGGCAGCCTGTCATCCTCAGTTACTCTTTTTCCCTCCTCTTTGAAACACCGGCCCTGCCAACGGCAACAAACAGCATTTAAAAATATCCTGCTGGATTATACAGCTCTGCCTTCGAAATTCCTCACAATGCCTGTCTCTGTCCCACATCGTATAAAGAAGGGTGTAGCATATTTAATTTTTTTTTTTCTAGCTGCTCCCCTGCTATAAATACCCAAGTCTGGGTAGGCAGGCTTCAAGCACAGGCTGTATGAAGTCACCTCGGAGCTGGATCTCACCACAGTGCCGGCCTGCCAGGGCCTGGACGCAGCTGTCAAGCACTGAAGCATGAGGTCGGTCAAAAGCATGTAGCACTCATTTTTCTGGGGAAAGGGGCACAGGAAAACCCCCAAGTACAGTAATCGCAGTTAATCTTAATATTAAAAAGACAGTGTCCAGCCCTATTACCAAGCCAGGTCTTCGGAGAGCTCGTCCAGCACCATCCTGGGCTGTTTCTTTCCCAAGGATACTAATTCTAGGGCTCGACATTAGGAAAATGACTGCACAGTGTCCATGTGGGATCTAGAAACATTATCGGAGACAGAAAGGCCCTTGGGGAATCGAGTTCCACCTCTCCACACCACAGATAAGGAAACAGATCCAAGAGATGGAAGGATTCACGCCAGGTCACAGACAGGGCAAGCTCTACCCCAGGATTTTCTGGATCCAAATCCTCACATCTCTGTACTGGATTGTTCCGGATGCTTGTGCATGTACACCCGCTTGGTATGTGAGCCTCAGGCTTGTGTTTATTAATAGCTCTCCTCATAGCAAATACTAATTTTCATATTTTTAAAGGTACAGACTAAAAAAAGTTGTAAAAGTTTCAATAAAAGCTTGGCTTCAACTGTAGGGAGGGTTTTCATGCACTGAGAGGCCCATTTCAAACTCTTTGAGGTCCAGTTTAATGTCTTGTCAACTCTAACCTTATAGGTCCAGACTTCCAAGTTTAGTTTTCCTATTTAATTTTTCCATCATGGGCCTGACTCTCCTCAGCTTACTTTTAGAAAGCAAACCATGGGCCAGGCACAGTGGCCACACCTGTAATCCCAGCACTTTGGGAGGCCAAGGCGGGCAGATCACTTGAGGTCAGGAGTTCGAGACCAGCCTGGCCAACATAGTAAAACGCTGTCTCTACTGAAAATTTGAAAATTAGCCAGGTGTGGTGGCACCTGCCTATAATCTCAGCTAATTGAGAGGCTGAGGCAGGAGAATTGCTTGAACCTGGGAGGTGGAGGCTGCAGTGAGCTGAGATCACACCACTGCACTCCAACCTGGCTGGCAGAGTGAGACTTCGTGTCAAAAAAAAAAAAAAAAAAAAAAGTAAAGAAAGAGAACTATGGGCCTCAAGTCACTACAAATGACTGTGTATGTATTTTTGCAATATGTTCATGACGTTTCTCTTTGTCAAGTGACAAGAAAATTCCTTCCCTTCATGACACTGGAGTCACAAAAAAGACCAACACCTGAGTTATTAGCTAAGCCATTGATGACCTATCACATTTTATTATTGTCAGCAGAATTCAGCTGCACCTTAGGGACTCCAATTCAGATGACAATTAGCTATAAGGTGGTTCCACAATATTAAGCACTTAATATGCTTGAAATCTTTATTATCAATGCTCTGGAAACACATTAACTAAGAATTAAAATGTCAGCATCTCTGAGAATTGAGCTTTCATTGTCCAAAATAATAAACCCTAAACTGGAAGTTGAATATTGTAAATATCAGTCAGACTTAAAAGCAAAAAACAAAAAAAGTTCTGGGACCATCTTCTCTCACCCTGTTTTATGCTGCTCTCTCCTTCCACAATTAAGAATCCTGCTTTGGCAAGAGTCAATCCAATGGCCTCATTTAACACGTTTGCCAGTCTTGACCTTCATTCTGTACTGGGATTGCTTTGGACTGAAATGCTACGTTCAGGGCCATGGAAGAAATGCAAAGTCAGAGCCAAATTCAACAAGAAAAGAAGGGTTGATAAAAGCCTTGTTCTTCATCCTCTCTCAACCCAAGTTTGCTCGGTTAAGGTTCTTTTAATGCTTTTACTGCTAGGACAGCAGACGGGTGCATTTTTGAGGTCAAGCTTTCAATCACCAAGAGGAGTAATTGGAGGTCTGAGGCCATGGTTAAGATGAGCTAGGGAGAAGACACACTCAATTTCTGAATTATGAAAATAAGTTTTGGAAAACTCTCGTCCTGTACTCTGGCAGGCTTCTTAACATCTGGATAAAAGATGTGGGAAAGCTTTCCTTTTTCCTGTGTTATCTCCACTGTTCCTGCTTGTCATGTATCTGAACCTTCCACCCAAACAGGAGAACTTGCTGTTCTCCAACACATACGCGTTGGCTTCCAGGTCTTTGCTCACACTGTTCCCTCTGCCTGGAAGCCTCTGGAGGCTCTGCATCCCTTTCCGCCTCCGCAGTTGCAGCTCTACCTGCCCAAATCACTGGCACACCTGCCACATCCTCCACAAAGAAACCCTGACTTCCTTCCACGCAGCCAGCCAGGAGTCATCTCTTCCCTTTAAGCTTTCTAATCACCAGAACCTTTAAGGTCCCCAGCTATGGGACGGAAGTTATATCTACCTTCCAGAGGGGCTGGGAGGATTAAATGAAACAGCTCCTGAAAAGCACCCACGATGGGGAACCAGCAATGTAGACTAGACAGTGGAGTCTATTGCCATTGCTCCCCTCTTTGTTTGAAGGCAGTGATTACAAACTTCTTTGTAACTATCTGTACATATGCTTTGCTTTCCCTACTAGATTCTGAATGCTTCTAAACTCTGAACAGGCAAGATTCTTGTCCCCTGCTAATCTGTCTCCATTGCCTCGGATGTAGCTGGCACTCAGTGAGCAGCTGATTAATAATGCTGGCGTGGCATTCCTTGGGAGTACTTGGGCTGTGTTCCTTATGTCACTCCTCCCAATCCTGCATGCAGCTCCAAGTATACAACCAAAGCTGCAAAACCACTTAAGCCTTTTTTAAAACAAGCAAGAAGACCACAAAGTGTGTTTACATGACAGGCTAGCAAAACAGAAAACACCTGCTATGATCTGTGGCTGAGGATTTGGCGGCTGCCACAAGCAGGGTCCAATATCCACAGCAGAATTTCTCTCTGGGGGCCTGGAGCTTTGAATGTGCACTGTCGCTGTCATTCTGGCAGAGGTGGGCCTGAGCTCAGAGGGAGAGATCTGATCTCTTTGCCCACTGCCAGACCACTTGTTGTTGGGGACCATTGAGCTGCAACTGAGCAAGGTGCAAGGGTGCTTTTTCCAGATTCCATAACTTCCTCCTACCTCCACAAACAAACTGTTAGCCACCAAGGAAAGCCTTGTGAGTAATACCCATCTCCCTGAGATCTGGGTCATGACCCTCCTTGCACTAGAGACTTTGGCAAAAATGAACACAATTACTGCATCCAACACAAGTTTGTTAAAAACAATTAGAATATTTTATGTGTCAGGTATAACACAAAGTTCCTCACAGAGACTACTATGAAATCCTCACAACCATCCTATGAGTTGGGTACTATTTTCAGTCCTATCTTATAGAGTGGTGTTTCACAGCAAGGGTGAATTTGCTCCCCAGGGAACATCTGGAAAAGTCTGGAGACATTTTTGATGGCCTCAACTGGTGGTGGCTATGAAGCATCCTACAACGCCCAAGAGAGCCCTGTGACAAAACATGATCCAGTCCAAAATGTCAATAGTGCCCTGTGATCCAGGAAGAAACTAAGGCACGGAAGTGAAACAAGTTGCCCAGGGTCACACAGCTCCCAAGTGAGGTTATGAGGAATTACAGCCAGGCAGCTCCACCCCGTGCTGGCTCTCACCAGCAAGCCTGGCTGCATCTCTCACATCCTAGGGCACTGAGTATGCACAAGGCACAACCGCATGTGTATAAGCCTCTCATTTTACGGTAGAGGAAATAGAAACTTAGTGTGACTTGCTTGAAGGCCTAGGTCAGTAAGAGGCAAATCAATTTGGGACTCAATTCAGACACCAAAGCCTGGGCCCTTCAGCACTTTGCTACATCGCTGACTCATTCTCTCCCTGTGCTTTAAACACTGAGATGGAGTCAGCAGCTGGACACCATGGGGGACTCGGAGGAAATCAAAGCCCGCTTCGTAAAGGCTCTTCTGCCAACTCCGGGACAGGTGCACCAAGCTCCCCGAGACCAGTGACTTAGACTCAAATCCCTCTTGGTGCCTTCCCTCCTTCATGTATTCACCTTTGCTGAGCTGACTCACCCCTCCTTTAGAAGAGCATCGCAGTGGACTCTGCAGCTTCTCTATTCAGCTGAGCTTATTGGTCACCAGCAGGTGACACTTATAAAGGCTCTCCCTGGGCAGCAGAGCTCTGTGTGCCCCCTTCTTCCACCCCCAGGAGCAGCAATAACGGCTCTGTAAAATCAATGGCACCTTTAGGGTGGGGAGAGCCAGCAAGCAGCATTTAAACAGAGTAACAGCATCCTTTGGAGGAAGATACACCCCTGGGTGTCAGTGCCTGCTCTTTCACTGTGGTCACGAACACTCACTGGCCTAACAAATGTAAAGTGTCTGGACATCACAGGCCATTAACAAACAAGACCTATAACAAGTGTTGTTCTTGCTACGAGTTTGACCCAGCTGCCATTTGAAGGGAGCCAAGTACTGACCTGTATTTGCTACCTTGGATTCTGTAATTCTTTATAGGAAAAGCACAGACTTGGGGCTTGAGCAAAATGGGACTTAGTCATTATTGAGCTTAGTTATTATTGAGCTGTGAATTCTGGACTCACGGAGACCTCTCAGTGAAAGGACACACATTCACAGGATTCTTATGGGGACCTAGAAAGCTCACAGACGAGAATAAGCGTGAGGTGTTGCAGAAAAGTCAGACCTACTACTACAGCTGCAGAAGAGTAGAAATAGAGGCGAAGCATCTACCCACTGTCCTGTCGGACAAAGGATGAATACTGGTGGTGAGGTGGGATAAGGACAAAGCTGAGGATGTGCAACGAAGTGTCTCTGGTTTGTTTCAGAACTTCCCATTCTTGGGATGCCAACCCAGGAATGTCTTGGCAATTGATTACCTTGGTTCAATCCTCAGACCGGAGGCAGACGGAGTGGGACACAGATGTAAACTCTTCCGAGCAACAGTCATCAACATAAAGTGTCCTCTGGGGCAGCTCTGTTGGCAAGGGGGCGATTGGTATTTCCATTCTTATTTTTTTATTTTTATTTTTATTTTTAGAGACGGAGTCTCGCTTTGTCGCCCAGGCTGGAGTGCAGTGGCCGGATCTCTGCTCACTGCAAGCTCCGCCTCCCGAGTTCACACCATTCTCCTGCCTCAGCCTCCCGAGTAGCTGGGACTACAGGCGTCGCCACCACGCCCGGCTAATTTTTTGTATTTTTAGTAGAGACGGGGTTTCACTGTGGTCTTGATCTCCTGACCTCGTGATCCGCCCGCCTCGGCCTCCCAAAGTGCTGGGATTACAGGCATGAGCCACCACGCCGGGCCGGTATTTCCATTCTTAAAGAAGCTTTCAACTCAATCCTGTTGACTTATCTGAAGCCTGCTCTACTAGACGTCTGTTGTGAAGCCCTTCCTCTTTGGGTATCATACACTGAAGACATTCTCCTAACCTGAAAACTCCCCCAGCTCACATCTTGCACATCAAAGCCAGACTTGGGAACCCTGCTAGAAATCAGAGTACCCAAAGGTTGAAGGTAGCCCCAAAATGCTGACTCTGTGCATTAAGAACAACTTGGAAATTTTCTGCCTTGGTAGAAATGGGGGACGGTTCTTCTGATGTGTCAAAGGAATTCAAGTACAAACTTTAAACCTGTATGGTAGGATCTATCCTTTGCCTAGCATTTATAGAGCACGTATTGTAGACACTGTGAGAGGTACAGGGAAGACAACAATGCCTACGAGTCCACAGTTGGATGGGAGAGACACACATAAGCAGGAAATGATTTAAGAATATGCCCTGGGTGCTAAGGAAACATCACAAAGGGGTGACTCTTCCAGTTCGGGGAGTCAGGTAGAGCTTTCAGAAGGAGCAAGTGGAACAACTCTACCTTGTTCCTCTTACTACTTAAGGCCAGGGTTGCCCTTCTCAGGCATGCAAGAAAAAAAAAATTTCGTTTCCAAAGCTTGCTCTGTTTCAGTTTTACCAACTCTCTTGGCTTTAAGAAAATGGTTAAAGAGATGGGAAGCTGCCTTCATCCTTCAGACTACGCAGGTGTGGAAAGCGATTAAACAACACGTAAGAAGCCCAATCAACTCTTGCTGCTTCAGCTGATTCTCTCAGTAGAAATTCATCCTAAATCTCATCGCTAAATAAATCCTACAACCCAAAGAGGTTTTATCCCTGCTCTACACGCAGCCCTTTTCTTTATCAGCGCTAAGTGAGATGTTGAGACTTCTCTCAGCTGGTGAATAACTGAATCATTCAGAAAAGTCCTCAGTCACTATTTTTGGCCTAAAGGTCCTTAGCAGTATTGATGTTACTGGCGATTACTAATAAACCTTCAGAGAAGCATTCCTTGACTGTCATTTAAATTAGCCCCGTCACACCATCCCATTACCCTGCCCTTTAAAAAAAAATATATTTTAAACAACATTCACTACGAAGAGAAAATCCTTACTTATTCACGTTTTCTCATTTCCTCCACTGGATTATAAACTTCATGAGAGGACAGCTTTTCTTCTTGCTCATCACTTAGTCCACAGCACTTTTAACAGTGGTGGGTACAGGGTCAGTGCTCAATAATTGTTGAATGAATTTACTATTTATTGAACATTTACTATGTGCTAAGATCTTTAAATCTATTGTCTCATTTAATTCTCATACCAACCATATAAGCTAGATGCTCTTACTAGTTCCCATTATGCAGATGACAAAATTGAAGGTTAGAATGGTTAAGAAAATTGCGCCAGGCCGCTCATGTGAATGGCAAAGGTATGTATGGCCAGTCCTGATGGGTCATGCCTGTAATCCCAGCACTCTGGGAGGCTGAAGCTGGAGAATCGCTTGAGCCCAGGAGTTTAAGGCCAGCCTGGGCAACATAGCAAGACCCCGTCTCTACAAAAATAAAATTAAAAAAATTAGCTGGGTGTGGTGGCATGTGCCTACAGTCCCAGCTACTTGGGAGGCTGAGGCAGGAGGATCCCTTAGAACCCAGGAGTTCACGGTTGCAGTGAACTATGATTGTACCACTGCACTCCAGCCTGGGCGACACAGCAAGACCCTGTCTCAAAATAAATAAACAAATAACAAAATAAAATTTTAAAAATGGCAAAGGTAGGCTTCAAACCCTCGTGGTGAATCTTGTGCATGTTACCACTAGGCGAGAGCAATCCTTTTGTACACCCTGGGTAATTCTTTGGAGCAAGGATATTCTCACCAATATCCTATCACTTAATCAAGAATCTAGAAATTGAGGAGGATTTTCTAAAACGCCACACTCACAAACGCTTAGTAAGAAAAATGACCAAGAAGAAACCTAGTAGTGATGCTCAGCATCAAACTCACATATGGGGAGTGATGGGGGAGGGGAGGGAGAGAGCAGAGAGAGGAGAGTAGGGAGGGAGACACGTGGACGCAAAAAGTTTCTATTTTCTGCAAACTCCCTGTTCATAAATACTACTCTATTAAATTGGTTTCTCTACCTCCCGTAAGGAAGTCATGAAGATATCATCATTTAATGGCATTGCCATGGGATTGGGGACATCAATACCAAATGAACAACAATATATAACTCCTGCTGCTCTACAGAGCTGGGATCATGTTTTATAAACACTGCAGAACTTTTATTACCCATCTTGTGCTGAGCAAAACCATATTTGTCCTGCATTCTGAGTAATGGACAGGAATAGATGGATTAGGGCCCTTAAATTCTTGGTTGGAAGACATTAAGTTTAAAAGCCCTATATAGCTGAGTCAAATGCGTGTGCCCATGCTGTATAATTAGCAGGCATAACAACAATAAATATATAATTTAAAGGGAAGACCAGCAGGACAAGAATTCTAACCAGCACTCTCCCTCCCATACGCAGTCATTCCCCAGTTGGTCTTCAGCTGTGTAAACTGTAACCTTGCTGGCCTTGGGGTAATTTTAATATAACAAAGGTTTGGACCACTCCATTTTGTTCCTAAGCAGTTTATGCTTCCCTCTGAACCAGCTTTCAGGCATAAGTAATTCATTGCCCCTTTACTAAACATTCATTTTACTTTGTCTAAAGGGACTTAATAAATCAGCCTGGTTATTGTTTAATGTGGCCACCCCCCGGTTTTCATGTATAAAAAATGAGCATCCAGTTGCTAAGTGGAAGTGAATGGTCACCTCGCCTGCAAGAGAGTTCCCTGGAGACCTGAGAATGTACAGAGGGAGACACTTTGGCTCTGAGCATCCAGGGAGCTTTGTTGTCTGCCACAGAGAATCCTGCTGTCTTGACTACCAAGGATTAAGGAGGATTGTTTGGAAAGGGGAGGGGGCAAGGAGAAGGTTAAAACATGGGGTCGTGGCTGGGTGGGGTGGCTCGCGCCTGTAATCCCAACATTTTGAGAGGCCGAGGCAGGAGGACTGCTTGAGCCCAGGAGTTTGAAACCAGCCTGGGCAACATAGCGAAACCCTGTTTCTATCTTAAAAAAACAAAAGGCGGGGGGTGGGTGGAGGCGGTGGTCAAAAGACCAACTTATAAAGGAAATCCCAAGGAATGCTGACCCTAGATAAGGAATAGTTCTTTTATTGGAAGCCCTTTAGCAGAAGGAATCTGTTTTCTAGCAGCTTCAGGCCACTTCGCATCTTCAGGGTGTCCTGGGCAGGGAGATGGTCTTCCTTGCTTCAATTTGCAGTTAGAAAAGCTGGGAGAAGCTTCTCAATGCACCTGTTCTGCATGAAAGATATGTTTTTTGTTTTGTTTTGCATCTACGGTTCCACCCTTATTCTTGTTTGGCTTATAGGGTTAGGTCTTCAGTCTTTTCTACGAGCCTTTACTTCTTTGAGTTCAGTTTGGGCCTCCGCTTAGCCAAAAGTACTGAACTCTTTCCCTCAGTTATGACCACTGGATGGAAATCCCCTGGCCCTCCACTTCCTGCCCTGGAGCTGCTGTTCCCAGCGTTGATGCCACAAACCTGGAGGGTGAGGCACAACAAGCAGCTGTGACATCATCAACTGAGATTCGGGACTGACCTTAGCTCTGACCTAAGAGGAAGAAAATTAAGAAGCAGATGCTCTTCAATTCCTGGCATCTCCTTTGGCAGTGTCAGAATTTAAGAACAAAACCAATAATGTCAAAGTAACCCATGCTTGGTACAGAGTATCTTCAAAATGGTCCTAACATGTCAACTGTTCTCCTTGAAAACTGGACCAATCAAAAACAAAGCATAAGATCTGAGAGCTACAGTTCAGTAGGAAAAACAAACAACAACAACAACAACAACAACAACAAACCCCCAGAAAAACAAAGCTGCTGCTTCTCCACCAGCGGCTAAAACCTTAAAGGGGCCTACCTGTATTCAAACCGGATTCAAATTCCAGTTTTGCCATTTAACATCTATGTAATGTTGGGCAGATTATATAACTTCTGGGAACCTTGGTTTCCTTATCTGTAAAATGGGCATAATACTAAACAGTAAGTACCTACCTAATAGGCTTGCTAGGAGTACTTGAGTTAAAGTGCTAAGAACAATGATGACACATTAAGTGTTATTTTACATTTCAGCTATTATGATTATGTTAAACCACGTTTTGACTTCTTTTATCCCTTTCCAGTCCCCACCTGACCTCTACCACTGCCTGCTTATTTGCCAGTGAAAGCTGCCCCCCAGGTGGCCTTCCAATCAGATTGTAAGACTGTTTAACCATAATACCATTCTGAACAGTTTATGGTGCTGATTCCTGAAACTGAAGTATTGTAGGTAGTTTGGAGTTGAATGCAATGTCACACCCCCTAACATTGTCAGGGAAAAGGTCAAGTGCTTTGCTTCCATCCTTTGCACTAAATCCATGCCATCTTCAGAGAAGTGCAACCACCCAATGGTTCCTTTCCCAGACTTGACCCCAAGCCGTTACCTATCCCTGGATCTCTTCCCCCTGATGGGCCATCACTCTTTTCAGGAAAGAACATTTAATACAATGCAAGGTTTTAAGCAATGGCTCACTTGGTTGGTGACAGCTTGGAAAATCAGGTCCCAGGAGACAACCTGTACCCTTCCGGGAAGGGGAATCGGGGGTCCCCAGGTTTCATCATTCCTGGGCACATATAGTTAAGAGCGCGCCACCACCCCTCTAGCGCCTGACAGCATCCTTCAGCCCAGCAAAGCACAAGGCGCAGCGCCAGATCTCGGGCTTCCCACTCCCCTCCCCTCATCTCACTTATCCAAGGCTCAGGTCTTTAAGCTGGGACCCTTTGGCTGCTGCTATTGGGCTGGGGAAAACTAGGGGGCAGAATCAGTCAATCTGCCCAGCTGTTGGGAAAAGACAGCAACTAGAGATCTAGTTAAGCACGGCAAAGAGCCACGGGGCAGTAAGTTTCACTTCAAGAGAGGTTCAGGAATGGCTTGGTCAAGAGATTCAATCTCACCCAATCAATGAACGGCCCGCAGATAGTAACAATGCCACGCAGCACAGGATGTAGATCATTCACGAGTTTGCCCTCCAAAAGTCAGTTACCCTTAGAACAATCTCTGACAAGTGACATTTAATGAACCCTATCCTCAGACCCAACGCTTTCTCCCAAAGTACTGGCACAGCCACCAGCTTTGTCTCAGGAAATTCACTCCCCCAGTAGCCCAGGGCGGGATTTCTTGCCTACCCAGTCTGCCAGTCCGAGGCCCGCGCGCTTACCATTGGCGTTCTTGCCGCAGATGAGATGCTCATAGGGCTGCAAGACGCCCCAGAGCTCGGCGTCGTTGTTGATGACCATCTCCAGGGCCTCAGCAGACACCTCCCCGCCTCCGGCCCCTCCGCCATCAGGGCTCTGGCTGGCCATCACCCTGGCTCGGATCTCCTCCACCAGGTTCTCCATACAGGCGGTGAGCGAGATGGCCGCGTACTCATGGATGCGTACGGAGATTCGGGTGTCCACCATCCAGCGGAAAAAGCGGCCCACTGAGAAGGTGAGGCCGCAGCGCGCGGACTTGCCCCGGCGCAGCCCGTCTCCGGCGCTCATGCTGTACAGGGACAGCGCCTTGACGGCTGCCAGCGCGCAGCTCTCCGCCAGAGCCCAGCTGTGCACCAGGCGCACGGCGCTCTGCACCTCAAAGCGGGTGCACTTGGCGTGCAGCACGCTCAGGCGCTGCGCCTCGCGGGCCACGCGGATCAGAGCCCTACGGAGCAGCCCGGCCAGGCGCCTCACCGCCTCGGCGGAGAACTGGGGCAGCCGCCGACCGCCCGCACCTTTGCGGAGCACCCGGGCCACGTCTCCCTCGGTCCAGGGGAACTCCTCCAGCTCCGGGAGCCGCGGGCAGCGCGAGAAGAGGTCGGCCACTTCGGGGTCCTCGGGCAGCACCGTGTTCACCGTGTCCCAGCTGTTGTGGCGGCTGTTCATGGAGCCGGAGTAGCACCACCAGGCCGCCCCGCGGTGCTGCTGCGCCGAAGAGTTGAGCGCCTGCGAGTTGGACTTGGAGGACGAGAGGCTGAGCGAGCGGCACGAGTCCCCGGCCCCATACCCGGAGTCCAAGGTCAAGTCCTCCAGCGTCTTCAGAGTCGAGCTGTACGTCCCGGCCATGGGGAGCCTGCCGCGGGCGGCGTCGCCGAGCGAGCGAGGGGCGCTCACAACTCCATGCGCTCTTCCCCAAGTGGGCAGAAACAAGCTCTAGGCTCTCCGAGCCACCCTCTTTCCTCTCTGTGCCGCGGGGCTCGGCGGCCGCATTGCCAGCCCGGAGGCCGCGGGAAGGCGGGCGAGATCCGTGGCCAGCCGGAGCCCCACGCTCCTGGCGTCCCGACTCGAAGCTGTCACTGGAAAGATCCTCGCCGCTCCCCCTCGGCACTCCCCCTTGTCTACCTCTAATTCCCACAAGCGGAGCGTCAGTCCTCCACAGAGAAGGACTCCCGGGAGAACAGGGCGGCGGCGAAGGGCGCAGGGCGCAGCGCGAGTCCGGGACCAGCCGGCGAGAAAGCGCTCGGCAAACTTCTGCTCGGCGCCGGCCGGCGGCACAGCTGGGTACCAGGCTGCGTCCGACATGCAAATAACCTCGGGCAGCTCACCAATCACCGGCCGCGATGGGCGGGGATGCACCAATGATCTTCGAGGGGGCGGTCACTATGCAGATTTCACTTTGCCTTGGGTGAAACCCCGCGGCGGCGGAGGCGGGGCTGGAGGCGGAGGGCCGGGCACGCGGCTGGGATGGGGGTGGAGATGGAGGTGGGGATGGGGGGTGGGGGGGTGGGGGTGGGGGGTGGGTTGGGGGGATGGGGGGTGGGTTGGGGGGGTGGGGGGTGGGTTGGGGGGGTGGGGGGTGGGGGGTGGGGGGTGGGGGGTGGGGGTGGGGTGGGGGAGGGGGAAGGGCGAGCCAGCGAACTGGGAGGTGGAGGTGGAGACGGGAAAGCAGCGGTCGAAACCATAGCTCCGGAGCTCACGATTTAAAGAAAAATGCAAAGGAAAAGCTACAGAGCGCTGCCACCTTCCCGCAGCCCAGGCTTTGGGCGTTCGCTGCTCGCTTTGGAACCCTTCTCAGCCAGGCGTTCCGGGGTGGGGGCCAGGAGAATGGGGAGGGCCCCAGCCAGGCGCTCCACCTCTCCTCCACCTTCGGCCAGGCCCCTCCCGCAATCCGAAATGAAACGCTGGCTGTGTTTGGAGGGAGGAGGGACGTCCCTGCCTCTCTTCCCAAGTCCGTCTGGCTTCTTTGCGCGGCTGTCTAGGCTCCAATCAGGACAGAATTTCTTAACCTGGGATCTGATCAATGGACGGGCCCCAGAAAGCCTGTGAGTGCCTCCGCCCATTTGTAGTTTCACCTGCCCTTTTCTGAGTGCTACTATGGGGAGGAGGCCCCAACTTTTGTCAGATTCTCGAGAGTATCCATGAGTTTTCTGTTACCGCTGTGTGACGATACCACTTGCTGTCAGGTGGATCCTTTTTGTCCGAGGTAGAGAGTGTTCTTACAGGAAGAATGAGAAGAAGGTGGCAGAGCGGTCCCTAGCCCTGGGTTCCGCTCGGAACACCTAGCTGGATGCAGGTGTTCGCCTCCTAACGCGTGCTGGTGGGCGAGCCGTATGCCCCCGCGGGACCCAGTTCCGCCGGGGTACAATGAGTGGCTGACCTCCAGGCAGCGCCAGTGCCAACTTACCGCGGGGCGGGTGTCCCCAAGCGGTCCGCCAGAGCTCTGTAAGTTCAGCACTCCCATGCCCGGTCCAGGCACGTCCCGCCGCTGCCCTGTGGCTACTCACACGCACGTGCGCGAACGGACCTGTGCCCCCTCCACGGGAACCGCAGACTCAAAGCGGGGATTGTGCGTTCGCTCTTCTCAAGTCAGCCTCCCCGACTCCTGAATGGCTCCTTTGTGTTGCATTTTACACAGTTCTGACCTTGGGCTGTGAGTTGGATATGAACTAGAAATGTCTGGTTTGTCTCTTTCCTTCTGAAATTAATGGCCTTTACCCCCGGCGAAACTGCTTTTTATTTGGCAATTTCGCCTAATTTTGCCTTTCCACGGGTCTTTATTTATGCAACATCGCCGCCCGATGGTTAGAATTGGGAACAGAGTCAAAGATGGAAGTACTGTAATATCAAAGACACAAGTCAGCAGAGATCAAATTAACAAAGGAGAACACAGTCACACTTTACAGACGTGAGATTAGAAGTTAAAGTAGGCAATGAGGTCCAACTTGTCAAAAATACAAAAGTAAATTTTATGCAATTTAAAACTTTATTGGGTAAATGTAATATTAAAGGCAATGTCGCCCTCTAATGGATATATTTAAAGAATTTCAGAAAGATTTCCCCGCCCCGCCTTTTCTTCGTTGTGCGCACCCATCAAACATAAAGAAAATTACCCAACTGGAAATTTACAACGGGGAACTTACTGAATGAAAGGTTATTTGAGGAATCATCTGGAGTATTTCTGGGGGGAAAAGAGCATATGGGATTTATATTAATATATTCAAATTACTTGATGACTTAAAGTGTAGATAAACGTGCCTCCAACTGAATCTGAGAATCCTGTGAATGTTGACCTGCACCAGGAAGATATATTCTGCAAAATTCAGCCATGGGAAATGCTGCTCAACAAACAACTGAGTTTCTTTAATAAGTTTCAAGGAAAGAAAGAGATGGAGAGAAAATCTATAATTTAAAAAGACTTAAAAGACATGATAACCAATTACAAGGTGTGGAACTTCTTTGCATTTTGAATTTGTTTTAAAAAGTCAAACATTTGACTTTATGAAACCATTAGGAACACTGCCTCGATGTTTGCTCTTAAAAAATAACTTTTTTTTTTTGATGTGGTAATGGTAGTGTGATTATGTTTATCAAATGTTCTTATCTTTTAGAGACACAGGGTGAAATAAGTGTTTTGTAGCCCACAGGAGTTGGCTTCCTCAAGGAAAAAAGGAAGAAAAATCCTCATGGAAAAATCTGCTAAAGGGACTAGGAAGTTAGGAAAGACTGTAGATAGATCTCTTGTCTTTCAAATTTTCCTCAGTCATCTAGTCAACCTGAGGACTGGAGGAATCAAGTAAACTCAGACTGTATCTGTGTTTGTGTTTTGTGTGATATGGGAAAAAGCACAGGAGGAAGATAGATAGAGATGAATATATATACATATCTCCAGCCATCTTAGAATGAATCAATTCTTTGATTTCAGTTAAATTTTTGGGAGTTGGCCAGTGTGGTGAAATACAAAACTTTAGATCAAGGAAAGAAAGACATGGTTTCTTACACATACATGCATGTGTTCAATTAAGCCAATCTGCTGGTAATGTGTTTGATTTTAAGAATGCAAATTATATTAAGAGAAAATGTCATCCCAACTCGGGCCTTACCCAAACGTTATTTTTTTGAAGAAAAACAGCTGTCATTAAGCTGGACAAGTGGAAAAGAACATAATAGAACACTGGCAAACACTGGAACAATTCCAAGTGGAGTTGACAATTAAGAAGCCGATCTGGGATTGCCCATGCAAAAATCAAAAAATCATATAAGAGAGGTAGCTCGAAGTAAACTTTAGAAACTTTACCTGATATGAGGTCCTCTATGTGCTTACACAATTTAAAAAAAAAAATCTGGAAATTAGGAGATAAAATACCCTGGAATTTATCTTGAAAGTGAGGGTGTTATAATCTCAACTATTTAAGTACAGACAGAACTGTCTTATGAGAAAGGTAGATTATGGCCTTGACTTTGGAGAGTGGCCAAATGTTAATTTAGTTTGTGGATCACCTTTGGTGCATTTGGCAGATATAGATCGTTAATTCCCACAGGTGATTTTAATCAACTCTGCTAATCAGGAGGGAATGTCTTTAAGCAGAGAATTAACATGTTCAGGCTTACAGAAATAGATTTGAAATTCATTGGAGAAAGCTAAGTTTATAGAGCAGAGAGCATTACCTGCTTCTTTGTTGGTTGTCTTGGCTGTCTTACAAGAACATAAGCTCCATGAGGTAAGGGATCTTCTCCATTTAGTTCACTTTTGTATCCCATTACCTAGGTCAGTGTAAGCATAAAGTAGGAGCTCAATAAATATTGAATAAGTGAATGAATGAAACTAACAGGATGAATGGGGCAATGTAACGAACGGCTAGGTTTCTTTTTAAACTCTCAAGGAGCCGGCATGTGCTTAAGACTGTGTGTTAAGGGAAAAGGATTACTGACATCTGAACTGAGATTTTCCTGATATCTGCCTCCTCCATAGACTTCAGGATAGTCATGTGCTCCCCATCCATATTATTATTATTATTAATATTTTTTAGACAGAGTCCCACTCTGTCATTCAGGCTGGAGTGAGTGGTGCTATCTCAGCTCACTGAAACCTCCACCTCCCAGGTTCAAGCGATTCGCCTGCCTCAGCCTCCCAAGTAGTGGGGACTACAGCATGTGCCACCACTTCTGGCTAATTTTTGTATTTTTAGCAGAGATGGGTTTCACCATGTTGGCCAGGCTGGTCTCAAACTTCTGACCTCAAGTGATCCGCCTGCCTCAGCCTCCCAAAGTATGGGAATTACAGGTGTGAGCCACTATGCCCAGCCCCCACCCACATTAGAGAGTGGTTCCTAACACCATGGGGAGGCGAGCTTAGGAAGTGGGGGGTGTCTTTGAATCACCTAAAATTGCCTTTTAATATAAGTACAAATTTGCATATTCTGGAGAAAGGGTCTATGCATCTATGCAGGACTGTCTGATAGAACTTTCTGAGATAAAGAAAAAGGTTCTATACCTGTGCTATCAAATACAGAAGCCCACTAACCACGTGTGGCTGCAACTTGAAATCTAGCTATTGTGACTGAAGAACTGAGTCTTAAATTTTATTTAATTTTAATTATTAATTATTTTTGAGATGGGGTCTCACTGTCACTCAGGCTGGAGTGCAGTGGTATGATCTTGGCTTACTGCAACCTCTGCCTCCTTAGCTCAAGTAATCCTCCCACCTCAGCCTCCTGAGTAGCTGGGACCACAGGTGCATGCCACCACACCCAGCTAATTCCTTGTATTTTTGGTAGTGACAGGATTTTGCCATGTTGCCCAGGCTGGTCTCGACCTCCTGAGCTCAAATGATCCTTCTGCCTCAGCCTTTAATTTAATTTTAAACTTGAATAGCTATAAGTAGCTAGCGCTACCATAGGGGACAGCACAGCTCTGTAGCCTTTGTGAAGATCTCAACGAGGCCAATGATCCTAAGAGGTGAAAAATAAGAATGAGGGTTGTTAGAGAAGTTTTTCCAAAATGTTGGCAGAACACAGTGGCCAATTGTTAGGCCACAGCGCCACAGTGCACTGTTAGGAAAGGAGACAAATTTTAGAGCCTTGGACAAAGAAAACCATTTGGAAAAGGCATATACAAAGTCTTAAATGGGATGTGAACTCAGCCCAAGTTGAAGGAGTGAGACATCCTTCCATTGTCAAGACATCACATTCCATGTTGAATTGGTGGGAGAGTACATGGTGAGGAGGTAGGTTTCTCCCTAAGGGTGGCTAAAGACAGACAAATCCTGGGGACATAGAACCAGCTCCTATGTATGCAATGTCCAGGGTCTGCTGTCTGTTCAAGGCTCAGGGAACAGGAGGCCCCTCTATTTACATAGATACATATAAATTTGGATTTTTTTTTCTTTATTCCTTTTTTTTTTTTGAGATGGAGTTTTACTCTTGTTGCCTAGGCAATGGCATGATGTCGGCTCACTGCAACCTCCACCTCCCGGGTTCAAGTGATTCTCCTGCCTCAGCCTCCCAAGTAGCTAGGATTACAGGCATGCGCCACCATGCCCAGCTAATTTTGTATTTTTAGTAGAGACAGAGTTTCTCCATGTTGGTTAGACTGGTCTCAAATTCCCAACCTCAGGTGATCCGCCCACCTCAGCCTCCCAAAGTGCTGGGATTATAGGCGTGAGCCGCTGCGCCTGGCCATACATTTGGATTTTAGAGACAATCTAAGTCTGGGCTTGACAGAGATAATAAGCTGCTTAGATGAGAGGGAAGGTCAGGGTGGAGAGCAGATCAAACCAGGAATGGCTCAGAACCAGACATCAAACAATGCCTAGTCCTGGCAACTGGCAAGAACACGGGTGGTAAACAGCATTCAGGGAACCGGCCCCTACCAGAGTGGCTGGTAGAAGACTCCAGTTTCCAAAACCTTGAGGGAGGGGGCAAGGAAAGGCTGAGCCTGTAGGAACTGAAGGATGGTGCAGAGAGTCAAGACAGGGACTCAGTTATTGGGACTGTGGGTTTCCAGGCGGGGTTTGGACACAAGGTTTTCAGAGCCAGGTCAGGAGTAGCAGGCAGCGAAATCGAATCCTTAATCTCTGAAGCACTTACCGGTTTGGGATTCCTTAACTTACTGGTTTGGGAACTCCTTAACTATTTGCTGACAAGTGCCAGGCTTGTCTGAGAATCTGGGATGAAGTGGGGCTTCCATAGCTCCTCCTGCAAGGGTTGGAAAGTCACTAAGCAGGGAGCCCAGAGATGATTTCAAAAGCATTGCTTGCTACATCGCGGCATTATGAAAACCATCTGGGTTGTTCTTGGGACACTTAACATAATATGCCTGAGAACAGGTGATAATTTAAATGAGTGGTTTTCAAATTGCTGAGTTGAGAAATCCCTTTTTCCAGTCTTACACAGGCCCTGATATGAAATACAAAGAAACAGAAAGCTTGATTTGGGGTGTGGGTGGAAGGGTCTAGAGCCAATTCATGAATTTTCAGGCAGCTTCTGAGGAACTCGGTGGAAGCCCAAAGCTTTGCAGAGCTACTGGAAAACCACTGACTAAAGCCGTTGTCAGTTCTTTGACTCACTATGCAGGTTGGTACATCTGGGGGAGAAATGAGTCAAACGCAAGGAAGAAAATACTGTGGAAGGCAAAGAAAGCTGAGAAACGTGGTAGATAAACAGGCGTGCTATGGTTAGCAGAGCTGCTTTGAAGTTGGTCAAACAGAACACTCAGTTATTGAAAAAGAAACTAATGGTGTGGAAACTGTAAAGCGTCCTTCCATCCTGTGCAACCTAGATTAGCCCATTCCTGACACAGGTATTGGTTCTGAATCTCAGGACTAAAGAAAAACACAGACGATTCAAAACAAAGCCCCCAAAATGGTTACAAAGAAGAAGAAAAAAATACTTCCCCAAAGTATGTTCTGCAGGATGGTTAGTCTCATGAGATGGTCTACCAAAAAAAAAAAAAAAAAAAAAAAAAAAAAAAAAAAAAATTGAATTTTGTGGTTAACTTTGGGAAATTTTGCATTCTGTTTCTCCCTCTACTATATTCATGACCTACAATATTTAAGGGTCTGTTTGTATTTCTTTTAACCCATGCTATCCTGGGCTTAACTGTGCAGAGAGCTTTTTTTTTTTTTTTTTTTTTAAATCCCACAATGCTATTTAAAGTAACTGGGACTTTTTATTTAACTTCAAGAAGAAAAGACAATGACCATCTTATGTGTCTTATGAAGACAATGACACATCTTATGTGTTTGCTCAAGTAGTTGTAATAGGGCAGGACCTTGGACCAAATCCAGATAGATCTTAGGACAGGTCAGTTTCAACAATCGACCACTGCACAAAGCTGGAATTCGGTTCTTTTGGACACAATGCGATCTCAAAGGTAGTTCCAAACCTAGGACATTGCTTCACAAGAGAAAATCGGGGTAAGTGCAGCCCAGGTATTGGGTTGGTGCAAAAGTAATTGCCAATTTTGCCATTGAAAGTAATAACAAAACCGCAATTACTTTTGCATCAACCTAATAAAACAGTTCGCAAAGCAAACAAGATAGGTCGTGGGAGGGCTTTCCAACAGGATCTCTGCCTATTAGGCACTTGGCGTTACAAATGTGTTATCTAGTATCAGAGGAAGCCATTGGCAGCCTGAGTTTTTTTTGTTTTTGTTTTTGTTTTTGTTTTTTTTGAGACGGAGTCTCGCTCTGTCGTGTCGCTCAGGCTGGAGTGTAGTGGCACGATCTTGGCTCACTGCAACCTCCACCTCCCAGGTTCAAGCAAGTCTCCTGCTTCAGCCTCCCAAGTAGCTGGGACTACAGGCGCATGCCACCACGCTCTGCTAATTTTTGTATTTTTAGGAGTGATGGGGCTTCACCATGTTGGCCAGGCTGGTCTTGAACTCCTGACCTCAGGTGATCCACCCCGCCTTGGCCTCCCAAAGTACTGGGATTACAGGCGTGAACCATGGTGCCCAGCGCGGGAGCCTGGGGTTTAATGACAAGAATTTTAGGGAAGGGGCTGGGACTTAAGACTACAAAGCTGAATTATGGGACAGAGAACCCAGGGACAACCTGATTGTGATAATATTGCCAGATCCTCAGACCTAGATGTTTCATATTCTAGTTATCAATTATCTGCTTAAAAAAAAAAGTGTGCTCTTCTACCCTGGTATAGAGAATCTATTTCAGCTTTTAAATATTCATCTGATGGTCTTATACAAATCTCAAGCCCCAGGCACCTTTCTTGGAAATACGAATTCAGTAAGCCTGTAATGGGATCCAGAGTAAAAATATTTTAAACAAGCATTCTGGCTGGGCACAGTGGCTCATGCCTGTAATCCCAGCACTTTGGGAGGCCAAGGCCAGAGGGTCACTTGAGCCCAGGAGTTCAAAACCAGCTTGTCAATATAGCAAGCCTCCATCTCTACAAAAGAAAAATACGAAAATCAGGAGGGCGTGGTGTTGGGTGCTTTTGGTCCCAGCTACTTGGTAGGCTTAGGTGGGAGGATCGATTGAGCCCAGGAATTCAAGGCTGCAGTAAGCTACGATTGCATCACTACACTCCAGGGTGGGACAGAATGAGACGCTGTCTCAAACAAACAAAGAAACAAACAAAAATTCCCGGGTGATTCTTAGGCAAGTTTGGGAACTAAGACATTTGTTTCTTAAACCTCAAGGCACCCCAAAACTGTTTTAAAATGCAAATTCTGTAGCCCTAGAGTCCGTGAGTCCTAATTTTTAACCAGAGTGTCTCAGTTTGATTCAAATGCTTTGGGTCCAGCAAACTTGCAATTCAATATGCAAGTCCAGGAATTTCAGGTGTTCCCGGCAGGTGGCGCTCTCATTCATTTAGCTATGAACTTGCACCTAAGAAGCCATTTTTTAAAAACTCATGAACAGGATTTAAAGTGAAAAAAAGAAAAAAAAAAAAAAGAAAAAAAACCTTTTAAATCTCCCAAGAGGATAGATCTGGGACCACATAACTATTCCTAATGATAAATTCTTTTAAAAATCTGAAAATGTCTCTTGTCTGCCCTTAAGTAAGGGTGCTTAACATTAGGAATGACTGTACACAGCCCCAGCACAGGGATGGACGGCTGAATTGCAGATGGGACCGGAGGAAGTGGTCTTCAGAGTTCAGACAGTAGCCTTTAAAAAAAATTATTTCCAGCTGGGCGCGCTGGCTCACGCCTGTAATCTCAGCACTTTGGGAGGCCGAGGTGGGTGGATTACCTGAGGTCAGGAGTTCGAGACCAGCCTGGCCAACATGGTGAAACCATGTCTCTACTAAAAACACAAAAATTTGCTGGGCATGGTGGTGTGCACCTGTAATTTCAGCTATTCGGGAGGCTAAGGCAGCAGAATCACTTGAACCTGGGAGGTGGAGGTTGCAGTGAGCTGAGATCACACCACTGCACTCCAACCTGGGCAACAGAATGAGACTCTGTCTCAAAAAACAAAACAAAACAAAACATATTTTTAGTAGAGACGGGGTTTCACCATTTTAGCTAGGATGGTTTCAATCTCCTGACCTTGTACTCTGCCTGCCTGGGCCTCCAAAAGTGCTGGGATTCAGGCATGAGCCACTGTGCCTGGCCATTATTAACATCTTTAAGAAGGATTAGTATTCATTCTTCTTGTTTTAAATTTATTATTATTTTTTTTATTATACATTTAAGTTCTGAGATACACGTGCAGAACGTGCAGTTTTGTTACATAGGTTTACAGGTGCCATGGAGGTTTGCTGTGCCCATCAACCCATCATCTACATTAGTCACTTCTAATGCTATCCCTCCCCTAATCCCCCACCCCCGACAGACCCTGGTGTGATATTCCCCTCCCTATGTCTATGTGTTCTCATTGTTCAACTCCCACTTATGAGTGAGAACATGCATGTTTGGTTTTCTGTTCCTGTGTTAGTTTGCTGAGAATGATGGTTTCCAGCTTCAACCATGTTCCTACAAAAGACATGAACTCATCATTTTTTATGGCTGCATGGTATTCCATGGTGTATATATAAGAAAATGTGGCACATATATACCATTCTTCTTTGAACGTTTAGTATAATTCACTGTGAAGTCATCTGGTTGTAGACTTTTCTTTGTTGGAAGATTTTTTATTACTGATTCAATCTCCTTATTTGTTATTTGTTTGTTCAGCCTGTGTATTTCTTCTTGGTTCAGTTTTTGTAGGTTGCATGTTACTAATAATTTATTGATTTATCGTAGGTTATTCAATTTGTTGGCATATAATTGTTCATAACAGTCTTTTACAATCCTTTTTATTTTTGAGGCACTCTTTGTAACATCTCTTTGATTTCTGGGTTTATCTGAGTCTCTCTCTCTCCCTCTCTCTCCTCTCTTTCTCTTTCTTTGTTAGTCTAAGTAAGGGTTTGTCAATTTTAACTTTTCAAAAACCTGACTCTCAGTGTGTTGATTTTTTCCTATTGTTTTTCTACTCTATTTATTTCTGCTGTAATCTTTACTGTTTCCTTCTGCTCACTTTAGGCTTAGCGTTGCTCTTTTTTTAGTTCCTCAAAGTTTAAAGTTAGGTTAGTTATTCAAGATTTTCTTCATTAACATAGACATTACTCACTATTAACTTCCCTTAAGTTCTGCTATTGCTGCATCTCCTAAGTTTTGGTATGTTGTGTTTTCATTTTCATTTGTCTTGAGATATTTTAAAAATTACCTTTGATTTCCTCTTTGACCTGATGGTTGTTCATGAGTGTATTGTTTAGTTTCCACATATTTGTGAATGTTCCCACTTTCTTTCTGTTACTGATTTCTAGTTTCATTCCATTGTGGTCCAAAAAAAATGCCTGGAATGATTTCAATCTTCTTAAATTTGCTAAGTCTTGTTTTGTAACTCATATGTAATCTATCATGGAGAATGAGCTGTGTATGCCTGAGAAGAATGTATATTCTGCTGTTGGATAGTTCTGTATATATTTCTGTTAGGTCCATTCGGTCTATGGTGTTGTTCAAGTTAGTTTTCTTTTCAAGTTTCTTTATTGATTTTCAGTCTGGATGTTCTATTATTGAACGAAGGATATTAAAGTTTTACTATTATTGTATTGCTGTTAATTTCTCCTTTTGGGTCTGTCAATATGTGCATATATATTTAGGTACTCTGATGTAGAGTATGTACAGTATTTATAATCATTACATCTTGCTGTTAACTGTGCTTTTGTCATCATATAATGACCTCATTTATCTCTAAAAACAGTTTTATCTATCTATCTATCTACCTATCTATCTATCATCTATCTATATCAGTCTATTTTGTCTGATATAAATATAGCCAACCCTCTTCTCTTTTGGTTGCAATTTGCATGGAATATATTTTTCCATCCCTTCACTTTCAGCCCATGTGTGTCCTTAAATCTAAAGTGAGTCTCTTATAGTCCTTTTACATTTAAAGTAAATTAGTAGGTGAGGACTTACTATTGCCATCTTGTTATTTCTGTTTGCTTGTTTTCCAGTTATTTTGTTCTTTTCTTCCTTTCTTTCTACCTTCTTTTGTTATATGGTGATTTTTTTTGTTTTGTTTTGGTAGTGATTTACTTGGATTCTTTTCTTTTTATCTTTTCTGCATCTATTTTTTTTTTTTTTTTGTGGTTACCTCAAAGCTGGAATCAACTATCTTGTAGCTATATCTGCATATTTTATGTTTGTAACAATTTAATTACATACAAAAACTATACACTTTTGCCCCTGCCACATACATACATATTTTTGTTCTTATAGCCGGAGTTTATTTCTTTTTATATTATGTATCCATTAACAGGTATTTGTGGTTATAGTTATTACTTTTTTTTTTTTTTTGAGACAGAATTTTGTTCTGTCACCCAGGCTGGAGTGCAGTGACATGATCTTGGCTCACTGCAACCTTTGCCTCCCAGGTTAAGTGATTCTGTGCCCCAGCCACTTGAGTAGCTGGGATTACAGACATGTGCCACCATATCCGGCTAATTTTTGTAGTTTTAGTAGAGATGGTGTTTCACCATGTTGGCCAGGCTTGTCTTGAACTCCTGGCCTCAAGTGATCTACCCACCTCAGCCTCCTAAAATGCTGGGATTTTAGGCATGAGCCACCATATCTGACCCTGGTTTTATTTATTCTAAATATTTTTGTCTTTTAACTTTGATATTAGGGTTAAAAGTAATTTATGCAATGCCATTACATTGATACATTATTCTGTATTTGTCTATATATTTACCTGAAGTCAATGCCTGGCTTCAAAGCTTCAAAGAACAGGCTGACTCTCTTGTTAGGGGGCTAATACAGCTCATGACTTTAAGGTGAAGCTCATTTACCATTCTGAAAATCCCAGGGCCCTTAAGAGTTATGCTAAATCCACTCTGCCTGTGCTCTATAAATGGAACAATAAATCCTGGATGACAGTACATCTGTTTACAGCATGGTTTACTGAATATATAGACAGTGAGATATGTAGTTTCATATGCTTTAATGTGGCTGTTTAGCATGTTTTCATTTCAATTTTAAATAACTCCCTTAAGCATTTCTTGCAAGACAGATCTAGTGGTGACAAACTCTCTCAATTGTTGTTTGTCTGAAAAAATTTTTATCTCTCTTTCGTTTTTAAGGATAGTTTTGCTAGGTGTAATATTCTTGGTTGACAATTTTTCTCTCGCAGTACTTTAAATATATTATCTCACTCTTTCCTGGCCTGCAAGGTTTCTGCTGAGAAATCCTCAGCATGTGATTCTCCTGCCTCAGCCTCCCGAGTAGCTGGGACTACAGACATGCACCACCATGCCCAGCTAATTTTTGTATTTTTAGTAGAGACGAGGGTTTGCCACGTTGGCCAGGCTTATCTTGAACTTCTGACCTCGGATGATCTGCCCTCCTCAGCCTCCCAAAGTGGAAGGTTACAGGCATGAGCCACAGCAATGTTGTGTATGTTCTGATTGCTCTACCAATCAGCCACTCGCTCATCTCTCTTTCTTCCCTTGGGCTTTCCTATTCCCTGAGACATAGCAATATAGAAATTAGGTCAGTTAATAACCTTACGATGGACTCTCTGTGTTCAAGTGAAGGAAAAATTGCATGTCTCTCACTTTAAATCAAAACCTAGAAGTGATTAAGCCTAGTGAGGAAAGCATGTTAAAAGTCAAGACAGGCCAAAAGCTAGACCTGTAGTGCCAAACAGCAAGCTGTGAATAGAAAGGAAAAGGTTTTTTTTTTTTTTTTAATTTTAGATGGAGTCTCGCTCTGTCACCCAGGCTGGAGTGCAGTGGCACAGTCTTGGCTCACTGAAACCTCTGCCTCCTATGTTCAGGCAATTATCCTGCAATTCATCAGGCAATTCATCCTCCTGAGTAGCTGAAATTACAACATGTACCACCATGCCCAGCTAATTTTGTATTTTTAGTGGAAACGGTGTTCACCATGTTGGTCAGGCTGGTCTCAAACTCCTGACCTCAGGTGATCTGCCTGCCTTGACCTCCCAAACTGCTGGGATTACAGGTGTGAGCCACCATGCCTTGTCCAGAAGAGTTCTTGAGGAAAAGTAAAAGTACTACTCCAGTGAACACACAAAAGATATTTTTAAAAAAGTGAAACAGCCTTTCTGCTGATATGGAGAAAGTTTTAGTGGTCTGGATGGAAGATCAAACCAGGCACAATATTCCCTTATGCCAAAGCATAATCTAGAGCAGTGACTTAACTCTTCTCAATCCTGTGAAGGCAGCGAGAGGTAAGGAAGCTGCAGAAGAAAAGTCTGAAGCTAGCAGAGGATGGCTCATGAGGTTTAAGGAAATAGGCCATCTGTATAACATAAATGTATAAGGTGAAGCAGCAAATGATGATGTCGAAGCTGTAGCAAGTTATCCAGAAGATCTAATTAAGATCACTGATGAAGGTAGCTACAGTAAACAATATATTTTCAGTGTAAATGAAACAGTCTTCTATCAGATGATGTAATCTGGGACTTTCATAGCTAGAGAGGAGACATCAATGCCTGGCTTCAAAGCTTCAAAGAACAGGCTGACTCTCTCGTTAGGGGCTAATGCAGCTTATGACTTTAAGGTGAAGCCAGTGCTCATTTACCATTCTGAAAATCCCAAGACCCTTAAGAGTTATGCTAACTCTGCTCTGCCTGTGCTCTAAAAATGGAAAAACAAAACCTGAATGATAGTACATCTGTTTACCGCCTGATTTACTGAATATTTTAATCCTACTGTTGAGACCTACTTCTCACAATAAAATATTTCTTTCAAAATATTACTGCTCATTGACAATGTGCTTAGTCACCCAAGATCTCTGATGGAGATAGATAAGAAGATTAAAGCTTTTTTTTTTTTTTTTTTTGAGACGGAGTCTCGCTCTGTCGCCGGGGCTGGAGCGCAGTGGCCAGATCTCAGCTCACTGCAAGCTCCACCTCCCGGGTTTATGCCATTCTCCTGCCTCAGCCTCCTGTGTAGCTGGGACTACAGGCGCCCGCCACCTCGCCCGGCTAGTTTTTTGTATTTTTTTAGTAGAGACGGGGTTTCACCGTGT
This sequence comes from Macaca mulatta, assembly GCF_049350105.2. Lineage (NCBI taxonomy): Eukaryota > Metazoa > Chordata > Mammalia > Primates > Cercopithecidae > Macaca > Macaca mulatta. Next base: position 30,900,649 of record NC_133419.1, on the reverse strand, counting down.
TCGCCAGGATGGTCTCGATCTCCTGACCTCGTGATCCGCCCGTCTCGGCCTCCCAAAGTGCTGGGATTACAGGCTTGAGCCACTGTGCCCGGCCTTTTTTTTTTTTTTTTTAAGATCAAGTTTTGCTCTTGTTGCCCAGGCCAGAGTGCAATGGCGTGATGTCAGCTCACTGCAACCTCTGCCTCCTGGGTTCAAGCGATTCTCCTGCTTCAGCATCCGGAGTAGCTGGGATTACAGTCATGTACCACCATGCCTCACTAATTTTGTATTTTTACTAGAGATGGGGTTTCTCCACGTTGATCAGGCTGGTCTCAAACTCCTGACCTCCGGTGATCCACCCACCTTGACCTCCCAAACTGCTGGGATTATAGGCATAAGCCACCATGCCCAGCCTTAAAGTTGATTTTTGCCTGCTAACACAACATCTATTTTGCAGCCCGTGGATCAAGGAGATGATCATTAGCCTTTTTTTTAGCAATGAGGTATTTTTAAATTAAGGTATGTACACTGTTTTTTGGAAATAATGCTATTGCACACTTTATAGGCTACATTATAATGTCAACATATTTTATATGCACTGGGAAGCCAACAAATTTGTGTGGCTCATTTTATTGCATATTCACTTTATTGCAGTGGTCTGAAACCCAAATCGCAATATCTTTAAGATATGACTCTATTGGTGTCTGTGCATTTGAAGAAGCAGTAACATCTTTCAAACTTTACAGATTGTCTTTGGTAGGGAAAGACCTTTATCTGTGGCTGGCATGAGGCAGTCACTTGATAGGCTCTGGGTGACTCTGGCAGCTGGGGTAACTCTTGGCAAAGATTGCAGGGCCTTAGCACAATGACTGCTGGGGTCCTTGATGATGAAGCCTGCTGAGTCCTTTTGCTCTGTTTTTTTTTTTTTTTTTCCCAACTAGGGGACTCACAGCAGAAGAAATTCTTCACTGTGCTCTGCTGGTCTGGGGAATGAGGTGAATGCAGGCAAAATGCTTCCTACCCTATTCTATGTGGGTGTTCTCAGTTCTTTTAGATTGCTGCATCTTCTTAATTGTACTCCAGAGCTTTCCCAGGGCTATATTTGTCTAGGGATCTTATTAAATTTTTTTTTTTTTTTTTGTGGCAGGACAAGGGCTACAACCTCCTAGAATACCACATTGCTAATGTCACTTAGTACATGCACCTTTGATTAAGTTTAATCTTTAGCAGGTACGACTGAAACCCAAAGCCATGAAAAGCAACTGAGCTGGGAGATATCTATTACAGCCATTGTCTCTAAATCTGACTATGAGAAAAGCATTTCAAATATCACATGACTTCACTTATTGGAATTTGTGGTAAAGAAATAAGAATGAGCGCAAATATTTAGCAACACAAAATCAATTGCAGTATTGTTAGTAATTATAAAAAGATATAAACATCTGTCTAACAATAGCAGATTGTTAAAAATAAGTAATTAAATATCCATATAGAGGAATAATTTGGAGCCATTTAAAGTGATGGAGAAATGTATCTTTTGTCTTAAAATAGGTTTATGATAATTAAATGAAAAAAACAAATCACAGAAATGTTTTTTGTTTGTTTGTTTTTGAGACAGAGTCTCTCTCTGTCGCCCAGGCTCACTGCAACCTCCACCTGCCAAATTCAAGCTATTCTCTTGGCTCAGCCTCCCGAGTAGCTGAGATTACAGGCATGTACCACCACATCCAGCTAATTTTTGTATTTTTAGTAGAGATGGGGTTTCACCATGTTGGTTGACTGGTCTCGAACTCCTGACCTCAAGTGATCTGCCTGCCTCGGCCTCTCAAAGTGCTGGGATTACAGGCGTGAGTCACTGCTCTCAGCCAACCTGTGTGTTTTGATCTAACTTTTGTTTTAAAAAAGTAGAAAACAACTTAATATATGAAAGTGCTAATGGTGACAAGACAGATGGGATTACAGTTTAAAAGTAGCATTCTTTTCTTGTTTGTCTACATTTTCTGATCTTTCTGAAATGAGCATGTATTGCTTTGTTATAAAAAAATAATAAATTTTGAAAATAAAAGTATAGAACTTGGACCTGTTATGTATTATGGAAATAAATGAATGAACCACATAGCAATTTCTGCTATCATGACATGGGATAAAAATGTTTTAATAGCATATTTCCCATTACATTGTGATTTATCTTTTAACCTATCTGCCTCCCTTTAGCTGAATATCCTCTAGGTCAGAGATTATTATTATTCATCTTTGCTTCCCTAGCATGTAGGTCACAAATTCAGTTGGTGATGAGTAAATGTTGAGTAATTGAGCAAGCAGCACATAAAAGTGTGTCAGAAGACTTAGATTTTAGTCAGGGTATGTGTTGACAATCACATCGTCCATCTGATGTGTTGACAATCACAGCATCCATCTTGCTCTAACGCAGGAAAGTAGTCAAGGTATTTCCTTATATCAAAACAAACTTTGATTTGAAAAAAGCATTGGTTCTCAAACCTAACTGATGATCAAAAACTACTCCAAAATAACCAAATCAGAATCTGATACAAAGAATCTCCAGCCATAAAATACATCATGGTAAAAATCCAGATCTCTAGACCATCCTGGCTAACACGGTGAAATCCCATCTCTACTAAAAAATACAAAAAAAATTAGCTGGGCATGGTGGCGGGTGCCTGTAGTCCCAGCTACTTGGGAGGTTGAGGCAGGAGAATGGCGTGAACCAGGGAGGCAGAGCTTGCAGTGAGCCGAGATCATGCCATTGCACTCCAGCCTGGGCGACAGAGCGAGACTCCGTCTCAAAAAAAAAAAAAAAAAAAAAAGGCATGATTTTTGGCCTAGCAATTTTATTTCTGAGAATTTATGCTATGGAAATATTATGAACATGCACTAGAAATTAGCTCTAAAGATGTTCATCACAGTGCTATCTGTAATAACAAAAACAAGCAAACAAAAAGCAACCAAATGAAAACAGAAATAATACCAACGTTCAACAGCAGAAAATTGGCAAGGTAAAGTATGAAATAGTCATTTAATAGAATACTTTGTGATAACCAAAAAGATGTTGTAGAAGTATATTTCTAGATGTGGAAAGATGTCCATAATATATTGCTAAATTTAAAAAAGATATGTTACAGAACACTATTGCTAAAATAAAAATATATAGTTGGGTGAAATATGATAGGTTAGTAGTGGTTTTCCCTCGAGGAAAGAGATTGTGGATTTTTTGCTGTTGTTAAAAATGTTTCTTTTGCTTCCCTGTCTTTTCTGAGTTCTTTGTAGTGAAACTATGTTGTTCTTATATAAGAAAAAGAAGAAAAGGAAGATTTTACCAAAAACATATAAATATGAAAGCATAATACTAATGGGATCACAGGAGAAAGGCCTTATTTTTTGCAGCCAGCTCTTATATAGCACCTACTATACACCATGCATATTTATTTATTTACGTTTATTAACTTGTTTTTCTCATCACAACCCTATGATCTTTTCCACTGATGAGGAAACCAAAGCACAGTGGTGGTCAGTAACTTGATAAGGTCATAGAGCTAGTAGAGCCAGGATTTGGAGCCCAAGAGTCTAGCTAATTCTAGACTCTGCTCTTAACAAGCACTGTACTATGAGGAAAGAAATCTAGGTATGTGCCTTCTGTCATCACATCTCCATGATGCCATTTTTCATGCCTGCTTGATTCCAGGCTGAAAAATGAGTAGTGGGCCAGTTTTGATGGCACATATTAGATAACAATCTGCTATGCCCTTCAGGAGCTGGCTTTGAGGCTGATCCTAGATATAATGCAGTGGGTGAAATGTATTTTAGTGTTTCTTGCCCTGCCTACTTGCTAAATATAATGCCTTCAACTGCTTATTGAAACTAATAAGGTTCACTGATGGTGTCTGGAATTTTCCTGGCATATTTTTACTATGTTGAAGCCTAGTTATCTTATCCTCTTAACACTTGGCTTGGTACTAGGCAAATACTAGCAAATCTTCAGAAATAAATTAATGCTAAAATGATAATGGGCACCAGTGTGTTGTTACATCATTCTTCCAAGAAACATGTACATGTAAATAGATGCTTTCTAAACGTTATTTTTAATGCCAAATAATTCATTTTCATGGTAGATATTTTGGACGTTGCAGGGGAAATATTTGAGGCATTAAAGCTTAGCTGGCTTCGCTAATAGCTGTTTCCAGTTTTCTTATCTCTTGCCAACTTCCCTATAAAGGCTGAAAAAACTAAATATTCACTTTCCCAGCCTCCTTGCAGCTAGGGTAAAATGTTGATAAAAGCAAAATGTTGACACACGTACCTTGCAACGCCTCCTCCTACGTGCCTCTGGTGCCTTAACCTTTATACTTGGAGATGTCTTGGTCATTTGTGATTGGGAGGAAGAGACCAGAAGAACTGCAGAGATGCCAGACCAGAAATTATGGGGTCACTGAATCAATGCCAGCAGTTGCCTACATCACTTTTTCAACAGGTAGAAAAATAATCCCTATGTGTTAAACCAGAGTTAGCCAAAGTGTCTTTCACTTTCAGCCAAAGCATTCCTAATTGATGTGCACATTTTAAAAAACAAACCATAGTTCATTTTCCTGGCTCTAGTTTTATCCAGAATATTGAAGTACAGTTCCAACACTAAAGGAAGGCAAACAAAATCAAAGACCCACCCAACTGTGGGTACCTGTTCGTAGCATTTCTGATCATGTTATATGTCTTTACTTAATTTCTGGTGACTTTAAAAAGAAAGATAATAGGACTAAAAAATGGAGACTGTCATCTAAGATTCATTATAGGTTAAGAAATGCAATATATAGCATTAAAAATGCTATATTATTTTACTGACTTGACAAAAACATTTGATGACATCCATTTATTCAGACTTTTGGTTACTATTTTTCAGTTGATAAATCCATCAGATTCTTACCAGTACATAATGCAGGAACTAATTGGTCGTGTTTATTTTCTTTCCTTTCTATTTGCCTTCTTTTTTAGTTTTCCTCTTTTAGTTCCTTCCTTCCTTCCTTCTTTCCCTCCCTTCTCCCTCCTTCCTTGCTTTTTTCCTTCCTTCCTTCCTTCCTTCTTTCCTTCCTTCCTTCCCTTCTCTCCTTTCTTTTCCTTCTTTCCTTTCTTCCTTCCCTTCTCTCCTTTCTTTTCCTTCTTTCCTTTCTTCCTTCTCTTCCCCCTTTTCTTTTGTATACTATAATCTCTTACAGTAAAAAATGTGTAGTGTAATAATAATGCAGCAAGCATCTCAGTCAAGATCCACGTGCTGGGTATCTTTTATTTGTCCCCTAAATCCATCCACCACCTGCTATTGATCTGGGAGACTGACTTGTGTGGATCTGTGAGCAGTTTTCCCCTCTGACTCCCTCTTGGGCCTGGCTGATGAGGAGACGCAGCAGGAGATTGTAGGGAGGAAAAGAGAGCGGTGTTAAGGCTTATATTCCCTTGGCTCCTAATGTGATATTGCCTCTGGCTGACTGGGTTTCTCCACTAAAGGTCACTGCTCCTCTTAACATGGCAGAATCTACTTCATTTTCTGTCCTTCTAGGAATCACACCTTTTCCTTGTCTCTTCAGGTCTAGGGATGGTTACATTAATGGTTGGCTACCATTAGCCTTAGGTTGCAAAACCATCTCTTGTGTTTCCCCTATACCTGTACCTTTGTGATTAGCTGTCTCATAAATGAAACCTCCTTAAATGACTCTATTTTCTTTTGTTTCTTTTTTCTCTCTGAAACCATTTTAAAAACCATTACTCTATTTTGAGTGAGCCCTCTGTTTCCCTTTGGAACTTTGATTGATACACACTAGATGCTGCATTGTCCAAAACAGCAGCCATTGGGCTATTTATACTTAAATTTCAAAGAACTAAAATGAAATAATATTAATTTTTTTTTCTTGAGACGGAGTCTCACTCTGTCGCCCAGGCTGGAGTGCAATGGCGCGATCTCAGCTCACTGCAGCCTCTGCCTGCTGGGTTCAAGTGATTCTCCTGTCTCAGCCTCCCAAGTAGCTGGCATTACAGGTGCCTGCCACCATACCCAGCTAATTTTTGTATTTTTAGTAGAGATGGGGTTTCACCATGTTGGCCAGGCTGATCTTGAACTCCTGACCTCAGGTGATCCGCCCACCTCAGCCTCCCAAAGTGCTGGGATTACAGGCCTGAGCCACCAATAATATTACAGGCCTGGCCGAAATAATATTAAAATTTATCTCCTCAGTCACACTAGCCACATTTCCAGTTCTCAGTAGCCACATATGACAAGAAGCTGTAGTATTGGACATCTCAGATCTAGACCAGTTTCCTCATTACGGAAAGTCCTGATGAATAGCACTACTGGAAATTGGCAGTCCCTAGATCTCCCTTTGTGTTACTCTTTATGTGATTTCTCCATCATGCTATTTCTTCCTGCCTGCATCCCCTTTTTTTTTCTTCCTTACATTTATAGTAATCACATCCTTGCTTTTCTTTATAATTTTTCCACCTTTGTAAGCATCCTAAACAATGCATTTTGTTTTGCCCATTTTCAATTTTAAGATGTAATTTTGCAGTGTTTTTGTTGTCTTGTTTCTTGACTGTTTTTAACATCCTCTTATGTGGTATGTAGCTATTGTTTGTTCATTTGCATTGCTATATAGCATTCCATTGTATGAAAATATCACACAAAAGTTGCATTCTCCTGTTGCTGGATGTTTGGATTATTTCCAGTTTTTGGTTATTACAAACCATGTACATGTCTCTAAGTATACTCTTGTATACATAGACATACCTATGTTCCTATATGTTATGTATCTGGAGTGAAATTTAATCGCTAGGTCACAGGATATGCATTTCTTCCCCTTTAATAAATAATGCAATCTGTTTCCAAAGTGTTTGAACCCATTTACACTCCCATCAATAGTACAAGAGGACACCCATTGTTTTACACCCTCACCAACACTTGGTATTTCAGATGGTTCACATTTGAACCATTCTGACGAGTGTGTAGTGGTGTCTCACTGTGATTTTTAAATTGCATTTTCCTTCTTACCAATGAGGTCAGCATCTTTTCAAGTCCAATTTTATTTCTTCCTACATATATAATAGTCTCAGCGTTAGTTTTAAAAATACTGTCACTTTCCTCATCCACTGTATTGCCACTCTGTCTAAATCAAGGTCCACGTAAGTGTGAGTCTGTTTTTAGTTTCTCTTTTATGTTAACTCTTGGTTTGTCTATCATTGTATCAATTCTACATTGTTTTAACTACTGTAGCTTTGATATCTATATATCTCGATATCTCTTAGAGCAAATCCTCTGACATTTTTCTACTTATTCAAGATTGTCTTGGATACTTTTGGCCTTTTACATTATTATATATGTTTTAAAACCAGCGTATCAAGTTTTAAAACAAAACATAATCCCAAACCCTGTTGAGTCTTTCAGTCAATGAATATGGTATGCCTTTTCATTTAATTATGTCTCCTTTAATATACTTCAACATAGTTATAAAATTTATAATTACATTTTATAATAATTTTTTTAAAACTTAATTTATAATTAAATTTTATTAAAATTAATTTTTTTTGGAGATGGAGTCTCACTCTGTTGCCCAGGCTGGAGTACAGTGGCACAATCTCAGCTCACTGCAACCTCTGCCTCCTGGGTTCAAGCAATTCTCCTGCCTCAGCCTCCTGAGTAGCTAGAAATACAAGTGCATGCCACCACACCTGACTAATTTTTTGCCTGGCTAATTTTTTGTATTTTAGTAGAGATGGGGTTTCACTGTGTTGCCCAGGCTGGTCTTAAACTCCTGAGCTCAGGCAATCTGCCTGCTTCAGGCTCCCAAAGTGCTGAGATTACAGGTGTGAGCCACTGCGCCTGGCCAAAAAATTTTTTTAAAGGCACAAGACCCCAAAAGAGGTCTTGAACCTTTTAAACATGATTTGTTTCTACATACTTACAATTACTGATTTTATTGTTTATACTATAATTTTAAAAATTTAATTTTCTAATTGTTTATTTTTAGTCTAGAAATGCTGTTGATTTTTGTATATTGTCTTTGTATCCAGCAACCATGCTAAAATTTCTTGTTACTCTAATTTTTGTGTCAGTAGATTCTTTTGGATTTCCTACGTACATAATTATACAATCTAAAAATGATGTTTGGTTACTTCTTTTCAAATTTTTTTTCTCTTTCTTTCTTTCTTTGTTTTATTGCACCATCTACAGCCTTCGGTATAACCAACAATGTTAAGTAAATGTTGTGATCAGAGTAATCTTTGTCCTGTTTTCAGTCTGGAAGGGAAAGCTTTTCAATGATTCACCACTAAGTCAATTATTTGCTGTGGTTTTATTTTTCCAGATACCACCTGTTAGATTAAGAAAGATTCCTTATTTTTCCTACTTTGTTGTTTTTAAAAAATTATTAATGGATATCAAAATTTGAGTTTCTTTTTTGCACCTATTGAAATGGTCATATGCACTTTTTCTCCTTAATCTAATTACATACTACCTTTAGAAGTGAGCTGAATATTTTCTAGGGCTATTTTCTAACATAAATATTTTTTAAAAATGCATCTGAGTATATCAATTCCAGTTCTCTTGACTAATAGTATAAGCCCACAATGGAACTTACTGTCTTGTTTAACCATAGCTTCAGCACAAGTGAATTTAGTCATCAAATTATGTCACCAGGACTATTTCTTTTCATCATTATTTTTCTGTGTTGGCTTTTTCCTTGCTTTTTTTCATGTAAGGCAAAGTAACTGCCAAAAGCTACAGGGCACCCTACTCAAGTTTTGAGTACAACAGAATGAAGTTAGGCTTCTTTCTCTCAGCTTTTTAAGCAAAACTGTCATTGTATCTTATTGGCTGCCATTGGGTCACATTCCCACCTCTAAAGTAATCACCATGCTAGTGGAATACAATAAACTGATCAATGATCAAGTTTTACTTACATCTTTGCTATGGAACCTGGGTTGGTGTCAACTCATCCTGGATCTCATGAATTGAGGACCGGGGAGGGTGTAGGTAGCTTCTCAGAGGAAAACTGAAGTTCAGTTAGCAGCACTAAGATAAAAGGATATCTCCCTACGTTAACCTAGATCTTTACTACTACCAGTACTTCCACTATATCTCTCGCAGGCCAATCCTACATTGCCATTGCCAATTTAATTTAGTTAATTTGGTTTATTAAATTTAGTTTGTTTTATTAAGTGCTAAGCATTGTGCTAAGTGCTTTAGATTAATAACTCCCATAGTTCTCACAAAAACACTAAGAAGTAGGTACAAATACTACTCACACTTATAAATTAAGGCCCAACTGCTATAGTTGAAGGGAAAGAACAGGGACTGGAACCCAAATCTATTTATCACCAGGGTATGGATTTTTTATATTACCCAAAACTGTTTTCCTAAACATCTTTTTATTTTTTATTTTTTGTAGTTTGGAAATGTGTCTTTTTTTTCATAAGTTATTGAGGTACAGGTTGTATTTGGTTACATGAGTAAGTTCTTTAGTGGTGATTTGTGAGATTTTGGTGCACTTATCACCTGAGCAGTATACACTGTGCCATGTTTGTATCACTGCACCACATTTTATCCCTTGCCCCCTCACACTGTTCCCCCGAAGTCCCCAAAGTCTATTGTATCATTCTTATGCCTTTGCATCCTTACAGTTTAGCTACCACATATCAGTGAGACCATACAATGTTTGTTTTTCCATTCATGAGTTACTTCACTTAGAATAATAGTCTCTAATCTCATTCAGGTCACTGCAAATGCTGTTAATTCATTCCTTTTTATGGCTCAGTAGTATTCCATCATATATATACTTACACCACAGTTTCTTTATCCACTTGTTGATTGATGGGAATTTGGATTGATTCCACCATTTTGCAATTGTGAATTGTGCTGCTATAAACCTTCATGTGCAAGTATCTTTTTTGTGTAATGACTTCTTTTTCACTGGGTAGACACCCAGTAGTGGGATTGCTGGATCAAACTACAGTTCTCCTTTTAGTTCTTTAAGGAATCTCCACACTGTTTTCCATAGTGGCCGTACTAGTTTACATTCCCACCAGCAGTGTAGAAGTGTTCCCTGATCACCACATCCACACCAACATCTACTGTTTTTTGATATTTTGATTATGGCCATTCTTGCAGGAGAGGTAGTATCGCATTGTGGTTTTGATTTGCATTTCCCTGATCATTAGTTATGTTGAACATTTTTTCATGTTCGTCGGCCATTTGTGTTTTCTTTTGATAATTGTCTATTCATATCCTTAGCCCACTTTTTGATGGGATTGTTTTTTTTTTTCTTATTGATTTGTTTGAGTTTTTTGTAGATTCTGGATATTAGTCCTTTGTCAGATGTATAGATTGTGAAGATTTTCTCCCACTCTGTGGGTTGTCTGTTTACTCTGCTGGCTGTTCCTTTTGCAGTGCAAAAGTTTTTAGTCTAATTAAGTCCCAACTATTTATCTTTGTTTTTATTGCATTTGTTTTTGGGTTCTTGGTCATGAAATCCTTGCCTAAGCCTATGTCTAGAAGAGTTTTTCCAATGTTATCTTCTAGGATGTTTGTAGTTTTAGGCCTTAAGTTTAAGTCCTTAATCCATCTTGAGTTGATTTTTGTATAAGATGAGGGATGAGGATCCAGTTTCATTCCACTACATGTGGCTAGCCAATTATCCCATCACCATTTGTTGAAAAGGGTGTCCTTTCCCCACTTTATGTTTTTGTTTGCTTTGTCAAAAATCAGTTGGCTGTAAGTATTTGGTTTTATTTCTGGGTTCTCTATTCTGTTCCTATTCTGTGTAGGTCTATGTGCCTATTTTTATACCAGTACCACATTGTTCTTGTGACTATGGCCTTACAGTAGAGTTTGAAATCAGGTAGTGTGATGCCTCCAGATTTGTTCTTTTTGCTTAGTCTTGCTTTGGCTATGCTCGCTCTTTTTTGGTTCCATATACATTTCAGAATTGTTTTTCTAATTCTGTGAAGAATGATGGTAGTATTTTGATGGCAATTGCAGTGAATTTGTAGATTGCTTTCGGCAGTGTGGTCATTTTCACAATATTGATTCTACCTATCCATGAGCATGGGATGTGTTTCCATTTGTTTGTGTCATCTATGATTTCTTTCAGCAGTGTTTTGTAGTTTCTCTTGTAGAGGTCTTTTGACTCGTTGGTTAGGTATATTTTTAAGTATTTTATTTCATTTTTTCAGCTATTGTAAAAGAGTTGAGTTCTTGATTTGATTCTCCACTTGGTCACTATTGGTGTATAGAGCTACTGATTTGTGTACATGAATCTTGTATTCAGAAACTTTGTTGAATTCTTTTATCCATTCTAGGAGCTTTCTGGAGAAGTCTTTAGGGTTTTCAAGGTAAACAATCATATCATCAGCAAACAGTGACAGTCTGACTTCCTCTTTACTGATTTGGATGCCTTTTATCTCTTTCTCTTGTCTGATTGCTTTGGCTAGGACTTCCAGTACTGTGTTGAAGAAGAGTTGTGAGGGTGGGCATCCTTGTCTTACTGCAGTTCTCAGAGGGAATACTTTCAACTTTTCCCCATTTGGTATTATGTTGACTGTGGGTTTGTCATAGATGTCTTTTATTACATTTTTATACATACAAGGTGTGTCCCTTGTATGCTGATTTTGCTGAGAGTTTTAATCATAAAGGGATGCTGGATTTTGTTGAATCCTTTTTCTGCATCTATTGAGATGATCATGTGATTTTTTGTTTTTAATTCTGCTTATGTGGTGTATCACATTTATTCACTTGTGTATTTTAAACTATCCCTCCATCCCTGGTATGAAACCCACTTGATCATGGTGGATTATCTTTTTGATATGTGGTTGGATACAGTTAGGTAGTATTTTGTTAAGGATTTCAGTATCTATATTCATCAAGGATATCGGTCTATAGTTTTCTTTTTTGGTTATGCCCTTTCCTGGTTTTGGTATTAGGGTGATGCTGGCTTCATAGAATGAATTATGGAGGGTTCCTTCTTTCTTTATCTTGTGGAATAGTGTCAAAAGGATTGGTACCAATTCTTCTTTGAATGTCTGGTAGAATTCTGCTGTGAATTCATTTGGTCTTGGACTTTCTTTTGTTGGTAATTTTTAAATTGCCATTTCAATCTCGGTGCTTGTTATTGGTCTGTTCAGGGTATCTAATTCTTTCTGATTCAAGTTAGGAGGGTTGTATTTTTCCAGGAATTTATCCATCTCTTCTAGTTTTCTAGTTTATATGTGTAAAGGTGTTCATAGTAGCCTTGAATGATCTTTTATATTTCAGTGGTGTCAGTTGTAATATCGCCTGTTTCATTTCTTAGTGAGGTTATTTGGATTTTCTCTCTTCTTTTGTTCGTTAATCTTGCTAACAGTCTAGCAATCTTATTTATCTTTTCAAAGAACCAGATTTTTGTTTCATTTATCTTTTGTATTTTTTTGTTTGTTTCAATTTCATTTACTTCTGCTCTGATCTTGGTTATTTCCTTTCTTCTGCTGGGTTTAGGTTTGGTTTGTTCTTGTTTCTCTAGTTCCTTGAGGTGCAACCTTAGATTGTCTGTGTTCTTCCAGACTTTTTGATGTAGGTGTTTAGGGCTATAAACTTTCTTTTAGCACTACCGTTGCTGTATCCCAGAGGTTTTGGGAGGGTGTATCATTATTGTTATTCAGTTCGAATAATATTTTAATTTCCATCTTGATTTCATTTTTGACCCAGTGCTCATTCAGGAGCAGGTTATTTATTTTCCATGTATTTGCATGGTTTTGAAGGTTCCTTTTGAGTTGATTTCTAGTTTTATTCCACTGTGTCTGAGAGAGTGCTTATATAATCTCAATTTGCTTAAATTTATTGAGGTTTGTTTTATGGCCTATCATATGGTCTATCTTGGAGAAGTTTCTATGCACTGTTAAATGGAATGCGTATTCTGCATTTGTTGGATGAAGTGTTCTGTATATATCTGTTAAGTCCATTTGTTCCAAAGTATAGTTTAAATCTATTGTTTCTTTGTTGGCTTTCTGTCTTGATGACCTGTCTAGTGCTGTCAGTGGTGTATTGAAGTCCCCCACTATTATTGTGTTGCTGTCTATCTCATTGCTTCAGTCTATTAGTAATTGTTTTATGAATTTGGGAGCTCCAGTGTTCGGTGCATATATGTTTAGGATTGTGATATTTTCCTGTTGGACAAGGCCTTTTACCATTATATAACATCCCTCTTTGTCTCTCTTAACTGCTGTTAATTTAAAGTTTGTTTTGTCTGACATAAGAGTAACTACTCCTGCACACTTTTGGTGTCCATTTGCATGAAATGCCTTTTTCCACCCCTTTACTTTAAGTTTCTGTGAGTCCTTATATGTTAGATGAGTCCTGAAGACAGTGGATTATTGGTTGATGAGTTCTTATGCATTCTACAGTTCTGTATCTTTTAAGTGGAGCATTTAGGCCATTTACATTAAATGTTAGTATTGAAATGTGAGGTACTGTTGCATTTATTGTGCTATTTGTTTCCTGTGTACTTTGTGGTTTTTGTTTTTGCTTTTAACCTGTATTTTTGTTTTATAGGTCCTGTGTGATTTATGCTTTAAAGAGGTTCTGTATTGATGTGTTTCCAAGATTTGTTTCAAGATTTAGAGTTCCTTTTTAGCAGTTCTTGTAGTGCTGGTTTGGTAGTGGCGAATTCTCTTAACTTGTGTTTGTCTGAAAAAGACTGTATCTTTCCTTCATATGTGATGCTTAGTTTTGCTGGATACAAAATTCTTGGCTGATAATTGTTTTGTTTGAGGAGGCTGAAGATAGGGCCCCAGTCCCTTCCAGCTTGTAAGGTTTCTGCTGAGAAATCTGCTGTTAATCTGAAAGGTTTTTCTTTATAGGTTGCCTGGTGCTTCTGTCTCACAGCTCTTAAGATTATTTCCTTTGTCTTAACTTTGGATAACCTGATGATAATGTGCCTAGGTTATGATCTTTTTGTGATGAATTTCCCAGGCGTTCTTTTTGCTTCTTGTATTTGGATGTCTAGGTCTCTAGCAAGGCTGCGGAATTTTCCTTGATTATTTCCCCAAATATGTTTTCCAAGCTTTTAGAATTCTCTTCTTCCTCAGGAACACCAACTATTCTTAGGTTTGGTCATTTAACATAATCTCAGACCTCTTGGAGGCTTTTTTCATATTTTCTTATTCTTTTCCCCTTGTGTGTGTTGGATTGGGTTAATTCGAAGACCTTGTCTTTGAGCTCTGAATTTCTTTCTTCTACTTGTTCAGTTCTATTGCTGAAACTTTCCAGAGCATTTTGCATTTCTGTAAGTATGTCCAATGTTTCCTGAATTTTTGATTGTTTTTTTCTTTAAGCTATTTATTTCCTTGAATATTTCTCCCTTTACTTCTTGTATCTCTTTTTTTAGATTTCCTTGCACTGGGCTTTGCCTTTCTCTGGTGCCTCCCTGATTAGCTTAATAACTAACCTCCTGAATTCTTTTTCAGGTAAATCAGGGATTTCTTCTTGATTTGAATCCAGTTCTGGTGACCTAGTGTGATTTTGGGGGGATGTTAATGAGCCTTGTTTTGTCATATTATCAGGGTTGGTTTTCTGGTTCCTTTTCTTTTGCTTAGGCTCTGTCAGAGGGAAGGTCTTGAGCTGAAGGCTGTTGTTCAGATTCTTTTGTCCCATGGGGTGTTCCCTTGATGTAGACTCTCCCCCTTTTCCTATGGATGTGGCTTTCTGTGAGCTGAACTGCAGTGATTATTGTTTCTCTTCTGGGTCTAGCCACCTAGCAAGTCTACCTGGCTTTGGGCTGGTACTGGGGGTTGTTTGCAGAGTCCTGTGATATGAACTGTCTCAGCTGTGATGTGGTCTCTCAGCTGTGGCTGCCAGTGCCTGTTCTGGTGGAGGTGGCGGGGTGGTGTAATGGGCTTCATGAAGGTTCTTAGCTTTGGTGGTTTAATGCTCTATTTTGTGCTGGTTGGCTTCCTGCTGGGAGGTGGCGCTTTCCAGAGAGCATCAGCTATGGTAGTATGGAGAGGTACTGGTGGTGGGTGGGGCTCTAGAACTCCCAAGATTATATGTCCTTTGTCTTCTACTTCCAGGGTGGGTAGGGAAGGACCATTAGCTGGGGGCAGGGCTAGACATGTCTGAGCTCAGACTCTCCTCGGGTGGGTCTTGCTGTGACTGCTGTGGCGGATGGGGGTGAGATTCCCAGGTCACTGGAATTGTATACTTAAGAAAAATTACGGCTGCCTCTTACTGAGTCAGGCAGGTTGTCAGGCTAGTTGGGGAAAGCCGGCAGTCACAGGCCTCACCCGGCTCCTACGCAAACCAAAGGGCTGGTCTCACTCCCACTGTGCCCCTACCCCAACCCCAACCCCAAAAGCCCTAAGTCTGTTTCCAGGTGGAGGGCAAGACAGGCTTGAAAACCTGCCCCAGGCTACCCGCTTCCTAGCTGTGAAAGGAAAGGGCTTGGTTCTTCCCCCAGCTGTGAAGTCTGCACACTGGATTTGTACCCTCCCCCAAGTTCTGGCCAGGAGGCTTCTCGCCCCATTCAAATCGTTCCATAGTTCAGCTAGAGATTTCCTTCTCCCTGTGGAGTTTTACCCCCACAACCCCACTCCTCTGGCTGCCCTGCCGATGGATCCCCATGGTGCCAGGCAGGAATGGCTGGCCTGGGGACCCAGTGAGCTACTAGGGCCTTTCTGCTGCTTCCTCTACCCCTATATTTTACTCGGCTCTCTAAATTGACTCAGCTCCAGGTAAAGTTGGAAACTTCTCCTGCAAACAGACCTTCAGCTTCTCCAGTGGGGGTGTGTGTTTGGGAGAGGAGGCTCTCCCTTTCCCACTTCCACAGTTGGGGCACCCACAGTATTTGGGGTGTCTCCCATGTCCTGCAGGAGCAGTCCGCTTTCTTCAGAGAGTCTGTGGGTCCTCTTGGGATTCCTGGTTTGTTCTTACAGTTAATTTGGAGCTAAAATTCACAACGCGCATCTCTGCAAGCTTCTCTGTCTGGAGCTGCAATCTAGTCTGGCCTCCCATCCCAATCTAGTCTGGCCTCCCATGATCCTATTGCCCACTAGACACCGAATTCTAAAATACAAGGATATTAAAATCAGTAAATGTGGCCAGGCACGGTGGCTAACGCCTGTAATCCCAGCACTTTGGG
Source organism: Macaca mulatta (assembly GCF_049350105.2). Taxonomy (NCBI): domain Eukaryota; kingdom Metazoa; phylum Chordata; class Mammalia; order Primates; family Cercopithecidae; genus Macaca; species Macaca mulatta. The sequence goes on along the minus strand of NC_133419.1, from coordinate 30,884,516 downwards.
AGGCCGAGGTGGGCAGATCACCTAAGGTCAGGAGCTCGAGATCAGCCCGGCCAATGTGGTGAAACCCCGTCTCTACTAAAAATACAAAAATTAACTAAGCATGGTGTCTCACGCCTATAGTCCTAGCTACTCAGGAGGTTGAGATACAAGAATCGCTTGAGCCCTGAAGGTAGAGTTTGCAATGAGTGAGATCATGCCACTGGACTCCAGTCTGGGTGACAGAGCCAGACCCTGTCTTAAAAAAAAGGAGAAGTTATACACTGATAATTGGATGATAGTAGAGTTTCGTTCTCCAATAATAGTTCTCTGAGGGGATCATTTCTACCAGACACAATCAGAGAAAAGAGAAGGTGGATCACAATGAGACATATAGGGATCTAATTTATGGGGGTCCACAAGACACTAGATGCTGCAAAATCTAGCACTTCAAGCAGCATCATTGAAGTAGTGAAGGCATATATATTTTACATTGCCCATGAGGCCTTTTACCCTCACTATGCCACTGTTGCCAACCAGATAATGCACCAACTTCCTTAATGTGAGGTTCTGGAATTAGGTGGCTATTTACAGGGAAACTAAATTCAGAAATGGCCTCGTGCCACTGTTGAAGGCTGAGCAACCGGGCAAGTTGGTACTAATCCTTGTTTTATTTAGCTTTCTTGCTGACTCACATTCTATGTGACACATTGTACATTCTTCTACTTTTATGTGCCTCTGGGGCATGTTCAATTATAAATCATTACTCAGGGATAACACTTCCAAAGTTCTGCTGGCATTAGATAAAGGAGCTTAAATTTAGGAAATTACATTTACCAATTTCTTTTTTTTTCTTTTTGAGACCAAGCCTCACTCTATCCCCCAGACTGGAGTGCAGTGGCACGATCTCAGCTCACTACAACCTCTGCCTCCTGGGTTCAAGCAATTCTCCTGCCTCAGCCTCCCGAGTAACTAAGATTACAGGTGCCTGCCACCACGCCCAGCTAATTTTTGTATTTTAATAGAGATGGGGGTTTCACCATGTTGGTCAGGCTGATCTCGAGCTCTAGACCTCAGGTGATCCACCCGCCTCGGCTTCCCAAAGTACTGGGATTACAGGCGTGAGCCACCGAGCCTGGCTGCATATTCACATTTGCAATCACTCATCAAATCCAATACCTTACTCCTTTTTTTTTTTTTTTTTAGATGGAGTCTTGCTCTGTCGCCCAGGCTGGAGTGCAGTGGCCGGATCTCAGCTCACTGCAAGCTCCGCCTCCCGGGTTTAGGCCATTCTCCTGCCTCAGCCTCCCGAGTAGCTGGGACTACAGGCGCCCGCCACTGCGCCCGGCTAGTTTTTTGTATTTTTCAGTAGAGACGGGGTTTCACCATGTTAGCCGGGATGGTCTAGATCTCCTGACCTCGTGATTCGCCCGTCTCGGCCTCCCAAAGTGCCGGGATTACAGGCTTGAGCCACCGCGCCCGGCCTCCAATACCTTATTCTATATGTAAAAGAAGGGAAGTAATTTACCCAAAGTCACATAGCGTATTTGTTCATTGTCTACCAAGTGATCATTCCCTCTTCCTCCTTTCTAATCATACCTAGGCTTTTGTTTGAGCACATAAGCCATCCATTGAAGCCAGTGTCCTTTGGAGGAAGCTGAGCAACACCCAACTCAACTTCCAGGGTGTCCCCTGGAGGGCATATTCAATTCCCCAGGAAACAGTAATTGGTTCAGACTCAAATTAATTCAATCAGGGTAAATGTTAGAATTCTCACATGGAATGCTGACATTCAAACACGCTCTCTTTGTAAATGACCTGGGATGGTTTTAAAGCCTGGAACAGTTACAGCCATGTTGCGTACATGAGGGAAGCTGGGTGTAGGATGAAACTCACAGGGCAAAGCAGATAAGACAGGCCATGATGATGCAATTGGGCTGTGGAATGAAGCCAACCTTGAGTTAGACCCTCTTTTTGGACCTGTCTGTTAGTTATGTTGTTGATAATTTACCTTCTTTATTTAAGCCAGTTAATTTGGATTTTCTGTTTTTTGCAACTGAATATGTCCTAACAGATATATTAAGGTGTTCAAAGCCAAAAATTAAAAAAAACTCAGCTCTCTGTGTTTTAGTTGTATCACCAGTAAAATTAATGGATTGGAATATTATACCAGTGGTTTTAAAATCTAGTTTTAGCAGCAAAATACATTTTTCTAGGAGTCTTACCCAGATCATGCAATACATAAAATATGTTTTTAAAAATCAGTAAGTATGCTCCTCATTAATTTTTATAATTAGTGACAAATATTTCATTGTTTGTAGATCCCATGAAAGCCTTTGTTTCTTTGGAGCACAATTTGAAAGCCACTAGTGCAGATAATAAAACATATGTAATATATTATGCATAATAAAAATGAGATATGCATAATATACAGATACAAATATATATGTATGAATATATGTAAAATAGCTAACATTTATTGCTTTTATTATGTACCAGGGATTGTACTGACTACTTTTTTATGCATGGTTTTATTTTAAATTCACAACTTCATGAAGTAGGTGCTTATATTTAATAAAGGAGAATAATAATACTTACCTCATGGGGGCTCTTGGGAAATTAAAACAAGATCCTAGACTTCAGAACAAATAACTGAGAAGGGCAAGTGTCCTCTTTTCTTGAAATTAAACCTAGGAGGAAGTGAACCCCAAAACCTTGCTTATCCATGGACTTTTTAATTCCAACTCAACAAATTATAACTGATACAGATTCCTTCTGAACTCTGGTCTCAATATTATCCCCAGTAGAAATGAGAATTGGTTTATGTGTCCTCTTTTATTCTGTGATATAAATGTCAGTTCTTTTGGTGATAGAAAATAATGCCATTAGCAGCTGTACTGAAAGAGAGAAAATAATAACATACTCATATATCCCACAGAATGTTTATGCCTAAGGCTTCATAATCACATTAATTTAAAGACAAAGGGCTGGGCACAGTGGCTCATGCCTGTAATCCCAACTTTTTGGGAGGCCAAGGCCAGAAGATTGATTGAGGCCAGGAGTTCGAGACCAGCCTGGGCAGCAGATCCAGACCCCCTCCCCACCTCTGCAAAAAAAAAAAAAAAAAAAAAAAAGGTAGTAGCCAGGTATGGGCATGCATGGCTGTAATCTAGTTACTGGGGAGTCTGAGGCGGGAGGATGGCTTGAGCCCAGGAGTTCAAGGCTGCAGTGAACTATGATTGTGCCATTGCATTCCAGCCTGGGCAACAAAGTGAGATCTTGTCTCAAAAAAAATTAAAATAAAATAAACATGAGCCACAGAGAGGTTTAATGGCCTCCCAAGGTCATACAGCTTGTTAGAGTTCAGAGTTGAGACTAACATTCAGGGAGTTTGGCTTCTGTACCAACGCTCTGTACATTGCATGCTTCCCCTAATTAACCTGGCCAAACTTGGTCTCCAATTGCCAGTGAAGTTGACCAATAAGAAAGAAAATCTGATGAGCACTGAAAGCAAGTATGATCTAAATTTGATTGGTCAGGACTTCCTATGACCTTGTGAAGAAAACCTATGGCACTGTGGTTTTCTGTGTACACGGAGGTGTGACTGGTTTCATAATCTCATCTCATCTTAACCCTTTGGGTTGAAAATTCAGGCACAGACCACTGAAATAATATCTGGCAATTCTCTGGTTTTTCCCACTTCTCCATTAGCTGGAAAACTAACACAAGATGTAATACTCTGGATGTTTTAGGTGTTATGTAATTTGCTTGTGTATCAATAGTCCCTCTCATCCTTTAAAATATAAAATAAATTGTTGCTAATGTAGTTTTTGACTTTGTTTCCATGTTCTTTAATTTGATTTTAAGTTTTCTGGGCATGAGGCCATCTTTTTATGGAGTACAGTGTTATCATATTTTGCCTTATCTTATTTTGATATTTTCCAAATATTTAAATGTAACCCAGATGTCAGCTCAAACCACACATTACACAGCCTTGCCAGAATTTCTGCACATTCCTGGTGAGATTTCATTCTGTCCAGTTCCAGCTCCCACAGGACCCTTGATCTCACTTAAGGTTTGTCTTCCTTGTACAGACCTGCCCCTAACATTTGTGGGGCAAGGGTCAGGGCAGTAATATAGAGGCTCACATATCCATTGTCTAAACAGATAATAAACTATTAAATAAAATATGTACTGTTCTTCTGCATTGCAAAATTTGCCTTCATAATAACCTAGAAGGCCAAGTTGAAATTTAGAATTTTGAGACTTCTAGTTTTCCTCCAGAATTTGGCAGTATGGGGAGAGCTGAACTCCCACCTCCAGCCTCTACCCATAGTCCACCCCTTATTTTTTTCCATGCCCCCTCCTCTGTTGTTTCACAATATGAAGGGCGTCACATGCGTCAGTGGACATTGGGCATGTCTAAGTTTTACCCATTTGCTTTCAAGCAGCCATCCCTTAGGCAAACCTTAGTCCTAGTGATATGCCTACCGGCACTGTAGGCTGCAATTAGGAGGATGGACCCAGGGACAAAGCTGGTGTAGCCCTGCACAAGTGCCATTCCTCAAGTCCTAGGGCCCTTAAGAATGATGCTAAAGCTACTCAGCCTGTGCTCTATAAATGGAACAGTCAAGCCTGCATGACAGCACATCTGTTTACAGCATGATTTACTGAATATTTTAGGCCCACCGTTAAGACCTACTGCTCAGAAAAAAGTATTTCTTTTTCAATATACCTAGTCACCCAAGAGCTCTGATGGAGATCCACAAAGATATTGATGTTGTCTTTATGCCTGTTAACACATCTCTTCTGCAGCCCATGGATGAAGAAGTAAATTCAAATTTCAAGTCTTATTATTTAAGAAATACATTTTGTAAGCCTATAATTGCCATAGATAGTGATTCCTCTGCTGAATCTGGGCACAGTAAAATTGGAAACCTTCTGGAAATAATTCACAATTTTAGATGCTGTTAAGAACATTCATGATAGCCTGGGCACAGTGGCTCACAACTGTAATTCCAGCACTTTAGGAGGCCAAGGTGGGTGGATCACCTAAGGTCAGGAGTTTGAGACCACCCTGGCCAACACAGTGGAACCCCATCTCTACTAAAAACACAAAAATTAGTCAGGTGTGGTGGTGCACACCTGTAGTCCCAGCTACTAGGGAGGCTGAGGCAGGAGGATTGCATGAACCTGGGAGGTAGAGGTTGCAGTGAGCTGAGATCATGCTACTGAACTCCAGCCAGGGTGTCAGAGAGAGATCCTGTCTCAAAAAAAAAAAAAAAAAAAAAGAACATTCATGATTCATGGGAGGTGGTCAAAATATCAACATCAGCCAGGGATGGTAGTTCTAGCTACCTGGGAGGCCGAAGCAGGAGGGTCTAAGCCACTGTGCCCGGCCCATAGTCTTTATTTTTTAAACTTTATTTATTTATTTATTTTTGAAACAGAGTCTTGCTCTGTTGCCTAGGCTGGAGTGCAATGGTGTGGTCTCAGCCCACCGCAACCTCTGCCTTCAAGTGATTCTCATGCCTCAGCCTCCCAAGTAACCTGGGATTACAGACGTGTGCCACCATGCCGGGCTTATTTTTGTATTTTTAGTAGAGACAGGATTTCACCATGTTGGCCAGGCTGGTCTCGAACTCCTGGCCTCAGGTGATCTGCCCATCTTGGCCTCCCAAAGTGTTGGTATTACAGGCATGAGCCACCACACCTGGCCTTTATTTTTAATTGCATTTCTAAATACGCTATTTTAAATTGCCATTGGTATAAATGACTTCTTTGCACACATCAGAACCACTTGATTCTCTACCTTCAATATGTGTTTGAAAGACACAGAAAGGACTTATAAAAAAGCACTGATACCTGTTTTCTTATGGAATGAATGTCATTGGCCAATATTGTTTCTTGGCCCTACGGGAGAGACTTCTAAGGACAAAACTTTCGAGGCGTGCTTTATTCTTTATACAATTTTTCCTTGCTATCCAAATGAATTCAGTTCTTGTGTATGGATAGAGTTTGGAGAATGAGTTTAGGTAACCAGGGAATTTGAGTTGTTATAGTTCTAAAGTCAAAAGCTCTATGATAGAAAACTATGACTTTAAGAGTTAAAATCTATACCATTCCTAATCTATTTGGCAGTTCAAAGTCAAGCTGATTTAACTCCTGGAATCAAAGTTCCCTAATTAAGTATCTTTATAGTTTTCAATATTTAAGTTGGGCAATCAGGAAAGGCACAAAGTAACTAGAGCTGAAGAATTGTAAAATGTTCTAGGAGAAAGCTATTTTATTTTAAACAAGTCTTCAAGAAGGACAGAGATTAAATAGTAATTGAGTAATGATCATTTTATTAAAAGTGTTAAAAGCTTATATTGGAAATAGCCATGCTCTGTACAGGACTCCATTTATTTGTAGAAAATTACTCCCTTCCTGTGACTTAAAATGATTAATAATCATAATAATGAGGGAGACCAGGCATGGTGGCTCATGCCTGTAATCCCAGCACTTTGGGAGGCCAAGGCAGGCGGATCACCTGAGGTCGGGTGTTCAAGACCAACCTGGCCAACATGGCAAAATCCCATCTCTATTAAAAATACAAAAAATTAGCTGGGTGTGGTGGTACCTGTAATCCCAGTCATTCAGGAGGCTGAGGTGGGAGAATTGCTTGAACCCAGGAGGCAGAGGTTGCAGTGAGCCCAGATCCTACCACTGCACTTCAGTCTGGATGACAGGGCAAGACTCTGTCTCAAAAATAAATAAGTAAGTAAATAAATAAATAATGAGGGGTTTTTTAAAGAAGTGCTTTGAAGTTTATAAAATATGTTAATAAATATTACATAATCTCAGTTGAGGTCTTGATCATTGGTATCCAACAGAACTTTCTGCAATGATGGGAATGTTCTAATATGCTGTCCAATACAGTATCTGCTAGCCACATGGGCTGCATAAAGGAGGGGTGGATACTCAAATAAACATTAGGGTATTTCTACCTGTAGGTAAAAAGGATACTTGGGCAAAAATACCAAAGTCTAGTGTGACAGACAAGATACTCTAATACACAATAATAGCTATTTTTGGTCACTGCCCATTGATTTATAAAATTTAATAATTACATGAGAATGAAGCCAATAAGACTTAATGAAGTTATAATTTTATAATTTTTTGTTTTTGAGAGAGTCTCACTCTGTTGCCCAGGCTGGAGTACAGTGGCACGACCATGGCTCACTGCAGCCTCAATCTCCTGGGCTCCAGTGATCCTCCTGCCTTAGCTTCCTGAGGAGCTAAGACTAAAGGCAGGAGCCACTACACTTTCCTGACTTTTTATTTTTTTTGTTTTTTTGGTAGAGACAGGGGTCTCCCTATATTGCCTAGGTTGGTCTCAAACTCCTGGGCTCAAGTGATTCTCCTGCCTTGGCCTTCCAGAATGTTGGGATTACAGGCATGAACCTCTGTGCCCAATCTTTTTAGTCATTTTTTAAAACATTACTTTCAATTATCTTTGTGAATTTTTGTGACTGCTGAGACTTCGTATATTGAGCAATCATGTTATCTAATTTTTAGTGCAATGGTTAACCAGGGTAATAGCTTGAATTCAGCTCCCCTTACGACTTTATGCCATGTGATTGTCTAGCACTTTTCTTTTCCATAAGTGCTAGATAGCTGGCGAACTGGTATCTAGGTGCAATGTACAAAGAAACCTAATAGGTATTAGGTACAAATGTGAGAGCATTGCTGTCATTTTGACATGAGGATGTGCCGACCTAATAGCAATCAAACATGTTTGTCAGCACATTAAAAATGAAACATTGTTACCACTAGTATAAATAAACATGAGTAAAAAGCCCACACTGAAACTTGGTTACATTACTTGGCTATTCAAAATAAGCTTCCATTAATTTTTAAGTATTATCTTTAAAATAAAAATATAAAATGTATAAGTTCTTGAAGAGAATGTTCAGGCTTCTAAGAACAGAACTTTTTAAAAACACTAACTGCTTTTTGTTACTGAGTTTCAGAAACCTTTCACAAGACAGTAAAAAACAAACAAACAAAAAACTTTACAACCACAGCTAATGTCATTTTTTCCATTGTTCCTACTCAGCTCCAAACTCATTGTGTGCAAAACCTATTTGTTTCCATACATCTAAATGATAGATACAGGCTATGAGATTCTTTCTTCTATTTGTAGCAGCTTATTCAGGTGTAGCCAAACACAAAGCTTCAGGATAAATTGTACAAACTTTACAATATGGGATTTGAATTTAAAATACGAGACATAAAATCTGCACAAAACTGATAAAAATCAAGCACAGATACCAGGATCAAAACTTATAATCTACATGTGAAAAGGGTCTTATTTCCTTTCAAGTGCTTTATTCTGCTATGGAACAGTTGAAACGAAGATGTGAAGCTTTGTGGTTAGTTTCAATTATACATGCTGTAGATACTATACCAATTTTAAAAGTTACGCAGAGACCAATGGATGTCCATCAGTTCATCTGGATTGATGGGACACACCAGTGGGATCACTGAGAACAAATTACGCAAGTATGGAAGCAAAGTCCTCCTGTGCAATTCATTTGCAGTGTTTGCGGATGGGCAGGCACACCCCTCCGGGAACACGAGTGCTGCTTTCTTCATCAGAGCTATGATTTAGGCTTCACGCCTCTGACCAACTGCTTAGCCTCAAGTGTTACCATATTCCTGAAGCTCTACCGCCACTGTTTCTCCAATTATGTTAGAAACTTCTGATCTAGATGGCAGTGGACCTTCTAGTTGGGAACGTTTGTCTGGGTTGATCCAGTTGTTTTCAAGACATTTCACATCAAACTTTATGTAAAGATCACCTTTTTCAAAGGGATAAGAATACTGCGGCATTTTCTTCACCTCAAATCCCCAGGATTGTTTGGGAAACACTGAAACAACAAAAAGGGCAGAGCTTTGCCCACACTTATTTGCTAAATGCTCTCTCTTTTTACTGTGGGGCCTTATGCAAAATGACCTAACCTCTTCGAGGCAATTTCATAATTTTGAAATTTAGAGTAACATTCATTTTCTGGGGTTGCTGTGAGAATCAAACACAATATTGGATATGCCATTTCTGACACAACTGAAAGAGTAGCCATGCCTGGGTGATAGAAAGCACGTAACATTTATAATTAGGAGAATATGAGTCAGATCGGGCTTTGCATTTCTGGTCACGTGACCTTCAGCAAGTGACAAACGTCAACTTCAGTTTCCTCATCCATGACATAGGACTGATATCAACATCTTCTCCACTGGATTGAGAGAAAACGTGAAAGTAACTTCCTTTTCCCTTCTCTCCCATCTCCTCACTTCTCTCTCCCTCCACCTTCCTATTTCCCCACTTCTCTTTTCCTTCACCCCTATCTCCTTACTTCTCTCTCCCTCCACCCTCCCATCTCTCCATTTCTTTCTCCCTCCACCCTTTCATCTCTCCACTTCTGTCTCCCTCCACCCTCCCATCTCCACTTCTTTCTCCCTCCACCCTTTCATCTCTCCACTTCTCTCTCCCTCCACCCTTTCATCTCTCCACTTCTCTCTCCCTCCACCCTTTCATCTCTCCACTTCTCTCTCCCTCTACCCTCCCAGCTTTCCACTTCTCTCTCCTTCCACCCTCCCATCTCCTTACTTCTCTCTCCCTCCACTCTTCCATCTCTCCACTTCTCTCTCCCTCCACCCCTTCCATCTCTCCACTTCTGTCTCCCTCTACCCTTTCATCTCTCCATTTCTCTCTCCCTCCACCCTCTCATCTCTCCACTTCTCTCTCCCTCCACCCCTTCCATCTCTCTACTTCTCTCTCCCTCCATCCTCCCATCTTTCCACTTCTCTTTCCCTCCAACCCTCCCATCTCTCTACTTCTCCCCCTTCACCCTTCCCCTCACCCCAAACACACTTTCCTGGTGTTGCCTAAATTCCTTATGAGCATTCAGTGTTTTCTATTGATAGTGTTTTCCTTGGGTCTTCTTTTTTTTAAAAAAGGAATCCTTTTGAGACAACTAGAATATTGACTACTTGACGATTTTCTCATGAATTCAACTGCTCTAACTGGTACATTGACTAAAGGGCATTGAGTTCATTGGATCCCTGAAGGGAGAAGAAGGAAAAAAACAGGGAAGTTCAGCCTGTCTTCCTACTCCTAAATATATTTCACAATGTTGTCTTAGCCTAGCACATTTTTAAAAATCTCTAGTACAAAAGTTCTTTTAGTAATCTGATAAGTCAATTTAAAGGAATATTTCATGCATATGAAAGGTAAAATTTGATGAGGCTTTCTTGACATATATAAAAGAATAGAGATTAAAGCTGTTATTTAATATTTGCCCTTTAAGTCTGTCCATCAAATACAATTTTATGTTAAATACTTTCCATGAGTCCAGCTTTCTGTTGGACTTTGGTTTTAGAAATAGAGAAAGTTTCATGAAAAGCAAATTTATGTCACCACTGTGTTTTAGTAGTTGGTAAATATACTAAAAAACATATTGCTTTTTGCCAGAGTCAATAATCATTGACTCCTGCATGTGTCAGCAGACATTTACCAGTGTAAGGACTCTACATGGGAAATTAGGCTTTTTTTGGGAGTGGGTAGAAAGGAGGGTAGAGTATCAACAAACAGGGAAGGTCTGGGAGTCAGTAGACCTGGGTTCTAGTCCTCTCTTTTAATTAGTTTTGAACGCTATATACACAGATATAATCTTTTCAGAGTTATTTTTAAATTGATAAATGAAGGGGATTGGGCAGTTCCTTCCAGCTCAGTCAATTGAGAATAGTTGATTGAATCTTGATCTGGTGATATTCCTAACAGGAGAGCAACTAGATCACAAGATCCATAGCACAGGAATCATGACTGTCTTATTAACTGTTGAGCCTCTGGTGTTTGCCTGTGTAGATACCCAATAGAAACCTGTTGAATGTGGAACAGCTGAAGGTTGGCTAGCCAGCAGAATTTCATTATTTTCAATTCAGAGCTAGATCCTCCTATAGTTCCTAAGCTACGAATTTAAAAGTTAATAATCAGTGTACATTTGGGGAAACCACACGGGGAACGAAATTCTGCCATGACATTCCACTGATGGTAGGAATGAGGATCCTGATACTCCAACCTACTCTCTGAAGGTCAGGTCCTTTTACGACATGCCCAAAGAGCATGACTTATGCTGACAGCTCCATCAGTTCAACAGAGGTCTTTTTTCTCAATGGAACAAATGTCTATTGTGTTGATGTTGCCTGACCTAACAATAACTGACTTCTCCAGTGGATCTTGATACTTTTTCTTCCCACTTACCCTTGGAATTTATCACCATCAACTCCCCCATGTGCCAGTGGTAGTTTTCTGTGGATCCTGAAAGAAGATCAAGGCCCTGGAAAAATTAAGGAAAATCAGGGATTGTGTTGATGCATCCTGTTCTTAAGTTGAAAAAGTGCAACTGTAGCTCCACCCCCCAGCAATCCAGCTTAACTGGATATTCCAGAACAAGGCTGCCCACTGGGCTGAACACATCCCAAGAAGGGTGGGGAGAGTTACAAAAACCAGGTCCGCCCTTAGCCCAATCCAGCCAGCAAACAGCAGAGGGGCTTGTTTTTCCTAAATTCAGTTCTTAAAATAGATGAACTTCTCTCAGCATTTAATAATATTTTTTTGTCCAAAATTACTTTTCTTGTTTAGAGCTCAACACGTTCGTTTCAAGTATCTTTATGATTGGACACATATTTGCAACTCTTTACATTCTTAGCTAATGGAAAGTTGAGAGTCATCACTGTAATTTTCCCAGGATGCTTTAAGATGCTCCATCATAAACACATCCTGTGTTTGAATGACGTTTGGCAATGTTGAGATTGAGAGCTTCAATATGCACATTAATTTCTCAATAACACAAGTCATAGTTAGATACATTATAATATTTTCCTCCTTTATTTTTCTGATAGCTGCCTTCAGAAGTGAAGTTCAACAGTAGGGGAGCACTTGCCTTCCATTAATATTTAGATGGACCATACGGATATCTCATGAACTAACTTACAAAGTGTCACATGTTATTTGTGACAGCATGGATGAACCTGGAGGACATTATGTTAAGTGAAATAAGCCAGGCACGGATTCTCACTTATATGTAGAATCTGAAACTGTTGAACTCACAGAAGCAGCCAGTAGAATGGTGATTGTTAGGGGCTGCAGGTGAAGAGTGTTGGGGAGATATTGGTCAAAGGACACAAAATTTCAGTTCATCAGGAAGAAAAGTTCAATAAATCTATTGTACGATATGGAGACTATAGTTAATGTATTCTTGAGTATTGCTAAGAGAATAGATTTTAAGTGTTCTCACCACAAAAAAATGGTAAGTATGTGAGGTAACACACAGGTTAATGAGTCAATTTAGCCATCCCACAATGTCCATGTATTTCAAAACACATCATTTTTACACAATAAACATATACAATTATTTGTGTCAATTTAAAAAAAAGACTCACAGAGTACAGATTAGGGTGGAGGAGGATGGAGATTAAATCTGGAGGAGCAAGCAGAAAACGTCCAGTTGTCAAGTGAAATAAGCTAAGTGATGACTGGAGACACACGGTAATTGATCCAGCTCACAGTGGAAGCTGGAAAGGATCAAAGGTCCTGGCAGGGAGCAATAGAGGAATGGAGAAAGAAGGGACTTTAATCTAAGGAGAGGCGCAGCAGTGTGTGCAGGAGATAGGGGTTCACATAAAAGCCACTGGAGAAACCTGGTCTGTTACTGGATCCCTGAAGGTTCTCTATGAGCTCTGTTTTTTTCTTTCTTACTTTCTGTTTCTTCTTTAGGGTTTTCTAACAGGTCTGCTGACTTGGCAAAAATGTCTGGTAGCCCTAGCTAGCTCCTTTCACTTATATTTAAACTTGAAATACACATTCTTGTGAAAATGATGATATAAGCAATAGATTTCCAGATCTACCCCTAAAAATCCCTTTTCATACAAATGTGACTGGAGCCTTAACAGGATATTAACATTTCAAAGCCAGCCTCAAGCGTAAAAAGTGATGTTACCCACGAAATCAAAGGAGAAAAGAGTGACAGCCTGTCTGGAGTTAGGCGATCCCTGGCCCCACAACACGGATGGAAATAACTGAGGAGAAGATGAAAATAATTTGCAGCTGGGCATGGTGGCTCATGCCTGTAATCCCAACCCTTCGGAAGGCCAAGGTGGGGGAATCATTTGAGGCCAGGAGTTTGAGACCAGCTAGGCAACATGGCTAAACTGTGATGTCTTTACAAAATATACAAAAATTAGCTGGGTGTTGTGGCATGCGCTCGGGAAGCTGAGGTGGGAGAATCACTTGAGCCTAGGAGGTCAAGTGATCCTCCCAGTGAGCTGCAGTGAACTGTGATGGTGCCACTGCACTCCAGCATGGGTGACAGAGTGAGACTCTATCTCCAAAAAACAAACAAACAAGAATAAATTTGAGGGATGAAGGCTGTGCTCTACTATCGAGTTCACAGAGTGGAAGGAAGAAAGACCCATGCTATGGCGCTTGTAAGAGAAGTTGTAGGAGCACAAACCTCTGTTGAGCTCGAGGAGGCAGAAGTTAGGAGTGGTGATTGTGGGGATTAGAGATTTCGGAGTGTTTTTATAAATGGCACTACGCTCAGATGAGGGAAAAGCAGTGGCACAATACCCACCCAACTTGACAGCATCAAGGACCATTTGATAATATGAGAACACCCTGAGCCGCCTATTTTGTGATAGTCCTGCACCATCTACAGTAGCTGATACTCCAGGGGCAGAGCAGAACTAGCTGCCTACAAGAATCAAATAATTTTGGGAGATGTATTCAAAGTTTCTTCTCCTGAAATCAAGTCATAGTATATTAAAAACAAACAAACAACAACAACAAAAAACACTGGGCCAAACCTTAAAAGATAAAATGGACTTGGAAAGGACAATGTGATGGTTTAGTCTATTTACATTCATTGTCACCCTGTCACATAACACTAATCAGTGAATCAGGTGTCCTCTGTATATGTGACAAAAGGACAAGGTTTCCACTATAGACATGCTTGTCAATGCTCCAGATGTTGAAAAGATGGATATAATGGGACACTTGGTGAGACTAATGGTTTTAGTTCTTTAGATAGTGAAATGTCACTTTAAAAATGCTACTAATATCTGTTTTTGGAAATGAATTTTTGTTTTTTTTTGTTTGTTTGTTTTGTTTTTGAGATGGAGTCTTGCTCTGTGGCCCCGGCTGGAGTGCAGTGGCACAGTCTCAGCTCACTGCAAGCTCTGCCTCCGGGTTCAAGTGATTCTCCTGCCTCAGCCTCCTGAGTAGCTGGGATTACAGGCGTGCACCACCATTCCTGGTTAATTTTTGTATTTTTAGTAGAGATGGGGTTTCACTCTGTTGGCCATGCTGGTCTCAAACTCCTGACCTCAAGTGATCCATCCACCTCGGCCTCCCAAAGTGCTGGGATTACAGGCGTGAGTGACCACGCCTGGCCTGGAAGTGAAAATTTTAACTTACTTTGGGGCAGATGTTTTGAAAAAACTTTTGAATAGATTCCTTTATTTACACAATGACCTGAATGGCGATACTCTGGATTAAGATATCAAATGGTATTGTGATACTGTGTTATAATAAGAAAGATGTATTTGGTCTCTGTTCTTGGTTCCTGGCACACCACTCCTAAAACCCCTGGAACATCTGTAATAACAAGAGTGTCTTTTGTATGCTAATGAGATGACTGTGGCTAGCAGTCCCTACATAGCTTCAGGATGTGGGCTGGTCACTAGAAAGACCACGGTGTGATTAGATGATTGGGACTACCCCACCAACCTCCAGGAAGGGGACGGGGCAAAGGGCGGAAGGTTGAATTGATTACCAATGGCCAGGGATTATAATCAATCATGCCTACATAATGAGGCTTCTGTAAAAATGCCAAAGAACTGGTTTTAGATTGTTGAATACATGGAGCGCAGCATGCCTGTTGAGGACGTGGACTCTGTCTGCACCGCTTCCCATATGCCTTGCTCTGTGCACCTCTTCCATCTGGCTGTTCTCTGTATCCCTTGTAATATCCTTTATGATAACTGGTAAGTGTTAAGTGTTTCCTTGAGTTCTGTGAGTCATCCAGAAAAATAATCAAACCTGAGGAGGAGATCATGGGAACTCTGATTTACAGACAGTTGGTTAGAAGCACAGGTCACAACCTGGAGTTTGCAATTGGCATTTGAAGTGGGGTAGACTTGTGGGACTGAGCCCTTAACCTGTGGGATCTGATGCTGTCTCCAGGTAGGTAGTGTCAGAATTGACTTAAATTGTAGGACACCCAGCTGGTGTTCTTTGGAGAATTGCTTACTATATGGGGGAAACCGTCCCCATACATCTGGTGTCAGAAGTGATATGAGAATGAGAGTGAAAGTAGGAAAAACACTGGTTTTTCTTATCCCAAATAGGTATTTAGGAATATAATTTGGGTCCATCTTTAAAACCATGCCCTATAGACCTATTTTTTATTTCTTATTCTTGAATTTGAATATTCCATGTCTGACAATTATTTGTTCTTAGAGGATGTTAGTATCTTCATGTCTAAATTGACAGGAGATTAAAACCCAGGTTAAAATCTGAAACGAGGCCACGGAAGGAGGGACTATAGTCTGTTTGTTTCCACTTCACATGGCAGGAGAGACCATGACAAAGCTTTGGCTGTACTTTCAAGTTCAACCTGCATTGAACTAAGAATGTTCTGCATGAAGTGTTAGTTAAGACTAAACAGCTTTGGGAAACTCACTCTGGATTGTCACTCACTCTGGACTCATCATTTTCTTGTCTGAGTCATGGGTCAGATTATGCCCCTGTGGGGAGAAGGAAGTGAATTTTCCTCTTAAAGAAATGTTTTCTTTTCTCACCATTGATCATGCGGGAGTAGAAAAGGGGCATTGGATATGGGAGGGAAAGATTTTCTCCCTTTTTTGGGGAACTGGGACATGAAGGGGAAAAGAGATATTCTGCTTGTGTAGGTTGAGCAGTTTTCTTTGTCACATGAAGGAGTGACGGCAGGCCCTTCGGGCCTATTTTAGATCTGTGGCTGCAACTACTAGCGGTATTTGAAATTACTGTTGAGCCAGGGTGTTATGGTAAAAGCCAAAAGCAACTTCATTTTTGTCTCTCGCTGAACTTTCTCAGTGAGGGTGATCCTTTCCCTATTCCTGGTTGAAAACTTGGGTAGTCAATGGTTACAGATAATAAAATGTTATGGGTCAATCGCTGTGGCTCATGCCTGTGATACCAGCGCTTTGGGAGGCCAAGGCTGGCAGATCCCTTGAGCCCAGGAGTTCGAGACCAGCCTGGGCTACATGGTGAAACCCAGTTTCTAAAAAAAGAAGTAATAATAATAATAAAAAAATAATAAGATTAGCCAGGTGTGATGGAGCATCTCTAGTCCCAGCTACTCTGGAGGCTGAGGTGGGAGGATTGCTTGAGCCCGGGAGGTTGAGACTGCAGTGATTGGCAGTGATTGCACTACTTCACTCCAGCCTGGGTGACAGAGTAATACCCTGTCTCAAACAAACAAACAAAAATGTTATGATTACTTTAAGGTGAAACTTCCATCTTAATGTGATATTTGTGTTTTTGCTCTTCTCCCAGTTAGGGTCTGGTGCAGACAAGAACATGCCATCTGGGAAGGAAACACATCATGAGTTCCTTCTCTCTTTTTCTTCTTCCTTTATCCATCCATTGCTCTTGCCTTCCCCATCTGTGTTAAAGCAAGAGGAGGGAGAAAGGAAATGGGGATTAGAAAATTCTTGACCAGAACTATTAAAAGATTGTTCTGGGCTCTCTGGACCTGGCAGGTATTTAAAGACAAATATTTCTCTCATGAACACTTTTACAGGCTCTTTGGGGACTCCCCTACTAATTCTGTTTGATTTTTGCTTCCTTGATGTAGCTATTCCAGATCCCTGTTTAATCCCTCGGATTCATGCACCCCTGTCCTATGGTTGGAGGTGAGTCCATTGCTTCCCAGACGTAGACTCTGCACTGCTATCCCAGGCTACTTTAGCTTTCTCATATGTGAGTCAGACATCTATGAACTTTCGAAATCAGACATCAAGTTCTCTGCATGGTTTCACTGACATCTCTCTCATAGGCTTTATTTGTTGTTTATGCGTTCCTCTCCAAGAGCTCACTTTCTTTTCCTTGCTAAAGTATGTCTTTGAATAGTTCTTTTATCAAGCATCAGTGGAGTTTTGTAGGTTTTAAATGTCTTTATTTTAGTCGGGTATAAAAATACATTGCACTCCAGCCTGGGCGACAGAGCGAGACTCCGTCTCAAAAAAAAAAATACATTTTATTAGTCATTTCTTTTTAGCCCTTTGAAGACCTTACTTCGTTGTCTTTTGGCATGTATTGCTGGGAAAGGGGAGCCTTCTATAAGTATAATTTTTACCTTCTAAGACTTTCTGTCTTTTCTTTCTGTTAGCTTTTATGATATTTTTTATCCTTTTGTTCCACAACTGTGCTACCTTTGCTTTGTCAAACTAGGTTTTATTTCATTTATCCTTACTATCATTTAATAGGCACTTAAAAAAATCTGACATTTTTCTTCAATTCTTAATCCTTCACCAGTCTTTCAACATTGTTCTATTCTTTTGGAGAGCCTCATATATTATACATTTAGTAAAATCTTTAATCTCTATTTCTCTTCATTTCTCATTCGTATTTTAATGTCTTTATTGGTCTGTATTTATCAGCAAACTTTTGTGCTAGTTTCCTGTATTCACTAATTCATTTTTTGATTTTGCCCAGGCCAGAGTATAGGCCATCCTTGGTTTGCATGATGCTGTGTTAACTGAAACCTATGCATATCAGAATCCTGTCCTCAGTTATCACAGAATCATGCAAAGTGAAGACATGGTTGCATGAGGTTTGGCTAGCACAACACTGTGCAAAGTGAGGACCACCTGTATATCCAACTCATTAAATGTTTGTATTTCCATGACTATATTTTTCATTTACAGAATTTGCAATTGGTTATTTTTCATGTCCATTTGTTCTTAATCTAATCTGCCTTTTCCCTACTTTTTTTGTTGATTGTAAAGCATGTTATTGCTTCACTTATTTTCTTGAAGTTCTTAAATGTACATACTTAAAGTGATTTTTTGAGTGCAGTTTACGATTGTATTTTTTTTTTTTTTTTTTGAGACAGAGCCTTGCTGTGTCACCCAGGCTGGAGTACCATGGTGTGATCTTGGCTTACTGCAACCTCCACCTCCTGGGTTGAAGTAATTCTCCTGAGTAGCTGGGATTACAGGCACACACCACACCCAGCTAATTTTTGTTTTCTTAGTAGAGATGGGATTTCACCATGTTTGCCAGGCTGGTCTTGAATCTTGACCTCATGATCCACACACCTTGGCCTCTCAAAGTGCTGGGATTACAGGCGTGAGCCACCGCCCCGGCCTACAATTGTATTTTGAGAGCCATGAATTAATTTCTCCATAATTAAGTTTGTTGGCTGGCTCTTTCTGTTCATTCTCATTACTTGCTCTGAAATTTTTGTTTACATCTTTATCTTGAGTTTTCTTGTTTTCTTCCCTATGTTAATTCTATCTTGTTTGGCATTTTTGAAGTTATCTTCCACTAATCTCAGGACCTGCAATCTAGAACTAGGTGTACAGTTGGAAATTTAGGGTTCCTGTCCTGCAACAGTAGTAGAGACAACAGATCCAGTCATTCAGCTGGCAGGGAGCTTGTCATCTTCTGTCCACATGGCATTCTCTGTCTCCAGCCACCACATACACACAGTTAACAATGCTCCCTTTCCCTGTGGGCAAGTTCTGCCTAAGCTCCATTTCACAGTGTGACATTGGATATGATTCTCTGCTATGCGTGGGGATGATTTTAGTGCCTGTCATCCAGCTCTCCCCTTCCCCTTAAAGAAGACCACCCAAAGTATTATCAAGTAACTCGATTTAACCTTGACATACAGATTCCTCAGTGGTGTTCAGTTCTCTCAGTTGGATCTGAATGTTGCTTTTGTTGCTGTACATGGTTAGATGAATTACTGCTGAATAATGTTTAATTATCCCCATATAGAATGATAGAAAAGGAAAGAGTAACTACAATAAAAATAATTTAAACTCATTTGGAAAAAGGGAACATAGGAAACATTATAAGTGGCCACCATTTTATAGCACATAATCTTAATGAAGAGGAATAATAAGATTCCCTTTTCTTGCCAGAAATGTGAGCTCTGTGGTTAGCCAATCTAGTTTACTTATGGTGTATTTACAGGAGGGTATACTTTGTTCATTGACAAATGTGGCCATGTCTAAAAAGGGCTTTGGGGAAAAAGCTATCATGGGGGCTGTAACAATTACAAGTCTGCTTCATATTTCCTTGGTTTAGGAGTCTATGGATTGCCTTAATGGACAAGTAATCATGGGTTCTTATAGTTTGCCAAGCATGAGTTTCTCTAGAAATATACATTTCTTAAAACAAAATAAATTTCAACCTATTTCTGTTTACTGAACTCCAATACCAAATAACCAATGACTAGTCAATCACTGACTCTATAATCCAACCTGAACATTTCTCTCTCCTAAAAGTAGGATAGAGCTTTGTCCATTGTCCAGCCCTCAGCTGAACTTGGATTCTGCCTCCATGTTCTATTACATGCTGAAAAGGGTGAGCTTTCTGAGGCAAAGATGTATCTTCTTCAGTCTCTACTTTCACAAGGACCAGTTCCAACTTAAACTTTTCTATTTCTTACTGAAATTTTACCAAACGTTGGATGATCCATTCTAACATCCTGCATGTTTACTATCAAAAATAGTAGTGTTGTAGTTTAGGTGGGTTTAATGTATTCCATATCACCTCAGTTCTGCTAATTCTACATCTTAGAACCTGTCATTTGAAAATGCCCTACTTCTGGGCATTTCTGTATTACCTGAGACTTTTACAGTTGCAAGTGACCAGAAGTCCCAGCTCAAATTAGCTTAAAGAAGAAAATGCAGTGGATAATATAAATAATAAATCCAGGCTGAATACCTAGGTAGATAGGATGAAACTAGACTGAGGACCTTCAAACACATCATCAGCATGTCTTGGTTTCTTCCCAGCTCTTGGCTTTATTTTGCATTTCCCCATGTGTTAGTTTTATTCTCAGATTCTATGTGGCAATAAAATAGCTACAGCTGTTCTGGCCTTGCATCCTCTCAGATTCAAGTCTGCTGAGAAAGAAAGTCTGTTTTCCTTTTTTCTTGTTTTCTTTCTTGCTTGCCTTCCTGTCTTTCTTTCTTTCTTTCTTTCTTTCTTTCTTTCTTTCTTTCTTTCTTTCTTTCTTTCTTTCTTTCTTTCTTTCTTTCTTTCTTTCTTTCTCTCTCTCTCTCTTCTTTCTTTCTTTCCTTTCTTGCTTTCTTTTTCTTTCTGTCTTTCTTTTTCTCCTTCCTTCCTTCCTTCTCTTTTTCTCTCTTTTTTTTTTTTTTGAGATGGAGTCTGTCTCACTCTGTCGCCCTGCCTGGAGTGCAGTGGTGCAATCTTGACTCACTGCAACCTCCACCTCCCCGGTTCAAGCGATTCTCCCACCTCAGCCTCCCAAGTAGCTGGGATTACAGGTGCCCGCCACTATGCCCAGCTAATTTTTGTATTTTTAGTAGAGATGGAGTTTCACCATGTTAGCCATGCTGCTTTCGAACTCCTGATCTCAGGTGATCCGCCTGCCTCAGCCTCCCAAAGTGCTGAGATTACAGGGTTGAGCCACTGCGCCCAGCCAGAAAGTCTATTTTCTCATGAAAAGTTACACAAAAGTCCTGTTAATTGAGCCTCTTCATTTCTGATTGGACTGGGTTAGATCACGTGTCTATCTGTAAATGTATTGCTATGGCAGGAGCAACAGAATGCACCCACTGGCTTAGGTTTCATTCCGACTTGGTGCAGATAGACTTCAAGTGTAAATAAAAGGTAGAGTAGAGGAGGGAATAACTCCTACAAAGCAAAATTAGGATGATATTACAAAATGTAGAGTGCATAGAGTTGCAAAACCAGCAACTGTCTATTGCATCACTGGAAAGAGAGAACCTTAATGCCGGAACCAGTAAAGGGAATACATGTGGACATAAAAAATACCATTCTGTCTCAGATCAATCGTATTACCACTCAGTTTCTCCAAGAGGCACTTATAAGGGGAGGGAGCATATGGTAGTTGTTCTTTTTCTTGTCAGTCTCTGTTTATGTATAATAACCAAGAAATTCTTAATATCTTCCTTATAGTTCCTTGTTGGAGCTATCCTTCTTAAATATGTCTAAATCTTTCTGTATATACTTACATTTTGCCAGTATAAATGTTATGACTTTGTAGACTGTGAATCTGAACTCCTCTTATCTTCTATCCTTTTATCTGTCTATAGAGGGGATCTGAATTCCAACAGAAACAAATAAATGCCAATTCGTCTCTAGGGGGCTCTTTCTATGGCCAGTATGCTGTTTTTCTAGTAATTAGAGAAAACTGGTGCTAGGAATATTAAAAACTTAATCCCTAAATCTAGAGCAAACAACTTCAACATTCTCTTCCATTGTAATTTAAAATCAGCTAATTAGAAAACAAAAATAAAGAAGTCACCAACATTGTATCAGAGCAAATAAAATGTTGGGACAGTTAGCCACATGTGAGCAAGCTGAGGAAGAAAATACCATAGCAATGATGCAAAAATATGGCAACTGATTATTAGAAATAAATGCAAAAAACAGACCAAGAATCCAACTCAGAAATAAAATACCATTCTGTCTTTTGGTTCCTTCCTTATCCCGGGGAGGAGGTGCATTAGTAAAAGATTGTTTGATGACTTACCTGGAGAAAGTGGTCTAGGCTAAGACTATGACACTTTTATCAAACAGTGAAAGAAACATGGGCTTTGGCATCGGGGTGACCTGCTTTAGAATCCTGAGACTCATTCAACAGCAGGCAAGGCACCTAATCATCGCTGAGCCTCAGTTACATCACCTACTCCTTCCCAGGAGTGTTTTGAGGATTAAATGAGGTATGGTGTCTATGGTGAATACCTGGTACCAGTCCATCTGTTTCTCCTGGTGAAAACACCAGGAACAAGTTGCTCAATTTAAAAAATTTATCACTTAGAAAAGATAATCTACCAAAACATCTAGAAATTCCTCCTTCTACCCAGTACTCAGCATTTGAAGCAATGAGGCAAAGAATCAAAACAGAGCTAATGGGGACTATATGAAGCCATTTAGTTTACTTTATGGTCTAAAGCTACCCATTTCATTGTCTATTATTTCTCAGTAGCCTATTTCTCGGATCATTGTTTTGAAAGCTGGTTCTATGTTTATGGCACCAATTCTTGCTTCTTTTTGCTCAGCCAGATCCCCTGCACATAAAACTAGTAGACTGTGAAACAAGCTGCCTCAAGCAGGACCAGCTAGTGGCAGCATGCGGAAGAAAGTAAGAGGTGGAGGGTGAGTGGGGAGAGAACTACTGGATGCCTGACATTTAAGGCTGGGACAATTGACATTTGGCCAGTATGGGATCCTGTGGATTAATCAGAATGGTGTCTTGTTCACAAGGGAGGAGAGTTTTGCAATTCAATTTCTAGGAATTTGTCTTACAGGAAGACTTACAGCAGTATACAAAGTTGTCCCTGCAAAGATGTTCAGGGAAGTATTGTTTGTAAAAGTGAAAACTGGAGAAAACCTAAATGTCTGTTAATAATGGAAAGGTTAAGTAAATAGGATGTGTTCACAGTGTAGTATGTTATGTGGAAACTCAAAAGAACAAGGTGGAGCTATATATATTAATAATAAACAGGCTGGGCATGGTGGCCCACACCTGTAATCTCAGCACTTTTGGGAGGCTGAGGTGGGTGGCTTACAAGGTCAGGATATCGAGACCATCCTGGCCAACATGGTGAAACCCCGTCTCTACTAAAATTACAGAAATTAGCCAGGCATGGTGGTGGGTGCCTGTAGTCCCAGCTACTAGGGAGGCTGAGGAAGGAGAATTGCTTGAACCCGGGAGGTGGAAGTTGCAGCGAGCTGAGATCGTGCCACTGCACTCCAACCTAGGCGACAGAGTGAGACTCTGTCTCAAAAACAAAGGCAAAAACAAAAACAAAAACAAACAAAAAAAAAAAGAGAGAGAAGGAGAGAGAAAGAGAAAGGAGTTTGGGGGTGACAGTGGGTACTAAGAAGGAAGTTTTTGCACATTTATATTTTGTTGTATTCTATTTTACAAGAAGCATATTTACCTATAAAAATAAAAGTAAATAAAAAGACCCTTAAAAGACACATTTATTTATAACTCTTAAAGCTCAAAGAAATTAGAAGAATTCCTTCTCCTCCAGTTTGTTACATAGCGGGTCTTCTCACCACGTCATAATCCTGGGACACAGGTTACAGGGATGCTGCCCAGCCAGTGGGCATCAGCTATTCTGTTAATCTTTGGGAATGGCTTTCCAACAGGAGAGATGTACCCCTTGAATGGTGTAATTATTCAGTTTATTGGAGAGACTCCTTCCTTCATCTCCTTTTGGAATCACTTAATTGAAGAATGATTTATTCAATTGATGTATAAATCCCTTTTCTCTGAACTAGGGAAACTGTCATCTCGAAACAGAGCCAGTGGTCATCTTTCAGGAAGATCTGAGGCTTGCCCTCACTCTCAGCCTATTCACAGGGCCCTAGGTCTAACAGCCAGTATATAAAACAATCTCATAGCCTATAATATCATGAAATCCACAGTTCTTACCCCGAGATGTCTCATAAACGTGTGATTAGGGACCTATTTCAACTCCCACTCCAATCCCCAACACATAGAATCTGGAGAAATGACACTTGAGGTCCGACTTCCCAGATTCTTTAGAACAAGACACCTGTATAGTTTTCAGATTTCTCTTCATATGACCAGTGTAGCAATCTGAAGGTCTGGAAAATGGCATATTTTCACCTCTCTTTTAAGGACATTTTTTTTTCCTTTTAAATAAATAAAAAGAAAAAAAAGTAGGACATATATAAAGAAAGTGTTTCTCTTTTAGGGCTTTCATACTCAAGTTATGACAACACTGAAGAATTTAATAGGTTCAGATTTTCCAGGTGTCATTATGGATTCAATTTCAATTGCATAAAATTGCAGAAAGTTTAATATATATTAGCATGTCACAGCATATCATTATTTGGAAACTTTTTTTTTCATTGTGAATGAAATCAGTTATTTGCTCTTTATTTTTAAAAAATAATTTCAACTTTTATTTAAGATTCAGGGGGTACATGTGTAGGTTTGTTACATGGGTATATTATGTGATTGCAAACATTATTTAGTGATGTGTCTGATGTAATGCCAAGTCCTCATCAATTCTACTTCACAGTTGCTCTTGAATCAATTCCATAGCCACTGCCTTTATTTTGGCTGACCTGGACTCTTTTAGAGGTGGTTGAACTTGTTTTCTGATCTTCATTTGCTCTCTCCATTTTATGATCTTTTTTGATCTTGCTGGAAAATTAATCTTCCTAAAACATAGTTTTGAGCATGCCATTGTATGTTAAAACATTTTCAGCACTTCTCCTTTTCCTATTGAATAAGTCTTAAAAGTCCATACCCCTTAGCCTGGCCTTCCAGGTTGGTTGCATAACACCTTAAAGGAACCTATCTTTCATGCCAATAACTTCTCTAATAACTTCCATAGATCCTAAGTTTCAGGCAAAGTGAATTAGCCCTGTTTTCCCCAAACAGCGCATTACTTTTTCTCTAGGTTACATTCTGACATATTATTGTTGTAACTTGAAATTTCCTCAGACCTCACCAGCCTCAAACCACATTGACATCAATACCCAAATTTCACTTCATCAGACACAGAAGTCCAAACCTCTAGCAAGTCTCCTCCCAGATATTCATGAGAATTCCAGCAAGGAAAGGTATTAAAGTGGTATCTAAACTGGCCAGGACTACTGCTACTTTGTTCTTCTGGGTCCCAGGGAGTCTCCCATTGTTTCTGGTCAGTGCCACTGGGCACCCTGTGCACCCCAGCTCCAACTGGTGCCATCATGGGCAGAGTGTGGAAGAATGGCTCTCTCCCTTTTATGTTGCTATCTGTTATGATGGCGTGTCATAGCAGTGTTGCCTGGGCTGCAGTGTGTTACAGAACATAGGAGAAGTCTTCCATCTTTTATTTTATAGCACCGTCTCTCCCTTGGAATTAAACTTGCACCCAACGGTTGCACAGCACAGAATCACCACTTCTCCTTCCTAACTCAGGCTTTATTCCTGACTCCAGCAATTCATGCTCTTTCTAGAATGAGTCGTTTCATAAAAGGATTCTCAGGGCCCTACAAAGAGATTTGTGTTAAACCTTTCTACCAGTTTACTAGACATGTACAGATACATATATATTCAACTCCCAACAGGGCGCCCAGTTTATGTGGTTAATAGGAGACATCTTAGCCTTCAGGCAAGGGAACTTTCCTTTTGCCTCCCCCACCACTTATGACACATACTCAGACATTCTAAATCTTAAAGATGGACTCTGTTCAGGCAGGTTTCCTGTTTACAAAAGAACACATAACATTTATATACATTTATATAAAGTTTAAAAATAGGTCAACTCCCCCCCCATATATTATCTATAGAACACATTTTTTTAAAATTATACTTTAAGCTCTAGGGTACATGTGCACAACCTGCAGGTTTGTTACATATGTACACATGTGCCATGTTGGTGTGCTGCACCCATTAACTCGTCATTTACATTAGGTATATCTCCTAATGCTATCCCTCCCCCGTCCCCCCTCCCCACAATAGGCCCTGACATGTGATGATCCCCTTCCTATGTCCAAGTGATCTCATTGTTCAATTCCCACCTATGAGTGAGAACATGCGGTGTTTGGTTTTCTGTTTTTGTGATAGTCTGCTCAGAATGATGGTTTCCAGTTGCATCCATGTCCCTACAAAGGACATGAACTCATCCTTTTTTATGGCTGCATAGTATTCCGTGGTGTATATTTGCCACATTTTCTTAATCCAGTCTGTCACTGATGAACATTTGGGTTGATTCTAAGTCTTTGCTATTGTGAATAGTGCCGCAATAAACATATGTGTGCATGTAGAACACGTATGTTTGACTAAACCATAAAGAAAGCAAGGGAGAGGAAGGGGAGTATCAGGGAAGGATATGTAAAAGGTTTTACCCATGTTGTTAAGGTTCTATTTAGGCTGAGTGGTGAATCACAGATGTTTGATTTTATTATTCTCTATAATATGTGTATGTATTGCATATATAAAAATTATATCATATTCACATTTTTAGTATGAAATATTTAACAACTAAAAGCCTTGACCGAAAAAGACATTTAAGTATTAGTCTGCACTCCTGCATTTGTTTCCTATACCTTTGTTTCTCTTTTTTCATGCATCTGCTTTGTATTTTTTTTTTGTTTTTTTGAGATGAAATCTCACTCTGTCACCCAGGCTGGAGTGCAGTGACGTGATCTCGGCTCACTGCAACCTCTGCCTCCCAAGTTCAAATGATTCTCCTGCCTCAGCCTTCTGAGTAGCTGGGATTACAGGCACGTGCCACCATGCCTGGCTAATTTTTGTATTTTTAGTAGAGATGGGTTTTCACCATGTTGCCCAGGCGGGTCTTGAACTCCTGACCTCAGGTAATCTGCCCACCTTGGCCTCCCAAAGTGCTGGGATTACAGGCATGAGTCACTGTGCTGGGCTGTGCTTCTGCTATTATCTACAGTGATTTCCAAGTTCTGAAGAACCCTTCTCATGTTTGCCTCGCTTTTCTTATCTCAAGGGCTGCTCTTCTGCTTTCTCTTGTGGTTTCCCCTGTGCTTCCTTCCTGATTGCTAATTTATTTATTCAGCTCTCGTGCATTTGCTTTTCACCTCTTTGGATTGCACTGCCAGTGTTTGGCAGTTCAGTTACTTTCCCGTCTTTGATTTTGTTTTCTGGAATAGTCTACTTACAAGAATCATGGCTATTAGACCAGAGTGCTTCTGGGTTTTCTATTTCCTCTTTTTGGTGATGTTTGATAAAGATGCTATTTCAGATATCTTATTTTATGGGCT
Source organism: Macaca mulatta (assembly GCF_049350105.2). Taxonomy (NCBI): domain Eukaryota; kingdom Metazoa; phylum Chordata; class Mammalia; order Primates; family Cercopithecidae; genus Macaca; species Macaca mulatta. The sequence continues at coordinate 30,857,461 of NC_133419.1, read as the reverse complement.
ACTCTGTAAACAACTGTGGGAATTGGAGTTATGGCAGGCTTTCAAGAGATGTCAACACTGCAGTGAAGTGGAGGCAGCCCTTAAGAAAAATGCTTTCTTAAAAGCTTCTCCTTGGGGAATTTCTGCTGCTATCTACCCCAACTAAGAAGGCCTAGAATAAACATCCATGGAATACTGTGGAATACATGGGATATCATGTAGCCATTAAAAATGATCACAGAGATTTTTATCAACATGGAAAGATGTTTATGACATATTAAGTGAGAAGCACAAGTTATATAGTATGTATATATGTAATATTTGTAAATAATATATATGATCTCATTTTATTTAAAGCCTTCTATATTTAAGTGCATAAACATTCATAGATAAAACTAGAAGAGTATACATCAAATTGTGAAAAAATATTAACAATGGTTATCTTGGGATGGTAAAATTTGTGAGCGATTTTGGGAGGTTAAATTTATACGGTTTTCTCTATTTTCTAAAGCACCTGAAGTGAATATATATGGCTTTATAAAAAACAGCATATTAATATCATTTCAATTTTTTTAAAAAGAGGGTTTTGGTGAGATTAAGAAATTTCTCTTTTAAAGATTTCATTTCTTTCTTTTGAAAAAAACTATCTGAAAGTATTATTTCTCCATCCTTTAGCATTTAGCATAACACTTGGGCAGATTTTACGGTTAAAAATAGCGAGTATTCTATGGATTGTATTGGTGCACACATATAAACAATTGCAGTAAGTTCTAAGTCCAGTTTGCCTTCCTCAGATTGTGTGGTGAAGGTCCTCCTCAGAGATAAGGGGGAGGGAGAGATGGGCAGATTCAGCCTGTAGCCAACATCACTGGGGTGACAGTGGGATGGACACAGAGCTGTCACCGAGAAATGGCCTGAGGGAAGGCAGTGCAGCCTCCTAGGGTTGCATGATTCCATCCAAGGAAATGGAGATGTGTGAATTTCCCCTGAGGGCCTGGCAGGGCACTCAAGCTGGAAGTAAAAGTTGCCCTAGCACTTTTTCATGGGACAGAAGTATGCTCCACTGTTCCCACCTCGACTTCAAAGACACAGTCAGTGGCAGTGGCAGTTGTGGCAACTATGGTGGTAAGGTGACCAACTATCCTGATTTGCTGGGGACTTTTCCCGTTTTAACACTGAAAGTCCCACATCCTAGGAAACCCCTCTGTCCCAGATAAACCAGGATGGTTGGTCTCCCTGTACTGTGGGCACATCAACAGTGATTGGGAAAGGTACCTCACTGGGGCAGCGAAAGCTTGTGGAGGTGATGGCAAGTAAACAAGAGGAGGCAACAGTTGCCATGGCGACGATGGTGTGGCACTAGGAGAGATGCCAGGATGTGGTGGTGCCCCTGGTAGTAGAAACCTGGACTCCAAGTGAAGAGTCGAGCCAACAGCTCTTGCAAGAGTGACTTTTCAGGCCAACCATGCCTGTAATCCTAGCACTTTGGGAGGCCAAGGTGGGCAGATTACCTGAGGTCAGGAGTTGGAGACCAGCCTGGCTAACATGGTGAAGCCCTGTCTCCACTAAAAATACAAAAATTAGCTGGGCGTGGTGGAGGATGCCTGTAATCCCAGCTACATGGGACGCTGAGGCATGAAAATCGCTTGAATCTGGAGGTGGAGGTTGCAGTGAGCCAAGATGGTGTCACTGTATTCCAGCCTGGGCGACAGAGCAAGACTCCATCTCAAAAAAAAAAAAAAAAGAATGAATTTTCAGTTTTCCCACTGCTATTGTAACCAGGAAATCCAAAGCACTGACGGAGGTGGGGGCCAATAGTGGTGGCTGGGACTCCAGGAGTTACATGCAAAGAGGCTCCATATCTCTTCGTGATCCCTTTCTACTCACATCCCTTCCATTGTCCTTGCCTCATGCCTGGGATGGGGAAGCATTAGCTGGCACTTTCCAAACTCTACCTTTCTTTATACAGCTTTTAGGGGCTAGAGTCACCTTTAGCTTTTTACACACGATATCCTTTATCTTTCTTGTTCACTTTCCTCTTTTTTTAAAAAAGATCTTTGATTAAGATCTTTAAATCTAAGACCTGAAACCATAAAAATTCTAGAAGAAAACCTTGAAAAAACATTGGTCTACATAAACATTGGTCTACCTAAAACATTTATGACTATGACCCCAAAAGCAAATGCAACAAAAATGAAAATGCTTCTGTACAGCAATAATAATAATAACAATAATAGAGTAAACATACAATCCACAGAATGGGAGAAAATAGTTGCAAACTATGCATCCAACAAAGGATTTATATCCAGAATTGACAAGGAATTCAAACCAATCAGCAAGAAAAAAGCAAATAATCCCATCAAAAAGTGGACAAAGGACACGAATAGACATTTCTCAAAAGAAGATATACAAATGGTCAACAAACGTATTTTAAAAAAGCTCAACATTAGTAATCATCAGGGGAATGCAAATTAAAACCACAATGAGATATCACCTACCCCAGCCAAAATGGCTATTATTAAAAAGTCAAAAAACAGTAGATGTTGGTATGGATGTGGTGAAAAGGGAATGCTTAGATGCTACTGGTGGGAATGTAAATTAGTACAACCTCTATGGAAAACAGTATGGAAGTTTCTTGAAGAACTAAAAGTAGATCATTCAATCTGGCAATCCCACTACTGGCTATTTACTCAAAGGAAAAAAAAAGTCATTATATCAAAAAGATACGTGCATGTATATGTTTACCACAGCACAATTCACAATTGCAAAGATACCGAATCAACCTAAATGCTCGTCAATTGATGAATGGATAAAGAAAATGTGGTCTATATACACCATTGGAATGCTACTCAGTCATAAAAAAGAAGAAAAGAAAGTCTTCTGCAGCAAACTGGATGAAACTGGAGGCCATTATTCTAAGTGAAGTAACTCAGGAATGGAAAACTAAACAGCACATGTTCTCATTCATAAGTAGAAGCTAAGCTATGTGTATGCAAGGACATACAGAGTGGTATAATGAACACTTGAGACTTAGAAAGGGGAGGGTGGAAGTGAAGTGAGGGATGAAAAACTGCTTATTGGGTACAAAGAACACTACTTGGGTGATTGGTGCACTAAAAATTCAGACTTCACCACTGTACAATTCATCCATGAAACCACAAACCATTTGTACCCCTAAAGTTATTGAAAAAAAATATATTAAAATATATACATAAATATATATAAATATAAATATAAATATATATATATAAAGACCTTCAGTGCTTAAAAAAATTAAGTGTTTTTTTTAAAGTTGCTAGACAATGGAACATATTTTAGAGAAAAAAGTCGATTGAGTAGTTTTGCTGAGGGAGTACAAATCAGGGGTTGTTAAAGGCTACAAATTAAGGATGGAAAATTAGCACTGTGGATAGGGAGGAAAGAGTCCACAGGCCTGTATGTTGGTTAAAACAAGTCCTGTGGTTCATTGGTCAATAAACAGTTTTCAGTTAGATTCTTTGAGGGTCTGGCATACCTGAATCACTCAAAATGTATGGTCCTAAACAGCCACAGCAGGTTAGAGCCAGTTATGATGAAACACAATGTTCAGTTTTACTGTTTCCTGAGTAAGTGTTGCTCTAAAAATACTTCCTTTTATACTTTACAATCAAAAGCTGAATTTGCCAGTTGAGCATGAAGGTTTCTTGTAGCCAGGACTTCCTCCCTCCACCTCTGGATAAATGTGCTTCTACTGAAGCTGCTATTTTTTGTTTATTTGTTGTTTTTGAGACACAGTCTCACTCTGTCACCCAGGCTGGAGTATAGTGGCACAATCACAGCTCACAGCAGGCTCAGCCTCCCAGGTTCAAGCAATCCTCCCACCTTAGCCTCTGGAGTAACTAGGACTACAGGCCTGTGCAATGATGCCTAGCTAATTTTTAATTTTTTTGTGGAGAAGGGGTCTCACTATGTTGCCCAGGCTGGTCTCAAACTCCTGGGCTCAAGCGATCCTCTGGCTTCAGCCTCCCAAAGCGTTGGGACTATAGGAGCAAGCCACCGTGCCTGGCCTGAAGCTATTTTAATCCATGCCTTATCCACTGTTCTTTGGATTTTGCAAATTCCCTCCTTTCATTCTAGACAAATAGTACTTTCCTCAGAATTTCAGAGCTGAGATCTAGTCTTGATTAATATGAGTTTCCTCTAATACCTTTGTTTCTTCTTTTTTAAACTGATGAAGGCGGACTCTCTATCTCAATGCACCCTTATCTCTTTAGTTTCCTTCTAGGCCTTCCTTCGCAGCCAGGTCCCCACAGTGAGATCTGTCCTTAGCCTGACTGTGCCATTTGGGGCTCTCTCAGGGGGACACTGGTTTTGTGCTCCAGGTCATTGTTTCTTTTAGGTGCATAATAGTATAAAATGATAGCACATCTGCATTTAATTATGATTCCGTCTTCCTGGCTCCACGTTCACAAATTTCTAAGCCTTTGGAGAGAAGGAATATTTGCTACAAACATTGGCTGCAGTGATGATGTTGTCATCTGCTTTCAATTTCCTGGATGTAGCCGTAAACAGATGTAAAGTGTGGCTAAATGGTTGGGAGTGGAGTGTTTGGACCATCTGACAGGGTGTAGATAGGACTCTCCACATGTCTGCAGTCATAATTTTGTCCACTTTTTTTTGTTTTTATCTTTAAAAATATGCCTCCTCACTTCTTTTTCTTCCTACACTGAACTGGCACAGAACATTCACAACGTATGTGGTGGATTTCATAGACTTTTGTGTTTCATAATACATAAATTTTTGACCTTTACAAATGATTTCTTTTCATCTTTAGGTCACAGAGCTTTCGTGTTGATATGTTTGAGACAGGCAGAGAGTAATAACACAGGGGAATATGATGTATGGAGGACAAGTGCCTTTTCTGTTACAAACCACACACCTCCTCTGCCCCCAGCCAATGCAATGCTTTTGACCACAAATTTACGTTGAATCTGTCCATGTAGCCTAGGGTCAGCCACTGCTGAATCATTCTCCCAACTATAATGCTCCTTGGAGGGTTCATTACAGCACTGAAGAGTTTTGATGACTGGCACTTTTGGCGTCTTTTTCTTTTGTCGTGGGCTTCAGCTGCCCCAGCTCCTTTCCAACACCCTACTTTCCCTTGCTCAAAAGTTACTTTAGGGTTGATGATTACTGAGGACACTCAAATAACAGAAGCTCAGATGTTTGAGGAATGCAAGTTGTTATAAGATAGGGTGCTTCCTTGCACTTAATTAACTTCAGACATCAAAACTTGTGTTGTTAGGGTTCTTGCTAACAGAACAATACACAGAATAATCTGTAAACTTAACAGCACAAGAGACGGCGTGTTCCAGACATCACCAAAGGCAGTCATAAATCAGGGCCTATTTTGAAAATTGTGACCGATATTTATTAAACTAATATCAACCAATTATACTGTCATAAAAAAGTCAGAAACGATGTTCATTGTCAAGTAATTCCTTATCTCAGGATAATAAAAGACAAGCTTAGAGTACTTTTTGTCAGATGATCTCAGGGTTTTATAAGTATTAACACATTAAATCTCATAATGTATAAGGGTTAAGAAAATAATTTGGTCATTTCTCTGTGTAGCCTGTCTGGTTAACTGTTTATATATTCCTACTTTTTAACTTATTTATTTATTGAGACAGGATCTTGCTGTCTTGCCCAGGTTGGAGTGCAGTGAGCTATCATTAGTGGACTGATCAACCTCCACCTCCTGGGCTCAACTGATCCTCCCATCTCAGCCTCCCGAGTAGCTGGCACTGTAGGTGTGTGTTGGGGTCCGTGCCGGGGGTGGTGGAGAATGAAAGAACACACAAAAGACAAAGACACACAGAGAACATGGCGGCCGCACTCAGAGCCTCCGCCTCACTTTATTTATACTCCATAAACCCCACGTCAGCAGAAAGAATGCAATGCAAAACAAACTTTCTTTTCCCACATGTAACCTTCTACTCAGTTCCTTGTTTCTATGCTCTTCCTTATCTGCCCGCCTTCTTGGCGCCTATGGGAGTTCATTAAAAGTTCAATTGGAGATACTGTCCTTGAGCCCTATCTATTCTCAGCATACTGTTTTCAAAGGCCCCTGCAGGTGTGCACCACCAGGGCAGCTAATTTTTATTTTTTTTGGTAACGATGAGGTCTCACTATGTTGCCCAGGCTGGTCTTGAACTCCTGGGCTCAAGAGATGCTCCTGCTTCAATCTTCCAGAAGTCTGGACTTACAGGCATGAGTCACCACTCCAAGCTGTCTTTCTTTTCTTTTCTTTTCTTCTCTGTTCTTTTCTTTTTTCTTTCTATTTGTTTTCTTCTTTCTTTCTTTCTTTCTTTCTCCTTCCTTCCTTCCTTCCTTCCTTCCTTCCTTCCTTCCTTCCTTCCTTCCTTCCTTCCTTCCTTCCTTCCTTCTTTCTTTCTTTTTTTTCTTTCTTTCTTTTTCTTTCTCTCTTTCTCTCTTTCTTTCTTTTTTTTGACAGAGTCTTGCTCTGTCACCCAAGCTGGAGTGCAGTGGCATGATCTTGGCTCACTGCAACCTCCGCCTCTCAGGTTCAAGAGATTCTCCTGCCTCAGCCTCCTGAGTAGCTGGGGTTACAGGTATGCACCACCATGCATGGCTAATATTTTGTACTTTTAGTAGAGACGGGTTTCACCATGTTGCCCAGGCTGGTCTCGAACTCCTGAGCTCAGGCAATCCACCTGCCTTGGCCTCCCAAAATGCTAGGATTACACGTGTGAGCCACCGTGCCTGGCCTTAAGCCACATTTCTATCTTTTAATCTGTTTAACTTCTCTGTGTCTCAATTTGTTTCTGTAAAAGTCACTGGGTCCAAGGCAAAACGGTGATGTAGGTGAAGTTTGAATTTAATGTCTTCCACCTCTTCCTTATCTTCATATGGGGGTCCTCAGGTTGGGGTGAAGAAGTAACAAAAGCAAGAGTGCCCAATTCTTGCTCTCAGCTACTGAATAACTTGTAATGAAGGTATTACCTGAGATGCTTATGTATGACTCCTCCTAGGAATCTATGTATATTTATTTGTAAATTTTTATTTTGATATAATACTAATTTGCAGAAAGTTACAAAAATAGTATAATTAACTCCAGTTTACTGTTTACACAGATTCTGCTCTATTTATTTTGTCATGTGCTTGCTATCTTTATTTACATGTGTATATGAATATATATGATGCATATTTTTTCTGGCCCATTTGAGAGTAAGTTGCAGACATCATTCCTCTTTACCACTAAATACTTCAATATGTATTTTCTAAGACACAAAAGAAATCTCTGATGTAAGAGATTACATAACTGTAGTCTAATGATTAAAACAAGGAAGTTTAACATTGATACAATATTCTTATTCATATTAAGTTTATGGCCCATATAAAATTTCGTAAATTGTCTCCGCAATATTTCTCAAGCCTTTTCTGTCTGTTCCAAGACCCAATCCAGGAACACTCTTTTTTTTTTTTGAGACGGAGTCTCGCTGTGTCCCCCAGGCTGGAGTGCAGTGGCGCGATCGCGGCTCACTGCAAGCTCCGCCTCCCGGATTCACGCCATTCTCCTGCCTCAGCCTCCTGAGTAGCTGGGACTACAGGCGCCCACTACCGCGCCCGGCTAATTTTTTGTAGTTTTAGTAGAGACGGTGTTTCACCGTAGTCTCAATCTCCTGACCTTGTGATCCGCCCGCCTCGGCCTCCCAAAGTGCTAGGATTACAGGCGTGGGCCACCGCGCCCGGCCTTGGCATGTCTCCTTAGTCTTCTTTAAACTGGAACAGTTCTTTTGTCCTTAACTTTCATGATCTTGGTATTTTGAAAAGGCCAGTTACAGACTGTTCCTCAGTTGGAGTTTGTCTCATGTTTCCTCAAGATTAGATTCAAGGTGGGAATACCACAGAAGCGACGTTGAGTCCTTCCTGGTGTACCATGTCAGAAGGTTCATAATGGGGTTAATAGATCTGTTTTTTTTTTTTTTTTCTTTTGAGACAGAGTTTCACTTTTGTTGCCCAGGCTGGAATGCAATGGTGCGATCTTGGCTCACTGCAACCACTACCTCCCTGGTTCAAGCGATTCTCCTGCCTCAGTCTCCTGAGTAGCAGGGATTACAGGTGCATGTCACCATGCCTGGCTAATTTCGTACTTTTAGTAGAGACGAGGTTTCACCATGTTGCCCAGGCTGGTCTCGAACTCCTGAGCTCAGGCAATCCACCCGCCTCAGCCTCCCAAAGTGCTGGGGTTACAGGTGTGAACCACGGCATCTGGCAATATATCTATTTTTTAAAAGAGAACTCTTTTTGAGAATATGGGAAAGTACTCAAGTCCTAAAGGAAAATATATTTAAAAATGAAATGGGAGGGTATCTGTATTGGAGCCAGGGATCTGATCAACTTCTCTCTCAAATCCCTCAAGGCAAATCATCACTTACTCTGTTTATTTGTAATATGGTTTATCTTGGTGTTACCTCATCTATTAATTCACTTGCTTGTTCACTCATTTAGTCAAATATTGGTTTAACACCTCCTGGATGCCAGAAAACTGTTGCAGGTGCTAAGAATAAGCAGAAAATACAAAACCAGAAACAAAACCCACCAATCCTCATGGGCTTCTATTCTAGTAGGAGAAATACCTAATAAACAAATTAAATCAGTTATATAGTATGTTAAAAGGGGGAAGGCTCATGGAGAAAACATAAAGCAGGGAAGGCATGACAGGAAGTGCCAGAGGAAGCTATCAGGTTAAAAGAGGTGGTCAAGGAAGGTCTTCCTGGGAAGACAACATGATAAACTACAGGCCCCCAAGCTGAGCCATGTGGCTTCTGGCTTCTTTTGAGGATGCAGTGTTTATTGCCTATTTGTCTATGTCCACCTCCTTTGCTGCTGTACTCCCAGAGCCCAATAGGCAGGGAGCCCAGGACGCAGCAGACATTCAGTGTATTGGATGACTCCCATGGGGTAGTGGTTATGGCTGAACATAACACGAGAGGCCTTCTCCCTCAGAAGAATGTGATGAAATACGCAATTGATGAACATCCAGAATCCAGATATTCACCTACTTGAAAATTGCACTTCCAATCCACACTCTCAGTGCCAGTGAGGGTATAAACTAGCTCGAGCATTGCAGAAAACAATCAACAACATGTCACAAGAACCTTAAAATGTTCAAATGACTTGAACCAAAAATGACCTCTGAAAATAGGTCCTAAGGAAATAAATACAAATGTAGAGGAAGGATGTCACTGTACTGTTATAGAAGAAAACAATTTAAATGTTCTCAGTAAAGGAGTATGTAAATAAATGAATAGTCCTTTGATTGTAAATTGTGTAGCCATAGGAGAAAAATATCATATTTTGGAAGATATAATGACTTGCAAAAAGTTTTGTCTGATAATGTTAGGTGGAAAAAGCAGGATGTAAGATTATGTATTCTGTAGGATCCATTGTAAAACTCTCTTCTCTCTCTCTCACACGCACACACACACACACACACTCCTTTACATACATATAAGAGATAAAATATTGGTAAAAATGTTACCTATTTATCATCATCTTTGAATGATTGTTTTTCTGATATTTTATCCTGCATTTTCCAAGCCTCCATTAGTAAGTATAAAAAAATAAGGTAAAAACAAATTCCCAATTCTTATTTCTATGTTTCCTGTTTTTTGTTTTGTTTTGTTTTGTTTTGTTTTTGAGATAGAGTCTTGCTCTGTCACCCGAGCTGGAGTGTAGTGGCATGACCCCGGCTCACTGCAACCTCTGCCTCCTGGGTCAAGCGATTCTCCTGCCTCAGCCTCATGAGTAGCTGGGACTATAGGCAAGCGTCACCACACCCAGCTAATTTTTGTATTTTTAGTAGAGACAGGGTTTCGCCATGTTGACTAGGCTGGTCTTGAACTCCTGACCTCAAGTGATCCACCCACTTTGGCCTCCCAAAGTGCTGGGATTACAGGCGTGAGCCACCAGGCCTGGCCTATGTTTCCTCTTTTTGTAAACACCAGATCAGTAGCATGGCACGTAAGGCCAAGGCGGAAAAAGTCACATCCATGTTCTTCCCCTCAGGATAGCTCATGCTATGGACATCACCAGACACCAGGGGACATCTGGGTTGCCTCCTCCCAAGTAGGTAATTATTCATATTAAAGCGGGAAAGATACGTGCAGCCAAATAGGCAGAGCAAAAGGTATGTGCTGCTACTGCATATACACCACTGCTACTTTTCAAAGCAAATCCCACCTTCTTCTCTTGCTTGCTCAAGCCTGTTCCACAGTGAATAGGAGTCATGGAGCTGTGGTGATGGTTACTCTCTTCTCTTAAAGCCAATAGCCAATACTGAATTGTAACTGTTTTTTTCTTGTTGTGTTCTTTTTCCTTCCTTTTTGCCTAACTCTGAATTTACCTCATGAGGCCACTGTGAAGAGAATGAAACTGAAATATGTAGAACATTCTCGGCCTCTCTGAGGATGGGTGGAATCAGAACAGAATAATTACCCCTTGTGCTGTTTTGTACGCCTGTCACCCAACAAAACATAATGTTCATTCTCTCCATTCTTTTCTTGCAATACTGATGAAATAAAATTTGTCTATAAAGATTCCTAGCTGAGTACTCAAACATTTTTCTTGAACATTTGTTATATGGTCTACTTTGTAAGCTTGTTTCAAATTTGGTGATATCAGGATTAATAACAGTATGTCTTGTGACAGTACATTTTATTTTCATTGAGTTCTGAAAATCAGAGAACAGCATTTTTTAAACAACATTTTTATTCATACCAATAAAAATACCCATGAATTCAAATGACTGAAATATTAAAACCTAGAACCCAATTTGTTCACCTAACCAATCACTTGCAATTATCTTTAGGAGTCAAACAGGTTTGGTTTCAAGTATTTTTAAACTAGGGCTGATTTTTAGAAGTGTTTTTATTTAAACTGTAATTAAAATATAGTCGATAGAACTTCCACCTAATATGTGACTTTTTTTAATTTTTAATTTTTTTGAGATGGGGTCTCACTCTGTCACCCAGGCTCGAGTGCAGTGACACGATCTTGGCTCACTGCAACACTTGGCTCACTGCAACCTCCGCCTCTCGCGTTCAAGCGATTCTCTCGCCTCAGCCTCCTGAGTAGCTGAGATTCAAGATTTTCTACCTGCGCGATCCGTACTGCCAAGACTAAACTCCATGTGGGTCGGAATCCTCCCATCCATAATTTATTGAGCACTTACTGTATACCAGGGACTATTCTAAGCTGTTTGTGTATTTGCTTAGTTAACCCTTTCAACAACCCTATGAGTTAGATACTAATATTATCTTCATTTTACAGATTAGGAAACAGAAGTATAGAGAGGTTAAATAACTTGCCCAAAGTTACACAGTTATTAAGGGATAGAGTATCTGGGATTACAGGTGCGTGCCACTACGCCCAGCTAATTTTTGTATTTTTAGTACAGGTGGGGTTTTGCCAGGCTGGTCTCAAACTCCTGGCCACAAGTGATCTGCCTGCCTTGGCCTCCCAAAGAGATGGGATTACAGGCATGAGCCACCGCACCCAGCCTCCTATGTAACATTATAAATTTATTGTCATTACTTGTAAGCCTGCCCTTTATTTTAAAAAACAAGATATGACAAGATCAGAAACCAGTCTTGTTTCTCCAATTCTTTCTCTAGAAATACTTCTTTAGCAATCCAAACCCAGAGTAACAAAAACAAAGGGGAAAAAGCCACATATGCTGGATAGTGTTTATATAATGAACAAAGGTTAACATATGACTCCAGGTCTCTTCTTATTTATTTTGTTGATATTTGTGTTGGTTAGTTAAGAAGATGACTTGTCTGATTATCTCAACATTTATTTATTCAACAAACTGTGGACTTTGGAGACTTTGGAGCTGAAGCTAGAATCCTGACTCTATCCCTTAATAACTGTGTAACTTTGGGCAAGTTATTTAACCTCCCTATACTTCTGTTTCCTAATCTGTAGAAAAAGACATCAAATTACACAGCCAACAGCATCTTTACAATTGTTTTTAATACAGGAAAAGTATAGGGTGCTAAAGATCAATTTGTGGCTTTCTTTTCCAATGAACTGCTAAAGTTCCACTTTTATGCCCAAGATTCTTATCATACTTTTGTAAGATCAAGAACAACGTGAAGTTTTCACTATTATATATCCACCCATTACATCTAGTTGTACTGGAAAAAAATCAAAAGCTGATAACTTTTAATTTGAAGAGGATGGTATATACTATTTATATATATTAAGGTGCTTAAAGATAAATCCTAGCACCTGAGGTGTAGAAATCATTCAAACTCTTTGATTACAATGACAAACTAGTCAGTAACTTACTAAATATTGTACTAAATGGGACTATTTTACTGTTCAACATAGCTTTTGAAAGACACAGAGCTTTTCTAAATTTCTGCCTACCTGGGAGTAAAATTTGGGGAAGCAGATTTCTCCAGTGTTTAAAGAAGCCAATTTGGCAATGTACCGGAGTGGAATACATTTTTCCCATCACAAGGGAGTACATTTTTCCCATCTAAGTTAAGTTGTTATTCTCTGGTAAAGGAAGAAATCAACACCCATCTGTGCGGAGATAAACGTTTCAGAGTGTTTTTATATTAAATAATTAGTATACTAGTCTAGTAAGTGATAATCCACGAATAAGTTAAGAAAAGCTAAGAGAGAAAAAGAAAAGCATCCATCCATCCTTTGGTTGCAAATAATACTTACATTAGCGGATGGCAAAATTTAATTTCGTACAGAGTAATTTGACCCAAGATTGCTGACTTTTTAAGAGCAGAAAAAGCACAGTTAGAGTGCAAGGCCCCACTCAGCAGGGTCTAGTATTCCCTCTGCAAAACTGGCAGGCCACCAACGGCCGCGTCCTGGGGCGGCCTGAGGGATGCTGATACCGGCCTGAGGGATGCTGATACCTGGGTTCGGCTATTGCGGGCACCCGGGGCCGGCGGGGCGAGGCTCTCCAATCGCTGGACTAGCGCGGGACCCCTCCTTTCCGCACCCTCCCGGGTATCTCCGGGTTCTGGGGCACCGCCTCCCTCGGGGAGCCCTGCTCCACGCCCATTGGGCTTCCAATCTCGGCCTGCCTAGCGCCGAGCAGCCAATCAGAAGGCAGTCCTCCCGAGGGGGCGGGACGAGGGGGGCGGGACGAGGGGGCGGTGCTGATTGGCTGAGCCTGAAGTCGCCGCGGCCGCGGGGTAACAGGCACTTTTGCCTACTGAGGGTGGAAACCCACAAGCGGAGGCTTCCTGCAGTGTTGCGCACCGCCAACCGAACGCCATGGCTGACAGCCGGGATCCCGCCAGCGACCAGATGAAGCACTGGAAGGAGCAGCGGGCCGCGCAGGTACACCCTGTGCTCCCCGAACGGGCCCGAGGGTCCGTTTAGAAAGTAGGGGCGTCGGCGAGTAACGGCCCGGCTTCCCCTGGGACGGCGCTCGGAGGGACTGTACGGCGGCTCACTGGGCGGGGTGGGGGATCCCCTTCGGTGCAAACGGACTCTTACATTCGCCGGAGCAGAGGAGGGGGGTCTGGGTAGTGGGGCGCGGGCCTGCAGGCTTTGTTGTCCGCGACGGGCTCGGGTGGTTGCTTCAGAATTTTGCACTTTTGCCAACTGGGACAGAGGTCGCAGCTTGAGGACAGAATGAGGGCTCATGGGGAAAGAGGCAGAGAGCTGCAGCTGCAAGGAAGTCAGAGAGGGAAGTGGAACCAGGCTCTAACGCTGCCCTTCTTGAAATAGTGTTTACACGCTTTCATAGTTGTGGGGTCCCAGCGGGGCAGGGATTGTGTTTTATCATCTTGATGTCTCCAGCACCAATCACAGTGACTGGTACGTACTATGCACATTATTAAACGACTAAATAAAAGAATTTTTACATCCATTGTCTCATTTGCACTTCAAAATATCAGGCCTAGCGTTTTAGAGCTGGGGTGGGGGGACATTAGGGATTGGTTAATGCATTTATTCTATTCTTTGAGCGCCTGCAGGTGCTAGACACTGTTCGGGGCAAGGTGTATAAATTCCAATGAGGCAAGAACAACACCCTTGAGAAGCTAAGAGTCTAGTCTGGGAGACAAGACACTTAAACAGATGATTACACTCCAGCGTGGTGAGGGCTCTAATATAGGTATTCTGTAGAATGCAGAGGGAGTGACCAGGTGGGCTGGACAAAGCAGGTGACATTTGAACAGGAATTTTTTTAAATGAGTAGGATTTTAACTTGGTGGTGGGGGAGGCATTCCTGGCCTGTGCCCACGGGTGCAGAGGGCATCTATGAGGAGGTTGGATTAGATGAGACCGCATCTGGTCTGAGTCTTCTGTTGGCAGATTGGCCCAGGGAGTCTAAAGGTCTTGCCCTGTTCCCTGGCTGCTGGTTAATGGTAGAGAGAGGACTGCAGCCCTGTTTTCCCCATTCTGCCTAGTGCTGTTGCTCAAAACTCAGGTTCATGAACTGGGGTATTAATGCTAAGTGCTCATGGATTGCTTTAATGGTTCCCTGTTTGGGACAAGGCTGCCATTTTCCTCCAAGGGCCTGGAAAATCTCCCCTCTTGGCCCTGTTCTTTGTTATATACCATTAGGACGGTTCATGAGCTCTTAAAGTGAACCAGAGACACGTGGAGTCTTAGTAAAGGATGTGCCACTACTTAGTGGCAGAGACAAGGTTAGAATCCAGCTTCTTGGACCCAAGACTCTTTCCTTACCCAGTGGGTGCAAATCCTGGTTCACACTGAAGTTTTCATGAATACTTGGTGAATTGAGAAAAGTGTGGACAAAGTAGTGAGATTTTTACAAAACAAAATATTTTCTTTTCTTTTCTTTCTTTCTTTTTTTTTTTTGAGATGAAGTCTCGCTCTGTTGCCCAGGCTGGAGTGCAGTGGTAAGATCTCCACTGACTGTGAACTCTGCCTCCCGGGTTCGAGCAATTCTCCTGCCTCAGCCTCCCAAGTAGCTGGGATTACAGGTCGCCGCCACTACACCCAGCTAATTTTTGTATTTTTAGTAGAGATGGGGTTTCTCCATGTTGGCCAGGCTGGTCTGGAACTCCTGACCTCAGGTGACCCACCCGCCTTGGCCGCTGAAAGTACTGAGATACAGGTGTGAGCTCCCGGGCATGGCCAATATTTTCATTTTTAAAGGACTCCCCTTTATTCTGAGATTAGCTGCCTTCTTCCTTGTTTGGGAGAATCATGAACTGTTGAAGTCCCTGCTGTTGATTTACCTTAACGTAGTTGCCCACGTGAGAAATGGCTGACTCAAAAAGCTCATCCATAGTTGGGAGGC
The DNA here is from genome assembly GCF_049350105.2 of Macaca mulatta. Lineage (NCBI taxonomy): Eukaryota > Metazoa > Chordata > Mammalia > Primates > Cercopithecidae > Macaca > Macaca mulatta. The sequence goes on along the minus strand of NC_133419.1, from coordinate 30,842,166 downwards.
TCTTAATTGAAATACGGCAGTCCCCTTTGTCCATGGCATCTTAGTGCACTGTGTACATCGTCCTGATTAGCAGTCACATTGATGTCTTATTGTTCGTCGATTTTAGCTGCTCTGAGTAAAAACCGCTTACTTCTTTGAGGCACTTCTCCCTCCCCCCAGAGCCCTCCAAAAGGAATTATGCATATGTCTTATAGCCTATATAATTTTCAAACACTTCTTTAAATGAAAAATTTCAAACATTCAGAAAAGTTGAAAAAAATTTGCAGTGTATACCTATATATCTGCCATCTAGATTCTACAAGGAACATTTTGCCTTGTGTCTTTTATTACGTTACTCTGTCTGTCCATCCTTTCATTCATTCAAGTTGTTTCATGTATTAGCAGTTTATTCTTTTCATTGCTGAGTAAGATTCCATTATATGAATGTAGCACCGTTTGAATATCCTGTTGCTGGACACCTGGGCTATTTAATTTTTTTTCTATTGTAAGTAAAGCTGCTGTGGCTGGGCATAAAGGCTCATGCCTGTAATCCTACCACTTTTGGAGGCTAAGGTGGGAGGATTGTTTGAGCTCAGGAGTTTGAGACCAGCCTGGGCAACATGGTGAAACCCCATCTCTACAACAAAAGAAGTAGCCAGACATGGTGACACATGCCTGTAGTCCCAGCTATTGGGGAAGTTGAGGTGGGAGGATTGCTTGAGCTTGGGGTGTGGAGGCTGCAGTGAGCCATGATTAACACCACTGCACTCTAGCCTGGGCGACAGAGGGAGACTCTGTCTTAAAAATGAAAAATAAATAAAGCTGCTATAAAAATTCTTATATAAGTCTTTTTGTGCACAGATGCTTTTATTTCTCTTAGGAAATACCTAAGAGTAGGTCTAGGAGTAGGTTTATTGGGTCATAAGGTAAGTGAATGTGTTATGAGAAACTGCTGAACCTTTTTCCAAAATGGTTGTACCATTTTATACTTCATCAGCAGTGTATGGGAGTTCCAGTTGCTCCACATCCTATCAACTTTTGGTGCTGTCAGTCTTTTGCTTTTAGCTGTTGGACATGCAGTGGTATCTCACTATGGTTTTAATTTGCATTACTCTGATGACTAATGATGAAAAGCATCTTTTTACATGCTTATTGGCCATTGGTATATATTCCTTTGAAGTATATGTTCAAATTTTCTGTCCTTTTAAAAATTGAATTGCTTTAAAATTATTGATTCATAGCCCATATTTTAAGTTAAATCATGTGAAATCATGTATAGGCTAAGAGTTATAAAAATAAATCTCAACATGTATCATGGTATAAACATATTAGAAATTTATGGCCGGGTGCGGTGACTCACGCCTATAATCCAGCACTTTGGGAGGCTGAGGCGGGTGGATTACCTGAGGTCAGGAGTTCGAGACCAGCCTGACCAGTATGGAGAAACCCTGTCTCTACTAAAAATACAAAATTAGCTGGGCGTGGTGGTGCATGCCTGTAATCCCAACTACTGAGGAGGCTGAGGCAGGAGAATCTCTTGAACCTGGGAGGCGGAGGTGACCTGGGAGGCGGAGGTGGCAGTGAGCTGAGATCATGCCATTGCACTACAGCCTGGGCAACAAGAGTGAAACTCCATCTCAAAAAGAAAAAAAAGAAATGTATTCCTTTCCTACATGAATGGCCCAAAGTGGTTTGAAGTTGAAGAAGGCGGGTGGGTGCTCTGCTTCCCACAGTTATTGAGGGTACCAGGCTGAAGGAAGCTCCCCCTTGGTCAACACATGGCTTTTAAGGTTGCCCTGGGCATCACTGTCCAGCACAGAAGGCTCAAGAGCATGGAGAAGGGTATATGAGTGTGGTAAGGTTTGGGGTCCAGGGTTACTGCCACTTACATTCTGTTGGCTAGAACTCTGTTACAGGCCACACCTGGGGTAGTGTACCCGTGTCCAGGAAGCTGACTCTACTACATTATCCAAAGCTTACGTTTCATATTTGGTGAAAATCTGTCCATCCATTTTCTTGTGATGTGGCAATGGACACACAACATAATCTCTTTTTAAAGAATATGTCATTTTTACTTTCTGACATTAAGATATTCTGTTAGAAAATTAAGACAGTAACAGATGGCATTAAAAAAAAAAGTCTCCCTTTGCTTGGTAAATGCCTTTATCTAAGTGGGCAGCTTTGTGCTAATATGCTCTCTTCCACTTCCCAATTAGTTTTGACGCTTTATTCATCTGGGAGAGCTTTACGGTTTGGGACTACTATAGGAGAGCACTCTGTTGCCTCCTCTCTCAAGAATCAGAGTATCCTTTTTTGGAAACACAGTCAACCAATGTGAAAGCAATTTATTGGGCGTATCTTCTGTGGTCAGATTTGGTTTGCTGACAGCTGAATTGGGAGTTTTGTAAACTTTAATAAGTGAGCACTGAGTCAGATGTGTTCATGAGTATGACCTCGATCCACTTAAAAATTCTTATTTCTTTTTCTGTCTTGGCAGGAGGGAGGTGGTTCTGCAGGTATTCCCAGTGACTTTGAAGGGAACTTAAATGGGAACTTTATTGCTGGCTGCTCAGAAAGCCATGGGCTCTTCTTTTGGGATACTTACCTTAACCCATTTCCTGTTTTTTGTTGTTGTTGTTGTTATTGTTTTTCTTTCTTTCTTTTTCTTTTTTAAGTGCAGCTTGCTGCCAGTGCTCTTGGAGGTAAATGGGAAGTATTAATAAGTAACCTCTGATCCCTTTAAAATGGGAGAATTTGAACATTTCAAACCTTACCTTTTTATACAGTTCTCTTATTACCTGGCAGAGGGTTAGGTCTTAGACTGTCCATTTATGTCAGTGAGTTGCCTATGCATTATAGGCTGTGAGGGTCTATGTTTTTTAGGGTAACCCTGGTAATAACTGCATTGCTGTTATACTGCCAACATTTGGGATGGAGAAGGGGTGACTGAGTGACTTAACCCTTGGTTCACATGTGCTTTCATTTCTCCTGAAATATACCTAGGCATGGGATCGCTAAGTCTTAATGTGCAATGGGAGAGACTATGGGAGATGGGATAAAAGTTTTTAAGGTTTCGTTTCTTTTTCTTAGCTTTTCCATGGAGGGTAGGTCTATGCAAACTTACTCCCAAAGTCTGAGGAAGCTGAGAGGCCAAACAAAGAGGCTGACAAATCAAGTTTCTCAGAAAGAAATGTTTAATACACACTTATGACCAGAAGCTATGTCAGTGTCTTGCATGTTGCTGAGACAAGATGGTGGATCCCACACCATTACCCCTCAGACCCAGGGCTTAATAAATACCATAGGGAAGGGTGATTCAGAAGGGAGGTATGGGATGACTGAAGTATGATAATGTCAAGGTTGTTTGACCTCAGGGCAGGATTTATAGTAAATAGGGGCTCTTTCACAAGGAATAATGGATAAACTGGAAATCTTAAAACTGGAGTTAATCAGAAGTCAGCATGGTGGATTAGTGTCTAAGATGGAGTTGCTTTAGCTTCCACAGCCGCCAATATCTAGACCACCCTTATTATTTTCCCACAGAGTAAGAAATTTGAGGATCAGGACAGTCTTTGGTTTCCTGTATTTGGGTATACACGTTGTAGGCACTTGAATCTTTGTTGAATAAATGGAGAATGTTAGGCAGTTACTCGCTAGAAAATGCTAGGCACATTCTTTATCATAGAATGAGAAGACATCATTATGACTCCTCTGGGACTGACAGGGGCAATTTGCATTACCAATCTTTTAATTAAAAGTGGAAGAACATGTTTAGGTTCTTGAGACTTTTGTGAGTGAAGGGAACTAAGTGGAAAGTGTAATATACTGATAAAATATTTCACCAGATGAAGCCAACCTTACTCTTCCCAGGAAAATTTCCTCATTTATGTATTAGCTCTGGCCAAAAGAAGTCTATAAAAGCAGCAAAGTCAAAATGGAATTTTACTTTAAGTCCCTACCTCTAATAATTGTGCCAGTTTTTAGCCAAGCTAATTTCTGCGGCAGTTTTCATAACAAGTTTGTCTAAAGGTATTTGATCAGAATTTATAAATTAAAATATTTCTCTCATTTTTTGGAGGGGAGATGCAGGGAAAGGGATAGGCTGTTGCTGCTTCCTCCTTCTCCTTAGAAAGGCTCTTGGCCATATCATATTGGTCCATGGTTTAGTTTATTTGCATGCTGAATCCACACACATTTGTTTTGTGTTTGTTAGTATATCGAGCAGTGTATTAGGATCAGGGATATAGATGTAAAAGGAGTACACAGTCTAGAGAGGAAAAACAGTGACAGACTGGGCGCGGTGGCTCATGCCTGTAATCCCAGCACTTTGGGAGGCCAAGGCGGGCGGATCGCTTGAGGTCAGGAGTTCGAGACCAGCCTGGCCAAGATGATGGGACTCCGTCTCTACTAAAAATACAAAAATTAGCCGGGCATGGTGGCGGGTGCCTGTAATCCCAACTACTGAGTTGGGAGAATCACTTGAACCCAGGAGGTGGAGGGTACAGTGAGATGAAACCGCGCCACTGTACTCCAGCCTGGGCAACAGAGCGAGACTCTATCTCAGAAAGAAAAACAGTGATGTGAACAGGCAATTACAGTATTTTGTTATAAGGGGCACAAGAAGGTGCTTCCCTTGGCCCTGCTTCATGGGTGGTGTGGGGCAGGATAGAGAGAGCACTTCAGGAGAGAGACATGTGGATGTCATGGGAGCTAGCAGCCAGGAAGATGGAAACATGTTAACAAGAACCAATGCTACTTTCCCAGAGAGAGGTCTTGAAATTGTCCAGCCGTAGAAAAGCTTTTCTGTCTTTAAAAATATTCTGGCTCTAAAGTCATTCATTGAGTTAAAAACAAGAATTGCAAGTTGGAGGAAATCTCTTTGCCTGTCCTTACTTGTTACATGTAACAAGTAAACCTGTGCCACAACACTGACATTTCTGCAAAGTTACTTAAGTTTTCTGAGTTTATAGTTGGGATTAATAACATCCATCTCTGGATTATTGGGAAGCTTAAGTGAGATAACTTGTGTGGTCCATTTTCTAGCCCCACCCTCTCATTTCATCTAGTAAATCTTCATTGCATGAATTATTTTCATCTTAAATACACTGCATCCTACTCCTCACCTTCTAATATTAATAAATGCTCTATCTTTCAGTTTAGATCAGTTCCTCTTACCCAATGTTGCTCTAAACATCCCCTGAAGTTGGGGGATCTTTTCCTTTCTAGTTTTTGCTCCCTGGCTTCCCTTTTCTATTGCTGACTGTTGAAGCTTTCCTGCCCCACTGGCTTTGAAGGTAAATTGTATATACAAGAGCTTGTGCAAGGAAAGCTGTTATATAAATGAGGACAATTGATCTAACTATTAGAGTGGGGAAATGGAAGAGATTCTGAAGCCTCCATTTGTAACTTAAAAACTCAGGTTTCATTTCTTAACAGGATTGATGTTAAGGAGGGGATTCCTTTGTTGGGCAGGAGGGAGGACTGCCATAATTCCAGCATTCTGACTCTTATTAGTCAGTGTCATCAGGAAAGACCACCTCAAGCTTTAGTACTTTATTCGTTTATCCAACTCTGCACCTGCTGCCTTTGGGTGTGATATTTATTCTTGACTATATCACCCTAATTCAGTAACCAGAAGGTAACATGTGATGTGCTCTCATCTCTCCCTTAGGGGCAGCTCCCTCTCCACTTTAAGGATGCTGGCATGTAAATAACACTCTTGCCTGTTTAGCATTCCTTTTACTGAGCTTCTTGGTATCTTTTCTCATACTTTTATCTTTTATTATGGGATGTCCTTTTTTTTTTTTTTTTTTTTTTTTTTTGAGATGGAGTTTCTCTCCTGTTGCCCAGGCTGCAGTGCAATGGCATGATCTCGGCTCACTGCAACCTCCACCTCCTGGGTTCAAGCAATTCTCCTGCCTCAGCCTCCCGAGTAGCTGGGACTACAGGCACCCCCCACTGTACCTGGCTAATTTTGCATTTTTAGTAGAGACAGGGTTGCTCCATGTTGGTCAGGCTGGTCTCAAACTCCCGATCTCAGGTGATCCACTCACTTCAGCCTCCCAAAGTGTTGGGATTACAGGTGTGAGCCACCGCGCCCAGCTTGGATGTCCCTTTATTTTTTAAAGGCTTCCTTAAATACCTTGTTTATATGTTGAAAAGAGCATTTAAAGGACAGATTTGGTTTGCTCTGGCTCTCTAATTATTTTAATTTTGTTATCACTCAGTAGTTCTAGGTCAGTGGTTTTCAATCCTAGCTTCAACAGGAATCATTTAAAAATAGCCCAGGCCTCAGCCAGGGTACTTCTATCAGACATCTCTAGTGGGAATGACCCGCGCATCAGGAGGCTTTAAAAAGCTCCCCAGGTGATTTCAGTGCATTGCCAAGGTTGAAAACCAAGGCTTTAGGTTTAAACTAAAGGTGAAGTTGCTCTTTTTCTGGTTCATTTTCTACTTTAGAAAGTAGAATTTTTTTTTTTTCCTGGTTCATTTTCTACTTTAAAAATAAACCTGCAGAGGGTCACACGTATTAGCAACATACGTATCTTCAAAAGAGTGGTGTGATTGGGTGGTAAGTGTTGATTGGACCCTTAAACTGTGACAGTTTAGAAGGGGCTTTGCTAGATGGGTTTAGGGACAGAGATGGTAGAGTGAGAGAGTGTGGATGGAGGAGTAGGCATCTGTCATGATTACTAGAAAAATAAAACTTCAGATGCTTTGCTTCTTCTGCTGTGAGGTCATGTTCTCACAGTCAGTGAAGTGACAGCATATATGTGCTGAATGTATGGCTTGCATTTTACATTTAACTCTTTTAATTCATGTGTTAACCCTAGGAGGTGGTTATTATTCTGTTTTGCAGATGAAAATGGAGACTCATAAATAAGTAACTTGCCAGCAGCTCCATAGGTGGTAATTGGCAGAACTGGAAGTTGGACCCAGGCTCTAATGCTGGCACTCTTGGTTTCTCCCTGGTGCCGTGTTGGCCTCTTCCCACTTGGATGAAGATAGAACTCTAGTGGCAAGGGCATTTCCTAGTGTGTGAGACAGTCTTGTTTATTAGTTTTGCAAATTGCATGGTCTCCTTTATTCAGTGTCTTTTTTCAGACAGCTCACAGATCTTTTGTGGTTTTTTAAGTGCCTACTCCCCACCCTATTGCCTTCTAGAGAAGAGGCAGGAATTTGTTTTAATATGCAGGACAGACATGCATGGGGAGTAAAACTACATACTCCACTCCAGGTGTGTGGAAATACTAAAAATAGTGCTTTTCTCTGTGTGTGAAGTTGGTCTTTGGGGTTTGTCATAGACACCGTTGAGTTCCTCTCCCAGGTGGGGGTGGCGTAGCTTTGCATCACCTCCATGTCTCTCCTGGTTTCCAGTGACCGGGGGAAGACACTGCAGAGGCACTTATCTGTGGTCAAAAGTATTCTCTGACCATGGAACTAGATGAAGCTGAGAGCTTCCAGGATCACGTGGGGCTAGAAGAAGGCCGCTCTCACTCTAGAGGAGGGACAGCTGAGTGTCTTCTAATGTAACTGAAATTGGAGAATCAGGTGGATTAAAATTAATTCTTTATTACAGTAAAGTAACCTATCCCATTTCAGAGACATTTGCTATCTTTAAAACATTAATACTGTAATCCACCTTACCAGTAACAGTTTACTTTTAGTGACAGTAAAAGCCATTGACTTTTTTTTTTTTAATTGAAAAGAGATGTTGCAAATAGCTGGTGTACATTGTTTGAGATGCACTAAACAGGGTAGCGTACTTGAACATCGTGGCAGTAATAAAGCATCTGTAAGTTCTGAGTAAAGTATTGACCAGCACAGCTTCCCTGGAGACCATCTTCTCATTGTTGGGTGGGACATTTCACTGTTAAATTTGTAGGATGCTTTTAGGCACCTCTCTGGGAGCTTTGCAGAACCCAGTGGCTTTCTCTGGAGCAGGTGCTGGGCACATTTTCAGGCTCCAAAATCATCTTTCTGCTCTTCAGAGCAAGTTTCTTAGCAGATTGGTGTTGAGATTTGTCAAAGGTTTCTGAGGCATGACTGAAAGTTTCAGGCAATGGCCCATCTTGTCGGATTTTAGTACTTTGGACACAGGAAATGTAAAAAGAGGGCAGATGGTATAAACATTGCAAAGCTATGTATCCGTGACAGTGTAAATGAAAGGTTTGCTTGTGCTAACTCTCCTGCACTTTCTTTCTGTGTTCATGTAGAAAGCTGATGTCCTGACCACTGGAGCTGGTAACCCAGTAGGAGACAAACTTAATGTGATTACTGTGGGGCCCCGTGGGCCCCTTCTTGTTCAGGATGTGGTTTTCACTGATGAAATGGCTCACTTTGACCGAGAGAGAATTCCCGAGCGAGTCGTGCATGCTAAAGGAGCAGGTAAGTGCTGTGTTTATTTGCTGTAAAAAGATTGTTTCCCAGCACCTGGGTCAAGTGTTATTTCCCAAAGGATTGGAGGACCTTTAACACAAGTGCCAAATCTCCATTTGTGGGAAAAAGGAGAAATGTCCTGCAGTAGGGAAATTAGTAAATAAATGATGGTTATTTCCTCAGATTAAACATTATGTATAAAATAGTTTCTTTTAAAAATAGCAGTCTTCCATTTTTCCTATCATGCAGTTCATTGAAGGAATAAAAATACAGTAAGTCCTCACTTAATGTCAATAGGTTCTTGGAAACTTTGACTTTAAGCTAAACGACATGTAATGAAACGAATTTTACGATAGGCTAATTGACATAAGCAAGAGTTAAGTTCCTATGGCATATTTCGGACTGATAAAATATCACCAAACTTCTAAATAGAGACTCAAAATACATCTAATATTAAACATTGAAATAAATGTGAGCCATACATACCTTTAAGAAACATTAGTAAAATAAGATCATTATTTACCAGTTTATTCCAGTTCAAGGTGGTGGGAGGCCAGAGCCTGTCCTGACAGGTTGGGGTACAAGGCAAGAGCCAACCGTGGACGGGATGCTGTCCATTGCAGAGTGGACTCACACTGGGACCATTTAGACATGCCAGTTCACCTAATGTGCACATCTGTAGGATGTGGGGGGAAGCTGGAGTACCAGGAGAAAACCTATCTAGACATGGGGAGAACATGCAGACTCCACACAGATAGTGACCTCAGCTAGGAATAGATTTTTTTCTCATCAATGTTATAATGAAACAATGTTGAACCAAACAATGTTACATGAGGACCCGCTGTACAGAAATACAGACACAGACACGACTGCAAATTGCGACTAAGTTTAAATGGTGTACTTATTGGGTAATTACCGGAATGAACTGCAAAATTTGGGATAGTTGTGTTAGGGTGGTGGGTCTGTGATGATTTTTCCTTTCCTTTTTTCCAACAATTTCTGTAAAACTTACTTTATTGGTCTTATGTCAGACACAAAAGATGGGGGTGGTGTTTGAAAGAAAGTGAAATACTCAGTTGGAAAAAGAGCTCCACAGAAAGGGAGTGTTTCTCTTAGCTTGCTGACTGGGACTTCCAGTTAGGACTTCTGCATTTCTTCATCTCTTCTTCCTGGATAAGGTTTCTTCCCATCTTCCCCAGTGGTTTTTGTGTGTTTTTCCATCTTGACTTGTTTAGTGTGTTGCTTGCTTTGTATCTTCCTTGCTAGGTGTTGAAGAGATTCTCTCTTTCTCTGTGGTGTCATCTCCTCTTCTCTCTGTTCTTCTCTTTCTCTCATAGGTCCTACCTGTACTTCAGGCCCCTCTGAGGTCCTGTGTCCTTGAGCCAACCTTGACTACTTCTAGCCCCACTCACCTCCTTCTCTCGGCTCCAGCTATGTGGCATTCAACTTAGCACTGAGTGATAGAATAGGGCTTTGCTTTTCACCCTCTTTATTTTGTGTTTGGACATTTCCCCTTCCCCCATTACACTGGAAGCCCCCAGAAGGCTGGTGCTAACCATCATTTTCTCTTGTTACTCACATGCCTGTTAAGGACCTGAATGTCTGAGTAATGGTCTCATGGTAAGGATTTCTGTGTCTTTCTCGTTAGGGGCCTTTGGCTACTTTGAGGTCACACATGACATTACCAAATATTCCAAGGCAAAGGTATTTGAGCATATTGGAAAGAGGACTCCCATCGCAGTTCGGTTCTCCACTGTTGGTAAGTTGGTTTATTGGCGTGATTGGTGTGGCTTAACTCAACTTCACCTTTTTGGGGACGTTTATAACTTAAAGAAAAAGTTATTAGAAAATAGGAAACAAGCACTTCTCCAAATTATGGCAAGGCTTTACAGTAGAAGACATATTTGGAGACACACAGGAAGTTACTTATATTTCTGTTTGTTGAGGTCTTAGGAAATCACACTTACACAGAGGCTACCTCTGCAATTCTGTGACATTTGGAAAGAGCTTTCCTCAAAGTGGTTGCCTCTAACAGAAGAATAGAGTGGAAATCTTATTTAATAACCATGCCTACAGTGACCTTTATTGAGAATTAACTCTATGCCAACCATGGTTAGGTGCTTTACAGATACAGTCTCTAATTGTAGATCTACTTTGCAGAATGGGATTCTTTTCGTTTTTGAGAGGCTAAGTGATGTTTCTCACGTTACAGAGATAGTATTAGATCTATCATACTATATTTCATCATGCCTACTGCTTGACTAGTTCCATTTCTGTGTCAGTCTCTGCATTTTAAAAATACTGTGGAATGTAAAAATAAATTAAGAACTAAGAACCAGTATTTTAACTCATTTTCTTAATGTTAACCTCATCATTTTGGCAACTCACTCTCTTTGTCACTACTTTAAGCCTCATAATTATTCTCTTCCCTTATTTTAATTAAAAGCTTAATTACCTGTTTGAACAAAGTTATTATGTTAAATGAATAACCTTGTCAGCTGTTATTACATATGTTCTCTTATTGCTCTCAATTAATTCTTTTGTTTGATTTGTGGACTGAATTAGCTGGTGGGTAGAAATAATAACCCGGGCACTTAAATGCCTAATTTAGTTCTTGGAAGTAGATTAGAAAGGATGGATCTAGGTGCTTCTTTATGTCTCCAGGCTTCTTGGATGTCAAGTGCTGTGGCTTATGCTTCCTGTTTCCATTTGAATATTGTAGCTGGAGAATCAGGTTCAGCTGACACAGTTCGGGACCCTCGTGGGTTTGCAGTGAAATTTTACACAGAAGATGGTAACTGGGATCTCGTTGGAAATAACACCCCCATTTTCTTCATCAGGGATCCCATATTGGTAGGTAATAGAGTATTTTGCACTCAACAAATGTTTGTTGATTTAAATTGATTTCAAATAGGTTGGCATTTGAGGAGAAACCATGGGAAAGGCAGAAAGAAAAGAATATGAGTTGTCTGGATTACTTTTTTTCAACACATTTTTCTGTATTTGATAAGATCAAGTAGCAACAGTTACCACTGGCCTTAGATTTGTCATTTTAAGATACATTGACTTAATGGGAAGTGAGTTTAGTTTTCCTTGCAGAACATTGAAGATTAGTAAAAAGAGGGACTTTACTTTGGAAACAAGCAGAGGGTGTCTCTACATGCTCTGAGTCAGCAGGAGGGTGTGTGTGTGTGTGTGTGTGTCCGTGTGTGTGTGTGTGTGTATGCATGCGGGAGGGTGGGTATATTTTTTCCAGGAAGAAATACTATAAATCCCAGCACTTTGAGAGGCCAAGGCAGGCAGATCACTTGAGTCCATGAGTTCAAGACCAGCCTGGGCAACATGGCAAAACCATGTCTCTACAAAAAAATACAAAAATTAGCCAGGTGTGGTGGCTCATGCCTATAGTCCCAGCCACTTGGGAGGCTGAGTTGGGAGGTCTGCTTGAGCCTAGGAGGTCAGTGCTGCAGTGAGCTGTGATCGTGCCACTGCAGTCCAGTCTGTGTGAAAGAGTGAGACCCTGTCTCAAAAAAAAAAAAAAAAAAAAAAAAAAAAGACTAGTTTTGAGTATATTTGAAATACTTTAGGGTATCTTAGATGCCAGTTTTCTATGTTGAGTATATTTCATTTTATGGTTTGGCAGTTTAAAATTCCAGGATTGTATTTAGAGTTATAATCCATAAACCTAGTAATAGGCATGTATAATGCAAGACACCATAATTCCTGTAAACTTAGTTTTTGAATTTTTTTTCTCTCTTTTTTCTATTTAGTTTCCATCTTTTATCCACAGCCAAAAGAGAAATCCTCAGACGCATCTGAAGGATCCGGATATGGTCTGGGACTTCTGGAGCCTACGTCCTGAGTCTCTGCATCAGGTAGGAACCCTTTTTTTCCATTGTCTTCTATCACCTGGGATGCAGTGTTTAATTATGCCTCCTCATAAAGTGTCTCTCCAGTTTTGGCTGTTTTATTGGAATAAGCTTCCTCAGATTTCTTGATCGTGAAGAGTTTTGTAATAACTGGCTTTAATATCCCCCATTCATCAACCTTAAATGGTGATGATAGATAGATAGCAACATTGTCAGTTGATATTTAGCAATAGTAAGGATGAAAGTCTTTAGTACAAGATAAAGCTCTGTATTAGGGAAGTGAGGGGAAAGTAGCACCAAATTTGCTATGAAAATAAATTTTGAATAACAAATTAGGCCAGTTTTCAGGTTGTTTCAGCTTTTTCCTTCATAGAATTTTGAGTCATAGTATTAGTGATTTGCATATCATTTTGGTTTAAAATTTTTCTGTTTGTTATTTTCTACAGGTGAAATAATGGTAACCCTTCCCATGGGAAATAGGCTCGTATGTTTTATGTCATTAAGGGACTTTCTGGAACCTAAGGAGTATCTTAAAAATCTAGGATGTTTTGATTTAAATGAAAACATTTTAGGCTTTATATTTCTGTTCCTTAGGTTTCTTTCTTGTTCAGTGATCGGGGGATTCCAGATGGCCATCGCCACATGAATGGATATGGATCACATACTTTCAAGTTGGTTAACGCAGAAGGAAAGGCGGTTTATTGCAAATTCCATTATAAGGTACGTGTTATACCTTTGGGGCAGAATGTACAAGGCTCCTACCACACACCTCCTTATTTTTCCTGAAGAATTGAGCAAAGATTAAGGCTTCTCCCACTTTTCCCCTCACCTCCCTCCCCAAACATGGGAAGTATTGATCTCACTGATCAGTACTGTGAGTATTTTGTTGGCTTCCACCTGAGGACATAACTTCACACTGTCCTATTAGAACTGTGTGTGGTTCCTCTTTAGTCTCTCTTTTACATGTGGCCAGAGGTGAGGCACATGGCTGCGATCAACAGTTTAAGCTTCCTTTTTCTGGATCCTGTGTCCCTTGTCATAAATATTTAGAAAATGTGCTTCTTTTGTGCTGCTTCTGGTTTAATGTTTCTGGGCTGGCAGCTTCATGTTGAGTACAGCGTTCTCCCTGAAGTGGGAATATCTAAGCTTTTGGTTTGGGCTCAAAGAAGATAGTATAGACCTCTAGGCTAGGCAGAAGGAAATAATTTCCACCTAGTTTAGCCTAGTTTTTTTTTTTTTTTTTTTAAAGATAGGCTCTCGCTCTGTTACTGAGGCTGGAGTGCAGTGGTATGATCGTATCTCACAGTAACTCCTGGGTTGCAGTGAACTCCTGGGCTCAAGGAATCCCCCTGTCTCAGAGTAGCTGAGGCTATAGGCACACACCACCATGCCTGGCTGATTTTAAAATTTTTTTTTTTTTTTTTTTTTTTTGAGACGGAGTCTCGCTCTGTCGCCCGGGCTGGAGTGCAGTGGCCGGATCTCAGCTCACTGCAAGCTCCGCCTCCCGGGTTTACGCCATTCTTCTGCCTCAGCCTCCCAAGTAACTGGGACTACAGGCGCCCGCCATCTCGCCCGGCTAGTTTTTTGTATTTTTTAGTAGAGACGGGGTTTCACCGTGTTCGCCAGGATGGTCTCGATCTCCTGACCTCGTGATCCACCCGTCTCGGCCTCCCAAAGTGCTGGGATTACAGGCTTGAGCCACTGCGCCCGGCCTTAAAATTTCTTTTATAGAGATGGGGTCTTGCTGTGTTGCCCAGGCTGGTCTCAAACTCCTGGCCTCAAGTGCATCCCCAACTTTGGCCTTCCATAGTGTTGGCTTTCCATAGTGTGAGCCACTGTGCCTGGCCCTAGCCTGGCTTTTCTAGAGTTCTTGTTGGAGTTTGGAGTTCAGCTCTAGAAAATAATAAAGTGCCTAGCCCTGAGTCATTATCCTGAGCATAGATACCTTTTAGGGCCCAGAAGAGGGCTAACACCGCTTGGAGCATATCCAAGTCTCACTATCACTTCCAACATCCAATGGCATCTTTCCAGTATCATTTCTTCTAACTTTTTAAGTCATCCATCTATTCACTTAGCATTTATTGAGGTTGTATTATGAACAACGCATATAAGTAAAATCAATTACAAATGTCAGAAAACAAAATTGTACTGTTTTTAAAAATTTGCGTTCATATAGCCAGATCAAATGCGTTACATCTGGGGAGGGTTTTGAGAATGTTTTAATCAACTGAAATATTTTAAAGGGTTCTCTTTTGGTTTAAGCATGGCATTCGTTACAATGAGCAATATTACCAGTGAACCCTGGTGTGTTAGTGATATTCCCAGAGAACTCCCGAGGGCTAGGTAAAAACAAGCCTGAGAACCTCTGTTTCCAAATACTGCTGCTAAGATAAGCAGAAAGAAGTGGGCTCATGACCAGTACTGGACAGTCTCTCTCTTAATGACATCCAAAAGCCCTGTTTTCTTCTATCCTGTTTTCTTCTGTCCTGTTTCCTTCTTTATCTGAACAACTTAATGTAGGCATATCAAACAGGAGAACTATCACCTCTTTTTATCATCATAACTTGAATCTATAATATTTGACAAGGAAACATTTTATGGAACATAAAATTGGCTTGTAATTGCCAAAAGGATCAATGTAGTGTTACTTAGAGTAAGACTAAATGGTTGTCTCTGGGACAGCCAGTCTAGTTGGTAGCTTTGGAGTTATGCCAGCCTGAACTCAGATTTTTACTCTTCTAGATAATTGTGGCCTTGGGCATAGTATTAAAAGTTCTTTGAGCTCCAATTCTTTTCACTGTAAAGTTGGCATAATATTACCAGCTATACAAGTCCTGGAAAGATTGGATTGCTTGTGGGTCTTTTATCCTAGGGCCCTAAGGTAGCCTGAGATCTATGTGGATTCATCAGTCTGGATTATTCTGACCTAAGATGATTATTTTCTAAACCTAAAGGATTCAGTTAAAATCAGAAAAGTATTGCAATATTATTGCACAAGTTAATATATTAGCTCTTTGGGTGATCTGTACATCGTGACCTTCATTTTTTTTAATACTGAAGGTGGCTTTACTTCTGGTTCAGTAGTAAGAGTTCAGACCTTTTCACTGATGAGAGAGTTGGGATTTCTGTGGTAGAAACAGACCAGCGTTCAGAGTTGATTTTTGCTAAGGAAGTCTTTCTGCGGCACTTGGCTTGTTGGGAGGTCTTTCAGAATAAGATCACATGGTCAGTCCATTAAAGAACAGTATGATAGGATGACAGGAGCACTTATGAAGTGACACAGCTTCTCTGGGTTTCAATGGCTTTCTTGGAAAGTCAGAATATTAATTTTGCCTGCTCATAGTCAGAGAACTAGTTCCAGGTAGTTGTACTGAAGTTCTTTTCAGCTCTATGAGCTATGATTCTATAATTTATTTAAAAAAAAAAAAGGAATAGGACAGGGGTGAAGGTATACTAGCCGAGCACAGTCTCAGTAATTGATTTGAGCTATCATGAAGTGGAATTAAAACATTACTTCATGATAAAAGGGAAGTAGTCCTTTAATTTTATTAATCCTTTGCCTACTTTTAAGATATATTTTGATTTTTCTGATTTGGAAAGTAACATGAGTGTAAAAATTCAAATAATAGAATACATAAACAGAAATATAGGACTGATTTTAAATATGAAATGTGTAGCTGGGATTTCCTTGACATTTAAAAGTATTGGGATAATCAAATAGAATTTCTTGTTGATAAATTCATTAGTATCAGATTTGAACAATGGAAGTATTGTTGTAAAGAAAGTTCATTCTTTAGGTGGTGTTACTCATAATCCTTCAATGAATTACTGATTACATTTTGATAACTTTGCCAATAAGTTTCCATTGGAGCTTCTTTCTCTCATTTTGTAGACTGACCAGGGCATCAAAAACCTTTCTGTTGAAGATGCGGCGAGACTTTCCCAGGAAGATCCTGACTATGGCATCCGGGATCTTTTTAACGCCATTGCCACAGGAAACTACCCCTCCTGGACTTTTTACATCCAGGTCATGACATTTAATCAGGCAGAAACTTTTCCATTTAATCCATTTGATCTCACCAAGGTGAGTCAGTAACAGCTATATTGTTTTCTTTTTTAAGTCTCTTCTTACCTAATTAGAAAAAAAATCTAGTCAAACAATTATAATGATGGGGAAGTCATATACAAAATACAGAGGGTACCACTTCAGAGTGTCCTTTACCAGCATCTTGCTTCCACATTCCTGTTCGTCATTTCATTGAGTATGTGTATGTGGCTTCATATATTGTTATTAACAGGGAACAGATTATGAAAAGCTGATGTACTTTTTCCTAGGGAAACTGTCAGTACTTACCACTTCCTACTGTGAAAGATTTAACTAAGGCACTCATCTTAAATTCTTATGTTTTATTGGATTTAAAAATTATTTTCATTGGCTTGATTGTATTTGAAATCTGGTATTTTTGTGGGTAGGTTTAATTTCCTTTGGTTGATTGCCTGTTAATTATGAATATGACATCATTTTCAGGTTTGGCCTCACAAGGACTACCCTCTCATCCCAGTTGGTAAACTGGTCTTAAACCGGAATCCAGTTAATTACTTTGCTGAGGTTGAACAGATAGCCTTCGACCCAAGCAACATGCCCCCTGGCATTGAGAGCAGCCCTGACAAAATGCTTCAGGTGAGCCTGGTGGATTGAGATGTTTGAGGCCGGTGTCCGTGTGAGTGTGCACACACAAAATGTGCAGCTTGGCATGATCCTTATATGAGGAATTAACGAGAACATTACTTAAACTTTAATCTAGGTGCTTGGTTACCTTGTGGGACTCACTGAGGTAAACTATCCTTCAGTGAGCATTCCTTGAAAAAACGAAGTATAAACAAAATTCCATGGTAAAGTCCCTACATATGTGAAGACAAGAATACTTAGTCTCTTAATTAAAAAAAAAGAAAAAGACATAATAGAAATACCTTAAGTATTGATAGAGTGAAACATCATTTTTTCGGCCTGTAACTGAAGTATGGTTAATTAATTATAATACCTTGGTAAGCCTAACTTTATTCATTTTCTTTTTTTTTTTTTTTTTTTTGAGATGGGATCTTGCTCCATTGCCCAGGCTGAAGTGCAGTGGTGTGATCTCGGCTCACTGCAACCTCCGCCTCGCAGGTTCAAGCAATCCTCCTGCCTCAGCCTCTTGATTAGCTGCCATTACAGGCACCCGCCACCATGCCCAGCTAATTTTTGTATTTTTAGTAGAGACGGGGTTTTGCCATGTTGGCCAGGCTGGTCTCAAACTCTTGACCTCAAGTGATCTGCCTGCTTCGGCCTCCCAAAGTGCTGGGATTACAGGCGTGAGCCACTGCTGCCGGCCTCATTTTCTTTTTCACGGTGATGCTTGAATTTTTCCATTTGTAAAAAGAGATCTAGGGATGATTTTTATGAACTACATGTATGCTGCCAGTGATAAAGGCAGTGGATTAACCATTCACCTTGCTAATGTTGTTAAGCTATCAGTATGTTTTACTTTTTAATATGCTCTTTCAAGAGTACCAAGAGTGAAAAATTCTACTTTGGATCAGAATCAGTAGGAAAATAATTGGCTTAATAATTACTGTGTAAATCGATCTCTTGTGGTTTTGGACTGTGACCTTGAAACAAAGGTTAAAGATTGTACCCCAAATCAGACCACAGCGACTGAAGGTTACTTCTTATGTAAAGTATCTGATTCCAGTTCAGGTCTCAGTCTGCATGGAGGACAAGCTTAAGTTTTTTTAAAAGTAATTTTTTTGCTTATGATATTGGGAAGCATCTGAGACTTTTATAGAGAGTAAGTTTTTCATTAGTTTTTAGTTTAGTTCAACTATTATAAATTGAGTACCTGTCTGCTGTGTATGGTGGACTGTCTTGGGTGCCATAACGTAAGTTAGAGTGCCGTGGTGATTCAGGAGGCAAAATTTTGTCTGATAGGAGGTCGGCCACAGAGTTTCATGAATGAGGTAGCATTTGAGATTGTTTTGAAGAATAGATAGGATTTTGATTTTTAGTAGGTAAAATGGGGCAGGAGAAGGACTTGAGTATAGGCACAAAGGTGGAGCATGTTAGGTGTGTTGAAACTATAAACAGTCACTCTTTCCTGAATGAGAAGAATAGAATTTGGATAGGTTCGTTGAGTATATGTCAGAGGGGACCTTAAATGCTTGAGTAGGAGTGAAGAACTTCTTCAGTTTTGAGAAATGTGGTCTGGGATGTATTGAGTAGAATCACTCCTCTTGGTGATAAATAGAAAAAGCGGGAACTAGGGGTTGGGAATAGAAAAAGGAAAGTCAGGCAATTCTCAGAGGAAAAGCAGAAGTTGCATTGAAACCAGGGAGTAGAGGAAGCTAAAACAATGTGACCCTGGGCCCTGAAACTCCCTGCCTGGTGGCTGAACTGTGTGAGGGTGAAGCTAATGGGATTTGCCAAGGCATGAAATTGTCATGGGCAGAGCTAAGGCTGCATAACTCTGGTTAGACAGGGAGGGAATGGGTTGAGGAATACAAGGTTACCTAAACTCTTTTCACAAGAATCCAAGTCACCATGGGTCTTTGGAACCACAGTGGGACCGTGAGGCAGTCAGCAGCACTGAGTTATATAATTTGAAGAACAGTGAAGATTTGAATGGAGAACTAGGCCCCCTAGAAAAGGACTGCAAAGCAAATACATATTCTCTACATCCTAAGAAAGCAAATGTCTAAGGCAGCTATTGAAACAGTGGGGAAGAGAGTCCTGAAAAAGGATGACAAGTAGAAATTAATATAATTTCTGTTAGTATTAATTTCAGTTCGGGCAAATATATCTATTTTAAATTCAGTGTACTCTTTATAGGTTTTTTTTTTTTAAGATGAGTTTTAGAAAGTGTTTGAAAGAGCTTTCGTAAGTTTGTTGAGTTACTGTTTCTAGCCTAGCTTTTCCCCACCCTTCTTAGGTCATTTAGCTATGAGTTCCAATACCATGGAGCCTGTGAGGAGCCATACAGTTGGGGAAGGACTGTTGTACTCATTTAGCCATTTGGTGACCATTAAGGAATGATTTGAGATTTTTTGAGGGGTGAGTAGGGAACATGTAGATTGTCTTGTTGGACCGGAAGTGGAAAGCCAGTTAGGAGGGCTTTGGGGTTATTCTTGCTGAGAGCTCATGAGTATTGTAGCCTAGGCAGTGGCAGTTGGTGTTATTAATGGGCAGTGTTTACAGGTGTCTTTTAACAAGGTCATGTTAATAAGTTTTATAACTTTATCCAAAGTGGTGAGCCACACCATGATGAAATGGACAAATAATATAATACAAGTCATGGAGTGATTGTCCCCGGAATACCTGAGGACACAGGTGCAGCTTTTCTTGCTCTCATTCTCTGTATTTTGCCAAGAGTTGGAGAAGTTGAGCCGGTTGCTTGAGTGGGAAAGGCTTTCCCACTCATGCAGGTCCAGCAAGGGAGTTCAGGCACAGGGCCTTGGGGAAGGCCTAGATTCAAGCTGGTGTCAGGGTATGACCTCACTGTGCCCATTTCCCAACCTTTGCTGGTCTCCACCTATAGGTGGGGTAAGGTTGCCTGATAAACACAGGGTGACACAAAATCAGGATTATGTGATAGAGGCTACATTCAGGAGCTGCCCACGGCAGGATTGTATCTCCTATCCTGTTGATGGAGTCAAGAGCACAACTTTTTGAGCCAGAGGAGACAACCAGCTTCCAACCTATAGCTGAGTTTTGGTTATGACTGCATGGCTGGTCATCTAAATATGACCTTAGGCTATTTGAAATTATGATAAGAGGGAGTCATTCAGCCAAAAGCAAAATATTGACAGAACCCTGGGACTGGATTAAGTCTGTTGGTATCAGTGATTTGGTACAAGGTTATTGCTTAAGTTGCCCTATTCAATTTGGTTTTTATTTTGCCTCATAGAATTAGGGATCTAAAAATACTTTTAAGATTCAAGGCCAGTGATAAATTCAGTGGAAGAAAAATTGCTTATAGAAAAGAAGTATGAATAATGAGAATAGTTCAATCATTAGATGTTAAGATTAATGTGGAATTTATCTTAAAGCTTTTGTTTGAGCATTACCTGGAAGAAATTTCAGAATGCTTGCCATCCTTGCCTTGGTTAATATGGAACATAATTTAATCTTAGATTCATGACTTTTGGCATTGTAGAGCTTTCATTTTGAACCATAGATTTTTTGTTGTTGTTGTTTATATCTAGAAAGTCTCAGAGCTCAAAGTGTATCTGAGATAATTCAGAAGGCAGCATGGGAGGTACTTTTTTTTTCCTGATCTTGCTCTGTTGTCCAGGCTGGAGTACAGTGACACGATTGCAGCTCACTGCTGCCTCAACCCCCTGGGCCAAGCAGTCCTACCACTTCAGCCTCTTGGAGTAGCTGGGACTATAGGCACATGCCACCATGCTTGGCTAATGTTTTAATTTTTTTTTTTTCTTTGTAGAGACAGGTCTCGCTGTGTTGCCCAGGCTGGTCTCAAACAACTGGGCCCAAGTGATCCTCCCACCTTGGCCTCCCAGAGTGCTGAGATTATAATAGGCATGAGCCACTGTGCCCAGTTGAAAGTGCATATTTGAAGAATTTCCCATACTATTGGTTTTGTAGAAATTTGTTGCTTTTTGTTAAGAGCAAATGATTGGTGCCTCCCCTGGAGTGAGGGAATGAGGAGGAATAGAATTAATTCAATATTTCAGTTAGTTAATGTTCTAGCACATTTGTTTTATAATGTGATACTTCCTTGGGAATAGCAAGTAATACAGTATAAGACAAGACACTAACTTGTTATGCAGAAGGGAAAAAAAAAGGTATTATTGCCTAAAACAGACGGGAAGATTTATGGTTGGTCATAGGGCCTGGGGAATTAAGAACTGTTCAGTTAGGGAGAACTCGTAAGAGTAGAGGCTTCACTCTTAAGTAGGGGGAAAGGCAGAATTTTATGGTAACCATGTACAGAGTGCTTTGTACTTCAAATTTCAGAATGAAGTTTACAGCCCATTCCTATGTTATATGTTACTGCCCCTAGTCAGTATCTATTGCATTTATTACTGCAGGGCCGCCTTTTTGCCTATCCTGACACTCACCGCCACCGCCTGGGACCCAATTATCTTCAGATACCTGTGAACTGTCCCTACCGTGCTCGAGTGGCCAACTACCAGCGTGACGGCCCCATGTGCATGCAGGACAATCAGGGTAGGCCTTAAGACATTGGGCTCCCCCTGCGCGGGCAGAGGGCATGTGGAGCAGATGGGCGGGAGGCCAGGCCAGTGGCTCTCAAGGTGGCCCCGCAGGACCTCCTGCTTGGCGAAGGTGCTCTCCAGGTGCTGCTAACTGGGCGTTTTTTTGCCCAGCAGTGAAGATTTAGGCTGCCTGAGGACTCTCCATGCTTTTAATCTATTTTATATATTTTATTGGGAGTTTCCACTTCAGATGTTACTTGTATCCAGTGGTTAAAAGCAGGGAGTAAGATCTTTCACACTGGCTAGAGTATGGTAGCATCCAGCTTGGGAGTTAGGTTTTGAAGACACTTCACCAAAATGGACAGTTCCAGAAATCACTGTGAAATCACCAAGACTTAGACCCTTAGAAGTGCGAAAGCCAAGAGTTGGAGTCTTTTGTTTCTCTCTGCAGTTCTGTTGTGGCCCCAGAGGAGCAGGTCTAGCCGTAGCTAGAATTTGGAAGGGAGCTAGAATTAGCGGGGAAGGCTGGGGAGAAGAGAGTAGGGGAGGCAGAGCAAGTCAAAGGATTCCCCTCCCTTCATTTTTCGCTAAGTGAATAAAGTCATGTGAATCAACTGTACCACTTTTTGTTTTTTTTTGGAACTCATTTATCAAACTTATAATCTTTTTCTTTTAACTACTTTTTTTTTGGTATCGTATACAAACAGCCTCTAGTTCTAATTACTTATTCTAATAAGTCAAGCAGAATGCTTGATTGAAGTTTTTTCCTTTTGCTATTCCACAGTTTAATATAGATCTTAGTTATTTTCTTTTCCCATTTAGGACACGTGTTTTAATAATATGGACTGCATGCCTTGATTGATCTCTTTAGAAATTTTACTGATGATTTATGTTTATAGCCACAGATGTCTATATTTGAAGAAAGTTTATTTTTCTGTAATAAAAATAATACATGTGTCCTAAAGAAAATTTGGGAAACAGGAAAAAGAAGAAAAAAGAAAAATACCCATATAGTCCCAACACCCAAAGGCCACAGCTGTTACATTTTGCTATGTTTATTTATCTATTTATTTATTTTTGAGACAGAGTCTCACTCTGTTGCCCAGGCTGGAGTGCAGTGGCATGATCTTGGCTCACTGCAGCCTCCCCCTCTGGGTTCAAGCGATTCTCATGCCTTAGCCTCCTGAGTAGCTGGAACTATAGGAGTGTGCCACCATGCCAGCTAGTTTTTGTATTTTTAGTAGAGACAGGGTTTCATTGGCCAGGCTGGTCCTGAACTCTTGACCTCAGGTGATCCACCCACTTCGGCCCCCCAAAGTGCTGGGATTACAGGCATGAGCCGCTGCACCTGGCCTGATTTTAAAAGTAGAGCATTTGGGCTATGACCTTGAAGCTCTGTGAAAGAGCTTATTTGTTCTTGTGGTCAGTGCCTTAAAGACAACTCCCACTTTGAGTAAAGGTCAGAGCTCATTTGGAAGCAGGATTTTAAAAATTAACTAGGCACATTTCAAAGAGCTAATTCTTAATGAAGAAGGCACTGTGATGGCTGGTTGTTGGATCATTTTGCTTTTCATGTAGATGTGGCTGATCTGTTGAATTTCTTGAGCTAATAATTGGGCTCCATAATAATATGGTGTTCTTCCTTCCCCTACACACACACTTGGCGTCTTGATGAATGTCATACATAGGCATCTCTTGATTATCTACTGTGGATGATCTGTTATGGCAGTGAGCTGGCTAAAATTCCGATCCCAGATTGGTTTGCTCAAACCACTTAATATGTTTCTGGGCCACTCCTGTTTAGGCAGTGTGTGCTCGGGTAGTGAAAGCTTCTGCTAATGTCAGCCAAAGCAAAGTATAGTTGAGAAAATAAATATGCCAAAATGAAAAAAAAGCCTCATAATTTATTTCAAAAGTCAAAGAAAATATTTTGATTGTATTTGTCACTGTTTCTTATAAGTCCAGATAAGTAAGTGCTGATATACAATTACCACATTTTTTTTAAAATTCTTTTTTTATTGATCTGTGGAGGGTGTGAAAGTGAAGCTACAATGGAACAAAGTCATCATCGTCAGTAAAGGAGAGATACCCTGAGAATCCTAAAAACACTTCAAGGAATAGCAAAGTAGAGTTCTGTAATGGAAATACTGTATATGCTGGGCTGGAGGAGACAAAGAACCCAGAGTTCCAACCCCACATCTACCACTGGCTTCTGTGTGACCTTGCAGCAGTCAGGTCACATCACAGAGCCCCATGCTTGTGTCTGTAGATTCAAGGAGCAGAACCAGAACTTTCAGATTTCCGTCAAGAATTTTGTGATGCAGTGTTTGAATTGAACCCGAGTCCAAATGACACAATTTTTCAAGTCAATTTTGAAATGTGTCTTTGAACCTCATCCCTGTATGGTGGCCAAATCAAGCACACGTGTATAAACTTCTACATGTGCTGTAAGCCTCAGAGGACTTGATAGATGAGACCCTTTGAAGTGTCAAAAGGGACTTTGAGATTCATTCATAAAGTGCGGCAGCCTGTGCAAGCATTTAGCAGATGGCAGCGTTCCCTTAGAATCTTCATACTACCTGTAGCTAAATGCAGGAAATTAAAAATAACATGTGTGTGTTGTGTTTATATCCGTGTATGTGTACATGTGTATTTGATTACCACTTAAATTTATTTCTCATCACAGTGATTATTTGCAGACTTACTTGACTTTTCTTGTTCCTAAGTGCATCTGGGTGGTTTTCTTTTGAAGGTGGTGCTCCAAATTACTACCCTAACAGCTTTGGTGCTCCAGAACAACAGCCTTCTGTCCTGGAGCATAGCACCCAATATTCTGGAGAAGTGCGGAGATTCAACACTGCCAGTGATGATAATGTTACTCAGGTAATGACTTCTTTGTCTGCTATGGAAGTCACCTGCTAATTCTCCTTGTCAATGCCTGCATAATCTGCACCCCCCACCCCCGCAACGACCAAACTGTCTGATGTATCTTAAATTGAATTCAGGGAAGACTCATCTGTGATAGTAAATTGGGCCCCTAACTGGCTGGAGTTGAAGGGTTTTATTCCTCTGGTCTTTTGCCTCAAGGTATGGAGACTCCGTCTCAGTTTCTTCAAACTTTATTGAAGGGATATGGGGAGGGGGACATCGGGGAAACAGTGATTTCGTGGGAATTTAAGAAATGAGCATATACAGCGTATGTGGAGACAAATCTAAGAATCTGGGCAGGACAGCCCAGGGGTTCAAGGACTAGAACTAGAGATCCAAAATAGCTCCAGGAGCCTCGACCACAAGAGTGTGGGCGTTTCCACTGCAGAGCTCGCCCTTCACGTGGCTTATTCTCCATCTGTCTGCTTCTGCTTGCCGGTGCTAATTGATTATTTTTACCACAGCTTCCTGTTTTCTCCTGTCTGCGTCAGAGCTTCTGTTTTATCATTGTTGTGGCTTTTTCACAACGATGGTTTTCCCTTTAAGACATCTTTCTCCACGTATTACTCTTTTTTTTTGGACCACCTTTTACTCCTTCTCTCAACATATCTCAGATTCTAGAGAGATGGAATCCTATTGACTTGGCTAATCTTTTCACCCCAGGTTGCACCATTGGCCTTGGTCAGCCTCTAGTTAACTGCCCCAGGTCAAGTGCTCATCCTCTTTCCAGTCGCTTATAGCTGCCCTAAGGGCTGTTTCAGCACATGCTATGAAGGAGGCCCTCAGACTTGAAAGGGCCTGTGGGTGGGCAGCTGCCTCCTTAATGTGTCCAGTGCAACTTATATCACACACAATAAAATAATAAAGTTAAAAGTATAGTTATTCTAGAGCTCTGTTTGAGCAGTTAGTGTTAAACTTAGTATTTAAATTAGATTAGAACCTATTTCTAGTTTCTCAGTTTGTGAGTGTGGGTTCCAAGTAAAAGATACTTAAATACATGAATTAATTCACTGTGAGGATATCTTTGCTTGAAAAGCATTTACGTATATACATATATATGTATATATAAAAAAGAAATTACATTATCGTAGGATATAAACCATTTTTAGATGAGCTTAAAACATTTCCTGCAAACCTTTTATGTAACTGCATTATTTTTGGTGATGCAGATGACACCAAGTATGTTACAGTACATTCCCTGCCTCTCAAAGAATTTTGCCTATGTAAGGTCAATACAGGTATTAAACCAGCTGATACAACCCTTGCAAAACTTAATTAATGAGGCTATTGCTTACACATGAAAATTTATTATGTGCTCATCCTTATTTATTGAGAGAGTTTCTTATCACTATATAGGATATAGTATGGTTTTTAAGTAATCACAGTACTATTGTTATAGATTCATAGCATAATTCTGTGACGATGTATCACATGGGAAATACATAAGAAGGTCCAGATTTATTCTCTTAAAAATGATTCACTTGGGCTTGCCTCTGTCTATGGCAGACTAGCTTGTATCATACTTACCATTTCATGGAGAACATTGAAAAGGTGGGTAAAATACATAAAGCATTTGTTTGAAGGCTTTGGAGAGCTAACAAAGCAACACAGATTTAAAGGATCAAGATCAAAGATAGAAAAGAAGTGCAGAAAAAAAAGTGCAGAGAAGTAAATTTGACATTTGGTTTCCTTTCCTCTTGAGGTATTTGTTAATTTGTAAGCACTGGTCCAGAAGCTGAGTGGTGTTTACAGCAGTCTTATGAGTCTGAAGGGACAAAAATTGGAATTCAAGGTCTGCAAAGAAGCAGAGCTTCTAGTTACACTCAGGGCTTTCAGTTGAAATCCCTGAAGGGCCATGCCTAGGAATAAGGGCAAACTTGAAATAAACTTGCTCTCACAAAACATGAAACACAACTTTGCCTCTGCTCAGTCTCAGATTGGATTAAGGTGATCTCTCTGTACGCCATCTGTCAGAAGCAAACAAAATTTTCTTTGGTGGAAAATAGAACCTCAAATGATTCTAGACCTTTTTATATGCAAATGTTCAACATTCAACAATAAATGACCAGGCACCTAACACATTAAGACCTTATGACTGAAAATCAAGAGGGAGAGAAAACCCCCTACAAACTGACAGTACAAACAAACCTACTGGAGGCTTAAATAATGGAACTGTCAGATACAGGTTTTAAAATGACTAATTAATAGGTTTAAGAAAATAGATGACAGCATGAAGAATTTAGTAAGAGAACTTTAAGCTATAGAAAAAGAGTTGAATGGACATAACTAGAAAATGTAACAACTGAAATTAGAATTTAGTAGATGGCTTTTAAAGGAGGTTAACATGGCTGAAGAGAAGATTAGTGAATTGGAAGATAGAACAATAGATATTATCAAGGCTACTTCATCCGAGGAGTTCGAGGCCGTAGTGAGCTATGATTGCTCTACTGCATTCCACCCTGGGTGACGGAATATGTACACATACTTTTTTTTTTTTGTTTAATCCTTAAACCTGTAGGCTGGGTATGGTGGCTCACACCTGTAACCCCAGCACTTTGGCAGGCCAAGGCAAGTGGATCGCCTGAGGTCAGGAGTTTGAAACCAGCCTGGCCAACGTGGTGAAACCCCATCTCTACAAAAAATACAAAAAAATTAGCTGGGCATGGTGGCGGGTGCCTGTAATCCCAGCTACTTGGGAGGCTGAGGCAGGAGACTCACTTGAACTTGGGAGGTAGAGGTTGCAGCAAGCTGAGACTGCGCCATTGCACTCCAACCTGGGCAACAAGAACAAAACTGTGTCTCAAAACAACAACAACAACAAAAACCAAAACTAAAACAACAACAACAAAAAATGTTATTTGGTTCTTTTTCAAATCTACCTGTTTTTCTCCTCATATCCTATTGTTTTAATAATACTCCTTTTTTGCATCTCTTTAAATATGTATGTTTATTTAAAAGCCTCTTTCCAATGATCATGTCTATGATTCTTCCATCTATTATTGCATGTGTAATTTCTCATTGGGTTTCCTTGTATGTATTATAATTTTTCACTATGACTCATCTTCAACAGGAGTTATTTTCTGCAAAAGTACCAAATGTATCCTAGTTGTAAAAGTGATTAACTAAATCTCTGAGACAGCAAGGTTTTTTTTTTAAATGGATTTTATTCAGTGGTGTGTTGATAAATATTTAACAGCTGGCTGCCTGGGGAGAAAGCCCTGGTTTGTAGTGTTTATCCATTTTCATGGTGGAAATATTTCATAGGGCTGATTTCAGGCTACTAACGTGATGTCACTAAACCTGTGGCATTGCAAAATGATGTACTATATCACTGTTATGTAGTATTTCCCCCATAGTGATACAGGAGACACAAATGACTTCAAAAATATAGGTAATATTTATTAATTAGGAAATGATGTTTTGAGTATTACTTTTGTTTGTACTATACTTAATTATAAGTTTATGTAATTTAATCTTTATAATGGCTGTGTTTCTACTGTCATAAGCAAGCTGGCTGTAGCATTCCACTGGAATTGCAGGAACAAATTCTTCCACTTCAAGATGTTCAAGATTGTAGATTGAGGTGACAGACTGAGGTGTAGATTGAGGTTCAAGATGGCAAATTGAGCTGACACGGGAGGCCTTTCTTCTACTTCTCACATATAGACATGCTAAATTAAGTTTTTTTATTTGTTTTATTTTTTACTGTCCCAGTTTTCCCATAGAAAGATTAATTTTTTTTTTTAATAATGTAGCTGGGCTAAAAAAACAAGGAAGTTTTAATTTCCAAGTCCCACAAATGAAAAAGGAATCAGAGTAGTGCATGAACATTGAAAGTATATATTGTGTAATGGTAACCAGACCTGATTTGTACCTTATGAAGATTTTATGCCTCTAAGGGGTTAGGAGTTGAGGCCACGGGCTTCACGTTTTTCACAGAACTAGAGCTCAGCTCTTGGCATAATGGTGAGAACCAGGAAAGGGCACCTCAACTACCCATCAGACTGAGGATGCAGCTTGGAAGCATGTGGGCTCTGAATGGAAGCAGTCCACTCCAAGAAATTGGGAGTCCTTCCCCTATGCTGTGCTCAAATGAGGTCCCTGCATTCTTACTCCAGTTGGAACCATGAAAGACCTTAACTGAGAAACAAGTGAATCGGTGAACCCTGTTAGGTCTTTGCAGAGATGAGAAAATCACCACAGGAAGACACTTTTACAACTAGGATACATTTGGTACTTCTGCAGAAGATAACTCCTGTTGAAGATGAGTTATAGTGAAAAATTATAATACATACAAGGAAATCTAATGAGAAATTACACATGCAATAATAGATGGAAGAATCATAGACATGATCATTGGAAAGAGGCTTTAAAATAAACATACATATTTAAAGAGATGCAAAAAGGGAATATTATTAAGACAATAGGATATGAGGAGAAAAACAGGTAAATTTGAAAAAGAACCAAATAATATTTTCTAGAAACAAAAATTACTATCCATGAAATAAAAACTCAACAGATACTTCACGTTTGAAATAGAAACTCAAATGTGACCCAGTTGACGTTTTCACAAAATATGTCAAATACAGCTGAAGAGAGAATTAGTGAATTGGAGATAGGCCTGAGAAAATCCCCAGGATATAGTACTTTGATTAGATTGTGTTATGTCTGATTAACTTCGGTAGCAGGTTTAAACTTTACTCAAAAATTTAAAAACATTATTATAGCCTGATATTTGATGACTTAGGGAAATGATGCATCTCTTAATATGTTATGAAGGTGATACTTTGGATAATTGGATATTATTGGACTTTATAAACATTAATAGAACAGCACATAGAACAGAGTCTGGCACATTATAGATACTCAATATTTGTTGAATGAGTGGAATGAATGAATGAAATGTAAGAATAAAATCATAGCTACAACGTGTTTCAGAATTGGGCAGAGGCTGCTTGGATTCACATACCTGATACTAAGCTCCTATTTTTCATTTTAATTTATGGATATTTATTTTAGAGGCAAACCCAATAATCTAGCAAAATATCACTATTCATATGTTTTGCCTAAGAAATATTGGCTTCTGAATAACTATAGATGCACATGTATAAATGAAGTAGTTTTTAGATATATTATCTCTCTATATATATAATTACATATCTATATATCAAATTATATCTCTAGCTAAATTAGTTTTTATTTTCCTCCATGGTTCTGGGTGAATTGAACAAAGGTTGTATTGTGCTAAGTTTACATTCAAAGGCAGCTTGCACATTTTAGACTTGTCAGTATTAAGCATGTGGTGAGGTTTTAAATTGTAGATCTATTTATAAGAGATTTATAGCAGTTACTATAAAGGATATTATTAGAAAGCAGTTAAGAGCTATTAATAAATGAATTTTACTTATTTTGCTTAAAACGAAAAATGAACACAACCCAAATGACAGTTTTAGTTAGTAATTTAAAATTATTCTTAAATTCTAACTTTTTTTATCATTGATTTCATAAGTGTTGTAGTAGGTGAACTTTGTTGGTGATAAACTGGTGATTCGAGTCTCTGCACTTGCTCTTTTCCCTGAGCAGGTGCGGGCATTCTATGTGAACGTGCTGAATGAGGAACAGAGGAAACGTCTGTGTGAGAACATTGCAGGCCACCTGAAAGATGCACAAATTTTCATCCAAAAGAAAGCGGTGAGTCTTTGTAAGCTGAAGGGTGCCCTCTGCTGGCACGGGAAGACAGTGCAGCTGTGTGGGAGAACCCTAAAAAGAAAGTGCCATTTCTATTGTACTTGACCTAGGAGGACTTAAAAAAAAAAAAAAAAAAAAATACTAGTAATCCCCAACCAACTTCTGATTATTTTCTTTCCGTGTTTTATCTGGTCTGGCATATCCATTGGTCCTTTGCTGTTTGTCCAATGTGTACTAATTTAGTTGTGTTCAGAGTGAATTTTATCCTATGCTGTTTAATTTGGCTGCAGCCAAGTTCTGTGCAAGATAGTAAATGTCCAATATCAAAATTTGAGTCCTGCTGCAATTCTACTTAAACTTTGGATGATAATAAATATATCAGCTGGTGTGATGGCGTGTACCTGTAGTCCTAACTACTTGGGAGCTTGAGGTGGGAGGATCGCTTGAGCCCAGGAGTACAGGGCCAGCCTGGACAACACAGGGAGACCCTGTCTCTAAAATCAGTCAATCAGTCAATCAGTCAATCTGTCTGTCTGTCTTTCTTTTTTGCATTTTTATGGTTTGAAACCTGCCTAAAGGCTTAATGTCATGATACCTCGATCCTCCTTCAGATGCAAACTAGAAATTTGCATGATTTCTGGAATAAGAACTGCAGTGCTTCCAAAAGGCAGGCTGGACTTTCGTGCTAAGGTGCTGGGGTATTTCTGATGGTCGCTCATCGAGCTGCATGAAGCCCTCTCACTTCTGGTTTCCTGGCCTGTCCCAGAGCTAAGCTTTTTGCAAATCTAGAAATCCCCCTTTTTCCTTGGCCCCTAGTTGCTTCTTCTCTGTTCCTAGGGGCAGCTGGGCTAGCAGCTGTCTGGGCTGTGTCCAAGGGCCTGGGTTCAAGTATCAGCAGAGAGCCTGACGGGCTCTCTGTGCAGTAGGCAGGGTGGGATTTATCTTCTTTTACTGGAGAGAATGGATAAGACAGCTTGCAAGTAGCAGAACTGAGCTGGAACCATTGGCATTCTGCTTTCACATATGCTGAAACTGTAAGGCTTTTATGGGTTCCCAGTGCCATGCCTCCTCTTGCTGTCTGCTGGGGAATTCCTGCCTGAAGTATGTGGAATGGCGCTGCCATGTACCAGTGTTCTTGTATCCTTCACATTAACTTTAGGCTGTGTCTGGGCCCGTTTCTCAATATAAATCGCTGTAACTTGTTAAGCGCTTACTCTGAGGTCAGCTGTTTCCATGCAGTAAATGCAGCTCACCTCTCGGCATTTTTCTCACAGCATCCTGTGAGGTAGGTTGTGTGGGTTTTTTGTTTTTTTTTTTTTTTAAGATGAAGTCTTGTTCTGTCACCCAGGCTGGAGTGCAGTGGCATGATCTCAGCTCACTGCAACCTCTGCCTCCTGGGTTCAAGAGATTTTCCTGCCTCAGCCTCCCCAGTAGCTTGGACTACAGGCATGCCCCACCGTGCCCGACTAATTTTTGTGTTTTTAGTAGAGATGGGGTTTTGCCATGTTAGCCAGACTGGTCTTGAACTCCTGACCTCAGGTGATCCGCCCACCTCGGCCTCCCAAAGTGCTGGGATTACAGGTGTGAGCCACTGCGCCTGGCCTAGGTTGTATGCGCATTTTTCTCCAACAATAAGCAATTCTCTAATTCTTTGATAGCAACTGTGTGTCCTATAACTCAATTCAATTCTAACAGTAACTCCTGGAGCTAGAGTCAGAACCCAGAGATTTAGGGGTCAGTTGCCACTTTAGATGACAAATGAGGTACCCTGGCTATACACACTTCTGCAGATTCTGACTGCAAATTAGGGGTTCGCACGCACTTTCCTCAGGTTTGATAATTTGCTGGAAAGACTCATAAAACTCGGGAAAATGATTTACTTATGATTACCGATTTATTTTAAAGAATATAGCCAAATGGAAGGGGGCACGGGGGAAGGCCTCAGAGCTTCTCTGCCTCCCTGGGTGGACCGCCCTTCCAGCTCCTGGAGTGTGCACCAATCCAGACGCTCGCTGACCTTGCCAGTTGCAGGTTTTTCTGGAGGTTTTATGACATAGGCATGATTGATGAAATTATTGGCTATGGGTGATTGAACACAATCTCCAGCCCCTCTCGCCTCCCTGGAGGTTTGGGGGTGGGGCTGGAAGTTCTAACCTTCAGATCGCATGCTTGTTCTTCCTGGTGCCAGCCTCCATCAGGAAGCTATCTAGGCCCCCATGGATCATCTTAGTAGTATATAAAAGACAGTAAATTCGAAGGGTTTTAGATCTGTGTCGGGAATGGGGGACAAAGACCAAATAGTATTTTTTAAATTATACTAGTTAGGTGTCATTTTCTTGCGCATTTCGGCAGAGGGACATAAGCTCAGATAAGTTAAGTGACCTGTCCGAGGTTGCTCAGCCAGTATATGTCAGAGCGTTCACTGGACCTGCGTCTTAACTCTGAGGCTGGCATTGTTAAACACCTGTAGTACTGCCTCCTGCTGAAACATCTTTCCTCCCCTGTAGAGTAAACACTGGGAAACCACAGTCACTGGGGAGTGATATAGTAGGGAGTTAGAGTAATGCTTGCATTTATTTTCTTTTGGCCTTAGGTCAAGAACTTCACTGAGGTCCACCCTGAATACGGGTCCCGCATCCAGACTCTTCTGGACAAGTACAATGCTGAGAAGCCTAAGGTAAGCTGGGAGCAGCCTGGCCACGCAGAGGCCATGTGTGCTAGGTTGGAGTAGGCGCGGCTTAGTTACCACTCAGCATTACAGTCTGCAGGGGCCATTACCTGCCACTGTTAGATTTCTTAAGCAGCTGTGCAGAAATTCATTTGAGAGATGAAAGAAGTCACCAGCAAAACACATACTCTTCATTTTAGCCCTGGGCAATTTAAGACAGTTAAAGTGAATGAATTCTGAATTATTATTTTCATTTGCATACATATTAAAACTAAGTAAATATCACGTTGCTTCATATGACGTGATTAACCTGCCCATCTTGTTCTCTTAAAACAGAATGCGATTCACACCTTTGTGCAGTCTGAGTCTCACTTGGCTGCAAGGGAGAAGGCAAATCTGTGAGGCCGGGGCCCTGCGCCTGTGCAGCGAAGTTTAGCGTTCACCTGTGTAACCCGCTCATCACTGGATGAAGATTCTCCGGTGCTAGATGCGCAAATGCAAGCTAGTGGCTTCAAAATAGAGAATCCCGCTTTCCATAGCCGATCGTGTAACAATTTTAATGCTCTTTCCCCAGGGGAAAATGAAGGTTAGGATTTAACAGTCATTTAAAAAAAATTTTGTTTTGATAGTTGGTTGGATTATTCATTTAAAATGATTAGAAGGAAAGTTTCTAGCTAGAAATATGATTTTATTTGATAAAATTTTTTGAAATTATGTATGTTTACATATCACCTCATGGCCTATTATATTAAAATATGGCTATAATTATATAAAAAGGAAAGATAAAGATGATCCACTCAGAAGTTTTTATTTTTCTAAGGTTCTCATAGGAAAAGCACATTTAATACACCAGTGTTGTCAGAAAATAACTTGAGCACCATCATGGTTTAATGTTTATTCCTGATTATAATTGATCAAATTCATTTTTTTCACTTGAAATTACATTAATGTTAATTTGCACTGATTTCACAACAAATCAATTTGTAATTGCTTACATTTTTACAATAAATAATCCGTATATAAGAATAGAGATGGTATTTGATTTCTTTTGACTCCATGTATAACTGTAAACTGCCACCAGACTCTTAATTTGAACATCATCATTTTCAGATATTTACCCTTAAAAATGGAAATGCCAGTATCTCGAGGACACCATGTTATTTGTTTAAATCGATAGCCTTTGGACAGCCTTCTGAGCCACTGATAAAATAGCAAATGCCGTAACTTTGAAAATTACTTAAATCTCTTGTCCATTCGCTCACTTACCTATGACTGAGTTTTTAAAATATGGGCTCAGAACCACTAGTTACTTTCCTCTTCCTTCTTTTTAAAACCCATATTTGCCTATCATGGTTGAAAATCACATGGAAGACTTTAAAGATGAGTTCTGAATACTAAGTGAAAATTTGTTTTCCTTGAAAATCTTTATTCCATTCATATTCAAAACCAGTTTGTGCCGGGTGTGGTGGCTCATGCCTGTAATCCCAGCACTTTGGGAAGCCAAGACAGAAGGAACACTTGAACTCAGGAGTTTGAGACCAGCCTGGGCAACATGGCAAAGCCCTGTCTGTACAAAAAATAGAAAAATTAGCCGAGTGTGGTAGCTCATGCCTGTAGTCCCAGCTACTAGGGAGGCTGAGGCGGGAGGATCTCTTGAGCCCAGGAGGTTGAGCCTGCAGTGAGCCATGATTGCACCACTGCACTCCAGCCTGGGCAACAGAGTGAGACCTTGTCTCAAAACAACAACAAGAACAACAACTAAAAACAAAACAAAAAACCAAACCAGTTTGTACTTTCAGGAGTTCCTAAGTTACGGGCTTTAGGAAACCATTAGACCACTAACAGACAGATACAAACTCATTCTTGGTCTTTTAGCTCAAATTTCTTTACTCCTCTGTCAAACCCTCCTGCCTGAATTCCCCCTATATTTGAGTATGCTTTGAGACTGTTATATTTGTAGACATAGAAAAATAAATTTATTGGGTTGGGTGCAGCAGCTCATGCCTGTAAACCCAGCACTTTGGGAGGCCAAGGCAGGTGGATCACCTGAGGTCAGGAGTTTGAGATCAGCCTGGCCGACGTGGTGAAACCCCATTTCTACTAAAAATACAAAAATTAGCTGCGTGTGGTGGCGTGCACCTGTAATCCCAGCTACTCGTGAGGCTGAGGCGGGAGAATCGCTTGGACCTGGGAGGCGGTGGTTGCAGTGAGCCGAGATTGCGCCACTGTGCTTTTTATTTGGAAAGGTGAGAACTTCTGGAGATGGTTGGTGGTGATGGTTGCACAACAGTGTGAATGTATTTAATGCTACTGAACTGTACACCTACAAATGGCTAAATGGTAAGTTTTGTGTATATTTTACCACACAAAAAATATCTAGTGGTCCATTCTTAGTCCTTGTCTTACATGGCCTCTCAGCAGTGTTTGACACAGTTGGTCATTCACACTGCCTTCTTCATTATTTATTTATTTTAGAGATGGCGTATCATTATGTTGCCCAGGCTGGCCTCAGCCTCCCGAGTAACTCGGACTACAGGCACACGTCACCATGCCCATACTCCTTCTCCTCCTCCCTTTCTCCTCCTCCCTTTCTCCTCCTCCTCCTCATTCTTCTTCCTCCTCATCCTCTCTCTTCTTCTTGTCCTTCTTGCCCTCATCCTCCTCCTTTTTTTCTTTTCTTTCTTCTTCCTTTTCTCTTCTCTTTTTTAAAATAAGAGCTTTATTGAGATATAATTCACATACCATAAAAACCACCCATTTAAAGTGTACGAGTAAATTTTTTTGTATATTCACAGAATTGTGCAGCTAGCACCACAATCAATTTTAGAGTATTTTCATCACCCCAATTAGCAGCCACTCTACATTTCTTTCTTAACCTTGCCCCCAGCCCTCGGCCATCATGAATCTAAGATTTGCCTGCTCTGCACGTTTCACTTAAATGGAATCATACAGTATGTGGTCTTTTGTGACTGGCTTCTTTCACTTAGCATAATATTTTCAAGATTCTTACACATTGTAGCATCTATGAGTGCTTCATTTTTTAAATTGCCAAATAATATTCTACTGTATGAATTTACTATGTTTTATTTATCCATTTATCATTTGATGGACATTTGGGCTGTTTCTACTTTTTGGCTATTATGAATAGTGCTGGTATGAACATTTATGTACATATTTTTGTGTGGATATAACATTTTCATTTCTTGCATCCTCATCTTAAAAGGTGTTTTTCGGGCCGGCTGTGGTGGCTTCTACCTGTAATCCCAGCACTTTGGGAGGCTGAGGCAGGTGGATCATGAGGTCAGGAGTTCGAGAGCAGCCTGGCCACTATGGTGAAACCCCATCTGTAATAAAAATACAAAAAAAATTAGCTGGGCATGGTGGCGGGTGCCTATAATCCCAGCCACTTGGAGGCTGAGGCAGGAAAATTGCTTGAACCCAGGAGGCGGAGGTTGCAGTGAGCTGAGATTGCGCCACTGCACTCCAGCCTGGGTGACACAGCGAGACTCCGTCTCAAAAAAAAGGGTGTTTTTCACCTATACTCTGCCACACCACTATCTAAAAATGTAAATATTAGACTCCTGATATTTAAAAATCTGTTCTTTTGTTGTGTCAAGCACCCTTGACATAAGTAACTCCATCTTAGAAAGATACTCCATCTTATATTTCACAGGGCACTTTGCCAACAGGGACAAGATGTTTGCTTAATAAATAAAGACTGCATCCAACCAGATGAGGACATCAACAAGCACACTTTTCCACTATCAGTCCTCACCAGAGGACTGTGGCTATAAAAAGAAACAGGACTTGTGCAGCTCTAAGTGACCATCTTAACTAACACCATCTTGCTGTTAATCGTGATAATCACCTGGCATCTGCCACTGAAGGCTCTTGGACTGCCTGGCCCAGTCCAGGAGATTCTTTTTGCCTTAGTCGCTCTCCCTGAACTGATTCATTAACCCTTTTTCCCTATCCTTCTTCTTTCTGTGTTACATGTTACTTTGTTGTGGAATGTTTATAACATTTACATTTTAAGTATACTATTATGTATGGTCTGCCGTATTGACTGACTTGTGGAGCGGCTTGAGCCTGTGTGCCTGCAGCTCTGACTACTGAGTGAATGGGAAGCACTGAGGCAAACTGCCTCCTTGGGAACTCCATGACGCTCCTGGCTTTTGTGATTGAGATTACTTTAATGAAAGTCAGACGTTGTGGAAAGACACAAATGTGCATGGACCTGGTCATCTCTGACCTCATGTTGCTTGTGAGACTTGTTCTTCTAAAAGGAGGACTCGGTCTGGGCTTTTAGAAACACTGTGAAGGATCGCCTAGTTTGTTTCATATTAAATTGTCAGAATTTTGGTTTAAAAACACATTAATTCGACCAGGCATGGTGGTTCATGCCTGTATGCCCAGCACTTTGGGAGGCTGAGGTGGGGAGATCATTTGAAGTCAGGGGTTTGAGACCAGCATGACAAACATGTTGAAACCCCATCTTTAGTAAAAATGCAAAAAATTAGCTAGACGTGGTGGTGCACACCTGTAGTCCCAGCTACTTGGGAGACTGAGGTAGGAGAATTGCTTGAACTTGGGAGGCGGAGGTTGCAGCGAGCCAAGAGTGTGCCACTGCACGCCAGCCTGGGCAACAGAGTGAGACTCAATCACGAAAAACAAAAACAAAACCAATCACATTAATTTTTTCTTTCCTGGATAAAGGGCATCACTCTGATTTGTGATCTGTGCTAAAGAAGTGTTTTAAGAACTTCTTAGCGCTCACTTTTCTGGGAGAAAGCCACAAGCAAGCTACTTGGGCCACTTCTTTGCCTGTTAGTTGATGGCATTACCAAAGCGCAAAGGGCCAGATTCTACTTTAAACTCTCTGGTAAGTCAAGCTGAAGGCCTTAACTTTTTTTTTTTTTTTTTTTTAAATCAGCTCTTTTAAAGATGTGAAGGGTTAGTTAGTGGAAGTCAACTAAAAAAGTTCTGTACAATTTTTTTTTTTTTTTTTTTTTGAGGTGGATTCTCACTTTCCTGCCCAGGTTGGAGTGCAGTGGCACGATCTTGGCTCACTGCAACCTCCGCCTCTGTAATCGCTTGAATCGAGTTCAAGTGATTCTTGTTTCTCAGGCCCCGAGTAGCTGGGATTACAGATACACCCCACCATGTCCAGCTAATTTTTGTATTTTTAGTAGTGACAGAGTTTCCCCATGTTGGCCAGGCTGACCTCGAATTCCTGACCTCAAGTGATCTGCCCGCCTTGGCCTTTCAAAGTACTGGGATTACAGGTGTGAGCCACTGCACCTGGCCAGCTCTGTATAATTTTGAACCTCTGAAAAAGGTAAACAATCACATATTAATATATGGAAAGTTTGCTATGGAAAGCTCTATTGCAGATCCTTTTAACAAAGGAAGTACTTATTCCCTCATTTGACTATTTGATAAGCGAATTTTGCATTATCTATTGCTTTAATTTTTTTTTTTTGTTTTGCTTTGGTATTGTGTGCTCAAAGTGTAGCAGTGTGTTTATTAATTTATTTGAGACAGCATCTCACTCTGTCACTCAGACTTGAGTGCAGTGGCGCAATCACAGCTTACTGCAGCCTCAACCTCCTGGGCTCAAGCTATCCTCCCGCCTCAGCCTCCCTAGTAGCTGGGACTATACGTGCACACCCCATGCCCAGCCAATTTTTGTAATTTTAGTAGATATGGGGTTTCGTCATGTTGGCCAGGCTGGTCTCGAACTCTTAAGCTCAAGTGATCCGCCTGTCTTTGCCTCCCAAAGTTCTGGGATTACAGGTGTGTGCCACAGTGCTAGGCTAAGTGTAGCATTTTAGACAGTCCCTTGTATTTTCTGTCCTTCAATGAATTGTATTATGGAGCTATATGTTTAAGTAAAACTCTTACTTTAAAGAGTGTGGTGAAGTGGACAGTGATCCCCCAAAAGATATATCCATGTTCTAATCCCTGGAACCTGTGAGTGTGACTCATTTGGAAAAAGGATTTTTGCAATGTCATAAGTTACAGATCAAGAGGAGGCTGGGCGTGGTGGCTCATGCTTGTAATCCCAGCACTTTGGGAGGCCTGGGCAGGTGAATCACTTGAGGTCAGGAGTTCGAGATCTGCCTGGCCAACATGGTGAAACCCCATCTCTACTAAAAAATACAAAAAATTAGCTGGGCATGGTGGTGTGTGCCTGGAGCTCCAGGTAGTTGGGAGGCTGAGGCAGGAGAATCGCTTGAACCCGGGAGGCAGAGGATGCAGTGAGCCAAGATTGCACCACTGCACTCCAGCCTGGGTGACAAGAGCGAAACTTTGTCTCAAAAAAAAAATCAAGAGGAAGTTATCCTGATTACTTAGGTGAGGCCTAAATCAAATAATAAGTGTCCTTCTAAGAGACCAAAGGGTAGAAGAAGGAGCAGGTTATGTGAAGACCGAGGCAGAGATTGGAGTTTTGCAGCCACAAGTCACAAAATGGCGTGGAGTCACCAGAAGCAGGAAGAAGAAGGGGAAGGATTCTTTTTTCTTCTTTTTTTCTTTTCTTTTTCTTTTTGGAAGGATTCTTTCTTAGAGCCTATGGCTTCCTTGATTTCAGACTTGTAGCCTCCAGAACGGAGAGAGAAGACATTTCTGTTGTTTTAAGCCACCGATTTTGGTCATTTTTCACAGGCAGCTCTAGAAAGCTAATCCAAAGAGGATGCTAGTTTAATGGTTTCCTAAAATGAAAATTTCTTGAGTAGCAAGGATGAATGTTTTTGTTCTCTGAACTGCTTGGTGTCCGGGGGTGGGAGGGAAAGCGTCCACATCTCCTAGCCAGTGTGTTTCTCTGCAGTCCTGCCCACTTCTGCCTGTTTGCCCCACCCCAGTCCCCGCCATGCCTCTGAGCTGCTTGGCTCTGCTTTATTGTCACTGCCAAGCTCTTGCCTGAAAACTCCCCATTCCCCCCCGCCCCGTTAGCTGATTTCTCTTCTCCTGGACAGTCTTTCCTTTCATCCTGACTGGTCCATTAACATGGTACTTACCTCTTCAGATGGCCAGGACATGGGTCCCACATTCAAAATGTAAAGGCATTCTGCATGCTTTAACAACAACCATCAGTAGTGCAAGAACAAAGCTGAATGACAGTTGACAACCTGTATGTCCAGAAGGCAGTAGAAAGTGACCAAATCCTCTGTGCAAAGGTGCAACTTCAATTTAGCTCCAGGAAATTAACACCGCAAGAGACTGAGAAACTAGTGTTGCCAGATATGATTTTAAAAGAGAAGCTAGAAATCTGGATTTTTAGGTGAATCTTTCGATTTCTAAATAAGGCAATGAAGTCACAGTAAGAAATAAAAGAAAAGCTCAAAAAAACAGACAATGCTGTGTGCACCAAACAAAAACGCATCTGTAGGCTATGCGCGCCAATGAACTCCATTTTGTGATGGGAACCTCTGTCTTACGATATTAAAGGTGGAGGGTAAGATTACCCCATATATTTCTTGCATCTTTTTGGGCTTTTAAAAAATCTCCAGCCTGCTGGGTGTGGTGTGGATGTAGCAAAGGTTCATAGTAATCCAGGTACTTGGGAGGTTGAGATGGGAGGATCACCTGAGCCCAGGAGTTCAAGGCCAGCTTGGGCAACAAGCAAAAACCCATCTCCAAAAATAAAAGATAAATCTCCAACCACAACTGCTAGGAAATGGAAGAGTCACCAAAGGTTTTACAGGTTGTCAGTGTTTTGCTGAGCCTACCATGCTGAATTGAACGATACATAGACAGTTGAACACGTTAAATACTTTATTCACATTGTTTACAAACTATATCCACCTGGAAAACACATGAATCCAAAAACAGATTATTTTACAGTAATTCACATTTTTTAAAACAGGTTACTTTGAAGTTCAACTTTAAGTACGGAGGTCTTCAGCCTGTACAGCGGTTCAGTGCCTCACCAATTGATTCCTGCTCTGGTGAAATAGAAGTCCTAGGGGCAGTCCACCTAGCTGTAAGCCACTAATAACTTACATTCCAGTGATTGATGAGAAAATGTCAGTGCAGACTTTAACCCATGAACATTTATTGGTGTAAATTCACTGTCACTATTTTTGTCAAGGGAGTATGTGTTTCAGCATTTGAATACACATCAGGTAGGAAGACAAAACAAAGACTCGCAATTTAATTGACCATTACAGAGTTGTTAGGACATTTCCGGTTTTATAAATGTTTAACATCTGGACCAGAGATAGAATCAATGAATTATGATTTTATTGTGTTGACAGCTTGAATCATAGAAACAGCAGTGATTTGGTAATTGATGCCAGTGTCTGTTGACTAACTCTGCATATCAGATGTCAGCCATCAGTTAGAAGGGGTAATAAACTCAGCAACAATTAATAATGTGGTTAATGTTAAGTGTTTAAGTCCAGAAAGATGTCTGTGGAAGTTTTGCTGAGTGGTCAAAAAGATGCTCTGGTTAAGAAACTTACTATGAACTTATGCTAAATCCAATTATGTCCCAGTTCGATGGCTCAGCTCTTTCACTAATTAAGATACTTTTCTGCCAGGTGCCGTGGCTCACACGTGTAATCACAGTACTTTGGGAGGCCGAGGTGGGAGGATCGCTTGAGCCTAGGAGTTCAAGACCAGCCCTGGGCAACATAGCGAGAACCCGTCTCAAAAAAAAAAAAAAAAAAGGATACTTTTCTATGGATTTTTGACTTTAATAATTTAAAATCTGAAGTATGTATGTCTTATATCTCACCGTCTCCTACCATAACCTGCAAACTAATCATGCTTTCCCCCACCTTTGGTGAGCTGCCACAGTTATTTGAACACTTTTGAACCTTTGGGATGGGAGTATCGGATGTGTCTCTAATGGCAGAATTGAATAGTTTTTCTCTGATCAGCACCAATGGCATGGGCTGTTGTCATTCCGCAACTCTAGGAAAACAACGTTTGATCAAGGCACCACAAAAGATCATCCCCTCATCCCCTTACGGAGAAGAAAGGATTTCTTAAGAGTCGCTGCTGTCACCCCCCATAGACAACAACTGTGAATCCAAATGTAAGCTGAGATGTGGAGAAATTTTATCAGCATGTTTGCAGGTTAAAAAGAAGAGAGAGAGAAGAAAATGAAGCCTTTCCAATGTCTATTGCAATCTGATTGTTTTAAAAGACAGAAATCCATAAAATGAGCTTGATGCCTGGAGCAGATCATAGCTTATCTTCTTGCCACCCGTGTGCATTTTTTCCAAATTTGTACACTAACCTTCGGTCGACCCGCTCCAGAATTCCTGTTTTGTAGTAGTATCTGAAAAAGCAAGCAGAAGAGAAATTCTGGGAGAGCTTGCACCCTAGGAAAACAACAGAACACAAATACTGCCTCCTCATTCCTCTCAGGTGACAAGGCTGGTCTTTGGTTACCCTGGTATTTTCACGCCCTGTTATCAACTTACACTTAAACCTTTCACAGACATCTTGAAGACTGAAACTCACCATTCTCGGTTCAAAACGTGTGTTTTTTTGTGTGTGTGTGGGTGTGCGAGATGGCCTGGATTCAGAGTGATCCCTGGGGAATACTGCCAAGAATGCTAAGGACGGCGTGTCAAGTTACAAACCATAATCCTACCTGTAACTAACAACCAAAGTTTTGTCTCATGACCTTTCCATTATCAAGTAAAAAACCTGTGAAACAGTGTAATTTTCTACAGCCAGCGATTTTATATAACTCTTCTTGAAGGCTCATGGTATTTTATGCTATTAACTTACCTCAGGGCTCTGCTCAACTTTTCGTATGTCATTCTGTCATTTTTCTTCCTTTGTCCCCACATCTTTGCCAGGGCTTCTGATTTAACCACCCGAAAAATTCCTTGTTCCCTATCTTCCCATTCCAGAATGCCACAGTTTTCTTCAGGAGATAGAAGCAGGTCTCGTACAAATTCCCATAGATGAGAACTTTGGAGGCCTTTGAAAAGGGGAAAACATTAGCTATTTACAATTTTTTTTAAATTTATTATTATTATTTTTTTGAGACAGAGTCTCACTCTGTCACCCAAGCTGGAAAGCAATGGCGTGATCTCGGCTCACTGCAACCTCTACTTCCTGGGTTCAAGTGATTCTCCTGCTTCAGCCTCCCAAGTAGCTGGAATTACAGGCACCTACCATCACGTCTGGCTAATTTTTTGTATTTTTAGTAGAGATGGGGTTTCGCCATGTTGACCAGGCTGGCCTCGAACTCCTGACCTCAGGGGATGTACCCGCCTCAGCCTCCCAAAGTGCTGGGATTACAGGCGTGAGCCACCGTGCCCAGCTTGTTTTTTTAATTTTAAGAGAAGAGATGTACAATTTCTCACTAGCTCATGAGAATTGCTGCTTTGTGGGAATATTTCCCATTGTTATGACTGATTGCTTTACCTGGAAACTTACTGAGCTGTGACATGTCTGTGTCTCCCATCGAAGCAACTGTGAAACACACATTCAGAGACACCCAATTTACATTGACTGGCAACACTATGACTCAGATGTTCTATGGAACTACAGTTTAATTTTTGTGGAATGAATGAAATGACCATCAGATGATCTTTTCATTCGTTTTTCTGACAGGCAGCATGGTTGTACTGATTCCATAGCCACAACTGTCTGGGTGGACAGATCCTGAAATTTCATTTTTCATGAGAGGCTGGTTTTTCTCTTATTCTATGATTGGTGGTTAAGACCAGCTCTGGAGTCCCACTGCCTGGGTCTGGGTCCTGAATTCACCTTTTCGTACCTTTATAACCATAAACTCTTAGAGTTACTTTATCTATAAAATGGGATAATAAGAGTACCTGTCTCCTAGGATAGGTTAGAGGATTTAATGATTTAATACATACCCAGTGGTTAGAATCACATCCAGCATATAGCAATTGTTTTCTTCACACACGTTTGTGAAAGTACAAGCTTGACACTGCTCTGGGCAGATCCCTTAGTGCTGGGGAAGCTAATAGGATTGCCAATTCCCAGTGTTTTCTTTGTTATCCTCCTCTGAGAAGAAGCCACAGTGGACCCAGGATTGGACCTGGCTCCAGATGGTGGAGCCAGAACTTGAACCCAGAGAGTTTGCATTCCAAAGCTAATGTTTACAACTATGATCATGTCTTTCATAGTAGGTGTTCAATAGACATTTAATGGATAATTATTAGCTATGATTTGTTTGCCATTTGCTATTGTCAGATGCTCAATCTCACCCACTCTTATGAGAAGAAATCAATCTGACTTCGATAATACATATAAAAGCAATCATTGATTTCTTTACTACCTTCCTTGGGGAGTAACTGGTCCAACTCAAATGTTTAGTTTCAAAGCTTATTAAAGTAGATGACTTTGTCTTAGGAATGGTTTTAAGAAATTAGAAATGAAAACCGGCATCCTTCACTTACTTGTTCTACTATGACTGTGACCGTCTTGACTTTTGATGCCACTTGTTTTCAAGCAGTTGGAATCAGCATCTGAA
This sequence comes from Macaca mulatta, assembly GCF_049350105.2. Classification (NCBI taxonomy): domain Eukaryota; kingdom Metazoa; phylum Chordata; class Mammalia; order Primates; family Cercopithecidae; genus Macaca; species Macaca mulatta. The sequence continues at coordinate 30,797,975 of NC_133419.1, read as the reverse complement.
ATAGAATAATTTAGAGCAGTGGAAAGGGATACAGAGGCCATATTCAGACCTCAAGTCATACCCAAATGAGCAAACACTAATTGAATGCCTTTGTAGTAGAAGACACTACATTAGGCACTTTGGGGGGATTAGTAGGTGGCAGATGTCAAGATGCTTTAAGATGTGGCTTTGAGGAGCACTTGTATTCAATCTCACCCACCCTGATGAGAATAAATAAATCTGATTTTGATCGAGGCCCATGCAGGGCCTTCCTAGGAGACCATGGTAAGGACTTGGGAATTTATATCAAAGTGTAGAGCAAAGATCCTCAATTTAAGAAGATCTCTCTTGCTCCCGTGTGGAGAACAGACTGGAAGAGACACAAGTAGAAGCAAAGAGACTAGAGCTCATGAAGGGTAGAAAGCAAAACGTTAACTCCGTGCTGACTTAAATGATAACTCAGGTTGTCAGTCACAACCTGAGACACCTGGACAAGCATTGTCCCAGAGTAGTATATGAGTTTTTAAAATGGTGGCACCAGATCTGCCCCTCCAGCTCACACTCAGTCTCCACCGCTTCTCTTAGTCCCCTGCTTGCTTTGCCCCAGCCACCCTGGCTTCAGGCTCTCCGGAAATGTGCAGGCACATTCCATATCAGTGGCTTCGCAGTCGCTCTTCCACTTGTCCAGCACGCTCTTCCCTTGGATGCTTGTGCACGCCCTCATCTCAATCCTGGTTCAAAATCACCTTCCAGTGAGGCCTCCTCTGACCGTCAAGTTGGGTCTGCACATTCTCCCCACTGCTCCGCATTTTACATGGAATATTCAAGCATATTCTATGGTGTATTTATTCATGAAGCTCACGGTCTGTGTACACGAGGGGGCAGGGATTTGTGTTTCCAGACGTAACCGTGCAGTATCTAGCACACTGCTGGGCATATAGTAGGTGCTCAGTATCACTGAGCAGCCACTGTGCTATTCTATAGTAACTGTACTGCACCATACTATACTGAGTATACTGTTCTATACCACATCATACTGTATTATACTAACTATACTGTTCTATATCACACTATACTGTACTATACTAACTATACTGTTCTATACCACACTATACTGTACTATACTAACTATACTGTACTATATACCACATCATACTGTACTATACTAACTATACTGTTCTATAACACACTATACTGTACTATACTAACTATACTGTACTATATACCACATCATACTGTACTATACTAACTATACTGTTCTATGCCACACCATACTGTACTATACTAACTATACTGTTCTATGCCACACCATACTGTACTATACTAACTATACTGTTCTATGCCACACCATACTGTACTATACTAACTATACTGTTCTATGCCACACCATACTGTGCTAACTATACTGTACCATACTATAGCAACTATACTGTACTGTACCACACTATATTAACTATGCTATACTGTACTATGCTATACTACACTAACTACATTATACTGTACTATACCAGACCAGCTATACTGACTATACTGTAGTATACCATGCCAACTTACTATATCATACTGCACTGTACTGTACTGCACTATACGAACTATACTATTACTGTACTGTACTAACTACACTATCCTATACTGTACTATACCAACTGTACTGTACTGTACCAACTATACTATATTGCATGACACTATATTATATTTACTACACCACAGTATACTGTACTATACTGTACTATACTATACTAACTGTACTGTACTAACTATACTATATTATATTATACTATAGTATAATATACTAACTATACTGTACTATGCTATACTATACTCTTCTGTATTATATTAACTATACTGTACTGTACCAAGTGTACTATATTGTATTATACTGCAGCATACTATACTAATCATACCATACTGTACTGTACTAACTATACTATGCTGTACTATACTAACTATACTGCACCATATATTACATTCTACTGTACATACTGTACTACACTGTACTGTACTGACTACATTATACTGTACTATGCTAACTATACTGTACCATATATTACATTCTACTATACATACTGTACTATACAAACTAGACTGTACTAACTATGCTATACTCTACTGTACTAACTATACTGCACTATACTATACTAACTATACTGTACTGTGCTATACTATACTGTACTGTATTATACTAACTATACTGTACTGTACCAACTATAATATATTGTATTATACTGCAGCATACTATACCAATCATACCATACTGTACTGTACTAACTATACTGTACATACTATACTATGCTGTACCATATATTACATTCTACTCTACATACTGTACTATACAAACTAGACTGTACTATGCTATACTGTACTATACTAACTATACTGCACTGTACTGTAGTATACTAACTATACTGTACTGTGCTACACTATACCAACTATACTGTACTGTGTTACACTATACTATACTATACTATACTATGCTATGCTATGCTATGCTATGCTATGCTACGCTATGCTATGCTATGCTACATTATACTGTACAACTATCCCTGCTGCATCATCTAGTATGTACATTGCCACTGCTGAATGAAGGAAGGGCAGGAATGACATCCTGTGCCCCACACTGCTGCTTAGGGTGACTTCTCTCAGTGCCACTGGGTCATGCCTGCTCGGCAGCTGAACTTCCTGCAGTGGCTCCCCATTTCTTCCAGGATGAAGGCTGCACAGTAAGTAGGCCTTTCACAGACTGACCCCCACCTAGATCTCCGGCCTTATCTCTTTCTGCTTCCCAACTTTTTCCCTTCCCTTGGGTCAAATGGTTCCATTGGGGGCGTGGCTTCCTCCTGCTTCAGGACCTTTGCACAGACTCCCCACTCTCCACTTCTACACAGCGGACTTCTCACAAGACCTCTTCAGGAAGGCTTCTCTGAACTGACCCTCTGGGTTAGACCCCTTAGGAGCCTTATAGAGAGCACCTGTGTGTTCCTTGGTGTCACAACACTGGGCCCACCTTACTGGAAAGATTCATCTCTTTTTCTCCTCCACTATTAGCTGATACTTATGGAGCACTTATTAAATGCCAAGTGCTTGTTAAAGGCTTCACATAGAGTATCTCATTTCATCCTTATAACAACCCTGTGTGATACTACCATGATTTTCATTTTATTGAGGAGGAATTGGAAGCCCAGAGAGCTTAAGAATTTTATCCAGATGGTGGAACCAGAGAGTTCTCGTTCCAAAGCTAATGTTCATAACTACTACTTTATCATGTCTTTCACAGCAGGTGTTCAATAGACATTTAATGAACCATTATTAGCTAAGATTTGTTAAGCATTTGCTATTGTCAGATGCTCACTTAACCTTCCCCACCCTTTTGAGATGTGTCTATTACTATCCCCAGATCGATCTGTTGTTTTGATTTAATCTTTTAGGAAAAGAGAAAACAAATGGAGTCATAAACAAAGGTGAATTATTAAGTGTGAATAGACAACGAGCTTTCGTTGAAATGCCAAAATGGCAAGAGGTGGGAGGAAAAACATTGCCCTTTTGATTTTGATGATTTCCCCCGTGTTTTGGAGGAAGGGGATCTGGCTTGGTAGGAGGAACACAGTACAGGTCAGCATGAGAGGAGTTTATGAGGCTGGTGGGAGTTTCTTCTGTGGGTCTTGCCGAGATAGCCCTGTTCTCTCTGTTCCTAGTTCTGCAGTGATGGCTTTGAAGGTACTCGTTGGTTGACTAGTCAAGGCCTCGCTTGGCTGGTGGTGGCAGGGGCAGGGGCAGAGGGCTGAAGTCATTACTGCCATGTTAATATTGAGGCAGGTTCCCAAATCAATCTCCACCAGCACTGGGTGGTGGATCTGTAGCACCACCATGGACCCATTATATTTCTCTGTAAATGCCAGTTGTGTTTCAGGGTGCACCTCTCCCTGGCTCACAACTTTCGTCACCTTGACTATGTCCCTGCAGCTGGTGGGGATTGAGGGGAGACATGGCCCAGGCTCTCTGCAGTCTGTGGGATTTGGAGAGGCTTGGTTGGCCTTGAGCCTGGACACTTTTAAAATGTGGCCAAAGGATATATCCTCAATTGTTGATTGCAAGCACTCCAGAAGCTGGGGTGGGGGCCTGAGTTGCAGGGTTTCCAAAACAAGTTTATCATATCCCCATGACATTTGCAGTCCAGCCATGGAGCCCACACCCCATGCCAGGCTGGTGCAGAGAAGCTCTGAGGCTCAGGAGCAGGGAGGTGCCTGGCAGCGAACCCAGGACTGTAGGCTTGGTTCCTGGGCCCAGCATACCCTCTACTGGCATTTCTGCAGTGGAGGTGGGTGGGGAGTGGGGCAGGTGGAGAGAAGAGACCAAGCAGAGAGGGAAGGGGTTGTTTTGCTTTGGCCAGCTCTGACAGTTTTGTAGCTTGTGTGTCCGGGCACCTTCAGTGGGCACTAAGTTAAAAATAGTCCTGTTGTTTGAACTATTGTCAAGCTGGGCCCAGACCTTGAGGAGTTCCTGGGCCTTGGACCTCAACTGAGTGGGCAGCAGAGTGAACAGAAGGGTCTGGGAACATGTGTGCATATGTGCGTGTGTGTGTGTGTGCGTGCATGTGTGAGTGTGCATAGCACAATGTAAAAAGCACAGACTTTGAGGAAATGTGTTGAAATCTCAGCCCTGCACTTACTTGCAAGTTATTACACCTCCAGTTTCCTCAGATGCGAATGGAGAAACTTCTCCCCACCTCTTTCCCATCGCTGGGTCTGGGCTACCATCATCCTCACTCCTCCGGGCAGGAGCCTCCTGGCTAGACTGCTTTCCGACCCAGACAATAGCAGCCTAAGAGATCTTAAAACATAATGTGATCTGACCACTTTCATGCTTATGACCTTTCAGTGGCTTCCCAGCTTGCTCAGAATGAAATCCTAACTCTGTTGCCCACAAAGTGGTGTGTGATCTGGCCCTACCCTGCTCTCAGCCTCAGCTCCCATCCCTCCTTCTGCTAATGCTGCTGAGACTACTGATGCCCTGAGTGTTATGCAAGTTATTATGCCTCCACCATCACAGAATTGAACGGCTCAATAGGATCTGAGCAGTTCAAGATGGCAGCCATCTGTGGCTACTGAGCACTTGAAATTTGGCTATGCAGCTGAGGAGCTGAATTTTAATATAACTTACGTAATTAAACTGGCCCCATGTGGCTAGTGGCTACTGTACTGGCCAAGCTAATGCTGGACTCACTGGCCTTCTTTGGTTCTTTCTCTAAGACACCAAGATTGTTCCTGCCTCTGGGCCTCCGCATTGGCCATTCACTGCTTGGAACCTCTTCTTCTCTCTCTTTTCCTGGCTAACTTCTGCGCATGCTTTAATTCAAATATCTCTCCCTCTAAAGAGCTGTCCTTGGACCCAGTTTAAATGCAATCTTTCCCCATTACACACAAAGCACCCTGATCTTTTGCTTTATAATATCATCATGATGAGCAGTAATGTATTTATAATTTGGGTTATTTGTTTAATATCTCTACCCCGACCTTGCCTCAATGACAGCAAGACTCAAATAGTGCTCATCACCGCAGCTACAGTGCCTAGCTCTGGGTCTGGCATATAGTAAGTGTTCAATAAATGTTTGTTCAAAGAATAAAGGAAACAGGAGAGAAATAAATGGGTAAGGGGAGCAAAGGCACGAAGGGCTTCAGATTTAGACACACCTGGGTCATCTGTTGCCTTCTAAGCATGTCACCTTTAACCTCTAAGCTTCAGTTTCTACCCCTATAAAAAGGTTATAGTACTAGGACTTGTCTCATATTGGGAAGATTACCTGACACAATGTCTATAAAGATTTTAGCACGGGCCTGGTTCACAGGAAGCACTCAATAAACGCTAGCTATCATCTTCATCCTCATCCTTGTCATCATAATCATCACCACACTGAATCTAACTGTGGCTAGTTATATATTCAGGTAACACCTACTTCAAAAGCACTTACTGGGCACACCTTCTCTTTCTATTGCATTAGCTTCCTTTTGTTGTGCGGAAGGCAGGCTGGTAAGTGATTCCCATTTGTAGGTGAAGACACTGACCCCTGGAGAAAGGGTTGGTCAGGTCTGGGTCACTACTACTTAGAGAGTAAAGCAAATGCCTGCCTGTGGCTCAAGCCTTTGGCCATAGTAATGTCTCCCAGGCTTCACAGGCTCATTTCTTCCAGGGGCTTTGCCTGCGTTAAGTGGGGTGGTAAAAGCTGGGATTTATATCCCCCAGGCTGCTGCAGATGGATCACAAGGGATTCTACCAGCACCAGGAAACCGTGTGCGCTTTGTTCACAGGTGGGTGAGATGCTACACCTGAGGGCCCCGAGTGATAAAACCTGGCAGAATGCAGAGCTGCTCGTGCGAGGGCAGCTGCGGTCTGTGGAGCAGGGCGCACCTGCTTAAGCCTGTAGCATGTGATCCACAAACTGGCTATTCCTGTGCTAAAGCACCAAACACAAAACAAAACACAAAATTCCAAAAACTTTTGTTAACTAGGATCCAAGTAACGTGAGTCCTCAGCTGATTGTTTGGGACTTTAAGGAGGAAAAAGTCATAAACCATAAGAATACTCCCTCTGTGTCTGCCCCTCCAGTTTGCACCCTTCAGAGGCCTTGGAAATCACCATGTGCTCTGCTCCCTCTCTGCAGATGACTGAGCTGAAGCCCATGGGGGAATGGGGTTTGCCCAGGACCACATCTCTTCCTGGCTTCTGGACCAGGGACTCAGTAACTAATAAAAATCATCACTGTCATCTTTAAAAAATGAAAGCACCAAAGATCCCTTTCCCAAGCCTTCTTCATGGGCCAAAGTGAAACAGGGAAGGTCAATCATTAGCATCAACAAGGTTATTTGAGATCCTCCATCGTCTTATAATTATAAACTCTACCTACTTAGTGAGCTCAGAGTCTTCTTAAGCATGATGAACCACAAGGCTTCTAATAGTATTAGAAGTAATACATAGACAAACGGATACTGGTTTTGGGAGCATCTACACTGGTGGTGCATCCTGGGCTCTTTGTGTGCATCGTTTCTCAAACTCACCACGACCCACAAGGGTCACACTATTTTACAGATAGGGGAATGGAGTTTCAGAGGATCAGCAATACACAGACCCAAGCTATGGTCCTATAGACACATGCCCACGCTCTTTCTGTCATACTCTTTCCACCACGCTTTTCCCCACTGCCTTCTCCAGGTCTGGGATTGTTTCAGTTCATCAACTTTTCAGCACGATCCTAGAAGAATGGTCAAGCCCATGTGCCAATGACAGTCTTGACAGAGCCTTGGGTGGTTTGCGCTTGGCTACTTACAGTCTTTGATGGTGGCCTTGCTTTCTTCAGCGTCATTAAAAAAGGAGTAACCTGAGAAAGAAAAAAAAAATCCACAAAGCATACCATGCAATCCTGGTTTCCACTGACCAGGCCAGGAGAGGGGGTATTGGAGGGAAGTGGAGTGACTGTCCCTCTTGAGGTTGGTTACATTTTAGAGGGAACCTTGGAGACCATCTGGCCTTAGAGTGCCACCCTGAAGCCATCCCCGAGAGTTGATAATTTCCTCATTTTTAAAGGTCATTTGGAGGAAGCACCCAGAACCAGGCTTCCCAGCAGCCTCTGCAGATTTTCTGAGCAGGCACTTGGGAGTAAGCTCTAGTCTGGGGTCCAGGACTGGGCTCTGAGCTGGGCTGGGCTACTGACTCCTGTGCAGGCTTGCCAAGTCACTCAGTCTCTGGGCTTGTTGGTTTTTCTCACTGACACCACACGATAAAATACCCACTAAGCCCCCCTTTGGCTAAGAGTCTATAGTCTCTGACAAGACCTCTAATCCCTTGGGATTGGAATGCCTGTTATGTGCTGGTCAGTGGGGAGGACGGACATAAGAGGTTGCAAGAAGTGCAAAGGTCTATGTGAATGCCGAGTTTAATGAGGATGTGGAAGATGACGTCAGGGCCTTGGTTCCCTCCTCTGTGGAATGGGGTGGGCTGGGGTTGAAAGGAGTGTCAGATTGTGTTTTCACGTACCAGTGTAGGCTGAAGGATACCAATGTCCTAGCTTGGTCTAACATGAGGACTAATTTCTATTTGCTAAGCAGAGTGGAGCAGGGCACAGTTGTGATTGTTTATTCCTAGTGTCATGTTCTCGTTGGTTTTGGTCAGCCAGGCGCCTCAGTTGACTCTGTCCAAAGGGCCGACTGAGAACAGGATGGGAGACGGAAGAGGGGCTCCTTCCTCTCCTAGGCTGCAGAAGCCACCCTCTGTCCTTGCCCCTCAGCAACCAGTGTCCCCAGGTGTCTGGGCCCTTAAATCCTACTGTAATACCTACAGTGCTAGATGATGCCCAGGCCTTACAGCCCCCTTCCAGCTACTCTCCTCGACAAAACTGCTTTGTTCTGTGTCCTGTTCTGCCAGAGTCCAAACCTATGGGGAGGTATAAGGCATACATGAGGTAATAACCCCCAGTTCACTGCAGAATTTATGATCCAAATGGAGACACTTCTGAGAATGAAAGGTAGTGCTATGGTAACAATAATTACTCCAGGATCACAGGTAGAAATGATGTTTCCTGGGCAAATGGGGACAGCGTGAACTTTGATCACAATATACATATCTCCACAATCTACAATCCACGTATCTGCTTGAGAAATATTAAAAGAGGAATTTCAGAATGGAGTAGATTGGTGGAGTAGACAGTTTTACTGCTCAACATGGAACCCTCCTGGCCTAGAGAGTGCTTGAAATCCTACCATTAAAGGTGGCATTGTGACTGCAGGAATTCCTTAGAATAAGAAGAGATAATGTATGGCCTATTAAAAAGCAGTTGGTTTAGCCTATTAGTTTTGCACAGAGCCCTGGGGTAATAAAACCACGGACAGGTTTTTTGTTTGTTTGTTTTTTTTTTTTTTTTTTTTTTTTTCTGACGGAATTTTGCTCTTTTTGCCCAGGTTGGGGTGCAATGGTGCAATCTCGGCTCACTGCAACCTCCACCTCCTGGGTTCAAGTGATTCTCATGCCTCAGCCTCCTGAGTAACTGGGATTATAGGCACGCACCACTATGCCTGGCTAATTTTGTATTTTTAGTAGAGATGGGTTTCACCATGTTGGCCAGGCTTGTCTGGAATTCCTGACCTTAGGTGATCTGCCTGCCTCAGCCTCCCAAAGTATTGGGATTACAGGCCTGAGCCACTGTGCCCAGCCAACATTTTTTTTTTGTTTTGTTTTGTTTTTTTTTTTGATGCGACCATTGCCAGGGAAGAGAGGTACTTGAGGTGGGAGATGCCAGCACAGGGGCTGCACAATGGCGTGGAGATGAATGAGGTTGACTTGACATTTGACCAAGCTGGCATTGCCAAGCTGCATATTTTTCCAGAATAAAATACACCCCTCTCCGAGGCCCTAGGATTTTTGTGTAAGCCTGTTCCCTTGGGAGGATCCTAAATGGAGTCCCAAGCTCCTTCTTCTGGAGCTGTTGTGACTTGGTCAAACTTGTCCTCTTTCAGGGAGTGCCCTCTCTGAGCACAGGACACAGATCGCTGCTCTTGGCAGGTCATTGTCACTGGAGTTTTGGCTCCCAGAGCCCAAGCCATGTAGTGTCCAAGGGCCACCATTCTTAGCTTTTGTGCCCTCAAGCGCTCATGATGGATGAGGATCAAGAGGAGGGCAAAGAATCACAGAGCAGGAGGGTCCTCTGTGGGTTTTCTGTCCAAACAAGAGTCGCTGTCATAGCCTCCTCTTCAAGCAGGGGGCTATTAGACTACTTGACTATCCACAGTGGTGGGATCGTCCTATCTCCTGTATCTTCTGAATTACCTTTTCAAAAGAAAGTGCTAACTTTAAAAAAGGTCCTTCTTAAAATTGAGCTGAGATATGTTTCCTTTAACATCCTATAATACACCTCTTGGTTATATTAATGATGATGGAAACAGCTGCCATTTACTGCATGCATTTCTATCTTCATATGCTGTGCTAGGTAATATTTCCCTGAATCCTCTCAAAAAGCCCATGGAGGTGTCATTATTCCATTGGACAGGTGAGGCAGTGGGGATTCCGGCAGGTTAAGCCACTCACCAGAGGTTCCATAGCTCGGGAGTATTGGAGCCAGGGTTGGAACACAAGTCTTTCAGATCTCCAAGTCCTCGCTTTGTACTGACTTTCTGTGAATCAGCCCTGTTTGCTGTGTGACCTTGAGGAAGTTACTCAATGTCTCAGGATATCAGTTCCTTTATCTATGTGTGATTTGGAAACATTAGAGCTCAATGTTCTCAAAGAACCTTTCTGGATTGAAAAAATGTCCATCGACATTCTGCATGTGAAAGGCCAGTTGAAGGTTAAATAATGCTATTGGCGCCACCTTCTGGCCACTTGATCCTTGACCATTAGGAATGTGATAATAATTAGCTGGACTCCCATGGAAATGGGGAGTCTATTTATATTCCTCTTCCGCTTAATGAGAGATGAAGCACAAACCTCTTCTTTGTCCATCCTGTGTGGTTTCAAATCATTATGAAGATACTGTATTATTATCAGCCTGGTGCCTGGGCAGTCCCTGAACGTGGTGTTAGTTTTTTTTTTTTTTTTTTAAATGCACTCAACTTGAATTTTTGTAACTTGCTCCCTTTCCCCTAAAATCCCCAATTCTGGCATACTAGCTTCCAGTTATTGAAGGTTTGGGTTAATGAGAACTCCAGTTAGTAAAATTTTGCTGTGCAAGTCACACGATGGGAAAGGACTTCTCAAAGTGGTTTGGTCCTAATCCTGGTCCCTCCCCTGGAGGCCCGGCCCTCTGAACACTGACCTTGTGTGCGGATGTTCTGGAGGATGAAGTACAGGTACTCGCCGCAGAGGCCAGCTGCCTCGACGAACTCCTCCTGCGTCATGCTGCACAGCTGCAGGCCACTGATGTTGAAGTGGCAGAAGGAGATGCAATTGATGTCCAACTTGTACTGATCACAGCAGAACTGGAGCCACTCCCACACGTGACGCTTAGTCCAGTATTCAGGGTGGACTGATGTCCAGTATGAGTCACAGGCTGCACCAAAGGAGAAAGAAGTGAGGGACAACAGTCCCAAGACAGCCTTCGAGAGGGCCCCTGAAGGATCCATCAGTTAAGTGACAACCTCATCCCTCAGCCAATGAGTTGAAAGGGCCTCCAGTCCTGGGTGTTCTGCAGTGCCCAGGTCACCTTCTATTCTGCAGAGAAAACCAGAGGGACTGGATCCTACAAAGATGAACTTTGGCATCGGAGAGGGAATGACAGGGACAAGAAATAACCAGACTTAGCGCTGATGCTTAAAACAAGGCATTTAGTGGAGAAAGAAAGAAAACAGCCCTTCAGTTATTTGATTCCAGATAACATGATATCAAAAAAACAAACTCAGCAGTTTGACAAGCTGGGTTGAAATTCTGATTCTACTACTTTCCACTTGGGCAAGGTCTGTGGGCATTGAAGTCTCAGTTTCCTCATCTGTAAAATGGGGACAATATACTCAACGCCCAGGACTGTTATGGAGTTTGGGGTTAATGTATGTAGAATGGTGCACAGAAACTTACCAACCAATTCGATAGTTACTAAATGCCTACTGTGTGTCAGACACCATTTGAAGCTCGTTTGATCCCCTGTGCTTTAAAGGGCAGCTACCCAATGCTGGCTATTTGTTTCTGCACCGTTACTGGCCATCTTGTGCCAAGAACTTTGGGTTATTAGACATTGCCCAGAGTCTGACCGTCCTTGGGTCACCATGGTAGGCACCTCCAGAGGAAGGTGGTCACAGGACAGTTGGTTGTATTGTTGCTTTTGTGTTTTTGGTGGTGTTCGGAGTAATTTCTATCCTGAGATCAGAGCCCCTCCCTCCTTTAGAGGAGTTGTGTCCATGCCTAGACAGTTGTGAGTGCCATGTGTCTGGGAGGCTGGGATGTGGCTCTGCCTGGCCCAGGGGCAGAGATCTGGTGTTCGACAGTTCTGTCCTACTGTTCTTAGGAGAAATGGAAAGTGGGGTGGACATAAGGTATGGAACAGGTGAGGTATTAGGTACTTGGTCAGGCTCCTTGACATAAACAATTATTGTATCTGCCATGGAATACATTCATTCATTTATTCATTTCCTTCAATAAATAAAAGCTTTAGTGTCCTTACTGGTAAATTTGGAATAATTATAGCACCTATATCATAGTGTTGTTCTGCAGATTAAATGACTTAATATACATAAAAGTACTTGGAACAGAGCCTGGAGGATTTAAATGCTATTACGAACATTATTATTGAATATCTACTATGTGTGCAGGCACACATTGTGTGTTAAAGATTTATGGCGGACAGGTTTGGTCCCTGTCCCCCAGGAGATCACAGAAGAGGAACTTGAAAGTCATGGAGGACTTTCCCAAGAACCCGCGCCAGTGTGTGGCAGAGCTGGATTTGAACCCTCGCCTGAACTGGAAAGCCATTGCTCTCCCCACGCCGCCCTACCGGTCCTCAGAGGGTCAGCACAGAGCAGAGATGGAACATGAAGAGTGGCTGAGGCACGGAGAGAGCTGGAGAGAACACAACACGAGGGCCTGAGAAGAAAGGCAGAGAGCAGAGAGAGGCTAAGGTGACGATGACAGAAAGGGTCCCTCACATGTTAGACTCCACAGCAAATGGCAGTGGTGCCATTTGCAGCATTTAAAGGTGAGTAGAACTCGCACCATTGTCAGTTGCTGATGATTCCAGGCAGGAGGTGGGTCCTGTGCCAGTCAGGTGCTACTACTCACTCAGCACCCTCTGCATGCCAGCCGAGGCGTTACGTGTTTTTGTCATCTCAAGTTTCTCAGGTCCTCTCAACAATCCTATCCAGTAGGTGTAACTGTGCTACACCACAAAAGAGGAGATAGAGGCTCCCCTTAAAACTCAAAGGTCTTCCAGAGATCTCTTTTACCACCGAAGGGGGGTGGAGGGGCAGTTGATTTATTTTAATTTATTTACAAATTTTCAGAATTTTATACGCATTCACATCAAAGCGTCAATATCGTGCCAGGGTGCTTGAGGCTGATGTCGTAGCCTCTACCTGGCAGATAGGAAGAGCCAGGGAGCCGGTGAGACCGATGACTCAGGTCTTGCTCACTGGCCACTGGCTGAAGCCGGCCTACCAGGCCTGTGGGGGCTCTTCAGGGCAGGCAGGGGCTCCTGGTAGAACAAGGGGCCACTCCTGAGTTCGGCCTGAGCTTTCATCTACTGATTTCTGGCTTTAGTAAACCTGAGGGGCCTTTGGACTTCCCTGGCGTCCCGTGAGAGATGTTTATGAGCCTTGACATTTTTCAGCTGCGGGTTCTGCCCGGGCCCTGCCCTAGATGACTATCAGTGTGCGGCCGTGGAAGGCACAGTCGATTTCTTTTCATGGAAAGGTTTCGCCAAGGCTCTGTTCCCCTGTTTCCCTCCCCTCCCCTCTCTGCTTCCACCCCCTTGTTATTTTCTTTGGCACTTGAAGAGGGCCATATTGTTTGCGGAAGCCAAGGGGGCCTCAAGGATTCGGAGAAACGCCCGGGCAGGGAGTCGGCCCCACGCCGGGAAGGTGTTGCTGGCGCTGGCTCCCTGCTCCTCGGCGCTCCGCTTTGAAGCTCACTCACAGAGCGGCTTTGTGTGCGGCCCTGGCCCCTGGAGGGGAGCCAGAGCCTTGCGGAGGCTCCCTCTCCTCATCCACAAACTCCTTCCACAGCCCCAGAGTTGGGAGAAAAATGGCTGCTCTGGGTGCTATGGCAGGCCTCCAGGGGGCGCTTTTCCGGGGGTCCCATCCTCAGGACCGGAGGAGGGCGGCAGAGCAGAGGCTGCCCAGACGAGGGAGGCCGCCGTCAGCCCCTCCTCACCCGCCCCTCTCCTGCTCTCCTCTCTCAGCAGGCTCCATGGCCCAGAGTCTTCTCACAGGGGCTTCTCTTTGGATGGAACGTGGTCCCCATCTGCCTTCTCCCGAGGAATGTCTGCTCATCCTCACTCCCCCTCGCAGAGGGTCTCCCCCTCTCCAGTCAGTGCCCCTCAGGCGTCCTCCTCATCCCTCCCCTCCGGACCTAGAGCTTTTACTCACCCTGAACCAGGAGTGCTTGGAGCCTGGCCTAGCCCACCACAGGCCTACCTCAGTGAGTGTAACTGACCAGGTGACTGACACTCTCTCCACTTTACACACGAGGAGACTGCCGTTCCAGGGACTGACGGGACCCCTGTAAGGTCACATGGCCGGTCAGTAAAGGAGTTAGGCCCCGCCAACTCTTCTTGATTGTGGGCATTTTCCCTCCTACCATGCCCCACTCTTCTTGGTTGAGGAGGACCAAATTGGGCACACATCTCAAGACTGACTAAAGTTAGATTTGGATGAAGGCACATATGTATAATTGTAATTATAAATAATGGATAAGCAGAGCCTGACTAGAAAAAATAAAAAATACAATCTAGGTTTGAAGAATCAGAAAGAGGATGGAGAGACTGAAGATGATAGTGTTTAGAACCTTAATGAAGACATGATGAAGACCCTTTTGCTACTTGGAAGACATGAACTCAGGGGAATAAAATAAGGGGTAATGTACTGGCAGACTATATTATTTTTAATGGGTTGTGTTGTCTGGAAATGTAAAGCGATTTTCTCAATGCTTCTATCATTTATAAAATAATCTCAACATTTTGGGGAAGTTGAGCCATGAGGCCCTTCTCTCTCTGTCGACCGGTAGAGACCCATGCTGGGCCTGGTAGGCTTACTCTGAATGCCCATAGGTCACTATTATTAAGCAGCAGGCTCTGCCAGCTCCTTTGAAGTCTGAAGTGGGTCAGGACACGTGTTTCAGGGCCAGCTGCATTGGATGGAAGAATTGAGCTAGAGGGAGTTTTCAGAAATTCTGGGGGTATTTTCACAAATGATGCTATAACCTGAGATGCATTTAAATTCAGAAGGAGGACTTTAGCTTTCAGCGCTGGGTAGGTGCACCAGATGCCCACAGGCTCAGCAGATAATGTCTATGCCTGAAGTGGCCCCATGTGGAGACAGTGGGGATTGGAAAGTTCACACCAAAGTGGACAATGGTTATCTGATCTCTTGCCTTGTGGAAAGGTGGGCCTTGTGTTGCCAGGACCAGATTACTAACTGAAATCTCCTGATTTCTATTTTCAAGTGTGGCAACTGACTTGATTTTTACAAAACACCACGGGAAGCCCAGTCAAAATGTTTTCATGCGCTGGATCACTCCTGGCCATCACTTTGTGATGAAGAATCTCACAGGCTTTTGGACACTTGTCTCCTTCAAGATTATTGTTTAGAGCGGGCATGCTAAGACTTTGAAGGATTCTTTTATAGTTGAATAATACTTTCTTCAAGTTAAAACGTATCTGGAAAAAAGCAACCCTGTTTTGCTGGGAGTGGAGGTGAAGGTACTAGCTCCAGGAGGCTCCTTGAAAATCACTGTTCTCAAACTTGAAACCAGGATTCCTATATTTTGAATTCCCCTTCAAAGTTGAAAGGGCACATGGTCTCTCACACTTAGTAGTCCTGCCTCCTTGGACTCATCTGCAAAATAAAAATAATAGGACCTACTTATTTGGTCTATTAAAAGGATTATGTAAATTAATACATGGAACGTATTTAGAACAGGGCCAGGCTTATGGCAAGTGCTCATTAAATATCATCCACTTACACTTGTCAATATTAGGGTTACCTCCTGGGCTTCCCATGCCACCACTTTAATTACATTCCTTCAAACACTTCTAATTTTTCTTAAAATGTGTAAGCCAGCAGCTTTGTCCCTTTCTAGACCTTCGGTTTATTTTCTTCATAAAAAAAATAGAAATTATATTAGAAACCAAACTTAGAAACCAAACCTAGCTAATTTGTCTCTGCATTGCCAGCCTGAGTTAGGTGCCTTAATGCTGCCATCTTTGGTTTAAAAGCTGGGGACACAGGCGAGTCTGCGTTTGACTTTGTAAAATGCTTAATCATCAGGACACACACAAGACTCAGACTTCTGAAACTGAGCAGAGGAGAGCGTGGTGATGGTGGTGCTGTATCCCTAGGGTGCGCAGAGCAGTTAATTGAAAGTCACGTAATATTCATTGTGCATCTTCAATAGATAGGCCAGAGGGTGGGTCCGATAATCCCCCGCCTCCATGCTTTGTTATAGATAATTGATGTCTTCTCAACCGTATTAAGCAGTGTTCTTGAAAAATCATTTCCAGGTTGGGTGCAGGGGCTCACGCCTGTAATCCCAGAACTTTGGGAGGCTGAGGCAGGTGTATCACCTGAGATCAGGGGTTTGAGACCAGCCTGGCCAACAAGGTGAAACCCCGTCTCTACTAACAATACAAAAATTATCCGGGCGTGGTGGTGCACGCCTGTAATCCCAGCTACTTGAGAGCCTGAGGCAGGAGAATTGCTTGAACCTGGGAGGTGGGGGTTGCAGCGAGCCAAGATGGCGCCATTGCACTCCAGCCTGGGTGACAGGAGAGAAGAAACTCCATCTCCAAAAAAAAAAAAAAAAAAAAAAAAAAAAAATCCAGACAAGTCCTTTGGCCATCTCTTCCAAATGGATTGTTGTCCCTAAGCCCTTCCTATATAAAGATCCTGGAACCCACACTGTCATTTTCTTGGAGCCTCACTCAAAGCAAAAATTTTGAGGGAAAATTTTAATTTTTTGTTTGTTTTTTTTGAGTCAGGGTCTCACTCTGTCATCCGGGTTGGAGTGCAGTTGCTTGAACATGGCTCACTGCAGGCTCACCCTCCTGGGTTCAAGCAATCCTCCTGCCTCAGTCTCTTGAGTAGCTGGGACCACAGGTGTGCAGCATCATGCACGGCTAATTTTTTAATTTTGTAGAAACGGGGTCTCACCATGTTGCCCAGGCTGGTTGGTCTTGAACTCCTGGGCTCAGGCAATCCTCCTGCTTTAGCCTCCCAAATTGTTGGGATTTCAGGCATGAGCCACTGTGCCTGGTGTGATTTTTATATTACAACAAAATAGATATGAAGCAGAATGCAAACTCTGCAGGTTGTAAAAGAAGTTTGAGCTTAGAGCTTTCAGTTATGTCCCTCTGGAGCAGATCTTGATCTTTCTCCTCTGCTGACTGGGGAGCAGTGATAAGAAAGTTTATGAAGTTAGATGAACCTGCCAGCTACAGGAATTCTGTACAAGAATCCAATTCTTGTTCCCAGCCTCCATTCTAGGATTCTGCCAATGAGCCTCTTGGAGTGGAAGGGAGCTTCCCATAGAAGTCACAGGATTGGGTGTGGCAGCTGAGCCTGGGCTGTGGAGATGGACCTTCCCGATTTGAAATCTTGGCTCTTCGATGGATTAGCTGTGCAACTCTAACAAACTGTCCTAACCTCTCTGGACCTCAACTTCCTTCATTGGTAAAAATAAAAATAACAATAGTACCTATATCTTAGGAGGTTTGTTGTGAAAAGGAAATAATGCATGTAAAGAACTTAGCCCAGTATCTGAACGACAGTAAGTATAAGTCACCTGTTATTGGTTATTATTTGAGGACTACATTTGTTCTCAGGGGAACGGGGCCTTCCTCAATCTCGCTGAGGAACAACTAGAGTAAAGCAAGTTCAGGGCTTGGCTGGGACAAGACAGACAGTCTGGGTCAGAGGAGGCCCGAGTTAGACAACCTTGGACTGTAATTAGCATGATTTACTAGCACAGGGAGTGGGGAAAGGGTTTTGCCCGGGGCAGCACTGAAGAGAGGTGGTGAATGAACTGGGCAGCAGAGGCACCATCAATTGCTGCTTTGTCACTGAAAGGAAGGACTTTACGAGGGAAAACCTGAAGTGATAAATGGCTTTTAAGTTTCCTCCCAGAGCCAGTCCAGCTCCATCCCATACCTCTTCCTGGCTTTCCAGCATAGCCTGTGGAAAGATTTAGACCACGAGATGGAAAAGTGAAGTCCAGTGCAGCGTAGGAAACTGGATAGAGAAAAGAGGAGAAGGGCTGGCTGCAAAGTAGCCATGGCCTTGGGAGCCATGGAGTTAGGAAGGGGCCAAGAGAGCCAAGCCCTGAGCAGTCCTGGGGCCATAGTCACCCAGAAGGCTCAGGTGCATGTCGACTGGGCTAGAGGTGAGTCCTCCTGAGGTGTGGGCGCTGCCACAGGGCTCACCTCAGACTTTCAGATGATTTTGTATTTGTTGATCTGGTTTTGATTTAGAAGTTCTTAGATTCTTTCCTTTGTATCTGCTTTCAAACTTCTGTACATAAAACATGAAGCTTGCTTAGGAAAGCCCATGTGGGGATCCAAATGCCTCTTTCTCTGACCAGTGGGTTTTGCACCTTTCTTCCCTTACAAAAAGTGCTTTCTTCAAATAAAATCTCACATTGTGCAATAATATTATAGCTAACATATTTATCGAGCACTTAGGATGTGCCTGTCATCACGCTAAATGCTTTGTGCTTTCTCATGTTGTCCTCAACGCAATGCGGTGAAGTCCTATATCATGTCACCCATTTTACAAAGGGAGAAAGTAAGGTTCACAGGTGTGACCCTTTCCAAGCTCACATAACCCGTAAGTGGCAGAGCTAGGAATGGGTTATCTGGGTGTATTTGGGCTCCTGCAGCCCAGCCTCACTGTGCTCTACTGTCTTCAGAATTCAAGTGGAGGAGCACGCTTAGGGATGGAGGTGGAGACAGAAGGACCGAAGCCCCATCTTCTCAAATGTCCCTTCCACTGCCTTCTCTGGTGGTCCCTGAGGAACATCTGGGAAACCCCCAAAGCCTCTTGGGAACCTCAGGTTAGAAACGTCTGCAGCTGACAAAGTATAAGCAAGATTCCAAAGCAAACGAGGCGCTGCAATGTGTGCGTGGCACATTGGCTGTCAGGGGAGGGATGTGGGTCCGTGGAGGTTAAGGAAAGAACTCCAGAAAGAAAGTAGCGGCAAGACCAGGGTACTCAATGACTACCGGAGGGTTGGCTATTGGAACTCGACTGGAGAAACCATCTTTTAAAAATATCATATGCATGTGAACTACATGCAGCCTCCCCCCCCCAACCAACCCTCCCGCCCACTTGGATACATTTTCCAGTAGTCATCATTCTTTACTTTGAAAAAGCCACAGGCAAGGCAGGGTGAGTTCATGAAGTTCTAGAGTATTTTGCAATCTGTGACTGTCCACCCTCCAGCCTGCAGTGCAGCCAAGCAGAAGTACTGCTTCAAAGAACAGGTCAGAATCCTTTGTGGTTACCACACCAGGGCACGGATTCCGCGGCACTCTGCTCAAGCCATTTGAAGGGTTTTTGAGAACAGCTGGTTTTCCTAAATAGGCTGAGTGTTCCACCCTTCCTTCTCCCAGACATCATTTGTCTAGAAGGCACATCATTTTTTTTTTTTTCTCCTTTTACTTCCCTACCCTCAGGTCTCAAATATCTAAGCTGCTAAAAATTCTGAACTGGGAAGCTTGAGATGGAGATCTGTTGTTATTTTTGTTCAATATGGACAATGAAGAGAGGAGAGGGAAGGCTGTTTTTCTACCCAACAGGGAGTGGTGAGGAGTACTTGGCTAGGGAGAGCACTTCCCAAGTGCCAGGCATGTGACTAAACACTTTGTACACAAAATCTCATTCAATCTCCCCAGCTCTAGGAGGCAGAGGAAAGCATATCTCAAAAAACTGGCTGCAGGTCACATGGCTGGTAAGCGGCAGTGCCTGCCCATGAACCTGGGTGAACAGGAGGCTGCCATTGGGACAATCTTTAGGGGGGCCCAGAATTCCAGATAGTATTTCCCAGGAGGTGGGTAAGGACCTCAGGGGAGGTGTCTCAGAGCCTGCTGGCCACGGAGCAGGGAAAGTTGGCTGAGCAGTGCCCAGAGGCAAAGCTGGCTGTCTCCTGACCCAGCCCTGGCAGAGGGGGCTTTTGCAGAAACTCCAGACAGATGCAACCTCTCTGGTGGCAACAT
Source organism: Macaca mulatta (assembly GCF_049350105.2). NCBI lineage: Eukaryota > Metazoa > Chordata > Mammalia > Primates > Cercopithecidae > Macaca > Macaca mulatta. The sequence continues at coordinate 30,778,105 of NC_133419.1, read as the reverse complement.
CCTTGTTGAAAACAGACAGAAGGCTCCTCCTGCTATTCCTCCCACCTGTGGGATGCGGAGGAGAGCAGGGGCTATGAGGCTCACCTGGTGCCCAGGCAGCTCCAAGAGAGGTGTTCACTCCAGGTGAACATTTCGCACTTAACTTTGACCTTTTGGAGGTCAGAGATACTCAGCTTCCCCTGAAATCCCGAGGGCTGGTGGCTACTTGAAAGCCTGGGGGCTCCATCCCTCAGGGAGCCTTAGGAACCTGGGCCAGTCTTGAAGGATATTTTATTTTCACTGGCCGCATGCCTTAATGGGAATTTCTGTTCTCTCAATGGGTCGTGGGAAGAGAAGGCTGTGTCTTCGATATTGCCTGATGCAGGAATCACAGAAGCTTCTGGAAGGAATCCTAGCAATGACCTGGTCTAACCTTTCATGACGCTGATGGAAATACAGAAGCCTCTGGCCGGAGAGCCGTGTCTGAGTATCTAAGACTTGGATGGATTTAAGGAACTCTGGCAACGCCACTGGCGATCACTTCTGTTAACTTCATTCTTTAAAATTGTGGTAAAATATACACAATGTAACACTTAACCATTTTAACTCTTCTTAGGGGTCCAGTTCAGTGGCATTAAGTACATTCACATTGTTGTGCAGTCATCGGTGCTATTCACTTCCAGAACTTATTCATTATCCCAAACTGAAACTAATCCTTGTTGTTGTTGTTTTTTTTTTTTTGACATGGAGTCTCCCCCGTTGCTCAGGCTGGAGTGCAGTGGCACACTCACAGCTCACTGCAGCTTCAACCTTCTGAGCTCAAGGGATCCTCCTGCCTCAGCCTCCCGAGTAGCTGGGACTACAGGTGCGTGCCACCATGCCCAGCTAATTTTTGTATTTTTTCATAGAGACGGGGTTTCTCCATGTTGCCCAGGCTGGTCTCAAATTCCTGACCTCAAGTGATCTGCCTGCCTTGGCCTCCCAAAGTGCTGGGATTGCAGGCAGGAGCCACTGTGCCTGCTCCCTGACCCTTTTTTTTCCTTCTCTGTGACTCAGGCTGGCGTGCAGTGGCATGATTGCAGCTCACTGCAGCCTCGGTCTTCCGGGCTCAAGGGATCCTCCTGCCTCAGCCTTCCAAGTAGCTAGGACTACAGGCATGTGCCACCATGCCCAGCTAATTTTTAAACAATTTTTTATAGATACGAGGTCTCACTATGTTGCCCAGGCTGGTCTCCAATTCCTACGCTCAAGTGATAATCCTGCCTCGGCCTTCCAAAGTGCTAGGATTACAGGTGTGAGCCACCAAGTCCAGCTAATCCTTCAATTTTTTAAACACTTATGTGTGCTTACCAGGTACCAGACTGTGTCCTAAACACTTCCCTTGTAATAACTCATTTCATTCGCATATGAGTCATTGTGTAGCACTGTGGTCATTCCCATTTTACAGATGAGAAAACTAACTGGGACATGAGAGGTTAAGATGACACAGCCAGTGTCAAAGCCAGACTTCCCATTTGGGACACACCAGGTCTTCACAACACAGAGCTGCTGCTTCACTGTCCAGGCCGTTGCCTGGGGCAGGTGGTTGTGGCCCGCCCCTCCCACTGCCACCCCAACTGCTTCCCAGCAGAATAGGCAGAAAGAATGGGCTCCCACAATGGCAGGTCTGGCTTAAGTGAGGCCTGGCATTATGCATAGGTAGAGAGAGAGCCTGGAGCTGGGCCCCACCACTGTGGGACACATAGGGAGGGCAGGGCGACTTGAAAGTTTTCATTTTCCTCCTTCGGATTTAACCTGTTAACCAAATTTCAAGGGAAGGAGATGGAGTACATTTCTCATATCTTTCTGGGAAATAAGGTGCTTCTTACGCCTAAAGGAGAATTGTACAATGTATCTGTTCGATTCAAGTCCAAATGCAATGATCTAGACCTTACAGATGAGGGTAAGAGATTTCACATATGCGTGTGTGCGCGCGCACGCACGTGTGTGTGTGTGTCCTTGTAGGGTGGGGGCAGGTGTGGGATTCCATTATGTAGGTAAGTGCCTCAAGTCTGTGAGTGTGGCCTGGCCCCTGGCCCCAGAGGCAGGGGCTTCTGGTAGTGGACTTTTTGCAGCCCCTGGAGACATAGCCTCTCTTGCACACTGCCTGCCTCCGGATACTGAGTCTGGACTCCTACATGGGGTTAACACTCAGTGAGGACTGACAGCTTCTTTGGCACTTGCAGGACCGCCAAGCAGTGCGTGCTCCTGTGTGCCAGCAGTCAGCCAGGTGTGCTGTGATGTGCGGTCACCCAAGCACCTCAGTGACAGAGGCCCTCAGAGGGTTTCGTGGGGCAAAGCTCGGCTGGCCTCCCTCCGGCATGGGATTTTCTCAAGGTCCCATGCTGCCTTCTCAGGTAGAGAAATCCCAGCTGACAGAGAGGAGGAAGGGTGGGGAGGGGGGCCTGGGGAACAGCGAGGGGCTCATATTTACTGAGCACTTGTTTTGTGCCAGGCTACATATTTACACCCTTTGGCTCCCTTAGTCCTTATAGTAGCTCTCATCACCCCTGGTTTAGGGAAAAAGAAATAGAAGCTCAGAGAATAATGATATATTAATATCAATAACCACAGTGTGATATCAACTATAAGATGGGTCAACTTGCATGGAGCTTAACTGTGAGGCCCAGGGCAAGTCACTTAGCCTCTCTATATCTCAGTTTCTTCATTTATAAGACGGTGATAATAATTGTTCATCTCATCGGGTTTTGGCAAGGATGAGATGGCGCTTGGCACAAGGTTTGGTACACAGCTTGTGTTTGGTAAATGTTGGCTAAAATCACCATGATCAAGCAACCACAGTATACCAGGTCCTGGGCTAAGGGCTTTCTTTCTACTACATTGTTTAAATATCATAATAACTCTAAGAGACGTATGTTTTACTTGGTAGCAAAATGAGGCTCAGAGAGGTTAGCTGAGCCGCGCACGGCCGCAAGGCCACAGGACTAGGGAGTTTGGGGGTGAGGGTTCCAGCACCTTTTATCTGCAAGAGGTTGCCCTTCCTTCCATCCAGGAGCCCTCCAGCCCTCTGCCCTGAACTCTGGTGTTCCTAGGCCCCAGCACAGCCTTGTCTTCCACCTGAGGCCAGCACCACCTCCTGCCCTAGCCCATCCTGGCTGCGCTCAGATGGGCTCCTTCAAATGTACGTACCTGTCTGATGCTCAAAGGCAGGGTAGTACTCTTCATTGCTGAACAGATCAGTCCACGACATCAAGGGATCGCAGAAGGATGCATTCGGCAGGAAGGTGCTGTGTGTCACCGAGTCCAACATCACCCTGCAACAGCGGGAGAGGTCGTGAGGAGGCTGGGGTGAGGGACTCCTAAAGCTACACTGTGCAGGAGCCCCTAGCAGGGCGATACTTGGTTTTTAAAAATGATAACAAACATGTCACTCACTAGGAGCAGGCACCCCCTAATGTCACCTACAAGTGACGTTGTTCCATCCTTGCCACATCCTGTCTATTCCCATTTTAGATGAGAAAACTGAGGCAAAAGGGTTGAGACAATTGCCCAAGTGATATAACTGGGAAGTGGCAAAGAGGGGGACTTGAGCATGGAGGCTCTGAATATGCAATACTGCCTCTTTATTTATGTTTCCTGTTTGCTCACATCTGACCCCTGAACTCTGACTTATGATGTTCAATAATATGCTTCTAGAAACAGGGTAAGATGCAGCCATAAAAAAGAACAAGATCATGCCCTGTGCAGCAATACGGATGCAGCTGGAGGCCATTATCCTAAGCAAATTAAGTCAGGAACAGAAAACCGTATACCTCATATTCTCACTTAGAAGGGGGCACTAAATGTTGAGTAGTCCTGGACATAAAGATGGGAACAACAGATACTGGGGACTACCAGAGGGAGGAGGCAGGGAAGGGGGCCAAGGCTGAAAAACTAACTACTGGCTACTACCCTTGGTACCTGGGTGATGAGATCAATAGCGCCTGAAACCTCAGCATTATGCAATACGCACAGGTAACAAACCTGCACACATACCCCCTGAATCTAAACTAAAAGTTGAAATGATAAAAATAAAATAAAATTGACTTTTTTTTTAGGATGGAACCCCACTCTGTCGCCCAGGCTGAGTGCAGTGGTGTGATCTCAGCTCACTGCAACCTCTGCCTCCCAGGTTCAAGCGATCCTCCCACCTCAGCCTCCCAAGTAGCTGGGATCACAGGTGCCTGCCACCACGCCCAGCTAATTTTTGTATTTTTAGTAGAGATGGAGTTTCACCATGTTGGCCAGGCTGGTCTCGAACTCCTGACCTCAAGTGATCTCCCCTTCTTGGCCTCCCAAAGTGCTGGGATTACAGGTGTGAGCCACAGAAACTGGCCCCCCCCCCAAAAAAATAATAAAAACAAGGTAAGAATTACTGTGTATGATTAATCCATAATTCTGAAATCTGAAAGCTCTGAAAACTGAAAGGAAGTGTGTGTGTGTGTGTGTGTGTGTGTGTGTGTGTGTTTGCTGCAATCTTATTTTCCAGCACAAAATAGTCCTGAATTGATGTTATATAGTTTTATATACTGTTTTATATATACATACTCATACATACAACATATATATGTTATACAGTTTTATAACTATGGTATCAGTTTTATTTATTGCACTGAGTGAATATTCTTATGATGCAGTGCGGAAATATTAATGTTTTGAGCAACCCTAAACCTGAGGGGTAATCTGTACTCCACTATATATATATACTATCTCGCCTTCCTAATCTGTGAAGAATTCAGAATTCTGTAGCGTGTGTGGCCCAAGGTTTTGGAGACGAGTGTGGACCTGCGCTCACTGCAACAAGCACTTTGGGCTTCATACTAAGTACTTTAGCACTTTAACTTCATTATTCCTGGTCTGCTCAGAACAACCACTCTGAGATAGGTACTGGCAAGCAGTTCCATTTCATAGAAGAGGGATGGAGGCTCTGCGATTCCGGATAACACATACAAAGCCAGCGAGACTGGGTGGCGGCTCAGGTGTGTCTGTTTAAAAAGCCCATGATTCTAATTGCCGTGCTCCAGTCCCCACCCACATTGGCGGCGGCAGGGAGCTCTGGGGAAGGGTGTGTGGTTGAGGCTGGAAGCAAGGCAGAAAAGAACAGGCCTGGGGCCCCCGCTTTAACACATTCTTGCCTGTGCCAGTCTCAACTTCACTGCTTCCCATATTCCCACATGCCACTCTCTGCTGAATCCCATCTCCCCACAATTCCGAAAATATAATAATCTGTGTTTGACAGATGAAAAGAATCTGCTCACCCGAATTCTTTTTTCTGATTCTCGAAATAATGTTGAGATAGAGTAGTTCTTTCCTCATTTCGCGAAGGGAACATAGCAGCTCAAAATCACACCACTGGTAAGTGTCTTGCGATATTAAACACATGGAATTTTAAGATTGGCAGGAACGAATTCTTTATCTAGTCCAGTGTTTCCTAAACTTCAGTCATTTGCCTACGACTCTCATAAATTTCACTCAATCCATATACTATAAGCACTATTATTTACTTAAAATACTTAAAAAAAATCATCAACTCCCTTTTTGTTTTAACATAAATATGGTAATTAAAAAGAAAACTTTATATCAGCACTATAAATTGGAAGTCCGGATTTTTAAAACACACATAAAAATAAATATTTAAGCATTTGAATAAAAATGGTGCATGCGCCACCTAAATCAGGGGTTAGCAAACTACATCCTACAGGCAAAATGCAGTCCCTCACCTATTTTTGTAAAGTCTGCAGTTAAAAATAATTTTACTGCTGGGCACAGTGGTTTACGACTGTAATCCTGGCACTTTGGGAGGCTGAGGCGGGTGGATCACCTGAGGTCAGGAGTTCAAGACCAGTCTTGCCAACATGGTGAAACCCCGTCTCTACTAAAAATACAAACATTAGCTGGGCGTGGTGGCACATGCCTGCAATCCCAGCTACTCAGGAGAGTGAGACAGGAGAATCGCTTGAACCCAGGAGGCAGAGGTTGTAGTGAGCTGAGATTGTGCCACTACACTCCAGCCTGAGCAACAGAGCAAGACTACGTCTCACAAAAAAAATAAAAAATAAAAAAAATTCACATTTTTAAGTGGTTACATTTTAAGTGGTTATATAAATATTTACGTCATATCCTTTATTTTGCCTTTTGGCTTGCTAATCCTAAAATACCTGGCCCTTCAAGAAAAAGTTTGCAACCCCTAACCAGATTCATCTGGCATATTGCCAGTTTATGCGAGTACCACGAGTACCACATGTTGGAAAATACTGAGTCCAATTTCCCTCCTCACCTCCACCATTTTACAGTTGAGGAAGCTGAGACTCAGGGAATTTGTGTAACTAGCTCAAGGTCACATAGCTAATGGATGCCAGAGTTAAGTGGCAGGGAGGTCCTTAGTTTTCTGACTCTCAGCCCATCTGCTTCTCTTTCTGAAAACACAGTTGAGCCCAAGGCACACTTATATAGCAAATCAAACCTCAATACTAAGAGGGGCAGGACTGTGTGATTCTGAAACCAAACGTCAATTCTTTACAGATGCTTGAAAATCTCCAATCAACATCATCATCATCATCATCATCATCAAATGTGCATGAGAGGCCAGGTGCAATGGTTCATGCCTGTAATCCCAGCACTTTGGAAGGCCAAGGTGGGTGGTTCACTTGAGGTCAGGAGTTCGAGACCAGCCTGGCCAACATGGCGAAACCCTATCTCCACTAAAAATACAACAATTAGCTGGGCATGGTGGTGCACACCTGTAATCCCAGTTTCTCAGGAGGCTGAGGCATGTGAATTACTCGCACCTGGGAGGCAGAGGTTGCAGTGAGCTGAGATCGTGCCACTGCACTCCAGCCTGGGTGACAGAGCAAGACTCTGTCTCAAAATAACAACAACAACAACAACAACAACAACAACATGTGCATGAGAACTCTTCTCCAGATGTAAATATATAACCGAGTTTGAATTCTGACAGTTAGGCACCTTTTCTGGGCCATCACCTGGGAGTTTCCAGACCCTGCTGGGAAGTCTCTTCTCTGATGCCTGGAGAGGGTTAATGTGCTCTGCAGATTATCGTGGGCATGGATCTCCTCCTGGGAGCCCAATCAAACAGATGTCAAGCCTGCATGGGTTTGGGCTGTGATTTTCCCACGGATTGGCTGGTTTTATATGCTGAATGTGGGGGGCAGGGAGGGGGTAGGATGCTGAGGGATGGGGTGAGAGGTTATGAGGAAGGGAAGGGCCCCAGGAGCTGAAAGCCACTTCTGCTTTCTGGACTGGACTTCAGAAAATTTCCTCTAAGTGAGGGGCTGAAGACAAATATATCCCTTTTCTTCTGGGCCAGAAGGCTCAGAAAACTAAAGAAGAGGATGGCAGGCCTGTGATATGACCTTCACTGGGCTGGGAGAAAGGAGAGCTGAATTCCGTATGGAAGAAAATAGAAAATAGTCCCTAGGTCTTCAATGTCGAATAAAGAATCCACCAAATACAAAATGTGACAATGGAAATGAGGTCTTCCTCATCTATGCCTGACTAATTGCTCTCAAAAGTCATTTGGTGTTAAAAAAAAAAAAAAAAAAGGTCATTTGGTAAATTGAATGGAATTATATAAAAACTAGAAATATTCTTTGATCAATAGGATTTTTACCTCCTTTAATATTGTTATTCTTTCTCCTCTTTACACCGGCCCACTCACTTGATCTGTAATCTCTCTAGTGCTCTGTGTTACACAACGCTGTATCTGATTCCCTTTGGTAATTCCTTCTAAGGCAAATTATATCCATTAAGTTTTTGTTAAGGGCCTTCTCAGATGTAAAACATGCTATTTTTCTTCTGTAATTATTTCTTGCTTTTGGAAAAATATCTCTCATAAAAGTAGAAAAAGGTGTCTTTTTGTTTGTTTGTTTGTTTTTTTCCTATTACAGTAGGAGCAGGTGTTATTAACTCTGGGCTCTCCACAAAAGACCTTGGTTACTTAGCCAGCATGCAGTAGGTGTGAGAGTTCAGGAATAATGGCTGCTTTGTATTTAGCAGCCTCTCTTCTCTAGGCCCTCTAAGGTCTTTGCAATCATTGAACATTTTAGCTCTCAATGGAGGTAGAGCAGGATGGGTGGGAAAAGGCAGGTGGTCGGAGCCTCTTAGCAGTAACACTGAGGCCCAGGGATATGCGAACACAGGTCTGAGGTTAGGCCAGGCCTGCTCAAGGGGGGTGATATTGCCCCCCTCTTTAGGGGACAAAAATGGGTTCTTGGGGGTCAAAAAACTGAGATATTAATTACAGTGTTTTTTCACACTCCAAAGGTCTACAGTAGATGTATAGTGTATCTCTGATATTCACATTTCTGGTGGGGAGATGATTAAGAAAAAAATGACCTAAAAAGGGTCCTTAGGAGAAGTGATAAAGAAAAAAGGTGGAGAAGCGCTGTGATAGATCAACCTAGCGTCAGCGTCAGGACGGACAGCGATCTCCTGGGAGGTCTCTGGGCCTGCTGTTCTGGACACACTTTTCATTTTGTGAGGGACTAGCTGGCTCCTCATGGAAGAAGCCCTGGGCCTGGAGTTATGATTTTGCCTCTTGCCCCTCTCCAAATCTCAGTTCTTCAACTACTAAATAAGAACACAGATAAGACGGCCCCCGAGGTCTGCCCTAACTCGGTGACTTTCTGCAGACATCCATCTGATTGAGCCAACACTTCCAAACCTGGGCATGCACACGCAAATGCATACACATTGATTATATTGGGATTTTTTTGGTCGAGCAAGTCCACCAAATTGGAGGAAAATCCAACCGCTACACACACAGACTGAACTTCTAGTGCTGAAAAAACCCCCTGATTTCCTCTTCTCCCTTTTCTCCTGTGCCCACTGCCTTCTACCCCAGTAGGATGTAGATACCTCAGGACAGCTGGACATTCTTTGCCCAGGCTAGCTGGGTACCTTACACACTCTGGATCCTCACTCACTGCCCACCACTAGATCAATGGAAGTTGGAATCAGTTTTCCCCAAATGTAGTCATCGTGCTAGCTGCCCAGTAAGTAGGAAAGGCTCAGGAATGATTAACACAAGGTGGAGGAATCAGGTGGGCTCACTTCACACGTGAGAAAGTGGGCTGCAGGTACCTGTGGGAGTGAGGCAGCGATGGCATGGAAGCTGAGGTCCCCGGATGCCTCCAGTGGCTTCTGAACCCTTCTCAGAGCCGGCTCACACACCAAATGCACACAGAGAGCGTCCACCCAGTCGGAGGCACAGGCCTGTGGGCTTCTCAGCGTTACACAAATCAGAGGCAGCAATAACAGGTGTGGCGCCATGGCCTGAACAACCTGGCACCCCTGCTCAGCCTCCCAGAGAGAGGGGAAGGAGCAAACCACTCAGCCTTGGCCAGTTTGCCAGAGGAGGAAAATTCCTTCCTGACTCTGGTGGTGATCATCAACTTCACTCTGGGCATGTGACGAAAAATTGACCCAATTAAGCGTCTACACATTGGCAGTTTACGGGCCAAATCGTCACTGGGCAGAAAAAGGCCATAGGGTGCAAAATATAGAAAAAAAGGGGCCAAGAAAGGGCTTCCTCAATCCCACCCTCTGAGTGGTCTCATCGGGAAGAAAATTGGTTTTCCTTCCCCAAAGCCTCAGTGACACCCAAATATCCACTCTGTCCTAAGCCTTGTGAGCAAGGGAGGGTCGATTTCCCAGCCCTTGGACCTCCCTAAGAAGGGGCCCATTGAGGAGAACCCAGTGGAGTATTTCAACACTTACTGCTAAAAAAGATTGAGGGTTGGGTGCTTGAGTGTTTGTTCTTCTGGGAGGAACCCCAGCAGCTATGAGAACCAATTTGCTGACCTCTTGTTAAGTGATTTCTCATCTTTCTTTAGCTTGCATAGGGAGTTTGCATGTTTGTTTGTTTATAGTTGTTTTTCTGTTTATAGCTGTTTTTCTGAAGGTGCAGTGAAGATCCAAAAAGGTATGCCATGTAGTTTGCTGTGGGCTTCGATGCAAAGCTTATCAGTTTTGGATTAAATACATCAGGGGTTAAATCCTACCTCTGCTGCCGCGAACGTGGGGCACATTTACTACCCAGCCTGCTGAAATTCTTAAGCTTTTTTTTTTTTCATATAGATGTAGTATATAAATATTCATGCCCCTCTTTGACCTCCGGTTTCTTCATCTTTAAAATAGGGATTTTTTTTTTTTTTTTAAATCATGCAATCCAATATATGCAAAGGATGGGGCATAACACATATATTCAATCCTGTTTTAGAGGGAAAAATCAGCCATCAACAATGTATGTAAAAATTTGCCACTCTGGTGACTTCTGAAAGAGGAGAACGACCAAACTGAAAACTCTGGCCCGAGAATACCTTAGATGATCAAAAACAGTGTCACAGAGAACACGAAGACAAAAGAATCAAGCGTTCACTTGGACGGGCAAACCACCCCTTTCCCTGGGTCTCTGAACTAGACTGAAACACAGAGCTGCCTCCCTAAGTCATCTAGCCTTTCTGGCCTCAGTTTCCTCATCTGTAACATGAAGCGATTGCACCTAATGATGTCTGACACACTTTCGGGCGTACAAAAGACTCATCCATCCACACACGGGCCCGGCTTCAGCCTGAGGCGAGAGCTTGTGCTACCTGCGGCTGTCAGCAGGGGGCACCCCCACAGAAATCCCACACACTGCAGAGTCTGACAAGGCCTGAGAACACAGTGGAAAAACCCTAACCATTGCTTTTCTGGAAGCATTCTCTTCTGGGGAGATGTCAGAGGGCAAATGGGTTTCTTTTAAAACTATTTTGTACAAATTCCTGAAAATGCCCCATACTATAATAAGGCAGTTCCCTGTATCGAGGGGTGGGGGACCGTGTGCAGGCCGGTGGGGAAAGGAATTCAGTCAGGGGAGAAGGGTAGGTGGGGGCTTTCCTTGAAGCTGAATATTTTTCTGTGTAAAATCCAGCTTCCCTTCCTAAAGAAGCTTTAGGGTGGATACAGAACTGAGTGCCTGGGCACGTTCTCTTAATTCCCCTTGGTTCAGCTAAGAGATCCTGAGGGAGTGGGGGCTGTGAGGAGGGTGGGTGGCCGCACGGCCTGCGGAGGCAAACAGGTCTCTCTCAGGCAAGCCATCACATCCGTGTCAAACAGCTCCCGGGAGGCCCTGGGACTGCACCCAGCGCAGGTGCCGGCCCTGGAGCTGCAGATGGACTAGCAGACCCAGGCCCCAGGCCGAGCCTCTGAGACCTGACACCCCTTACGATTCATCCAAAAAAGCAAAGAAAAGGCGCTTACGTGAGGGCAGCGGTGGCTAGGTCCAAAGAAGAGGCTTTCAAGGCAAGAGAAGGCAGGCGCTCCCAGCACCAGCGTACAGTGGAAATAAAGCACCTGTAGCCTTGTGATATAAGTGACACCTACAGACAGGTCCGTTTGGTTTTTCAGGTTTATGCACAGCCCCTTTGATGACGGTGACATACAGTGTGACACGGCTCCTTGGAAGGGGGGGAAATGGTTCTCATATGCAGAAAGTTTACCTTTATCCTGCTTTTGTGCCAACTCACCCCTGCCCTGCAACCCCCCACTCCCAGCCTAGGGGACTCAGTAAACAAGCAGAAAATTCTTGTCCCTGGGAGCTGTGCGGGATCGTGCGTTTGCTGAGGAATTTTCCTCTGTGCAAGCTGGAGGGGAAACGCAGTTTCCACCCTGGTGCCGGTCTACACTGCCTCTCTCCCAGGCTGCCTGAGCGCAGTGCTTTTGTAAGATCATGTCTTTCTCCGTTTTTCCCATGTGGTGAGAAGGAAGAGCATTATAGGGCCGGTGTTAAGACCTTAGGTTTTGTAGCTAGTTGCCTTTGGATTCAAATTCTGTGTCCATCATTTCCTAGCTGTGCTACCTAGAAAAATGTAGCTAACATCCCTGGGCTTCATGAGTCTAATGTAAGTGATGGGGCCTGTCCTCATGGCTACTATGAGATTCAGAGGAGGCCAGGCAAGCCCTCCGTTAGCTATGATGACTGCAGCATTTTCCTTGATAGGGCACGTTCACCAGGACTCCCCCTTGCTATTTCTTCCAACCTACACCTTCCAACCAGGTGAAGGGAATAGGCAGCTTGGAGAACTACTTTAGGGCCTTTTCTTCTACTTTTTCTCCCTAAGCCCCATCAGGGCATCAGACACATTAACTTATTAAACTTCTAACACTTGGATGTAATGAGCCGTGCAGCGGCTTCCTCCCTTTCCCCTCCTCTGTTTCACAGACAGAGAAATGAAGAGGCTTAGTGGCCCAGTCAGGTGTCCAAAGCTAATAGGCCAGGGGGCCTGTTGTGGATGCCAGCTCTCAGGTGTCTCGCTGAGAACTGACTGCTTTTTAGTACTTCTCGGTGACAACAGAAACTGCCTAATTTAGGCTGTGAGGCAGTGTCCCAGGTCATCTATGAGACAGGTATTTATAATGCTGTGCCTTTTTGCATTCTGCTTCTAGCCATCTTGGGCAGCTGCGATGTTGTATTCAAATGGCAGACTCCAGGTTTTAAGGCGAAAGCAGGGACTGGTTTGTTAGGTTTTCCTGGGATCACCGGGCATGGGTACAGACACACAAATACAAATACACATAGAGTCTGCAGAAACAAAAGGCAGTTCATGAGAGGCTACGGGGTGTCATCATGGAAAAATTGTTGAAGAAAGATAGGTGACTGCCTAGGCCCCTATCTTGGCTGGATAACCTGAACTTCTCTGGTCTTCATTTTCCCCCAGTGGCAAAAGGAGGAAGTGGGATTAAAATAGTGATTTTTTCAAACTGCGACTTGAGGAACCCTGGGGGTTCCCCGGAGCCCTTACAATGACTTTTGTGGGTGAGAGGATGGGAGTGGAGTAGAGTGGGTTAGGCTGTAGACCACCCTGTTCCTTCCTGACTCAATACGAGCATCTCAGCTTTTATATAAATCTTCTGGGTAAGATTTCATTTGAACAAAAGAATCTGCCCTTAGAAAGGATTTGCAAGTAACTGGATTACATGGTCTTTGGGCTTCTTTTACGCTTTAAAATTCTGTACTTCTCTTCCTCTTTGGTTCCCAGGGGACAGTGGACTGTGATAGTCCTACACACTATGTTTTCCATTGTTGGGCACTGGCCTATCTTGTCACTGGTTTCTGAAATGTTACCAATGTTTCTTTCTGAACATATACATTCTTCTCAGTGGAGAGGTTTTTAGGGAAAATATGTTATTCTGATACTTTTTTTAGAAAAGAGTCTTTTGGGCTGGGTGCAGTGGTTTATGCGTGTAATCCTAGCACTTTGGGAGGCCAAGGTGGGCAGATCATGAGGTCAGGAGTTTGAGACCAGCCTGGCCAACATGGTGAAACCCCATCTCTACTAAAAATGCAACAATTAGCCAGGTGTGGTGGTGCATGCCTGTAATCCCAGCTACTCAGGAGGCTGAGGCAGCAGAATCGCTTGAACCCGGGAGGCGGAGGTTGCAGTGAGCCAAGATCGTGCCATTGCACTCCAACCCGGGCAACAGAATGAGACTCCATCTCAAAAAAATAAAAAATAAAAAATAAAAAAATTAAAATAAAAAAAGTAAAGAGTCTTTTGGAGAAATTATGTATTTTTTTTTCTGTACTCTCTTGGCTCAATTTTTTTTCCCCAGGGGCTGTGGCTGCCCAACTGACTCAATTATTTGAGTGTAAAAGTCTTCTGACAATGGATGTATAAGACCATGAACTCTGTCTCATGGTCCCAAATGTATAATATAGCATTTCTGGGTGCCTGTGTGTGAAATTACAGGCTTCTGGACCAGTGGATAAAAGGGATGATTAAGATAAACCCAAAATAAAAGAGGAATTTGACTCTAATTAAGTTTACCTATCACTTTAAACTTAAATTTGATTGGAGTGGAGATCTTGGATGATATTGAACACGAAGCATCTAAGAACTGCATTATGAGTGTTGAATGACAACAAGAATGGGGATTGGGGATGGAAGAGGAAGGTAAAAAAGGACTAGGGTGTGGGGAGGGGGGCAGAAGAAGGAATGAGACATTTTAGAACTCCCAGCCTATCCTGCTTCTGGTGTCCTGGCCATACAGCAATATTAAGTAACACTAATTGGGCTTATAATTGTAACATAGTGGCTAAGAAAACAGATTCTGGAAGGAGACTTCCTAAGTTTGACTCTCTGATCTGCCATTTGCTGTCTGGGTGGGTCTGGGAAGCCTGTTGAACATCTCTGCATCCCAGTTGCCTCATCTGTAAAATGGGGAAAAGGGATTACATTTCTTTTAGGGTGTGAATTAAATGAGTGAAAACTTGGGGAGTAGAGGGAGCCCTAACTAAGTGTGGCTTATCTACATTTTAACCTGTTACATTCTTTACATTAAATTTTCATACATTTTTGACAAGGAAGTTACTGATCATCTCTAATTTACAGATGAGGAAACTGAGGCACAGAGAGGTTAAGTAGAGAGGTTCATGGTTACACAGCTAAGTGGTAGAGCAAGTATTTTAGTCTAGGCTGCCTGCCTCTGGAGCCCATCCTCTTAACTGCTGTGCTAACCAGTTTCTGGGTGCTCCTGGGGCAGTTCTTTGGGAATAGGGAGGAGAGAATCACACCTAAAGAGCATCTATGATGTACCAAGTATTGTGCTAGGAGGACTCACCTGTATTTCCTTGGTTATTTTTCACAATTATCGTGGAAGGTAGCTATCACTACTTTCTTTTTTAAGACAGAGAAACAGAGGTGCCATGATTGCTGGGGCTCACCCAGTTGGTCAGTGGCCAAATCTGTGTTGAACTCAGGCCTGACCAATGTTAAAGGCAAGCTGTGGAAACAGCAGCTTAAGTTGGCCTCTCTTCTTTAGCTCTGGACTCACACCGGCCTAAAAGGTGGTCCATCCCTCTCTATTGGCTCAAGATTTCTAGGATTCCTGGTTATTGCTGGCACAATCTGTCTGTTAGTATACGGTGGAAATTCTGGTACCTCACTGAATCTGGTGCCTAGTATGGTTCTTGGGATCAAGAATGCACTCAATACTTACATGGATCGTAAAATCATGTGTCTTAAAGGGCATGCCATCTGACAGAGGCTGGAGGCTCCCATGCTATTCTTTTCACTACGTATAACAGGCTTCACATCTCAGCTGCTTTTCCTAGAACCTGCTCTTTAATCAAGGTCAACATTTCTTTGTCATTTATTTTTCCCCTCAACCTGCCATCTTCACTACCGACCCAAGAGGCAGCACAGGCTGAAAACAAAAATGAGTTAGAAAAACAAGTTTAGGTAAATTCATAGATAATGCCATTATAAGGAGAGATTTATAGTGTGATGGTGAAACGCACTGGCTTTGGATTAGACCCCTGTCACTATGATTCTCACTTACTATTTTTAGAAAAGAGTCTGTTGGAGAAAATGCAATTTTCTATGCTATATTGGCTCAAATATTTAAGAACAAAAAGATTTCTGTCAGTGGGTGTATATGACAACAAACTCCTAGCACCTGCCATCTGGGAGACATTAGATGAGCTATCAGCTTTTCAGGGTCACAATTTCCTCACCAGTGAAGTACCTACTATGATTCTTGGTGCATGGTAAGTTTCAATAAACGGCAGTTATTGCAATGGGCTATAGAGAGAGACACAGATATTGGTTGAGAGTCCCAATCTTTGGGCATTACCATAATAAGTAGGATAATGTTGCCCTTCCTCTTCCACAATGAATAGTCATAATAGCTACCATTTGCTGAGCATTTACTGGATGCCAAGAACTGTCTAGGCATGCTACAGGTATTAAGTCATTTAATCTTTATATCATTCCTCGGAGGTAGGTACCATTATTATCACCTAAAATTTACTGATGAGGAAACAGGGATAGAGAGTTGAAGTAACTTGCCCAATATCACATAGCACGTGGAACACAAAGCAGGACTGGAGCCTCGGCAGGATACACCAATACACCATATATGGAACCTATGCACCAGACTCCACAAGCTTTACCATTACTCTACCATTTGGTACCTCTCCAGGAGGCACAATCTAGGTTGAAGAGATACCAATTTTCTTAGACATCC
The DNA here is from genome assembly GCF_049350105.2 of Macaca mulatta. Taxonomy (NCBI): domain Eukaryota; kingdom Metazoa; phylum Chordata; class Mammalia; order Primates; family Cercopithecidae; genus Macaca; species Macaca mulatta. Next base: position 30,762,058 of record NC_133419.1, on the reverse strand, counting down.
CAAATTGCTGGTCGGATCCTTGAAAGCAAGGACAAGAGTTGTAAATATTTTGTCCCCCAAAATGCCTTGCACAGACTCGTGCAGAAGTAGGTGCTTAAGCAATTTTCATTGGTTGATTGTCAATTGGTTGATTGATTGGTCAGATTTCTTTCTTTGCTTTGTTTCCTCTTTGGGTGTTTTCCCCTCATCCTCCTACATCCAGCTCACTCTTTAGCTGTTCATGCTACCATCCTCCTCACCAGAAGCCACGATTCAATTGAGAGCAACAGTTAGATGGCTCCCTCAATAACCCTTCCTTGGCTATGAGCCTCAGGACAGTAAAAGTCTCTGTTATTTCCAGTACTGAAGGCACCCTGGAGGTTAAACAATGGCAAAGTCAATGGGGAATATTGTAATAGAAAATGACAGAATTTGATTTCATTAAAATCTGTAATAAAAATACGATTCTATAGTTATAGGTTTAATTATGATATGTTTGTGAAATAGTTGATGCAACTGCATGACTGCATTGCTGGTCTTTCTTCCTCCAGTAAAGACACTGGAAGTCAACCTATTAGAGGTTTCTATATTTTGGGTGAGCCCAGTGAATCTGAAGCCATAATGCCTCTACAAAGGCACAGATCTGAGAGGCACAGCCAAGGGGATCCTTCTCATAGGAAGGACTCCTGAAGACAGGATTTTCTTTAGATGTTTTCCTACCACACATAGGAAGTGGCAGCTCTGAGAGAGTTGTTTGGGATGGTAGTCTGAGGAATGGATGACTCCTGTGGCCAGCCTATACTGTTGTTAGAGGGTGGACTGGGCTAATGGTGCTGCCATTGGAATCTTGGGTAGTGAATGGGGCAGTCCCTCCTCATCAGGTTAATTAGCTTGATGAATCTGAGAACCATGCTAATGAACGTTATCAATAGATTATCAATCATACAATTATTAAACACTTACTCTTTCTGCAGGCAAGCAAACACTGGCCTTGCTGAGAGAACGTAACTTTCTGAACCTGTTTCCTCACCTGTCCAGTGTGAATGATCACACATGCAGTTTGATAATGTGTGTGACCACACACATTGGCTTCCATAGCTCTAGGCTAAACACCTCACTCCTGCCGATTGTCACCCATAGGCATGTCCTTGGCCAAAAGATGGGGGTGGAAGGATGTGAAGATGGAGCATTGGAGGTGAGAAGGGATGCTGGATCCAGGCAGATCAGCCGCATCAGTCAACCAAGTCTTAATGCTAAGATGTTGTTGGTTATAAGATACGTCATTGATTTAAACAATTGTCTTAGAGGAAATGCTATGTTAAATATGCAGATAGATAATCAAGCTTGTCTTGATTTCAGAAATGTTAAAATGTGAATTTGATAAATATAACAATAAAAAACCCAATAGGGCAGTATTTAATATCAATAAGAAGGATGTGAAAAAGAGTAAGACCTAGCTGTGGCCTTCAAGGAATAGAGATAACCTAACAGAGAATTCAAGAAGAAATATTTAGAAGCATTAATTAACTTCAAGCTAAATTTTGAGTTAGGGGCTGTAGGACTTCAGAGAAGAGGAGCTAATAGTGCTGGAGCAGCCGGAAAAAAATTTTCTGTAGGATTTGGTATTTGAGTTGGGTGATGAAGGATTGGGATGACCTGCTAGAAATTGATGCTTATTATGTGCCAAGCTCCATAGCTGTAGGAATAGGAGCTGTTATTATACCCATTTTACAGAAGAGAAAACAGGCTCAAAGAGCTTTAGTAATGTGCCCAAGGTCACACACCTAAGTAGCAGAGCTGGGATTCAAACCTAGGATAACCTAACTCAAAGCTCAGGCCCATTGGCCACTGTGTTCTGCAGTGTCTCGGGGGCTCTTTCAATCAAGAGGAAACCTGGCCGTGCATGGAAGGAGAAAATAGGCATGGACAGCCCATGACTGCTACTTCCTACTCATGGGAGAAGGAAGTCTTACATGTGTCACTATGTGGCAGTCCGGAGTAAGTTGTGAATCATGTGTCTGGAATATCAGCACCTATGAACAAGGGGACCTCTGACGGCTAATGGGGACCCCAATATTGAAAAGGCCTCTGATTTTGTCTGCTATTTGGGAACAAACTTGTGTGGGGCAGCAAAATGAGACTTCGTCACCAGCTTTGATTCTGCTCTTACTCTTGCCCATAAAAATGAAATATGACTCCTACATTTTTCTGGGAGTTATACTGTTGTGTCTGCCTGCCTTCCTTCCTTCCTTCCTTCCTTCCTTCCTTCCTTCCTTCCTTCCTTCCTTCCTTCCTTCCATCCTTCTTTCCTTCCTTCCTTCATTCCTTCCTTCCTCTCTCTTTTCTTTCTTTCTCTCTCTCTTTTTCTTTTTCTTTCTTTCTTTCTTTCTTTCTTTCTTTCTTTCTTTCTTTCTTTCTTTCTTTCTTTCTTTCTTTCTCTCTCTCTCTCTTTTCTTTTTTTCTCTTTCCTTTTTCTTTACTTTCCTTCCTTTCCCCTTCCCTTCCCTTCCCTTCCCTTCCCTTCCCTTCCCTTCCCTTCTCTTCCTTTCCCTTCCCTTCCTTCCTTGCCTTTCCTCGCCTTTCCTTGCCTTTTTGACAGAGTCTCACTCAGTCGCCCAGCCTGGAGTACAGTGTTGTGATTTTGGCTCACTGCAGCCTCTGCCTCCTGGGTTCAAGCAATTATCATGCCTCAGCCTCCTGAATAGCTGGGATTATAGGCTCACACCACCACGCCTGGCTAATTTTTGTATTTTTAGTAGAGACATGGTTTCACCATGTTGCCCAGGCTGGCTTCTAATTCCTGGCCTCATGTGGTCTGCCCTTCTCAGCTTCCCAAAGTGCTGGGATTACAGGTGTGAGCCACCGCGCCTGGCCAGTACTGTTGTGTCTTATGGATACTTGCTTGATTTTTTAATTCCATCAACTCTGAAATAATCTTGTTTTTTTTTGTTGTTGTTGTTGTTTTGTTTTTTTGTTTTAACCATGTCTTTGCAATCTTTTGCCATCTCCCACAGTTTCATTTGCCATTAAAAACTTTACATGTCCAAATTACACACTGAAATTTCCCGAGTTTGATTCTGTTTGGGAACTTGCTTAGAGAAACAGTCTCTGTTGCAAACACAGAACAGTATAAGAATTTAGGTATTATGCTTTTACAAAACTATTATGAAGTTTTCTGATGTGTCACTTTATTACAGAGTTTAACATCATATCTCAACAGAAACCCAATGATTCTGGTACTGACAAATCTGAAGGGAGAGGCCTCAAAATTGGGAAGCTGCCAAGACTCACCGACAGGTTCCTGTCAACGTGGACTCACTTGTACCCCAAGCCTGTAGGCCTAAGTGGACTCCCCTTAGAACTTGTCTATCCTTAAGGTGAATGTCTGGGATTGGAAATTTTGGAAATTATTGTGAAGCAATTGGAATTAAAGTGAAGACAGGTGTCTTCAATGTCCTGGACATCACTCCTACCCACATCCCTGTTCATGAAACTATGTTTTAATTCTTTCTCAGCATGTGAAGGGAGATGGGCAGGATTCTGTTTCATGTTGCGTGAACAGTGATAGCTCTCTGGTTCCAAAGAACCAGTGAGATGTGGAACTTGGCTGAATATTTTTGAGTGATGCAATAATTTAAAAAGATATCCATGGTTTTGCAAAGAACATAAGCCATATAAGAAGGCAGTTAAAGAAAAACCAGTAACAGAAAGAACACTGGAATTTGAGTCTAATTGATGTGGGTTCAAATCTCATTTCTATCCTGTGGTAGCCAAGTTACTTATCTCCTTGAGACATGGTTTCATCATCTGAAAATAGTCACTTCATACAGTTTTGGTGACAATTAAATGAGATAACATAATATACGTAATATATGAAGCACTTAGCCCAGTGTCTGGCATATATTAAATACTCAATAAATAATTATTACTGTGATGTCTCCATTTCTAAATTAGCAAAATGGAAATAATATTAACTACTCACTAGATCAATTAAAATAATAAAGGTATATGTATCTGGCACATGGTAGATATTCATCCATCCATTTGTTCATTTTCAGTTTATCTGGAATCCATCAAAAGTTTGCAAACTCTGGGAGTTAGGAGAAGGCCACTATATTTGGCCAACAGTCCTCTTTTATCTTAAATGGAGCAGTAGTTTTATAAAATGTTTATTTCCTTACCTAAACTGTTTTTTCCCCCCCTGGGCCCTAATGTGCCCTTCTGGGAGCAAAGAAGCTCCAGGAATTCCAGCAAATCACTGCAGAGTGGCCAACAGGTGTGACATCAGAAGTCCTAATAGTGGGGCTTTGGTGAGTTGGCCTTTTTGCAGTGCCCAAGGGAGAATGGATGCTATCTACCTCTATGGGAAGGAAGCAGACACTTGGTGTTTCTGGTTTTCAGGCTGTATCCACTCCAGGCTTCAGCTGTCATTTTGGGCCAAGTTAAAGGCAGAGGGCAGATTTTGCACAAGGCCCTTTGAAGTGGGGAATAATTTGGGTCACGTATTCCAGCCAGGGTGAGCAGCAAGTTGCATAGTCAGTCAGCAGAAAAAGGCTGTATGTGGAGAGGGCTGGTCCAGGCACTAATGCTTCAGGTAGATTGCTAGGAAGGGCAGAGGCAACCAGGCTGGCTGTGCCTGTTCTACAGACTCTAGGCAGTTTCTTGGCCTTCAGCTTCACTGTAGGGGGGGAACCTAGCCTCCGAGTGTTACTGGATACCTACGTCCCCACTGATGCCTGATCAAGTTTAAATCAAACCTGCAGTTCTGGGCCTTGCAAGTTCATTTCTCCTACCCAGTGTTGAGTGAATTGACTGCAGGCCAGACAAAACAATATTCAGGAGGAGCCCTACCCGTTCAAGATACTTTGCAACTGACACACATTTTGAAGGTGATGGACGTTTAAGACAAACCACGATAGGTCTGGAGATAAGATTTGAAAATCTGGCTGACAGCCGCCACGGACGGCACCTGCAGGTGGAGTTTGCAACTAGGAACTCTATAGACTCTAGCTAATTATTGTACAGATATGGAAAAGCCTCTTTTTTGGGAAAAGGGTGATGACAAATCCGAGGTATAGTGGATAAAACAGGCACAATTTCAAGTCCAGCTGAATAAACCTGGGCAAACAGACACACACATGCATGTGTGCATGCTGTCAGTGCTACCACACACACTCCCATCCCTCATGTATAGAGCTCACCTAGTACCTAGACATACCCCTATGTCCACCACACTCTCCCCACAGACACCTTGTCCTCTCCATCGTACAGATCAACCACACACAGCACAGACCCCTCCCCCTTCTCCCATGCAAACATTATACACACAGCCATCAGATAAACACAGTCCCCTTAGGAAGCTGATTAATAAAACTATTTTATCTATAATTACACTTGACTGATAATAATGTCCTCAGAGCCTGCATGGTTAGATTGGCTCAGATTGTAACATACAGATTACGGCTGAACTCCCTTTGAACTCTGGCCACATTGCTGGTCTCTCCAGCTCAGAGATTACAAATGGCTTTAGGTGGATTCACCCCACGGAACCAAGAAGGTAAGTAGAATTCCAGCTCTCCTTGCTTTTGTTTTCTCTCCAAGCCTGTACAGATGATGCGATCTCTGAAAATACATGGCCAAATACAGGAGGAAGGCCGAAATCAAATAACCTCCTCCAACCCACCCTTGCGTATCCTGGTGGGTCACCTTGCAAACCAGTGTCAACCTCAGATTCCATAGAGGAATTTGCCCGGAATGCTGTCTTGAAGATTGACACTTGAAAATAATCAGTTTAATTTCTGGGTCTTGGGCTCTTGGGGACGAGCTCCAGTGAGCCATAATTAACTCTTTAAAGTCTTCACCGTGTGCTGCAAATAGTAAAATATCTTATTCTTTATGATGTAATGCTGAATGGAGGCAGCAAGGAGGCTTTTCAGGCTAATTACATGTTGGAACGAGGTTAATGACATGCCGGAGATTCTTTGCATGGCTACCCTGACATTGACAAGTCACTCGGTAACATGCTAGGGCTAAAGACAGCGACTGCTTTTAAAGAAGGCAGGGGGGCTGGAAACTCAGCTAGACAGGCCCCTAATCTAGCCCCTCCCCTATCTGCCGTCCCCCGCCCCGACCCTACTTCCCATTTTTTGGGAATTAAGAAATCTTGGTTTTAAACTGGCATTCAATACCAAGGGCCTGGAGACTTGAATCGGCATCCTCGTGGGTCTCAGCTCTATCTTACGCTTTTTACAGCAGCTGAATTTAGCCAAGGATGCAAACAAAAGCCCACTATCTAAGGGGATGTTTTTGGGCTGAGCAGAAGGCCTGTCTGTACAAACAAGCAAGGTATGCATCAATATGAATGACTGGATCTCAGTAAAATGCCCAAGACACAGGAATGAGTTCTGATTCCAGCCAGCTGAAGAGCTCACATTCTGGTCCCCATTCTGCATGTGGGCACACTGGCACCTCAAAATCATGCAAGGAGATCTGACATCCGTTTCCATTCTTCTACCTGGGGCCAGGTTGTATGTTAGCCACATGCAGAGCTGTCTCCAAGAGACTCCAGCCCAAGCTCCAGTGTGCTGTGCACAGCTTTGTGACTCCCGACTTTCTCTATCTGGATGAAATTGGGTAAAAGTAAAAATGCATCTCACAGGCAGACTAAATAGGACAAAGTAGCTATGAAGGATGGTCCTGCTTCCTAGGGAGGGTTGTCTCACCCCTTAGGAGGGCGTTGGGGGCTGACTTGCAGGCTAAGTGTAAGGAAAAGGGCCTTAGTTTCCTTGGCACTTGCTAGGGCAGCCATCTCTTTTTCCTCCCTGGCAGATGGGCTGGGGCAAGGGCAGCTTTGCCCGCTGGACCCCAGCATTTCCTCTCCCCCCAGGTACCCTTTCGTCTCCCTGCACACTCAGATCCACACAGCACCCACCTCAGCTCATTCGTCCCACCAGGCTGGGCTGGACTCGGGTCCTCCAATGTTGTCATCACCCAGCCCTGCGAGGGCCCCGGCTGGATCGGCCCCTCCTCCTCAGTGAGAAGGACACCGCATGGCTGCCTCCAGGCAGGGGATGCCACCCCTGAGTGTCCTGACCCTGAGCAGCCTCCCAGGCGCAGCAGAGTCCTGGAGTGGCAGCTGACAGGTGGCTCTTCCACCTCCACAATGCCCAGGGGTCAGCAGAAGATTAGGCAAGTCCTTCGTTTTGTCATGAGCTACCACGGAGGGAGACAGCCAGAAAGAGACTCTTGCTCTGCCGTGAGTGGCTGAAGTCTCCGCGTGCCGCTGATGGGTCTGTGGTCTCCAGTGGAGGGAAGGTGTGCAGCGTCTGGAGGAGCCAGAAAGAAATGTGTCAGACAGGGCTTGTCAGCACCTCAGCACCCTGCCAAATAGTAATTATCAGAGCCTCGTGCCACTCGGGAGAGGGAGGGCAATATTTGTATCCCCATTTTATAGAAGGGCAAGTGGAGGCCCAGGGAGGTCAGACAACCACTTTAGCCAGTCAGTCAGAGGCTAAACTTGGCCCTGAGCGGGGCTGACTCAGAAGTTACCACTGGAGCTTGGGTGAAGCCAGGCCTGCGGGGACAGCCACAGGCACCTCTGTCCCATGAAACTGTGGGATCCAACCCCTGCCCTCCTTGGGTCTGTGCAGAAGGCACTGAGGTGGCTCCCTTCTCTCTGCTGGCTGCGTCTCCCCCATATCCCTTCCCTGACTCTATTTTATTTTTTACTTTTTGAGACAGAGTCTCGCTCTGTCACCCAGGCTGGAGTGCAGTGGTGTGATCTCCACTCACTGCAAGCTCCGCCTCCCAGGTTCACGCCATTCTCCTGCCTCAGCCTCCCGAGCAGCTGGGACTACAGGTGCCCACCACCATACCTGGCTAATTTTTTGTATTTTTAGTAGAGATGGGGTTTCACCGTGTTAACCAGGATGGTCTTGATCTCCTGACCTCGTGATCCACCCGCCTCAGCCTCCCAAAGTGCTGGGATTACAGGCGTGAGCCACTGCACCTGGCCTCCTGACTCTATTTTTTATTCTGGCCCACCTGACATTTGTCTAGAGCCCAGTATCCCTCCCTGGGAACATGAGCGTCCTGAAATGCCTTGAAAAGAAAAATTTCCTTGGACAGCTAAGTTAGGAGATGCTGACCTCTATATTCTCAACCTCGGGTTCACAAAGCGTATCAGCTTATTAAAAGCTCTAAGAAGCCTTTCAGTAAAGAAACCTGTTTAATTTTGCTTAGCCCAGCATTTTCCAAACTTATTTAGGCAACTCTTTCTTGTAACACCCATTAGCATACCACCCAGCTAGTGTTCTACCAGACGCACATTGGGAAATCCTCATTGAGATAGTCCACTCCCCAAGAGAAGGGACTGTGCCTGTTTCACCAGCCAGCATGTTCCCTGCACCACCCACTTGTGGCAGGCTCGGTATGTTGGGCAGATCTGAGCAGCGCCTTCATTTCCCTAGTTTCTCAGGCATGATGCTTGAGGTCCTCTTGAACACTCATTCCCCAAGCCCTTGCATGAAACCAGCCACCGTGTCACATTGACTGTGATGTTTCTTTCATATTTATCCCTCTTTTCTTACAGTCAGTGTCAGATTATCTACCACCTCCACAGAGAGGTCTTTCCTCACCACCCTCTCTAAAATAGCACCTCCTGTCAGGGTGGCCATGTTGCTCAACCCCAAGGGTACCATTTCCATAGACCACAATGCAATGGGTGCTTTTTGGAATTGCGCACATTGGATGACTGCCTTCATCGTTCTCAGTGCCCCAATTTCACTTTCGTTTTCTTCACGGTACATTCCACTATTTGACATTGTATTTGCTTATATATTTATTTGCTTATTGATCGTCTTCTGGACATCAACTAGTTGCCATGTAGGCTGTTCACTACATATAGGGATAGGTCAGTTATTGCCTTGTGTCTTTCTGTTTCATTCCTGAATCCACACCTGGATTGCAAATCCCATGCACCTGATAAGGGAACGGAGGCAGAAGTGCACACTGAGCTCTGCCTTCCAGGCTGAGCATTCCATAAAAAGGAATTCACTTGATCCACTTTGCACAAGGGGCATATCTACTTGTCCAACTGCACAGCTGTGAGCTATGTCTGCCCAGAGGAAGACCCTCTGTCTAATTTACACGGAGGCACCAGGTGGGCTAGCTTCATGATCTCTTCTATAGAAGGTAAGCTCTACGAGTTGGGTGACGGTTTATTAACTTCACCAAAACACTTTTGAGAATAAATACGGCACTATTTAATAGTTATGTAGGGCCAACAAACAGAAATTGGGACTGTCCTAGGCAAACTAGAACATGTTTTTGCCCTGTCCGTGTGGAGTGGACTTTGTTTTGGTTTTTACACTATCCTCATTGTCTAGAACAGTACCTGGCACATCATGTTTGCAGCTTACTAATTGAGGGAATGACTCCCATTATATTCCCCAAACTGAGCTCCCTGTTTCAAGCCCCTCCCCTTTGCCAGTCTACACTGTCAGGTTAATCCTAACATATCACTGTGTATGCATAAACCTCCCACTCCGGCATTTTTAAAACTTCCCATTTTCTGCAGCTCTCTTTCCCAGAGTGTTATCAGGGAAGCACTAAATCCAGACTGACATATTAAAAAAAAAAAAAAAAAAAAGGGAAAAGGGACTGGGTATGGTGGCTTACTCCTATAATCCCAGCACTTTGGGAGTCTGAGGGGAGTGGATTGCCTGAACCCAGGAGTTCGAGACCAGCCTTGGCAATGTGAGGAAACCCTGTCTCTACTAAAAACACAAAAATTAGCTTGGCGTGGTGGTGTGTGCCTGTATTCCCAGCTACTTGGGAGGCTGAGGCACTAAAATCCTTTGAAAATCCAGGAGCAGAGGTTGCAGTGAGCTGAGATCATGCCACTGCCCTTCACACTGGATGACAGAGTGAGACTTGGTCTCAAAAAAAAAAAAAAAAAAAAAAAAAAAAGGTGCTATGGATTAATACTTGGGCACACTTGGATATCCACAATGATATGGTAAATGTGTATGAAAGAACTATGGAAAAAAAATTTGTTAAACTTTGTTTAGCCCAGTGTTCCCAAAATGTCCTTAAGATGACATTCCTCTTTTTGACCTAGTACATCCCATGGAGCTGGATGGGAATACTCTTCAGTTGGCCAAAGTCCTTAGTTTGATATTCAAAGGCAGTAGCAGTTGAGCCCACATATTTCTCCATCCTGAGCTCCTGCAAGTGCCCCTGCAAGAGTCCTTGGTCCCTTCACACATTCAATGAGTATCTTCTGAGCAGAAGATGGCCCAGGTGCTGGGAGCACTGTGGGGAATGCAATAGACAAGGTCTCTGTCTTGGTGGAGCTCATAGTCTAGATGACCAGGAAGAAAAGCAAAGTCTCTGTTTTAGCTGGACTTGTTGGGGAAGCTTTCTCTGAAGAGGTGACCTTTGGGCAGGAGCCTGAATGACCTTGGTGTTAGCTAAATTGATTTGCTGTCTATTCCTAGAAGACACCCCATGCATTCCTGTCTGTTTCTGAGCTTTAGGTCACACTCTCCTTGAGGTCTGAATTCTTCTCTCCATTTTCCTCCACTCATCTTATTTTATTCTATTATTTATTTATTTTGAGATGGGGTTTCACTCTTGTTGCCCAGGCTGGAGTGCAATGGCACGATCTTGGCTCACTGCAACCTCTGCCTCCTGGGTTCAAGTGATTCTCCTGCCTTAGCCTCGCGAGTAGCTGGGATAAAGGTGCCTGCCACCATGCTCAGCTAATTTTTTGTATTTTTAGTAGACATGGGGTTTCAGTATGTTGGCCAGGCTGGTCTTGAACTCCTGACCTCAGGTGATCCACCCGCCTCAGCCTCCCAAAGTGCTGGGATTACAGGTGTGAGCCACAATGCCTGGCCCATTTTATTTTATTTTTATTTTTGTATTTCTTTTTTTTTTTTTTTTTTGAGACGGAGTCTCTCTCTGTCGCCCAGGCTGGAGTGCAGCGGCGCGATCTCGGCTCACTGCAAGCTCCGCCTCTTGGGTTCACGCCATTCTCCTGCCTCAGCCTCCCGAGTAGCTGGGACTACAGGCGCCCACAACCGCGCCCGGCTAATTTTTTGTATTTTTAGTAGAGATGGGGTTTCACCGTGGTCTCGATCTCCTGACCTTGTGATCCGCCCGCCTCGGCCTCCCAAAGTGCTGGGATTACAGGTGTGAGCCACCGCGCCCGGCTATTTTTGTATTTCAATAGGGTTTTGGGGAACAGGTGGTGTTTGGTTACATGGATAAGTACTTTAGTGGTGATTTCTGAGACTCTGGTGCACCTGTCACTCCCCTCCACTCATCTAAGTCTTATTCCCACACAGCCCCATGGTCTTCTTTAGTCTAACGTTCCCAGCAGCTTTCCTGGAGCCCTCATGGTCTCCACCGACATCTCAATTACTCCAAAACATTGAGTGCATCACATTTTTGGCTCTTAGCTCAGGCCACCTGGCTTGTCTTGTGTCTCTTTTTTTTCGTACATTCCATGAATCCCATTCCCTGAATCCACATCTGGGTTGCAAAACCCTACAAGCATTAGGAGCCCAATCCATTTCTGTTTGTTAATAATGAAGAGATATTCTTCACCAAGGCTAGATGAGGAACGGCAAATGGCTTTTATCTCACATGTCAAATTGGACCAATGGCCATGGATGCCCAAGGAGCTGTGTTTAGAAGGCTCTTGTTGCTGTGTGTAAAGATTGTCACAACCAGTTCGCAATGTGCGTGTGTGTGCATGTGTGTATGTGGCAGGCGGAGCACAGTTGCGTCAATTCATCATTCTTAAACTAGACCCTGTAGAGATTCAGTGCTATTTGCTTAAATGGGATTAAGGGGTATGTAGCGTAGAAGGGGTTCTCAGGTGGGAGACTAGGTAATAAATCTCACTCTCAGATGCTCAGCCCCTGGCTCTGGTGCTCAGCAATGTTCCCAGTGCCAGAAGGGAGAAGAGCAAAATGACAAGAGATCCTGTCTTAAAACATCAGTATTGCCGGGCATGGTGGCTCAAGCCTGTAATCCTAGCACTTTGGGAGGCCGAGACGGGTGGATCACGAGGTCAGGAGATCGAGACCATCCTGGCTAACATGGTGAAACCCCGTCTCTACTAAAAAATACAAAAAACTAGCCGGGCGAGGTGGCGGGCGCCTGTAGTCCCAGCTACTTGGGAGGCTGAGGCAGGAGAATGGCGTGAACCCGGGAGGCGGAGCTTGCAGTGAGCTGAGATCCGGCCACTGTACTCCAGCCTGGGCGACAGAGCGAGACTCTGTCTCAAAAAAACAAACAAACAAACAAACAAACAAAACATCAGTATCTGGCTTCACGTTGCTGTGAAGTGGCTGCAGAAATGAAACTGGGCAGGAGGGCACCGAGAGTGAGAATTCTTCATGTATTTACCCTCTTTGGATGGAGACAGACCAATAAAACTGAAACCCCCTCCTGTGCTATAATATTGGACTCTAGGAAAGTGTTAGCTTCCTAGCTTTAAAAGGAGAAGAAAGTATCTTTTTTGGCATCTGAAAACAGTAGTAATAAAAAATAACAAAGAACAATTAAACAGGAAAGAAGCCACTTATAATTTCTCACCCTGAACACAGTGCCTACTCTGGGCAGTTTATTCATTCTTTCAACAAATATTTACTTTGTGTCTATCATGAGCCAGGCAGTGGGGATTCCAGCTAAAATCATGTGGGAACTAGTGAGTCCTTAAAAGGAAAACATGAAGTTTCTTTTTGTTGATTATAAGGTGAATTGGGCTGAAAGATGGATCCTCAAAAGATCTGTCCATGTCCTAATCCCCTGGAACCTGTGAATATTACATTATGTGGTCAGGAGTAAGTAAGATGTGTTTAAATTCAGGATCTTGAGAAAAAGAATTTATCCTGGATGATATGGGTGGGTCCTAAACGCAGTCACATGTATCTTTATAAGAGTGAGGCAGAGGGAGTTTAGAGACAGACCCTTGGAAGAAGAGAAGGTGAGGAGAAGCCATATGATGTGGAGGTAGAGATTGGAGTATGTGGACACAAGCCAAGGAATGCTGGCAGCCACCAGAAACGGAAGAGGCAAGGAAGGGGCTCCCAGCTAGAGACTTTGGAGGGATCATGGCCATGTTGATATCTTGTTTTGGGACTTCTGGCCTCCAGAACTGTGAGAAAATAAATTTCTGTTTTTGTAAGCCACTAAATTTGTGATAATTTGTTATGGAAGCCCTGGGAATCTAACACAAAAAATGCAGACAAGGCCAAAGAAGACAAGAAAAGTCACAGTAATTCTGCTTCATATAGTGAAGGTTCACACACATGCACACTCACATTCACACACGCACAATGGGATTATTCTGAATACCTTTCCATGCCTTTTTGCTCTTCACCCTAATTGTAACAGCTTCCAGGCTATTCTGTTGTATCAGTGTGTTTCCATTTATTTAACAAATTTCTTAGTGTTAGATGTTTAGGTTGCTTCGACTTTCCACTATTACAAGCAACACTGCACCATCTTTTCCATGATAGCTCCTGGGGGCAGGGTGGGGTAGGAGTACAGGGTGAACCTCCCAAAGCCCAGCCGGTGAGCCTCCCAAACCCAGCCAGTGAACAGTGATGGATGAGTCTCTGGGGTTGGGGTGGAGGTGGTGGGCAGGCAAGGCCAAGCTCATTAGCATGACAGAGGGGTTTCAAACCCCACAACAATATCTATTTTAAAAAATTAATAGGATCAAGGAAATATTTATGTCCCAAAGGAGCAGAGCAATAGGGTGTTTTCAGCTTTGGATCCAGAGGAAGATAGGTGATGCAGTGAATGTAGATTTGTGGATATGCGATGGTGTTGCTTGGAATAAACATTGGTTAGAAGCTGCCTGTTGCTTCAGCCCTGCCCCACCCTATGGGAAGAAAAACTAACAAAGCCATTCCCTGCAAGAAACACATTCGTCGTCCAAGGGGCCATGGGTGATGATGATGTGGCCTTCAGAGGAATTTAGAACTGTCATCAAATGCTCCATAGGAAAGAATATGCATTACTTTTGTAGTCAGGAAAAAGACAGTTTGTGTTTTGTTTGCACACAGATACTGTCTTGTGTGTTATTATGCCTCCATATTTCCAGTTGGCAGAGGGGTGGCCTGAGTTGGAGGAGGGAACAACAAATGGACTTGAACTTGAAAAGAAATGGTCGGCAAACAAAATTTGGACACATGCTACAACATGCATGAACCTTGAAGACATTACGCTAAGTGAAAAAGGCAGCCACAAAAAGCAAATACTGTATGATTACACCTATATGAGATGCTGAGAAGAGTCGAAATAGAGAATAGAATGGTCGTTGCTGGTGTGGGATAGTGGAGGAGGAATGTGATGGCAGGGGGTGTTGGTGTTGTTTAATAGATACACAGTGTCAGTTTGGGATGATTAAAATGTTCTAGAGAGGGGTGGTGGTGATGGTTGCACAGCATTGTGAATATACGCCATGTTGCTGAAGTGCATACCTAAGAAGGGTTAACATGGAAAATTGTGCATTATATATGTTTTATCACAATTAAAAAAGAAAAAAGGAAATGGTCAGAGCTCATCTAGGAATCCCAGACCAGAAGATGGGAAAAAAACATGAGATAATAGCAAGAGCCACATGGCCATGTAGACAGGAAAAACAGAGCAATGACTCACCTTTATGTGCTAAGTGTTTTATATATTTATTCAATGAATCTCATAACAACTCCATGAGGCAGATCATTGTTTTCCCTACTTTATGAGGGGGGAACTGAGCTTTAGTGAGGTCTAGTAGCTTCCCAAGGTGGCATTGAGCAGAGCTGGAATTCAAACCCAGGTCTGCTATGTCCAAAATCTGCTTTCATGACATTTATAAATGTCCTTTTCTACTACAGGATGTGCTTTGTGTATTTGTTTCACCCAATCCACTGGGTCAATTTGTTATTATTATCCCATTTTACAGATGAAGAAACTAAGACTTAAATAAAGATTAGGAGATTTCCCTAACTGCACATAGTTAATGAGTAGTAGAGTCTGTATCTGAACCGAGGCTTGCCTGGATTTGAAACCCATGTGAGGTTTTTCTATGATTTGCTGGCTTAGACCAAGCTTCAAGATAGTGTCTCAAGCATACTCTTTTCAGTCTGGCTCTCTGCCATACCAGGAGCAGGGAGATTATTTGCTGGAATTCTCTTGTATTATAGTTTGATGTTTTTTTTGGGATGTGGAGTCTCACTCTATTGCCTAGGCTGGAGTGCAGTTGTGTGATTACCGCTCACTGCAGCCTCAACCTCCAGAGCTCAAGCAATCCTCCCACCCCAGCCTCCCAAGTAGCTGGAACCACAGACAGGCACCACCAAGACTAGCTAATTTATTTTTATATTTTGTAGAGATGGAGTCTTGCCATGATGTCCAGGCAGGTCTCAAACTCTTGGGCTCAAATGGCGTCCCCCACTTGGATACCCAAAGTGCTGAGATTACAGTTGTGAACCATCATGCCTGACCTATAGTTTGATGTTTTAAGATGGTCTCTGGCTTATAGGGTCTCTTCTTCAACTTCTTAGAAGTCATTCAAGTCCTTGCCTTAGAAGGCAAGTCCTGCCTTCATTGATTTTCTGAGGACTCCTGACTCCAAAACAATCTTTACTTGAGAAATAAGTGCTCCCTGAGACATTGCATTACAAGGATCTATTGACTCATCTGTCTTGTTTACCAGGTTGTAAGTTCTAAGAGGGTGTAGGTTCTGCCTGATTTATCTCAATGCCTAGCAGTATGCTCGACTCATAGGAAGGAATCATTAAATAGTTGTCGAGAGAATGAATAAGCCAGAGGGACAAATAAAAGCTTCTTTATTAACGCTTCAAGATGAGCCTTCTCTGGTTCAAAAATGAAATGATCCAGGAAGAACACCAGTCAGCTTTTCCTCTGATCTTGGTGTTCACCTCTATTGGTCTGAGAGCTATTGATTGGGCCCCTGCTGGGTGGGCTGGAGAAACAGAAATAATAGGTTCAGGCCAGGAGCAGTGGCTCATGCCTGTAATCCCAGCACTTTGGGAGGCCGAGGCAGGTGGATTGTTTGAGGTCAGGAGTTTGAGACCAGCCTGGCCAACATGGTGAAACCCTGTCTCTATATACAAATACAAAATTAGCCAGGCATGGAGGTTCACGCCTGTAACTCTAGCTACACAGGTGGCGGAGGCAGGAGAATCCCTTGAACCCGGGAGGTGGAGGTTGCAGTGAGTTGAGATCCCACCACTGCACTCTAGCCTGGGTGACAGAGTCAGTGAGACTCCATTTCAAAAAAAGAAAAAAAAGAAAGAAAATAAACAATGGGTTCAACCCCTGTTTTTAAAGAGATTTATGGTCTAGACGGGTGAAGCAAAATTATACACGAATCCTGTAAACAGTGTCCTGTTGAGTCTGTTGAGTGTCCTGAAGAGAGGTGAAATTTCTGGAGAAAAACACGAACAGAGACATAGTGAAGTTGTTAAGACCCCCAGGCCTTAGCATCTAGGGTGCCTACTGGCTTTGTGGCCCTGGAAGATTACCTAAATCCCCTTACTCAGTTTCCTCATGTGGAGAAAAAAAGGGGGGCTTAGTAGATTGAGTCACATGCCTCCCAAAAGATGTTGAAGTTCTAACCGTCAGTACCTGTGAATGTGAAACAGGGTCTTTGCAGATGATCAAGTTAAGGTGGAGTCCTTAAGGTGAGTTCTAATCCAATATCAGTGTTGTCCTTAAAAAAGGGGAAATTTGGAAACAGAGACAGAGAGAAGACGAAGTGAAGACACAGGGAGAAGGTGGTCATCTCCAAGCCAAGGAAGGCCTAGGGCTTGGGGAGTGGCCTGGAACAGACTTTCCCTCACAGCCTTCAGGAGGAACCAGCCAGACTGATACCTTGACTTTGGACTTCTTGCCTCCAGAACAGCAAGAGAATAAATGACTGCTGTTTAAGCTACCTAGTTTTTATGGGTCTTCGTTATGGCAGCCTTAGCCATCAAATGCAGGGGGCAATAACCGTACTTATTTCCTGGAGATGTGAGGATCTGGGAGATGATGTAAGAGTCCAGCACCATCATTGGCCCCTGTATGTCCTTGACAGTGGGGACAGGATGACTACTTTTGATCTTAGGGAATCAGGCAAGGCCTCACAGAAGTGTTTGCATTTGGATTGAGGCATGAAGGCTGGGTAGGGTGTCAGGATTGGGCGGATGCAGAGGAGGGCTTCATCACACTGTCATTTGCAATGCCATCTTGGTCCCAGAGAGGACATAGGCCCAGAGGCAAGTAGCCACTGGGTGATGCAGGGGATCTCAGTAATTTTTACCTGGCCGGTATTCCTTTTCTCTTCTTCTGGCAACAGACACTCATTTTTCCCTTATCAAAGCCACTTCCAATCACTTCTTGGCCCTCCCTAGGCTGGCCAATGAGAGTTCTCCAATTTCCTGGGTCTCATGATGGGCCCAGAAGGGAGCATATGCCCCATCCAGGCCAACCCGAGTTCTCACTAGGGACAGATAGAGGTCCTGAGAAAAGGAGGGTTTCTCTTCCTCTGGGAGAAGAAACAGGGAGGACAATAAACTTGGTGATTCTCAGGGACATTTTCCCTGACTACCTGGAGGAAGCTATCATCAGATGAGGGAAGGAGGCTAATGTGCAAAGAGAAGTAAATCTGAGAGAAGGAGAGTGATGGAGATGTGGAGATGTGGAGATGGATGAATGGAGAGAGGGTGAGAGATTGAGAGGGAGATTGAGAGAGAGAGAGAGAGTTTTCTGGTCTCTACTTATAAGGGCACTAATCCCATCATGAGGGCCCCACCTTCATGACCTCATCTAAATCTAGTTACCTCAAGTCCCATCTCCAAATACCATCACGCTGGAAGTCAGGGTTTCAATATTTGAGTTTTGGGGAACACAATTCAGTCCATAGCAGGGATGTATTAAGCTTACAGAATTCACTGTGACAGTGCCTTTGCAAACTGGTTTTGACTACATGTTCATATAAAATCTATTTATTGATTGAAACCTAGTGATGAATTCTGCCCTTTTTTTGAACACTCAAAATGTATGCCCAGAACAGTGCCTGGCACATAGTAGACATCCAATAAGTAGTTGGCGAATACATGATTGGATTATTTGGAGTGGACTCTATTTTCTGTCTCCTTCAACATTCTGGCTTTGCTGGACTTCTCCTTTTAGTTCCACACTCTGTCTCTCAAATCCTGTGCACATGATAGTCCCCCTTCCAGGAACCCTCTGCGTCCACCTAAAAAATATTAATTGAGTGCTTTTTATGTGCTGGGCACTTGCATAGGTACTGGGGATACCACAGTGACAGAGACAAATTTCCACCCTCATGGAGCTTATATCCTGGTAGGGTTAGAAAGACAATAAAGAAAAATAAATGCATGAACTATATGCTATGTTAGATGAAAAAAAAAAAGAGATATAGAGAAAGCTAAAGCCAGGAAGGGGGATGGGGTATGTGGGTAGGTGGGGGCCAGTTGTGAGAATTTTAATAAGAAGGTGACAGTTGGCCGGGCGCGGTGGCTCACCCCTGTAATCCCAGCACTTTGGGAGGCTGGGGCGGGCGGATCACGAGGTCCGGAGATCCAGACCATCCCGGCCAACATGGTGAAACCCCGTCTCTACTAAAAATACAAAAAATTAGCAAGGCATGTTGGCGGGATTCTGTAGTCCCAGTTGCTTGGGAGGCTGAGGCGGGAGAATGGCGTGAACCCGGGAGGTGGAGCTTGCAGTGAGCCGAGATCGCGCCACTGCACTCCAGCCTGGGAGATAGCGAGACTCCGTCTCAAAAAAAAAAAAAAAAAAAAAAAAAAAAAAAAAAAAGAAGGTGATAGCTGACCAGTAACTCCCATTCATCTTTCAGGTCCTCCTTGAACCCCAAGACAAGGTGAATCCTCCCTGTTTCAGGTTCCATGGTATATTCATTTCCTTTGTCATTACAATCATTATAGCTGCAATTACCCTACAAAAACTGTCTTTCCTGCTGGACTGGAGCTTCACAAGACCAGGGACCATGTCATCTTGTTTATCACTCTATCCTAGCACCTGGGACTGTGCCTTGTCCATGTAAGTGACACTCTACAAATATTTACTGAGTGAACAGATAAGTGAAAAATGGAGATTACTTTAAAAAATATCCTGTTTCCCTACTTACTATGTGTACACAGAGGGGGAATTTGCAATATAAATAATCTCCACTATGTTTCTTTGGTTGTACATATTAGGAAATTTGGAAAGCAGAGTGTCAAATAAACAATGAGCCCAACATTATTGTAGTGCAGGGCTTCTTAAAGTGGAATGTGCACACTAGTCGCTGGCAGATTGTATTTTTCTCTTTCTTTTCTTTTCTTTTCTTTTCTTTTTTTGGAGATGGAGTCTTGCTCTGTAGCCAGGCTGGAGTGCAGTGGTGTGATCTCGGCTCACTGCAACGTCTGCCTCCCGGGTTCAAGCAATTCTCCTACCCCAGCCTCCTGAGTAGCTGGGACTACAGAGACATGCCACCACGCCAGCTAATTTTTGTATTTTTAGTAGAGATGGGGTTTCACCATGTTGGCCAGGATGGTCTCCATCTCTTGAGCTCATGATCCGCCCACCTCGGTCTCCCAAAGTGCTGGGACAGATTGTATTTTTCAAAGATGGCTGCAGCAATATGTCTTTCCCCATGTACTCTTCTTTGACATGCCAACCATTGAAAGCTGGGGTTTACCTCCCTCACCTCCCCTGAGTCTGAATGGGACCATGACTACAGTGGAAGTGACATTTTATAGCTTTTTAGAGATGTTTGCTTTGGAACTCAGCCACCAGGCTGTGCAGAGACTTGATCTTGGGATCTTTCTTGGAGCTATTTAAAATAATTTCTCTTTCTCTTGGATTTGAAGCAGGGAAGGTGAAAGCCTGGAGCTGCTGGGAATGTAAAATGTGGTAGGAGGATGCTCAAGAGTGACACCCACACAGGAAAGCAGAGCTGACACACAGAAAGACCAAATCTTGTTGATTGTTTGAGATCCTTGACCCAGCCATGCCTGAAGTCACCTTAGAATTTTCACTTGGATGAGTCTTCCTTCCTTTCTTTCTTTCCTTCTTTCTTTCTTTCTCTTTCTCTTTCTCTTTTTTCTTTCTTTCTTTCTTTCTTTCTTTCTTTCTTTCTTTCTTTCTTTCTTTCTTTCTTTCGTTCGTTCGTTCTTTCTTTCTTTCTTTCTCTTTCTCTCTTTCTTTCTTTCTTTCTTTCTTTCTTTCTTTCTTTCTTTCTTTCTTTCTTTCTTTCTTCTTATTTTCTTAAAGCTAGCTTGAGTTGGGTCTCTTACCTGTATTATAAGAGTCATGACCAATAGAATGGACAATATTCTTGGCAGCACAAAGTTTACAAACCTAGTCTTTGAAACTGTTCTGTGCTATAAAGAAACAAGGATCTTGTTAATCCTCCTTCCCTAAGAATATCCTTGAGGAGCCTCGTCTGCCAATTACTATTAATGAGCACATCCAAAATGCCAGCCTTTTGATGATCCAGGAGCCCTCATCAATTATTTCCACCCTCTTCCCTCTGTGACCTCTGCAGTTTCTCTGGCTGCCCCGTCTGGAGGATAAACACCTTACACCTGTTCCCAGCATCCCCTGCTGGGGACAGGACTGGCTCAACCCAGAGGAACACCTTGGAGATCTCGAGTGACTCATCTTAAACAGAGCCCCAGGTTTGCCTGGGGACTCAGGGAGTTGTTGGGTGAGAAATTCTAGAATACGCATGAATAGATAAACTGGAACTCACTGCTAGTTTGAAGCAATTAAAGGATCCCGTGAAAGCTGAACCTCCGGGGAGATGTATAAGCTTCTACAGTATAACTTCCTAAATTCAAAAGGGCAGAGGTGTAGCCTCTTCTGACCTGAGTGCCTGTGCATACCCACTCTTGACCCTAGGGTTCCCGGCTTGAGCTAAACTTCTCATCATGGTGGCCGGTCCCAGGCTCTCTCCTGTCACCCTTTAAATGCCTTCATAAAAGTTCCTCCAGAGATTGGGTGCTGGGCTTGTGACGATTACTCTTAGTAGGTTGAGGTCTGGCCCCTGGCTCTTAACAGCAGGAATGAGAAGGCAGAAGAGTGAAATTCTTCCTTCGAGATGGTTCTTCCCGCTCCTTTGTTTTACAATGGCAAAAATTGCAATTACTTTTGCACCAACCTAATAGCCAGGAAGTAGTATGTTGGAGGCTGGGGATTTCAACATGCTGGTCCCTCTGTCTGGAATGTTCTCCTCCACATGGCTCCCCTCACTCCCCAAATCCCATTATCTTCCAGGGCTGTCAGATGCTACCATCTCAGGGAATCCATCCCTGATCCTACTCCCTCTCAGGCCTGTTTAGTTCTTATAGCCGTGGGGTTTCTGGAGCTCTTTATCCATCTTTTGGTTCTTTTTTTTTTTTTTTTTTTTGAGACGGAGTCTTGCTCTGTAGCCCGGGCTGGAGTGCAGTGGCCGGATCTCAGCTCACTGCAAGCTCCGCCTCCCGGGTTTACGCCATTCTCCTGCCTCAGCCTCCGGAGTAGCGGGGACTACAGGCGCCCGCCACCTCGCCCGGCTAGTTTTTTTTTTTTTTTGTATTTTTAGTAGAGACGGGGTTTCACCGTGTTAGCCAGGATGGTCTCGATCTCCTGACCTCGTGATCCGCCCGTCTCGGCCTCCCAAAGTGCTGGGATTACAGGCTTGAGCCACCGCGCCCGGCCCATCTTTTGGTTCTTAATGAGTTTTGGGCACACTGCCTGCCACCGTGCTCCTCAAGTATATGGTAGTGATGCTTCAGGCTTCAGAATTAACTTCTTCAACTCCCATTTCTCTGGGATAGCCTGTAAAAACCATGGAATGAGGCATGTTGAAATCCTATGGGCTTCAGCTAATTGGAAGGCAGTAACTCCCCTTTCTCCCTTCCCAGAGGGCAGAGTGGCTAAATTCTAGAGACGAGCAATCAGGATTGAAAACCTGTTCCATCACTTTCTAGCCATAGGATCTTGGGCATGTAGGTTAACTCCTCATTACCTCCTCATTTTTCTTATCTGTACAGCAGGGATAACAATGAACCCTACTGCTTAATATTGCTGTGAAGATTAAAAATAATGATAGAGAATTAGTACAGCGCTTGGCATGTAAGAAAAACTTAGTAACAGTTAGCTGTGGTTGCTATTATAAATCAATAAAAATCTATTGAATATTTAGTAGGAGATAGGGCAGAGTTTTAGGAATTGACTTCTAGGTGGCTTGAGGCAGCATCCAGACCTCACCTTGACCCAGTGTATGTTGTTTCATCATTTTATTCATTCACTCAACACATATTCATTGCCTGTCTACTATATAGAGGCTACTGCAGCTTTCATAGTCCTGATGTGGGAATCAGGATTAATGCTGGGAAAATAGTCTATAGTTTTGGCTGCCTGATGGATTAGCATTCTAGACTGTTTATTTCTTCACTAGAATTTACTTTGCTAGCTCCCAGCCCTGTGGACAAGAGATCCTTTGCTTCACTTTAGGGGAATGCTAAAGGTGAAAATAATACTTCTGTTTCTGCTATTTCTTAAACAGAGCGACTGTAAAGGAAGCTTAAGAGAGAGGTATATGGGTTCAGACAATACTTTCTGGCTGGTAAGAAAAGAAACCACAAGGATTAGGAGGTACACTGCACTTAGCACGTGCACACACACACACACACACACATACCAAGAACAAGCCAGGAACTTAACACTTTATGTACTGGGCTGAAATTCAGTATTCATGATCCACAGTCTTTGGTTGGTAGTAGCAGAGTGTTCAGTAAACACACATATATTTTTGGATTTGTAGGTATTTTGTTCAGAATATAGCACCTTTTGCCTGACTCCAGGTGGAGAAGCATTGGTTATATGCAACACTTGGTCTGACTGTAAAGTAGGATTCTGTAAATAGAACTTTTCCTCATTAAGTTCTTTTTGCCCCTTTGATTCTTAGAACTTTTTGCCCTGTGGATTCTGCCCAATTTTTGAATGGCGAGCATCCTAAAAACTCTGGCAGGTGGTGGTTCAACATGCAGAACATTTTGTTGAATAGCAGTTTAATGTTGATTGATTCTAATTTTTTCTCTAGTAAACCTGAGTGCTATTAGCATTTTGGGAAGGACAACTTTTCTTTTTGTGAGACTGTCTTTTGCATTTCCAGTGAAAGCCGGTAGCACCCTCTAGTTATTACAACAGCTGAAAATGCCTCCCCCTTTTCTAGAAGCCCTGGAGAGGGACTGTACCAGCCCCAGTTGAGAATCACTAGCTAATATTGTATGTCTCTAGTAGGTTTCCTTGTTTGGCAATGGTGTGGGGTCCAGCCTAGAACTTACCCCACCAGAGGGGAAGTTCCACAAACCCTGCACAGATCCATGTCAGATTTTATTCGCTGTTGTTTTTGGTGCTTGAGGACAGGGCTTGAGCCTTGTAGATTCTCAATAGATAATTTGTACCGGGTTGGTGGAAAGAGTATACATATAGTAATTATAGCACTAATGTCACATAACTTACTCAAACTGAACTGCAGAGTTTTTTGTAAGCAGAGGTGATATTCAAAATATTTGACAAATAGTACTCACACAAGCATGGACCAATCAGAACGTATCCTGGAGATTCTGGAAGCCCCCTGACGGAACAGGCAACCTTTACCTGCTGGCTTGTGGGAGAGTCCAGGGGGTTCCAGGGATAGAAGTCAGGGAAGCAGGGCACAGTGAGAGATGGCATGTCTTTGTTAACAAAATTTTAGCAGCTAGCAAGGCAATCCTAGAACATGCTTCTGAATATTAGAAGACCATTTTGCAGAGTGCAGTAATGTTTTCAGGACACCCTGGTGAAATTTCCTTAGAAAGGGTTCTCTTCTGGTTTCTAGGCTTTCACCACTTATTTTTCTAGAATTCCCTTCCCCTTGCTCAGTCAATGGGAGTCCAGATTATTCAAGAAAAGCTTGAGAAAGAATTGGGATTTATCCGGTACTTCATGGGAGTAATCCACAAATGCCTGTTCCTCATGAGCTCAACCGAGGTTTGACACGCTCACAAAGCCTTCTACCCTCTCTGCTCCTGCCCTTGAAGCCGTGATCTTTGGAAGAGTAGTTCTCCCTGTGAGCATCCTAAACTTCAGTCTCCAGAACTTGGCTGAGCAATTGCTCCTGTGGGAAGGAAGGGCTAGTGACAAACATTCAGATGGCAGGAGATCAGGAGCTCTAGAGTTTCATTCTGCTTCTTCTCTTACCAGTTGAGTAATTTCAGGCAGACAGAGAAAAAAGCACATATTAGTGTTGGGTGTCTGTGGGCAAATCTCATAGCTTCTCTCAGTTTCATCTTCTATAGAATGATGGATCTGCGCTGACTGCTCTTTAGAGCTCATCCAGCCAGGAGTTCTCGAGTCCCATCTCCTTTGACTGTCTCTGGGTCATGGAGGTGGAAGGCTCATTCTTGTTTCAGCCTTATGCCCACCGCTCTGGCTGCTGGTCAGCTCCTCCCTCACTTACATGGTTGGCACCTTCGGGCTCTACATATGGGAATCTGGGGCTTGGTCCCCTCTCCTTTGGTGTTTGCCAAAGGGTCTACTGGGCGGTGGGGTCTCCAGCCCTAGGCCTTAGCTTAGGGGCTCTCCCATGGGAAACTATGGCAATGTCTCTTCTTTCCTCCTTTACATTCACTCCTGCACTTCTCTCTCTATTTCACTGACTCTCACTCATGCTGTTTCTCTTTCTCTCTCTATTCTCTCTCTCCTCCTCTCACCTCCTTTCTTTCTTCACACCCTTAGACCTGGAACCTATCAGCTCACCTACTTCAACTCCAAGGAAACCAAAATGCTAAGGTCCCTGTCTCTGTTGTTAGATTGCTGCCTTCCTTCTCTGGGCCCTCAGGAAAGTTACTTAACCTCTCCTTGCCTCAGTTTCCTCATTTATAGATGTAATATGAATTCCCAGGTCGTTGGGTTAATTAAACGAGATGATCCATGTAAAGCACTTACAGCAGCATGCCCGGCAGATGGGAATTGCTCACTGCTAGTGATTTCTTTTCTCCCCTACAGCAAGTTGATTTGGATCATGAAATACAGATGGGTGTGATAAAGTTAATTATTAATTTGCTCTGGGAAATTTGCATTATTTTTCCTTCAAGGATTTAAAAAACTGATGAGCGATTTGCTAACTTAGTTTTCTTCTTAGATTCAGCTGCCATTCCCATCCTTTCCCACAAGCACACACGTACTTCAGTTTCCCTGAACTCTTTGGGGTTCCCAGACTCATTGAGCTATGTTATGCCTCCTTGTTTTTGCATTTGCCTGGCGTGTCCTTTCAGCAGTCTGTCTTCTTTGTCTTTGGTGGTGGTGGGACAGAGAGACTTCCTGTCAATGGATGTCTCAGGAATTGGCTCACATGCCACCTCCTCTGAGAAGCCTTTCCTGACCACACACCACCTCCTTCAGGAAGCCTTCCCTGACTGCTGCTTCTCTCCACAGCAGAGTTAAATGCCTTTTTTTTTTTTTTGTGCTCTGTAGATATATTGTCACAGGGCTTATACCATGGTGGCATCATTATTTCTACTTACTTGTCTCTCATTCTAAATGCAGTCCTTGAAGGCAGGAACTATATTTTATCTATCTTCTTGTTCTCAGCAGCCAGTCCAGTTTTTTTTTTTTTTTTTTTTTTTGTGGCATAGCAAGTGCTTAGTAAATGTTAAATAAATGAAGAAGATGGGAAAAGACCTCCTAATGCCTCAATAGAGAAGTCGCAAGTCATTGTTCTAAATGGGACATTTATTTTACTAAGATAAAAGCTTCTCTGTCCTATTCTTACCTTAGGCACAATTTTAACAAGTTTTTTTTTTTTTTTTTTAAATTCATAGCTGATTAGAAAGAACAGGTTAGAAGAGGTGGGGAAGAAGCTGTTAGAGGTAAGAATACTGAAAGCAGAAATGACACCTGGCCCTCTGATAGTGATAAGAACAGCAAAATTACAAAACGCACAATTGAGTGCTCAAGTATGGGCTTGTTTCACGTATGGGGAGCAAATTTAGGTGGCATAGGACATTCCTGCATGGCCCAACAACTGATATTCAATGGAATGTCCCGAGTTACAAGAAGGTTAAATTATACTTTGCATACTCTGCTTAAGAAAAAGCAAAAGCGTTGAAACCTATTGGGTTTTTCATGGAAGAAGCCACAGCCATTTGGAAATGACACAGGGCTCTTTAATCATTAAGATGCTTTGACATTTTAACACAGAAACTGTGTTGCTGGATGGGGGAGATTCTGCAGTCTCATCACTACGTTTGGGTATGAAGGCCATCTTGCCAATAAGCAGCAGAATGGCAAATAGAAGATATCTTAGGACATTGCTTCTCATGTTCTCCTCTTTGGAGCCCTGGGGTTTCCTTAGCATTCTCTTGTAGATGGTGCTGGGGGGTGGCGGGTGGCGGGGAGTCGTGTTCTCTCTGTCTACCATGATTAGCCCCCTGTTTTCTGTGCAACTGGTGGAGTGTCAGAGGAAGATTTTGTTTGAAGGAAATAGTCCTCATCTGAAAAACATGGTAACAGTTTTGTTATGACAGGTAATATGCATATTGGATAGATGTTCTTAGTAGGCAGTGGTTAAGAGCATCATGCAAGGGAGTTTGAGTCCCAGCCCCTGGGCTTCACATCTCTGTACTTCAGTTTCCTCATTTGTAAAATGGGGATAATAATAGTACCTGTCTCACTGGGTTGTTAGAATTAAATTAGTTAAATAAAATACGTCAGGTGCTTAGAAAAGTGCCTAAGATATAATAAATGCTATGTTAAGTGTTTGCTGTTTATTATTTAAGAAGCTCCTTGATCAAGCATGCCCTGTAGGGGGAAGACAAAGCTCTGAAAACTGATGCTATCTGAGCTTTGAAAAATAGGCGGGTACAGAGCCATAAAAAAGAACGAGATTCTGGTCTTTGCAGCAACATGGATGGAGCTGAAGACCATTATCCTAAACAAACTAGCACAGGAATGGAAAACCAAATACTGCACGTTCTCACTTATAAGTGGGCATTAAACATTGAGTACACATAGACACAAGGAAGAGAACAAAAGACACAGAGACCTACTTGAGGATGGGGGATGGGAGAGGGTCAAAAAACTACCTATTGATTACTGTGCTTATTACCTGAGTGATGAAACAATCTGTACGTCAAACCCCTGCAGCTCGTCATTTATCCATGTAACAAACCTGCGCATGTACTCCTGAAACTAAAATGAAAATCTAAAAAAAATCCTGGGTGGTAAATACGAATTTTTTATGTTATTATTTGTTTTGTGCTTCATTTTGCAATTCCTCAAAATTAAAAGATCATCAAAGTGAGAGAACAAATAACAAATAAAAATAAACCTTATTTTGCCCAAAATTTTTTAAAAAGGAAAATAGGTAGGTTATTTGCCACATGGAGAGGGGCAGTGCATTTTAGTTGGAAGATCAAGGCAAGGAGAGTGAAAGATTGTATGCCCAGGCACTGTCAGGAGCTAGCACACAGGAGATGTGTACTAAATGGCAGATGGTCCCCAGGTCAGCCACTGGGGTCAGAATGTAAGGGTGGGAGGGAGGTGATGAAGAACAAATAGCGCAGTGCCTGTGTCGTGCTGGGTACGATCTATCTCTCTTGTTTGCCTGGCTAAGGAACCAGAACTTTCTTCCCAGTAACACCTTTATTATTTATTTATTTATTTTGTTGCCTAGGCTGGAGTGCAGTGGCACAATCTCGGCTCACTGCAATCTCCACCTCCCAGGTTCAAGTGATTCTCCTGCCTCAGCCTCCCGAGTAGCAGGGATTACAGATGTGTGCCACCATGGCCAGCTAATTTTTGTATTTTTAGTAGAGACGGGATTTCACCACGTTAGGCAGGCTGGTCTCGAACTCCTAACCTCAAGCGGTCAACCAGTCTTGGCTGCACAAAGTGCTGGGATTACAGGTGTGAGTCCGGCCCCAGTGACATCTTTAAATCTGCATTCTTGAAAGGTGCTCTGATAGTGCTGTGGAGAAGAGATCAGAAAGGGGAGAGATGGATGGAGTCAGTGGCTGTTTTAAAGATAAAACTCATAGGGTGGGGTATGAGACAAAGAGAGGGAGAGGTTGAAAATGATTCTGGAGGTTCCTGGTTCGGGCAGTTGGGTAGATGAGATGCTGCTCATCAAGATAGGGAAGGCAGGAGGAGGAGCAGGTTTGGGTGGGGCAAAGGAATGAGTTCATCTCTGGGACAGGTTGGATTTGAGGTGCCTAAAGGGAAATTGAGGGGGACATACCCGGTAGACAGTTGGATGGCTGAGTCTGGACCTCAGAAGAAAGGGAGCTAGATATACTGATTTGGAAGTTAGGAGCTTATAGATGAGAGTTGAAACTTCAGGAATGCTTGAGTTCACTCAGGGAACGAGCACCAAGTGACAGACGAAGAGGGAGAAGAGTGGAACACGGGGGAACACAGACCACAGAGGGGCAGGCCCAGGAAGGGGTCAGTGGGAGAGACGAGGGAGGGGCAATGTGACAAAGCTCTTGGTTTGGGCAAGGGGGATGCAGAGCAGTGGTCAAACGGGACTCTCCCAGGCCTTGCCCACCCTGATAATTGATCTGAAAAACAATATTGCTCTCAAAGAGTAAGAAGGGATTTGTGGTCTTGGGAACAGTGTGTTTTGGAGATGGAAAGAATCTCAGAGATTTTGTGGTTCACCAGTTTAAAAAAAAGGTTTAAAGGAGACAGCTCTTTATTATTAAAAAAAACCTGAAACTTTGTGCTAAATCCCAACAGATGATTGATAAACATAGAACTGCCACAAATCCCAATAGATGATTGATAAACATAGAGCTGCCACCGCCAGGCACGGTGGCTCACACCTGTAATCCTAACACTTTGGGAGGCTAAGGCGGTAGATTACCTGAGGTCAAGAGTTCAAGACCACACCAGCCAGCATAGTGAAACCCTATCTCTACTAAAAATACAAAAAATTAGCCAGGAGTGGTGGCAGGTGCCTGTAATCCCAGCCACTTGGGAGGCTGAGGCAAGAGAACCACTTGAACCTGGGAGGCAGAAGTTGGAGTGAGTTGAGATCCCGCCATTGCACTTCAGCCTGGGTGATGGAGTGAGACTCTGTCTCAAAAAAAACCAACAAAAATCAGAACAGAAACAAACAAACAAAAAACCTCCCACAGAGCTGCCATCATTGAGGCTGGAGCTGGACAGCTTCTCCCAAATGTCTTGGAGCAGCCCGAGGACCCCATCATTCCACAGGTATTTGTATACCAAGCCCTGCACTTAGCTCTGGTTGTAGCTGTGGATAAAAAGGCAGTTCTTTTCCCTGGGCTCAATGGTTTTCAACCTTGGCTGCACCTTAAAATCACCTTAGAAGCTTAAAAAAGTTCCCAATGCCCAGGCTGTGCCCCATACCATGAAATCAGGGTCACTGGGCAGACACCTCAAGCATCAGTAGTTTAAAAACTCTCCAGGTGACTTCAATGTGCAGTCACATTTGAGAACCAGCTGAGTACTGTGTAGACAATCTGGTGAGCTAAAGTGTTTCTACTGAACCCAAATGGTAGAACCTGGAACCTGTTCACTCTCCTCATTTTATTCATGAGGGTCCAGGAGTTAAGTCGGCCAAGGTGGACAGAGAAGGTATTGGGCCTGGAACCTCTGTACCCTGACTTCTTAGCCCACATTCCCATCTTCCTGCACACTAGTGTGGCCTCAGCTTGCTGGGTGCTATGTGGCCCTTAACCTGGTTGGTCACTGGGCTTGGATGTTAAGTAAAAACCTGGTGAATGATCTGCATTGTTCTCTCTTTTCACCAAGGCTGTCTTCTTTCTCTGTGAAAAGCTAGTTGAATTCTTTCTCTAAATGGGGTATTCTTCTTTCAGAGGCAGCACAATGGGCCTCTTTCACTGACAATTCAGTTTCTAGTAACAGAGACTGTGGGGCCTGCCAGCAATCTCCTTGTGAAACTGGCATGCTCTCAGTTCTGAAAATGAACCATGGGCGCCAACACCTGGAGAAACAGGGAGCCCCTGTTTAAGCTGAGAAGGGTGCCGGAGGTCCCTGTGTGATGTTGGGTCAGTGGAGGAACTTCTCTGAGCATTTGTTTCAGAACGAAACATTGAGGACATAGGATTACTGTGAGGATTAAATGACTTGATATATACAAAAGGTGGGGCACCCATTATGGGCCAAGTGCTAAGCTAAGGCTCTTGTATACACAATATGCAATTTAATCCATAGGATTAAATCAGCAAATTCAACGTTATAGATTGTTATCCCCAGTTTATAAATGAGGACACTGAAGCCCAGAGAAGCCAAGTAACATGTTCAATGCTACACAGTCATTGAAGGAGCTGGTCTTGGGCTTCCCCACAGCAAGAGGTCAGTATGATGTTAGCTATTGCATTTTATGAGACATTGTTTGGAATTCAGATGGGAGGAAAGAAAAGATGGCATGAGAGGTAAGATTTTTCTTATTACTTTGGAGACTGTGCTCAGAACCATGATGTTTAAGCTAGAAGCTGAGGAGTTTCATACTGGGAACACGGAGAAAGAAACTAATTTTTGTTGGGTGCAATTTAAGCACCATTCCATGCCTGTTTTGTGTACATTATTTAATCCATAGGAATAAACCTTCAAGGAAGGTGTTGTGGATTTTTATCCCTATGTTGGAAATGAGGATTCGGAAGTTCAGAGAATGTAAGCAACATGCCCAGTGTCACAGAGCAAGGTCAAAACCAGACTTTGGACCAAAATCTCTCTGGCCTTGGAAGCATCTCCCCTTTGGCCTGGTCTTTGCTCTGTATGTCTTGTTGACCCCAAAGAACAAAGTCATCTACATGTTTCAGTTGACTTTTTAACTTCCTTATGAATGTCATCCCCACTCCCAAGTTCCCACAATAATCAGAAAGGGTGGTTTCCTAGGCTATTTCCTTGGTAGTCAGATTGGGAGGAGAATGGCACTAATACTAATACTAATAACCATAATTATGAGTAACATTGTTTGAACACTATGTTCCAAGTGCTCAATATGTTCTGGACACTGTTGCAAGAACTTGACAGATATTATCTCATTTAATTCTTACAGTGCTCCTATATCGTTAGAATAGTTACTCTCCCCATTTCTGTAGATGGGAAACTGTGGCACAGATCAGTTGACCAACTTGTTTAATATTACACAGCTAGTCACAAAGCAGCTGGGTTTTTTTTTTTTTTTTTGAGACAGTGTCTCTCTCTGTCTCCCAGGAGTGCACTGGTGTGATCTCGGCTCCCTGTAACCTTTACCTTCCCAGTTCGAGAGATCCTCCCACCTAAGCCTTCTGAGTAGCTGAGACTACAGACATGCACCACCACAGTCAGATAATTTTTTGGATTCTTTTGTAGAGACGGAGGTCTTGGTACGTTGCCCAGGCTGGTCTTGAACTCTTGGAATCAAGCGATCCTCCTGCCTCGGCCTCCCAAAGTGCTGGGATTATATGCAGAAGTCACTGTGTCTGGCTGAGCCAGGATTTTAGCCATGTGGTGAAACCCAGAAATCACTTGGTGGAACTTGCCGGAAGCAGATATTGTGGCCCTCATGCCTCTTGACCTGGTTTGCTATTGGCAGCTGCCAGGTGTTTGATGAGGGAGTGCTCCCTGGGGAATGGCTCTCCTTCCTCTTGATTTTGAGGGAACAGGTTCCTGGTGTGTGAGTTTCAGAGTGAGCTGGAGAGCAAGGTGTCTGACTATTTCCTGCCCGTAGATGCCCATGGACTTGGTCTCCATTTAACTTGGCTCCAACCTGCTCCCTCAGCTGAGCTCTCAGGCCTGCCACATACCCCTGCCCGCTGAGAACCCAAGACAGAATTCCCTGCCTCCTTTAAGGAGGGGGGGCTCCCTTGCCAGAGGTGGGTCTCTTGTGCTTTCTTGCCTTGTTCTCATGCCACACTCTCAGCTTCAGGCCACCTTTGTTTCCCCAACTTTGGATCTGGGAGTCAGATCCGCATCCTGTCTTGGATGGCGGGAGATCCCTTGTGTGTCTCTGACCTTGGCTACCGTATTTTTACATTTGAACAAAGTTAAGGTGGGAGATTAACTTGCTCCAAAGCACACAGTAAGAAGGCACAAGTAAAGAAGTAAGCCAAGCTAGGATTTGAGCCCAGGTCTGTCTGACACCAAAGCTCCTAGCCACTATCCCTTGTGGCTTCCCATGTTTTTTTTGCCCTTGTCTCTCTTCATTCTGAAGTCCAAAGTGTCACATGAGTGGGGGAGCACTTGGGTCATTTGGGTGAGGGCAGCGGCTCCTCTACTTTCCATTTGCTCCCTGCCCAAACTGTGTGCCCTGTGAGCTCTCAAATCTGGAACCAGGGGGATCCTGCACAGTTTGTCTGGGGCAGAGTATAAATAAGTCACTTGTCTTTCTCTCTGAGCATGACAGGAACAGCTCTGTCATGTGTGAATGTGTGTGTACATCTGCGTGGTCCACCCTCCGTTACTTGCCCCTCCTGACAGATAGCTGATCCTGTGCCTGAGTTTGACTCGTTTTGCGTCAAAAACAACCCCAATCTGAAGGTAAGAAGTCATCCAAGCAAGATTGGAGGGTGAGATAATGTGGCACTTGCAATGAGTTCATTTTAACTGGTGACTTTTTCCACCTGAGTTCTCATGTGTGAAGAGTGAGTCCTGGTGAGGGGAGGCATGCTGGGGGAAGCTAAAAACACAGCCAGGCTCTCTGGGAAGAGCTGAGGTCTTCCCACTGCAGATGCTTAGGAGCCCAGCCCCTGGAGCAGTTGCAGAGGGTGGGGCTGGGCTGCTGGTGCAGACCTCTGGGTACCATGCATTCTGTAGTGAGCATTTATCAGGCTCATGGCAGCTAGCTTTTTTGAATACCCTTCTTCAGTTTGTTTCTGCTTTCTGAGTCTTGGTTCCCCAACAGAGGAGTCAGACTCATGTCTTCTCAGCCCCCTTTACAGCTGGGTCGGGGAATAGGACTGAGGCTCCTTCAATAAGATACCCCCAAAGCGGAATTTGATTTTGAAGGGGGGTACTATGAAAAAGCCCACTTTTTATATTACCCCTACAAGGGATAATTTGCAGGGATTCCTGCAAGGGATCCATTTTCAGCAGTGGTTGAGGTCCTGGCAGGGTCAGTGTAGAGTCAGTGCCTAGTGCTGCTGGCAGTGTCACCTCTGCAGGAGCAGCTGGGGATTGGGCATTATTCTTGGCGGCAAAGTTTCCAATCTGATCCAGATACTCAATATGCTTTAAATATTTTGAGGCATGTCAAATGGCCTAGGCTATGGTATATCTTGGTATACATTCTACAGATGCTTGAAAAGAATGTGCATTATGCTGCGTCTGAGTGGAGAGTTCTGTAAATGTTGATTAGACCCTTTTGGTTGATGGTGGTGTCAAGTTCTATATTCTCGTTGATAATGTGTCTAGTTTTTCTCTATCAGTTGTTGAGAGACGGGTATTGAAGTCTCTAACTGTAACTGTGTACTTGTCTATTTCTCCCTTCAAGTTTTTGCTCCATATGTTTTGCAGCTCCATTGTTTGGTGCATACCTATTCAGGATTGCTATGTTTTCCTTGTGGATTGACTCTTTATCTTTATTATGTAATGTTCTTTCTACCTCTGGTAATCTTCTTTGCTTTGAAATTTACATGATCAGATATTAGTATAGCCACCTTGCTTTCTTTTGATTAAAGTTTGCGTGACTTTTTCTTCCCGTCCTTTTTTACATTCAACCTACCAATATCGTTATTTGAAGTGAGACAACATTTAGTGAAATAATATTTTATGATCCAGTCTAACAACCTCTGTCTTCTTTGTGTGTTTAATCTCTGTATCTAGACCAACATTTAATGCAATTGTTGGTGTGTTAGGCTTTAAATATGCCATTTTGTTTTATTTTTGTTTCTGTTTTATTTTATCTGCCTTCCTGTGGTTTATTTGAACATTTTTAAAATTA
Source organism: Macaca mulatta (assembly GCF_049350105.2). NCBI lineage: Eukaryota > Metazoa > Chordata > Mammalia > Primates > Cercopithecidae > Macaca > Macaca mulatta. The sequence goes on along the minus strand of NC_133419.1, from coordinate 30,728,094 downwards.
AATTTTGATTTATCTGTTACATTTTTGACTGTACCTCTTTGACAGCTTTTTTAGTGGTTGCTCTAAATATTATGTATGTATGTTTATATATACATATACACACATACATGAAACTTTTATATGTATATTAAAAACTATACATATACTTTTATATATACATAAAACTTGTTACAGTCACCTGGCATGGACATATACCAGTTCAAGTGAAGTGTAGAAACGTATCTCCCTTTAGATCCTTTTACTTCCTTCATTTATATTTTAAATATTTCCTTCAAATACACTTAAAAACATATTAGATAATGTTATGTTTTGCTTCAATTATCAAATATAATTTAGAAAACTCAAGAGAAAAAATGATTCTAGATTTCATTTATATTTTTGCTGTTATCATGTTCTTTTTTCTTCCTAATGAAGACAAATGATTTCTTCTTTTGGTCTAAGATTCCCTTTTTTGTTTTTTTCTGTTTTTTTTTTTTTTCTTCTGTTCAGAGAAATTTCTCCACCCAGGCCTGGTAGTGACAAGTTTTCTTAGTTTCCTTCATCTGAGAATGTCTCAATTTCTTATTCATTCCTGAAGGATATATCTGCTGGATATTGGATTCTGAGTTGACAGTTCTTTTCTTTCAGCATTTGAGTAATTTTTTGTGCCACTCCCTTCTTTCTTCCTTAGTTTCTGATGAGAAGTACAGTGTTATCAAATTGTTTTTCTTTTATAGGTATGGTGTTTCTCTCTAGCTGCTTTTAAGATTTTTGTCTTTGAATTTCAGAAGTTGACTATGATGTGTCTTGGAATGGATTTCTTTGGATTTATCTTGTTTTGGGTTTGTGGCTCAGCTTCTTCAATCTGTAGACTTATGCCTTGCAAATTTGGGAAGTTTTCAGCCATTATCTCTTCAAATACTTCTTCAGGCCTGCCCTCTCTCTCCTTTCATTCTGGAATTGCCATGACATGCATTTAAATCTTTTCTGATAATTCTGTAAGTCCCTGAGGTGCTGGTGATTTTTTTTCATTCCAGTCTATTACCTCCCTGTTATTCAGACTGTGTTATTGTTATACTACTATCAAGTCGACTGTTTCTTTTTTCTGTGCCTTCTATTCTGTTGGTGAGCCCATTCATTAAGTTTTTAAATTTTTTGGTCATTATATTTTCCAGTTTATCTTCTATTTATTTACTGTGACATTTGATTTCTTTGATGAAACCTTCTATTTCTTCACTTGTTTCAAGTATGCTTATAATTTGTACACTGAATCACTTTAGTGATATTTGCTCGAAAATCTTGGCAGATAATTCTAATGTTTCTGTTATTTTGATGTTGACATCTATTGATTGTCTCTTTTACATTCAAATTAAAATTTTCTTGATTCTTGGTGTGGAGAATTATTTTTATGGGAAGTGGACACTTTGGTTATTATGTTATGCTACCCTGGATCTTATTGACACCTTCTGTTTTAGCTGGGCTTTATTTTTTTTGACGCTGCTCTAGTAGAGGAAGTGGAGTGCTGCCTTGCTGGTCTACTGACACCTGAATTGGGGAGGGGTTCCTCATTACAAGAGCAGTATTGGGAGTTTTGGTTCCTCACCAGGCCTTCACTGATACCACCCCGGCTGGGAAGGGTAGGAGTGCCTTGTTACTGCTTGTCACATGTCGTCCACTGACACTGCAGTAAAGGGAAGAGGAGTCATTATGTCTGGGTGATGGTAAAGCCCTGACTTCTCCCTTAGCGCCTCTGACACCATCCTGCACTCTGATATTGCTGGCTGGGGTGGAGGTCCAGGCTCCCCATGAGAGATCCACCTACACTGTGGTAGGTGGGGGCTTGTTACCACTGGGTGGTGATGAAAGTCCCAGCTCTCTACTTGGCCTTCTCTGACACCACGCTGGCAGGGGTGTTAAGGAGTCATAAGGCAGCCTGGCAAGAGTGGAGGTCTAAGTTCCCCACTTGGCCTTTGCTGGCCCCGGTGAGGGTGGGCCCAGGTTTTTCTGTGATATTTGGCTGGACTAGAGCCTAAACGTTTGCCTAAAAGTTTCCTGTCTTGCTACCTTCTCCCTTTCCTGGTCCCTGGCTAAAGAGAGTTGGCTTTTATTGGGGCTTTTATGTCTGTGCTCATTTGCATTTCTGGGTTACAGAATAAATACTTCATGTAAGCCTGGGATATAAGAAACAAAAAGAAAATCCAGAAATCTCACATCTATGACTTTCCCAGGGTCCCAACTACCTAACCTGTCTGCCTTCCTCTATGCACCTTGCAGAATTTCCTTGTGATTGTTCTATAATGTCTATGGTTTTCAGCATACTTAGTGGGAGAAACAGTGTGAAGTACACCTACTCCATTTCCTCAGAAACAGAAGTCTCAATGTCCTTTGAAAGCTTCCTTTTTGCAGAAACTAGCCATACTGTGCTCTGTTGTTTGCAACAAAGAACCCCGGCTGATTCCCTTTCCTTTTGTGAAGGTCAAGGGCAGAGAAGAGCTGTCCCCTGAAGCTGAGAACATTGGTCTCATCAATAAGTTCCCAGAAGTGGTAGCCCTCTGCTTTGCCTATGAGTGACTTTCCTCTGTTTTCTCCAGATCACAACAGGTTATCTTCAGAACATGACCAAAAACATTCTCGTGACTATTTTTCCCCTTTTTCTTTTTTCAGATCTAGACTTGCAGATACTTTCTATTTTTTTAATTTCAAAAGTAATACTTGCTGGTTATAGAACATTTAGAACATATAGACAAGTAAAACAGAGAGCACCCACATCAGAATAGCTACTGCTAATCTATGATATATAAAGATTATGTCTACATATGTACTATATAAATATAATACAGATACTCCTTGAACTTGCAATGAAATTACATTCAGATAAGCTCACTGTGAGTTGAAAATATTCCAAGTCAGAAATGCATTCAATGTGCCTAACCCACCAAATATCATAGCTTCACCTAGCCTATCTTAAATGTGTTCAGAACACTGACATTAGCCTACAGTTGGGCAAAATAACCTAACATAAAGCCAATTTTATAATAAAGTATTGAGCATATCATGTAATTTATTGAGTACTATACTGAAAGTGAAAAAAGGATGCTAATATGGGTACTCAAAGTATGGTTTCTACTGAATGCTTATTTTTTGCACCATTGTAAAGTCAAAAAATCATAAGTCAAACCATTTTAAGTCAGGAACTGTCTATATATTATTGTATCTATGCAATAAAATATACCATATGCTGTACTTTTTGTTTAGCAACTTGCTTTTTCACTTAACCAGATATCTTAACATCTTTTCACTGCAATAAATATAGTTTTAGATAATCATTTTTAATGGTTACATAATATTCCATTGCAAGAACATAGTTATTTACATATCTGTTCTGTATTATAGAATATGGAGATTATTTCCAATTTTTTCCATTGTAAACAATTCTGCATGGAACTTCTTTGTAGATAGTCATTGTACACTTATATGATTATTTTAAAATACTCCCCTAGGAATGGAATTGCTGGGCTGTAGGGAATGCACATTTTTGAAAAGACATCTTTTGATATGTATCTTCACCCAGCTTCCCTATCGTGCTTTTAGTCCTAATCCCATTTCTTGGCTCTCATTTGGTTCCAGAGTGATCTTGTTCACAGAGCACACATGGTGCCTCCTCCAGACTCCCCTCTACTTCTTTCTGTCCACAAACACTAGTTTGCAATAGGATGACATGTGAGAAGTTAATGCACATGCTACTACACCTTCCATCTTCCACTTTATCACATCCTAAGGCCTTTCTTCATTCATGACATGGTGTAACTTCTGAACAAAGGTGGCAAGTGTTTAATTTTAGGTTCAAGTGCTGAAGGATCCAGATGTAAGACAGCAAGATTTGGGAAGTAGATGTGATCAGTCAGTTTCTTGCCTTGCCACTGACCTCTCACCTTCTGGGAATAAAAGAGGTAGAGATTAAGTAAAGGGACTAGGCATGAGTGTGAGTGGCCCTACTTCGTGTCCCCCTCCAAAGAGGAAGGTATAACTTGGCAACAGGGGCATGGTAGTCCTATTTGTTTGAACAAAATGTCCAAGGATGGTCAATATCATGTAAAGCCAGTAAAAGTAAAAACCAGCTGGTGGGGTAGGGACCTCTAAGAGGACCTCTAGGAGGACCTCATGAGGGAACCCCTAGGAGTCAGCAGATCTAGGGCTGCCATGTATGGTTGTATAGTGTGCACACTGCACAAATGTGCTGGCCAAGGGGTCATGGAATTGAAATCCACCTCATCTTTCATTATCAAGAGTTGAACTCTGGTAGAGGGCTGTGCCCATCTAGGTAAAGGGATGCACTTTTCTTTGTACAAAGTACAGTCTGCTTATAAACCATGTACCCACAGAGCAGCATATACCCAGAGGAGGTTTCTTTTCAAATTCTTCTGCCTAAATGGGGCACCGCTTTTATACAGGCCGCATAAAGGCAGATGATGCTTCTGCATGAATATACTTTGCAAACCACAATAAGTATTTACCGGTACATAGAATTTGGCCTTCTATGTTGAGTCCCCAGTTTGCTAGTAAATTTCAAAACAAGTTCAGTACATTTCCTTGTCCCGAACTCAGAACATGACTGGTTGGGTGTGGGCAAGAGGCCAACAGCCTGTTGGAAGAGCAGTGACTGATATCGTCACTAAACTATGGAGAAACGTGCTAGGCAAGACCTTATCTTGGCAGAATCTTCTGTTGTGATATTTTGGGGATCTATAAATCTCAACACAAGAAGACCAAGGGAACCCTTCAGTGAAACATCCTTATTTTGTAATCAGAAAATGACGACACTGAGAAATGGTAGCCTATTCTCAAGGCTACAGGGTGGTGGAGCTGGAACTCAAATCTGAAGCGTCCTGGCTGTGTTCCCAGGATTCTTCAGTTGGCTGTGTGATTATGGGAACCACATTGCTAAATAAATGATGGGGTCTTCCTCACTGATCTCTTTCCCCAAAAGGCAGATACACACTTCCTGGAAATGTTCTAGGCATGGTCGTACCTCCAGGGAGGAGTATGCCTCACACCACATGGGAAGTCTGGGAATGTGACCTCCTGTGGTGTCAATGACAATCTCTATATATCAATGGCTTCTGCAGCATAAAATGCCTCCTCACTCTTGCCCTGATGCTGACTCAGCTGTATCTACTTCCTGGGCTGCAACAGGGCCACTCCAAACAACAAAAACAATAATAATAACAACACTAATGATGGTAAACACCATCATCATGTTGCTTGGTCGAGGCAGAGCACCTTTGATCTGGGGATCTCCAAGCATGTTGCCAATGTGATCCAGTGGCTATGTCATTATCTCCCTTTTACAGACAGAGAAAATGAGACACAAGAAGTTTAAGCCAGAAGCTCAAGGTCATGCGGGGTATTATTAGTTGGGGCATGTGAGGAGCTCAGATTATTAGCTCTGAAATAAAAGCTCAAGGCACTTAACAGGCTTTTGGTTGGCAATGGCCACTCTTTATGAAGACTGTATATTTTTATAAACTATGCCATAAAGGTAAATGCCAATCATTAGATTTTATTTCAAGCATGTCTTCTACAATCTTAAATGCAGTGAGCATGTGGCAGAACTTCCCCAGCTCTGAGTAACCAGTTCCACATATATCTCCTCTCTAACACTCAGGTAGGTCTCCAGTGGTCCAGGGAGGTGAGCCTAATCTTCTCTACCAAGACTCAAAGTGGGCATTCAGTGCCAGAGGAAGCACTGGCCAGAGTCTCGGGGACCTCAGTTTGAAACACAGCTCTCCCTTTATTGGCTGTGCCACCTTAGAGAAGGCACTTTTATTCTCTGGGTTCCCTCCTTCAACTGTCATGTGAAGAATCTGCATGAAATAATTTATGTTAAGCTTTTAAAATGAATTCATGGTTTTGTGAAAATTCACCTACTACGTTTTTTTTTGTTTTCAAGCTTTTTCCCAGAGGCCTCAGAAAACCTGCCTTTTCCTAGGTTTGAGCCTTTGGAATATTCCACATCTTCTTATTTGTTGCTATATTATCATTTTTCAAAGAGTTTCAAATTTTTGAAAGCAACAAAGATTCAGTCATAGTTCAGTGAAAGAAATAGACACCAATCCAGGTATTTCAAGCAGAGAGGGATTCATTTCAGGGAATTAGGAGCTTACAGAACTGTTGTTAAGGACGGGGGGAGTGGAAGTCCGGATAGGTATCATTGCACTATCTCGAAGACATGCCATTGTAGCTGCGATCTAAATGTCACGGAACTGCTGCCCCTGCTGTTTTCACTATGAGTGTCTCTGACACTCATGGCACTGGTGACTGGACACTGGAATAAGGACTCTCTAAGTACTCATGTCTCTATTATATTGTTGCTTCATACAAGGGCATTATTGGGGGAATCTAATTTGCCTCTAGAACTATGCCTTTAGGGGTATTTTAGAAATACTGATTGTTTTTTTCTAGCTCCTGAGTTACAGGGAATGGGAAATTACCGCTGGCAGTCCTATTTAGCACAAACACTGAAAATGTCAATGTGTATTAGTCAGGGTAGGCTCTGCTATGCTGTAGTCATAAACAATCCTAAAATTTCAGTGACTTAATATGACAAATGTTGATTTCTCACTCACCAAATATCTGTTGCAGGCTGGGTGACCTTCCTCCTTGTTATAGGCATATCATCTTCTAGAACAAATGACCTTCAAGACATCAAGGCAGGAGAAGAAAGAGAGATGGAGGAGGCACATGTATCATTAACCACTTCAGCTCAGGAGTGGCACGTGTCACTCATGCCTGTAGTTTGTGGCCAAAGCTAGTCACGTAGCTCACCTAGCTATGAGGCAGGCTGGGAATATTGGGAAGCACATGGAATATTTGGTTAGCACTAGCTGTTTCTATTACTCATGGTAACAAGAGGAGATATTTCGGTTTCAAGTTGGGGTGAGCCTGGTTCTCAATCTCTTTTTCCTTCTCTGAAAGTGCCAGAAGACACAGACTTTAGGGCTTCTCCAATGCCAGTCTGAACACATTGCTTATTAGGGGTTTTGGAATCATAACCTATAGATCTGTGTGGCATCTTTGGAGAATCAGCAAAAATGTTCCTTTTCTACAAATAACTCTCTGACTGATCTAATTTGGCACCTAAAATTTCCACCATTAATATGCTTTTTTTGAGCTACCTTAAGGATATGCATATTTCAGTAGGTTAAGCAATGAGTCATCTTGGATTATACTGGCACACTTTCAGGGAGCAGCATGTGGGATGAATGTGCTGAAGGCATGTATGGAGGGATGAGGAAGGAAAATTGGTGTTAGGGGATCCTCTGGATCAGCAAGAGGGCTCTGGGGACCAGAAGGGAGAGGACTGGATACCCCAAGGAAGAAGAGAAGGAGGCTTCATAAAGATTCTCCACATCCCATCTTTGCCAAGGCCTGGATGTGCTGGGTCCTCCAGGGCACCTACATCTTTACCCAACCTCATCCAATAAGGTCACAGATTCTCTGGACTGAGCCTGCTTTTGGAAGATAAACTCAGAAAGATACATCCAACTAAAGTGTAGCAAAGAGAAGTGAGGTTGAAATGTATTAGTTGATTAATCTCCCCTGGCTTAGAGGGAAGCAGGTCTGCCCGTGGGATTGGAAGATGGATTTTAAATCCTGACCCAGCCACTTACTCACTCACTGGAGCTCCCATGGACTTGTAAAACAGCCATGTGACCTTGGGCAAGGCGCTTATTGTTGCTGCACCTCTATTGGAAGAATTCAGTGAGGAATGCATGATAGGGCCAAAGTAGAGACTCAACGGATCCAAGCTCAGCATCCCTTCCCATATTTATTTCTGTAAAATAAGGTGAGTGAACCCGATCTTTTTCCAGAGTCCTGGATCTCCATGGTTTTCTTAAGGGACAGAGGAGATGGGGAGGAGGCTGAGTTGGGGAACAGCATCTGGACTCTCCAGTCTTGTTTAAACCAGAGAAATCCCAGGTAAGATTTAGTTTGGACAAAATATGTGTTTTGCTGTGAAAATGAACTCTGATATCCTCTGGAGTGGGTGATCACCAGAATTTCTTTTCACTGACATATTTCATCCCAAGAAATAGTAATGTTTATGAAAATGCCTTAAAATGATAACACACTATACAAATGTAAAGCTATATTATTGTCACTATCATTTTTCCTTGTGGTTTTAGCTTGAATTTTGGTTAGAACAGGTCATAGTATCAGTCTTCATAACTCTTCCCAGTAGCTCCACTAAATTATTGCAAAGCCCATTTAAAGTGAGATTGTTCAGAATGAGATGAGAGGCTCCTATCTTTTCTTGGGAAGGAGTGTGTTTTTGCAGTTCAACTCAATGCATTTATTGATATTACCATATCTAATATAGTGATAGGGTATTTCTGTCTATCTCTGTCTCTGTCTCTCTTAAAAACAAGATTATTGGCAGGGCATGGTGGTGCGGACCTGCAGTCCCAGCTACTCGGAAAGTTGAGGAGGCAAGACCGTGGGAGCCCAGGAGTTCAAGACCAGTGTGGGCAACATAGTGAAACCCTGTCTGTAAAAACGAAAACAAAAAGATTATCAAGGCGATGTTTCAAAAGGGTTTATAAATATTTTACCGTTTGTATAAAATTTCAAACCATGCAACTAATGCTAAATATTGCTAATGGATACTTGAATATATGATAAAGTATAAAACAGATGTGGAAATGATGAACCCATGATTCAGGAAAATGCTTAAAACAATTCAACATCTGGAAACCACTCATGGCATGGAGTAGGTACTGAATAAATACTGTTAAATAAACAACTGGCACTTTTTTGGAGAAGGTGGAAGAATAAAAGTAAGGGAGGTGTGCTGAGACTTTGATTTTAATATCTTATTTCTTAGGCTCAGTGTTACACAGGCATTTGTAATCATATATACTTTTGTACACTTGAAATACATATATTTGTGTGTGTAGGTGTGTCAGTGTCTCACTCTGTTGCCAAGGCCGGAGTGCAGTGGTATGATCTCGGCTCACTGCAACCTCTGCCTCTCAGGTTCAAGTGATTTTCGTGCCTCCGTCTCCTGAGTAGCTGAGACTACAGGCAAGCACCACCACACCAGCTAATTTTTGTATTTTCAGTAGAGACACAGTCTCGTCATGTTGCCCAGGCTGGTCTTGAATTCCTGGCCTCAAGTGATCCGCCCACCTCGGCCTCCTAAATGCTGGAATTACAGGCGTGAGCCACCGTGCCTGGTCTGAAATATTTCATAATGTAAAAAACTAAACCCAAATGCATATGTCCACTTTCAAGGCGCTCATAGGCCAGACCTAGGATTATTGCTATTAACTGATATTTATTATCCAGCACCAGCATGTTTGGCTGTGTGTCATGGGTAAGTTACTCACCTTCTCTGAGACAGTGTCATCATTGTAAAATAGGGATAAAAGAGTTTAGACCTTGCAGAGTCCTTCAGATTAAAGGAGATAATCAGTACGTGGCACTGAGTACTTGGAATATATTAAATCGTGTGTGCTCAGAGATATGATTGCATACAGCATCTTGGATCTGCCCAGCAACTCTATGAAGATGAGGAAACAGACTCAGGCAGGTCAGAGCCAGAACATGATGTTTCTGGAATTTGAACCCAAACGTTCCCCTTTCTCTTATCCAGGCTGAGTGCTAAAGGAGTTGTAAGAATGGAATTTGCCTGTTGCCTGCGTCTCCCTCTCTTTTTCTTCCTCTGTGTCCTCTGAATATCTAGCACCAGTGGGACTTTACAGTGTTGGCCTCAATGCTGTTGCGTGCTGTGTGCACAGTTGTCTTCAGCTCCCTGAGTTAGCAGAGCGTTGCCCCAACTCTGCCCTGTGGCCAGCCCATGCGCCTTACAACTTTCTGTTGCCAGAAGAGAGCCTTGCTCATTCTCTAGACTCAACCAACAAAAGCCGCCTGCCATTTTCAGAATGCCCATGAGCAGTGAGAAGTGCAGAGCTGTGTCCTGAGCTTGGCAGCCATTTTGCCTGGTGTTAACAAAGAGTAATTAAGTGATCTCGTAAACCTCGTGGAGGTTGTGGTTCAGAGCAAGCTGGGTCAATGCCAAGGCTACTTTGGCTTCGTCTGGTCCATAGCCCCACATTTCTCTTCTGATGGTTCAGTTCCAGGAATGAGAACCAATCTGAGTGCAAGAAGACTTGGGTTTGAATCTGTCTCCTCGAATCACTAGCTGTACGCTTGGAAAAGTGACTTAACCTCCCGAGCTGCTGTTTCCTCATCTTAAATGGTGATAGTAATCTTTCCTTACCTTAAGGTTGTTGAGCAGCTTAAATAATATAATGAGTTGAAAGTTTTTAGTATGATCTGTTATTAGGAGTCCAAATAGTGTCTTACAAACAAGAGGATAGAAATAAAAAAAACAGGATTCTGAAGGCTGGACTCATTGCATTCCTTGCAAACTACCCACTGAGCCCCAACTCTTCTGTTGGCTCAAAGTCACTTCTCAGAGTAAACCACATTGTCCTGAACCCTGCACTTGCCAACATCTCCTCCTCTTCCCTGATGTCAGCTCTGGGCTGGAGTTGTGGTGGGTGAGGGAAAGGCAGGATAAATCAAAAACTGATGTTTTAAGAAAACCTATGGTATTCTTGGATGCAAAGGCATGAGAATGATACATTGGACTTTGGGGCTTGGGGGAAAGGGTGCGGGGTGGCAAGGGAGAAAAGACTACACATTGGGTATAGTGTACACTGCTTGGGTGATGGGTTCACCAAAATCTCAGAAATCACCCCTAAAGAACTGATTCAGGTAACAAAACACCACCTGTTCCCCAAAAACCTATTGAAATAAAAACAGAAAATTTAAAAAATGAGAAAACCTATGGTATTCTTGGAAGAAGCGCAGTGGTGAAGTGGAGTAGACGCAGACGTGGAAGTGATGTGAACTTCGGTAAGTTGCTGAACATCTGAGGATGATTTCCCTCATCTGTCAGTCAGGGAACAAAATCCCTTACTTGTGCAATGAGTATTGTAAGGATCAATTCAGATGATGCATGTAAACATGCAATGTGGGACTGGCAAGTAGTAAGCATCCCATAAATGGCAGCTATTAATAAGTAATAATCACCAAGTTGTGGGCTGCCTTTCATGAAAACATTCCCAGCAAGCTGCTCCTTGGAGCCATCTCTGTCCAGTTCTTTCTTTCCAAGGCTTTTCTGGATATTCATTTATCCCAGATTTCTCCTGTCTCAGGAGCGAGGACCCCCAGAGTGGAGCTTGCACAAGGATAGACTTGGAGGGCTTTTTCTAAGAGCTATGACTTTGAATGGTCTCTTCATCGATGCTGACATATGAGGGCTGGTGGAAGTGGTCAAGCTTTAAAATGTCTGATGTCCGGAAACACAGAGATGTTTACACAAAACATTCATTCATTCAAGATGGAATTAGTGCCCAAGACACAGAGGCGGGGGCAAGGCTTGATTCCTGCCTTCATAGAGCTTACTGTCTTGTAGGGGAAACATTAGTAAATTCAACAGAGTAAGGGCTCTAATTGGGTAAATGGCGGCTGGGCTGCCCATGTCCTTGGGGTGGTGGGAAGGCTGCTGATCTGGTATGTCAGGAGACCTGAGTTTTGATGCAGGCTCTGTGACTTTGAGCAGGTCGTTTCCAACTTCTGAGCTTCCATTTCCCTAGCTGAAAATGGGGCGCTTGCCATACTTGATGCTGTACTCTGAGTCTTTGAAGCTCTGACATCTTTCTTTCTTTTGGTCACTCAGAGACTCCAGGATTGGGAGAACAACCTGCGTTCTGATTTAAAGTGTGAATCTAATAATTTCAAAAAGAAAGGGACTGAAAGGGACAAATGTGTTTCTGTTTATTTTCCATCCTTCTTTGGGGAAGTGTAACATTTGAAATCAAATTCTCATTGGCTTAGCCAATGTATAGACTTCCAGGGGAAATTCTCACTGCCCAGAGAAGTGACTAAAAATGACCATTGCAGCCGAAAGGAGAACATTTTAAAAAAAATCTGTGCTCTACAGATGGATGAAGTGCTGCTGCACATGGACAGAGTGGATCTGGACATTCAGCATGAGCCCAGGGATCCTGGGAATGGATTGGCTAAGCAAAGACAGGGTGATCTATTGAGGTTCACTGTGGTCCTGATCTATGTGGCCTCTTTCTAAGGGAAGATTTTTCTTAAGGTTGTTTCCTTTTCCAGCAGATATTTGTGAAGAAACTGCATCTGTAGTCTCATTTTGTCCTTACAATGACCCTGATGGATGGGAGGCAGAGGGATGATGATCAGTAAGAGCCGGCAAAGCACCAGGAACTAGCGAGAGCAAGATACCTTTTCCACCGCTAGGTAAATGAACCTAGTGACCGCTGGCACCATGGGTGAGGGGACTGCCTGGCAGGAGCTGTGGCCGTAGCTAGGGGGTTACAGCTATAGCCACAACCCTGGCCCTTTAGGGAGGGAGAGGGAGAAATAAAGAGTTCATATCACCCTCCTCTTTCCCTGGAGTCTCCTGCTGGTACCTGGCATTGGCTGAGTCTAACTGGAAGCCAGAGGGCAAAGGAGGTGCCCTTTCCAGCTCTGCAAATTCTCTTCAGACAGGGTCGGGATTTCTGGAGAGAATCTGCAGAATTGGAAAGCAGAGCAGAATCGATGCCAAGCAAGAGACTCTGCAGACTCTCACAGCCTTGGGACCTGAGAAAGCAGGTCTCCAGTGAGCTGTCACTGAAGTCTGTGGATCTGGCCCTCCCTTACTTTCTCTCCTACAGCAGCAGCAAAGGAGCCATGGGCCAAAGGGACTTGCTGGGTAGAAGTGGACCCACATTCTAAAGAGGAATGAAAGAGAAACCTGATTTCTTTGACTCGCCCTGCTCCTGAAGATGAGGAGCAGGCACAGACCAGCCCTCTCCACAAAGACAGATATATTCTTCCATTCATGGGAGGGGTAGTAGAGACTAACATTTGTTAAGTATCTATTACATGGAGGGTATGGAGGTAGGCCCTTTATGGGTGTAGCCTCTTTTAATCCTTTGGTGATCAACTCATGAAAATAAACAGCTCCAGAGCCAGCTGTCTTTGGAGGGTGTAGGCAGGCCTGGCTCTGGGAAACCTGGTGACACTGACCTAGTTTGACTTCCAAGTCTTCTCTCTTCTTCGATTCTGGTGAGCCCCACTCTAGCCCCATAGTATGGCCAAGCACCCAGATACTGCTTCCATCGGGAGGAAATAAAATACCTGATGAATTTCTTCACTCAAGGTGTTAGGAACTTAATGTGTTCTCCCTCTCCCCCCACCAGGAGAATTTGTGTTTTCTAAGACAGTCAGAGAGTGGGTGGTGCTGAACTCAAAGGAGTGAATCACTAATAGTGGAATCCCAGGCATTCAGGGAGGTCCTATTTCTGGGGTGGGTTCCTTCCTGACACTTCATTTTCTACAAAGGTAGCAGCCACCTGTTGTCTCCAGAAAGGAGGCTGTCCCTGTGGGTGTGGTGATGGTGGGAAAGGAGAGGCACCTGCAGGCTGAAGCCAATGTCATCTGATTTTCAAAACCAAATCTGTCCCTTCAAGGGAGAAGCAGCTTAAAAATCCACGCAGCCTCTTGAGTGGAGGGAAGAATTCCCTCTCTCCTCTCTGAAACAGGGTTCCCTTCACCTAGAACACGGTGCTGTTGTTATGCAATGTCCCTGTTGGCAAAGATATTTGAGCCCCTTGTTTTCAGGTCTGTGTCATTTCCAAGAAAGAGCTGTGGCCTTTGAGTAGGACTGGGCTCCTGAATAGGGGCCCTGGTGCCAAATGAGGGAGCCAAGAAAAGGCAGAGAAGAGGAAAGTCCTGACTTTTACACGAAGATGAGACAGCCAGCCCTGTGGCAGCCATATGGCAGCCCTGTTGCTCTGTAGTGGCCTTGGGGTCAAACTAGGGGCAGAGCTGGGCTGAAGGCAGGAAGGCCAGGACAAGACAGGTGAGAAGGGCAAAGTCTCCTGCAACCTGGTGAGAGGATGTGGGCTAAGCCACTCTCATCTGGAGCTGAAGTCTTGGTGGAGAATGGCCCTCAACATTCAAGTTCACACCCATGGATTGTAAAAGGCAGGGCTGTGGGGAAAGGTTTTTCCCATTATACTTAATAACATCATCAACAACAATAATCACTACTACCATTTATTGAGCATTGACTCAAAAGACAGGCCCTTTATGAAAATTATTTACTTAAATCCTTACAAAGCTTCTATTCATTCACCCAACACATATTTATTGAGTTCCTACGATGAGTCAGGCATTATTCTAGGTGCTTAGTTTAGATCAAGGGACAGGACAGACAAAATCCCTCTTCTGGTGGCAGGGCTACTACATGCAATTAACAGCACACATCTCTAGAGGGAGTCACACACATGGGCCACCTTACGACTGGTGTGCCCTGAGGTTGAGCATCCTGGCAGCCCCTTTCTGTGACATTTGCATTCTAGCGAAGGGAGTCTAATACCAATGAAGTAGATGTCATTATCCCCTGACTACAGTTTAGGAGACAGAGACACATAGAAGTTAAGTAACTTGCTGAGTTTTTCAGCCAAAAATGACCCATGATTTATACTGAAGTCAGTCCTTGCAATTCACCTGTGTCACGTACTTGCTTTTCTCTCCCTGGTGGGCACAGGGAGGAGGGAGTAGAGAGGCTGGCCAGGTGAGCGCTGGGCTGGCTGGCCAAGTAAAGGCACCATGTCCTGACTGGGTGAACAAAGACTGGGTAGGAGGTAACAGAGAATCCCTTGGTGAATCTAACTTAGCTATGGGAAGGCTTGCTGAGAGCAGCTGCCTCCATGCAGAGGGTGGGGTGTCTGGCCTTTAATCCTCCCCAGCTGAGGATTTAGTCAAAGAAGCTTGTCTCTGGGGATAGCCTGTGGTCTTGAAGGACCAGAGTTAGCTATCAGTTCATCCATTTATTTATCATTCGTTCATTATTTTTTAAAAATTTCCTAGTTACGTTTGGAGGCAGAGAAATGGGTCCAGAGACCTAGAGGTTTGCAAGGGTAACTTCTAAACTCCTTTGGTTCAGAAGAGAATAGAAAGTGTCCTCGGGTGACCTTGGGTCTGCTTCCCAAGTAAATTGAGCATACGCAGCAAGAACAAAGACTGCTCACTCTACTCTGGTGAGCTCAGCCTGCTAGGCTTGGGTCTACATTTTATAGCAATGAGCTTGGAGTCTGACCTTTGGGCCAGACAGGGTACTATCCCAGGCATGACATAGGGAGAACCTTGTCTATATTCCTCCACCTTTGTCCAAGCCTGCTGTGTCCTTCCTCTTGACGAAGAATAAAGACGGCCTCTGGGTGTGCATCCTCTTCCTTCTTCCATGCCCAGATGTACCTGTGTGTGTGCAGCGGGCTTCTGAGACCTGGGCAGGGATGCCACAGGCTGCAAGCCAGATGCTTGGGATGCCAATCCTGGGACTTTGAGGAGGAAGAGAGGTTCTGAGGGGCATCTCTCTATGGGACAGAGTCAAATGGAACACATGGAAGTCACTTAGAAGGCTGGTATCTAAGTGTTAGCCACACAATGTCCATTCTTCCTCCGTTGTTTGAATTTCTCCTTCTCTATCCTTCCATCTTTACTGGCACCTTGAGAAAGGATGGTGTAGGTGAATTAGTGGTAAAAAGGGCCATGTGACTTCTTTCTTGGGCCCAGTGTGACGCTTCTAGTTAGGCTAACGTGGGTCCTGGGACTCTTCCCGAGATTTTGTGGAAAAGTCTTTGTATTTGTGCTGGTAACAGAGGAAGGAAACCAGAGTTAGGGCTGGTGGGATGAAGCTGTGGGAACACCGATTTCTCCTTTTGTCAGATTCAGGGATTTCTTTCTGTCAGAGACATCCGTGGCGGAGGGATGGGATTGGGAGTGAGGAGAATCCCTTTCCTCTCCTCTCACCATCTGGTGGTCCCAGTGCCTACACACCAGCTCGTTGGATGGACATTTGATTCCCTTAAGATGTACATTCTTTAAATCATTGTTTGTCATTAGCTCCCTGGAGAAAATGGAGAAACTGAGATATTAGTGAGAAAACATAAAGTTAATTGCGTGATGGAGACTGGGAGAAGGGGAATGTTAGAAGGAAGTGAGCGGGGTCTGCTAAAAGGGAACTTTATCTTCTTCTCAATTTTGCCTAAGACTCACGTTGCCTGGGCAGTCTCTTTTGGAAGAGAAGTTTTCATGACAGTTTGGGCCAGGAATGGCAAATAAATGCCTGACATGGTTGCTGCCAGCCCCTGTCTCCCGACACGTTAGCAAGGGTGCACACCACTTCTCCTCTCTGTGACCATAGACTCAGACCCATTGCAATCCAGCATCCTGCATGGCCCCATTGGTCAGAGTTGACATTTGCAATGAAGCCACTTCCGTATGCCTGGTTAGGCCTCCTGCTATGAATTCTCTGGAGTAAACTATTTCCAAGGGGCTATATCTTATTCTTGTGAATTCCACGGGATTTGGAGCCCCAGAAGACAATCCCGTGTGGATTCACAAAATGCCCTCTAAATTTCATGGCTGTCAGTGTGTACTAAGCCTGACTGACTCACTGGTATCTGTTTGTTTCCTCCACTGACACAGCTGGTTCTTAGGCTCAGCAGGAGTTTGGGCTGAGACCTCTCATTGCTCCACATTCCCTCTGTTACTAATGAGGCGTTGTTCCTTAATTACTAGGTGCTGGATACTAGAATTGCTTTTCTTTGTTTCAGGGGATTTAGCAAAGGGCTTATAAATATTTCTTGTGTCGGGCATGAACTGCCTGATTTTTTCATTCTTCAGGTCACTGAGCAGGCAATCAAGGCAAATCGAATTTGCTGGGAATCAGAATGAAGGGAGACTAGGAAAAGTGATGCCTACAACACCAACAGGTGTGGGATCATCTTCATTGTACCTTTCAGAGCCTTAGATACAAGTCCTCTGGATACGCTCTGCTTGTTTATTTAAAGGAAAAAATTATCAGAATGTGGGAGATATGGGTGCTTTGGGTAATTTCATATTCTAATTGAAGAACATGAATGAAATTATAATATTAAACCACTAGTAGCCCTTGCTGTAAAAAACTCTTCCAAAATAGCTGAGTCTAAGTTTCTTGCCTCAGTGTGTCCCACCTCCTGTGCTCGAGTCCTTAATAATCCAGAGTTTCAAGGTCTCAGTGTCCTAATCTTGAAAAGCAGAAACTTTAGAAGTTTGCTGAAGTTTATTAGTTGGCTATATGATCCATCAGGAAATTGTCTTTTTTGGATTAAATTCAAGATAGATTTAAAAAATCAGTTGTTTATCATGAAAGCTAAAAAATTAATTGAAGGTAGAGGTTAGTTGGAATTCCAGTCAATAGATGGATTTCTTCCTTCTTAAAGAAACCTGTGTCCAAGGGCAAACTGCATCCTGGTGGTCTGTACTGGCCACAGTCAGCAAAAAATGGTCTGAGGTTTTGAAGGTCAATCATTCTCAAGACGGTCCCTGCCAACACATTCTGTGATTCCAGGAGATCACCTGACCTTTATGAGCCTCAGTTTCCTCCTCTGTAAAATCGGCAGGGTAATCACGCTGGGCAAAATATTTAACCTAAGTGAGGAAAATATATGATGAGTGCCCTGAAAAACATGTAGAAAGACATTAGACACATTTTATTCAATATCATGTTGAAATTAGTTTTAAAAAGAAGACCTATTGGATTTTCCAAGAACAACTAAACTGATTCCTTGCAGACAGTTTAGAGAATATAGAAAATTAGAAATAGGAAAAAGTAAAACAAAACAAAAACCATCAAACAAAGTCTACTCAAGCACAGGTACTCTTAACTTTTGGTTTATTTCCTTCTAGTCATTTTTAGGTGCATTTTTAAATTGTGGTAAAATATATGTAACATAGAATTTACCATTGTAGCCATTTTTTAAGTGTAGAGTTCAGTGACATTAAGTACATTTATATCGCTGTGTAACCATCACCACCATCCGTCACCCCAGACTGAAACTCCATATCCATTAAACAATAATTTCCCATCCACCTCTCTTTACCCTGGTGACCACCATTTTACTTTCTGTCTCTATGAATTTGACTTTCTTGGTGCCTCTTATAAGTGGGATCATTTTTAGTCATTTTTATAATAGGTTTCCTTTAAAAATATGAATGAAGCCTAATGAATATTGAATTTAGTGTACTGGTTTCTTTGAACATTTCAGCATCATAAGCATGTTTTTGTATTCTATATTCTTCTTGTATTGCTGTATTCTCTATAGGAATATATATATTCCTATATATAGGAATATATATATATATATAGGAAAAAAAATATATATATGTATGTATTTTTTGTTTTTTAAGACGGAGTCCCACTCTGTAGCCCAGGCTGGAGTGCAGTGGCACAATTTCAGCTCACTGCAACTTCCACCTACTGGGTTCAAGTGATTCTCCTGCCTCAGCCTTCCAAGTAGCTAGGACCACAGGTGCACACCACCATGCTCGGCTAATTTTTTTTTTTTTAATTGAGATGGAGTCTCACTCTGTCGCCCAGGCTGGAGTGCAGCGGCGCAATCTCGGTTTACTGCAAGCTCCGCCTTCTGGGTTCACGCCATTCTCCTGCCTCAGCCTCCCGACGAGCTGGGACTACAGGCACCCACCACCACACCCAGCTAATTTTTTGTATGTTCAGTAGAGACGGGGTTTCACTAGGATGGTTTTTGTATTTTTAGTAGACATGGGGTTTCACCATGTTGGCCAGGCTGGTCTTGAACTCCTAACCTCAGGTGATCCGCCTGCCTTGGCCTCCCAAAGTGCTGGGATTACAGGTGTTAGCCACTGGCCCCTGCGTTGAACATCATTTTTAATGGCTGAAGATTATAGAATCCAGTGGGTGTACCATCCATTATTAGTCTTCTGTTGTTTCCAAATATTTGCTATTTCAAATAGTGTTGTGAAAACGTATTTTTGTGTTGAACTTTTATCATATTGAGAGGCACTTCCTCTGTGCAGAATCAAGAAATTAATTACTGGTTTCTAAGAAATGTGAACCTTTCAGGCTCATAATCTGTATTACCAAATGGTTAGGAAAAAATACTCAGAAGGTGCCATTCACAGATGGAGTGCGCTTCCACCAGGGGCTGTGAAGCTCTAATCTCAAAGAATGTCGACTACTGGTAGGGCTGATTCAAGTATTAGATAGCTAGGAGGGTGGGAAGGGCCGTGAAACTTCCAAAATGCCTATGTAGGAGAGGCATAGGGGTGCTGATCTCTTCATAATGGGTGATGGGAGTTTTCCTTGAAACAGCATGCACAGATCAAGCGCTGTTCTTTCCTTTAGCTTGTGTGTTTATCTGGGGCGACTTGGAGGGTTGCTAATGGAGATTATGGGGAATCTAAAGCCACACCCCAAATTTCCCCTTGGTTCCCCTACCTGGGGGAGAGTTGACACTAGTCAAACTTCTCCCATCTCAGATTTTGTGATTCTAGGACTCTTGCCACTGCACAGACTCCAGCTGGACCCAGGGACTCCAGCTTCTCACATCACCCTGACTCATCCATAACTCTCTTTTGTTTCATCTCAAACATCACTGAGAGATGGCTGCCTCCTCTCCCTTCCTAGGAAAGCCCATGTCACAATAAGCACGCCTGTGCTTCTCGTCAATGCTTTCTTGGTAGCACCATCTGACAAACACTGCTTGCGGCTGCCTTCAGTTGCTCTCCAAGAAGACGTCATAACCATGAGAGAGATCTGAATCAGCCCATATTTTCCCCTGTGGCACTGTGTGCTTTGGCTGCCTGGCCAGAAAGCTGGGACTGTATTTACCTATCATTTTGATACTATCTTGGGGTGTAATTGGAATTGAGCTCTTAGTGTGGAAATTCTTACTCAGAACACAAAGGATTGAAGAGCGCTTGGAGGCTGAACTCTGGAAGGACTCTTCCCTGAGGCCTGTTGGCATCTGGCTCTTGTTTCTTGGAGCAGTGGTATGGCCCATAGGTGGGTGTTTCCTTTGGGAGCAATTTCTTGCTTTTTCAGTAGCTCTGGGCTGCCATTGAGCCCACTGTTCCTTGTCTTCTCTGCATTGTTTAGTGACGATATGGGTGAATTGCTCCACAGTTTAATTCCAGTGGTAGAGCAGTTGCCATTTGTTGGTTTCTGGTTCCTATGGGAACTCTGGTCTGCATCTCACTGTGTTTCCCTTGAACATGTCTGGGGTTACTTCAAACAGCTTCATGTCTCTCTGAGTGTGGAGACTCAGATTCCCACTCAAATTCTAAGTCAATGGTCTCAGCCTTTAGAATCACGGAAGGAGGCCAGGCGCGGTGGCTCACGCCTGTAATCCCAGGACTTTGGGAGGCCTACGCAGGTAGATCACCTAAAGGTCAGGAGCTTGAGACCAGCCTGGCCAACACAGTGAAACCCCGTCTCTACTAAAAATACAAAAATTAGCCAGATGTGGTGGCGTGTGCCTGCAATCCCAGCTACTCAGGAGGCTGAGGCAGAGGCAGGAGAATCGCTTGAACCCAGGAGGTGGAGGTTGCAGTGAGCTGAGATTGTGTGGTTGTACTCTAGCCTGAGCAACAGAGCGAGATTCCATCTCAAAAAAAAAAAAAAAAGAACCACAGGAAGGAGAGATCATATATGGCCCGTATATGTGAAAAGTCCTATTATTGCTACCCACACCAACAATATTAGTGGAAAAATATCTTCAAAGGACATTCGTTTCAATGATACATGAGATTTGTTTCCTTCCTTAATTTTTCCCTGTACAGCTATGTAATGATTTTAAAAATCAGATCCTCTTTTCCCCCCTATTAATTGTATTTATAGGATGGATTAATGCTGACACAATAGCAAATGATGTATACACATTTAACACATTTCATGAAGGCATGAAAGGGCACACAGTAAATTCTGTGAAATCCACGTTAGATCATGCCTCTCCTTTTCAATTGAGAGGTGGGCTCTGACAGTGCTCAAGAGAAAAAAAATCAAGTTGTGACAGTTTTAAAAAATATTTTAAGTATTAAACTATTTATTATGGAACTTAAAACATACACAGAAGTTGGCAGAATAACATCGTGTACCCTAAATATCTATCTCCAAACCTCAACAGTGATCAACCTGTGGTCAGTTCTGCCTCTTCTGGCTCCCATCTGCTCTCTGTCTCCAGTTTATTTGGAAGCATGTTTTAGACATCCTGTCATTTCAGTATTGCACTATGTATGCCCTAAAGGTAAGCATTCCCTTTACAACATATATCTACTTTTTAAATGAAGGACAATTAGTGCATTTTCATAAGGGTTTTAGAAAGGGAAGAGACTATATTTCTTTAATTTAAAAATGTATCATACAACTAATCCATGTTTACTGTTTCTAACACTGATACCGTAATAACAGGATTATTCTATTATATATAGATTAGTGAGATCAATTTGTCAGATAAATTTAGAAGGGCCATTAAGAAAGTTATGTCATAATTGTTAGTCACTTGTTGAAACCAAGACTTTAATTCTGTAGAATATCATACTAGGATTCAGAATTGTACACACTGAATGTGTTTGTCCAGAGGTAATTTCTGATCTGCTATGGGGTTGGACATGTCAGTTTTTTT
This sequence comes from Macaca mulatta, assembly GCF_049350105.2. NCBI lineage: Eukaryota > Metazoa > Chordata > Mammalia > Primates > Cercopithecidae > Macaca > Macaca mulatta. The sequence continues at coordinate 30,706,540 of NC_133419.1, read as the reverse complement.
CAGACCAGGGATCACCTAGCTTTTTTTTTTTTTTTTTTTTTTTTTTTTGAGACAGAGTCTCTGTTGCCTGTGCTGGAGTGTAGTGGTGCAATATCTGCTCATTGCACCCTCTACCTCCCAGGTTCAAGCGATTCTCATGTCCCAGCCTCCTGAGTAGTAGCTGGGACTATAGGCACCTGCCACCATGCCTGGCTATTTTTTTTTTTTTTTGTATCTTTAATAGAGATGGGGTTTTGCCATATTGGCCAGGCTAGTCTTGAACTCCTGATCTTAGGAGATCCGCCTGCCTTGGCCTCCCAAAGCTGGGATTACAGGCATGAGCCACTGCACCTGGCCTCCTAACTGTTTGGCTGCACACTTCTATCAGTAGATAATTAAGCATGTACCCATACTATTTTCCATAATATAAATTATTTACGTATAAATTGCATTATGTACTCAATTATGCTGGTAAATTGAGTATATTATAAAAGAGAAACTAAAAGGATGAAATGAGAAGTAAAAACGAATGTCAATTCTGATATCTTCATCTTCCCCTCAGTGGATCCTCTTGTACATACCCCAATTTGCAGACCACTGGAGGAGGCTGTGGGAGGCAATATTATATCCCAGTGAGATGTGTGGGTTGTAAAGCCAAACAGCCTGGGTCCACATCCCAGCTCCACCACTCCTTAGTTCTGTGATCTTGGAAACATCACTTAACCTCTCTGAATCTGTCTTCTCACCTGTAATATGAGGGCATTAACCCCTTACAGGTTATTGTAAGGTTAAATTCTTAGATAGTGCCTATGGTAAGCATGCAATACATTTTAGCCAATAATAATAGTAATGATAATAACGCATTCCTAGAGGGCTGGGATGGATCTAGATTTTTCTTCCCCTTTTAATGGAGGATGGCAGCGTGATGCGTGAATTTACACTTCCTCAGACATTGATGGTGCTGATGATGGTAATGATGGTGAGGCTGCGATGATGGTTTCAGGAATGGGTGTGTTGGGCATGATGAATAGCATGACATATATTGTCACTCGTTTAGTTTATCTGCATTGATGATGCTGCTGATGATATGATGACTGTTACAGGGATGGTCACATTGTGGGTGATGAATATGACCAGAAAGGGAAGACTTTTACAGTTCCTACCTGAACTACAACATCGATATTTTCATTTGTCTTTCCTAGGAACCCTTACCTTAATCACCTCACCAATATGCTGATGACTAACATGTTGTGCCCTGCCTTTCTTCCAGGCCTCTCTGCCTTGTTGATCTGTTTTGCTGGTGTGCCCCCCACTGTGCTCTTGGGTGTCTGTCTCTTGGTAAAGCCTAGTATTGTGGGTGCTGTACACACACACAAAAAAGGGCCATTCATCTCCCAGCAACTGTTTTATTCTTATGTCAAGAGACTTGCCTCTCAGCCCCTGGGGACCATGCAAAGAGTGCTGGAAACCTACGGAGTATGACCCTTTGTGGCCTTATGCAAGAAGTTAACTGTGTCTTTCCCGTCATGAGAGAGGACAGACATTGTAGAAATCAAACGCTTAACACTTGTGCAAAACCGGAGGTAATGCCCAAAACCTGGTTAGGCAGGGGCGCCTGGAACATGCTTGTCCAGGAAATTTTCCACTCAGTTCTGCTGCCTCCGTGTCCCAGATGATCACAGAAACCTCCTGGGAAGCGTTGAATCCCCCCTCGCCTGGGGATCCCAAGAAAGCTGCAGAGGAAAGACTTTCTTTTCCAAGATCAGAACAAAAGAAGGTTAGCATTGTCCCCAGCAGTGCCAAAACGTAAGGCTGGATTAAAATAAGAATTTGCCTTAAGCTCTTTTTCTGGGGGCTTGTTTTTTTCATTAACCTTGTTGGCTGGACTTTAGGGAAGTATGCACTATCTTCTCCAGAAGTGCTTCAGATTTTATATTTTTAAGAAATTCAAGAGTCTGAGTTAGGCACTTTAATGTAACCTCCCGGAAGCTTTTGTTCTAGGAATTGACTTGGGGATGAATCTTTTCAGCAAATTCTGACACAATAGTATCTCACAACCTTTTTTTTTTCTACAGACCACATGGTATCCACCTGGGATATTCTGAAAATGAACAGTGACACCTAAGAATGTATACTTATCTCTTCATGCCAATTCTCCAAACCAGATGTTGCCCATGTCTTAAAATTACTTGCCTCCAATTTTAGGGCATGAAGTGTGAGATTCTGTAGCATGTGGTTATATGTTCTTAAAATACTAAGTATATATAAATTATCCCTTAACATCTTTAACATGCAATTTTTTTTTCTTTTGTAGAGACAGTATCTCTCTGTGTTGCTCAGGCTGGTCTTGAACTCCTGGACTCAAGAGATCCTCCCATCTCGACTTCCCAAAATGCTAGAATTACAGGGATGAGTCACCACACTTAGCCTAACATGAAATATTCTTTAACAGTATTCTTCAGGATAATATATTATTCTACAGATTTGAAATAATTTATCAGTTCTATACTTAATTATAAACACTCTTGGGAATAAAACATACTCATCCAATAAGCAAACAGTCATGCTATTCCAAATAATTTAGGATTGCCTTTCCAAGCATTTTTTTGGGGTTTCTTCAACTGATTGAGAGACCCCCGGCCAGGAAAGAGAAAGAGAATTTGATTTGTGACACTAATGGAATGGACTACATCCTTTTGGTGGTGACTCTACTGGGGACTTGTCACAGAGCTTATTTTCTAAACAGATGTGAAAAATGAAAGTCAGGCTGCTGTCTGGTTGGTAAGATAAAGCTTGCATTAATACTTGGCAGCATTATTTTGGCTAAAGTGTCAGATCAGACGCCCACATTATCACCTCCCCTTCCCAATTCCAACTGCCAATGATAGAAAAAAAAATAAAAGACTAGGAATAGGTCCATCAACTGGTGAATGGCTAAACAAAATGAGGTATATACATGTAATAGATTGTTATTGAATCATAATAGGGAATGAAGTACTGATACATGCTACAGTATAGATGATCCTCATAAACATCATGCTAAGTGAAAGAGGCCAGATGCAAAAATGTCACATACTGTATGATTCCATTTATTTGAAAAACTCAAAGTAGGCAAATCCATAGAGACAGAAAGTAGATTGGTAGTTTCCCGGTGCTGGGGAGAAGGCAGACTGGGAAGTGACTGCTTAATGAGTATGAAGTTTCCTTTTGGGATGATGAAAATGTCTTGGGACTTAGATAGAAGTGATGGTTGCACAACATTGTGAATGCACTAATTGCCATGGAGTTGTACACCTCAAAATGCCTAAAATGAATTCTATGTTATGTGAATTTTACCTGAATTTAAAGAAGAGTAGAAACAAACACCAAGGAAAAGGGAGGAAAGGAAACATTATTGAACAAGACATTTCAACAAGTTTTGGAATATGGAAAATATATGGAGAAGTGGCAACTGACTTATCAGAGTGGCAGAAGAAATAGTCTACGTGACTGTGGGGAATGGGGTGGATGTGGAACCGGTGAGAAACAAGCCGCTTTACTGGGAAGAACTACAGAAAGATGGAGGCTTGAACACAGCTAGTGCTGCTACAGGTAGCAGTAAACAGGAGGAATTTGTTGAACTTCAGAGTATGGAGAATTTTGATGTAAGAGGCTTTTTAATTTTTTTTATCATCTCAACCCAGGAGACTTTTTTTGTTCTCTAGGTGAGGGAAATCTAGAGACAGCCAAGTACAGGGTGCAATATTATCTAGAAAATAAAGAAGAGGTTTGAGTCTACAGAGGAGCCTCCTACTCTCTTCCTGGAATGCTGGCAGCCAGGCTTAGATCAGCCTCTCCACCCTGCCCCAGGCAGAAGATGGGAAGATCCCTTTCTGGAGAAACTGACTCATCCAAGAGATAACAGCTCAGATTCTTGCTTTTTAGAGCTCCCCAGTAAAATGCAGCTCACCACTTGAACAGTTTCCAGTGGTGACCCCTGATCAGGCCCTTACTACGAACCTCTGGATTTTACTTGGTTGTTTAGTATCTCAATTTTAAAGATCAAAAGAGAAAAAAACAAACAAATCCATCAAAAAGTGGGCATAGAATATGAACAGACAGTTCTCAAAAGAGACATTTATGCAGCCAACAGACACATGAAAAAATGCTCATCATCACTGGCCATCAGAGAAATGCAAACCAAAACCACAATGAGTTACCATCTCACACCAGTTAGAATGACAATCATTAAAAAGTCAGGAAACAACAGGTGCTGGAGAGAATGTGGAGAAATAGGAACACTTTTACACTGTTGGTGGGACTGTAAACTAGTTCAACCATTGTGGAAGACAGTGTGGCAATTCCTCAAGGATCTAGAACTAGAAATATTATTTGACCCAGTCATCCTATTACTGGGTATATACCCAAAGGATTATAAATCATGCTGCTATGAAGACACATGGACACATATGTTTATTGCGGCACTATTCACAACAGCAAAGACTTGGAACCAACCCAAATGTCCATCAATGACAGACTGGATTAAGAAAATGTGACACATGTACACCATGGAATACTATGCAGCTATAAAAAAGGATGAGTTCTTGCACTTTGTAGGGACATGGATGCAGCTGGAAACCATCGTTCTCAGCAAACTATTGCAAGAACAGAAAACCAAACACTGCATGTTCTCACTCATAGGTGGGTATTGAACAATGAGAACACTGGGACACAGGAAGGGGAACATCACACACCGGGGCCTGTTGTGGGGTGGGGGAAGGGGGGAGGGATAGCATTAGGAGATATACTTAATGTAAATGACGAGTTAATGGGTGCAGCACACCAACATGGCACATATATACATATGTAACAAACCTGCACGTTGTGCACATGTACCCTAGAACTTATAGTAAAAAATTAAAAAATAAATAAATAAATAAATAAAAATAAAAAGGTTTAGGCCTGGGGTGGGGGGAATAAAGATCAAAAGGCAGGATCACTTTTGAGGAAACTTCCAACTTTATTGAAAGAATTTAAAAAAAAGAAGGGGAAAAAAACCTGGTAGTGTAAAGAGCAGCGAAATGGCAGGGAAGTGAAAATTAAGTTAAAAAGCAGAAACTTTTATATAATTGTAATCCTTTGCAGAGATAAAGAAAGATATTGCATACCTAAAAGAAGTACAAGTTGCCATGGAAACAGATTCATTAGTGAAGAGGAAAGAGATCTTGGAAATTAAAGACATAAAAGACAAAATAAAAATTGAAAAAAATTAAACAGAATTTAGAACTTAAGGTTGAAATGATAGAACTTTAGATCTCAAAAACAACAACAGAGAATCAACCCAGGAGATTGTGTGTGACTAAAAGAAGTCTCAGAAAGAGAATAGAGGAAAGGAAGGAATATTGTAAGAAAAGTTTCAGGAATAAAATGTCATGGGCCTCCAGATTGATAAAATCCATCTTGTACCCAGAAAAAAATGGACTTTTCAAGAACTACATCAGAACCTATCCCTGTGAAATGTTAGGACAAGTAGATCCTAAAATCTTCCAGAGGGAGTCCATACAAAGGACTTGAATAGCATTAGACTTCTCTATATCAACATTGGATGCTGAAAGAAAAAGAGGAATACCTTAAACTTGCTAAAAGGAAATGATTTTTAACTAGAATTTCATTTCCATCCCAATTAAAAAAACCCACTGTGAAGAAAAAGTTCACATCTTCTCAAGCATATAATAACTGTAAAATTCTACCTCCTGTGCACATAATCTTGGCAAGTATCTCAGGAAGATGCACTTTGCCAGAACAAGGACATAGTTCAAGAAAGTGGAAGAAATGAGATCTGGGAATCAGGAGCACATGATACAGAGGCACAGCCAGAGGGGTCCCAGGGAGAGCATGTTTAGGGTGACAAGGAATGGGCAGCTTCAGAAGGAACAGCATTGGGGAAAAAACAAAATGAATATCTGATTGGCATAAACATTTGGAAAGTAGTATTAAAAATGTGTGTAACAGGTGTGTTGTTACATTTGCCAAAAAAGAATAAAAGGCACAAAAACCCCCAAGCAGATGAAAAGTAAAGAAGGCAATGGTTAACTCCTGGAAAAACAAAAAACAATATTCAAGAAAGGAAATGAAATCATGGTGTACTTCTTGACTAATAGGTGAAAAATGAAGATGTACATAGTTATTAAAATGCAAACATTTCTTATTGAGTTAACCCAAAGTTGTGACATTTGGAAGCAGGGGTAGGCACAGTGGGGTGTAAGAGACCTAAATCCTCACTTACCACAATGTCTAAAATTGCCATACCAAAGAATAGCAGCATAGTATATTATTTAGAAATGTGGATGCAAATGCCAGAAGAAAAATTAAAGGAAGTGAAAAATGCTCTCCTCTAGGAATAGGACAGGGAACGTAACAGGGAACAGATATTCTGCATTATCTCAATTAATTCTCACAACTGTGACCAAAGCTGTTTTGCTCTCCTTGTTTTACAGATGAGCAAACTCACAGAGGGATGCAACTTGCCTAGGGTCCTATAGCCAGCAGCTCATGAGTGTGTAATGGGGATTCAAACAAGGTCTAGGAGACTCCAAAACCCATGTGCTTAACCATGATGTTTTACTACCTCTTCTCTGCTTCTTCATTAAGTATTTTTAGTGCCTAATTGCCCATGGTCTGTGCCAGGTGCAGTAAAGGAGGATTACACAGGTGCAATATGAGCCATGACTCTTGTTGATATCAGCACGTCAAAAATAAAGGCTAATGAGCACATGAAAAGATGCTCAACATCACTAATCATTAGGGAAATGCAAAACTGCATTAAAATATCACCTCACATACATTAGGATGGCTACTATGAAAAAAAACCCAGAAAATAACAAATGTTGGCAAGGATGTGGAATAACTGGAACACTCATGCACTGTTGGTGGGAATGCAAAATGGTGCAGCTGCTGTGGAAAACAGTATGATGGCTCTTCAAAAAATTAAAAAAAATAGATTTCTCATATAATCCCACAATTCCATTCCTGGATATATACTCCAAAGAATGGAGAAAACAGGATCTTGGAGAGATGTTTGTACACCCATGTTCATAGCAGCATTATTCACAATAGCTAACACCTGGCAGAACCCGTGTCTACCAATGAATGAATGGATAAACAAAATGTGTTATATGCACACAATGGGATATTAGTCTTAAAAAGGAAGGAAATTCTGATACATGCCACAACATGGATGTGCCTTGAGGACATTATGCTAGATGAAATAAAGCCAGTCACAAAAGGACACATATTATATGATTCCATTTATATCAGCTACTTAGAGAGGTCAAATTCATAGAGACAGAAAGTAGAATGGTGGTTGCCAGGAATGTAAAGGTGGGCATTTCTCAAAAAACTGAGAAATACAGAAAAAGAAAAATCACTCAAACACTGTTTGCCATACTTCCACCCTGGTTTCTTTTAAATCTATTTTTCTTCTTCTTTTTTTTTACTCAAAGAAATACATGTTTATAGTTTAAACACTCAACTAGTACTACAGGTTTGTAATAAACAAGAGCGGTCTAACTCCCCTCCTCCCAGCCCTGTGTTCTGTCCTTTCAGATGTTGCTTCTGGTCTTTGTATTTCTCAAAAACATGCCTAAATGTATTTCCTGGCTCCTTATATTATTTATTTATTTATTTATTATTTGTTGAGTTTATTGCCATATAGGGATTAGATCACTTACAGGGCCTTCCTCACACCATGCTCACCTTCCCCACCTATATGCACAATTCTGTTTCCCTGTCCTCCTGGAAGTAATATTACTCTTTTAGTTAAGACACAGGTCAGTGTTTATGTTGTGATTATGTAAATATTGTTTATGTAATGTGCTAGGGTTACTTACTTTATTTTTTAAATTCCTTATCCTCCTTCAACCCCCACCCCAACCCCAGTCTCATCCTGGAGTTCACAATTATTTCATTTTTCCTTTGCTTGGTTTTCTAAAATCTATCTCCTGGCTCTTTCTCTAACTCTTCTCTCAGTAAGATCGTTTCTCAGCTCTACCTTTTCCCCTTGTTGACATTGCTCCAGAACACTCCAACCTGCTCCAGTGGCTATTCTGCTTGGTCACTCACTTGTCCTCCTAGGTTTTCTTATCTCCATCATCCTGGGGATTCTGGTCTCTCATTTCTTGTGTTAGACCAACTGTGTCCTGGATCCCATATCTTTCTGTCTCTTGGTTTATTTCTTTGCTTTGATTGAACATACTACCTATGACATTCCTAAGAAAGAATGAAAGAGAAATGATTTTTTTGAGTTGTGTGATGAATATTAAACTCACTACCCTGGAAGGATCATTGTGCCTTTATCTGTATGAGGGATTCCCCTTACACTTCTCAACCGTAGACAGCTCTGTTCTGCCTCTTGAGGTCACGGTGAACCCATCCCCTAGGACAACATTTCTATGTGTCTTGGTCTGGCACGAGGTGACTATCTATTCCCAGCAAATGCCAATCAACACTTGTCTTAATAATACCTTAGCCTCAACACCCAAGGTTTAAGTTGCATTAATCACCTAATAAAGAAACCTTCACAAGTGCTAATTACTAACCTAGTCCTTAAACTAGATTCATTTAAAGAGGTGGCATCTTAGAAGTTACAGTGTTTATAGTCATTCAACAAACATTTATTGTCAGCCATATGGAAGACACCATGCAAGGGCTTTACATGGGTTATCAGATGTAGTCCTCATGAAGGTCCTGTGAAGTGGGCATTATTGCCATTTGTAAATGAGTTTCAGAGAGATAAAACTTCTCATTTGACACATTTACTGAATATCTACTATGTGCTAGAAAATGAGGATACTGCAGGGGGCAGATGCACATGTCCCTGACCTCTTGGAATTTCTAGTCTAACCTAGTCTGTTTCCAAGGGTAACAGATATTAAATAAATAATTTCACAAATAGTCTATTAAATACATTTGAGAGAAGTGTCATGAAAAAGAAGTACAAGATGCTATGGGAACGTATACAGGCCATAAGTTGTCCTAGTCTGGGGACTCAGAGGTGGTTTCTCTAAAGCAGTGCATTAAGTCTGCAGGATAAGGAAGAGTCAGCCAGATGAAATGAAGCCTGTGGTTGGAGAGAGGGAGGGAAGAGCATGAGCAAGGCTCAGGAACAGGGAGGGGCTTTGCATATACGAAGAACTGAAAGGCCAATGTGGCTGGAACAAAGAACGGAATGGTATGGCATAAAGTGCAACAGAGACTGGGTTAGGGAGAAGACCATGAAGCATTTGTGCACTCTGTTAAAGAACCTGTATGCGACCTTGGTGGACGTGGGAGACATCACTGCTGAACTTGAGGGGCATCCCTGGAGATGGGGATAAATGGAAGGATGCAGGAGGTGTGAAGCAAGAGGCGTTTTCATGGTCAGAGCTGGCATCTCAACCCAGCTCTCATGACAAGTCTGCTGCATCTTTTTGGCACACAAAACCTGTTTCTTTCTCTGTGTGAGAATGAACAAGGTGCCTGCACATTTTTCTCTCGCAGTGCAGTGTTCAGGGACGCTAAGTTACACCCCAACAGCTGTGCAAAATCTGTTTCTCTCTTGTGCAGTGATTGAGGTGTTGTGAAAGGTGTTACATTATGTTGTGAAAGGTGTCACTCATTTGGGAAATTAGAACAAAACATAGTCACTGTCTTTAACAGCACACAGCCTAATAGAGGCAATAGGAATGTAAATAGGGTCCCAAGCCAAAACTAAACATGAACAAGTTATAGAATCGTATACAATTCTTAGGGTCATAATTCTAGGGCTACATGTTTTGACTGTTTGACCACACTATATGCAGCAGTATCGTTAATGGTCCTGGAACTAGGCAGCATTTTCCAAAGTAGATTTAAAATAGCATCACTCTTAGACTGGCCTGATTCTCTGTCTTGGCTAGAAATTGTGCTCCTCAAGAATAATAAAACATTTAAAATCATCTTTATTTTTTAAGTTCAGATATTCTGCTAAGTAATTGATCTTCATGAATTCATTGGTCAATGTTTTAAAACTTTCCCACAAACGGGCTTATTGGAAATGGAGGCAGAAAACAAGTGTTCAATAATATGACCACATGGCCGAAATTTCCTACAATATGCTTAGTTTACACGTGCAACACGTTTGTCAGACATACACCCAATTTTGGTTTGAAAATAGCATTGACTTCCCAGGAGTGGTGTGTAGGGACTCAAGGGTCCTAGTATGTATGTCTCTAGTGGAAACTTTGGGGTTCAGTTTGAAAAGGCAGTAGATCTCATGTGGATCCCTGTGATTCTCAGGGATTCTAGACTGGGCAGTCCCTTGTGGATGCTTGGGGAAGTCGGGCTGTCATGCTTACGGACCTTCTCTGAGCTGCCACACAGATGGGGCAGAGGGTGAATGATGGAAAAAGAACAAATGTTGCTGATGGTCCATGATTCGTCCGCAAATATTGTAAAACCCTGTACTACCTGGCTTATGCTTTAACAAAATAGCTTGAGGGACATTAAAAAAGTAGTGTTCCCTGGTGTGCTGGTAAATATTTATTGATACAAAGATTGTGTAATCACAATTTAAAATATACAGTACTCTTGATTGTAAATTCCTTATAACTAATTGATCCCCATAGAATGCTCTTGTTGATTTTTGTTTGAGGCTCTTGTATCTATAGTGTATCCAGTCTATTACCGCAATTGATGAACAAGTGCCATTCTGTTAAGAATGTGGGCTGAGATTTCCCTTTATGTTAATGAGTAAGAAGAAAGGGAAACAACAGAGCTAGACATTGGGCCTTCAATCATGTGTTAACAACACGAGCAACATTTTTGTTGAACTGGATAATAGTTTTTGAATACTGGAAGAATATTGCCTCAGTCTTTTTCTGCTATTCACCATACATTGGCTACAGTCACATTTTAGACTTTAATCTGCATTATTAACATTTCTCCATCACTTTTTATAAGTCTAGACTGGGGATTATTAAACTATGGTCTAGGGGCCATATCTGGTTCCCTGACCTGTTTTTGTACATAAAGTTTGCTGGAACACAACCATGTCCACTAGTTTTATATACTGTGTATGGCTGCTTTTGTATTACAATAGCAGAGGCAGAGTTGAGTATGTTGGACAGAGATTGAATGGATGCAAAGTCAAAATTACTTAATATCTGGCCTTTTGCAAAATAAGTTTTATCAAGCCTTGGTGTAGACAGTCAACAAAACAATAAATCAAGCCTTGATCTGTAGTGTCTGCCAATTTCCATGGTGTAAAGACTCCTACCATGGCCAATTTCTATCTACCAATGTGACACAGAAAAACAGCGTTGGGAAGAGATATGTAAAGTGCGCTATTATAGAGTATTCTCACTCTATAACTACAGTGGCCATGAATAACTTCCAGAGCATAGACAAAAGTAAAATGTAGTCATAATTAAGAACTGCTAAGTTTTAAGTGTTTATTACCTTTGTTTCTAAATACAACTTATTTTATTGTAAGTTTATATTTTAATTTCTGATAATGGCTGGGTTTAACAAGTGGTTTGCAAAATCTCTGAGAACTTAACAATCAGTTATCATGAGTTGGCACTATTGCTTTCGGTCAGTGCCCAGCCGTCTTCTTTTTTCAACCATTTCCCTGTCTCCAGGAGATAATCCCTTTTTTCTTCTCAGCCTGTCTGCTTCCCAAAGTATCCTTTGTTCTTTTCATGGCCCTCTAGTTACGCAGGGACCCCACTTTTTGCCAAACTAATCTTTTAAAGCATTTGTCCTACAGAGTACCATTCCCTTCCATCTGCTTCCCATCAGTACTCTTATTTCCACAGGAGGGTTGATACCAAATGGCCAGCAACAATTTATAATAAGCTGTAAATGATTAATGGCGTGGAAACACTTGCATTTTTAAAAAAGGAGTCTTGTTGATCCAAAGGTTGTAGGGTTTGAAAGTCTGGCAACATTGCAGGTGTGAGAAATGTCTTTGGAATTCCTAGTTCTCCCCAAAAGGTTACTGTCTTCTCCAGTGACACACCACCAATCCAAGCGTGTACCCTGATGTTTCTCATTTCCCCTCAAAATGTTTCCTCTTCAATCTTTTTAGTTTTAGCTCTTTCTTTCCCCGGACTTGGGGAAAGAGTTCAAGAAATCATTCAGTTGTTTGTGCTTATCTGGAACTGTCAGCCCCTGACTTGTGTGGTCTTGGCTGGCATCTGAGCACACCTGGTGCATCATCAGAATCAGTGTACTCTCAGTTCCTGCTTGGCTCTACTCTCTGGCACCATTCGGCTGTTTGTACTTATCTAGAACTGCCAATGGGAAGATCACATGGTCATTGAGAAACCGCACCCCAAAGAGATGGCTAGAAGCCTGGAGGGCATGCCCATCACAGCCTTGCTGGGAGTGGGAAATGTGGTGTGAAGCTCTTGGGGCTCACAGGACTCCCTCAGCATGGGGCACAGTGTAAGAAGGTCCATGGTGAAAATGCAGTGGGAGGCAGTTACATCAGGCTCCCGATTGATGATATTAAGGAACAAACCAGGCTGAGGGAAAAGGCGTCTGTGTTTCAGGAAGGATGTATTGAGCCTCATCCATGTTCCAGACTTTGTTTAGTCCCTGGGTTACAGCATGGAATAGAATGAAATCCCTGCTCTTTAGTTTCTTACATGTTGAATGGGTGAGACAGAAAGCAGCAATATGGTAAAGAGGCGGCAGCAGGGGAAGAGTGGTAGGAGGTCAGGTTAGAGGGGAGTGGGCTAGATCATGGAGCAACCGAGGTAAGATGGCAAGCCCTTGGAAGGTTTTGAGCAATAGGGTGTTATGTTCTGACTTACATCTTAAAAGAACAACTCTAGTCCAGGCGCGGTGGCTCACACCTGTAATCCCAACGCTTTGGGAGGCCGAGGTGGGCAGATCATGAGGTCAGGAGATCGAGACCATCCCGAATAACATGGTGACACCCTGTCTGTACTAAAAATACAAAAAATTAGCTGGGCGTGGTGGCAGGCGCCTGTAGTTCCAGCTACTCGGGAGGCTGAGGCAGGAGAATGGTGTGAACCCAGAAGGAGTTTGCAGTGAGCCGAGATCGTGTCACTGTACTCCAGCCAGGGAGACAGAATGAGACTCTGCCTCGAAAAAAAAAAAAAAAGAAAAAGAAAAGAAAAACTCTAGTTGCTGTACAAGGAGACCAGGTCAGAGGCTATTGCAATTGTCCAGGTGAAGGTGGCTAGGCAGCGATAGAGGATGAGAAGTAGAAAATTCTGTGAAGGCAGAGATGACAGGATTTACAGATAGATTAGCTCATGAGAGGAAAAGAGGGACCCAGGGATGATGCCAAAGTTTTTGACCTGAGAAACTGGAGGAATGGAATTTCCACTTACTATCATGGGAAAGGTTGTAAAAGGAGGACTTAGGGATTGGAGAAAACCAGGAGTTTGGATGTGGGCCTTAGACATCGCCATGCAGATGTTGAGTAGACAACTGCACGTATGAGTTGGGAGTGCAGAGGGATAGGCTGGGGTTCTGGGTATCAGTATATGCATCATCAGTGTCCACATGGCATTTGAAGGCATGAGACAAGATGACCTCCCCTTACAGAAAGAGATTAGATCCAGAAGAGTAGTGGTCTGAGGACTGGGCTTTAGGCCCTGATGCTTAGAGGTGAGGACCCAGGAAAGGAGGCACAGAGAATCCTCTTTGTCAGGGCATTACAAAAGGGCTATTTGGAAATGGTTCAGGTGGTGACTGGGTGAAGAGCCCTTTGAACAGCCTCAAAGACCCAGTCTGGTGGCCTGTTAGGCTGAGTCCTGTCGTGCCTCGGAGGATATTGTAATATTTGGAAAAATTTCTCCAAGGCAAATTTAAATTAACATGAATGTCATATGGCTTTTTAGTATGTTCTACAGTCAAGCAAATAGCAATTGGAGAGGGTAGCTGCAGGGAGACTGGGTGCCTCTACAGTGGTCACGTTGGAAGAACAAGGAATAAGTGATTGATCTCTTGCTACTCTCCAAGGGGAGAAGCCACTGATAGCTTCCTTGGAAGCACCAGAGTAGATTAAATATTAAGTTTCCTCCCTTCTTTCAAGTCCTCGTGCTACCATTGATAGTGCTGTGACTTCAGGAAAGTTGCTTAACTTTTCCAAACCTCTATTTCCTCATTACTAATGAGTAATAATTCCCACCATAGGGTGTTTATAAAGATTAAATAATTTTAAATATGTTGAAGCATGTAGTGAACTGCAAAGGAATATGCAAATACAAGAGGTGGAAATGACTATGCCTATAATTGCATTGCTCAATTTACACAATAATAGATTTTCACACTTTGCATAAATAATGAGGATTTTTACACTCAAGTCACTGAACTTACTATCTTCAGGATCCAAAATCCCCAAACAGAAGGCATCCCCTACTGTTAGGTCAAATATCTCTTGCCAGTTTAGAGAGTTAATGCAAGCCCCACTGTCTCCTGAGCTGGAAACATAAAACAGAAATTTCAGTTACCTAATCAACCCATTCTTTCTTCCTCTGGCTTCTGATAGGCCTCCTCCTTATCTTTGTAAACCCTCTAGCTGGTGGCTAGTTGAAAGTGCCTCTGATCTCCCTCTTCTGCCTCCCATGATGTCGATAAAAAGCACGAGGGAACATGCAGGATGAAAATGATCCTGGTCCTGCCAGCCTGAATTATTAAAGCATGTCAGGCTAAAGCATGAGGTATGTATATGTTGGGGTGCAGAGTTGTGGAGATGGGAGAGAGCTGACTTACTCACATAAAGGTGAGAAGATCTGAGTTCTAGTGTTGAAATTCACAAGCCATCTCTCTACAATATTTCCATTACTCAGTAAAGTAAAGGCATTGGATCTAAGCTTTAAGGACCCTTCTAGTTCTTTCTGATTGGAGTTCTGTGACTTCATCTTTTGTGGATTAGAAACTCATCACTCTGTCCAGTTATTTCTATATTATGCCACCAGATGGCAATGTTTCCTTAACCCCAAAGAAAGTTTTCATTCTGGTAAAAAGTCAAGTTTTGTTGCCAATTTTTCCCCCTCTGAACTTGCAAAAGAATGATTTTCCGAAGCTACGGAGGAAAAGAAGAACTCTCCTTCTGAACATCTCAGGTGGTTTATGCTGGAAACAGACAGGACCCTGTTTAGAGAAGATCTCTCTTTTCCTCGTGGACTGGGAACTCCAGTTGGAAAGATGTCTCCTGTGATTGCATATGGTGGGAGCTGGGAGATGTTGGAATTGGTGGGTCCTTAGGAGACTTGGGGGCAGGGAGATGTGCCCTAGCTGGTGGGCCTGCGTGAGCCCTGCAAAACTCTGACTTATAAAGGGGCATCAGATGCCAAGTTTTTCCAGACTATGCAGAGCTAGGAATTGCCAGATGCGCTCATAGGGCAGCTAAAATGGTCCTGGCAGAATCAGCCTCTTTTGCTCATAAAGGTCAGAGACGCAAGAAAGCGACATAAAGTCCAGCCCTTTTCTTGTACAGATGGGGAAGTTGAGGCCTAGAGCAGATCAGCTCTCCTGATTCTATCTCCTTGCCAAATTACTTTGTATTTAAATATTTCAAGTAGACTTTTCAAATGTCTCATCTTGCTGTGTTCAGCTAGCGCACCTTGTTAAGCCTGTTGGCCTCCGGGCCTGCCAAGCCCCTGCATCTATACGCACCAGGGCATGCTGCATGCACTCAGTGAGACTTTAACAGCTGACTGATTCGTTCAAACCTATCAAACAGCAGACTTAGCCAGCTGGGGAGAAAAGTCATTTAGCAATTGCTTATTAATCTGCAAAACAAATCTCATAGCAGGTTTTTTTTTGCATTTAACAACAATATAATAACAACAAACATGTATTTAGTGTTTCCTGTGAACCAGGCTGTGTGTTAAGCACTTAATATCACTATATCACGCACTTTTCCTAATAAAACTGTGAAATAGTTATTACTGTTTCTGCTTTACAGCTGCAACAGAGACTCAGAGAGGTTAGGTAACTTGCCCCAGGTCACAGAGCTGGAAGGAACAGAGCCAATATTCACACCCTGATTTGCATAATTCCAGATTTGATCTTCTAGCCTGTATGCTGTGCTGCCTCTTCATGACAGTTTTTCTCATGTATAGGATCTGATGCAGAAACTTCTCGGAGTTTCTTATCGGAGCATCAGTCACCTCTCATCATTTTCCTGTTTTGATACAAAGGCTCAGTTATAGCGAGCAGGCTCAGGGTCTACAGAATTGGTGATACCAGCATCACACAGGACATTCAGAATGTGGACT
The DNA here is from genome assembly GCF_049350105.2 of Macaca mulatta. Taxonomy (NCBI): domain Eukaryota; kingdom Metazoa; phylum Chordata; class Mammalia; order Primates; family Cercopithecidae; genus Macaca; species Macaca mulatta. The sequence continues at coordinate 30,690,302 of NC_133419.1, read as the reverse complement.
CCAGGGATGTTGAGAGATACTCCTGTACAAATCTGCCAGCACTTGTGTCCAAGAAACACTCAGAATCTAGGTCTCCTTGGACATTTTCCCCACTGCCTACAAAGGTAAAGAGGAACAGGCAGTGCTGGGGACTGAGGGAGTGACACAGTCCTAATGGAGGCTAGTGAATTGAGAATCTCCTCTGTGTCATGCTCTGAGCGAGATATTTTATATGCACGATCTCATCTGGATCTTGTGACAGCGTGTTGTAGCAAGGACCCTATCATCACAGGGGGCAATGTCTGCAGTGCAGAATGTCTAAAGAAATGGATGCCAGATAAAAACAGTCTTCAGAAATCAATGTTCCTGTTTTACCTCAAAAGTGCATAAAATGGAAATGGAAATACGTTGTAAAGATGTAGACAAACGACAGTCAGTGCCCAGAGCAGTAGTTACTGTCAGAAAAAGAGATAAGGACTTCCAGTCAGACAGACAGGATTCCTGGCTCAACACCACCCCCTTCTAATCATATGACCTTGGGCAAATTACCTAACCTTTTCTGAGGCTCAATTTCCTCATCTTCAAAGAGGGGATAAAATCATATATGTCCCAAGATTGCTGTGAGTATTAAATGAGATGATGTGTGTAAAGTACCTGGCCTAGCAGTTTCTGGCACATAGTAAGTGTTCAATAAAGACTAACGGTGAGATGAGTATAGGGGCTACTAATGCCCACCCTTACTCCAGAGCCTTCTTTCTGACCATCGTGGGGCACTTTAGAGTATCTAAACCCATTTAAAGCCCAATTATCTCTAGGGCTGGCCATTTCTGCCTATTGACAGCTAATTTGCCTCATCCTACAGGTCCCCTTCCATGTTTCTCCAGACTCCAGAAATCAGCTATTAAATTCTCAGGGCTTCAGGAGCCATGGTCTATGATGAGTTTATTACCTGTGCCCAATAAATGTTTAAGGAATAAATAAGAGCCAATATAACTATAAAGACCAAGAGCCAAAATAAGTCTCCTTGCTTGTGCTTTAGATCTTAAGAGTCCTTTATATTCAAGCTGTTCAGAGTCAAATGTGTGCCTAATAAACACTCTACAAAGGGCCTGGCATGGTGTGACCAAAGGAAGAGAGAGGGCTCCAGTGTCTGGCACTGGGAGACCAGATGGACAGCCACCTGGGGCAGGGCCAGTGGCGCCACATCTCCAGGTCTGTTAAGCTTCATGAAAGTCAAAATGTATTTCTATTGAAGAAAGGAGACCATAAATGGGAAAGGGAGAGGGGAGGAGATCTCTCAAGGGCATCTTCCTCTAGAAGTAGAGATTGTGAATCTACAACAGAAAAGCTTTAAACAAGGGACAGCAGAATGCCTGGATGGTGTTCTAGTGCCTGAATGGAAAAAGGCCAGAATGACCAACAAATCCCACCTCCATCTGCCTTCCTCACTGCCTGAAACCCCACCGTTAGGATATTTTCCCCTTTGGGTTAGCAACAAAGAAAGAGTAAAGTTCCTTCTTTCTTTTTTGTTTTTAAATTACAAAAGAGATCCATATTCATCACAGAATATTTGGAAATAAGAGATAAACAAAATCAGAAAAATAAATTCAGCCTGTAATCACCCAGAGATAACAACTATTAAAATTTATTCACTTTGTTATTTCGTTTTATAACAAAACTTTTTTTCTTGTGAAATTTAATAGAATACAACTGAACTATTTTTTTCCTTTATGGTTAATGATTCTTGTTTCTTATTTAGGAAATCATTTCCTGAGCCATAAAGAATTCTCTCATATTTTCTTCTAAAGCTTTATACAGTTTTGCCCTTCAAATAAGGTTAATAATCCACCTAGAATTGATTTTTGTGTATGGCATGCAGTAGAGACAAGTTCTACTTTTTTCTCTCAAATGAATATTCAGTTGGACCAAGGCTGTCCTTTCTCCACTACTTTGCAGTTTCACTTTTTGTTGAAAAATCAATTGTTTGCACATGGGTAGATCTCTTTCTGGGCACTCTTGGAGTCTATTGGTCTGTTTGTATGTTGAACAGGATCAGATAGGCTGTGCTTTGTTTCTGGTAACAAAGAATCCCAACATCTCACGGGTGAACATACTAAAGTCATTTTGGTTTTCCATTGGCAGTTCACAGCTGATGCAGGAGATGCATCAGGGCAACCGCCCTTTGCAAGGTGAAGTGCCTGCACCATTAGAAGCACTCTCCTTCCAGGGGAGAGAGACTGGAAATGGTCCATGAGGTTTTCATTGACCCAGAATGAAAGCATCACCCATCATTCCCTTCCTCTTACAGCCTATTTGTCAGAACCAGTCAGAGTTCCACCCACCTGCAAAAGGTTGTGACGTGCTGTTTGCCATTTGCCTGGAAGAGGGGAATACCCAGTTACTGGAAAATGCTAGTAACGTGCACTTCCATCTAACTATCCTTGAATGAAAATGACAGTCTTAATTACTGCAGTAAGGTAGGGAGACTCCATACCTGGCAGAGCAAGTCCTCTTACCCCATTTCTTCTTCAAGACGGTCTTGTCTAGTTTGGAACCTTGGCAATCTCATATAAACTTTAGAAAGTGCTAGTTAAGTTCTTTAAAAATCCTGCTGAGACTTTTATTGAATCCATAACTTCATTTAGAGAGGGCTGACATTTAAAATAGGGAACGCTCCAAACCACTGACATAGAATTTCTCTCTTTTACTCCGGGTCTTCTTTAATTTCTCTCAAGAGTGTTTTGTAATGTTTTGTGCAAACGTCTTGCCCATCTTTTGATAGATTTCCCCCTAGGTTTTGGATATTTTTAAGATGCTAGTGTAAATGTTATTGTTATATATTTTTCATTTTACAAATATGTGTGTTTAGTATAGAAATTTAATTCATGTTTCTGCATCGACTTTATTCAGTACCCTTATGAAACTTTCTTAAATTCTAAAAATTACCCGCAGCTTCCCATAGATTTTCTATGTAGGTAATAACATAATCCACAAATAATGACACTTCTATTTTTTCCTTTCTGGTTCTTATATCTTTATTTCTCTTTCTTGCATTTCCCACGTGGGGTCCCCAGACACTGTTGAATAGATGTCGTGATAGTGAGCATCTCTGTTCTGTTCACAGCCTCGAAGGGAACATTTTCAGAATTTCGTTTTAAACAATCTGGTTGTTATAGGTTTTATTGTAGCAGCTCTTCACCAGATTACCTGCATGTTTTCTTTTTTCTAGTTTCTAAGAGTGATGTTGAGTGGATGTTGAATGTTAGCAAATGCTTGTCTCTGCACATATTGAAATGACTATATGACATTTCCCCCATTGATCTGTTAAGTTGGTAAATTACATTGATATTCTAAAGTTAAAGCAATTTTTACACTAGCACCCTCAAGTAAGCTAAAGTTGGACATGATGTATTTTTAAATATATATTGCTGGTGTTGGCCTGTTAATATTTTCTTTAGAATTGTTGAGCTTATGTTCAAGAATAAAATTGGCTTGTGATTTTCCTTCATATACTGTTCATATTGGGCTTTGGTATCAAGATTACTCAAGCCTCACAAAATAACATAGGGAGTCTCATTTTTTCTGTTTTCTGGAAGAGTTTGCATAAGGGTGGCATTGTATCCTCTTTAAATATCTCATAAAATTTGCTTGAGATATCAAATCTTAACATTTTATGACAGGTTGATTTTTTTATTAAATCAATGATTTTAGTAGTTATAGGATTATTCAGATTTTTTATTTCTTCTTTTGTTAAGTTTGATGAGTAGTGTTTTCCTAGGAATTTGTCTATTTTATCAAAATTAAAAAATTAATTCACATAGAGTTGTTTATAATATCTTCTAATTATCTTGCTAATGTCTGCAACACGTGTAATCATGTTATTTTTGCTTATAAATTGACAGTTTATAATTGCATATACTTATGGGGCACTAAACAATGCTATGGTTTATGAAAGCAATGTGGAATAATTCAATCTAGCAAATTAATATATCCCTCACTTTAAATGCTCATCATTTTTTATGGTGAAAACATTTGAAATTCACTTTTCTCACAATTTAAAAATGCACAGTACACTATTATTACCTACAGGTGGTTCCTGACTTCTTCTGATGGCTTGAATTATGATTTCTCAGCTTTACAATGGTGTGAAAGCAATATGCATTCAGTATGCTCTATGACTTATGATGGGGTTATGTCTGGATAAACCCATAGTAAGTTGAAAATATCAATGGGCTCATCCAGATGTAACTCCATCATAATTTGAGAAGCAGCTGTATATTTACTGTGGTGTACAATACATCTTAAAAAAAAAGACGTATTCCTCCTGTCTGAGATTTTGTACCCTTTGGCCGTCACTCCTTCATTCCCCTCACCCCCAGGCCCTGTAACTACCATTCTACTCTCTGCTTCTATGGATTTGATTGTTTGAGATTCCACATATAAGTGAGAACATGTGGTGTTTGTCTTTCTGTGTCTGGCTTATTTTACGTAGCATGATGTTCTCCAGTTTCAGTGATGTTGTTGCAAATGATAGAATTTCCTTCTGTTTAAAGGTTGAATTATCCCATTGCATGTATATACTACATTTTATTTAGCCATTCATCCATTGATAGACACTTAGGTTGATTCTGTAACGTGGCTAGTGTGAATAGTGCTGCAGTGAACATGGGCATAAGGACATGTCTTAGACAAACTGATTTCAATATTTGGATAAACACCCAGAAGTGGAATTACTTGGTGGTATGTTAGTTCTAGTTTTAGTTTTTTGAGGAACTTTCACATAGTTTTTCACGATGGCAGTACTAACTTACACTCCCAACAGTGTACAAGGGTTCTCTTTTCTCCACAGATGTTCTCTTTTTCATTACTGACATGAGTTATCTGTGCCTTTCCCATTTTTTGTCTTCATTTGTCTCAGCAGAGGCTTATCAATGTTATCATTTAAAAGGTAAAAATTGTTACCTTTTAAATCTTATCTATTTTTTTTCTGTTTCATTAATTTTTGCTCTGATCTTTTGTATTTCCTTTTTTCCACATTTTTAGGAGATGACTTTGCTGTTCTTCTAACTTCTCTTTCTAGGACTCCTAGAAATATGTTAAGTCTGCTCATTGCATTTTTCTCACCTTTACATTTTCCATTGGTTTATCTCTTTCTTATTCATTCTGGGTAGTTTCTTCTAATCTATCTTCCAGGTCATGTATTATCTCTCTACCTGTGTTGAATTTGCTATTAAACCTATCCGAATGACTTTTTCATTTTTTTATTGGGTTTTTAAATGTTAAAATTCTATCACTCCTATTTGGTTCTTCCTCAAATTTGCAATGATTTTGTTTCAGCTGATTGCCAAAACGTTTTTAGTTCAAGTTTATCTCTTTGAGCATAGTGAGCACAGTTGTTTTATAGTCTTTATGTAAATACCTTCTCTTTTATTAATCTTTCCATATTTCTGGTGGAGGGATTGACTATGAGAGACAAAAACTTTCTTTCAGGTGATTTTAGGACTTACCCACATTTCTTTCATGGTGTCTATTATTTTACTATCTTATTATTTAGATACTTTTATCCTCTACTAAACTAATGGTTCAAAGCTTATCAAAGATAAATTCTTTGTCTTGTTCATCTCTGTGTCTCTCATGATATCTAGCAGACTTCCACCTGCAAGATATAAAGACACTATGGCTAAGTGAATGATTTTAGTCTTACCTACCTACCTGTTAACCTACCTACTTGCATCTCACTTACAGTTTGCCTTTGCCTTCTTCCCCAACCTCAACTACCCAATTCTTCCCATGGCTCATTGTGCTCACTGGCCTCCATGCTGTTCCCTAAATAAGGAAACCTGCCCTAGCCTCAGGGCCTTTGCACCTGCTTTGCCCGCTGTCTGGAATGCTCTTCTTCCCATATACCTATCTGTTTTAATCCCTCATCTTTTAATCCTTCATCCCATCTCTTCAAATGCCACTTCTACAGAGGGGTCTTCTCTGACCACCTTATCCAATAACCAGCATTCTGTCTCCCCTCTGCCATTCTCCATCATCTCACCCTGCTTTATAACACATATCACTAAGTGACAGTGTGTTATAAATGTACCCATTTGTTTACTGTCTGCCTCCATGACTCATGTATAAGCTCTCTGAGGGCAGGGACTCTGGTTTATTTGTACACTGCAATTATCTCCAGTGCCTTGAATAGTGTCTGGCATGTAGAAGGAATTCAAGAAATACTTGTCAAGCTACGTGCTGTGATAACTACTTTATATGAAATTAAGTATTTTTCCTCCAGCAGCTCTAAAAGTTTAGTATGTTATTCTTGTCTCTCTTTTACTGATGAGTGAACTGAGGCTCAGAGAGGTTATTTAGCATGCCTAAGGAGACAGAACTAGTGAGTGAACTCAACCTGTGCTGTCTAAAGCTAGCCAGGCAGCCTCATATACATAGCAAATGTCTACTGAGACATGAATACACAATTAAGAGAGGTAGGTTGGGATCCCAAACTGTTGGAAAGCATAAAAGAAAAACACTAAAGATGTGGGGAGCATAGGATTTTTTTTTTTTTTTTTTTTTTTTTAAATAGGCCAGTGGCCCTCTCTGCAAGCCTTTGAATGATCAGCTTGATGAGAGAATCTCCTACCACCACCCCTGCCTCAGCCAATTTCTATCTGGCTGTTTCATCAGCTGGCTGATCCAAACGGCAATGTCAACAAAAGAATGGTGATCAGACACGTCAAGCAATGTATCAGAAAGAAAGAAAAGGCAGCTCAGATGATGCAAGATCATCCAGATGTCAAGCACTGTGTGCTTGCACACTTGCCCATTCATGTTGTTGATTTTTTAAACATTTGTGATAAGAACAAAAACTTAGTTGCTTCTCTCAGGTCCTCCCTGTATGGATTAGTACAGACATCTGCCACTTCAGGCTTTCTGATTGGTTCCCACTGGTTTGGGCAAAACCGGAAGCTTCTGAGCCAAGTGCAGGGGCAGAAGAGCTCCCAAGAGCTCCTGGGAAAACTAGGAAGGACACTCAAGACCACCGGCAGCTCCATTTGCAGGATCTTATCCTGTCAGGGGGTGTTTCAGGAGGGGGAATTGGAATACCATTCACCTGTCCCCTTTGCAGATACACTGATGTCTCGTTCAAGAACAAGCAGAAAGGAAACACCAGATTGCCCAGAGCACAGATTAGGACACACCACACAGAGTCAGCTCAGCATATCATTGTTTGCATGATTGTATGGGGATGAAGTAGGCTCTGTTCTGGAAGGGGCGACCTGAAAAGAGACGAGTCTGACATTGGAGTCAAGTAGAACTTGGTTGGAATTGGGCTCATTGCTGGGTGATCCAGAGACAGTTATTTAATCTGAGAATCAGATTTCTTGTCTGTAAAATGGGAATTATAGTAGCCACTTCACAGGATTGCTGTAAAGAGTACATAAAACCATGTACCTGCAATGTATTGTGCTAAGCCTGACACAGAGCGGTGTCAGTAAGTGGTACCTCTTATTGGGGATGGAAGCCAGAGGAGCTGGACCTTTATTTGACTGGCCAGAAGCCAGCACTCTAGTCACTTTCCTGATCTTTCCTTCTTCTCTGTGTCCATGGACAATGTTTTCCTACATAATGGAACAGTGGCCCTCAAAACTTGTTTTCATAAGAATTATCCAGGTTACTAGTTATTAATACTAGTTATCTGGATTGCTAGTTATTAATACTACTTATCTGGGTTGCTAGCTAAAAATACACTGTCTCAGTTCCCATCCCCAGATTTTCTATTTCAGTAGGTTAGAGTGGGTCCAGGAAATCTGTGTTTTCACCAAAGTATCCCCTGCTATAGAATTGATTTTTGTGTTCCCCCCTCATTCATATGTTGACTTTTAAACCTCCACTGTGATGATATCAGGAGGCTTTGGGAGGTGATTAGATGATAACAATGAAGCCCTCATAAATGGGATTACTGACCTAATAAAAGAGACCCCAGAATGCCCCCTTGTCTCTTCTGCCATGTGAGGTGACAGTGAGAAGATGGCATCTATGAACTATGAAGTGGGCCCTCACCAGATGCTGAATCTGCTGGTGCCTTGCTCTTGGACTTCCCAACCTCCAGAATTCTGAGTAATAAATTTCTGTTGCTTATAGCCTAGTCTATGATATTCTTTTGTAGCAGCGTAAATGGACTAAGACCTGTACCCTCATGCCCTTTAGGGAATTGTGACTTTGAGAAATACTGCCCTAGGATTTACAGAATGCTGACAAAGCCTTGTTGACTCAAATGCAAAATATTCTTATAAAGACCAAAATAGAAATGAATACTCCCTTGAACTCCTTTGGATGTGCACTTTGCATAGTTATAGCACTTTTTCATCATGTGCAAATGAGATGCAAATGAATCCTTATTTTGACCCAGAAAGAATGTCTTTGCTGGTAAGGACTGCGGGAGAGAGAGAAGAGCCTGAATACCGTAGGAAAATTAACATCGGCCACAAGACACCTGGTTGCTAGCTCAGTAGCTGTGCAACATTGGCATGTTACTTGAGCTTCTATAAATCTGTTCTTTCTTCTGTAAAATGAACGTGGTCTGGAAAGTAAAGACCAGTCACCTCTTCTATCAATTGGAGTCTAACCAGGAAGAAACCTGTGTCTTCAACAGAGGGAATTTAATGCAGGGAATGGGCCACACCAGTGTTAGAAAAGCTGCAGTGCCAAAGAGGGGATGAAGAGGTAGCTCAAAGGTTAATAAGAGCAGAAAGTCACTAGTATTCATAGGCTGAAAAGAGAAAGGGAGGAGGTAGTGTTCCTGGAATCCCTGATGGACTTGTCTGGAGGGCGCTGGGGCCATGGAGGAAATGTAGCAGCTGCTGGAGGCATGCTCAGGGCAGAGAGGGAGCAGAGAAATACTTGGTTTCATTTCCTTTCTCCAGTCCTTGCAGGTACCTCACTGGCTGAACTCAGGGGAGCATTTCTCCTCTACAGAACAGAGTCTCGTTGCATACAACAAGAGAGTCAAACAGGATGGCTTAATTTTTCCTTCCATTTCTCACTTCGATGATTCTCTCCCTTCAGGGTAAGTAAGTGAGGGTAAGTAAGCTGTCCAGTTAATGAACAGTTTTCCAAACAAGCCCACAGCACCACCTCTATCTACAGCAACTCTCTGTTTATCAGCACTGCATTAATCAGGACTCTCTATTAACTGGGACTCCCAGTCCCTTAAATTTCTTCGTGGTTCCTGTGTACTCCCAAAGCAACTTCATCAAAGAAACATTAAGTTATGCTTAGAGACCATTTCCCAATTGAATATAGATAAAAGATTCTAAGGCCTTGAAAAAAAAATCAATACATGCGTATTAGATACAGCTATAAAAGCCAGACTATCTGGTTAATTATGTGACTGGTGTTAAACTGTTTGGATCAAGGTTGGCTAAATTCCCTACAAATACTTACTTCCCTACTTCTGTGGATAAGGAAAAATAGACCAAAGGTTCAGATAAAAGCTTGATTCAATGTCATCTCTTTTCTCACGAATCTTGGTCATGTGGGGGAAGTGACCCAGATCTAGAACCTTAGTCTTTGGGACTTAACAAAAAAAGACTGTTGAGTTGAATCATTAAGTGTTACCGACGGACAGGATAGAGGGGGGTAGCTTTCTTAGCTCCAAGCCAAATTCTGTTAACAAAGATCTGTGGGTAGACCTGTGTCTGGGCAAAAGATCAGAAGATGTGCTGTTCTAGGCCTCTTTGCCCTCAGATCCATTCCCTATCATTTCCCCCTCACTGTACCCCCTTATCTCCTCTTCTGTTCTCTTCCTCTGGGTCTCATGCCTGAGGCTCCAGAAGTTTCTCAGGCTCCCATGTTCCACCAATCCAGGCCTCCTTCCCAGTAAGTGATGAGTACAGGGGCCACATGTAGCCCCGCAAGTTTTGTAATGCAGCTTGAAATCGAATGGCAGAGTGAATGATTATATATGGTGTGGCCCAGGACCACATGCAGTTGTATCACATGTACTCACAAAATAACCCCATTTCTTGGACTCATTCCCAGACTCAGTCTTTCTGAGGGTAGGACCAGGAATTCTGCCCTTTTCACAATCTTCCCAGGTGATTCTATACATATTATAATAATACAAACTCATGGAAATGTATTGAATGAAAAATGAATAAAAGAATAAATGAAACAACAAATGGTGATGGCTGGCACAATGTATGTATCCATTCTCCTACTGAGGTGCACTTACTTTGCTTCCAAATGTTCATTTGACAAATAGTGATGCATTGAATATCCTTGAACCTGTGAGCATGCAGTAAAGTTTCCATGGGCTTATATTTGCTGGGCTGTGGGCATGTGCATCTTCCTCTTTTCTAGATATTAACAAATCACTCTCCAAAGTATTTATAACAATCCACACTCCTGAACCAGCAGTGGGTTGGGATTCCAACTTCATCACATCCTGGCCAACAATTATTATCATCAGAATTTTTTTTTTTTGACAGAGTCTCACTCTGTCACCCAGGCTGGAGTGCAGTGGCGTGATCTCGGCTCACAGCAAGCTCCGCCTCCCGGGTTCATGCCATTCTCCTGCCTCAGCCTCCCAAGTAGCTGGGACTACAGGCGCCCGCCACCATGCCTGGCTATTTTTTTGTATTTTTAGTGGAGATGGGGTTTCACCATGTTAGCCAGGATGGTCTCGACCTCCTGACTTTGTGATCCGCCCTCCTAGGCCTCCCAAAGTATCATCAGATTTTTTAATTTTGCCAATTTGAAGGAAATGCAGTGGGTTCTCATGTGTTAGTGTTTCTGATGATCAGTGAGGTTCAGCATCTTTTTTTTTTTTTTTTTTTTGAGATGGAGTTTCACTTTGCTGCCCAGTGTGGAGTGCAATGGCCCTATCTTGGCTCACTGCAACCTCTGCCTCCTGGGTTCAAGTGATTCTTCTGCTTCAGCCTACCGAGTAGATGGGATTACAGGCATGCACCACCACACCTGGCTAAGTTTTGTATTTTTAGTAGAGACGGGGTTGCACCATGTTGGTCAGGCTGGTCTCAAACTCCTGACCTCAAGTCATCTGCCTGCCTTGGCCTCCCAAAGTGCTGGGATTACAGGCGTGAGCCACTGCACCTGGCCGATTGGGCATCTTTTTATGTGTTTAATGATGCTCATTTTTTATTGACTTACTTCTGTGCTTTCCTTTTTTTTAGCAGTGAATTTGAGTTGTAAGAATATATATTTCTTTCACTCTGGGATTCACCTACATGAAGTAATTTTCATTTGAATGAAAAAGAAATCAGTTGTATAAACATTTGTTTTTTTCTGAATTTTGCTGGTGTAAAAATGGCCACTCAGCCCTGGAAGAAACAAAGGCACTTTTCCAACTGAAGTTGCAGATGGGAAATTTTTAGAAAGGTCCTGTTCAACCTCTGGAAGGGACAGATCACATCTGAAAGTCGGGGTAATCCACCCAACCCAAATGTTTCTTCTACTACGGGTTCTGAGGATTTGTCCACCTGTTTCTTCTGTGTTGCTGCCATCTGATTTTCTTTGCTAGGTTCCTCTTGCTACTTGGGCAACAAAGAGGTGCTTCATGGCCCAGAATCTTTGTCTCACCTCAGTCTTGAGGTGGTCCCCTACGAGTTATTGGTAGTTGCCACTGGAAGCCATTCTAATAAACCCGGCGAAGGTACAAAGGGATAGAAAGGCTTTAGCCAATATGGTGCCATCAAAAATAAACAGAGCACACTGCCCAGTCCTCTTCTGGTTGCATTTACTAATGCATCAGTCATACTTCTTTTGCACTTGATCTTAGCCAAGAGGTGGAGAAGCCACAGTCATATTTCTTCTGAAATTAATCTCTTCCTGCTCCACCTTCCTATCATCTGTCTTTGAATTCCCAGGACTAGTACTCATAAGATTATCTCTTTCTTCTCTTTTATGAGGAGACCCATTCTTTTTCACAAACCAGCCACAAAAGCGAGAGTCATTACCCCCTACCGGAAATACCAGACAGAGGGTTCATCTGGCGTGAGTTTCTAATCAAGGCTCCTGCCCAGGTTTTTCTTACTGTGTTGAAGCGACCACAGGGGAAGTGCAGTTTCCAAATATGATCCCTCCTTTCCACTGTCACTTGTCCACCCCTGACCACTATCATTCTTCTATTTGCTTCTCCCCTGGGCCAGCCAAGAGCCTAGGTCAGTGGCAGGGCAGGCAAAAGAGAGAGGGGCTTCTGGGAAGGAGAGGGAGCAATTCACAGAAGATGCAAGACAGGAAAGAGGGCAGGGGCTGAAAATCCAATACATATTTAAGTACATTTTTCTAGGATGGGCTTCTACACTCAACCAAAACATATCTTGTATATTGTTTGTATTCTTAGAGGTTTACAGGTCTCCCTGAAAGTCCCTCTGTGGAATTATAAACCCCTAATAAAAAAATCCCAGGGTTAAAGAAAGGAAAAGATGAAAGAGAGGCCCACACTCTGAAAGGAAATGGTCCAATGACTCCTGGAAGGTTCTGGATGGTGCCTCCTTGACCAAGTCAGCTGCTTCTTCTACCTGGTCTCCTTTGTGGTTCAGCTGGGGTGGGGCTTGCTAGAAAAAGCTGTGGGAGGTAGTTGCGCCAACCTGTGGGGGCTATCTGTAAATGTAGGTGTTATCTGATGAAAGCTACCCAGGGTGAGGGTTTGTACAGAAAGCTCCTGGTGGTGGGGAGATAATGTCAAGCTTCTCTCCCAGATCCTGGTTGTATCCCCTGTCCCTCTCCACCCCCACCCACCCACCCACAGACTTCCAAGGAACCGGCGCCTGCAGACATGCCTCTCTGGTGCCCTCCCAGTAACCCCTGGCAGGCAGCACAGCGCCAAACCTCTTGGCCTTACCCCACTGAGCCCATGACCCAGTGGCTGTGCCTCTGGGTCCTCCCTGTCCTGCAAAGAAAACTGGGCCCTGAGTCAGGTTCTTCTGCTCCAACCCAGTGGCCACCTGTGCTCCTGGGGAGCTTGGGGGAGGCTGGGAAACTTTCAAAGACCAGTTAATCACTAACTAGCTGGAGATAAGAGAGAGAGAATGAAACAATTGAGAAAATGCCCAACCCAGAGCTTAGTGCTTCCCTGCCTGCACACGCCAGAACCTGGCCTGCCCAGAGAAACCCATGATCAAACTGAGTTTGTTCACTCAAGAGAGCTGACATACCAGTCTCTGGGGGGCTGCAGTATCCCAGGCTGAGGGTCCAATGGCAGCCGCTGCCCCTTTCCTTCTAGGGCCCTTTCCTTCAGCCATGCCTCAGCCCTGAAGACAAACAGGAGCAGTTCTCAAGGAGCCCTTCCCTTATCTCTAAGGTCCGGGCCTGGAATTCAGCTTGGCCCATTTACTATGCCAGCTCTGTGCAGGGCGCAGAGATCCAAGATAAATCAGACGGGGTCTCTGCTGTCCATGTGCTCAAGGAAAGAGGCTTTTAGGGGAAACAAATCTAAACGACTGCCAGCTGGAACTTCAACTCTGTAAGGCAGCACCCTGCCACATCTGCCTGCTGGCACATTTTCATCTGCTGGGCTCACGTAGCTGTGCGACAGCTGGGGCTGGAGTCACATTCTGGGCTAATCTGACCATTATCTTGGCTAGGGTGCGTCCATCCTTTTTGGTTTCAGGAGCTGCTCAAGGGTGGTCTGGTGGTTTGGATCAAAAACAGCCAGATCCCAGAGAAGAATAAGTTGACTTTTCTGGGTTGGGTCTAGGACAGAAAGCAAGAAGGCTGCCTTACTTCAAGGAAGGCTCTCCTTCCACCTTCTGCCCTCTGAGTGCCTAGTATGTGCAAGTGACACTAGACAAAGTGCTTAACACATATTACCTGACTTAAATCTCCCAATGGCCCTGTAAACAGCTACTCCATCATCACCACCCTTCTCTTTAGAGGCAGGAAAACCAAGGCACAGTCAGTTTAAATAACTGGCTCAAGGCTGCATGGCTGATAAGTAGCAAATTTGGACTTTGAATCTAGGCGCTCCGGCTTCAAAGTGTGCTGTCCGTTGTTCAGGTTCTGGTCTGGTATTGGCAATGTCAGTATCACCCAGAAGCTTGCTACGACTATAGAATCCCCAGCTGACCCCAAACTCCCCAAATTAGCAAGCGAGATTTTAACAAGATCTCGCTCAGGTGATTGGTGTGCACATTACAGTTTGAGAAGCACTGCCTTTTTCACATTATATGGCTCTATGCTCAATACAGGTTTAGTTTTCTTTTCTTTTCTTTTTTTTTTTTGAGATGGAGTCTCGCTCTGTCGCCCAGGCTGGAGTGCAGTGGCGCGATCTCGGCTCACTGCAAGCTCCGCCTCCCGGGTTCACACCATTCTCCTGCCCCAGCCTCCCCAGCAACTGGGACTACAGGCACCTGCCACCATGCCCAGGTAATTTTTTGTATTTTTAGTAGAGATGGGGTTTCACCGTGTTAGCCAGGATGGTCTCAATCTCCTGACCTTGTGATCCGCCCGCCTTGGCCTCCCAAAGTGCTGGGATTACAGGCGTGAGCCAGGTCTCTCTTTTTTTAAATTATGGTTTAAGTTCTGGGGTACATGTGCAGAACATGCAGGTTTGTTACATAGGTATATATGTGCCATGGTGGTTTGCTGCACCCATCAACCCATGATCTCCATTAGGTATTTCTCCTAATGCTCTCCCTTCCCTAGCCCCCCACCCCCCGACAGGCCCTGGTGTGTGATATTCCCCTCCCTGTGTCCATGTGTTCTCAATTTTCAACTCCCACTTATGAGTGAGAATGCGGTGTTCGGTTTTCTGTTTTTGTGTTAGTTTCACAATCATTCTCAGATTTCGTTTTCAAACTATTCATTCCACCTGCCAACAATTACCGAGCTCCAGACATTGTGCCAGGTGCATGATGGAGGTGAAGAGACAGATTTCCTTATGGAACTTGGCCACGCCCTTCATGCAGGCAGTGTGTGGAGTGCAAGTCAGGACACTTGGATCTAAATCCAGTGCTACCACCTGCCGGCTGCGAGACTGTGGCTGAGTCATTTCACCTTCTTGGATCCCAGGTTCCTAATTAGTAAAACCAGGAGGCAAGCCAGAGATGTCTGGTCCCAGCAGCAGATTTTATGTGCACAGGATGAGGTGCCCAGCAGGCACTCAGTGGGGATTTACTGAATGAGGGAACCAGTAAATGAGTGAGTGAACTGATCATCCACCACAAGGAAAGAGTCCTCCATTTCCAAATGAAGAAAAGAAGTATGCTAGTGGAGGGGAGACGGGAGTACCTGCTGTGTGTCAGGGAAGAGTAGGGCCTTCCCAAGCTCCCTTACTACTAACCTTGCACAGGGGTCCTAGTTTGCTCTTCTCAATGGTCCACTCAGTTGATTTCTCTTGGTGAATGTCTGCCCCACATCTGTGGGTCACTCAGCAACTTTGGCCACCTATCCAGTGTGGGACCTCTAGATCAGAAGGTGAGGAAAGGGGTGAGGAATGACCTAGAATCCTGGCCTCTGGCCTTAGAGCCTCACTTGTTAAAGGGAAAGTGGCAAATAAGATCCGAACATCAAAGATTATTTCAGCTTGCCTTCCCTCTCACTCTACTCTGTCCTCTTCTCCTCTTGTCTTCCCTGCAAACCACTTTGAGCCCCCTTTGATTACCAAGATAAAACCAATCCACATTTACTATGGCTGGTATTTTTTTCGCTTTTACTCCAAGCCAGTGCATAATGCATTTTGCATATATTAGATTATGGAATCCTTCAAACAACCTGATGATGAGTAGGTGCCATTGATACCCCCATTTTATAGCTGGGGCAACTGAGGCACAGGGTTGTTAAGCAGCTAACCTGAGGCCACTTGGTCACTTCCTTGTGGTGGGCCCAGGATTTGAATCCAGGTTTGCTCAACTCCAAAGCCTGTGTACTAAACAACACACTTCCTGCCTTGATAAGATAATTGTGGGTTGTTACTTGGCCAAATAAAGAGCCTATGGAGAAGTTGTTTCCAATGAAGAATATCAGCTTCTAAATCTGGCTGAACATTGGACTCTCCAAAGGGGCACAAAATACAGCTTTCCGGGCACTATCTTGAAGTGACCGATTCAGCAAATCGGTGGTAGGCAGCGAGGCACCTGTATTTTGGTAAAGCTCCCAGGTGATTCTGATACTGAGCTTGTGCAGAACTCATTGACCTAAGGAGAAGCCGGGTTCGAAGGGACTGAATGGCTCTTCCCTATTTAGAGTAAGAGGTTGTTGGCTTCTGAGAATGAGGGGTAATTAACTTTGGGGAGCTTCCTGGAGTGACCTTTGCCTTCAGTGAAGGTGTGGGGATTGAGATAAGAGAGAGAAATCCTTGGCAGCTAGGAGGAAGGGTAGGGTGTTTGCTGTCAGGCTCCAGGCTTAGCCCTCATGGTGTCCCTCCTCGAGATGGTGTGCATTGAGTGCAGTGGCTGCTGGAGAGTGGGTGGAGAGATGAAGGTGACAGGGGTGGGATTAATTAAAATATGAGGTGGTGTGTCTGGGTGCGGTGGTTCACACCTGTAATCCCAGCGCTTTAGGAGGCCAAGGCAGGTGGATCACCTGAGATTGGGAGTTTGAGTTCAGCCTGGCCAACATGATGAAACCCTGTCTCTACTAAAAAAAATACAAAAATTAGCTGGGTGTGGTGGTGCGCTGCAGTCCCAGCTACTCGGGAGGCTGAGGCATGATAATTTCTCAAACCCAGGAGGCAGAGGTTGCAAGTGAGCGGAGATCGCACCACTGCACTTGGGCTGGGGCAGCAGAGAGAAACTCTGTCTCAAAACAAAAACAAGAAGCAGTGAGTGAACCTTTAGATTATCCCGCTCTAAAAGTGAGGCAACCTTAGTTTGTCTGGGTCTTTAGAAGCAGAAGTGCTCTTGGCTATTCCTAAGCTCAGGGCCCCACCTAGTTCAAGTCTTCTAAACATCCAGTGTTTTGCTATATTCATTTACCACTTGTACTATTAGCCTCTTAGGTTTTTTTTTTTTTAAATAAATGACTCACTTATTAAAGAATGTGCATTTATTTACAAAGCAACAATATCACTACCTTTAATGTAAAATTAGCAACCCAGGCTACACCTAGAAGGTAACTGTTAATAAATAGGATGAAGCCCAAGGCTGGAATTAACTTCTCATTGGATCTTGCAGCCTGTGCTCCTTTCATTGAAGGGGGATATCAGCCAACTGAGACCTCCTCTAAAGTCTGTGAAGGATTGAATTAAGAGAATTGGAAAGGGCACACATTTCTCATTATGTGATTCAATATTGATTAATTCCAGGTCCACCTATCATCTAAAACCATGTTACTTAAAGTGGCTTACACCACAGCACCAGAATGTAAGCTCCACGAGGGCAGGGTTTTTGGTTTTGTTTTGTCTTTTAAAAATCTGTTCATTGTTGTATTTCTAGACTCTGGAACAGTACTTGGAATATAGTAGGTGCTCACATATTTATTGACTACGTGGACTCTTTTTAGACTGAGAAGCAGCATATAAAGTGCGGAGGGTCCGACTGGTGATCGAATGTCTTCATTCCTTACTCAAGCCCACTCATCCACTTGGTTTTGAGAACTCTGGTGACCCAACCTACAGCCTGTCCCACCTTTGGCTTCTTGCCATTCCTTGGATGCACGTGTTACTGTGAGGATCAGACGAGGTCATGGATGGACAGGACTCTAAACTGCGTGCCCTCTGCACAGGGAAACAGCTGGGTCGATTGTAAATAGCAAAGGGGATGCCTGATGGTGGTCCCATGACTTTGCATATGCTTTGGGCTGTTGTGAGAGAGAGTGCCCAAAGCCTGATTCTGGAACATTTTCTTTGGTCTCTTCTAAATGAGAACCTGCTTGCTTCAATTCTCCCACTGAGCAATCATGCTGACATGAGGGGGATGGAGTCAGACCTTACATTGCTGAGACCAGATTCTGTGTTCTGTTGAGTATTGGGAAGGGTGATGCAGGCAGGCACCCACCATGTTCCCTGCGAGTGCTTATTTTTAATAAAAACCTTGGTATACTGCTATTAATGAAAATAATAATAATAATAACTCCTGCTAATAATATAAGGAAACACCCACTGGTCTGTGACTGAGCCAGCTTTGCCTGAAGGCAGGGGAATGAATTCAATGACCTCTTGACACTGGTCTCAGCCCTTTGGTTCTATTACCACCTTGTAAACCTGAGGGTGTTCTGTTTTTATCCCTAAGGAGTTGTGGTTAGAACCTGCCAGAAATTTCTCACAATGAATCAACCTTCCCTTGGTCACTGCCCTTTTCAACATGCCTGTCATTGAAGACTTACGATTTCCTAGGCATTGACAGAGAGAAACTGGCCATGTGGACCAAGGCAGTGGGATTTATGTGACACCTGCCAAGCCAGTGAGGCTAAGTTTCATTCTTGAAGTCTGATACCTGTCATCTGCTGTGGGGTGACATCCATACCGTGTCATTCTCCATTCATTCAATACATATTTGTGGATTCCTAGAATGCCCCAGCCGCTGTGATAGTCCAGCTCAAGAGAGAGGAAGTACATGAGGCATTACCACAAAGTACAGTACGTGCTGGAGAGAGGAAGACTCTGGAGCAGAGAAGCAACAACTCAGGTGGGGACTGAATGATGGTGGGGTGGGCTCATCAGGAAAGGCCCCTGGGGAAGCTGTGTTTGGGTTGGGGTCTAAGGATGAGTAGCAGTTAGCCAGGGAAGACAGAGAGTAAAGGTGCCCAGGCATGTGGGGCAGTCTATGCAATAATGTGGGGACTGGGGGAGGAAGGAGATAGAAAGAGAATGGGAGAATGTCTTGCCTGTTTGGGGAAATGAAAGCAGCCAGTATGTACAAAGCCAGGTGAGAGAAAGCTGGAGATGAGGCTGCAGAAACAGGTAGGTGCCTGGTCACAGAGGGCCTTGTGAATAGTGTCATGGAGGCTGGATTTTATTCCAAAGGGCATGGGAGCCATCGAAGGATGTTGAATAAGGAGATGCACATTATAGAAAGGCCAGAAAGGCCTCTGGGATCTCCTCTTCTCCAACCTGTGGCTCTGGGGACAGCTCCCTATGGTGCTCTTGGGCAGCATCACACTGGTGTTTAGGCTCAGCTCACATGCAGCTCACAGCAAGGTGGTGGCAAATGACTCGTCCTCAAATGACAGAGCAGGCACAGGAAGGAGGCCCCGGTTAGGGTCTTGCTTACCTGGTTTGCTGATGGCCTATGCATTTAATTATAGAACAGGATGCCAAGGCACTTGTGCCTTTTCAAATACTTTTTAACCTTTCTTCTATACCATGCCCTGCACCTCCCCTTCTCTCTCTGCTCTTCTCCCTTCCACCCTCAAATTTCTAAGGCATGGCTAGGTCTCGTTTTCACCTGTGCCAGAGAAGATCTATCTGACTTTGGCCATGGAAGAGGTATAGCAGGTATCAGTTGGAGAGAGCTGGAAAAGGTGCCTGGTGCTAGATATGGACGACCTGAGCTTCCAGTCCTGGCTCTCACAGCCACCAGGCATTTGACCTGGGGCAGAAGCACTTTTCCTCACTGAGCCTCTGTTTCCTCATCTGTAAAATGGGAATCATGTCATGGTGATGGTGTGAGATTTGAATGAGTTTTTTTTTTTTTTTTAATTGCTTTGTAAACTGCAAAGCTCTGAATAAGTGTTTATTTGGGATTATTAGGAACTGCTTTGCTGGAATAGTCTACCAGAGGGATGGAAGGAGAGGAACTGAGAAATCTATTCTTTGAAATATTTTTATCATATGAGATACAAATACATATCTATATAAAAATCGATATAAATATGAACAAATATATCTGTCATAAAATTTAAAAAAGGATGAACTTTTCCCCCAATCTCACCCCTAGCAGCAACTATTGTTTGTTGTATATCCTCCCAGACATGTACAAAATATATATATTCAAACAAAAAATACAATCATATTATAAGCTTTGTTTTTTAGCTTGTTTATTCACATTACATGGAACTCTTTCAGCATTGTGGCATATAGATCTGTCTTTTTAATATTACTTCATGGTTTAGGTGAACCATAGTTTATTTAGCATTTTCCTTTTGGTAAACATTAAAGTTAGTTACGATTTTTCATCATATATTTTTTGCGATCTTTTGTACATATATCTATGAGAGAAATCCCTAGAAATAGGGTTGCTGACTCAAAGGATACGAGCATCTTGAATTTTGGTAGGTACTACCAAATTGCTCTTCATAAAGACTGTACAAATATACCCTCCCACAAACAGAGTGCCTGCCTTCCATGCCTGGACCAACCACAGGCGTTACCACCTCTGCTGAAGCTTTTTTATGAGACAAGGTCTTGCTCTGTTGCCCAAGCTGGAGTGCAGTGGTGTGATCTCTACTCACTTCAACCTCTGTCTCTCAGGTTCAAGTGACTGTCATGTCCCAGCCTCCGGAGTAGCTGGGACTATAGGTGTGTGCCACCACACCTGGCTAATTTTTTTTTTTTTTTTTTTGAGAGGGAATCTCACTCTGTGCCCCAGGCTGGAGTGCAGTGGCGCAATCTCGGCTCACTGAAAGCTCCGCCTCCCGGGTTCACGCCATTCTCCTGCCTCAGCCTCCTGAGTAGCTGAGACTACAGGCGTCCGCCACCGCGCCTGGCTAATTTTTTTTGTATTTTTTTTTTAGTAGAGACGGGGTTTCACCGTGGTCTTGATCTCCTGACCTTGTGATCCGCCCACCTCGGCCTCCCAAAGTGCTGGGATTACAGGCGTGAGCCACCGCGCCCGGCCCACCTGGCTAATTTTTTTATTCTTGGTAGAGATGGGGTTTTGCCATGTTGGCCAGGCTGGTCTCAAACTCCTGGCCTTAAGTGATTTGCCTGCTTTGGCTTCCCAAAGTGCTGGGATTACAGGCGTGAGCCACCACACCTGGCCTGCTGAGGCTTTTTTTTTTTCCAGACCAAGTTTCACTCTTGTTGCCCAGGCTGCAGTGCAATGGCATGATCTCAGCTCACTGCAACCTCTGCCTCCCAGGTTCAAGCGATTCTCCTGCCTCAGCCTTCCAAGTAGCTGGGATTACAGGCATGTGCCACCACACCTGGCTAATATTGTATTCTTAGTAGAGATGGGGTTTCTCCATGTTGGTCAGGCTGGTCTCGAACTCCCAACCTCAGGTGATCTGCCAGCCTTGGCCTCTCAAAGTGCTGGGATTACAGGCATGAACCACTGCCCTGGCCTTGCTGAGGCTTTTAAAACCATGAAACTCTCATCCTCCCTCAACTGGTCATGTGGCCACTGCCTGCTTCATCACTCTGCTCCTCTGTCTGACAAGCCTGTTCTTATGTAACACCAGTAGGTAGGGCAATCTGAGACATGGTTACCCAATAAAATGGTAGGAACCAGCCCTAGGGTATTTGGGAAACTGGCTTTGAGGGTTCAATGGAATGAATATTCACATTTCCAAACATAAAATCTAGCAGCAATGGAGAAATGTACTTTAAGCAGATAGTTTTGCACCTCACACAAGAAATTATTATTATTGTTGTTATTGAAAGTTCTGACACACAGATCTCGGTTGTATTTTGAAGGATGATAGAGAGATGAGGAAGGTATGAGGAGGTCAAGGTGTTTTAAAAAGTGTGGCTTTGTCATTGTCAAGCTGTGGCTGGTCCCACAACCTGGTTCTATCAGGCCTTGGTGTTACAAAATGCAAAACACCAGGCAACCAAATAGCGTTTCCATGGAAGTATCCCATGACCTCTGGTGCTGTGTACAGGTGAGACAGTGAGCATTCAGAAAGGGATGGCCTGGGTGGGGAAAAGGGGCCTTTCCAGCCTCTGCAACCTAAAACAAGGGGCCAATGGAAAGTTATGGAACTGGATCACTAAGAAGACAGGCCCCACTGCTGGCATGTGTGCGATGACCAAATAATTAAGAACTTGACATTGGAGTTGGTCTCCAGTTCAACTGGGCCCATTTTAAAATTCTCGTAAGCAGGGACAGAGGATCAAGACAAGAGCACTATGGAGATGGTGATGAATGGAAATTGTGTAAGATAGATGGCTATGTGCTGGGGAAGGAGGAGACAGGATTCAGAATTATAGGAATAATACATGAAATGACTGACAAAAGTAGCCTTTTACGTGTGTTATCTAATTTAATCCTCTTAACTTTATAGAGTTAGCACTGTCAGGATCCACATTAAAAAAAAAAGATGAAGCAGAAGCTTGGAGAAGTCAAATTACTTGGCCAAGGTCAAGGTCACACAACCACATGTGGCAAATCTGGAATACAAACTTAGGTCTATCTGTCTTTAAATCAAAATGCTTCATATACCTTCGATTTCAGCATGGCAGGGTTCAACTTGGAGGTAGAGGGTGGTGTTGTAGATTACCAGATATGATAGTGGTAGGTTTTCTTCTTCTATCTTGATGAAAGATGAGCTATTTTTATCCTGTTACAAGACAATGCAAAGGATCATGACCTCCATTTTTGAACTGACATTGTAGATTTGTGTATATTTGACAGCTCTACCACATTCCCAACCCTATGCCCTCCTCCCACCCTTTTTGAGAATACTGAGCTAGTTGGGGGCAGTGTTGGGGGACTTGGGCCTGGGCGTATGCTGGGAGGAAAGGCGAGGAGATTATACAGTGTGGCAATAGGGACTGGGGGAAGTTTTTTCGGTTTTGGTTTTTGTTTTTAAAATCCTAGTTGGTCCCCAGGGTCCTGGTGGAGCCTCCAGACCTCCTCAAAGTCTTTGAGGTTGTGATTAATTACCGTATAAACTAGACAGCCCTTGGCCTTGGTGTTGCCATTCCAGCCTGTAATTATCTCCATCACAAGTTGCTGTCTGGCTTTGTTCTGTAGGTAGAGGCTCTTTCCTTGGTCCCTGCTTGTCCCTGAGTCACTAGCAGGCTCACTTGTGCTTATCCAAACTGGTGAATCACTCGCTGTCACCCTGGAGAGCAGTGCAGTTTGGTAAGGTGTGGGTGCTCCCACGGAGAGGGTGAGCCCCTCTCTCTTCTTTCCAGGCATGCGTAAGGAGCAGTGGCAGAGAATTACGGAACAGAGGATGCTATCATAGGTGACCTGTGAGCCAGGCACGTTCATACGTGTCATCTCAATAAAAACTTTACAGCACAGGTTATACAAGTAGTAACACAGGGATAAAGAGCAAGGTTCTTAGGTGGGTTTCAGACCTGGCTCTGCCACTTATCTAGAGGTATGACCTTGGCCCAACCTTCCTAACTTGTCTACACCTTGATTTCCTCAACTATAAAATAGAGATAAAAATGGTAACTGCTTCCAAGAGCTTTTGAGAGGAAATGATGCAAAGACGCAAGGATAGTGCCTAGCAAACTGCAAGCATGTGGATGCTAATGCTGATGCTGGGACAAACTTACACCCATTTTACAGATGGGAGAACTGAGCCTCAAGTTGTCCAAAGTGGCATAGCTAGTAGTGGTAGACTTGGGATGAAAACCCCAGTCTGTTTCCAAGTCAGGAACCCTCTTCTCCATCATGCTGTATGCATAAATTAGACTGCTGGGCTGAAAAAAAAAATCCATTCAAACCACAAGGGTACATTGGCCCAGGTTGCTTCTATGTTTTATCCTCAATCTGAAGCAACATAATGAGCAATGTAATGAGATTATGTTAATATTTACTCAGGGTTCTGGGAAACCCAGAAGGGTTTCAGGGTAAACCATCTCCCAGCAAGCAAGGGCTCGCCTGCTAATTCCCCTTTCTTCCAAGACTTATCAGATTGCCCAGTGCCTAGTAAAATGCCAGTTTCCTTCTATGTGAAGGGGAGCAAAGCTGTCAGCTCCTGCCAGGGCACAGGGAGAGGATGTTTTTCTTATGGATGGGTAGGTGGTGCTTAGGGGTAGAAGCTCTGAGATCAGGCAGACCTGGTTTCTATCTGTCCTTTCCAGCAGTGTGACCTTGGGTAAGTTAATGTCTCTCAGCTTCAATGTCCTCATCCTTAAGATGGTGGATTATCATGTGGGGCCTTTGTGAGGATTAAATGAGATCTTAGTATCTGGCACATAGTAAGTGCTTAATAAAAATAATAAGGCAGAGCTGGGTAGATTGAGGGTTTGGTTTACAGCACTTTGGCAGCAAGTCTCTTGTTTCCTGCCATTCAGAGACCCTGGCCAAACTATGTCCATCGTGGCCACATGACCATTGACATGTCAGCCTCCAAAAGAGAGATGGCTGTTTAGCAGGCATTCACCAGATCAGAGGTTCTTTGATTCAGCACAGTGCTCTCTTTTTGCACTGCTCTCAGTCCACCAACAGTATTAATCACAGCAACCATTCATGGTGCAAGGTAATCTCCCTAAACTTACATTATATCTTTAATCTTCACAGCAGCCTTGGGGGATGGTATTATTGCCATCTGTAGATGAGACAATAGGGGCTCAGAGATGGTAGGTAATTGCCTGAGGACACATAGCTGTTGGAGAAAGCAGTATTGGAGCAAAATCTATGTGCATGCGTCTAGATTGACCAACCTTCCTGGTTTGCCTGGAAATATACAGTTTTCTAGGATGTGGGGCATTCAGTGCCAAAGTCAGGAAAATCTAAGATGAGTTGCTTACTCTATATGCAGCCTGCCCGTGGAGGGTTGGTTGGTGGGCCTGGAAAGGGGATGGGGATAAGCGAGAGAAGAGGAGGACGCAGAGGGAATGGCAGAAGCAACTCTGCACTGTTTCTTTCTGCAAAGACGTCTTTTCAATTCAACCTGCTTGTTCAGTTCAACAATCAGGTTTGAATGCCCTCGTCCTTGGAAGGAGTCATGTCAGGACTTTCTGGGTATTTGGCCATGATGAAGAGCCCTGTCTGCCTCAGTTCACCAGGCTGAATGTGGAAAAATAGTGCTCCAAACTAACCCCACATGGCAGAATAGGAAACATGCTGTCATCTTGCTCCATCTGAATCTACATTGCATGAGGGCAGGAATTCTTTTCTTTTTTACTTCTATAACTGAAGCCCCAGTGCCCAGCACAGTGCCCAACACATGGCAGAAACTCCAGAAACATTGGTGGAATGTAGACTATTGAATAGTTCCAAGTGCAAACCAACAGTCCAGGGAGATTTAAATTCTGATGAAGGCAATATGAGGAAGACTGAATGGAGAAATGGCATTGGAAACGGTTTGGGTACCACGTGTTGGGATCAGGAAGCAGAGGAGCACAGAATGCTTGTGTGGAAGTGACATGGGTCCACTGTACCTGGGGTGGACACTGTGAGGTAGAGTTGGAGACCAAGGGCTTGAGGACTGGACATGTCAGTGGAGACCAGGTGGTGGAGGACAGAGAATACCGCACCCTCAGGGAGTTTGGACTGCCTGTCTTTAAGCCATTTTTTTTTTTCCTCCAAATTTCAACCTCTCTCATTCCATTGTCACCATATTTGCATGTCTGTGTACCCACCTATATTACTGATTTAATGCTTTTCCTTCAAGTGACTTGCTTTTTAACTTTACATTTGTTTTCATATCAAACACACATGGCTGTTAAAATAAAACTTATGATTCGAACTTAGAATCATCTTGCCTGCTACCTGAGGTAGGTGTACTTCCCTCTGAGGGCCACAGCTCCAGCAATTGGGGGACCTACAAAGATTTTTGAAAGAAGAAATGATTCGGTTGCTTTTTGAGAAGACTACACATGTGAGGAAGTACTGAGTGGAAGACATGTGCATAAAATTTTGGCAGAATTGTGACTAACATAGTAAGAAATATTATCAATGCAACTTTGTGGGGGGCATTTCAAAGTCTCTCGATGGTCATCAGGATGAAATATGCAAGAACTGCTCTCTCTCTCTCTCTCTCTGTCTTTTCCCTTCTTGGTCTCACTTTGCCCTCTTTCCCAGCAGCTCTGCCTTCTCCCCCATGCTTGCTGCCAACAGCTCTGAGGAATGGGAGGGATTGCAGTTCAAAGAGAGAACAGGTCTACTCTGAGTAAGGCCATGGGCCATGCAGTGACCCCCAGTGGGTCTGGGTGCCTGGCAATGATGCCTGCAGTGGCATGATGCTGTGGCTTTCCAGGCTTGTTTTACCTGGTTGTGCAAAGAATGTTACCCCCAGCCAAGGCTCAAGTTCACAGACCGTTGGCCCATCCCCTAACAAGCATATTATTCCCAGCTGGGCATTGAACTTCCAAGTTAAGGTGACCTGCCAAGCTGGAAAGAAAATGGATTTGCAAAAATCAGATGTTTGCCAAGAGCACCATCCCCCACTACAACCATGCACAATTGTGAGATCTGAAGTTGGACTCCCTGAGGTTTTCTGCCCTGGTGGTTCTGGCAACTCCTGGAGAGCCACAGACTGATGAATTTGAGGATCATAAACCTTAAGCAGACTTTAAAGTATCTTTGGCATTAATCGACAAAGTCCACAGCAAGCCAGGCCTGCCCTTCTCTCCCACTCTCCTTGTCAGAGATGTCTTTTTCCCCTTGCTCTCCTTACCCCATTCTTTCCAGCATAACCAAGCTTAATGGCCTCCATGTTTCCACGGTAAGGAAGTGAGCCGAGTGTGGTTGGTCTGTTTCACAGCAGGGCTATCCTCACACGAAAACTTTTCAGATGCACTGACTATGCAGATTTTTGGCTCAGTTTGCAGAAGACTTCCTTATTTCAGTTTTACTGTACACCCACCTACATAATACTTTTTGGTTCTCAGAATTTCAGAGCTATTAACCTTTAAATATAAATCAAAATTCTCATCAAACTTTCCTAGGGCCTTGTCATAAAAGAAACTAAGTCTCAAAATAGTACTTTTTGGCATACTTTCCTTGTCCAGGAAGACAGATTGACTAATTCTAAACCCTGGACTCACATGTGATTGCTAAGAATAGGGGTCGGGGAGAGAGAGGGGACAAAAGTCATAGACATGCCATGACACATATTGGGAGATTTCATCTGAATTTCCCCCGAGTATGAAATTATTCAGAAATAATTCCAAGGGCTTCTTTCCTGACATTCCACCAGTGTTCAGGTGCATATGTTTTGAATGAACTGAATGGATAATTTATTTATACAAATGAGTCTCTTTGCATAGTTGCAGTGGATGTGCTGCCAGCTCTCTGATATCACTTCCAGGAGGTTTGTAGATGCATCTTTCCATGAGCATGAGCTGGTCTGGATCTCCTGCTTTCTATCTGAAATGCATTATGGGCAGCAGTCTGGTTGATTTTATACTACTTTGATACACTCTCAATTGCATATGAAGAATGAGGATGGAGAAACTGATAGTGACCCTCACCCCAATTAGGTTTCACTACTGCCCTTGACCTTCATATTTAATGCCTTTGTTATCACAGCGACTCTTTGCTTTATTCCTCTCTGCTATTTCTGGATCCAAATGCCTAAGGATCTCCCTGGGGTGTTTAGCTTGCTCAGTGCTATTAAGCCTGGTGGGTGGCAGAGTGACCTTTGTATCACAAGAGCCCCATGACTTCCCAGGCAAGGCCAAGTCACAACTTTGCCAATGGATTTCCCCTCAATTCTTATTCTGAGCATTTAGCTTTTTAAATATTTGGTTCTGAAGGGCAGGGGCTAAACATTGTTCTACAAGATCCAAACCTGTTTGTATATTTTATACTTTTTGTTTTCATTTTAACTTTCTGATATCTCTCTTCTGACAAACATTCACATTTCTAATTGCATTCCAGAGCTGAGCTTGACTTTCCATGTCTAAGATCTTGTAATTCAAATTTCAGCCAGCTGCAAAGCTTCTCTTTTCTGGAGGGGATTGCGGTTAAGAGATCTTGTTTTGCAATGACACTGTCGGGTCTGAGCTCCAGCTACTTGTCTTATTTACTGTGCAACCTTGGCCATGTTAACTTATCAGGCTCGTGAGGCTTGGTTTTCTCATCTGTAAAGTGAGAAAATGAATAGAACCTGTCTGATTGAGTTTTTGTGAGGCTTAAATGAAATAATGCAAATTAAATTCTTAGTCTAGTCACTGGGACAAGATTAAAACTTAACGAATACTAATAATCACTATTCTGTTTCTTTTTTCTATGCCACTCCAGCTTCACCTCCTTCTCTTACTTTTTCCTTTCCTTTCCTTTGCTTGCCTGCCTGCCTGTCTTCCTTCCTTCCTTCCTTCCTTCCTTCCTTCCTTCCTTCCTTCCTTCTTTCTTTCTTTCTTTCTTTCTTTCTTTCTTTCTTTCTTTCTTTCTTTCTTTCTTTCTTTTCTTTCTTTCTTTCTTTCTTTCTTTCTTTCTTTCTTTCTTTCTTTCTTTCTTTCTTTCTTTCTTTCTTTCTTTCTTTCTTTCTTTCTTTCTTCCTTCCTTCCTTCCTTCCTTCCTTCCT
Source organism: Macaca mulatta (assembly GCF_049350105.2). Classification (NCBI taxonomy): domain Eukaryota; kingdom Metazoa; phylum Chordata; class Mammalia; order Primates; family Cercopithecidae; genus Macaca; species Macaca mulatta. The sequence continues at coordinate 30,662,057 of NC_133419.1, read as the reverse complement.
TTCTTTCTTTCCTTTCTTTCTTTCTTTCTTTCTTTCTTTCTTTCTTTCTTTCTTTCTTTCTTTCTTTCTTTCTTTCTTTCTTTCTCTCTCTCTCTCTCTCTCTCTCTCTCTCTCTCTTTCTTTCTTTCTTTCTTTCTTTCTTTCTTTCTTTCTTTCTTTCTTTCTTTCTTTCTTTCTTTCTTTCTTTCTTTCTTTCCTTTTCTCTTTCTTTCTTATTTCAGATGGATTTTCCCTCTTGTTGCCCAGATTGGAGTGCAATGGTGTGATCTTGGCTCACTGCAACCTCCATCTACCAGGTTCAAGGGATTCTGCTGCTTCAGCCTCTCAAGTACCTGGGATTACAAGCACCCACCACCATGCCCAGCTAATTTTTGTATGTTTAGTAGAGATGGGGTTTCACTATGTTGGCCAGGCTGGTCTTGAACTCCTGAACTCAGCCTCCCAAAGTGCTGGGATTACAGGCATGCGCCACCGTACCTGGCCTCTTCTACTTTTTCTTAGAAACATGGAGGGTTAGTTCTCTGGCCACTCATATGAAACTTCATTCCTTCCTAAGGTGGAGGTATTGGGGTTCAAGCTCTACACTTAGTGGAGGGAGTAAATAAGCATTTCCAGAGAGCCACCAAGTGCCATGCAATCTCCTAATGCTTTGTACTGTTTCTCATTTAACTCCCCAAACAGCTCACTGAGTATGTTAATATCCCCAATAAACAGATAGGGAAACTGAGACCTAAAGTTTGAACAAATATGACAAAGTTGTCCTAGGCTGTCTGGCTCTAAAAACGATGTCCTTTTCACCACATCAGGCTGCTTCTGAGGGAGCAGAGCCACCTTGCTTTTCTAAGTCTGTTGGAATAGGCTCTGAGAGTCCCTGGTCTTTTGACACCACAGGTTATCCCAAATAATTAGGCATCTGGATGGAGATTTTATACATTTTCTACTTGGGCCTAAGAGTTTGCTGTCTCTCATGGTTCCTGGGTGAAAGAGGCCGGGCCCTGAGACCTTTACACAAGGTTGGCTGTACCAAAATATCCTCTTGAGTGGCATGAATGGAGTTCTCTGGTTGATCATCCATGGAACAATGTGGGAGCCCACTAAATATGAATGGACAATGAAGAATGCAAAACCGATGGTTTTCTCCACTGTCACCTCACCCTTGGAGGTGTTTGCTGATTTGGTAGATGAGTGGAGGAACTCGGGAGTCTGAATTTGTAAAGGTAATTTGGATGCTCCATTAGCTTAGAAAGGACACAGCAGGGAGAACTATATAGCAGAGAAGGCTGGATGCCTACGAGGGTAGGGAAGGGAAAACAAGGGGGCGGGGCTGTAGCTGCCCTACCTCCGGTTCATATATGGCTGCATTTCTTTAATCTTTTTTATATTTTGGGATTCCATGATAGTAGAAAAAGAGTTCTTATGTTAAAACAATTGCTATCTAATTGTACAACATGGTAAATATAGTCAATAACGATGTATCATGTATTTGCAAATTGCTAAGAGAGTAGATTGTGTTTTCACCACACACAAAAATGGCAAGTATGTGAGGTAATGCCCATGCTAATTAGCTCAATTTAGCCATTCTACAATGTGTGTGTGTGTGTATACATACACATATATATGTATACACACACACACATATGACAAGTCAGAATGTCATGTTTTACTCCATAAATATATACAAATTTTATTTGTCAATATAAAAAGAATAATACCTGGAAAAACAAACAAAACATCCTAAGTGCTATACTTACAAAGAACTCTTCCTCGTACAAAAAAGAAGACATTCTGGCCACAGGAATGTTGCCTGAAAATGGCCACCTTTTTCATGATCTTCCCTCCCTTTCTGAGACTGAGAAATGAGCCTTCTTGAAGACCCTGATGGAAATACTGTGAAGAAACTGAAGACAGTTGGATTTAAGAACCAAAATGCTTATCGTAGCAGTGAGGTTGGCTTTAAGTCAGGGAACTGTGTAAAGCTGTTTGCGGGGAAAGATAAGGCCAGAAAGAGATTAATAAAATACAGACAAGGCCAAAGGAATAGGGCAGGGGCAAATTAGTTTAGGCAAGAATGGAGGTGTCTTGAGAATAATTAAGATATGAAAGAGGAGTCCAGAAAATTCATCCTTGGTGCTTGGGTAAGTTTAGCAACATGCTCAGATGCCTGAGTTTTGTGTGTGTTTGTGTGTGGTGTGTATGTGTACGGGCATGCATGTGTGTGTGTACGCAGTGGGTCATTCTTCCCAGGAAGAGTGAGCCACCCTCTCCTCCTCCAGCACCAAAGTGGCCGCACCTTGGCACACCAGTGGCAAATGCCACTGGGCCAGGATTTGCTCAGAATGCAGGCACACAGGCATAATGGCAGGAGGCATGACTGGTGTGTTTCACATCAACCTGTTAGAACAACTGTCAATGTGTGACCTCCCAAACAGAACTCAGGTGCCCCCTTCAGAGACCATGAAGCTTGTCCTTAGAGGATAATGAAGATCCCCAGGAACCTCATCTAATCCAAAACCAAAAGATTTGGGAAATGTGACCTTTAGAGGGGAGTAGCATTAAGAGGCAAAATGATACTTATTAATTCTGTTCCTTCTTTGACTGTAACCAGTGTAATAAATGATCATATTCTGCTCGATTTAATTCCCCCTCCCCATGAGTTTCACAAGATCAGAAAGAGTTTCTTCTTCCCATTGGTCTTACATTAATATTCTTGTATAGCTTTCACTAAATAGATGCCACATTCTGCCCTGGAGGTAACATCATGTCATTAGGAGGAGATGATAGACAGAAATATATACAAACACAGACTTGCTTTCAAAAATAAATATAGGCCCTCTAGTTAAAAGGTATTGTGTAACGTATGTGAGCATCCTCTTTCTTGCAAAGCAAGCACACAGCTCCCATGAATCTTGTAGCCACAGCCTGTGTTGGTGTTAAGACTGAGATTCCTTAAGGCCTGGTACTTGGCTTAAAAAGATTATTTGTCCTGGCCTTGATTTGGGAATTAAGATCCCTAGGGTTTTTTGGTTTTACAATTTGGATCTTCTAGGAGACAACCCAACTGATCTCCCAGTCTCCAGGCCACCACACGCAACCTGGTTTGCTTTGCTCTGTTCCCCTTTTCCTCTGTGGGGACCAGCACAGGACTTGACTCAAAGGCTCTGTGTCTGTGCACAGGTTGGAGACAGTAATCGGGCCTTGATCTGTAGGAAAGACCAGAAAGATTTCTATGCAGAGTAATTGGGTTTCTAGAGTTTGTTTCAGTTGATTTGAGGGCAAGCTGCTTGGCCTCTCACTCTTGATTCTTCCCTTCCACAGAATAAAGACAATCAGCTTTGTTTATCACTCTGTTCACTTTGCTATGTCTTTATCAGCCCCCCAGAGAATCCAGGAGCACAGAACAAGTGTTGGTGTCTCTCTTGCCAGAGTCCTTGAGAACTTACAATGTGTCCATATAAAGGATCTGCTGTGTTTGATGATTTTGTGATCATACTTTAAACTTCGTATCGATAAACAACATACTTGATGTATCTGAGACTTGTAGTAGAAGGCCTTGAGACATCCATCCCATCCCATCATATCTATCTATCTATCTATCTATCTATCTATCTATCTATCTATCCATCCATCCCTGTTGCCAGTGCTGTCTTGTTGAAGTTGGCAGTAGGGTGAAAGACCTCAAACTCCAGAGGACTTTCCCTATGGATGCAATATACCTGCAATTCTAGCTTTTTGTTTTTTTAGGTTGGGGGAGAGGGGTATTGTTTTCATTTTTGTTTTTCTTCTGGAAGTTTCAACTAAGACCCAAGTGAAAAGAAGAATCAATACTTAATAAGTACCCACTAAGTAGCAGGCACACTTTTAGGTACTTTATTTACAAAAAAAACCCTCCACAAATAAAGTGGCTTGTGAGTATGAGGTGACATCTTTCCCTCCCCTCCCACCATTACCACCCCAATATGACTCTTCTCAGGAGTCCTCCAATCTAATGGACTAAATACAAGTGGATAAAGAAATGGAGATTTAACCAGAATTCTTCAGCTAGAAATTAAAGGGCCTATAATTAAAGGTGACTGGGACTGGGTCAGAGAGCCACATCACTTTTGGGGTTGCATTTGAAGTTCACTACCTCTTGACCACACAACCCTACCCCTTCTACTCCCACCCTGCTGTCTCAGGTTAATCTCAGGCAATGGGGTAAAGAAGGCCAAGTTTGTTTCCCTGGAGTCCCTCGGGCTCTAGCACTAATGCTTCCCTTTTCTCACGTGTGCCCCCCACCCACCCCCCTTCACCATCACCACACACAAATGCCCTGCAGTGGGTGGAATGTAGTTACTTCAGGTTGTGCCTGATTTGTCTCTCAAGCAAAACTCCAGCAGGCCATTCCCTTAGGGCCCTGCTCTCAGATCTGGAACTGATAGACTAATTGGGGCTAATGTGATAATGGGCAATAATGACATTTGTTGTTTTTATCAGTGTGTGTGTGTGGGGGGCGGGGTTTACATTTGCATTTTTACAGGGCCCTTGGCAAGTTCACAGGGTTGAACTGTAGGAAAGGGTGGGAATGTCTGGGGCAGGTTAGGGAGGCAGAGGGGCTTGTTAGAACTCCCCTAAACTGCACTGCCCAAAGCCTCAAGACCTTCTTCAAGACCTGCCCAGCTTCCAAGACCTTCCCAAGTCCACCCTTGTCCTCCCACTGAGTCTTTTACACTTTCAGAAACCTCCGAATTCATGTTGAAACTAGAAAAATAAGTAAGAAAAGACTAATACTACTGCTCACTCACTGTTCCCCCTTAATATAATAACCAGTTTTTATTCTATTTGGTCAGCCTTTGCCCATAAGCAGAACTTTTTTCTTTTTTCTTTTTTTTTTTTAACACAAGGGATTTCTTGGTTTTGATCACAAAACCTTCATCTCGTTGCCAAATCTCAACTTCCCTTCCCTCTCCCACAAAGGGGAGCCCCGTTGAGTCAAAGAAATCTGCTTAGACACTTTGCTCATGCCAGGCCAGTGTCCTGGAAGGTTCGATAGAGAAAGTTAATGGTTGGGGGATGTATTTCTCTTTGCTAGGAGCAGTCACTCACCCATATGAAAGAAGGTACATTTGTGACCCAGTGAAGCAGGTACAGGTAACTCCCCAAATGTCCCTTGGCCCAAGGGAATAGAGGTTGCATGGGTATTTAAATCTGTAGATCCTCCCTAATATTCCACCTTCTTCTTGTCCAAACTCTGCTTTTTTATTTCCAGTTTCAGCATTTTGGTCTTCTCATTTCTAACTCCTACAGGGAGTGTCAATAAACCTTTTTAAAAAGATCATGTAAGTGTCAAGAGGAAGTGAAGAACCTAGATAATCCACCAACCGGATAATCAGCTCTTGCATATTTGAGAGTTGACTGCTTGACCTGAACATCTCCTCAGAAGGGACCCTCCCTCCCAGGATCTTCCCTTTCAAACCTCTCAAGGCTCTTACCTGGGGCCAGGGGAGATAGGCTTTTCAAAGTCCACTGAATTGCCAAGAGTCTCTGTCAAGAAGGCAGTCGTGGTGCCTGGAGAGGGAACTTGCTGGGAGCCCCTTCAGAGCCTGGTACTTATACAGCTAGGGCAAAGATCTTGATGCCAAAGCAGGGTGGACTAAATACAGACTAATAAATGAGACAGGTGCTTAAGAGGGCCCCCCTATACCATCATCTCCTCCAGATTTGAACTTCTACTCACTTTGCTTTTACATTCCCCTTTCCTGATGTTGTCTTTGGTGAGCAGGGTGCTTTTCACCTGAAACAGCCTCTGAGCTGAAAAGAACAGTCACCACCAAATCAATTCCTCATCCATTAACAGGTTGTCTCTCTGTTCTTGAGACACAGGCATTACCTGGTTAGACCTGTTTTGTTTGAACACTAACGTGTGAGTTGGCCAAATGCAAATGAGCCAATGTTTGTAATCCTTTATTTTATTTTTTTAAAGGGCTAGGTAGCCAATCAGAAGAGGGGGAAGTGACTTAGGGAATTCCCGGTTGGTAGCTTATTGCTTAACATCCTACAAAATGATTTAAAATTATTGTCATATGCATTTATCTTCACTCTGATGAGGGCTCAGACTTGATAACGCCCGTGGTGCCCCATCCCTGTAGGAGCTGGTGAGATTGCAGCCTGCTGCCTCCCCTCCATCAGCCACAGCTATTGGATTTCCCACCCAGAATCTTTAGGTAAATGAGGTAAGTCCTGATTTTTAAAACTTCTTTTGAGTCTGGAATCCAAACACCTGAGTGGAAAGAGAAGCCTGCTTTAAACCAGACAGATGAAACTAGAAGAGACTCTTGGAGACGGCTGGCAGGAAGTGAAGCTCACCTTACCTGGGCTTACCTCACTGGGTCAAATCAGAATTTTATTTTGGAGGGCAGGCTGGCTACTTTGGATATTATCTGTGAATTTCCTGCATTGTTTGGACTTCTAATCTCTGTGAATTTAAAAGCCCCCTTGCTTCCCTATGCCTATGTGGCAAAACCATTCCCCTGGGTTGAATTCTTCTGAAACAAATAGGCAGCTAGAGATAGGTGGCTCTGATATAGCTCAGTGAAGAACTGGTTGGCTAAGTAGCTGTTAGGGCTCAGAGTACACGGTCTCGCTTTCTAGAGATATCTTCTGCTGGTAATTTTTCTGACTCATGAGCTATAGGGAAAGGCCAATTTGTTTTTAATATGTTCCAGGACTGGAAAATGGCTTGAAATAGGCAAGAATATACACAATCACACTGGAAAAAGTGGCCAGGCAGCCACGGCAGGCAGGGGTATTGGGAGAGCTGAATATCTAAAAAAAACAAAAATCCAGAAAAAACAAAAATCAATTTTGGCACAGGGCTTCACTGTATAACAAGGGGACAAACTAACCCTTTGTTTACTCCATTTTGGGAGACTATGATCAGACAGGCAGTTGTGACTCAGCAGCAACAAATGCCTTCTAAGCCAGGGATTCTTTTGATTTTGCGTGGACAAATTGTGGAGAAGTGTTAGCCCCAGTGTGGACTGATCTGGGAACAGTGGGAAATTAACTTCTTGTTGGTAAATATCAGACTGAGGTGAGAAAGCGACATTTTCACCATCCGTCTTTGCTGATTTACCATGCTCCCAGGATAGTGGCAGCGTGTGTTTTTAAGATGGAGAGTGTATGATTCTGAGTCCAAGTTCACAGGGGGCTCTGCTGGTTATCTGCACTCACCTTGGTAACAGCGAGACAGTGAGCGAATGGATTCCAATAACTTACTGATGGAAGGTCTAATTCAGGAGTTGGTTCTGCAGCCATGGTGGTGAAGATGTGTTCAGATAGTCTTTCAATGTGTAAAAGCGCAATTAGAGATTCTGTGTGGCTGTGTGTTAATTCCACTGGGGTCAAGCGAAAAATTTATTTCTAACAGAAGAGAAGAAGATACGTTATTAGGAAGAGTTTCATGGCTAGGAGATACTATCAGAAAAGGCTCTTAAGAGATTTTAAGAATGACTTTAATAGCTGCATTTGGAGTTTGCAGAGGATCCACTTTTCTTCTTTTTGTGACCTAAAATTCCAGGACGATGAAATAACTCACCAATTCCATCTTCTTGTAATACGGAGTCACATAGACAACACTATTTTCACACCAATGGCTAATGGTATTTAAAAACCATGATGGAATGCAAATTGAGAGTCATTTGGAGGTCTGTAGTTGAACTTGAAAAAATAATAAATGTAATGGAGACAATACTTCACTATGTTTCCAAAATATTTTAGAGAGGCATTTTAAATGAAAGTCACTTTGAGGGAATAGCTGCGCTGTAAGTTCTCTTACATAACCATGCAAGACGGTGGCCTTCATCAAGAACTTTCAAGGTAGTGTGGGTAGGGTGATGTGTTTGATTCAGGCCTCATTTGTTATGGAAAGGCTCAAAATCAATTGTATTTGTTCTTTTTCTTTGGTTAAAAAGCACCTATTTGTTAAATTCAAACAATCCTTTTTGGGCTTTTTTTTTTGAGACGGAGTATCTCTCTGTCGCCCAGCCTGGAGTGCAGTGGCGTGATCTCAGCTCAATGCAACCTCCACGTCCCAGGTTCAAGTGATTCTCCCAACTCAGTCTCCCGAGCAGCTGGGATTGCATGTGCTCACCACTATGCCCGGCTAAGTTTTGTATTTTTAGTAGAGACGGGGTTTCACCATGTTAGCCAGGCTGGTTTTGAACTCCTGACCTCAGGTGATCCGCCCTTCTCAGCCTCCCAAAGTGCTGGGATTATAGGCTTGAGCCACCGTGCCCACCCGTATTGTTTTCATTTTTAATCTATTATGTGATCTCTCAATGGAAGTGTCTTTGACCTTTGTGGACATCAGGAAAGCCTTATTACATTCCCACTTGCGATTCCATGTTTATGGGTACCCTAAATGCTCCCATTAATTGACCAACTTTACCCTGATCTTCTTTCAATATCTTTCTGACTCCTTTAAGGTATGAGACAAAATGGAAACTGAGAGGTTAAAAGGTTTACTAGGTTGAATTCAATTAGCGAATTGGAAACTGTAAGGAACTCCTATTGGGTCTCAGGTCAGAACGTGAGTGCTTTTGGCCAAAGTTCACTTCTAAGGAAGTAGAATTTCACTTTCTGGAATCTTGCGATGTTTTATTTCCTCCATATCTTTCCCATGCCCCCGCCCCACCCAATCTCCACAAATTTGGGGATTTGAGCACTGGGTTGTGATTGTTCGACCATCTTGCTTTTCTGAAAGCCCAGGGCAAGACCCTGCTTCATGTCACAGTATCAAGCACAGACACAGAAGTTTATATAATTGAGAAGTTACTGTCTTTTCTCCCTTCCTCCAGATGGAGTCATCTCTATGCCCTTTCATACAGATGTGATTACAAAGACCTCTGGGTTAGGGGTCGGGTGGCGAGCAAGAATCTCGTGGCAGAATCTGCTAACACACTTGAGAAGCAATGTTGTGGTTTTAAGGAACTCAATCTAAAGCTTGAACCTGATTTTCAGGGATACCGTGTTGCTGCCGTTTCAGCCCATTTCTCTTGTTAAGATCGCTCTCTGGTAGAGTCGACGTGACACTCATTTCTGCTGTGGGTGGGGCCCTGGTTGGGAGGCATTGGCTCCACTGTAGCCTGGGTGTCTAGAGACCACATTCTCACCCTGCCTTTGTTACTGGGAAACCGAACGCGGCGCTGTGGCTTTCAGCTTGGGTAAGCCGGGTCTGTGGCAGGGATCGCCATCTGAAGACAGATGCAGGAGGGCAGCCACACCTTGCCCAGGTTCTCTTAAATCTCTTGCTGTATAACTGAAAGGAGGGCATAGATAATTAACTTTATTTGACACTTTTCAGATCTAAATTTTAGGAATATGATTTTAAAATAATAGATTTGTTCTAATGAGCAAACAATCGTGTTGTTATTAAAAACGTGTTTACTTAAATTGAACAGGTTTCAAAGGGCTAAGCTACTAAGCTGTGCAGGAAACAAACAGTACAGTGAGGAGAATGGTTCCTCACCACAGCTATTCTTAGGGTGGGACATAGTTTCAAGCTAAACGGCATTGATGTCCGGAAGCCAGGATGTGCTGAAGTAAAGATTTCCAGGGATCCCTCAGAGTTATTTGCTACAATGTTTATTATACTTCAGAGGGGGGTGGAAATATTTATTTAAGAATCTTCCCTGAAGAATTTTGAACTCCAGCTTTGGAGTGATGGGAGCACAGTGCAGGGAAGGTGGGATGTGAGGCGGTACCCAGGCAGTAGTCTAGGGAACTGGTCTTCTAGCACTGGCAGAGCGATGTGGCCCAGAGCACACGTTCTCCTTTGCCAAGCTTTAGTTTCCACCTCTGGACAAAAGGGTTTGAGCCTAATCATCTTTAAGATCCATTTTAACCCTCAGATTCTTTGGCTGTGGTGATTGGGAGTGGTGGGAGTGCCTGGGGGTCGGCAGGATAAGCACGAATCTGTGAGAACTGAGAACAGGTGGGAGAAGCCTTCTAAGGATGAGGCAGCAAAGGTTAGCAAGAGCCCTTAAATGGATTCTTTAGGGCCTTCAGAATTTTGGCTAAGGGCTATACCTAGTGGAGGTACTAAGATCTGACACCTGGAGCCTTTATTAGGGATGTTAGAATCCACTCCCATGACAACATCCCAGCTGTGTCAATTTGCCTCATGTGTCTCAAGCTGGTGGGAATGTAGAAGTGGACGAAACAGACTGTTTTGTGATGGCAGGGAACCATGTAAGCACAGGGGCAGGTGCTCTACTGGTATCTTCCATAAAACGCCAAAGCAACCTGCCAGAAAATGGACATTTAGGCACTCATGGTGTCTACTGAGTTTGTATGGTACTGATGAGCTTGCTTGACTGATTATCCATGGCTTATTGAGTAGCTCGAATGTATGTGGACTCACTTCTCCTAGAGGAAGAGCCTGTGGCTGACCTAAACATTGAGCACCCTAACCTGGAGACCCTGATGTACCCAGAAAGCCTCAACCTTATATCTGGAGAAACCAGAACTTGCAACAGGACCAAGCAGGGTGGCCCATTTAAAGAGGCTCCTGGGGTTTTAATTGACCTTGTTTTAAAAGAGACACCCTGTAAAATACTCCTATGAAAACTTATTTCACAAGCACCTAACCACATTCTGTCTTCGGTTTGTTTTACAGGGCTGGGCCCCTTGTTCTGGTCAATTGGTCCACATTATCTCTCCTCCTCCTATCTTGCCGCACACCCTGGCCCTTGGAGCCTTCCTCACTTCTTTACTCAGAAACATCTTAGTTGTTATTAGGGGTACTTGCCTACTTATTTAAAATATGGCCAGTATAAGTGCATACAAGATGTGCTTTCTGATTAAAACAAAGCCAAAAATAAAAAGAAACCAAAATGCCTATTATAATAGTTGGATTTTTAGACTAATAGACCACTTCATTAACCCTGCCATTTTACCATAACAACTTATTTTTACTTTTGTATGACCCTGTCTCAATGTCCTTTTTCTTTGATGTTGTTGTAATTATGAACATAAAATTTCATAGCTGCTTCTCCACCCCACTTTCTATCACAGAAGCACAATAAATAATCTTGGGGGGTGGGCTCTTATTGGCCCAATTGTGGCTTCAAAAAATTTCGGTTGCCTGTCCAGCCCTTTCTCAGCCTGATACAACGTCCCCCAAAAGTCTGTTGAGCTTTTCCTGGAATAAGAAGAGGATCTTCTACTTTTTGAATAGAGTAATGGAGACTGGAAAATATGGTCATCTTGTGGAGGTTATTCCAGGCTTCTTCTCAGGAACCTTAAAAAAAATCTCCTCAGTATGGCCGATGATATATTCTGGACAATAATGTGAGCAGAGTCTGAAAGATGAGAGCAATTTTCAATCTTGTCATGACGCTGACTAATGATAAAACTTGCTTTGTCTTTGCAGTGTACTCTAGATTTGACTCTAAATTCAGCCTCTGTCTCGATCATGCCCACTTAGAAAATTAGAGTGCAGCTAGCTCACCTTTTAGTCATCTTAATTCCAGTAGGCAGAAGGCCATGGGTCAAGGAATGTTGATGGAGTAAAATTTGACTGCATGTGTATCTGAAGGGGTAGAAGGCTAAGAGATTTTATGGCTTGGAAACTGCTGAGATGTGGTGTGAAGAACACTGGACTTAGAGTCCAGATATCTGAGCTCAAGTTGGACTCTACCACTGGATAGTTGAATGACTTTGAGTGAGTTATATAAGCTGTAGCATCTAAATTTTCTCATCTGGCAAATGGAGTTAATAACTTCTACTGCACTGGGCCATTGTAAGGATTAAATTAACAAAGAATGTGAAAGCACCCGAACAAAACCTTGTGAGTAAAAATTAGTAATTTGTGGAATGGACATCAAGGGAAATCTTCAATTTGGGTGTTTTCAGTGAGTTTCTGTTGGGTCAGAGTGAATGTGTATTAAATTCCGGGATTTTGGTTGTGTGTGTGTGTGTGTGTGTGTGTGTGTGTGTGTGTGTGTGTAGAGATCAACGTTGGTTCTTCACTGTGACCTTGGGAAAGAAATGCAATAGGGTTTTTACTGGGAAGGTGGGTAGCAGGGAGATGGATGAACCATATTAAGAGGGGACCTCCAAATTGAACCTTGTTTTGAGTCAGCTGCAAACCATCACCAAGGAGGTCCTGGGAGACCTGGGGTGATTGGGTACACAGCACGTTCCTGTCCTTGTGTCCTGATGCCTGGCACATAGGGACCTGCAGAAAATACTGATTCTCCTCCAGGCAGTTCACATGACTAGCTTTTAGGAGTGAGTATACTATTGCCCACCTCTAAAATTCTTGATCAAGTCTCCAGATGTCTACTGACCACTGATGCTGAGGTCTTGAATCTTGGGCATTCTAGAGGCTTTCGGGAAAAAAATTACTTCTTTTGCCCAGGCACTCTGGGGTCTACCTCTTGGTAAATTATTCAAATGAGGTTTCTGGTCATGCAAATGTGGTTTCTAGAGTCCATTTGAATTGAACAAGTAGTTCTTGTTATTAGTAAAACAGCAAGGATCCCTAACCTGGGGTCCAAGGGTAAATTCAGGTTCTGTGAACTTGGATGTAAAAAAAAATCGTCTTTATTTTCAATACTCTCTAACTAGAATTTAATATTTTCTTTCAATATGAATGTAGGCAAAACTCCATGGTAGTATTAACTGCAACTGTGACTGTCACCAAGAGAAATCACATTTTCATGTCTTATTACACCTATTACATATATCACAAAATGTGGGTATTTGATATCAAGTTAGATTTGCACTAGGTAGATATTCTTATTTAATGTATTAATGAAGAAGCACATATATTGTTATCAGGTTGGTGCAAAATTAATTGTGGTTCTTGCCATTAAAAGTAATTACAAAAATAGTCAGTCTGACCAACATGGCAAAACTCCATCTCTACTAAAAATATGGGTGTGGTGGTGGCACACACCTGTAATCCCAGCTACTTGGGAGGCTGAGGCAGGAGAATCGTTTGGACCCAGGAGGCAGAGGCTGCAGTGAGCTGAGATCACACCACTGCACTCCAGCCTGGGCAACAGAGTGAGACTCTGTCTCAAAAAAATTTAAAAACCCTGCAATTACTTTTGCACCAGCATGTGATATGCATTTATTTTAAAAAGTATTTTGACATTGTCTTTTAAAACAAAGTTTCTTTTTAATCTTATAATATTTTACTCTGTCATGTAAAAATATTATTTTGAGAAGAGGCCTGTAGGCCTCATTAGATGACAAAACAGATCCATCGTACAGTTGAAAGGTTAAGAACACCTCATTTACAGCATTCTCTCACACACGACTAACGAAATGACTTCTGAACAGCACCAGCTGGTAGATGGTCTCTGCCAAAAGGGGAATATGATCTTCCCATATGTTCCTGCCTATGGGTAGCCTTGGAGTTGTGAAGAGACTTTGGCATAATGAAGATGATAATAAGAATGATAATGGTAATTTGTTGAGTGCCTGCTGTAAGCCAGGTGGTTACAGGCCTGTTCAATGTCATGTTTAGTTTAATCCTCCCAACAACCTCAGGAGGTAGTCCATGGAACAAAGACAGAAGAGACCCCTGCCCACCCACAGTAATGAAACATGGGTACGGGTGAAGGCCAATGTGGTTACTGACCCCTTGGAGAAGGTTGATGTCACGAGTGTGCAACTCGTGCAGTTCCACAGGACCCCATGCTTAGAAAGTTTCCGTGTTTGGTTTAAGGCTCTGCTGTTGCCATCTTGAAATTCTTCATAAGTTTTGAACAAAGGGCCCTGCATGTTCCTTTTACACTGAGCTCTGCAAATGACGTAGCTGGTCCTGCCTCTGGTTGTGGTGAAATGGAATGTATGACAGCTCCCGGGGCTGGGAGTCTGGGAAGCTGCTGCAGAGAGCCCCGTCCTCATTTTCATCAGGCTCAGCCATGCAACCTCTGGTAGGAAGCTACGGCCTGTTGAGGAGAGAGGATGTCATTTTTGAGTTAGTGAGTTTTACGGTTTTGTTTGAGCTCCAAAGGTTTCCTCCAAACAACTGGAAGGATAGCTGAATAACTGCCTGGAAGGGATTTAATTCCTTGAAAAACCTTTCTGGTAGGGAGTTGCTGGCAATACTGGTGGGTTTTTCATGATTTTGTTTTCCAGAGGGCTTGCTGCATAAACCAGTGAGCCAGGAGAAGCAGAATAAAGTCTGATCTGGAAGGAAATATGAGACCTGGTATGCCATGAGTCTAGTGTTCTCATAGGAAGGATCTAAAAACAAACTTGGCTTTCTTGCCTGCTGCTATTGAATGATTATCGCTATAAAAGGAAAACTCTACTTCTAAAGAAGAGGTCGTCTAACTTGTAAGAAAATTCAGATGTTATTTGCTTCTTGAGCTGCAAGGATGCTAATGAAATAAGTCTCATGAAGTTCTGGTGGTGTTTTAGGGCTAGGTTTTTATAGATTGTTCCATTGTTCAAAACAGGGTCATGGACGTAGTGATGGTGGAAGAAGTGAAGACTTTTCCTCAATTTCTTTGTCTCAGGGATGGAATTCAGGCTTCCCCAATAACATTTTCATGGTCTTTCTCTGGTCAGTCAGTGATGTTCATAACACAAGCAAGCCTGTCATCAGGACAAATCTGTGATGGCTAAGACATCAGGTGCTCTTCCAAAAGAGCCATAATTCACCCTTCATTTTTCAAGTTTTTTTTTTCTTCCTGTTATTACTGCTCTTTTATCATGGCTAATAAGTCTGAGGTGGTTTCAGGCAGCCAATCCTAACCCCTGAGTCAATCTGGGGCCTCCAATGGGAAGCCAGACTGAAGTTCTGATAGATGGGTTTGAGTGGCTGTGAAGTGGTGTTTCTGTAGCATCCAGACTGATTTTCACTGAAAGGGAGCTTCTGTATTAGGGCACAAGGATGATCAATATGTCTCCTATTTATATTTGGGGGAAAAAGTTGTGGGAACCGTGTTTAAAGGATCTCAATTTTGAAATTGAAAGTATGAGGTCCTAACAGACATCCTCCTTCTCTTTAGAAACACAAGGATCCATTTTCAAGTAATTTCAAAAGAATTATGTTGCTTTCCCCACCCCTTCCCAAGTACACTTATTGTAATATATCCAGTCCATTTGCTAGCTTTATATCTTTAGAAAAGTTGCTTAACCTGTCTCTGTAAAATGGTGCTAATATTAGTACTAACATTCAGGGTTATTTTGAGGATTAAATGAGGTAATTCATGTAATGCCTAGTTCTATTTCTAGCACATTTTAAACCCTCAACAAATATGAACTATTATCACTGTCATAGTTTTTGTTGTTGTTTTGCAATTATGTGGTTTTCAAGATTCTGAGCTGGGGGCTGTTGCTCTTTCCTTGACTTGAACATCTTGGTCTTTTCCTATGAGGAAACTTGACTCTTGAAATGGTCCAATCCATTGTCCTAGTCCATCCTGACCCCTCCCTGGCTCCAATCCCCACCCCTTACCGTCCTCCACCCTTCCCACATTCCTGCACAGTTGGTCTTATTTATTTTTCAGTCAACTAAAGGTGTTGTTAAATCTTTTATTTTTCTGCTGCCCGATTTGGTTCTAAGCACTCCACTCCCTACGCTGCTCATGACAAGAACGCCTGGGAACACTCAGCCAGTCATATCCCTCCCCTGTAGGAACACCCAGTTCTTAATGCTCCTGGAGAGGCAACATTTCTGAGGCCATTCCCCACTGCCATAAGCCCCCCTCCCCCATGAAGCCAGTGGTCTGGTAGTAATGAACCCCCCACGGCCCTCAGAAAACTGGGGCAAGGTATTTGTCTGCGGAAATGTTGCATGTTGCCTTGATTGTGCTTTCTTCTACAAAGCTTAAAAAGGATATTATATTATTTTATTTTATTTTATTTTTTGAGATGGAGTCTCACTTGGTTGCCCAGGCTGGGAATGAGTGGCACAATCTTGGCTCACTGCAACTTCCCCCTCCTGGGTTCAAGTGATTCTCCTGCCTCAGTCTCCCAAGTAGCTGGGACTACAGGCACATGCCACCATGCATGGCTAATTTGTATATTTTTAGTAGAGACGGGGTTTCGTCATATTGACTAGATTGGTCTCGAACTCCTGACCTCAAGTGATATGCCCGCCTCGACCTCCCAAAGTGCTGGGATTACAGACATGAGCCACTGCGCCTGGCCAAAAAGAGATATTCAAAAACTCCCTCTGACTGTGTGTGCTGAAGGCTGAGTGCTGATGCCATTGCTTAATTAATGTTGTTCATGATCTCCATTTAGGCGATTTGTTTAACTCCTTGTGGCCCTTTTTGGACTGAGCTTATCATGTGACATTGACAAATTAATGAGAAGTGAGCATGTGATGATGCTTGGATTAGGACAGAAATCACATCTAGCACATCTCAGGCCCTTTCTACCTGGGACCTGAGACCTCAAATCTCTTGGCAGGAGATGAGTGGGTCTATACAGCCCGCTTCTGAGGTAGGTGTGGCTAGCCTCATTTATGCGATGGGAAAACTGTGGACTGGGAACTAAGGGTTTTCAAATTATGCTCTTTGCCCAGGGCTGGATGTAGGATGTCTGGGGGAGAAGCTAGGCTGAGATCTGGGTACACTGAGCCTCCACTTTAGGAGGTAACCTAGAGACTACACCTACTCCCTAAACTGTATTGACTTTTGGAAGTCAACCATTTGGAAGAGTGTGGTTTTGGTTTCGATCATATCCCAGCAGTCTTTTCTCTGCCCTTGTTAATCTGATTTGTGATCTGAACCTGGGCTGGCTGGAGGCTGGCCATGTCACTCTGCAGACCTTGGACACCCCTGAGTGCCCTCACAGAACCAGCCAATGGAAAAGTACAGTGTCTTCTGGCTTCTCAGCCTTGCCAGCTCCCTCTGGCCTATTTGATACCCTCTTTTATATTAAGGGAGTGGAAATGTAGCATCCAAACTGAAAATGCAGGTTTTTCTTTGGTTTTTTATAGGAAAAACAAATTGGCATGAACACTCAGTCAAACCAGCTCAGGCTGTTTGGGCAGATGCCTTTCTTTGCCTTTTTCTGTTTATTTTCCTACAAATCAATGCTTAACTGCGTTGTTATCGGAGCAGAGCAACAGGTGCAAAAAAATAACTCTGCTGCCAACTCAAATGAAACGGTAGGGCTTATACCCTCTGGGAGGTATTCAGAAGATAACAGAAGCCCCTGCCAGCAACTGAATTAACAGCTCTGTTTACGGTGGGTTTTATGTTAACAACCTGCTTCTGACCCTCCTACACATAAACACACCATTGTCTTGGAGAGAGACATTCAGCCATCCGGACAACCCACTGCTTTATTCTGCCCTGAGTGGAGATTGGTTTTGGCTCAGGCTGCTTTGTGAAACCCAGAAGCATTATCCTGTCTGCCAACTCCACGTCCTAGTCAGAGTTTTCTGTGAAGGCAAGGGCATGGGGTTGCCGGAGAGAAGAGGATTGGTCCTGCTTTTAAGACTAGTTGAAATACTTTTCAAGGTTGGTCATTCTCAAATGCCAGAGAGGGTTGCCTGGCTCTCTCCGCTCTTGCCCCATTCCATTCACAACAGGAGGTGGGGAATGAGCTCAGATGATTTTGGAAGGAGCCACTATTGTTTTGGAAGCTGTGTCCTTGTGAATAGTCCATCAGGGTAGGGCAGCGTCTATGTTTTATTTACTATTGTGTCCCCAGCACCTAGCAAAGTGCCTGGAATCTAGTAGACACTTGGTAAATATATATGAATTACAGAGGGTCTGAGACAATATTGTAATGGCTGGATAAGCATTTCTAGGTGATAGTTTCCTTCTGCTAAAGGCTGAGAGACTGTCTTGGGTATGAGGGCTTAAGTCCAGGGTAATTAAGTAATCTTTTGAAGGACTGAGATGGGGGTGGGATGGGGTAAGGGGTGGCTTGGCCAGCCTTGAGGTCCTCCTGATGGAAGTAACCATCAGAGAGATCCTCTGCAAGCGCTATATTCTGGGACCAGATTTGTCTGTTCGGCCTTCAGAGACTCATACTTTTAAGTATCCAATCATTGCTGAATTTGACCATTTGGTATTAATAGAACTAAGCAATTACCTGCTTTAATTCAAGTTGGCAAATAATGTAACAGTAGGCTATCTGCAGATGGATTAGAGGTTGAATTCTCTACATTGAATCTTTTTTCTCTGACTTTATAAGGACTTGCTTGCATTTATGGACATTTCTTTCAAGGCTGGTGTCTCCTGGAGTTTGTCATCTTGTGGTGGGAAAGGGAAGGGAGCCAAGTGGGTGAGTCTATAGACCAGAAAATCTCAATGGTGAGAGTGTTCAAGACTTCATTAAGGGAGGTTCTTAGAAATGCAGATTTTAGTTTAGAGGTCTGGGGTTTCAGCAATCAAACATTGTTGAATCTAACAATATGGGGGTACTGAGCATTAGGACCTATTTTATTTCAAGTTGGCAAATAATATAGTGATAGGTTGTCCACAGAGGCCCACAGAAAACAAGCAAAACCAGGAAGATGTAAATGTTTGGAAGAAGAGGAGAGGCAAAGCTTCTTTTGAGGCCTCAAAAGCCTCTGTGACCTTTTACAATCCGAAGCTTGCCCTATTCTTACTTTATCATATCTGAATGGGTTTGATAAAGGCCCTGGGGGTCATCTTAGGCAAGCTTGTCTTTTGATCAACTTGGGTGCCTGCCACTGTCAGTGTGTGCCGCCTAGCCTGGGTCTGACACCAAGACTGATAAAGATCAGCGTACTATGTATATTTCCAAATGGCTTACAGTCAATAAATTGTACCTATAATGGATCCAGACTTGGCCTCCCAGTGCTGCATTATTGGTCATGAAAACCCTTGAAACCCCAGCAATAATACTTCAGATGTTGCCCCTGGGAACGTGAAAAATGTCTGTTTCAAAACACATTATAAGGCTATGAAATTATCTGTGATGTAATCCCAAGAGAATCAAATACATTCCCCAAGCTTGATTCATAATTCAATTCATTTGTAAAAACACAAATGATTGTCTGTATTATATTCAGTTGCCTTTCACATGTACATGATTTTTTTTTTTCTCTTATTTGGGAGTGGTCCTTTGAAACGACAGTCATATTGAAACAGGAAGTCAGTAAGCTGTTGCAACATCCTTAGGGCAAATGCTGTGAATTTACCTGCTGGTAACTTTGATTAAGGACTGAGAATGGTGTCGG
This sequence comes from Macaca mulatta, assembly GCF_049350105.2. NCBI lineage: Eukaryota > Metazoa > Chordata > Mammalia > Primates > Cercopithecidae > Macaca > Macaca mulatta. The sequence goes on along the minus strand of NC_133419.1, from coordinate 30,642,886 downwards.
TATCACTGTCATCACAAAAGTAATTATTTAAAAGGACTAATTGCTCCTTTGGCTTCAGGAGTAAAGATGCCCACATGACAGCCAGTTCTGCGGCAGTTTGGTGATGATGTGGTTGGATGAGTAAGGGAGCTAGGAAGATGGCTGATGGTGGCCCTGACTCTCAGTCCCCTGAGGCTGGGGACAGGGAAAGCAGGTGTGAGCCCTGGTTAAGATCTGCTCTGTGGCCCTGGTGGCTCCCAGTGTTCCTTCACCCTTGCAGCAGGAGCAGACCATGCTCTCTGGCCTGAGGTCTGATTCAGGTAAAGCATAAGTAATTATGGACCAGTCTATTTCCCAAATACAAAATTAAAATAACTTTATTGAGTCATAGGGGGATAATTTACATTATATATGCATGCATGTATATATGCAGGCATATGAATATGTGTATATATATAATATGTATGTAAACTTGATAAAGGTGTAAGGCAGCAGATGGTCCAGGGAGAATGCTATGACCATGTCTAGAATGGGGGTCAAAGTGAGAATGAGTCTTCTCTGGCAAAGTACCCTCTTCTCAGCAGAGAGTGGTCAAGTTCCCAGGTTTTATTGCAAGACAGTCTGAGTTTGAATTCTCTTCCCTTGCTAAACTGTGTGACCTTGAACAAGTCACCTAACTCCTTTGTGCCTCAGAGAAGCCATCTGTTAAATGACATAATGCCTCCTAGAGTTGTTGTGAGAATTAATTGAGATAATATGTTTAAACCAGCAGTGCAGAGCTGGCACACTTTAAGTATTCAGTAAGTCCTAATTACTATAATATAGTTATTATTATTATTATTTTTAAAGTGTTCAATCCTGAGTCTAAATAGTCCCATCACTGAGCAAAAGAAAGACCTCCCTGTAACTGAGCAGGCCCAAGCTGGCCTGCGTTGGTCTCTTCTGGGAGGTTTGCTCTGTATATTTAAGAAGGGAGGCCAGTGGAGCAGTCCTTGGGCTTGTTAGGAATCCCAAGGCTGAGCAGAGCCTCCTGGGCCTTGGGATGTGTGGTTCCAGCTCCCTGCCAGTGGCCCAGGGGTTCTTCTTGCGTATCTGTCCCTATCAACCCCAGTCCCAATCCCAAACCTTATTCTTTTTTTTTTTTTTGAGATGGAGTTTCACTCTTTTTGCTCAGGCTGGAGTGCAATGACGCAATCTCGGCTCACCACAACCTCTGCCTTCCGGGTTCCAGCGATTCTCCTGCCTCAGCCTCCCAAGTAGCAAACCGTATTCTTTGCAGTATTTGAGCATTCTCTGTGCTAAGGGACTCGGAGGATGGAGAAATGGTCAGCCGTTCTCTGCCAGGGGCTCTGTTTTAGACGACATGCTGCTCTTCCTGGTCTTTTTTTTTTGCACCTGCAAACCAGCCATGGTATGTGGTAGTGCATAGCCTTTGACAACACAGAGTTTAGGAGCATATGCCTTACCACTGCTCTTGGCAGCCTTGACAGTGTGTCTGGTGAGAGAAAGGGGGGCAGGAGGGATGGCTTTCATCCTTTGGATAAGAACTGTGCCCAGTCAGAGGGAAACATCATGGCTTCTGCAAGCAGGGTCCAAGCCCCGCTGTTTATAGCTCAGCCCTAATGGTGCGTCTTCACAGCAGCTCTCAGGATAGGGAGTGGGGAGGCATAAGATCTAGTCCTAGGCTCGACTGTGCCAGTCAGCTGGAACTGGAGAAGACAGTACGGATAAGAGAGCGTTGAAGCCTTGCTTGAAATGAACTTGGCTCTAATTTCCTCCTTAAGTGTTCAATAAAATAGAAACTACAAGTATGATTATGATTATTATTTAAAAACCAGCAAACACTTATCAAATATTTACTATGTGTCATGCTTTTCCAAGCATTTTACAGGTATAATTTCATTGTTGTCTTTCAACAACGCTTTTCATATCATCTCTAGTTTATAGACGAGGAAACTCAGGTCCCAAGAAGTTAAATAACTTGTCCAAGCTTGCCCCATTAGGAAATTGGCAAAGCCAAGATTTGAACTGTGGCCATGTAACTCCAGAGCCTGGGGCTCCCAACAATGATCTTGCTTCTGAGGAGTGTACCCCTACCATGAGGATGCCCCCAGTGCCAGCCAACACAGTTTAAACAGAGACTCATGGGCAGAACCTCTAATAAGCATAGACATTGACTAGACACTTGCTACATATGAAATGCTATGCTGGTGACTTTACAAACAATCTCATTTAATCCTCATATCAGCTCCACGTTCCAAAGTGGAATTTTGTTATGTGGGGAAACTGAGGCGGTAGAGAGGATAGAAATTCTCCAAGGTCAACATAGCCCACCAAGCCGTAGCACCAAGATTTCAACCCTGGCCGTTTGAATCATGAGCCCTTATTCGCTTAAGAGTTTCCCTCAAGACATGCGGCACCACTAGGCTGCTTTTCTGCTATGCCCATATTTGCTACTGACCAGCAGCCAAAACGGGAGACTCTTAAACTTTCAGGTTAGACCAAATGCTCTCCCTGCTCCCCTTCATTGGTCAAGGCTGTGCATGGTGGTCAGGGTGGTGCTTTTCTGGAAGCAAGCCCTCGACAAAGCAAGCCAGGAGAAGAAGGCACAGGGGGCTGGGATGTGTCTCTGTGTGTGACTGGTGCAGAAGTGGTCCAAGTCCTTAGCAACTCAGGGCACTGTGGGAGTTTGTGTTTACCTGAAACTGCCCTTAAAAGAAGTGAGAGGCGGAGGCTGGCCTATCTCCTGCCATGTCCCAGGCTGTGGCCATTCAGCACAGAACAGTGCTTTCTTGCTGGAAAAAGAATTTCAGATTGGCCAAACCCCAGTGGCCCATAATATTAGGGGAGCTGATGGCACGTTGTAGGGGACTTGCTGCCTAAGGTTAAATATGTCCTGGCAAGAAGCCTGGCATGATGTACTCGCCAGTTCTTCAGTCTATCGGGTAGCACACAGGGCTCTTCTCTTCAAATAAAGAGTACAGTTCTGCCCCACAGCTGTGGGTCTTACACAAACAGGTGAAGTTTGGGACAAATGTCAACCTCTGGACAATCAGTCGTGACTCAAAATCAAACACAGTTCCCTCCAATTGTTCCTACCTATAAAAAAGGATAGGGGAATATATATGAAAAAAAAATCTCGGGATAATCTACATTTCATTTCACTCCTTTTTTTTTTTTTTTCTTTAGAGACAGAGTCTTGCTCTGTTGCCCAGGCTGGAGTGCAGGGGCATGATCTCGGCTCACTGCAACATCTGCCTCCTGGGTTCAAGCGATTCTCCTGGCTCAGCCCTCCAAGTAGCTGGGATTACAGGCATGCACCACCACACCCAGCTAATTTTTGTATTTTTAGTAGAGACGGGGCTTCACCATGTTGGCCAGGCTGGTCTCGAACTCCTGACCTCAAGTGATCCGCCCGCCTCGGCCTCCCAAAGGGCTGGGATTACAGGCGTGAGCCACCGTACCTGGTCACACTCCACTCTTTGAGTTTGAAATAAAAGGTATAGTTTTTCTTTGCATGTGTGCAGTTTTTAATAGCCCAGGTAATAATTTATACTACCTCTCCAGAATATATACCACCTGGGAACAGACAAAGGTGGCTCTGATACCCAGTGTATTCTCTTAAACCTTCATAGATCAGGCAATTACTCTATAGGTACCAGGCACTCTGCTGTGGCCTTTGAGGTGCCTTGTCTCATTTAACCCTCCAGCAAGTCTATGCCTATTCCCCAGGAGAGGAAATGGAAGTCCAGGAAGGCTAAAGGACAGCCCAAGTTTGTCACATCAGTAAGAGCAAAGCCTGAGCTGTTTGCCTCCACAAGCTTTTAACCAGTATTCTCCACTGGGGGTGGTTTTTGCCTCGGGGACATGGTGTGCGTGGAGGGGGTGTTGCTGGCATCTAGAGGGTAGGGGCCAGGGGTGCTGCTAAACATCCTACAATATACGGGCCAGCCCCCACAGAAAGGACTGTCCACATTTCAGTGGTGGAGAGGTTGAGAAACTCTGCTTTTAACCACAACCTAGGGCGACTGAGGATTCCTCCTCTGCCTCCCAATCCGAGGGTCCTGCCTCCAGCAGAAGATGGGGAGAAGCAAGTTCTTTTCCCAGCTTCCTTTTGATTCCCAGGATAGAGTCATTCTCACTTAGGCTCTGAATTGGGGATTCAATCCTGGAAGAAATAAAATGTGTTAGAGGAACACCTTGAGAATTAATGTTTAAAGAGGGGAAAGGAAACTGATTTTGACAGGGAATATGTTTGCCAGGGGCTAGACAAGACACCTTTAGACCCACTATAATTATTTATCTTTCAAAACAGCCTTTAGGCTCAGGAGACACGAATACTCTCCCACAATCCCCTCCAGCTCTCCCATTTCTAAACCAGTGTGAGAAATGGAGGCTCAGAAAGGTTAATGTGCTCAAGGTCACATGGCTGAAAGATGGGACCTAGAGTCTAACCCAGGATTCTCAGATTCTGAAATCTCTACTTCCACACATTTGATGGTATTTTTTTTTTTTTAAGAAATAATGAAAGCTATGCTGAAGGCAAAGTGGGGAGCTGAAATAAGAGCATTCAATAATTCCCCTACTTTCTAATTAAAAGGATTGCTTTGTATACCCCAGAAAGCAATTACTATATACCATAGAAAATCTACATTAGCATATGGGGGTGTGGGTCAGTTGGTTATAACAAGGCTTTTTCACAACTCTCAAGTCACATTTGTTATTCATGATCTCATTCCATCTCAACAGTCCTGTGAGGCTGTTGGGGGCAAGTGTCTTCACTCTACACCTGAAGAACTGTGCCTCAGAGGAGGGTAGGACTTGGCCAAAGGCCTTCAGCTACACTGGCCATGGACCTCATGTGCCCACCCTGAGGACATCTTGCCTTGCAGCTCCCTGCCTGGTTGGAGATTCTGACCTTCTTTGCTTACAAGCCCAGGTGAGCTCAAGTGAACTCTGACTCACTAAGGGTTAAGCCACACAAACTCTTTTATGAGTGGAAACCACTTAATGTGCCCTGTAAAAAAGGGCCCCTCACCATGCTGGCTGCTTTTCCTTGGAAAGGGAGTGCCAGCAGGGAGCAGGGCTGTGCACAGGCCATCTTTTTGTGGGAGGATAGCGATGGGGCAGCTGCCACCCCATAGTCTTAAAGGCATCTCTGCGGGTTGGGAGAAGTTCTGGATGCTTCCAGAAGGTCAGGGTGGAAAATGACGTCGGCCCTGAGGAGAGGGGCTTGTGGGCATTTGGCCACAGGTGGAGAACTGGCCCATATTGTTCTGCAACATTTATTAAATTCTTTTTTTTTTCACTACTTGCCGAGCTCTCTATGTGCATGACCTCATTTGATTCTTACAGCCCTTTGAGTTTGGTATTGTTCCCATTTATCAGGTACAGAAAGTGAGGAACAGAATGTATTTGGCTAGACAGACTTGGCACTGGCTCAGGGTCACCCACAGGAAGCAGGGGAACTGGAATTTGAGTCTGCATCTCTCCAGCTCCAAAGCCTGCGTGCTCAGCCTCCACGCCACCTTGCTTTCTGTTTGTCAGGAAGCATAGTTGGCCCAGGCAGGTGCTGCCACTGAAATGACCACTTTGAAACAGCCCCGCAGGTAAATCCTTGTGAAAGAATTTTAGAGAAGCCCTCCCCTGCCTGTCCTCCCTGAGCCTGGAAGACCAATCCCTCCTTGCAAATGGGCTGGGCTCTGAGCTTCAGCCCTTTCAGGGTTAAACAGTAACCTTTCCACTGCTTGTGGTTGAGCAAATGCTAGCAAGGAACAAGCCCAGCCTTGAGCAAACAAGAGACTGGGCCCTGGGCCCCCCTCCTTCCCCCAGCCACCCAGTCTGGGGACTTAGAGACTTTCTTTCGCCTTGAAGTTCCCAATCTGATTTCTTAGCTTTAGGGCAATTGCTCTACAAAGCTGGATGGGAAAATGCCCAGTTATTGTGAAAAAGAAAAGAAGGTTTGATATGAGTTTGTTTTCTTTCTCTGAGGGTAAGAATCAAAGAGGTTTTCAGAAAGGGAACTTACGAATCAGTATAGTCACCATCTTTAAATTTTCAAGTGGGGAAACTGAGGCCCAGCGTCATTTCTGGTACAGCCTATCCACAGAGCTAATGACGCTTCTCATCAGAGCACCTGACATGTATTCGTGCCCTACTTTGTGCCAGGTGCTCGAGGTACAGAAACTCATTTAATCTCCAACCAATGTACAGACGAGGTATGATTAGCTGCATTTTGCATATGAGAACACTGGGGTTCTGAGAGGTTAGGTAACATATCTGGGTGAGTACTAACCTAGTAAGTGGGAAGACCTGGAATTGACCCCAGCTCTTCTGGCTTCAAAGCTCCAATACATGGTGGCAGGACATAGAATCCAGCTCTTTTACCTTCCCACGCAGTGGCTCTTTGCTGTTATAATGTCCACCATCCCTACCCTGTCTTTCCTTCTCCACCTTCTGCTTAGACTTCAGTCCTAATTATTTACCAAACAACAGTGATGATGATGCTAATAATCATCATACTTGTTTGTGTGCAGCCTAGTTCAGCCTTTAATTACCGCTCTCTCCCCAGCACCTAGAATAGTGCCCAGCCTATTACTAGGCTGATAAATACTTGTCGAATAAATGAATACATGAATATATTCATATGCCTTCTGCAGACCCCCCTTCCCCCCCGACAGGCCCTACACAGAACCAGAGGAGTGGTAGCTAAATTAGGGGACAGAATGCCAAGGGCTGAAAATCCTCTGGATTGGCTATTTTACTCCTGTTGACATTGATAATACCCTAGGATGCAAAATTTCCCCAAAACAGGCAGAAAATTTTCCATGAATTGTTGCTATAAAGCTGAATTCCTCTCCCTACCCCAACATTTTTATAAAGAGCAAGTGACTTTTACAGCCTCTGGGTATTGCCCAGTAGTGATCTGGAAACAGGCTGCTCTTCGTTTAAATGACTGAACACACAGTTGGGGCTGTGGTCTGAAAGGTGGAGGGTGCCCCGCTTGGGAGTAGGGACATTATAAATACCAGAGAATTGAAGACAGTATTTCTGAAGTGTAAAATGTTTACATTGCTATAAAATAAACCCAAACAGGCCCACAGAAGAAATCTCTTCTCCCAAGTCCTTTACTGAGAAAATGATCCCACAGACTGAGGAAGCCACTTTTACTTAGGTCAGCTTGGAAACCCACTAAATTCTCCAGGTCTCTAACAGGAGAGAAAAAAAATGGTTATAATTGTTACCAGAAAGGAAAATTTTTTTTCTTTATCAGAAATGGGCAGTGTCTGTCAGAGAAACCAACTGATTCCTGATATTATCGCAAAGCCAGATACTTGAAGAGCTCTATTAAAATATGACTGAGGCCGTCTGATGACCAGCCCAGCCTGTGGCAGACACCCACACTGAGAAAACTTGTTACTGGGTGTGCAGGTGCAATTGCCGTCCGAGCTCCCACACAGGTGCTGGGGTTGTGCTGCCACCGGCTTGAATTTTCATTGATTGAAATTGCACTTTAAATACTTTAAATAAAATCTCTTTGGCATTTTCACTTTTATAAAAAAAAAAACCACTTGGATGCCAGCCAGCCTCGCCCTGGGAGCAGGTATTGCATTTTCCTCCTGCTTCATTCCTGATCAGAGATTATTCATTTATGAATGGGTGGCTGTAAAAACTTGCCTCATGCATATGAAAATTGAACCTGGAAATTTTTAATTGCTGTGAGTTTTGCTTTTACAAAAAAGGCTTTGGCAATGGGTGGCAGGCAATGGGTGGAAGGACAAATTCTCTTTATTTTCTTCCTAAATTTACTCTGTGATCTGCACTTTCAAATGACATTTGTCCAAGAGGCAATGACTGAACAGGCTGTTTGATCCCCTAACAGATCATGATTCTGGAAGGAGGTGGTGTAATGAATCTCAACCCCGGCAACAACCTCCTTCACCAGCCGCCAGCCTGGACAGACAGCTACTCCACGTGCAATGGTAAGGGGGCCCGTGGGTGTTGGTGTCACTGCTGTGCTGTGGGGACTCTTTGCTTTACTTCTTCTCCCAGCCTAATGTTTGAAAAATATAGGCTTTTCAGCAGAAAATGTGGGACAAGAAGGAATGGAGAAAACTCAATTTTGGAGTTCCCTACCGGCCCCCAGGGTTCCAGACAAAAGCTCATTTGAGATATTCTGTTGCCTCCTCCCAAAATTGAAGGTTCCAGATTGACAGCCTGGCAGTGAGGCGGGTAGAAGAGATGCCTAAAGGAAAGATTCCCTGTTGAAGCTTTTAATAGTGTTTTGCTGGGATACCAAGATAGGCTAGGAGAAAAAGGGTGTCTGTGTGCATGTGTATGTGTGTGTGCATAGAGGTTAGGAAGGAGAGGGTTATAGCAGTTTAGTCTTTATTTTTCATCTTCCAGTGGCCTCTCTTTGAAAGGGGAGAGGAGATTTGTAAGGAGAACAGGTGTTCTCCCTAGTGCTTTAATCTAGAACACGTCTATTAGAAGAAGAGGGGACCTGGTGGTGGGGCGTATAGGGGGTTTGGTGATCAAGCCTGTGGCTTCCTGAATGAAGCTGAATCCCTAAATCAAGTTGAATCCCTGAATCAAGTTGTTACTGAATCAGGAACCCCACACCCCATTGTGAAGCCGTCCAGTTTAGGCATTCAGCTGTGCATCCAACAACAGTGAGTTTAGGAAGCTCTGGGCCTCTTCTTGATCCACACCCACTGCTAATCTCCCTGCCAGAGGCTCTGCTGTTTGAGTTTGCTTTGAAATATGGAGATAGTTTGTTGGTGACCAGAGCTTGGGAGGAAGCAGGAGTGGGAGGATAATGGGAGAGTGATTCTGCAGGGAGTGCTGATCCATGTGGAGCTCCACCTCTTTTAATTTGGAATCCTAGTCAAACATGGTTGAAAGGGTGAGCAGGTAAGCTTCCCTTACTCAGTCACCTGCTCCCCCCCTAAACTGCTGCACTTTCTGGGCAGTTGCATTTTCTGTTGTGAGCCTCAGATACCCCGTGAGGACCCAGAAAGTGGATTCCAAATAAAACTGGAAGTCTTTGGCATTCCCCGGACCCTGGCCCCTCAATGAAGGCAGCATTTCTCCTGCTTGTTCTGAAGAAAGTTGGGGAAATGTGTTCAGCAGGAAGTAGAACTGGGGTGCCACTTTTATTTCTTAAATTCCAGAGATCTCAAAGAAAGCTCAGCCTTGATCAAGACTGAAGAGGAGAAGGAGATCAGTTGAATGGCAGAGAGGATGTGAACTCATAGGAATTTTTATTGTTTCTCCTGAAACTTCAGGAATTTGGTGGGTTCTCTGTCTGATGTGGAATCTCCCCAGTTAATTTCAGACAAAAATCCCTGATTTTCCCAAGTTTGAACAAGATACACTAGCAGGGACTATCTTTTAATCTAGACCATATTAAGTTTGCAGATGAGATTATTCTAGATGTGCTGTTAGGTTATTAAAAGTTGGTGCCTCTTGTTGCCAAAACCGGAGCTGTACTGTCATAGCATCAGAATTATTTTAGAAAAAGAAAGATGAAAGACTTGGGGAGCCACAAAAATATATTTTCCATCCTTAAACAGCTTTATTTGTGAGGCACCAAAAATTGGGGGAAATAGAAAGATCCAGCCCAAGGTCTGTGTATCTGGGACTATTTCCATATAATCAGATTTTTGGATTAGATTGTTCCATTCCTCCCCCAACCCCTGACTATTGGCTTCCTCTTTAGAGCCCACATTGAGGACTGGGGGCTGCTTTTGTTTGGCCATGAGGTACGAGGAGCTAAGTGCATACTGTGAGTGGTGGGTATTGCTAATGGCGGTCACCTTTGTGCACTAGATAAACCTGACCTCCTGCTCTTAGTGCTTCTGAGGTCTGGAAGCCATGGATGGATTCTGAATGAATGAGGAAGAAGAGGGATTGGGTCAGAAACATTTCCCCTTCAGTCTCTCCTCTGAGGGTGTTGTGGGCTGGACCATGGGCGTTCTGGGAGTCAAACCTTTCTAAGGCCTTTAGCTCCTTGTAATTCAATAGACCAGCAACATCAGCATCACGTGGAAGCTTGCTAGGAATGCAGGAACTCAGGCCTCTCCCCGGACCTGTTGAATCAGAATCTGCATTTGAACAATATTCCCTGGTGATTCATGATCGTACTAAATTTTGAGAAGAACTGATCTGGTGTGACCTTGAAGAAAAAGTTAGAGACAGTTTTCTTGCACTACATTTTCTTCTACTGGTCCACCCTCGAGTTTGCTGGAATATCCATGTGTCATGTTCAGTTGGATTTCCCTTGCTTCAGCTTGGTGGGATGCAATAGTCTTTGCCTCTTGCCCCTCTCACTCACCTTTCCTGAAAGAGAGCTCCTTGCCGACGTCTATTCTCAAGGGAACTGTAAGCTCTCTCAACCCTGTTCCATGCCCTCAGATGCTGGCTCTGTCTTTTCCATTGCCCCAAAACTTCGGGCGGGCTATGGAATGTTTTTTTTTAAGTGAGCATGAGTCACATATTTAGATGGCTAGCACATATTAGGCTCAGCAATATTTATCCAGGTGAATGAACTGCACTTCTTCATCAGTATCTGAATGCACCATCTTGTAAATGCACCTCCCAGCTCCTCAGATGTCTACCTTATTTCTTCTTCAAAAACATATTCCATTAAATAAATATATGGTGAGCATCTACTATGGCAAGGTCTCTGAGGTCATTTTTATAGGTGATACAAAGAGGAGTAAACCAGTCTGTGACCTCAAGTATACAATTTACAAAGGAGAATAAGACGGCACTTAGAGACTTGTAGAGAAAAGCAGAACATGACAAAGCCATTAGGAGAAATACCAAGCATGTCTCCTGGAGAGTAAGAGGACAGTGAGGCAATTTGGGGGGATTGGTGATGACTTTAAGGGGTGGTCAGAGTTTGAAAGATGGGTAGGAATTCAACAGGAGTGAGAGGTAGAACACAAACTGAACTGAAAGAACAGCACAGAAAAAAGACAAGAGTTAGTGAAGAGCCTCAATGCCTAGCTAGGCAGCTTTATACCTAATTTCAGTGGGTGATGAGAACTACTAAAGGTAACTGAGTAGGGAAGTGACATCATGATAGCTATAATGACTAGGCTGGGGCAGTGGGATATCAGTCCAGTTAGCAGATCAATAATCTGGACCACTTTGAGGAAAAGCCAAGGCATCATATAGAAAAGAACCTTAATTTCAGGCCTTATTTTTGGTTGAAAATGGTCTGAGTTTGGGGTGTGTGTGTGTGTGTGTGTGTGTGTGTGGTGTGTGTATAAGAGAGAAAAAAGTGACAGAGAGTGAGTGAGAGAAAAGAGGAGCGGAACTATTTGGGTATGAACAATAAGCTAATAAATTGCTGAAATGATAGCAATGCTCTAGCTCTCATGATATTTTACTGTGGGTGAGGGGGGGAATGAGCTCTGAGCACTTCAGCTCTCTTGTTCTCATCCAGTGCCCAGGGGTAGATAGCATGCTAGGGAGGACATGAATATGCATTTCTGCTGCATCCACCATGCTGGCACATACACTGACTGTGGCTGTGTCTCTGAGATATCTGGCAGCCAATAGTGCATCCCTGTGTCAGATACTATGGCCAGGAACAGCCAGGGGTCACTCACGAGACTGCCTCCTGTTTTGCAGTTTCCAGCGGGTTTTTTGGAGGCCAGTGGCATGAAATTCATCCTCAGTACTGGACCAAGTACCAGGTGTGGGAGTGGCTCCAGCACCTCCTGGACACCAACCAGCTGGATGCCAGTTGTATCCCTTTCCAAGAGTTCGACATCAACGGCGAGCACCTCTGCAGCATGAGTTTGCAGGAGTTCACCCGAGCGGCAGGGACGGCGGGGCAGCTCCTCTACAGCAACTTGCAGCATCTTAAGTGGAACGGTGACGCTCTCTTTCTGTGTCTCTCCCTACCCTGCTAGGAGCCAGCCCGGAAGAACAGAGATTCTGCAGATGACAGGATTCTTTGTCAGGGACAATAAAGAGTGGTCTCACTTCCAAATTACCATGTCCCAAGACAGGGAAGTGGAAGGAAGATGAGAGGACAGGATTGAAGCCTAGGGTACCTGGTGTGTCTAATCCCTTATAAACGCCAGTGTAATTTAATCCTCTCCTTATGGTGATAATTCTCAGGAAGACAAAAGCTGGCTAGGAATTCATAGAGTATTTACTACCCTTGGAAAATGTCTTCTTCTTTCCTTTGCAAACAGGGTTCAATAGTTTAACATCCAGTCACTTGCTTGTTAAAGATCATCATGGTTACAAAACAAACAAAACACACACACACACACACATACACACACACACACACACACACACACAAACAACCTCAAACAACCTTCTAGACCTAGGTTCTTAAGATAGGGTCCTAAGGGTGGTAAGAAGATATATGAAATTAGAACTATGTTTGTATTTTGGGAGGGGAAAAGACTCACAATACTTCAGCAGATTCTTAAAAGGTCTGTAACTTAAAAAAAGGGTTAGAACATATGGTCTAGATACGTGTATGGGGAATATTTCTGTGGTGGTTTCTGGAATTTCTGTTGCCCTAATGTCCCAGATGTCTCTCTGAGGCTTCCCCTAGCACAGGGATGGGCCACCACTCCAGATGTTGTCCTTGAATGGTAGATTATTCACACACGAACACATCCTATAATGACATGTAAGACCTAGTAGGGTGGACAACTGACCTTGCAGAATGGTTTTGACACCGGCATAAGGTTCCCCTGATAGTGGCTGTAAAAATCTAGCTCTTCTGAGAACTATGGGCATCCTGAAAAGTAGCAATATTTAAGAACAGGGAGTTGGCCTGTTCGCACTGGAAAAGGCATTTATGTCTTGGTAGAACCCATGTTTGGGCAAGTAACCGGGAGTTGGGCAGCATGAGCTCCAGGGCTGTGAACCAGAGTCATACCCTGGCAACAGCCATCAACACTGAGAGAACCTGGGGCCTTGCAGCAGAGCTTGTGGCTGCGGAGGCCATTTTAGATGATGTCATTCAACTCCCTGGCCACACCCTGCTTCCCACCCACCTCACATTGGTGGCTGCTTATTTTTCTTTGACTAGAATCAAACCAAACAAGGCTCTATAAATAACCCTCAGGAATCTTCAGAAGGATCAGACTTACACTTGAATAATTAAAAATATTTACCTCCACCCCCAATTAAATCCACTCTTTTAAAGCTTTACCCTAATTGAGGCCTGAGGCAGGGAGGCCTGGGAGGTGCTGTGGCCGTCTTAGACCTTCCCTCTCTGACCTCCCATGGCTTGTTTGGTCTCACCGCATGCCGCTGTAGCCTCTGAATTCCTAACGTCCAGCCAGATTTCTCACTCTTTTGTTGTTTGCCTTTGTGTAGACATTCTATTAACTAACATTTATTGAGTATTTACTTATACTAGGCACTGTAAGTGAGTTAATTCATTTAATAACTTTACAACAAAGTAAATATTGTGCCCATTTTACAGGTGGGAAGACTGAATGTCAGAGAGGTTAAAGGCATGACTTCCGCTCTTGAGATGTTTATAATCTGTCTGGGGAAGAAAAGCATACTAGATTCATTTGTGCATTTACATGTGTGTGTGTGTGTGTGTGTGTGTGTGTATATATATGAGCATGCATATATATGCTTTTATATATGATAATGGGAGAGGAATTGCAAGCAAACAAGGACATGTGATGTGCACTGCTTGTACATGTGCTGAGACATAAATAAGGAAAGAGTCACTGCATTTTGTCCAGACATATCTCACAGATTGGATGTAATCATGATGGCTTTGATTAGATTTTAAATCAAAGAAGAATCAAGCTAGTTAAAATGGTTTTCCCTACATTTTCATTTTCATATCATATCTTAGTATGGGAAAGAACCTTAGAAGTCATCTAGTGACCTTATCTAGTTTAATCTTGTTATAGATGCGGAAACTGAGACCCAGAAAGGTAAAGGGCACACACCTTCCTCATAGCTAGTAGTGGAAAAACAGGGCTTCTGAAGTTCTATTTCCACCATACTGGATGCCTTTACTATACCACATCAAAGAATTGCTTCTAATGTAGTGCCTTAGATTTCTGATTTTCTGGGGTCAGAGACTGCAGGCTTGAGTTTGTAGAGGCTAACAGAGAAACCCCCTCCCATAAACAAACATAGATGACCAGGCAGTAGGATGACAGAAGCTCTGCAAAGAAGTCAGTTCTGTCCTTATTTAAGCACCCAGTTCTGGCTCCATCCTCTCTGACTATCCCAATCTGTCCTTCACAGGCCAGTGCAGTAGTGACCTGTTCCAGTCCACACACAATGTCATAGTCAAGACTGAACAAACTGGTGAGTAGTAATGGGCAAAGGGAGCCAATCTAGTCAGGCAAAGCTCTGGGGAGGATAGTTGGGAGAGGGCAAGAGAGAATGTGGGAGCAAGTTTTTGCAGGAAATGCAGGGAGGCCTTTTCCCTGGCTGTCTCTGATAGGCCACCCCCACCATGAACCTCATTCTTGCCCTTGTGACCAGTGACTGCCACCTATTTCCGATTTATAGACTTCTGGGAAGCCACACTTCTCTACCTCCTACTCCTGGTTGTGGCATCATCCAGACCTCAGGCCAGTAGCCAAGGAAATGCAGAATATAAGGTGGGCCTCCCCACTACAAAAAGTGTCAGGGACTGGACTTGGCCAAGTTTAGAAAGAGAAGAGGAAGGGGCAATGTCTCCTCTTCTCTCCCTCCTCCCTTGAGGGGAGTGTGTTTCACCAAAATGGGGAAGATGTTGACTTGGTGTTGTAGCTAACAAATTTTTAGGGGCCCTGGGGAGCTTCTGCAGAGATGCACAAAGGTACCTGCAACTCAGCTCCTGCCTTCCGTGTGTTTTTATATGAAGGACACAATTCTGGGCTCTGAGCAGAGGCTACAGTTCCATAGCATCTACATTCATTTTCATTTCCTTTCCCCTGTCCTAAATCTGTCTCCTGGAGACTGTCCTCCAAAGTCTATGAGCCATCATAAAACTGTGCAGCGACTCTTGCTCCTAGGTCACTCCCCATGTTCATGCCAGGGAGCCGGTGAGCCACATGGGCCAACCAAGCTTGCCACAGGCCTCTCTGAGGATGTTTCCCAGTCACCAAGGACAGAATTTGACATGCAGGTGATTTGTGAGTCACTTGGGGCCAAAATTGGCCCATGCAGTTATTTACCCTTTTATAAGTGGGCTGGCCTACCATTCATTATTAAAGAAAAAAGCAATAGCTGCTAAGCATGCGAATTAGGCTTTGCTAGCCATGCCCTTCTCTTCAGAGGCCAGGGGATGGGCCATCTGGATGTTCTGTGCTTTACGGGCCTGGCATTGCCCTGGAGATGGATGCAGGACTTGGTCAGGAGGATGGCACCCCCTCCCCTGCTTGACCTGACAGAGAGCCGCACCGAAGGAGCCAGGATAATACTGGAGAGGTCCTAAATAACTTGATAATTCCTTCTTGACCATCCAGACATTCTTGTGTTGCCAGTTCAGAAAAGCTGAGTGGAAGGGTGGAGAAGAAGGTCCACCCTAGGAGGAGGGGAGAAGACACTCATAGAGGGGCCAACACCCCCAAACCTCTTTGGTTCAGTTTGTTTTCAGAGACAACAACAGGTGTACAAGGTGACCCAACAAGGAGAGAGGGTGTAACCCCAAGAGATTGGGCTTGGGGTGTCCAAACATGTAGCTATTAGCTAAAATACCGGCTAAATCCCTATGTCGTAAACAGGAGGACTTAGCCAGTAAGTCAGGTTTTATATCATTTGTGCTATAAAAACAAAATGAAACTCAGTCAGTGGCTTACACCCCGGCCCTAAAACTCAGAACCTAGCAAGGAAGGGAGCTGAGGGTAACCTAGGTCTGCGGTAAGGAGAAAGCAGGAAGTTTCTGGTGAGGACAAGGTGAGAGATCTTACAGCTTTTGGCTAGCCAAGAAACAAAATGCTTCTGTTGGAGACCAGCCCAGATCTGGGGGTTGTGTGGGAGTTGAGCTCCATTTGGGGTAGGTGGAGGGGAGTTCCCTTTGAATCTGAAATCTGAAGAGTCAATCAAAGTGAGATGTGCTTACCGCAGCACACAGAAGAAAGAGAGAGAGAGACGAGTACAAGAGCACTTCTTTTCTGCGATGGGGCAATGGGGCTCCACTCTTAAAAGGTGTTTGTTTGATTTAGTAACAGTCTCCACCCCTTCTCCTTGGTTTTGTTTTGAGAATTTTATGTCATCCTTTAAGCTAATTGGAAAAATCCTAGAGGGAGGGGGCTGTCATCCAACTTGGATGACAAATCTCTGGAGTTCAGCAACAAAGAAACTGTGATAAGATTGACTAGACTCTTCCTGAAAGAAACATCATTAACCCTCCAAGGAAGACATTAATAGAAAAAGATACTCGTTAATTATTTATTATACATTTAAATAAATTTATCCCTCACAAGGCCTTGCCCCCACCACACCCCAGGGTAAAAATATTGTGGTGATTATGCAGTAGAATGCAAAACAATGCCAAGCCAGGTTAGGAAAATTCCCAGGAACCACTGGTCTAGGACAGGTTCCCATTCTTGCAACTTCTCTCACTTCCCTAAAAATGCAATAGGTATGGAACATGTGGATGAGGCCATTTCCCCAAGGATGCTGAAAGGAGAATTAGACAACATTATTATAAAGTAATGCAACTGAAGCAGAATCGTATCCCTTGTCTCTGAGGACCACTCCTCACCCCCCTATACCTTGTTGATAAACAATGAGTTAGAAAATGCAGCCTCTTCTCCCTGGGGAAAATGATCACTGACTATTCTCCTTCTCTATTTTTTGTAGACCCTTCCATCATGAACACCTGGAAAGATGAGAACTATTTATATGACACCAACTATGGTAGCACAGTAGGTAACTAACTCCCTGACACTTAAGGCCCTTTACGTTCTTATTCTGTTTGTCTAAGAGCCGCAGTGTTCTGTTGTGAGGCGGGGGGACTCTAATTGTCCTTTATCTTTTCATGGCCACAGATCTGTTGGACAGCAAAACTTTCTGCCGGGCTCAGATCTCCATGACAACCACCAGTCACCTTCCTATTGGTAAGCTGTCATCACATCTGAGGCTGGGTGTGCCTAATACTTAGGGAGAATTGGTGGGAATTACCAACAATCTACATTTCTGTCTTGCTGGAGTCTTTCTAATTGAAGGGCTAGGGAAGGAATAGAGTTACCATTAGACGAGGTTTGTGTTTGAGGCAATATTTGTACATTGAAGATGACCAGTAGGGATCCTCTAGGCAAAATATTGGTCTCCTGTAAAACTAGTCACTCTGTTGTGACAATAAAAGTTGTTTAGGGTTTTCTTTATTTTCAACGAAAACTTACTCTTGCAATATAGCTGATAAAATTATTCGTATTTGGGCATACTTATGGGAAATAAGGCTATATTTAATTTTCAACAAACTACATTTGGCTTTAGAGGAAGAATACCTCATAGTGAAGTTCAAAGGTCCGTGAACCTGTAGTGATGGTTTCTGGGTGAAAGGGCAGCCATTGGAAATTTCCAGAATCCCCACAGTTACACTATTTTGTCAGTTTTTAAGTCTAATTCTGATGACTTATCAGTGCTCTCTAATCAGTCAGAGCACCTGCATTTTATGAGTTATGTTCACATTAGCTGCATTTGGTTAAGGTTGGATGCAACTGGGGCTATCCATGCTTCTTAACTAAGGTTACACTGGGTGAGAAGGTTGGGATGTTAGGAGTCTGGGAGAGGGGATTTCAGATTACCACCCCCACCTACAAATAGGTGCATTGGCATGTACACCGTGGGAATTGGTTGAAAGAGGATCTTATAATTTCCTGTGATCTGGGTATAAACTTGTGGATCTCTTTGGGTCTATGAAATGGCACTTAGACATCAGTCACAAGTGATAGTGCCTCTCTCCTGGAATTAAATTTGGAGCAACTTCAGAACTGGGATTTAATTGGGTCTTTGTGAAAGAAATTAGTCTGCAACCCTTCCTTCCTTCTTTTTTTTTTTTTCTGTTTTTGTTTTTGCTTTTGAGAACTGAAATAATGAAAGGTTTTAGTTTGAGGTTTTGTTTGGGTCAAGCCCCTTAAATGAGATGGGGCTGGGAGCCAGTGTAAATGCTTCTGGATTTGAGGTTAAAAGCTGAGGCCAGCGTAGCTCTCGACTTCTCCTTCCCCTAGTAGCCCTTAGCATTATGTGTCACTTGAAGTATTTGTTAAAATTAGGAAATAGATCAAATACTGTAAAGGCTTGGCTGTGTATTTGCTATTCTGGGGGAACTGAGCCAACCGAGGTAAAATTTCTGTGGCAATCATTACCACTCAGTCAAGACCACGGGGTTCAGGGCTGAGGAAACCTCTCGAGTCACACTCTGAGTTCCTCTGCGACTTCCTACAGTGTCATCTCCACATCCTTCCATCCTTCCAGTTGGGTCTTTGACTTATGGCAAAAAATTCCAACTAAGAATAAAGCTGAACCAACCACTTCCTGAGGCTCAGGGGCTAGTGTGTCTTGAGGTACCCAGGAAACCAAAACGTCATAGTTACAGCTCTGCTGCCCTGACAGCCGGGCCATCCTCTTTTCTACATCTTGACTTACACCTTCTAGAATCTCAAAATCAACAGGGGCCTTAGAGACCAGTTTCTGCTTTCGCATTTGCAGCAGCAAGGAACTCACTGTCTCCCGAGTCCACCGGTTGTATTTTTCAATAGTCCTTCTTAAGATGAGTTCAGGAATCTGCTCTCCTTATCCTTCTGATCCTTGTTTGCTGCAGCTCCCCATTCCTATCCTGTAATTGTAAACCAGGCTGGAAAATGAGATCAACCACCCAGGCCCTAAAGAATCAATGCAGTCTCTGGGGTTGGTGTATTAGTTGGGGTAATAGCCCTTCAGTAGGATAGTTAATTATAGCCTTATATGGGTCAGTTTCTTTCAGAATAGTTGATAGTCTCTACTGCATGGAACCAGAACCCCAGGGAAAACCTTGGTCATTTGCCTGAGTCTTTATATTTCAAGTTCCCGTGAAATTGAATGCAGTGAAATATCTTTCTATGTTTGAATGCTAGTTATCAGCTGAGCTAAGGCGAGGCTCAGCGTAAACTGATGCCCTCTGTGATAAACGCAGGTGGGGAAACAGGCTTTGTTTTGATTTCTCTGTCATCTGCCCATTTCATAAAATGCCCGCTGCCAGTGTCCTGTTCTGCTCGACAGTCCTCCAGCCTGTCATGCTAGCTTGGGCTTGATGTGTTTATCCACTGACTTGTTGAGCCTAAAGCTAGGGTGGCACGGTCTATTAGAACACTGAAATTTGTATATCCCGTAAAGAAATGGCTCACAGCTGAATCATATGCAAATGCTTCTAATCTTTGCTTCTTGCGAAGCAGCTTAGCTGAAGTCATGCTCTCGCACGGGCATCACAAACCTGTGGCTTGTTGCTGTCCCTGCCTGGACCGGATGGACGTTGGCCTGGAGTGCCTGGGAGCCGAGCAAGAGAAAGCCAGGCTGGACAACTTCTCCGGGGCAAGCCATTATTTTATGAGAATGAATCACTTAACCACATGGCTAACTTCAAAGTCTTGACTTTTATTCTAGGGCAGAAGGAGGACACATATTAAAGCGAGGTTAAAGATCAAAAGAGATCAGTGGTAAGGCAGGCCAGTGATTCCATGGCTTATCCCTGCACACTGCAACAGGAAGAGGCGGCTGGAAGAAGTTAGGTTCTTCTTTTGCCTTTGACTGCTTATTCCCTTTTATGATGATGGAAAGATTTTTATTTGGGGATGAAAAAAAGAACATTCCTAAACTGGATGGAGCCTAGCTTGGGTAAATGGCTGACAACTCAAAGAATATTTCCTCATGGTTTATCTGGCCTAGGGGTTTTGGAGTCCATGGACTGCCACATGGGCCACAGCCCCCTGAAATTGTTGACAAAATTTCATGTGTGCATATATGTGCATTTTTTCTGAGGAGAGGGTTCAAGGTTTTCATCTTATTCACAAAGGAACCTGAACTCTAAAGTAACTGATTCTAGATCAACTAGGAACCCAGAAGCAATAATTGAGGCCAATATACTGAGACGCTTGTATTTTTCTGAATTCAACTCCTGGCTCTGAAAGAATGGCCCTGCATCCCTCCTGGATGTCATTTGAAAACGAGCTTTGCTTGTGGCCTGCTGGGTAAATGCCACTCTTTGTCTGCAGTACAACGTGGCCCTGTCAGAGTGATGTATCACTTGGAAACTGGAGTGGATGCCAGACCTGTCGCAATATTGTTACATCCTGATGGGATGTTGCAACCTCACCCTGCAACCTACAGGGAGGGAGAGTGAAGTCTCTTTGCATTTCCTGTGAATTTGTCCTCTCGGATTTCAGAGAAACCCAAGTCAGGTGCAGGCCCTGCTAGTGACAATGCCAGGAGAGAAATTCTTAACCAGGACGAGAGGTTTCTCGTTTACTGAGGTCTTATTAAATCTCTCTCTCCATCCTGCCATGACGTTTCGAGAAATTGCTGGGAACACTGAGTCTTGATTAGCTCGGTGATAAGATGGGTGAAAGGGTCCATGAACGTTGGGAAATAGAGAATTGTCAGATTGAAATTATCTTTTCCACTAACAAGAGCATTATAGAAGTGAACCTGATTCTTGGCAGGAAAGGCTTGTGTGAAATCTGTTATGCGCAAAGGGAGATTATGTGTAGGCCACCATTTCTGGAAATGACATAGAATTGCGGTTATGAGTAAAGCTTCTGGATTCAAACTGTTTGTGTTCATATCCTGGCACCACATTCCAGCTGTGTGACTCTAGACAAGTCATTTGACCCCTCTGTGTCTCAAGTACCTGCCTCATGGAGTTATTGTGTGAATTAAATAAAGTGATTCATGTAAAGTGCATAGTACAGTGCCTGGTACATAGTAAGTGCTCAATAAACAGTAGCTTTTTTTCTTAACCAATTTAATTAGGAGCTAATGGCTGACAGTTCATAGCTTTTTTGAATAATAGGCCTCTCTTGATAACTGAATGCGTGCTGTGAACCCTCTCCCTTCACATATGGTTTCAGTCAGTCCAGGTGCCCTTGAAGGCCACACTGGGTCAGTGGACCCTAGGTTAGGAAGGGCACATGGAAGAGATCAGTTTTACTGGCCCAATTTCTTAAAATAATTGGATCGTATTTAGGGACTATTTTGTATTAGAATTGGCTGGTTTTTGAGTGTGAGAGTCTTCATAAGATCTGCTTTAGTCCTCCCAATACACACACACACATACACACACACACTCACACTCACACATATGCGGCTAGATCATTTAATTTTCTTTCTGAGAAGAATCTTTATTTCCCAGGTCTGGCTCCATCATCTCCTCTTTGGTAATAGTCCCACAGGTTGCCATAATGAGTCATTTGTTAAACTAATCTGTGTTTCCATAGTCCACTATGGTCCTCTGTACTGAGCTTGGGCCACTCAATGGCCCTTTTGTCAGGCTGATTAAAATGTAACTTTGCATGCCAAAAAAGGGCACTCCTCTGGCTTAAAAGCCATCTTCCTTTGTTATAAATGTTTACATTTTTGTATTATGTAAAAAAAAAAAAAAACAACAAATTTTTCAATGATCTAAATCTTTCAATGGCTTCCATCTTTCTCAGAGTCATGTCCTTAAAAGCCCCATAAGGCATTAATGATCAGAACCTCAGCTCCTCCCTCTCTGCCTCTTACAGCATGCATATACCAAACACGCATCAAACTCAGGGCCTTTGCACTTCTGTCTTACACATGAAGGCTGTTGTACAAGCTCTCTGCATGACCATCTCCCTCATATTCTTTAGGTTGTGGAATCAGAGAGGTCTCCTATGACCACCTTGTATCAAATTGCAAATTATTCCCAAGTCCATACATCTATCTCCATTTCTTACCCTGCATCATTTTTCTCCATAGCATTTATCATCTCTGTTTTGTTTGGTTCACTAGCACATACTCAAAGAGTGCCAGGCATGCAGTAGGTGCTCAGTAAATTTTGCTTAAATGAGTAGATGCAGGAAGTAAAAAGAGAATGATAGAAAATAGGTCAGTTAAATGGCTCTCATTTTTCTCCTCAGCAGAGTCACCTGATACGAAAAAGGAGCAAGACCCCCCTGCCAAGTGCCACACCAAAAAGCACAGTAAGTTGACTGGCTTTCAGATGGCCTTTTGTCCTTCCCATCACATTGGACACACCTGAAGGCCACTAGTTTTTCAGCAACTATTGCCTCTGTCTGCTGCCTTCATGTCTTCATCCCAAACAGGGTAGAGTGAGAAATCAGAGGCATCACTTGCTAGCAAAGTAACCCCCTCTGCAGCTGTTTCTCAAAGTGGAGCCTCACTGGATATTTCCTCCTCGTTCTGTCATATGTGCTCTAAAACTGAGACACCCAGTGCCTAAGAACTGCTTCAGGCATGGGGTTAGCAATTTCCATCTCTCCCAGAAGAAAAGGGTGGGAAGAGGAGCGAGATAAGAAGAACCAGTTGAGATGTATCATCCTTTCTTTTGCTAAATGTTGACCTCCTACCTTTGTGGAGTTCCCATTCCAAGAAATGACTGTTTTTTCTTAAGATTCAACACTGCTCTTTGGGAGTTGGATCTCCTCCAGTAATAAAATCTTATGAACATATATGAAATATCAGAGACATGGAATTGTGGGTGGAACACAGAAAGAAATCAAGATGGTATAATCCAGGCCTGTAATCCCAGCACTTTGGGAGACCGAGGTGGGTGGATCACTTGAGCTCAGGAGTTCAAGACCAGCCTGGGAAACATGGTGAGACCCCATCTCTACAAAAAATACAAGAATTAGCTGGGCATGGTGGCACATGCCTGTAGTCCCAGCTACTTGGGAGGCTGAGGCAGGAGGATCGCTTGAGCTAGAGAAGTCTAGGCTGCAATGAGCTATAATTGCACCACTGCACTCCAGCCTGAGCCACAGAGTGATACCCTGTCTCAAAAAAAAAAAAAAAAAAAAAAAAAAAAAAGGTATAATCCAGAAATTATAAGGAATTAGAATGTTTTTATCTGTTATTCCACATCATCCCACAACATTGAATTAATGCAACCCCTCAAATGGTGGGTGGGGTGAGGGTGGGGCATCACAAATTCAGTGGGAGTGAAGTTGAATTTGGTTGATAATCTTATTGCAGTAGTGGCTTCATTTTCAATTTGGGTCCTCCAGTCCCTGCATGACCACCCCCTTCCCTACCACCCTCATCTATTCTGGGAGTAAACATTCTAGAGCCTTATTGATTTGCATTTGGCTGAAACACAGTTGCTGGGTCAAAGCAATTTAATTGCTTGAGGTACTAGATAAAAGTGGTTGAGAGTTGCTCTTTGGGGAAGTAACAGGTTGAAATGAACCCCAAGCAGTTTGTGAATAATAACTAGAAGAAACTTCCCTGTGGCTTAGGAGACCTAAGGCCTATTCCTTAGTCTTGGCTATGTCACTAGTTAGCTGTGACCCTGATCAACTCACTTAAATTCTCTGTGTCCCAGTTTCCTGATTTGTAAAATAAAATAGTAAAATAAAATATTGTGCTAGTTTATTCTTTTTTTTTTTTTTTTTTTTTTGAGACGGAGTCTCGCTCTGTCACCCAGGCTGGAGTGCAGTGGCGCGATCTTGGCTCACTGCAAGCTCTGCCTCCTGGGTTCATGCCATTCTCCTGCCTCAGCCTCCCGAGTAGGACCGAGTAGGACTGAGCCTGGGACTACAGGCACCCGCCACTATGCCCAGCTAATTTTTTGTACTTTTAGTAGAAACGGGGTTTCACAGCGTTAGCCAGGATGGTCTCGATCTCCTGACCTCGTGATCCGCCCGTCTCAGCCTCCCAAAGTGCTGGGATTACAGGCGTGAGCCACCGCGTCCCGCCTGTGCTAGTTTATTCTTAAATGCCTTTTTAATGTCCAACATCTGGTAATTCTGTGATCCATCTTCCCTGAGAAGTAGGGGAGAAATGAGTATCTCCTACTTGGAGGAAGATGACCCAACTCAATGCTCTCTGCCCTACCTTTGCTGTGACTTGGGCCATTAATAACCTCCCTTTCTGCTTTTCATCAGACCCGAGAGGGACTCACTTATGGGAATTCATCCGCGACATCCTCTTGAACCCAGACAAGAACCCAGGATTAATAAAATGGGAAGACCGATCTGAGGGCGTCTTCAGGTTCTTGAAATCAGAGGCAGTGGCTCAGCTATGGGGTAAAAAGAAGAACAACAGCAGCATGACCTATGAAAAGCTCAGCCGAGCTATGAGGTGAGGAGTTTCATGTCTCTGAAAACGATAAGACTGCACGACCCATTATTTACCTAGCAACCTTCATCTGATCAGTCACCTTATGCGATCTCCTTTGTTACAGATACTACTACAAAAGAGAAATTCTGGAGCGTGTGGATGGACGAAGACTGGTATATAAATTTGGGAAGAATGCCCGAGGATGGAGGGAAAATGAAAACTGAAGCTGCCAATACTTTGGACACAAACCAAAACACACACCAACTAATCACAAACAAAGAACTCCTGGACGTAAATATTTCAAAGACTACTTTTCTCTGATATTTATGTACCATGAGGGGAAAAAGAAACTACTTCTAACGGGAAGAAGAAACACTACAATTGATTAAAAAAATTATTTTGTTACTTTGAAGTATGTCCTATATGGGGAAAAAACGTACACAGTTTTCTGTGAAATATGATGCTGTATGTGGTTGTGATTTGTTTTCACCTCTATTGTGAATTCTTTTTCACTGCAAGAGTGACAGGGTTTGTAGCCTTGTGCTTCTTGCTAAGAGAAAGGAAAAAAAATCAGAGGGCATTAAATGTTTTGTGTGTGACACGATTTAGAAAAAGGTGATGCATCCCACATGTAAGCATCCATATGGCTTCGTCAAGGGAGGTGAACATGGTTGCTGGGTTGAATTCCAGGGTCTCAGATGGTGAGGACAAAGTGGATGGATGCTGGGAAGGTTAACCTGAGCCTTAGGATCCAGAGAGTGGAGAATGGGGACTTCCAAAACTCAAGGTTGGCTATAATCTCTGCATAATCACATGACTTGGAATAATTAAATCAGCAAGAAGAATAATGGTGGGGTCTTTATATTCATTCAGGAATGGTTTATCTGATGCCAGGGCTGTCTTCCTTCCTCTCCCTTGGATGGTTGGTGAAATACTTTAAAAAAATTGCCCTCTCTGCTTACTTCTAGCTATTTAAGACAGAGCCCAGCTTGGTTCTTTTTTGCTCCAAGTGCTTAAAAATAAGTTGGATAAAGGAGACGGTGGTGTGGAAATGACTGAAGAGTTTGCTCTTGTATCCCTATAGTCCAAGGTTTCTCAATCTACACAATTGACATTGTTTGGCTGGAACGTTCTTTGTGGTGAGGGCTTTCCTGTGCATTGTAAGATGTTCAGCAGCATCCACTGATGACCTCTAACCACTTGACACCAGAAAACCCACAGCTGTGATAATCCAAAATGTCTCTAGACATCACCAAATGTTCCCTGGGGGGCAAAACTGCCCTTGATTGAGAACCACCAGTTTAGCTAGTCAATATGAGGATGGTGGTTTATTCTCAGAAGAAAAAGATATGTAAGGTCTTTTAGTTCCTTAGAGTGAAGCAAAAGTAAGACTTCAACCTCAACCTATCTTTATGTTTTAAATGTTAGGGGCAATAAGTTGAAATAGTTAGAGGAACTTCTTTTCAGAACCCCAGATGAGAGCCAATGTCAGATAAGGTAAACATAGTAATGTAGCAGGAACTACAGTAGAAGACATTTTCACTGGAATTACAAAGCAGAATTAAAATTATATTGTAGAAGGAAACACCAAGAAAAGAATTTCTAGGGAAAATCCTCTTTGCAGGTATTAATTCTCATAATTTTTTGTCTTTTGGATTATCTGTTTACTGTGTCATCTGAACTGATTCCAAGTGAATGGTTTATTGCCTAGATTTTTTACTCAGAGGGTTGTTTTGTTTTGTTTTTAAGAAAAGAAAGAAAGGATGAAAAAAATAAACTGAAAACTCAGCTCAGGCACAATTGTCACCAAGGAGTTGGAAGCTGCTTCTTCAATAGAGGAATTGTTCTGGGGGTCCTGGAGACTTATCATTGAGCCGTGCAATCTGGGAAGCACAGGAATCAGTAGACACTTTGAAAATGGATTTGAATGTTCTTATCCCTTTTGCAGCTTTTCTTTTGGGCTGTCTCATGTCCTTGGCTTGCTCCTCCATTCTACCTCTCTTTCTCCAGCAATGATATGCAAATGAAGACATGTATCAGTAAGAGGGAGTGCTCTTCATCAACTAATAGAGCACCTACCACAGTGTCTTACCTGGTAGAGGTAAGCAATTCATATTCAAAGGTTGCAAAGTGTTTGTAATATATTCACAAGGCTAGAAGTAGGAAGAGTCAAAAATTTGTCCTAATTATAATGAGAACCATTCTAGGTCATGATCTTGGAGGACCCATGAATAAGTTTCCAAAGGTGCAACCAAATCCATTTTTATTTCTGCCTGACTTAGTCACCTTTGTAAAGGTTTAACTTGGTGTTGTCAAGTAACAGTTACTGAAAGAGCTGAGAAAAGGAACAATGAACAGCAAAGATCTTGACTGTGCAACTCAGACATTCCTGCAGAAAAGACATATGTTGCTTTACAAGCAAGGCCAAAGAACTATGGGGCCTTCCCAGCATTTGACTGTTCATTACATAGAAGGAATTAAATATCCAGTTACTTGAATGGGTATAATGCATGAATATTTGTGTGTCTGTGTGTGTCTGAGTTGTGTGACTTTATTAGGGGTATCTACCAATGCTCTCACTGTGGTTCCTTCTCTGACTTTGCCTGTTCATCATCTAAGGAGGCTAGATCCTTCTCTGAGTTCACCCTTCCTCAAACCTGTAAGTTTCTCATTTCTTTCAAATTGGCTTTGGCTCTTTCTGCAACCTTTCCATTCAAGAGCAATCTTTGCTAAGGTGTAAGTGAATATGAAGAGTACCAACTACAACAGTTCTACAGATAATTAGTGGATTGGGTTGTTTGTTGAGAGTGAAGGTTTCTTGGCACCTGGTGCCTGATTAAGGCTGGAGTATTAAGTTCTCAGCATATCTTTCTATTGTCTTGACTTGAGTTTGCCGCATTTTCTACGTGCTGTTCGTGACTTGGAGAACGTAAAGTAATCGAGTTATGCCAGCTTGAGGTGGGAACAGAGTACTTCCCACCACAGTGGTGAAAGGGAGAGCAAAGTCCTATGGATAAGCCCTCCTTCCTTTTGGGGATGCATGGCTCTCACTTGAGAAGCTCACCTGTGCTGAACATCCACATGGTCACTAATCATGTTATCCTTAAATCCCCCTTATGCCTGAGTTGAAAGGCCTCTCCCTTATTAGGTTTTCATGGGAACCTGAGGCAGCAAATCTATTGCTAAGACCTTACCAGGCTCAAATCATCTGAGGCTGCTAGATAGTTAACTTGGTAAGACTTAAGCAAGGCTCTGGTTCTCAGGGGCATAAGCAACAGTTTCTTGAATGTGCCATCTGAGAAGGGAGATCCAGGTTATGAGTTTTCCTTTGAACACATTGGTCTTTTCTCAAAGTTCCTGCCTTGCTAGACTGTTAGCTCTTTGAGGATAGGGACTATGTCTTATCAATCACTATTATTTTCCTGTTACCTAGCATGAAACAAGTACACAACATATATTTGTTCAATGAATGAATGAATGTCTCCTAAAAGACTCCTCTGATTGGGAGACCATATCTATAATTGGGATGTGAATCATTTCTTCAATGGAATAAGAGCACAATGGCACAACCTTCAAGGACATATTATCTACTATGAACATTTTACTGTGAGACTCTTTATTTTGCCTTCACTTGCGCTGAAATGAAACCAAAACAGGCCGTTGGGTTCCACAAGTAAACATATGTTGGATGAGAATTCTGTTGCCTTGTTGGGAACTGTGAGACTTATCTGGTATGAGAAGCCAGTAATGAACCTTTGACCTGTTTTAACCAATGAAGATTATGAATGTGTTAATATGATGTAAATTGCTATTTAAGTGTAAAGCAGTTCTAAGTTTTAGTATTTGGGGATTGGTTTTTATTATTTTTTTTCCTTTTTGAAAAATACTGAGGGATCTTTTGATAAAGTTAGTAATGCATATTAGATTTTAGTTTTGCAAGCATGTTGTTTTTTAAATGTATCAAGTATAGAAAAAGGTAAAACAGTTAAGAAGGAAGGCAATTATATTATTATTCTGTAGTTAAGCAAACATTTGTTGAGTGCCTACTATGTGCACGGCATGGGCCCATATGTGTGAGGAGCTTGTCTAATTATGTAGGATGCAATAGATCTTGGTAGTTACGTATTGGGCAGATACTTACTGTATGAATGAAAGAACATCACAGTAATCACAATATCAGAGCTGAATTATCCTCAGTGTTGCTTCTTGGAATTCAGTTTCTGGAACTAGTGATAGAACATTTATATAAAAAAATTCCTGTTGAGACTATGTCTTATGAACCTCTGAAATGTACAAGCCTTCACAAGTTTAACTAAATTGGGATTAATCTTTCTGTAGCTATCTGCATAATTCTTGTTTTTCTTCCCATCTGACTCCTGGGTTGACAATTTGTGGGAAACAACTCTATTGCTACTATTAAAAAAAAATCAGAAATCTTTCCCTTTAAGCTATGTTAAATTCAGACTATTCCTGATTTATGAAAGAATTATATTTTTCAAAATATGTTTATTTGTTTGATGGGTCCCAGGAAACACTAATAAAAACCACAGAGACCAGCCTGGAAATGTGTGTTTCATTCTTCAATAAGCCATTCAACGCTGGGCTTAGAGAAAATGCACTTAATTTCTAACAACAGAACATATACAGCTTCTGTGTTACTTTACTCAAAAAGCATTTATTGAGCATCTACTATGTGCCAGATGTTGTTCTAGGCACCAAATTGTAGCAGAGGATGAAAGAGACAAAAATCTCTGCTCTCATAAAATTTATGTTGTATTGAGTAGAAACAGTCAAGAAAAAACACAAACAAATAAATAATGCATAGCATATCGGATGTGTAGTAAAGAAATATAGAGGAGCAGAGAGTGCTAGAGCACTTAATACGATAGGGGCGTGCTGTAAATTTAGGCAGTGTTAAGAAGGAAACATTTCAGTAAAGAACTGAAGGATCTAAAGGAAAGAGCCACACAGATATACAGATAACTGGGGGAGTGATCCATAGTGAAGGGATATGAGAGGGTCCTAAGGTGGGTGTGTTCCTTATCATGCCCAGGGAACAGTGAGGAGGTCTGTTTGCCAGAGTAGACCAGCAATAGTAAAAAATGGTGAAACAGAGGTACTGGTGGATTAGATCACATACAGCTTGGAGGCCATTATGAAGGCTCTAGTTTTTCCTTTGCATGCGTGTGATGGAGATACTAGAGGAGTGACATGATCCAACTTCTGGTTTAAAATGATTCCTCTGGCTGTTGTTTTGAGAATGGATTGCAGGAAAGCATTCAATGCTGGATATAAAGAAAGGTAGAAAAGATGACCCTCATCTCCAGGTCTCTAATACAATACTTAAAAATGTCTCTAGGCAGTAAGTGAGCTCTAGTAGTTCATAGCACGTTTCTCCCTGGGTCCAGAAAATCTCAGCTATTTAATCACATGATGTCATAAATGATCATGAAAATAATAATGCTAACTATTCTGGGAAGATTCACTTGTCCCAGGAATTATGATAATATTCTTTACATATATTATTATATTCAATCCTCATATAAACTTAGATATATAGATATTATCTCCAGTTTTCAAATGAGGGAAATGAAGATCAGAAAAATTAAATGACTTTCTGAGGGTCACACAGCTAGTAATAAGGGGTAGATCTGACATTGTTTACACAAGTCCCTCTTTCCTCCCTCCCACCCCCAACCCAAGTCCATGTTCTACCAATAATATTTCTCTAGTTTCTCAGGATGCTAATTTTTTTTTACACAGACACACTCACACGCACACGCACACACACAGAGGTTTCTATAGTTAAACAGAGCTACTTACTGTAAGAATTCTCAGAGTTTTTACTATAATAATGTGCATTGTGAATCTACAAGAGAGGGAAAAAGTGTGCCCACTTCCCTAAGCCTATTTGACGATGGACACCTTTCACCAAAGTAGGCCTCGTGAAACCAGCACCCCTTAGGACACTCCTAATCTTTAAAAATTACTTCTCAGAAGAGGTAGTATTTTTCACGTTTGGGCTAAATAAATTTTCTGATAATATTTCTGCAAAATGGAATCTATTCCAAAAAATGGAATCTATTCCATTTTTTTCCTCCTTGAGAAGAAATCCCTTACTTACTGACCTGGGCATTATGTGTTTGCATTGATGCATTTCTCAGTAATCATAAAGATCTTGCAAAGTGACTCTTTGAAAACCATGAACTCTCCTCAATTTTAACTCATTAGAATTACCTACTCAAAACTATAGGTACTAGCCCCAGGTGACAATTTAAGTTTAAATTACTTACAATTATATAAATTAAAATTTAAGTTCCTAGTCACACTATCCACTTTTCAAGTGCTGAATAGTCGCATATGGCTAAATGGTTACTTTACTGGACAGTGAAGACACCAAACATTTCCATCATCAGAGAAAATTCTATAGGCTAATACTGCTCTAAAATCTGACCTGGGAGGGTGGGGTAAGGGTGGAAAGGATAGTGATCAAAACTAACCAACAGTGAAATAGGATTCCCGGGAGCCTTAGAAACCAAAGGTGACCCTGAATTGTAGAGAACAAAAAATAAAGATCCAAAGCAAATAACTGTGTTTGCTGGAGTGATGACAGTATCTGCCAGTATAAACAGGTTTGATGTTGTCAGTGGAGCCTTGGTGTGGGAGGATTTGATTATTCCTATCTCCAAACCCCAAAAATACCCTACAGTCGTTAATATGAATGTTCCAAGGATGTGGCTTTTTGGTTGAGAATATTGGCATTGAGGGGAGATGACCAAAATGGGAAGGGAAATAGAGGGTCCCCAAATAGAAATGGTTGCCACTGCCCATTCTGCTATAAATGGCACTAATACCACTTTATTCCTTCTTTTCAAGAACAGCTTCTTGCGTGAGTCAACTGCCCTTAGGCACTCTTTCCTTATAAATCAGTTCTCCTTCATTATTATCATGATCTGGCCTCTGTTCACATCAAGTCACTGACAATGCCCTACTGGAGGTCATAGTCAAACTCATTCCTGCGTCAGGAACTTTGCTGCAGCTGTTCCCTCTAGCGACAATGCACTTTCGGTCTTCATGTGGCTGGTTCCATCCAGTTGTGCAGGTCTCAGTTCAAAACATTGCTTTCCTGATTGTACTTGCTTCAGCTGCCCACCTACCTCACGTTGCTTCCTATTACATTGTCCACATTTAATCTTCACAGAACTTACAGTATCTGAAATTATTTTAAAAAATTCATTAGTTCACCAAGTCCTTATGATTTTATCTCTGACCAGTCAGCACTCCTGGTTCACTGGCTTCCCTCCACCCACCAAGTTATCCTTAAAAACTGCTCCCCGAATGCTTGAGGAATCTGACTTGAGTAATAATAAAACTCTGGTCTCCCAACCCCCTCAAAAAAAATTCATTACTTTTATAGTATTTCTTATCCCTGCTAGAACATAAGCTCTTGGAGAACGGGAGCCAGAAACTTCCATGTTGACCAATGTGTTCCTAGAGCGAGGATGTGCCTGACACGTCCCCCGACCCCATTAATATTTGTAGAATGAATAAATAAATAAAGGACATGCTTATTTTCAAATTACAAGGTCTTTATGATTTTTGACACTGGTGACACCCTGCCCCCTTTAATTTTGGAAAATAATCTAATCCTTTGTTTTCTGCACCAGTGAAATTCTTGCCCTTCTGCTTTCCTGAGTATTCGTTCTTCAGTTCTTTCTCTTCCCATTCCTCTGTCTGCGTTCCCCAAGATTAAATCCTCAGCCCCCTTCTTTCCTCCCATTCTCTGCCTCAAAGTTTAGCCTCTTGAAAGTTCAGCCTTAAGAAACTTCATAATGATATAAGGGAGGTACAGGCTGTTTCTTCCTGGTCCTGACTTCAACTCTAACTGGCTGGAGGCTATGAACCTGTCACTCCTCCATTCCTTAGTTTCTTCTTCTATGAAATGGAGACATACCTTCTTCCCAGTGTTGTTGTGGGAATCAAGCAGATTCTAGCCCCTGTTCATTTCATAATTTTTTTTTGAGATGGAGTTTCACTCTTGTTGCTCAGGCTGAAGTGCAATGGCACGATCTCGGCTCACCGCAAACTCCGCCCCCCGGGTTCAAGCGATTCTCCTGCCTAAGCCCCCTCCTCCCCGAGTAGCTGAGATTACAGGCGTGCACCACCACGCCCGGCTAATTTTTATTTATTTTTATTTTTAGTAGAGACAGATTTCTCCATGTTGGTCAGGCTGGTCTCAGACTCTCAACCTCAGGTGATCTGCCCGCCTCAGCTTCCCAAAGTGCTGGGATTACAGGTGTGAGCCACCACACCCGGCCCATTCGATAATTTTAAAGGGTTTATATGTGCAGGCATTGTGCAAAACACTTTGATTTTATTTTTTCTTGTAACTCTCACTCTAACCTCACGAGACAAGTTTGGGAAACTGAGGTTCAGAGAGGTGAAGAATTGTACCTGAGTTCATTCTGCTGATGTGGAAGAGCTGATATTTGCACCGCTGTCTGGCTGAAACCAGAATTTAGGTCTTAAACATGATGCTCTATTGTCTTCCTTTGAAAGCATTAAGAAAATAATTAAGCACTAAACAAAATAAGAAACTTATTTTTGAATTTATGATGACCCAAAGAGAGGTATTAATATTTAGAGTGTCTAGCATGGGAATGCAATGATAACTAGTCAACACTGGTGTCATCCAGCCATTTTACCCTGTGTTAAAGGGCATATCTGACCATCTCTGGGTAAGGACTAAGATTCAAGGAGGATTTGATGTCTGATCTGCCTTAAAATCATAGCCCCAGAGCTGGAAGATTATTTGGTACAAACTCTTGTCATAAGAGTTTAGAGAGGTTAAAGAACAAACTCAAGGTCACCCAGGCTCTTGGCTAGAAGGGGAAGCCAGTCTTCCCACTTTCCTCTTCAAAAATCCTTCCACCCAATGTGAATCTTCTTGGCTATGGTCCTCCCATATTCACAGGGCTCTTCCATCCCAAAGCAGAGATATCTTCAGGGAAGCTCCTCTTTCCTCCTGGCCTGCATGGTGATACCATGCAACTTTCTTGTGCTGATTCCTCAAATCCAGCCAACGTCATCTTCCCTCTGGGCCACAGCCAAGTCAGGGAGGAAGAACTGCACATCCTAGACATTGGTGGAAGGGCAGATGTATGGAACCAGAGGGACCATGTCAGCGCTGCTAAGAAATGATGGATGCAAAAGTCCCAGCACTTCTGAGGAAGGGACACAGAGTGTTCCTGGAGTCTGGTAAAAGATCCCATTAATCATCACATCTGTCTTCTCTCCTCTGCTTCACTGTGTGTATGTGTGTGTCGTGTCGTGTGTGTGTGTGCATGTTGTCTGTTTGTATGTCTGCCTGCCCTTCTCTCTCTTACTCTCTGTGTCTCTTTCAGAGTCCCTGTTCCTTTCCCATACCCTTCCTTCCTCTTGCTCACCAATCCCTTTCAGACTCCTTCCCTCTCCAAACCTGTCTTTCCAGGTTGTTGAAAGACAGAGCCAACAAGAGGACAGACCAGGACCAGGAATGGTGCCATCTCTCTGAAAGCCTCAGCGGTGACAATAACAAATGGTATTTACCTAAGAGTTATTAACACATCAACTGTTCTCTCCTTTACTGTTTAGTCATGTCATTCAGCACTAATGGACTTTTCCAATGGCAAACAGAAAGAGAAGAAGGAAAACAAACAGTGTATTCACACTAGCTAGAATTGGTGATCCCTGCTGAAGCTGTGAAAATAGAGGGCATCTCTTAGGTTTGACCTGAGGATATATCTCACCTGGATGTTGCTTGCAAGATTCTGGGCCTATGAGAAAGACAGCAAAAAGAAGTGAAGGACATGGCTTCATGGTGCAAGAAATAAGTGCTTTACTTATTCAACACTTTCAACTATAAATTGATGACAATCAAGATTCACTGCACTAGGTGTTGCCGTATTGCACCAGACAGACTGAAGGCAAGGTTGTGAGTGGTCCAAGTTCACACAGTAGGTCAGCATGAGAGCCCATCTCACTTTCAGTTTTACTCCACCATGCTGCCTCCATTGATGCCCATTCTTCTTTCTCTCTCTCTCTCTTTTTTTTTTTTAAGACAGGATCTCACTTTGTCACCTAGGCTGGAGGGCAGTGGCATAATCAGGGCTTACTGCACCCTCAACCTCCTGGATTCAAGCAGCTCTCCAGCCTCAGCTTCCCAAGTGGTTGCGACTACAGGTACACATCACCACGACTGGATAATTTTTAAATTCTTTTTTAGAGACAGGGGCTTGCTATGTTGCCCAGGCTAGTCTCAAACTCCTGGACTCAAACAACCCTCCCACCTTGGCCTCCAAAGTGCTGGGAATACAGGCATGAGCTGCTGTGCCTAGCGCCATTCTTTCTTTAGTAAGGAAACTGGAATACAGGCTAACAGGGTAAAAAGCATAGACTTTTGAGTTAGAACAACCCTTGTTTTAATTCACATACCTTCACTTACAAGGTGGGTGCCCTTGGACAAGTGGCTTAACCTCTCCAAGCCTCAGCTTCCTCATGAAAAAGCAGAGGTTCTAAGTGGGAACTTATACTTTTGGGGAAGAGAACCAAATAACCAGGGTATTACATTGCAGTATGATCAATAACAGGGAACTGCAGGGAGACAGGATGCCTGGTTTCCAGGCGTGGCTGTAACTCTAAGTAGCCATGGACCTTACACAAATGTTAAAAACTCTATTGTCTTAGTTTATTTGCCTGTAAATCAGTAGATTGGACTAGATCATCTCAGGCCATTCCAAACAGAAAGTTCCAGGAATTTATGAAAATAAGTTTGAATCAAGTCCAACATTTCTTTAAATCTTTATATCTCAGCCACACTATTTAAAAATGGCTTCCCTTATCCCCCTAGAATGGGCTGGGAGCTAAAGTGAATGCTGAGCCATCTCTAGTGGAGTTTTAGGGTTGAGGAGGTGGGAGGGGAGTGGAGAAAAAATCAGCAGAGCCTGGATCCCTGGACATCCTTAGCCAGTTCCAAGGGATGCTGTCCTTTTGGATCTAAGAATTGCATCCCCATCTGCTAACACTGCTTCTTGGGGATCTGTCTCACAGGTAACAGTGAAGGCTGATATTGATTAAGTGTTTACTCTGTGTCAGACAAAGTACTGCACTTTACCTGTATGATTTTACTTAACTCTATGAGCTAGGTGCTGTCATTATTATCATCTTTCCCTTGGAAGGAAGATACTGAGATTCAGAATGATTATGGAAATTTCCCAAGTGGCAGAATTAGGATTTGAACCCAGCTCCCAAGCAATGGCATTTCTTTCAGTGAAACTCCTAAACTGCTAAAGGAAGCACTGCCTGAGGTTTGAACAGCTAAGTGAAGTCCCTTCTTTCTTTGAGTCTGCTTTCTTAGAAACAGGAAGTAGACTTTTGCCAAAAATGTAAAAATAAACAGGTCCCTGGGGCACCACGTGTAAGTTGAAATTCAAAACTCTTGACAGATGTTGCCTTTTCTTGAATCTGGTTGGTCTCAGCAATGCTAATGATGGAATCACAGATTGGACTCTCAGGGAGCTCCTGCAACAGGAATATGCTACATGTCTACTAAGAGTGTTGGTCTCAGGGAATATGTTTGGTGTGTGAGTGATGCAAAGTTAGGATACAGGATGGCAGAAAAAAGAAAGGTGATCTCTGGTCCTGACAGCCAGGAAAGCCTCCCCCAAAGCATGGAATTTAATTTCCATTAAAAGACAGTAATCATTTTCATTTCTAATATTATAACTTTAAAAAACCTGATGTCTGATCATTATTTAAAAAATGAAGAAATATAGAAAATACAAAGGAAGTTAAAAAATGTATACTACAAATCTCACAACTAAAAGAATCCTTATATACATTTGGTAGACACCTTTCCAGGGTTCTAGAATAATAAAAAGATAGATGATTGAGGGATGGAAAGTGAGAGGGTGCAGTGAATCAAGATTTGCAAAACTTTGTATCTGAGTCATATTAATGCATTAGTTATTCATTAAAAAGAATAATTGTACAGACAAATAACTTTATAAAGATATAACCTGACATGCTATTTAAAAATTAAAAATTAGTCAGTTTGACTTGAACTCAACTTGAAGAAAAAGAGATGGAGTCAATTCAAATAAACGTTCTTTTAATATACCGTATCTTCAAAAGATATCTGTAAGTTTACAAAAATAAAATTATGAAAAGATTGACATTGGAGTAATTATGCTTTTACAAAATCCATTCATTTTTAGATGGGTTGGTTGGCTCCTTGCTGTAAAAGATGATAAAGTTAACTCTTGTGTTGTTTCTCACATTTTCCTTTCCCTACTTACTGATTTGGGTTAGTCTATTTTTATTTTTACGTTACTGAGGTTTAAATACTTTTATTCTTTTTGACAAAATCAGAACCAAAACCCCAAAGTTGTTTAATCTTAGATCTAAATCTATGCGTGTCAAATATTTACCACTTGTTTTTTCACATTTATTATTCATCTCGTGCTTCTTTATTTGGATTCACCTCTTGGTTGGCCAGATTTCATAATGTAATGAATTCTTCTTGGTTCCTCTTGAGTTTATATTCTTCTCTTCTCTCTTTCTGGTAGTTCTCAGTTTACACGGGGAACTATGTGACTCTGAGGAAACTAGCTCTTTCTTTAGCTCCAGATATGGAACCCACTACCCAGGTTGAGCAGATCACAGCATTCTCCATCCTTGGTGAGGGTTATCTATGTGACCTCAGATGGTGTGACCGCAGATGGCACAAGCAGAGTGAATCTTAGGACTTTTGGGTGGAAATATTGGAACATAGAACTCTCTTTCTCAAGATTGAACGATATGAGGATGCGAATCCCAGAACTACTGCAACTATCTGTTTGCTTCCATGAGAGAAGTTAGCCTGAGGATAAAGTCAACACATTGGGAAGGGTTAGGACAAACCAAATTTTGGAGGACTTTTGCTGGGTCCCTGATGATATCATGAACTCCTGGACCAGGTTAGACCTGAAGTAACCCCTATTATTAAACTTTTCAGTTACAGCAGCCAATAAGTTCTTATTTTAGATAGTATAAGTTTTCTGTTGATTACAAAATGAAGAGCACTAGTTCATAAAATTGTGAAGGTAGCTGGTGACAGGGGCTTATGGAAAACAGTTCTATAGAGAAAATGACAGCAACAAAGCTTCAGAGGTCAAAAAACAGAGGGCACATGGCCCAATTTTGGGGAGTTTAGCTTTTTCTCATGCTGCTACAAGGGGACTTATTCTTGTTAAGGAGGAATAGAACATAGTAGTGATGGCTTGCCTCTTAGAGCACAAGCTATTTCCTTACATGAACATTTATCTGGAGCTGGAAAAATGTAAGGAATCCAAGAAGGCATTGAGAGCTGCTATGGCAACCAGGATTCAAGGGGACAAAATTCCAAGGAAGAGGGAGAGATGCAGAAATGTGAAGGGACATTGTGACTTTTTATCTCTGGGAATTTTTTAGTTTGGGATTTGGAAAGAGGGCCCAAGCAAGGGGTAGCTACTAAGAGGGCAGAGAAACCCAGTGAGATTTTTAGTCTTGTGAGGCCGAAGAGACAAAAAAATATTTGAAGGGTCAGAATGTCAGTGAGAAGAAAGGGCTGGATAACTGATTCCAACATCATATCAGTTCCCTACCATTAATATTTGTCAATTTGAAACTTCTTGGGGCAGGAGATGAACAAACTTAGACTCTGAAAAACAGAATGAAATTTTGGTAGTCTCAGAATACTGAAGGGATGAGGATTAGAATTCAGGACCAACTGTGCAGAAAAACCTCCAGTTAACACCTCAAACTCTTATTGAGAATTCCAGGAAGAGGAGATAAATCAAAGATGATCCTAGCTGTAATTGAAAATCTACTTCAAATGAGCTTAGTCCTTGATTGGAGAAAGTTGATAGTGCCCAATCTATCTGTCCAGTGAAGGAAAGGGTGAACCATTTCAGGAGGAAGATAACATTATTCAGAGTCTTTCTTATATGCAATTCAATCAAAAATTACTAGGACCAAGTGACCAAAACCAAGAGAAAAGCTAGCTGATAGAAAGACCCATGGGAGATCCAAGTGTTGAACTGATCAGATGTGAACTTTAAAATAGTTAGGATTAACATGTTTGAGAAAAATACAAAAAAAAAATTTAAGAAAATATATGAAAAGATAGAGAATTTTAGCCGTTAGTTAGATTTTAAAAGCAACAGTCAAATTAAAATTCTACAACTAAAAAAATGTAATAACTAAAATGAAAAGTTCAATGGATGGATTTGACAGAAGATTAGATACAAAAGAGAGCAGAAGTAATAATCTGAAAGAGGCCAATAGAAAATATCCATATGAAACAAAAGATTAAAAAAAGAATTTAAAAAAGCACTGAAGAGTATAATAGATACATGAGGCACAGTAAATATTTCTAAAAATGGTATAATTTGAGTTCCAGTATGAGAAGAGAGAATGTGATGCAGCAAAATTTGAAGAGTTAATGGGATATAATTTTCCAAAATGAATAAACCCCGCAGGTTTAATCATTCTTGCAAACTCTGAGAAGAAAACATCAGAAGAAAACTTCACCCAGGCTTTCCTTGTAAAATTGATGAAAAGCAAAGACAAAGAGAATATCTTTAAAATAGGCAGAGGAAAAAAAAGATAATAATATATATTTTCTTATGAAACAACAGAAGCCAGGAAATAATTGAATAACTTCTTTGAACCACTGAAAAAAAGTCCAACTTAAAATTCTATATCCAGAAAAAATATTTCTCAAACATGAAAGCCAAACAGACTATTAAGACAAACAAAAACAGAGTTTGTCAGTAGCACAACTAAAGTAAAATAAATACTAAAATCAGTTCTTTAGGAAGAAGAATATTTATTCTTTTTTGGAAAGAACCCAAAAAGATGATTCACTTCTTTCCTCTGTCTCTGGGTATACATTTCCTCAGCTCTTTCTTGACTACACTGGCCCAGCCATCAAAGACTTTCCTCTTAAATCCCCAAAATAAAAATTTTACAGCATCAAACTACTGTAACCAGGGCTTGGCGTCCTGTTCCATCTAGTCATATTTCTTCACAGCCAAACTGAATCTGTCCTGTTGCTATTAGGACTCGTCTTTTTAAAAACAAAACATGTTTTCCTTCCATACTGTCAAAGTAAATCACATCCAGTTGAAGAACATTTCTAAAATACAAAAGTACAAATACGTAAATAAAAGTTATTTATGTTCTCCTTTTCTTAAGTAATTGTTTTTGTTATTTTACTTACCATTATGTTTTTATTGGACATATAGGTTGTATCATAATATGTTTTAATTTTGAGTAACCTTTATAAATATTCTTTTTCCATAAATCTTTATATTTCTTAATGTTTTGTTTCTTAAGAAATATCTCTTTCTTTTTTTGTGATTGGGTCTTGCTGTGTTGTCCAGGCTGAGTGCAATGGCTATTTACAGGCATGATCATAGTGTGTCACAGTCTCAAACTCCTGGGTTGAAGAAATCCTCCTGCCTCAGTCTCCCAAGTAGCTGGGACTACAGACATGTACTTCCACACTTGGCTCAAAGAGATATTTCTGAAAGTAAAATTTGGGGGTCAAATGTATGGATTATTGCTTTTCTGACTCTTTTTTTTAGAAGTTGCTTCAGTGTCTTTGTTTTTCTTTCTTCCCCAGCATCTACCCAATCCTCCTCCCCACTGGCAACCTCTGTTAAGCATCATTCTACTCTGTTTATATGGGTTTGACTT
Source organism: Macaca mulatta (assembly GCF_049350105.2). Lineage (NCBI taxonomy): Eukaryota > Metazoa > Chordata > Mammalia > Primates > Cercopithecidae > Macaca > Macaca mulatta. Next base: position 30,602,899 of record NC_133419.1, on the reverse strand, counting down.
TGTTAGATTTCACACATGTGAAATCATGGATCATATGGTTGTCCTATTTTTAATTTTTGAGGAAAACCAACACTGCTTTCCATGAGGGCTATACCAACGTACATTTCTAGCAACAGTTCCCTTTTTTCTACAACCTCGTCAACACTTGTTATTTTTTGTCTTTTTGATAATGGCCATTCTAACACATGTGGTATGATATTTCATTGTGCTTTGAGTTTGCATTTCCTTGATCATTAGTGACACTGAGCATTTTTTCATATACTTGTTAGCCATTTGCATATCTTCTTCTGAAAATTTGCTATTCAAGTCTTTTACCTGTTTTTAAATGGGCTTTTTTTTTTTTCTTACTATTGAGTTGTTTGAGTTCCTTATATATTTTGGATATTGACACCTTACCAGATGTATGGTTTGCAAATATTTTTTGCCTTTCTATAGGTTATGTTTTCACTCTGGTGATTTGGCTGTGCAGTGCTTTTTATTTTTTATGTAATTTCATTTGTTTATTTTTGCTTTTGCTGCCTATGCTTTTGGGTCATATTAAAAAAATTATTGCCTAGATGTTATGGAGATTTTTCACTATGTTTCTTTTAATAGTTTTATGGTTCAGGTATTACATTGAAATAAATTATTTATTTCCAGTTGATTTTTTAATATGGTGTGAGATATGGGTTTAATTTCACTCTTCTGCATGTGGATATCCAGTTTCCTAGAACAATTTATTGAAGAAAATGTCCTTTCCTCATCGTGTGTTCTTCATATCTGTGTGGAAAATCGATTAAGTAAAAGTGTGTGAATTTATTTCTGGGCTCTTTATTCTGTTCCATTGGTGTCTCTTTTTATACAAATGCTCCGCTGCTTTGATTATTATATTATAGCTTTGTTGTGGATTTTGAAATGAGGTAGTATGATGCCTGTAGCTTTGTTCTTTTTGCTTAAGATTGCTTTGGCCATTTAGAATCTTTTGTAGTTCCATATAAATTAGGATTTTGTCTCTTTATGTGAAAAATGTCATTGGAATTTTGATGGAGATTGTATTGAATCTGTAGATCACTTTGGTTAGTATGGAGATTTTAAAAGTATCAATCCTTCCAACCCATGAACATATGAAATGGATATCTTTCCATTTACTTGTATCTTCTTCAATTTCCTTAATCAGAGTTGGGACCAGCATAAAACTCAGGGGCTCTGCAGTTTGCTACTTAAATCTATATACTTTTAAGCCTATATACACTTTTTTTTCAAGTACAATGATATCATGATAACTTCACAGTTGGGGATCTGTTAGTATTCTCTAAAGAAGAGAATATTAAACACTACCTATTAGCAGGACATTCTCACCTTCCTTGTGTTCTCTTTTTTCTGACTTCAACGATATCTCTTAGTGTGGTGCTTCCATTGTTGTCTATGAAATTCTTCTTATTGTTAAGTTTCTTATGTGTAATTATTCAATACTATATCCTCTATTATCTAGTCTCGGTGCACTGCCTTGATCAAAGAATACTGTTCAGAAACCAAAAAGTGACTTCAAAACCACTCAAGTTCTTTAGTTATGTTTGTAAAAACCTGTAAAGGATAAACATTCATAGGAATTCTTTTAACATCTTTTTCTTCTCCTATCCACTTTCTCACAACAGCTGCTCTCTTGTGCCTCTCAGAAATCCTCATTTCCTTCTTAAACTTTATTCCTCCAACCCTACCTTGTCCTCCATTATCTCTCCTGCTTCCATTTCTTTTCTGATTCTGATCCCAACATCTGGAAGACTCTTCTGGCAATGGAAGAACTCTTCTCCAAATATGAAGTCTGGGGAGAAATTGAGTAGCCAAAATAAAAGCCATCATTGGCAAGCAGAGGATTAGGGAAAACTTGGAACTGTTACATATTAACAATGTTATCTGTTCACAGATCTTTCAAGCAGAGTGAAAATCTGAATGTGTGTGTGTGTGAGAGAGAGTGTGTGTGTGTTTAGGGATCTATCACCTACCTTTCCTTCCAGGGCAATAGTGCTCATCCTTGGCTACTATATTACCTTAATGACAAGTAACAGGGAATCAACTTTTCAAACTGTAGTAGATTGGAAATAGCTTATTGTAAAGCATCTATGAAGTTGTATACTTCTGATATAACCTCAGCCCCCTTTTGTTTTTATATTTTCATTGGTCAGGATATATAGTAGAAACAAAGGAGATGGTGGCATGTGATGGATAAGAATACAGGCTTTGGAACTACATAGACCTGCATCACAAGCCTGACTCTACCACGTATTTGCTTTATGACTTTGGGTAAGCCACTACAATCTTCTGATTTCTTATTTGTAAAAGAGAGATAACACTTTGCAAGGTTATTTGGAAGGTTTAACTGTATCATTCAGTCAATAAATATTTATTGAGAACTTCTGTGTGCCAGTACTATTGTAGGCACTGGGACTATGATAGTGAACCAGCAAACAAAACTCAATGCTCCCAAGTAGCTGAGAGCCCAGTGATAATCTATGTAAAGTCTGCACACTACCTAGCACACACTGAGCACTCAATAAATGGAAGAAATAATTATACTATTACTAGATGTTATGAAAAATATTTGCCTTTCTGATATTGTTGGGTGAAAGATAGTTTCTTTACTTAGCTAAATAAAGTCTTAGAATTCTAAAATGTCTAAGTTAGAAGGGTTATCGTCTGTTTCGTTGTTTCAGAGAAAGGGGATTGGGGACTGTCTCACTTTGGTGTCACTAGCCTCTAAGATTGCCTCCCAGTGATGCCTGATTTCTGGTATTCTCACCCTTATATAGTCTGCTCCCTCAGTGTGCCAGGTTTGGTTTGTGCTAATATAATACGGCACAGTAATGGTATGAAACTTCTAACATTAGGTTACAGAAGATATTGAGGCTTCCGTGTTGGGCATCCTCTTTCTTTCTCTCTCTCTCAGAGTACTTACTCTGGGGGAAGCCAGCTGCCATGCCATGAACGGCCTCATAACGAGGCCCACATGACAGGGAACTGAGGCCTCTAGCCAATAGCCATATCAGTGATCTTAGGAGTGAATTCTGCAGCCCCCTTGGGACTTCATATGATAGTAGCCCTGGCTAACAGCTTGACTGTGACCTGATGGGAGACACTGAGCCAGATCTATCCAGCTAAGCAGCTCCCAGATGCCTGATCCTTAGAAACTCTGTGAGAAAATAAACGCTTGTTATTTTAAGATGCTAAGTTTTGGGATAATTTGTTGTGCAGTAATAGATGCTATTAATAACATACTCATTATAGGGGCTTGATAAATATTTTTGGAATAATTTAATTCACATGTATTTGGTTTTTCATCCTAAGTTCAAGATATTCAGTAACTTCCCCAAGATCCCACACTTGTCTTTTCCTTGTTAATGAGCCTCGGTCTTTGATATGGTTTGGCTGTGTCCACACCCAAATCTCATCTTGAATTGTAGCTCCCATAATCCCCACATGTCATGGGAGGGACCTAGTGGGAGGTAATTGAATCACGGGGATGGGTCTTTCTCATGCTGACCGATAGCATGATATTAGTCAGCATGGGAAAGATATGATAGGAAATAAGTCTCAATGATAGCAAATGAGTCTCAAGAGATCTGATGGTATTATACAGGGGAGTTCCCCTGCACATGCCCTCTTTGCCTGCTGCCATGTAAGATGTCCCTTTGCTCTTCCTGCATCTTCTGCCATGATTGTGAGGCCTCCCCAGTCATGTGGAACTGTGAGTCCATTAAACATCTTTGCTTTATAAATTACCCAGTCTCGGGTATGTCTTTATCAGTGGCATGAGAACAGACTAATACAGTCTTAATGTTTCATCTGCCTTGATCTTAATGTTTCCCCAGTCTTTTTCCTCCCCATATCCTGCCTTCAGCCATAAGGGGCAAGAGTATTAGCCTCTGGGCTCCCTGACTTGGGTTGGTCCCTCTCCACCAGCAATGACTGGGCCTATTTTCCTTAAGAGACAATAATCCTGGCTTATTATGTATCCAGAAGCTATGGGAACATTTGTTTCCCCTCTGAGCCTATTTTATCTATACATTTCAATATATTAGCTAAGAAAGCTTATATCTGAGCCCCAGAGGGAAGTGCCCTTTTAAAAACTGTTGCATTCTGATCCTCATACTTCTTTCCAGAGACAAGTTTGGGGATGGAAAAGGCACTCATGGTAGAAAAGAAAGGCTTTTCAAGTCATCCTGTTATACCAGGAGTGGGAAAATCAAGGCAGAGGCTGATAAATGAATCTCAGGGTCCAACCAGATCCAGAAAAAACACAGAGTCTAAGTCCTGAGCTGTTGAGACCTGAGACAAAGCCTGCCCCATATGAGAAACTTGTAGTGTTTTTTTCCGGCTGTAATGAGAACCAGCACAGGGACTCCCAAGATTGAGAACACCAAGCTGCTGCAGTGTCCTAATTTACCACACTGAGAAGAGTTTGGAATTTTTCCCTCTGTGTGTGTGTGTGTGTGTGTGTGTGTGTGTGTGTGTGTGTGTGACTATTAGGTACACTCGCCTCCAAGGCAGGTAGTAGGTCATATTGCTTATTCCATCCACACTTCTGGGCATACAGTAAATGTGGAATCAAGGCAAGGATGTGCACGTTTCAGCCTCTGTAATTGTGTATGCTTATCTTAAGGCATTATTTCTTTATCCATTTTAACTCTTAAAAAGTTTCTTCCTCTTTCCACAAAAACAAAACAAACCAGAAAGACAAAACAAAAACGAAAATTGGTGACCTCAGACCTTATAGTTGTTTCCCCTCTTCTGAGCAGCATTTGCTGTCTGAAGATATTTTCATCTATTCGTGCATTTTTTTCTCCTCTTAGATTCAGATCAGAGCTAATTTTTCAATAAGACATGTTCAGAAAAGCTATCTTCCTTTCCCAAATTGCACACTTCATAAAAGACAGAGATGAGACTTGAACCTCTGGCTGTCTGACTTCAAAGCCCCACGCACGTTCCACTACCCAGGCTCTCTCTGTCCACATGCTGAGGCCACAGTCCTTTAGTCTCCAAGTGCGTGGCCACCCCTCTTGAATAAGGAGGTGATGCCTGGCTCCTCAAAAGGGATGAGGCTCTGGGCTTCCCACTCATTTTCAACAGAGTGGTTCCACTTTTGTTGGTTTTACATTTTGAGCTTTCCTATATAATTTTGTTGGAACAAAACATTCCAAACAAAATGACACCAAATCAAACTGGAACAAACAAACAAGTCCACTGACCTTTGGTGATTAGGTGACCTCTAAGCTGCCTATTATAAAAGCTCACTCCAGTGTCTTTCTTTCTGTGCCATTGTCTTGCATCTCAGGCTCCTGGCAATGAAGAGTGAGCATGGAGCCAGACCTCCCTTGGTACAATACAGCATCTGCTTCCCTCCAGCTGGGCTCAGTTCCAGGGCTTGGGCCCATGGGAGATTTTTGGGGAAAGAAAAAACCCAGGCAACATTAAACCTAGAATGTTTGGCATATCACAACTTTCACAAGCAGGACTATGAGCCAGTATATCCTAATGGTTAAAAGCACAGGCTTTGGCCTCAGACACATCTGGGTTATGTATCGACTGCTTTCTAGAGTTTTGACCTGGGCAAGTTCCTTTATCCACCTAAGCATCACCATTGGTAAAACAGAGATAGTAACGCCCATTCCATAAAGTTGTTATGAAGATGAAATGAGCCTATATATGTAAAGCACAGGCAGCTGCCATTTGTTGAGCACTTACTAGAAGCCAGGAGCTCTGCTAGGTGTTTTATATACATTGCCTTAGTGCATCTTCACAACAAACCTACGAGGTGGGCATGTTTGGTCTGTAACTGGATACAAAAGAAACAGTCAGTAAGAGGGAGTTTTCATTATTATAGTTATTGTTACAATGACATGGTGTTGGGTCAGCGGTGAGTGATGACTACAGTGAGCATCTGCACGCAATGATGCTGGGCTGGACCCTCCCACGTGCTGCCTTCACCTGGTTCTCCAGCTGGGGAGGATGACATCACTCCACAGAGCTAAGGGATTTCTCAGCAAGTGTTTTCTGTGGAGATTTCTCCTCTCTTGGCTCTCCTCCTCACCGTCAATCCCAACTGCCTGCTCTACCATCTGGCTTTGGTAGGTGAGAAGGTAAAAAGAATTTTCAGAAAATATATTATATTTCAAATCTGAAAACTAAAGTTCCAGTTTTTTCACTTTCAGAGAGAGAAAGGACGTCTGTCATTTACCATTCACTGATGTGTGATACCTTTGGGGGAATCATAGTGTCTCTCTAAGCCTACATTTCTATACCTGGAAAAATGGAAAGAAAATGAATGAGGAATGAAACATCTATTGAATATCTGCTACATACCAGGAACTCAATATAAGTTGTCTCAATTGTTCATCTCAACATTCTATAATTATTGTCCTTGTTTTAAAAATGATGAAAACTGAGGCTCAGGCAGGTTGAGACTCACCCAAGATCTGATAGCCATTAAATGACAGAAGCGGAACTTGAATGCAAGTTTTCTGAAACATGCTATACATTATTTTCACCACATCAACCAACAATTTGAAAGGCTGTCCTAGAGCTGCCTCCCATCCCTCCTTCTGAGTATGTGGAAGGACACAATCTCCTCTTTGCTTCTGCCTTTTCATAGGTAAACATTTCTTTGTAAACTACCCATTATAGGGGAACAGGTGTCTGCTGCCTTTTAGAGGCGTTTCAAAGGCTCAAATACCTCCACCTGCAACCAACACAGCACCTTTTGCAGGTACTTTGCAGTAATATGAGCCTCTGATTATTTCCTGAGATGGATTCTTTAATCTTCATGCTTAAACACAAATATAGCTTTGGTCCCTGTAAACAAACACAGTGACAAAGCTACATGACTCACCTACCAGTCATTTCCAGTGGCTTTCCAAAGCATGGGCAGGGCATGGTACTGACCACTCATTCTGTCTCCCTGGAAACTGGTTCTTAGAACATGCCTGAGAAAATTAGTTCTCGTGTCAGCCACCTGCACTGTGCCATTCTGTTAAGGTAGATTAAGGAGGTGTGGAATGAGGTCTGCGAGCAAGGGGAATCATGACTTTGCTGGGAAAGAAAGAAGTCTCTTTTGGGCTAGGAGTAATTGATCATTTGACAATCAATTGATTTAGGGTGTGTTGAGAGCCAGATGCCTGGAATATAAAAGGAGATGAGTTCAGGGATCTTGCAGGCAAAACTAAGGTTGGAACATGTTTCCTGACCAGCACAAGTGGTAGAGTATTTAACATTATGACTATTTCAGAAAATCTGGACTTTTACCATAAGCTTAAGACATGGGACACCTTTTGGCAGAGGAAAATGAAGTTGTTGGGATTGAAAAACCTCGCCTTCTAAATCTCCCTTCCCAAATATGGGCCACTTAGAATTCCACCTTGAGCTTTTTGTCTTTTGCGTAAAGTTTTGCTCATTATTAACACGTAAATATCCTGGGAAAAAATAACTCATGTGATCAGGGATAGGCTTCACCCATCATACTATTTCAAAAGAAGGAAAGAGCTAAACTATTGTGGAGAGGGACTCTCAGGTAGGACTCTGTGGGAGAGATCTGTCCTTGGGCTGGAATGAGAAGTGGTGGGATGGGTGTTTTACAGGCACATTTATTTACCGTACAGTGGGATGCATTGGTTTATTCATTCAATAGTGGTATTTGAGTATAAAAGAAGGACCTAGGAGTAACTTATAAAAATACTTATTTCTCATTACAATTAATATTATAGAGAAGTTAGGAAGCTAGAAAAAAATAAATATAAAATAGAAAAATATCCATAGTTTTACATCCCAAATACGTATTTTATGTCTTAACATATGTGTTAACATTTTTGTATATTTCTTTCCAGCCCTTGTTCTATGCATTACTTTTTAAAAATGTAGTTGAGATTAAATTACAGTATAATTTTGTGTCTTGTGTTTTAATTATCATCATACCCTAAGCACTTTGCATATTACTATAAACTTTTCTTTAATATTAAAATAGCTAATATATTTTAAGTATTGATAATCAGTATATGCTAGATACCACGCTAAACACTAAATGAGATCCACTATCCCATCTAATCTCCACATAAATTAGCAAGTACTTTTACTGTTTTTATATTACAAAGACTGACACTGAGGCTTAGAAAGGTTAGTTCACTTGTTCACAGCCATACAGCTAAAAGTGGAAGAGTTGGGATGTAAATCCAGGCTTGCCAGGCTGCTAAACATGTATTACTATTTTTTCAAGGATGGTATTATGTGATAGTTTAATTGAAAGTGTTTTTTTCTTTCTTAATGATACATGAAATATGGAGGATCTTACAATTAATGGCTCCTTAGCATACATGAAACTTAGTTGTATTAATCTAGGATAACTCTTTATACCTCTGCAAATCTCTATGCCCTTACCCAATCAGTTTTGAAAACATATTTTTATTTTCTTTTTTTTCTCCATGCATGACCTGCTATTGTCAACAACCATTCAGAATTCCCAAAGGAACCTGTAGAGGTGTGCAGTTGGGATAAAGCACTAAGGATACCAACCAAATGACTCACCAGAGAAAACTTGAGCTCTGCTCTTAAATCTGTCTGTATTCCTGGCCAACATGCATCATCTCCTCCTTAGTGCTCTCAGTCTTCTTCTACTTTAATGTTATTTTAAATGACCATATAATTTCCTTTCAAGTGGGAAAAGTGATGGGCTTGATTGTTCTCCTATTCATGGCATTTCTTTTATTTCAATATATTTACTATATAAATAGGGTAGGAGCAAGCATTAAAACATGATGGGTGAGAAACTCTAGAGATGTAGGGAAAAAGGACATAGGAATTATTTATTTTCTCTGGGTACTATGCTCTTCTACAGGGTGTTCATAAAGGCTAGAGACATAGAAAAATATACATAATAGATATTTTATTGATATAACAGATAATAGGCGATATTTTCAAAGTGCTATCTCTCATTATCAATGTGTGGTTCAATGCGCTGATGAAAATTGCAAAAAACTAGGTACTCTAAATGCATTTCCATAAATCTGTACAGACACATCTATGATGCCTTGTCTCAGGCAATTTATGCCCAGATTTTTTCATTGTGCAAACTGTGCCACTAATATATACCCAGAGAAGAAGTATAATGAGTTAAGTATTTGCAAAAGTAAATGTTGGTCACTCTGCATTATGTTGTAATACACTCTGTGTTATGGCTTTTTTTTTAATCACAATTTTCCTGGCTTACTACAAACATCTGTATATTGGACATTACCAGACACCGTAATTCCATGTATATATGATATATATGTCATATAGAGATATATAATTTGACATGTGTAGTATATTTTTTCCGTATGAAATAATGAGCACTTACAGGGCAAGAATATTCTCAGCTGCAGAGCTGATCACACTCCACAATTTATGAAACGTAATTATTATTAGGCCCCAAAGCATTTCTTTTTAAATTTTACATGTTTATGTATTGTCTTATTTTCCTACCCACTCCAATTTCCATGCCTCTTACCTTGGGCGACCATTCTGTTTAATATGTTTGTTGTACATGGTCTCCTATGGGGTTGGGTAAAGAATTCATTGGGATGTACACCTGGAATCTTTGGGTCCTAACTCCCACCCACAGTAATGAACTTTCTTGTGGCATCTCATCCTTATCAACACTTCCACTGTCCAGCCTGGGATTATTGTTGGTCCAGAAGGTAGAAAGTGATATCTTCTTGTTTAAAATTACTTTTCTCTAAACATGGTGACTATAGTTAATAGCAATGTATTGTGTACTTGAAAATTGCTAAGAGAATAGATTTTAAGTGTTCTTACCACAAAAAATGGTATGTGGAGCTAATGTATGGTAACTAGCTCAGTTTAGCATTTCCACAAATCTATACATATTTTGGAACATCATTTGGTACACTATAAATATATATTTTTTATTTATCAATTAAAAACATCAAAATTAAAAACAGATTTTCTCTGATTAATTTTGAATGACTTTAATATACTAAGTACTCTTCTGTGTTTCCTCTTTTTCAAATTGTATTTTCATACCCTCTATTTTCTTATTGGGGCTATTGTATTTGGGGAAATTTATTGAATTTGTTTGAATATTTCAGATATTGGTTTTAGAGATTATAAGTATCTTCCTCTGAGGTGCTCTCTCACTTTCCTTTTAAATACTGTCATTCTCCTATTTTTTTTTTTCATGGTGTCCTTCAATGAACACAAATCCACAGTTTTGTTATAGTCAAATCTTTCAAGGGTTTTTTTCTTTGCCATTGGGTTTGTGCTCTGGAAGTTTTATTAATGCTCTCTCTTTCCTTGCCACCAGCCCCTAGGTCACAAAAATATTCTACATTTTCTTCTATTTATTTTAGTTTTATAGCTCACATTTAGGCCTTTAATTAATCTAGACTCTATCCTTGTTCATGGAGTTAAATGGGGATCTAATTTCAGTTTTCTCAATATTTATTAAACGAAGTGTCTCTCAATGAATGTGTAATCTATTATGTCTATTTGTCTGACACTAATTTTTTCTCTTCCATTGGCTAATTTGTTTTTGAAACATTACCACACTGTTTTTATTATCAGTCTCTAATACGTCTTAAAGTTAATGTTGTCTTGGTTATTTGTGAACCAATATAAATTTTAGATGATCAAGTTCCTTGAAAACAATCCAACCGGAATTTTAATTGGTATTGCATTGATTTTACAGGTCCTTACCTGAAGCCCAAGGCGATTTTTGGCTATTGGTGACCTTGTGACCGTTGGCAGTGGGTCAGATGTGGCACTCAGAATTAGGGGAAAGATTGGTGATGCCAGAACATCTGGTGAAGCCTGCACTTCAAGGCACTCCTCAAGCCTGGAAATCCTCACCAATAGGTATGACTCATGGTTTCGTGAAAAGCTGCTGATCTCATTAGTTTCAGAAATGATTGCATGGCTGGGCAGGAACTCTCGGGTAGATGCAGCGCTGACTGGGTGCCCCCGGGAAGAACACCTCGCATTTCTCCTGAGGTGGTGAAATAGGCAGAAACTGGTTCCCATCCAAATCCTGGAAACCACCATGGGTGAGGTCATGTCCACACATGTCAAGGCCTTTACGAGATAGCTATCTGCATAGTCCAGAAAAATCACTTTTCCACTAAATATTCTAAATGATTGATGGAGAAACAAATTTTCCAATTACGTTAACTTTCAATGTTATTACTAAAGGAATATGTGCTACACCACATACACACACACATACACACACACACACACACACACACACTCTCTCTCTCTCTCTCTCACACAATATTCAGATAAAAAGAAGGCCTAATTATTCTATATTCAGAAAAAAAGGAATTGACCTTTCTGAACAAACACAAAGATGAAAAAGGAGAATAAATCTTCCAAAACTTTAATTTTAGTTTTCCTTTTGGATTTTAAAATGATTGTGAAATATTTCAAACACAGAAAATATATAGAGTTTTTCTTTCTTTTTGGGAAACAAAGAGTTACAATGAAAGTTACAATTGGAGACCACAGGGTACCATAGCGCCAGTCCTATTCTGCTTCTCTTCTGAGAGATAACTATGCTTCTGAATACTCATGCTTATTTTATACTTTTACTATCTATGTATGCATCCCTAAACTGTAAATAGCAAAATTTTGCACATTTTAAGATTTTATCTGAATGATCCTATGTCTATATTATTCTGCAATTTGTGTTTTATCAATATTAGTATTTGTTGTCTCTCAACTTCATTTTAAGTTATCCACATTCATTTTAAGTATTCCATTAAACATATTCCATTCCAGAAAATATATTGAAATTTATTCATTTCTATTGATAGATGTTTAAATCATTTCCAAATGTTTGATCCCAGGAAAACAGCTGCGATGGACATTATTACACGTTTCCTCATGCACAAGAGTTAGAGTTTCTCCAAAACACTATTTTGGAGAGAGTGTGAGCATCTTCAGAGTTCCTAGATAATGCCAAATTGTTTTTCAAAGTAATAGTATTAATTTACCCTCCTACCAGCATATCCTTACCAACACTTGGCATTGCCAAACTTTTGAATTTTCATAAATTTAATGGATGTGAAATGGTATCTCATTAGTGTTATAATTTGCATTCTGCAGATATTAATGAGTTTGAGCACATTTGCATGTATTTATTGTCTTCTCAGGTTTTCTTTCCTGTGAATTGCCTGTTTATATACATAGCCCATTTTTTCATTGTATTGATTTTATTTTCTTATTGAATTGTAGGCATTTTTTTTAATTGTAGGCATTTTTAGAAACAGACTCTGGAGATGAATCTTTTCTAGTTATATATTTTGTAAGTATCTGTACCATAGATAGATTACCTGTTATTTTGACTGAGATATCTTTTGTTGTGCAGAAGTTACTAATTTTGATGTATTTAACCTTAAATGTTTCCTCTATGGCCTATACTCATGTTGTGTTTAAGAAATAAATATTTTCTATGCTGAGGTCATACATACATGCTTCTCAATTATAAAGTTTTATAGTTTTTGCTTTTCACATTTAGATTTTTAATTCATCCAGAACTTTTTTGTGTATGGTGCTAATTTTAGTTGTGCAGGGAGTTAATTTTAATTTCTGTCTTCTACATAAATAATCAACTGTCACAAACTTTCACTAAATAATCTATTCATTCTGTTATACTTGATGATACCATATTCATCTAGAGTGTATTTCCCCATATGGCTAGGTCTGTTTCTAGGCTCTCTATTTAGTTCTAATTATTCATTGATCTGTTCCTATGCCAGTTGCATGTTTCATAAATTCCTCCAGCTTTTCATCTTCTATTCTTGGTCCTTTCTTCTCTTGCATGCTTTTTAGGATCAAATTGTGAAACTGAGTGAGAAACCCTACCAGTATTTTCTTTGGAATTGCATTGATTTTAACAATTTAATTTGGGAATAATTAATGTCTTTAAGATTTTCTGTCCTCTCATATATAACTATGGCAAATATCTTCATTTATCTAGATATTCCTTCTTTTCTTTTAATAATGTTTTATAATTTTCATCATGAAAGTTTCACATATTTTTTAGATTTATTCCTAAATGCTTTATATATTTTTGCAGTTTTGTAAATGGGATTTTTTTCTATTCAATTTTTCTAATTGTTATTACTCATTTATGAGTAAACTATTAATTTTGACCTAATGTTCAAAAATCGTGCTATTTTATTAGTTCTCATATATTTTAAAATGACTTTCATGTTTTCTATGTAATCCAATCATATTTTCTGAAAATACGAACAGATTGGACTTCAATTTTTAAATTTATTTATTTTCTTGATTTGTGTGACTAGTTTAGGTATCCAAGACAGAGTTGAATAAAAGGGGTAATAAATAATCATGGTCTTGTTCCTGACCAGACGATACTTGTAAAGTGTTCCATTTTAAGTGTGATGTTTGCTACAGGTGTTTGATAGATACTGCTTATTAATCTGAGGAAGTTTACTTCTACTCCTAGCTTAGTAAGAGGTTTTTATTTAAATCATAAATGAATGGAGAATTATCTTGGGTGCTTTTTCTGTCCATATTGAGATAATATGTTGTTCTATCATTGCATCTAACAGTTTAGATCATAACTGATTTATTTCCTGATGTTGAACTATCCTTGTAGTCTTAATATAAACTATTTTTGGGCACAATCTATTATTGTCATTAAAATATTTTCAGATTTAATATTTATTCTCCTGTGTACTTATATCTAGTTTTTCCAGCACTATTTATTGAATAGGGTGTTCTTCCCCCCATGTTCTTGGTGTCTTTGTCAAAAATTAGTTGGCTGTAATTATGTGGATTTATTTCTGGATTCTCTATATTATTCCGTTGGGCTATGTGTCTGTCTTTATACTCATGACATGCTGTTTTGGTTACTATAGCTTTGTAGTATATTTTGAAGTCAGATAGTATGATACCTCTAGCTTTATTCTTTTAGTTCAGGATTACTTTTTCTACTTGAGCTCTTTTACTTTTCTATAATTTTGGATTTTTTTTCCTATTTTTGTCACTAATTTTATTAGTATTTTAATAGAGATTGCATTGAATCTGTCAATTGCTTTGGGTATTATGGCCATTTTAACAATATTAATTCCTCTGACCCATGAGCATGTTGTATCTCTTCATTTTTTGTGTGTCCTTTTCAATTTCTTTAGACAGAGTTTTGTAGTCTTACTACAAAAAGGATGTTTTACCTCCTTAAAATTATTCCTATGTATTTAAATTTTTTGTAGCTATTATAAATGGAATTGCTGTCTTCATTTCTTTTGCACCTAGTTTGTTACTAGTGTATAGAAACTTCATTGATTTTTGTACGTTAATTTTGCATGCTGCAACTTTACTGAGTTTATCAGTTCTAGGAAGTTTTTGGTAGAGCCTTTAGGTTTTTCTATATCATGTCATCTGCAAAATAGGACAATTTGACTTCATCTTTCTTGATTAAAATGACTTTTATTTCTTTCTCTTGCCTGGTTGCTGTAGTTAGGACTTGTAACACAACGTTGAATAAGAGTGGTAAAAATGGGCATCCTTGTCTTATTCCACTTCTTAGAGAAAAGGCTTTCAGCTTTTCCCCATTCAGTATGATGTTAGCTGTGGGTTTATCATATATGGTCTTTATTATGTTGAAGTCTGTTTCTTCTATGCCTAATTTGTTCAGAATTTTTATCATAAAAAGATGTTGCTTTTATCAAATGCTTTTTCTGCATATATTGAAATGATCAATATAAAAAGTGGTTTTTATCCTTCATTCTGTTGATGTGATGTATCATGTTTATTGATTTGTGTAGGTCAAACAATCCTTTTATTCCTAGATAAATTCTACTTGATCATGGTGTGTTGTCTTTTTGATGTGATTATAGATTCAATTTTCTAGTATTTTGTTGAGGATTTTTGCATTTATGTTCATTAGGAATATTGGCCTGTAGTTTTCCTTTTTTTGTTGTGTCCTTGTCTAGTTTTGGTACCAAGGTAATGCTGACCTC
Source organism: Macaca mulatta (assembly GCF_049350105.2). Taxonomy (NCBI): domain Eukaryota; kingdom Metazoa; phylum Chordata; class Mammalia; order Primates; family Cercopithecidae; genus Macaca; species Macaca mulatta. The sequence continues at coordinate 30,587,894 of NC_133419.1, read as the reverse complement.
AGAATGAGTGTAGAAGAATTTCCTCCTTTTTAATTTTCTGGAAGAGCCTGAGAAGAATTTGCATTAGTCCTTCTTTATAAATTTGGTAGATTTCAGCAGTAATGCCATCTAGACCAGGGTTTTTATTTGTTGAGAGAGTTTTTATTACTGATTCAATCTTATTCCCCATTATTGGTCTGTTCAGGCTTTCTGTTTCTTCCTGGTTAAATGTGTTGTATGTGTCCACTATTTATCCATTTCCTGTAGGTTTTTCAGTTTTGTTAGTGTAGAGTTATTTATAATAGTCTATGATGATCTTTTGTGTATTTGTGGTATCAGTTGCAATGTCTTCTTTTTCATTTCTGATTTTGTTTATTTGGGTCTTCTATTTTTCTTGGTGCCTTAGCTAGCAGTTTATCTTCTTAAAAAACAACTTCATGTTATTAATCTTTTCTATGTTTTTTAGTCTCTATTTCATTTTTCCTTTTGTCTTAGGTTCGAAGGGGTACATATGCAGGTTTGTTACATGGGTAAATTGCATGTCACAGCGGTTTGATGTGCAGATTATTTTGTCACCCAGGTAATGAGCATAGTACCCAATAGGTAGTTTTTCAACGCTCACGCTCCTCCCACCTTCCACCCTCAAGTAGGCTCTGGTGTCTATTGTTCCCTTCTTTGTGTTCATGTGTGTGCAACGTTTAACTCCCATTTACAAGTGAGAACATGCCATGTTTGGTTTTCTGTTCCTGCATTACTTTGCTTAGCATAATGGCTTCTGGTTCTATGCACATTGCTGCAAAGGCCATGATTTTGTTCTTTTTTATGACTGCATAGGATCCCATTGTATATATGTATCACATTTTATTTAATCAGTTCACTGCTGATGGGCATTTAGGTTGATTCCATGTCTTTGCTATTGTGAATAGTGCTGCAGTGAATATGTGTGTGCATGTGTCTTTTTGGTAGAATGATTTCTATTCCTTTGGGTACATACACACCCAGCAACTTATTCTTTTCATCCTCCTATTTTTCTTGTTTCATTTTCATTTTTGTTGCATAATTTTTTTTCTTCCTTGTAATTTATATTTTTAGTTATTTGAGAGTCTTAAGAAAACTCATTTGAAAGTCTTTGTCAGATTGCTGCATAACATTAATTTTATTTGGAGTGAATCTGTGTCCTGATTGTTGGTTTTGTTTGCTATCTTTGTTAGCATTTGATTTCTTTATGTGTAATGGATTTTGGTATAAAATAACATTGTGTGTGAGAGTTATTTATTTATTTATTTATTTAGTGTTTTATTTTTATTCCTATTACCTCACACACAAACCTCTGTGTTCACACTGTTTTTTGTAGTTTGGTGATTGTTTCTGCCTGGCTTTCCTAAGCCTTACTATTTAGAATAAAGTTCTGTAATGGCATTTTGGAGCTCCTGCTCCTACCACAATGCAGGATATCACAGATAGAACCCCCCACTGTAGCAGATGTTATTGCCATTGGTGTCCCTCCCAGCTGCTCTGGGTGTTGATTGTTAATAGATCACACTTGTATTCTTTTCTAAACGATTATCTTTGACTGACAGAAGCTTTTTTTTGTTTTATTTTCGGAAGGATTCACAACTTCACTTTGGAAGTTGGCATATGGCCAATGACTGACTGAAGCAAGAGTGTAAGAGCTTCTCCCTCCTTCTTTTGGACAGGACAATCTTTGACACACTTTAAATTTCAGAGCTCCTTGCGGGATCATGCTCCTCCTCAAATGATATGCCTATCTGCTGCTTCTACAGTGTTCTGCTTTCCTCACTCCATTATGGGCTTCTCCTGAAAGAACACTTTCAGTAAATTGATCACCTCATCTCAGAATTGCTTCTAGGGAAGTCAACCCAAGACAAAGCTAAGGTGGCTTGGTTTGTCTTTAGGTCACAAGTTCATGTCTGTTCTGTTTTAGACACACAGGTCAGCTTCCTTTCATATGAAAGGGACTGAGAGAGAAGTCTCTTTTCAAGCAATGATGCAGACAATACCGTCTTACATGAAACTTTTCTACTCTCTTTAGCTCACAGTGGTGGACTCTCAGCTGTTATATGGTGCTTCAGGACCCAGAGCTCAGCACATCTTTGGCTTCAACCACTCTTATAACTTTACACTTACGTTCTTGGTAACTCTTGTTTCTTGACCTCAACTATACATTTTTAATTATTTATTTTTACATAAAACATTGTTCTAGGTTTGGATCAGACAGTTGCATCAAACCTGGGGAAGTCACTGAGATTTTTTTCTATTTGTACACGTTTATGAATTTTCTCTTCAAAGAGATTATGTAGCACGCTACACTTTTTGTGGCCCAATATTTTCCTTTTGTTTTATTGTAAGTGTATTTCTGTCCCTTTTTTTTTTTCTTTTTTTTTTTTGAGACGGAGTCTTGCACTGTCTCCCGGGCTGGAGTGCAATGGCGAGATCTCAGCTCACTGCAACCTCTGCCTCCCAGGTTCAAGTGATTCTCCTGCCTCAGCCTCCCAAGTAGGTGGGATTACGGATGCCCACCACCACATCCAGCTAAGTTTTTGTATTTTTAGTACAGATGGGGTTTCACTATGTTGGCCAGGCTGGTCTCGAACTCCTGACATCATGATCCACCTGCCTCGGCCTCCCAAAGTACTGGGATTACAGGCGTGAGCCACCACACCCAGCCTTGGTAAGTGTATTTCTGTGTCAATAGATGTATTTTCTGCAACATTATTTTCTTTTCCTGGGATAAATCACATGTAGTCATAATGTGCTATCTTTTTTATTTACTATTGGATTTAATTTGCTAGAAATTTTTGGAGAATTTTTGAGTCTATGTGCATGAGGTATATTTATATGTTGCATTTTCCTTTCTTTTTGTAATATCTGTTTTTAGAATGAGGGTAATATTGACTTCATATAATGAATCAGGAGATATTTTCTACTCATCTTCTTCTGAAAGAGTGTTTATGATTGACATAATTTTTTTTCTTAAATGTTAGAATTTACCAATGAAACCATCTGGGCTCAGCATTTTCTTTGTGGAAATATATTAAATTATAAATTCAATTTATTAAATGGATAGAGGACTGTGAGGATTTAAAAATTTCTTCCTGAGGCATTTTTGATAATTTATGTTTTTTTCAAGAAACTTGTACTTTTTAATCTAAGCTTAAAAAATGTACTCAGGAATGGAAAACTAAACATCATATATTCTCACTTATAAGTGGGAGCTAAGTTATGAGAGTGCTTAAGAATGATATAATGGACTATGCGGACTTGGGGGAAAGGGTGGGAGGGTAGTGAGGGATAAAAGACTACACATTGGGTGCAGTGTACACTGCTTAGGTGATGGGTGCACCAAAATCTCAGAAATCACACCTAAATAACTTATCCATGTAACCAAACACCACCTGTTCTCCCAAAACTATTGAAATAATAATAAAAATAAAAATATATTAAAAATAGTCTGGGCACAGTGGCTCATGCCTGTAATCCCAGCACTTTGGGAGGCTGAGGTAGGTACATCTCTTGGTCTCAGGAGTTCAAGACCAGCCTGAGCAACACGGTAAAACCTTGTCTCTACAAAAAATATGAAAAGTTAGCCAGGTTTGGTGGCATGCATCAGTGGTCCCAGCTGTTTGGGAGGATGAAGTAGGAGGGTTGCTTGAGCCCGGGAGGCGAAAATTGCAGTGAGCCAAGATTAGGCCACTGCACTCCATCCTGGGTGACAAATTGAGACCCCATCTCAAAAAGAAAAAAAAAAAAAACCAAATATATAGATATAAAATATATATTTATATATAATTTTTAAAAATCTTAAAAGATTAAATAAATCTATTAGTATACATTGGTTACTATATTTACTTGTTATCATTTAATATCTATAGGACTTGCAGTAATGTCTCATTTTGTATTCTTTTTATATACATTTTTGTGGGTACATAGTACGTGTATATATTTACAGGGTACATAAGATACTTTGATACAGGCATGTAATGTGTAATAATCACATTGTGGTAAATGGGGTATTTATCCTAATAAACACTTATCCTTTATGTTACAAACAAATCAATTATAGTCTTTCAGTTATTTTAAAATGTACAATTAAATTATTATTGACTATCGTTCCCCTGATGTACTATCAAATACTAGGTCTTATTCATTCTTTCTAACCACTTTTTTTTGTACCCACTGACCATCCCTACGTCTTTCCCCAGCCCTCATGACCCTTCCCAGACTTTGGTGACCATCCTTCTATTCTCTGCCTCCATGAGTTCAATTACTTTTTAGACCCCACAAATAAATGAGAACACGTAAAGTTTGTCTTACTGTGCTTGGCTTATTTCACTTAATGTAATGACTTCCAGTTCCACCCATGTTGCAAATGATAAGATCACATTTTTTTTTTTTAATGGCTGAATAATACTCCATCGTGTATATGTACCACATTTTCTTTATCCATTCATCTGTTAATGGACACTTAGGTTGCTTCCAAATCTTGGCTACTATGAACAGTGTTTCTACACACATGGTCATGCAGTTATCCCTTCCCTATGCTGATTTCCTTTCTTTGGGGCATATACTTAGCAGTGGGATTGCTGGATCATATGGCAGCTCTATTTTTAGATTTTCGAGGAACCTCCAAAGTGTTCTCCATAGTGGTAGTACTAAGTTCTCACCAACAGTATATAAGTGTTCTCTTTCCTCCACATCCTTGCCAGCATTTGTTATTGCCTGTCTTTTGAATATAAGCCATTTTAACTGAGATGAGATTATATCTCATTGTAGTTTTGGTTTGCATTTCTCTGATGATCAATGTTATTGAGCACCTTTTCCTATGCCTGCTTGCAATTGTATGTCTTCTTTTGAGAAATGTCTATTTATATTTTTTGCCCATTTTAATTATATTATTAGATTTTTCCCTGTAAAGTTGTTTGAGCCCTTTATATATTCTAGTTATTAATCTCTTGTAAGATGGGCAGTTTGCAAATATTTTCTCCCATTCTGTGGATTGTCTTTTCACTTTGTTGATTGTTTACATTGCTGAGCAGAAGCTTTTCAACTTTATGTGATTCCATTTGTTCATTTTTGCTTTGGTTGTCTGTACTTGTGGGTTATTACTCAATAAATTTTTGCCCAGAACAATGTCCTGGAGAGTTTTTCCAATGTTTTCTTGTAATAGTTTCATACTTTTAAGTCTTTGATCCATTTTGATTTGATTTTTGTAGATGGCAAGAGATAGGGGTTGAGTTTCATTCTTCTGCATATGGATATCCAGTTTTCCCAGCACCATTTATTGAAGAGATTGTCTTTTCCCCAATGTATGTTTTTGGCACCTTTGTTGAAAATGAGTTCACTATAGGTGTATAAATTTATTTCTGGGTTCTCTACTCTGTTCCATTGGTCTATGTGTCTGTTTACATGACAGTACCATGCTGTTTTGGTTACCGTAACTCTGTGGTTATAATTTGAAGTCAGGTAATGTGATTCCTCCATTTTTGTTCTTTTTGCTTAGGATAACTTTGGCTGTTTTGGGTATTTTGTGGTTACATATAAATTTTAGTATTTTTTTTTTCTATTTCTGTGAAGAATGTCATTGGTATTTTGGTAAAGACTGCATTGAATCTGTAGATTGCTTTTGGCACTATTGATGGCAGCAGTGGCCCATCTGGAGTGGCTGCTGCAAAAATACTGACTGCAGCAGAGGAGGTCTGGGGAGGGCTGTGTGCTCCGTGGAGCCCATGGGAGCCGGGAACAGGTGGGAACCCCACTCCCTTCCCAGTTGGTGGGGTGGGAGCCCCGTGCTCCCAGGTGCAGCTGCAGCTGCCCAGCTATGGCTGCTGACCCAGGCATCCCTGTGGTCTTGGGGACGCAGAAAGCCCCCCTATACCCACAGTCTCAGAGGTGCCTGCTTCCGCTGCCTGGGCTCTCCCCACTCCTGGTGCCCACTCTGATTTCAGAGTAGAGTTGTGGCTGAACCTGGGCGCTGTCATTACCTGGTTGGGCATGCCCGCACTGAGGCCGGTACTGACACACAAATCCCTGCTGCTGAAGCCTAGGGTAGCTGAGGGTGGTTTGGCTCAGGATTGCAGGTGCCCCTTAGCACGAACAGCTTGGGCATCATAAATGGTGGCAGGAGGTAGACAGGCTCCTGGGTGGAAACGGGCAGGTCCCCAGTGAAACCCCACCTTTAAGCCAGGGATGGCCTGAAGACTGGGGGCCAGGCTACTAGTTCTGTGGACCAGAGTGAGAACTTATGGTGCTTTTCCCAGGCCCACCCATGGCCACCCATGGACCAATCAGCATGCACTTCCTCCCCTCTGAAACCCACAAAAACTCTGGATTCAGCCAGACTCGGGCAGATGACAAGATGACCTGCTTGTGGAGAGGAGCTACCCACTCTGGATCTCTTCTCTGCTGAGGGCTGCACGCTCACTGGGAAGATCTGCCTGCAGATAGCAGCTACTCACTTTGGCTCTCCTGAGATCTGTACTGTCACTCAATAAAGCATTGCTTCACCTTGCTCACCCTCCAGTAGTACACATACCTCGTGTTTCCTGGACATGGGACAAGAACTCAGGACCTGCCAAATGGTGGGGTTGAAGAAGCTGTAACACAAACAGTGCTGAAACACACCTGAACCTCGCTTGCCACATTGCAGGCAACAAGAAGGAGAAAAGAGAGAAGGAGAGAAGCACTGTGGTCCTCTGGGAAGCCCAGACATAGGAGTTCCCTGAGCCAGGGCTGTGAGACCCTCTTTGGGGTTCTGTGGTTCCTGGCATCTCCAAGCTTCTGGGTGCTGCCACATTTTCCAGTGCCCACAGTGGAAGCCACTTGCAGTAGGTCTGGTCCAGTTGCAGCAAGGAGACACTGCTTATGCTGGTGCCTGGAGCTGCCTGCCCCACTGCAGCCAGTGTGCCTGGCTGTGTGCAGTGGCCAGACCCTGTACTCTCTGCTCACGCACCCCTCATCACACCATGTCTTGCTTACCGTTGGCAAGTATGATATCCGGGCTGGTGATGAAAGCCCAGCACAGTCTGCCAGGTCGAATGGGTGTAAGTCCAGTGGGCCCAAGCAAAATTTGGGCAAAGGTGCCACTGGCCAAAGAGGTTTCTACCTGGCAAAGCAACATCCTAAGGATCCTGTGACAGCATGGACATTTTAGTAACGTTCATTCTTCCAATCAAAGAATATGAAATATCGTTCAAGTTTTTGGTGTCCTCTCTAATTTCTTCTCTTAGTGTTTTCTAGTTTTCATTGCAGAGATCTTTCATTTTTTTTTTTTTTTTGGTTAATCCCTACTTATTTAATTTTATTTGTGGCTATTACAAATGGGATTACTTTTTAATTTCTTTTTCAGATTGTACACTGTTGGTATATAAAAATGCTACTGAATTTTGTATATTGATTTTGTATCCTGCAACTTTATTAAGTTCGTTTATAAGTTCTAATGGGTTTTTGGTGGAGTCTTTAGGTTTTCCAAATATAAGATCATATCATTTGCAAACAAGGGTAATTTGACTTATTCCTTCCCAATTTGGATGCCTTTTACTTCTTTCTCTTGTCTGATTCCTCTAGCTAGGATTTCCAGTACTACACTGAATAACAGTGGTGAAAGTGGGCATCCTTCTTTGCTCCAGATCTTAGAGAAAAGACTTTTAGTTTTTATTCCCCATTCACTATGATACTAGCTGATGGTCTGTCATATATGACTTTTATTATGTTGAAATATGATCCTTCTATACCCAGTTTTTTCAGTATTTTTTTAATCATGAAAGGATGTTGAATTTTATGAAATGCTTTCAGCATCAAATAAAAATGATTATATGGCTTTTGTCCTTCATCCTGTTGATATGATGTATCACACTGATTGATTTGCAAATGTTGCACCATCCTTGCATCCATAGAATCAATCCCACTTGGTAATGATGAATGATCTTTGTAATATATTATTGAATTCAGTTTGCTAGTATTTTGTTAAGAATTTTTGCACTAATTTTTATCAGAGATGTTGGCCTGCAGTTTTCTTTTTTTGAATATGTCTTTGTCTGATTTGGGTTTTAAGGTTATACTGGCCTCATAGAATGAGTTTGGAAGTATTCCCTCCTATTTTTCAAAACAATTTGAGTAGGATTGGTATTAGTTCTTCTTTACATGTTTGGTGGAATTCAGCAATTAAGCCATCAGGTCCCAGGTCTCTGCTGGCAGACATTTTATTAATGGCTTTGATATTGTCAATTGTTGTTGGTCTGTTTAGGTTTTGGATTTCTTAATGGCTCAACCTGGGTAGGTTTTATGTGTCTAGGAATGTATCCATTTCCTCTAGGTTTTCCAATTTATTGACTAAGAATTTTAGTAGCCACTAATAATCCTTTGAATTTCTGCATTATCAATAATATGTCACCTTTTTAAATATCTGATTTTATTTAGGTCTTCTCTCTTATTTCCTTTGTTAGTCTGTCTTAAGGTTTATGAATTTTGTTCATCATTTCAAAAAACAAGCTTCATTTTATTGGTCTTTTGTATTGTTTCTTTCATTTCAATTTCATTTGTTTCTGCTCTGATGTTTACTATTTCTTTTCTTCTACTAGTTTGGGGTTTGGTTTTATCTTGCTTTTCTAGTTCTCTAAGATGCATTGTTAGATTGTTTATTTGAAGTTTTTTTTTTTTTATGTAGGCACTTACAGCTGTAAAATTCTTTGCTAGTACTGTTTTGCTGCATTCCATAGATTTTGGTACGTTGTGTTTCCATTATCATTTGTTTTAAGAAAATTTTCAATTTTCTTCTTAGTTTCATCATTGACCCATCAGTCATTCAGGACCTCAGTGTTTAATTTCTATGTGGGTGTATAGTTTCCAAAATTTCTCTTGTTATTGATTTCTATTTTTATTCCATTGTGGTCAGAGAAGATGCTGGGTATTATTCCAATTTTTTGAATGTTTTAAAACTTGCTTGTGACCTAACACATGGTCTTTCTTTGAGAATGAAACATTTTCTGAGGAGATGAATGTGTATTTTGCAGCCAGTGGATGACATCATATGTAAAGATTAATTAGGTTCATTTTTTTTCTATAGTGCAAATTAAGCGATGTTTCTTTGTTGAATTTCTGTCTGAGAGGTCTGTCCAGTGCTGAAGATGGGGTGCTGAAGTCTCCAGCTATTATTATATTGATGTCTTTCTCTCTGTTTAGCTCTAATAATATTTGCTTTATATATCTGGGTGCTACTGCATTGGATGCATATATATTTAAAATTGTTATATTCTCTTGCTGAATTGACCCCTTTATCATGACATTGCCTCTTCTTACAGCTTTTCCTTGAAATTCATTTTGTGTGATATATAAGTATAGCTACTCCTGCTCTTTTCTTGGTTTCCATTGGCATGAAGTATCTTTCCATCCTTTATCTTTAGTCTATGTATAGCTTTATAGGTGAAATGTTTTTCTTGTAGGCAACAGATTATTTGGTCTTGCTTTTTTATTCATCCAGCTATTCCATGGTTTTTATTGAGAGTTTAGTCCATTTACATTCACTGTTGTAATTGAGAAGTAAAGACTTACTCTTGCCATTTTGTTATTTGTTTTCTGGTTGCTTTGTGGTCTTTTCCTTCCTCTCTTCTATCCTGCTTTCTTTTTAGTGAAGGTGATTTTCATTGGTGGTATGTTTTAATTTTTTGCTTCTTATTTTTTGAATATCCATTGTATGTCTTTTTATTTGAGGTTACTATGAGGCTTGCAAATACTATCATATATTTTAAACTGATGACAAATTAACACTGATTGCATAAACAAACAAGCAAAAGGAAATTAATTAAAACTCTACACTTTAACTTTGTCCCCCCACTTTTTAACTTTTTGTCGTTTCTCTTTGTCTTATTGTACCATGTCTTGAAAAGTTGATCTAATTTTTATTTTTGATGGGTTTGTTGTGTAGTCTTTCTACTTAGGATTTAGTTTACACACCACAATTACATTGTCATAATATTCTGTGTTTTTCCATGTGCTTACTATTACCAATAAGATTTGTACTTTCAGATTATTTATTGTTGTTCATTAATGTTCTTTTCTTTCAGATTGAGGAACTCCCTTTAGTATTTCTTGTAGGATAGGTCCAGTGGTGATGAAATCTCTCAGCTTTTGTTTGTCTGGGAAAGTCTTTATTTCTCTTTCATGCTTGAAGGATATTTTTGCTGGATATACTATTCTAGGGTAAAATGTTTTTTGCTTCAGCACTTTAAATATGCCATGCCACTCTCTCCTGGCCTGTAAGGCTTCCACTGAGAAGTCTGCTGCCAGATGTATTAGAGCTCTATTGTATAATTTTTTTTCTTGATGCTTTTAGGAACCTTTCTTTATCCTTGACCTTTGGGAGTTTGATTTTTAAATGCCTTGAGGTAGTCTTCTTTGGGTTAAATCTGCTTGGTGTTCTATAACCTTCTTGTACTTGAATGTTGTTACCTTTCTCGAGGTTTGGAAAGTTCTCTGATAGTATTACTTTGAATAAACTTTCTACCCCTGTATATTTTTGTACCTCCTCTTTAAGACTAATAACTCTTAGATTTTCCCTTTTGAGTCAATTTTCTAGATCTTGTAGGTATACTTCATTCTTTTTTCTTTTGTTTCCTCTGTATATTTTCAAATAGTCTGTCTTCAAGCTCACTCATTCTTCTGTTTGATCAATTCTTCGATTAACAGACTCTGATGCATTCTTCAGGATGTCAATTGCATTTTTCAACTCTAGACTTTCTACTTGATGTCTTTTTCATTATTTCAATTTCGATCTCTTTGTTAAATTTATTCGCTAGATTTTTGAATTTCTTTTCTGTGTTGTCTTGAATTTCTTTGAGTTTCCTCAAAATAGCTATTTTGAATACCCTTTCTGAAAGGTCACATAGTTCTCTTTCTCCAGAATTGCTCCTCGGTGGCTTATTTAGTTCATTTGGTGAGGTCTTATTTTCCCATATAGTCTTGATGCTTGTGGATGTTCATCAGTTTCTGTGCATTGAAGAGTTAGGTATTCACTTTAGTCTTTACAGTCTGGGCTTGTTTGTGCCCATCTTTCTTGGGAAGGCTTTCCAGGTATTCAGAGAGACTTGGTCCCCAAACCTCAAATTGCTGTGGTTCTTGTAGACTTGTACAGGTACCGCCTTGGTGGTTTTGGATAAGAGCAGGAAGAATTCTCTGGATTTTCAGGCAGAGACTTTTGTTCTCTTCCCTTATTTTCTCTCAAACAAATGGAGTCTCTGTCTCTATGTGCTAAGCCAGCTGGGGCTGGGGTGACACAAGAACCTTTGTGACCACCACCACTGGGGTTGTGCTGAGTCAGACCTAAAGCCAGTATAGCACTGAGTCTTGCCCAATGCCTGCTGTAATCACTACCTGGCTATGGCCTACGTTCACTCAAGGCCTTTGGGCCCTACAATCAGCAAGTGAGGAAGCCAGTCATGTTTGTGTCCTTCCCTTCTGTCCAAGATAGGTCCAGAAATGCTGTTTAAGAGTCTAGGCCTGGACTCAGGAACCACAAGAACCTGCTTTGTGCTCTACCCCACTGTGGCTGAGCTGTTATCTGAAGTTCAAGACAAAGGCTCCTTTACTTTCACTCTGTTTTTCTCAAGCAGAAGGCCTTTCACCCTAGCCACCACAGCTGGGAATGTACTGGGTTACACCTGCAGCCAGCATGTCTCAGAGTCTCATCCAAGGCCCATGGTGTACTACTTTGGTATTGCTATTGGTTATTCAGGGCCCAAAGCCTGTTTAGTCAGCAGGTAATTAATTCTGTCAGGATTAATCCTTCCTTTCAAGGCAGTGAGTTTCCTGCTGGCCCAGGGTGTGTCTAGAAATGTTGTCTGTGAACTAGGGCCTGGAATAGGGGCCTGATAACTCTGCCTGGTGCACTATCCTATTGTGGGTGAACTAGTATCCAAGACACAAGACAAATACCTCTCTACTCTTCACTCTCCTCTCCTCGAGCAGAAGGAAGGAGTTACTATCATTGCTACAAGATGCACTGCTTGGGTTTCAGGGAGTGGTGGCACAACTCCCTTAGCTGTCCCAGCTGGTGTCATCCTAGGTCATGTGCTGCCCTAGTCTACTGACTGTAAGTCCAGCCTTAGCACTAGGACTCACCTAGAAATTGCAGTACTGTGATCTAGACTGCATTTCAAGTTTACCTAGAACCCAAGAGCACTTTAGCCTGCAGTGGCAAGTTTTGCTGAAACTCAGGTTCCAACCACTGGGATGGGCAATTTCCCTCTGGCTGGGACTAGTCCACATGCTCCTTCTGTGGGTGGGTGCCAGCTGAACCAAGCAAGGTTTTGCTCCCTGTTGTGACAGGGCAGCCCTGAGTTCAATGCCAAAACCCCCCAGTCACTGTGCTTAACTTTCCTTGTGCACAGATTCTTTCTCTATGCCGTGCAGCCACTGCCAGGGAGTGGAGGAAAAGTGGCATAGACAATTCAAGACTGTCTTTCCTACCCACTTCAATGTCTCTTTCAGCAATATAAAGTTAAAATCAGGTACTGTGATTGCTCACCTGATTTTTGGTTCTTGTGATAGTGCTTTTTTGTGTGTAGTTAGTTGTTAAAATTTGGTGCTCCTTTGGTGGGGGGATAATTGTTGCAGGCTTCTGTTTGGCCATCTTCCTCTGCCCCCTCATTTTCTTGATAATATGTACCTTTTGTCTTTGTTCTTGATCAGTCTAGATATGTCAACTTCAATAATCTTTTCAAAGAACAGCTTTGTTTTAATCAATTTTCTCTATAGTTTGTCTGTTTTCTCTCATTGAATTCTGTCTTATTTTTATTATTTTCTTCTTTCTTGTTATTTTAGGTTTAGTTTGCTTTTATTTCTCTAGATTACTAAGGTAGAAACTTAGATAAATTATCTTGCATTTTTCTTCTTTTAAGGTATACGTTTAATAATATAAAATTTCATATAATTACTACTTTAGCTGCAGCTTAAACGTCTTCAAATTTTGTGTTTTCATTTTTATGCAGTTAAAATATTTTCTAACTGCCTTTATGATTTTTTATTTGACCCATTAATTGCTTAGAAACATAGTGTTTAATTTACATATGCTGTTTAGTTTCCAAAGTTGGCATTGTGCAGATATCTTTGTTACTGATTTCTAATTTCATTCCATCTTGTTGAAAGAAAAACTCCATATGATTTCAATGCTTGTGAATTCATTGAAACAGATTTCTATCTCAAAATATGGTTTGTCCTGGTGAATGTTTTTATGAACAATGGAAAATAATATATATTTTGCTGTTGTGTGTAGTTCTATAAATGTCAGGTCAGTTTTGGTTAATAGCCTTTTAAAAGTCATCTGTATCTTTACGAATTTATCTATTTCTGTTATCAATTATTGTGAGAGTAATGCTAGTGTTTCCAGCTGTATTTGTTGATTTGTCAATTTCTTTTATTTTTAATTTCAAATATGGGTTTTGCATCCTGTGTTTGAAACTTTTATTAGATGCATTCACTAAAATTAAGATTTTTATTCTTGATACATTGACCCTTTTAACACTGAAATGTCTCTTCCTGTTTCTTGTAATATTCCTTATTTTGAAGTCTGCTTTGTTTGATTATAATATAGTCACTCTAGACATCTTTGATTAGTGTTTCCTGATGCATTTTTTTATCCTTTTATTTTAATTTACCTCTCTCTCTTTTTTTTTTTAACGGAGTCTCACTCTTGTCACCCAGGCTGGAGTACAATGGCGTGATCTTAGCTCACTGCAACTTCCGCCTCCTGGGTTCAAGTGATTCTCCTGCCTCAGCCTTCTGAGTAGCTGGGATTACAGGCACACACCATGCCTAGCTAATTTTTGTATTTTTAGTAGACATGCGGTTTCACAATGTTGGCCAGGTTGGTCTCAAACTCCTGACCTCAGGTGATCCACCCGACTTGGTCTCCCAAAGTGCTGGGATTATAGACGTGAGCCACCATGACTGGCCCTGTGTTTTTTTATTTGAACTGGGTTACTTTTAGACATAATATAATTTTGGGTGAAGATAGAAGTAGCCAGGGCAGGGTTCCTGGGAATCTGGTGGCTACAAAGGGCAACCCAGAATATGGTGTCATTGGGTGCATGGCCATCCTTCCACATGATCAAGGACATGCACCTGGGATTCTATTCCAAGACCCCAGAAGAATGGGCCACCGCTGCCAAGAAGTATAATATGTGTGTGGAAGACTATCAGCTTTACTTGGATGATGGCATGGTATATGGTAACTACTCAAAGTTCCTTGACCACTCACAGTAGGAGAGGGATCTATGGTTTGACTGGGACCACCAAGACTTGAGGTTGAACTGGGGTGAATTGACACACTGGCATCTGGACATGTATATCAGGAGCCATGTGGATATGGCCCTCCACCCCTGTTTCTTGGAATATTATGTGCAATAATCTCTTCAGCTTCCTGACCTTCATGAACTTTATGTTCTGTGTAGTGGAGAATTATCCTACCTGTCAGCCTGTGGGGCCAAAGCAGTATCCTTTTAATAATCTGTACCTGGAACAAGGCAGTAATTCCACCAAAGAACCTGAGCTAGTGGTCCACTATGAGATCTAGGGGCTTCATGAGCTTTTGTGCCCTCTAACTTGGACTCCTTAATTCCTAGAAATTTAACTTGAATGAAATCTTTAATAAAACTTAGTGCCATAGAAAAAATATATATACATGTATATGTACGTACATAGTTTTTTCTTACTTTCTTATCCATTCTGAAAATCTCTGCCTTTTAAATGTGGCATTTAGACCACCTACATTTAATGCAATTATCAACTTGATCATTGTTAGGTCATTATCTTATGATTTGTTTTACATTCATGCCATGTATTCATTGTTGCTCTTTTCTTTTTTTTCTGTCCTATCTTCTTTTAATTAAAATTTTTAGTTTAAATTTGTCTTTAGTTTTATCTTACTATTTATTCCTCTGTTTTAAATTTTATTTATACTTTCAGTGCTTATTGTAAAATGTACAAAAATAATCTTCAAATTCTTTCCTACTGTTCTTTGTGTTATTGTCATATAATTTATTTTTGTTTGTGTAAACCCCACAACACATTGATATTACTTTGGCGTTAAACAGACAGCTGTTTTTTAACAAAATAAAAAAATAGAATATAAGTATTTTATTGCCTTACATGTTTACTATTTTTAGTTCTCTTTATTTCTTAATTTATATCCAAATTTATTTCTTGTATTAGTGTTCTTGCTCTTAAAGAACTTCTATATCAATTCTTATAATGAAGATGTAATGGCAGTAAGTCTTACCAGCTGTGCTTTGACTGAAATATATTTATTTTATCTCCATATGTAACAGATGTTTTTGCTGGGTGTAGAATTTTAGATTGTCAGAAGTTTTTCAGAGTTTAAAAATGTTATTTTCTCTTCCCACTTGCCTAGATTCTAATGAAAATGTTACTATCACTCTGATCTTTGTTTCTTTGCATATAATATGTACAATAATTTAAAGATTTTTCAGATCATCTTTAGTGTTCAGCAATTTGAGTATCACATGAATTTATCTTGTATTGTTTGTGCTTGTCTTTCTGGGTTTCATTGAAGTACTTGGATCTGAGATTTATTGCATTTGTAAATATTTTGGCCATATTTCTTTAAAAAAATTTACCCTTTCTTCTCTTTATAGTACTCCAATTACTTAAATATTAGACCACTTAATATTGTCCCACATGTTACTGAGACTTTGTTTATTTCTTTTCAATATTTAGTCTCTGTAAGATTCACTGTGAATAGTTTCTATTGTTCCATCTTCTAGCCCGCTAATCTTTTCTTCCGAAGTGTCTAATCTGCTATTAGTCTTATCCAGTGAATTTTCTATTTCAGATATTGTTTTATTTCTAAACTTTTTATTTGACTTAAAAAATATTTTACATTCCTCTTTCACTATTTTATGTTTTCCTTTAAATATTTGAACATAGCTAAAATAGTGGTTTTAATGTTCTTTTCTGCTAATTGTATCATTTTTGTCATTTATGGGTCTGTTTCTGTTAACTGATTTTTCTCTTGGTTATGGATCACATTTTCCTGCTTGCAATGTCTAAGAAATTTTTATTTGATACTGGATAATATGATTGTCCAACATCTGGATTTTGTTGTTTTTCTTTAATTTAATGAGTAAGCTTTTCTTCTGATAGGGAGTTAGGTTTCTTATGATTCAATGTTATCTTTTTCAGCTTTGTTTTTAAGCTTATTAAGGTGGATCTAGCATAGCCTTTATTTTAAGAATCATTTAATTTCAAATAAGTTGTAGCTTCATTAATAAGTTTTTGGGGATCTTTACTGAATGTAAAAAGTGATCAATGAGAATTCTCTACTCTGTTTGAAAGTGGAATCCTTTCTCTCTATATGTAAGCTCTGGGAACCATTCTTCTCATAGATTCTTAGTTACTCTTTGACCCAACTCATGAAGTTTAACTCTATGCATGTGAATCCTAGTATTCAGGAATAGTCAAGAGGATGTTGATATGATTTGGCTCTGTGTTCTCACCCAAATCTCCTGTCGAATTGTGGTTCTCAGTGTTGAAGGAGGGGCCGAGTGGGAAGTGATTTAATTGTAGGGGTGAACTTACCCCTTGCTGTTCTTGTGATAGAGTTCTCATGAGATCTGGTTATCTGAAAAGTGTGTGGGACTTCCCCCTTTTCTCTGTCTCTCTCTCTCTCCTGCCCACCATGTAAGACATACTTGCTTCCCTTTTACCTTTTGCTATGATTGTAAGTTTCCTAAGGCCTCTCCAACCATGCTTCCTGTACAACTTATGGAACCATGGGTCAATTAAACTTATTTTCTTCATAAATTACCCAGACTCTGGTATGTCTTTATAGCAGTGTGATAATGGACTAATATAGAAAATTGATATTCAGCAGTGGGGCATTGCTATCAAGATACCTGAAAATGTGGAAGTGACTTTGGAACTGGGTAACAGACAGAGATTGGAACAGTTCGGAAGGTTGAGAAGAAGACAGGAAGATGAGGGAAAGTTTGGAACTTCCTAGAGATTTGTTGAATGATTTTGACCAAAATGCTAATAGTGATATGGATATTGAAGTCCAGGCTGACGAGGTCTCAGATGGAAATGAGAAACTTACTGGGAACTAGAATAAAGGTCATTCATGCTATGCTTTAGTAAAGAGACTGGCAGCATTGTACCCCTGCTCTAGGGATCTGTGGAACTTTGAGCTTGAGAGAGATGATTTAAGGTATCTAGTAGAAAAAATTTCTAACCAGCAAAGAGTTCAATAACGTGGCCTGTCTGCTTCTAACAACATATGCTTATATGCATTCACAAAGAGATGCTCTGAAATTGGAGCTTATATTTAAAAGGGAAGCAGAGCATAAAAGTTTGGAAAACATGCAGTCTGGCTATGTGGTAGAAAAGAAAAACCCATTTTTTTGTGGAGAAAGTCAAGCCAGCTGCATAAATTTGCATAAGTAAAGAGGAGGAGCCAAATATTAATAGCCAGGACAATGCGGAAAATGCCTCTAGGGCATTTCAGAGACCTTCACAGCAGCCCCTTCCATCACAATCCTGGAGGTGTAGGAGGGACAAATAGTTTCATGGGCAGTCCTGGGGCCCTGCTGCTCTGTGCAACCTCAGAACATGGCTCCTTGTGTCTCAGCTGCTCCAGCTCCAGTTATGGCTAAAAGGAGCTAAGGTACAGCTCAGACCCTTGCTTCAGAGAGTGTAAACTCCAAGTTTTGGCAGCTTCCACATAGTGTTGGGCCTGTGGGTGCACAGAGGGCAACAGTGGAGACATGAGACCTCTGCCTTAATTTCAGAGGATGTATGTAAATACCTAGATGTCTAGGCAGAATTCTGCTGCAGGGGCAGAGACCTAATGGAGAACCTCTACTAGAACGGGGAGGAGGGCAAATGTGAGGTTGGAGCCCCCACACACAATCCCCACTGGGGCACTTCCTAGTGGAGCTGTGAGAAGAGGTCCACCATCCTCCAGAAACTAGAATGCTAGATCCACTTGCAGACAACTTGCACCATGAGCCTGGAAAAGTTGCAGGCACTCAATGCCAGCCTTTCAGAGCAACCATGGGAGCTGAGCTTTGCAGAACCACAGGAGCAGAGCTGTACATAGCCTTGGGAGCCCACCCCTTGCATCAGTGTGGCCTGGATGTGAGACATGGAGTCAAAGGAAATTATTTTGGAGATTTAAGATTTAACAATTGCCCTGCTGGGTTTTGGACTTGCATGTGCCCTGTAGCCCCTTTGTTTTGGCCAATTTCTTCCTTTTGGAAAGTGAGTATTTACCCAATGTTTGTACCCCCATTGTATCTTGAAAGTAACTAACTTGTTTTTTATTTTATAGGCTCATAGGCAGAAGGGACTTGCCTTGTCTCAGATGAGACTTGGACTTGGACATTTGAGTTAATGGTATAATGAGTTAAGACTTTAGGAGACTGTTGGGAAGGCATGATTATGTTTTGAAATGTGAGAAGGACATGAGATTTGGGAAGAGCCAGGACAGAATGATATAATTTGGCTCTGTGTCCCCACCCAAGTCTCATGTCAATTTGCGGTTCCCAGTGATGGATGAGGGGCCTGGTGGGAGGTAATTGAATTATGGAAGCAGATTTATTCTTTGCTGTGTTTATGATTGATTTATCATGAGATTGGTTGTTTGAAAAGTGTGTGGCATTTCCCACCTACCCCCACCTCCTGCCCACTACATAAGATGCGCTTGCTTCTCCTTTACCTTCTGCTATGATTGTAAGTTTCCTAAGGTCTCCCAGCCATGCTTTCTGTACAGGCTGTGAAATCTTGAGTTGGTTAAACCTCTTTTCTTCATAAATTACACAGTCTCAGGTATGACTTTATGGCAGTGTGAGAATGGACTAATACAGATATCTGTTCATATTTTGTAGCTCTTTTTCTGTAAAGCTTTCTTATGTTCAGAACTCTAACACAGAACTTCCAACCACCTCAGCTTTATTGAACTCCAGTATCAAAAACTCATCAAGACTATTGCATACTTATCATGATCTCCTTCCGTGTCTTGTAGTCTAGAATGTCTTTCAAGAAAGAATCTTTCAAGACAGATTCATAGGAATCATCTTTTTTGTTTCTCTTCTCTCAGATATTACATTTATGCACTGTCTGTTGCCAAAGATCTGAAACCAATGATCTCATATATATGGTACAGTTTTCTAGTTATTTACAGTGAGAGAGTAAATTATCCATGCTCAGAAATGTAAGTCTTGTGTGTCTTATTTTAAAAAGTTTCTTAGCTTATTCAGATGCATGGTCAGGGTTGGGACCACTCAAAAGTTTTCAATTTTATATTAATGGGGACTAAGGTGGGTGGATAGATTGGTGGATGAAATGAATGAATGGATAAGAAGTTAAGTATACATAAGGGTTGGCTATATGGATAAGTAGCAGAGCCGAATGAACAAGCACCTATTTACTACCATGCATTTTCTCTTGATCCTTTTGCAGAGTGTATACTAGTCTCAAGTCAATGGATTTCCCTGGATCCAGGCTTGGAGAAAACAATGTTTTCTTTTCTCTATCTGCAATTCTCCTGAAGCCAATTCTGACAGATAATGTGACTGTGTCAATCACAAAAGAGGAAAAGAATGGGCTTTAAATCCCTCCTTTACAGCTATTCAAGGGAGGTGATACTGGAGAATTAGGGGGATATGATATTTTAAAGTATAGATCCTGTCTCCTTTTACAATACTAAACCCTAGATCATTGTTCTCTGATTGACTTTACCATTTTTTGTTGTTATTGTTGTTGCTGAACTGCATCAGAATGATCTATCTAGGTTAAAATACCATTCTACCTTACAATAGCACCAAAGGACTAACTAAACCCTCTATGAAGTGATTCTCCAAAGGCAACTGATAGCCTGCCCACTCTATCCAGTCTCTAGATATTTATTTTTGCCCTTAGTATATTTTTAAAATTTAAACTAGTCACCAATACTTAAAAATAGAGACATTTAACATGACATTTAAAAAATATAATTTCCAGCTTCTCTTCAAAAATCTTGAGTCCTGGCCACATTCCCACATGGCAACATTTCACAGGAGCAGTGTAGTGATGTCCTTTTCTAGACAAACTCTGTGATCTCCATTTTCCACAGTTTCCACCCGGCTCATTTCATTCATTTAAGTTGTCTTTTAGTCTCTTCAGCATTTGCATTTGAGGTCTTGGCTCTAAAGATTAAGCATGGAAATTCTTGATGAAGGTAGAAAAATTAAGCCATATCACAAGAACATCCTCCCCCAAATACCTCACAAAATAAAGAAAAGGCGTTTTGAAAGGAGCATAAAAATTTATTAGTTATACCAAAAAAAGCATAATATCATTGTAAAAAAATTAAAAGATAGCAACAAGAAAAGAAAGAGAAAATCCTAAGACAACTCAGCGATATCTTCCTTAATCTCACCACTCCCCTGAATAATCAATGCTGGAAACAGAATGCAAGCAGATATATTTCTGAGAATTTTCACTATGATCCTCTAATTTAAATAGAAGCAAAATGAGGCAGTAACAAGGCAGCTCAAGGAAAGTTATGTGAAATACCAAGGAGAGAAAAGCTCCTACATGCCTGAGCAGAATCTCAAGACATTAGCAAGGGCAGGTATACACATAAGAAGTTACCATTTTAAAGATCCCACATAGCACTGAGAGAATGAATTCTACTACCTAGACCACATGTAATGATAATATATGTATTTAAAATGAATAAAAGTCATAAAAAGTAAAAAGGAATAATTAAAACTGTATTTGAGATGAAGCATTTTTTACATAGGAAATCCTAAGAAATCTAAAAAATGACGATTGTAATTAATATGTAAACTTAGCAAAGTCACAAGATGAAAGTTTAATAGTATAGAAAAATCAATTATATTTTATATATCAGAAAGAAATAATTAGAAAACAAAAATTTAGATAAAATTTTATGAACAATTGCATTAACAAACAACATTTTTATAATTAGATAGACTAGAATATGTGTAGGATTTCTACATTGAAAACTATGACACTGCTGAGAGAAACAAAAGAAGAATTAATTAAGTGGAGAAATATACTATGTTCATAGATTGAAAAACTTTAATTATTAAGATTTTATTCTCCCCAAGTGCCTATAGATTCAATGCAATTCCAGTCTCAATCTCAGCAGGCTTTCCTGTAGAAATTGACAAGGTGATTCTAAACTATATATGGAAATGCAAATGACTTAGAATGTCCAAAACAATCATAGAAAAGATCAACCTTGCAGGACATATGCAAAGTTTGAAGACTTATTGTAAAGCCACAGTAATTAAGACAATGATATGTGGATAAGGATTTTACTAATTTTCTAGGAGTAGTACCTAAAACTGGGTGTACCCAGTACACCCAGTACACCAAGTACCACAAACTGGGTGTTTTTTTTTACAACGGAACTTTATTGTCTCACAGTTCTAGAGGCTGGAAGCTGAAATCAAGGTGTCAGCAAGGCCCTGCTCCTTCTGATGGCTCTAAAGGAGAAATTCTTTTCTTCCTCTTCTTAGCTTCTGGTGGTTCTTGGCAGTCTTTGGTGTTCCTTGCCTTGAAGATGCATCACTCTGCTATCTGCCTCTGTCATCACATGGCTGTTTTCTGTGTGTCTCTGTCTTCACATGCCATCTTTTTATAAAGACGCCAGTTATATTAAATGAGGGGCCCACCCTACCCCAGTATGACTTCATCTTAACTTATAAAATCTGCAACAACCCTATTCCCAAATAAGGTCACATTCTGAGGTGTTAGGGAGTTTAGGTTAGGACTTCAACATATGTTTTGGGGTAACACCATTCAACCTTGTTATAGAATCAACAAATAGATCAATGGAACAAAATAGAGAGCTCAGAAACAGACTTCTAATTATGCAGTTATCTTATTTTTCAGCAAAGATACCAAAGCAATCCAATTTCCCATGGGAAATAATTTTATTTTAAATAGATGGTGCTGGAATTACTGAACTTCTATGTGAAGCGCCCCCAAAAATACTTATACAACAATGTTCATAGCAGGTTAATAGCTAAATATTAGAGACAGCCCAGGTGTCTGTCAATAGGAAAATAGATAAAGAAATTGAGCTATAATCATGTTATGAAATACTACACTCATATTACCCTATTATCAAAAGTAGCAACTGCTACATGCAACAACTTAGTTGAACCTCAAAAGGATGCTGTGTGAAAAGAGTACATACGTATGATTTCATTTATATGAACTTCTACAGGGTTCATTTAGGTAAATTAGGTAAATTTAAGCTAAGGTGAAAAAAATCAGAAGCATGGTAAGGGGTTCAGTGGCTGGAGTGAATGGGAAGAGATTGGAGGAACTTTCTGGAGTGAATGTAGCACTTTCTATGTCGATAGGTATTTCAATTAAACATGTGTATGCATCTGCTAAAATGTAGTGAATGTACTTTTAAGATTTGGGCATTTTGTTATATGCCAACTTTTCTTTCAAGAGAAAATACTATAAATAAATACAGAACTATAGTTAATGATAGGCACACTGAATTATTTTGATGAAAGTGAATAGTTGTTAATCTACTTTGACATGTGTCAAAAAAGAGAGACTGATAGATAAATATAAGTATGGATAAATGGATAAATATATGTTAAAACAAATATGGTAAAATGTTTAGGATAGAATCTAAGTGTTGAATGTATGGGGCATACACTGTAAAATTATTTCTACTTTTTGTACACTCAAACTTACCTGATGGTGTATGTTGTCCTACACACCAGTTATTCATTCATTCAATGAATATTTATTGAATGTTTACTATATGCCAAGCACCATTCAGGATAATAGGAATAAAACAGTGAATGAAACAGACAAAGCCCTGTTCTTGTGGAGCTAACACTTTAGTTGGGAGAGACAGATAAGAAACTGATTTTTAAAAAATGAAATATACAACATGTCCAATGGTGGTAAAAGCTACGGAGGAAAAAATAAAGCAAGGAAAAAAGAATGAGAGTTACAGAGAAAGGCGGTGTGTATATCTGTGGAGGCTCCTATTTCATAAAGCCCTTAATGATAGAATGACATCTGAACAACTGTCTGTAGGAATGAAGAAGCAAGCCACAAGGTTATCTGAGGAACGTTTAAGGCAAAGGAATTAGCAGGAGCTCGGGCTCTGAGGCAGGAGCCCCCTTGATTTATTCCACTGAAAGAAGGCCAGTGTGGCTGGAGCAGAACAAGAGAGAGAAAGGGTAAGGAGGGATGAAGGCAGAGAGGTGATAAAGCCCATCACACAGGGCCTGCAGGCCATTGTGAAGGCTGTGGCTTTCACTCTAAATGAGATACAAAGCTCTGTTTTATAAACCCTATTTATAATATAAGGTTTTAAGAAGTTGACTTTGGCAGCTCAGTTGATAAAGATGGGTGGTAGTGGGAGTGAGGAAATGCAGGGTCCAAGGGCAGAAACAAGAAGGTCACCTGGGGGTTATAATAATCTGAGTGAGAAATGATGTTGGCTTGAACCACAAGAGCTAGCAGTGAAGGTGATGATAAGTGATTAGACATGTCACCAGACTCTGGATATATTTTGAAGATATATGTAATTTGTAATGATATATGAAAAAAAGAGGAGACTGGCATGATAAAGATTTTGGCCTGAGAAAATAAAAGGATGAGGTTGCCAGTACCTGAGCTGGGGAAAGTGTGAGTGCAGGTTGGGAAAAAGAAAGGCGCTCAGGTTTGGACACGAATGAGATAGATGCCTATTAGACATTCAAATACAGATGTTAAGTCGGCAGGTGGGTATACAAGGCTGGGATCAGAGGCAAAGTCTGAGCTACCAACACAAATTTAGGAGCTGTTGGCAGAAAGATGACATGAAAGTCATAAAATGGGATGAGATCACTTCAGGAAGGCATGAGTGTAAATAAAGTAGTCTGAGGATAAGGCCCTGGCTGTTCAACCGTTGAAAGCATGCGGTTGATAAGAAAGAACCAGGAAAGGAGTCTGGGAAAGACTGACCAGGCAAATGTGATGTTTTAGAAGAAATTGTTTCGCCTAGGACAGAGTGATCAATCACATCAAACACTGCCGTGGGGCAAGTAAGATAATAAGAATTGCCCACTGGATTTAGTGATATGGAGGTCATTGGTAACCTTGGTATGGGACAAAAGCCTTCAAGACAGAACAGGAAGAAAGACTTAGAGGCAGCTGGAATAGATTATATTGTAAAGGAGAGCATGTGCCAGTGACTTGACTAGATAGGAATGCAGGTCCAGGAGAGAGCTTCAAGGGACTGCAGAGACCTCTTCCCTGGGTCCATCCCCCTGAGGATGAATCTCCTGCATCTCTGGGAGAGGTAGCCAAGGGGCATCAGTTTTTGAGAAGTATGATGCAGCTTGGATGTGTGGGCTGGGATATTTACATATATGTGCCTGCAAGACATTCTTGGTGCAAGACGAAGCCAGGGGTAGGAAGAGAAGAGGGAGCATTCCTGGAGCATGGTAGGGGACGGTTCTTCCTGAGCTTCCATGTTGCAAGATGCTAGAGAATTCCAAATTGTAACCTGCCCTTCTCTGTTGTTTTCAATGTTTATTTGTCAAGGTAGGGGGTAGAACAATTGTATTTAATAGTATGTGAGTTTAATTTACACATTTTAAATACGTGTATTTAGAAATATGGAATGTGGACCTTTATTTTAACTCTTGCTCTGAGCTCACCTGAGTGTCCCCCAACTCTATGCCTTGGCTTGCAACCTAGCATGGTTTGGGGGCAGATATTCCTTGGAATTCATTCCTTATGGAAGGAGCAAGAAAAAGGTTAACCATACCACACTGACTCCCTGCCTGCAGATTTGGACAGTTGGCATTATTTAACATGAATGAATCAAGTTATATGGCTCAGGGCTTTTTATTTCATGCCAAATCGGTGGGTTGACAGTGCAAAAGAAGCTCACAAATGTCCTGGGTCTTGGCTACCTGTCAGAAACCCCATGAATTTGTGGTTTTGCATGGCTGATTTTTCTAAAACTCTTCTTTTGGTAAACCAGTTTGAAGTTTTTTCTGATGTCATTGTAGTTTCCAATCTGTCACAATCTGGTTTTAACTTTGCCACAGAAGTAAACTGTGGCCAAACTGGGATTCACATGGCAGGATCTTATCAAGCTGAACACAGTATATCACTTGCCCTCATGTAGCTCACAACCATTGACAATGATGAGATATGCTAAAATAAAAATATAAAGGGCAGTAAAGTAAATTCCAGACCAAAGGGGCCTCCATGGACAAAACCTTTGGGAAAGAAACAAGTTCTTGACATTTTGACAGATAGAGGTTTTGGGGGATAGGCGAGTGATAAGGAGAAATCAGACAGAGGGAACAGTTGAGCCCAGGCATCACTGTGGCTCTGTTCAGGGGATAATGATTGGTTCAGTGCTGCTGTAGCAGTGTGAGTGGAAGGAGTGGGCGAGTTTCCCGTGCTAGCTCTGGCCTCAGGGGCTTTCCTATAAGCTATTCTATTTGCTGAGATGCTCTTCCCGCCCATGCACCACAAAAGTTTGCCAAGTATCTCACAGAGCTTCTATCTCTCCTTCATGATACTTATCACAATGTAATTAAATAATTAATGATGCAATAACTTGTTAACATTTGCCCCCTTTGCTAATATGTACATTCCATGAAGAGCAAGATTGTATTCACCTTGTTCATGGCGATATTCCAACTACTATGTTGTGGAAATTTGCACAACATAGGCATTCTAAAGAAACCTTGGATCATAAATAAATGTATGAATGAATGAGTTAATAAATAACATATATGTTAATTAACAATGCATTAATTGATTGATAAGGCTGAAAGAGTGGGTTGCAGTTAGAATGTGGAGGTACCTGAATGAGATTCAAAAGAATTTGGACCTCATTTGCAAACAATGCTGTTTTATTTTTTTCTTTTACAAACTCAAATAAATATCCACTTATGTGGTATTTTCTGCCAGGCACTGTGTTAAACACTGAATGTAAAATGATAATTAAAACACTCTGACCGGATCTTGCAGAACAGTAGGAGGTAACAGATAAAGAAATAACTGTAATAAAACAATGTGAGAGATCTTTATTAAAGCTGCATTCCAAGTATGTGAGAACACAGACAATGGACTAATTTATTCTGCTTCAAGAGGGAGTAGGGCAGTGAATGTCTCCTAGAAGAGACAACATCTCATCAAGGAATTTAAAGATAAGTAGGGGTTTTACAAGAAGGAAAAGAGGGGAAAGGACATTATGGGGATTTATATTTTCAGCAATATAGAAGACTAGATAGTGTAAAAAAAAAATCCTCTGGGGAAAAAAAGCAAGAAGAAAAAAGAAAAAAAAAGAGCACCAGATAAAATATAACGTAAAACTCTTCTAAGCAACATAGCTACTATTACAAGAGAAGAAGAGAATCTCTTAGATGTTGTATTAGTCTGTTTTCACACTGCTGATAAAGACCTACCTTAGATCGGAAAGAAAAAGAGGCTTACTTGGACTTACAGTTCTACCTGGCTGGTGAGGCCTCAGAATCATGGCACGAGGAAAAAGGCACTTCTTACAAGGTGGTGGTGGTGGCAAGAGAAAAATGAGGAAGAAGCAAAACTGGAAATCCTCAATAAACCCATCAGATCTTGTAAGACTTAATTCACTATCACGAGAATAGCACAGGAAAGACCAGCCTCCACGACTCAATTACCTCCTCCTGGGTCCCTCCCACAACACGTGGGAATTCTGGGAGATACAATTCAAGTTGAGATTTGGGTAGGAACACAGTAAAACCATATCAGATGCTAAATGCAAAGTTGAAATATAAAGCCATGGAGATAAGTTAGCACTAAGTCTGTCAACTTCTCCAATAATCTATAACCTAGATTTGTTTACTTGTTTGTTTTTGACACCTGCATTTATAAAAAATGAAGACAAGGGATAAGGGATGAAGAATGCTCAAAGTAGAAGTTGGGACAGAGATTCTTACATAAAATTAGGATCCTGAGAGGGGTGCTCCTTCAGTGAAATATCATCTATGAGAAAAAGATATACCCAATAAGAGGGGTAAGGAAGGAGGTGTTTCTCAGCTTTGGCTCTGAATAGAGGGAAAATTGTTTTCCTCAAGGGTTCATATCTACAAGTAGTCTTCCTATGGACTTGGATTCTAATTCATATTCTCTGTTTGGTACAAAACACCTCAAACCAAATATTAGTTGTTCCCGAGTTAGTTCTTTCAAGTACTGGCAGGAGCAAACATTAACCCTCTCTAGTGGATTGCCATTGAAAACCAACCACAAGAATATCCATAGGTAACGTTTTAATGATCATATAAGTAAAATCAAAATATATATGAGAAAATAAACCACTATAAGTGAAAAATAGGCCCACAAAGACTGAAAATACTTGACTGATAGATACAGAATAAAAATTGCACATTGAAAATATGATGAAAAACTGTGACTAGGCAGATTTGGATAATAATTAAATAGAACTTCTAGAAATGAAAAATGCAGTAATGAAAATCAATATTCTTATAAAAATTAATATCTCCTAACTGAAGAGTTAATTATTTAATTTGAAGATAGATCTGAAGAAATTACCCAAATGCAGCATACAGAGATCAAGATGTAGAAAATATAAAAGAAATATTAATAAACATGGAAGGCTGAAAGGGGAAAATGGGGTTTGCGATACACTAAGAGAAGCTAGTATGTGTCTAATTGGTGTTGCAAAAAAAATTTAAAGGAAAGATTAGGAGAAAGCAATATTGAGAAGACATACACTAAGAATCTCCCACATTTTAAGAAATATATCAATTAGATTCAGAAAGTTCAACAAATTGCAAACAGAATAAATATAAAGAAAATCAATAGCTAAAATCATTGCAGTAAAATGCACAGTGCCTAGGAAGAAAAGAAAGTCTTAAAAACAACCAGGAAGATAATCGATAAAGACAGGTAATCTATAAGCAATTAGACTGAGATTAAACTTCTGAAAAGACATAATGAAAGACAGAGCACAGGAATATCTTTCCACATTGACAGGAAGTAAATATCAACATGCACTCAAATACCCAGCAAAACTAAGTTCAGGAACCTGCTTGAGAGATTCTACTTCTGGAGATGCAGTGTGAGGGAATTTGAAGAACTTCTCTCCAGTGAAACTACAACGACTGGAGAAAATTATTGTTAAAACCATCCATTTAAACTCTCAGAAATTGTCTGGAGGTTATACAGCAAATAAAGCAACATTTATTTATGAAAATTTACTAAATCTCAGTAAAAACAGTGAAAGTCTTAGCACCAGAGCTGTGACTTGCTTCTTCCTTGTCCCCAACTCAGCATGATGTCGGTACCATTCTGGGTGGTTTGGCGAAGAAGACAAGGCTTCCTCTTTCCCAAGTCCTCAGTGAAGGGCGACATGTCATAGCCAGAATAATCCCCCTACTGCCAATATCCACATTCTGGTTCCCAGAACCTGTGAATATGTTACCTTACACGGCAAAAGGAACTTTGCAGAAGTGATTAAGTTAAGGATATCAAGAGAAGAGGAGACTAGCTTGGATTACCCAGGTGAATCCAATGTAAACAAAACCTTTTAAAGTTCATTAACTCAATGTGTTAAAATAAAATCTGTTCACCAAAGGGCATTATAGAGTGAAGGACAAGCCACAAAGCAGGATAAAATATATACTATATGTATAACCTACAAAGAATTAGTATCCAGAGTATCTAATACATAACGAACTTCTACAAATCAAGAAAATAAAAAATAAAAAACCTAATAGAAAAGCAGCCAGAGCTATGAATAGGCATTTCATTCAGGAGGTAACACAAATAGCTAATAACCTATAGAAAGGGGCTTGACCTTATCGGTTGTTAGGAGAATGCATATTGAAACCACAAGGAGACACCACTTCACATTGGAAAAAATGTAAAACGTTCACAACGCAAGTGTTGTCTAGGAAGTAGAGTAATACAAACTCTCCTATGCACAGGTAATAGTATAAATCAGTACCGCTTTACCTAGTAAAGTTGAAAATGCTCTTCACTGTAGGAAACAGTAATTCTACTTCTATGCATATAATGTAGAGAAACTCTTTCTCATAGGTCCCAAGAAAACATGAATAAAATTATTTATGAGTAAAGGTGGCTTGAAACAGTTTAACATTCATGGAAAGGAGAATTTATAAATAACTATTAAAAAAAAAAAGACAAAGGCAACACTTGGTAGCTTTTGTGTATTGATGACAATTCTTCTTACCATGAGCTTTAAAGATAGGCAGAACTGGGTTTGAATCCTGGCTCAATTATTTACCAGCTATATGACCTTGGGTAAGCTGTTTATATTCTCTAAGCCTTGGTCTTTGCCTCTGTAGACTGAATATATGAGACCTATTTTACAGATTGCTGTGAGAATTAGGTATAGCATATGCAAAACACCTGGCACATAGTAATGCTCTATGAATGCTAGCTGTTATTACTGCTCTATTGAACATAATGGAGTGACCCACTAAGAAAAGAAGGAAGAAGAAAGGTACCAGCTACCTACTGAGCATCTCAAACATTTCAGTTACTCTCCAAAAGAAAGAAAGATAAAGCCTTGGGGGCTGGGTAACTTCAAATCAGAAAAGACTCTTCCCTTCAAGTAAGATGTGAAGTGTGGATATGAGGGTGTGGTGGAAAGAGCACAGGGTTTAGAGACTCAGGATCTGCATTTGAGTCCTGCCTCCACTACATGTTGAATCTAAGGGCCATATACCATTGGGCAAGTCATTTAAATTCTCCAGATCTCAATCTAGTCTATGTAAAAAGGAAACAATAGTGCACCAGGTTGCTATGAGAATTAGGAGAGAAAATAAGCACAAAAACTCCACTTTGAAAAGAATTGTATGAAAGCCTTAAACTCAATAGCAACACTATGTTTCTTTTTATTTTCACCCTTCTCTTTACAGGATTCTTCCCCCTGCACCTTTTTGGTACCCAACATTCTATTGCTGGTTCTGGAGGCTCCTGTTTCCTTGAGCTCTCCATCCTATCCATCAAAATTACCCATCCCAAATCCTATATCCTCAGCAACTTTCTAGACAACTGGCTGATCTGAAGAACCAGTTCATATTCGTCTATCTCGTTATCGTGTTGGTTAGTATGTAGGCACTTTAAAGACAAACCTGGGTCATCTTCATCTTGTTATTGTGTTGATTATTATGTAGAGACTTTAAAGACGAACCTCCAAGAGGGAAAATTCTTTAATG
This sequence comes from Macaca mulatta, assembly GCF_049350105.2. Taxonomy (NCBI): domain Eukaryota; kingdom Metazoa; phylum Chordata; class Mammalia; order Primates; family Cercopithecidae; genus Macaca; species Macaca mulatta. The sequence continues at coordinate 30,557,643 of NC_133419.1, read as the reverse complement.
AAAATGCTGACAAATGCTCAGATTCATAGATGTTGTGGCAGACTGTTGGGTAAGACCCATAGGGTCAAACAAGGCTTCCTTAAGTGACACAGCAGAGGCATCTGGAACAATAGAAATAATATTCAAATAGCAGTTTATGCTGCACAAAGAACTTCCATATCTGTTGTCTCAGTCCATGTTTACATCAATCCTGGGAGGGAAAACTTGAGATAGGGTTTGTGATGCCCAGTTTTGTAGATGAAGAAATTGAGATTAGGAGGTTAAGAAACTATCAACCACAAGGTCACACACCTATCTAGTGGCTGAGTTTAGCCACGCCTTTCTAGTGTTTCTCCTCCCTATCTAGTCTCTAGAACATTTGGACACACCTATCACCTGGACCACCCAAGAAAATGTATGGAGTCATCACAGACCATTTCTTCTCTTTAGTGTTTGATGTTCCCATTTCTTAGGTGGTCATACTAGTGCCAGCTAGCAGCCTAGAAACAAAACATTACAAACTGCTGCTCTTTGTACACCCCAATACATGCCACTAACGCCCCATAGGTTGGTTACTCTGGATGCAGAAAAATCCAGCTTCCCAACACAGGCTGAAAGTAAGTGGTGAGGGGTAGACCTGTGTGCCTTCTACCTTCCCTATCCTTTCTCACCATTCTCCATGTTTTTCCCATCTAGAGCAACAGGTAGTTTTCCCTTTCCATCAGTAACTATATTTTTTTATTTTTTCAACTTTTATTTTAGATATAAAGGATATACGTGCAGATGTGCTAAATGGGAACACTGCATGATGCTGAAGTTTAGAGTGCAGATCCTGTCATCCAGGTAGTGAGCACAGCACCTGATAGTTTCCTTTTTTTCACTCTCCCTCCACCCTGTCATAGTCCACAGTGCCTATTGTTTCCATATATATGTCCATGTGTGATCAATGTGTAGTTCCCACATATAAATGAGAATATGTGGTATTTGGTTTTCTGTTTCTGCATTAATCTGCTTGAGATTATGGCCTCAAGCTCTATCTATGTTGTTGCAAAGAGCATGATTTCATTTTTTATAGCTGCATAGTGTTCCATGGTGTATATGTACCACATTTTCTTTATCCTATCAAACATTGGCGGGCACTTGGGTTGATTCCATGTCTTTAGTATTGTGAATAGTGCAGAGATGAACTTATGAGTGCACGTGTCTTTTGGGAGAATGATTTATTTTATCCAATAATGGGATTTCTAGGTTGACTGGTAGCTCAGATTTAAGTTATTTGAGAAATCTCTAGACTGCTGTTTTCAGTGGCTGGACTGATTTACATTCCCATCAAAAGTGTATAAGTGTTCTCTTTTCTTTGCAATTTTGCCAGCATCTGTTATTTTTTGACTTTTTAATAATCGGCATTCTGACTGGTGTGAGATGGTATCTCATTGTGGTTTTGAATTGCATTTCTCTGATAATTAGTGATAATGAGGATTTTTTCATTTTTTTTGCCACTTGTGTGTCTTCTTTTGAGAAGTGTCTGTTCATGTCCTTTGCCCATTTTTTAATGGGGTAATTTGATTTTTGCTTGCTGATTTGCTTAATTTCCTTACAGATTGTGGATATGAGGCCTTTATTGGATGCAGTTTGTGAACATCTTCTCCCATTCTGTAGGGATTATCTGCTCTGTTGATAGTTTCTTTTGCTCTGCAGAAGCGCTTTAGTTTAATTAGGCCCCACTTGTCTATTTTTGTTTTTGTTGCAATTGCTTTTGGGGACTTAGTCAAAAATTATTTGCCAAGGTTGATGTTGAGAAGAGTATTTACTAGGTTGTCTTCCAGGATTTTCATGGCTTGAGGTCTTACATTACAATTTTTCATCTACTTTGAATTAGTTTTTGTATACGGTGAAAGGTGGGAGTCCAACTTCAATCTTCTGTATATGGCTGGCCAGTTATCCCAGCGCCATTTGTTGAATTGTGTATCCTTTCCCCATTGCTTGTTTTTGTTGACCTTGTAAAAGATCAGATGGTTGTAGATGTGCAGCTTTATTTCTGAGTCTTCCATTCTGTTCCATTGGTCTATGTGTTTTTGTACCAATACAAAACTGTTTTGGTTATTTTGGCTTTATAGCATAGCTTGAAGTCAGGTAGTGTGAGATTTTGTTCCTTTTGCTTAGGATTACTTTGGCTATTTGAGCTATTCTTGGTCCCGTATTAATTTTAGAATAGTTTTTCTAATCCTATAAAGAATGACACTGGTAGTTTGATAGGAATAGCATTGAATCTTTAAGTTGCTTTGTGCAGTATGGACATTTCAAATGACATTGATTCTTTCAATCCATGAGCATGGAATGTTTTTCCGTTCATTTGTGTCATTTCTGACTTCTTTCAGCAGTGTTTTGTAGTTCTCTTTGTACAGGTCTTTCATCTCCTTGGTTAGCTGTATTCCCAGATATTTCGTTTTCTTTGTGGCTATTGTGAGTGGGATTGTGTTTTTTATTCCATGTGCACCCTGGATGCTGTTAGTGTATAGAAATGCTACTGATTTTTGTACATTGATTTTGTATCTTGAAACTATATTAAAGTGGTTTATCAATTCTAGGGGTCTTTTGGCAGAGTCTTTAGGATTTTCTAGACACAGAATCATAATTGTCAGTAAAGAGAGATTGTTTGGCTTCTTGGTTTACTATTTGGAGGCCTTTTATTTCTTTCTCTTGTGTGATTGCTCTGGCTAGGACTTCTAGTACTATGTTGAATAGGAGTGGTGAGAGTGGGTATCCTTGTCTTGTTCCAGTTCTCAAAGGGAATGATTCGAGCTTTTGCCCATTCAGCATGATGTTGGCTGTGAGTTTATCATAGATGGACCCTAGCTATCAAAGAAAAAGAAAGAGAGAAGATCCAAATAAACTCAATCAGAAGCAACAAAGATAATATTACAATTGATCCCACAGAAATACAAAAGATCCTCAGAGGCTATTATGAACAACCCTATGCACAAAAATTAGAGTGTCTAGAAGAAATGGATACATTCTTGAAGCACACAATCTTCCAAGATTGAATCAGGAAGAGATTGAGACCTTGAAAAGACAAAAGACAAGTTCTGAAATTGAATCAGTAATAAAGAACCTACCAACCAAAGCAAAGCCATAGACCAGATGGATTCATAGCCAAATTCTACCAGATATACAAAGAAGAACTGATACTAATCCTACTGAAACTATTCCAAACATCAAGGAGGGGCTCTTCCATAACTTTTTCCATGAGGCCAGCATCAGACTGATACCAAAGGCTGGCAGAGACACAACAGAAAAAGAAAACTTCAGACCAATATCCCTGATGAACATAGATGCAAAAATCCTCAACAAAATACCAGCAAATTGAATCCACAGCACATCAAAAATTAATATACTGCAATCAAGTAGGCTTTATTCCTGGGATGCAAGGCTGATTCAATATACACAAGTCAATAAGTGTGATTCACCATATAAACAGAATCAAAAGCAAAAATCATTTGTCATCTCAATAGAGGCAGAAAAAGCTTTTGATAACCTCCAACATCGCTTCATGATAAAAAACTCCCAACAGACTAAGCATTGAAGGAACATACCTCAAAATAATAAGAGCCACCTATGACAAACTGACAGCAACTTTAGAAATGATAATTAACCAGTCCTCCTAATGACTTAGTAATCATGCCTTGCGTGTCAATGGACCTGGTGTTTTCAGGCTCCCTTGCAGTCATTAATTAACCCTGCACCAGCTGCCTGGAGATGTAGGTCACCTTGATTACCTTCAGGGTGTGGCTGAGTCACTGAGACAGGCCTGGGATCTGCCTAAGTTCACCCAGCAGTAGCTGCAGCCCAGTCACCCCACTGGCCAGTGGTAATCAAGATATAAAGTCAGACATGTCCTCTGCCCCTTCCTTCCCAGGACCCAGTGCTCTCATACTGCCTTGCTTGGCATTCCACCTTCCTTGGATTAAGCCTCTCATCCAAACTTATGTGTCCCGGATCCCTAAGGGCCACGCTAAATAACAAGAAGTGATCTAATACAATAGTTTACATGAATGCATTACTGATTAACATGACTGCACTCATTTCCCCAGAGGTACGTGCATTTTAACAGAGGGTCTTCTGCAACTCCAAAACTTTAATCCATGGGGAGGAATTTCTAATGGCAGAATTCCAGGCCTTTCTCACTATCACTAGACAAGCTATTTTAGCAATTGAGCTTTTCAGGGAGAAGTTCCTCACACCACCCTGGCCATGTAGCTTGAGTGTCTTGCTGGCTCTGTCCCTAAACCCCTTGTCTTGCCCTGGCTTAGTCATTAGTTCCCTCTCTAGGGACAAGAAAGGAGCTGGCTACTTGGATGCAGGTGTAACACATTAATAAAGAGCTGGAAGTTGTTTCTCTCTTAATTAATTCCACCTGAATCCACATTCCCTTGGACAACGAAACCGTGTGCCAAGCCAGCATTTGCCCTGGTGTGATCTGGGCCAGCCCAGCATAGGGTGCCAGATTTGGGGATGCTCAAACTTATGACTCATGGAAGCTCAATGTATGTATGTGTTTGTGTGAGTGTGTGTGTGTGTGTGTGTGTGGTGTGGTGTATGCGTGCACACATGTGCATGTGCTTGTGTGTGAGGCAAAGCAGCAAAGGTGACCACCTGAGGGATGAATCCTGCCTAAGCCACTCTAGCTTAATGGCCTGAGGAACTGAATGAATAAAGACCAATAAAGTGCAGATGCAAGATAATGACAGTTGAGCTTTAAGTTCTCAATTATGTGTTCTCATCAGAGGTTAAGGGGGCACAGGGATGCAATGGCTAATCCCAAAACATTTACAAGGTTTAGCAGTAACCTGGATGACTTCTTATTTGTGCTTGAACTATGATTATTAAAAAGGAATTGATTGGGATTGGAAATCAAGAGGGCCAGGCAGGCCTAGGGGAGCCTAGGATCTTGGAAAACCATCTTGAATAGTGGTTTTCTTGAAGCTCCTTCTCCAAAGGGGAGGTTTGAAGCACTTAACCTTAAGGATGGAACCAATTGGCTACAAATCATTTCAGTTGATGCACTGTGACAATTCTGAAGCAAACTGTCTTATTCTGGACTTTGTCAGTAACTGGAGTTGAAGGACTTGAAGATTCTCAAGGTAACATCTATGAAAAATGGACTTTCTCTTTTCGTTCATCTTTCCACATCCTGAATTCACCCCTTAAAAGTTATGTAGACACATGGCAATTCTCTGTGCCTCAGTCTGTTGTAATTTGGCAAGGTTTTGTGATGATTAAGCAAGGTAAAAATAATTATGATTCTTGTCTATGATAATGATAATTGCTAACATGTATTGAATATTTACCATCTGCTAGCTTACATTTCTGTAGCACTTCAAAGAAGATGGATACTTGCTGGTTAAATCTGGCATATGTGTTTTCCCCTTTTCATATGCTTTTCAGCATAGAATTGCAAATTCTGTAAAAATCAATAATTCTGCAAGGATACTTGCTTTTGCTTTATTTACACACACACACACACACACACATTTGTGCCCTTCCTGCAATTCTCTGGAGATGCGTTCTGAATACTTGGCCCCAGTTCAATTATGTGCAACATACATTTCTGTATTTAGGGCCCAAAATTTGTACATTGAGAAGTGAAGACCCAGAAATAGCAAGCTCACTGCCTTGCGTCATAAAAAAAAAAATGTGTTGGTGAAAGCATCTGGGGAAAGAAGAGGCGCCCAACCCTCTTTCAGGACATGGGAACATGATTTTATCTGAGGACTGGTCTTGGTACTGTCCCTTTGTCACCCATGGTTAAGCACCATTCCTGGCCAAGTTGCTGGTGGATGGAGGGAGAGCTTTTGTACACTAGGTTCTCCCTGCATGGTACCATAAAGGTCTGTGGATGTGGGAAACTCACAAAATCCATGAGGTTGGCATGGGAGGTAAGGAGAGGAGGCTGGCAGAGTTCGCCCGCAACCCACCTGTTTGGTTCTCCCAGATTCTGTCCCCTCAGGGCAGGTGACCCAATCATGGTCCAAGAAGGACTTGGCTGGTAATACCAGTAATAGCACCCTTCATTAAATTTCAAGCACTTTAAATTGTCTCAGTCAAGTCTCCTAACAACCCTAAGATATAGGTGCTATTGTTAGCACCTTCACTTCACAGTGGAGGCAACTGACATTCACAGAGGCTAAGTAAAGTAAGCCCATGGTCACATAGCCAAGTGGCAGAGCTGAGACTCAGACCCAGGTCTGAATTTACAGCGCCCATGCTCCTTCCTCTCTCCAGCAACATGCTGCCTCATCAAACTTGCCCAGTCAAACCTGCCTCTGTTTCCTGTCCTGCCGCTTGTCCCAGGGCTGCACTCCAACCACCGTGGGCACACCTGGCAGGGACTTCCCATCCTCTTTCTGTATGCTCAGCCCTCAGCTGGAGTCCCCTCAACAGCCGATTCCCCCAACTCTGCCTGTTGGAATTTACTCATCCGTCAAGCCCAGCTGACGTCTTCCCTGGTCTTCCCATTTGGAATGACTCTTTCCCTCCTTGGCTCAAACTCAGTGAATTGTGAATAAATAAGTAAAATTTATATACATGTATAATGTATACACACATATATAGTGTGTGTGTATATATATATATATATATATTTTTTTTTTTTAAAAAAAAACAGTGGTAGGAAGAATAATGATGCCCTTCCCCCAAAGATATCCATGCCCTAATCCCTGGAACCTGTGAATATGTTACCTTACATGGTGAAAGGGACTTTGCAGATATTGTTAAGATTAAGGCCCTAGAGATGGGGAGATTATCTTGGGTTATCCAGGTGGTCCCAACTTAATCACCACATCTTTACAAGTGAAAGAAGGCCCGGTGTGGTGGTTCACGCCTGTAATCCCAGCACTTTGAGAGGCTGAGAAGGGTGGATCATGAGGTCGGGAGTTCGAGACAAGCCTGACCAACATGGTGAAACCCCGTCTCTCCTAAAAATACAAAAAATAACTGGGCATGGTGATGTGCACCTGTAATCTCAGCTACTCAGGAGGCTGAGGCAGAAGAATCACTTGAACCTGGGAGGCAGAGGTTGCAGTGAGCTGAGATTGTGCCACTGCACTCCAGCCTGGATGACAGAGGTAGACTCTGTCTCAAAAAAAAAAGAAAAGAAAAAAAGTAAAAGAGAAAGACAGAAGAGTGGGTCGGAGACATGTGACACGAGAAGGACTTGACCTACCATTGGTGGCTTTGAAGATGGAGGAAGGGGGTTATGAGTGAAGGAATGTGGTGGCCTCCAGAAACTAGGAACAGTTCTCAGCTAAATCCAGCAAAAAAATGGGACCTCGGTCACACAACCACAAGGAAGTGAATTCTGCCAACAATCTAATAAGCAGATTATAGAGCCTTCAGAAAGCAATGCGGCATGTCAACAGTTGTGTTTTTATTTTGTTGAGATCTGTGTTAGAATTCTGACCTACAAGACTGTAAAATAATCAGTTTGTGTTGTTTTAAACCACTAAGTTTATGGTGATTGGTTACAGCAGCAATAGAAAAGTAACATACTTTCATTGGGTTTATTTTATAATACTATAACATTGGTGCCAGTCTACTACTGTGATTGCTTGAGTATGCATATATTTCTCTCCCTCACTTCTTATTGGACTTAAGTCTTAGTTATTTTTATATTTTTCTCCAGAGCCTCAAGTAGCACCTGGATTTTATTGCACTGCCTGACATCATTTATGTTACCTGAGTGACCACTATATGCGCAGCATCATCTTGGGTGCAGAGAAACAAAGTCAAGTCAGTGGGGTAGTCTGCTAAGCACTTCACAGAAGTCTGGGGTTTCACTCCTCCCAGACACATGAGAAGAAGATTTTATGTTTCTGCCTTATCAAAGTTCAGTGTGGCCATGTGACTTGCTTTGGCCAAGAGCTGAGAACAAATGCTTTATCCTTCTCTCCTTTCTCTGCAGCGTGCTACCTGGCAGCGTTTTAGATGGTGTGGGGTCTGGCAGCTTGCATCTTTTACTGATTGTGGTATGTAGAATCCATTGGCTGGCTCACAGTGGACATGTATTGAAAGTGAGAAATAATCTTTTTGTTTTGATAGCTCAGATTTTGAGATGGTTACCACTGCATAATGTAGCCCACCCTGACTGATAAAGTCAGTTTCTGCCTTTCAGGTTCTTACAATTTTGGGGAAGAAAAATCAGGCATACATACAAGCAACTACTGTATAGAAGAGAAAGGCTGGCATTGACTATAAGTGTTGATGGTTTAGTATGTGTCCTTTCAAACTTTATCTACAGTCACACACAAACACATCTGTAGGTATGTAAGTCTGAGAAAATAAATGCTTCTTTTTATGAAAATGGGATGATACTCTACACATTATTTTGTAATTTGACTCATTGACCCTCAAAAGAAAAGCCACTTAGCCTACAAAGCAAGTAATAAGGCAGGCAGTATCCCTTTTTAACAGATAAAGAAACTGAGCCTCAGAGAGGTTAAGCAACCTCTTCAAGTTCACTCAGCTGGCAACTGATGGAATTGGGACTCGAACCTGGAACTCTCAGTCTACAAAGTCAGCAAATAACACATCTCCTACCTCCACAGAGAAGGACATGTGCACAAAACACCTTAAACATACAAGATGATGCATGTTGAGTGATCCATCAGCACTGTGGATTACATGTGTGCTAAGCGTTCCAGATGAAGAACACTTAACACATATGGGCTGGAGTGATGGGAGAAAGACTTCACAAAGACATGGGACCGAGCTCAGCCTCAGAGGCAGGGCAGGACTTAACTAGTTGAAGTGGAAGGTCTTTATTCATTCATTCATCATTTGGTAACTTACACAACAGCCATTTATTAAGTGTTTGACACAGAGGAGGCATTGTGAGAATCCAGGCAGGGGACATGATGGGGACAAAGCCTTGGAGTTTGGAGCATTCAAGAATGAGAGGGTGACTGGACTGAAAGACTGGGGTGGGAAAAAATGGGTAAAAAGGCAGGATAGGCAGGTAGGGAAATAACCAGAGGAGATCTTGGGTGCCCTCCACCACTACTGCCTAAAAATAACCCCAAACTTTGGAAGAATTTTGAATGTTACCATGAGAATTTAAGAACTCAACTCCCCATGCAAAGCTAATACAAGATGATGGGGTGGAGTTGGAGGGCAAGGTGGAAGATGGGGAAAAGCTACAATTTTTCCTTAAAATGATTTCACTAGTTGCAAACTTTAGTTTCACTCATCCACACTGGTCCAGTGCATTGCTGGGCACTCAGTGAGATTCAGAGGAAGAGGGACACAGCCCAACACGGCCAAAGACAATAGAGTCCACAAGGCAGTATACAGTTGATATCTAGTTGATGCTAGAATGTAAGCTATAGACAGAAGGACTGGAGGGGTTGAAAGCAGCCCTGTGTACGAGATGAAGCACGAGCTCTGGAGTGATGCAGACCTGGTGCCAATTCCAGCTCTGCTCCTTCACATGAGATGCTGGGCAAATTATTGAGCTCAATTTCCTCTTTTGAAAAATAGAGATAACATCTAGCCTGAAGAGTTACAGGGATTGGGAAATAGCACATATAAAAAGTCTGGATTCCCAGGCAAGATGGCCGAATAGGAACAGCTCCAGTCTGCAGCTCCCAGTGAGACCAATGCAGAAGGCAGGTGATTTTTGCATTTCCAACTGGGGTGCCCAGTTCATCACATTGGGACCAGTTAGACAGTGGGGTGCAGCCCATGGAGGGCAAGCAGACACAGCTGGGAAGCTGAAGGGGTCAGGGAACTCCCTCCCCTAGCCAAGAGAAGCCGTGAGGGACTGTACCAGGAGGAACTGTGCATTCTGGCCCAGATACTATGCTTTTCCCATAGTCTTCACAACCAGCAGACCAGGAGATTCCCTCTGGTACCTACACCACCAGGGCCCTGGGTTTGAAGCACAAAACTGGACAGCTGTTTGGGCAGACACTCAGCTTGCTGCAGGAGTTTATTTTATTTTTTTTATTTTTATGTTTTTCATGTCCCAGTGGCACATGGAATGCCAGCAAGACAGAACCATTCATTCCCCTGGAAAGGGAGCTGAAGCCAGGGAGCTGAGTGGTCTTGCTCAGTGGATCCCACCCCCATGGAGCCCAACAAGCTAAGATCCACTGGCTTGAAATTCCTGCTGCCAGCACAGCAGTCTGAGGTCAACCTGGGATGCCTGAGCTTGGTGGGAGGAGGGGTGTCCACCATTACTGAGGCTTGAGTAGGTGGTTTTCCCCTCACAGTGTAAACAAAGCCATTGAGAAGTTCAGACTGGGTGGAGCCCACTGCAGTGCCACAAAGCTGCTGTAGCCAGACTGTCTCTCTAGATTCCTCCTCTCTGGGCAGGGCATCTCTGAAAGAAAGGCAGCAGCCCTGTGACAGAGCACCTGGGAGAAGGGGCAGCTGTGGGCACGGCTTCAATAGGCTTAAACATTCCTGCCTGCTGGCTCTGAAGAGAGCAGCAGATCTCCTAGCACAGTGCTCGAGCTCTGCTAAGGGACAGACTGCCTCCTAAAGTAAGTGGGTCAACAGACACCTCATATACACTGGCATCTGGTGGATGCCCCTCTGGGATGAAGCTTCCTCTGCTTCCAGAGGAAGGATCAGGCAGCAATATTTGCTATTCTACAGCCTCTGCTGGTGATACCCAGGCAAATAGGGTCTGGAGTGGACCTCTAGCAAACTCCAGCAGACCTGTAGCAGGGGAGCCTGACTGTTAGAAAGAAAACTAACAATCAGAAAGCAATGGCATCAACATCAACAAAAAGGATGACCACGCATAAACCCCATCTGAAAGTCACCAACATCAAAGACCAAAGGTAGATAAATCCATGAAGATGAGGAAAAAACAGCACAAAAAGGCTGAAAATTCTAAAAACCAGAATGTCTCTTCTCCTCCAAAGGATCACAACTCCTTGCCAGCAAGTGAACAAAACTGGATGGATAATGAGTTTGATGAATTGACAGAAGTAGGCTTCAGAAGGTGGGTAAGAACAAACTCCTCCAAGCTAAAGGAGCATGTTCTAACCCAATGCAATGAAGCTAAGAACCTTAATAAAAGGGTACAGGAACTAACTAGATTAACCAGTTTAGAGAAGAACATAAATGACCTGATGGAGCTGAAAAATACAGTATGAGAACTTTGTGAAGCATACACAAGTATCAATAGCTGAATTGATCATGCAGAAGAAAGGATATCAGAGATTGAAGATCAACTTAATGAAATAAAGCACGAAGACAAGATTAGAGAAAAAAGAATGACCAGGAACTAACAAAGCCTCCAAGAAATATGGGACTATATGGAAAGACCAAACCTACAATTGATTGGTGTACCTGAGAGTGATGGGGAGAATGGAACCAAGTTGGAAAACACTCTTCAGGATATTATCCAGGAGAACTTCCCCAACCTGGCAAGACAGGCCAACATTCAAATTCAGGAAATACAGAGAACACCACAAAGATACTCCTCAAGAAGAGCAACCCCAAGACACATAATCATCAGATTTACCAAGATGAAATGAAGGAAAAAATGTTAAGGGCAACCAGAGAGAAAGGGAAGCCCATCAGACTAACAGTGGATCTCTCTGCAGACACCCTACAAGCCAGAAAAGAGTAGGGGCCAATATTCAACATTCTTAAAGTAAGTAATTTTCAACCCAGAATTTCATATCCAGCCAATCTAAACTTCATAAGTGAAGCAGAAATAAAATCCTTTACAGAAAAGCACATTCTGAGGGATTTTGTCACCACCAGGCCCAGGCATGCCTTACAAGAGTTACTGAAGGAGGTACTAAATATGGAAAGGAAAAACCAATACCAGCCACTGCAAAAACACATTAAAATGTAAAGACCATTGACACTGTGAAGAAACTGCATCAACTAATGGGCAAAATAACCAGCTAGCATCATAATGACAGGATCGAATTCACACATAGCAATATTAACCTTAAATGTGAATGGGCTAAATGTCCCTATTAAAAGACACAGACTGGCAAATTGGATAAAGAGTTAAGACCCATCAGTGTGCTATATTCAGGAGTCCCATGTCACATGCAAAGACACACATAGGCTCAAAATAAAGGGATGGAGGGAGATTTACCAAGCAAATGGAAAGCAAAAAATAGCAGGGGTTGCAATCCTAGTCTCTGATAAAACAGACTTTAAACCAACAAAGATCAAAAGAGACAAAGAAGGGCATTACACAATGGTAAAGGGATCGATGCAACGAGAAGACCTAACAATCCTAAATATATATGCACCCAATACAGGAGCACCCAGATTTATAAAGCAAGTTCTTAGAGACCTACAAAGAGACTTAGACTCCCACACAATAATAGTGGGAGACTTTAACACCCTACTGTCAATATTAGACAGATCAATGAGACAGAAAATTAACAAGGATATTCAGGACTTGAACCTCAGCTCTGGACCAAGCAGACCCAATAGACATCTACAGAACTCTCCACCCCAAATCAACAGAGTATACATTCTTCTCAGTACCACATCACATTTATTCTAAAATTGACCACATAATTGGAAGTTAAACACTCCTAAGCAAATGCAAAAGAATGGAAATCATAACAAACAGTCTCTCAGACCACAATGCAATAAAATTAGAACTCAGGATTAAGAAACTTACTCAAAACCAAACAACTACATGGAAACTGAGCAACCTGCTCCTGAATGACTATGGGGTAAATAATGAAATTAAGGCAGATATAAATAAGTTCTTTGAAACCAATGAGAACAAAGACACAACATACCAGAATCTCTGTCACACAGCTAAAGCAGTGTTTAGAAGGAAATTTATAGCACTGAATGCCCACATGAGAAAACAGGAAAGATCTAAGATAGACACCCTAACACTGAAATTAAAAGAAATAAAGAAGCAAGAGCAAACAAATTCAAAAGCTAGCAGAAGACAAGAAATAACTAAGATTAGAGCAAAACTGAAGGAGATAGAAACACGAAAAACCCTTCCAAAAAATCAATGAATCCAGGAGTTGGTTTTTTGAAAAGATTAACAAAATAGATACACTGCTAGCCAGACTAACAAAGAAGAAAAGAGAGAAGAATCAGACACAATAAAAAATGATAAAGGGGATATCACCACTGATCCCACAGAAATACAAACTACCATCAGAGAATACTGTAAACACCTCTATGCAAATAAACTAGAAAATCTAGAAGAAATAGATAAATTCCTAGACACATACACCCTCCCAAGACTAAACCAGGAAGAAGTCAAATCCCTCAATAGACCAATACCAACTTCTGAAATTGAGGTGGTAATTAATGGCCTACCAACCAAAAATAGCCCAGGACCCGACAGATTCACAGCCAAATTCTACCAGAGGTACAAAGAGGAGCTGGTACCATTCCTTCTAAAACTAATCCAAACAATAGAAAAAGAGAGACTCCTCCCTAACTGACTTTATGAGGCCAGCATCGTCCTGATATCAAAACCTGGCAGATACACAACAAAAAAAGAAAATTTCAGGCCAATAACTATGATGAACTTCAAAGCGAAAATCCTCAGTAAAATACTGGCAAACCGAATCTAGCAGTACACTAAAAAGCTTATCCACCACGATCAAGTTGGCTTCACCCCTGGGATGCAAGGCTGGTTCAACACATGCAAATCAATAAATGTAATCCAGCACAGAAACAGAACCAATGACAAAAATCACATGATTATCTCAATAGATGCACAAAAGGCCTCTGATAAAATTCAAGACCACTTAATGCTAGAAACACTCAATAAACTAGGTATTGATGGAACATATCTCAAAATAATAAGAGCTATTTATGACAAACCCATAGCCAATATCATACTGAATGGGCAAACGCTGGAAGCATTCCCTTTGAAAACCGGCATAAGACAAAGGTGCCCTCTCTCACCACTCCTCTTCAACATAGTATTGGAAGTTCTGGCTAGGGAAGTCAGGCAAGAGAAAGAAATAAAGGGTATTCAAATAGAAAGAGAGGAAGTCAAATTATCCCTGTTTCCAGGTGACATGATTGTATATTTAGAAAACCCTATCGTTTCAGCCCCCAAACTCCTTAAACTGATAAGCAACTTCAGCAAAGTCTCAAGATATAAAATCAATATGCAAAATCACAAGCATTCTTATACACTAATAATAGACAAACAGAGAGCCAAATCATGAGTGAACTCCCATTCACAATTGCCACCAAGAAAATAAAGTACCTAGTAATACAACTTGCAAGGGATATGAAGGACCTCTTCAAGGAGAACTACAAACCACTGCTCAAGGAAATAAGAGAGGACACAAACAAATGGGAAAACATTCAATGCTCATGGATAGGAAGAATCAATATCATGAAAATGGCCATACTGCCCAAAGTAATTTATAGATTCAATGCTATTCCCAACAAGCTACCATTGACTTTCTTCACAGAATTAGAAAAACTACTTTAAATTTCATATGAAACCAAAAAAGAGCCTGTGTAGCCAAGACAATCCTAAGCAAAAAGAACAAAGCTGGAGGCATCATGCTACCTGACTTCAAACTGTGTTACAAGTGGAAGGCTAGCACTCTGATAGCACCACGTTGCACAGCCATGAGTATAGTTTCATCTAACCTATGAGCTACCTGGAAGGCAGATGAAATAACAGTTCAGGACTATTGGCAAGGTTTTTATAATCTGCACTAAGAAAGAGTTTCATCTACCAGATCAGCATCTTTGTAAAGGTTGCTGATGGGAGATGACCTTTCTGTTACCTCCAAGTTTGATGCTTGGATGCTTCTTGCAACAGCACAAGGCAAGCTCTGACTCACCAACCTTATGTGGGTGGCCTGGACCCTTAAACGGCTGCAGCCAAAACTTAATCTCTTAGCCACCTGAAGCCAGGTCTGCTCAAGTCCATGCTCCAAAAAGTCAGAAGCCATAGGCCAGGAATCACTGATGAAAAAGATTAAGGAGAATCCCCTTGAACACAAGATCATCAGTCCCTATACCATGGAGGGATACCTCTACATGCGGGAGAAACATCACTTTGGAACTTCTTGGGTGAAGCACTACTGTATGTATATGTCAGTGGGATTCCAAACAAATCACCATGGTACCATTTGACCAAAAGTCAGGAGGAAACGGGGAGAAGGTCAATCACTTACCCTCAAATCTTGCACACAGAGGAAAACAGACTCCATTGAGAAGAGGTTTTGCTTGGATGTGGAAGCAGTAGACAGGGGAAATTTGGACCCAGAGATGGACACGCACATGAGAAGAATACCATGTTAACACGAAGGCAGAAGTTGAGGAGATGCACCTACAAGCCAAGGAACGCTAAAGACTGGCAGCAGAGCACTAGAGCTAGGAGAGAGGCATGGAGCAGATTCATCCTCATACCTCAGAAGGAACACTTGATCTTGAACTTCTAGCTTCTAGGCCCATGAAACTATAAATTTCTGTTGTTTAAGCCAACATTTTATATTTTATATATATATAAATATATAAATATATATATTTATAATTTCTCCATACACCTTGGAGAGCCACCTTCAAGGTTTGTCCTTGGCTTGCTGAAGCCCTTCCTTTCTTCGTTATCCTAGATAGTTAAAATACCTCTTTTTTTCTTACAAAAGTAAAGTCAGATTATCATGGATAATATAGATAAGCAAGAAAAAAGAAAAAAAAAAACTGACGGTTACTCCACCAACCCAGAGATAACCTCTTTTAACTCTTTTGGTGTTTTCCTATCATATCTTTTTTTTTTTTTTTTTGAGACAGAGCCTTGCTCTGTCACCCAGGCTGGAGTGCAATGGCACAATCTCGGCTCACTGCAACCTCTGCCCCCTGGGTTCAAGCAATTCTCCTGCCTCACTCAGCCTCTCTAGTAGCTGAGATTACAGGCATGTGCTACCACACCCAGATAATTTTTGTATTTTTAGTAGAGATGTAGTTTTTACCATGTTGGCCAGACTGGTCTCGAATTCTTGATCTCAAGTGGTCTGCCCGCCTTGGCCTCCCAAAATGCTGGGTTTACTGGCATGATCCATCACGCCCAGCCTCATATCTTTTTCTGAATATATATAGGTGTATGTGTAAAAATAATATGTAATATGTTATGTTGGTATTTTTGCTATCAGATGTTTTTCAGAATATATGTATATATATGTATTTGTACATATATATGTATACATATATGTATTTGCACGTGTACATATACATATATGTATTTGTACATATATGTGTATACATATATGTATTTGTATGTATATGTGTATACATATATGTATTTGTTCATACATATGTACAAAAGTATAATATAAACATCTTTCCACATCAATAAATACATTTCTAGAATATATGCTTAATGACTACATAGTCATTAAAATAGACTGTCTTCTATTGAATGAGGATGCTACCCAAAATTTTAATGAGAAGGATATTTAAACTATTTCATGTTTTAATTTTATAGAAACATTTCAGCAAATATCTTTAAGGCTATATATTTTCTCAGATCTTTCATTACTTCATAATTTCTAACAGTAACATCTCACATCTTTCATTATGTCCTTGGGATAAATTCTAGCAGTAGCGTGGCCAGGGTCAGAAAAGAAATGCATTTTTTACGGCAGTAATCTTTACCTTTTGTTGGATTCCTTCCTTGAAATTTCACTTACTGCTAATGAAAAATATCTGTGCGAACCAAAGCAGAAGTGAGTGTTATGTCTTAATGTTGCTGAGTCCCTAGGACAGTGCTAGTGTTCCAATTAGTCATATTAAAGTGATATTTCTCTGACCAGGCTCACACCTGTAATCTTAGCACTTGGAGAGGCTGAGGCGCGTGGATCGCTTGAGCACGGGAGTTTGAGACCAGACTGGGCAACATGGCAAAACTCTGTCTCTACTAACAATGCGAAAATTAGCCAGGCATGGTGGCACACACCCGTAGTCCCAGCTACTGAAGAGGTCAAAAGATCGTTTGAGCCCAGGAGGCTGAAGCTGCAGTGAGCTATAATCGCCACTGCACTTCAGCTTGGGTGACAGAGCAAGACTCTGTCTCAAAAAATTTTAACGAAAAAATAAATAAATAAAATAAAATGGTGTATCTCTTCTGGCTTCAGTAGCAACAATAAAAACAACTATTATTATTGTCATTGTTGTTGCTATCTTTTGTACTGCTCTCCTGCTCTGAGATCCCCTCCACTTGGGCTCACTTAGGAGGAATGGGCCATTTGCCAGAAACTCCATGGACTTTGCCTGGAGCAGAACACAGAGGTTCTGGCACATTCATTGTCTGAGAAGCTCAGGCTGAGCTTTGCCTGACCCCTCAGAGCCCCTCAACTCTAGACAATAGGTCTTCTGTACTGTGTGCTGAGTGACACCTGCAAGAGGCTGGTGTTCATTGTTATGTTCTTTTCCTGGCAGCCTTATCTATTGAGTTTGGCTTCTGCTGACTGAAGTGAGGGAAACTGACCTAGTTGAGGAGAGCAGCTTGACAGAAAAGTCTTGGTGTTGCCATATGGCCTGAGGGCTCTATGTGAACCTGTCAAAATAAATACATATGAATTAATCATCTCAATCCTAAACAAGTCCCAACATTGAGCACAGTACATGGCACAGAGTACAGGTACTCTGCAAGTGTTTGCTAAGTTAAAACATGATGGCAGATGAGGAGGGTATTAATTATCTCTTGCCTTATCTTGCTGTAGATTGTATGTCACACGCCCAGGGTCAGGTATTTATGTCTCCAGGAGTCCTCTCACAAGTGAGATGGAGGATCCTGCCCTATGTGTAGGGTTAAATACACATCTATTCTTCAACTTTTGGAAAAAGACCAAAAAGCATGGGTCTAACAAGTGCCACTAAGTTGATAATAAAGAAGATAGACCTGCCCACCATAAATCAAGGGTGAACATATAATAAAAAAATTTTCAGACATGCACGGCCTCCACAAATAGTCACTTCCCAATCAGCTCTTCTTGGGAAGATACTAGAGGATGCACTTCCCTAAAAATAGGGGTGGGGTGGGGGCAGGGGGAATAAACTAAACTGTGAAATCCAGGATCCTGGTATTTAACTCAAGAGAAAAGCTCAGAGTATTCTTAGGATGATAGCAAAAGAAAGACCAGAATAATAGCAGCACCGCCGACTTACAGAGCAACCGGTCCAGACTATGGGCGGAAGACCAAGTGTCTCCAAGACGGATATACCGCCCCCCCAAAAAACATGAAACTCTTTAATTACATGGTAGATTTGACTTCTTTAGGAGTTTTATAGCTCTCTGTGAGAATTTGGAATTCATTAATTTTAGGTACACAAAACCAAGCAAAGGAAAAATAGGAAAAAATGTTCGCGAAAGGAAAACTAACCACAGTACATTATGTGGCTCTTTTGTGAACAATATTTTCATAGATATTATCACATAAACAGCAAATACTGAATTAACAAAAAGTTGATATATATGAGTGAATAGGGGAGGGGAAGTGTCATGTTATGGAGAGATATAGGAAGAGCAAAATAGAGGTGATGAAGAGAGAGAAATTTTATCCTCCACTATAGAGTAACAAAAGAGAAATGTCTACAATTAAAAATCCAGAACTAGCAGTATAAGCACATTATTTAAAGAAAGAAAGGTCAGTTCCAAAGAAACAGCTTAAATGGTTGAGAGTTGTTGCCTTTGGGGAGAGCAACCTAAAAGTAGGAAGGAGTAGAGCAGGCATTGCTATTTTTTTGTGAGACGATTTTGACTTTTTAAAACTATGTACATATATTATTTTTTAATTAAGTTAATAGAAGTATTAGAAGGTGTATAACTGGGGGAATTGATGCACACTTCTTCTCTTGGGGTTTTGATAGCTAAGTCAGTGTCTTTTTAAAAATCATGTTCCCCACAGTTGTTTCAGGGACAGTCAGAAAGAGAAAGGGGGTGACTGAGAGACTGGGGCTCTTTGACTCTTCTATCAGTTTTATATGTTGAGGTTCCTGGTGAGAGTTCATTTGAATTAAAGGGTCAATTGCTTAAATTTTTTTTTTGGTTTGAATTTTGAAAGCACAGACCTAGACATAACTTTCTGGGGACTAGATTTCTCTTGGTGGCCCAGTGAGTCAGTGCGCCACGTCCAGAGCCTCCCTTGCACAGCGCCAGGCATTATCCTTCATGCACCACCATGGCCTGGAGCTTTTCTCTTCAGAAGGAAGAATGGATGCATGATGCACAGTGTACATCTTTGTATTTTTTCCCTCTGGGACCAAAGGCCTGTGTCTGTGAGCTTAATGATTTGAAAGTGTGGTGTGATTCTAGGGACTTGAGGCCCTGAGCCCACAGTCTTAGCTCCAGTGCCTCCAGTTCCAACCACCTGAACTGAGCCATTATGAACACAAAGCTAGTACCACATCAACTTTACAACACACCCATAGCAATAAAAGTGAGCAACCTTTGAGTCTTTATGATTTGCCAGGCACTGCTCTAAGCGCTTCTAAAGTATTTACTCCTTTAATCATCACAACACTAAAGGCACTGCTGCTCTCTGCATTTTACAGATGAGGAAACTGAGGCACAGAGATTGTAGTAATCAGCCCAGAGTCACGCAGCTAGCAAGTGGCAGAGCCAAGATTCGAACCCAGACAGATGGAGTCCAGAGTTCATGCTCTTAACAGTATCCCTTTTCTGTCCCCTACTGCACACACTTTCATATCTCTTTTCCTTAGATGAGCCCACAAACCCTTTCACGGAGACTTTCATTGAGGTATTCTATGCCCTTTCATTCTCTCATTTGTCTGGGTGTTTTTAATTAGGCTGGAGTTTCAGTAAACAGCAGACTTACTTAAAACTGAAGCCGGCAGAGAAATCCTTCGTTGACAAAATGTCTGGCACACACAAGCAAATCATCATTTGAAGTCATCAGAGGCAATTGGATACCCATGTTGTAATGGTTTGGAATTAAGGGTTTAAATCTCACACCCAAGGGCTGGCACCCAGAGAAATCACTCACTAATCTCTGTGCTTGATGCTTGGGCAGGGAGGTGAGGGGCTGGGGCGTTCCTGGTTCCTGGGGAGAACCAAGAGGCCTCTCCACACGGTAGAAGCCAGAGGCCCTCCAAACCAGCCCCAGATAGACTTTTAACAGGATCAACCCAGCCACTGAGTAAAGGGACAGGGAATGTGGATTGGCCTGGTGGCCTGAAGGGCAGGAGGAAGGCTGGAGGTGGTCCTTGCCTCCACAACCTCCTTTCACACCCTCCACTCCTCTGATACCCCACTCCAGCCTCAACAAAACTTCTTTGCATTTCTCCAACATGCAAGGCTTGCTCCTGTCTCCAAGGCTTTGCACTTGCCATTCCCTCTGTCTGGAATGCCCTTCCCTGCCTCCTACTCAGGTGAGTCTCACCTGGATGCTCTCTCTTCAAAGAAGCCATCCTGATCACTGTAATTTAGAGTAGCCACATACTCCCCATGCTCATATCTTTTTTATACCCTGTTTTTCTTAAACAAACAAAAAAACCCCAAACCCTGGCATCAGGCTTATCATTAGTGGATTTTATGTATTTATTTATTTTAAATATGTATTCCTTTCTATGAAAGTAGGCACTTTGTTTTGCATAAATTTCATTACTCCCAGAGTAATGAAATCATGTTAATGTGTTCACTAATTGAATATTTCTTGAACAAATGAATAAGTGAATGAATGGTTGGATGGTATACACAAATTAGGCAGGTAGGGGGGTTCAATGTTTAGCCTGTGCTGTAGGAAAGAGAACAAGGACTTTCTCTCTGGGGAATTATTCTTCTTGGTCTTTAGTAAGCCATCTCCTTTTCCAGCCCTCCCTCCTACCTATGTGGCGTTGAAGAACTTGTTTCCATGCTCAAGGACACAGTGCGAAACCTTCCTGTTGGGAGCTCTGCGGCTTTTCTGGGAGTTTAAGGCAAGGATTCTCTCAAGGTAGAGCAAGTTCTGAGTCCCATTTAGCCCTATTGTTTGGGATCACTTGGAAGGAATTGGTGGGGAGAAAAGCCTGTCCTTTATTCTTGCCTTCTGGGGGTCTAATACCATGACAACCTGGCCTGAGCCATGAATCCTGGGCTCTCAAATTAGTGCATTCTCAACTCTCTGCATCCTGACCTTGACTAAGTGCATACTGTTCCTTTCTTTGGAGGTTCCTGGCTAAGGATACCTCTATGCTGATGAGCAGGGCCAGGCCCCTCTTGAACTAGGGGCTGAAATTTGCTCAGTTCTGTAGATGCTCCTGCCTGTGACTCTTGTCCTGATCCCTGCAATAAGAATACAGTCAATGAGGCTTTGCATATATGATGGTGGTCTCATAAGACTATAATACTGCAGTTTTACCGTACTGTTTCTATGTTTAGATATGCTTAGATACACAAATACTTACCATTGTGTTACAATTGCCTACAGTATCATGCTGCCCAGTTTTGCAGCCTAGGAGCAATGGGCTATACCATATAGCCTAGGTGTATAGTAGGCTATACCATCTAGATTTGTGTAAGTACACTTTATGATGTGTGTACAATGACAAAATCACCTACCTACACGTTTCTTAGAACAAATCCTTGTTATTAAGTGACACATGACTGTACTCATCTCTAAGTCGTTCCTACTTTGCCAGGATTATGGAGGCTATGATTGTAGGGGTGTCAAACCCAGCTTCAGTGGGACTTTCCAAGCAGGCCTTTTCCTCCCCTCTCCTCTAGCCTCACCCCACTGTGGTGCAACCCTGTCCTAATGGGTCACCAGACTGGTGAAACCTGAACAGTTGGAAGCCAAAGGAAGCACTTGATGACAAAGGGGGGGCAGTGAGCAAGTGGGAGCTTCAGAAGGGGACCTGGGGAGGGTGGAGAGGGAAGGGAGAGGCACTGGGGCTATTTATTTTCAAATAGAGATGGATTTTAGATGTCAATTTCATTGTTTTTATCATAGTGAAATCTTATGAAGTTGAGGTGAACGAGGCCCTGTATGCATTGTTATGCTATTTGGTTTTGATAAAAAATTGCATTGTACAAGATGTTCCCTGGCTACGTAAAACCTCACTGCACAGCTAATGGTGGCAGTGAGCCACACCACAAGTTGTGCAATGCCATGGCAGGGAAAACAGAGCTACTTCCCAGGGATTAAGGCTGGTATTTCAATTTGAACTTTAAGAAAGAGATTGAAGGACCAAGAAAGAAAAAAAGAGAGGGGAGAAAAGGGAGACTCCAAAGAAGGAATAAAGAAAGATAGAAGAAAGGAATCTAGGAAAGAATGAAAAAGGAAGACAAAATAAAGAGAATGATACCATTTAGTGGGGGAAAATTCTCTTTGCAAAATAGGGAAAGGGAATAGGTTCTGAAAGAGAATAATTTTTTTTGTTCCTTTTGCTACATTCTTTTTTATCTATCTTTGTTCCAAAACCTCATTATATCTGTAAGTGAACTCTTTTCTCTTCATGTTTCCACTTAATACTAGGAGCCAAAGTGTCTGTGGTGCTTTTCCCAACTTTGTAGGTAGCCAAGATAGTTTAGCTATGCTCTTGTATTAGCTCCAAGCCATAGACTTTTCCCTCACATAAATCTAAACTGGAACTCTGGGTGTTTGTTTATCAGCAGCCTCCGTGAGACATTAGGAGAAGGGAAGACCACTTTCTTCCCATCACTTTCCTTTCTTTTTGGCTCCTTGGAAGCAAAACGTTAAGACCTACCTAAGGGTCTTTGGGAAGAGACCTTGGAGGCAAGGTGATATAAGTGGAAGGAGTATGAATTTGTAATCAGAGGGGTAAATATCTAAATTCCACTCTGGGTTGTGAAAAAGTTAAAAAGCATCTGGCACATTTTAGACATTTGATAACTCTTGATTCCCCTGTTGACAACTCATCTCTCTTTACTGAATATTGTGGGTCCTCATCTTATAAACAACAAATTTATTTCTTAATCTTGTGCCTGAGCAATGAATGTGCAGACAGTGAAAAATCTGGTCCTGTTAGGAAGAAAAACTCAATAAAGGTATCAGAATTTAAACAAATGCCTTCCATTTAGTGCTGCCTCTAAGGACTATGATCTGATATAGAAAGAAATCAATCCAAGTGTTGTAGAGTCCCAGGAAAACCCTACAGAACTGTTTCCAGACCCATCGCAGGCAACAGAGCTGTGGCCTGCCAGTGTGAATAGTGGACAATGGAGTTAGGACTTGGTGAGTTCTTCTGTTGCCACCAACAACTGTGCAGCATCTGATGTCCTCGTGTCCTAAGCAGGTCAGCATTTGCTTAAAGAGAACCGTTCTAGGACTCCCAGCTTCTCTCGTGAAGTCCACCACTCTGTACCCTACATTCCCACCACCCCAACCAAAGTGCACTTGCCAGATTATACAAGGCTACTGCATACACTCAGGCCTTTGTGCATCCTGCTCTCTCTGCATGCAGTTCCCTTCTTCAGCACCTTGATTTGATGAACATCTACTCATCTGCCATGACCTGAGTATGGCCTCAACTCTTCTGTGTAGGCTTCCCTGACTCCTCCCTGGAAGAACCCATTATGCCCTTCTTTGGCCCCTAATGTATCCTCAACAGACTTCTATCATATCCCCTGTGCCTCCTTCCATTCACTTGGCAATTTTTGGAACTTAAGGACAATGCCTGATTATTTTATTTTATTTTATTTTATTTTATTTTTGAGATGGAGTCTCACTCTGCTCAGACTGGAGCCCAGTGGTGCGATCTCAGCTCACTGCAACCTCCACCTCCCAGGTTCCAGTGATTCTCCTGCCTCAGCCTCCCAAGTAGCTGGGATTATAGGCACGTGCCACCAAACCCAGCTACTTTTTGTTTTATTAGTAGAGTCGGGGTTTCACCATGTTGGCCAGGCTGGTCTTGAACTCCTGACCTCAGGTGATCCACCCACCTCGGCCTCCCAAAGTGCTGGGATTACAGGCATGAGCCACTGTGCCTGGGCAATGTCTGATTCATTTATGTATCCCTAGTCCTTAGTATTGTGTGAGGCAAATAGAGGGGCTCAAAAATTGCTTGTTGAATGCACAAATGAATGAATAAAGTGAAAACCAGGGGTAAAGAAACTTTTAGAAAATCAACTTAAGTATCTAAAAGAGCAAGAGGTCAGTTTTAGCATTCTGAGCTATTTTACCTTTGTCATAGTTAAAAATGTATTTAAACTCTCTGTTAATGAATAACCAGCATTTTCACCTAGCAATAACACTTCGCATATGACACTATGAATATGCAGGTTCAAGACCAGATGTGCTTTTTCGATAAATGGAACAAAAATATAAGTTTTTAAAATTATGTGGGAGTCCATTATACTCATAGGGAAGAGGAAGGGAGGGAGCAAGGAAGAAAGGAGTAAAAGATGAAAGGAAAGAAAGGTAAAATTTGAGGGCCAGAAACTCTGTTAGGAACTTTCACATACATCATCCATTTGCTCTTCACAGAGAGCCTGTGGAGGTGGGTGTTATTATAATTCCATCTTACATACAAGAAGATCCTGGCCCAGAGAATTATTATTGCTGGTACACATTAAGAGTAGACAGCATGTTTGCCTCGCGATTCCAGAGGTTGCAGAATTCTAGAAGTTGGCTTGTTAAGCAGTTCTAGATCACCTAGGTGTACTCCTGGAATTTGCAGACGAGAAAACTAAAGCACAGAGACATAGGAGTCTTGCTCCACATCATCCAGCAGTTGGTGGCAGAGCTTGGGATTCAACCTCAGGCCCCAGAAGTTCAACCGTATGAGGAGAAGACTGCAGGACAATGGTTTATGCACAGGTGAACGCCTCCAAGGCCATCTCACTGCTATGTCTGGATCATGCCCAGAGTGGCTGGAGTGGCTAATGCCAGAGTTTTGTGATCAAAAGAATTGCAGAGATTTCAAAAATTGTAGAAATCACACAACTTTGGGGGACTGATTCTGGGGAAAGAGTGAGAAAAAGAGTAGCCTGCATTCTTGACTGGCCCAAGTATTTCTTTTGATATTCTTAAGTAAGCAGTTACACGCAGCCAGAGAACAGTATAGACTAAATACCATTTTAATTCATTATCCATCTCTATTTTTCACATTGGTGATAGTTGGTGAATTTTTAATGGTACATTTGAAGATTGTGCATTTATTCTGATGAACTCTCATTGAGTAGTAAATATTATCTTAGGAATTCATGAAAAACAGTTCAGTTTTTTTCATCCTGCCTTCTGAAGATTTCTTGTTGGATTTCAGAGACATGCAAACTTGAATGAACTGACTTGGTAACAGGAGCGAATGCACAGCGAGAGCTCACTCTCTGCTAGGTGCTGTTCCAAGTGCTTTATAGACATTATTTAATTTAGTGGTGGCAAGAACCCGTGAACTACTTGTATTTCTTAAGTCGGTTTTATCAAGACATAATTTAAATGCAATAAAATTCGCACTCTTTAGTTGTACAAGATGATGAGTTTTTACAAATGTATATAGAGTCATATAGCCACACCACAACCAAAATATTAAATATTTCCGTCACTCCACAACGTGCCCTTTGCACCTTTATATATTCAATCCTGTCACTGCCCCCCACCTCACCCCCTCGTCACGAACCTCCAAGTAACTACTTATCTGTTTTATGGCTGTTTCTAGAATGTCATATAAATGGAATCGTATATATGTAGCCTTTGTTCTGGCTTCTTCCACTCAGCCTAATGCTTTTGAGATTCATCCATCTTGTGAATTAGTTACTTTCACAATCCCACTTTATATATAAGGAAACTAAATCCCAGGCTAGGTAAGTGACTCCTTCAAGCTGAAAAGTAATGGAGTCAGAATGCAAACCCAGCCAGACTGATTCTAGTGCCTGTGCTTTTGTTCAACTCCCTACATCTCTGTACTTGCAGCAGGGCTCCTGGCCCAAGCCTGGCCCTTGTCATAACATGCTGAATGGACTGGTCTTGGCTAAATGCTTCATTTGGATGTTTCCCACACTGTGCAATCATAACACTAATTTTACATGTGGATGTGAATCCTTACATGTTGAGTAAAGAATATGAGCTGATTTCTCTCTCTCTCTCTTTTTTTTTTTTTTTCCATTTTCAGGATTGATCTGGAATATGTTCCAGCAAAAACTACAGCAGAGTAACTTTGACAAGAAAAATGTTCACTTGCTACCTAAGGAGAGTCTCTGTCTCCTGACCTCTGAATTTTGAAATCCTCAGCTCTGGCTGCCACACAGTGGCAACTGAATAAGTATTTACTGAATGGCAAATCCTAGTTCAGTCACTTGCTAACTTGGTGACCTTGAGCAAGTAACCTAGCTTCTTGAAGCCTCAGTCTCCTTACCTATAAAATGGAACTCAAAGGCTGAGTTGAGTATTAAATGAAATAATACACGTAAAGCACAGTGCCAAAAATCTGGTAATAACTCCATGAGTATAAGGCCACTTTATTTGCCTTCTTTCACAATTATCACCAGAATTGAATTAAAATTCAGATGTGATCATGTCTTGAAATGTAGAAAGAGTTATGAAAATGTAAGACTTATTAAGTTCACTTATCAAACATTTTTTGACCACCTACTATGTGCTATGCCTTGGACTAGGCTATAGATACAACAGTGAACATACTGACTAATGGAGATTATGCTGCTATCTTGAAATTTTGCCTGTTCCCAAAAGCCCCCAGCATATTAATTTTGTTAAATGTATATACCCTTATTGTATATATTATCCTTATTATATATAACATATATATCCTCATCATATATACATATACACATATGTGTATATATAGGTGTCAACTACTGTGTTGAGAGCTCATTATGTATATGTTTCTTTATTTAACCCTCAAAATAATTCTGGGAGGCTCCAGAATTCCTTTTTCCAAGTGCAAAAAATGAGGCTCAGAGCATTGAGTGAACTTGCAAGTAAATGATTGAGCTGGAATTTGGAACCAAAGCCTAAGCTTTAAACCACTTTATTCAGTGGCCTTTGGTTATCTCATATTCACTAGAAATTGGAAAGATCTGTCAGGAGGCCTGCCATGATGCACAAGTCCTGGATGCCCTGTGGCCTTCACTGTCTATGTGAATGGTATCCCCTGACTGGTGCAGGGTACCTCATGGAGCCCTGACTGCCAAGATGAAGCCAAGGTCTGTCTGTGGCAAATTCGTCATCAAAAAGATGTGCTTGGCACATACTTGGTCCTCAATAAATAGTTGTCAAAATTTTAAAAATGAGCTTGGCTTTTGGCTGATTCAAGCACTCACCTAAGAGTTTATAGTCTGAAACAAAGACATCTACGCTAGAGAGAAGGAACAACACACAATCACTACGAAAGGCAAAATCCTTCATACCACCGAGCTTACCAGCTTATCATTTCTGCCTGTGCAGAGAGCTCGCGATGCTGTGTTTGAGATGAAGGGAAAGGTACAAAAATCATGAGACTTCCTCTTAGTCAAGAGAGGCTTTGTGGAGGAGAGGTGCTTCCCAGAAGGCTGTGGGAGTGGAAACTGCGAGGTGCCAATGAAGCTAGAAAACTCTTCCAATGCAGAAAGTGCAGCAGAAGCTCATGGTTAAATAAACACAGTGGGAACTAATATGGCAATTATAATCTGGCATTTAAAAAAGAAGAATCATGCCCTGGCACAGTGGCATGCGCCTGTAGTCCCAGCTACTTGGGAGGCCAAGGCAGGAAGATTGCTTGAGCCCAGGAGTTCAAGGCCAGCTTGGGCAACGTAGTAAGACCCTATCTCTAAAAAAACAAAGATTTCTTTATAAAGAGGAGGCCTCTCCTTTTTAGGAGGAAGAACAAAGGAGAGTCGCTCTGCTATTCCTCAGATGACCTCTTCATTCCACTCTGTACAAGTAAACCTCCCTTTTATGTTTATTCATTTATTTCTTAAGTCAGGGGTTTCTGAACGCTCTTGGTTAAGGTACACTCTGCGTCTTAGTAAACTTTCCAGTGTCCTAAACCAAAAAAAAAAAAAAAAAAACCCTCACAGTTATATTAAGTAGTTAGTTTCATACAACTTCGT
Organism: Macaca mulatta; assembly: GCF_049350105.2. Lineage (NCBI taxonomy): Eukaryota > Metazoa > Chordata > Mammalia > Primates > Cercopithecidae > Macaca > Macaca mulatta. The sequence continues at coordinate 30,529,673 of NC_133419.1, read as the reverse complement.
AACATTTATGTGCTAACAAATTAGTAGATACTAAAAATAACACATATACATGGAAAAATATTTAATTCTTAAATAGCTGCAATTACAAATCAGATGTGTGTGCCTTTTGTGCACATGCAACTTCTCAACTCTTGGAATCAGATTGGGTTGCCCTATTCCAAAATGACTCTTACAAAACTGAGAGTATCGTACTACATGAGCTACTTCAAATACAGGGGAACAACAAGGATGGAAAAAATTGTCTTGACTTAACATCAGGAGGCAGGTGGTTGCAGGCATAGGTTCAGCACCTCCATCATGTCAAGATGATTCTCTTGACCTTTTCCTCTCTTTACAAGATAAGTGTCATACTCCCAAAAAGTGCATATATAAGGCAGGAAGGAGTGGGGCAAAGGTAGTGCCAGACTTATGTGATCTCTTTTAATGAGAAAGAAAAAAGCGTTTCAGAGACTGCCTTCCATCCAAGCAGATGTCCAGGTATAGTCATGCACTGTGTAACAACATTTCAGTCAGCAATGAACCACATCTACAACAATGGTCCCATAAGATTATTTGTACTGTATTTGTACTGTACTTTTTCTATGTTTAGAAGCACAAATATTATACTTACCATGGTGTTAGAATTGCCTACGCTACTCAGTACAGTAACATGTTTTCCAAGTTTGTAGCCTAGGAACAATAGGATGTACCATACAGCCTGGGTGTGTAGTGGGTATACCATCTATGTCTGTGTAAGCTCACTTTATGATGTTTGCACAATGATGCATTTCTCAGAATGTATCCCTGTTGTTAAGCGATGCATGAATGTATATCTCATGGGCCAGGAACTGTGTCATATGTCAATTGTTGGCCGCAAGGAAGGCTGAGCTAGCGAACATTTAGCTGGGTAAAAAGTGCTCCAAGTCAGAGTTCAGTAGCAAGGAAGGAGAAGGTGGATACTGGGTAAATAAATAGTGTATGCTATAGAGTCACATTTACTTGCACAAAGATAAATCAGACACTATTAATTCCTTCTCTCAATAACCTCAAGTCTAGCCTGAAGACAAATAAGAACTTCTTGGAAAAGTAATTACTATGTGATAGAATAAACTGGCATATACTGCTGTGGGAAGGTACTTAATTTGCTTGGGGGTAGGGGCGATCAGAGAGAGAGTTCTAAGAAGTAACGGACCACATTGCATTCTGGCAGAGGAACAGCTAGCACAGAGGTTCAGAGATGTGAAGATGTACTGTTCAAACAGTTGAATGGCATGTGAAGCAGTGTCTAGAGCACAGGATGGTAGTAGGAGAATGGGGAGGGCAGGAAATGATACCAAATAGGTCATGGAGTCAGCTAGGGCACTAGGTGCCCACCAGCTCTTTGGGGGAATAGCATAGGAAGGGCAGTGGGCATCAACTACATTTTTTTTCCCTTCGGACCCCCATCTCTTTCTTTGGGGAAATCCTCTTTCACACTCTACAAGACTGCCAGTCACATGGCCCACCTTTCCATTTTCTTTGTGTGGACCCCTGACTCATGCAGAACTAATCAGTCCCGTACAGAAATCGATATGGTTACTGAAAAAGAGACCCTGTCATAAGGAAGACATCAACCTGGAGCTTCCAGTGGCTGCATTTTCCTCCTTCAGAGAGAGCTTGCCTGAAAAAAGGAGGAAAAAAAAAGGTGGGTTGGGGAGGAGAGAGTAGAGAAGAGAGCTAGTGAAATAATTCTAACATCCTGGATCCATCTTACCTAAAATCATCTCTACTCCTTAAGCTAGTAATATTTCTGTTTATAGTTACACTAGTTTAAGTTGGCTGCCTATCAGTCACATTTGGAAGAGTCTTGGCAGAGCGGTTAGAATCTGGAAGCAGGATGATCAATCAGTAGCTCTCACAGCATTCCCTTCTTCTACCTGGCTAGGGGTTAGGCCTGCCCTGGCTTCTGGGGAGAGGAGAGAGACAAGTTTTCCACCGTACCCACCTCAATCTTCATGCACAGTCTCTGAGAGAGGTGCTGATTCTCATCCAGCTGGCTGGATGGCACCCACTTCCTGTCCTGCAATTGTCGGCTGCCTTCCCGGGCTGTTATCTGACTCCACTATCAGCCAGAGACATCCAGGAACACATTGGACTTCTAGGAAAAACGATGTTTTACAAGAGCAAACGCATGTGGCCAGAGCTGATGGTAACCCTAGCTGCACAATGAAGCCCTGGACGTTATTCATGGCCTCTGGTATTCAGGAGTCTGGCATGAGCTCCAGAGGTCAAGATAACCAGCATTTGTGAGGTGGTAACTCAAATCCTTCGAGACTGCAGGGCTGACAGAGTCTTTGCTTTGGAAGAGAATCATCTCCAGGTGTTAGTGCTTCTTACAACTCAGTCCAGCCATTTACTCGCTGTATATGCCTGGGCAAGTTACTTCACCTCTCTGAGATTCCAACTCTCAATTTTAAATAGGCGTGATCACAGTGATCGCTACCATGTATTGAGTGCTTACAATGTACCGGGCATGCTAAGTGCTGTACATGTAGTCATCTTCCTCTCAGGGAATATATCTGCAGGGAGTGTGCCCAGTACAGTGGCTGGCATATTATGAAACTTTAATCTGGGTTTGTTATTGTTATTATTACCCGTGTTATCATGGGGAGCATAAACTTCAATCCAGTCCTTTAATGGGTGAGAAAGCTGATACCGAGAAGCAGTGAATGGCTTGCCTAAAATCATGCAGCATAATCAGTGACAGAGCAAGATCTCTGGATCCCAAGCCTCATCCAAATTCAGGGACATACACAAAGCAGCAAAGATTATAAGGTATCTACAAATTGTTTAACTTGGGATATGCATAACTTCTATGAAAAAACTTTAACATTCTAATGGAAGACATAAAAATGATATGAATAAATGGAAATATTCGATGTTCTTGAATGGGCAACCTTATGTCTTAATGGTAATAGTTATTCCCATGTTAATCTATAAATTAAAGGCTGTTAGATCCCAACTGGGCTTTTTGAAGAATTTGAAACATGTATTCCAAAATGTTGGAGGAAGAGAGGTCCATATTAATTAAGTCAAGTTTAGAAAAGAAGGAGAGAATTAATTGCCTTACCCCTCATTGAGAAGAATTACAAGCTGGCAGTAATGAAAAATAGTTTGATATTGGTACCAAAGCAGAGAAATAGATTCATGAAACAGGGAAGAGAGGCAAAAGTCAGACCCATAGATACATGGAGCCTAATATATGGCATAAGGGGAGAGTGCAATTTTATGAGGAAAAGCCAGATTGTTTAGAGATGGAGTAGGGGAAAGTGATTCACCATGTGGAGAAAATTAGAACAGTATCCCTGTCTAAGGAGACTCCAGACAAATTAAAGATCTAAATATGAGAGATAAAACATCAAGTTATTAGAGAAAAAAATCTTTGCAATCTAGGACCAGGAAGAGAGTTTATGAACAAAAGAATGAACTTTTTTATAACAAAGGGCATTATAGACAAAGTTAATAGGCAACTGATAGGCAAGACAAAGATTCTTTCTATATTTAAAATGGAAAAGGAATAAATGATATCCTTGTGATTCTACCATAAGAAAAGAGAAGTTCCTACAGGAACATAATTTCTTATGAACAATTACACAAGAAATTTAAAAGTTTATAGAGAAGTAAATAAATGCTCAAAATCATTATTAGTCAATAAATGAAAGTTAAAGCAATAAGATATTGCTTTAAACTGAACAGCCTGGAAAAATTAGAAAGCTGTGTAATACAAGTGTTGGTTGGGTAGGAACCTACATGCACAGATACTGATATACACTGATGAGAGTGCAAACTGTTGTAACATTCTAAAGAAAATATGAATTATTTAATGAAATTAAGAACGTGCATTCCCTTATGGCTCAATAATCCCCCCTTTCTCCTTCCTTTCTAGTAAAGAATAGTAATTACCATTCTATTCTCTACTTCTAGGAGCTCAACTTTTTAAGCTTCCACATATGAGTGATAATATGTGATATTTACCTTTCTGTTCCTTGGCTTATTTCACTTAGCATAACATCCTTCAAGCTCATCAATGTTCACTTAGCATAATGTCCTTCAAGCTCACCAAATAGAATTTTGTGTTTTACATGACTAAATAGTATTCCACTGTGTATATAGAGCACATTTTTAAATCCATTCACCTGTTGAACACTTATATTGATTCCATATCTTGGCTATTGTGAATAATGCTGCAATTAAGAAGGGAGTGCAGATATCTCCTGGACATGCTGATTTTCTGTCCTTCGGGTGTATTCTCAATAGTGGGATTGTTCAATCATACAATAGTTTTATTTTTAATTTTTTGAAGAGTCTCTATACTGTTTTCTGTAACAAGTATACTAAATTACATTTCCAGCATTAGTGTAAGAGTTCCCCTTTCTCTATATGCTCACCACTATTTGTTATATTTTTGTCTTTTGGATAACAGCCATGCTAATGGTGGTCAGATGATATTTCATTGTGGTTTTGATTTGCATTTTCCTGATGATTGGTAATGTGGATCATTTTTTCCATATACCTGTTGGCCATTTGTATGTCTTCTTTGAATGATATTTATTTTGCTCATCTGCTCATTTTTAATAGGATTATCTGTTTTTTGCTGTTGAGTTTTTTGAGTTCCTTGTATATTCAGGTTATTAATTCCTTTTCAGATAAACAGTTTGCAATTATTTTCTCCCATTCTGCTGGTTGTCTCTTCAATATTTTGATTGTTTCCTTTGCTGTGCAGAAGCTTTTTAGTTTAATATAATCTGATTGTCTATTTTTGCTTTTTTTATTTGTGTTTTTGAGGTCTTCTTTATATATTTGTCCAACGTCCTGAAGGATATTCCTCACATTTTCTTCTAGTAGTTTCATAGTTTAGGGGGTCCTACATTTAAGTCTTTAATCCACTTTGATTTTATTTTTGTGTATGATGAGTGATAGGGATCTAGTTTCATTGTTCTAAATATAGATATTCAGTTTGCCCAGCAGCATTAATTGAAGAGATTGTTGCTTCTCCAATGAATGTTCTTGGCACTTTTGTCAAAAATTAGTTAGCTATAAATACATTGATTTATTTCTGTTCTCTATTCTGTTTCATTGGTCTGTGTATTTTTTATACTAGTATCATGCTGTTTTGATTACTATAGCTTTGTCGTTTATTTTGAAGTCTGATAGTGTAATGTCTTCAGCTTTGTTATTTTCACCTAGGATTGCTTTGATTGTCTTTTGTGGTTCTATATGAATTTTAGAATTTTAAAAACTTCTATGAAGAATTTCATTGGTATTTTGATAGAAATTACATTGAATATGTAGCTATTGCTTTTGGTAGTATGGTCATTTTCACAATACTAATTTTTCCAATCTATGAACATGGAATGTTTCCCATTTTATTGTATCCTCTTTCATTTCTTTCATAGTGTTTTATAGTTTTCCTTGTACAGATCTTTCACCAACTTAGTTAAATTTATTTCTAGGTATTTTATTTTTCTGTAGCTATTGTAAAGGCAATTGTTTTTTTGATTGCTTTTTCCTCTAGTTTGTTGTTGGTTGTACAGAAACACTACTGATTTTTATATGTTGATTCTGTATTCTACAACTTTACTGATCATTTATGAGTTCTAAGAGTCTTTCATGGAACTTTTAGGGTTTTCTGTATTTAAGATCATATCATCTGTAAACAGGGACAACTGGACTTCATCTTTTCCAATTTGGATGCCCTTTATTTCTTTCTTTTGCCTAATTTCTCTAGCTAGGATTTTCAGTACTATGCTGAATAAAAGTGATAAGAGTGGGCATCCTTGTCTTGTTCCAGATCTCAGAGGGAAAGCTTTCAACTTTTCTCTATTAAGTATGATGTTGTCTATGGGCTTGTCATATACAGCCTTTCTTGTGCTGAGTTATGTTTGTTCTATACTTACCTTGTTGAGAGTTTTTATCATAAAGGATGTTGAATATTGTCAAATGCTTTTTCTGCATCTGTTGAGATTATCATGTTTTTTGTCCTTCATTCTGTTGATGTGATGTATCATGTTCATTGATTTGTGTATGTTGAACCATCCTTGCATCTCTGATATAAATCTCATTTGATCATGGTAAATGATCTTTTTAAAATGCAGGTGATTTTGGTTTGCTAATATCTTGTTGAGGATTTTTTGCATTTAAGTTCATCAGATATTTTGGTCTATAGTTTTCTTTTCTTGTTGTGGTCTTGTCTGCTGTTGGTATTAAGCTAATGCTGCCCTCATAAAAGAGTTTCAGAGAATTTCCTCCTCTTCAATTTTCTGGAAGAGTTTGAGTAGAATTGACATTAGTTCTTTAAATGTTTGGCAGAATTCAAGAGTAAAGTCATCAGGCCCTGGGCTTTTCTTTGATGGAATACTTTTTTTGTTACAGATTTAATCTTATTACTTGTAATTGTTCTATTCAGTTTTATATTTCTTCCTGGTCCAATCTTGGTAGGTTGTGTATGCCCAGGAATTTATCCATTTCTGCTAAGTTTTCTAATTTGTTGGTGTATGGTTATTCATTATAGTCTCCAGTGATCCTTTATATTTCTATATCAGCTGTAATGTCTCCTTTTTCATTTTCAATTTCATTTATTTGGATCTTTTCTCTTTTTTCTTCTGTTAAGCTAATGTTTGTTGGATTTTGTTTATCTTCTCAAAATACCAATGTTTTGTTTAGTTGACCTTTTGTAATTTTTTAGTCTCAATCTCATTTATTTCTGCTCTGATATTATTCCTTTCCTTTTGCTAAATTTGGATTTGGTTTGTTGTTACTTTTCTAGTCCTTGAGATGCATCATTAGTTTGCTTATTTAAAGTCTTTATACTTTTTAAATGTAGGCGTTTATTGCTATAAAATTTCTCTTAATACTGTTTTGCTGTGTCTGATAGGTTTGGGTATGTTGCAGTTCTATTTTAATTTATTTCAATAAATTTTTAAATTTCTTTCTTGACCCATTGATTGTTCAGGAGCATGCTGTTGAATTTCCATGTATTTGTACAATTTCAAAAATTCCTCCTGTTAACGATTTCTAGCTTTATTCTATTGTGGTCAGACAAAAATACTTGATATAATTTCAATTTTAAAAAATTCATTGAGACTTGTTTTGTCGTCTAACATGTGATCTCTCTTAGAGAATGCTCCATGTGCTGATGGAAAAAAATGGGTATTCTACAGCTTTTGGATAAAATGTCCTGTAAATCTCTGTTAGGTTCATTTGGTCTAAACTACAGTTTAAATTCAATATTTCATTATTAATTTTCTGCCCAAATAGTTTGTCGAAAGCTGCAAGTGGGATGTTGAAGTCTCCAACTATTATTGTCTTGGCCTCTGTCTCCTTAGATCTAATAATATTTGCCTTATGTATCTTAGTGCATTGGTATAGGGTAAATATGTACTTACTATTGCTATATCCTCTTGTTGAATTGATCATTTTATGATTATACAATGACTGTCTTTGTTTTTACAATTTTTTACTTAAAGTCTGAATTATCTGATATAAGTATAGCTACTTCTGCCCATTTTTGGTTTCCATTTGCATGGAATATCATTTTCTACCCTTCCACTTTCTGTCTATTTGTGTATTTACACATGAAATGAGTTTCTTGTAGGCAGTATATAGTTGGGTTATATATTTTATCCATTCAGGCATCCTATATATATTTTAGTGCATGCTTTAATCCATTTATTAATATTAATACATTCAAGATTATTATTGATAGTTGAGGATTTATTCCTGTAATTTTGTTAGTGTTTGCTGGTTATTTGTATTCCTTTGCTCCTTCCTACTCTCATTGTTTATTGCTGTAGTTCGGTCTTTTTCCGTCATGATATGTTTTGCTTCTTTTCTTTCTCCTTTGTATATTTGCTCTGTCAGAGTTTTATACTTTTGCATGTTTTCATCATAGTGATTATCATCTTTTCACTTCCAGATGTAGGATTCTCTAGAGCATTTCTTTTAAGGCAGGTCTAGTGTTGATGAATTCCCTCAGTTTTTGCATGTCTAGGAAAGAGTCTTTCTCCTTCAATTCTCAAGGATAGCTTTGCTGGGTATAGTTTTTGGCTGACAAGTTACTTCTTTCAGTACTTGAATGTGTCATGTAATTCTCTCCTTGTCTGTAAGTTTTTTGCAGAGAAATCGGCTCTTAATCTAATGGAGATTCCCTTATATATGAATTGATGCTCTTCTTTTGCTATTTTTAGAATTCTCTGTTTGTCTTTGATTTTTGACAATTTGATTATACTGTGTCTCAAAGAGGACTTTTCAGATTGATCTTATTTGGGAACCTTTGAGTTTTCTTGGATCTAGATGTTCATAAATCTTTCCAGACTTTAGGAAGTTTTCAACTATTATTTTATTAAATAGTTTTCTAAGCCTTTTCCATTCTCCTCTTCTCCTGGGACAGAAATATTATAAAAATTTGTTCATTTAGCGGTGTTCCACATGGCTTGGAGGCATTCTTCACTCTTTTTCATTCTTTTTTCTTTTTCTATGACTGGTAAATTTTAAATGACATATCTTCAAGTTCAGACATTCTTCTGCTTGATCAAGTCTGCTATTTAAGCTCTTTATTGTATTGTATTTTATTCATTCAATTCCTCAGCCACATAACTTCTGTTTGGTTCTTTTTTTATAATTTATATCTCTTCATTGAATTTGTTGTTCATGTCATTAATTGTTTTACTTATTTCATTAAATTGTCTGTTCCCCTCCCCACCTCACCCCCGTATCTCATTTATCTTCCTTGAGATGATGCATTTGAATTCCTTTTCTGTCGGTTTGTTGATTTTCCTTCTATTGAGGTCTGGTACATAGCTATTATCTTCCTTTGGTAGTGTCATATTTCCTTTTTTTCGTGTTTCTTGTGTTCCTATGTTGATGTCTGTGCATCTGGTGGAACAATCACCACTTCTAAACTTCATAGTCTTTCATAGAGAAACAATTCCACTTGCAGATGTGTTGTAGTGTGCTGGTTGGGAAAGGTGTGATGACTTTGTTTCCAGATAAATACAGTGATATGGTCTTTGTGCAACTTCTTCAGCTATGTTCAATGTCAGCCATAACTGTGGACACTTCAGTGGCCTAGGTTGTAAAAGTCTGTGTCAGTAATAGTGGCAGCAGCAGCAGCAGCAGCAGCATAGGTTGTTAATGTCCTCGGTGTCAAGGGTTTTTGGTTTTCTCTTATTCTCATTTTCCCCACAATGGAGAGACTTAGCCAAGGGGATCCCTCTTGGTGTCAGGTCTGACATGGTCTACAGACAGCTTCAATAGTACTGGGTTCCAGGTGCAGGTGCTTGCAGTTGCTGTGGGGCCAGGGTCCCCTGAACCCATTGTGGCACCCTCCACACAGCAGCTTGAGTCTAGGGCGCTGGTTTATAAATGTCCTTTGACCTTTAGAGGGAAGAGCACAACACTGGCCTGACTCGGGGAAGGAAGGTGTCCTCTGGAGGTTTTGGGCCTGGGTATCAGGGTATGACTACTTTGAGAACCTGAGCCAATAGAGCTCAGTGGCAACTTGGGTCTTAAGGGATGTAGCACCATATAGTAGTGACTCTAGACCCTGGGATATTGGGGTTTGGCCACATCCCAGACTCTGTGAAGCCATATGCAGTGCCAGCAAGTACCCTAGAATGGTGGAGTACAGCTATTGTTCAGGCCCTGGGGAGCAGGGAACAGCACAGAGGTGACTCCACTTCCTAGGAAGAGGGATGTCTCAGCAGCTCAGACTCTAGAAGGCTGGTCTAGCTCCAGGGAATCTGTATGGTAGAGTTGTTTGACCTGTAGGGCAGGTGTCTCCTCTCAGCCACTGCTCTGTTCTCCTGTTATGTGGGGGTACTACATCAGCTCAGTCCTAGAATGCACAACTGCTCAGCTCAGCCAGGACACTGATCCCAATGGGGCAGTGGACTGCGTTGACTTAAGTCTGGACAGCCCAGGCACCATTTCCTGGGATGCAGGGCACTACTTCAACTTAGGCATCAGGAAGGCATGACTGCTTTGAGTGACCAAGGTACTGGTTTCTCAGGAGGCAGGGTGCCACTTCAGCTCCAGACCGAAGGGGCAGCCAGAGGGGTAGGTGGAGCGGCTGGACATTTGCTTGGCCTTATGAGGAATGATGTAACAGCTGCTTGCAGCTTAGCTGGGGAATGCCAGCCACCAGGCTGAGTGGTTTGGTGGTGGCTTAGCCTAGGGGTGAAGGAGAGCCATGGCTAATCACCCGCAGAGCAAGACACACTTCAGCCTTAGTTCCAGCTCTAAGATGGAGTAGCACAGTAGCCACATGGGCCGTAAGGGAAAGGGGACAGTGTCAGTTCCTTCTTTAGGGGGAACATAGATATGTAGTCTCCAGACATGCCCCTCAGCTGGGCTTAGGGCTTGTGAGGAATGCAGGGAACCTGGTGGTGGGAACTTGGTGGTAAGGTCTGTAGGTGTCCAAGGTGTTCACTGGGGCTTCTAGGATCCTTTTGGTTACACCTCTGCTATAGGGAAAAGTTCCCCCGGTTTCCAGCTGATCTTGGTTGAGAGACAGCGTGGTGGAGGCCCAGCGTTTCCATATTTTGGTGGGATATAAAATTATTGATTCAAATCTCTTTACTTTAAGAATGCTGAATATAGTCCCCTAATCTCTTCAGGCTTATAGGGTTTCTACTGAAAGGTCTGCTGTTAGCCTGATAGGGTTCCCTTTGTAGGTAACCTGCCCCTTCTGTAGCTGCCTTTAACATTTTTTCTTTCATTTCGATCTTGGAGAATCTAATGACTATGTGTCTTGGGACGGTCATTTTGTATAGTATCTTGCAGGAGTTCTCTACATTTCCTGAATTTAAATGTTGGCCTCTCTAGTGAGATTGGGGAAATTTTCATGAATGATGTTCTCAAACATGTTTTCCAAATTGTTAGCTTTCTCTCCCTCACTTTCAGGGATGCCAATGAGCTATAGCTTTGGTCTCTTTACATAATCCTATATTTCTCAGAGATTTATTTCATTTTTTATTATTTTTTTCCTTCATCTTTTGTCTGACTGAGTTATTTTGGAGAACCAGTCTTTGAACCCTGAGATTCTTTCCTCAGCTTGATCAATTCTGCTGTTAATACTTACAATTACATTATGAAATTCATAAAATGAATTATTCAGCTCTATCAGATCAGTTTGGTTTTTTTCTTTTTTTTTTTTTTTTTTTTTTTTTTTTCTTTTTTTTTTTTTTTAATTAATTTATTATTATTATACTTTAAGTTGTAGGGTACATGTGCATAACGTGCAGGTTTGTTACATATGTATACTTGTGCCATGTTGCTGTACTGCACCCATCAACTCGTCATTTACATCAGGTATAACTCCCAACGCAATCCCTCCCCCCTCCCCCCTCCCCATGATAGGCCCCGGTGTGTTATGTTCCCCTTCCTGAGTCCGAGTGATCTCATTGTTCAGTTCCCACCTATGAGTGAGAACATGCGGTGTTTGGTTTTCTGTTCTTGCGATAGTTTGCTAAGAATGATGGATTCCAGCTGCATCCAAGTCCCTACAAAGGACTCAAACTCATCCTTTTTTATGGCTGCATAGTATTCCATGGTGTATATGTGCCACATTTTCTTAATCCAATCTGTCACTGATGGACATTTGGGTTGATTCCAAGTCTTTGCTATTGTGAATAGTGCTGCAATAAACATACGTGTGCATGTGTCTTTATAGCAGCAAAATTTATAATCCTTTGGGTATATACCCAGTAATGGGATGGCTGGGTCATATGGTACATCTAGTTCTAGATCCTTGAGGAATCGCCATACTGTTTTCCATAATGGTTGAACTAGTTTACAATCCCACCAACAGTGTAAAAGTGTTCCTATTTCTCCACATCCTCTCCAGCACCTGTTGTTTCCTGACTTTTTAATGATTGCCATTCTAACTGGTGTGAGATGGTATCTCATTGTGGTTTTGATTTGCATTTCTCTGATGGCCAGTGATGATGAGCATTTTTTCATGTGTCTGTTGGCTGTATGAATGTCTTCTTTTGAGAAATGTCTGTTCATGTCCTTTGCCCACTTTTTGATGGGGTTGTTTGTTTTTTTCTTGTAAATTTGTTTGAGTTCTTTGTAGGTTCTGGATATTAGCCCTTTGTCAGATGAGTAGATTGCAAAAATTTTTTCCCATTCTGTAGGTTGCCTGTTCACTCTGATGGTAGTGTCTTTTGCTGTGCAGAAGCTCTTTAGTTTAATGAGATCCCATTTGTCAATTTTGGCTTTTGCTGCCGTTGCTTTTGGTGTTTTAGACATGAAATCTTTGCCCATGCCTATGTCCTGAATGGTACTACCTAGGTTTTCCTCTAGGATTTTTATGGTATTAGGTCTAACATTTAAGTCTCTAATCCATCTTGACTTAATTTTCGTATAAGGAGTAAGGAAAGGATCCAGTTTCAGCTTTCTACTTATGGCTAGCCAATTTTCCCAGCACCATTTATTAAATAGGGAATCCTTTCCCCATTTCTTGTTTCTCTCAGGTTTGTCAAAGATCAAATGGCTGTAGATGTGTGGTATTATTTCTGAGGACTCTGTTCTGTTCCATTGGTCTATATCTCTGTTTTGGTACCAGTACCATGCTGTTTTGGTTACTGTAGCCTTGTAGTATAGTTTGAAGTCAGGTAGCGTGATGCCTCCAGCTTTGTTCTTTTGACTTAGGATTGTCTTGGAGATGCGGGCTCTTTTTTGGTTCCATATGAACTTTAAAGCAGTTTTTTCCAATTCTGTGAAGAAAGTCATTGGTACCTTGATGGGGATGGCATTGAATCTATAAATAACCTTGGGCAGTATGGCCATTTTCACGATATTGATTCTTCCTATCCATGAGCATGGTATGTTCTTCCATTTGTTTGTGTCCTCTTTTATTTCACTGAGCAGTGGTTTGTAGTTCTCCTTGAAGAGGTCCTTTACATCCCTTGTAAGTTGGATTCCTAGGTATTTGATTCTCTTTGAAGCAATTGTGAATGGAAGTTCATTCCTGATTTGGCTCTCTGTTTGTCTGTTACTGGTGTATAAGAATGCTTGTGATTTTTGCACATTAATTTTGTATCCTGAGACTTTGCTGAAGTTGCTTATCAGCTTAAGGAGATTTTGGGCTGAGACAATAGGGTTTTCTAAATATACAATCATGTCATCTGCAAACAGGGACAATTTGACTTCTTCTTTTCCTAACTGAATACCCTTTATTTCTTTCTCTTGCCTGATTGCCCTAGCCAGAACTTCCAACACTATGTTGAATAGGAGTGGTGAGAGAGGGCATCCCTGTCTTGTGCCAGTTTTCAAAGGGAATTTTTCCAGTTTTTGCCCATTCAGTATGATATTGGCTGTGGGTTTGTCATAAATAGCTCTTATTATTTTGAGGTACGTTCCATCAATACCGAATTTATTGAGCGTTTTTAGCATGAAAGGCTGTTGAATTTTGTCAAAAGCCTTTTCTGCATCAATTGAGATAATCATGTGGTTCTTGTCTTTGGTTCTGTTTATATGCTGGATTATGTTTATTGATTTGCGAATGTTGAACCAGCCTTGCATCCCAGGGATGAAGCCCACTTGATCATGGTGGATAAGCTTTTTGATGTGTTGCTGAATCCGGTTTGCCAGTATTTTATTGAGGATTTTTGCATCGATGTTCATCAGGGATATTGGTCTAAAATTCTCTTTTTTTGTTGTGTCTCTGCCAGGCTTTGGTATCAGGATGATGTTGGCCTCATAAAATGAGTTAGGGAGGATTCCCTCTTTTTCTATTGCTTGGAATAGTTTCAGAAGGAATGGTACCAACTCCTCCTTGTACCTCTGGTAGAATTCAGCTGTGAATCCATCTGGTCCTGGACTTTTTTTGGTTGGTAGGCTATTAATTGTTGCCTCAATTTCAGAGCCTGCTATTGGTCTATTCAGGGATTCAACTTCTTCCTGGTTTAGTCTTGGAAGAGTGTAAGTGTCCAGGAAATTATCCATTTCTTCTAGATTTTCCAGTTTATTTGCGTAGAGGTGTTTATAGTATTCTCTGATGGTAGTTTGTATTTCTGTGGGGTCGGTGGTGATATCCCCTTGATCATTTTTAATTGCGTCGATTTGATTCTTCTCTCTTTTCTTCTTTATTAGTCTGGCTAGCGGTCTGTCAATTTTGTTGATCTTTTCAAAAAACCAACTCCTGGATTCATTGATTTTTTGGAGGGTTTTTTGTGTCTCTATCTCCTTCAGTTCTGCTCTGATCTTAGTTATTTCTTGCCTTCTGCTAGCTTTCGAATGTGTTTGCTCTTGCTTCTCTAGTTCTTTTAATTGCGATGTTAGAGTGTCAATTTTACATCTTTCCTGCTTTCTCTTGTGGGCATTTAGTGCTATAAATTTCCCTCTACACACTGCTTTAAATGTGTCCCAGAGATTCTGGTATGTTGTATCTTTGTTCTCATTGGTTTCAAAGAACATCTTTATTTCTGCCTTCATTTCGTTATGTACCCAGTAGTCATTCAGGAGCAGGTTGTTCAGTTTCCATGTAGTTGAGCGGTTTTGAGTGAGTTTCTTAGTCCTGAGTTCTAGTTTGATTGCACTGTGGTCTGAGAGACAGTTTGTTATAATTTCTGTTCTTGTACATTTGCTGAGGAGTGCTTTACTTCCAATTACGTGGTCAATTTTGGAGTAAGTATGATGTGGTGCTGAGAAGAATGTATATTCTGTTGATTTGGGGTGGAGAGTTCTATAGATGTCTATTAGGTCTGCTTGCTGCAGAGATGAGTTCAATTCCTGGATATCCTTGTTAACTTTCTGTCTCGTTGATCTGTCTAATGTTGACAGTGGAGTGTTGAAGTCTCCCATTATTATTGTATGGGAGTCTAAGTCTCTTTGTAAGTCTCTAAGGACTTGCTTTATGAATCTGGGTGCTCCTGTATTGGGTGCATATATATTTAGGATAGTTAGCTCTTCCTGTTGAATTGATCCCTTTACCATTATGTAATGGCCTTCTTTGTCTCTTTTGATCTTTGATGGTTTAAAGTCTGTTTTATCAGAGACTAGTATTGCAACCCCTGCTTTTTTTTGTTCTCCATTTGCTTGGTAAATCTTCCTCCATCCCTTTATTTTGAGCCTATGTATGTCTCTGCGTGTGAGATGGGTCTCCTGAATACAGCAGACTGATGGGTCTTGACTCTTTATCCAGTTTGCCAGTCTGTGTCTTTTAATTGGAGCATTTAGTCCATTTACATTTAAGGTTAAGATTGTTATGTGTGAACTTGATCCTGCCATTATGATATTAACTGGTTATTTTGCTCATTAGTTGATGCAGTTTCTTCCTAGCCTCAATGGTCTTTACATTTTGGCATGTTTTTGCAATGGCTGGTACCAGTTGTTCCTTTCCATGTTGAGTGCTTCCTTCAGGGTCTCTTGTAAGGCAGGCCTAGTGGTGACAAAATCTCTAAGCATTTGCTTATCTGTAAAGGATTTTATTTCTCCTTCACTTATGAAACTTAGTTTGGCTGGATATGAAATTCTGGGTTTAAAATTCTTTTCTTTAAGAATGTTGAATATTGGCCCCCACTCTCTTCTGGCTTGTAGAGTTTCTGCTGAGAGATCTGCTGTTAGTCTGATGGGCTTCCCTTTGTGGGTAACCCGACCTTTCTCTCTGGCTGCCCTTAAGATTTTTTCCTTCATTTCAACTTTGGTGAATCTGGCAATTATGTGTCTTGGAGTTGCTCTTCTCGAGGAGTATCTCTGTGGCGTTCTCTGTATTTCCTGGATTTGAATGTTGGCCTGCCCTACTAGGTTGGGGAAGTTCTCCTGGATGATATCCTGAAGAGTGTTTTCCAACTTGGTTCCATTTTCCCCCTCACTTTCAGGCACCCCAATCAGACGTAGATTTGGTCTTTTTACATAATCCCATACTTCTTGCAGGCTTTGTTCATTTCTTTTTCTTCTTTTTTCTTTTGGTTTCTCTTCTCGCTTCATTTCATTCATTTGGTCCTCAATCGCTGATACTCTTTCTTCCAGTTGATCGAGTCGGTTACTGAAGCTTGTGCATTTGTCACGTATTTCTCGTGTCATGGTTTTCATCTCTTTCATTTCGTTTAGAACCTTCTCTGCATTAATTACTCTAGCCATCAATTCTTCCACTTTTTTTTCAAGATTTTTAGTTTCTTTGCGCTGGGTACGTAATTCCTCCTTTAGCTCTGAGAAATTTGATGGACTGAAGCCTTCTTCTTTCATCTCGTCAAAGTCATTCTCCGTCCAGCTTTGATCCGTTGCTGGCGATGAGCTGCGCTCCTTTGCTGGGGGAGATGCGCTCTTATTTTTTGAATTTCCAGCTTTTCTGCCCTGCTTTTTCCCCATCTTTGTGGTTTTATCTGCCTCTGGTCTTTGATGATGGTGATGTACTGATGGGGTTTTGGTGTAGGTGTCCTTCCTGTTTGATAGTTTTCCTTCTAACAGTCAGGACCCTCAGCTGTAGGTCTGTTGGAAATTGCTTGAGGTCCACTCCAGACCCTGTTTGCCTGGGTATCAGCAGCAGAGGCTGCAGAAGATAGAATATTTCTGAACAGCGAGTGTACCTGTCTGATTCTTGCTTTGGAAGCTTCCTCTCAGGGGTGTACTCCTCCCTGTGAGGTGTGGGGTGTCAGACTGCCCCTAGTTGGGGATGTCTCCCAGTTAGGCTACTCAGGGGTCAGGGACCCGCTTGAGCAGGGAGTCTGTCCCTTCTCAGATCTCAACCTCCGTGTTGGGAGATCCAGTGCTCTCTTCAAAGCTGTCAGACAGAGTCGTTTGCGTCTGTGCAGAGGTGTCTGTGTGTCTTAGTTTACTGTGCCCTGTCCCCAGAGGTGGAGTCTACATAGACAGGCAGGTTTCCTTGAGCTGCTGTGAGCTCCACCCAGTTCGAGCTTCCCAGCAGCTTTGTTTACCTACTTAAGCCTCAGCAATGGCGGGCGCCCCTCCCCCAGCCTCGCTGCTGCCTTGCCGGTAGATCACAGACTGCTGCGCTAGCAACCAGGGAGGCTCCGTGGGTGTGGGACCCTCCCGGCCAGGTGTGGGATATGATCTCCTGGTGTGCCTGTTTCCTAAAGCGCAGTATTGGGGTGGGAGTTACCCGATTTTCCTGGTGTTGTGTGTCTCACTTCCCCTGGCTAGGAAAAGGGACTCCCTTCCCCCTTGCGCTTCCCAGGTGAGGCAATGCCTCGCCCTGCTTCAGCTCTCGCTGGTCGGGCTGCAGCAGCTGACCAGCTCCGATCGTCCGGCACTCCCCAGTGAGATGAACCCAGTACCTCAGTTGAAAATGCAGAAATCACCGGTCTTCTGTGTCGCTCGCGCTGGGAGTTGGAGACTGGAGCTGCTCCTATTCGGCCATCTTGCTCCGCCCTCCTGGTTTTTTTCTTAAAATGTCCATTTTATCTTTCATTTCCTATGTTCTTTTATTGTATTTCTTAGATTCCTTGGATTGAGTTTTGACTGTCTCATGAATCTCAATGATCTTAATTCCTACCCATATTGTGACTTCTATTTCTGTCATTTCAGCAATTTAAATCTGGTTACGAATCATTGTTGGGAAACTAGTGTGGTTGTTTAGAGATAAGAAGATACTCTGGCGGCCGGGCATGGGGGCTCACGCCTGTAATCCCAGCACTTTTGGAGGCTGAGGCGGGTGGATCACGAGGTCAGGAGATGGAGACCATCCTGGCTAACACGGTGAAACCCCATCTCTACTAAAAATACAAAAAATTAGCCAGGCATGGTGGCCAGCACCTGTAGTCCCAGCTACTCAGGAGGCTGAGGCAGGAGAATTGCTTGAACCTGGGAGGTAGAGGTTGCAGTGAGCCGAGATCGCGCCACTGCACTCCAGCCTGGGCGACAAAGCAAGACTCCGTCTCAGAAAAAAAAAAAAAAAAAAAAAAGAAGAAGAAGACATTCTGGCTTTTTGAGCTGCCACAGTTCTCATGGTGGTTATTTCTCATCTTTGTGGGCTGATGTTCCTTTAATCTTTGAAGTTGCTGTCCTTTGGATGAGTTTTTGGCTTTTATCTTTTTTGATGCTCTTGAGGGTTTAATTGTAGTATAAGATGGCTTCAGTCAACTGACTTCATTTCTGGAAGATTTTAGGGGCCAAGGCTCAACTCAGCACTCCTGGGTTGTATGTTCTAACTCTGGGGCCAATACTGGGCCCCTGTCTTTGGTCTCTAGTTAAAAACCTGCTGTGCTTGAGAGGCCAAAGTGTTCCCTGTCTGCGGCCACTGCACTCTGATGAGTGGTAATGGCCAAAGTGCTTCACTGGGCCAGTGGCAGTGGGGTCTGTGTTTGCCTGTGTGTTCCAGCAGCTGTGGCAGCATGGCGGGGTACATGTGTGTCAGCTAGGGTGGGGTACCGGCGGGAGCAGAGCTGCGGTGTTCCTGCACGCCCAGAATAACTGTTTAAAACCAGATTTTGCCAACCCCCAGGAGAAATAACAGTAGAAATTGGCCCACTGGGTAATTAGAAAATGAAAATGGGGAATGTGATCTGGTTTCAGAGATGAAAAGCAGTTGAGTTGGGCCCTCAGGAACCTGGGTTGGAGCTGTCATTAGCAGCAGAATAAAGTTGCTGCCAGGTTTTGGCTCCATTCCAAGGGAAAAGATGAGGAACCTGGAGACGTGCGCTCTTTCTCCTGATCTGGGGCTAAATTGGTTTATTGACGGAAATGATTCTTCTCTAACACAGCCCACTTCACCCCTGTAAAATGAAACAATTTATATTAATTGCCACCCAACCACCTCAAAAAGAATTAATAATTATATAGTAGTAGCTATGTTAAACTGATGCTTACAAAGTGATAATACTCACTTACTGCCTTATGTCCATGATCTTATGTATTCCTAATAGCAACCCTATGAAGCAAGTATTATCATACGCATTTTACAGATGAGAAAGCTGAGGCTATAAGATGTTCAGTTGCTTTCTGAAAGTTTCACATTTTGTAATAAATCCAGATCTATTTGCCTTAGAGTTCATGTTCTGGGATACATATTAGCTTCCTATGTGAATTCAGGTTAGCAATTTTCCCCTATTATACAGAATAATGTCTGGCAGGCAAATCGAGATCGGCATTCCTCACTGTGACCCACGTCTGGACAAGGAGTAGTGGTAGTTCCTAAAGACTCCAAAGATCAGTTTCATTTCTCTTCATGTCTTGGGAAATCTATTCACTCTGATGCTTGAAAGAAATATGTGTTGATTGGAGTGAAACACATGTCAAAAGAACCTCTTGCACACTTTTTAATAGTGAAAGAATTGGGGATGAATAAAATTACAGGAAAGAAAAGTCTTCAAGTGGAAGAAAATAAGGTGCTTGAATGTAGGGAACTGAGTCACCATAACTGGCATAACATCAATGCCTAATGCTGGTGAGAAAAATCTGTTTATATCCCCAACCCTTGTGTCTATTGATGCTGGCAGCCCAGAGTCTCTTGGGCATGTTCCTCAAATTACTGAAATTACAAACAACTTTTTATTGCCAAGTCTATGGAATCTCAACTCCAATCTGACCCCTGGAGCTTAACAATCTTTATTAACCTGCTTTAGCTTTTGAAGGTGGATAAAAATTAAAGGTCTTGGTGTTTGTGTTTAAAGCACCTTAGGGATAACTTTTTCCCATGTCTGGGAGTGATGGTCCCCAGCCTTATCCAGGTTGCATCTATTCTGTGCTAGTCCAAAGGGAATTCACATTCCCTCACCTGTAAATGACATATTGCAGAATCATAAAATCACTTTTACTCTGAGTTTCAACTGAAATAGACTCTCAATTCTTCATTTACCTCACTATTTTTTTAAACTTAAATTCAAATCTTAACATCTCAGAGATGGTGAGGATTATGGTGGATTCCAGTTCTGTCCTCATCACCTACTATTATGGAGTAACTTAAACTTTTTGGAAATTTGTTTCCTTATCTCACTTCAACAAGAGACACAAAAGTGAGATTTTTTTTAAGAATAAAAAAATTCAGTGAAAACCACTTTGAGAATCCTTTAGTTGCTTTGGGGTAAATAAGATTAGCTTCCTAATAGCAGTTTCTGGCACAGTTCCTCAGCCAACTGAACTAAACTGAATAAATAGCTCAGTGATGCTGTAATGTGGGGTTAAAGTCATGGTGGCTAGAAAAACTATTAGGTAGCTGCCAAGAAAAACCACACGAATTTATAAAGCTAGCAGTGACCCTAAGTCTTACAGGTAGAACAAAATTATTATTCCTTTTCATGCAGCTTAACATTCATAATACTCTTCAATGTTGGAAGATTAACTTGGTAAGTATCCAAGAAAACACAAGAACGGGGCTAGCTTTTAAGGATTAGAATTCCAAAAAGAGCAGATAAAAGGTTAGAAATCAGGGGTCTGAAATATTCTAGCAAAAATACTGTCTCACTGAAGCATTTTTACTAAGACCAAGAAAATTTTTTCATTTTGAGTGACCTACTTATTGCCATGGTTTCTATAGAAGAGATCATTGGAAAGTACACTTCATTCTAATTTGGGGTTCCACTGATTAGGCCCCTATTGATTAGGAGAGTTTCTCTCAGGGCACAAGCTTTCCGTCTTCTATTTTTTTTCCATTTGCATATTAGTATGTCCAAAGCACATGTGGCAAGAGGACTTTGTAAAAACCAAGTCTCAGCTTCTAAAGATGTAGCAAGATGATATTTTAAAACATGCATATTGTGATTTCTTATTTCTACTTCCTCAAGCAAGAATCATCCATTGCCTGAAGAGGATTGGAAAAAAATAGCAGAAACAACATCAACCTATTTTTTATTGAGTCTTTCCTAAGTGCCTGGCATTGTTCTGACCACTTTATACCTATTATTTAATATTCCCAGCAATCTTATGAGATGAGTGCTATTATTATCTCCATTTTACTGATGAAAAAACTGGGGCATAGGAAGTTTAAGTGACTTATCTAAGATCAAAATCTGGGAAAGATGAAGCCCTGAGATTCAATGTTCAGCTTTAACCTTCTAAACTAGGCTTAATTCAGAGAAGATGGTTATGAAAACAAAAGCTTTTGACTTGTAAGTTCTTGACTTTTTAAAAAACCATTTGTTGGATTTTAACATTCATACATACCAAAAAGTACACAAATCAGCTGCATAGATCAATGAAGTCACACAAAGTGAAGAGTTTCATGTAACCCAGATCAAGCAACAATATTACCAGCACTCAGAACTTCTCCTTAAGTTCCCCTTTTATTTTTGCACTTTTTCAAACGTTTTATTATTGGAGTTATATGCGATGTATTTTTTGTGTGTCTGGCTTCAGTCAACATAAAAAATACAGAGAGATGAATCTCTAAGTAGGAAAGGTTTTGTTTGGGAGTAAGCTACAAGAAGTAGCATTGTAATCCGGGTTGTATATACGGAATAGGGTGGCCTCTGGTATGTCCAGAGAACAAAAACAACAAAAAAAAAGGTTAGGGTTTTGTCAGGGAAAGAGATTTACCTGTTGTTTTAAAAGACACTTCATTTACATTAGGTATATCTCCTAATGCCATCCCTCCCCCCTCCTCCCACCCCACAACAGGCCCCGGTGTGTGATGTTCCGCTTCCTGTGTCCAAGTGTTCTCATTGTTCTCACTCACCTATGAGTGAGAACATGCTGTGTTTGGTTTTCTGTTCTTGCGATAGTTTGCTGAGAATGATGGTTTCCAGGTGCATGTTGTGCACATGTACCCTAGAAGTTAAAGTATAATAAAAAAAATTAAAAAAAAATAAAATCTCATATAACTCTATAGATTTTACTAAATAAACTTTAAGTTTAAATAACAACAACAACAAAAAGACACTTCATTGCACTGGCAGTGCCCTGTGAGAGCTGAGTTCTGATTGGCGAATGCCAACAGTTGCTAGGTAGGACTTGTAATCTTGGAGTTACAGTTAGACCTTTGGCAGTTTTGGATTGGGCTTGTGAAACAATTTGTCAAGCAAGTGTTTCTGTGTACGTGGCTAGCTGTCCTTGTGCTGCTTGCTGTCCTTGCACGACTCACATAGTTGCTGCAGTGTGGAAAAAATTTCTTGTGATAGTTGTTGTTGTTAGGTAAATTGTGCATGAGAACCTTCCCTTCATGGCCTTCTCTGGCTCCATTTTGTCAGGTTTGACTTGAGTGACTCCATTTTGAATCTGACAATTTTCATTCTTCTTTCACTCAAATTTATGTGGTGAGATCCATTCATATGGGGCTTTCTTTTTAATTTCATATGGAATTCTATGTCAAATGCCAAATGCATTTATCCATTTTACTATTGATTGACATTTGGGTTGTTTCTGGTTTGGGGCTATAGTGAATAGTATTACAAAGGCTATTCTTATACATATCTTTTGATGCACATAAAAACATATTTTTTGGATATACACATAGGAATGGAAGTGATGGGTCATATGTTATACTTATGATCACTTTATAGATATGGCTCAACAGTTTTCTGTAGTAAACTACTTTATTAATTTTAACATGTTAATTTATAAATTATTTCTTTTGTAAATAGCTGATTTCATATCAAATTTAAGAAATCTTTGCTTACCTGAAAGTCATGAAGATTTATCATCTGATTTCTTTCAAAAGCTTTATTGTTCTACCTTTTCACATTTAGATGTACACATTTAAAAAATTTATTTGATAAATTAGCATTTTTATTTGACAAATAAAAACTGTTGTCACCATGTTATACAACAGAACTCTTAAACTTATGATTCTTGTCTAGCTGCAATTTTTTGTCTTTTGACTACCATCTCCTAAATCTCGCCACCTCCACCTATGGTAACTACCAGTTTACCCTATTTCTGTGAGTTCAACTTTTTAAGATTCTCTATATAAGTGATATGGTGTGGTATTTGTCTTTCTGTGCCTGGCTTATTTTACTTAACATAATGACCTCCAGCTCCTCAGTGTTGCTGTAAACAACAAGATTTCTTCCTTTTTATGGCTGAATAATATTCCATTGTGTGTATATGCCACGTTTTCTTTCTCCATTCATCTGTTGATGGACACTTAAGTTTATTCCATGTCTTAGCTATTGTGACTGGTGCTGCCATAAACATGGGAGTGCAAATATCTCTTTGACATACTGGTTTTCTTTCCTTTGGATATATATCCAGTAGTGGTATAGCTGGATCGCAGGTTAGTTCTATTTTTAGTTTTCTGAGAAACCTCCATACTGTTTTCCATAATGGCTGTACTAAATTACATTCCCACCAACAATGTTTAAGTGTTGCCTTTTCTCCACATCCTTATGTATACTTGTTATCCTTCATCTTTTTGATAATAGCTATTCTAATAGGCATGAGATGATATCTCATTGTGGTTTCAATTTGCTTTTCCCTGATGATTAGTGATGTTAGCCATTTTTTCATATATCTGTTGGCTACTTGTATATCTGCTTTTGAGAAATGTTTATCCAGGTCATAGGTCCGTTTTTAAATTGGGTTACTTGTTTTCTTGCTTTGAGTTTCTTATGTATTTTGGATATTAATCCCTTATCAGATGTATGGTTTGCATATACAGATGCTCCTTGACTTACAATGGGCTTACTTTCCAATAAACCTGTTGTAAGTTGAAAATATTGTGAAGTCAAAAATGCATTTCATACACCTAGTGTATCAAACATCATAGCTTAACATAGCCTATTTTAAACATGCTCACAACACTTAATGTTAGCCTACTGTTGAGCAAAAGCATCTAACACATGGTCCATTTTATGATAAAGTGTCTGATATCTCATGCAATTTATTGAATACTGTACTGAAATACACTTTCTGCTGAATGCATATTGCTTTTGCACCATCATAAAGTCAAACCATTGTTAAGTTGGGATCATCTGTGTATTTTTCTGTTCCTTAGGTTGTCTCCTTACTCTGTTGATTGTTTCCTTTACTGTACAGAAGGTTTTTAGTTTGATGTAATTCCGTTTGTCAATTTTTGCTTTTGTTGCCTGTGTTTTGAGGGTCAAAACCATAAAATCCCATTGCCTAGACCAATATCTAGGAAATTTTCCCTTGTTTTCTTCTAGTAGTTTTATCGTTTCCGTTCTTACATTTAAATCCTCAATCCATTTTGATTTAATGTTTGTATATGGTATGAGATAGGGTCTAATTTCATTCTTCTGCTTGTGGATATCCAGTTTTTCTAGCACCATTTTTTGGAAAGACTGTATTTTCCCTATTGTGTGTTCTTGACATCTTTGTGGAAAAATCAATTGATTGTAAATACATGGATTTATTCTGAGGCTCTCTATTCAGTTTCATTGTTCTACATATCTATTTTTATGCCAGTACTATGCTGCTTTGATTACTGTAACTTTGCAGTAGATTTTGAAATGAGTTGATGTGATGCCTTCAATATTCTTTTTGTTCAAGATTGCTTTGGCTATTTGGGGTCCTTTGTGGTTCTAGATGAATTTTATGATTTTTTCTATTTCTGTGAAAAAATGTCATTAGAAATTTTATAGGGATTGCATTGGATCCGTAGATTGCTTTGGGTAGTATGGAGATTTTTTAACAATGTTAATTCTTCCAAACCATGAACATGGAATATATTTCTATTTATTTGTGTCTTCTTCAATTTCTTTTATCATATTTCATTGTTTTTAGTGTACAGGTTTTTGCCCCCTTCATTAAATTTATTCCTAAGCATTGTATTTCTTACTGTAGGTACAGTAAGTAGAATTATTTTCTTGATTTCTTTTTCAGATAGTTCATTGTTAGTGTATAGACATAATACTGATTTGGCCGGGTGTGATGGCTCACACCTGTAATCCCAGCACTTTGAAAGACCGAGGCAGGTGGATCACGAGGTCAGGAGTTCGAGACCAGCCTGGCCAAGATGGTGAAACCCCACCTCTACTAAAAACACAAAAATCAGCCGGGTGTGGTGGTGGGCACCTGTAATCCCAGCTACTCGGGAGGCTGAGGCAGGAGAATCACTTGAACCCAGGAGGCAGAGGTTGCCATGAGCCAAGATCATGCCACTGCATTTTAGCCTGGGTGACAGAGCAAGACTCTGTCTTAATAATAATAATAATAATAATATTCAAGTGTTGATTTTGTATACTGCAACTTTACTGAATTTGCTTGTTAGTATACAGTTTTGCGATGGAGTCTTTAGAGTTTTATGTACATAAGATTATATCATCTACTAAAAGAGAAGATTTAACTTCCTTTCTGATTCGGATCCTTCTATTTCATTCTCTTGCCTAAATACTCTGGCTAGGACTTCCAGTACTATGTTGACTGTAAGTAGTGAGAGTAGGCATGATCGTTTTGTTCCTAATCTTAGAGGAAAAGCTTTTTGCCATTGAGTATGATATCTACATGTTTGTTAAATATAGCCTTTATTTTATCTGGCACATTCCTTCTGTACCTAATTTTGAGAGTTTTTATCAAGAAAGGATGCTGAATTTTATCAAATATTTTTTATGCATCTATTGAAATTATCATTTGGATTTTGTTTTTCATTCTGTTGATGCCATGTATTCCATTTATTGATTTGCATTTGTTGAACGATCTTTGAATCCCAGGAATAAGTCCCACTTGATGATGGTGAATTATCCTTTTAATGTGCTGCTGAATTCAGTGTGCTAGCATTTTGTTGAGCATTTTTGCGTCTGTGTTCATCAGGGATATTGGCCTGTCTTTTCTTGTAGTGCCCTTGTCTGGCCTTGGTAACAGGGTAATACTTGCTTCATAAGATGAGTTTGGAAGTATTTCCTTTACTTCAGTTTTTTGAAAAAGTTCAAGAATTAATATTAGTTCTTTAAATGTGTGGTAGAATTTGGCAGTGAAGCCCTCAGGTCCTGGGCTTTTCTCTGATGGGGAACTTTTTATTATTGATTCAATCTCCTTGCTTGTTAGTGTTTTTGTTTTTGTTTTTCCAGATTTTCTGTTTCTTCATGAGTTAGTCTTGGTAGGTAGTTTGTGTTGAGGAATTTATTCATTTCTTCTAAGTTATTCCATTTTTGGGATATAATTGTTCACAGTGGTCTCATGATTCCTTGTATTTCTGAGGTATCAGTTGTAATGTCTCCTCTTTCATTTCTTTATTTGAGTCTTCTCTTTTTTTCTTAGTTTAACTAAAGTTTTGCTAATTTTGTTTATATTTTCTGAAAACCAACTCTTAATTTTGTTGATCTTTTCTATTGTTTTTCTAGTCTATTTTATTTATTTTTGCCATCATCTTTATTATTTCATTTCTTTTACTATATTTGGCTTAGTTTGTTTTTTCTTTTCCTGGTTCCTACAGGTCTAACATTAGATTGTTTACTTGAGATTATTCTTGTGTTCATATAGGCATTTATTGCTGTAAATTTCCCTTTTAGAACTGCTTTAGCTGCATCTCATAAATTTTACTATGTGTGTTTCCACTTTCATTTGTCTTGAGATATTTTTATATTTCCCTTTTAATTTCTTCTTTGACCCATTGGTTTTGGGGGATCATGCTATTAAATTTTCACATATTTCTGAATTTTCTAAAATTCCTTTCATTGCTAATTTTTAATTTCATACTATTATGGTTGGAAAAGATATTGGACATAATTTCCATCTTCTTAGATTTGTTAAGACTTGTTTTGTGGCCTAACATATGATCTATCCTAGAGAATGTTCTGTGGGTGCTTGAGAGGAGTGTGTATTCTGCTGCTGTTGGATGGAATGTTCTGTTTATGTCTGTTAGGTCCATTTGATCTAAAATGTAGCTCAAGTCTTACATCTGAAAATTTATCTGGAACTAATGTTTGTATGTGGTTTGAGAAAAGGAGTTCAAGATTCATTTTTATCCATGCATCTAGTCTTATAATAGACCCAGCAGAATTTTTTGAAACCACTTCCTTTTCTCTTTCTGTGCTGTAGTATCACCTTTGTCACATTTGGGAAATTAACAGTGAGTCTAATTCTAAATTCTCTATTGTCTTCCTGGCCTCTTTGTCTATCCTCATACCAATATCAATCTACCTATAACTGGTCTTAATATTTGATAGAGCACATCTTCCATCTTTCTTCTTCTTCTTTCAAATTGCCTAGTCTGTTCTTGGTCCATTGAATTTTCACATAAATTTCATAATTCATTTGGTGTTTGGATTGGAATTATATTCAATGTATACATCAATTTGAGAACTGACATCTCTATGATATTGGGTCTTTCAATTCATAAAAAAGTTATATTCCTTCATTTTTTATGTCTTATATGTTTCTTCATTTTTATGTCTTATATGATTCCTCACAACCATAGTTTTAGAGTTTTAGCACACAAGTCATGTACCTCTGTCATTAGATTTATTTATAGATACTTTATTTTTTATACTATCATAAATGGTATTTTTAAAAACTCATTTCAACTTTCATTATAAATTACGGGGTACATGCACAGGTTTGTTACATGGGTATCTTTTGTAATGCTGACGTTTGGAATACAAATAATTCCAACATTCAGGTAGTGAGCATAGCACCCAGTAGGTGATTTTTCAGTCCATTTCCCCCTCTCTTCTTCCCCTATCTAGTAGTCCCTAGGGTCTATTGCTCCCACCTTTATGTCTATGTGTATTCAGCATTTATTTGGTTTTCTTGTGCTAATTTGCTTAGGATAATGGTCTCCAGTCCCATCCATGGTGCTGCAAAGAACATGACTTAATTCTTTTTTATGGGTGTGTACGTGGTGTATATGTATGTACATTTTAAAAATCCAGTCCACTGTTATGAGCTCCTAGGTTGATTACATGTCTTTGTTATTGTGCATAGTGCCATGATGAACATAAAACTGCATGTGTCTTTAAATAAAATGAATTATTTTCCTTTGGGTAAATGTCCCAGTAGTAGGACTGCTGGATAAAATGGTAGTTCTGTTTTAAGTTACTTGAGAAATCTCCAAACTGCTTTCTACAGTGACTGAACTACTTTGCTTTCCCACCAACAGTGTATAAGTGTTCTCTTTTCTCTGCAGCCTTGCCAGCATCTGTTATTTTTTTACTTTTAATAATTGCCATTCTGACTGGTGTGAGATGGCATCTCATTATGGTTTTGATTTGTATTTCTTTGATGATAAGTGATGCTGAGCCTTTTTTCCTGTGTTCGTTGTACACTTGTATGTCTTCTTTTGAGAAGTGTTTGTTCATGTCCTTTGCCCATTTTAACACTGGGTTATTTATTTTTTTGCTTTTTTATTTGTTTAAGCTCTTTGTAGATTCTGGATATTAGGCCTTTGTCAAATGCATAGTTTGCAAATATTTTCTCCCATTCTGTAGGCTGTTTACTCTGTTGGTAATTTCTTTTGCTGTGCAGAAGCTGTTTAGTTTAGCTAGGTCCTACAGCTAAAGTGATTCATCAGTTGCAGGAGTGTTTTGGCAAATTCTTTAGGGTTCCCCATGTATAGAATCATATTGCCAGCAAAGGGAGATAGTTTAACTTCTTTTTCTATTTGGATGTCTTTTTTTTTTTTTTTTTTTTTTCTTGCCTGGTTGCTCTGGCTAGGACTTACAGTACTATGTTGAGTAGGAATGGTGAGAGTGATCATCCTTGTCTTATTTCAATTCTCAAGGGCAATGCTTCCAGCTTTGTCTGTGTAGTATGATGTAGGCTGTGGGTTTGTTATAGACGGCTCTTATTATTTTGAGACGTCTTTCTTCAATGACTAGATTGTTTAACGTTTTTATCATGAAGGGATGTTGCATTTTATTGAAAACTTTTTCCATATCTATTGAGATGATTGTATGGTTTTTGTTTTTAGTTTTGTTCATGTAGTGAATCACATTTATTGATTTTTGCATGTTGAACCTTGCATCTCAGAAACAAAGCCTACTTGATCATGGTGAATTAACTTTTTGATATGCTGCTGGATTCAATTGGCTAGTATTTTGTTGAGGATTTTTGCATCTATGTTCATCAGAAATATTGGCCTGAAGTTATTCTTTTTTTCATTGTGTCTCTGCCAGATTTGGGTATCAGGATGATTCTGGCTTCATAGAATGAGCTAGGGAGAAGCCACTCCTCCTCAGCTTTTTGGAATAATTTCTGTCGAAACCACAAAAGCACACTCTCGCACGTACCCACAGAAAATAGAACTAGTATCAGTTTCTCTTTGCATGTCTGATAGAATTAGGCTGTGAATCCACCTGGTCCAGGTCTCTTTTTGGTTGGCAGGCTTTTTATTACTTATTCAATTTCAGAACTTGTTATTGGTTTGTTCTGATTTTTACTTTCTTCCTGGTTCAATCTAGGCAGGTTGTGTATTTCCAGGAATTTATCCATTTCCTCCAGATTTTCTAATTTGTGTATACAAAGGTGTTCATAATAGTCTCCGAGGATCATTCATATTTCTATGGGATTAGTTGTAATGTCATTTTTGTCATTTCTGATTTTGCTTCTTCAGATCTTTTCTCTGTTAATCTAGCTAATGGTCTATCAAAGTTGTTAATTCTCTGGAATAACCAACTGTTGGTTTTACTGATCTTTTGTGTGGACTTGTGGGTCTCAATTTTGTTCAGTTCTTCTCTGATTTTATTTTATTCTATTTTTCTTTTTTTTTTTTTTTTTTTTTGAGATAGAGTCTCACTCTTTCACCTAGGCTGGAGTGCAGTGGGATCTCGGCTCACCACAGCCTCTGCTTCCTGGGTTCAAGTGATTCTCCTGCCTCAGCCTCCTGAGTAACTGGGATTACAGGCATGTGCCATGACGCCCAGCTAATTTTTTTTTTTTTTTTTTTTTAGTATGTTTAGTCGAGATGGGGTTTTGCTATGTTAGCCAGGCTGATCTCAAACTCCTGACCTCAAGTATTCTGCCCACCTCAGCCTCCCAAAGTGCTGGGATTACAGGCATGAGCCTCCACACCTGGCCTGTTCTGATTTTAGTTATTTCTTTTCTTCTGCTAGCTGTGTAGTTCAATTATTCTTTCTTTCTAGTTCCTCTAGGTGTGAGGTTAGATCATTAATTTGAGATCTTTCTAACCTTTTGATGAAGACATTTAGTACTATAAGCTTTCCTCTTAACACTTCTTTAGTTGCATCCCAAATATTTGGTAAGTCATGTTTCTATACTAATTTCAAATAATTTTTAAATTTCTGCCTTAATTTCATTGTTCACTCAGGAGGAGAAAGTTTAATTTCCATATTTTTATGTAGTTTTGAGAGATCTTCTTGGTATTGATTTCTATTTTTATGGCACTTTGGTCTGAGAGTGTGCTTGGCATGATTTTGAATTTTTTGAATTTATTGAGACTTGCTTTATGACAAAATATGTGGTTAATTTTAGATTATGTTCCATGTGTAGATGAGAAGGATGCATAATCTGTGGTTGTTGAGTGAAGTATTCCGTAGGTGTCTATTAGGTCCAATTAGTCTTGGAATTGTCAAGTTTAATTCCAGAATTTCTTCGTCAGTTTTCTGTTTTGATATCTGTCTAATGCTGTTAAGCATAGCGTCGACGTTCTTCACTAAACCTGCTACCACAAAAACACACTCAAGCACATAGCCCATGGAAAATATAAAGCAAATACACAATCGAGTCTACAAAACAAATAGCTAACAACATGATAACAAGATCAAAATCTCACATATCAATACTAACTCTGATTGTAAATTATCTAAATACCCCAGTTAAAAGACATAGAATGGCAAGATGGATAAAAAGATAAAACCCAACTATCTGGTGTCTTCAAGAGATGCAACTCACATGTAAACGACACCCACAGGCTCAAAGTAAAGGAACAGAGAAAGATCTACCATGCAAATGGAAAACAAAAAGAGCAGGAGTTGCTATTCTCATATCAGATAGACAGGCCTCAAACCAACAACAAGCAGGAAGAACGAAGAACGCAATGCCTTACATCATGATAAAGGGCTCAACAAGAAGACTTAACTATCCTAAATACATATGCACCCAACACTTGAGCCCCCAGGTTCATGAAACAAATTATTCTTGGCCTACGATAAGTCATAATTTGTAAGCTTTATTTTGTATTAGTTTGTTGCTAGCATATGGAAATTCAACTGCACCGGCTAACACCTCCTGTACATTGTTGAATAGATATTGTGTAATGAGTATCTTTGTCTCATTTCTGATCTCATGGAGGAAAGCTTTCAATGTTTTACCATTAATTCAGTTGTTTGCTCTTAGCTTTTTGGTGTTCTTTACAAATTAAGGAAGTTCCTTTTTATTCCTACTCTGCTGAAGGTTTTTTTTTAATCATGAATTTGTATTATATTTTATAAAAGCCTTTTCTTTGTCTTTAAGATGAGCATTTAATTTTTCCCTGTTTTTGTAGTTAATATAGAAAATTACAAGGATTGATATTCAAATGTTTAAACTCATTTTGGGATAAACCTCATTTTGTGACAATATGTTATCCTTCTTGTATAATATTGGATTCAAAAAGATAATACTTTGTTCAAAAATGTTTCAGTCATGTTCAAGAGAGAAAGTGGCTTGTAATTTTTCCATTCTAATAAATTCCCTGTCAGATTTTGGTTTTGAGGTGGTTCTGAACTCTTACAAAGAGGTGGTAACTGTTTCTTCTTTTTTTATTCTCTGAAGAACTTAAAGATTATTTTATTTGCTGAATGTTTAGGAGAATAAACTGTAGCCCTTTCTCCTATCCTCAGAGGATAGATTCCAAGACCCCTAGTGGATGCCTGAAACCACAGATAGTGCAAAACCTGATTGCCATTAATAGGAACACATTTCTGTTCATGTCTTTCACCCACAAATTTAATGCCTTTTTCATCTTAACTAAGCACTTATGTGTGGTAACCATCAGTTTTTCAATTTGAGGTATGACACCAAAACTATCACAGATTTCTTTTTCCTTCCTCACAATTTCATGAATAGAAGGTTCATTCTTACTGTAACTCTTGGCAACCTCAGCATATAATTTTTTTCTCTTATCACTTAAAGAAAGCACTTTATGGATTCTTTTTGGCATATCGAATTGCCAGCATCACTATATTTTGATTTGGGGCCATTATGAAGTAAAATAAGGGTGACTTGAAGAGAAGGGCTGCAATACCGCCACAATTAATCTGATAACTGAAACGGCTACTGAGTAATGGGTTGTTCTGAGTAGAATGATGAAATCGTGCCTGCTACATGAATCATTCCTTTGTCCAGAGTATCCATGCTGCATAAACTACCCACCTGTTAGTCATTTAGTAGCCATCTTGGTTATCGGATTGACTGTCATAGTATCACGGTGTTTGTGTTCAAGTCATCCTTATTTTACTTCCTAATGGCCACAAAGTGATTAGGAATGCTGGCCATATTTTTCTTATAAGCATCAGATAATTGATTTTTTTAAGTGTTATCTGATAATATTTTAATTGAATGTATAATCTATTTATATTTAATGTAATTATGGACATATTTGGGGTTCTGTCTAGAATTATTTTACTTCTGCCTAAAAACCTCCCATCAGCATTTTTTTTTAGTTCAGGTCTGGTGGCCCAAAATTCTCTCGTTTTGCTTGCATTAAAATGTCTTTGCTCCATCTTCATTTTTGAGAGATATTTTACTGATTATAAAATCCTAGGTTAGCAGTTATATTCCATCAGCACTTTGAAGAAGTCATTACATGTTTTTCAGCCTCCCTCATTTCTGTTGAGAAGCAATTGCCAGTCTTAACATTGTTCCTTTAGAGATAGTGTGTCATTTCTCTTGCTACTTTTAAAGATTTTTATCTTTGTCCTTGGCATTTAGTAGTTTGACTATATGCCTGGATGTCATTTTCTTTTTATTTATCCTACCCAGTATTCATAGAGCTCCTTGCATCTGTTAGTTGATGGCTTCCATACATTTGTAAAATTCTCAGTCATCATCTTTTCAGGAAATGGATTTGGGAAATTCTTTCCCTTATTTCTCTCTTTGACTTCTATTGCATATGTATTAGAGTTTTTCACTCTGTTCAGCATGCCTTTTAAACTCTGTTCTGTATTTTTCACCTTTGTATCTGTGCTTCAATTTGTGACTCTTTCTTACTGACCTGTTTTCAATTCTCTAATTCTATATTGCTTGGTTTCAAACTATAATTAACCTATCTATGGAGTACTTTTTTTAGGTTTTTAAAATTTTACTTCTATAATTTGATTCTTTTAAAACAGATTTTAAATCTATAATGAAATTTCCATCTTCCATCTTCTCAACTATTTTCTGTATTTTTTCCTCTCCTTTTTTTTTTTTTTTTTTTTTGAGATAAGGTCTCACTCTGTCACCCAGGGTTGAGTGGATCTCGGGTCACTGCAACCTCTGCCTCCCAGGCTCAAACGATCATCCCACCTCAGCCTTCTGAGTAGCTGGGACCACAGGTACATGCCACAGCATCCGGCTTATTTATTTATTTATTTATTTATTTATTTATTTATTTGTATTTTTGATAGAGATGGGGCTTCACCATGCTGCCCAGGCTGGTCTCAAACTCCTGAGCTCAAGTGATCAGCACACCTCAACCTCCCAAAGTGCTGGGATTACAGGCATAAGCCACCATGCCCAGCCTGCTCTACTTTCTTGAACACATAAAGCATAGTTACTTTATGCTTATATGCTAACTCCAATATCTGGATCATTTGCCGTTTTATTTCTGTTGCTTTGTCCATGTTTGTTTTTGACTTTTGGTCCCATGGTCCTACTCCTTAACATGCTGCACTGTACACATATATGGTAGACGCTCCAGAAATGGATTTTCTTTTCTTCTTTGAGCAGACAGAGTGGAACTGTTTACCTGAATCTAGTCAGGGTCTGAGATGAGTCATCCTGGTTGCAGCTTTGGAGAGACTCAGTATGTTTCTAGTTCTCTCCTCTTTCTAGAAAGCAGCTCTGAAGGAGCATCAACTAAGAGACACTTTTGTTCACTGGACCTCTTCCTTTTGGATGGTCTGGAATTTGAATCTTGTTTTCTAAGCACTGAGATACTACAGAAGACTCCACTGTGCTTTTCAGAGTTATTCTTTTGTATTTTAAATTTCCTGCCCACACAGCTTAAGAATTCAACAAATGTCTTTAGGGAAAACTGGACATGTATTTGAGGATTCTCATTCTCAAATTTGTCACTCCAACCCTTTAAAGTGTTGACTCTCGGAAATACAGTTTGACCTGGCAATCCCATTACTGGGTATATATACCCAAAATAATGTAAATCATTCTATTATAAAGACGCATGCACACGTATGTTCATTGCAGCACTATTCACAACAGCAAAGACGTGGAATCAACCCCAATTCCCATCAATGATAGACTGGATGAATAAAATGTGGTCCATATATACCATGGAATGCTGTGCAGCCATAAAAAATGAGATCATGTCCTTTGCAGGGACATAGATGGAGCTGGAGGCCATTATCTTTAGCAAACTAACACAGGAGCAGAAAACCAAATACCACATGTTCTCACTTGTAAGTGGGAGCTAAATGATGAGAACACGTGGACACATAGAGGAGAACAACACACACTGGGGCCTTTTGGTGGGTGGAGGGTGGGAGTAGCAAGAGAATCAGGAAAAGTAACTAATGATACTAGGTTTAATACCTGGGTGATGAAATAATCTGTACAACAAACTCCCATGACACACGTTCACTTATGTAACAAACCTGCACATGTACTCTTGAGCTTAAAATAAACCTTAAAAAAATTCTTCTGGTTTCTCTGTTCCTCAGCAGAAAACCTCTCTTTGGGCAAAGCCTAGATTCTCAGCCTCTG
Source organism: Macaca mulatta (assembly GCF_049350105.2). Lineage (NCBI taxonomy): Eukaryota > Metazoa > Chordata > Mammalia > Primates > Cercopithecidae > Macaca > Macaca mulatta. The sequence continues at coordinate 30,495,002 of NC_133419.1, read as the reverse complement.
GTTCTGCCTAATATCAGCATATGGCCCCAAGGAAAAAGCAATTGCAGATAGTCTGCATACCTTTCCACTTTTCTCCACTTTCTTTTACCTTAGTCTTTGAATGTTCAGTGCCTCAGCAGCTCTCTTATGGAGTTAAACAGATATTACTTTGCATTTTATCCAACTCTTTAGTTCTTCTCAGTGGGAGAGTTGATCTGTTGGAAATCATTTCATTGTATACCAAGATACAGTCTTTTTGAAAGAAATCATGGAAGAAAAAATCTGGAAAAGACAGCTATCAATTTATCTGTAGAAATAGATGGAAAAGAGCCTGGGAGAGATAGACAGCCATCCTGTAAGGAGAGTACCAGAGTAGCTCTGGAGAGCAGATAGACAGAGGCAGTAGGAGGAAGGGGCTGGTGAGACTTACAGATTCAGGGAAGAGGTCAAGGTCCTGCATAGCTTCTTCCTGAGTAACCCCCTCCATGGCTGGCCCCAGAGGAAATATAGGGAATACAAAGGGAACATAAAGTCCACATCAAGCTGTGTCTATAAATGACTCCGTTCAATAAAACTTGTTGAATGGGTACAGATGCAGATACCAGCAAAGGGAAAAGTTTGAGGGATACGGGAGAGGCTTGACAGCATCCATTACACCAGATGTGTGATTTGGAATTGTGTTAATAAGATAAAAATGACAGTAACCTCTAAAAGAGACTTCTCAGGGAAGCTTTAGCTGACTACTTCTCCTCAATATTTGTTGAGCTCTTCCCCTTTAAACCATGTTCCTTGAGTGCTTTTCTCCACCCACACTAATGTTCTGCCAGTCCATGCCACTTTCATCTCACAGGCTAAGTCTGACATACCCTTGAGTTCTCTCCCTTCTCTCCCCAGGACCCTTCACCACACTATGCACACTTTATATTCATTGCTCAATACTATGCATTCGCTATTAGACTCTCAGCTTCTCATGGGAAAGGGTGGTATCTTTCTTTTGCTTCTTAATGTAATCCCCACTCTTAGCAGTGCTCAGAGTACAGCAGATGTCTATCTAATAAGTATTTGTGGGATTAATAAATGATTTTTTGCATCATAAATTCTATCTTTGGAAAGTTTGCTCTTTGTCCCTCTACTACTACTAACAGCAGTTACTCAGTCCCAGTCACCATTCCAGGAATTTTAAATGATGGATCTAAGGTCCTTATAATAACCTTGCAAGGTAGGTATGATTACATCCCTTTAAAGAGAAAATTGATGCACAGAGGAGTTAATTGGCTTGTCCAAGGTGATCATCCAGTGGCCGATCTGGGAGTTGAAGCCATGCTTATTTGCCTTCAGTGCCCAATCTCTTTCCATGACACTGCACTGCTTCCTCTTACTTAAGGCTCTGATGAACTCTGTATACTTGGGTGTTATGCAAGCATCTCTTCTTTTTGAATTTCTCCACATAATCTAACACCATAATTCTGTTCAGTCCAACTCACATGTGAAGGATCAAGGCACTTGGGGTCTTCCTACGTATTATGACAGGGAAACCATCCCATCATACACATGAGAGAAGACAAGCTGCCCGTGGAATCTACCACATGGAAAGACTTTCAAAGCTTCCCCAGGGCCATCTGCCCCAAATACTTTTCCCACTTGCTCACTGGCTTCTTGATGCTTGAAATTTCTCCGACAAAGTTTGATATAAGGCTTAAAATACAATTAGTTCTAAGGGAGAGGGGACCCTTAGATTGAAAATCAAACTAAAGTATGCATAACTGATGATATCACATCTTTCAGAGTTGGTTTGTCTTGGGGTAGAGCAGTGAGGTAGTGCTGGAGGAGAGACAGCTGAGAGACCTGGGGAAGGGGTCTGGAAGAACTTGGAATACAACAATGTAAGCATAAGCCAGACAAAGTAGCAGAAAAAAAGTCATAAACAGTTTACAGTTTCCAAAACTGGGATGCCCTTCACCCCAACATCCTTAAAAGATACAGTCCCTTCATTCTTCTCTCATAGAAGGAAGCTCTGAGTATTAGCATCCTGATCAGTTCTATTGGCAAGAAATTCCAATTCTAAGGAATAAGGCAATTACAAGAAGGAGAGAAACATACCCCAACATTCCATCTGCGGAAGAAGAGTCTACAGAAAACCCTTCCAAATGCCCACGATACCAATGTCTCCCACTAGAGGCACATCTCTGCTTCTTCTGAGTAGCATGGACGTCAAAAGCTCTTTTATCTTTAGATAAAAGTCAGGGCCAGTGACTACACTGTGGGAGACTTCAGGCTGGGTTCACTTGGTACCTGGTCCTGGCTCAATCGTTTTATAAAATGTGGAGGTTCATATAGATTTACTAAGAGTTTAGGGTATCAGCCCAAGGGTCAGTATAAAAACCAACAGCAACCTTATGTGGCTTTGGTCTTATTCCTTGTGAGAATTCCTTCAAGCCTGCCATCAGATTGCAATTTCTCAGTTAAGGGTTCACTGAATAGTTGATTAAAAAGTATACCCCCGAACCCCCACACACCCAACTCTCTCTCCCACTCTGCCCAGGTTTATTTTTCTCAATAGCAATGACTTCTGCCTTCGAACATAGTATCTAATTTATTTGTTTTATTGTTTGTTTGTTTGTTTTTGAGACAGAGTCTTGCTCTGTCGCCCAAGCTGGAGTGCAGTGACGCAATCTTGGCTCTCTGCAACCTCTGCCTCCCGGATTCAATGGATTCTGCTACCTCAGCTTCCCAAGTTGCCGGGATTACAGGCATGCACCACCATGTCTGGCTAATTTTTGTATTTTTAGTAGAGATGAGATTTCACCATGTTGGCCAGGCTGGTCTCGAACTCCTGACCTCAAGTGATCTGCCCACCTCAGCCTCCCAAAGTGGTGGGATTACATGAGTGTGTCACTGCGCCTGGCCCTTTATTTGTTTACTGACTTCCCCAAGGGTATATAGGGAATAAAAAGTCCCTGAAGGATCTCTGAGGGTTTTGTTCACTTCTATATCCCCAGAATATAGCAGTGCCTACCTCCTAATACATGGCCAAAAAAATAGTTGTGAAATGAATGAATAAAATTAGTTTATACATGTATTTAGAAAAGTGTCCAGCACATACCCAGAATTCAAATAGTTATTATTATTTTCATTATTATGAAATAAAATGAACTATTATGAATAAAACCTAAATAAAATTAATTATTCTGAATAAAATTAATTTATACATGTATTTAGAAAAGTGTCCAGCACAAAGTCAGCATTCTGTAGGTATAATTATTTTTATATTAGAATTCAACAAAGTAGAAATGTTGGTTCTAAGTCTCTAATGCTAATAGAAAATGGAATATCCTTTTCATGATTTTTTAAAAATAAAGAAAACGCTCTATCCCCAATGCTTTCTGCTGCACATACCTTTATTACTTTAGATTCAGGTCACTTTGTCCTTGCTTAGTCTTGATCTCTGCTGTATCCTATCACTAGAAAAGGCAAGCTTCTAGGTAAACATACAGAGAAATTAAGTGTATAGGCAAAAATGGCTTCTTTTGGTTATGAGGGTTGAGGACATCAATCAAAGACCTATAAATAAATGTTGATAAAAAGGAAGTCTCCATATTTTGTTTACCAACCTCAGGGCACAGTAGGAACCAGATAGTAAAATGGAGTCATGTGCCCTGTGTTAAATGAACTGAATGAACCCTTCTCTCTTCTCAACTTCAACTTTTGCTCTGTGTCTTCCTGGTTGCTTAGATTCTCTGGCACCTGCTTTATACACCAAGGGGCTCTGTTAGGGCTGGAGGTGTCCTTTCTTTCACTATGAACTCCTCCGTCAAAAGCAAACATAGTAAGATATCAAGTTGGCAAAGCTTCACCTTCACCCACCACTTAAAAGTTAGCAAATTGATTCACAGATGTGATCTTTGCCAAGTCACTCAGAAGTAGATGGGAACAGAGATGAGGTACTTAGGGAGGGACCCAAAGGCCTTTACTATTGATCAAAAGGGTTGCCCAACAGGCAGAGACTCCCAGTGTGAAGTGCCCAAGACTCAGGAATGGGGTGGAGAGTGTCGTGACAGGCTTTGTGGCCATTAAGAAGAAAGAACTGCTTCTCCAAATCAAAACAAAGGGAGTTGGCTCAGAGTGATGCTGGGTGCACAGATCATGGTACTCCTTGGGGCATGACCTCAGTGCCTCCTGTGTGACTATCTCATATCAGGAGTCCCAAGGGTGAAACTGAGGTCAATCCATGTTTGCCTTGCACTTATTTGTCCTGTTTGGGCTCCTGTCCATCTCCCACAGCCATAGATGGCCTCGTCTGTGGAAAGTAAGGACTGGGAGTAGAAAGGGACAGGTTTTATCTCAGTCAGGATTACTCTGTATAGCCTGTGTGTGCTGTGGAGGTAAGGAAGGTGAGAGAAGATGACTCAATTACTTATTTGCTTATATGTACATATTTGCAAGGCACTGGGCTAGGTACTGGATATAACAATAACAATAATAAAATAATGACTATATGTGTCAGGACTATATCAAATGCCTTCCTTGATGAGCTTATTTAAATTTCACAACAATCTTATAAGGTAGGTGCATTATTCACATTATACAACTGAGAAATTTGAGGTTTGGAGAGGTCAAGTAACCAGCCCAAAGTCACACACCTGGCGAGCACAGAAATAGAATTGAAATCCAACTTGGTCTCTGTGCTTTTAACCACCATAAATATTTGGGTGAATTTCAACATTCAAGAGTTCCACAGTCTAGTGGGAAAAACAAACATGTGAGAGGTGTGGTAATTGCTAAAGGGTTGATCAGTTTTAGCCACAGTACAGTAATTGGCATAGCATGAAAATTATCCTCTGAAGCTTTGAATTATAATTAAGTCCCTTTTATATCCTCTAAAGCAAGGTTTTTAAACCTTGGGACTATTGACATTTTAGGACAGATAATTATTGTGGGGGGCTAGCCTGTGCATTGCAGAATGTTTAGCAGAATCTGCTTATTAGATGCAAGTGGCACTGGACCCCAGTAGTTAGTGATAACCAAAAACGTCTCCAGACATTGCCAAATGTCAGCTGGGGGCCAAAATAGCCCTGAGTTGAAAACCACCACTTTACAAGAATTAAACAATTTTAAAAGGCAAGAATTATGTCTTCATTATCATTTCATTCCTTCACCTTGCACCCCAACATACACATAGGTATAGAACACTCCACCCAACAGAAGTACACATTCTTTATAAACACCCACAGAACATTCTCCAGGACAGACCATTTTCCATACCATTTAAAAGTCTCAACAAATGTAAAAAAATCAAAATTACTAGATGCATGCTCTCTGACCATAATGAAACTAAACTAAAACCCAACAATGGAAAGAAATATTGGAAATCTCCAACTATTCGGAAGTTAACACATTTCAAAATACCCTATGGGTATAAAGAGAAGTTACAAATGAAATTTAAAAGTATCTTGAGCTAAAAGAAAATGAAAACACAGTGTAACAAAATTTATGGCTTGCAGCTAAAACAATGCTTAAGGTATGTTTTTAACTTTAAATATATATAGTCTAAATAAAAAGTTCAAATATCATTAGTCTAAGATTGTATCCCCATACACAAAAGAAAGGAAATAAAACCAAGTATGTTGAAGAAAGAAAAAATAAAAATTAGAGTACAAATCAATGAACTAGAAAAAAATGGAAAAAAAATTGGTCACACCAAAAGTTGATTCTTTGTAAAAATCAGCAAAATTAACAAACATTAACCAGATTTGCAAAGAAAAAAAGAGAGAAGACACAAATTATTAAGATCTGGTATAAAATCATTATACTACAATCACTACAGAATCTACAGAAATTAAGAAATTATGAGAAATATTATGAAGAGCTTCATGGCATTAAATTGGGCAACACTGAAGAAACGAACACGTTTCTAGAAAGACATAAATTATCAAAACTGACTCAAGAAGAAATACAAAATCTAAGTAGATAATATAAGGTAATGAAATTTAAAATATTTCTTCCACACACAAAAACACTCAGTACCAGAGTGATGACTTTACTGGTGAATTTGATCAAATATTTAAGGTCAAGATAATACCAATCTTACTCAAACTATCAGAAAATAGAGGAATAAAAAGCATTTAACAGCTTATTTTATTGGGCCATTATTACTCTGATACTGAAGTCAGACAAATAAATTTTAAGGAAAAAAATCTGCACACCAATATCTTTCACAAATATAATTATTATGTAAACAAAATATTGGCAAATTTTATCTACAACACATTAAAAGAATTATCATGACAAGGTGGATTTTATCCCAGAATGTAAAGTCTATTTAAAATCCAAAGTCAATGAATATAGTACACCATATTAATAGAATAAAGGATAAAAATTATATGATCATTTCAATAGACTCAGAAAAGCATTTGACAAAATCCAACACTTATTCATAATAAAAATCTCAGCAAACTGGAAATAGGTTACAAAATCCTGCAGCTAACATAATGTTTAATGCTGAAAGACTGAATTCATTTCTCCTAAAATTGGGATCAAGGAAAGGATGTTCACCCTTACCACTTCTTTTCAGCATTGTACTGAAGTTTCTATCCAGTGCAGTAAGTCAAGAAAAAGAAATTAGAGTCATACAGATCAGACAGGAAGAAGTAAGATGGCCTTTATTTGAAGACAGGTGGACTTTGTATTAGAAAAAAACTATTAAAACAAGTAAACAAATTAAGCAAGGTCACAGGACACAAAATCAATATACACAACCAATTGTCTTTTTACATATAAGCAATGAACAATCCAAAAATAAGATTAAGAAAATAATTTAATAAATAATGGTATCAAAAAAGAATAAAATACTTAGGAATAAATTAACACAGATAGTGCAACATAATACTCAAGCCAACAAAATATTCCTGAGAGAAATTAGAGATCCAAATAAATTGAAAGCCATACCCTCTTCATACATAGCTTGAAGGACTCAGTATTTTAAAAATAGTAATTCCCTTTAAATTGATTTGTAAACTCAACACAAATTTTATAAAATTCCATTGGTCTATTTGTATAAATTAACAAGCTAATCCAAAAGTAATATGAAAATGCAAAGGACATAGAAGAGAATAAACAATTTTGAAAGAGAAGACTAAGTTGGGGAATTTATACTACTTAACTTCTAAATTTACTATAAACCTTCAAGAACCAAAGCAGTGTAGTGCTGACATAAGTATAGACACACAGCTCAGAAGAACAGAGTAGGGTATCCAGAAGCAAACCCGTGTATTTATGATCCATTGATTTTCAACAAAGATGCCAAGGTAATTCAATGGGTGAGGAAACAGTCTTTTTCTAAAAATGAAGCTGGAATAATTAGATATCCATATGTAGCGAAATGAACTTAGATGCCACCTTACTCTGCACATAAAATATTAATTAAAAATGAATCACAGACCTAAATGTAAGTGCTAAACATATAACATTTCTAGAAGAAAACATAGGGAAAAAAATTTTTGTGACTTTGGGTTAGGCAAAGGAGTTCTTAGAGCATGAAAACCACAATCTATAAAAAGGAAAAACATTTATAAATTGAACTTCATCAGAATTTTTAAATGTTCACATTCTGAAAATACCATTAAAAATGTGAAAAGACAAGCCACAGACTGGGAGAAAATGTAATAAATCATATACCTTATAATGAGCATCTATTTGAAGTAGGTAAAGAACTTTTTCACTCTGTAAGAAGACAACCTAATTGAAAACTTCCAATAAATTTGAAACAGCAACCTCACCAAGGATACATAGAATACAAAAAGTGCAAGAAAAGACGCCGAACATCATTAGTTATTACAGAAACACAACTTAAGACCACACTGAGATACCATTATATACTGACTGCATGGGATTTTTAAAAAAAGATATTTGTTGCATTTCTGTAGAAAAAACTTGACTCAAAAATCCGTTGATAAGGTACAGTTTCCTGTCTTTAAATCTGTCAATAAAAGACAGATTCCTGAGCCTCAGTCCAGAACTCATGAATCAGATATTTCACTGATTCATAATCTCTGGTGGAGGCTTAGGAGTAATACCAGAATCTACATTTCAAATGAGTCCCTTGGCATTTTAAATAAACATTACATTCAACAACTATTGATGTAGGTCTTACTTTCGCCATTATGATATGAGAAAATCAAATTAGAATTATTTGTAATGTTTTTATCTCTATAATTTTATGCCTTTTTCATCCTATATTTTTCCCGGTCTCTTTCAAAGCTCCTAATTTTCCCTGATCAGATTTTTAAAATTTTATGCATTTTCTAATAAAAGGATAGGGCCTCCTTGCAATGCATTCCTCCCTCCCACTGAAAGGCCTACATTCTAATTATTGACAATACGTGAGTTCATCCAGATGTGCTTTCAGCCTTTCTAGATGTCTCCTTTCATCCACCATCAGTGCAGGAGGGTGAGCTTTGTGCTTGGCAGCCAAAGCTGATGAGAGTGAGATGCTAAGGAACCAGACCAAGGATTCAGATCCCGCTGCTACACTGCTCCCAATGGATTTTATACTCTGGCTCCATGAATCCTGCCTTGACTACAGTTTGAAGGGGCTTAGTGTAGGGGTCGAGAGTGTGGCCTCTGGAGTCCAGTACCTGGGTTCAAATCCTGGCTCTTCCACTTAGTGCCTCAGACACAGTCTGACTTCTGTATTCCTATTCCTCACCTGTAAAATGCAGATAAGAGTATTCCTGACCCACAGGTCCTTACAAGGACCAGATGGTTAATGTTTGTAAAGTGCTTGAAAGAGTACCTGGCATATAGTAGAGACTGTGTAACTGGTTTGTTAAATAAATTGATCTGTTTGGGTTGGTTTCAGGTATCGATTTCCCATGGCACAGTTCTGAGACATCTAAGCAGTGCTTGGGAACATGTGTGAGGTACAGATGTTTGCTTTTGGGTGTCAGCATTTTGGGGTCACAACACAGCCAGGTGGGCATCTTGGAAACTATGTTCAAGTGCTATCATGAACTCAGACAGGGGTATTATGAAATAAATAAAATAGGGTGATATGATAGCAAGACACTGTGGTCTTGTTAAAGATGTTCCCCCTGTGGCTGCCTCTGTCTCTTCCCTCCCCAATCACACCCAACCCTGGCCTACTCCCTGCCCAAGATGGGGCAGCCAGGGCCAAACAGTCGTACATGTGTAGCCCACATCACCACACTTGATTTGCTCCACTCCCAAGGGTCAAATAGGCCAATTTCCCACATCCTGTGCTTCCCTCTGTTTAAAAGCCCCAAATGACTATTCCAGTGACACTCCTTTGAAAAATTTTCCATGAACTTCAGGCTAAAACCTTCCTTTATTTAATTTCACCTTAATTGCATCAATTAGGCTCCTTTCATGTTTGCTCAACAAACTCTTTTGTTTCTTTCACTCAGCTCTGAGCAACAGCTGCAAAGTGGAGTCTTTGTTCTGAGGCCTTTTTTTAATGGCCTTCACACCAATCCTGTTTGTTTTCCTCAGTGGCAGCTCCGAACAAACCTGAAGAAGTGTTGCCATTAAACCACAGAGGGCAAGCTTGGTTGCCAGCTGCCATTTACCCCTCATCCAGTTCCCGGAATGGAAAATGAGGCCTTTCTTCTCTCATTTTGAAGGGAGCATGTTTGGTTTGGTTGTGTTGGGAGAGGTGTCAGAGCCCTCAGATAACTTGAATGCTCCTCAGAGTCTCACTTATGACACCCCTTCTCCCATCCCCAGTCTTCAGTCCCTCAAGTCACTTCTGCTCTTTCAAGCTATAGAGCTTTCATGGCTACCTCCCTGCCTGTAGTCTTCTCCCACTTCCTCCATTCTCACAGCTGGCAGAGAAGGATCATTCTAAAATGGATCCCATCAGACCACTCACATGCTAAACTCCTCCATGGTTTCTCACAGAATTCAGGGTACCTTGCTCACTCTTTAGCTTGCTGCTCCAAGTTCTTCAGGCTTGACTCTTTAGTTTCAAGTTCCTCAACCCCTGCAACCCACATGAGGAAGCTTTTCTCCAAGATGGTTTCCATCAAATTTCTTCCCTCCTTCTGTAGGCAAGCCATTCCTCTATTAAGGTAAAGGGCTCTTACTCCCCTCCCCTTGGATCTAGGTTGGCTGTAGTGATTTGCTTGATCATAAGAATGCAGGGGTATGTTCTGGAACTTCCAAAGCTAGATCACAAAAACCTTTGTAGGTTTTTGTTTGTTTGTTTGTTTTTGTTTTTTTTGTTTTTTGTTTTTTTTTTGAGACCGAGTGTCACTCTGTCACCCAGGCTGGAGTGCAATGGCATAATCTCGGCTCACTGCAACCTCCACCTCCTGGGTTCAAATGATTCTTTCGTCTTAGCCTCCATAGTAGCTGAGACTACAGGCAGGTGCCACCACACCCAGCTAATTTTTGTATTTTTAGTAGAGATGGGGTTTCAGTATGTTGGCCAGGCTGGTCTTGAACTCCTGACCTCGTGATCTACCCACCTTAGCCTCCCAAAGTGCTGGGATTACAGGCATGAGCCACTGTGCCCAACTGGCTTTGTAGCTTTTACCTGGGCTTCTTGAAATACTCACTCTAAGATTATTTACTCTGGGGGAAACTAGCTACCCTGAGACTGCCATGTCATGAGAAGCCACATGGGGAGCCCTGGATAATGAGGTAATGAGATATGTAGAGAGGAAGGGAAGCCAAGAAACACTAAGGCGCCAGAAATGTCAGTGAAAAATCATCTTGAAAGTGAATCTTTAGCCCCAGCGGCCATAGGTAATGCCAAGTAAATGAGAGATGAACCATCCAGCTGAGCCTTTCTGCATTTCTGCATTATTTACCCACAAAATTACAACCAAAACAAAATGGTTGTTTTGGGGTAGTTTGTTATACAGCAATAGACAACCAGGAACTCACTTCCTCAGACAATTCATTCAGACCTTGAAGTCCACTGTAAGCTGTCATGCATATTCTCATGCCACTGTCCTTGCACTTGCTACTGTCTCTATCTGAAATAACCTTTCCATTCTCTGCATGGCCAATTCTTGCTTTTTCTTTGGAAACCTAAGTAGTACTTTCTTTGGCAAGACTTTTTTTTTTAACCTTTTCAGTTTATGTAGGACAGGTCCCCTCTAAAATTCTTTCAATAAATATATATTAAGCTTCTATTATGTGCCAGACACTGGAGCTTCAACAGTGAAGCATATTTCCATGTTGCTCTAGGGTTCTCTGTTGCATCAAAGACTCTGCATTCTGTTTGAAATGGCTTCTACCTTTATCTCACAATGAGCCTCCAAAGACTGAGGCTGTATTCTTCTCTATGTATATCCTGGCCATCTGGCATAGTGCTAGTACATGGTAGGTGCTCAATAGATTCCAACCAAATGAGCAAATGAATTGTGATCTTCAGTTGGTGTTTATTTGAGCACTTGAGTTTAGGTTTGGCTGATTTCTGCCAAGTCCAGCATCCTGAAGTGTAAGCATTGTCAAAACCCTGAAATGATAGTGGTGGGAATGAAGTCTAACAGCAAACTTCCTGGTTTGGGTACCCTTCAAATGCAAATGCACCAACACTAAGAACCCAGAGCTGGAAACCCTTTAGAATGAGCACTGGGACACACTTGTCCTGAAATGCACAAGGAAGTCTACTTTGATGGTGAGAGGGAAGATTAGCAGATGCATTATTCACATCACTCTGTACTACATAGGTATTTGAACCTCTGAACTTAGTCCCTCTGTCTCTTCTGCCCTGAGAGTAGCAAAAAAATAGGCAGATGGGAGGAGGCCAAACTCCAAAGGCTTTTTGTTTTGTTTTGAATACACCAAGCAATCTGAGAAAGAGAACTTGCACTTAAAATCAAAGTAATGTGTGCTTGCTTGGGGCTGAATACAAAAGAAAGATTTATCAATATTGAAAAACTACATCTGTTTTTAGGAAGCTGCCTTGTGGTTACCGCTTCTTGTACCTGTTATCTCATGCTAAGGAGCCATGCAGACAGTGTGGCAGTTGTTTGTCATTATGGCACAGAGAGAGCAAAAGCCCAGAGCCCAGAGAAACAATAAGCAGTTTGTCTATTATCTCAACCAGGGCTGAATTTACTTCACTCCAGGACCTCTGGCAATGACCAGAGACATTTTCAGGTATCATGTTGGGGTGGGGGTGGCGGACTACTGCTTCCAGTGGATAAAAGTCGGGGATACTGCTAAACTTCCTACAATGCACAGGACTGCCCCCATTACAAAGAATCATCCAGCTCAACATATTAGTAGTGCCAAGATTGAGAAACCCTGGCTTAAGGCACTGGTTTACATCAGAATCACTCAGAAGGCTTTTTAAGACACAGGTTACTGGTTTGGGAGCCATGGAGTAGGGCACCGGAATTTGCAGTTTTAACAAATTCTCGGGTGATTCTGATGCCGCTCCTGGGACCAACCTTTGAGAATCAATTGTCTAGAGCTTCCCTTCCCTAAGTAGTAGAAGCTGAGTGTGGGTACCACTTGCCAGGGCATGAAACGAAGGTCTAGGAAGGGGGTCTCCATATAGGCCTTTTCGGGGACCTCTCTGGTCTCTCAACAGGAATCTTTCCTTTGGGTCAGTGAACTTCATACTAATTCAGTCTAAACATCTACTCTGGTTTGGAACTGAAAAAGCAAAACAAAAACATTCTTGAAAGAAAAAGAGCAACCTGAACCAGGAAGGGAAATCAGCTACAACTGGGGTCAATTTTTTGGCACATTCCATGGGACTCACAGAGCAGGTAACAATAGCTCCAATTCTCCAGAGGGGCAGCCAGATCAACAAAAGTTCAATTAGTAAGTCTTGGCAAATAAAGGCAACAAACAGTTTGGCAGTAATAAATTAAGGCCATGCTTGGCTTTCACCCAGGCTCGTTACTGTCTCCCTGCCAGGCTTTGTGAAAGAGTGGCTTTGAAGGCTCCTAAAAAGCGTTCATTTCTTGAACAATTCTTGCTTTTGTTTGCTGCCATTCTCTTCTTTTCTTTGCTCCTTTCTTCACTTATCATGAAGGGCACTCACAGGAGCATTCGGCTTCTGTCCTCCCAAGAGTATGACGTTCACTCCTCTTCTTCCCAAGAAGGTATAAGGAGCCCACTGTCAATTCTGCTGTCACCCATAGAGGCCATCCAAGGATGATAACTAAGGGATTGCAGATTCAAAGAGACGAGCTTTCTAGTTTAAAAATTCAATTTCCAAGAAAACAGAGAACAAAGGCTACTCACACTTAGAGACACTGCTTCCATTTTGAACATGTTTCTAAGGATAAGGAAATGAAATCATTTGGTGAACATGCCAAGCACCTTGAAACCTTGCAAAATATAGTGTGGAGTCCACATCCTCCAAGTCGTCTGTGTCCCCTAAGATGTGGATATTAGCATTCATGATAATGATAATTATCTAATATTTGCTGAGTTTTCCTGTGTGTCAGATATACGTCTAAGCATTCTACATCTGTTCTTTTATCAATTTTTTTTAGGAAAGCCTGCAAGATTGATATCTTATTAGTCCCATTTTATAGTTGAGTAAATAGAGGCAAAGAAAAATTAAGTGTCTGAAATGGGGCTATTTTATTTTCTTTATGGAACAGTGCAGCCTGATTCTTGCCAATGGTGTAATCATTGTGTGCTATGTGGATATTCTACAACTTGTAGAGTGTCCTGTAGCAGTGGCATACTCTCAAGCAGATGTGTCTACTTTAGGCAAACATGTTGTGAGATACCAACTCTTACCACCATTGAGTGAGGTCCTGCTGGCAGTTAGTGTTTCAACTATGCTTTGGCTGCTACCACTGATGGTTTGGGGACAAGGAGTAATGCTTGGGTTGTACTTAGGTAGCACTGAATTCACAGAGAAAACATAAAAGGGAAAAGGGACCTGTCAACAACAGCAAAAAGAAATGTCAGATCTAGTTTAATATGTTGGGAAATCCAGTCCCATCGGGTGATTTTAGGTTTGATTTTACTGATCATCAAGGTCACCCCTTACTTGCATTCCCAGTTTCCCAAAGGAGGCAGTGGAGGCTAAGGGGATGAACCTATCCAAGGATACACAGTAAATGGTAGAAGCAAGACTAGAACTTGGGACCACCGACTTTCGTTCCTGTGTTCTTTTTATTATTCCACGCAGACTCTCTTCCATTGGTATATCAGCGGTATGAACCAGGTGTAATTTCTGGACACAGAGGATTTAGTAAAATTCACAGAATCACAGAATCTTACCATCCAGAGAGATCTTACCTGGTTTAATTGCCTACCTTCTCGAAAGGTGCAGTGAGAGCCATAGGGACATTACAGGCATTTCTCTGTTTCTGCATTGAGACATGTGAGCTCCACACTCCTGGGGCTGAGCTAGCATTGACTGGCCCAGTCAGCAGATGTTGTGGGTCCTCTTGTGAGCTAGGCACTGCCATGTCTTACAGGGTCAAGTAAAATGGTGCCTTTTAGACAATGGTCCTATAAAAGCCTAGGATCAGAGACCATGTCCCCAATTCCCACAGAATATCAAGAGAGAAGCAGGAAATCAATATGAGGAAAGAAAGATGAAGTTGGGTTGCAGGGGTTATGAATGCCAGGCCAGACAGTCTTAACTTTACTCTGAAGACAAGGGGGGACGAGTAGAACTTCTTAAGTCGATCTTTGATATGGATAGAGTTTTGCTTTGGGAAAAGGAAGATGGTGTGATGCCCAGACTTGTGGGCTGATATCAGAAGGCAGAAATGGCAGCTAGATTACTGTAGCCATCCAGACAAAAACTAATGTGGTGATTCAGCAATTTTGCATGTAGGATTTATCAAATAGAAATGAAAACCTAAGTCCATGAAAAGGCTGTACATAAATGTTCATTATAGTTTTACTCATGATAGTCAAAACAGAAACAACTCAAATAAATGTCCATCAATTGGAGAATGGATGAACAAATTATGATTTATTTCTACAGTAGAATACTACTCAGCAGTATTTAAAAAAAAGAACTACAGATGCAAGAAACCACATGGAGGAATCTCACAGACATTATACTGAGTGAAAGATACTGAACAGAAAAGAGTGCATGCTGTATTATTCCATTTAGATGAACTTCTGGAACAGCCAGTCTAATCTAAGATGAAAAATCAGAACAGCAGTTGCCCTGGGGGACAGGAGTGATTGGCTGGGCAGGGACACAAAGAAACTGGGAGATAAAAATGTTTTAGATCATGATAGAAGCATGATTAAATAGATGCCTCCATTTGTCAAATTTGTACACAAAGATTTGTGCTGTGTAAATTCTGTGTAAATTTTATCTTACCTAGAAAATAACTGTAGAATAATAAAAATAATTGAGCCAGGAATACAGAATGGCATAATATTGATAATTATAAAAACTGAGTGATAGGCACATGGAGGTTCATTACACTATCCTGTTTATTTTGTATATGTTTAACATTTTCCATAATAAAGTATTAAAATAAGTATCGGGCCTGAACCAGGGCAGTGGGAAGGGAGAAGCCAGGACAGACAAAAGACACTGTAGGTATGTACTTGAAGTATCTTGACAACTACTTTGATGTAGGGGGCGGTTTTCAAAGGCAAATGTAAAAAATACATAGAGTTTCAGTGGCGAAGCCTTTCAGAGGTTTTAGAGGGGATGGAATAGCTTGAGTGTGAGGATATACTGATTCTGAAATGCTGGTGGAATGAAAGGAAGGAAGTGCTCAGCAGGAAGATAGAAAGGAAGGAGGATGACATCCTACCTTGAGTGTCATCCTTCTTCCTGTCATCCTGAGTGCAGGATCAAAGGGGAAACTTCAATGATAGCAATAAATTGTTGCACAGGCTTGTACATCACTAAGCTAACCACAAGTCCCCAGAGTTATCTACACTGGATACTTACAATGTGCTGAGCCTTGCTTCCCACTGGGACTACATCCTATTGGGAAAGACAGGAACATCAATACAACTGCAACGTAATGTGGTTAGTGTGAAGATAAATGTATGCAAATCAGCCTACCAGGGCCCAGAAAGAAAGCTCTTGGCCCAACCTAGCTGAGAGAGAAAGGAGAAACTCAAACCAAGCTATCCTTGAAGAAGACCCCTGAGCTTAGATGGAAACCATGGCCAACTGGTGTTTGTGGAGTTTAGGGACTTCCTGGATGCCTGGGAAAACCCCATGCTGTGATCCTTATACTTACCCGTTGAGGTAGAATTCCCATAATTATAGACTTCTGGAGATGAAATGAACCCTGAATTAGATTCACAGAACATTTATTGGGCACCTACTATGTCAAAGATATTGTGCTAGCGATATGGTTTGACTGTGTCCCCACCCAAATCTCATTTTGAATTGTAGTTCCCATAATCCCCACCTGTCATGGGAGGTACTCAGAGGGAGGTAATTTAATCATGAGAGTAAATTACATGAAGGTAATTTACTCTCATGCTGTTCTCATAATAGTAAGTTCTCACAAGATCCAATGATTTGTTGTTGTTGTTGTTGTTGTTGTTGTTTTGAAATGGAGTCTTGCTCTGTCTCCCAGGCTGGAGTGCAGTGGTGCAATCTCAGCTCACTGCAAGCTCTGCCTCCCAGGTTCACACCATTCTCCTGCCTCAGCCTCCCGAGTAGCTGGGACTACAGGCACCTGCCACCATGCCCAGCTAATTTTTTGTACTTTTAGTAGAGACAGGGTTTCACTGTGTTACCCAGGATGGTCTCAATCTCCTGACCTCGTGATCTGCCTGCCTCAGCCTCCCAAAGTGCTGGGATTACAGGCGTGAGCCTCCTCACCTGGTTGATCCAATGGTTTTATAAAGGGCTTTTCCCCATTTGCTCAACACTTCTCCTTTCTGCCACCATGGGGGAAAGTTTGGAACTTCCTAGAGACCTGTTGAATAGCATTGTCCAAAAAGCTGATGGTGATATGGACAATAAAGTCCAGGCTGATGTGGTCTCAGATGGAGATGAGAAACTTGTTGGGAATAGGAGCAAAGGTGACTCTTGTTATGTTTTAGCAAAGAGACTGGAAGCATTTTGCCCCTGCCCTGGAGATCTGTGGAATTTTGGACTTGAAGGAGATGATTTAGGGTATCTGGCAGAAGAAATTCTAAGCAGCAAAGCATTCAAGAGGTGACAGAGCATAAAAGTTTGGAAAATTTGCAGCCTGATGATGCAATAGAAAAGAAAACCCCATTTTCTGGAGAGAAATTCAAGTTGGTTGCAGAAATTTGCAAAAGTAACTGCAGAAATTTGTATAAGCATAAATTTGCAAATGTTAATCACCAAGACAATGGGGAAAATGTCTTCAGGGCATGTCAGAAGTCTTCCTGGTGGTAGCCCCTCCCATCACAGGCCCAGAGGCCTAGTAGGAAAAAATGGTTTCCTGGGCCAGGTCCAGCGCCCACCTGCTGTCTGCTTTCTAGGGACTTGGTGCCCTGCATCCGAGCCACTCCAGCCATGGCTAAAAGGGGCCAAGGTACAGCTCAGGCCATGGCTTCAGAAGATGCAAGCCCCATGCCTTGGCAGCTTCCATGTGGTGTTGGTCCTGCAGGTGCATAGAAGACAGTAATTGAGGTTTGGGAACCTCTATCTAGATTTTAGAGGATGTATGGAAATGCCTGGATGTCCAGGCAGAGGTTTGCTGCAGAGGCAGAGCCCTCATGGACAACATCTCCTAGGGCAATGAAGAAGGGAATTGTGGGGTTGGAGCCCTTACACAGACTCTCTACTGGGACACTGCCTAGTGGAGCTGTGAGAAGAGGGCCACCATCCTCCGGACCCCAGAATGGTAGCTCCACTGACGGCTTGCGCTGTGTGCCTGGAAAAAGCTGCAGACACTCAACACAAGCCCATGAAAGAAGCTGGCTGGGGAGTTGTACACTGCAAGGCCACAGGAGCAGAGCTACCCAAGGCCATGTGAGTCCACCTCTTGCATCAGCAAGCCCTGGATATGAGACATGGAATCAAAGGAGATCATTTTGGAACTTTAAGGTTTAATGACTGCCTTACTGGACTTGCATGGGACCTGTAGTCCCTTTGTTTTGGCCAATTTCTCCCATTTGGAATGGTGCATTTACCCAGTTCTTGTACCCTCATTGTATCTAGGTAGTAACTAACTTGCTTTTGATTTTACAGGCTCATAGGTGAAAGGGACTTACCTTGTCTCAGATGAAACTTTGGCCTTGGACTTTTCAGTTAATACTGGAATGAGTTACGAATTGGGGGAACTGTTGGAAGAGTATGCTGGTATTTTGAAATGGGAGGACATGAGATTTGGGAGGTGCCAAGGGTGAAATAAATGATATGCAGCCTGATTCAAGATAAGATTTGGGTGGGGACACAGCCAAACCTCATCTTGAATTGTAGTTCTCATAATCCCCATGTGTTGTGGGAGGGACCTGGTGGGAGGTAATTTAATCATGGGGATGGTTACCCTCATTGTGTTCTCATGATAGTGAGTGCATTCTCATGAGATCTGATGGTTTTATAAGGAGCTTTTCCCCCTTTGCCTGGCACTTCTCCTTGCTGCTGCCATGTGAACAAGGATGTGTTTGCTTCCCCTTCCACCATAATTGTAAGTTTCCTGAGGCCTCCCCAGCCATGCTGAACTATGAATCAATTAAATCTCTTTCCTTGATAAATTGCTCAGTTATGAGTATGTCTTTATTAGCAGTTGAGAATGGACTAATACAGCTAGGTACTGTTGAGTGATTCAAAAGTGAGAAAAAAAATACATTCCCTGACTTTAAAGAGCTTCTACCTAGTAGTGGAGACAGAGGCAGCTACACAACTCTATATCAAAGAAGTTGATACATGAAAAAAGCAGTAACTTACTAAACACATAAAAAATATAACACAAAGAAGGGACAGATAATGTACAACTAGGAGATCATAGGACATCTCATTCGTTTTACACATAAGGAAAGTAAATTTCAGAGAATTCATGTCACCTGTTCAAGATTGCATAGCTATTCAATAATTTTGATTGATTTCTGAGAATACTGAGCTATTTGATCCTAACTCTGGCTTCCTGACCTGGGCTTCATCTCCATTTATGTGGCAGCATTCCAACTCTTATATATTTACTGTAGTTAACAATCACTCACTCACTGCACCTGCTTTTCTACTCCCTTTTGATATAATGAACACTGGCTACAAAGTACTCAGAGTGGATAGAAATCATTGCTTCCCTGAGTATGAGCTTAGTGCAATATGTTATACAATTCAATCCTGGACAAATGGCACTACTGATTTGCTCCCTTTGGAAGCCAATCTTAACATCAATTAAGCCCTTTACACAATCTCTAATTTGTGATTAAATACATTTTAAAAATACAATTAGTTTTGGGCCGGAGCTACAGAGGCCTTTGATTCACAATTGGCTGATTGTTTCTAGAAAATTAACCAAGGGAGCAGTCATACCCAGTTGGCTCTGCAAGACCCATTGCAAATGCACACCCTAGTTCCTGCATCTTCCCAGGGTTAAAGAAACGTCTTCACAAGTGGGACCCTACCTACCTATCTGACTTCAGTTTTCTAAAATATAAATGTGATTATGTCACTCCCTGGCTCAAAATCTCTAGGGCTCCCCATTATCTTCTGGACAATGTCCCAACTCCTTGAATCCCTTTGAAGCTTTTCATGTACTGGCCTCTGCCTCCCATCCAGCCTCATGGAGCCTTGCTCATTGTGTCCTAGTGGTCTTTCAGACCACCAAATCTCAGTAGCAAGTCCCATTAGCAGCTTCACTAACAAACCTGTATTCATTAATCTGTTCTTTCACTAATTCATTCCATAAAAATTTCATGAAACTTTATTAGGTGTTGGCCCCAGTGCTAGGCCCTTGGGATTAAGTAACGAGCTAGGGAGTCAAGAAGCTTTAATTCTCAGAGGTAGACATTAATCAAATAATCACACATCTACATGGTTACAAATGTGCACATACAAAGAGCTGGCAAAAGGGAACAGCAAGAACAAAGATCCTAGGAAGGAGAAGAGCCTGGCACAGTTGAGCAACTGACACAGACAGCATAGTAAAAGGGGAAATGGAATGAGTTGAGTTTGGAGAAGTAGCAAAGGACTAAATCATGTAGTACCTTGTAATCCATGGTAAAGAGTTAGATTTCTTTTAGAAAGCAGGATTTTAAGAACAGGGAATGACACAATAATCTATGCAGTTAAAAGATTGCACTGTGGGTTAGTGGGTGGAGATAGAATTAAAGGCAAGCAAACCTGGGAACTGAAAGACCTATTTGGAGATTACTGTAAAAGACCAGGTCAGTGAAGTGACAAACCATCCTGCATTGCCTTCAATTGAGGGGTTCCCTGAAGGTGGAACTTGCAGTACTAAAACCTGGAAAGTCCCAGGCATATAGGGATGTTAGTTGTCCTCCAGGCATGACATCATGATGTCCTGAATTTTCAGATGACACTAAATGGAAAGATGTGAGTGGTCTAGAGGTCAATGGCTTATTGATGGACTCGACAAAAGGGGCAGAGAAAAAGGAGAGCTCTTAGCTTCTGGCTTTTGCAGCCAGTTAGTAGGTCCTTCTATTGAGATAGATGATTTTCCATTTCTCTGTCTACCTCTGGGCTTTTTGAGCAGAAAGTAAGTCAACACAGAAGATGAGAGTGAAAGAAGACTGCTTCCTACTGTGTTATCACTTCTAGGACTTCAAGCAAATAATTGATGTCACACTAGGGCCAAAGCCATGGTCAGCCAGGAAAACCTTGTGTGTTGTTTGCAAGCAGATCAAAGCAATTTATGAATTTTATGACGATGTTCATAAAATCCCCATGTGGCACCAACTAAGAGATGGATACAGAGATGAACAAAGGGAACCCAGATTATCATCAATATTGCTGGAAGAGTCAAGCCCTTGCTGTGCTCACTGGATAACTAGAAGCAGATGAGAATGCATCTTCTTGCAAAGGGCTGCTTCCCCACAAAGAAAGGGCTGTGTGCTGCAAGGAGCACAGACCTTGTGTTCCAGTCCTGCCTCAGCCACTTACCTGTTGTGTGATCTTAGGCAAGATCCTGAGAGCCTTCATTTCCTAACCTGTAAAACGAGAGTAATAATTACCTACCTTACAGGGTTCTGATGAAAACCAGAGAGAAGATGTGTGCTTGCTACATGATAGGCTTTCAATCATGCTACCTCACATTATCTTAACTTACATTGTTCTCAGTATGGTATTTAAGCTTTTTTAATACACTGCAGGGGAAACAGTCAAATCAACGTGTTTCTTCTGACCCACTTTTAGGGAGACCTTCCCCAGGTTGCTTCCCAAATAAGCAGAAGTCTTATAGAGTGGATGAAAGCTCAGTTCAGAGGACATACATACCACCTGTGTCTGAATACCAGCTCTGTCACTTGGTGGTGTGATCTAGAACAGTACCACACTCCTCCATGCCTCGCTATTCTCACTTATAAAAGAAGGATGATTTTCACTATATCTACCTTATAGGACTTTTGTGAATGTTAAATGAGATTATCCATGCTCAGTGCTTAATGTGGTTCCTGGCACAAAGAGAGCACTAAATAAATATTTCGACTATTTGCTGTTATTAGTAGTGGGAAAAGGTTGCCATGGACTCTTCTCACTCTCCCATTCCCTTCCACTCATGACTAATATTATACATGTGTGTATCACGGGGACTCTCAATATACTTTATACTGAGATTGGGTTCCTAAGGTAGTGTATATGGTGAACATTACAGGTATTCAAAATTTCCCTGGAAAATATCTTCCAATCCCCCCATATCTATTCATGTCCTTATCCCACTTTTTGATGGGATTATTTATTTATTATTGCTAATTTGTTTGAGTTCCTTGTAAATTCTGGATATTAGTCCTTTGTCAGATGTATGTATTATAAACATTTTCTCCCATTCTGCATGTTGTCTGTTTTATCTCCTACTTCTTTTCCTGTGCAGAAGCATTTTAGTTTAAATAAGTCCCATCTATTTATCTTTGTTTTTGTTGTGTTTGCTTTTGGGTTCTTGATCATGAAGTCTTTGCCTAAGCCAATGTCTAGAAGAGATTTTTCCAATGTTATCTTCTAGAAGTGTTATTGTTTCAGGTCTTAGATTTAAGTCTGATCCATATTGAGTTGATTTTTGTATAAGGTAAGAGATGAGGATCCAGTTTTATTCTTCTACATGTGGCTTGCCAATTATCCCAGCACCATTTGTTGAATAGGTTGTCCTTTTCCCACTTCATGTTTTTGTTTGCTTTGTAAAAGATCAGTTGACTTTAAGTATGTGGCTTCATGTGTGAGTTCTCTAGTGTGTTCCATTGGTCTATATGGCTATTTTATACCAGTACCATGCTGTTTTGTTGACTATGGCCTTATAGTACAGCTTGAAGTTGGGTAATGTAAGGCCTCCAGATTTGTTCTTTCCAAAAACTCCTAGAACTGGTAAATGAATTTAGCAAAGTTTCAAGATATGAAATTAATGTACATAAATCAGTAGCCCTGCTATACACTAATAGTGACCAATCTGATAATCAAATCAAGAACTGCACCCTTTTTACAATAACTGCAAAAAATTAAATACTTAGGAATATACTTAACCAAGGAGATGAAAGACCTCTACAAGGAAAACTACAAAACACTGCTGAAAAAAATCATGGATGACATGAACAAATGGAAACATATCCCGTGCTCATGGATGGGTAGAATCAATATTGTGAAAATGACCATACTGCCAAAATCAATCTACAAATTTAATGCAATTTCCATCAAAATACCACCATCATTCTTCACGGAACTAGAAAAAAAAAATCCTAAAATTCATATGGAACCAAAAAAGAGCCTGCATAGCCACAGCCATTCTGACTGGTGTGAGCTGTTATCTTACTGTGTTTTTAATTTGCATTTCTTTAATGATTAGTAATGAACACTTTTTCATATGTTTGTTGGCCACTTGTATGTCTTCTTTTGAGAAATGTTCATGTCCTTTGCCCACTTTTTAATGGGGTTATTTATTTTTTCTTGTTGAGTTCCTTATAGATTCTGAATATTAGTCCTTTGCAGATGCATAGCTTGCAAATATTTTATCTCATTCTGTAGGTTGTTTACTGATTACTCCCTTTGCTGTGCAGAAGTTTTTCACTTAAGTCCCATTTGTCTATTTTTGTTTTGGTTGCATTTGCTCTTAATCATAATGTATTTGCTTAGGCCAATGTCCTGAAAAATTTTTCCTAAGCTTTCTTCTAGGATTTTTATAGCTTGACATCTTGCATTTAAGTCTTTAATCCATCTTGAGTTAACTTTTGTAGATGGTGTGAGACAGGAGTCTGATTTTATCCTTCTGCATATGGCTAGCCAGTTATCCCAGAGCTATTTATTGAATAGGGTGTCCTTTCTCCATTGTTTATTTTTGTTGACTTTATCAAAAATCAGTTAATTATAGGTATGTAGCTTTATTTCTGGGCTGTCTTTTCTGTTCCATAGATCTATATGTCTACATTCGTATGAGTATTGTGCTATTTCGGTTACTCTAGCCTAGTACTATAATTTAAACTCAGGAAATATGATGCCTCCAGCTTTGCTCTTTCTGCTTAGGATTGCTTTGGCTATCTGGGCTCTTTTTTGGTTCCATATGAATTTTAGCATTGTTTTTCCTAATTGCGTGAAAATTGCATTGGTAATTTGATAGGTATTGCATTGAATCTGTAGATTTTCTTGGGAAGTATGGTCATTTTAACACTAATTCTTCCAGTCCATGCTTATGAGATGCTTTTCTACTTGTTCATATCATGTGTGATTTCTTTCATCAGTGCTTTATAGTTCTCCTTGTAGGTATCTTTTACCTCTTTGGTTAAACATATTCCTAGGTATTTTTATGGCTATTGAAATGGCATTGAGTTCTTGATTTGATTCTCAACTTGAACGTTATTGATTCATAGAAATGCTACTGCTTTTTGCATATTCATATCCTGTGACTTTACTGAAGTCATTTATCAAGTCTAGGATTCTTCTGGCAGCATCTTTAGGGTTTTCTAGAATAAAGAACATGTCATTAGTGAACAGGAATAATTTTACTTACTCTTTTCCAATTTGAATGACTTTTATTTCTTTCTTTTGCCTGATAGCTTTGGCTAAGACTTCCAGTAATATGTTGAATAGAAGTGATGAAAGTAAGCATCCTTGTCTTATTGTAGCTCTTAGGGAGAATGTTCTCAACTTTTCTCCATTCAGTGTGGCATTGGCTGTGCATTAGTCATAGATGGTTCTTATTATTTTGAAGTACGTTCCTTCAATGCCTAGTTTATTGGGGGTTTTGAACATGAAGGGCTATTGAACTTTATTGAATGCCTTTTCTGCATCAATTGAAATGATTATGTGGTTTTTGTTTTTAGTTCTGTTTATATAATGAATCACATTTATTGATTTACCTATGTTGAACCAACCGTGTGTCCCAGAGATAAAAAGTTATTTGATCATGGAGGTTTAATTTTTTAATGTGCTGCTGGATTCAGTTTGCTAGTATTTTGTTAAGAAGTTTTGCAACTATGTTCATCAGGGATATTGGTCTGTAGTCTTCCTTTTGTTTTTGTGCTCTTGCCTAATTTTGGAATAGAGGGTAATAGTGGTTTCATAGAATGAGTTAGAGAGGAATCTTTATCCTTGATTTTTCGGAACAATTTTAGTAAGATTGCTGCCAGCTCTTTTTTACATGTCTAGTAAAATTTGGCTATGAATCCGTCTGGTCCTGAGCTTGTTGTTGTTGTTATTAGGAGATTTTAAATTATTGATTTAATGTGATTACTCACTATTGATCTGTTCAGCATTTCTATTTATTCCTGGTTCATTCTTGGGTCATTGTATGTTTCTAGGATTTATCACTTCCTGTAGGTTTTTGTAGTTTGTGTGCATAGAAATGCTCAGAGTAGTCACTGATGATCTTTTGAATTTCTGTGGTATTAGTTGTAATGTTACCTTAATCATTTCTGGTTGTGCTTGTTAATAGCGTCTTTCTTTTTTCCTTGGTTAATTTTGCTAGTGGTCTATCAATCTTTTTTTATCCTTTCAAATAACCAACTTTTCATTTCATTGATCCTTTGTGTCTTTTTTTGTTTCAACTCTTTGAGTTCTGCTCTGATCTTTGTCATTCTGTTCTTCTGCTAGTTTTGAGTTTGATTTGTTCTTGTTCTTCTGATTCCTTGAGGCACAACATTAGGTTGTTAATTTGAGATCTTTCTATCTTTTTGATGCAGGCATTTAACACTATAAACTTGCCTATAAGCACTGCTTTTGCTGTATGCCATTACAGTCACAATTAAAAATATAAATAAACAAAAAATCTATTCAACCATATAAACACAAACAAAAAGCCATATCCATCATCATGTATTGGATAATATGCATTAATTATAATTGATTATAATAAATTAGCATATAATATATTCCAGACACAATGTTAAGTGCTTTACTTACATTTTACAGAAAAGGGTGTCAGGGCAGAAAGTTTATATAATAATGTTTAGTTAGTGTTTACCACAAACCTGAGACATTCCTGGTGCTTCACCTATGTTCCCTCACTTAATCCTTACAGCAAACTCATGAGGGAAATATTATATCAATTACATTTTCAAATGAAGACAACAAGGCTCAGAGGGAATCATCTGAATTAAGTCTGAAGAACTAGTTTGAAGAGAAGCCCACTTGAATCTCTAAACAAGGGGCCAGAACTAATGATATTCTTAAAGAACACTTCTCAGCTTATCTCTATTCTGGGTCACAAGAGATGATCTTTCTTTAAATTTGTTCTTTCCCCTTAACTCTGTTGCCCTTTGCTTGGCTACTATATGTAAAGAATGTAGTAAAGTCAGTGG
Organism: Macaca mulatta; assembly: GCF_049350105.2. Lineage (NCBI taxonomy): Eukaryota > Metazoa > Chordata > Mammalia > Primates > Cercopithecidae > Macaca > Macaca mulatta. The sequence goes on along the minus strand of NC_133419.1, from coordinate 30,469,205 downwards.
TTTATTCACTTCCACAGCTAGTGTTTACTGAGGACCTACTCTGCTAGCTGCTGGGGATTCTGTGATTGAAGATCTGCTCCCTGTCCTAGAGTTAGAATAGTACATTAGGAGGCTAAAAGAGAACAGCAATTTCCCATATAGCATTTGTCCATATGTATAATCTCTTCAGCTGCATCCTGAGAGGGGTTTCCCTGGTATCATATCTCAGCCCCAAGACACTGACCACGGGAGCAGTGGAGTCTTGGATCGTTTAATTTTTCTCTACTTCTACAGAAAGTTTTTTTTTTTGTTTTGTTTTGTTTGTTTTTTTTGTTTTTGTTTTTTTTTTTGAGACGGAGTCTCGCTCTGTCACCCAGGCTGGAGTGCTGTGGCCGGATCTCAGCTCACTGCAAGCTCCGCCTCCCGGGTTCCCGCCATTCTCTTGCCTCAGCCTCCCGAGTTGCTGGGACTACAGGCGCCCGCCACCTCGCCCCGCTAGATTTTTGTATTTTTTTAGTGAGACGGGGTTTCACCGTGTTAGCCAGGATGGTCTCGATCTCCTGACCTTGTGATCCGCCCGTCTCGGCCTCCCTGTTTTTTTTGTTTTGTTTTGTTTTTTAACATTTCCAGGTTAAAGTGGTTCACCTGAGTGCCCTGATTCATATACATACATTCACATACAAGTCAGGGGAGCAGGGCAAGATTCCAGGCAACATGGAAATGTTGAAAAACATCAGATTTTACACAAAAGATAAGTGTATTTTCTCCAAATCTACATGTGGTCATTCAAACATCAAACCGGAAGCTCCGGGAGTCTCACTGAATTCTTGGTTTGCCTTGAAAAGTCATGTGACCTTGACAGCGCCATTCATCAGCACTAGCTTCAGTTTGGCCTTTTTTTCCATTAGAGTCTATTAGCCATCAGTTTTTTTCTTTCAAGACTAATATTCTGTGACTCTTATATTTGATTTCTAAAAATATTCTAGTCTCCTGGAAACTCCCACCTATGGGGTTTGACTTTGTATGTTACTGATGGACTAGAGTGCTGTACTCTCACAGAAATTAAATACTAACAGAAAGAGAAATATGGAGACTACGCAAGCTAAGAAAACTACACATACACTTGTTTTTTGGTAAGCAAGCAGATTTTTTGTCCTACACTGGGTTACAATAAAGGCTATATTTATTTCCCTCATCTTAATGTGTTCTAGGATTACCTTTGAGTCCAGACAAATAGAAAGGTGGAGACTTTTTTTTTTAACATAGGCAACCCAGCATACCACTTGGTCCCAAAGAAGACGTGCACTTTCATGTGATTGAGAGGTGTGAGACTAGCCAGGCAGCAAAGGCTATTACCATCAGGTTCCACTTCCTCACTTCCTTCCACTCTTCCAAATCTAATCAGTAACCACAGGAGAAGGGCAAAGGCATTCAGTAAGTATTTTGACACCCAGGATTCTAAGAAGCGTACCAAGCTTTTACCAGGACTCTTCAGGTTTTCAGAGCCAAACCAATAGGAACTGACTTTTTCTATTCCCAGCCCATCAAAAGAATGAAAGAAAAATTGCCAAACTTGACTTGGTATGTGACCACGGTGCTGCCAAAGAGAAGGGACATGACTGAAAGGAGAAGTCAATAAATCTGAAGTCACTGTCCACATCCAACTCACCCCACTACCCCCAACCCCACAAATATACACACACTGCTGCCTTCACCTCTTTTCCCGGTTTGACCAATGGGTAGTTATATGAGTATTAATCTCAGCAAGAGTCAAACTAAAAACACTGAGAACCCTTAAAATTTTTCTCAGATGAGACCCTAAAGCATGGGAGATAATTCAATATGTTGTCATCAAACTATGGAAAAAGACACTGTCTCTTAATTTCTGCCAAAGACAACAACAAATCTCTCCTCAACTCTCTTAATCTCATGCCAAATAAAACAGCAACTCTATTCCCCCAAACTCTAAACTCGTGTCAAACCTGTTCGTGATGACGAAGTTAACAATTTGTAAATTTGAACTTCAAGTGGGTTATTCATCAATTGGTGGAGACGAAACTTAATGAATTGGATGTGCTCCTGGTAATCTCATGGATTTCATTGCAGCAGCTAATAGGATTATAGTCACCACACATCATAATCTTCCATGCTTCCAGGACAGACATGATGTTACCTAGATCTCTTCAAAGATGTTCCTGAACACAGACTACATTCATATTTGCTTAATCCAACAACCCCTTTTGCAAGTGCTTTCAAGTATTTTCTGAGATAGGTTCATGACAATTTTGTAGTCACAATGGCATTAGAGGATCTCATGTTTAGCTAGTCAAAAGGATTTTTCCGACCCTTCGACCTAATGTGTTTTCCAAATTATATGGGAATGTACACCACATGAATTAGCAATTAACCCTAACTGTGATACAGAAGAGGTAGGGAAAGTCTATGTCTTCACTGAATTTCATATTTCTTTATTACAAACTGCTAGAGGACATATTCTTTGGTTGGTGGTGGCATCCTTATTAGCACTGAGCACTATAGCTCAAAAAGCATGGCTGAATTGATGTATATTGGTGATGTATATCACCAGGAAAAGAACTGCTGAGTTTTGTCACTAAATATCCCTCAGCCACTTTTTGGACCCATCTAGAGAACCAGACTCAAGACAGGTCAAAGTAACAATATGACATGAGGTGGATGAAGCCTTGGAGACAAAATGAATTGTCCTAGGGTCACAATAGGAGACAAAGGTTAGAACTTAGAATGTGGGAGTCAGTAATTTAAGTCCTCTGGTCCCCATGTCCCTTACTCCTTTTAACCCTTTGAAACTAACCTAAGGAGTTCTGCTTCCCTCTCTCTTTTGTTTATGCAACTTTTGAACTGGGTTATTTCATTAATTTCAGAAACATTTATTGAGGACCTAATATAGACACAGCCTATAGAAGGTAGTTTATATAATATATAGGTTTGAGCATATATAGTATAGAAGTCAGGCAGAACTGAATTCAAACCTCAGTTCTACTTCTTACTAATTCATTACTTTAAGCAAGAGAATTGGTTTCTCTGTGCCTCAGTTTTATAATTTCCTCATCTATAAAATGAGAATAGTAATAATGTATATCCCACAGGGTTGTTATAAGAGTAAACTGTTGTTACTATCATTATTCTTATCACCGTAACATGTGCTAGACACCACAAATGGTACAAAAGTATAACCATCAATCCCAGGAGAAGAGACACCCTATGAACTGAAAGAAATTAAATACCAAATGAGGTGGTATGTGCTGTATAAATTCAGAAGGAAAAGTCAGTGAAGGTTAGGGTGATCAATAAGGTTTCATAGAGAAAAAAGGGCTTCAGCTGTATTATAAAAAATAATACACCATGAGAACAGGCAATACACCACGAGTATTTGGTCAAGAAAAGTGTGCTTGGAGAACGTAAGAGTGGATGTAGTGAGGAATACATTTGAAGCCAGTCTGGGAGGGCATTGATGTCCAAATAATGATTTTTGACTTCCATTCACTCATTCATTCAACAAGCATTTATTGAGTGAATATTATGGTCCCATGCATTGTTCAGCCTTGATGATACAATCATAAGCAAGGCATGGTCCATTCTTGTGGAAATAAACTAATACCAATCAAATGAGAAAAGCAAAGGCTATTTATTCTGAGCTTGAGAAATAATTTATTCTGAACAAGAGGATCAGCCACTGTCACTCGTATTTTGGCAGAAATGCAAAGGCAAGTAGAGGAGGGGGGGTGGGAAAGTCTTGTAGTGGAAATAATGGAAGGCTTCAGGTGTGCCCTGATTGTAGCCTTTTGGCATGGGAAGCTGGATAGCTGGATAGGCAGGATAACTAGAACTGGGTTTCCTGTGCTATTGGTTAGGGGAGCATATTTGGTTTTCTCTGGTGGGTGGTAAGTTGGAAGTAGAAATAAAACTTAGGCAAGCTTTCAGTTTTTAGTCAAGTCCTGGCCATTTTGGGCCAATTATTACATGAGTTATTTTTTCAGCTTCCTGAATTGTCATTAAAGATAGCAATCTGGCTTCCTGCAAGTCTGACTTATAGCAGCCTGGCTTCCTGAACTGTTTATTGCAGATAAGGAGGCTGGTTTCCTGGGCAGGTTGCTGCAGGTTCTGAGTCAGAATTCTACTTTTATATATGGTCTGGTCATTGTCTGCATATTCAGCTTCTCAGTCCAGTGAAGAAAAAGACTAAAAAAGGTTGTGGGGGACAGGAGCAAAACAAATACGTTAGAGTGTTATAGGGACAACGAAGTTGGGCTTGGAAAACCTACTTTGGATAAAGTAGTCATAAAAGGCATTTCTGAGGAGGTGACAACTATGCAGACCTTGAAAATGAGAAGAGGCCAGCCATTTTAGAAGCATAGGAAAGAACATTTCAGGTCAAGGGACAGAGAAAATACTTTGAGCTAGAAAAAGTATGGTGGGTTTAAATAAATGACAGATCAGTGCAGTTAGACAGGAATAAGCAAGGAGAAACAGCAAGATAGGAGGTTTGAGAAGTAATTAAGATTCAGGTCAGACAGAATCTGTGTGTCAAAGTGGAGAATAGATTCTATGAGAGCAGGGAGCTTAGGCAGAAAGCCTATTACAGATGCTTTTAACAGCTCAGGTGGAAAGATGATGGTAGTGGTCTGGCTTAAGTTATGGGAAGTAGAGATGAAGAGAACAGTTCACTCATTCCTTGAGACACCTTGAAGAAAGAAGAAAGAGCACCTCCTGATAGCCTGACTATGGAGGAAATAGGGAATGGCGATAAAGGAAGGAAATCAAATAACCCCAAACCTACGGGCTTGAGCAACTGAGTAAATGATTGTAGCACTTACTGAGATGGGGATACAAAACACAGAGAAAAGTAAGTTATGGGGGTGAAAAATCAAGTTTATCTTAGGTATTGAGAAGGTCATTAATATAATAACAGCCATCTGGAGATAAGAGGCTGGACAGATACAAAAGTTAGAGAACTCTTGGACTTAGCCCACATTGACAGTTCACACCTTTTTAGTTGAGAAATAGACATTCAAATAAAGAACAAGCAAGAAAGACAAAAGCTGCAGGAAAAAAAAAAAAAAACTGCAGATATTTAGCTAGGAATACCTGGCCCCAAAGTTACTGGTCAGCTTAGCTTTTAAAAAATTGACAACAGTGGCTCATGCCTGTAATCCTAGCATTTTGGGAGGACAAGGTGGGTGGATTGCCTGAGCTCAGGAGTTTGAGACCAGCCTGAGCAACATGGTGAAACCCCGTCTCTACTAAAATATAAATAAATAAATTAGCCGGGCATGGTGGCATGCACCTGTAATCCCAGCTACTTGGGAGGCTGAGGCAGGAGAATTGCTTGAACCTGAGAGGTGGAAGTTGCAGTGAGCCAAGATTGTGCCACTGCACTCCAGCCTGGGTGATAGAGTGAGACTCCATCAAAAGAAGGAGAAGGAGAAGGAGAAGGAGAAGGAGAAGGAGAAGGAGAAGGAGAAGGAGGAGGAGGAGGAAGAAGAAGAAGAAGAAGAAGAAGAAGAAGAAGAAGAAGAAGAAGAAGAAGAAGAAGAAGAAGAAGAAGAAGAAGAAGAAGCAGCAGCAGCAGCAGCAGCAGAAGGAGGGGGAGGAGGAGGAGGAGGAGGAGGAGGAGAGGAAGAAGAAGAATTGACAACAAGAAATGGAATTGCTTAGCATTGTATGGCCCAATTACCTAGTATATTAGTTGCACTTGAAGTATCCATTGGTGATACAATCATTCAAGAAATGTTCCATGCTTGCTTATAGTCTAGAGAGGCAGAGAGAAGTGTCAGGTTCAAGTCAGCCACTAGTCATTTAAAAGAGGAAAGCCTCTTAGCTGTTGACCTTGCTTTTTACTTCATGGGGAAAATGAAAGCAATAAGAAGAGAACTTCTAGATTCCCACAACGTCTATCAACCGCTAGCACCTAGACCCTCATGTTGTGCCCTCTTTCCTCTTACAATTGGAAAATTGTTCATGCTTAATTACGAAGCCAATACCTTCACTCTAGATTCCATTCTTTCTCACCAATTCAGGGACATCTTTCCAGCAATTCTCTTCTCTCCTTTTTGTATAATTTCCATCAACCAATGAATTCACTGCTCGTACTTCCATCATCAAAAAAATAATAATAATTACAAAACAAATTTTAAAACCTTTACTTCACTCTGACTTGACTTCCCCCACCAGCAAATGTCTCATTTCATGGCACTCATTTTCAGGAAACTCCTTGAGAGAGCTGTCTCTTTTTGGTGACTACAATTCCTTTCCTACCATTTTATTTTTCCTTTGCTCAGGTATATTGCAGTGTAATTAGCATGCAATAAAGTTCACCCTTTTAAAGAGTACATTTTCATAAGTTTGGAAAAATATATTGGTCATGTAGCCATCACTATAATCAAAATACATAACATATGTATCACCTCAAAAAGTTCCCTTGGACTCTGGTTCCAAAATGATGGCATAGAAGCAAGCTGGCTTCGCTCCTCCCCAACTCCTCAAAGAAAACCTAAAACAAATATAGAATGCAAAGATTATCACCAGCAATACACCAGAACTTAAATGTAAGAATGAGACAGTTCCTGTAGCCACAGAAGAGTGAAAACAAAAATCCAAGCAGATGGTAAAAAAATCAGACTTCCATGTCCATGATGCCCCTTTTTCTCAATCTGCTCAGCACCAACCATGCAGGAAATTTTTTCTAGAGTTATGGTTTCTACACTAGAAAAAAATTGAGATTGAGGTGGACAGCCAGCTTCTCCACTATCTTGGGTTTGTTGGCAGTGGACCTGCCCCTGCCTCAACCTATAGGAAGCATTGCAAGTACCTGAAGGAAAAATCAGCCTTGAAATAGCCAAAGGAAAAGGAGAGGGACTATGATTCCCAGGCTTAGAAACACTGCTCTGTAACTCAGCCAAAGGAAACACCAAATCAGAATTGTCATTCAGCAGCACCATACTGTAGGAAATTTGTTCCACAGGACCACTGGGCATGAGCTCCTAGCCTACCGTTCCATACTACTGGAATATAACCTTTGGAACCTCCTTCATTCAACACGGGCAGCACTCTGACTGTTTACTAGAACCAAGACAAAGCAGGGCTTAAGAAACCACTAGTATCTAAAAGGAGACAGCAACCTAGTTGGGAGAAATAAATCAACAGGTAAATTACAAAGAATTTCTGAACAAGTGAATCCAATAAAAATCACAACAAGTAAGACAAATAAGACTAGAATAAATAATCTTTTAATGCAAGACGTAGACATACATCAACAAGAAACAGCAAAAAACAGAGAATCATGATCTCCCAAATGAAAAAAGCAAAGATCAGTGACTGACCCTAACTAGATGCTGATATATGAACTCTCTAAGAATTCAAAATGCAGTTTTATGGAAACTCAGTGCTCTCCAAGACAACACAGAAAGGCAATTCAGAAATTTTTCAGATAAATTTAACAAAGAGATTTTTAAAAACGAAAAGAAATCAAACAGAAATCTTGGAACTGAGAAATACATTTACTGGACAGAAATTAGAGGATCTCAACAGCAGAATTGATCAAGCAGAGGAAAGAATCAGTGAGCTCTAAGACAGGCTATATGAAAATACACAGAGGATAAAAAATAATAAGGAAAACCTACAAGATTTAGAAAATTACGTTAAAAGACCCAATTTAAGAATTATCATTACTCAAGAGGGAGTTAAGCAAGAGCAAGGGGTAGAAAGCTTATTCAAAGAAATAATTGAAAACTTTCCAAAACTGTAGAAAGAGATAAATGTTCAGGTAGAGGAAGATCAAAGAACACCAAACAGATTTGACCCAAACAGGACTACCCCAAGGCACATAATAATCAAACTCTTAAAGGTCAAGCACAAAGAGAGGATCCTAAAAGCAGCAAGAGAAAAGAAACAAATACCATATAAGGAACTTTGAATTCATCTGGCAAAAAACTTCTCAATGAAAACCATACAGGCCAGAAGTGAGGAGAATGACACTTTCAAAGGGATTTTAAAAAACTGTCATCCAAGAACACTATATCCAGCAAAAGTATCTTTCAAATATGAAGGAGAGACAGGGTCTTTCCCCAGACAAACAAAAGCTGAGAGAATTCACCACTACCAGCCCTGTCTTATAAGAAATGCTAAAGACAGTTGTTTAGTCTAAAATAAAAATTAAAAAAACCCCACTAACATGCAAAAAGAAAACATTGAAGTTATAAAACCCAATGGTAAAAAGCACATGGACAAACCCAGAATGCTAATACTGTAATCATGGTGTGCAATCCACTTTTAAGTCTAGTATATAGCCCAAAAGACAAATCTATCAAAAACAGTAATAGCCAAAGCAACCTGTTAAGAGATAGGGTATATAAAAATATGTAAACTGAGACAATAAAAAATCAAAATGTGGGGAGGATGAAGTTAAACGATCGTGTTTTTTTCTTCATTTCTTGGGTTATTTCTATTATTTTCTTTGTTATATAATACAAGCTGTCTTCTTATTAAATCACTTGTAATATCTATAAGATGTTTTTATAAGCCTCATGGTAGCCACAGTGTAAAAATCTATTGTATATTAGCTGAAAGTAAAAAGCAGTGAATCAACATATACCAGCAGGAAAAAAATCACTTAATCACAGAGGAAGTCAGCAAGGGAAGAAAGGATGAGAGAAGTTACAAAACAATCAGAAAACAAGCAACAAAATGGCAATAAGTCCTACTTATCAATAACACTGAATGTAAATTTGACTCAGTTCTTCAGTTAAAAGGCATAGAGTGGCGAAAAGGACAGAGGACCAAGATCTGATTATATGCTGCCTTCAAGAAATGCTCTTCACTTATAAAGACACACGTAGACTGAACGTGAAGGCATGAGAAAAGATATTTTCTGCTATTGGAAACAAACCAAAGTTGAAGTAGCTACACTAAGAGCATATAAAACAGACTACAAATCAAAGACTATATAAAAGGACAAAGAAGGTCACTACATAATAATAAAGGGGTCAATTCAGAAAAAGGATATAACAATTATAAATATCTGTGCACCCAAAACCGAAGCCCCCAAGTATGTAAAGCAAAGATTAACAGATGTAAAGGGAGAGATAGGCTGCAATACAATAATAGTAGGAGACTTCAACACCTTCAACACCCACTGTCAGTAATGGATGGGTCATCCAGGCAGAAAACAAAGAAGCATCAAAGTTAACTACATATTGCACCAACAGGTTTAGCTGACATTTATAGAACATTTGACATAACTGTTGCCAAAAAACTGCATTCTTTTCATCCCCAAATGGAACAGTCTCCAAAACAGGCCATATCTTAGGACACGAAACAACTCTCAGCAAATTCAGAAAAGTAGAAATCATACCAAGTATCTTTTCTAACCACAATGTAATAAAACTGAAAATCAATAACAAGAGGAACCTCTGAAAATACGCAAACACATGGACATTAAATAACATGTTATTGAATGATCAACAGATCAATGAAAAATTAAGAAGGAAATTTTAAAATTTCTTGAAACAAATGAAAATGTAAATAAAACATACTAAAACTCTATGAGATACAGCAAAAGCAGTTTTGAGAGGGAAGTGTACAGCAATAAATGCTCATATCAAAAAAGTAGAAAGCCTTCCCTTCCTTACACCTTATACAAAAATTAATTCAAGATGGATTAAAGACTTAAATGTTAGATCTAAAACCATAAAAACCCCAGAAAAAAATCTAGGCAATGCCATTCAGAACATAGGCATGGGCAAGGACTTCATGACTAAAACACCAAAAGCGATGGCGACAAAAGCCAAAATTGACAAATGGGATCTAAACTAAAGAGCTTCTGCACAGCAAAAGAAACTACTGTCAGAGTGAACAGGCAACCTACAGAATGGGAGAAAATGTTTGTAATCTACTCTCTGACAAAGGGCTAATATCCAGAATCTACAAAGAACTCAAACAAACTTAGAAGAAAAAAACAACCCCATCAAAAAGTGGGTGAAGGATATGAACAGACACTTCTCAAAAGAAGACATTTATGCAGCCAACAGACACATGAAAAAATGCTCATCATCACTGGCCATCAGAGAAATGCAAATCAAAACCACAATGAGATACCATCTCACACCAGATAGAATGGCAATCATTAAAAAGTCAGGAAACAACAGGTGCTGGAGAGGATGTGGAGAAACAGGAACACTTTTACACTGTTGGTGGGACTGTAAACTAGTTCAACCACTGTGAAAGACAGTGTGACGATTCCTCAAGGATCTAGAACTAGAAATACCATTTGACCCAGCCATCCCATTACTGGGTATATACCCAAAGGATTATAAATCATGCTGCTATAAAGACACAGGCACATGTATGTTTATTGTGACACTATTCACAATAGCAAAGACTTGGAACCAATCCAAATGTCCATCAATGATAGACTGGATTAAGAAAATGTGGCACATATACACCATGGAATACTATGCAGTCATAAAAAAGGATGAGTTCATGTCCTTTGTAGGGGCATGGATGAAGCTGGAAACCATCATTCTCAGTAAATTATTGCATGGACAAAAAACCAAACACTGCATGTTCTTACTCATAGGTGGGAATTGAACAATAAGAACACTAGGACACAGGAAGGGGAACATCACACACCAGGGCCTGTTGTGGGGTGGGGGGATGGGGGAGGGATAGCATTAGGAGATGAGTAACAAAAAAAGAACCCAAAATTAGTAGAAGGAAAGAAATAAATAGTACAGAGACTAAAAAAATTACAGAATATCAATGAAATGAAAACTTGGTTTTTTGAAAATGATAAAACTGACAAACCTTTTGCAAGATTAAGAAAAAGAGATGACTCAAATAAAATCAGAAATGAAAATGGAGACATTACAACTGAAACCAGGGAAATAGACTCACTAGACTATTCTGAACAACTATATGCCAACAATTAGAAAACCTGGAAGTGGATGAATTCTTGAACACATACAACCTGCCAAGATTGAACCATGAAGAAATAGAAAAGCTTAGCAAACTAATAGTGAGTAATGAGATCAGAGATGTAATAAAGAGTCCCAGGACCTGATGTCTACACTGCTGAATTCTAACAAACATTTAAAGAAGAACTAATACCAATTATAAAAATTAAAGAGGAGGGAATACTTCCAAACTCATTCTACAAGGCCAGCATTACCCTGATAACAAAACCAGAGGACACACACAGAAAAGACAACTGCAGGCCAATAGTGCTGATGAAGATAGATGCAAAAGCCTTCAACAAACTACTAGCAGACCAAATCCAACAAAACATTAAAAAGATTATTCACCATGATCAAGTGGGATTCATCCCAGGGATACAAGAATGGTTCAACATATGCAAATCAACAAACATGATATATCGCATTAACAGATCTAAGTATAAAAACCATATGATTATTTCAATAAATGCTGAAAAAGCATTTGATAAAACTCAACAACCTTTTATGATACAAACCCTCAATAAACTGAGTATAGGAGGAACATACCTCAAGATATATATTCTAATATCAAATGGCAAATTTCAACAATGCAAAAACTGCAATTACATTTGCACCAATCTAATATATACTTTTAGTTCCAAGAGTACATGTGCAGGTTGGTTCTATACATATATATGTTGTGTGTGTGTGTGTATGTATGTGTGTGTGTGTGTATATATATATATATATATATATCTCCTAAATCTAACTACTTGTTGTATCTTCCACCTCTACCACTCTGGTCTAAGCCACATCATCATCTCTGAATTTCTGCAGTACCCATTAAGTAATCTCTTTGCACCCTTCTTGCCCTTCAATCTCAACACAATAGGCACCATGACTCTTTCCAACTCTACATCAGATCATATCACTCCTCTGCTTTAGACCATATAATGATTAACAAAATCAAACATGAGAAAAACTATAGGTCAAATTGACTGAGTAATTCAACAGATAAATGCTAGGGAAAAGAAAGGAATAGAGAAATACCCATGGGTTAAAAGAGACTTAAAATACATGTCAAGATTAAACTATAGTGACTAGAGATGAGCTGCAAACTTGGGTGATGAAACATAGAGAAACCAGGGAAATGGTTAGTATAAAAGTTAGAATAGTGGTCACATTTGGGCAGAGGCAGTGAACTCTGTTTGGGACACAGCCCATGGAAGTGCTTCTGGGGAGAATAGCAAATTTAATTCTTGATCTGGGGAGTGGTTTGAAGAGCACAGCCACATCATAACTCACTAAGCTATCCATTTGTTTTGTGTGGTTTTCTGTATTTGTATCTTTTATTTTTCAATAAAAACGTTAAAAGCAATCTCTGCAATGGCTTCCCACATCTCCTCAATTGAAAGCCAAAGTCCTTAAAACTATTCACAAAGTCTTGAGGGATCTGGTCCATTGTTACCTCTTGGATCAGTTCCTTTCCTTGCTCACTTGCTCATACTATGCCTGCCTTTCCTCACTCTGTTTCAGCCATAGTTTACTGTCTGCTTTTTTTTGCACATTCCAGCACATCTGCTCTAGTTCTTTCCTCTGCCCAAACATCTCCTTTTCTAAACCCCTCAACTCTTCCAAATCTTCTCTTAGATTTTGTGTCCTCAATGAGACGGATATTGTTGACTACTTAATACAGCCATCTGCCTCCTACCTTAAGTTGCAGACCCCCTTACCCGTCTCTACTTCTGTTTCCCATATAACCTTCTATCATATAGACCTCATTTATTTATTGTGCCTTTTTTTTTTGTGGTTTGTGACCCCACTAGAATGCAAGCTTCATGAGAACAGAGATTTTATGTTTTATTCACTGATGCATCCCACAGGAAAAGGTAAAGCCAAGGCTAAGGCCTGAGTGACTTGACAGGTAAAGGTACAATGAACCACTTTTGGATTTAGACAGTTTATTACCTACCTAGACAGTGAAGAGAAGAATGAACCAAAGGCACCAGCCCCCCGTGATCTTTGTCCCACATGCCAAAGAGGATAACATTGGAACCAAAGGGGTCTGATGACTACATGAGTTGTGGGATACCTTATAGTTGAGGGGTATTTTAGTCTGTTTTCATGCTGCTGATAAAGATATACCTGAGGCTGGGCAATTAACAAAAGAAAGTGGTTTAACGAACTTACAGTTCCACATGGATGGGGAAGCCTAACAATCATGATGGAAGGCAAGGAGGAGCAAGTCATGTCTTACATGAATGGGAGCAGGCAAAGAGAGAGAGCTTGTGCAGGGAAACTCCCATTTTTAAAACTATCAGATCTTGTGAGACTTATTCACTATCATGAGAATAGCACGGGAAAGACCTATCCCCACAATTCAGTTATCTCCTAGCGGGTCCCTCCCACAACACATGGGAATTATGGGAGCTACAAGATGAGATCTGGGTGAGGACACAGCCATATCATTCCACCCCTGCCCCTCCCAAATCTCATGTCTTCACATTTCAAAACCAATCATGCCTTCCCAACAGTCCCCCAAAGTCTTAACTCATTTCAGCATTAACTCAAAAGTCCACAGTCCAAAGTCTCATCTGAGACAAGGCAAGTCCCTTCTGTCTATGAGCCTGGAAAATCAAAAGCAAGTTAGTTCTTCCTAGATACAATGTGGGTACAGGCATTGGGTAAATACAGCTGTTCCAAATGAGAAAAATTAGCCAAAACAAAGGGACTACAGGCCCCCACACAAGTCTGAAATCCAGAAAGGCAGTCAAATTTTAAAGCTCCAAAATGATCTCTTTCTACTCCATGTCTCGCATCCAGGTCACACTGATGCAAGAGGTGGGTTCCCATGGTCTTGGGCAGCTCCCCCTCTATGGTTTTGCAAGGTACAGGCTCCCTCCCAGCTGCTTTCATGGGCTGGCCTTGAGTGTCTGGTTTTTCCAGGCACACAGTGCAAGCTATTGGTGGATCTACCACTCTGGGGTCTGGAGGACAGTGGCCCTCTTCTTACAGCTCCACTAGGTGGTGCCCCAGTAGGGACTACGTGTGGGAGCTCTAACCCCACACTTCCCTTCTGCCCTGCCCTAGCAGATGTTCTCCATGAAGACCCCACCCCTGCAGCAAACTTCTGCCTGGATATCCAGGCATTTCCATACATCCTCTGAAATCCAGGGAGAGGTTCCTAAACCCCAATTTTGACTTCTAGGCACTCACAGGCTCAATACTATGTGGAAGCTGCCAAGGCTTGGGGCTTGCACCCTCTGAAGTCATGGTCTGAGCTCTATATTGGCCCCTTTTAGCCATGGCTGGAGCAGCTGGGACACAGGGCATGAAGTCCCTAGGCTGCACACAGCATGGGGACTCTGGGCCTGGCCCATGAAACCATTTTTTCCTCCTAGGACTCCAGGCTTGTGATGGGAGGGGCTGCCATGAAGACCTCTGATGTACCCTGGAGACATTTTCCTCATTGTCTCTGGGCTTAACATTCAACTCCTTGTTACTTATGCAAATTTCTGCAGCCAGCCTGAGTTTCTCCTCAGAAAATGATTTTCTTTTCTATAGCTTTGTCAGGCTGCAAATTTTCTGAACTTTTATGCTCTGCTTCCCTTATGAAGCTGAATGCCTTTAACTGCATCCAAGTCACGTCTTGAATGCTTTGCTGCTTAGAAATTTCTTCTGCCAGATACTCTAAATAATCTCTCTCAAGTTCAATGCTCCATACATCTCTAGGGCAGGGGCAAAATGCTGCCAGTCTCTTTGCTAAAACATAACAAGGGTCACCTTTGCTCCAATTCCTAACAAGTTCCTCATTTCCATCTGAGACCACCTCCACCTGGAATTTATTGTCCATATCACTATCAGCATTTTGGGCTAAGCCATTCAGCAAGTCTCTAGGATGTTCCAAACTTTCCCACATTTTCCTGTCTTCTTCTGAGCCCTCCAAACTGTTCCAACCTCTGCCTATTACTCAGTTCCAAAGTCACTTCCACTTTTTCGGGTATCTTTTCAGCAGTACCCAACTCCTGGTACCAATTTACTGTATTAGTCTGTTTTCACACTGCTGATAAAGACATACCCCAGGCTGGGCAATTTACAAAAGAAAGAAGTTTAGTGGACTTCAGTTTCACATGGCTGGAGAAGCCTCATGATCATGGTGGAAGGCAAGGAGGAGCGAGTCACGTCTTACATGGATGGCAGCAAGCCAAGAGAGAGAAAGCTGAGCTTATGCAGGGAAACTCCCATTTTTAAAACCATCAGATCTCATAAGACTTATTCACTATCATGAGAACAGCATGGGAAAGACATACTCTCATAATACAATTATCTCACTGGGTTCCTCCCACAACATGTGGGAATTATGGGAGCTACAAGATAAGATTTGGGTGGGGACACAGAGCCAAACTATATCAAGGAGCTACGTGGTTTTAGACTGCAGCTAAGTAGTTTTATATTCCACAGCTCTATTTTGAGAAGAATGTGGCAGAAAGCCCCATACCTCATCAGTACCCAGGAAGTGAAGAGATAGGTTTTGAGATAGCCTCCCTGGGAAGCTAGAAAGGTGAAAGGCAGATGACCTCAGAGCAGCTCTTCACAAGCCTCACATACTCTGGCATTCCAAGAGGACCACAAGACGTTTACCCAAGACTCAGATAAGCTGCAGTTTAAGAATCTGCCCATGTGGCATGTGTGGATATGTGTGAAGTAGCAGGGTGCCAGGGCAGAGCTGTTACCCTGCAAGTAAGCATTCAATGAGTAAATTAATACATGAATAGCTAAAAGCCCTCCAATTGTATTGACCTGTGAGGAAAGAGAAGAGGAGATGTAAATTCATTTTTTGGATAAACAATATGGTTCAGAGCAAGGAGCATATGGTCTAGAATCAGACTGCTCTAGGTTGTAAATGCAGCTTGGCTACTTAGTGGCTGGATCAACTTAGGCAAATAGGTGCTGTAAAAGTAGTTGCTATAACCTTTATTAACTTCATATTTTATATTTTAATATGAAATTTTATATTTGCAAAGAGTCTTTGGAGCATTTGTCTTATTCTGTCCCCACTCCCCATTCCAATGCTGGAGACTTGATTGTCATTATACTTAATATATTATGGAGATAATAGAACCACCTCTTGGAGACTGGAGAAAAGAAAAGAAAAATTACTCCTATCCAACAATCTTAGTATTATTGCTAAGCCTTTTAATATAACTCCTTCTAGCCTCATCCCCCTCATATATAATAATAACGCCTAATGTTTCTAGAGGGCCTCACATGTCACATACATTAACTCAGTTAATCCTTACAATACCACTTTCAGCCAGATGCTATAATTATCCCCATTTTCAAGGTGAGAAAACAGAAGTGCGGAGAGGTTTAGTGGCTTGCCTAAGGTCACATACTTGTCAGAGCTAGAATTTCAATCCATGTAGTCAGCTCCCAGTACATGTTGTGCATTTAACCATTATCATAACCAACAAACCATTCTACATTCCAGCATAAAGTCAGAAACCCTACTTTTCCATACAGAAACATATTCATAAGCATTCATTTTAATGTCCATCAAACCACGATATCATGCATGGTTTCCTTAATCACTTCTCCTCTTTTGGGGCTTTTTTTTTTTTAATTTTTACTTCTATAAACAAAGTGAGATAAATATCTTTGTACACAAAGTCTTTTCTGTGGTTAAGATTATTCCCCAGAAGTGCAGATACCAATTCAAAGGCAGGAACATGTACTTGGCGTCAGATCCTATCACTTAGTGACTTTCCAACTGGCCCACTCTCTGTCAGCAACTTCATGACCCAGCCCTGGATGTTCTGATCCAGTAGGTGCTGAGGGGTTCTCAGGAAGCTCTATTTTTTACCAACTCTTCCAGTGATTCTGATGCTGACCAGTTTGGGGAATAGCTGACCTACTCAAGTGCCCTCCCTGCCCAAGCATATATTCTAGGGTTTTATATGCATTTGCTTTTTGTCATCACCTTCAGGAAAAAATCAATTGTAGTGTCTCCAATTATATAGATGTCATTACACACTCTAATTTGTTCAACTAGTTCCATAAATACATATGCAGTGCTGGTTTGGGTGCTGGTCACACAACAGTGTACAAGACAAAGCCCCCAAAATCTTGGCAGTCACATTAGGGTATGATTTGACGGATATTATACAAGAAAACAAGTAAAGAAGATGATTTCAGAGAGTGTTATATGCTTTGGAGTCACCAAAATGGAAAAATGTGACAGAGAGTAGTGTGGGGGCACGGGAGAGCTACTTTATACAGGATGGTCAGTGGAGGTGACATTGTGTGAAACGGACGTGCAGATCTGCCAGAAAGTGTTCCAGGCAGAAGAAACTGCAAACTTAAAATGTTTGAGCAACAGAAGAAAAAAAGGTCAGCATGGGTGGAGTGTAGCTAGTAAATGCAAGAGTGTAGAGAAATTTGGAGAAGGAGACAAGGTTCAGATGACATAAAGCGTGTGGCCTTTGTAAGGAGTGACTGATTACATTAGGGACACCAATGATGGGCCTTAAGATGGAGAATGGCCCAATATGCTGCA
This sequence comes from Macaca mulatta, assembly GCF_049350105.2. Taxonomy (NCBI): domain Eukaryota; kingdom Metazoa; phylum Chordata; class Mammalia; order Primates; family Cercopithecidae; genus Macaca; species Macaca mulatta. The sequence goes on along the minus strand of NC_133419.1, from coordinate 30,451,703 downwards.
TGTTTTTAAAAGTTCACTCCAATCTTCATGTCTAGAAGACGGGAAAGACAGGGCAGGGGAGCATTTGAAAAACTTAGGAAACTCTTGAATTCCAGCCAAGAGATGATAGTGGTTTATGGAAATGGGAATGCAGAAAAGTGAATCGATTCCAACTCTATCTAGAGGCAGAAGGATGGGGAGACTCTGCAGAAGAACTAATATCTCATATAGTTTGAGCCAAGAGCAGAAACTAAAGGTAATTCCTTTGATGAATGACTTGAACCTGAGGCTCTTACATGCTAGTCCTAGATGTCTTCTTGCCCAGCCATGTAACCTCGGACAAGACAGTTTATCACTCCTGGAAATGTCTAGTTCCAACATTTTCTCATCCATTGGTGAATATAATAGTCTCTACATCCCCTCCTTCTTTATTTCACAAATATTTCTTGAATGGCTACTAAGGACTATACTAGATCCTGATGAATCAGTCAGACACTAAACCTCCTCTGTACAGCTGACAGCTTGGGACAGGTGACTGATATTAAACCAATAATTGGGCAAATAATTATTTAAGTGACTATTGGGATTAGGACTGCCAGGGAGAACCACAGGAATAAAATCACAGGGGACCTCATCTTGACGGGGGGTTATGGGAAGGCTTCCCTGTAAAAGAGGCATTTTAGCAGCGGCACTTGGTGAGGGCACAATCTGTTTAAGACAAATCAAAAACCTGATAGACCGTTTCATGAGCTTTGGATCCACAAGCACCAGTGACTTTAAGTTAGAGTCAGTTGCTTGTGAAACTGAAGGCACTCTACCTCAGGCCTGCCACAGGGGGCCACGTGATTCTGGGTACATTCTCTCCTGAGGTTAGCTAGTTCTCTTTGACAAAGCCAGGCATTTTTCCTAGAATTGAATGTCACAGGAGGCACATTAGATGACCTGATGTCATGATACCCAGAGTGAGGGAGGCACTTGGCAACACATAAGGCAACTTGGCTTCTTTCTCTGCCTCCACCCCAGGGTTTTGGGACAGAATGCCAATTACTAAGTCTCCTAGGGCCGGATTTGGCCTATCCATTTGGAAAATAGGCACAGTCCCCAATTATCAATTCTGAGGATTATCTCAGGAATTAATCTCTTCCATACAAGATAGCAAACAGTGCTTGAAGTGTAGGTAACAATTGAACCTACATGAGAATCACCAAGCACTAATCACTCCAGCATTTCCATCTTCCCCCGTCCCCTCAACACCAATTTTCACACAAAGACACTGAAACAGGATCTCCTTTAGGCAAGAGTTTCCAGGATCTTGGGGCTGCTGTCTTATCTGCCTTAGCAGCTGGAGCCCAAGAGTGATTACAATTTTTTTTTTTTTTTTTTCCTCTTTGGAGGCTTCTAGACAAACTCTCACTGTGAGGGAGGTCACCCACGGCGAGATCCGAGATCCGGGTATAGCCTGCCTATAAACACTGTGGAAGGAGGAGAAACCCTTTCTCAGAAGCTGGAGGGCATAGAGGAGAACTGGGTTTTGTCTCCAGGACCCTTTCCCAGTGTACCAAGGACAGCCACAGCTCCCTAGAAGGGTGCCCTATTGGCCAACTGGTTTTCTAATCAGGAATGCTGAGATTATTTAAAAAAAAAAAAAAAAAAAAAAAAGGAAAGAAAGAAAGAAAAAGAAAAAGCAACTATCTTTATGGAATATTTCTATAATTCTGAGTCAGAGTCCATGGCCCCCACATACTCCTCCCTAGCAAGGCAGTATGGTGCAATGGTTAGGTGAATAGATTCTGCACCTTGGGTTCAGCTATATGTGAAGGCATATAGATGGGGGAGGCTGTAGAAGAACTAATGTCTCACATAGTTTGAGCCAAGAGCAGAAACTAGAGGTAATCCCCCTTGATGAATGACTTGAACCTAAGGGTCTTTGATGCTAGCTCTAGATGTCAAATTTTAAACCTGTGACTTCAGGCAAACCATGCTCTCAGCTCTACTTCCCACGTATTTATATTGAACCTAGGAAAACACACCTGTCATAGGCTTTGAATTTAAAAATTACTGAGCTGATGTAGGTAATGTGCATAGCACAGAGGGGGCTCAATCATCCATATCACAGCATTCATTACTAGATGTCCACAGGAATCTGTATTTGCTATGCTGCTACCAATTGAGAGCTGGTCTAGTCATCAGCTACTGAATACAAGTGGCCATGTGAGTAGTGGAAAGAGCTACAGATAGGAGGCAGATCTGCCATCAGTTCTTCCTGTGGCCATGGGCAAGTCACTCGGGTCTGAAAATCCAGGTTCTGAAAAAGAAAAGCGTTAAATAAAACAAACTCCAAGATCCTGATTAGCACTTAACCATTTTTCAGAAGGGCTCTCATTAGGCACTGGGAAGAAGGTAAAAGCCCCAAATTAGTGGGGTGCTTTTCGAGTGCTTCCTTTTCCTTTCTGGCATCTTCACCCCCACCCCACCCTTCCCATGATGCATTCTCAGCAGCTTCTGGTCGGAGATATCCTGCTGTCACTGGAATGCTGTCTACAGAATGTGAGTGCTGTGGCTGACCCTGGCGATCATCTTTTCTGGCTTTCTCTTCAGGGAGATAAGAAAACTGAGGTTCAAAGACATGAAAGATTCTACCTGCCATCACACAGTTAGAGGTCGCTGGGCTTAGACTAGGACCCACCTTCTCCTATTCCAAGTTTGCCATAGCCACTGCTTCTCCTCCTCCATCCAAGTAACTGTTAGGCGCACAAGGAAGGAACAACAATGCCTAGACTCCTAGTGTAAGGAAGGAGCCTTGCTTGGAACCAAACTTCCCAAGCAAAGGTAATTCCTCCTTGGGCCTCCAAAGAGGCCAAAATACAAGAATCAGGAGAACTGTCTTGCTTCCAGTCCCAGGGTACAGTGGCTGTGCGCTTTTGAGTAAACTACCTAATTCCTCGTGCCTTTTCCGTCACCTCAACCCCAGCTACTCTTAAAGCCTGACTTGTCGCTGACTAACCAAGCCATTATGCAGAAAGGCCCTCAGATGAGAAACCTTGTTTTAGTTATAAAGTCACCAAAGGTATTACTCAGCCCCTGACTCCCATTGAGGGAATCCGTTGGAAGTTTTAAGCTCAGTTTCTGGGTTTTGTGCTCAGCTTTGGAGTTTTCTCTTCCAGTGAGTGAACAAAGCCCATTTAGAAACCCAAACCTACCCACCAGTCCCTGGCATCTAGGCCCAACTCCTCTATCTGCACAGCCCAGAGAGGAAAGTGCCTGCTGCCTGATTCAATGGGCCCATTATGTATGGCTAATTCCACAGTAGAACACTGTGTCTTTGAGGACCTGGCAGCAACTGGTCGTACCTGTTTTAGAGTCAGTACATTGTGTTTGCTGGAGGGATGAAGGAGAGCAGCACACAGCACCATCTCATCATCGTAAATGCCATTTCAGGTTAATGATTACCATGTACAGTATTACTGTAGTCAAACTGCGCACACCAAGGGCCCTTCCCATGCAGCCTGGCAGGCAGCATATAAAGGAGGTCATTGTGTGTGCCGGATAAAGGAGTGAGAGGTGCCCTACAGGCGCCAAGTGTGGTCTCATTGCTCATATGCTCAGGAGGGCAGAGGTTCACCAGAGGGGCGATACTGTGCACATATTTTCTCACTTTATAAGGCAATCTATTTACATTCACATTGACACTGAGGTACTGTTACTGAAGCTGGAATTTGTGTCATTCAATAAAATACCCTATCAGCCTAACCTGACATTACAGAGCATCAACTAAATCCCACAAGAAACTTGCTTATCTCCAGCCAGAACTGGTTCTTTTGTAGCCAGAGACATCCTACTCCCGCTGGGGCGTTGTGTAGGCCTGCCTACAGGCCTACAGTCGGGGGGTGTTCCTAACCACCTGAATGACTGAAGTTGATGGCTATCAGGCCCCAGCCAACCTTTTCTGTCTGCCAGAAACAAAGCGAGAATGTTCCCCTCCTGAGGTCTCAATTTACAGGCTTTTCACGTTGATAATTAAGCAAGGTTTGCCACCTGCACTTCTATTTAGAGGTTCCTCCCGAGACAGTCTTGACATTGCCTTTAATCAGCCCAGCTGTGACTACACCTGTTTTTATTGCCACCTTCAGCCAGGGATTGCTCTAGGGCTACAAGGCTATGACCTTGGTCATGTTCCTGGGTCAGTGAAACCAGTTGCATGATTTGGCAGAACCACAGAGACCCTCTTCTCCAAACAAAACAAAACAAAACAAAACACCCTAATACTGGAAATTCCATCTTTAGTTTCACAATTGCTTTGTGTCAAGCGTTGTCCTCTGTTGCAATTCTCACTTAAAGTCCAAAAAACACTGGGATGGGTAGTAATATATGTCTCCAGCATTGAAATGCAAATACATTTATCTGATTGGGACAGGTGGCATGAAAATCTTGGGTGTTGGAGGTGAGCGAGCTGCACTGAAAATGGGAGAAGAAAAATAAGTTGAGTGCTAAGAAAGAATTGTGGCATCAAAGGCACAAGGAGAGTGTTTCCTGGTGGCCTGAGTTACCTCTTGTTTCCCCTTTCCTCTTAATAAATAAATAAGAATAGCAACAAAGACATAGCCTTTCATACACATAAAATCATAATGGCTGTAGTGGACTCTGTTGTTTGCCCACTAAGCAAACAGCATTCCCCGTTCTTTCGAGAAATTTTTCTTCCATACTTTAAGTGCATGCAGTTCAGGTGAAGCTGACTTTACCCCCAGGATCCAGGCATCATCTAGGCCTAGACCATCAAATCACTGCATCCCACAGTCCCACTGGCTGAAGTCATTGTTACATGAATAGCCATTTGGCCTGAGCTAAGTCAATGAAACTCAAATGTAGGGATTTTGTAGAAACTATTGTGGGGGGGTGGGGGGGAAGAGCTTTCTGTTAATGGTGCTAAGCTGGTGGAATGCAGGCTTAGACCACTGAATGGACTTTTTACCCTGGCATGTCAAGAGTCTGCCTGGAAGTGAAACCAATTCAGAGAAGCACGAACTAAAACTTTCAGAGAGCCATATTCCTAATGATATCATCTGAACACCTAGAACTGACTATACCTGACATTAACGTGAACTCAGACTTTCTAGTTACAGCCAAAAACTTCCTTTGCCCTTTCCCTTGTTTCTGATGCAACAGAAGTTCTTAATGTTATGATGACGTTACCATACAGTTCACAGTGGTGCTAGTCCCCAGCTGCTGGTAGTATTCTTCTCTACCTGATTCTGCTAGGTTCAGTGAACTTGGCTCAAACCTGGGCTCAGTGTACCTCTCAGTGACTTGGATAATAGTAGGATAGACAGTAGGGAGGAAAAGAGAATTACTGATATGGAAGAACTTTGCTCTTCTTGGAAGAAACACGTTGTAAAACTCCCAGGTCTTATGTCGACAAAAGCAGACTTCCTCCTGTGGCTTTGAAAGTACTCTGGGGCTTTGCCACTCAAAGTGAGGTCCCTGGACCAGCAGTAGGCATCACCTAGAACTTGATAATTTGTTAAAACTGCAGAACCTCAGCCTTATCCCAGACCTATGAATCAAACCTTCACAAGGTCTTCAGATGATTTATATAATATGAAAGGTAGGGAACCACAGTTCAAGAGATTGCAGGAGGTCAGGACCCCAGGTACACTTACGTTTGTTTTATATCCTGCGGTACCATGTATGATCTTGGTTAAAAGTAGGTTCTTTGCTTTCAAAAAATTTGAAAAACACTGATCTACTTCAATCTTCACATTTCACAGAGGGGTAAACTAAGGCTGAGAAAGGATAAATTACTTGTCTAGCAGCAGAATCAGTCCCTGAGTCAGGATGAAAAGCAGATGTTCTGAAAATCTTTGTCGCCTTGGGTTAGGCAAATATTTTTTAAAATATGGCAACAAAAGCATTATCCATCAAAGAAAAGAAATCGATAAATGACTACATCAACATTTAAAACATCAGCTTTTCAAAAGATACTGTTGGGAAAATAGAAAGATAAGACATGGATTGGTAGAAAGTATTTACCAAATATACATTTGATAAAGGATGTTTATCCTGTCTAAACCGAATAATAAGAAAACAACCCAATTAGAAATAAGGAAAAGGTTTAAATCGATACCTCACAAGAGAAGTTATATGGATGCCGAATAACTATATGAAAAGATGTTCGACATCTTTAGTTATTAAGAAAATGCAAATTAAAAACAAAATGAAATACCTGTGTATACCTAGCAGGTTGACAAAACCAAAAAGCAAATAATATGAAGTACAATGAGGATGCGAAGCACTTAAATTTTCACATACTGTTGATGGGAATGCAAAAATGGAACAACCACTTGGAAATGATTTGGTAGTTTCTTACCAATTTAAACCTGCTTATCATATGAACCAGGAAATCCCCTAAATATTTATGCAAGAGAAGTGAAAACTTACATTCGCACACAAAAAAGTTGATATGTGAACAGCTATAGATGCTTTAGTCACAGCAACCAAATCCTGGAAATAATACAAGTGTCCTTCAACTAGTGGGTAGATAAACTGTACATCCATACAGTGGAATACTGCTTAGCAATTTTAAAAAGGGATGAAAAAGAAAAAAAATGGATCAATCTCAAAAGCTTTGTGCTGAATGAAGGAGCTAGATTCAAAAGGCTGCACACAGTATGTGTGTGATTCCATTTATATAACGTTCTGGGAAAAGCAAAACTATAGGGGCAAAAATCTGATCAGTGGCTGCCAGGGGCAGGGTCCAGGGAGGTGACTGACTACAAAGATATTGTATTCATTTCCTAGGACCACCATCACAAAATACCCCAAACTGTGACTTAAACAACAGAAATGTATTGCCCAGAGTCCTGAAGCCAGGAAGTCTAAAGTCAAGATGTTGGCAGAGTTGGCTCCTTCTGAGAGCTGCAAGGGGAGGATCTGTCCAGGCTCCTATCCTTGACGTCTCTTCGAATTATCTCCAGCCATGAAGATGGCTGCCTCCATGTTCAATCCTGTTCCCCTTGTGTGTGTCTGTGTCCAAATGTCCCTTTTTGTAAGAGCATCAGTCATTTTGGGTTAGGGCTTACCTTGATGACCTCATTTGAACTTGATAATTACCTCTGTAAAAACCCTATTTCCAAACAAGGAGACATTCTGAGGTAGTAGAGGTTCAGACTTCAACATAGGAGTTTTGGGGGACGTAATTCTACCCATGACAGGAGCACAAGAGAACTTTTTGGAGCCAGAACCATACTACTCTATCTTAATTGTGATGATGGTCCCGTGTATGCGTGTATTTGTGAAAAGTCATGAAACTACACTTCTTAGTGTGAATTTAGGGTGAATTTTGCCACTCGTAACATGACTGATTTTTTAAAATAAAAAATAAAGCAGGTCCCCCAAATTTTTCCTCAAAAGATTATTACTCATTCTGATCTACTGCACTTTCCTGTCTATACTGTATGTTCTCAGCATTCATGAAGGTAAGAGATTGTTTTCCAGAACCCTGAAGTAGGTCACAGTTTCATCCAAAAAAGGCTGTTTTGCTGCTCTATGAATGTCTCTGCAAGCAACATTCCACCAAAGCATAAAGATTTCACGAGCTGCCTTTCTTGCGAGGCATGAAGTAAGACAAAGTGAGGAGCAGCTGGGAAAATCTGGTTCAGGACCTGCGAAGGTGAGCTGGAGCTGCTCTCCACCCACTGCAGGTAGAAGCTGCACACTCTGCCCACAAGCCTCTGTAGTGTCAGCCCCCAACCTGAGGCCATTCAGAGGTCACCTGCAGGAGAGGGAGACAAGCTATCAAATGACCTGCCAGCTATACTCAGATACACAGAAAAGAGCACAGCAGGTGACCTCATATTTTCACGGGAGGGGAATGTAAAGCAGAAGCTGGGGCGGGAGGGGATGTACTACATGTGGGTTAGACATAGACGTCTTCACAAGGCAGGAAAAGCATTGGAAGGGGCCAAAAATAACAACCCTTGGGGCTCCCCTGTCTCCCCATCCCTCGCAGCTTCTCCTGCCTGTGCATTCCCCTCTGTCTTTTTCCTCCCACCATCTGACATGGAGCCATTCCCCAGGGTTACTGACTATGTACCAGCTCAGGCCAAACAGAACCACCTGGCCAGCAATGGAAGCAGAAAGACAGACCAAGGTTTGTGACAGCTTACCTAAAGCTGGCCCTCCGCTTTCAGGAAAGGCATTCTCGTTGTAGACAGCTCCTTCTTGGTCAGTCTGCACAGGGGTGGGGTGGTTGAGACTGGGGACTGAATGGGGAGTCAGTTGGAAAGAAAGGGGCACACAGCTTATCTCCCTCAAGGGGCTGGATCGGAATTCCCCAGAAGTGGGTGAGCTGGGTTTGAAGGCACGTGGAGATACATGACTGCGCGCTAGGCCAGGCTGCTGTTGGCACTGGGCAGGCTGCCGGGAGGCCTCCGAGACACTTGACAGCACCACCTCCATTCTTTCCGGTTATCTGTCAGAAATGACATCACTGTTTTGTTAACCTTCTCAGCCTCCGCATGTTTGTGGATCCTCCATCTAGCTTCTATTCCATCTGGCGTTGCTGTTCTCTTTGTGTTTTTATTTCAGGTGCTTAAAACACACACACACACACACACACACACACACACAACTCCTCCCCCTAATTTAGTTTCCTAAACTGAAACAAAAAACCTTCCATATTCTAAGGCTTAGTTTTCTCCTCTGTGAAAGGGGTAAAAGATGGGTATTTCTTTTAGTTCTGTATTCAAAGAGTAGATTAGACTCAGAGGGTCTGAATTTCTAAGTTTTTTTTTTTTTCTCACACGCTTATAAAGACTACTGGTAACTACTGTGTGTCACACACAACACACACACTCACACGCATTCATTTCATCTCCACAATAACCCTGTGGGGTACTATTATTATCCCCTTGTGTGATATTCATTCCCTAGGGCTGCCATAACAAAGTACCACAAACTAGGTACAGTCACACATGAGGCAACCGAGACACAGACCTTAACAGGTGTCTCTCCCGTCACATAGCTGGTCCAAGGTGGCAGGCAGGCAGGGATGGATTCCAGGCTTCTTGACACCAGCATTAGTGCTCCTAACTACGCCACTCCGGTATTTCAAGGTCAGCTCGCATCTTTGCTGTGTGGTTGCTGGCGCATCATTTGGGCTCTCTGAGTTTAACTTTCCTCATTAGGCAGATGGAGACAGTCCCACGGTTCTTGTCAGAAGTAGCAAGGTGTTCTGTGTGAAAACTGCTGAGCCCACATAGATGTCCCCCACTCCACAAGAACGCTCCTTTTCATTCTCACTTGTTCTCTTCCCTTGCTTTTATGTTGGCTGCTATTTAGGAAATGATCGTGCTGCCTTTCCCTGGATATTCTAAATAACGAGAGCTAAACTTGCGGGGAACTCATTACACGCCAGGTATTGCGCCTAGCTCTTGGTATGCTTTACCTCGTCTGCCTTTTATTTAACCTCACAGGAACCCCAGGAGGCAGGTGCAACAATTATCCCCATTTTGCAGGTGAAGGTGAGGCGCCAAGAGGCTGGGTAACTTGCCCCAGATCACACTGCCAGTTAGCGGTGGAGCCAGTACTCAAAATGATGTCGCTGACCCATTCTATCACCTAACTGCTATTGCACCAAGAAAGGAACTAGGGTGAGGGCAGGGAGAAATTATGTGGCTCACGTTGGAGGCAGCTTGTAAGTTTCACTCATAAGCAATAGCAAGAATCTAAGTTAGGGGAACATTCACATTTTTAAAAAATCGGCCCTCTCATCTTTTTCTCATCATTCATACTATTGGTCAATAGTGGACTTCTTCACATATTCAGATATAAGAGAAGCCACTCTGACATGTAGTTCTAGAGGTACAAACCCAGATATGTAAAGATATGGAGAAGAAAATAAACTTCGATGGCTCATAGCTTATTGATCTAAGTCAAACACAAGATTGAAAAGACCCCTGCTGCTGTCATTTAGATATCAGGTCTTCACCTCCAAATCCCTGCTAAGCACTTTGCATTGTCCTGGGCAGAGAGAAAGTCCTTAATAAATTGTTTAGGGCTGGGTTTTTTTTCTAGCCTTTTTTTCCCATTCACCACCAAAAATTTGAGTTTCCCATGTTCCAGGAAGTGGGGAGGCAGTGACTGGGAATGGTCCATGACCAACAGCACGGTGGGACCATTTTGTTCACGGACCCATGGAACCAGGGAGCAATTTTGGGTATGGGGTCACAGAGCTGAGCGGGATGAGTCAAGGCCTATCTCAAGCAGGGCCCGCTCCAAAACGTGAGATAGATAAGTCTAGCATCAATGCCTGGCAGCCTTCCTTAGCAAGCATCTCTCCATCCCCCTGTTAACTTCTCACCTCCAGGCACTTCTTCACCAGCTACTCCTGTGAGACCTTCTTCACCATCAACAATTTGCTACTAAGATACGTAGCTGTGGATTTGCTTACATGGACTAGCTACCTGAGAGTGTTTGAATTTTAATAAAGGATTTTTGGAGACTCAGAATCATCAAATTACAGTCTCTCAGAGGGAAAGCATTGAGCCATCAGCTAATCCAGGGATTACAGATTCACAGGTCTCCAGGGGCAGGCAGGTAACTGTAGACATGTGAAACAGCCTCACAGCAAGGGGGGATGGCAAAAGATTGTGGCAGAATAGAGAACCATGCCACATCGGAGGGCCTTCAAAGTCCGGCTTCTAAAACCACTCTTCAGGAAAATAACAAACACAAACAGGAAGAAAAACAAGCAAAAAAAAAAAAAAAGAAAGAAAAAGAAAAAAGCTACCCCCTATGTGCAATGTGGTTTGGATCCTGGAACAGAAAAATAACAGTGAAACAACCAATGAAGTGTGAATAAAACCTATAGTTTAGATAATAGTAACTGTTCCAATGTTAATTTCTTAGTTTTGACAAATGCACCACACTTGTATAAGATACTAATATTAGACGAAGTCGAGTTAAAGGTATATGGGAACTTATTGTACTATTTTTGCAATTTTTAATAAATCAAAATTATTCCAAAATAATATGTTTATTTAAAAAAATAAAAACAACTACATAGCGGGTGAGATCTATGATAATAGCAGCTATCACTTAAACAGATGTGGTGCTTACTATTTCTAAGAGCTTTATATATATTAATCCATTTACTCCTCACAACAATTTTATCAGGTAAATAAAATTATTCTCCATTTGTGGGTAAGGAAACTTAAACACAGGCAGGTTAAATATTTGGCCCAGACTCACACAGCTAGTAAGTGGTAGAGCCAAGCTTGTAATCCAAATGCACAGTATTTTTTCCTATATCAGCCCAAGTGAGGGATGTAAAAACTTGTCTGTCAGGATCAGAGGCTCAGCTGGGTGATGACTTATACCTAAGGGGCAGAGCTGGAACTGCAGTGAGTCAAGTGAGACCCTCCCTCCTTGGCTATAAAATGTAAGGGGGCACTACCATCTCACACCTATTAAGATGGCTACTATTTTTTAAATTTAATTTTATTTTAAGTTTTTTTTTTTTTTTTTAATTCCCCAGCCCCTGCCAAAGAAAAGACTTGCTTTAATATGTTTTGGGGCAAACTGAGATCCAAAGAGGTTAACTTTTACTTACTGGAGGTCACGACTGTTTAGCAATATATATGCAGGACGTGCAGGTTTATTACGTAGGGAAAGGTGTGTCGTAGTGGTTTGCTGCACCTATCAACCCATCACCTAGGTATTAAGCCCCGCATGAATTAGCTGTATATCCTGATGCTCTCCTTCCCCTCTGTCACCCTAAGAGGCCCCAGTGTGTGTTGTTCCCCTCCCTGTATCCATGTGTTCTCATTGTTCAGCTCCCATTTATAAGTGAGAACATGTGGTGTTTTGTTTTCTGTTCCTGTGTTAGTTTGTTGAGGATAATGGCTTCCAGCTCCATCCATGTCCCTGCAAAGGACCTGATCTCATTCCTTTTCATGGCTGTATAGTATTTCATGGTGTATATGTACCACGTTTTCTTTATCCAGTCTATCATTGATGGGCATTTGGGCTGATGGGTACTATTTTTTAAAAAACAAAATAGAAGATAACAGCATTTGAGATGCATAGAAACTGGAACTCCTTCACAACTGTTGATAGGAATGTACAATGGTTCAGCCACTATGAAACACAGTATAGCTATTCCTCAAAAAATTAAGAATACACTAACCATATAATTTAGCAATTCCATATCTGTATATATACCAAAAAGAATTTAAAGTAAGATCTCAGATATTTTTACACCAATGTTCATGGTAGCATCATTCATAGGAATCAGAAGATGTAAGCAACTCAAGTGTTTCTTAGCACATAAATGGATAAATAAAATGTAAATACATATATGGAATATTTAAATGTACATACATACATAGCTACCATATATGTATACACATACATTCCATATATGGATATACATGTTATTTATCAATTTATTCAGCCTTTAAAAGGAAATTCTGACACATGCTACAACATGGATGAAGCTTGAAGATACTACGCTAAGTGAAACAAGCCCATCACAAAAAGACAAATACTGTATGATTTCACTTAAATAAGGCACCTAAAGTTATCAAATTCATAGAGACAGAAAGTAGAATGGTGGTTTCCGGGGACTTAAGAGGGGGGGAAATGGAGAGTTATTGTTTAATGGGCACAGAGTTTCAGTTTGGGAAGATAAAGAGTTCTAGAGATGGATGGTGGTGATGTGTGCACAACAGTGCGGACATACTTACTGCCAAAAGCTGTACTTTTGTGTTTTTTTCTTTTGAGACAGAGTCTTGCTCTTTTGCCCAGGCTGGATGCAATGGTGTGATCTCTGCTCACCACAACCTCCGCCTCTTGGGTTCAAGTGATTCTCCTGCCTCAGCCTCCCAAGTAGCTGGGATTACAGGCATCTGCCACCACGCCCAGCTAATTTTTTGTATTTCTAGTAGAGAAGGGGTTTCACCATGTTGGCCAGGCTGGTCTTGAACTCCTGACCTCGTGATCTACCCGCCTTGGCCTCCCAAAGTGCTGGGATTACAGGCATGAGCCACCACGCCTAGCCCAAGAACTGTACATTTAAAAGTGATTAGGATGGCAAATTTTATATTAGGAATATTTTACAACAATTTAAAATAAAATAATTTAAGGTGCACTGAAAAGCTCAGTCATCAAGATAAATAATATTTTAATGCAATATCTTATGAGATCAAAACTAATGCACCAGCCTGGGCAATAAAATGAGACCCTGTCCCTACAAAAAATAGAAAAAAAAAAATAGCTGAGTGCAGTGGCATGCTCCTGTAGTCCCAGCTGCTGAAGAGGCTAAGGCAGGAGTATCACTTGAGCCCAGGAGTTTGAGGCTATGATAAGCTATGATTGCACCACTGTGCTGAAGCCTAGGCAACAGAGTGAGACCCCATGTCAAACAAGAAAAACAGCAACAAAACAAATGCAAAACATATCATGAGGACAAAAATACCAAAATTTTTAATAAAGGCAAGTGTAGGGACAGTGTCCTTTCAAACTATATTGGACTTGAGACAAGAGGAAAAATCAGCAACATTGATCCTGAAGAACACAGCCCTTCCCATGTGCTTCAAGAGCATGTGGGAAATTTAGCAGTGGATGGGGCTTGGGGTGTACAATAAAAAAACTCCCTAGATGATTCTGTTATTCAGTATTCCCTACTTCCTGCCAAAGAAAAGACTTACTTTAACATGTTTTGGAGCAAACCGAGATCCAAAGAGGGTAACAGTTACTGGAAGTTACCACCGTTTGGCAAAGAATTCATGATGGAATGTCAGGGAGCTCAATGGCCAGCGGGGAGACCCTATTGTCCCATTCCAGGACAATTCTGCCTTAGGGACCCTGTGACTCAGGCTGTGAGGTGCTCATTAGGACAGCAAGCCTACACAACACCTGCCAGATCTTTTGCACATTTTACCCAACTTCCAGTTCCAGGCTGATTCTAAAATGTATTTCAGGCCAGGCACAGTGGCTCACACTTGCAATCCCAGCACTTTCGGAGGTTGAAATAGGAGGATCGCTTGAGCCCAGGAGTTTGAGACCAGTCCTAGCAACATAGCAAGACCCCATCTCTAAAGAAAATTTAAAAATTAGCCAGGCAAGTGGTGCACACTTGTAGTCCTAGCTACTACGCAGGCTGAGATGGGAGGATTGCTTGAGTCTGAAAGGTCAAGGCTGCAGTGAGCTGTGGTCCCACTACTGCACTTCAGCCTGGGCAACAGAATGAGACCCTGTCTCAAAAAATAAAATGTGTTTCAGACCTAATCACTCAACACCCTGCTGCCCTTAGCCCACTCACTTGGGATGTTTCAGATGGAAGGCAGCAGCGGGACAAGTCTCTGCAGCAACACCGGGTTTAGGTCCTGCCATTAACAATGCAAATTCAGGGGAGTGTCAGCTGATTTATTCAACAGCACCTTTGGCATGTCCTTGCACCCCACTCAGGTTCATCTATCATCCCCTGTCAGCCCTGGGAGTGGGCTGGATGGGCTACATGTGCTAACTAAGTTCCACTAATATTATCTCAGGGTTCTGGATTTATGGAGGCTTATTTCTTAATTTTTGGATTCCAACGATTAGAGTTATGAGATCCTGTCATAGTCCTGTAGGTTCCCACCCTCTTTCCAAATGTTTCTGTTTTCTTTACCAAGGAGCAGACAATTCATTTCCTTCTTTCTCAGCCTGCAGGGTCTGGCCCTGTCTGCCTCTCAGAGTGCACTGCCAGTCCCTACTCTGGCCCTCTCCAGCCTCCAGTAGTGCAGCTGACCCCGTGACCTTTGCAATGCTTCTCCTTTCTCCTTGTACACCTCTCCCCTTCCCACCCTTCTCCATTTCCCAGCCTTTTCTCCCAGTTCAGTGAGTCTCCACTGGGGGTGATGTTGCCCTGCAGGGACATCTGGCAATGTCTGCAGGCATTTTGACTGTCACAACTGGGGCTTGTGGGTGGTGCTACTGGCATCTAGTGGGTGGAGGTCAAGGCTGCTACTCAAGATTCTACAATGCACATGACAGCCTCCCCTGCCTTCAAAGAATGATCCAGCCCAAAGCATTAATTAGGGGTGAGGTTGAGAAATCCTGCTCCAGCTAAGCAAATCCACCAGCTGAAACTCAAGGATCACTTTCTCTCCGGGGGAAGCTGGCTCAGAGGGCATTCTCCTGCCATCCTCACCCCAACACCACCACCATCACCACCCAAATGCACACCAGACTATGCCATTTTCAGGGCATACCCCTTCTTCCCTTTAGGGTACTTATCTTAGTTTGTCCCCCATTGTATTTCTGTGCTCTGTGTGATGAGTAGCTACCCCCACATTCAAAGCTGCACAAGATTGGGGACTCCTGCCGATCCTGTATCTGTGTCTGTGATAAAGTGTCTGTGTCTGTGATCAGCATTGGATCCCCAGAGCAGAGCAGGTTGCTTGATGCACAGTAGGTTCTCAACAAACAATTGAAACAATCGATGAATCTTCCTTCTATGTCCTCTTTGGAGGGCCCACCAGATTCAGGGCAACCTCTATGACCTGCTGGACTGAAATAGTGGGGAAAGGGTCAGCCTGTGTGTACCACTGGAAGCTGAGAGTGAGGGGTGAACACATCTGGATAAACTTCCTCTCCCCTCTGTCAGCAAATATTTATTGAGGCACTTATTTTATGCCAGGAACTGTTGGATATTAATTGCACAGTCATGCACAAGATGGACATAAGTCTTGACCTCATTGAGCTTCGATCTTTTGGAAAGACAGTCATCAAATGAGTGATGAATGCTTCAAAGGGAAAGGAAATGGGGCTGTGGACACCCATGCTTGGAGAATGTAAACTTGTCTAGGTGGGAAGGATAAAAGGGCTCTCTTTTCTTCTTCCTCTTTTGTGTGGTCCTCCTCTTTGACCTCTACCTCCCACCTCAGGGCTGGGATTAATGTGACCTATGTTCAAAATTATCTTTGGGAATCAGCTCCAAAGCAGGTAGGCACAACCCAAAGGTGTACAAGACAACTACTGGGATATAAATACAAAATATTAGATCTTGTTATATTTATTTTAATGTCATCCTTGTTTGAATTTTTATTTGGGAGTGTTTTATAATCTCCAAATTGGGTCGGTAGAAGCAGACTCTGAAACATAGAGTTGCACGCAGGTTTGTTGGGGAGTAGTCCCAGTTGGTACGCTTGGGACTGTATCAACTTTCCACTCTATGGAAGTGAGGAGGGCAGGACTGGGCATAGGGGAAAGCTGACCTAAAATGCACATGCAACAGAGGTCTCAACCAACCCTACAGGGAGCTCCGGGGCTGTGATAGCCCTTGAGAATGGTCTTGCATTGAGGCAATGGAGTGGGGTCTTTTTATCTCCATCAGACAGTCACTGGCTAGAAGCCACCATCTGGGAGGACATGGCCTTGGGTGAGCTGTTTGTTATAGCCAAGGGCAGTTTCCAATCAGGAATGTAGTTGTGAGGCTTTGGCAACAAATATTTCCAGCTGTTGGGAGGTGGTGGCATTAACTCTAAAGGGAGGGTCTAGACAGAGCACCACAGTGTCCACCACAAGAGTCTGTTTCTACAGCAATACATGTGAATTTCACACGTGTGCACACGCACGTGCAGGCACACACACACACTTCAAAAATTGTGTGTGTGTGCCCCAAAATGTTATGCTGGCAGGGGCATGCCATATAGATAATTTGGTGACCACCAATTTAGAGTATGTGTACCCAATTGATAAAAGGACTTCTTTTTATCAGTCTGCCCCCACTGTCCCATTATCATTATGGGCATCATTTCAAAAACGTTTCTCCCAAGCTGTTATAATAAATAATGCATTTATTCCCTCATTTTGAAAATAATAAAAGACAAAACAACTGTGGGTGATATAAAACAAGACAGAGAACAACCAAAACTAATTTGATCTGGAATTCTGATATGATTGTATTTTTGTTAGTGCAGTGGTTAGGAGTCTGGGTTTAAAACCTGGTGATCTGGGTTTAGATACCAGTTCTACTACGTACTATGTGAACTTGAGCAAGCTAGTTAATATGCCTCCTGCCTGTTTCTTCATCTATAAAACAAGGATTATAAAGCACCTATTTCATGGGATTATAATGAGGATTAAATGAATTAATACATTAAAGTGCTTAGGACAATGACTGAGACAGAGTAAGCACTCAATAGTTGTTTCTCAACATCATTAGTCTACATGGCTTTCTTCCAGAAAAATGGAGGTTTGGGGCTCTTGAAACTATTATGGAGCTCTTTGTATCAGTTAAGAATAGGCTTGCCTGTGAGTGACAGAAAATTCAAAGCAAGAGGTAGAAGTTTATTTCCCTTTCATGGTAGGTTTTGCCAGCTGAGATGACAACCCTACAGTCTTGAAATACCATGAATCCGTCTAACTCTTAATGATCCTACCTCACAGTTCTATATAGCTGCTCCAGCCCCTGACATCACATCTGCATTCCAAGCCAGCTGGAAGGAGGAAGGCATGCTTCCTACCTTTAAGAACATTTCCTGGAAGTTGCACACCTGTTTCTGCATTCATCTTATGGACCAGAACTTAATCTTACAGCCAAGCTTAGCTGTAACTGAGTTTGGAAAACACAGTCTTTGTTCTGGGCAGCCACACATTTAGCTGAAATATGACAGCAGCCTATAGCTCAGAAAGAAGGACAGAGGAGGTATCAGAGAACAGTTAGCAGTCTCTGCCAAATGTCTTGACTTTGCTTTTAACATCAGAAGCGCAGGAAGGCACAGCCCATTACTGACGATGCTTCACTGATAACTAACATTGAATCCATAACATCTGATCAATTCTTTCCTTTGGTCTGGAGCTGAATTCAGTGATCCCTTGGAGCTCACCTTTGGCACGGCACCTGGAACAGATTCTAACTAAACCGCCAGTTGAAGGACTTCTCCTCACTTGCTCCCTCAAGGGACCTCTTTCTTCTGCAGGGACTTTCTAATCACACAACCCCTACAGGCCCCTGAATCCTCTAAATTCTTCTACTTGTTCTCCCTCACCTGACCATTTCCCTTCTTTGGCCTTTAAGCTGGTTTCAGCCATTCCTTTTCATCCAGTTTTCAGTGTTGTGGTCATTTTTCCTGTTTCAAGATGGAGAGGCCTTAGAATGGCTGTGTTTCAGGAGAGGAGGGAACAGACAGATGGCTGTGTTTCAGGAGAGGAGGGAACAGACAGACGTGTTCACGGCATAGGGGTCATCTCCTATATCCTGTTATGCAAGGCCATCTCAGTGTCTTGCCGCTTTGAGGTTCTTTTTACCAAAAGCTGCCTCTCTAGCCCAGCTGAGTGTGATGCCAGCCCCAGAAGGAGGTAGTTGTGTAGGGGTGGGTTGTGTCCTAGGACAGATTCCCCACTTCCCCTTCATGGACCGGTAAGGACTCCTCCTGGGAGCAGAGCACACGATGCCAGCGAGGCCCAGGTTACTCATGCAGCCCCTAGAGGGCAGTAGACTTTATTCCTCATCAAGGCCAGGCAATTAATTGCCTAGCCCTGCCAACACTCGCCTGATCTTTTACAACTTATCACTAAAGGGAATGGCAACTAAGAGTTACTGGGCATCCACTATGTGCCAGGAACTGTGTCAGGGATTAAACTGGTTCATCAAATCCTAACAACAGCCCTGCAAGGTGGGGGAGTTTAGCCCATTTTACAAATGAGGAAACCAAAGACCAGAGAAGTTGGGTAACTTACCCAAGGCTATAGATCTAGAAAGGGGTAGGACCAGGGCTGGAACTCAGGTCTGATGCCCAGACTATGTTCTTTATCCTATGTGAGTTGTCTCTCATTAAATGCCTGTGATTAGTCAGTGGTATGGAGAGTGGGGTATGGAGAATCAACACAATGATTGCAACGAATATTTACTAAGCTTCTACTAAGTGTCAGGTACCAGGGATACAAAGACGGATAAGACATGGTCCTCAAGAAATGTCAGTTTAGCCAGGAATACAGTCATGGACATGGATTACTTCAGGTCAGTGTATTAAAGGCAAAGATCTTATACTCAGCAGTATAATCCATACTTGGGTAGGAATTTAAGAGAGGGAACAGGAGGAATCACAGGAAGCTTCCTGGAAAGGACCATCTCTGAGCTGAGTCTTAAAGAGTGAATTTGAGTAGACAGGTAAAGAATGTAAAAGGCATTTCAGGCAGAGGACACAAAACATGCAAAGGTCAGGAGGTAGGGCCAGTGTAACATACTAGCCATAAACTCTGTATGTATAAGCTCTAGTGTAGCATTTGAGTATACACCTAGTAAGCATTTTTCACCAAATAAATGCATTCTTTTCCTGCAATGGGTAGAAACACACACACACACGCACACACACACACACACACACCCCAAAAACCTTTCTGGTCACTCCGTTAATTTGTCAGTCGCATTCTTCTTGTCTTTTCTCCTGCCTCAACCTGGCTCCCACTTCTGCCTCCTCCCCTGTTCTCAGATTCTCTATGTAGAATGTTCTCTTTTTCACCAGCAGACTTTTTTTGCCATAGTCCTG
This sequence comes from Macaca mulatta, assembly GCF_049350105.2. NCBI lineage: Eukaryota > Metazoa > Chordata > Mammalia > Primates > Cercopithecidae > Macaca > Macaca mulatta. Next base: position 30,432,192 of record NC_133419.1, on the reverse strand, counting down.
AAACTCTATTTTGCTTGCATTCATTGGAAGCCAAATGAATGTTACACTTCTTGGAGTTCTGCTGAGATGTTGGGGGACCGAAAGCCAGCATCTTGAGTGAGTGAGGTCTTCATAGAGCCTTCAGGTTTAAGGAAGACTGAGCCCATCTGCTTCCTCCATCTTTCCCAAACCTGATTCCCAAGCAGCACTGGTGTCAGCACAGCCTATTGAGGAGCTTTGCCTCCCATTGGCTCCCAGATTTTAGTTGCCAGGGCACCTGAAGGAGAAGAAGGGTGTTGGTCCTCAATTCCCTCCAGCCTCATGTTGCTGTGGTCTTTATCCAGGCCTCCGTGCTGGGTCCCAGCCTCTTGATTTCCCTTTCTCCACTTACTCCAGGCCTGCCTCCCCCATCCCCAGAAACAGTGTAACCTATACTTAGAAAATTAAGTTTTACAGGTTTCAGTCAGGGGCAGGAATTTCTAAGGGTGGGATTTTAATATCAGCGTTCTAGTTGTTCTCCCAGCATTTCTTGGATTGGGGGCCTCCCCTAGCACCCCTGAAATAATACAAGCCTGTTAAGGCAGTGGAGCTATATAGACTTGGGTAAATAACTCTATCCTCACACAAACCTGAGTTCAAATATGGGCTCTGCTGCTTCCTGGCTCGGGGACTTCAGCCAAGGAGCTGAAACTCTCTGAGCCTCTGTATTCTTGTCTATAAAGCAGGGATAATAGCACCATGATGTAAAGCGCTTGGAGTGGATACTATTATTATAACACCCCTTGCTCGTTTGTAGGCACTGCTTGTTTGTTTGTTTGTTTGTTTGTTTATTGAGACCGAGTCTTGCTCTGTCGCCCAGGCTGGAGTGCAGTGGCGCAATCGCGCAATCTCGGTTCACTGCAAGCTCCGCCTCCCGGGTTCACGCCATTCTCCTGCCTCAGCCTCCCGAATGGCTGGGATTACAGGCGCCCGCCACCTCACCCGGCTAATTTTTTGTGTTTTTTAGGAGACGGAGTTTCACCGTGTTAGCCGGGATGGTCTCCGTCTCCTGACCTTGTGATCTGCCCACCTCGGTCTCCCAAAGTGCTGGGATTACAGGCGTGAGCCACCGCGCCCGGCCACATTGATTCATCTGACACAATTTTGTTAAGAGCAAAGTCTTTTAATAATTTAAAGCATATCACAGAGTAATCAAATTTCCTCCTTAAAATAAAATTTTAAAATGTTCAACCATTTCTATTCTCTTTGGAAGTAACACCTTAATACATTGTACATGCACAGCAGAGAGTAAGCTTCATTTCAATACATCTGCCTACTCTACTTCAATTTAAGGCAATATGTTATGGGATGAATTGCTTTGGCTGGAAAGTTTCACCCAGTAACCTCCTTTCCTCGAACAAATTATAGTTCGTCTCCTCTGGGTCAATTTTAGTTAAGTGCTACAACCGCTAATGATTTCCAGAGAGAGCTATTGTAATTACTTTAAATCATATTGTTTTTGCCATGGTTGTACATACTAATTTCCTGTAGTCCCCAGACACACATCTGAAATTCATAACTACATGGATTTTTTTCCATCTTTTTCTATTTATCAATTAAAACTAGTTTACAAAGGGGACAAGCACAAGTTATTATTAAGAGGGAAACCACTGCATTTTAAAGAATCACTATTATTTAAGTCAGTAGCATTTTTCCAGGGCCAGCAATGCAGCCTCCTCTCTATTGTAATGTAGCTGTTGTGTTCCCCCTCTCATTAAACTTCAGCTAAGGAGAGGCATGGCTTTATTGTTAAGGCACCTAGTTCAACGTTTTCTTCTACGTGGTAGGAATTGTCACATCAAAATATAAAGAAAAGAAAACACCCTCAGTTGTAACAAAATCTGTTTTCTTGGAAACAGTTTTTACAATTTTGCAAACAGATGACTTTGTTGCTTTATAAAACAACTTTCCAATACAAAAGCTATTAGCCCAAACAAACCAATGTTTCTACTGCTAAAATGGTTACAATTAAAAATGAGCAAAAATCCAGCACAAGTCCTGATATTCTGAGGCTCTGAGACAATTCAAGGGAATGTCCAACAATGACAATAAAAATCAAGACATCTTGGACAGTGGAGTGAAGCAGAGATGATGTACCATGAAGTGATGAGGCCATCATAAGTCGATGTCTCCACAAACATGTCTGAGGCAGGAGAGCTCAGTGATATATATACTCCCTTGGTTCTCTCCTCTTATTCCCTTACTTGGACTCATAAACCTCTTTAAGACATCATCTACCTCCTCTAGAAGTAACTGAGACTTTGGGAGATAAGTGGGGCATAAGTTCAGAGATAGTGGCTTCAAGCAAATATCCCAGGCAGGAGTCAGGGGGACCCCCTCAATCTTGCTGGTGATCTCTGCAGTGACCACCACAAAGTCCTGCTTTGCCATCAAATTTAGGCAATGGGGGAGCTCCAGACTGACTGGCCCAAGCCAGAGCCTAGGTTGGGGCAGTGGCTATGCAGGGTGGAATCCTTGGGAGATACCCTCAAGAGCTGAGCCCATTTGACAAATATTGACTGGCTACTGTGTGTCAGATGCTTTACAGACCCTAAGTGTGACCAAAGATTATCTGGAGGTCCCTGGAACTCTTTCAAGGGGTCCACACAGTCAGAATTCTTTTCATGACAGCAAGCCACTATCTGTTTTGTTCACTCTTATTCTGTCATGAGTATACAGTGAAGTCTTCTAGAAGCTATGTGATATGTGATGACATCATTGGTCTAACAGCATGTGTGCTTGTGCATTCCTGTTTTAAATTTCCTTATTTTAATTTTGAATACAGTAAATATTGGTAGATACAACTCACACCAACAAAAATGCTTTGAGATCCTCAGTAATTTTCAAGAGCATAAAGGGATCCTAAGAGCAAGATGTCTGAGAACAGACCAAACAGACATTGGTTTAATGCTATGGTTTGGTTATAGTTTGTTTCCACCAAATCTCTTGTGGCAGTATTGGGAAACGGAGCCTAGTGGGAGATGTTTAGGTCATAGGGGATGACCCCTCATGAATAGATTAATGTCCTCTCTTGGGGGTAAGTGAGTTCTCACGCTATTAGTTCCCAGGACGACTGGTTGTTATAAAGAGCCTGGCACCTCTCACTTCTCTCTCTCTTGCTTCTTCTCTCACCAGGTGATCTCTGAACAGGCTGGCTCCTCTTCACCTTCCACTATGAATGGAAGCATCCTCTGGCCTTCACCAGATGCAGATACGCAATCTTGAATTTTTCAACCGTCAGAATCATGACCGAACAAACCCTTTTTCTTTATTAATTACCCAGCCTCAGGCATTCCTTTATAGCAACACAAAACAGACTAAGATATTTAGTGTACAGTAAATTTTGTTTTCCAGTCAATCTTTGGCATATGACTATGTTTAATCATAAAAATTTGAGATCATATTGTAGGTATACTTTGTATTTGTATAAACAACTGTGATAACATTTCTATGAGCCAGACACTGCTCCAAGTACTTTCTCATAGCAACCCCTTGAGATAGAAATTATTGTAATCTCCGTTTTAAAAAATTAATTAATGTTAATTGCCTTGTTCAGGGTTACACAACTAGGGAAAGACGGAGTTGGAATTTAAGCCAAGGCCACTTCAAGGCATAGTATTTCAACATCCGGACCGCATGTTCCAGAATTTATGTACTCATTTTATAATTTTTGAGCATTTAAGTTTTTAATTTTTCACCAATGTAAAATAACACTATCTGAATGTCCTTGAATATACAGCTTTGTTGGGATCATAGATTATTTCTTTGTAATCAGTTCTTAGGAATGAAATTATTGGGTTGAGGACATATCAATTATTTTCTGAATTTTGAGACACATCACCAAATGATCTTCCAAAATGTATACTCTCATGCATACTTCCACCCCAAATGCTTGATTCTTGTGTAATTAATCCTCAGAGGTATTTTTACAAACATGAAGAAAATAGAAAAATATCTCCTATGCATTTTGAAAATCTCTAGGGAAGTCAAATACCATTTAAAAAATACTTTTCAAACATTTACATTTCTCTTAGTGTAAATTGTTTATTCCTTTTTATGATTTTTTTATTTGACGAGAATGATCTGATTTGTATGCACACATTCATGAGCTTATGCCTAAAAGTGAGTTTTGCCCACATCAGATTGATCAGTTAGACACTTAATCTAATGATAGTAACATCTGATAAAAGTATGTGGAACTCTTTTATGGGACTTACATGCAAAGTAGTTTATAAACCACATAAGAAAAGAGGAAAGTCTTTGTATAAAGCTTTGTTATCACCTTTAAAAAATGTTATTTGTATTTAAGAAAAACACACAACAGTGCTATATTGCTCATTAATCTTATTTGCCAGGTTGGATCCAAATAACTTTTTGGCTGTCTGCTAGTATCGAGTCTACTCTTAAGGGACTAGGAGTTATCATTACAGAATTTATCTGTAGTGGACACTGTGGCTGTCCTGGCTTGTTCACTCATCCCCCAGGGGCCATGAGTAAAGGCTACTAATGACCTACAGCTGTCCTTCTTCATAGACTTCTCTGCTGAACAAGGGTGCCTGCCCACCAGGTTCTTATCCCCGGACAGCAGCCAGTAGCCAATGACTGACACAGGGATACAAAAGGCTGACATCTTTCCCTCAAGGATGCCCAACTATGTGCTGCAATTTGTGCTCCAGAGCTTTCTACTGGACCAGACTGATGCGGGTCTTCAGCTGAGACCACATCCTTACTTAGCTTTTCTTCCCTTGCTCTATTCTGCTTCCTTTACTTCCAATGTGTTGAGAACACTTTTCCAGTAAATTTTACGAGAATCTCCACCTCAAACTCTGCTTTTAGGGAAACCTACCTAAGAGTTGGTGTCAATAGTGGTCATAGGAAATGGACTCTAAGGTATGGGATCCTGGGGGTGGATCACTCTGGCTGGATGACAATGAGGACCCCTCCTGGCTGTAGATAGAGTATTGATACTCTCTGGTATGCTGTACCTTGGCTAAGAACTTCACTGTGGTAATCTGAGGAAGGATGCAGGTAGAACGGAATGTACTGCTTAGTACAATGTCTCTGGCATTTGAGAGGTATGGATCAAATAGAAAATTTAGAACTGTGGAACTGGGAGACTGGTGTTAAGTGCCATTGATTCATTGAAAAGAGAAAATGCAAAGCTAAAATGTATTAATCAGCAATTTTAAACAGAGAGCCCCTTCGATGGCACTTAGAGACACTCATCTCCTACAGCCAGACAGTGGACAGAGCTGAAGGGTAAGCAGATTGCTTTTCTAATGGTAAGGAAAGCAGAACTTCAAAACAGGTTGAATTCTTAGCTTAGGCAAATATCTTATACGAATGTCAAGAACCTGATAGGAAAAGAGTGGGGCCCTAAGACAGGATACAGATATTGGGGTGGTACACTTGAGAACCTTAGAACCCCCAGATTTCAGATTTCTCTGAACCTTCTTGGCATGCATAAATGGCCCACGCCCCCTGTTGGAAGATAGAGCCCCCCTCCATTTTCTAGATAATACTGAGACCTCAAATAAGGCAGATGCTTTATAAAGTCTTATCTTCTTAGGATCAGTCATCACATTCTCTTCTGGACACAAAACTTTTTAAATTAGGGTCAAATCTCACCAAGTACTAGAGAGGTACCAGGGCTGCAAGGGGAGGAGAGAAATTATATTCCAAAGGAGGTGCAGAAACGGGTTCATGTATACCAGCAGGAACTGGATGAGTATGCCTAGAAGTGGATCACGAGGATTCTGGATGAGGGTGGGAAGATAAGGGAACGTTTGTCAAGGTAGGGTTAAGGGCCTCAGGAAATATGCCTAATATACTGATGGGGTGGGTGTTAGTAGCTTAGAAAAAGTGATTGGTTGCAATAAATGAGATACAGATGCTAGATTGCCTGGAAGACCGAGAAGGAAGGGATTAAAGGTCTCAGAGAACTGAGCATACTAGAATGGGTCAACTATATAATACTGGAAAACTCACCAGCTATGTTCCACTATTTACCAGGGTGAAAAGGAATGCACTGGGAGTGGCTGAGAGTGGATACCAGGACTACTGAGAAGTGCTATAGAGGCTTTATCTTTAGGCTGGGGCTGACAGTAGAAGATGCTATTCCAGAACCAGGCTCCCTGAAGTCAATGAGAATAATTGGGCCTTGGCATAGCAGAGGCCAGGTGGGAACCCTTAACCATCAGAAGTAAGGTGGATATAATTACTGTAACAGGCAGCAATATTGAAATGACATCCAAGGAGGCCTGACCTACAGGTATCAATGGAAGTGGTTAATGGGTCATATTGTTCCTAGGGGCAAGGTAGATTGTAGCTAATAATATTCACTTAAAGTATAAAATCAAATGAGATTAAGAGTAGACGAACAGAAGGCTGAGGTCAGCTATCCCAATAGAAAACAGGATCTCTTGCCCAGTTTCTAGACCTAAGTCAGTTCTCAGATCCAAAACCCACTGACTGCAGAAAGGTTGGGTCCCCATGATATGGTTCAGCTGTGTCACCATCCAAATCTCATCTTGAATTTGTAGCGCCCATAATTCCCACGTGTTGTGGGAGGCACCCAGTGGGAGATAATTGAATAATGGGCGCGGTTTCTTCCATTCTGTTCTCGTGGTAGTGAGTAAGTCTCATGAGATCTGATGGTTTTATAAGGGGAAACCCCTTTCACTTGGCTCTCACTTCTCTCTTGCCTGCCGCCACATAAGATGTGCCTTTGCTCCTCTTTTGCCTTCTGCCGTGGTTGTGAGGTCTCCCGAGCTACGTGGAAATGTGAGTCCATTAAACCCCTTTTTCTTTATAAATTACCTAGTCTGGGGCATGTCCTTATTAGCAGTGAGAATGGACTAATACAGTTTCCATGTGAAAAGACAGTGCAGCATCATAACAAGTATATACCAGAGTGATTCAGCAGGTCCTTCCCCAAAGGGACCCATGGCTATACACTAAGGAAAAGGAATACCCAGTTCTTTCAGATCCTGTAAGAACAGGTCAGAGATGATCCTGATACATGAGAACCCGAAGTGCTTTCATGACCACTTTTATGCAAGTCAGGTAACAAGTGGAATTCTGACCCAGGTTTGTCTCACAGTTGATAAACTGAGGCCATGGATCCACCCAGTGATCATGACCCCAGCTCCCGAATGTGTAAGTGAAATGAACATTCTTAGCAGTTGGTAGAACACTAACATTGGTTCTTTGACCTGTAAAGTAAAAGCAATTTTAATACAAAAGGCCATGTGAAAATCCCCAAAACTTCACCCTTTGGCCAAGATAGGATATGAAACTGCTCGGCATCCTAGAGGGGATGGCATATTGGTGCTACTCTTGAAGACATAAAGGACGTAGGAGTGGTGGGTCCCGCAATATCCTCATTTAATATATCAGTCTGGTCCCTAAAAAAACTGGATCATAGGGGAAAATAATGTACTGCTACAAACATGACCAAGTAATTCCCCCAACTGTAGCTGTTTTTCACTAGAGCAGATTAACATATCCTCCTATCCATAATATTAAGCTATTACCTGGCAAATATTTTAAATGCCCATCAGAAATAAGGATCAGAAGCAGTTGAAGTCATATGCAATGAACAACAATGTACATTCAGAGTTTTGCTTCAGGGCTATGTTTGTTTCCTGCCTTCTCTATCACAAAATAGTCCAAAGAGACCTAGACCATCGGATGATTATGCAGAACTTTACATTGGCCCACTATATTTGATGTCATCATGTTAACCAAGCCAGATGAGAAGTGGCAAATTATCTGAATGCCTTGGCAGGATACATATGCTTCAAGGGATAGCATTTGTACAGAAAAAACACTGAAAAGATTCAGGGGTTCACTACATTGGTAAAGTTTTTAGGGGTTTAGTGATCTGAGCATGCTGGGTTATGGGTTATCCTGCACATGCTGGGTTATCCTATCTAAAAAGTTTTTGTGCTTTACACCTTACACAAGTAAGAAAAAAGCACAATGCTTGATAGGCATTTCTGGGATTAGGAGGTAGCATACCCCATACTGGAATACTGATCTTTGTATGGGGTGACCCAGAAGAATCCTAAATTGAGTGGGGTCTGGAACACTTCTCCAGTAAATCTCTTAAACTGGGATTCCCATCTCAGGCTGTGCTTCTAGGGAACCTGATCTGAGACAGGTGCTTCAGAAGAGACCAGGTTGTTTAGAGCCAGGAGACAGGACACCTGGGTCTTAGTTCTATTGTGTTTTTTCTGTCTGAATGACCGAGGCATGTTATTTTGCTCTCCAGGCTTCCATGTTCTTATTTGTAAAATGTAGAGTTTGTGTTGGTTCAGCATTTCTTAACTTTCTTCCATCAGATAACAGACATGACAGCTAAGATTTATATGCATGACACACTCCCAAGGGTGTGTCCCTCTGCACCCATAAGAGCAGCTGCAGGTTACGTGCAGTTCCCAGCAGGCTGGCTATAACTCCACCCCTCTTTTCTTTCCCACTCAGGAAAGGATATGGGAGTGCAGAGTGATAAAAGTGAAATCATAGGGTATGGACAACCTTGAATATGTTCTAGTTTGCTTTTTAAAACATCATTCACAATCTATCATACTTTAATGTGTTTTTAAAAATCATTTTAACAAACCTCACTATGGGTGTGTCTTGACAACATAGTTCAAAACAAGTGGTTAAAAATACTCATTAAGGTTACTTTCTGTCTCCAAAGTTGAGATTCTGAAAACTAGTCCCCACGAAAGGACTTCTGAAATCTTTGCATGCCAGTGCCCCTGTGATACCTGGAAGCAAGAGCACTCCTTTTTATACAGAAGTTTGATAAGCTGAATATGTATCCGATAAGAGCTTCATTCAGTCAATTACCTCCTGTTTACTGATTGCCTACTTTTGCACTATTTGTAAGATTCCAGAATTCCAAAATTTGCTTACTTGATTCAAATTTAGTGTCTTTATAGAGGCTTTTCAAGAAGTTCAGATTAATGAGTGTCAAAAGAGAAAAGGATTCTGTCGTCAAAGGAGTTTGGATAAATTAAGGTTAATCAAATGTCTTTGCTGCAGAACTTAAGTCCTTTAATCCGTTAAGATGCTTTGGGAATCTCCAGGAGACATATTTAGTCTGTGATGTTTTCCCAAGGTTTTGAACATGAAACCCCATAGAATAAATGCTCAAGGAACATACTTTAGGGAAAAAAAAAAGGGGGGGGGGCTTTACAGCAATATTAGGTTTCAATGGTTCCCAAGTAGTTTGAGATAATTCTGCAGTGATACTATCCATGCTGGCTTACCAACCACCAAGAGACGTATGCTCCTGAGTGACATACAGTGTTGCCTACTCACTATGTCTTATTCCTTTTCCCATCCACTGTCCAGATTCCCCAAAAGCAAATAGTAGCTGCACTCTAGAAAGTATATTGCTACCCTTCACAGGTACTGACAGGCTTTTTGTGAGAAAGTGAACCAGAGGTCATAAGATCCAGTTCTGCCCCAAAATAAGACCACACGTCTACAACTATCTGATCTTTGACAAACCTGACAAAAACAAGGAGTGGGGAAAAGATTCCCTATTCAATAAATGGTGCTGGGATACCTGACTAGCCACACGCAGAAACTGGACCCCTTCCTTATACAATATATAAAATCAACTCAGACAGATTAAAGACTTAAATATAAAACCCAAAACTATAAAACCCAGAAGACAACCTAGGCAATACAGGACATAGACACAGGCAAAGATTACATAATGAATACACCAAAGACAATTGCAACAAAAGCAAAAATTGACAAATGGGATTTAAACTAAAGAGCTTCTGCACAGCAAAAAGCAAAAATAAAAAAACTATCAACAGAGTATGTAGACAAGCTACAGAATGGGGAAAAAAATTTGCAAACTATGCATGTGACAAACATCTAATATCCAGCATCTATAAGGAACTTAAATTTCCAAGAAAAAAAAACTTCATTAAAAAGTGGGCAAAAGACATGAACAGACACTTTTCAAAAGAAGACATACATGTGGCTAACAGTCAAATGAAAAAAAGTACAACTGATCATTAGAGAAATGCAAATCAAAACCACAAGGAGATACCATCTCACACCTGTCAGAATGGCTATTATTAAAAAAGTCAAAAAATATTAATACCAGATGCTGGTGAGGGTGTGGAGAAAAAGGAACACTTGAACACTGTTGGTGGGAGTGTAAATTAGTTCCACCATTGTGGAAGACGGTGTGGCAATTCCTCAAAAACCTAAAGACAGAAATTCCATTCAACCCAGCAATCCCATTACTGGGTATATGCCAAAAGGAAAATAAATTGTTCTATTATAAAGACACATGCACACGTATGTTTATTGCAGCCTTATTCACAATAACAAAGACATGGAGTCAATGTAAATGCCCAACAATGGCAGACTGCGTAAAGAAAATATGGTGTGTATATACTAGGTAACACTATACAGTCATAAAAAACAGTGAAATCATGTCCTTTGCAGGGATATAGATGGAGCTGGGGCCATTATCCTTAGCAAACTAACACAGGAACAGAAAACCAAATACCACAGGTTCTTATAAGTGGAAACTAAATGATAAGAACACATGGACACATAGTGGGGAACAACACACACTGGGGCTCTTGGAGGATGGAGAATGGGAGGAGGGAGAGCATCAGGAAAAACAACTAATGGGTGTCAGGCTTAATACCTAGGCGATAAAATAATCTGTACAACAAATTCCCATGACACAAATTTACCTGTGTTACAAACCTGCACATATACCCCTGAACTTGAAATAAAAGTTAAACAAAACAACCCGAAACATCTAGTTCTGGACCTTGCTCTGGCACTAAGTAGCAAGGTGACCAGGGATGGGAGACTAAGAATTATATTAATGAAATGCAATATTTAAAATAAAAATAGTTGTGTTTGTGAAATGTGATGATGTTTTTTGTTCAGAGGTGTTTTTTCTTTTTTTTTTTTTTTCAGAGACAGGCTGATCTCAAACTCCTGGCCTCAAGCGATCCTCCCACTTCAGCCTCCCAAAGTGTTGGAATTACAAGCATGAGCCACCATGCCTGACCTAGGGATGTGTTTTTTAAAAGAAAGTCAAGCAACTACCACATTTCCAGGTACGTAGTCTGTGAGCATCTTAAAGATGAGAACCTGGAAAGTAATATTAATTGTCCCGTTTTTAAACATTCTATGCCTTAAATACACTAAGTATTTTTCTTTTTTCTTTCTTTCTTTCTTTCTTTTCTTTCTTTCTTTTTTTTTTCCTGAGATGGAATCTCGTTCTGTCACCCAGGCTGGAGTGCAATGGCGTGATCTCAGCTCACTGCTACCTCCACCTCCTGGGTTCAAGCAATTCTTCTGCCTCAGTCTACTGAGTAGCTGGGATTACAGGTGCACACCACCACGCCTGGCTAATTTTTGTATTTTTAGTAGAGATGGCGTTTCACCATGTTGGTCAGGCTGGTCTTGAACTCCTGACCTCGTGATCCACCCACCTCAACCTCCCAAAGTGCTGAAGTGTTTTTCATTCGGATCTTTGCTCATATGCTACCTCATCAAAGAGGGCTTTCGTAACTATCTTACTATATTTTATCAAATACTTTCCCTGCCATCCGTCTCTGTCCCCAATCAGATTTATGCTTTATAGACTGTATCACTGCCCAACATTTTATTCTATTATATTCCTGCTTATTGTCTATCTCCCCAACTGGAACTTAAGCTCCATGAAGACAGATATTTTGTATGTTTTGTTCTATGTTGTATCCCTAACACCTAGAATAATGCTTGGAACATTATGGATCCTCAATAAGGTATTTATACAAGGAAGTAATCAATGAATGATCTTGTAGAATTCTAACCACAACCCTATGAGCTAAGTCTGTTACTGTCTTCATTTGGTAATCAAGGAGACCAGGCCACAAAGAGGTTATGTCACTTGCTCAAGGAGATAGTATGAAGGAGTAGGGCCTGTATTCAGATCCAGGTCTGACTTCACAGCTTCAGCTACCAGGCAATACAGCCTTGTAATGAATACATCGTTGCTTCTCAGAGGTTGGATCTGTGCTTCCCCCAGGAAGGGGGCTCATTAAAGTGTAGATTATTGGTGTTTACCTGATATAGTGAAACAGAATGGGTAGAGGGAGAGTAAACGGTAAGGAAAGGGATGAGGTGAAAAGAAAAGAACCATCTGTCACAGATACCAATTCCCAAATGGATGAGTCTGGCTCCTTGACTCCTGTCTAAACCCTCCCAGGGAGAAAGAGATGCAGAAGCAGCTGTTTTCACAGCAGACTCCATGAGATCTGGGATGCTTTGATGCCCAGGTAGGAAGATAAACACCAATTTGGGTCATTTTGAGTTACTGGCTCTGAGACTACCAAGAGACACAGCTCTGGCTGATACCAGAATTATTATGAAGGGCATAGAGGGACTGTCAGGCATCACTTCAACACAGAGGCTGGAGTGGAAAACAATACGGCTTTGTGCAAATGCCTATAAAACATCACCTAGGACTCCCAGAAAGCCTTGGAAAGTGGGCAGAATTTGCCAGAATGTGAGTTTCCATGTTTAAATAATTTGGGCAAGTGCTAGCTACTGACATTAGAATTATTATGGTGATTGTGATTTCATTAATAGCTACAAATATTATTTTTCCTCTTTCAAGGTCTTTTTTTCTTTGTGTGGTTGGATCTGGGGTGGTTCTGCTCCCTCGAGCCATGCTGGTCTACTGGGCTTTCCCCCTCATGTGAGCCAGAAGGGCAAGACCAAGGTGCAATATTAATCTTTTGTTCTCAGGGACTATCTGTATTTCCCTGGTGGTTTTAAACAGAAAACACACACACACAGACACACACACACACACGCCTTGAATTACAAGTACACAGGAAGATTCAGAATCAACTCTGAAGTCCCACCTCCTGGTTTTCTCTCTCTTTGGACATGGGTGAACTGCAGAGAGAGAAAGGAACCTTTTGTCCTTCCATTGGTCCAGGCCCAAGCATCTTGCTGTGCCTAAATTCCATGCAGTGTCACAGGATTTGAGTGAAGTTGCCCTTCATTTCTAGTAGCCAAGTTTTCTTGAGAGGCCGATTCTGCGTATTGGGCTGTTAACCTGCCACTCCTTTATTTACATATCAGTTAGATGAAGTTCACCCACTCAGATTGTGAAACACCTCTCATTGTTTTTGGCGAGTCACTGTTCAGGTGCAGTTAAGAAGTCTTCATTCTGGGGGGTTCAAAAGTGTTTCATACTAATGTCAACCCCATTGTTATGGCCCTAAATAAAAACCGTGACCTGAGAGATGAGAAAAAGTCCCAATAGGTGAGGTAAGTAATTAAACAAGTGACTGCATTTTATTGTGTAAATTACACTACATTTACTGTAAAGCTAAACTGCCAATAACCCTTATAAAGTCTCAAAGGCAATGACTTAACCATGAATAGTGAGTTCCAAAGATGCAGAACAGAACACGTTTGTCCTTTAAGTGCTATTGGGCAAGAGAAACTAGATTTGAAAAAGGCAGCTTTCCCAGTCTCCAGTCACTGAAGATTTGGCTTGGCTTCAGAGGTGGAATTCTGGTTTCCCCCAAAACCTCCCCAGTACTAAGTTATGCAAATCTTAGGTGTAGCAAGAGTTAGGCATGAAATCAACTGCAACTGTGGACTGTTAGTAGGTTACGTGCGACATGGTAGAATGTTCTTTCTCTTCTTCTGGGCCATTTTGTTCCTTATTTCCCTGGATATGATAGGCATGTGATGATCACTCTCAGACTTATGTGTTTACAGAACTGCAGGGAGCACCACAACCATAGAATACAATTCAATGTTGCCCCCTAGAGTTCGACAATACACCAACCCTGATGCCTTTATAATGGGGCCATTCATTTGTCTGCCAAAAATAATGTCTATAGCCGGTTGGATATTCCATTCTAGCATGCTTTTCTTACCATCTGGTTCAGGTTAAGTGATTCTCTTAGCCTCAGTTTTTTGTTTATCTTTTCCTGTTCTTCATTCAGATTGGGAGCGTTCATCCAGTACCAAGGGTTGTGATATGCATCATATGTCACAATGAAGACTGGTGGGGAGTGAAAGAAAGACTATTTTCTAAGCTTTTCTAAAGAGGCTGGAACATTTGATCTGAAAAAGGTGTGAGATCTGGCTTTGTGATAGAAAGTAGTGTTTTGGATCCCAGATCTTGTATCTTGCACTGAGATGAAATAAGGGCATGGTGTTCCTTGCAGGTGATGGGAAAAGGCAATCTGTGCCCCCATATTCTCCAACCTAAATAGGCTGGTTTCTTTCAGCAGGACTTTACTTACAAGAACAGCTGGTTTCTTTTGGAAGCATGCATCCAACTAATCCTCCACACAGATACTTGGCTTCAACAGGGAAAATAAGTTTGCCATGTTTGGCATTAAACTTGATTGTACTTGCCTCTAGACCTTTAAACAAGCAGGGTTGCTTTATCCATTAGGTTCTCTAGGCATAGTGCCTAGGCTGGGGCCCAAGAAAACTTCAAGAGGTGGTTAAAATACTTGAGACCTGGAGAAGAAAAATAAAGAAATATTTCGATTCCATTGAACAATGTGATATCAAAATTTTTAAATGTGTAGTGACATAGCCACAAATTATGACATAGGCCAGTTTCATCAATTGTTAAATTCAGTATTAATAAACATCTCATTATCGTTGTAAGCAATTTGTGGATTAGTTTTTCTCACTTGAAACGCCTTATAGGTACCCAGTGATTGCTAAGAAATCATAACCAATTGTGAATCAAAGGAATTACTAATACAAAAATAATTTGAAAACCAAATTAGAAAAAAAAATTTTCTAATTTGCCCACAAATTATATTGACCCCAAATTATATTGGATGTGTGTGCATTTGAATATGTCTCATAAGATTTGGGAGGAGCTGCCTAGGACTTAGGGACCCCCAAGTGTTCTCAGTAAGGGTCATTTCCCTTCCCTGGGATACTCTCTGTAATTCTCTCCATAGCTCATATTCTTTCTCTATTTTAAACTTTTAAAGGAAATTCCATTTTCTTTATTCTAATCCACTGGGCTCCTTGACTATTTCTTTAGCAACCAAATGTAGAGAGACTTCACATTTGCTTGTGCTGTGGACAACTTACATTCCTATATTTTTATTTTTGGGGCCTTTCTTGAATCTATTATATGTATTTATGCTATATTTCAACTAAAGTGAGATACTTGGATGGAAAATCATTTATTTATTCATTCATTCATTCAATGAAACTACCATGTGTTGGGTGCTAAAGTTGAGTAAAGCAAAATACTTGGCTTCTTCTTTCAATACATTCATAGTCTAGGAAAGAAGGTAGGCAGGAAAGCAGATAAATTGCTGCACAATTGCCTCCTGGCTGTT
The DNA here is from genome assembly GCF_049350105.2 of Macaca mulatta. Taxonomy (NCBI): domain Eukaryota; kingdom Metazoa; phylum Chordata; class Mammalia; order Primates; family Cercopithecidae; genus Macaca; species Macaca mulatta. The sequence goes on along the minus strand of NC_133419.1, from coordinate 30,416,785 downwards.
GACTATCTGTTGCTCAGACTGCTTCTGCATTCAACAAGTTTTTATTTATTTAATAAGCATTTTCTGTGTGTCAGCACTAATCTCAATGCAGATGCTGTTTGACACTCTTATGAATTTATTTCTCAAAGCAGTCCTATGAGGCATTACCATTATCCCCATTTTGCAGATGAGGACATTGAGGCATAGAGAAGTTGAGTAATTTGCTCAGGGTCCTTTACACAACAAATAAGTAGCAGAGGTGAAATTTGAACGCAGCCAGCCTGGCCCCAGAGCCCATACTGCTGGCTTGTAGGTTATGAACTAAACCATGTGATCAGTACTAGTGGGGTTCAGAAAATGTTTCATAACAAATTAGGCACAGTTCAGATGAAATAGGCAGGGAAGTCTCCACTAAGGAAGTGATATTTCGATTGCTTTGTATGAACAGAAATTTGTCCAACAGGTACATTTAGAGTACAGGATTAAGGAAAGGCACTCCAAGTAGAAAGAAAAGCCTATGCCATAGTCTGTATAGCTAAAACAAACAGATGACAGTATTTGTTTTGAGAAATGCAAATAGTGTATATGGCTGGAACTTACTCTGCTTAGAGGGGATTGATAAAATCCTTTTTCTGCATAGTTAAACTGATCAATATTTTCTTTCATTGAAGGGATAGAAGTGGGAGGAGGCAATCAACATTTAACAGACCCAAATCAAAACTGAGCAAAAGCCAAACTCCTCACAATGATCAACAAGATTAGGTTTTCCTTGGTTTCCTTTCATGTCGCATCTCTATCAATCAGTTTCATAGATTTAACTTTCCATAACACTACAAACTAGGATTCGGGGAAGAGGGAGGAGAGTGAAGAACTTGACCACGATACGCTGGAGCTGCAGGTCAAAGATGGCTCGGGAGGTTACTGCTTCTTCCCTGCTGGTGTGGAGCCAAGGCACTAGCCTCCCTGCAGGACAGGCAGGTGGTAGAGAATACGGGTCTAGGGAAAGATGTGTGGTGGAGCTCCTTGGAAGACTTGTGTTTACACACCTTTCCCAATGCTGCCTTTTTGTTTAATTAAACCCAGAGATAAAGGTTGTGAAACTCCTGTCTGGCCTCAGTTTGCTTACAACCCTGAGTATGTGTCCCCTGACACATTCCAGCATGTAAGGAATCTTCACTGACCCTAATTGGAGCAAAGCTTTGCTGAAAGGGATGAATTATGTACCTATTTTTAGAGAAGTATCTGGTATCCGTCTGCTTTGGTTTAATATGCTTATGTAACCTCGCTGAAGGACTGATTTCATCAGTTAATAAGGATGAGTGCAAAAGACCAGAGTGCCCACTTAAGAGAGACTATGTTTAGACCGCTCAAGGAATAATTAATAAAGGGAATCAAGGGTCAAAGATTATTTCAACTGACAAGTCCAGGCCCTTCTCATTAGTAAAAACTGCCCGGTTGCCTTGCAATATTTTCTTTGCCAAGAGACAACTCCTATCCTAAATGTTTAAGTGACTTCTTGTTGAGCTGGTTTCAGAGGATTAAGCTCAGTGTAATTTCATCCTTCCCAGGTGTGAGACACTTGTGTGTGCAGTAATATGATTCTGTACTGTCAGGGAAAAGAGTGCGTCTTTGTCAGCAGTGTTTGACAGTCAAACCCCTGAATCATGACCTCACTTCCAGATAATCACTCTTTGCAGGCTTAAAACTCCTGGTGTTACCACTTGCCCTTACGCTGAGAGACTCAAAGGTTTGGTTGCTGGCACATGGTCCTGCTGGTCAGCAGAATGGAGATGATCTGTGCTGGCAGCCCAGCTGGACTTCAGAAAGCATTCCCTTCCCAGCTGTTTGGAGTCAGTTTCTAAGTGCTGAGCAATACAATCTCTATGTTCAAGAAGGGCAAAAACCAAAATGAGTAGTAATTATTTGGATTCGCTTTAGCCAGTAGTTAGATCAACTCTTCTTCTGATGCTTTGGGTAATGTCCTCAAAAATGATTTCCTACTGAATGTTTACAATTTTGACATGTAATATATACTCTGGATAAAGCACTAGCTCACAAATCATCTGATCAACAAGGTGAATCCTATCTCTATCTTGGTCCACACGGAGACTAGCACATGTGATTGACAGGCAGATATGGGCCATATTGTCATTGGCTGCACCTGTCCATATGGTGAGGGATCAGAAATGAGAAATGGTTGTATTCTGAGCTGGGGATTATAGAGCTGTATTACTCTAAGTCTTTCTTACAGTAGCAAGGAGCAAGAAGAGTCTTCAAAGAATGGCCTTAAATATCATAGGTCAAGCCCCATAGTTTCACCGATAAAGAACTATTGCCTCAGAGACAGAAAGCCATTACACAAAATCAGAGAAAATGTGAGTGGCCTTGCTGGGGTTAAAGTTTCCTGACACCCTTCTAGTGTCTGCTACACCTTTTTGTTTCCACAGAGTTTTACTGGCCCCCGTATTAAAGAAAAAAAAAAAAGATAAAGGGAGGAAATAAAAGCCTGTTTTGGCATGGCCCCTTGTTCTATGGTTTAAGGTCAGTCTTGTTCTTCAGCATCAGCACTTTAAGGTTTTTTTGATCAGAAGTCTCCATATGGTTAGCCTGAACCAGATGAAATTGCTGCTTATATGAATCAAAAAGTTAAATATGGTAAATTTCAGATAGTTCTACCTGAGAGTTTTTCATTTAGAAAGTGGCAGTTAACATAGATAGTTGTCCTTGAATTAGTAAATCAGCAAATCATGTTCTCTTATTGGATTACTTATTTAACCAAACCCTGCCCCCTAAACCTACTTTTCCCTTTCCATCCAGAGGGAAACATGAAGCAATGTAAGAAGAATAGAGGAGGCTCACCATAGCTAAGAGTTTCGCAAGGCTGCCAAATATAGGGTATTGCGAATGTCTTCTGTGTTCTCGGCCATTAAACTTTAAGATATCCCTTCCTTAACTCCACTATTTATACCACCAAGACCAGGTCCAACTTCCTGATAGCACATTCTCATAGCACCTCATAGTTCTCTCTTGTAGCACTTCTACTTTTTCACTTACTTCTAAGGTTATTTTACTACCTTCTTCCAGATCCATGAGGGCAGGAACCTGACTGGTTTGCTTATGCTGCACTTGGAGCACTTAGCACAGTGTCCAGCATAAGGTAGGTACTCAGCAAGTATGTGCTGAATGAATGAACAAAAGTCAAATGGTCTGATTTATTTCGATCCACTCCACTGAGTGAACCTTATGTCAGAACATTTTTGTTTATTTATTTATTCCTTTGTTTGTTTATAGACAGAGTCTTGCTCTGTCACCCATGTTGGAGTGCAAAGGTTCAATCATAGCTCACTGTGACTTTGAACTCCTAGGTTCCAGTGATCCTCCTGCCTTAGCCTTCAAAGTAGCTAGGACTACAGACACACACCATCATGCCTGGCCCAGAATATTTTGTTTAAATTTAAATCCAATAATGGAAATTTGTGAGAAAACCCAATCATGTCACTTGGAGAGGCTTACCTGTCACAGGCCAGCTAGTGACCTATACCAGGTGCCAATGCACTCAGGAGGCAGGGCTCCCCTTGACATTTCTTTGTCTATCAATGAGACTAATATGTAGAGTAACCTAAATTTGAATCTTAAGCTTTCAGGGACTTTAAAATCCATCAGCAAGACATCCTCATAAACATTTGGTCATCATGCTTTCCAACTATTGGGAAGAGCATTCTGGAAGTCCCCATAACCCCACTGGCTGGTACATATGAACACACAACGGGCCAAAGGAAAGTCCAGCTACGTGGACATCAGCTGGTAGAGCCACTTCAGCAAACAGAGGCAGGAGTTGGAAGTGAGAGGGGCAGAAATGGAAAGTCTGGTCTCCCCCAGTTCATGAGGGTCAGAGAAGTTTGTGTATATTGGGTGAGAGTTAGAACCAATTGGGGTATAGTAGAAGGTGCTCTATAACAGATCTGGGCTGGGGGGAGGTTCTTAGATTTTTGAGCCAAACCAGAGTCTTCACCCCTTGTCACTGACTGGTCCTTTTTGGAGAAAATTACCTGACCGTAAGACTAATCTATAGACTGTCAATGACCTAGGAAGGCCAAATACACACAGACTAACCTAGATGCTGCCCTACCTACATTCCAGAGTGGGACCTGATATCATACCTGATGTTCTTGGAGAGAATGAGACTTCTAGTGTTTGCTTGGTTTGCCTAATCCCAGGCACAGAGAAAGTGATCTTTCCCCAGCCAGAATAAGTACAGTGTGACCTGGTGCCTTAACTGCTCTTAACTACCTTACACTTTTCTAGTCAAGATCATTATCTGCAGGCTGGGCATGCTAGAAAGTGGAGTCTTCCTTACTGACATCTCAGCAGGGTTTATGATCCTCTCTGCTTATGGAACATGAGAAATCCAGGCCTTGGGGTACAGCTGAGACAAAGTGCTTGCTTGAGAAATCAGCTCATCAAACAGGACTTATTTGAAATGATTGATCTAGGCTTCAGTTGAAATTGATGGTGGTATGGACAGAATTTCCTGTGTCTGTCTTTTCACTTCCAAACTTCTTCAAGGAGTGGTCTATGTGGCTCCTCAAGGTCTTCTCCTTAACCCTCTAACATCTGGCTTCCATTTTTCAGTTGTCCTCCCCAGGGTGGGTACTCTATGCTGTTGGATCTAGTTTGGTTGGAACTTTCTAAGGTTGCTACTGTCCTTGTCTTCAAAGTCCATCTAAAGGCAAGAGCAAATATTTTGCAGACGCCTGACTTGGGTTGAATCTGATGCTTGATTTATTTGAATGTTACACTGACTATGGGGGAGACAGATTCCAACTTCTGAGTTAGGTTGAATCTGATGCTTGATTTATCTGACTGCCACACTATGGGAGAGACAAAGTCCAACTCAACCCCACATTCTGAATTGTGAGAACCAGGATATATACTTCGTTTAAATTTCCACCTGTGTGACCACATTCTCTAAATTAATAGGTAGAGGCATCTGAACACCAAATTGTAGCCCTGATTTGTTAAAACTAAAGTCCCCTTTGATTGTGCCCTTTCTACATGTTATCAGAGGGACACATAGTGGAAGATTGTTAGTCTGAGATTAATAAATACTGAAAGGTTGATCAACAGACACTGGAAGCACGTGTTGGAGTTTAAAATTTAAGAACTTTAGGCAAATTTCCTAGAGTGCACCAATTCTCCTTTTTGCCAAATTCAAGAGTGAAATAGAAAACAAAATTTAAAAAACAAACTACTGTTTATTAAACAGTATACTTGACACTTTGCATATATTATTTTATTTAAACAACCCTTAAAGGAAGCATTTTTTATCCCCACTAAAGGAGATTTGACCAAGATCACATCACCAATAAGTGGTGGAGGTAAGACTCAAAGTTAGGTTTTTCTGAAACTAGAGTCCATGTACTTAACACTACTATACTACACTTTTTTCCTGTTAGTCTTACTCTCGGTTTTTAGCAGCAGATGGTATTTTACATTCTCTCTTATTTTTGAAACTCTCACAAGTTAAACTAAACGTTATGCTCCTCTGGTTTTCCACATACTTCCTCTTTCTCCACTTCCTTTGTTAGTTCCTATTCTCTCTCTTGAACTCCAGAATGTGCCCTAAAGCTTAGTGTTTCTTCATACCTTTGGAAAGATGACCTGTACACATGGCTTCAATTTACACTTCCACATCCCACCAGACTCTGAATTTCAGGACAATGGAGACCCGGTCTATCTTATTCACTGGCAAATTCCTAGCATCTTGCAGAGTGCCTGATACATAGTAGATGTTTAATAAATGGTCAACTGAATGGATGCGTGAACCACAGATCTGCTGATAATTCTCAGATACTCTCCCAAAGTCCAGATACATATTCCTAGGTAACTACTAGATCTTTCCTCCTTAGTATCTTGCTATTGCTGTGAAATGGTAGTAAGAATTTGGTGAAGCCATTGAGAGTTTCAACAATTTGCTGGGGCTTCCACATCAGCTGGACTCTCTCATCTTTTTCCAATGGAGGTGGCTTTATTACTGAGCTGGGATATAGACCTTCTACAGAGGAAAATGGCAGCCTGACTCCTTCCAATGATATGGGTTTGAGCTTCTTTGAGAGGGTCCCAGTGCAGCCTCTGGTTGGAGTCCTTGCTAAGTAGACACGGATAAAAGATGGCTGGATCCGAAGCAACTAGTAGCTCATCTCGGCGTGACAATACCACCACATTCATTTGGGTTAATACATGCTACTGTTAGGTGCCCGGGGAAGAGTTAATTCCAGGTGAAGGGTAGGCATGGAAGAAGAATGAGCACCTAGCTGTGAAGAGTCACAATCCTAGCAGGGCCTCCAGATCTGTCTCCTGGCTGCCTCCTCCTGCTTTGAGTCCTCAGATTTTCCAGGAAACTTGGCTATGAATGCCAAAGTTGGTGGCTGTCCTTAATTACTAGGGGTGTGGTTCACTGAACATTTGCTTAGTCTGAAATAATCAAACGACTTCTTGTGGGAAAGATGATCAGAGAGGTCCTTAGAGGCTGGATGACCTCTACCTGCTGAGTCACCCTGCCCACCTAATTGCTTCATACTATTTCTGTACTATGGGCTCCCTGGTGGGCATTAACATGTGATCAAAGATCTTCTTATTTCACCGTTGCTATCATATCTATTCTCACTTTTTGTACACTAAGACAATTTGATTCCAATTTTCCAATCTTTCTTCTTCCAGGCCCCTGATGAGCCATCCAGGCCATTTGCCACTGCCAATGAATCTGTAACTTTGGGCCATTTCTTTTGTCCGTACAAAGTGGGTAACCAGATTCATCTCTTGAAACTCTTTCTATTGGAAGAATTTTTCCCTGACCACTATCTTTCAAGGCCACCCCTGAGGGGATATGCAGAGCAGCTGCTGACCATTTTTGGCTTGCACTACATACTGAGTGGGCCCATCTATAAATCAAGTCCAGGCTTTTTCCTCCTGGGTCAGCTGGTTGTAAGGAATCCCCCAAGTGACCACAGGGAGTTAAGGGTGGAGCATTGGTGCAATAATAATGATTGACATGAAAGCCTGGATAACTTGCTATTGCAACTTGCTCATGACCTCTGGCCCAGCTAAGGCCTGACCCCAGCTGTACCACTTCCATTCGTGATTAACTGTGGCTGGGCCTGTCTAAACTATGACTTGTTGGGGTGGACCAGCGGCCTCCCACCACTGGGCCATAGGCTGATACTGATCCATGACCTGTTAGGAACTGGACAGCACAGCAGGAGGAGCAAGCAAGCACAACTTTATCTGTATTTATAGCTGCTCCCTATCACTTGCATTACCTCCTGAGCTCCACCTCCTGGCAGATCAGCAGCGGCATTAGGTTCTCATAGGAGTGTGAACCCTATTGTGAACTGTGCACGCAAGGGATCTAGGTTGCATGTTCCTTATGAGAATCTAATGCCTGATGATCTGTCACTGTCTCCCATCACCCCAGATGGGACCATCTAGTTGCCTCTAGTAACTCAGGGCTCCCGCCAATTCTACATTATGGTGAGTTGTGCTATTATTTTGTAATATATTACAATGGAATAATAATAGAAATAAAGTGCACAATAAATGTAATGCACTTGTGTCATCCTGAAACCACCCTCCTCACCCTGTCTGTGGGAAAACTGGCTTCCATGAAACTGGCGCATGGTGCCAAAAAAATTGGGGACCACTGGGTTTGACAAAACCCAGTTCATGATGATGGGTGTTCTGGATGCAGGGTCACATGGTGCATTAGTCAGGGTTCTCCAGAGACACAGATTCATAGATGGACACACACACACACAGAGTGCGGAAGTAGGTTTATTGTAAGGAATTGGCTCATGTGACTGTGCGAGCAGGCACCACCAGAATTTACAGAGCAGGCCAGCAGGCTCTCAGAAACACACGGAAAAGCTGATGTTGCAATCTTGTGCAACCTTAACTCCAAAGGCAGTGTCGATGCAGAATTTCTTGAATGAAGCCCACCCTTATTATGGGGGGTAATCTGCTTTACTCAAAGTCTACTGATTTAAGTGCCCATCATATCTAAAAAATAGCTTCAAAGCAACATCTAGACTGATGTTTGCCCAAATATCTGGACACTGAAGCCTGGCCAAGTTGGCATATAAAATTAACCATCACCCTTGGTATCTCAGAGGCAAGTTCCATATTTATTAGGACCCAGCAGCACACTAGAGTTTTTCAAAAGGCAAATAATTCTTCCTTGCAGATGGCATGGCTTTGTTCCAGAAATCTGGGATCTGTATCATGATTGTTCCACTGGGACTTATCATAAACTAACAGGACATCTTTTCCCACCACAGGTACTCAAACATCATAGGGTCTTCTGGGTCACTGGCTCAAATGCTCAGGAGTTACTGTAGAGCCCTTTTCTGCTCTGGGTTCCCTCAATTATGGTAACTTTCAAGACACCCAGAACCTGGACTGGAGCCGCATTCCCAAGTGTGAAATGTGCTGACTTTAGAACCTAAAGAGGTCTACAAGGCATTGTGTTTCCTTCTTCCTAATGGGGAGTACAAGATGTACTATCTGTCTTTCACTTTGGGTGGGATGAGCTAGCATGCCCCTGATCATTGGATCTTTAAAAAATTTCCCTGATGTTGAGCTCCTGAATCTTCTAGGACTTACCTGCCACTGCTGGAGCAGATGCTAGCTGTTTCTTGATTATTCAGCCATTTAGTGCCATGTCATCAATGTAGTGGATCAATATGAGGTCCTGTGAGATACTCAGAAAGCCCAAATTTCTTCAGATTGTATTACAAGAGTGAGATCTAACACAGCCCTGGAGAAAACTATAGCTCTGTTGCCTATTTCACATGAAAATAAACTGTTTCTGGTCTTTTCTTTTTTTTTAGAGACAAGGTCTAGATCTATAGCACAGGCTGGAATTCAGTGGTATAATCATAGCTCACTGTGGCTTCTAACTCCTGGGCTCATGTGATCCTCCTGCCTCAGCCTCCTGAGCAGTGGGGACTATAAGTGTGAGCCACTACACCTGGCTTCTGATCTTTTTACTGATAGAAATGGCTGGCTCCATGCTGTGTCCCCAAAGCCACGTTCACCTGCTATAGCACAGTTGTCACATCTGGCAGAGCAGCTGCAGCTGTGTTTCTGTAGTCTACTCTTATGCTCCAGGAGATCCGTCTAATTTCTGGAGGGATCCAGACTGGTGAATTAAGTGGAGATAAAATGAGGATCTCTACTTTGGCCTCCTTTAGATGCTTAAGGGTAGCTAGCATTAATTTCTGTCATCCCTCCCAGGATATGAATTTGTTTTGTATTTAGTATCTTGGCTGGGGGCAAGGTGGGAGTAGATGGAAATTTCAAAGGCTGCTACTTGGCCTTCTCTGTTATGATAGGCTGCTTTTATCCGACAGGCCAAGGATTCAATGTGGGAGCTGCACCATCTAGCAACTATGTCTACTCCAATTATATATTTGGATGTAATCAGTAGGTAGGCCCACTGTGAGCTAGACCTCAGTCAATAGTCCACTTGTAAACTGGTCTCATATGAGTCTCTTATAATAGCGGGGATCAAGATGACATTTCAGGTCTCCAGCTATCAATATCACCTCATATTCTATGTCTGACAGTAATCATATACTTGGGTATTTCCTCTGCTCTCACTATAGAGTTATCCATAGGCCTCTTGGGGAGAGGACTGAATCAATATCTCTTGTGTTGCCATGGTGTTACAAAGTCATTTTATCTGGAGACTATCCTCTCTTTTCATCAGTGGGTTCTGGGTCCAGATAACAACTGAGGTCATGAAACTGGATAAGACATTGTGTTTTTGCTGGGGTGACTGCACTCAGCCTCCTGATCATCCAGTCTTGATTTCTTCTGAAGGTACAAGTTGAGTGCCAGGCCTCTGAATATTTGTAGGGTTTATTTTGGGGTGACTTTGTTGACTATCTCTCTGTCTTGTTCCTATGGATGCTGGGTTTTTTTGTTGTTTGGGTTTTTCCTTTTCTTTTTTTTTTTTCTTTTTGAGACAGAGTCTCACTCTGTCACTCAGGCTGGAGTGTAGTGGCACTATCTTTGCTCACTGCAACCACTGCCTCCTAGGTTCAAGCAATTCTTCTGCCTCAGCCTCCTGAGTAGCTGGAATTACTGGCATGCACCACCATGCTTGGCTAATTTTTGTATTTTTAGTAGAGACAGGGGTTTTACCATGTTTGCCAGGCTGGTCTCGAACTCCTGACCTCAAGTGATCCACCCGCTTCAGCCTCCCAAAGTGCTGGGATTATAGGCGTGAGCCACCACACCTAACCTGAAGCTGTGTTGTTTTAATCATCTGTATAATTCTGCGGATGAGGCCCCCTTGGCTGTGATTTTGATCTTACCACTCATTATGAAATAATTGTATCACTTGGTTTTTGACGGTGAAAAGCTGCTGGCAGGTGTCTATTGATTTCTATTGTTTTGGGGTCTTATCACCATTGGTACCTGTGAGCTGAATGCTGTAATGATCTCTCCTACTTTCACCCTGGGATAGTTAGTAATGCTGGGATCCCTTTCGCTAGTGCTTTCTGTAGCCTTGATAAATAGCATGTCCAGGCTTTCCCATGAACTGTAGTAATCTAGTGTGCTATCTGGCCTTACACTGTACATCCACTCCAGCCTGCCCACGTCCCTACATCTTTCAATCTATTCTTCCACCATGTGCTATGGAAATTCTTACATCTTAGTTTCACTCAGCATGGGTGCTTGCTTTTGCCACACTTCTAGGAGCCATCCATGTAGCAGGTTGACCCCATCTGCTGGGATCCTAGCCAAAGTGTTAAATCTTGTATTTTAGGAAAATAAATGAACTCTTTCATAACCAGCCTTATGTCCCAGCTTTCTTGATTGAGCACTCCTGGGGTTCATTTCCATGGACCTCCCGTGGCGCCTGCTGGTACCTGCTAGTTAGGTGTTGCAGTTTCTTTGGGGACTCTTTCCTTTCTTGTTAGACCTAGGACAATCCTGGCTGGGTTATTCTGTGACTTAACCCTCGTTATGCACCTAGTGGCCAGAAGGGGAAGTGGAACAGATGCTGGGGACATTATATGTTGCCCTGAGTTGGAGAGGCAAGGAAGGAGTGCTAACTCTTAACAGGGAGGGAATTCACTTTTGCAGGTTTGGAAAGTGCAAGAATCTGAGCATTAAAGATTTTCAGAGCCATCAATGCTGGTTTCCCTGTCCCATGTGTCAGAGTCCTATTTTTTCCCAACAAGGTCCTTGGCCTTTTCATGGTAGACCTGCCTTAGTTGGGAGTATAACATTCTGAATTTCAGGTATTCTGATGATTAAAACCTGAGACTGTTCTTCAGCTTTCTCTGCTTTCCTACTGCAGAAGAGTCTCTTGGCTACCAAGGAAGACCTCTGGCTTCCACTCTTCGCTTTTAATTACCCATTAATCACTCTCAGCCTTTTGTTATCTTTAACAAAGCAACAATCACAGTAATCATCCGCTCCCACTGTCATTGTTGTGACTATTTCCTCCATAATTTTCAAATGCCTGGTATATGGTGTGTACTGGTGTTTTTCCCTTCCTTAGTATGCTATCCCACTTCACCATTGGTGAAAGTTTCAATAATTGGACCATCACCTTATGCCAGGAGCTATCTACCCCACCCACCTCTAGATGCGGTCCTCAATGTCAACTTGGTGGTAAGATATTCAGCTCCAAAGCTATCTTACCACCTACTTTCTTAGACCACTCTTGCCATTCACTGTCATAGGCTGAGTTCCCTAGGAAGCAGCCTCTGAGAGAAAGTTTAGTATGCAGGATGTCATTATTAGGTGGTGTCCTTGATATCAACGCATGTGGATAGGATGACTCATTTGTCCCAGTTTTCCTCAAACAGCCTTAGTTTTAGCACTGAAAATCCAGCATCCTGGAAACCCCCTCAGTCCTAGGAAAACCAGGGCTGTTGGTGGCCCTGCCTGTGAAAGGGAGGAAGCAGAAGCAGGATTGAATTGAGGGAGAAGTCAAGCTGCAATACAGGCCTGAGATCCTCAGCTGCCCCAGGCAGAGTGCTGGAACTAAATTTGGCACATCAGACATGTCCAGCATCAGGGCAAAATGGCTGAGCCCTCATACCCCTGCTCCCTCAGTCACTGGATATGGGCTTCCCTGGGAAGGACATGGCCTTGGGTAAGCAAATCTGCAGCTGAGATCTCTGAATGGGGCTGACAGTACTCCTAAGAGTTGAAGCAATAAGTCCTCCCATGAAAAGGGATCTGGCTGGTGAATCCTTGTGTCCAATGCACATATGTGTAGATATATTTTTATATTTGCATAGACCATCTGTGAAGGGATGTGCAAGAAATTGATACTGAGGTTGCCTCCAAAGAGAAGAAGTGGGTAACCAGAACAGGGTGGGAGAAAAAATTACTGTAAGGATATATTTTAGATTTTGAATATGTACATTTTGAATTTGTAAAATCATGTCAAATGTACATGTTTATTACACACATGAATTTAAGCTGAAAAATCAATAAACGTGGAAATAACTTAAAAGTTTTCACAGATCTAAATAAAAGTCTCTACCATATCCCTTGTTAACCAAAGGAGTAAAAATATTTAAATTCTCCTACCAAATTTATGCTTTTATTTTTAAATCTAACCCCAAATAGCCAACCTGATAGCATTGATACAGGAGCTAGAAAGAAATTATTTAGAAATTATTTAGGCAGATAATGAAGGCAAAAAACTCCTCAGCAAGATTCCCCTTTTAACAAAAAGGAGCCCCCAAATAATTTCTTTTCTAACAAAAATAAGCCTGAAAAAATTGAACTGCAGACATTGATAAGCAAGCTGGAAACTTGCACAGTGAACGCCGGCAGCTCTGCCAATAGAAAAGGGCTACCTGGGGCCAGGCATGTTCAACATGGAGGCTCCATCTTGCCTTTGTCACCACATGTGCAGTAAAGGAACAGGCAACATGGCACCAGCCAGGTATAGAATCCATCTGCATAATAAAAGATTAGAGTGGGGGTGTAGGGTGGCCAGATTTTCACACGCTGCGCAAATGGCACACCTGGTCTGACCAATCTTTCATGCCCCATGTAAATCAAACACTGTCTACTCAATATAGGTCATCTATGAAACCTCCTGCACTTCATAACAGAAGTGACAACCCACTTCTTTTCTCTTTCTTTCGTCTACTATACTTAGGCTCTGAATCTCACTCTTTGTGTGTCCATGTCCTAGTTTTCCATGACTGTGAGACAATGAATCTTGGGTATTTAACCCAGACAATGACATTGTTCAGCATGAGATAAATTGTAATAGTAAAAAACTGGTTTGTTAAGGAATTGCCACTTTATTTGGCACAAAATCAGAATAGTTTATCTACTAACACAGGGCTTTAATTTTGTTTTAGCTTTAACCTCACCCTTCAACTTTGTTATCTGTATTTCTATTTCTTCCTTTCTTTCTCTTTTCCTGCCACATCTTATTATGTAAATTTTAGTATTATCATATCCTATGTTGTGAAATATATACTTTGTTTTTGTCTCAGGTTTTCTGGCATACAACTCCTAAAAATCCTTGGACTCTTCAAAGTGATGTGTCTTTTTGTATGCTAATGATTGCCTGATGGCTGGCAGTCTCCAGGTAGCTTCAGGATGGGGACTGGTCACCAGAAAGACCAAGGCAGGATTAGAGGGTTGAAACTCTTAACCCCACTTCCTAACCTCCAGGGAGGGAAAAAGGGGCTGAAGGTTGAGTTGATTACCAATGGCCAATGATTTAATCAATCATGCCTACATAATGAAGTACCCGTAAAAGCCCAAAAGGACAAAGTTTGGATAAACTTCCAGATACCTGAACAAGTATAGACTTCTAGAGGATGGCATGCCTGGAGAGGATGTGGAAGCTCTGCACCCGCTTTCCCTGTGCCTTGCCCTATGCATCTCTTCGTCTGTGCTCTTTGTAATATCCTTTATAATCAACTGGTAAATGTTTTCCCTGAGTTCTGTGAGTTCTGTGAGCCACTGTGGCAAGCTAATTAAATCCGAGGAGGGAATGGTGGGAATCCCAATTTATAGCAGGTCAGTCAGAAGCACAGGTCACAACCTGGGGCTTCCAATAGGCATTGGAAGTGGAGGGCAGCCTTCTGGGACTCAACCTTCCACCTGTGGAACCCGACGCTGTTTCCAGTTAGATATTGTTGAAATCGGATTGGAGGACACCCAGCAGATGGTGTCTGCTGCAGAACTGATTGGTTGCTGGTGGGGAAAAATCCGCGACATATGTCTTGGTAACCAGCGGTCACAGAAGTTTTCTGTGGTGTTGTTGAGTGAGAGAAAGAAAAAACAGTTTGATTTTCCTCTGTATATATTCCTCTTTGTATCTTCAGAGATTCTCAATCCTTTTCAGAACGAGTATGCGTGTATATAAATGTAATATAAATGCTTTAACACAGGGATTCCCAACCTCCAGGCCGTAGACCTGTACTGGTCTGTGGCCTGTTAGGAACCAGGCCGCACAGCAGGAGGTGAGCCACAGGTAAGCGAGGATTACCCCCCGAGCTCTGCCTCCTGCCAGATCACTGGTGGCATTGGATTCTCATAGGAGTGGGAACCCTATTGTGAACTGCACATGTGAAGGATCTAGGTTGTGCACCCATTATGAGAATCTAATGCTTGATGATCTGAGGTGGAACAGTTTCATACTGAAACCACGCCCTCCACCCCCATCTGTGGAAAAATTGCCTTCTACAAAACTGGTTCCTGGTGACAAAAAGGTTGGGGACCGCTGCTCTAACACCGTATATGTGTTCCTGAAAAATCTACGCTGTACCAAAAATAATAAGGCAAATGGAGTAGACAAGGTTTAGGAAGACACTGAAAACTTATGAACTATATAACCAGAATACCAATAAAAATATTACTAATAAAAATGTTAGCACAGTTAGCTTTCTTCTAGTATTCATAGCTGTTAATCATTTGCTTCCTTATAATTTCCTGGACTTGTGCTTCCTCCTTTAAGATGTAAGTATTAGAAGGCATTTGCTTTGAAAAACTCAATTTTCATCAAATTTTAAAATTGTATCCAGTCTGTAGCCTTCCTAATTAATCCATTGTTTTATATAACTAGAAATATCTTCTTAGTGTCTTTATCCATGCTTGCTCCAGATAGCTTAACAGAATGAAAAATACTGAAGGTCCCTAAAGCTACTGAATCAGGCTTTTTTTCCCCGTAAAGAATAAACTTCTGCAGATTTTCACCTTTTTTTTTCAAAATGTTTTCGTGTATCTTTAAAGCTTTCTCATTAATTATAAGAAATCTTGCCCTGATTGCTTTAAAATAATGTGCTGAGAAAAATTGTGTATGAATCCATGCAATTTCCATATTATACCAATGTACTAGTAACGTTCCTTTATTTACCAGTTTTATATGAAGTAATTTGCATAAAAGACTTGAGTGTCATCAAGATTAATGTGTTAGCCTTTTATTTCATACAATTGCATAGCATTTGGTTTGATATACTGTTAGACATTGTGTAAGACTCTATTATGAAATAAATCATCTCAAAATAACGTTTAAAGAAGCAAATCTGTTCAACACTTCTGACTCAAAAGGCTGAAGGTGAATCCAAAGGTACTGCTAAATCCAAGTACTAAAATGCTGTAGTAGAACTATTTCTATATCTTGGCTCTGCTTTTTATACTTTTCTTTGTGTGTTGGTTTCATTCTCTTCAAACACAGATAGGTTTTCTTTATCTGGAAGTGGAGGTGGGTCCTGGCACCTCTTCTTGAGTTAGGAACCTAAGACTTGGAACCTCTCTGTAGGCAGGGAAACGGTGTGCCACGACTGGACAGGACTGGCCAGGTCCGGGTCACGTGGTTATGGCTGCAGCGAGAGGGCAGGTAGAACACTGTGACTGACACCATCCCAGAGCCTCGCGGGATGTGGGTGAGTGGAGGTGGGTCCAATGAGTGAGGGAAATTGGGTAGACACCACCAGCAGCTTAATTCTACACACGTACCAACACCTGAGCACTGAACAAGTACTGAGTACAAAAGAAGATTTGCTGAAATTTGGAGTTACAAGACCCTTAGAAAATGCCAACCAGAAAATGAAAGTTAAGTGATTCTGCTCAAGGTCAATGTAAAATTATTAAAAATGCTAATGATATGGGCAGGAGGTGGGGAAACACTAAGTAGAAGAGGGCAGTTCCCCGGCAAAGGCCCCACCCTCAAGTCTGGAAACCCATGCACCTAAATAGGAACAGGCATTCCTGTTTTCACACCCAAATGTTGCCTTTTCTAAGACCACTCTGGCCTGCTACACCCCTATTCTGTGCCCATATAAACCTCAAGCTCCACGAGCAGAGGATTAAGGCTTATAGTTAAGGCTTATACTTAAAATCACATTTATTGGTAAGCTTGATGAGTCAGACTCAATCAATGTTAATGGTGAATGGCTAAATGGTAACAATTTTTACCAAGTTACTATGGGCCAAAGTAATATCTTTCAAAGTGCCAGCTTTCACAACATAGCAAGGTTTTTAAACAATGTCATTCTTGGCTGCAAAGGGAGCCAGCAACTTGAAGTAGAAGTTCAAGTTTGCTTTCTGGATAAAAAGAGGTAAGGAGAAAATCAGAATAAAGTTCTGAAATTTAGGAAGATAGAGGAAAGAAGTGTTTTTCAGAGTGTTTCTATAAATGGCACACATTGATTGCTGATATGACATTGATTAGTGTTGATCAAAACGAGTTAATTCATTCTATTGTGTGATAAGAGCGCTAGAGATGTCATACAATTAAATTAACTGCAATAATTGCTAAAAAAAAAAAAAAAAAAAAAAAGGAGATTTAAAGGGCAGAATTATACCTGAAATCCTGTAAATGGCTTTGAAAGTGCCTTTGGAAAGCGTCACTTAGGTGCAAAGCCTTTAGAAGTTTTAATTTAAAGCAGAATCAACACATTTTTAAGCTGCAGTAACCAGGGGTCATCAGGATCTTAGTATCTGTGAAAGACTACTAGAACAAAGTGGAAAGAGCAGAAATGTGCAGGCTTTTCAGTTTAAGTTCATTCCTAAAAATTGTAGAGGGAGATAGAGAAATAACTGCTTCTGTGATAACATCCTAATATTCTTTTTCTTTTTTTGGATGGTTGGGCAGGGTTCTGCAACACAGCAGAAACCCCAGGCCTCCTGAGACCCAGGATCAGAACTGTATAATGTCACTTCTGCCTCATTTTGTTGGACAAAGTGTGTCACAAGATCATCTCAGTGGTGGTGAAATTATTATTGCTATTATTTTCAGACAGAGTCTCACTTTGACACCCAGGCTGGAGTGCAGTGGCGTTATCTTGGCTGCTCACTACAACCTCTGCCTCCCATGTTAAATGATTCTCTTGCCTCAGCCTTACCAAGTAGCTGGGATTACAGGTGCATGTCACCATGGCTGGCTAAATTTTGTATTTTTTTAAATACTTTAAGTTCTAGGGTACATGTGCACAACGTGCAGGTGTGTTACATATGTATATATGTGCCATGTTGGTGTGCTGCACCCATTAACTCATCATTTACATTAGGTATATCTCCTAATGCTACCCTTCTCCCTCCCCCACCCCACGACAGGACCTGGTGTGTGATGGATAACATCCGAGTATTCTAACATGATGATGTTAATCACCTCTATGCATATTGTTAAAATATGTATGCAGTTTTACTAAAATGTTAGATAGAATATGCCTGAAATTTATGTAAGGAATAAAAGCAGATAAATAAACCTGAAAATGTCCCTATGTTTATTATCTTAAATAATTTGAAGATGCATGAATAAAATGCATAGATTTGCATTTACTGAGAGGGGTTCATTCATCCAGGTTGAGAAAATGCCACACAGTTTAGAGCCAAAGGCCTAGGAAAAATTCCCCTCTCCTGCTCACAGGTCTTGGGCAAGTTAACCTTTCTGAACCTGTGTTTCATTGTTAACATGAGGGTTTATACAAAAAGCAAGTATTTTTTAATTGTCTACTAGGAGTAGGCATAGGGCTATGGAAATAAATAGGACATGGCCCTGTCTCGCCAGAAGCTTACGTGTTTTTGGTGTTTAACACCAACATCAGGATTGCTGAGAAAATGACTAGAAGGGTGAAAGTGCTTGCTAAACTATAATATTTCATGCAATTATTAAACACAGTTAATGTATAAAGTGATTCATAGTTTGCTATTGGGAAGACATACAAATTAAAGACATTTAGTAAAGAGATATCAGATAAGCTCAACAAGATTTTATAATCCTAGTCTTCCCAGTTCCTTCCTCTGAGATGTAATACATTACTGATTTATTTATTAACCACCCCTTCCATTCTGTCCCATACAGGAATTTAAGACTTTCTCAGTCCTACTCCATTAACAACAATAATTAATTATGCCCCATAACATAAAAGTTAACATGACATTCATTCTTCTTAGGCTCAATTCTCTTACAATGGAATTTGGAGGTGACCTAGACACTTCTTTTTACTCCTCAATCCTGTTTAATATTGCTGGAGGACCAAGAGTCATTCATTCAACATTTATTGATATCTACTTGCTAACGAAGGTTTACAGCAATATCCCTTGAGGGATAAAGATTTCCTACCCTGTCATGGGAAGAAATATTCAGCACCCTGAGGATGTCTACTCCATTCTCTTGCCTGTTGGAACCTTCTTGGGGTGTCCTTTAGATCATTTATATCAAACAGATAAGCTTACAGATGGTCATCAAGGCTTTGACTAGGAGCATCTGACACCAACACAACACAACTTACTGTTTCATAAGTTTACCCCTTATACTAATGTTACTTTTTTTTGGGTGGGGGTCTAGGGTATTTTGCTTTTCACCCAGTTTTTATAAAACAATGCAAGCCTAAATGAGCATAAGATTATACACATAATACTTTCATGTTTAGAGCACGGGAAAGACATGTTTGTTAACAGAAAAGTTTAACCATGCACAAGTAAAGAGAACAGATCCTAACTCTCTAGTGGGTTCCAATCACAATGTATTGAATTATTTTAAAGTTAACCTAAAGAGATTGTATATCAGGAAAACAGTCCTTTTTCTTTACGTGTATTAAAAGCAATAGATGCAATTAAACCTGAAACTGAGAATGAACAATTGTGAAACCAATGGAAAAATTTGTGGATGATTTAAAACACATTGTTCAAGATAAATGGAGGGGTGATGACTTGATCAACATCCTCAAGAAAAGAAACAAAGCATGATTATTTGAGGACACGGATAAACACTATTGAATATATGAAACAATCTAAGTTCACAAATCACACACACACTACTATATTTGATGTGTTATTTTAAAGGATTTTTTTATGATAATTTTGACTACTGGAAATTTTTACTTAACTTTCAAAGCTCTACTGTACATACAAAAAAAAAAAATTTTTTTTCCTGGTTTCAATTCCAAAGATGTGGTCCTTATTGCAATAATGAAGTAGAAAAAGTAAAAGGTACTTACTATATGTAAAATAATAGAACATATTAAAAAGTCTGTTAGAACCCTAAGTCCCTAATACCCATATCAGAAGCCAATTATACTTTAAGAGCATATTTGTGTTTATAACTTAAGACCACAAAAGAATACCTATTTCAGTGATTAGTATCTAAAACGTGATGATTCAGTGCTTACAGGTTACAGATCAGTGAAATGGAAACCAAAATCCGTTTTTTTTTTGTTTTTTTTTTTTTTGAGACAGAGTCTCGCTTAGTCGCCCAGGAGGGAGTGCAGTGGCGCGATCTCGGCTCACTGCAAGCTCCGCCTCCCGGGTTCACGCCATTCTCCTGCCTCAGCCTCCCGAGTAGCTGGGACTACAGGCGCCCGCCGCCTCGCCCGGCTAATTTTTTGCATTTTTAGTAGAGACGGGGTTTCACAGTGTTAGCCAGGATGGTCTCGATCTCCTGACCTTGTGATCCGCCCGCCTCGGCCTCCCAAAGTGCTGGGATTACAGGCGTGAGCCACCGCGCCCGCCCTTGTTTTGTTTTTTGAGATAGTCTCGCTCTGTCATCCAAGCTGGAGTGCAGTGGTCCGATCTCGGCTCATTGCACCCTCCACCTCCCTGGTTGAAGTGATTCTCATGCCTCAGCCTCTGGAGTAGAGGGGACTACAGGTCCCTGCCACCATGCCTGGCTAATTTTTTTGTATTTTTAGTAGAGATGGGGTTTCACCATGTTGGCCAGGCTTGTCTTGAAACTCCTGACCTCAGGTGATCCACCCACTTCAGCCTCCCAAAGTGCTGGGATTGCAGGCGTGAGCCACTGTGCTGGGCCTTATAGTCCTGCTTTAAAGAAACTTGGTGGGAGAATTCAAATTGCCTCTTGAATAGTGATGTCAATATTATTAGTTCCACATCTGACCATCTTGACTACAGCTGCTGCTGAGACATGGCAAAATTTTCTCAAAAGGGAAGTATTTGAACAAACTGAGATATAAAATGAAACACTCCTTAAGATTATTACTTTACCTTTCTGATTTTGGGACATTCTCTGGCGAACTATGTTATTTTGAAGTATCTCTCACAAGAAAGTTGGGTGGGTCCAAAAGGTTCTAGAATCATTTGAGAAACAATTGACAGTCTCTGGACTAAAATGTGTTAATCCCTTATTCAATCTGAGAGTGAATGGCATGTCCTGCACTTAATGAAATAAAAAGTATTTGATCTAGATCTCTTACCAGTTTAATCCTGCATTTGTAACCACATTTTCCTCTTATTTAAAGAAGCTGGAATAACTGAGAGAACAACAGTCACAAAGGCATGTGAAGAATGCCTGCTTCCCTCTCCCTCATTCACTGAACACCTATGTGCAGGCACTGAGGATTAGCTCCCAGCCTGGATTTGTATTCATCTTTGGACCTTGGATCCTAGCAGTCACATAGGAAGGATCATATTCTTAAAAAAAAGGATATTAACTAGGAAATATCGCCCTCCACCAGCTGTTCCCCCACTTCTAAAGCAGGTTTTGCAATCTTTTCTGCACTCCCAGGAAATAAATATACAATTGGAGATGTGCTGCTGCTGCTACATACTTTAAATGGTTTAGTTGCATGACAATTACTTTGAAGATAGCTAGGTGACGGGTTTTTAGGAAAGGAAGTTTATATTTTGAGTGCATACATAGTATATGACAGGTACTGTGTTAAGTTTACCTATTTTCTCTTATTTAAATTCTACATATTTATTATTCCTATCTGAGCCTCAATTTTCTCATCTAAGAAAATAGGTATAATATCTATCTCAAAAGACTATTATGAGGATTAAAAGGGATTTTAAAAAACACTAATATTTATTGAACATCTACACTGGATTAAGCATTGTGGTTTGTTCCCCCACATACTTTATCTTATTCATTAGCTGCATTTTAAAACAAGGAAAATGAAGTTAACCAGAGGTGGCTAAAACTATTTTTCCCCAGTGGAAGAACCTCTGCCAAGAATCCAGAAAACAGGCTGAGGGCAGTGGCTCATGCCTGTAATCACAGCACTTTGGGAGGCTGAGGTGGGCGGGTCACATGAGGCTAGGAGTTTGAGACCAGTCTGGCCAACATGGCAAAATCCTATCTCTACTAAAATACAAAAATTAGCCAGGCCTGGTAGCACGCCTGTGATCCCAGCTACTTGGAAGGCTTAGGCAGGAGAATCACATGAACCCAGGAGGCGGAGGTTGCAGTGAGCCAAGTGCAGTGAGCTACTGCACTCCAGCCTGGGTGACACAGCAAGACTCTGTCACAAAAAAGAAAAAAAAGAAAAAACAAACAAACGAAAAAACCCAGATACAGGCAAGGTTGTAAGGAAAAGGGAACCCTTACACAGTGATGGTAGGAGTATAAATTAGTGCAAACATTGTGGAAAGCAGTATGGCAATTCCTCAAAGAGCTAAAAGCAGAACAATCATTTGACCCAGCAATCCTATTACTGGGTATATACCTAAAGGAATATAAAGCATTCTACCGTAAAGACACAAGCACACAAACGTTCACTGCAGCACTCTTCACAAGAGCAAAGACATGGAATCAACCTAAATGCCCATCAGTAACAGAATGGATAAAGAAAATACGGTACATATACACCATGGAATATTATGCAGCCATAGAAAAGAACAAGATCATGTCTTTTGCGGGAACATGGATGGAGCTGGAGGCTATTATTCTTAGCAAACTAACACAGTAACAGAAAACCAAATACTGCATGTTCTCACTTATAAGTGGAAGCTAAATGGTAATAACTTAAGACTATGAAGAAGGAAACAACAGACACTGGGGTCTACTTGACGGGGGAGGGTGGGAGGAGGAAGAACATAAAAGATAACTGTTGGGTATTGACTGAACTAAATACCTGGGTGACATAATAATATGTACAACAAACCCCTTGACATGTTTGTCTATGTAACAAACCTTCATGTGTGTAGCCCCAAACCTAAAATTTAAAACAATTTTAAAGAAAGTACTTTCTGATTACATCACTGGTTTGATCAAGATCTGTTTGGTTAAGGGAATTTTGAGTTAATACCACCTGATCTGAATTTCACAACTGATCCCCAAATAAAATGAGTGCCCTATTGTAGACTACAGGGAAACACTAAAGTTAATAGGGGAAATCTATTAACATTAACATTGAGGGATAAATTTGGACTTAATGTTTCACATATATTTTCTGACACCAACATTAAAACAAGAAAATGCTCATTTCACAATGAGGAAATTTTCTAATGAATTTTATTATCACCAGCATCTTTAAAAATTAAGAGGAATTTTCTGAGAGTATATATAAAAAAGAAATTAAAGGCAAATATTTTGCTGCTAAGGATTTAAAAATAAACAAAAACATAGAGTATAAAATTGTCATTTCACTGTCCCCTCATTTAAAATTATAAGAATATAAGCAAATAACATCCAATGTCAGAAGAGATTCAGGGTGACCATTTGCAGTATTTAGTGGCAAATTAGTAGCATCATGAAAAATTTCAATTCATTAAAAAAAATAGCTTTTATTTAAATAATAATTATGTTGAGCTTTATCTCTGTATATAATTAGACTTCCTTTCGGCTTAGACAATTCCATTTTCTCCAACTGGGAGCTGTGAAGGATCAAGTCCTACTTTCTTCATTGATATGGCAATATCAAATAAATAGTCATAACACTCACACCTGTAAAACAAAAAGCAAAAAGAACCAGTGTTTACTGAACAACAGAGTTCTCCAATCCTAAAGAATCACATTTCTCCTCTCTTACAGTTAACTCTGCTTTGTTCCTAGTACATATTTTCTCTCAATTCTAGGCCAAAACTTTATTTTGCCCTCAACATTTTTAAAACACAGAAAGGAATCATATTAAGTCATGCAACCATATTACATACCTCTCAGGAAATGAAAGAGAGTTTAAAATATACTGCCTACATAAATTTACACTTTTTAAAAACTAGATGTCACTTTCTGAAATAGAACTTTTGTAACTTGGGATCTGTGTCTTCTTCCTCTATTAACATTCCTAGAGCCTTGCCAAACAATAGCTCATCCAATCAATACTTCTTCATGAATGAATATATAATAAAAATAAAGTATCTAGAAATAATGATAAACAATTTAAATTTAAACCAACTGACATACTTTATTTTCTTTCACATTTAGCGGGTGGTAACTTATTTCCCATGTTGATTTACACTCACATGGTTTTGGCTTTCTCCCATGTTTCCCCCCACACATATACTCCATGACGTCTGACCAGTACTGCACAGGAGTCTGGGTATTCATTCATTGCATGAGCCATTCGATCTTTGAGGTCTTTCTCCTCAGGTGTATTCTCAATAATGGGTACCACTAACATATCATCATATCTGTAAGACAAAACAAGCTATTTTTTTCCATTAAAAAAAATCAAGCATTGCTATGTATACAATATGTAATTTTTTCAAGTAACCAGTTAGACACGCTCTTTTTATGAACAGGATATTGCGTGTTATTCTATGTATCTTGTATAACCATCTCTACCAAAAGGTACCTTGGTAATGTGGCAGGCTTGGTCTAATCCTAAACCTAAGTGGTGGAAATTTGTAAAATACAGCAAAACCTAACAAAGAAATCATCAAGATCATGCAAATGTTTCCTTGAAGCAGAGACAATCATAATATTTACACAAGGAGATGGCAAATGATATATTGCAGAATCAGAAGCATAGAAAAGATTAAAAATTGAATTATATATTAAGAATTTCCCAATAATACAAAATCACTGTATTTCATTTCTGCAGAACCCCAAAGTATCTGAGATAGACAAATCAATAAACACAAGCGTGGTTTGTGGCACTAGTATCTCAGATACTTTGTAGTGCTAAAACTTAAAAAAAAAAAAATTTCTAGCTAAAGTATTCAGAAATTGCTACTGCAGGGCAAGCATAGACTAAGTAGTCATCATGTGACTGATAACTTGGCCAACCATTATCATTAAGAGTATAGAGCTGCCCATTACTTCACTTAAGTAAAACAGAGGTAATTATAGAATATCCTTAACTATGGCTGAGTGCGGTGGCTCATGGCTATAATCCCAGCACTTTGGGAAGCCAAGGCAGGTGGACTGCTTGAGCTCATGAATTCAAAACCAGCCTGGCCAACGTGGTGAAACCCTGTCTCTACAAAAAATACAAAAATCAGCCAGGTATGGTGGTGCATGCCTGTAGTCCCAGGTACTCGGAAGACTGAGGTGAGAGAATGGCTTGAGCCCGGGAGGCGGAGGTTGCATGAGTCAAGATCGAGCCACTACACTCTAGCCTGGGCAACAGAGCCAGACTTAGTCTCAAAAAAAACAAAACAAAACAAAAAACAAAAAACAAATCCCACTATCCTTAATATTGAAGGAATGAATTGCTAGTCTCAAATCTTTCCTAATATTGGCCAAGAGAACCACAAACTTATATTTTTCTCTAGCATGCACCAATAGTCAGATATATTTTCAGGAGCAAAATAATTTCACAGCAAAGTAAGACCTGAAAGCGAATTCAAGCCAATCCTCCCACTTTACAAACATGACACTGATCCAGACAAGTTAAATGAGAAAGAGAGCCAGGATAGCCCTTTGACCCTCAAAGAGTATTGTTTTCACTGTACCATAGAAACGCTGCTTCTGAAAGGGAGTACAATTATAATATAAATGTTATGTATACGTATACCATTATACAACTATAATATATGTATACATATATATTATATACACATGTATATACGTATACATTATACAGATACATATGTTAACCTTCCCTGGTAAGAACTAGTACAGTCATGACAGAAACCATGTTTCTGTCAATGTCAGACCACAGATATGATAGTGGTCCTGTAAGATTATAACGGAGCTGAAAAACTCCTAACCTGCATGGACTTGGTGGACTGAACAAAGAGGGTGAACATGGGAATAAAAGATAAAGACAAGAGAGTACGTTTGGAAGAAGGGGTTGGGGGCACCTTGCCTCTAGTGGACAAGGGCCCTGAGCTTTACATAGCCCTCCATATTTATTGGTAAAAGAGACAACGAGAAATGGGGGGTGATCGTTGGGGGGTGATTGTCAGGCAGCTGTCAGTCAGCCATTTGGTTCACAGCAGGCTTGTGAGACTGCATCCTTCAAACAATAGGTGCTAGAGTTCTCAACAGATAACTTCAAGGAGCCCTGTGCCAGGGAGTGATGTCCCTCAGCAAACCTTTTGGTGGCAGGCGCAGGGTGAGTTTGCTCACATCCTGCATTCATGATAAACAGTTAGCTGTTTGATCATACAGCCTCCAGTGGAATGCTGAGTTGGTCACGATCCCTTTGGCATTTTCGGCTCCCAACAACTCCTATCGCCTAATGACCGCTTAGCTGTCATAAGGTTACAGCACCACATATTATGCAAATATCTGTGGTGATGCTGGTGTAAAGAAACCTACTGTGCTGCTAGCTCTATGAAAGTACAGCATATACAATTATGTACAGTATTTAATACTTGATAATAATAATAAATGACTATGTTAGTAGTTTATGTATTTATTACACTATAATTTTAAAACCCTATTTTAGGGTGTACTCTTTCTACTTATATAGTTTTTAAAAAGTTAACTGTAAAGCAGCCTCAGGCAGGTCCTTCAGGAGGTATTCCAGAAGATGGCCCTGTTATCACAGGAAATGTGAGCTCCATGCATGTTACTTGCCCCTGAAGACCTTCCAGTGAGACAAGGTGTGGAGGTGGAAGGCAGTGATATTGATGACCCCGACCCTGTGTACACTAAGGCTAATATATGTGTTTCTGTCTCAGATTTAAAAAAAAAAAATTTAAAAAGTTAAAAAAAAATTAAAATAGAAAAACTTATAGAATAAGGATATAAAGAAAATATTTTTGTATAGCTGTACAATGTGTGTTTTAAGGTACTATTACAAGAGTCCAAAAGTAAAAAAAAAAAAAAAAAAAAGTAAAAGCTTGATAAACTAAAAAAGTTACAGTAAGCTGAGGTTATTAAGAAATGTTTTCAATAAATTTCGTGTAGCCTAAACGTACAATGTTTATAAAGTCTATAGCAGTGTAACGTCCTGGGCCTTCACATTTACTCACCACTCACTGATTCACCCAGAACAACTTCCAGTCCTGCAAGCTCCGTTCATGGTCAGGGCCTTACACAGGTGTAACACTTTTTCTCTTTTACATCGTATTTTTTTACCAAACCTTTTCTATGTTTAGATACACAAATACCTACCATTGTATTGCAATTGCCTACAGTACTTTGTACTAACCTGCTATGCAGGCTTGTAGCCTAGGAGCATTAGGCTATACCATATGCCCTGGGTGTGCAGTAGGCTATACCGTCTAGGTTTGTGTATGTACACTCTGCATACACAAGCAATGATGAAATCACCTAGTGACACATTTCGCAGAACATATCCCCATCCACAGTGACATGTGACTGTATTTTAAAGATGTTCTTTATATAAAAGATAAACTTAAAAAAAAATACAGTGGATAATTTTAAACTCCATCCTTTCTTACCTCATCCAGCTGTCACTGCCCTTCTTTTGATTAGACTCAGGATTCTCTTCAAATTCAGACACAATAACACTGCCTCCTGAGCTGTGATAATGACTCTATTACTCATTTCCCAGCTAGGCTCCAACAAAATTGCAAAGGGCCACCATGTTTGGCCTCTCTACAAAATTGCAAAGACTCTCTTATGCCCTGTTCCTCTACCTTACCTTTTCCCTCTTTTCAGAAAAACTGATTCTTCTGATCTATTTTTATTTCTTCATCAAAACAATAAAATTCATATGAAACTGATAGCACCCATAAGGCCTCTCCTTCAGCCCCAGATATGGAAGAGGCAATCTGGGACTCTACTTTCCTCAGTATGTACACTTCTCTTAATTTAAATATTTAACTTTTGTAAATTGGTATTTCACAGTCCTGAGGAATGCTTTAAGCACACAATAAATATTAACTGAAATCAAATCAGTATCTCAGTGCACTAGTTTAAACATGTACATTCCATTATGTGCAGTAAGAGTATGATATTGTAGTAATAACACTTTAGTAAAACGGGCACCGTTTTCCTCTAAACAAGGCAAGGTAGGATCAAGCCCTTTAGGAAATTAAGAGTGAAGGTTCAGGAATGAGAATGCTAATAAACTCAAATGAAATGCTTAGCTTGCCCCTGAACATTGAGAACATGTTTCTTCATGCCATTATATTCTAGAATTATGAAGAATTACTACACTTTTGTGGACTGGTGAATTTATTTAAACTGATCTAGAATGGTAATCTATACTTACTATCCATATCACCTTCCACACTGAAAAATTCTAAAAATACAGAGATCTACTTTATTAAGAAAACTTACATAAATATGAAAATATTCCAGAAACACTAAATTAAATCATCACGAAGTATAAACTGTAGTCACTGCTCAAATTTCTGAAGACCAAAGTGAAGGTGAAGAGATCTTTGAGTGCCTCAATATAGGACCATAGTCTTTCCATAATGGTAGAGCTCTCAGTCAAGATTTTTTTCAGTTTACTTAAACAAATATTTCATTATTCATATTGCTAATTTACCATGGCTGGTATAGGGGCGGGAGAGGAGGGAAGACATCCCATTTGTGTCATGAGAATAGGTCTGGAAGTGTAATATTAAATGGAGTATTATTTAATACAGATCCCATGACATCTCATTATACGCATAAAATGATCAGTATTCTATTTATCAAAGAGAAGGAAGAATTCTTTTCAAATTATTTAAGAAAAGGAAAAAAAATACCTATAATATCCTCCGGAAGTACATTTCTTTATTCCTTTTATCATCTCTTGATGTGTAATTTTAAACTCCCGTCCTGGAAAGAGAAGGGTGGCCAGCACAGCAGCTTTAGAGTGGGTATGAATCACTGCACCTGCTCCTGGAGGAGGAGGAAGAAAGCTGCATGCTCAGTGAAGGCCGAATTACAACTTTTAAAGAAAAAAAAGGCCATATAGTTATACATATATATACATATGGTTATGGGCTTATTTTTCCTGGCATGGAATAAGTTGGTGGTGGGCACCAGGGTAAGTGGAATAATGGACTTTCCTCATAGGTTGATGTGAAAACTGAGTAAGTTCATGCACTTAAAGTTCTTGCATATGGTGGGTATCCAAGAAATGTTAACTGAAATAATAATTACCATTATTTAGAGGAGCCTACTCTGCAAATATTCTTTATGTTGAATACATTTTCTGCATACCTCTCATTGTGTAAGCATTCATGAAAAGAGGAGTACACTGGCTTTTTTTTAGCTTCTTAGATGGCAAAGGTCCACTTATGTCCTTTTCATTTATATCACAAACGAACATGTCTTCAGGCTATTTATAGAGGGAAAAAAAGAAAAAAAGAGGGCTTATAAAATACCAACTAGAAATGTTTCTTTTCTTGTGTACATATACACAAGAATACAAGAAAGTGTTTATCTATAGTATACATACTTGTGTATATATTTAGTATACATATACAAAGAGTGCTAATATATGTATATATTTAATTTACATTTTAAATATATAATTATAGTTTCTCAAAATAATTTAACAATTTTGAGAAATAAAAAAATGATTTCTACTGGTAAAAATATTCTCAAAAGTTTAATATAAATCTCAAAAATTAAAAAAAATTTGAAGACAAAAAATGATAAGGAAAATTACTATTTATGTAATGATTTTACTGCTGTCATTTCATCAATTTAGCTTCTCAACTTTGCCCTATAATTTCACAACTATATTTCAGAGAGCCTATATAAAGAAATCGACATTCCAAAGACGGGTGTTAAAATTTTTTCTCCACATTTTGTAAAATAAAACCAAAATTTTGAGTAAAATTTTCTAACCCTTGAGAAATTTAGCTGGTACTCAGAAAGGTTAATCTCAATAAGGTATATTCTTCTTAAAGCTTAAGAAATTATGTAGATCTACAGGTTTTTCTTTTTTTTTCAACTTTTATTTTAGGTCCAGGGGTACATGTGGAGGTTTGTTACATAGGTAAATTGCATGTTACAAGAGTCTGGTGTACAGATTATTTTGTCACCCACGTAATAAGCATAGTAACTGACAGCAGTTTTTCCGTCCTCATCTCCTCCCACCCTTCACCCTCAAGTATTTCTGATTTGTAGCTTTTATCTGCCAAGGTTTATCAAAAAACTACAATATAAATGTTTTATTAACAAAGCAGCTTTTCTTTTTTCTTGTATTAGAAGTTAAATAATTATGTGTTTGCTTTAACTAGATTTGGGGTATTACTCCAGCATTAACACAGAATGAGACTTCTCAAAATCTGAAACAAAGTTTCATAACTTGAAATCTCGAAATTAGAATAACTTTGCTATTATGAAATATGAATTAATTTGTTTCATCTGAGACCATCAATCTGATTATTCCACCAGCCTGATAAAGATCGTAGTGTTATAAAGCTGCAAAGTCATACTTGTTCTTTACTGTGATTTAAGACTGCACTATTCACTTTTGCCCCCTATAGGCTGAATAAGATTTCAAAACATACACTGGTTGTATGGAGGATATCTACCACCTTAAAAAACATTTAATAATTACTCAATAAATGTTTGTTGATTAGTTATTCAAATTGTTGTGATAAAATGAACGTTTTCTTTTAAAATTAATTCCATTTCATAAAACAGTAATTAAGAAGAAGAGACACTGAGGTTAAAGAATCCCTTTATCATACCTGAATTCGTTCCTTTTGCACTCCTGAAGGAGCAATGTAGATTTCATCGCTGGCAACACAAAACATACAAATTGGTATTTATTTATTTCCTGCTTTTGCACAAAGAAAAGTATATCTTCACAGTCCAATCATGCATGTTCTTTATAAATCAAGCAATACAGCCAGTTGCTTGATTTAATTATGGATTTTGGCTGCATAGAAAGTAAGTCAAACTACATCAATGCCTTTGTAGTGCTGGTGGCATAGTAGAATTATTAGTTGTTGCTTTTGTCTTCCACGTTTTCATATATATTTATTCTTTTTATAGTGCAAAGTTGGTGGTAACCAGGTTTTTGTCCAGTTAGGGGAATAAAAATCTGAAAACATAAGTCTTCGGTGTCTTTAAACATGAATAAGCAGAGTTTAACCTATGTGAAATACAGTTATTCTAAAATCCAATCTGGAAAATATGCTCAATAGAAGTATATTTCTGTCATGCAAAGAATCAGGTTTGATTTATTGTTCGAAATGCTCTTATTAAACCATGAAGTTCAGAGACCTCTGCTGGACGGTTTCTTAAATTACTGTATTAACACTGGGCTACTTTTTGGATAGAATCACATGCTTCCCATTTGAAAAGCACATATATCTTGGAAAAAATTTAGTAAAAAGCTAAAACAACTAAAAAGAGTTCAAAATATAAGAATGGCTACATGTGAAGATCTCTTTGTTACAAGATGTTGGACTAAGGGAGATGCTATAGCCTACCATTTACCACAAGGTGCTCTCAAATTTGATTTGGAAATTAATTTCTTTTTTTTATTTTTATTTTTATTTTTTATTATACTTTAAGTTCTAGGGTACATGTGGATAACGTGCAGGTTTGTTACATATGTATACTTGTGCCATGTTGGCTTGCTGCACCCATCAACTCGTCAGCACCCATCAACTCGTCATTTACATCAGGTATAACTCCCAATGCAATCCCTCCCCCCTCCTCCCCACCCCATGATAGGCCCCGGTGTGTGATGTTCCCCTTCCCGAGTCCAAGTGATCTCATTGTTCAGTTCCCACCTATGAGTGAGAACATGCGGTGTTTGGTTTTCTGTTCTTGCGATAGTTTGCTGAGAATGATGGTTTCCAGCTGCATCCATGTCCCTACAAAGGACACAAACTCATCCTTTTTTATGGCTGCATAGTATTCCATGGTGTATATGTGCCACATTTTCTTAATCCAGTCTGTCACTGATGGACATTTGGGTTGATTCCAAGTCTTTGCTATTGTGAATAGTGCCGCAATAAACATACGTGTGCATGTGTCTTTATAGCAGCATGATTTATAATCCTTTGGGTATATACCCAGTAATGGGATGGCTGGGTCATATGGTACTTCTAGTTCTAGATCCTTGAGGAATCGCCATACTGTTTTCCATAATGGTTGAACTAGTTTACAATCCCACCAACAGTGTAAAAGTGTTCCTATTTCTCCACATCCTCTCCAGCACCTGTTGTTTCCTGACTTTTTAATGATTGCCATTCTAACTGGTGTGAGATGGTATCTCATTGTGGTTTTGATTTGCATTTCTCTGATGGCCAGTGATGATGAACATTTTTTCATGTGTCTGTTGGCTGTATGAATGTCTTCTTTTGAGAACTGTCTGTTCATATCCTTTGCCCACTTTTCGATGGGGTTGTTTTTTTCTTGTAAATTTGTTTGAGTTCTTTGTAGGTTCTGGATATTAGCCCTTTGCCAGATGAGTAGATTGCAAAAATTTTCTCCCATTCTGTAGGTTGCCTGTTCACTCTGATGGTAGTTTCTTTTGCTGTGCAGAAGCTCTTTAGTTTAATTAGATCCCAGTTGTCAATTTTGGCTTTTGTTGCCGTTGCTTTTGGTGTTTTAGACATGAAGTCCTTGCCCATGCCTATGTCCTGAATGGTATTCCCTAGGTTTTCTTCTAGGGTTTTTATGGTATTAGGTCTAAGATTTAAGTCTCTAATCCATCTTGAATTAATTTTTGTATAAGGAGTAAGGAAAGGATCCAGTTTCAGCTTTCTACTTATGGCTAGCCAATTTTCCCAGCACCATTTATTAAATAGGGAATTCTTTCCCCATTTCTTATTTTTCTGAGGTTTGTCAAAGATTAGATGGCTGTAGATGTGTGGTATTATTTCTGAGGACTCTGTTCTGTTCCATTGGTCTATATCTCTGTTTTGGTACCAGTACCATGTTGTTTTGGTTACTGTAGCCTTGTAGTATAGTTTGAAGTCAGGTAGCATGATGCCTCCAGCTTTGTTCTTTTGATTTAGGATTGTCTTGGCAATGCGGGCTCTTTTTTGGTTCCATATGAACTTTAAAGCAGTTTTTTCCAATTCTGTGAAGAAACTCATTGGTAACTTGATGGGGATGGCATTGAATCTATAAATTACCTTGGGCAGTATGGCCATTTTCACGATATTGATTCTTCCTATCCATGAGCGTGGTATGTTCTTCCATTTGTTTGTGTCCTCTTTTATTTCACTGAGCAGTGGCTTGTAGTTCTCCTTGAAGAGGTCCTTTACATCCCTTGTAAGTTGGATTCCTAGGTATTTTATTCTCTTTGAAGCAATTGTGAATGGAAGTTCATTCCTGATTTGGCTCTCTGTTTATCTGTTACTGGTGTATAAGAATGCTTGTGATTTGTGCACATTAATTTTGTATTCTGAGACTTTGCTGAAGTTTCTTATCAGCTTAAGGAGATTTTGGGCTGAGACAATGGGGTTTTCTAAATATACAATCATGTCATCTGCAAACAGGGACAATTTGACTTCTTCTTTTCCTAACTGAATACCCTTGATTTCTTTCTCTTGCCTGATTGCCCTAGCCAGAACTTCCAACACTATGTTGAATAGGAGTGGTGAGAGAGGGCATCCCTGTCTTGTGCCAGTTTTCAAAGGGAATTTTTCCAGTTTTTGCCCATTCAGTATGATATTGGCTGTGGGTTTGCCATAAATAGCTCTTATTATTTTGAGATACGTTCCATCAATACCGAATTTATTGGGCGTTTTTACCATGAAGGGCTGCTGAATTTTGTCAAAGGCCTTTTCTGCATCTATTGAGATAATCATGTGGTTTTTGTCTTTGGTTCTGTTTATATGCTGGATTATGTTTATTGACTTGCGTATGTTGAACCAGCCTTGCATCCCAGGTATGAAGCCCACTTGATCATGGTGGATAAGCTTTTTGATGTGCTGCTGGATCTGGTTTGCCAGTATTTTATTGAGGATTTTTGCATCGATGTTCATCAGGGATATTGGTCTAAAATTCTCTTTTTTTGTTGTGTCTCTGCCAGGCTTTGGTATCAGGATGATGTTGGCCTCATAAAATGATTAGGGAGGATTCCCTCTTTTTCTATTGATTGGAATAGTTTCAGAAGGAATGGTACCAGCTCCTCCTTGTACCTCTGGTAGAATTCAGCTGTGAATCCATCTGGTCCTGGACTTTTTTTCATTGGTAGGCTATTAATTATTGCCTCAATTTCAGAGCCTGCTATTGGTCTATTCAGGAATTCAGCTTCTTCCTGGTTTAGTCTTGGGAGAGTGTAAGTGTCCAGGAAATTATCCATTTCTTCTAGATTTTCTAGTTTATTTGTGTAGAGGTGTTTATAGTATTCTCTGATGGTAGTTTGTATTTCTGTGGGGTCGGTGGTGATAACCCCTTTATCATTTTTTATTGCGTCTATTTGATTCGTCTCTCTTTTTTTCTTTATTAGTCTTGCTAGCGGTCTATCAATTTTGTTGATCTTTTCAAAAAACCAACTCCTGGATTCATTGATTTTTTGGAGGGTTTTTTGTGTCTCTATCTCCTTCAGTTCTGCTCTGATCTTAGTTATTTCTTGCCTTCTGCTAGCTTTTGAATGTGTTTGCTCTTGCTTCTCTAGTTCTTTTAATTGTGATGTTAGAGTGTCAATTTTAGATCTTTCCAGCTTTCTCTTGTGTGCATTTAGTGCTATAAATTTCCCTCTACACACTGCTTTAAATGTGTCCCAGAGATTCTGGTATGTTGTATCTTTGTTCTCATTGGTTTCAAAGAACATCTTTATTTCTTCCTTCATTTTGTTATGTACCCAGTAGTCATTCAGGAGCAGGTTATTCAGTTTCCATGTAGTTGAGTGGTTTTGATTGAGTTTCTTAGTCCTGAGTTCTAGTTTGATTGCACTGTGGTCTGAGAGACAGTTTGTTATAATTTCTGTTCTTGTACATCTGCTGAGGAGTGCTTTACTTCCAATTATGTGGTCAATTTTGGAATAAGTGTGATGTGGTGCTGAGTAGAATGTATATTCTGTTGATTTGGGGTGGAGAGTTCTGTAGATGTCTATTAGGTCTGCTTGCTGCAGAGATGAGTTCAATTCCTGGATATCCTTGTTAACTTTCTGTCTCGTTGATCTGTCTAATGTTGACAGTGGGGTGTTGAAGTCTCCCATTATTATTGTATGGGAGTCTAAGTCTCTTTGTAAGTCTTTAAGGACTTGCTTTATGAATCTGGGTGCTCCTGTATTGGGTGCATATATATTTAGGATAGTTAGCTCTTCCTGTTGAATTGATCCCTTTACCATTATGTAATGGCCTTCTTTGTCTCTTTTGATCTTTGATGGTTTAAAGTTTGTTTTATCAGAGGCTAGTATTGCAATCCCTGCTATTTTTTGTTCTCCATTTGCTTGGTAGACCTTCCTCCATCCCTTTATTTTGAGTCTGTGTATGTCTCTGCATGTGAGATGGGTCTCCTGAATACAGCAAACTGATGGGTCTTGACTCTTTATCCAGTTTGCCAGTCTGTGTGTTTTAATTGGAGCATTTAGTCCATTTACATTTAAGGTTAATATTGTTATGTGTGAACTTGATCCTGCCATTATGATATTAACTGGTTATTTTGCTCGTTAGTTGATGCAGTTTCTTCCTAGCCTCGATGGTCTTTACATTTTGGCATGTTTTTGCAATGGCTGGTACCGCTTGTTCCTTTCCATGTTTAGTGCTTCCTTCAGGGTCTCTTGTAAGGCAGGCCTGGTGGTGACAAAATCTCTAAGCATTTGCTTATCTGTAAAGGATTTTATTTCTCCTTCACTTATGAAACTTAGTTTGGCTGGATATGAAATTCTGGGTTTAAAATTCTTTTCTTTAAGAATGTTGAATATTGGCCCCCACTCTCTTCTGGCTTGTAGAGTTTCTGCTGAGAGATCTGCTGTTAGTCTGATGGGCTTCCCTTTGTGGGTAACCCGACCTTTCTCTATGGCTGCCCTTAAGATTTTTCCTTGATTTCAACTTTGGTGAATCTGACAATTATGTGTCTTGGAGTTGCTCTTCTCGAGGAGTATCTTTGTGGCGTTCTCTGTATTTCCTGAATTTGAATGTTGGCCTGCCCTACTAGGTTGGGGAAGTTCTCCTGGATGATATCCTGAAGAATGTTTTCCAACTTGGTTCCATTTTCCCCCTCACTTTCAGGCACCCCAATCAGACGTAGATTTGGTCTTTTTACATAATCCCATGCTTCTTGCAGGCTTTGTTCATTTCTTTTTCTTCTTTTTTCTTTAGGTTTCTCTTCTCGCTTCATTTCATTCATTTGATCCTCAATCGCTGATACTCTTTCTTCCAGTTGATCGAGTCGGTTACTGAAGCTTGTGCATTTGTCACGTATTTCTCGTGTCATGGTTTTCATCTCTGTCCATTCGTTTATGGCCTTCTCTGCATTAATTATTCTAGCTATCAATTCTTCCACTTTTTTTTCAAGATTTTTAGTTTCTTTGCGCTGGGTACGTAATTCCTCCTTTAGCTCTGAGAAGTGTGATGGACTGGAGCCTTCTTCTCTCATCTCTTCAAAGTCATTCTCCGTCCAGCTTTGATCCATTACTGGTGATGAGCTGCGTTCCTTTGCAGGGGGCGATGAACTCTTATTTTTTGAATTTCCAGCTTTTCTGCCCTGCTTTTTCCCCATTTTTGTGGTTTTATCTACCTCTGGTCTTTGATGATGGTGACGTACTGATGGGGTTTTGGTGTGGGTGTCCTTCCTGTTAGTTTTCCTTCTAACAGTCAGGACCCTCAGCTGTAGGTCTGTTGGAGATTGCTTGAGGTCCACTCCAGACCCTGTTTGCCTGGGTATCAGCAGCAGAGGCTGCAGAAGATAGAATATTGCCGAACAGCAAGTGTACCTGTCTGATTCTTGCTATGGAAGCTTCCTCTCAGGGGTGTACTCCACTGTGTGAGGTGTGGGGTGTCGGTCTGCCCCTCGTGGGGGATGTCTCCCAGTTAGGCTACTCAGGGGTCAGGTACCCACTTGAGCAGGTAGTCTGTCCGTTCTCAGATCTCAGCCTCTGTGTTGGGAGATCCACTGCTCACTTCAAAGCTGTCAGACAGAGTCGTTTGCGTCTGCAGAGGTTTCAGCTGCTTTTTGTTGTTGTTGTTTAGCTGTGCCCTGTCCCCAGAGGTGGAGTCTACAGAGACAGGCAGGGCTCCTTGAGCTGCTGTGAGCTCCACCCAGTTTGAGCTTCCCAGCCGCTTTATCTACTTAAGCCTCAGCAATGGCGGGCGCCCCTCCCCCAGCCTCGCTGCTGCCTTGCCGGGAGATCGCAGACTGCTGTGCTAGCAATGAGGGAGGCTCCGTGGGTGTGGGACCCTCCCGGCCAGGTGTGGGATATAGTCTCCTGGTGTGCCCGTTTGCTAAGATCCTTGGTAGAGCACAGTATTGGGGTGGGAGTTACCCGATTTTCCAGGTGTTGTGTGTCTCAATTCCCCTGGCTAGGAAAAGGGATTCCCTTCCCCCTTGCACTTCCCAGGTGAGGCCATGCCTCACCCTGCTTCAGCTCGCCCTGCTTCAGCTCTCGCTGGTCGGGCTGCAGCAGCTGACCAGCACTGATTGTCAGGCACTCCCTAGTGAGATA
Organism: Macaca mulatta; assembly: GCF_049350105.2. Classification (NCBI taxonomy): domain Eukaryota; kingdom Metazoa; phylum Chordata; class Mammalia; order Primates; family Cercopithecidae; genus Macaca; species Macaca mulatta. The sequence continues at coordinate 30,379,679 of NC_133419.1, read as the reverse complement.
AACCCAGTACTTCAGTTGAAAATGCAGAAATCACCTGTCTTCTGTGTGGCTTGCGCTGGGAGTTGGAGACTGGAGCTGTTCCTATTTGGCCATCTTGCTCCTCCCCCTCCTGGAAATTAATTTCAAATCTTGTCTAAAGTCTTTCCACCCTCAACAACAACTAAACAAACGTCCCTTGGCTCACGTATCAGATTTTTTCTCTTTTCGTTGGATATCTTTGATAAATTACCAGTTTCAGTTGCCACCAGAGAGTATTAATGAGCTGCCCATATATATGTAAACCAAGAAAATGCCAGTACCTGCATGCTCTAGTTTCTGCCAGTAAGGCACAGACATAGGGACATTGAACACATATCAAACATTTCATAGTGCAAATGAGGATAATGGCCTATATATCAAGCTGCTGAAGTTCAGGTTACTAATAAACCTGTAGGCTTGGAATCAATAAAAATGTAGGGTGAAACAGAAGTTTCTTTAAGGTTCTACTGATGAAGTCTAGAAAACAAATGTCTGATAATGTGAGTGGAAGTCCAATGCACTGTAAGCTGCATGCAAGCATTCGCTTTCATGAAGTGGTTATTGTTTCCGAGTTCTGCGACATAAGGATAACATAAAGGGATATTCCTCTGGAACCAGTGAGAATGGGTTGGGATCATACTATTAACAAGGGCTCTTTGTGAATACCAGTGATCTAAATCTGGTGTCCTTGTGTAACATGGAAGAAGCTCTAGACTCATGTATGGTATGTGGTCCACTCACCTGAATAGATAAGTGGACTTGTGGGTCTTCTTATGTGGGTAGAAATTTATGCAGTCCTGGGAATAGACTCAAATAAAGTACAAAACGGTCTGCTGGTAAGTAAAACTATTCTATAAAGTAGGGTATTCTGTTTATTCAGTGACTTGGTATGCTGAGTCCTGTAAATGTCTTTGTAAAACTGAAATTAATTTAGACTTTGATGAACTTAGGGTAATTAAAACATTAGCCAAATATGTTTTAGAAAAATATATTTACATCTACAAAGAACGAGATATCTGGATAAAAATATAAAAATGACAGTGTTTTTTAGAATAGAAACACGCCATATACTAAAGTGAAATATCTACTTGGTGCTTTAAGCCACACACAGAAAGCATTTTGAATTTCAAGTTACTAAATTTTGGAATATACTTCTCTGTACTCCTGCATTTTCACTGTGGTAAGCAAGGGCCAACCCCCAAGAGGTCAAAATACATCTTTGTTCAGTTGCTTCTATTTTTATTTGCTTTCTGGTCATTTAAAAAATAATTTAAATCTTATAGTGCTTCAATTATTTTGTCTACAATATGACTTTATTAATTGTAGTCCTAATCACATGCAACAGGATCAGTCTCTCCGATACCTGTCAATATTACTCTGTGAAAATAGGAAATTACAAATTTGAATGATAGGGATCTAAACTAAACCCAGTGGCTATTGAGTATCCTGGAATTGCCTTGATTACTATTATTTTTTCGGTCCTTTATTTCCTTCTTGTGACTTAATTTTTGGTACCACACACTTGTGGCATAAGCTGGAATGGCCGAGTCAAACCTTGGAATCAGTAAATCATTTTATGTTCCCGATTTTATTGTCTATATTATTGTGGAATCATAATTTATTGGGTTTGCACTTTATTCCAAATTTATTTGCCCTAAGCATCAAAGAGCCAAACTTTCACTAACAACATGAGAATAGTATTGCTGATAATGCTAGTGACTTAAGTCATTTAAATATTAGGGGAAAAAACCAACATTTTACTACAAAATATTCATTTTACTACGTAAAGCACAAATTTAATAAGATTCCAAATACAGTGCCACATGACTGTGGCTCTTTCCATCCATGATCTCCATACCCATTAAGAACTAAGGATAAAGCATTTCACATATATGATGAAAATTTCCTATAAGCTGATTATAGTGCTATAAAAACCATTTAATTTTAAAAGATGTGCCAATGAGTGGTTTATGGTGGCCACATACAATGGTAGTGCGTGGATTAGTAAAATTCTACTAGAAAGAACATAGTTCTTTATGTCTTTTTGATAAGAAAAATTTCATCTTGAGTCCTGCATTCACCTATTTCTAACTTGGCTGGTTTTTTTAAAAGAGCCAGTTGGAAATGGTTATTTTAGCTCATTTGGTAGAAAGCTTTATTTTATACATACACAAACTATTTCTGAACATGCAAATAAAAAGCAGCTAACTAAAGGCAGCATTTAGAATATGATTTATTATAAATAACACAGTTGGGAAACTGTATTACTGGGACTCAACTTCTAAATGGATACATGAAACAAGAATAAATGTTGTTATCATAGGGTTTGCTGTGAATAGGCCATCTTGAAAGTTTTGGCAAACTAATGTGAAAGCTTGAGCAATGCTGTATTTACACATCAGCAGCTAGGCTGATGGTAAGAGAAGAGGCACAGATGGATTTATTGATCTACCATGTGAAACATAATCTTACTAGACTGAGAGCATACTTATATCCCTAACTGTGCCAGAATGAAAATTTCATGAGTTAACTCAGTAATTTAAAGCAGATAAAATTACAATGGCATCATCTTGTGGTATGCCATAGACTCCCTTTTGTTCAAAATGACTTACATCCCTAAGTGTGCTAGTTGCTAACAGAGGCACCTCTTGTCATTTCCCAACGTTCATTGAAAATTTCATGAGTTAACTCAGTAATTTAAAGCAGATAAAATTATAATGGCATCATCTTGTGGTATACCATAGACTCCCTTTTGTTCAAAATGTTCTGATTATATTTAACATTCCATTCGTTAATATGCAATGCAGCCTCTTTGGGGGCATGACTATATATACTTATCAGCACATAAATATTTTAACAATCCAATTTTGTTAAAGAAAGTGAATTAGAATGAAGTAATAAATCAACATCACTCAATTTAACACACAGCCTCCAGACAATAATATTCCTAACACATTTCAGGAGGAAGAAAAGATTAATCCTATGTTGGAAATCCCTGAATGAGATTCTATAATCTTAATTTCATTGATAGCAAGTTACTTCTTACTAACACTTACTTTCTTTATCTTCTTGAATAAATGACACTAAATAAATACAATGAGCAATTGAATACTATTTATCCTTCCTGCTTCAATTTAAGTCCAGTACATCTTATTTTGTCCTCTGAGGAATACAGATTAGCAGGTACTATATTCATTAATGATACAGGTGCTTAGGAAGCATACTGCCTTTCTTTTGATTCAATAAAAAAATTATTAGGATTTTTAATGATTAGTCATCTGTATTTAAGTGACTTTAAAATATGTATCTGGGAGGCCGAGGCAGGTGGGTTGCTTGAGCCTAGGAGTTCAAGACCAGCCCATGCAACACAGTGAGACCCAGTCTCTACAAAAAAAAAAAAAAAAAAAGAAAGAAAAAAGAAAAAATTAGCCAGGCGTGGTGGTGCATGCCTGTAGTCCCAGCTACCCAGGAGGATGAGGTGGGAGGATTGTTTAAGCCTTCCCTTGACTTAAGGGAAGTCAAGGCTGCAGTGAGCCATGATTGCACCACTCCACTCTAGCCTGAGTGACAGAGCGAGACTCTGTTTCAAAAAACAAAGTACCTGAACCTTTGAAACAAATCCTATCTACCCAGAGAGGATCCGCTGGAATTTCAGGTATATGAACATACTTGGTAGCATGTTATTTAACTCTGGTACTCAAAAACTGAGGACTAAATTATTGTGATCTGAAATTGTAGTTCTTCAATCTTCAGGTATTTGATACATCTTCAGCTTTTGTACATTGCTTCCATTCAGTTATACAAACGTCCACTTGTCCATTTAGAAACTAAAGACCTACGGTATCACATAAAACTGATCATCAGTTGTTCTTTGGATGTAACACATTAGACTCGCTGTGGTCTACTCAAATGGAGAGTTCCCAGTAATAAAGGCTGCCAGAAACTTACCCATGCTTCAAGCTAATTCCTCCTCCAGTCCCAGTGACCCAGCCCAAATGGTAAAACTGTTTGCAAAGTTCTGGGATCAGGTATCTTGGATGCTCCTTGTCCTAAAAAGAAGGCAATGATTTTTAAAACAGACATCATTTTATCAAGTAACTATTCCAGCTGGTGTTTCTAATAAGAAGCTAATTTAAGAAAGTTTAAGAAAACATACTATAGAAAGAGTACAGTGAGGGAAAAAACTATTACAGACATATTTTGTTTTTAATGTTTAGAAAGTGGATCTACTACATTATTTGGCAACCCGGGATTATTCAGTATAGGGCCATATAGTCCAACACTAAGGAACAGGCTGCAAAAACAAGGTGGGGAAATGCCCAGTATACATTACAAAGCATCAACTAAAATGGCTGAAAGAAAACAGAATCTCATGCTGAAGGAACAGTCTGTCCAGAACATTTATTTACACAAAGCACCTTATTTAACTAAGGCTTAATGATATATATATATGAGATATTATGATAGTTACACATTCAACACATACTCTGTGTGTTGGTTCAATTGCATTTTTATTCCAAAAAAGTCCTTTTTCCCATAATGATTTTAGTTTCTCTTATTGCAAAAGCAATATATACTCATTATAGAAAATAAAGTGAAGCAAATTACAAAAAACACTAAGAAACAATCTCAGTTAACACTTGCTTAACCCATTTTACAAAGATATGTGTTTATGAGTGTGTGTATGTGTATGTATACAGACAGATAAATACCAAGCCTTATTTTTGTAAGTTCAATGATTACTTCTTTGGAAAAAAAAATCCACACCATTTTCTCCTGCTTTTTTGTGGTTTAAATTAATGAAAACAAACAAAATAAATAAAGAAGAAATACAATGAATTCCATTTTGGGCAGTATGATATACAATCCTTAACTTGAAAATAAGTACAAATGCTGAATAAATTATTTTAAAAAATATTTCAAAACAAGTTGTTGAGCTGGCAAGAAAGTAAGGTTTCACAGGGACCATAAAAAATGAGAATGAGACTCTCACACTAGTTAGAACGGCGATCACTAAAAAGTCAGGAAACGATAGATGCTAGAAAGGATGTGGAGAAATAGGAACGCTTTTACACCGTTGGTGGGAGTGTAAATTAGTTCAACCATTGTGGAAGACATTGTGGTGACTCCTCAAGGATCCTCAAGGATCTAGAACCAGAAATACCATTTGACCCAGCAATCCCATTACTGGGATTCTACTATAAAGACACACACGTATGTTTACTGCAGCACTATTCACAGTAGCAAAGACTTGGAATCAACCCAAATGCCCATCAATGTTAGACTGGATAAAGAAAATGTGGTACATATACACCATGGAATACTATGCAGCCATAAAAAAGGATGAGTTCACATCCTTTGTAGGGACATGGATGAAGGTGCAAACCATTCTCAGCAAACTAACACAGGAACAGAAAACCAAACACCACGTTATCACTCACAAGTGGGAGTTGGACAATGAGAACACATGGACACAAGGAAGGGAACATCACACACTGGGGCCAGTCAGGAGGTGGGCAGCTAGAGGAGGGATAGCATTAGGAGAAATACCTAACGTCGATGATGGGTTGAGGGGTGCAGCAAACCACCATGGCACAGGTATACCTATGTAACAAACCTGCACATTCTGCACATGGATCCCAGAACCTAAAAGTATAACAAAGCAACAACAACAACAACAAATGAGAATGAGACTACCTGGGAGAGAAGTAAGCTCCAAAGCCAGAATGTTCCTGAAGGTATTGCAAAACTCTGGTGACCTGGAGCTTCAATTCTGATAGCCATGTAAGCCACTAGAAGCATGAGATAAAACCCAGGCCCTGATCAATTCGAGAGAACCTAATGAAAAATCCCCACATAAACTGGAGACCCCAATGAGGTCCACCTTCAAGGTAACAGTGAACAAAACAAGATTCACTGTGGAGAAAATCACAACAAGGAAGCATGCCTTTACAGGTCCTGTCACTGGGTAAAGCGGGAAAAACATCTCTGAGTTCAAAAAGGGATCATTATTTAACAGGCTGAATTCTCAGCTACTTAACTGAATACTTGAAATTGTGGTGTTTTTCCCCAGATTCAGTGCTAATGTTCTACTTACTCATTTTAAGTATTACAAATGATGACTGATGGAGTAACCTTCCAAATATAAAATTAGTAACATGAGAACCTAGAAATTGCTAAAAGTTCTGATTCAACTTAGACTTGGAGTTAGCTCACTTAAAAGTCAAATCCACATTACTGGATTTATTGCTTACATGACTTTGGGTGTCAGTTTACTTATCCCTACAATGAAAATGCTGTGAGGATTAAAATGAGCTACAATGGACATAACGCAATCAGCACAATATCTGACACCGTCAATGTCAGTTTCCTTCTCATTTTAAAGAGCTGAAAATTCTTGAATTAAAATAGCAGATTATAGGAATTATTAAGAAATTACTTTAGACAGAGAGGGTAAGGTTGGCAAGGTTTTGTTTTCTTTTAATAATGCAGCTTGGTAAGGTTTTTTTTTTTTCTTTTAATAATGTAGCTCCAAAAATATTTCTTTTCTAGCAGAAGAGTGGCTTAAAGGGTCAGGCTGGCAAGCTTTGATATGCAAATACCAGCCATTAGAAACTGGGTCCATCCAATATGGTGATTCCTACCTTCTTCTTGTCACCATGTGTGCCAAGCACCATAGTCACCCCAGATATCTTCACGTGTACAGAACATCATGGTGGCCTGTATTTGAATATTAAAAGGCTAGTTTTTGCGTGGGCTACATGAATGACATATCTGGTCAAACCAATCCCCTGGGCCCTATGGAAATCAGACACCACCTCCTCCAGCCTCCTAATATAACCCAGTGTTTTCCGCTGCACGTGGGGTTTTCTCTCCCCGCTTGGAGCCACCCTCCTCTCTGTACAGGGGAGCTTCTTTCTTGCCTATTAAACTCTCCACTCCTTAAAACCACTCCACGGGTGTCCGTGTCATTTATCTAAATTGGTGCGAGACAAAGGGCCCTGGTGTTCCCTCAGTCATCGGAGTCGTATCATTTTGGTGCACTGGCCGGGAATCTGAGGTACAACATTCATCAGAGTGGTGACTATAGGAGCAAACCTAAAATCTGTTCTATCATTCTGAGGGGCTCTTGGCCTCTATCTTAAAATCAAATCAAATCAATCAACAGACATCCTTCAGCTAGATAAAAATACGCTTATCATGACTGCCATTCTAAAGCCTGGGATGTTAAGCTTCCAGGTGAGAACACGGAGAACCTCCCAATACCCACGGGTCATTGGGAATGTTGGCCGTGTTTCGAATCAGTTTCCTTTCATGGGGAAACCTTACCATCGGGTGAGGCTGGGAAAAGTTCTGAGGCAACTGCAAATTTCTGGCCAGGGCACACCCTGGCGTTATTCAAAGGCCTCTGGATTGGACCCAGCCTCCAACAGCCCACTTCGGGTTTTGGCAGAGAATCCCCAGCTATCCTGTCACAAAACTTTCCTTCTTTTTCTATCCACGGTCTCTTTCTCTCTCTCTGTGTAGAATGTGCGGGAATTTAGTAACCAGGAGTTTAGCTCAGGAATGCTGTTGCAATCTTCTAGGAAAAGAGGGTTCCTTTCCTCCCCCTCCTCCCTACCCCCACCCAGAGTGAGAGTCTCTCTCTCTCTCTCTCTGCCCTTGGTCTGGAGAGTGCAGGGCATTTCCAGGTCTCTCTACCGCTTCTCTAGCGAGCACATAGTATTTCTTTTCTTTTCTCTTTTTTTTTTTTTTGAGAGGCGGAGTCTCACTCTATCACCCAGGCTGGAGTGCAGTGGCGCGATTTGGCTCACTGCAAGCTCCGCCTCCCGGGTTCACACCATTCTCTTGCCTCAGCCTCGCGAGTAGCTGGGACTACAGGCCCCCGCCACCGCGCCCAGCTAACTGTTTGCATTTTTAGTGGAGACGGGGTTTCACCGTGTTAGCCAGGATGGTCTCGATCTCCTGACCTTGTGATCCACCCGCCCCAGCCGCGAGCACATAGTATTTCTAAACCAACAGTGCCACCTAGTGGAAATAGAAATCCTCTTCATGAGGCACTTTTTTTTTTTTAAATGGTAACACTGCAGCTTCCTTTTGCACCACTAGAAATCGGGCTCTAAGCCTCTTCCGTGAACAGGAAAATTCTGCTTTCAACAGATAGGGGTTAAATGTCTTCTGTGTGGCCAAATTTTAGTCTCAATATTGTCCCATCAGCAGGAAAACGGTCATTTGGTTCCTACGTTCCTTAAAGGCACCTATTCTGTCTCCGATTAAGGTAGTACTTAACTAGTAAGGGGATTTTTAAGTCCAGAAGTTAACCGGAACCATTTTTCTAAGGGTAAATGCTTTAGCATGGGCCATAATAGCAGGATATAGAGTTCAATCTAGCACACCCCCTCCATTAAAGGGGCCTTGCCCCATTACCTAGTTTTTCTTGAGATCCATTTCTTTTAGGGAGTTACACAGGTCACACAAGTCTAGGAGGTCGAAGGGAAATAATAAGCAGAGGACTAGGGCTGCTTGGGGAAGTGCAACTAGGCCCAAAAGTCTAGTTCCTCTGGTGCCATGGCTTGGAGGGTCACGCCTATAGTCATGGGCTGCACATTTAACAGGGAGGTGGGATCCAGGAACCAGGGAGGGAAAATAGTTGGGGGATGCTCCCACTGTTTTCTTCTCCACCCTGGGTCATATACAGAAAGGAAGGAGACTAAAAGGACACTTTTATTCTCACTTCTCTTTCTAAATGGGTAACAGATTGTCTTCGGCATGCAGTCCCCTGGAGTGGATTTTAAAACACTGGGACTGCTTGGACCTTGAGACTTTGAAGAAAAAGTGCCTCATAATCTATTGCACAAGGGCATGGCCTTCTTACCATCTTGAGGACAGACAAACCTGGCCTTCTTGGAGGAGCCTTGATTTTAACATCATCCAACAGTTAGAGCTTTTCTGTAGACAGAAGGGCAAATGGACTGTGGTCCCATATGTATAGGTGTTCTTTGCCCTGTGAAACCCAGACCTTTACAAGTTCTGCACAACTGACCCAGTTCCTTTACCAGCCATGGCAGGCAAGCCCATAGGCCTTCCCCAGTGCTAAAGCAGGTTCCTAAGGAGCAATCTGAGACAGTTATTGAATGTCCCAACCCTTCCAGTCCCCTCCAATTGTACCATCAGCTCCTCCAGCTCCACCATCTCCAGTATATCCTACTCTCCCCACTTCACTCTTACCTCTGCAGGAAATGCTTGATGGGAATGGTGCCATGAGGGTTCAAGTTGCCTTTTCATTACAGGACCTTAAGCAAATAAAGGGAGACTTAGGCCGATTTTCTGACAACCCAGGTAGTTAGATAGAAATTTTCCAAAATTTAACTCAGGTATTTGACCTCACATAGAGGGATGTTATGTTGCTGCTATGTTAGACACTCATTGCAGCTGAAAAGCAGGCAGTTCTGCAGGCAGCAGAAAAATATGGAGATGAGTAACATGCCTCCTATAGCAGACCAAGGAGACAAAGAGGAGATAGGGAAGGTGAGGAAGAAGTGAAAACTCCATTCCCACTAGGAAGGGAAGCAGTTCTGGTAGACACCCCTGATTGGAACCCCAATAACTCAGGAGATGAATAGAAAAGGAAGCACCTTCAATGTGTGTATTAGAGGGCCCATGGAAAACCAGAGCCAAACCTCTCAATTACTCTAAACTGTCTATGATAGACTAAAGACCAGACGAGAATCCCATAGTCTTTATGGAAAGGCTGAGAGAGGCACTAATAAAACATACGTATTAGGCCCTGATTCAATCAAGGGACAGCTCATTCTCAAGGACAAGTTTATTACACAGGTAGCTCCCGATATTAAAAGGAAACTATAAAAGCAAGCTACAGGGCCAGATAGTACCCTAGAAAACCTCCTGAGAAAGCCACTTTGGTCTTTTACAATAGGGATCAGGAGGAAGCCCAATAAAAGGAAAGGAAATACAAGAAGACAACAGAGGTTCTAGTAGCAGTGGTGCAAATTTGCAAAGTCCAGGATCCCCTAGGTACATCCACTAGTTGTTATTGATGTGGCAAGTCAGGGCATTTTAAGAAAGAATGTCCAGGTAGCAAGACAAAGCCACCTCGACCCTGTCCAGCCTGTGGCGGAGGCCACTGGAGACAGAACTGCCCCCAGAGATGGAGGTCACTGGGTTCAGAACCAGTCTCACAGATGGTCCAGCAGGACCGATGGGTCCCGGGGCTCAAATCCCTGGCTCCAGCAACTCAGACTACCACTACAGCACAGGAACCTCAGGTGATTCTGGAAATGGAAGGAAGGAAGGAAGGAAGGGAGGGAGGGAGGGAGGGAGGGAGGAAGGAAGGAAGGAAAGAAGGAAGGAAGAGAGGGAGGAACGAACGAACGAACGAACTCCTTCTGGATACTGGAGCCAGTCTCTCTCTTCTCCTCTCTAAACCAGGCCTCCCCTCTTCCCATAGTATGACTGTAAGGGGCGTCTCAGGAAAAACTCTAACCTGGTATTTTTCTCAACCTCTTAACCTGCAGATGGGGGAACCTACTATTTACACATGCTTTTAAAATCAGGGCTGAAAGTCCTGCTCCTTTCTTAGGGAGATAGTCTAGCTTGCATGAGGGCCAGCATCTGTATTAGCCCCAGGACAAACTCTGTGTCTCCCCCTGATGGAAGCTAACATTAAACTACAACTGTGGGCAACTCAAGGAAGAATAGGTCGAGCTATAACCACTAGGCCAGTCCAGACCTATCTTAAGGATCTCACTTCTTTTCCTAACCAGAGACAGTATCCCCTGGGCCCAGAGGCTAGGAAAGGGCTAGAAGCCATTAATAATAACCTAAAGATGCAGGGCCTCACCTCCTCAAACCCTTTCATAGCCCCTGAAACACCCCAATATTAGGAGTGCAGAAACCCAATGGGGAATGGAGACTAATTCAGGACTTTTCCCTCATTAATGAAGCTGTAGTTCCAATCTATCCAGTGGTACCTAATCCCTATACCTTGTTAACTCAAATACCTGAGGGAACTAGATGGTTTACAGTCCTAGATTTAAAGGATGCCTTTTTCTGCATACCATTACATCCTGATTCTCAATATCTGTTTGCCTTTGAAGATCCCTCTGGCCAGACTGCCCAGTTAACCCAGACAGTGTTGCCTCAGGGATTTTGAGATAGTCCTCATCTGTTTGGACAGACACTGTCACAAGACATTTCTGAGTTCTCTCATTCTCAAGTTAGGGTCTTGCATTAGTTGATAATATTCTGTTCTGTGCCCCAACTGAGGAAGCTTCTCAGGAAGGCACTGAAGCTCTTCTCAACTTCTTAGCTAACAGAGGACATAAGGTTTCAAAATCCAAGGTCCAGCTCTGCAAAACCTCAGTGAAGTACCTAGGATTAGTACTGTCCAAGGGGACCAGAGTATTAGGGGAAGAGAAGATTAAGCCTATTTCCTCCTTCCCTCGCCCCCAAACCCTCAAGCAACTAAGAGGATTTTGGGGCACTACAGGATTTTGTAGACTATGGATACCTGGGTATGGTGAAATAGCCCGTCCATTACATAACTTCATAAAAGAAGCTCAGGGAGCTAAAACTCATCTTTTAACCTGGGAACCTGAAGCTTAAAACACCTTCAACCAGCTAAAGCAAGCCTTGCTCAAGGCACCAGCCCTCAGCCTTCCTGTAGGGAAGGCCTTCAATCTGTATGTATCAGAAAGTAAGGGAATGGCCCTGGGAGTTTTAACACAGGCCCGAGGACTAGCTCAACAGCCAATGGGTTACCTAAGCAGGGAGCTTGATTTGGTGGCTAAAGGGTGGCCAGCATGTCTCTAAGCCATTGCCTCAGTGGCTCTACTGGTCCCAGAAGCCTCCAAACTAATCCTAGGAAATGATTTAACTGTTTACAACCCACATAACACAGCAGGACTATTGCACTCTAGCGGGGAGCCTTTGGGCTAACAGATAGCCAACTCCTTACATATCAGGCCCTGCTGTTAGAAGGTTCCAACATCCAATTAAAGACTTGTTCTCATCCAAATCCGGCCACCTTCTTCCCCGAGGAAACTGGGGAACCTGAGCATGACTATGAACAAATCATAGTACACACCTATGCAGCCAGGGAAGATACTGGAGAAACTTCCCTAGAGAACTCAGTATGGGTTCCTCTTCACAGATGGGAGCTCTTTTGCAGAACAAGGAATATGCGTAAGCAGTGGTCACTCTAAATGACGTCATCAAAAGTGCATCTCTCCCTCCAGGCACAAGTGCTCAATTAGCTGAGCTAACAGCTCTTACAAAAGCAATTAAATTAAGCAAAGGAAAGGTAACTAACATCTACACTGATTCCAAGTATGCTTTCCTGGTTCTCCATGCTCATGCTGCCATTTGGAAGGAAAGGCATTTCCTTACCACCAATGGACTTCCTATAAAACATCACCAGGAAATTAACAGGTTATTATCTTCAGTTTTCCTTACACAAGAAATAGCAGTGATGCATTGTAAGGGACATCAAAAGGGAACAGATGAAGTAGCCGAAGGATCCAGATTAGCTGATCAGTGGCAAGGAAGCCTCAAGGCATCAACACACTTCATACCCCTCTAATCTGGGAAGGCTCCATAAGAGAAATTAAACCTCAGTACTCCCCTACAGAAATACAATGGACCACTTCGTCTCGAGGGTGTACCTTTTAGTCCTCAGGATGGCTACAGTCAGAGGATGGCAAACACCACTTGCCAGCCTCTGGCCAACGGAAAATCCTTAAAACCCTTCACCAAGCTTTTCACTTGGGAAAGGATAAAACTTATCAATGTGCCCAGATACTGTTTTCAGGAGAGAACTTACTAAAAACAATCAAGCAAGTTGTTAATACTTGTGAAGTCTGTCTTAAAAATAATCCCCTGAACAGGTGACTCCTTCCTCCTCAAACCCAAAGAACGGCAAGTTATCCAGGGGAAGACTGGCAAATAGACAAGGGGCATTCAATACCTGCTGGAACAGGTAGACACCTTCATGACTGGGTAGAAGCATTTCCATGCCATACACAAAGAGCCTCTGAGGTAATAAAAATGTTAGCTAATGAAATAACTTCCTGCTTTGGTCTACCGAAGTACCTTCAAAGTGACAATGGGCCCTCGTCTAAGGCAGCTGTCACACAAGGGGTCTCGAAAGCACTAGGCATAGAATGTCATCTCCACTGTGCTTAGAGACCCCAATTCTCAGGGAAGGTAGAGAAAACTAATGATATTATCAACAGACACCTCAGAAAATTATCCCAAGAAACTCACCTTCCTTGGATCACTCTTCTTCCCATGGCCTTACTACGAATAAGAAATACCCCTTCAAAACTAGGTCTTAGCCCTTTTGAGATGCTGTACAGATGGGCTTTCCTTACCAATGATTTTCTATTAGATCAGGAAACCTCTGAGCTAGTTAAGCATGTAACCTCTCTGGCTCACTTTCAACAGGAATTAGCACAACTAGCAAAAGCCCAACCCCAGGAAACTGGACTACCTCTATTTAACCCAGGAGATTTGGTACTGGTAAAGGCTCTCCCTTCTCTCTCTCCTTCCCTAAGCCCAAGCTGGGAAGAACTTTACACTGTTCCTCTTTCAAGCCCCTAGGCAATAAAAGTTACAGGAATCCACTCCTGGATATATTATATTTGTGGGAAAGCCTGGAGACCTGAGGGAGCAACCCCTGACAGCACAGAGGAATGCCTTGAATATCAATGTAAAGAAATAGGAGATCTTAAGCTGAAAATCACAAAAGATAAGTAACTGAATGAAAATTACTCATCTTAGTCTCACCCCTACCTCACCAAATACTTCTTGTCGTTTCCTCCTCTCCTTTTGAGATTCGCTGCCAAATATTATAACTTCTTTTTGATGGAAATTATTTACTATGCCACTCCTGCAGGACTGTTTTACTCACTCTACTATTTGGAGTAGGACTATATGCTGTAGCACCCTCAGGGTGGAATATCAGACAGAGAATCTCAATTACTGTAGCATTCTGCTTAATTATTATCCTCATAGCAGGAATAACAGTTACGAAAAGGAAGTAAATACGAGCATTTTACTATCACTTAGTCCGTTAGGACTCTTTATCGGACTTAGTAATACATCACACCCTTTAGCTCCTGCAATACCTGCCATGGTCCACCTGTACATCAAGACTAATGATTGGGTCCATCCTAAGTGGTTTGCTCAGTTCAGTGACGCTAAAGAAACTTACAATGACCAGCAATTCACCGTCTTAGGATTCCCTTTATTGGCTTCACTTTTACCCTTAAAGACCTACCAGGCATAAATTGGACATGGTATGGGGGCAACACTCTGCTCCCAGTGCCGGAGAACACTCTGCCCAAAGATAAGCTTCACATCCTCAGCTGGGACAAAGCCCAGTAATAGCAAATGCCTCCCTCTGCTTTAAAAGCAGCGAGGAAGGAACATGCTTGGGAGATCTCAGATATTTTAACATCACACTTGTAATTGCTGATAGTTCAAATATTTACGGAGGAGAGTGCAACAAGCGTGATCTAAAAGGATCAGAAGCCCTAGTTGGGGGGCTTTCAGAATCTAGCCTCTCATTCTGGTTGGAAGTCCCGATGGGAATGGCAGGCTCTAAGTAACCACCTTGACTATAATGTAAACATGGGCCTTTCCGAATATGCCCCCTTATGGAATTCCAGGCCCTTGTATGATGTTTGCTAATAGTAACAGCTTACACATCTGTGGCGAACTGGAGGCATCTGGACTGACAGCCCCTGCCACAGGATCATCTGTGATATTGGCCAGGGCATATTATGTCTTTAATTCTTCGAAACTCCATTTGTCAGTTGGACGCTTCTCACTTGGCATGTCAAATTCCAAATGGCATCGTAAATATCATAACTATGGATATCCTCATCCCAAGGATGCCCCTATTATATGTAAAGAAGGGAAACTTCTATGATACAAGAAAAATCTGCTGGTGTCTCTCACAAGCCACAACTTAGAACCGTCCCTTCAAGGAACAGCACTTTTTTTTGTTTGTTTGTTTTTTGTGGCTCCTGGATATATTTAATCCTCCCAAGGCACTGGAAGGAAACTTATACTATAGTAGCACTAGTTCCTGACTTATTATTTTTAAATTCTACAAAGATGGCAGCATCATCTGGGGTTATCCCTAACTTAGGCTCTTTTCTAGAGACTACACTACATTGAATATGCTGGACAAAGAGATCTATCATTTCTATGCCCTCATAGGGAGATTTAACTGAAAGAGCAGACTGGGGAGGGCATGCACAGGACTCCCATCTTAGAAAAACCATGAATGGGAAATGCTATAGCCAGAGGTCTAGTCTGGATTACGGGCATCCCTCTCCTTGAAAGATCAGTACTTAATATTTCTATTACGATGCATCAAGGGTAGAAGGCAACTGTAGGTGCCATAGAGGCACAACAGCAATCTACAGACTGTTTCACCTCAGTAGTAGCACAGGACAGGGCTTAGACGTCCTTATAGCTGAAGTAGGAGGTACCTGTGCACTTATAAATAAAACATGCTGCTTCTGGATTAACACCTCTAGTAAAGCAGAGGAAAATCTACAGGTACTTAAAGATCAAATCAAAATCATTAACAGGCTACAAGAACATGCAGGCTTCAGCCCCGGGTGCCTACAATTCCTCTTTAATGAATTCTAGTTTTCTTTATGGAATTGGTTAGCTCCTTTATTAAGCCCCCTCTTACTTATATGTCTTGTATTAATATTTGGACCTTGCATACTCAATACTATGACTCAAATCATTTCCTTTTGCCTAGAAGCAATCAAACCAAATGGTGCTGCAAACCGAACCACACACGGACATGCCACTCTTCTGAGGACCCTTAGATCAACCCCAGGAGGAGCCCTAGCTGTTGTTCCCCACTTGATGTCCCTTTTCAGCAGGAAGTAGCCAGAAAGAGTCCTTGCCCCAAACCCCCTAACAGCAGTTAGGATGGCATCTATTTAGGGAGGGAATATGACAGGAGTTATTAAGGAAAAACTGTTGGTATTTCTTATACCTGTCCTTAAGAAATCTAGCCCAAATTACCTATGCCTGCATAATTTCCTATTTCCTTATTTAGGGATATAAGTGATATTTTGATCATCTTAAAGTACAGCTAATGGGAAGACTCCTGCAGTCTTCCAACCCTTAAAACTATCAATTTGCACAGCAAATTGCAAACATTACAGAAAATGGTCTTTTATTACAGGTCTCCCCTTTCTCTTTTGTCTTTTCCAGTGCTGAGTATTACAGCAATTAGCTAGCTTCAAGCTACAGTAATAACAATGACAAGGCAGCTGCTGTTAATACATTTTCAATCCTTGAGACCCATAAAATTAAAATTTCAGAGAGAATTATCACTTAGCAGGCACCAACAGAGATATACTTGGTGAAAATGAAGTCATTTAAACTGTCCAGAAGAAAGGAACTGCCAGAACATATATTTTAACAAGAATTGACAAGGAAAGGTTTAGTTGGTATCTAGTTCTCTACTGAATGTCAATATTACTTTCCTATTATTGTTAGATCTGGTTTTCAATTGTAATAATAATTTTGAAATGTGTATCTAAAGATTGATTACAATCAACTATTTATAGTAGAGGTTATACAGTGAGGAGGAAACACATTTAACAGCATTTTATACATATCAAAATCATTAACATCTAACACGTTTTGATTCGGTACATTATTTTTCCCATTTTTCAATCTAGTTATTTTAAGGAAATCAGCCTGGCTTGTCTCTGAGATACTACTCACAGCCAACAATGGCTCTAATCCCCTCCCCCATCTTTTCTTTCAACTTAAGCAAATACAGGCATATATTCCTCAGATACATACATGTTTTCCTGAGAGACTCTCATACAAGTATAAAATAACATGCATGAAAGCTATTACTAACTCATCAATAAACGGGGAGACTAGTAAGATGTCACAACTGATTCAAAGGGAGAATTCAAAATATACATATATAAGTAACGAGGAATCCTGACTTAGCAAAATTGGACACTGTCCACGGGTTAACAATAAAATGAATCTCCATTGAACACAACTTGCATTTCCATAAACAATAATTACCTGCGTAACTGTCAGGATTCCACAACTGACAGTTGTAAAATATCATAATGATAACTCCAAACACCCCGTAAATACTCTTTTTGTTTGCTTCAAAGTCTTTCACTTATTTTCCTGACACTGGCCTCAGGAAGGGACTGAATGCAGGCACAGTAAAGATGTGTTGTACTTTCTCTCTGTCCTTGGTCTTTGTTTCATTCTGCACATTTGTTGCACTTGTCTCTCTGTGCATCTTGGTTTTCTTTACTTGAATGCCCCAGCTCTCCCTTCTACCTTCACTGCACTTAAAAACCCTCCTCCTCCTTATCAGTCAAGTGTTGACTAGAAATCAGAAGACATGGAGCCTGTTTTTAGCTTTGACCCCCACTAGCTGTGTGCCCTAAGGCAAGTCAGTGATACTTTCTGGGCATCAGTCTCCTTCTATTAATAATCTGGATCAGTGATCTCCAGACTTCTGAATTAACACCAGTAGTTTGTTCTATGTGGTATTGTTTATACCTGTCTTAATGAAGGATGGTGGGAGTATATGCTGGGTAGGTGAAGAGGAGAACGGGTATTTCAGTCAGAGAGGATGCTTAGTAGCCGGAAGTGGTTATAAATTACGTTCTGCAGGATGGAGGTAAAAGGGAGGCTGAGTCTAAAGGGTCTTCCATGCTATGCACAGGGCTTTGGCCTATATTTTACGGATGACTGAAAACCACCAAGGAGTTTGAAACATAAGATATGTGATAAGAGTCTGTTTTTGAAACACTTGCACAGTGGCAGTAAAGGAAAGAGGCTGAAAGGCAGTGGCCAAGAAAGCAAAAGCTCAGCAGAGCAGGGAGGCTGCTGAAAGAGTTTAAAAAGGAAGTTGGAAGGCAGGGACTGTGAAGATGCATTTGGCAGATAAAGGACTTGGGGTGAGAAAACTGAAGGAGAGAAAGAAAGGCTTCAAAGACTCCCAAGTGTGTGCTCAGCTGAGTAGCTGAGTGGATATCATTCCCTGGGATGTGGGTCAGAAATATTACCATGTGCTGAACACTCTTCTAGGCCCTGGGAATTCAGCCATAAACTAGACCTGAATTCCCAGGACCTGACCTAAAAGAATTCACATTCTAGGGAGGAGTTTTTAAAAAGTAAACAGAAGAATACACAAGTAAATTGTAAAAAGTGCCAAGAAGGAAACAAACAAGGGATTTGGAGAAAAATGGCAGGGATCAACTTTGATTAAGGCAGTCAAGGAAGGCCTCTCTGAGCAGGTGGCATTTAATCTAGGACCTAAAAGACATGATCTAAGCCAGTGTGTGATGAATGACTATGTGTGCGTGTGAAAGGTTTTGTGCTGGGAGAGGCAAGTACTCCAGGCAGAGGAAACAGCAAGTGTGAAGGCTCTGAAGTGAGTAAGTATTTCACAGGTAGAACATCAGCTGGCTGGAGCAGAAGTGAGGAAGTGCTGAGGGTGGCAGAAGATAAATTTGTAGGGGCCAGATATGGAAGGGCTTGAAAGCTGATGAGAACAGTCTTACCAGAAAGGAAATGATTCCTAATAGGAGACATGGGGAGAGGGAGAGAAATAATTATAGAAGGTGAGAGGGCTTGGAGATCCTGAGCTCTAGTGGAGGAACTGGGCTTCTTCCATTTCATGAAATAAGAGAGAGAAGCTGGGTTCACATTCCAGCAGATTGGTAGGTTTTCTGGTAGGAAGGCAAGGAAGTTCATTACCCAATGACTTCTACTGTCTTAAATATAAACAAAGTCATCAGCTGAGAGTATGGCGACAAGGGTACGAGAGGCCTGACAAGAGAATAAAGGGCATAAAACAGTCATCTTGGGGAGTGGAACGGTGAACTACTAAAGAAACAAAGAAGGGTTGTTGGGCAGCATTAAGTGCCGATCTGAGGTTGAAATCATGAAGCAAGGCCAGACAACAAAGTTGTGCAATATTCTCCAGCAATGTTCAGCTGCTCAACGCCGGCCCAAAGAAATGGGTGGCAGGGTTCATCCTGGCTAAAGGTTTGGCTAGGCCAACTCCATATGTAAATTAGGTCAACCATGACCTTAAGTAACAACTGTTTCAATAGACTAGGTGCGGAAGCAAGATCACAGTGGGCTTCACTCACTTTGATTTAGAAATAAATGAAACTTGGAGGCATGGAGTTCTAATGACTCTTTCAATAGTGTTGCTATAAAGAACGGCCAGACAGGGAAAAAGAAGGGAAAACTGGTTAATTCAGACAGTTTTCTACTACATGCTAAGGGGTAACATTAGGAGATAGGGAGAGATTAAACATATAGGAGAGCAGAGGTCTAAGAGGTCAGACTTTGTCGAGATAGAGAAGCCGGCATTAGAAAAACAGGAATGGGAGGAAAGGTAAAGATGCAGGTAAGTCTGTAATAATATTAAGAAAGTAATATTAAATGTGTAATAATACCACTGATAATAAGAATTGCTAACATTTCTTTATTGAGTGCTTATTTTGTGCCAGGCATTTTTCTAAAGACTTTATATGGACTACTTTACTTTATCCTTACAACAACCCTATTGTACTAAGAGAGATTAAGTAACTTGTCCAAGGCCACCAAGATAGCAGGTGGCAGAGCCAGAATTTGAACCCAGGCAGTCTGATTCTGGTCCTTAACCTTTACATTATACTGCATGTGGGAAGAGGAAGAAATTAAGAAGTTCACACCTAATAGCTTTCAGTTTCTTTGTGATTTTGGAGGAAAGGTCACCTTTGAAACAGGTGTGGGGTAAAGGATGAGGTGAAATGGTGAGGTTCTGGAACAGCTACTTAGGGGATTGTAAAAGGAAACTCCCCAGAAGACTGTCACATGCTACTCAGAGGCCAGCTGCAGTAGGACACCAGAATATTTGTAGAGACACTAATTCATATAGTTGAATATACCCAAAAGAGTGTATGGTAAAGGGGTAGGGGTTGGGTAGAGAAGGATATGACCATGGGAATCGGATGTTAGAGTGAGGGGGAGGTAAAGATGAACAGCATTGATGAGGTCAAGGAAAAAAAAGGGCAAGGTATTGGATGTCCTTGTGTTGCAGAAATACCAAAGAACAAATATTTGTTCAGCGTCAACAGATATAGGACACTGTGATAGTTAAGGTAAAATCAAAAAATAGAAGTAGTCCCTACCTGGTTTTTCTCTGCAACTAAGCAGAGCTCCCTAAAGGGTAGGGAATGGGTTGTTGGTATAAGCTATACCTACCACAGTGCTTTGCTCAATAAACAGTGGTTGCATTAAGATCATACCTCTTACATTTAAAAAAGTCCTATATCAGAGGTTATGGTATTTTGTAGACTGCTTCGGGCTCACAGGAAGTTGTTTATTTGGTCTACACAATGCTTAGAAAGAGTCTGAGCCTAAATTTTAAAGTCAAGAGATTTCATATAAAATCTGAGTTTCCAGTTTCCTTTAAAAAAGCAAAACTAAACAATGGGCTGATAATATTCCCACATAGCAAAAACGATCAGCGTTGTGTACTGCTGCCTCTTAAAACAGGGCATATGCTGGCCCTAGTATCTTCTTTTTGGTTTCCATCTGGCCAATCTAAAATGCCATATTCTCCATAAAGTCTTCCATGAGTCACTGTATGAAATGACCTTCCCCTCCCTGTAAACTTGCAAAATACTTTGTCATCCTCTAACAGAACTTCGTCCTTTCCCCTCATGCCCCACTGCCCATTACTCATATATATTAATTATAAATACGCATTTGCAACTGCCCAAGTTTCTGAAGAATAAGAACAACTTACTCATGTTTGCATTTTTCAGCCTGGACTTTAATATACAGTTTCTGAGTAAATGCTTTCTCTTTTAGGGAAACACTCTGTGACTTTGCTGATGCTAGAAAAAATCAGTTCAAGGGCCAGTCAGTAGGGATTTAATTTCAGAACTGTAAAGCCAGTTTAGAGATTATTGTTATAAGCTGCAGCTGACCTGAAAATAACACACTTGACGCCTGAAGAATCTTTAGAATACAAGACGAAAGTACATGAAACATAAATCACTTGGGAAAGTTACTGCAAAGGATAACAAAAATTATTGAAAGGGCTACAGAGGGAGGCAAATAATATGTGTTCAGAAAAGAGTGTTTATCAAAGACAGAATAATAAATAAATAATGCACAGGTCTTGAGAGGGAAGGTTTTGGTGAGCAAGTCTTCTAAATCTTTATCTCCAATCCAGGTCTCTCTCCTAGCTTGAAAGCAATACCCAGTGTGATGGTTAATACTGAGTGTTGACTTGATTGGATTGAAGGATACAGAGTATTGATCCTAGGTGTGTCTGTGAGGGTGCTGCCAAAGGAGGATTAACATTTGAGTCAGTGGGCTGGGAAAGGCAGACCCACCCTTAATCTGGATGGACACAATCTAATCAGCTGCTAGGGTGGCTAGAATAGAAGCAGGCAGAAAAATGTGATAAGGGAGACTGGCTTAGCCTCCCAGCCTACATCTTTCTCCCATGCATCGAACTCCAAGTTCTTCAGTTTTGGAACTCAGACTGGCTCTCCTTCCTCCTCAGCCTGCAAACGGCCTAATGTTGGACCTTGGGTTCATGTGAGTTAATGCTTAATATTTATTTATTAATGCTTAATAAACTTCCCCATATATATATATAAAATTCCATTAGTTCTGTCCCTCTAGAGAACCCTGCTTAATACACCCAGTGTATAGTACCACATGCTGAGGCTGTACCTCAAACTCAACATGTCCACAACACGCCCATGATAAACTGTTTCTTCCTCCTGTATTCTCTTTCTGGTGGACCACCAGGCCCCAATCACTAGATCAGACACCTAAAAGTCATTCTTGATTTCTTTTCTCACTACACACATCTAATCAATAACCAAGACCTTCTGATTTTACTCCCTCACTCACACCTCCAGCATCTCTTGCCTGGATTCTTGCCATGGCTTCCTAGTCTGTCTCCATGCCTCTAGTCTTTTTAACTCTAGCCAGCAATCCCCAGGCTTTCTTCAGTCGCCTTGGCTGATTATCTCATTGCCCTTCGTTTAAAAACCTAAGATTTGCTTAGCAGGTCCTTTAGGTCTGGTCCTAGTGTGTCCAGAATTGGTTCCTTCCAGTGGGTTCTTGGTCTCGCTGACTTCAAGAAGGAAGCCGTGGACCCTTGCGGTGAGTGTTACAGTTCTTAAAGATGGTGTGTCCAGAGTTTGTTCCTTCAGGTGTTCAGATGTGTCCAGAGTTTCTTCCTTCTGGTGGGTTCGCGGTCTTGCTGACTTCAGGAGTGAAGTCACAGACCTTCGCAGTGAGTGTTACAGCTCTTAAACGTGGCGTGCCCGGAGTTGTTGGTTTCTCCTGGTGGGTTCGTTGTCTTGCTGACTTCAGGAGTGAAGCTGCAGACCTTCACAGTGAGTGTTACAGCTCATAAAGGTAGTGCGGACCCAAAGAGTGAGGAGCAGCAATATTTATTGTGAAGAGCGAAAGAACAAAGCTTCCATGGCGTGGAAGGTGACCCTAACCGGTTGCAGCAAGGCGAGCTTTTAGTCCCTTATTTGGCCCCACCCACATCCTGCTGATTGGTCCATTTTACAGAGAGCTGATTGGTGCGTTTACAAACCTTTAGCTAGACGCAGAGCGCTGATTGTTGCATTTACAATCCTTTAGCTAGACAGAAAAGTTCTCCAAGTCCCCAGTCAACCCAGAAACCCAGCTGGCTTCACCTCTCAGTAGCTTTTCTCTTTAGCTTCATCTCTTCTCAAGTCTCTGGCCCCTACTTTATGTTCCAGAACACCAAACTTAATATGGGAACACACCATGTCCATAATCAGGGACAATCCTGAGATTGTGTACATGCTACTTCCCCTACGTGGAATATCTTTACTTTCATTGCATGTGGTTATGTCTTCCTGATCCTTTAGGCCTCAGTAGATACTTTCACTTTTTCCTGAGGTATTCTCTAACCCAGTCAAGTGTATACTCCTAAACTACCTTGAACTTTCCCATCTAAGTCATATTGTCATATGTCATACTATGTCATATTGTCATACCATCCTTGTCTCTTTGCTAATTTGTCTCTGCCACTATACAGCATGTTCTAGGGGAGAAGGAACCAGATGCAGCTTGCACTCTTAAATCCACAATGCCTGGCACATAGTAGGCACTCACTAAATATTTGTTGAACTAATCACTTACAGTTGAACGTTCCCCTTCCTTAAGGCCAAAGAGACTGTCTCTTTCAATTGCCCATGACCCGCTAAAACTACAAAGAAATTTTATGACTTCTTAAAACTTTTCTTATTGCTGTTTTTATGTATTTGTACAAAACCAGACAGACACAAATATCTAGAGGGGCTCATGTATTTAACTGGATATTCAAATCCAGTGTGAGCAGTGGAAGCTGTGGTAACCTGGCCAGCACCCTCGGTAAAGGCGGTGTTCACTAGCAACCGCAATCCAGATCCCAGGAAAAAATAAGGGCCCGATGTCACCATATGTTCTGAGGTTTTAAAAGAAGCTGAAATGCTTCTGGACTTTGAAATGTTGACTTGGCCGGGCATGGTGGCTTACACCTGTAATCCCAGCACTTTGGGCAGCTAAGGTGGGTGGATCACCTGAGGTAAGGAGTTGGACACCAGCCCGGCCAACATGGTGCAACCCCATCTCTACTGAAAATACAAAAATTAACTGGGCGTGGTGACATGCGCCTGTAATCCCAGCTACTTGGGAGGCTGAGGCAGAAGAATCGCTTGAACCCAGGAGGCAGAAGTTGCAGTGAGCCGAGATCATGCCATTGCACTCCAGCCTGGGCAACAAGAGCAAAACTCCGTGTCGAAAAAAAAGAAACGTTAGCTCAAATTTTTCATGAACATTGAGTTAGGCAAACGAAACATGCCTGTCCATCAAGCTGTCTGTGGGCCATGTTTGGTATGAGAATCCTAGTTTATTCTGGGGTCCCTTAAGGCTCTCTTTGATGCTCACATTACACTAAGATTTACTGATTGAGGGCATGAACACTTCTCCATACACACCTGCCTAGGAACGATCTCCAATTATCTGTCCTATCTCCAAGATCTTCTCTCTCCCATCCAACCTTGCCTATCCACCATTCTATTTTCAGAGTAGTCTTCGCTAATTTGGGGAAGTCACTTATTCAAACAAGACAGCGGTTGACAAATACTTAGCAATGAAATCTCCTGCTAGTTACTACTTTTTAATTAGGATTTTCAACCCTAAGAAAGATATACATGGGAGGAATAAGATAGGGGGAATAAGGGAGCTAATTTTGAGGGGTTTCCCTGCCTCTTAGGTGGGGTTTATCATATTGTGCTGAAACTGCTTATTCGTCTAGTTCTCCAGACCCTGGGCCATTTGTCTTATGTACCGCCATCTCTGAGCGCGGAGAAGGTGCTCCATAAAACTGTTGGTTTGTGTAAATGACCGAAAACTACATGCAGAGTGAGGGTGGATTTCCCTTTGACTTCGGCTTAAGGAAGAATCGTTCCCATGATCATCCCACAATTCATCTAAAGGGAGATAGGCAAGGAGCAACTGTTCAAAGGCAAAGCGCTGGCAGCCGAGGCACAGCTCCGGTTCGGCAAATGTCTCCCGAGTGCCAAAAGTCTCCCCAAACGCCCAACTGGTCAGGGCGCAGAAAAGAAGCTCGGGGAGCGCGGTCTTCGCCCCAGCTCCACTTCGGAGCTTCACGATTCCTTCTCTGGCCTGTCTTCCTGATAAATACTCGCTGAGGTCACCCAAACGCTATTCTCTCTGCGTTATTTGCTTCTTTCCAATGTTTGGCGCCCAGCTCCCGTCGTCGGAGCGCCCCGCCCGGGACCACTGATCGCCTGGGGCCGCAGCCTTGTTTCCCAACGCGAAGGCCGCGGTGCTCCAGGGTCGCAAACTGCCCGGCCCGAAGCCCCGCCCCGCAGCCAAACGCCCGGCCCGCGACCCCGCGCCCAGCTCCCGCCGCCAGGTTCCGTCTGGGCCTCTACTCCTGGGAATAACCGGTACTGGTGACCCCGCCCCTACCTGCGCGCCGCATCTCCGGGAACAACAGTCTCCCTCCGGAGCGTCACAGCCAGACATGGCCTAGACCAGGGACCCACGCGGCCTCCAATCTCCGCACCACTTTACTCGCGGCGCTCAGCCTAGGTTGAGGCAGCAAGGCCGCAAATGCAATCAGGCGGCGCTGAGGGCAGCCCGGGGGCGGGGCGAACATGGTGGGCGGGGTCTGGTAAGGCCCCTCCGGCTGGGCTATCCAGCAGCGCACCTGACTGCCCGGGAGGCGTGGCCAACGCGGTTGGAGGCGGGACTAGGAGGGCTTCAAGTCTGAGAGACCTAAAGGCACCTCGATCGTCTGGGGGTGTGGCCAACCATGTGGGAGGCGGGGCCTTGATGCTGGACATCAGGCTGTGCTGCGGGCAGCCGGTGAGAAGGCCGTGAAGATGGCGGCCTCCTGGAGGCTAGGCTGTGATCCGCGGCTACTGCGTTATCTTGTGGGCTTCCCTGGCTGCCGAAGCATAGGACTGGTGAAGGGGGCTCTTGGGTGGTCTGTAAGCCGCGGAGCTAATTGGAGATGGTTTCACAGCACGCAGTGGCTTCGGGGTGAGTGGCCGGGGCTCGCTCAGCTTCTCTGTGTAGCTGAGTGATGGGCCTGGGACAGGGGCAGTCTTGATTGAGGACCTGCGTCTGGGTGTTGAGGTGCGCGGCCTCCCTATTCCTTTCCCTCTTTCTCTGGGTGGGGTCCGCCGACTCGGCCTAATGCATGCTGTGGAGGGCTTTCTTGGCCTCTGGGAGAATTCGACCCTACCCTAGGCCTCCTGGTTTGTATGACTTTGTGACCTTGCCTTGGAATTTGGGTTATTTGTGAGGCGCGGAGAGGGTTCCTAAACTCTCCTCCCTCAGCCCCCTTTCCAGTCAAGGCTCAGGTTTCTTTAGGGTTGTCAAACGTCTCGGACGAGAAAAAGCTGCCCAAGGTTGCCGAGATTGAAAAGCCACTGTTGGGAGTTCTTACTCATTCTCTAGGCCTCTCTGTTGGGAGGTGTTTTCATTGAGGCCAGTCGAGTTTTACCCCACGCCATGACTCGTGGAAGACTTAAATTTGTAAATTCCTACGGCATCACAGACAAAGGTCCAGGAGAATGTTTCAAGCAAATATTCGCTTGAAAGAGCGAGCATTTAGGAGATAAATCATATCAAAAAGTTTATTATAGAAAATTGTCGTTTAGTAATGATATTGATACGGTTAACACAATTCTTGCAGTATTTAACAGTATGCAAAATGGCAGGCTGGGTATTATTTTTCCTTATTTGGGGAGAGGGTTGGAGGGAAGCAGGGATTGAGAATAGGACTGACGTTTTTTAATCTGACGTATTGCCTGCCAGTCATCGTTCCTGGCACTCTACAGAATGAATTTTAATTTAAATAGGTCTAATAGACATTGCCTTCGTATTCTGAGCTACCTGAGGCCCAGAAAAAAAAAAAAATCACACAAAGCCATATAGTAAGATGAGTGTATTGGGGTTCCTAAAGATTCCGTAATGGGAACAATTTATTTCAGTTTTTTTGGTGTAATGTTTCATAACATATTCCTTGGAGCAGAGGTGCTTTAACAGTGTGTGCAGAATTCCCTCTCTTCCCTCCTCCAAGTTTGTTGAAATTAAATTTTTTTACAGCTCCTAGAGATTTGGTCTGATCTAGTGTGGGGCTCAGGAATCTGCATTTTACAAATGTTGGATGCGTTCTGATGTTTTATTTTGACGTTTAATGGAATGTGCTTTGAGACTCACTGCCTTAGAAAATCATGGAATATTAAAAGTTTAGTATTAGATATAATCTGGGAAGAGTGTTCTTAATCTTGTCTATCAAGCAGATCCTTTTGAGAATCTTTGAAAATGCTGCAGACTCTCTATACAGAGAAGGTACCATAAATGGTTACACACAAAAATGTGCACGTGGTGGCTCATGACTGTAATCCCAGCACTTTGGGAGGCGAGACTGGAAGATTGCTTGAGCCCAGGAGTTGGTGACCAGTCCGGGCAACAAAGTGAGACCCCTGCCTCTACTTGAAAAAAAAAATTAGCCAGGCGTGCTGGCATCCCAGCTACTCCAGGGGCTGAGGCAGGAGGATCCCTTGAACCCGGGAGTTAGATGTTTCAGTGAGCTATGATCCTACCATTGCACTTCAGCCTGGGTGACAGAGTGAGACCCTGTCTCAGAAAAAAAAAAAAAAAAAAAAAGTATACATAGGCCCAGTTTAATGCCTTTAGGAACTCACTTAGGCAAGCAATCCTTACCTGCATCCTCATGATGTTTTTTACCTATTGCCCATCCCCTAGACATATACCATGAACAACTTGTCTAACCCAGTTTGAATACCATCTGTCAGGAAGAAGGCACTGCATCTCACAGAAAGCCAAATTAGTTTTCTAGTGCTGCTGCAACAAATTACCACCAATTAGTGGCTTAAAACAACACAAATTCACGTCTCATAGTTCTGGAGGTCTGAAGTCCAAAATGGATCTTCTAGGCTAAAATCAAGCTATTAGTAGGAGCTGCATTCTTTTCTGGAGGCTCGAGACCCCATTCCCTTACGTTTTCCAGATTCTAGAGGTTTCTAAGATTCTTTGATTCATGGGCTTCGAAGTCAGCAATGGCTGGTTCAGTCTTTATCACATTACATCACTTTTAATACTCCCCCCCTGCCTTCTGCTACTTACAAGGACCCTTGTGATTACATTGGGCTCATCTGGATGATCCAGAATATTTTCCCCATCTCAAGGTTGAGTAGAAACCTTAATTCCATCTTTAACCTTAATTCCCTCTTGCCATGTAACAGCATATTCATAGGTTCTGGGTATTAGGACGTGAACCTTTTGAGGCATGACATTCTGCATGTGAAGCTGTGGAAAGTATTTGGAAATACTAAGTATTTAGAAACTTTGGACTTTTTTTCTAATACCGAGCCAAAATTTATCCGCTTCTGACTTTCACCTACATACAGATTTTTGTTTTGCCATGCCGAAAACACGTGGCAATCCTTGGACTGTTTGTTTTACAAAGTGTGAATTTACGATGGTATTTTTTCTCTGAGCTTGGTAGAAACTGTAGTTTCATAAAACTAAGCAACTGTTTGGATTACTGTAAACTGTGTACATTAAGTACGTTTATTGAACTGTTTCCTCTTTCACACAAATATCCAGGATTTAAAAATTTGTCAGTTAGAACTACCTTTGGAGTTTTGGTTTCCTTAAGAGGTGTTGGCAGCATTTTTATTAGCTATGACATACGCCATTGTCTTAGCACTTCCTAGAATTTCTCATTCACTTCTCACATAACCTAGTAAAGTTGGCATCATCTGCATTTAGTTGGACAAAAACACCAAGACTTAGAGAAATTGAGTCTCCTAAAGACACACAACTATGTTAATGAACTGAAGTGCATGTATGTATTTGTATACATATATTAATTTGCTTAACAAATCTTTAATTTGTATCATTCTCTCAATAGATTTAGTGAGAATGCAGAGACTATCTTTCTCACCACTTATATTATTGAAGAATGGGTGAAGAAATTGGCATCTGTTAGCTGCTAGGCACATGGTAGCCTGCTTGGGAAGTAGTGGCCAGCTGAATCAAACAGATTCTCAGTATTTGCCACATGGCACATTTAATCATACTTAGTTTCTGGACATGCAATCCAAAATTCTATATAGGGCTGATCCTTAAGGTATTTATAGTGTCTTTGGGAATGTAAACAATAAAGGCATGATTTCAGTAGTGTATGCAGTAAGCTCAGAGGGGGTAAGTTTGAGATGATCAGGAAATAATATATAAGGCAGCTTCTTAGAGGAAGAGATGCCAGCCATTACAGGCTGAAGGAACAGCAGAAACCAAGACCCAGAGGCCAGAGTGCTAGTTATATAATTGACACAGCATCTGTAAACAGTTTTTCAACCTACCCTAGACAGTTAACTTCAAACAGTTTAAATTATGGTCCTTTCAGAGTAGGTAGTATGATTTGGTATATAATTGGTAAGATGTTAATTAATAATATTGGTTTTAAGTTGTCTCTGAAGAATAACATGTTGAATTTAAAATAACCTGTGAATAGAAAAATAAATGAGGTTCAATCTTGGTGGCGATTTGCCTAGTATGTAATTATAGGCCTTGCATATTATAGACGTTAAATAAACATACCTAAGGAAGCTAGAAATCCAGGACGTTATAAAAGAACACTAGAGCCTACAGTAGGATTGCAAGTTGGCAGCCAGTGAACTGACCCACATTGTTTTAGCAGAAAAACTTATGGCAAAAGTTTGAAATCAGGAGACTTTACAGACAAATCTAGATGTTTGTTTTCTCTTTAAAATTGAAAGTTAAACCCTATGTGGTGACAATTATCTAACACTGAATAATAATTATTCTTTTTAGGTAGGAAATTGCTTCCTACTTTGTCACTATCCCCCCTACATCTTAGCAAGGCTGAATGTCCCTTGGTATTTGCATCATCTCTAGTTGTCATTTTTTTCTTCTACCCTTATCTCTATGGAAAGCAGAAGACAAAAGACCAAGAAAAATGGGAGAAAGCAGATATTGTGTATTTATGTAAAGGAGGAAAATGCTTATCCATTTAATATGACAATAAAGAATGTCAGAATCTAAAGAAAAAAGCCTTAAGATGCTAGTCCTCTTTTCTCACCTGCCTGTTTTTTGTAGGCATATGAGTTTTTGACAGCAGTGCTATAACAAGGAGAGAGGGAACTTCCTTGATAGAGTTAATGGTATGGTATTTCTGCCAAAACACAGATACTCTTTTAGGCCTGGTTCTTATTAAGTGCTGATACACTGATAACTGATCAGATTGATACTGTCCTTCGAGTTCTCATTTACCTGTGGAAACAAACATGTAGAAAGCTGTAGTAAAAGTAGGATTTATTAAAAGGATAGAACATCACTTATAAAGTGCTGCAGGGCTATGGGGAAACCATAATTATTCCATCTATTTCTTCTAGAGCTCCTATTGTTTGTCTTCTTTCTCTTATTTACTTTGTTTTTCTGTGCAGACTTGTGATTATCAATCTGTTTACTCCTGGCTTTTCTTTCTCAATGTCAGCTTGCCTTGCCTCATTGGTGATTCAGGCCTTTATGCACGATGCTCTGTCAGTTTAATTTAAGTGCCCACCATCATTTCTGTAATCTCCTTCCAAATTCCTTGAATAGAGTAACTGACTGACCCACTGTAGATCAGTTGTGCTATAGGGCACGCAAGGCTGATTCTTTCGAAGGCTACGATTTGGACATTTTCTTTAAGAAAGTAGTATACGTTGAGAATGGATGATTGGCATGTCTGTTGCTATGACCACATGACTAGAATAGCTCAGTGGTGCAGTAGTCCTTTATTTTAATTGTTTCTGCGCTAGGTAATGACCAAGCAAAATGTATCATCTAAGCAAAGCAGATCTAGACTACTCAGCTGAGATGTTTGCCCATCCAAAGAAAATAGGGCAGGGGTAAATGAGATCTTACTACAGGCAGCAACAGGAGGGACTAAGAAGATTTAGATGATCAGGAAATATTTTGTATATGTTTACTTTGTTTTAAAGCATTTTATTCTGTATATGAAAGCAGCATATTAGAAGTAGCCATCACATACTGAGCTCTCACTATATTTGCATTACTTCTAACTCATAAAAACCCTGCAAAGGTTTGCCATGTTTCATAGGAGAAGAAATAGAGACTCAGAGAGGTTTTAGCATTTTACCCAAGGTTAGTGGATAAGTGGATGACCACTTTGGAACTGTGCACCTGATGACGTCCAGAGGAAGAAAAGAGGATCTTTCTTCTTGGATGTCTTTTTTGCAGAACAAAGAAACATCTTCTGTTACCACAGCAGAATTTTCTTGTATTGACCAGAATTGGGTCGTTTGCCCTTTCTTAAGTTAGTTACTGGCTTGACTTCACTGTGTGAAAAATGGATAAACTTTGGCTAATCAAGGGGATGAGTGTGGAATCACTAACTCTGAGTATGTATGCACAAGAAAAATATATAGCTGAACAAAGTTAAGCTTCTACCAGCAAGAAAGAAATTTGGGGAGTAGGTTTGGGAGTAATAAGTAGCATTTATTGAGAGCTTACTATATACTGTGCACCCTTGTGAGCACTTTACATGAATCAGCTCCATTTAATACTCACAACTAATGCTATACTCTGGTAGATAGTTCAAGTTTCAACCCAGATCTGACACCAATGCCTGTTTCCTTAACCATAGTCTACCTCAGTATCAAGTGATAGCTTGATTATAGATTTCAGCAGAACAGTGTCAGCATGCTGACGTTTTGTTCACATGTGTACATTCTATATGAACATTTTTGCTTTTTTTTTTAAAAAAAAATGAAATCAGACATAGTAATAACTGCATTGTAGACTAGCATTTCTGTGACAGCCTATCATTTTAGTACAATTAAGGACACCAAAATTCTTGAGTACGTATAAGGGTGGCATGACTATTTAAGAGAGAGTATATATTGACTTCTCCTACCTGTAAATTTCTAAGGTGACGTACTCTTAAATATACCTTCTTATTGTTGTCTTGAGCTTAATTTGCCTTTTACAACAAAATGTGTAAGTTCCCAAAGTATCGTGTGTGTGTGTGTGTGTGTGTGTGTTCTTTTGCTAGGCTATAAATGGAATGCTAATTTCTTTTTACTCTTCTCCCAAGATGGCAAAGTAAAGTGAGATTTATGTAGAATTTTAATTTTATAGTTTAATACCAAGAAGGCCAGTATTGCAAGCTGAAATCTCTTCTAAAATGTTTGGTTTATTTCATTCAAAGGAAATGCATTCTACACCATATGCTATCTAAAAATTCTGGCTAACCTCTTTTCTAATGTGCTGTTGGATACTAAGTAAAAGTATAATAATATAGAATCAGCAGATTCTATAAACAAGATGGGGTATATGGTGATTCATTTTTTTGGTAGGCAGTACATTTACTATAGCTAGTGATCTGTTTGATACCTTTCCGTTACTGTATAAATCAAGGACTTTATTATATGAAACATTCGTAGGGAAAAATTAGGATCAGCAAATGTCTAATTCAGGAGAGATTGCTTGGGAATCTATTAGCCCTGGTTTTTGGAGGGGAACAAATCTGTTAGAAAACTGATAAAAGCTATACCACTTCTTCAGGAAAGCACATACATACAAAATTTTGTATATAATTCTGAGTCCAGAGGACTCAGATCTCCCTGTAATTTGTCCATAAGTACCACCTAGTCTAAAGCCTATTTCCATAAACATTTTCATCACTTCCTAGCTTTCTGTTTTTTGGATAATAGCCATCCTAATAGATATTAAGTAGTACTAGTACAGATTTTTTTTTTTTCCAGTCTTCATCAGGTAGAATCTCAGCTCTCATAATTCTTTGATTGTCTAATGGCACTTTTATCTACTACTGTCTAGTACTTGTGTATTTATCTTCTCATCTAAATTGTAATCCTTTTGAGGTGAAGAATCTGGTTTGGTCTAGGGCTAGGATAACAAGTGTTCAGTAGGCATTTGTTGAATGCCTACTGAGTTTAATGAGATTTTGGTTTTCAAATATGAAATGTAGTTGGAATAGAGATTAAGAATTAGTGTACTTTAGTCATGAGAACACTGCTGAATTAGGTAGAGGAGAGAGTAAAAAGGGAACCTTCAAGTTTAGGCTGGGAAGGTGAAAGGAACCTGTGAATGCATCTCTCATTACTCCAAGTAGGAACTGTGATATTCTACAATATTGTGACATCTTAACAATATTATAGGATATTGTGATACATCTAGCCAGCTATCTGAATGCCTCCAGCATATACCCTCTTAATTATTTCTATGCTGCCCATCAAAAATAAATAGCTAACATTTTCAAGACTTATTCTCTGCCAAGCCCCATGTGCTACCTTCTTTTTTTTTTTTTTCTTTTTTTTTGAGAAGGAACCTTGCTCTGTCGCCCAGGCTGGAGTGCAATGGGGTGATCCCGGCTCACTGCAACCTCTGCCTCCCAGTTTCAGGCCTCCAAGTGCCATCATGCCTGGCTAATTTTTGTATTTTTAGTAAAGATGGGCTTTCACCATGTTGTCCAGGCTGGTCTTGAACTTCTGACCTCATGTGATCCACCTGCCTCAGCCTCCCAAAGTGCTGGGATTACAGGCATGAGCCACTGCTCCCAGCCTACCTTATTTCTTTACAAAAATCTATTTATGGCACCATTTTAGAGAAGAGGAAACAGACGTGGATTGAATAAATAACTTGTAGGTGGTGGATCTGAAATTTGAGCCTAGGCAGTTTGATTCCAGTACCTGCTCTCTAAATCACTATGGTATTCTGCTTCTCCCTGAGTTTTTTTAAATTAAATATTTAACTAAATAATAAAATATTTCATGTAGCACAATAGTACATGCCTATAGTTTAAATAGTACTGAAAGGCTTGTAACAGTACAGTGGATCTCTGCCCCATCTCACCCAACTTTCCCAGTCTGCCTTAGAAGCAACTGGTTTTGTCTTTTAACTTCCTTCTGGCATTTGCCTATCTCCCTGTTTCTATTTTAGACGTTATCTGTGGATGACTGACAGTCAGTGCCACCCTCTGTTTTCCCTCCCCAGTGAAATTGTTTTGTAAGTCTTGGTCAAATATTCACTGTTTACACTAAACAAATATTATTCACAATTGAGGATTGTCCCATATTTCGATTGTTAGCCTTCTTTTTGCTGCAGTTATTGCTGCCTTTTAAATTTTTAATTAGTTTTTCTCTGTGATAATTTCTAATTTATCTAACACTACGTAATAACTTCTCCACACAGTTTTCTGTAATGTCAGCCACATCAGATACTTTCTCACTTAACTTATTTTGGCAGTTTTTATATATCCCCAGTTGTGTACATTGAACTTCAAGCTCTCTTTTTGCCCTCTGCAGAGAAAACAAGCTTCAGTCTTCTGTTGAATGAGGGTAGGTTCTGTTGAATGAGTTGTTACCTACCACTGGATTAAGAGAGGGGATCCAGGTATCTAGCTACTTTTCAAACAGCAGCCACCCAAATCCTCCCTGGCTTAGGATACGGCCTTCTAGGGTCTCTTTAGCTGATTATTATTTATCTATTTACTTTTCTGCTTCCAAAATTATGTGCCATTATTCCTTCTTTTCTCTCTGTCCTTGTGGGTTCTGTTTAAAAATAACAGAAACAAACAGCACATTTTTAAACTTGATGTTAGGTAAGTTTGAAAGAGGAAGTAAGATTGGATAAATTTATTGTAGACATATATGAAAATATAGGTTATCAGAAATAAAAGAAATAAAAAGCCCTTATAGTAATATCACTAGCTAGAGATGACTACTGTTGCCATTTTAGAGTATTTCATTTCATTCTTTGTGTGTGTACAAGCGGGGCAGGTAGAAATTGGATGATATCATCTACAGGTTTGAGCATCTCTAATCTGAAAATCTGACATCCAAAGCTTTTTGAGCACTGAGCTGATGCTCAGAGGTGATGCTTAAAGGAAATGTTCATTGGAGCATTTGGGATTTTGGACTTTGAGATTAGGGATGCTCAACCAGTAAGAATAATGCAAATATTCCAAAATCGGAAAAAATCTGAAATTAAGAACTCTTATAGTCCCAAGCATTTCTGATAAGGCATACTCAACCTATATATTGCTTATGGGTTATCTTTTTTATGTTTGTTAGCATGCCAAGACCTGTAAGTGCTGTTTTCATACAAACTGTTGTGCATTCATTTTCGATTGTGGTCCATTGACATTTTCAGTCTATTTTTACTCCAGTACCACACCAGAGTAACTCTTTGAACAAAGAAGACTTATATGGCAAACGCTCATTTAAAATAAAAAATAATGTAACTGCCTTTATTCCAAGTGTTACTATGTGCCTAGTGCTGATTTTTAAATTACTTTTACTTTATTCTGCTTTATTTCATCCAGCCTGCAGATGGCAGGATTGTTTTATTTGAACAGCAATTTTGAAGGCTCCGTTTTATTTAGTGTGTTCTGACATTGGAATGAGAAACGATTAAATGAACAGTCTCTCTCCCTATTAGCGAAGAAGCAAATTAATGTTAGAGACAGGGAGCCACACTGAGAAAGTACTGGGTAATTTACTTTTTCATTTGGTCTATCTTCATTTCATGATTTTTGCATGCTTGGATTATAAATGAACTAGAGCCTATAAATGAACTGGAGCATGATGTTTAAGCTGTACCATATGTAAACTGCTGAATACCCTTACTTACTTTAGTCAGAGTAATGGAGCTTAAATCTGCTTCATATTAACCATAAAACAGTTTGTTCTGCATTTGTATTTTAAGAGTTTGCGTGTATGAAATTTTTTTTTTAATCTGGAGACCTTTTAGTGTTCATATATAGATCATCAATTTAAAGCTTTGATATAATTGAGTTTACTGTGAAGTATGAGCGTTTTGTTCTTAGGATAAAAGAAATACTTAGGGAACAAGAAACTAGAATTAGGTTAGTGTACCATATTTGAAATTGAAGTCAGAATTATGCTATAGAAAAATTGGAACAGCCTATTTGAAGAAATATAGGAATTGCTTAGAGGGATTACTGTAAAATTCAGTGATTGCTAAATTGCTCATGTAGCAGAAATGGCAGGGAAAACAGCAATATGCTAAGCAAAAAATTGTAACTGATTGTGTCATTCTGTTGATGTAAAAAAAAAGTAAAATAGTTCTCATGAGTCATGAGACTTTACTTTTAAAATCAGCACGTTTAAATATAAACTACTGGACCACATACATTACAATAGTCATTTTAAAATTTTAAAAAATGTTTTGTAACTGCTATAGAAGGGTGGGTTTCACAAACCAATTCGGTATAATTTGTTAGCTTTATAAGAAGGAGCAGAATACTAAAGTGACTACAAAAGTGTTAAATTTTAACTAAATTTTGAGTATTTTGTGAGTACTAATTGAAAAACCTGTATAATGAGTGCAGCAAACTACTTACCTGTAATTGTGGGAAACTAATATTAGTAGGAAACATAATTGGTGCATATCTTAAGGCTGCCTTAATTTGACAAGAGAATGGTAGAATGTACAGCTTACTGGAATGAGGAGGGAGTCTGCATATAATTTCAAATGCAAATTAATTAATATTAGATAAAGGATAAAATTCCATTCCAAGGAGTCTAGAAAAGTCCACACTATCTTAGTAGAGCTGACAGCAGCCATAAAGGGCAGATATTAATTATGTCCAGTCCTGTCACTTCAAGCTGATATTATGATTGCGTAATTACTTTCTTATCAGAAAAATACATCTGGAAAAGATATCATGTAGTGTTCTAATCAAAAGAGGGTATACTAGAAAGAAATATGTACTTTTATTAACGTATTAATGCTTATGAAATGATTTTTCTAGCATGAAAGCCTGAGGATAGATTAGTTAGAATCACCACAAAATATACTGCACATTTAGCTCTCTGTAATAAGTGAGTATAATCTATCAAGAGATAGTATTGAATAATGGAAATGTCCAAAATATTTTTCTTTGGTTTTTGTCACCTTCATTTCAGAGTAAAGATAATGATCTACTACAGAATTATTATATTATCATAATTCAGATAAATAATTTCAGTTCATTTCATGAAGGGTGACTAAGGAACAATTATGTTCTTTTTATTTTTAAAATATGAAAAATTTTGAGGTTCTTGGTTTGGTAACTTGAAAAATAATACTTAATAAATGCAGAGGCTTCATAATATAGTCCTTAATGTCAAGAGTAATGGAAATGTGAAGGTCTCTTAGGTGAGAGATTATAATAGGAGATAGAATCATAA
The DNA here is from genome assembly GCF_049350105.2 of Macaca mulatta. Taxonomy (NCBI): domain Eukaryota; kingdom Metazoa; phylum Chordata; class Mammalia; order Primates; family Cercopithecidae; genus Macaca; species Macaca mulatta. The sequence continues at coordinate 30,342,768 of NC_133419.1, read as the reverse complement.
AATAAATATGAATTGTGTCATGACAATTGGAACCAAAGCATACAAATATTGGAGAGAGACTTTAAGAGAATTAAGTTAGTATTTGTCATAAATTGGAATCTGGCTATAGTATCATTGAGGTCCATTTAGTTGCTTCTTTGAAATGGAACTCTTTGATATATAAATGTAATATGTATATATTTATGAAATATTCTGTTCATAATGCCTGGCTTCAGCTTTTTGATAAGAACACATTGGGACCTTTTTTTTTTTTTTTTTAAGCTTTTGTTTTCAAAAAGAGGCTGGCCTCTTACCATGGTGCTATTTAAAAGGTAGGAGTTTTTTTGTCCACCCCCCACTCCTTTTTTTTTTTTTTTTTTTCCCCAAAACAAGTGCATTTGTTATTCTGAGCTTAAAAAAATAATGCTGAGGCTCAGGCTGACAGTACATTCTTTAAGCAACTGTTTATGATTTCTTTATCAAGCCATGTAAAAAATGAAAAAGGCAGTAAGACACACCACATAGTGTAGAGGATTAGAAAGCTCATTCTCTTATCTCCAAATGCATTTAATGTGTTGAGCTTTATGTACATTTGAAGAATTCTTGCAATTAAGTGTAGGATTGTTATGGTTTGGATTTGGAGATGCATCACTAATGTTATAATCTTGCCTGTGTGTGAGAGTGTGTGTGTGTATGTGTGTTTTCCCTAAGTGCACTTCCCTAATTTTAGTTCACTCAAGAATTTAGTTCTCCAGCGTTTTATAGACAAAACATTATGGTTGTACTTAGTAGTTTGCATTATTTTTTACCTATTTAATATTTTAATATGCCTATTTTAGTTCACAAGGACTTATTTTACTAAGTAAAAAATGCAGAGATTTTTTAAAGCTACCTTCTAGTTATAATTAGCATTTCAACTAGAGGTAGCTTGGGAATTAAGTGAAACTGTTGCAGCTACGGTTATTGAGAGTCATGGTGGACTGGAGTTGGATGGCCTTTGTTCTTCAGTGTCTTCAAAATAACCATCTTTCATAATTAGGAGTTAGGAAACTCATTCTGGCTATTTTTCCTCCTTTTTTTCAATATATAATGCACTTAGAGATAACCTGTTTTCGTGTGCATTTGAAATATTCATTGTCAATAGTAAAGATGGTTTGTTTTTTTTTTGAGATGGAGTCTCGCTCTGTCGCCCAGGCTGGAGTGCAGTGGCGGGATCTCGGCTCACTGTAAGCTCCACCTCCCGGGTTCACGCCGTTCTCCCGCCTCAGCCTCCCAAGTAGCTGGGACTACAGGCGCCCGCCACCACGCCCGGCTAATTTTTTGTATTTTTGGTAGAGACGGAGTTTCACTGTGTTAGGCAGGATGGTCTCGATCTCCTGACCTCGTAATCCACCCGCCTCAGCCTCCCAAAGTGCTGGGATTACAGGCGTGAGCCACCGCGCCTGGCCTGTAAAGATGGTTTTTTGTTTTGTTTTGTTTTTCTCAGGCAGAGTCTTGCTCTGTTGCCCATGCTGGAGTGCCGTGATCTTGACTCGCTGCAGCCGTCTCCCGGATTCGAGTGATTCTCATGCCTCAGCCCCCCAAATAACTGGGATTACAGGCATGTGCCACCACACCTGGCTAATTTTTAAATTTTAATAGAGTGGGGTTTCACCACGTTGGCCAGGCTGGTCTCAAACTTCTGGCCTGAAATCTGCCCACCTCGGCAAAAGTGGTTTTTTAATACAAGAATTCTGCACGTTCAAGGTGGGGAAAAGGTTTACAAGGATATTTAATTAGACATATATGAAGAATGCTCACGTGGATCTGATATGTCTGGTTTGCTATATTTGGATTTCTGAGTGAATATAAGCTATCAATAACCATTAATTAATTGATGATCCATGTTTGTAAGGAATATTGAGATGTTAAGTCAGCACAACTTTGAGAGTTAAGCATGCAGATTCGCATGCTGTAATCAGTCTAGATTGTGGTTTTCTCTTTGATGAAATGGGCATGTTTGACTTGAACTTTGGTTTGGGCTGTGTCATTGTTGGGGCACTAGGAGTGATAGTTCTACTTTTCCAACCTTCTTAGAATTTGGTGCCAGTGGAGAGAGAGAAAGGGTAAGACAGATGGAGATCAAATGCTGATAGTTACATTGGATTGGAGAATGTGACTTAGATCTGTGGCCTAAGATTGGGCTTCTTAGTATAACCCCACTTTAGACTTTGAACTTTCTGTTTTAGAGGGAGACTGTGTGTACAAAGCAAGCACACATATCCGAATTGCTTCCTCATATCCAGTGGGCCCTGATGGCAAGAACACAGAGAGCTGGGCCCGTGGAGCTGCTTTTGAAAGGCAGGGCCACCTGTGCCTAGCACGTGGGTGGAGGAGCTGAGAGGAGACTGCAGGTTGTCTATGATCAGGAAGTTGTTAAAATAAGGAAGGGACTGAGGCAGGTATGCATGCTTGCATTCTTTCTGCAGACCTTCAGAGTGAGGGAAAAGTGGAGAGGTACAGAAACTTTCTCTTAAATACTTCAAAGAGGTGGAAGCGCCTTTATCATGAAGCCATAGGAAATCTCCATTTGAAAATGCAGTACAAGTTATTCAGCTTCCCAAGATAAATATTTATTCTCATTTAACATTAGTGCTAAATTTCCTTGCTTTTAACCTAAAACATCAGTGGAGACAAAAGAATCCCTGTTCTTCCACGTTCGAAGTATGTTAGCTATGCTACAGTGTTTTGCTTGTTTGAGTCTGGAGAGTTGAACTATCTGAGGAGAATAGGGTCTGTGGAAAACTACAGGGGATGGGTGTATTTGTTACCATGGTAAATTGTAATCTAAAAGCCATGTTGCTCTTGATTGTAACCCTGGACAGTGGATTGGGAAGTGTTGCTGGACAAATACATAGTGTTTCCTTTTTTGATACCTAAGGAAAATGTAGTTATGCTTCATTGAGAGATCATTCTGGTTTGAGGTCTACTTCTCTGGATCCCCAATTGAATTGTGGTATACAACAAAAAGTGAGGTTAATTTAACCACTTAAATTCTAATCATCCTTGATGAGGCAAACTTTTCCTTTCACACTTATTTGTAGGAACCTTTGATTCTTGAATACTATAATATTAGAGGAAAATAAAAACAGCCAATTTCTGATCTTAATTATTCTGTTGTAGATCGTCAGAACCATGTTTTTGTTGTTGTTATTTTTTTATTGTTGTTTTGTTGTTGTTTTCTTATTTGCCTTTTTCTTTGGTCATTTTACCTATAAATGTTTTTTGCAGAAACAAAAGGGAAAGGAGGAGGTGAAACCTAAATCAATCCTAAATCAATTTTTCTCCTTTTTTTTTTTTGACTTGTAAGCACCTGGCTTGAGAAGATGCATAGAACACTGGGGAATTATGAAAACAGAGTTTAAAATATTCCAAAAAACATTTTTATTGTTATAAAAAATTGAATTTTATGTTTCCATACTATTTACTGGAGACTTAGTTTACCAGTTGGGAATCTTTTAGACTTTGGAATGCCTTTTTTTTCAAATTGAATTTGACATTAATTTACTTGAACTTATATTGATGCCTCAAGAGGTGCATTATTTGTTGTGGCTGATCTTTCCTTTTTTTTCAATTTCAGGTGATCCCATTAAGATACTAATGCCGTCACTGTCTCCTACAATGGAAGAGGGAAACATTGTGAAATGGCTGAAAAAGGAAGGTGAGGAGGTACCTTCCTAATGTCCTGTGTGCTTTGTTATTTGGTTATTTTTTTTTTCTAATCTGTCCTGTTATACAATATGTGATATAAATTAAATAAATTGTGTCCCTTTGGTAGTTAATATAAGTTTGGTTAAATAAAATTTTCCCATGATAATGTAGCAAAGGTTTTCTGGGTTCAGCCTATATCCTTACACAAGCACAGAATGGTGAAAAATATTTTAAGGCTTATACCCAGCTTTTAGTTTCAACATCATAATTTTGACATTCTTCTTAATTGATAACTTTATCATGATTGTGTGTGTGTGTGTGTGCGCGCGTGCGTGTGTGTGTTCCGGGAGGTAGGCAAGTTCATTATAAATTTTATTGGAAAAAGCAAATAAGTAGAATCCAAGGAAAACCCTCAAAAGCAGAGCAGCGGAGGAGGGTTGTAGCCCTGCTAATTATTGAAACATAGTATTAAGCATTTCTAATTAAAACTCTGGGATTGGTACTTAAAAGACAGACCAGTGCAGCTGAGTAGAGAATAAGGAAATAGATGCAGTTGCACGTGGAATTTAAGTGTATAGTAAAGGAAGACAATATTAGATTTATTTTAATAAATAAATATTAGATTTATTTAATTTATATTAGATTTATATTATGTGAAGGATAAATTACAAATGAATTATACATTTAATGTATAAAAATGAAACTATGCAAGTCTTGAATTCCTCTGAACCTGGAAGTAGAATAAACACCCTAACTATAACTCAAAATCCAGATTATAATATGGGAAATAAAATTTGATACTTTTACATGGCTAAAAATACAAGTTAAGTAAAAAAAGAAGTGACAAATTGGACAAGAGTATTTGCAATTTCTATCACAAAGGGTTAATATCCCTAAAAAATCGATAAGACTGTCAACAAGAAAGTGGGTAAGATACATGAACAGATGGTTTATGGAAAAATAATTGCAAATGGCTCTTAAACGTAGAAAAAATTGCCTGACCTTTCAGCTGATAAGAAATATGCAGATACTTTACTGAAATGTCATTTCTTGCCGATTATATTGACAGTAGTTAAAAAGTTTGACAAGCTGTTCTCTTGATGAGGCTGTGGAGGGAAGGGAAGAAGCAGGCACTCTCGGACATTGCTGGAGGAAATGCTAAATGGTGTAAATACTAGGGAAGAGAATTTGGCACTATTTAGAAAAATTACATTTATGTTTACCCTTTGGCCTAGCAGCTTTACTTCGAGGGATCTGTTTCAGTGTTACAGCAGCAAAAATAGGAAAAGTCACAAACACACACTAGGCTGTTTTTATCACAGCACTGTTTGAAATAGCAAAAGGTGGAAACAACCCAAATGTTGGTTAGTACAGGATTTGTTGAATAACTTTTACTATATCCACAACTGTAAAAAGGAATGAGGAATATCTCTTCATACTGCTATGGAGTGATGTTCATTGGAAAAAGCAAGGTATAGACAAGTGAGTATAGTATATATCATTTATCAAAGAAAGAGGTGGCAGTGCTAATATTTAAGAAATTAAAAAGAAAGGATAAAATAAAACTTTAAAAACAACAATAGATGGTTATTTACAGAGTAATGGAGGGAAAAGTGTGGGGAAGAAACTGGAAGCTGGACTTCTCTGAATATATCTTGTCTCTTTGACTTTGGGACCATATACATATTTTGCCCAAGTTTAAAACAAATTTAAAATGTAAATGAGTCCTAAAGATTGAAACAATGAGACAGGTGATTCTAATTCATTTTTTTCTCTCTCTCTCTCAATTTGCTTACATAACCATACAGAGAGGCACTATTTCAAATGTCGGATATTTGATTATATGCCCTAATAGATTATAACTGAAGGATAAAGCATCTCCAAAAGTATAATCCTCAACTGTTAGAGTAATCATATTACGCTGGTTATGTTGGTATTGTTATTCTAAGGCTTTTTTGTGTATTTTATGGGATAAAGCAAATGACTGGTTAAGATAGTATCATTGGAAACTTGGATTTTTAGTGTAGTTTAAAGGAGAAACAGGTAAAAGTTTCTAAGGTTAGGAAAGACTCTGTGATGGTAAATTTTCTAGCTCTTTCCCCTGGCAATGCCTGGAAACAAGGACCAATCGAGTCGCAGTGAGCACCCCTAGAACCCAGACTGTAGTCTCTAAATATCAGTTCCCACTAAAGTAAATGAAGGCTCCTTGGAGAGTAGCTACTTGCAGGTCTAGGGCAGGAGATGTGCAGATGAGCTTTTAATATCTTGTCAGTTCAGAAAGCAAGGACGCTGTCAAAAACTCCTGAGGGCAACTTAAAGGACTCAGGAGCCATAGATGAGATAGTTTGAGGATCACTAAGGATAATAAGGATAATATATTTAATATATTTCAGTACATTAAATATATTTGAACCGTAAGTTCACAGTAATACTAAAGGAAAAAAAAATAATTGGTTAGCTTTAGAGGGTGGTAAGAAATAACTCATTTTGAAAATGTAATAAATGGAAAGACTCAAGCATTTTTCTCTACCTTTTCTGCTATATGAACTGTAGCTCTGAGTAACCAAGTAATTGATGAGAAGTTTCTCATTATTAGCATATCGCAGTTGTTAAAAGATAGAAGAATCATAGAATGTCACTGTATCGCCGCTTTGCAATCTCTGGTAAAATAGTATCATTAACAGCTGCTAACATCACAAAAAGAGAGATAACCAGATATTACATGCTTCCCACTGTGAAGTAGTCTTGCCAGAAAATTGAACCAAATACATTCAAGCCTATAGCTCTAACTATCATTTTCCAGGAAATACAGGGGGAAATATAACATGTTCAATGACACTATCAGAAGTATATCAGCAAAAGCTAAACTGAGGAATTTTATATGCCAGTTTCTTCAACCAATAAATTTCAGGGTGGCAGGGAAGAGCTCGGGGCAGGCGGTGGGCGAACCTATAGCATACAAGAGATTTGAGACCAATGCCAACGTATGGACCTTATTTTAATTATGATTCAAGCAAACAAAACAGATGGGGACATTTGAAAACTGGCTGGATATTTAATGATGCTAAGGATTTTTTTTTTTTTTGAGACATGGTCTCACTCTGTTGCCTAGCCTGGAGTGTAGTGGTGCGATCTCTGCTCACTGCAGCCTCAGCCTGGGCTAAGGGTGATTCTCCCACCTAAGTCTCTTGAGTATCTGGGACCACAGGCACACGCCACCATGCCTGGTCAGTTTTTTGTATTTTTTTAGAGACAGGGTTTCCCTGTGTTGCTCACGCTGGTTTTGAACTCCTTGGCTCAAGTGATTCTCCTGCCTCGACCTCCCAAAGTGCTAGGATTACAGGCATAAGCCACTGCACCCAGCGTAGGGATTATTAATTCTAAAGGTTTAATAATATTTTGGTTATATTTTGATTATTTAAAAAAAATAATCTCACCTATAAATGATGTGAGATGAAATACTTATGTATGAAATGACAATATCTCTGGGATTAGCTTCAGAATAACCCTGGTGGAGGTTGAGAGGGTAGGGAGGGGTATAACTGAAACAAGATCAGTCATGAATCACTTGGCAGTTGTATAAGTAAGGTAAAAGGTATATGTGGCTTCATTGCCTTTTCTCACCACTTTTGTATAGTTTGAAATTTATTTTTTTTATATATATATTTTTTAAAGTTGTACATAGTGCTTTCAGGATATAATTTGAAATGAGAAACTAGTACCAGATGAATTGGAATGTTGATATTATTAAGAGAATATTTGATGCAATACCATCTATAAAGCTGTATTACGTCACTGTTTCTGGCAACCATTTTGCCAGATTTTAAGTAACTAATACAGTGCTTAGGAAATAAGACTGTGAATAAAAGAGGTGAGTATGTTACAGTGCTCATACAGAAGGATAGAGGAACAGTTAATGTGAAGGAAGCTGGAGAAAGGGACTTTTTGTTTTTCTGGCAGCTACTTTCTTTTCCTTTTCTTTTCCCCTTTTTCCTTTGCCATGTGTGGTAGTAGAGTCACCCCTCTAGGTATTGGCCACTGGATAGCCTCTTTTAGCACCCTATGTAGCTGTCTTTCTCTGTGCTTGACTTATTCTGTATCAGGTTAAACTATTGTGGAGGAAAGAGGATGAATCTACAGTACCTATTAGGAAAGAGGATGAATCTACAGTTAGACAGAAGAATAGAGAAATTAGAGGTGACTGAATGAGTCCCCCACAGCCATTATGATGCTTCACCTGGAGCAATGGTAAGTCAAGTGTTAAAAAGGGAAAGAAAGAAGGAAAGAGCAAGGAGAGAATGAATAACATGGTCTGGGGAGGATTTGTCTAATTCCAGAGACTAGCCCTGGCAAGGACTTCCAGGGTATCCTAATGTGATTTAGTAGGCACAGATGTCACTCACATGAATGTTGGTATTGAGTGGTCCAGTCTAGTGCATATGAAATAGTATCAAGAGTTTAGGCAGTGGGCAGGACACCAGAGTCTGGAAGAGCAGTGTTATGATCCTAGGAGGTCTAGCCTTTCATGGCATCACTTTTGCCACTAATGATGGGTTTGGGGATCAGGAAGAGGGCTGACAAGTATTTACTTGAGAACCCTAGCCAAATGAGCTGCGGAGTTTGGGACAAGACCTCACTTCTTTCAGGGAGTCTGGGGTGTAAGGAAAGGCGAGAAAAATTGCTGTGGGTTGAGCCACTATGGAGGTTAGGAGGTATGGTGCAGTGAGGTTGTCCAAATGAACATTACTGGTCCTTGATGGACCCAACCAAGTCTGATTGGACATACTACTAAATTTTGTTCCTCAGTGGGGATTATGTCTGAGTTTGTTCTTGTTTGTGCTTCCCTTTGTGACTAACATGGTAATTGGAATAGAACTGCATTGCTGTAAGTGGTCAGTTAGTAAAGGTATCGGCAGAGGGGAAAGTAAGCCAAAAGCAGGGTACATGACAAGGATCCAAGAAGGCTTTGCAGATGAGGTAGTATTTGAACTGGTCCTTGTAGAATAAATGGGCTTTTTTAAAAAGTGAGAAGGACATTCCAGATAGAAAAACATGGGTAAAGTCTTGGAAGAAAGATGTCACTGAGACATACTTTAGCAACAGCAGGTAGGTCTGGCTGCATTGGGGGCATAGTGGCTGTAAGATAAGATAGATTATTAGAAGGATCTTGAATACGAATCTGTAGTTTATCAGTCTGTGAGGGTCCTTATCCTAAAGCCAAAATACATCCACATTCATGGTTTCTTAATAGGAAGTGATTTCTTTTTTCTTTCTTTTCTTTTTTTTTTTTTTTTTTTTTGGAGACAGAGTCTCACTCTGTTACCCAGGCTGTAGTACAGTGGCCCGATCTCACTCACTGCAACCTCTAACTCCCAGGTTCATGTGATTCTCGTGCCGCAGCCTCCCAAGTAGCTGGGACTACAGGCAAGCACCACTATGCCCAGCTAATTTTTATATTTTTAGTAGAGACGGAGTTTCACCATGTTGGCCAGGCTGATCTCGAACTCCTGACCTCAAGTGATCTGCCCACCTTGGTCTCCCAAAGTGCTGGGATTATAGGCGTGAGCCACTGTACCTGGGCAGGAAGTGGTTTCTACATACTTTTCTGAGCCCTATTAGTAGCATTATTTTGAAAGGAACAGGCCCTAAGAGTAACCTGGTATGAAGAGATAACTATAGGCAATTTAAAGTAGCCTCCTTTTCCTGCTCCCATTTGAAAAGCCAACACTGAGGACTCTTAATCAATGTGACCATCTAAACAGATGGGGTAAAGCATCTGCTCTCTATCGGATATAATATTATAAGTAAATCTTTTCAATGTTAAGTGGTGCTGGAATGCAGAGAAAGGAAATCACCAAGTGTACCCACATCTGGAGTGGTGAATGGGAGTTGAGGCCATGTGCACCACTAGGCCTGAGCTGGAAGGCTGGAGTTTCTGACCTTTTTTTTTTTTTTTTTTGGTGGTAGTGGGGTGGGTGGAAGGAGCAAGGAAGAGAAATCAAGAATCAGATTAAGATTTGGATGTGGTAAGATTTGAGATGCATATTAGACATTCAAGGGAAAGTGTTCAATAGGCAATGATTATAGGAGTTGAAGTTCAGGAGTGAAGTCTGATTTGGAGACAGAAATTTGAGAGTCATCAGCATGTGGATGGAATTTAATGCCATGTGATAACAGGCAAATCGATTTTGAATCTATATGGAATAAGAATGCCTACTCCCCTAAAGAGTCCTCCTGAGGGTCAAATTTATAGTACTTGCATTTTCTGGGAACCCACAGGTAGAAGTGAAGTTGTCCTGGGCTGATTGCCTCCGTGGGTTACCTGGTAGAAGCCATTATTCTGGAAGAATACAGCTTCTAATCCAAACCACACAGAATTTGCAGATAAAGTCTCACTTAGCAAAAGTCACAATCCCATATTTACTAACGTATGTAGAAGAAGTCTTTTAGGAGTGAAAGTCAATAGGCATAACAAGCAGCAGGACTGGATCCCAGAACTTCGGTTAATTGGAATTACAAAAGTCCAGGCAGATTTGAAAAGGATAAACAGAACTTCTAATAATGAAAAATATTATCCCTCAAATTAAAAACCCCCAAACCTCAAGGGTGGGCTGAAGTGTGATTAGACAGGACTGAATGAAGAATTTGTGAACGGTAGGACAACTGGAGGAAATTAGGTTGCATGTAACACATAGAGACAGCACTGGAAAATATGAGAGAGAAGTTGACATATGAAGGGTAAAATGAAAATTATTCAGTAACCCAATAGGAATTTCAGAAGAAGAATAAAAAAGAGGAAAATGGGAAGAGGTAATTTTCAAAGAAATATTTGGCAGATAATTTTCTAGAATTTAAGAAAGATACATGTAATGTAAATGGAAGAGCCAGTACCCCATTGGAAAGCATTTTGAGCAGTTGGCTCTGAATAGCTGCTACCATATTTTAAAATAATTGTCAGTATCTAAGAAAGTTTTACCTTTATAAATAATGTAATGAATTGGAATCTATTTTTAGGTTTCTTTTCTCTGATGAATTATAGAGCTTTGGCTATTTCCATATTCAATATGACATGGTGTTGGTGTCATTAAATAATTACTCAGACACAGAACAGTCTTTTCGGGATTATTTTAAAAAGATTAACTTTCTTCACACTTTGAGAATTTATAGGTAAGCAGATGAGGGGATTCTTGGGCCACATTTATCTTTCAGACTTCCAGCTCACTGGCAATCTAATAAGTTATTCACACCCGTTAGAATATGAGCAGTAAGATAAAGAGCCAGGAGACATATGGTCTCATTATTCTGTTCTTTTTCCCTTTTGATTACAGTATGCTATTTTCATGTAGGACAGGCCAGGATATATTTTAAGTCCCTGGAGCGTGTTTCCCAGAAGGTTGCTCTTAAAATTCTGTGTTCTGCCAACTGAAGGGAAATTTGTTTTTGCCAAAACACAGTAAATAATTGAAAGCAATCTTAATCCTTGGTTCTTAGTAGTTCACTGGCTTCTTTTTTAAGCTCATCACCTTTGTGATTTGTGATCTATAATTTGCTGCTTTTCATTAACACTTATGTACTGTATACATGGGTATCCATATATGTTTAAGTATGCCTGGTTCTTGGTACATTTATGATAACTTGCTTCATTCATTTTATATTAAAAACAAATTTATATTCTGACACTATACTTTTCATAGATTTTTTTCTCTTATTAACTGTTTTTTGTTTGAATTTTGAGATTTTAAAAAATATATGGTCACCATAAAACAATGAGTTTAGACCTTTATGCATTAAGAAAATTGATATTTTTCATGAAAAATGATAAGTGTTGCATCTAATTATGAATCTAGTTTACTTCTAAGCAAAGACTAGATAAGTATTTGAGAACATTCAGTGGACAGCAGTTCAGTCTTGAAACCATTAAGTTTTTTAAAAAATCTGAGACTGATTCACAGCTTCTTTTACTAATGCTGTGTGTGTGTGTGTTTGTGTTTGTGTGTGCGCGTGTGTGTGTGCGCGCGCGACATTTTATGCCAAGGAGATAAGGGTGCAAAGAAAAACTCTGGCCCAGGAATCATGGTTTTTCCTTTGGGTTTCCTCCTCTGCCATGAACTACCTGGGAGTGAGTTGAACTAGATGAAATCTAAGGTACAGAATATCCTGGATTTATAATTCTATGATAACTTATTTTCTTTTTTTAAGTAACTGAAATATGCTGTATTATAGCATATAAATTATTTCCATCTTTGTTGAACTCATGAGTCTAAGAAAATAAGTTCTATAATGACTCTTAGAGTACTTCATTTCAGTCTGAGGATTGACTAAAACATTACACATGATAAAATTAGTACAGAAAACACTCTGAAAGTGCTAGGTAACAGCCACAATTTCAAAATCTTTTGAAAGGTCAATTGAGCTATCATTCGGCATTTTTATTACAGGTTTTTTATTTGGAGGGGGCATGTGCTTCAGATATTTTCAGTTTAAACTGGACCTAGTTTATTTTTTCATCAATTGAACTGTCAAATCTGTTAAAATAATAAAAAGGAAAAAAAAAATTCTTGTTCCCCTTTTGTAAGAGAATATTTGAGGTTGTGAAAAACCTTGTTTTTTTTTCTCAAAATATTTGAGATTTTTCTGCTCTGCCATGAAGCACTGTGGAACAAAACCAGGCTGAGATAATTCCATCAAGCACTTAGCCGCACACACAGTGCCTAGAATGTACGTGGCAAGCATGCTTGACAGTAGTGCTTGTTGCTGCAGTGTTCCTTATGTCATGAGACAAGGGTTTTTTTTTTTTGTATTTCAAATAGTTTTTGTGAAAGTCTTACACTATGTCTAATATACTGTTACTGTTTAAAATTCAGAAATAAAACCATTTTGAAGAAAGCCTTATCCTATATCACTAGATGCCACTAGAGAGTTATATGGGTCTCTGAATTCTGCTGTAGAAGACGCTTTGGTTCTATTATTTCTGGGAATATGTATATGTTTGTGGTGCTAAAATGGAAAATTTTGAAAAGTACATTTCACAAATAGCTTCCCTTTTTTTTGATGTACTACGGTTTTAACAGCTTTATTGAGGTATAATTTACATACCATAACATTTACCTATTTTAAGTATTCAGTGATCTTTAGTAAATATATAGAGTTGTGCAGCCATTACCACAATCCAGTTTTAGAACACATTTCTGTCACCCCAAAAAAGATCCCTGCTGCCTGATCGCAGTCATTTTTTTCTCCCATCTCTATCCCTAGACAGTCCGCATCTGTTTTTTGTCTCTAAAGTTTTGCGTTTTGTCTATGTTTCATATAAATAGAAGCATGTAATATTTGATCTTTTGTGACTAGATTTTTTCAGATTTAGCATCAAGGTTCATCCATGTCGTAGCATTTATCAGCTGTTCATTCCTTTTGTTACTGAATTATATTCCATCATTATGCCTTTTTACACTTACTGCTAAATCTTTGTATGATATCAGAATTTTAAAATTAGTGAATGGAATTATAGATTATAGTTTTATTCAGTAGAAGTTTCTGTGGTGATGGAAATGTTCTGTGTTAACCTGTTGAATACAGTAGCTACTAGACTTAAGTGAAGAAGCCCGAGGGATGTGTGGGCAGTTGACCTTGTCTCACAGGGCCCTTCTCAAACTACTACTCATGCCTTCACCCCGTAGGGCAGGACCTCAACTGGCCTAGCAACCAGGTTGCCTCAGGTCTTTGGCCATGCAAATATTATCCTTCTTTGTGTGTGTGTAAAGTGAAAAGGGATGACAAACACTGACTAGGGGCCCCTCCTCTATATTCCCATTCTGCTCTAGGTACTAATTGGATGGGATTGTCATTGCCTGCTTGTTGTACTCTTCTTCAGTCAGATTAGGAACTTCTTGAAGCAGGTCTGTCTTACTTTATTACTATTTTTATCATAGTGTCACACACAGTGTCATTCACATGGAGCAGCTAGTAAATATTTGTGGAGTAAACAATTGAATTATTTTTGTCTCTGATTATTGTTGTCATTGTGGTTCAACATAGCACTAAGAAGAGGAATTTTTCTTTAATGTTCATGTTGATCTGATAACTTGGTCTTACAGATAAAAACTAGCTCTTCTTCCACCACTACCACCACACGCACCTTTTACATAAAGACTTTTATTCTTAATTTTTGGCGGAACAAAATTATTTTGTGAAAGCCTCAGGACTTAGTCCATTAATAAAATAAACATCACCATGAACTGTGTTTGACCAAGGCTATACTTAATGTCTAGAATTTAAAAAGAGAAAGGGAAGCCTCTGTATACTTCAGTCCTCAGCTCTGGCAGCTGCCCATCGGACAAAGGAACGGGATGATGATGCTGGCGTCAGTGCTGGGGAGCAGCCCCCAGGCGGGCCTCTGCTCTGGCCCCTTCTGGGGCCCGCACTCTTGCCCCGGGCCCGCTCCACTTCTGCCACTGACATGGACCACGAGAAGATGGTGCAGGAACACTCCTGGGCCGCCATCTCTTTCTTCAAACAGTCAGCTATGAACCTGACAGCTGAGAAGCCATGTGTCACCTCACGGTGTCCAGGACCCTCTATCCTAGCTGCTCAGTCTTTTCCACTCTTCTCCACTTTAAATTCTTTGTGGACAGAAACTTCTCTTTTTGTTGTTTTCATACCCAGTGCTTAGTACAGTGCCTTATACGTTAATGTTTGTTGAATGATCTGGTAGAAATGACAGAATATGGAATAAATGTGTCTTGATTCTGGTAGAAATGACAGAATATGGAAAGAAAACGTATCTTGATTCTGGTAGACATGACAGAATATGGAATACATGTGTCTTGATTCTAAATGGCTATATAGCTAACATTTTATTTTTACCTAGAGATGTTGTGAAGTGTTACATAAAGATGTATGTGAAGCGTTAACACTTCCAGCCCCAAGACTTTAAAAAAAAAATGTATATATATATATACACACACACACACATATTTAAAATTTTCCTGAGAGTCAGAGAGATTAAGTAACTTGGTCAAGATCCCTAGTAACTGTCAGAGCTTGGAATCAAACTCATATCTGAATTAGGAGAGGTTCCTTGTAACTACTCTGCCAAGGAATCGTTCTAAGCTACAGCACTAAATTTTTGATCACAGCTGAAACTCAGTAGATTTGGAATATTCATGGCTCATTATTTGGTCTCAGAGTTTTCTTTTGGCATTTACATGATGTTTGATTATTGAAAAATAGAACTTTGGTTTTGTGATGAATTAGGGGTAATGCTTCCATATGTAATATTATTGTGTTTTTAAAACTTTCCTGGGGTTTGTTGGTAAAGTTTTCTGTGTCTCTTTTCACCACTTCCCTCTCTTTTGTCCTCTCATTTTTTCCCTGTCTTTCCTCCTGCTTTTCTCTTCTCCCCTCTCCCTTGGCATTCTCATCTAGCTAACATATATGTCTGTGTTATGTGAAAATATATAGGTATAGTTTTTTAAAAAAGCAAAAAAGGCTGTCTTTTTAAATATCAGAAGCTTGCTACAAATCGAATGTTAGAACCAAAAGAAATGTAAAGGATAGTTTGATGTATACCTTATGAGGAAATAAGGATTTGTGAAGTTACGTTTTTTTCTAAAGCATTTTAATCTAAAATTCGTTGTGTATGGTGCACTGGCCTGAAACCTGAGGAATGGGGATGGGAATATAAAACACTTAAGTGTCCTATCCCTGTTGTGAAGAAGCTCATAGTCTAGTAAATAGAGGAAATCACAATTTAAAAAAGTAATTAGCAGTAATGTAACATTTTATATGCAATTTGTGATTTTTAAATAAATTAGACCTACTATAGGAATCTGGAATATGAACAAAATTATGTAGGTCAAGTTACTCAGAGAAAGTTATATGGCTGGAGTCGAATCTGTAGTTCTTAAAGTGTGATTGGAATTTGAATACTGATGAACACAAATGATAATATAGCATCATTTTGTTTTTCTGTGGCTGGAGTCTATTTTCTAGGCATCTAAGAGGTATTTAATTGCTGGGTTTACTAGTTCTATAGTTTTTCCTTGATTATAGCAGAAACCTTTGAGGATATGTTTTGTTTTTTTTTTCCTTTTGAAGTACAATCTGTTTTAACCACTAAAACATCTGCCATTTAAAGAAGTATGTAAGATGATATAATCTGACACTGTAGCTTTCTCTATGACATACAAAGGTCATTTTTGGTCTCTTTCTACGTATCTTACCAGCCTAATCTCTCCTCACTTCTCTGCATACTATTTGCAGTTCCTCTGAAGTTTCCTGTTCTCTCTGCCTCCAGGACTATAAGTATATTACCTTCTGCCTGGATCACTGCCTGTTTACAGATTGTCTCCTCCTCACCTCTTCAGGCTCAGATTAGGTGGTCATTGTATTCTAGGAAGCCTTTTCTCACCTTCCGAAAACTGAATTAGATGCCCCTCCTGAACATTCCCAGAGCATCCTGACCTCACCTTATCCTGCTCTATTTTCCAGTTTACTTGTCAATGGATATTAAGCAAGCTTCTTGAGGTCAGGAATCTTAAATCTATGCTGTTATTACTGTCCACTGCTGTATAGTCAGTGCCCCTCTCTCTCTCTCTATATATATATATAAAATATATAAATATATATAATATAAATACATATATATATATTTTTGTTTGTTTGTTTTGAGGCGGAGTTTTTGCTCTTGTCGCCCAGGCTGGAGTGCAATGGCATGATCTTGGCTCACTGCAACCCCCTTCTCCCAGGTTCAAGTGATTTTTCTGCCTCAACCTCCTTAGTAGCTGGGACCACAGGTGCCCCCCACCTCTCCTGGCTAATTTTTGTATTTTTAGTAGAGACAGGGTTTCACAGTGTTGGCCAGGCTGGTCTTGAACCCCTGGCCTTAGGTGATCCACCCACCTTGGCCTCCCAGAGTTCTGGGATTACAGGTGTGAGCCACCATGCCTGGCCACCCCAATGTATTTTTAATAAATGTTGACTAGGGACATCTCTTTGGGGTTAGACAAAGGACCTTTTAGGTGGTAAATAAATATCATCTAACATATCAATTTATTTTTAAAAATAACTTATATTAGTGTCTCTGAACTGTTTTACCTAAAAATGTAACTATCAATTTGAACATCTTGGTACACAAATGAAGTACTTTCTGTACTGTGAACATTCAGAGCATATTTATTAATTTAGTGTTTTAGATTTTCTTTTTTTCCTCTTATGATGCTTGCCTGTTAATATTGCTATTCCAGCTATTTTTGATGTGTGAGGAGGTGTATTTATATGTTACCTATTTTTTATCCCCTTATTTTTTATTCTGTTTTTGTGTTAGGGCTATCTCTTGTAAGCTACATTTACCTAGATTTTATTTTTGTATCCATTTTGATAATCTCTACTTTTAATGGGTGATTTTAATCCATTTATATTTATTGTGATTACTGATACATGTGGACTTATTTCTACCATTTTTTGTGCATTTTTATTTTTATCCTCTGCCTTTTCTTTCCATGTGCCTGCCTTCAGTTAATCACCTTATTTTTTATTTTTCCTCTGTTTTTCTAATGCTGTAGATTATATTTGTTTTTAAATTTTAAATTAAATTTTGCCAATTACGTTTAGTGTTATTCAGTATTTTTTTCCTATTATAGGTTGATGCAAAAGTAATTGGGATTTTTGAAAGTAATGTGGTAAAAATAAAATTACTTTTGCACCAACTGAGTATATCAAAGTTGTTAGCATGCATCTAAACATTTCCTTACCTATCTTATTATTGTTTAGAGTTTGAGTTTTACACTTTTTAAACCCTCAAACATTACTTTAAAAATACAAGTGGTTAACATTTTAGTAATTTTCACAATAACTTGTTTCTTATATCCCATGGGTTCCATCTGCTTCCACTTTTCTTCTTAATGAACTGCATCTTGTAAGAGCTTTTTAAAGAGATCTTTAATAGATGGTAAAATTTCTTAGCCTTTATATGTCTAAATAATACTTCTCTTTCGTTCTCAAATGATGGTTTGGCAGCATATAAAATTCTAGACAGTTATTTTTCCTCAGTCTTTTGAAGATATTACTTCATTGTTTTCCGACCTTTATTGCAGCTGCTAAGTGTGCTCTCAGTCTTTCCATTGAGGTAATCTTTTTTTTTCCCCTTTGATAGATTTTTAAAAGACTATGTTTTTATCATTGATAGTATGCTATCTCTTTACATTGTATCTAATATGGATTCATATTTATATGGTCTAATGCTCTTTTTTCTGTTTAATTTTTTTATCAAGGTATAACTTGCATAAACTTTAGGCTCAGTTAAATTTTATATACATGTATACCCATGTTACCACCACCTAGATCAAGATTTAGAACATTCTTAGCAAGCTACACAGATCCCTTATGCCCCCTGCTAGTCAGTACACCTGCCCTAAACTCATTCAAAACTCTTTGATGATGAGAGTATACATCTCCAGTTCTGGGAAATTCTCAGCCACTGTTTCTTCAGGTATTGCTTCTCCACCATTGCCTCTAGCATATTCCCTCAAAACTCCATTAGCAAACATTGCAGCCTCAGTCTTTGTCACTTAATTGCTCTTTTCTGTTTTTTGTTTTGTTTTGTTTTTTGTTTTTCATGTTTGTATCTTTTTGTCTGCCTGCATGAAGTTCCGGGTAGTTCATTAGTGCTACCTTTCAATTTACTAATTCATACCTTCACTGTTCCCTGTCTAGAATATATTCTGTTGTTTCTTTTTATTTCAATTACTTAAATTGTCATTTTTAAGATTTCTAATTTTTTTTTTATTTCTACCTGATACTTTTTTTTTTTTTTTTAATTTCTTGTTATTGTGATGGCTCTTTTACTTTCATTTATGTTTCTGGATATCCTCAAGTACTTATTTTACCATCTTTGATAGATTGCACTAAATAAATTGCTTCTGAAATGAATTTTTATTACAATTATTGATTTTGTGGCTTGCTTTCTTAGCATTTGATTTCTTCATGTGTCTCAGAACTTTCTTTTTTTTTTTTTTTTCTGAGACGGAGTCTTGCTCTGTGCCCCAGGCTGGAGTACAGTGGCGAGATCTTGGCTCACTGCAAGCTCGGCCCCCCGGGTTCACGCCATTCTCCTGCCTCAGACTCCCGAGTAGCTGGGACTACAGGCGCCCGCCACCACGCCCGGCTAATTTTTTGTATTTTTAGTAGAGATGGGGTTTCACCGTGTTAGCCAGGATGGTCTTGATCTCCTGACCTCGTGATCCTCCCGCCTCAGCCTCCCAAAGTGCTGGGATTACAGGCTTGAGCCACCGCGCCTGGCCGTGTCTCAGAACTTCTGCAATTTACTTTTAAGTGGAAAGTTTATGCTTTAATGTCTTCCCTCCTACACAGTTCCCCCTCAGTCCCCGCCACCACCCAAGGAATTTTGCAATTGATATTGGGGACGTTGGTAGATACAGCCCTGAAGTCAGAGGGTGGCTTGACTCTGTTCCTGGTATTGAGGCAGTATTCTGGTCCCCACCTTCCTAGACCCGTGGTTGCTGATTAGAATCATAGTCTCAGTCAACAGGTTTTGATTGTGCATTTTATCAGCCTCACGTTATGAGTAGAAGAACCCTGATGTAGCCCTAGCTTCAAGTAGTGAATCTGATTTGAGTCTCCTATATCCAACAAACTACTTTTAGTTCCCTTTAATCCCTAAAGGAAACTGTTGTACCTCTTTCCCCCTGTTTACTCCAAACCTGCTCCTAGATCCAGAAGCTAGTAAGCCTGTAACTTCAGGTCTTCCTCAATGTTTTTGAGTTTCCAGATATTTTCTTTTGCAGAGAAGTGATCCGTATTTGACTTCAGTTGTGTCTTTGATTTTCTCTTTTTATGCTTTATATGTTTTATTCATTTATACTGTGTGCTGCCAACAGGTTTTTTGAATTTGCCCTAAGATGTGAACCCCAAAGTACTGCTACTTGTAAAACTTTTCTTCAGGGAATATAGTCAAAATATTTGAAAAAGTAAGGGGGTATGGAGTCTGGAATTGATTTGTTCAAAGGTGAATACACATTTGTTGCTATTGTCTCTAAAGTTGATTTCATTTTTACATGCTCAATAATCTTTGTAATAGCTTTTTTATTATCACAAGTATAATTTATGTCTGTTATAGAGCTTTTGGAAATTACAGCAAAGCATACACATACACACACACACACACCCCCCCACAAATAATGAGAATTACTTGTATTTACACAACCCAGGTATAGCTATGGAATATTTTGGTATTTGTTTATGTTTTATTCGTATGTACATGTATACATAGTAATATTTATATTTTAAAAAACAAAACAAACCCAGTCTTGTTTTGTAGGTGAAGCGGTGAGTGCTGGAGATGCATTATGTGAAATTGAGACTGACAAAGCTGTGGTTACCTTAGATGCAAGCGATGATGGAATCTTGGCCAAAATCGTGGTATGTTTTTATTTTAATTGTCTTCAACAGGATGAAGAGCTCTTGAGTGTAAAGTTCATTGTAGTAAAATTACCTTTTATTTTTGCCTCCTTATTTTTAATGTGTATGGTCTACTACATAATACATTTTTAACTCAAGTGTTTAAAATGTTTTAGAGTTAAGGTCTAGTAGCCTGTTTTTCTGTATTTTCTAAATTTTCTGTAATGTGGGTTATTTTTGTAATGGAATGTTAGAGCTTATGTGAAAAGTAAGTGAAATAAAATGCTCAGAGCTACATGTGGTAAAAACATGACTATTTAGCATTATGTGGTATATTCCCTGATTGAGCCAACCAGCATGTTTGTTTCTTAATTTCTAGAACGTTTACTAGATAGTATGGTGGAACAGCTAAGACTGTGGACCCTGGAATCACCCCGCTGACTGATTCATATTATATCTAAAAAGTTCTGCCAGTTATTAGTTATGTAATGATTAGCAAAGTCTTCAACCCCTGTGCCTTTTTCTTCATGTTAAAGTAGAGATGATAAATACCTACCTCATGGGACAGTAGGGAAGACTGAGAGAGTACATACATGCGCATCTCAAGACCTGTTACTCAGTTGCTCAATAAATGTTACTTCTCCCATTATTACAATTGTTTCCTCAGCTCTTGGTGACCATCAGTCCCCAAGTCAGTCTGTATGTTTGCCTAGTAATTTGTATTGGTTGGTTGCAACTGCATAATAAATATCCATTTGCGCCTCTGGAGTTTGATTTGTACAGATGAGCTGCATGTCTATTAGCAGTCCCTTGTGGATGTGTTTTTAGTTCTGAGCCACCAGCTTACCTCCGCTTTGAGCATAGACATAACACCTTCCTTTGTATATTCTATTCAAAGACTACACTTCAGAATGCTATACTCTAACTAGGTGCAAATCTAGAGACAGTTTTTTATTTGTTTTTCTTACTAGAAAATCCTCTTTTCCTTTTTTTTTCTAGCACTTATGTTGTATTTTTAACTTCTAATATGTTAAACTTCCTTTACTTGTCATCTCTGATATTGGATACTAGATATAACATTCCAGGTTGAAACATGTTTTCAACAGGTTTTAGTAGATTGGACTAAGTTGAAGGAATTAATCCCTTCTGAGCTTTTTGAATTCTGAAGCTATTGCATAGAAACTGTCTGGGAAAGACAAATGGTTAAGATATGTAGCCACAGGCTCCTGTTTTGGATTTGTATTGACATCAAAAAACAAGATGATAATGATGGATCTTATATGTGTATTTGAAGGCTCTCAGAGGATACATTCTAGATTTATCCTTTGTTTCAGAAGGTAGCATTAGCAACTGGAAAGAGGAGAATGGTGAAGGAAGGTATAAGTGGGAGAAAGTGGAGAAGGTGACAGGTGGAAGACTGAGGCAAACAGTCTTGGAAGCAGCTTTTAGCTCAAATTAAGATATCTTAAGGGGAGAATTTCCCAACAAGGGAATAAACTACTTAATGCAGTCATGGGGTTTTACTTCTCTACAGTTATTTCTTTTTTAAATATAGGTTGAAGAAGGAAGTAAAAATATACGGCTAGGTTCACTAATTGGTTTGATAGTAGAAGAAGGAGAAGATTGGAAACATGTTGAAATTCCCAAAGATGTAGGTCCTCCACCACCAGTTTCAAAACCTTCAGAGCCTCGCCCCTCACCAGAACCACAGATTTCCATCTCTGTCAAAAAGGAACACATACCCGGGACACTACGGTGAGTATATTTATTCAAAGGATGATGTAAAAAAAAAAATGGTTATGGCAGTTCTTACGGAGTTGTAATCATTATATTCGCACATCGTTGTACATAGAAGTTGCTGTTCTCAGCACACTCAGACCTTAGAGTGTGTGCTTTTTTTTTTCAACCATCATTGTTCATTCAGTAAATAGTTATTGAATATCTGCTATGTTCCAAGTACTCTGAAAGCCCTGCTTGCACAATGGAAAACCAAACAGTATGTGTCCATGTTGAGGTTGAATTAGGTTTTAGAAGTCTAGAATGGAATTCAGTATACCAGACTTCATACTCTGTTACCATTTATGGAGTTCTAATTACTTACAGGAATTCCAAGCTCGAATGTCTCTCTGATATAAAATAGAATTCGTGTTTTAACATGCATTCGTTTTCAAACTAGTCTGCATTATGAGTTTCCGGCACAGACTGGAGCTCAGTTTTGTCTGTTCTGTAACAAAACAGACAACTTACTACACATCATTTCACTTTAGCTTTACATTGCTTTAATAGAAGAACTCTATAAATTCTAACATTTCATTTGTTTAGTATTCTATATAATTATACAACATTACTTTTTCTTTATGAGAAAAAGATCTTCATAAAGTAGACCTCTTCATTCTTAAACATTTTTTCCTTTACTTTATCATTGTCAGAAAAGAATCCACCGTGCTTTTTTGGGGGAGGCGGTGACGGAGTTTGTTCTCATTGCCCAGGCTGGAGTGCAATGGTGCAATCTCAGTTCACCGCAACCTTGGTCTCCTGGGTTCAAGCGATTCTCCTGCCTCAACCTCCTGAGTAGCTGGGATTACAAGCATGTGCCACCTTGCCCGGCTAGTTTTTTTGTATTTTTGGTAGAGACAGGGTTTCTTCATGTTGGCCAGGCTGGTCTCAAACTCCTGACTTCATGAACTGCCTGCCTTGACCTCCCAAAGTGCTGGGGATAACAGGCATGAGCAACCACGTCCGGCCTGCTTTTTGAAATATTGATTTTTAAATTCCCTGTGCAAAGTGTTTCTGACTCTGTTGCCTTGACTCCCATTTACTGTCTCCTCTTTCATTTACGCTAAAAATTGGAAGACAGTCTCACTGATGTCTTCTAACTAATGGTCTTCTCCCCTTGCAAAGATAATAATAGTGTATACCCTATTTAAGATCAGTCATCATCAGAAACTTGCATGAATCTGAGGCCCCACTATGTAGGTTAAAAACCTACTGACCTATGAACTCTGCATATTTTTGGGCCCACACAGTGAATGAAAAAAAAAAATTTTTATTTTGGTTGGTTGGTCACTAATCTTATGTAAAAATCTAAAATTTCAGTTTCTCTTGAAAAATCTAAAGATTTCATAATACTGGGCCCATATGAGAGTTATTTAATACTTCCCTGAAATGCAGCAAGTTCCACAGTTGTTTCTGTTTCTTAGCTTTAATTTCTAGACCCAGCCTGTTTTAATCTGTACTAATCAGGCTTATTTTCTTTATCTGACTGTGTAGTCATTTGTTTACTACTTTGCTTAAAGGAAATATACTGTTAGTCATGTAATCTTAGGTATACTATATATATATATATATGTTTATATATACAATTCAACCTCAGCAAAACAACCCAATTAAAAAATAGGCAAAGGACTTTAATAGCATTTCTCCCAAGAAGACACATAGATGGCCAGCAGGCAAATGAAAAAGATGTTCACTGTCACTAACCATTAGGGAAATGAAATCAAAACCACAATGAGACATCCCTTCATACCCTTCAGGAGGGCGATTATCAAAACAAACAAACAAACAAAAACCAAACCAGACCCAGAATATGACAGGTGTTGGCAAGGACATGGATAATTTGGAACCTTTGTTGTTGCCTAGTGGAAGTGTAAAATGCTGCAGCTACTGTGGAAAACAGTATGGCAGTTTCTCAGAAAATTAGAATTACCATATCATCTAGCAGGTCCACTTCCGGATATATATGCAAAATAACTGAAAGCAAAGACTGGAAAGAGATATTTGTACGTCTATATTCATAGCAACATTATTCACAGTAGCAAAATGGTAGAAACAACTCATAAGTCCAAAATGCTATGAAATGTGATTCAGCTTTGTAGGAAGGAAATTCTGGTAAATGCTGCATAGATAAACCTTGAGAACATTATGCTGAGTAAAATAAGCCAGTCAAAAAGACAAATACTGTATGATTCTACTCATGTGAGGTACCTGAAGTAGTCAAACTGATAGAGACAAAGAGAATGGTTACCAGGGGTTGGGAGGAGGGAGGAATGGAGAGTTACTGTTTAATAGATACAGAGTTCAATTTGGGAAAATGAAAATTTCTGGAGATAGATGGTGGTGATGGTTGCTCAGTAGTGTGATTGTACTAAATGCCACTCAATTGTACACCTAAAAATGCTTAAAATGGTAAATTTTAGGTATCATTTGCCACAATACAAAATATATGAAGCAACAATATAACAAAATATATGAAGAAACAATTGATGTTTGTGATGAGCACCCATGTGAAAGTAATTGGTTGAAATAGAAGTTCTTTCCCCTAATGAATATTTATTCTTACTAAAACAATATTTAGAAATAGTAACTAAATTTTTATGAAAATGTTTAAAGAATAAAATAAATTGGTACAGATTATTTGACGGTGACCATCTGTGGGAGTCATTTTAACTTTATTATAAGATTTTTAAAATTATTTGCAAAACTGTTAACATTTAGATCTATTTGAATCAAATGTAAGTGTTAATTGGTTCTATTAACCTTCATATTTTTTTCTTAGGTTCCGTTTAAGTCCAGCTGCCCGCAATATTCTGGAAAAACACTCACTGGATGCTAGCCAGGGCACAGCCACTGGCCCTCGGGGGATATTCACTAAAGAGTATGTGTTTGCTTTTTGTAATAACCAATTCCATTATTTATTATGATCATGTTTTTTTTGAAAGAAAATAAAAAGAGCTTATTCAGTCTTAAGATTTAAAAGGAGGTACACTGTTCTTTTGTACTTTTAATTGCTTTTATCATTGTAAATTATATTGTGTGCAAGAGTTGTTTTCTGAATAATTATAGCATTACTGAAGAACAACTCTAATTTGGTAACTAAGCAAGATCCTTAGAAGTGGTAATAAATGCAGAAAATTAGAGTGCCAAACAGTGAAACTTTATGCAGTATTAAGTGTATGAAATCATGCAATAACATTTACATTTCTAAAACAAGGAAATATATTTTAAAAAATTATTTTCATTATCCATTTGAATTTTATTCACTTGTACTGTTATAAAGCAATTTCCATATACAGTTTGGTCTCTTTTTAGATTTTCTTTTCTATTTCATTGATCCATCTGTTCACGAGTTAGTACCATACTTTTTTAGTACCACATTTTTAATTAGAAATGTTTTACTGTATGCTTTACCTCTGATAGCAATAGCCTTGCTCTTTTTTTTTTTAATTAATCAGTTTTCTTAGTTCATTCTTATTTTATTATTCTTCCAAATGAATTTTAAGCAGTTCATCTAGCTCCATGGGTAGGAGTGAGGGGTATTTTTATGGGATTGTATCACATTTTAAATAAAGTTTGTGAGAACAGACATCTTTATGATGATGGGTCTTTCTATTCCGCAACACTGGTGTGTCTTTGCATTAGTTTAAATTTTTGTGTCTTTCAAAACAGATGGCCCCTTTTCTGTTGAAACTTAGTCTAGTAGGGTAGACAAAGATTAATCAAATAGGCTTATGAACTAATGTAAAATTTCAGTAGTGTTATGTGCTACATTTCTATTGGCAGTAAGAGTAAATGTTTCAAATTGAGTTTATGTTTTAAAGCAATGTACTCATTCCATGTTTATCTAATATTGATAGAAAATAATAAATAATATTGGCCAGAATTTTTGTAAGTCAAGAGAGAGCAATGGTTATTAAATTATAAGTGGCAGTGTTGGGCCAGGCAACTTCTTCTTTTTTCCACTGGGTTATTTTACTCTGCATGAAAGCATTGGCTTACTGTTGGGTGTTTATTGAAAGCAGTATGTAGCTTTAATTCTTAGATATCCTCATTTATCTATATTGCACTCTTACTGATTTGTTAACTGAATGTGAGTATGTGGTTCTATCACACACATACTGTGAAGTTCATGCCACACTGCATGAGTTGGAAATCAGCTGTCCTGAGAGCTGACTGAAGGGCAACATCCCAGACCGTGGGATTTTTAGTTAAAGGACTTAAAAGTTACACTTAGCTGTAAAAAATTAAAATTAAGAACCTTGGTTGCCAGTTAATCCCAGTTTCTTCCCCACACCAATCCCGATTTGTGTCTGCTCTTGGTATCTTAATCTTGTTAATCTCTACCAGTCTGTGCCTTAGTAGCACTCTCTGTAAAAATGGGAGAAAGCAACTATTTTTATGACAAAGTAGACTTGCCTTGCTCATAATTCTGAGGATTAGGAAGAAGAGTCTGTATTTAATTCATTAGTCTTTGAGGATTTGGTGAAATGTAAAATAATAATTGTTGCATCTTAGGGGGATCAGTTCTGCAAATTTGTGTAAGATAAACTGGAGCAGAAAAAGATGAGTTAAGGAGATAAATTAATAGGCTCCTAAAGTAATCCAGGTAAGAGATAATGAATACTTGAATGTGGTTAGAAGATCTAAAAGGGAGATTCCTGATACAGACAACATTGTAAGGATAAAGTCCAGAAACCTTCACAGATTAAATGTGGAGTGTAGGCCAGAGTAGCAACAAATAAAGGAATGAATTTGGATCTGGTCTAGGTGATGATAGTTTTGTCTCCAGAAATAGAAATAAAGGATTTGGGAAGCATTTGTTTTGGTGGAGTTAGTAATGTTTGAAGCTTACTTTCAGGACTTAGAAGCCATGTAGGTATCAGGATCAGTGAGATGAAGATGTATCTCAGGAGACAGTTTGGGATTAGAGAGATAGATTTGGTAGATAATAAAGCAATAGTTGTAATTGAGTTCATAAATAGGGAAACTATTTAGAGGTTAAAATCCTTGAGTTGGAGGATACCTGGGAAATGTGGGAAAAGTCAAGGATGGTAGGATCTAAGAAAAGACTCTTAAATTTGGTGATGTGGTAACCTTTTGGAGGGCAGTTCAGTAGTGTGAGAGCAGTAGAATAAAGAAGTAAAGGTTTCTTCCTTCCTTTTCTTTCCATGTGTGCTTAATACATGTATGGTGCACAAATATCTTTTTTTTAAAACCTGAGTTGAAAGTTATAATATTAATGAAACGTTTCTTAAGAACAAGGTGGTATTATCTCCCGAATACCATAAGGAAGCAGTATTAAAGAGTTAGGCTTTTATTATTATTGCCATCTTTTCTACCCTGTTACCCTTTTCTCTTCCCTGCCCTTATTCCTTAACTCTCCACAAGAAAGGCATCAACTTCTGGTCTTCAAAATAAGAACTAGTACAAAAGATTTTATGAGAAAAATGAATCCTGAAAGCATACATTATTGAGGATTTTTGCTTTTCTATACTACTAAAAATGCCTGCATTTTAAGTTTATCATTAAGGTGAGCTTTGGAAAAATTTTAGCCTAATGTCATCTTCTGATACGGTTGAAAAATTGCAGGCCTTGGCATAGCTCTCCCCAAAATATCTTAGCACACTTTTTTTTTTTTTTTTTTTTTTTTTTTAAGAGAGAGATAGGCTCTCACTCTGTCACCCAGATTGGGGTGCCATGATGTTGTTCATAGCTCACTGCAGCCTTGAACTCCTAGGCTGTAGTGGTCCTATCACCTCAGCCTCTCAAATAGTTGGGACTACAGGTGTGCCACCATGCCTGGCTAAATTTTTTAAAAAATTTTGTAGAGACAGTTTCTCACTAGGTTGCCCAGACTGGTCTCAAGCTCTTGGCCTCAGGTAATCCTCCCGCCTCAGCCTCTCAAAGTGCTGGGAATGCGGACGTGAGCCACCGTGCCCGACCAGCACACATTCTTGACATGGTGAGGACATCCTCCATACCATGTCTACTAAAAGTGCGAGTAGAAAAATCAGTTCCAGATGCCTCCAGCCCACTGTATTTGTGAAAAAAATCTTGGGTATCAGGGCTACTATTTTAATTTTGCCTTAAAACAAGCATTGCTCAGAATACATATGTTGTACCAAAGCGTGTAGACTTGACTCCGCTTGTATATGTGACTATTTTAAGAAAGCAGTGTCAGGGCCACAATTAGAAGCAGAAGACGTTTAGGTTCTTTGCCTGCAGCCCCAATGTCTTTGGTACATCTGTGTCTTAAATCATAGTTGTAGTAATATTTGTATTTATCACACAGCATCAAAAATTAGGTAAGTATGACAGGCAAGTGCCTAGTGTGTTTTAGTGGTATTTCTTTTCAAAATGAATTCATGTCACACCCAAATGAATTGTTCTCTCGGAAACCAGTAGAGAAGGTTCTACCTGAGTTAACTTCCAGAGCATCCTCTGCCTATCTGCAGATTTGTTTTTCTCCTGATTTTTGTAGCTTTTAATGTCTACCTAACGCTCCAAGTTTAGTCTGATTATTTAATGTGCAGAAATCATTAAAACCATTTTCTGCCTTACAGAAAACTAAATCGTTGGCTGTTACTAAAGAATAATTAAGATTTATACTTCATAGGTATGTAAAGTATAAAATAGGTAATAAAAAGGCCAGGTGCAGTGGCTCACACCTGTAATCCCAGCGTTTTGGGAGGCCAAGGGTAGCGAATCACTTGAGTCCAGGAGTTTGAGACCAGTCTGGCCAACATGATAAAACCCCATCTCTACTAAAACTATAAAGCTTAGCCAGGCGTGGTGGTGCACACCTGTATTCCCAGCTACTACGGAGGCTGAGGCATGAGAATCTCTTGAACCCGGGAGGTGGTGGTTGCAGTGAGCTGAGATTGTGCCACTGCACTCCAACCTGGGTGACTGAGTGAGACTCTTTAAAAAATAAAAAAATAAAAAATAAAATCAGCAATAAAAGTTTTTGTGAGCCAGTGGCCAGAATGAATTTTCTTCCTGCTTCTTTATGATTAACCTACCCAAGAACCTTAATTACTACAGAGACAAAACTAAACTGCTTTTTAAAAAATAAAGTAGCAAGTAATAGTTATGTTAACTAAATATTACATATTACTAAATATGCTAATAAGTAATAGTTATGCTAAAAATGTGTCAATTTAGTGTCAGCAGCCTTTTTTTTAAATAGATGTAATCAGGCATTAACCATACAGATTTTTGCACCTCAGTTAGAGTGTTCCTACTTGTGTTGGTGTTCTATTATTGCATAACAAGTTACAATAAACTTACCAGCTTAAAATAATACCTGTTTGTTTTCTAACAGTTCAATAGGTTAGAAGTCCTGGCATAGCACGGCCAGGTTCTGAACTCATGGTCTCATAAGGCTGAAATCAAAGTGTTGGCCAAGGCTGGGGACTCATGTGAAGCTTGGGGTCCTCTTCCAAGCTCATGCGGTTGTTGACAGAATGTATTTCTTTGGGACTGTAGGACTGTGGCCCTTGTTTTCTTTCTAGCTCTCAGCCAAGAACCCGTGACAGCTCCCAGAGGCCATGTGCAGGGCCTTGCCATGTGTGGTCTCCACAGGCAGTTCGCAACATGCATGTTTGCTTCTCTCAGGCCAGCAGTTGAATCTCTTTACTTCAAGTCTCTTCTTCCAGGAAGGCCTAATTTCTTTTAAGAGATTACCTGATGTATTTGCCCTCTCCAGGGTAGTTTGCCTTTTGATTAACTCAAATGCAACTGATTTGGAGCCTCATATATCTATAAAATGCCACCAATTTTGTCACATAATAGGGCCTAATCATGGAAGTGACATCCATCGTATTCACAGGCCAGATACCGTCAAGAGGGATTATATGGGGTGTGTACACCCGGGGCAGGAATATTGGGGCCATCTCAGAATTCTTCCTACCATGTTGCCACAAGTAAAAGGGTCTTCTCAAATATGCTCAACAGGTTCTAGGTTTTAATCTTTCATCAGTTTTTTTGAAAAATAATACCAAAATATTAACTGCTTGAGAAATAATTTTTCTTTAGATTTTGTGTCACCCTGAATTTTTTTTAGGTTATATAAAACAATTTTTTTTTCTTAAATTGGAAAAAATACTTTCCTAAATACTTACTGGATATTAAAATGTCCCAAAAATTATTTTAAGAAAATATATTGCCTAATACCACTGTAACTTAGCATAGTGAGTTGAGGGCTTAGCATATTTAGTAATCTAATTATATCTTCTTACAAGACAAAAATACCTTTGTTTTACAGAGTAATACAAAGGCAAGTCTGTAACTAGTTATTTTTCATTCTAAAATATATCATGGGTTAGATTTGTTATATTAGGTTGTACTGATGGCATATTGAGCAAAATTTAAAATGATTTGATTTCCTGGTCATAAATAAGCTGATTTGCACTATAATAAACAATGAATAAACAATAAGTGAACAATGATGTAGGAAGTATCCTGGTGAAAGCCATATTTACAATAAACGACACTTTTTGAATGCCATGTGAATATTATTTCATGAGTATGAAGGATGAGAATATGGTTTAATTAATTGTTGATCTACCAAATAGCATCCACTGTACAGAAAAAAGACTAATTTCCTTTTTAAAAATCAATACTTATGCCCAATTTTAATAAAATTTTAGTTATTGTTTGGTTTTTGAAAATATGCAAATATTAAAACATGACAAATAATCGTCAGCAGACCAGGTAAGAGACAGGATTTAATTTTCTAGCTCAAGTAATTGGTTTTTAATTATAACCTTGACATCTGTATATTTGTGTATCTTTTCTCCACGTTTCATCTACGTTTTCTGAAAGTTCTGTTATATTCCTTATTGCTAGTTATGGTTATCTCCTTTGCTCTTATTTCCAGGGATGCTCTCAGACTTGTCCAGTTGAAACAGACGGGCAAGATTACCGAGTCTAGACCAACTCCAGCCCCTGCAGCCACTCCCACAGCACCTTCGCCCCTACAGACCACAGCTGGGCCATCTTATCCCCGGCCTATGATCCCACCAGTATCAACTCCTGGACAACCCAGTGCAGTGGTAATGTTCTCTAAGTGCATTTTTATTTCTTTTTTTTTTTTTCTGAGACCGAGTCTTGCACTGTCACCCAGGCTGGAGTGTAGTGGCGTGATCTCAGCTCACTGCAGCCTCCGCCTCCCAGGTTCAAGTAATTCTCCTGCCTCAGCTTCCTGAGTAGCTGGGATTATAGGCGCACACCAGACGCCCATCTAATTTTTGTATTTTTAGTAGAGATGGGGTTTCACCATATTGGCCAGGCTGATCTCAAACTCCTGACTTCAGGTGATCCACCCGCCTTGGCCTCCCAAAGTGCTAGGATTACAGGCGTGAGCCACCATGCCTGACCTGGATTTTTATTTTTCAGATTTAAGTGAGAGAGAAAATAAGAACAATTACTGTGTGTTTTAAGAATAGATTTAAAACAGATTAGTTTTACTAATCTGTTTCAATAGTAACTCAGTGATAAATAAAAAACAGTCCAAATGCTTTGTTTTACAGATTTCCTATCAGAAACCAAAATTTGTTTGTACGTTAACTTCCAAATAAACGTTAGAACTATAATTCAATTTAAAGTTACCATAGGTTCCACAACTTCAGTAACATATATTCCCTACAATCTCATGTTTCATGTCTTTTCTTAAGTGTGATACTAATAATTAGTGGCTGACACTAGCTCCCTTTTGTGGATGTGTTCTACTTTTTAACTAGGGAATTGATAATCTCCCTATAAAGAACTATATAGGTCGTCATTCTTTCCTTCTCAGGTGCATGCAGCATAACAGCCCCTTTTTGTTTTCAAATTCCTCCATTTTGTCTCTCTGTGCCTTTCCTATTCAGGTTATTTACTTCCTATCAGAAGAAGTGTAGGATAACCAAGTTTATTTAAAATTGAATGGGCACTTAAAAAAATAAATAGATAAATCTGTACTCCTAGTGGAGAACTATATACTATATGATACTTTAAAAGAGTTGAAAACAGTACAACTTTCATGGGAAACAGATTTTCAAATATCCATTAATAATTAATATACTGCATACTTGAATAACCTAGTCTTTAAGGACATGCAGTTGGACAAGACACTATGTATATTGAGTGTATAGTCCACTCTTCGACTATATAACATATATTGACTATAAAATATGTATAGTTCGATCATATATCTTTAAAAAGTAGATTATTCAAGGCTGGGTGTGTTACCTTACACCTGTAATCCTAGCACTTTGAGAGTCTGAGGTGGGAGGATTGCCTGCACCCAGGCATTCAAAGACCAGCCTGGGCAACATAGTGAGACCTCATCTTTACAAAAATATTTAAAAATCCGCTGGATGTGGTAGTGTGTGCCTGTAGTCCCAGCTACTCAGGCAGCAGAGGTTGGGGAATCACTTGAGACTGGGAGGTTGAGGCTGTAGTGAGCTGTGTTCATGCCACCGCACTCCAGCCTGGGTAATAAAGGAAGACCCTATCTCAAAAAAGAAAAAAAAAAAAGTTATTCAAGTTAGGAAGGTAAACCTTACTTTCGAATTCTTATAGTGTGTAGAGAGCATTTATTCTACTTGACCAAGTACTTTGCTAACATAAAGTGTTTAATTTCTTAATGATATTTGTAAAAATAAAATCAGCTGCACTTTCATTTGCTTTGTATTATCTTGAAGTGATTGTAATGAAATTCCAAAATAGAGTGAAGGACGAGAAAGGAATTAGATATAATTTAAAGCCTATCATGCTTTTTTGAGCGGTCCAAGGAACAGAATGAAAAAACTGCAGAGAAGTTACAGGGATATTTTATTATCTCGTTCATACTTTCTATTATGAATCTCTAAGAAATAAGATCCTCATGTTATTTTTAAAAATTACAAATCCAAATAGAAATAATGGAATTGCCTATATAGAAGGTCTCTGAGCTTCTAATGTCCCTTGTGATTTCTTTGATCCATGAGTTGTTTATAAGTATGAATTTAATTTCAAAATATTTGAAGATGCTTCAGTTACCTTTCATGATTTCTAGTTTAACTCCACTGTGTTTAGAGAATGCACTTTGAGACACACTTCATTTTTAGAACAATCTTCTCAAATTTATTGAGATTTATTTTATGTTTATAATATGGCCTGTCTTGGTGGATGTTCCATGTGTGCTTGAAAAGATGGTTCGACTAACAATTTTTTGACTTTATGATGGTGTAAAAGTGACATACATTCAAGTAGAAAGCAGTGCAGTATTTCCTTGCAATGCTGGGCAGCAGTGGCCCGCCACAGCTCCCAGTTAGCCGTGTGATCATCAGCGCAAACGACCGCTACTTTGCAATGTAGTGTGTAGCCAGATAATTTTGCCCAACTGTAGGCTAATGTAAGTGTTCTGAGCACATTTATGGTAGGCTAGGCTAAGGCTAAGCTGTGATGTTCAGTAGGTTATGTGTATTAAATGCACTTTGACTTATGATATTTTCAACTTACAATGGGTTCATCAGAGTGTCACCCCATCAAAAGTCAAAGGGCAACTATATATTAATAGTTTGTTGATTTATTGGCTGTTTTATTTCAGGGTTTTTTTGTTTGTTTGTTTGTTTGTTTGTTTTCCCTAAGACAGTCTTGCTCTGTCGCCCAGGCTGGAGTGCAGTGGCGCAATCTTGGCTCAGTGCAACCTCTGCCTCCCCAGTTCAAGTGATTCTCCTGCCTCAGCCTCCTAAGTAGCTAGTATTACAGGCATGCGCCACCACACCTAGCTAATTTTTGTTTTCTTAGTAGAGATGGGGTTTCACCATGTTGGCCAAGCTGGTCTTGAACTCTTGACCTCGTGATCCGCCCACCTCAGCCTCCCAAAGTAATCCTGAGATTACAGGCATGAGCCACCGTGCCCAGCCCATTTCAGTTTTATTAAGTGATATTTGTAACAAAAGCTGCTTACAGATGGCTTATGTCTGTGTGTCTCTTCTCACTCCTCCCTCTCTCTCTGTGTATGTATGTACACATACATATATTGCTCCTTGTGTGTGTATGGTGTGTGTGTATGTATGTATACACACACAAACACACCTATGGAGGAATTATTTGGTAGGTTTCTTTTTTATCATCTTAAACATAGTAACATAAGATATCCCATTCACAATTGAAACATGAATTTTATTACTTTTTTCTGTAGTTACATACTATAAAACCAAAATATCCCAGATTTTTTCATATTCTTCCCTTATACTAAGAATTTTAATAGTGCTTTTCTTGTATTAATCTTTAATTAATAAGTTAGGTCATCAAGAATGAATTTCATTTATAAAGTTGCTTGTTTTTTGTTTTATTTTTCTATTCCACTTGTGGTTTAATGGACAGGTTGC
The DNA here is from genome assembly GCF_049350105.2 of Macaca mulatta. Classification (NCBI taxonomy): domain Eukaryota; kingdom Metazoa; phylum Chordata; class Mammalia; order Primates; family Cercopithecidae; genus Macaca; species Macaca mulatta. Next base: position 30,308,545 of record NC_133419.1, on the reverse strand, counting down.
TATCTTTTTGTAGGGCACATTCACTGAAATCCCTGCCAGCAATATTCGAAGAGTTATTGCCAAGAGATTAACTGAATCTAAAAGTACTGTACCTCATGCATATGCTACTGCTGACTGTGACCTTGGAGCTGTTTTAAAAGTTAGGCAAGATCTCGTCAAAGGTTAGTAAAATTGAATTTACTTAATACAAAACACATGCTAACTTAACTGTCATGAAATCCTTTATAAAATTACACAACGTAGCTTTTAATTTCAATTTCGTAATGTACTTGCACTCTACTATGGGTATATTTGTGCTAGAGAAAAAAAAATTAGTAATGTTTTCCTTGAAAAAGTGAATTGGTTCCACAGTATTAAATAAACCACAGATGCCTTTATGCAGAATAAAGGTTTCTGTTCTACTTTGCTTTTATTTCCCCTTTGTCATATTTGAATAATGTACATTTAGTTAACATTCATTTAGCAGGCAGTTATTGTGTTCAATTCTCTGTTACATACTGAGCTTTAAAAATACAGGTTGAGCATCACAAAACCAAAAATTCAAAGTGCTCCAACATGTGAAACTTTTTGAGTGCCAACATGAAGCTCAAAGGAAGTCCTCATTGTAGCTTTTCAGATTTGGGGATTTTTGGACTAAAGATGCCCAAACAGTAAATGTAGTATTACAAAATCTGAAAAATTTTGAAATCTGAAACACTTCTGGTTCCAAGTATTTTGGATAAGGGATATTGAAATCTAAAGTACTGTAATTTGGTTGGTTATTTTAAAAGCAAAAGTGGTCTTAATGTTTTGGTTTGCTTTAGCATTTACATAGGTCAATTTTTTGGTAAGAACACATGAATGATTTGTGTAGACCAAATGGTTATTTTTTATTTTGAATGTTCTTTGGTATGGTATTTAAACAAAGCAGTCCTTAACATTTCATTAAGTTTAAAATCCAAAACTTTTAAGGATGTTTTAGATTATAAATATCTTAGATATTCTTCTGTATGCAAATTTTGATTTTATATTTCTTGTTCAGAGTGCATTTACAGATTATTAAATTTGTAATATTTCTTACAAAAATCAATTATAAGTTTGCTGAGAGACATACAGATTTTTTAGCATGAACTGATAGTTTTATTTCTTCATTTTTGACCTATATGGCCTTCGTATTATTTTCTTGTCTTATTGCACTGACTAGAACCTCTGGTATAATGAATATAGATGGTAAAAGCAGATATTTTTGTCTTGTTCTTGATCTTGGGGGAAAAGCATTCAGTCTTTTATGTTAGCTATAGGTTTTTTGTAGAACATTATTTTCAGGTTGAAAGAATGTCCATTCCTAGCTTGCAGAGAGTTTTAAACATGAGTAGATGTTGAATTTTGTCAAATACTTTTTGTGCATCTTTTCAGATAACTTTTCCTTTTTCTGTCTGTTAATAAAGTGAATTACATTGGTTGATTTTCAAGTGTTGAATCAACTTTGTATTCCTCAAATAAAGCCCACGTAATCATTAACCTTCTCATATATTGTTTGATTCTGTATTCTAAAATTTTGTTTAGAATCTTTACACCTATGCCCATGAGAAATGCCGACCTGTAGTTTTCTTTTCTGGAGACATTTTTTCGGATTTGTTATCTTATCTAGTGGAATGGGTTGGAAAACATTTCCTGCTCCTTTATTTTCTGGAAGAGTTTGGGTACAATTGGTATTATTTCTTTTTTAATTGTTTAGTAGCATTCACTAATGAGTTTCTTTTTGGAAAGGTTTTTAATTATGAATTTTATTTTAAAAATGGATGCAGCTTTTGTTTTCTTGAATGAATTCTGGTAGTTTGTGTCTTTCAAGAAATTTGTGTCATCTAAGTCACCAGGTTTATTGGCATAAAGTTATTCACCACATTACCTTATTATACTGTCATTTTATCTGAAGTAATGTTTCTGTTTTTGATATTAGTAATTTGTGTGTTTTACTCTCTAGATCACTCTGGCTAAAGGGTTATCAGTTCTATTGATCTCGATCTCTTCAAAGAACCAGCATTTGGTTTTATTAACTTATCTAGTATTTCTGTGATATTGATCTCATTGATTTCTGTATTTTTTTTTCTCTTTGCTTTCAGTTTACTTTGCTATTTTATTTCTAGTTTTTTAAGGTGAAAACTTGGATCATTTATTTGAGACCTTTATTTTTTAATATAAGCATATAATACTCTTGAATTATCTTTAAGCACTACTTTAGCTGTATCCCACAGATGTTGATTTTTTTTTTCTTTTTTTCTTTTGAGACAGGTTCTTGCTCTGTCACCCCGGCTGGAGTGCAGTGGTGCAATCTCGCTTCACTTCAACCACCGCCTCCTGTGGTGATTCTCTCACCTCAGTGCCTTGAGTAGCTACGATTACAGGCACAAACCACCATGCCTGGCTAATTTTTTGTATTTTTACTAGAGACAGGGTTTCAGCATGTTGGCCAAGCTGGTCTCAAACTCCTGGCCTCAAGTGATTCACCTACCTTGGCCTCCCTTAGTGCTGAAATTACAGGCATGAGACACCACGCCTGGCATTATTTTTCCTTTTATTCAATTAAAAATGTTTTCTCATTTATTTCTTTTGTGATTTCTTTGATCAATGAGTTATTTATAATTGTGCACTTAATTTCAAATTATTTGAGAACTATTCATTTCTCTTTCTTTTATGATTTCTAGCTTAACTCCATTGTGTTTAGAGAACACACTTTATATGATTTCAATTTTCTTAAATTTGTTGATATTTATTTTGTATTTATAGTATGGTCTATCTTGGTATGTGTTCTTGAAAAGAATTTTTTTATTTTTACAAGGGAATGTTCTGTAAATGTCAGGCCAAGCTGGTTAATAGTGTTGTTTATGTCTTTTGAGAGGAGTGTTGATATTTCTCATTATAATTGTTTATTTGTAGTTTCTCCTTTCAGCTCTGTCAGTTTTTGCTTCATGTATCCTGAAGATCTATTATTAGCCACATACACAGTTAGAAATTTTATGTTTTCTTGAACAGACCAGTCATGTTATGTCCTTATCTATTCCTTGTAATATTCCTTATCCTCAAGCCTTCTTTATCACATCTGTAGCCATTACAGATTTCTTTGACTTGTGTTTCTATAGTATATCTTTTTGCATCTTTTTACTTTTTAAATGTAAATATGTTTATTTAAATAGGTTTCTTGAAGGCAGCATGTAGTTGGTTCTTGCTATTTTATCCAATTCTTTAGTCTCTTAAGATGTTTAGACCACTCACATTTAATGGGATAGTTGGATTTAAATCTACCATTTTGTTCTTTCTTTGTGTTCTCTTTGTCCCACCTCTTTTATTCTTTCCTTATCTTTTTGGTTACTTACTTTGTTATCATTCCATTGTATTTCTTCATTTTATCTCCTTTTTTCTCTTCTTATCTGTCTTTGCAGTGGTTTTCTTAGGGTTTACAATATAATTCTTTAATTTATCACAGCCTGATTACACCCCACTCCATGTTTAATATAAGAACCTCATAACTATATACTTGCATTTCCTCCCTCTCATATTTTGTACTGCTGTTGTCATGTTTTACTTCTATATGATATAAGCCCCAGAATACATGTTTAATGTTTTTTTTGCTTTAGCAAATCAACTATTTTGGAGTTTTAAAATGAGGGGAAAAGTGTCTTTTATATTTATCTGTACCTTTTTTCATTTCTTTGTATAGAATTAAAGTGCTGTCTGCTATTATACTTCTTCTACCTGAAGAACTTCCTTTAATGCTTTTTATAGTACAGATTAACTGACAATAAATTTTCTGTTTTTGTCTGAAAAAGTCTGTTTTGTCTTTCACATTTTTCCTTTTTAAAACAATTTTTTAAATTGTAGTTGGATATATAACATGAGTCTTCCATTTTCGGTGTACAGTTAGTTCATTGACATTAAGTACATTTACATTGTTTGCAGCCATTACCACCATTCATCTACAGAACATTTTTCATCCTGCAAAATGGAAACTCTGTATACTCTTCATTCCTCTTTCCCACCACTCCTGACAAACCACCATTCTTCTTTCTGTTCCTATAAATTTGATGATTCTAAGTACATCATATTAGTGGGATCATATGGTACTTGTCCTTTTATGACTGGCTTATTCCACTTGGCATTATGTCTTCAGGGTTCGTGCATGTTGCAAAACGTATCAAAATTTCCTTTTTAAGGCTGAACAATATTCCATTTTATGTATATACCCTACTTTGTTAATTCATGTGTTAATGGATAAATACATTAGGTTGTTTTTACTTTTTGGCTATTGTGAATAATACTGCTGCAAACATGGCTGTACAAATATCTCTTTGTGTCTCTGTTTTCAAATATTTTAGGTATATCCCCAGAAGTGGAATTACTGGATCATATGATAATTCTATTTTTAATTTTTTAAAGAGCTACCATACTGTTTTCCTTAGTGATTGTGCCATTTTGCATTCCCACTAAGGGCGCACCAATGGGTCAGGCATGATGGCTCATCCCTGTAATCCTAGCACTTTGGGAGGCTGAGGTGGGAGGATCGCTTGAGGACAGGGGTTCAAGACCCACCTGGGAAACAGAACAAGACCCTGTCTCTACAAAAAAATTGAAAAACTAGTCAGGCAGATGGCATATGCCTGTAGTCCCAGCTACTTGGGAGGCTGAGGTGGGAGGATTGCTTGAGCCCAGGAGCTGGAAGTTACAGTGAGCTATAATTGCACCACTTCACTCTAGCCTGGCTGACAGAGCAAGACCTGTCTCCAGAAACAACAATGAAGTGTACAAAGGTTGAAATTTCTCCACATTTTTGCCAATACTTGTTATTTTCTGTTTTTTTGATAGTAGTCACCCTAATGGATGTATCTTCATCATTTTTAAGAAGTATTTTTGCTGGATATAGATTTTTGAGTTAATAGGGTTTTTGTTTCAGTTCTTTAAATAAAGATACTATTTCATTATTTTCTGTCTTAGAATGCCTGCTGCCATTCTTAATATTTGTTCCCTTGTATATGATGTTTTCCCCCTATCTGGTTGCTTTCAAGATTTTCTCCATTACCAATTTGGCTATTGTATGCCTATATTTTTTTTTTTCCTATTGTATTTATTCTGTTTGGGTTTCTCTCAGCTTCTTAGATGTATGGTTTGTTGTCTTCCTTTAATTGTGAAAATTTTCCAGTTATTTTTAATGATATCTTCTGTTTCATGTGGTTTCTCTTTGGGGCTCCAATTTTAAATGTTAGACTTTTTGAATTGTCCAAAGCTCTTAAATGCTCTATTCCTTTTGTTCATTCTTTTTTCTCTTTATGTTTCATATTGGATAATTTTTGTTTACCTAGCTTCAAGTTCACTGATTTATTTTCCTAGTTGTGTCTGCAAAGCTTAGCAAAATATATATATTTTTTATCTTGGTTAGCATGGATTTTCCCCTCTGGATTTCCAATTGAATGTTTTTTTAGTTTCCATTTCTCTGCTGCTAGTCCGCATCTGTTTGTGCATGTTGTACCATACTCTGCCCTCTTCACTCCTGTACTCTGACAGTGGGTATTTACTTCCTGTGTTTGTCTCTCCCCTGAGTGGATTATCACTCTTTGGCATTCAGTTCACCTGTTTGCTTTGTAACCTCAGCTCCCTAATGAGCTTAAGAAAAGTTATGATTTTGTAACTTATCCTGCTTTTTCTTTCACCCTGTCAGGATGGGAGCAACTTTCTTTTGTAACTTTCTACATCCAAGGTGAAAGCAGGATGTTTTTCAGTTTATATACAGATCTTCAGGATTTCATATAAAGACAACTTGAGAGCTTTTAAAAGTTCAAGGAACTAAATGGAAAGCTATATTAGAGAAAGTGATAAATCTCTAAAAAATGAACCCTGGAAACACTCCTGTAGTTCTCAGATCATACTTGCTTAGTCATGATATAGAGGTTAATGTGGAAATCACTTTCCTGTTTTCTTACTCTAATAAGGCAGAAAACAGCAGTATTTCAGAGGAGATGTGGATTAATTTGTTATCTTTGCATGGTCTGGTTTTGGTACACCCTTGTAATTAGGAATTTTCTTAAAAATCTTTACACCCCACATTGTGTTCACTCCTCTTTCTCGTATAAAGTTACAATATATAACATTCTATATGCATGCTTCACACTTTGCTTTTCTGTCTGGACAATGTGTAAATGAGAATGTTTGATATTACCTTACAAACTGTTTTCTACTCAGTAAATGTAACAACATCTCCTTTCAATATGTTTGGAAAATCTCCATTATAAAGAGTTAAAAATAAAGAATTCAAAGAGAAACCTACTTTACACATGTTAGATTTGAGATGCATGTTAGAGATGCAAGTAGAAATTTTTTGTGAGAAGTTGGATATACAAGTCTGAAGCTTCAGTATCTCAGAATTAGAGGTAGAATTTGGAAGAGTCATCATTATATAAATGGTATCAAAACCTTGGAAATGGAACTGGAACTTCCAGGCTGGGGAGATGCCAACATTGAGAGGAAAGGAATAAAAATGAGTGAGTGGGCAGAAAGTGGAAGAAAACCAGGAGAGTATAGTGACATAGGTAGAGGCCAGTAAAAGAATATGTTTCGTTTAACTCAAGAATGTTCCTAAATGTGGGAGTATGCTGAATACAGAATTTTAAATGAGGACTGTGCACTTAGGTGGTAGGTTTGGGGGTCATTAGCTGGCAGATGGTTTTAGAAGTCTTCACTGTGAATACCTGTGGGTAAGTAGATAAAGTGGGGAGAAGGCTGAGAGAGCCATGAAAGGTAAGCAGAGTAAGTTCATGAGCTGTTACATTTGAATTTGTACAGACCAAATCTTTTCTATGTGGTTATCATTAAAAGCCTCTAAGCACTGTAAGTCCATTTATATCTCTATTCCTAAAGGGAATTTAAGCCAAAATGTTTACATATTTCTGGAATTCTGAATTAGAGGAGCTTTGATACTTTGCACCTGACAGTTACTGTGACAGTTTGACAGTATTTAGATTTATGGTAATTCATCTAATCCCTTTCTGAAGTCTCTAGGATGCCTTTGGAATGAGTTGTTATTCATGTAAAATTCCATGATACTTTAGTAATAGGATAGGTTTTTTGCCACATACCATTGACTAGATTTTGATCTTAAAGTCTTTTTCTATAAGCTCTTGCAAGAAAGAATCGAGTGTTGTTTACATTTTCCAACATTGTTATGTGCAGTGGCAAATGCAAAGACATAAACAAATACTTTAGTTATGATCAGCTCTGTAGGAAGTGGGAGGACCCTAGCTTTATCTTAAAATCATTACGTATACTGCAAAGAAATTGATTCAAATGCATTCACCATGAAAGTATGGACAGAGAACCTCATTTTATTCATCACACTAGGACCTATGCCAGCATTGCTTCATCTTTGGCTTTTGTTATATCCTGTTTTGTTAAGTTAAAAAGCAGTTAAATTTGTTTTCACCTACACCCCATTAGTAAAAAGAAATTTTTGAACACTCTCTCATATATGTATATATAACTGTTTATATAAAGTACCTACATGTGTCACTGTTCTAGTATAATCAATATATTATAAAGCATACAGAGAATAAGTGCATTTGAAAAGAACGAGGAAGAAACTGAATCATCTTGTAAACTTCCTGACTGCACACACCACAGAGAGACCATTTGTCTTTTTTGAGACATAGGAGTTAGTTCTTTTTTTTCTGATTATGCTTGTAATATGTCCTTCAGGTTCTTGTATATGATATCTAAACAGTTTAAAAAATTGATAACCGAAGCCCAGAAATAAACTTACATTAATGGTTAATATTATTTATCCAGGACCTCACGTAAGTTTTTCTAATCATGGGAACCTTATTGACTAAGCAAACAAAAGCTTGTAATTTTTTTATCATTGTTTGTCAGTACATTCCATAATTTACAAGTTTGAAGTTGTAATGGTCAATGTTAAAGTTGTATTAGGAATACTAATTTTACTAAGCTTATTTTTCTTTCAGATGACATTAAAGTATCAGTAAATGATTTTATCATCAAGGCAGCAGCTGTTACCCTTAAAGTAAGTAGCAGACTTCAAATGATTTTGTCTTCTAAAGTAGTTTCATGTCATGGAATTTTTACAATGACAAATAGAACTCTTATTTTTAAATCACAAAAATTTTATAATTGTCTTGCTAAAATATCCTATCATTTGATCTCTCTCATTTTTCTAATGAAGAAACTGTAAATGAAAAGGGCTCACAACGAAGTAGAGCAGAATAAAAACCATTTATTCTAGGCATTAGACAGATAGCAGTAAACCAAAGCTTACATGATTTCTGCTCTCGCTGGGGCTTATATTCTAGTTGGAGGAGACAAACACTATTATATATCAGATGATGAAAGTACTGAGGAGAAAAAGAAAGGATAAGGGGACAAAGTAACGAGGTGTGCTCTTTCAAAAGGGAAGCGAGGGAAGCCCCCCTGACAAGGTGATAATTTAGATACGGCCTGAGAAAACAGAGGGAGTGAGCCACACAGGTATGTGGTGAAAGTACGTTCCACACAGAGGGACCAGCAAACACCAAGGCTGTGAATAGAGGATTGCATTAACTCAAGATATGGTGCTGAGGGTGGAGTGTGCCTAGAGTGGAAAGGGCGGGAGATAAGATTTAAATAACAGTGGGAGAGCATGAAGGGGAACCCCCCAAGTACATGAGGCCTTGTTGGACATGGTGAGGACTAGGGATTTTATTATGGGTGAGAAGGAAGCCTTTGGAGGGTTTTGAACAAGTAACTAATGTGATCGACTTACACTTGAGAAAGGAAAAGGAGAGGCTGCCCTGGGTGCTGTGTAGAATACGGCCTGTGGAGAGGCAAGGGAAGAGACGATGAGCTCCCCTGGGAGGCTTTAGAAGATGACTGTGGCTTGGACAAATGTAGTAGCAAATGGAGCTAGAGTGAAGTGGAGATTTGGGTTATGTTTCAGAAGTAGAGCCAACAGGATTTGCTGATGGATTGGATATGGGGTGTGAGAAAAAGGAACAAGCATTTTGGCCCAAGCGATGGGAGGAATGAGTTTTCCATGTACTAACATTGGGAAAACTGGGAGGGGTATAGCTTTGGGGTGAGGAATCTAGAGTTTGGTTTTAGACATGTTAAATTTGAGGAGCCTAACAGATATTCCAGTGGAGGTGGCAGGAAGGCAGGTGAACATATGAGCCTGCAGTTCAGTGGAGGTGATGTAAACCTAGCTGCCTTTAGATGTAAATCTAGAACCCTGGCTTCCTGCCTTCCTGCCTGGCACTATTTTTCATCATGCCTTCTTTCTGTAATGAGGCTATTTTCTGGGATCACTGCTTGTTAACAGACTGTATTTAAAGTACATTTATAATTAACTTGTTTTTATTTCTTGAAAAATACATTAAGGAGGGTTCCATGGTGTAATGGTTAGCACTCTGGATTCTGAAAAATACGTTAATACAGAACTTAAAAAGCATGCATTTTCAGCATTATCTAATTATTCATATAACTTTTCTCTTTTGATGAAATATTTTTAATTATATTAATGATTTAATTATTAATTGACTCTTGTGATTAATATCATTAACTGTGAATCATTTTTGCACTCCTTAAATAAATCTCTAATAGGCATAAGCTATTTGTTAATATTTCATTGGATAATTTTTGTATCTGGAGTCCTAAGTAGTGGTAATTTAAATTATGTGCCAACATTATCAGACCTTTTTCCCCTAATCATTGGCTTCATTCAATGAATTTGGATTATTTCTTCTTTTCTTTCCTCTGTATTCATTTCAATATTATAAAATTTTTTATATTTTCTAGTTTCATAGAATTCAGTAAAAATATCTGAACCTGCTTCTATTTTGAGGAGGGGATCTTGGCAGCTTTCCCTTTTTTTTTCCCTGCCATAATTACTGATCTGTTTTAATTTTCAGCTTTTTAAAAAAATCAATTTTAAAAGCTAATATTTTCCCCCAAAATCACTCATTTAATTTAGATTCCCAAACTTATTAGCCTAGAGTAATTTAAATTTGTTTCTTATAATTATTTTAACATCCTCAATGCCTGGGGTTATTCTGAACTCTCACTTCTATTGCATATTTATATTCTTAGTTTATATTGTTTTGTTATGTATTTTTTCCTTCATTTCCTTAGATTCATTTTGGTTAGAAAACTTGAATGTGTAATTCATTTTAATTTTTTTAATAAGGTTTAAGATAATAGTTGTTTTGTTTTGTTTTGTTTTTGAGCAGCAGCAAGATTTATTGTGAAGAGGGAAAGAACAAAGCTTCCACAGCATGGAAGGGGACCCGAGCGGGTTGCCCTAAGATAATAGATTTTTAATACAATTTTGACCATGTCCCATAAGTCTTCTTTACGTTTTGTAATTAAATTTATTTGCCAGATATTCTTCATTCATGAGGGTTTTGTTTAGTTTCTCTTTTACTTTAGCGTTGTCTATGAAGAATTTCAAATCTTCTGAGGGGTTGGGACTTTATTCTTTTAACATAGTGATATTGCTGAATGAGTGAAGGAACTAAGCCTTGAAAGATGGAAAAATGGAAGAGCAATTGAAAAGCAATGTGAAGGTAGCCTTGAAATGGAAATGAGCATAGCATGACAGTGGAAAATCCATCTCAGGGGAGTGGTCACAAGTAAAATGGGATAGATAGAGTAGAATCAAATTGTGTATTGCCATGCTTAAATGACACGCCAGGAGGCCTGGATCTTTTTCTTTAAAAAGCAAAGAATTTTTGAGTACAGAAATTCTTTCCAGTTTCTGTTTTTCAGCATCATTTTCACCTGTAATACAAGGCAACATTATTAATAGACAGGATTTCCAGGCATTTTGTCATTTGATGAAATCTCTTTTAAATAGGGAAGTAATTTCTTGAGGGCCTGCTGATATATATCCCAGAGCTGAGCTAGAAAGGAATAATATGATCTTATATCGTTACCCTTTTCCACTCTCCTCCTCACCTCAAGATCATGTTCGTTACCATATGAGGTAGGAAGTACAACAGACATTAAATAACTTCTAGCAATCAGGAAAGAAAGCCCTTTTTTCCCCACTAGGATATAAAGAGATCAAAGCATGTACCTCATCATAATTTCTTCAAACTTCCTTCAAAAAGGTAGTATGTTTAATTATTCTTGGCAGACATAAAAGATAATTGACAGAACTCCAAACCATTTTTTCAAACCAAATTTTTACTTATTTCCTCTTATCTAGCTATGTTCACTTTGGAAAATGCACAGTAATTTTATTTTTCTGTAACTGCCTTGTTCTAAAGCCACTTTTTTAGTAAGATTTTTTTTTTTCCTATTTCTAGCAAATGCCAGATGTTAATGTAAGCTGGGATGGAGAGGGCCCAAAGCAACTGCCGTTTATTGACATTTCAGTGGCTGTGGCAACAGATAAAGGCTTACTTACACCAATCATAAAAGATGCTGCCGCTAAGGGTATCCAGGAAATTGCTGACTCTGTAAAGGTATGTCTTAAGGAAGAGTGTGCTTTCAAAATGTTAGCATATACTTTTGGATAATTACTTTCTGATAAAGTCTTGACGTAATCTAGTCAGACTGTGATTTTTTTGTATGTGGGGAGAGTTATTTCATCAAGTGATTGTCACGTATCTATAGGTTTTTAAAGTTTTTATCCAAGTATGACCCATTGTAAGAAAATTTAATATTCAAAAATTAAGAGATAACATGTAAATAGAACAATATCATGCTAAAGACAAACTTTATTTTCCAAAGTCCAGAATTCAACCCTAAAGATGCTATATCAGGTAGGTTTTAAAGTTGAAGTTAAGCTGAAACTGTATTTCTATGGAAGTGGTAATAGACCTCAATATTAATAACATTTTATTCTTAAAGTATATTTACTTCTTCTCTAAAACTGAGACCATTAAAAGAACTTAGCGGCCATGCACAGTGGCTCACACCTGTAATACCAGCACTTTGGGAGGCCGAGGTGGGCGGATCACGAGATCAGGAGATTGAGACCGACCTGGCCAACATGGTGTAACCCCATCTCTACTAAAAATACAAAAATTAGCTGGGTGTGGTGGCACGTGCCTGTAATCCCAGCTACTTGGGAGGCTGAGGCACAAGAATCACTTGAACCCAGGAGGCAGAGGTTGCAGTGAGCCGAGATTGCGCCACTGTATTCCAGCCTGGCAACAGAATGAGACTCCATCTCAAAAAAAAAAAAAAAAAAGTGGACTTAGTGTTCCAGAAGCAAAGTTATTTTACTTTTTCAGGATTTCTTGAAAAGCAGTTTTTGTAACTCCAATGTGTAGGAATCTTATTTCACCAAAAAATAGCACATCGAATAGGCAAGAACACAGGCAGTAGGGCAGCTTTGACAGCCTCAGTAATTTCCGAGGGTATTTTTTGACAGAAGTATCACAAGTCTTAAAGTGATTGCATCAAAAATTTCTGATTCATTTGGGTAAGTGATTTCTTTCCATTTGCCAAGGACCTGTTGTATGTATAGTGGTAGAACAATTTAGAAGGTAAGATTTCTTTGGAGAGCTGACAGTACATAAATGTGTAGACCTTCTTGCTCAAAAGAAATAAGTACAAGTTAATCTGATTTTAAAAGCATACCCATAAATACTGAGTTTACTTGGAATTTTAGAGGTAGATATAATTAAAGGTGAACCTACTAGAATCAATATTTTTAGGTCTTTCTTCACTCCTCTTTGAAAAGATTTGCAGAAAGTGTTTGTATAGATAAAAATGGAATTGTTAATTGAAAAATGAGGCTGCACATGGTGGCTTATGCCTGTAATCCCAGCACTTTGGGAGGCTGAGGCAAGCAGATCACTTGCAGGAATTTGAGACCAGCCTGGCCAACATGGTGAAACCCCATCTCTACTAAAAATACAAATATTAGCTGGACATGGTAGCACACACCTGTTATCTCAACTACTCGGGTGGCTGAAGCACGAGAATTGCTTGAACCTGGGAGGCAAAGATTGCAGCGAGCTGAGATCGTGCCATTGCACTCCAGCCTGGATGACAGAGCAAGATGCTGTATCTCAAAAAAAAAAAAAGAAAAAAGAAAGAAAAAAGAAGGATAGCATTAATTTGGTCAGTTCAAAAGTCAAAGTAATAGAGATTGGTTTGCTGAGATATAGTATGTTCCTTATATTTATCAAGGGTTTTCAGCAACAATGAGAATACTTTTGTCTGTGTTTTGTAAAGGTTAAATGAGATTAAGTGTTGAAACAACCCGTAAAATAAAAAGTACTATTATAATGTTATGGAACTTTACTGCGCAGCTAGAATTTCCTTATTTTTATATACATTAAATTTTAAAAATTAACCATTATGGGAAGATTTCCTAGATTCTGAGCAATTTACTAATTTTACTACTATAATACATAACTCTTAAGTAGTTATGTTAGCTTCCTCTATTCCTTGCATCCTGAAGACTGTAAGTTTACGAGGTAAGGAGGCAGTCTCACCAGCCTCTCAGTTGGGTCTCACAGCAATGGGAAGGGCAGTCATAACCCTCTGGAGTGTAATGGTCTCTGGCGGGCCTTAGGCATTTCCTGTAACCCCCAGCAGGGACTCAGGGTTTGCCGAGCTCTGGCTGCCCCTGTTTGCTTCTCATTCTACCTGCTTCTCTTTCCCACTCTGCTCTCTTCACTCTTGTTCTTAGTGATGCCAGGCACTGGGCTAAGTGCTTCATTTAATCCTATTAACCCAGTCCAATTGGAACCTTAATTTCTCCATGAAATTGAGGAGATGGAGTTTTAGCAACTTTGATAAATTTGCCCGAGGCAGTACAGCTAGAAAGCAGAGGCAGTGAGGACTAGTTAACCCAGGCAGTTAGATTCTAGAGCCACTACTTAATGATCTGTTATACCACCTCTCTCCTTGCTTTTACTGTTTACCTTTCTTTTTTCCTATCTAATCATTCACTTCTTTACCTCTCTTTTGTCATTTTCTCCCTCAAAGTTACCAAAAAGGAGGGTTTGATTTGGTCCCCAAGTAGTACTTTCTTGTATGAAGTACTCTAGCTGGGCAAGTCTCTCATGCCAGGCCAATGTGTCATGTGGTACAGAGCATAACAACCAGATGCATGTAATCACTTTGGTTGTACTCAGAAAAAATAAGGGGACATTGAAGCACATTGAGGCCTCTCATGAGAAACAGGTGCCTTGCATGGCCTATTTAGCGTATTAGTTCTCTAGTTTACATGAGAGAGAGAGAAAAAGAAAGTGTGTGTGTGTGTGTGTGTGTGTGTGTAAGAGAGAGATCTGAGCTCCTGCAAAATTAGTTTTTTGTTGAAATGGCTTGTCTTGTAAGCATGATTATTTTAAAAACTTAAATCTTGGATTGTTTAAATGGTGGCTTAAAAACTAAGTATTTTAGATAGGCTCTATAGAGATATGTTCATTTAGCTGCTGTGCACGAATAGTCGTTAAAAATATGTATGCACCAAGTAGAAACCCTGAGTGTGTGTGTGTTTGTGTGTGTGTGTGTGTTCTTCACATCCAATGTAGATTTTGACTCAATTCCAAGTTAAGCAAGATTATATTGAATTCAGCTTTACTGTGCAAAAAAAAACAAAAAACAAAAAACAAAAAAAACAAAAAAAAAACCAGCATCTATCTGAGTGTCCAAGTATAGTAGTGGGTCATCTTTGGTAATAAATGCATTTTCTGTCCTGTGCTTTAGTGTTGTTATATTTTACCCCATCCACCAAAAAGGGTAGACAGTAAATGTTCCATTTATGGAATAGTGCCATTTTATACAGTTTGAGTCTTGTCAGTATTTCTACATCAAACTTTGTACTGTGGCTTATTAAAAGGTTTTATGTATTAAAAAGGTTATGTATTTAAACAGTTTATGAATGTTTATGTATTTAAACAGATAAAATTTAGAATGATTTTAATTCCAGGGTAAAATCTGCTCTGACCAGAGAGAAATATATGACTAATTCATATATGAATGTAGTATTTGTAATTTTCTTATTTAAAGACATGCAAGTTCTAGAAGTATTTGTACAGTTTAACAGTTTTAACAACTCTAACAATAATAGCACCTGGCATACTTTGTACCAGTTTTTGCTGTAAGCCTTTTATATATATTAATCCTCTTTAAAACTACCCTATCAAGTACAAGATAATAATTTGATATGGTCGATGAAGCAACTGATGGGAAAAAAAGAGAAGTTAAATAATTTGCCCCAAATCTTACTAAGTGATGTAGCCAGCATCTGAACCCAATCAGACTGTAGACTAGAGCCTGCTCCCAACCACTTAGCTTTGCTGCTGCTTTCACACTAGTTACATAACTACTGTATGACTATAGTGGTCAGGTTATCAGCCTTCTAGAATCAGTAATGTTTTCTCTAAAAATAAAAAATACTTGAGAAGCAGCTCCTGAACTTTCAGAAATGAACAAGAAGAATAGCTAAGGACTCAACAGTTATACCAAATGCACCATAATTAGTTGATTTGCCAGGTAGACGAAAGGAGTACAATCATTTGTTTTCTGTGTCTGTAAGACCAATCTTTTGGTTTGGAATTTGAGATATTGTAGTTCTGTCTTATCCAAGGTTTCACTTTGCATGGTTTCAATTACCCGTGGTCAACCACAGTTGAAAATAGGTGAGTACTGTACAAGGTATTTTGAGAGAGACCACATTCACATGATTTTTACATTGGTACAATTGTTCTGTTTTATTATTAGTTATTGTTAATCTCTTACTGTGCTTAATTTTTAAATTAAACTTTATCATAAGTATGTATACGTAGGAAGAAGAGTACAGTCATGCATCACAGCAGGGATACATTCTGAGAAATGCATGGTTAGGCGATTTTGTCATTGTGTGAACACCATAGAGTATACTTACACAAACCTAGATGGGATAGCCTACTACACGCCTAGGCTTTGTATGGTACAAACCTGCAATACAACCAATTACTGTACTGAATAGTATAAGGAAATAGTGCTACAGTGGTACGTATTTGTGTGATAGGAATTTTTCAGCTCCATTGTAATCTTAATGGGACCACTGTCATATATGTCTGTCGTTAACTTAAGTGTCCTTAGATGGCACATGACTGTAGGTATAGAGTTCAGTATTATCTGCCATTTCAGGCACCTACTGTGGGTCTTTGAAATATCCCCCACAGATAAGGGGGAACTACTGTATGCAACTGGGAGAAAAAAAGAGTTAAGAAAGAAGAGACCTGAGTCACACGGGAGAGTACTCTGCCAAAGAAGCAGTGAAGATTCCCTGAGGAATGTGAGGTTGTGGTCTTAGCAAGTAGGCAGTGGATAAGAGAACCTGCAGCAAAGAGACCAAGGCTCTCTACCTGGTGAGGCAGGAGCAGACTTTTTGAGGAGACTGTGGGATCATAGACAGGTTGAGCTCTGGATTCTCACTAAGAGACATACTATCCAGTACACACATCCCTCTGATTGTCACTTGGCTGGCTGTTTTTCATCATTGGTTTCTCAGTTCAGTTGCTAATGTCTTAGGCCTTCTGCAGCTTCCATAGCTGAAATAGTTTCCTAACACTCTTTATCTCATTACCCTGTTTTATTGTCTTCATATGGTTTATTTGTCTTTGAAATTACCTTGTTTATTTATTTGTTCACCCTTCTGTGTTCCCTACTGTCTGATGTTCACTGTCCATTGCCATTTATCTAATTCTAGAAGAGTGCTTGGGATACAATAGTTGCTTGGTGAATTTATTTTAAAACAAATTTCAGTAAAACCTATTTCATTGAAATTAATTTTTCAAGAGTTTGTGGCTCTCTACAGATTCATCCATGAACCCCAGGTGAAGAACACCTGTACTACGCATTTACTTCTTGACCCTCAGTAATCCCAAGGATGCCAGTGTGGGGGCTGTAGGCATACTGCAGCCAAGTTCAAGTTGGTATTCCTTGAATAAAGTAATGTAGTAACACACCTTGAATCCTGTGTTATTCTTAATTCTTCATTACTTATAACAGTATTAAAAGGCAGAGGCAAAGTTTACCTTATAAGTACCCAGTAAATTTTTTTGAATGAATTAGCAAGGCATTTGATGTATTATAGAAATATTTAGTGGTCATTTTTTATTCTTTCAGCTGGATGCTTCAGGTAACATGTACTTTGATTTTGAGTCCACATTGCCAGGGGATCCCAGTGATAATTACAAATTTATACAACCAACAGTCCTTCTCAGACTCCATACCTATTTCAGACTCTTACTCGAGTTCACTGACAGGAATTTCCTGTTGATGTATTTAGGATCTACAGAGTTTTTGTTTTTAGTATGTGTGCTTGCAATCTAGTTATTAAAATGAATTTTTTTCATTTGTTGGAGTGTGGTAATTCATCAGGATAATGCTGAGATCATCTGCCTTTAGAAAATGCCTTTCAAAGTTCATATATATATCTTTTCAAATCATGTAAACAGTTACATTGCTTAAGGGAGGAAAAATGCATTTGTAGATTATTCTCTCTCCTGTTATTCCAATAACTATATAAGTCAGAATTCATCTCTTTTTTTGCAAACAGCATACACCTGTAATTTTTTCCATTGGCAGTATGTTGCAGTGATGTGTTTTTAGATTTTTGATATTTTTAAAGACTTAATTTTAAAAATTTAAATCATCTATGAGTTAAAGTTATCAACTGTGATTGTAATAGTGCCTATGTTGCCTATGCAATACAAAATATTAAGTAAACTCCACATTTATTTTATCTACCCAAATGACAGTGACCTAATTTTTCTGTATCCTTCCTCTTAATTCATTATTAAGTTTTTATATATGATGACTCAACCTCTGTTCCCTTGCTTTTAAGCACTGAAAAATAAAAATTAACAGAAGTATAGTTAATTCCAATTACAAGTGAGAGGAAAATTTTACTAATGTGTCATGTCTTGTCTTCTGTAAGATTTTTAGAAATCAGTATGGTCAAGAGTGATAAGAATCAAGTACATCCTTATATTCCTTGTGGCAGTATAAATTGGACTAGCTTATTCAGGAAGTGATTTAGCTGTAGAATCAGGAACCAAAAGAAGTCTATTCTCTAGGGCACTATAATTCCACTTCTGAAAATTTACCTGAAATAATTCAGAAAAAACCATGAACCAAATTATAACACTGGGAAATAACCAAGTAAATTAGGCAGATGCATTCTTTAGGAACAGACATTAAAAAATCATTTCTGAAGGCTGACAACACAGAAGATGCATATAATACTGAACAATTAAATATAAAATTTATGTTTTATAACCATTGTGTGGGGTTGAGATTGTGCATAAAGATGGAGCAAACTCTGAAAAATAAAAACGGAATGTTGGTTGTGGGATTGTGGGTATGCTACTTTGGTTGCCATTGGATAATTTATTTAAAACACACTAGATTGGCCAGGCATGGTGGCTAATACCTGTTATCCCAGCACTTTGGGAGGCCGAGGCAGGTGGATCCCTTGAGTTCAGGAGTCGGAGACCAGCCTGACCAACATGGTGAAACCCCATCTCTCCTAAAAATACAAAAAAATCAGCCGGGCGTGATAGTGGGTACCTGAAATCCCAGCTACTCAGGAGGCTGACGCAAGAGAATTGCTTGAACCTGGGAGATGGAGGTTGCAGTAGGCCATAATCATGCCACTGCACTCCAGCCAGGGCGGCGGAGTGAGACTTCTTCTCAAAAAAAAAACAAAAAACAAAACAACAACAACAAAAACACTAGGTTGATGAGAATGTATTCTTGTTTTTTTTTTTTCTTACAATAAAGTTTTATAGGCAAAATAGAAAATTTCACTGTGCATATAGGAAACTCTAAAGCATTCTGCATAGTAATTGGTGGTACACAGGGTAATTCCCATATTTGAAAAATTGTTGAAGTAATTTTTCTAGAGTTTTGATTAACAGCTTTAGTTTCTTGAATTATCTGTGCTCTTGTTTGTTCTTATAATTAGAGAAAATTATTTTTATATAGGTAACATAAAATCAAATCAAGGCATATCAGAGATGAGAGTGTATGACTTACAAATATTTCAAATGACAAGATCAACTGTGTAACATTTTGTTGGTTGTCCTATTCTGTTTGTATTTTTCTCAGGCTCTATCAAAGAAAGCAAGAGATGGAAAATTGTTGCCTGAAGAATACCAAGGAGGATCTTTTAGGTAAAATTTAAACTCTTAATTATCCATAACATCAAACAGATAGATGTAAGACTTATAAAGACCCTGTCAGCCTTTCATTTATCTGAAATATTTTTTAAAATTTAAGCTAAAAATATTTAGACAATAGAATATCTGGAAATATTCTTCACACTAGTCAGGCTTTCATATTAAAGCTAGTAGGAACCTATTTGTGTTGAACTAAACGTTCATTGGACATTGACTAACATGGAATGATAAATATTATGTATTCTTTAGTATCTGACCCCCCAATATTAATATCTGTGATATTATATTGCTATGTGAAGCAACCACTTATTTGTTATTATTGCAGTATATAATATTCTATTGTATAAATATACCAGAATTCATTTTACTGTTGATGGGCATTTGTGTTGCTTCCAGTTCGGTGCTATTACAAATTATGGTGCTATGAACATGCTTATTGGTGTCTTATGGTGAATATATGTACATTTTTTGTTGTATAGACCTAAAAGTATAATTCCTAAGTTAGAAGTTTTAGCAGATACTGCCAAACAATTTTCCAAATGGTTATACAAATTTACACCTCCACCAACAGTCCTGAGAATTCCCATTGCTCCACATTCTTGCCAGTGTTTAATAATGTTAGGTTTTAAATTTTAACAATTATTGGGGTGTGTAGTGGTACTCTTTGTAGGGAAATGCAAATTAGTGATGTTGAGTACTTTTCACTCATCAGCCATTTGGGTATCTGGTAATTCATGAGATAAAGTACCCATTGCAGTCTGGTGTTCATTTAAAAAATGATGTATAGTTCTTATTTCTGGATACACAGACCTTTGTAGGATATATATTGTTTCAAATAGCTTTCACACTCTGCGACTTGCCTTTGCGACTCTCTCAGTGATTTTTTTTAATGAAAGGAAGTTCTGAATTTTAATGAATTCCTGTTTATCAGTATTTTTCTTTATAGTTGATATAGTTGATACTTTTCTATATAGTTGATTATATATTTTTCTTTATAGTTGATACTTTATAGTTCATTTTCTGTTAGGAATTTTTGCCTATCCCAGAGTCATGAAGTTACTCTTCTGTGTTATCTTCTAAAAGCATTTATGTTACTTTTCACATGTAGATCACAATTCATCTGAAATTGGATTTTGTAAATAATGTGAAGTTTAAAGTTCTCTTTTTTCCCCACATGGATAGTAAATTTACACAGCATCATGTAATGAATATTGATTTCTCCTTTTTCATAGCACTGAAAAGGTGATTATATATGTGTTGGTCTGGTTCTATGCTATTCTTTTCCACTGGCCTGTTTGTTGATCCTTTGTTTACTACCACCAAGCTACAACTCTTCATAGCTGGTAATGAAGGCTTCCAATTTTATTCACCCTCAAAATTGTCTTCTGGCTTTTCGTATTTCCAAATAAATTGTAAAATTGATTTGCCATTTTTCACACACACACACACACACACACACACACACCCCTACCTTGCTGGAATCTTGATTGGGATTGCATTAAGTCTTTTGATGGTTTGAGAATTGACATTCTTACAATATTGAGTCTTCTAACCAGTGAATATGGTAGAAACCATTGTGTATTCAGTTCTTTGATTTCTTTCAGTTATGTTTTATAATTTTCTGTGTAGAGGTCTTGTATGTATTTCATTCGATTTATTCTTTGGTATTTGTTTTTTGATACTGTTATAAATGATATTGTTTTAATTTTTTATTTTCTAATTATAGCAACTTATATATAGAGTCATGTGCCACTTTATGATGGGGATATGAGAAATGCATTGTTAGGAGTTTCATCATGCAAACATCATAGAGTGTACTTACGCAAACCTAAATGGTACAGCGTGACACACCTTAGCTGTATGATATAGCTGTTTGCTCCTAGACTACAAACCTGTACAGCATGTTACTCTACTGAATACCGTAAGCAGTTGTGACACAATGATGAGTATTTGGGTATCTAAACATTTTTAAAATGTACAGTAAAAATGTAAAACGTAAAACATGGTACACCTGTTTAGGGCACTTACCATGAATGGAGCTTGCAAGACTAGAAGTTGCTCTGGATGAATCAGTGAATGAGTGAAGACTTAAGACATCACTATACACTACTGTAGACTTTATAAACACTGTACGCTTAGGCTGCACTAAATTTACTTTTAAAATAAAGTAATTGCAATATGTTATGACAGCTATGATGCCACTAGGCAATAGGAATTCGTCAGCTCCATTATAATCTTGTAAGACCACCATTGGATATGTGATCTTTCATTATGTGGGACATGACTCTAGATATAAAATGGATTTTTATATTGACCTTTTATCTGATGACTTAACTAAATTTACTTTCTAATTTTACTAGTTATCTGTAGAGTCTTATTTTTCCTATGTACACAGTTAATTTATTTGTGAATACTACATTTTTCCTTTTTTCATTACTTAATATATTTTTTTCTTGCCTTACTATACTGCCTAATAAAATATATATAAAATATGTGCTTCGGGGAAAGGGAACTTTGATTAAGGATGTCCCTCCCTCAGAGCTTTTTCTTTCCCCCCTAGTATTTCCAACTTGGGGATGTTTGGCATCGACGAATTTACTGCAGTGATTAACCCTCCTCAGGCCTGCATTTTGGCGGTTGGGAGGTTCCGACCTGTGCTGAAGCTCACTGAGGATGAAGAGGGAAATGCCAAACTGCAGCAGCGCCAGCTCATAACAGTCACAATGTCAAGTGACAGTCGAGTGGTTGATGACGAACTGGCAACCAGGTTTCTTAAAAGTTTTAAAGCAAACCTAGAGAATCCTATCCGACTTGCCTAGTCCTCAAAGATAAGAAGTTGGTGTTCAGCTTAGTTGATTCAGTAGTTGTTACCAAGAAACATGTGTTAGAGGAAAACAACTTGGTATTTAAGTATGAAGTGGATGAAATGTTTATTTATTTAAGATGAAAGCATTTGACCCAGGGTGTCTTCATCTTCAGTTTGGGTTTAATGTTATAGAAATAAATGATGATAAACTCTAACTATTAAAGGAAAGAGAATATTTGGTTACTCAGATCCATTTTTT
Organism: Macaca mulatta; assembly: GCF_049350105.2. Lineage (NCBI taxonomy): Eukaryota > Metazoa > Chordata > Mammalia > Primates > Cercopithecidae > Macaca > Macaca mulatta. Next base: position 30,286,329 of record NC_133419.1, on the reverse strand, counting down.
AACCTCTGGTGCTGTATAAAGGGAATATTCAACTAGATGTAAATCAAAGTATATGTTTGGCTCATTTGAGCATTTTAGAATATTTGAGAATGTATAATACATGTAAAATAAACTATTAGAACTCTACCATAATTGTGTTGAAGGTAGAAGTGATCTTCAAAGAGATGGCCATTAACTTAGCAGTGGGACCTCACTTTTACAAGCACTGCTCTAGATATACTTGAAGAATTTAATATGTACAGAATTTTATTCTGGATAATAAATAGGATCACACTGTATTAGGGGTTATGGCAACATTATTGAATTTTTTATGTACATAAAGTCTTATGTTTAGGGTGGTTTCTATCTGTCTTGTTTTTCACTTGTATAACACTGTGAACTTCTAAAGAGAGAATAAAAGAAGCATGAATGAGAAGAATGACATTTCAGAAAAATGGTTCAATGAAAATCTATAGCTAAAATATGTAAACCTAGGTAAAGCGCTTGCCTTCATCCTGAGTCAGAATATATTTAAATAAATTGTGTTATCTCTTGCCAAACATTTTGTTAGTGTTTATTTAAAAAGAAAATGTTGTTTCTTAATGCATTTAAATCAGTTTTGTATTGTGCAGTAAAATGTGAGAAAATATGAACATTTCAATTGTATTTTACATGTTAAAACACAAAAGTTCAGTAAACTTTGAAGTTGATTAGTAGTTTTTCTAGAACACCTTAAAAAGGACTCTACAGGAGGAAAGAAGGAATTTCAAATTAGTATGACATTAGGAAAGTAACCAATAGGAAATGTAAAACTTTGGAAAGAGAATAGAAGACTTACGAAGCCAAACAGATGAGAACTACTCTTTTTATTCCACTAATACGAAATTTTCACTAATTATTATAAAGTTTGGAAGAGCTTATTCTCTCTTTTGGCAACTCTGCTATAACTGTCAAGATAACTGTATTTAAATTGGACGGTAATGAATGATAATTTAACTTGTCACAAAAAGATTTGTTAGTGTCGGCTGACATGAATCACCAGAAGGAAGTCTATAGTACAAGTTGTGTGGTATGACATGATGAATTATAAACCCTAACAGAAGAGCCTTCTAAAATAATTAGCACCCTGGTGTATTAATTGTTAAGAAAATGCTTAATCCAACTATCCAACTCAGTTTAACAAGCCATTTTTAAAAAGTCTTCAAAACTTTCGTCATATTAACAGTTACACTGAAAATTATAACCAAGTGCTATTTTCAAAATAATTTTTATGTTAAATTATTTCCAAGGTCAGTTTTAATCGAAATTATTATTATTTTTTTTTCTTGAGACAGAGTCTTGCTCTGTGGCCCAGGCTGTAGTGCAGTGGTATGATCACAGATCACTGCAACCTCGACCTCCTAGGCTCAAGTGATCCTCCTGCCTCAGCCTCCCGAGTAGCTGAGGACTGCAGGCATGTGTCACCATGCCTGGCTAATTTTTCTATTTTTTTTTAGAGACAGGGTCTTGCCATGTTGCCCAGGCTGGTCTCAAACTCCTGGGCTCAAGCAGTTGACCCACCTTGGCCTCCCAAAGTGCTGGGATTACACAGGCATAAGCTACTGTGCTGGGCCATTGTTTTTGTTGTTGTTGTTTGTTTGTTTTAATTTTTATATCTGAGGAACAGAACATGATGAGGCAACCTTAAATAAGCCTGGCTCAGAGTTCTGCTTTTCATGAACTGACATACATAAGCAGTAGTGCATCTGTTTCCCTGTAGGTGAAATGGGCATTAATATTTACTCAGCCTGCTTTAGAGAGTTGAACTGTACAAGGGAAATAGCTGTATAAATTTAAGATGTTTTAATTCTTCATGGACCTCACAGTCAGGCTTTTCATATAATCACCTGCCTCTCATGGTTTGACTTCTCAACTTTTGGTACAAATGCTTGTTCATTATGACCAAAAATATTTTCTCTGGTATTTCTATACTGATGAGGTGGTTTAGATAAGGAAGTTTTCATTTCTAAAAAGAATTTTGTTGTAGTTTGAGATCAAAGAATAACACTGAGAAAGGAGTTTGGTACACTTGGTTTGAACTGTGTGCTACACTATCAGGCCCCTTTCACATTATACTACTAATTTATTTATAATAGGTATCACACCGAGAGGATATAAAAATAATTTCTACCTCTTCATTTTTGTTTCTTGTTTGAACAGAGAAAATGACTAAAATATTGGGAATACTTCTAAGGAAAAGTCAACACATATTCCAGTCAACACTTAGATGTGAAAATATCAATGAATATTAGAATTTATAAGTCAGAATGGCTCTGCTCACTGATTGCAATTTTTAGTTACATTAACTATTTTGTGCTAAATTTAAGTCATTGGTATACAACTGGCCAGACCCCTTGGTTTGAAACATTACTAAGAACTTTATATATACTGTTAATGGGTGTTTTATATAGTGTTGAATGAAACTTTCATTTTTAGATTTTTAAAAAATATTTTGCACTTTGGGCTTAATTTTACACTAAATTGTATCGGCCAGCCTACGGGCATTATGCTAAATGTAAATCTAGTTCTTGGTTAAGCTTTTATTGAAAGATAGGTGGTGCTGTAAGTTAATATATTGTAGTGAAAGTGTGGGAGAAAAGTTAAATTGGCACTTAAATCTTAGTTTTCAAGGAAAACGTGTCCTTCACATACGGCATTATGATGGACTTTGTCTCAGGTGAAGTGAAGAAGTGAAAGAATCAAGTGTATGGCCGGTAAGAACTAACCATTAATTTAAATGGGATGCTATTAGTTGGAAACTTTTACTGATTTTTGAAGAAGGAAGTGACAGTGCAGATTTACTTTTATCAGTCTGGCCATAATGTGCAAGTCAGTAGGTCAAAACCGGGAGAGGATAGCAGTCATCAGAAAAGAACTGGAAGATTTTGCCATAATGAAAGCGTAAGTTGATTAGGATCTGTACTAGGTCAGTGTCTTTAAAGGAGAAAATGGGTAAAAATTGACATGTTACCATGCTATGGTGTCTTATGAATATACAGGGTAGATGTATTCAGTCAGATAATGCACTTAAACTATAGATAAGTGATGGAATTTCCCATCCAAAACACAGTCCTCCATGGCTCACGTTCACTAGTATGAAAAGGAGTAAGATTCCAGTAAGTTATGTACAGCAAATAGTATATTTCAGTAGACATTTAAACTTTTCGTGAATAGAAAAGCCAATAGTCTTTCTATAAAATCATTTTACTTAGTTTTATATTACAAAAATGTGTGTGTGTGTGTGTGTGTGTGTTTACATTGGTTTCAGGAGATGGGGGCAGACAGGGTTGGAGGGAGGATATAGTTTGTCTAGACTTGTAATATTGAAGCACCATTTAATTGAAACTATAAGGTATGCAGATGTATTTTGAAAAATTATTACCCTCTCTTAATGGCAGTCTTTTGTTTCTTTGATCATATGAATTTTATTTTCACATTCTATCCTTATCTTTGCTTTTTTTGCAAGAAGTCCAAGCAGCTTTCTTCCTGGGAAAATGAATGTTTTGTAAATCTCTCAGTTTAACCTCTGTTGTATGATATATACCATTAAGGAAAATGGGTTTTCATTAAAAGTTGAGAAACTTAGCAAAATCATTAATTAGTCATGATTTGTTTTTTTTTTTCCATACCTAAAATGTATATTTTAAAATTTCTTAGTTTATGAAATTCTGTCACTCCTATTACTAAAAGATGAGCCTTTTTTAAAGATGAGACTCTTGTGATCAAGTGGAATAACATTGATTATAGCACTTTATAAAGCATAAAGTATTATGGAAATGTAAAATGTTAAATTTAAATTTTTAATCTCATAAATTGCACTTAGTAGCTCATCAGTCTGATGGGGAATGGTATTTATCAGAAACTTATAAGATGGTACTTAATACCATAACTTAATAAGTTATTCTTCCCAGTAGAACTACTAGTTGTTGTACATAACTTTGTCTCCCAAGTTTGCATACTCTTAAAATCAAGACTATTTTAAGCCTAATTTCAGCTTTGTAAGTTACTGTGCTCTTGGCAAAACCTTATTTCTGTGCCTCAGTATTCTTACCTATAAAATGAGGAAGCAAAGGGGGAAATTAATCACTGTACTGGTTGCTTATCTTTTTAAATTTCCTCAGTTATATGTGGGAAGTGTATGCTACTTATCAATCATCATGGATGATGTAACGTTTACCTCCCACATAGAATTTCAGAGATTACACATAGAAATTCAGATATTATGTAAATTGACCAAAGCTCAAAAGTGCTACAACTGGGATTTGAACCCAGATCTGTGCAGCACCAAAGCTCAAGCTCACTACATTGCAATATATAGCCTTCTGAGTTGTGTTGCTACAGCTGGAAGTTCTGTATGCAAAGAGTGTTTTCCACCTATAATAACTGAAGGTCCTGAGGTCCTGTTCTTCTGTATTAAAGCTAATGTGTTTATGACCTAACCACTTTTAAAATCAATTCATATTTTCTCTGTAGTGGCTCTCTTTGTGCCTTTCTAGTAAGTGTGCAGAAAGTACTGAGGGATTTTGTTGTTGTTGTTTTCATTATGGACAGCTCTTAACCTGAAATAACTAATGTTAAGTGTCATCACTTGTACCTCTAAGTAGAAAAATAGAATCTTATGGGGCTTAGTGCCTCTAGGTATTAAAAAAATGACCTAGAAGCTGCTACTTTTAATAAATAGGTGATTCTTGTCCAAGTTAAGACCAGAAGTGGTTACCATAGTTTTCATTTCCGAGGCCTCAGGCTTCTATATTGATTACTGTATCAGCCATGGTCTAAACAGTTAGGGTTCAGTAGTTTATGGTGGAGTTCATTGGGTCACCAGGTTGGATCTGTTCATAGTTGTCAAGTGAACGGGAAGCAACCATCCAGGGCACATGTAAGCCTCAGCTGGCACGCTGAGAGGGTCAGGGTACCACTGCAGGTGGGAGGCCTGGCATATGTGGTATCTGTTGAGAAGACCACGCAAAGGTGTGGAGAAGGCCAAGCTGGGGCTGCTATTCTGGGCAAACGGCAGGGTCAAAGCACCAGTGGATGTCCACCATTTTAAGCTGAGAGTCACAAGTCTCCTTTTTAAAAACATTTATTTCTTAGAAAGTTTTGGAGTTCAGCACATTAAAAAGATTTTTATGAGTTGGGTAATAGCTCTCTCTTGATGTAGTGAACACAGCCTGTCGAACTTCTCGGGAGCATCTTCTACAGGGATTGCACATGCCATAGAAATGTCTGTGGCTAAAACCACAGTAATTTGACATTTGGTTTCCTTTAGATTTTAATATTAATGTATAGTGTATTCCTTCAGCCTTCTGATTCATGAAGGGGTGGTAGCTGGTGTGAATTAATAATCAAGAGTCAAACGGGAAAATAATACCTCAATGTTCTTATTTAAAGGGCATGTTATTGGGTGATGACCAAAGAGTTCTTTAGTTTTGCTCTGGGATGACAAGTTACAGAGGAGGAAAAGTAATAAATTTTTAAAAAGAAAATGTAATGTCTTTGTGGTTGAAAGTACATGTTCTTTCTATGCAATTAGCAGAGCTTGGCAGGTAGAAATACCTCCTTGGTTTTCCCCGGATTATTTTGCTAGTTTAAAGTATGTCACTTGTTCCTTCATCCTTACTATCACCAACACAATTGTTTTGTACAGTATTAACACAAGGCTCACACCTTGTAAGGATGCCAGGCTGATTGGATTTCTCACTCTTCCCTGCTCCAACCCTTTCAGTGAGTCATTCTGACCCCCACCAAATGCATTCCTTTTTTAAGGGACTGGGGGAATCTTGCTGGAGTGTTCTGTGCCTAGCTGTCAAAAACATACTGATTAAGTAAAAGCACTATTTGTCAAGACTGGCCCATAACATTATGCTTTTTTGTAAGATGTTCTGAGGCCAGTTTCCCTTTTATGGTGGGTGGGTATGTGAACATTTTATGCTGGTAGCATTGACTCATTTCTTATTTGGAGGCCAGATAAGTCATCTTGTATATTTATTTTTTATGATACCGTAAATAAGACATTGAAAAGCAACTAACCTGAAGACTCCTTTTTAAAATGTCCCCCAGTTGTGTTTTTTCATAAATGAAAAACTGCACTCCCTTTAATTTGGGAATGACTTTATACCCAAGGTTTCTACCTTACGATACTCAGATAAAAGATATTTGGTGGACTTTTGCTTTTTTAAAGAGAAAAATTATTAAGGAGAACGTGTAGGGGGGAATAAGACTAACAAATGGAAAATACTCATGGTATGTTTCATGAAAACTATAGAACATACAATTTTGTGGAAGTATGTAAAAAAATTGAATAGGTACATGCACAGGAGCTCAAGAATAATATGGTCAGTCAGTCATCTGATTTAATGAGAGACAGAGCTGGCCATTCAAAAAGAAAAATTTAAAGTTTCACTGCGTTCTTCTTTTTTCTTTTTTTTCCTGCACTAAAGGACACTCCTTACTGGTTAGTATTGGTTATTAGCATTGGCCTAAAGACCAAACAACACCATTGAGTAACAGGATTTTTAAAGATTCCATATATTTGTCTGGTATTTGCATTTTATTTCACCTTTACAAAGACGTTTTCTTTTTGGTTGTTGTTGTTTTATTATACTTCAAGTTCTGGGATACACGTGCAGAACATGCAGGTTTGTTACATACGTATACATGTGCCATGTTGGTTTGCTGCACCCATCAACCTGTCATCTACATTAGGTATTTCTCCTAATGCTCTCCCTCCCCTAGCCCCCCACCCCCAACAGACCCCAGAGTGTGATGTTCCCCTCCCTGTGTCCATGTGTTGTCATTGTTCAACTCCCACTTATGAGTGAGAACATGAGGTGTTTGGTTTTCTGTTCCTGTGTTAGTTTGCTGAGAATGCTGGTTTCCAGGTTTATCCATGTTCCTGCAAAGGACATGAACTCATCATTTTTTATGACTGCAAAGTATTCCATGGTGTATATGTGACACATTTTCTTTATCTAGTCTATCATTGATGGGCATTTGGGTTGGTTCCAAGTCTACAAAGATGTTTTCAAATACAAGTATTGATGATTTTAAATAATTGTACACAAAGCTGTGATGTTCATGTGTACTCCATTTGGTAGAAGGCAGAAATGCTCACTGATCTTTTGTTATGTACCCCCAGACATGTATGAGATCCCACCAGGAAGCAAGAGAAACTGCTTTTGTTCCCTGCTTCTCCCCCCACTGTCCCCAAGGAGCCATCTGATGTGGACTCATTAAAAGGGAGAATATTTATTAGGCTACAGTGCCAAGGCTGCCATCTGTTAGGATTGCTCTCAGCTTTTCCACATGGTAGGTGTGGTCACATCAGCCTCAAGCCATTCCTACTTGAGAGGCGGCCTTCTTAGGAAGGGCTGAATTAGGCAGATTAAATTATCTGCCTTAGATCTTATTTATTTCTTTTCCTTTTGATTTAATTGTACAAACGTTTCTATTCTTTGTTTTCTTCTTGACAGGAGAATGGTAAACTAAAGAGCTGAGATAAGGGTGTGAACCTATGGGATAGAAGCCCAGGAGGCTGTTTAACCTGTTTCTGTTCTTGGCTTAGGCAGCGGTGTGCCGGTAAATATTTAACAACCAGCTCTTTGGAGAAGAAATGCATGTGGATATATAACCAATTATAAGTCTGTTATAAATTTTACTGATTTACAAGTAGTAAAATATACAACTTAAAAGAATTATAGAACATACAATACTCCTTATTGTATGTTATCACAGAATGCTTAACCTGATTTTATAGAACGCTTTTATTTGCAGCCAAACTGTGGTTGCAGTTGATGAATAAGTAGGTTACTGACCTGAATGTTGGTTGATATTTTCCTTTACACAAAAGAATAAGATAAAAGTTAAAACAACAATGACATAGAAGTTCACTTGTTTGTCAATGAAGAGAGTACTTTCTCTACTGAATAAGAAAATTTTCAAATACTAGAAGAATATTTTCTCAAATTCTATGCTATTCACAGTGTACCAACTATAAACATGACATTTTAAGTTTAATCTGCATTATTTACATTTTCTCTATTATTTTCTTAAGTCTAGAGACAATCCACAATAAATCAATCCCTGATTTGTAGTATTTGTTGATTTCTGTGGTATAAATGCTCTGATTTAAAGCTTCCAATGTAATGTTACTGAGTGTAGAATTAGGAAGAGATGCATAGCTCTACATTATTTTACTATTTCCACCATTAAAGATACAATAGAGGTAAAAACCTCAAGAACATAGATAATAGTAAATGACTAGGAAGTGGTGAGCTTTGGCTATTTATCATCTTTGCTTTCGGTGTAATTTATTGAATCCTAAGCTTATATAATTTAACTTTTAGTAATAACTGTGTTTAATAATCAACTTGCAAAATTCTTAAAAAGTTTAACAATCAGCTCTCACGAGCTGGTACAAGCCAGCTTCAGCACACCACTGGCCTTAGGCATTCCACTGGCAGTGGTGCTGGGGGTTGGGGAAACATATGCCAATATGCCATGCTTTTTGAAATATGAAACCCAGGACCCCACTCCTGGAGATAAGTCTAAGGTGAGACATCAGGGTTTGAGGTCGGAGCCCCATTAACAACCTCGCTTTGCCAGGTCTTGTTCTCTGCTCATCTCCTTTGGAACCTCATGGGATAGAGGGTGGAATGGGGGTTTGAGGTGGGAAAGAGTTCATGTGCTCTAGATCCTGGGGCTCAGCCACTTTTTTCACTACTGCTAACTTGGGGTACTGGCCCAGCCCCCTTGACATCCTGCGGATATCTTGCTATCCTATGGAAGTGGAAATCAACCCAATTTCTCAGTTCCTAACCAGAAATTAGACTCCTAGAGACCACTGAGAAAGCAGAACTGAATGTGAAAGGCTGTGGGGTAGTTAGTTGGAACCATGAGATGTTTTGCTGGGGCTGGCTGCTGACTCATGGGGGAACTTTTCTGTCTCAGTAGCCCACATGCTCAAATGTCGTTGTTTAGTAAAGATTAAGGGCAAAGCGTGATGGCCTCTTGTGTTGGTGTAAAGCTTACTCAACAAATGAAAAAGAATGGTGACCTCCATCATTTTTTGAAATTAGTCCATGAAAACCTCAACTTAGAACACACGAAATAAGGAATGATGTTAATTTTTAAAAGGGCTTTTGCTTTACAAAAAGATTCTCAGTTACTTAGAAAATACCCCTCAGGTAATTTTAAATGGTGCTTGCAAAATCCTCATTTACATATATATTTGCAGAAATACACCTATTACATTAAACCTATATTCATTGAACAGTACGCAGAGTCCATTGCATTATAACTGTAAAATAGGAAATGTGATCCTAATTGAGGGGACCTGAGGAGGTTCCATACTAGCGTAAGGTTATGTTCAGGACAGTAAACACAAGAACTTTTTTCTTCTCTTTTGCTAGGCTGAGAGTCAACTGTGGGCATCGTGACTGAGCAAGTAATTTTGAAACTATTTGGTAGTCTCTGTAACACCTCCTAGCCAATGAAGACACTAATGAAAATTGAGGCATCTTAGCTTGAGTGAAAGTGTTAAAGCTTTTCTTTCAGGTGCCTGAAAAAACCATCATAAAACATACAGGTGAGGGAAAAGACAGTGGGTTGTCATGGAGCAGGAAAGCCATGAAATCAGATGAAGCAAAAGTACCATGCACTCAGAAAATTATGTTATTATTTATTAGCCCAGAATTCCTTGTGGAAAAATTAAAAGGCTAATGTCCACAGAAAAAAATAAAAATAATTGTTCAGGGATTATTAGGAATCCAGTTGTTTTCCCAAGCAGTTTCCAAATCCTGCAGATACAAACAATAATAGGAGATGATTAGGGCATTACTTGAGCTGTTTTTTTTTTCTTTCTTTCTTTCTTTTTTTTTTTTTTAAGAGTAAAGACATTTCCACCTGAAAGCTTCCGTAAGCTCTGTAAATGCATTATTTCAAAGACAGAATGTCTAACTTGATTTCACAGACTCTTCTTGGCCATGGCAAACAGGTTAGAAGCAGGCATGTGATTTGTTTTATTAATTTGCCGCTGCCTCATATCTGTGCTTAGACAATTTACACCTTTGTACTTTAGTGTCTCCAACTTGGAAATGTGTAATCCTCTGTGCAGTAACATTCTCATGTAATACAGGGAACCAGTAAATCTTTTGACCTCTTGTACCATGTCTCCCACTTCTTCCCCTACTCCCTGTATTTGGCATGTCATATGTGGGGTCTGCTAACTTGTGTCTCTGCCTCTGCTCTTACTATTGTCCCATCTCCAGCTGCCATTTACACTTCCCTGTACCATCTGGATCCCTCATTTTATGACCCTGTGCAAAGAGATCCTGTTCCAGGAAGGCTTCCAGGATGATTAGTACCCTTTCACCTTCTGCAGACCAGAATATGGAACAACCACAGCAATCTTGGAGAGCTTGGAGAAGGTCATAGCTGTAAGTGTCCTGGAGAGGTAAACTGGCTTCAGGAATTGGTGCTAAGCCTGAACTAGTTTTCCGGTGCTCTGTGTGCTATCGCTGGGGCCAAGAAGCAATATTAGATGAAGCAAACGGGGACACAGAATCTTACTTTTAGGAAAGTAGCATGAATTTTGTCCTTTCATACATGATACAATGCTATATTACAATTCCTTGCTCGGAATTGGTGGCTCCTCTACTTTAAGATAAAGCTCAAATTTCTTAGCCCAAGGGACAAAACCGTTCATGATCTGGCCATGACTCTTTATGTCCTTTGCTGTATCCACATCAACCCATCCCTTGTTTGGACTCCCCCAACATGACTGCTACTTGTCTTTTAAGGTTCAGGTCAAGCATAACCTCTTTGTGGCTCTTGGATGGGTTTTGTTTGTATGTTTGTTTGCGAGTGACAGAGTCTCCCTCTGTCGCCTAGATTGGAGTGCAGTGGCATGATCTTGGCTCACTGCAACCTCCGCCTCCCAGGGGGTTCAATCGATTCTCCTGCCTCAGCCTTCTGAGTAGCTGGGACTACAGGCGTACGCCACCACAGCCAGCTAATTTTCTGGTATTTTTAGTAGAGATGGGATTTCAACATGTTAGCCAGGCTGGTCTCGAACTCCTGACCTCAGGCAATCTGCCCACCTTAGCCTCCCAAAGTGCTGGGATTACAGGCATGAGCCACCGTGCCCAGATTTGGATGAGTTTTTCTGGATTCTTCCAGGTTGGGTCAAGCAATCCTCTGCATACCTGTAAATGCCTTGCTCACCTTTCCTTGGAGTACTTCCTGCTTTGCTTAATCATGACCTTAATGATCACATTCACCATACTGTGAGCTTCCTGAGAACAGATCATGTTTCTTCTCAGTATCTCCAGCACCCAGTACAGTGCCCAGCCCATGGTAATTCCTGAACTAGTGTTTGAATGGTATCGGTGGCATTTTTTGGAAATTAAAGTTAATGAGTAAGAAGGACAGGGTAAGAGATTGTCTTGGAGCTCTACTACTAAAAGAAATCAGAATGTTAACACTGTTCAGCAACCCATGGAAGAGAAGAGAGAAAGGCAGTAAAATCTGCCCCCTGCCTGGGATTGCTGAATGCTGGCAATCTGACCACTTATAACTTGGGTATTCCTAGGAATATAAAGCATTGGGAAAAAGAAAAAGGGCAAATGGACACCCAGGAAGAGCGTGTGAACAAAAATTATCATTAAACAAACACTAAGGGAGAGTTGTCTTCAGTAAGAAATAATGCTCTAAGAATGTGTTAGGGTTCAGAACAAATAAATCTAGATGAAGAAGAGATTGTATTAAAAGTAACCTGTTCTGTGAAGCTGAAAAGTTAGGAAGGATGATTCATAGCCCTCCTGGGTTACAAAGTACAGTAGATAAATCAATGGCATAGCAGCAAAGAATCTATAGCTTATTATGTGCTTTTGGCTCAAGGGAAAGAAAGGTATTTCATTCAGTACTGTAGCATGTGTGCCACAAAGCTGTTTGGTTGACAGAATCAAAGAAAGTATCAACATATAGAATTCCTTCCAAGTTGCAATGGTACATATCAGTGACCACTAGCAACCTGAAGCTGTGTCCACCAGCACTGTTATGTTGGTTTCCCCCAAAAGGTGGTGGTAACTTGTGGATATGCTGGTTTGCATAAGGACAGCTGCAACCAGAGTTATATGATATTGTTCCCAGCTCAGCCCCACCCTGTGCCAAGAGGATTACTGATGGAAAAAACCCAAAGGGTAAAGAACTAACTGACTCTTGGTGATGTTTCTATGAAACTATGGTAAATAAGCATTGAAAGGAGGCACCATTTGGGACCCTGGGCCCTAGAGCAATGAGCTCAGAATCTAGATAGTATTACAAGTTCTCATCACTACCTCTCTGTAGTAGACTAGCAAGCAACTTTCCTGGTTTTCTTGTTTGGTTTCAGGAAAAAAATAAGAATGTTGTCCTTTCCTCTGCAAATATCTCACTCAGCTAGGGTCAGACTCAGTGAAAGGCACTTGCTTCTGCAGAGGCACATGCTGGAGATCAGAGAAGGGCAGTCAGGACTTCCAAGTGGCTGTGTTTTGAAGACCCTTGAAGTCGGTTTATTTCTCCAAACTAGTCAAGAGTCACTCTCTGGGGTTGGGCATGATGGCTCACACTTGTAATCCCAGTAATTTGGGAGCCAAGGTGGGAGTTCGAGACCAGTCTGGGCAACATAGCGAGACTCTGTCTCTACCAAAAATAAATAAATAAATAATAAGTAAGTCACTCTGCCTGGCCTCTTGTATTCCCTCCTCAAGTATCATTTGACGTACTTCCCACCCCAAACTGCCTCAATACACTGACAGGTCAGTAGGTGGCCAAGAGATCCCAAACTGATGGTTTTATCTTGGAGCGACTCTGGGCTTTACTGTCAGAATCCTCCTAATTTACACCATTGCCATAAAAGTGCTTGTGTTTCTCTATAGTAATGTTGTGCACTAAATAATGCCAAGAGAATCCAACAGGTAACAGTGAGGACACTCTCTGGCTCCAGTCCTGGTTTTCTGTAAATACCGTTGATTGGCAGATTAACTATGATTCTCACACTCCCTCTGAAACCTTCTAAGCATGCAAACGTCAAGGAAGCTTAGTCCTCAGATCTGCCCATTATCCTGCATATGGTGGTTAAAAATACAAACCCCATCCTTAAAACTACCGGATAATGGGTCAAGTTACTCAACCTCTCTCTATTTCTTCTTTTCTCATCTAAAATATAGGGGTAATAATTATAACACCTACCTCATATGGTTATTGAAGGATTAAATGAGTTAATACACATCAAGCGCTTAAGTGTTAGGTACTATGATTTTGTAAGCCCCTTTGGCATGCACAAATTCTCAGATTGTCAACTTTGCACTTGCAAAGCGTAGAACATATACCTGAAAGAGACATAGACATGACTGATTGGCTAACCAGCTTCTCATTTCTAAAGAGGAGAAAACTAAAGTCCAGAGAAAAAACAGGTCTTTTCCCAAAGTTAAATGGCTACTAGGGATAGTGTGTGAGCTAGCATGCGGGCTCCCTGCCATCTGAGGCAACTCTTCAGTATTCCGTGGTTATTGGGCAATGAGAAGATCAGATTTCCATAAATAACCATTTCTTAGATTAAATAATCTTACTCAGGCTTTTGGGATGGGCATATAGTGGAGGACTTTATAGCTTAAGAATATACTGCCAATTCTGAGTGTGTGAATTCAGAAAATACAAGGATTTCAGAAGGCAAAATGGTAAGTGGCCAATAGCCAGAGCTCCCACCCTTTGAGGGCCATGGACTTTTGCTTTGGCAGTAGCAGATGGCTGAATAGTGACCAAGGGATGCTGCCTAAGAAGAGCAGGTAGTGGGTTCGCCAGCTGGAGCTGAAAAAATTAAAAGATTGGTGGTTCAGGTGGACGCGGTGGCTCACACCTATAGTCCCAGCAGTTTTCCAAGGCTGAAGCAGGTGGATTGCTTGAGCCCAGGAGTTCAAGATCAGCTTGGGCAACATGGCAAAACCCTGTCTCTACAAAAAAATAATAATATGATACAAAAAATTAGCCGGGCATGGTGGTGAATGCCTGTAGTCCCCACTACTCGGGAGGCTGAGACGAGAGAGTTGTTTGAATCTGAGAGGTCAAAGCTTCAGTGAGGCTAAATGGCACCACTGCATTCTATCCTGGGCGACAGAGCGAGAACTTGTCTCAAAAAAAAAAAAAAAATTAAAAATTAAAAAAAAAAATTTAGAATTAAAAAGCACCCTTTAGAATAAGCCAGCCTATAGGCCCAAGTTTTCAGTGGAGCCAGGGTCATGCTATCAACCTTGCTGGTTAGGTAGCCTCCTAGAGCCTGGGACACGGAGGCACCCGCAGGAAGGAGAGTTCTTTCTAAAGCTGCAAAGCACATTATTCCTTTATTTTTGTTGCATCGAGATAGTCTCTTCATTCCCCTGAAGGTTGACCATACCTCTTACTGTTTATCTCTGAGTTCTCAGGCAGTTCTCTGGCAGTTCTCAGAAACTGGCAGATTTTGTCAGTTAGTATTGTTTAGACCTCACCGCACCCCAGCAGGTTGAGAAGTAAGTGGTGTTTTCTTCTAGGATTAGACCTGCTGACATTTTGAAATAGCCTAGGACTGCTGGGAAGAGGTACCCAGGAGTTCCCTCCCTTTGAGGTCAGGACCACTTCCAGTTGACCTGTCTCCCCCTTTCCTTCAAACTAGGATGTTGGCAACAGAAGATGAGGCCTGGTATGAAAATGAACAGCCTGTGAAAGTGTAACAGGATGTGAGTAAATTAAAGAATTGGGTTTTTTCCCTTTGGTTTTTTAGGTAGAGGGGAGCCCACCTACAATAAAATGTTAAATAAAAAGTACCCACATGAATGAAGGCAGGGGCAAGTCCAAAGCCAAGATACCATTTCACTCTAAGTAAATCCACTGAGGGAATCCCCTCCCTTAGAAAGAAAAAAGAAAAAAAGAAAATGAAAGAAAACTGGTTGGGCACGGTGGCTCATGCCTGTATCCCAGCACTTTGGGAGGCCAAGGCAAGCAGATCACTTGAGGTCAGGGTTCGAGACCAGTCTGGCCAACATGGTGAAACCCCGTGTCTACTAAAAATACAAAAAATTAGCTGGGCGTGGTGGCGCATGCCTGTAATCCCAGCTAGGCTGAGGCAGGAGAATCGCTTGAACCTGGAAGGTGGAGGTTGCTGTGAGCTGAGATCACGCCACCATACCCCAGTCTGGGTGGCAGAGTGAGACTCTGTCTCAAAAAAATAAAAATTAAAAGTTTTTAAAAAAAAGAAAACAACTTATTAGAAACTATGACCCTCATCGTCTTTTCTGTGCCTATTCTCCACTGACTTCTGAGGGGGATCTTAGAGTTTCACCCAGGAGAATATGTCCTTGGGTTATATGGTTGCAGAAACAAATGAGTTGGTATTGATAGTCTTTACAGAAAGAGAAATCAAAGTGCTGCAGTTAACACTGGCCAGGGCACTTGAATGCAAAGCAAAAGTGACAAAAGGAACTGAGGTTGCAGTACAGGAAGTACACTACTGTGTCAGTAATTAAAGGTGGTGGCCTTGATTTTTCAGAGGGAGAGGAATCAGCTTTGAAGATGCCTGTCACAGACACTGGAAAATCCAACCATCTAGGGCATTGTATCTGCTGACTCTGTGCTGAGAGATAGACCTGGAACCCCAATTCCAGGTCCCTGTGTGTTGAAAAAAGTCAACCAGCATTCTGACCCTGCCCTGATTACTTTGAATTTGGTGGCCTGGAAAACCCCATTGATTTCACTGTCTGATTTCTGAAGTCAGTTGAAAGAGAAACTTAACAGCAAGAACCTAAAAGAAAATATAAAAGTTAGCACCTTCTAAGAATAACTTCTTGGTCTCAAATTGGTGTCTATACCTAGTCAGCGCCATTAAGAGTCATCCCCATGGATGGGGGAAGGTAGGTAGCATTGTCTACCTGGGGCTTTATAACTTTTACTCTTTAAGTTTTGCCTGCTTGCCAGAGATGTTGCTTTGTTTATTGCTGTTGCTTTCAAACAGAGTTGCCTTTTATTTTCCTCTTGCCATGGAAACTGAAATAAATAAAGAGAAGCATGGTTTTTTAATGTTCTCCAGCTTTAGATGCATTATAGTTTTCAAGATCAGTCAATAAGCATTTTTCTGCCCAGTTACCTGTGAGAAGACGTATCTATTGGGAATAAAAAAAAAAGATAAATATAAAAATATATATAAATATAAAAATTATTTTAAAAAAGAGATAAATATAAAATTAAAAAAAGAGATAAGGTGGAGATGGGAATGTTTGCTAATTAACTACCTGTGAGAAGACGTATCTATTGGGAATAAAGAATGGGGGTGGGGGGAGAGTATTGGAAACGCTGGTCAATAAGGCTGGGCTTCATGTCAATGTAGCCTTAGGCCAGTTTCAAATGTTTGGTGGCATTTTGTTCACAAAAGGATGAAGTGTGTGCATCGTATTTGTGTTTTTTGTGTTTTTACAAAGTTGAGTTAAATCCAGTGCTTTTGTTATTGGCTATTTTTCATGTAGCTTTCTTTAGGGTGGTTGTTTACAAAGACTTCGGCATGGTTTCACAGAGACTCATTCCAGTGGAATCCAGTTAGATGGTCCCAATGCTTTCGTTCCAGCTATGAACGTATGTTTTGATTCACAGTATGCTTGGATGGACCGCGTGGATGCTTCATTCCTATGGAAGACATAATTCGTAACAGAAAACTTGTAACAGCAGCATCTTGCCTACAAAATTATTTAAGAAAAAAAAAAAGACTTTCTGATTAATACCAAAGTCTTTAACTGTCCTTTAGATAGGTAGTGTTTCAAGTAATAAACCCATTGTGATTCTCAACATTGGGTCCATAGTAGTCTTACCTGGGTAGAACATTAACTCCTCCTGTTTGCCCCCATTACTCCCAGAGATTGCGGTATTTTTTTAGTGGGGCTTTGGTGGTGGTGGTGTGTGTGTATGTATGTATGTGTATATGTTATGTATACACATGCACATATGAGGCTTGGGTGTATGTAGCTATGTATGTATACACACACATATTTTTAAACATAAATTTTTATAATATTCATTTTAAACCAAAGTATACAAATCTATAATCTGAAGCACCACAGGTGAGTTTGAAGCTCACTGTTGGAAACCATGGACTCAAACACAATGTTTTAAGAGTACTTTGTTTTCATGACAAATAATAAACTTAAGGATAGGAAGAGAAGGAGATGCTCACAGATACAAACATGTTAAAAAAAATGCCCGTGTTCATGAAGGGGCTTGCTTGTAACCAACTGCTCTCTTATTTCACAGGCTCTTTTGATTTTACATAAAGTTCAGTGCTATAAAACTCTGTAAAATTCATTATGTTTTTAAAGTCAGAGGCAGGGAAAAAGTCGCCTCCAGGTATTTAGAAAAATAAAACAGACTGCCATTTCACTGGGCTAAGTTTGAAGCCCCGCAGATGAAAGTGACTTGTATTCATGAGTCCACAAATAAGGAGCTGCTAATGATCAGGATAGTGGTTGAGTGGATCCTGGTAAATACAGCTTCAATTGGAGATGGGCTCAAGCAGTTCAGCATATACAGCAGACACACAAGCTGATGATAACCACTTACTATGTGCTAGGTACTGTTCTGATGCTTTGCTTACATCACCTCCTGACATTTCGACAGCAAGGTAGGTATTGTTATCCCTGCTTTATCAATAAGAATTTCAGTCACAGACCCTTGACCACATTTGCTCAGCTAGTAGATAGGGATTGGAACTCGAATCCATGTGACTTCAAAGCCATGCAGCAACCACTACACCAGTCACATGCTCTGCCCTGTGGATTGGGCCATATTGAAACAATAAAGACCATCGAGCTGATGGATTTCTAACCACTTCAGAGAAATATGTAAAAGACTTACATGCAAAAATATGTTCAGAAGACAAGCTACAGCAAAAGGCCAAGTACCCTTGTAAATGTGGCAGTGATGACTAAAGAGCTTTACTAAAAATATATTAAGCATGTATGGTAGAGAGTGAACTGCTCATAAATCTAGGTGGGTTATTTACTTTTCTTTTTCTGTATGTTTGAGATATTTCATTGCTGATTATTTTTGGGCAACAGGACATGGAAGAAAATTGATAAGCTCTTCTGCATTATGAGTTATTCAGGTAGTTTTGCATAAACCGAAGGGCAGATAATTGCTGATATGACCTCAACAAAGAGATAAGGTGGAGAAAGGAATGTTTGCTAATTAACTACAAAGGAAAGAGAAAGGTGAGAAATAATTAAGTTACCTGGTTCTCTGTGTTCTGCCCTTACTTGCTCCTCCAAAACATTCTCCCCAGCATGTCTCTTCCAGCTTAATAACTGGAAGCAATTAGTCAACAACATTACACTCTAGTGGAAAAGAGATCCTGTTAGTTTTCTAGATGATGCCTGTTGTGGATGTATTGTTTTCAAAAATTATATTGGTGCTCATGAGCTGGAATCGTTGCACTTTACACTCAAAATTATGAGACCATTCGTCCCCAGTGGTAGCTCAGTTTTTGGAGTGAACCTCAAAAGCAATCCTTGGCTAACGGAAGATTCTTCCTGATTCTAGCAGTGTTTGTTCAAAGTGGGGCATATCTGGCCAGGTATAGTGGCTCATGCCTGTAATCTCAGCACCTGGGGAGGCTGAAGCAGGCAGATCACCTGAGGTTAGGAGTTCAAGACCAGCCTGGCCAACATGGTGAAACCCCGTCTCTAGTAAAAATACAAAAAAATTAGCCAGGCATGGTGGCACACGCCTGTAATCACAGCTACTTGGGAGGCTGAGGCATGAGAATTGCTTGAACCCAGAAGGTGGAGGTTGCAGTGGACCGAGATTGCACCACTGCACTCCAGCCTGGGCAACAGAGCAAGACTCCATCTCAAAACAAACAAACAAACAAACAACAACAAAAAAAAAAGAAAAGAAAAAAAAAAAGATGACAACAAAGTAGGGCATATCTTATTATCTTATTTACACTCACTTCCAGAGTTCACTGTAACACAGAAGGTTGTCCTTTGATTTTGACTTTTGATTCATGGAAATGTATGCATGAAATTTAATTTCCTAATCTTACGTTTCAGAACAGCTGACTCATCTCAGGCAATGTTTGCTGTGTGCGCATTATATTAGGAAGCAGTGGTTGTTTGTCTCATCATGTATTGGACTGTGAGGCATTAATGTATATGTCTTGTTCGTGGGAGCTGTTGATTTTACGAAAGCTACTTATGTAAATAAGCAGTAACAGAAGGCGCTCAGCCAAGCTTTAATGAGACATCTCAGCTCTCCCTCTGCTAAGTCAAAAAATCTACTTTGAGACTTTAATCTCCAGTAAAAGTGACAATGGAAAGAGCAATTTAAGAAACACTCCTTGCACATGTTCGCAATGTTAATTTTTAAGACATCAAAGCCATATATACAATATAATTCTACTTTTGTTTTTTTAAAGTGCATAAATGCAGTTAATTAAATAAGACTGCAAGAATATACAAACCAGAATGCTCACAGTTGTTAACTTGCTCTTGGTGTATTTCAGATGATCTTAATTTCATTTAATTTTTTTACCTTTCTGTGTTTTCAGACTTCTTTGTATTAAGCCTATATAGCTGTTTAACAGGAGAAAAATATAACAAATATTTAAAGGACATGAAAAAAGAAAAAGAAATGAGTATACTCCTTCATGCTACAAACAGACCATTTCTAGTACTGGAAATGTCTCCAGCTTTATTCCTCATTTTGCAAATGTAAATCACAGTACTGCCTATGATCATAGCCATTGAAGTGGTCAGGAAGAATCTTGTCAGTTCTCCAGCTTTTGCAGGGGAGTAAGTTGGATAGATTTCCTCCTCAAAGGACGTTTGGATGAGTGGGAGCTTCATTAGGAAAGAAGAGAAGCCTATAGGCAAGTGTAGAACACCTACGTCCCATCACCGTACTGTAAGACACATGAGGTCCGGACGAAGTGTGATACAGCCTGGTGTCTTGCACACAACAGATGCTCAGTAGTGTGTAATGAGAGCCATGACCCAGCTCTTTCAGGACACCGTCGAGCAGACGTTTGTGGGATTGTCGAAAGTCATTCAAAGAAGAGATGTCAGTAGTCACCTGGTTCAGCAGGCTCACTGGCTCCCCATCAGAATTTCCTGGGGAATCTTTTAAAATGCACATGTCTGGGTCCCACTCTCAGAATGCTGGGTTCAGGGTTCAAAGCTCTGCAAGTGATTCACATAGACTGGTTTGTTGGTGGTCTACTTTGGGAAAACTCCTTTTACAAATGAACTGAATCAATTGAATAGTTTCTTTTTCCTTTTTACATTATGCTGGGTATGCTAAGCGAGTGTTCGGCCTTTTCAAGTGTCTCTTTTCAGAAATGCCATGTTTATTCCATTGCCTTTGCTCAAAACTCTGCTGGGACTCCCCTACTTTTCTTAACAGTGTTCAGAAATAGAATTCTTTTAACTGTCTTCAAAAATAGGGTGACAGCACGCTTTTGAGAGGAGAAAGAATGCTCAAATAATTTGTTATATATTTTTGAAATATTTATCAAATGAGAAAGGTTTTGTTTTATTGGTGGAATGACAGGAACTATAGTATTAAAATATTTTCAACAATAATTTCTAATAAACCAAATTATATATCCTTGTACATTAATGTAAAAAAATTTAAACATCTATATATTGGCTCTATGACCAATAAAAATAATATAACCAGAAATTATTCTTGTTTTGTAATCACTTTCTTAGTTATTTTTTTCTTTAAAAATATTTTACTACTTCTAAAATGTATTATGTGTAATTGTGATACATAAGTAACAAAACAAACCTACAGAAATGTTATTTTTGGTGTCCGAATTTTATACAATACAAAAAGTAGTAGTACTTTATTAATGTGATATCTTGACTGATGATAAAATTTTTCTCGCTTGCATTTCTGCGAATTCATTTATTAGGTCATACCTTTAGCAACTTTTTTATGCTTTAATATTTTTTTAGTATATTTTTTAAAAAGCAGTTTTAGGTTCACAAAAAAATTGAGTGGAAGGTACAGAGATTTCCCATATCTCCCCTGCTCCTACACATGGCATTGTCTCTGCCATTAGCACCATCTCCCACTAGAATGGTGGATTTGTTGCAACTGATCAAAATAGTTTATATGTCATTATCCCCAAAGTCCGTAGTTTGCATTAGGATTCACCCTTGGTGTTATACATTCTATGGATTTGGACAAATGTATAATAACATGTATACACTATGACATGTATCTACTCAGAGTAATTTCACTGTCCTAAAAATCATTTTCTCTTCACCTATTCATTCTGAGCCATTTTTAACTCTAGTAGTGTGTCACTAATATTTTTCTGAAGGTTCTATTTTTTAGTATGTTTTAATGTTTTGTGGTTTTTTAAAAATAAAGTTACTGAGATCTTCAAAGTTATAATCTATAACTAATAAATTTAAAATTATTGATATATCAATTGACTCTTCTTTGTAGCAAAAAGCATGTTTTTCAATTGAGAAAATATCCAGTTTTACAGATGCTGAGGTAACTGGTAAGATCAGGGCAATTTATGCTGGATGGAGAATATTCTCAATTCTGTATTTAGTATTGATAAAACTAAATATTTCACAGATACTGTTCCACTTAGAGTAACTTTTTTGACAATTTTAAAAATGTTTTTGGGTACATAGTAGGTATATAGTATATATATTTATGGGGTACGTGAGATATTTTGATACAGGCATGCAATGTGAAATAAACACATGGAGAATGATCCCCTCAATCCATTCCCTCAATCCAATTCAATTTTATAGACAATCCAATTACATTCTTTATTTTAAAATGTACAATTAAGTTATTATTGACTAGAGTCAGTCTATTGTGCTATCAAACAGTAGGTCTTATTCATTCTATTTTTTGTACACATTAACTATCCTTACCTCCCCCACAAATATTTTTAAAAACAAAATTTAGCAAAAAGGTTGTCTCTGTTTTAAATGCTTTATCAAATTTAGATGCTGAAAAACAGTAGGTTTTCTGAATTTTACTTTATTCCAGCACAGAGTACTAATTTATCTAATTAATTAACAATAGAAGCCCATCAAAATATTCTTTCTAGATGTCAAGATACTTGAAGCTCAATGACTAATTTTCCAAATAAAATCTCATATACTGTTTGATCATTATTTTATGTGTTTAGAAACACTTTGATTTAATATGAGTACATTTATTTATTTTTTGAAACAGAGTCTGGCTCTGTCACCCAGACTGCAGTGCAGTGGCATGATCTAGGCTCACTGCAACCTCCACCTCCCGGGTTCAAGCGATTCTCCTGCCTCAGCCTCCCAAGTAGCTGGGAGTACAGGCACCTGCCACCATGCCCGGCTAATTTTTGTATTTTTAGTAGAGACAAAGTTTCACCATGTTGACCAGGCTGGTCTCAAACTCCCAACCTCAGATGATCTGCCTGCCTCAGCCTCCCAAATAAGAATACATTTCAGTGTCTTCTTGTTTACTAGCTTTGTTTCTATTAATGGCAGTTCTCCAAAATCTTCAAGAGCTACACTTTGGCTACTTTCCATTTATTGTATACTTTAATTAAAGGTTTCCAACTGATTTTAAATTAAATTGAATTTAGAGCTCTCATTTTAAAATAAGTAAATAAATAAAATTTCAGTACATTATAAGACACTTAGGTTGATTTCCAAAACAATAATTCAAAGGTTTAAAAATTTCTAATATCTGATTGATTATGGGCAGTGAAGAGATAAATCTCATATCATTATGCCAAGATTTTTTTCTAATTCAACATTAACCTTGTGGAAAAAAGTTGATAGTTTAGTTGCTGTGTGTGTATAAATTTTGACAAATACAGCTTCTGTTTTTATTAGCAGAATGTTGTAGCTTGTTTGTACAAAATGATGGCTTACATCTTTTTTAACCAACCATAGGGACAATTTTGTAGCGTGATGAACCTATTGCTTTCGTTGAATGGGAGCAAGCGATGGGAAATGTCTACCATTTGACTTTAAAAGTCTATAAGCAACAGTTACCCATGATGTGTGAGTTTGGGGTAGCTTCCAATTCATCATTGCCCTAACACATGTCAATTACCACATAGAAAGTCAAATACAATGTCAAATCCAAAGCCTCAGAGAAAAAAAAAAAAAAATCCAATTTCCAAGAGAACAGTGATAACTTAGTGTGAAACTAAAGTATATCAACATTAAATTAGTACTGCTGAAACAGTATATTGAGGATTTACAGTAACATCTAGAAATTCCTTCTAATGTACATATGAATAGAATCATGGAGCTTTTTATATTGCCTCTCTTGTGGTCTTATAGATTTAATAAACCAAATAAAACTGAACCTCCACTCCACATCTCATTCTTTATCTCTAGATAAGATAAAATCTATTCTTATTTGTAAGGTAGGGTTTTAAGCATTCATTGTTTCTTAAGCCGCAGTTAAAGAAATTATGTCTTTAACTAATTTTGGGTGTTGTCTCTTCATTCTGTACATGGAACTCCAGCAGATTTAATATCGGCATTTATCATCTGGTCAAACCCTTTACACGTTCTTCAATCAAACTTAGGATTCTCAACATTTTCTGTATTAATAAAATAAGGTATGGAATGAAATTTGATGAAGACCTGCTTTTTCCTGGCCACACTGGACTTCTAGAAGACATTTGGATTAAGTTTAGAGGATGGGCAAGTATTGAAGTTTCTTGGTCTGAGTCTCTGTTTAACAGTTAGAGAAGCAGAAGGAGCAGGAGATCACGTGGATGGGCTGTGACCTCCAGCTGTGCTGCCTGCCTTGGTAGTGGTGTGAGCTGGATTTGGGGTTGCAATGCTATTCTGGGAGGGAGGAGTTCCTTGAAAGAGTTAATAACAGTTATTTGATTTGAACAAAACTGTGTGGTTAGTGGTAGTGCCAGAAGCAGCAGGCCCCCTGTGTGAGCCTGGCCATCATCATTCTGCCGTGTGAGCATTAAACCTTTGCCCCCCAAGGGACAAGTTCCAAGGTGCCCGAATAGGAACAGCTCTGACGTACAGCTCCCAGGGAGGTCAACACAGAAGATGGATGATTTCTGCATTTCCAACTGTGGAACCTGGTTCATCTCACTGGGACTGGTTGGACAGTGGGTGCAGCCCATGGAGGGTAAGTCAAAGCAGTGTGGGGCATCAGCTCACCTGGGAAGCACAAGGGGTTGGGGGATTTCCCTTTCCTAGCCAAGGGAAGCCGTGAGTGACTGTACCTGGAGGAGCAGTACACTCCTCCCCAAATACTGTGCTTTTCCCATAGTCTTTGCAACCAGCAGACCAGGAGATCCCTTCCCGTGCCTGGTTTGGCAGGTCCCACACCCACAGAGCCTTGCTCGCTGCCAGCGCAGTACTCTGAAATCAATCTGAGATGCGGGAGCTTGGTGGGGGGAGGGGCGTCTGCCATTGCTGAGGCTTGAGTAGGCTGTTCTATGCTCACAGTGTAAACAAAGTGACAGGGAAGCTTGAACTGGGCAGAGCCCACCGCAGCTCAGCAAGACCTATTGCCTCTCTAGATTCCACCTCTGGGGACAAGGCATATCTGAACAAAAGGCAGCAGACAGCTTCTGCAGACTTAAACATCCCTGCTTGACAGCCCTGAAGAGAGCAGTGGTTCTCCCAGCAAGGCGTTTGAGCTCTGATAATGGACAGACTACCTCCTCAAGTGGGTCCCTGACTCCTTTGTAACCTGCCTGGGAGACATCTCCCAGTAGGGGCTGACAGACAACTCATACAGATGAGTGCCCCTCTGGGATGAAGCTTCCAGAGAAAGGATCAGGCAGCAATATTTGCTGTTGTGCAGCCTCCGCTGGTGATACCCAGGCAAACAGCATCTGGAGTGAACCTCCAGCAAACTCCAAGAGACCTGCAGCTGAGGGGCCTGTGTGTTAGAAGGAAAACTAACAAACAAAAAAGAATAGCATCAACATCAACAAAAAGGACATCCACACTAAAATCCCATCCATAGGTCTCCAAAAAACCAAAGGTAGATATAACCACAAAGATGGGGAGAAAACAGAGCAGAAAGGCTGAAAACTCCAAAGACCAGAATGCTGCTTCTCCTCCAAAGGAACACAACTCCTCGCCAGCAAGGGAACAAAACTGGATGGAGAATGAGTTTGATGAGTTGACAGAAGTAGGCTTCAGAAGGTCAGTAATAACAAACTTCTCCAAGCTAAAGGAGCATGTTCTAACCCATCGCGAGGAAGCTAAAAACCTTGAAAAAAGGTTAGATGAATGGCTAACTAGAATAACCAGTATAGAGAAGAGCTTAAATGACCTGATGGAGCTGAAAACCATGGCACGAGAACTTCGTGAAGCATACATGAGCTTCAATAGCTGATTCAATCAAGCAGAAAAAAGGATATCTGTGATTGAAGATCAAATTAATGAAATAAAGTGAAAAAACAAGATTAGAGAAAAAAGAGTGAAAATAAATGAACAAAACCTCCAAGAAATATGGGACTATGGGAAAAGACCAAATCTATGTTTGATTGGTGTACCTGAAAGTGACAGGGAGAATGGAACCAAGTTAGAAAACATTCCTTCAGGATATTTTCCAGGAGAACTTCCCCAACCTAGCAAGGCAGGCCAACATTCAAATTCAGGAAATACAGAGAACACCACAAAGATACTCCTCAAGAAGAGCAACCCCAAGACACATAATTGTTAGATTCACCAAAGTTGAAATGAAGGAAAAAAAATGTTAAGGGCAACCAGAGAGAAAGGTCTTGTACATACAAAGGGAAGCCCATCAGGCTAAGAGCAGATCTCTCTGCAGAAACCCTACAAGCCAGAGGAGAGTGGGGACCAATATTCAACATTCTTAAAGAAAAGAATTTTCAATCCAGAATATCATATCCAGTCAAACTAAGCTTCATAAGTAAAGAAGAAATAAAATCCTTTACAGACAAGCAAATGCTGAGAGACTTTGTCACCACCAGGCCTGCCTTAGAGGAGCTCCTGAAGAAAGCACTAAACATGGATGGGGAAAACTAGTACCAACCACTGCAAAAACATGACAAATTGTAAAGACCATTGACACTATGAAGAAACTGCATTAATTAATGGGCAAAATAACCAGTTAGCATCATAATGACAGGATCAAATTCACATATAACAATATTAACCTTAAATGTAAATGGGCTAAATGCCCCAATTAAAAGACACAGACTGGCAAATTGGATAAACAGTCAAGACCCATTGGTCTTATTCAGGAGACCCATCTCACTTGCAAAGACACAAATAGGCTCAAAATAAAGGGATGGAGGAAGATCTACCAAGCAAATGGAAAGCAAAAAAGCAGGGTTTGCAATCCTAGTCTCTGATAAAACAGACTTTAAACAATCAAAGAGACAAATGATCAAACAGACTTTAAAAGATCAAAAGAGACAAAGAAGGCCATTACATAATGGTAAAGGGATCAATTCAACAAGAAGAGCTAACTATCCTAAATATATATGCACCCAATACAGGAGCACCCAGATTGATAAAGCTAGTTCTTAGAGACCTACAAAGAGACTTAGACTCCCACACAATAATAGTGGGAGACTTTAACATTATTAGACAGATCAACAAGACAGAAAATTAACAAGGATATCCAGGACTCGAACTCAGTTCTGGATCAAGCAGACCTAATAGAGATCTACAGAACTCTCCACCCCAAATCAATAAAACATACGTTCTTCTCAGCATCACATTGCACTTATTCTAAAATTGGCCACATAATTGGAAGTAAAACACTCCTCAGCAAATGTAAAAGTATAGAAATTACAGCAAATTATCTCTCAGATCCCAGTGCAATCAAATTAGAACTCAGGATTAAGAATCTCACTCAAAACCACACAACTACATGGAAACTGAACAACCTGCTCTTGAAAGACTACTGGGTAAATGATGAAATGGAGGCAGAAATAAAGATTTTCTTTGAAACCAATGAGAACAAAGACACAACATACCAGAATCTCTGGGACACATTTAAAGCAGTGTGTAGAGGGAAATTTGTAGCACTAGATGCCCACAAGAGAAAGCAGGAAAGATCTAAAATTGACACCCTAACATCACAATTAAAAGAACTAAAGAAGCATGAGCAAACAAATTCAAAAGCTAGCAGAAGACAAGAAATAACTAAGATCAGAGCAGAACTGAGGGAGATAGAGACACAAAAATCCCTTCAAAAAATCAATGAATCCAGGAGCTGGTTTTTTGAAAAGATCAATAAAATTGATAGACCACTAGCAAGACCAATAAAGAAGAAAAGAGAGAAGAATCAAATAGACACAATAAAAAGTGATAACAGGGACATCACCACCAATCCCACAGAAATACAAACTACCATCAGAGAATACTATAAACACCTCTGTGCAAATAAACTAGAAAATCTGGAAGAAATGGATAAATTTCTGGACATATACACCCTCCCAAGACTAAACCAGGAAGACATTGAATCACTGAATAGGCCAATAAGAGATTCTGAAATTGAGGCAATAATTAATAGCATACCAACCAAAAAAAGTCCAGGACCAGACGGATTCACAGCCAAATTCTACTAGAGGTACAAAGAGGAGCTGGTACCATTCCTTCTGAAACTATTCTGATCAGTCAAAAAAGAGGGAATCCTCCCGTACTCATTTTATGAGGTCAGCGTCATCCTGATACCAAAGCCTGGCAGAGGCACAACAAGAAAAGAATTTTAGGCCAATATCCCTGATGAACATCAATGCAAAAATCCTCAGTAAAATACTGGCAAACCGAATCCAGCAGCACATCAAAAAGCTTATCCACCACGATCAAGTTGGCTTCATCCCTGGGATTCAAGGCTGGTTCAACATATGCAAATCAATAATAGTAATCCATCACATAAACAGAACCAACGACAAAAACCAAATGATTATCTCAATAGATGCAGAAAAGGCCTTCAACAAAATTCAACAGCCTTTCATGCTAAAAACTCTCAATAAACTAGGTATCGAAGGAACATATCTCGACATTATAATGAGAGCTATTTATGACAAACCCACAGCCAATATCATACTGAATGGGCAAAAACTGGAAGCATTCCCTTTGAAAATGGGCACAAGACAAGGTTGCCCTCTCTTACCACTCCTATTCAACATAGTATTGGAAGTTCTGGCCAGGGCAATCAGGCAAGAGAAAGCAATAAAATGTATTCAAATAGGTAGAGAGGAAGTCAAATTGTCTCTGTTTACAGATGACATGATTGTATATTTTAAAAATCCCATCGTCTCATCCCAAAATCTCCTTAAGCTGAGAAGCAACTTCAGCAAAGTCTCAGGATACAAAATCAATGTGCAAAAATCACAAACATTCCTATATACCAATGACAGACAGAGAGCCAAATCATGAGTGAACTCCCATTCAAAATTGCTAAGAGAATAAAATACCTAGGAATACAACTTACAAGGGATGTGAAGGACCTCTTCAAGGAGAACTACAAACCAATGTTTAAGGAAATAAGAGAGGACACAAACAAACTAGGCCCCCCAAAACCCACCATCACTTATTAGATGGGATTAAGTGGGGTTGGGCCAGAACAGGGGAAGGTCTGAGCAAATAAAAATCTCAGAGATGGCATGTATCATTCCATCTTCAACCTGCAAACACTGAGACATAGATCTCCATGGTCTCATGTGCATTGCCACATCAAACACCGTTAAAGGACGAGAGTGTGGCCTGTCTCACAGGACACCACAGCAAGGCATACTCTGTGCTTGTCTTAAGGATCCCATCACCCTAAAGAAGGAAGCCAGACAGACAAAGGATTAACAGGAAACAGCTGCAAATATACCGTTAAAGAAAGATATGAAGGGGAAAACACTTTGACATTAGAAAGGTTTTGTTTGTTGTTGTATTCCATGCTCATGGATAGGAAAAATCAATATCGTGAAAATGGCCTTACTGCCCAAAGTAATTTATAGATTCAATGCTATCCCCATCAAGCTACCACCGACTTTCTTCACAGAATTGGAAAAAACTACTTTAAACTTCATATGGAACCAGAAAAACAGCCTGCCTAGCCAAGACAATCGTGGGCAAGAAGAACAAAGCTGGAGGCATCATACTATCTGACTTCAAACTTTACTACAAGGCTACAGTAACCAAAACGACATGGTACTGGTGCCAAAACAGCTATATAGACCAATAGAACAGAACAGAGGCCTCAGAAATAACACCACAAGTCTATGACCATCTGATCTTTGACAAACCTGACACACACAAGCAATGGGGAAAAGAGTCCCTGTTTAATAAATGGTGTTGGGAAAACTGGCTAGCCATATGCAGAAAACTGAAACTGGACCCCTTCCTTACGCCTTATACAAAAATAAACTCAAGATAGATCGAAGACTTAAACATAAGACCTAGGATCATAAAAACCCTGGAAGAAAACCTGGGCAATACCATTCAGGACATAGGCATGGGCAAAGACTTCATGTCTAAAACACCAAAAGCAATGGTAACAAAAGCCAAAATTGACAAATGGGGTATAATTAAACTAAAGAGCTTCTGCACAGCAAAGAAACTATCATCAGAGTGAACAGGCAACCTACATAATGGAAGAAAATTTTTGCAATCTATCCATCTGACAAAGGGCTAATATCCAGAATCTACAAAGAACTTAAACAAATTTACAAGAAAAAAGCAACCCCATCAAAAAATGGGCAATGGATATGAACAGACACTTCTCCAAAGAAGACATTTATGCAGCCAACAGACATATGAAAAAATGCTCATCCTCACTGATCATTAGAGAAACGCAAATCAAAACCACAATGAGATACCATCTCACACCAGTTAGAATGGTGATTATTAAAAAGTCAGGCAACAACAGGTGCTGGAGAGGTTGTGGAAAAATAGGAACACTTTTACACTGTTGGTGGGAGTGCAAATTAGTTCAGTCATTGTGGAAGACAGTGTGGCGATACCTCATGGATCTAGAACTAGAAATACCATTTGACCCAGCACTTCCAATACTGGGCATATACCCAAAGGATTATAAATCATGCTGCTATAAAGACACATGCACACATATGCTCATTGCGGCACTATTCACAATAGCAAAGACTTGGAACCAACCCAAATGTCCATCAATAATAGACTGGATTAAGAAAATGTGGCACATATACACCGTGGAATACTATGCAGCCATAAAAAAGGGTGAGTTCATGTCCTTTGCAGGGACATGGATGCAGCTGGAAATCATCATTCTCAGCAAACTATCACAAGATCAGAAAACCAAACACTGCATGTTCTCACTCATAACTGGGAGTTGAACAATGAGAACACATGGACACAGGGAGGGGGACATCACATACTGGGGCCTGTAGGGTGTGGTGGGCTAGGGGAGGTTTAACATGAGGAGAAATACCTAATGTAGGTGATGGGTTGATGGGTGTAGCAAACCACCATGGCACGTATATACCTATGTAACAAAACTGCATGTTCTGCACATGTAACCCAGAACTTAAAGTATAATAATAATAAAAAAAATGTGTCCCCCGGTCACTAATGCCTATAACCATGTGCAAAACTATGTGCCCACAGGTGACAATATCGGCTTTTGCTTACTGCCATATAGTATGTTTGAGTTCTCTTTATTTTGCCTTGGAGATTTCCTTTATGTCTCTTGAACTTGGTCATGTATTTCAGCCAGCATTTCTTTAGGTTTATAAAGGGAAGGACCCCATTTCTGTTACCTTAGTCTGGCATGTTATGAGGAGTTCATTTTTTAATGATATAGAAACCTTGTATATCTGTTAATCTGTTGCTGTGTAAAAAAAAAAAAAAAAAAAATAGTAGCTTAAACAATCATTCCTCACAAATAAGGGGATGGTTCTGATTCTCAGGGTCTGACCCAATTGATCTTGGCTGGGATCAGTCATGTGTTTGTGCTCAGCTGATAGGTCAGCTGGGTGCTGCCTGGTCTGGGATGGCCTCACTCACATGTATGGCTATTAGCTATTTATTGACTGCATTTAAAGTCTCTGGTAATGAGGTTATATGTTTCTCATCAACCAGAAGCCTAGCCCAGACTCATCCATGTGGCATTGGCAAGATTCTGAGAGTAAGATTGGAAGTGCACAGCCCCTTGATGCCAAGACTCAGAACTGTCACAGTGTCAATTTTGTGTCATTATAGTGGCCTAAGCAGATCACAAAGCCAGCCCAGATTCAATGAATGAGGAAGAGTTGCACAGTAACATTATAAAGAGCTCTGTACCAAGAAGGGAACAACGTGGACATTTTGGCCACACTGTATCTCACATTGGAAAACTGAATTTTTAGACATATAATCATTCAAAACTATTTAACAGTCTTTATTCTAGCCAATCAACCATGAGTGCTGAGTTTTCCATTCATTTTGAAAGCCAATAGCTTTAAAATATATATATTAATTTAGAAGGATGCAGAAGTAAGCCAACAAAATTAATTCAAAAAAATTAGTACCAGGACTATTGGGCAAATGTAAGGATTACAGATTACTTTTTTTAAAAAATCTAACATTTTCTATTGCATTAAGTTTTCTAGGTACTTTCATATATTTCATTGTTTCTGAATTGTACAATATATATAGTTCTTTCTGCTTTATGGATACACCTCTGAGTCTCAGAGGCTTGCCCTAAATCATTCAGTAAGTGACAAAACCATCACTTGAATCCTGGTCTTCTGACTATAACCCCATGCATGTCTACTTTACTCTGCAGCCTGCAGGTCAGAAAGGGTTGGTCTAAATGAAATTGTGTCTATTTTTATGCCATGAATACATTCTTGAAATTTTTCTTGAAAATCATAGTTATAGCTTAAATGCTATGATAAAAGCTTTCAAAAAGTAAATAATCATCAATGGCCAGTGACTCTTAGCTGTCATTGAATGCTGTGGATAAAAAAAAAAAAAAAAAAAAATCCCTGAAAGAAAATGAGCTCTGAGGTTTGTATATGAATTCAGAGGTAGCTTGGGAGTTTGAGGTTTTCTAACTATAGATCCCCCAAACCCTCTTTCTGGTGATAATGACAGCTTCTTGGGAAAAGTCAAGATGCCTCTGTTTTGGGTGTGGTTCCCGAATTTGCTTCTGCAAGCAGTGTGACTCATTTGTTGAGCTCACTTAATGCAAAGTGGTTGTGGGAAGTGAGCTACTTACCAGGAGAAAAATGTAGTATTTTGGGGGGTTTCTAATGGCTTTCCTGAGACGAGGTGTCTGCTGAGCCGGAACAGCATTAGCACTTTGAAGGGTGTGTTCTGTGTCAGACAGAAAACCTAGAGTTAGTATCATCTGATGACTTCTACCAGGAAGGAAGGAAATTGACATTTATTGATCATGACTCGTGGAGATCTTACGCCAGGTGCTTTGCATACATTATTATTTTTTAATCCTCATAAAAACCCCATTTTATAAATAAGGGGACTAAGGTTTAGAAAATTCGACAGGCTTGATCTTAGTCACACAGCCAGTAGGTAACAGAGATAGGATTTTAACCCCCTTACTCTTTCTGAATCCACCAGACTGGGGAGGATGTGCGGTAAAGATCATAAATTTAAGTCAATATTGGGAAATTATGTGAAATGCTTAAATTAGCAACTGTAGCACCTTAAGAAAAATTAGAGAGAAATTGTGTGTGGTAAAGGGAATTTTTTTTTTTTTTTTAAGTGAAATTTTGTATCAGTCTCCCTGGGCTTCCTGTGTGAGATGTTCTGTGTTCCTGGTGAGGCTGGCCCCAGCAGGACTGTCCTTGTGCTCAGCGATTCTCCCTCGTCTCCAGCCAATTCCCTCTATCCTTGTACGAGGCTGAATTCTGACGCCCAGGATGAGCTCCAGTGGACGTCAAGCTGATGTGTCCTCTTATGAATGAGGGCTTCTGAGCTAGTGCCCATGAGCTCTGACTCATCAGGCTTCTAATTATAACTTGTCCTGTCTTCTCAGATAATGGGTTTGTATCAATAGTTTCCAGGGACAGATTAGACCAGTCCTATATTTTGTGGGACTTGAGTGTTTAGGCAGCCTGTGGTGTTCTGGGCGGAAATAGAGAAGAGACTGACAAGCTCTCAAGAATTTGAGTGGTGCCCCTGAAAGTTGTCACAGCATCTCGAATACACCTCTAAGCAAATGGTCTTTGGCAGAGCTTGGCAATCCTGCTTCAGGTTCCAACACTAGAGCGTACGATCCCTAAAAGAGCTTTGGCATCCCGAGGATGTTAATGTCCCATAATGCCCAGTGGCTGTGGTGGTAATGATGGGTAATAGACTTTAGACCCCACAGAACCAGTTCCCCAGGGCACCCCACAGGGAACAGCAGTGGGCAAAATAGTGGGCAGAGCAGAGAAGGAAAGTAACATAGGATCCTACGTGTTTCCCACCCGCGAAAATGAACAGGTCCCTTGCAAGTCCATTTGGGGCACCTCTAGTGACTCCTCGAAGACAAAGCAGATAAGGACAAGAGCTTCTGAAATAAAAACTACATTGACCCGGAACTTTGGGACTGCAAGAGGCCTGAGAGGCCCTAAATTTAACCACTACATTTCACAGACCAACTAGAGCTCAGAGAGGCTGTGATTTTCCAGTATTGCACAGCTAGTTAGAACCTATAGCTTTTCAACCCTCCATCTAGCATCTTTGATGCCCAACAAATAGTAAGTATTCCTCCAAAATTAAAAAATTTCCTTGCGTTTATGATTCAGGTGATTAAAATTGAGGATTTTTTTTTTTTTTTTTTTTTTGCCATTTTAAAAGACATTGAAAATCATTCAGTGGTATATTTCCAACTGTAAGATCTTTTGAATTTGACACCACATCTAAAGTTCTTTTTTTTCTTTTTAAAATTTTCTTTTAAAAGTTTACTTGAATCGATGGATTCAACATGTAAAGTTAGTTCTGTCTTTACGGTTTTCACACAGAAATTTGTATTGATGGTGCAGAGCTTAGGATTCTTTGAATGAGTTTGTTATGGAGGCTTGCTTTTCTGTCCTGCCTATCGCTACTACATTATCTCTGCATCTCAGACACCTGTCAACACTGACTGAATCACAGAGCCAGCTCGTGATAGGAATGTGATGATGAGTGGACCAGAAAAAGGGCAAGAGGGGCCTGGGGCTAAATCTTAGCCTGAGTCAAACTTGGGAAGAGACCAGGACTACATATCAAGTGTGGAGACCCAGAGTGAGAGTAGAACCAGTCTTTGGAATAGAGCAGAGACAAGGTTTGAGGGAGAACAGAAAGCAAAGAAGGAGGGTCTAGGGAACTGCAAAGAGATTTCCTTTCTAGTGCTCAGACTCATCAACTGGTAGGAGTTCCCAGATCAATGGATTAGTGATTAAGTTTGGTAGGATTGTCATGTAAATGACCAGTGGCGTCTGCTCTGGATGAGGAAAGGAGAGTAAATGTATGAGTGCTGTATATTGCAGTCTACGGCACTACGGCCAAATGCTTACAAGTGCAAACTGTGCAGATGGTCGCATCTCTACCCCTTATAGCTGGTGATGTTGGGCAAGTCACTTGATTCTTCATTGTCTCATTTTCCCAGCTTGAAAAATGGGTAAAAACTCAAAGGTTTTGTGAACATTAAATGGAATTACGTAGAAACATTGCCTAGAACAATGCCTGGGACACAGTCATTGCTCAACACATGTTAACTATTATGACAGTGCTATCCCTGGTCTTGAACACTTGCTATGAAAAGCTTTGGAGTATCTGCAATATGTAAGGATGAGGATCAGATTTAAAAGGGCATAGCAAACTTGGGGTTAGTTGGACAACTTCCCTTTTTCTGATAATGTCTATAAAGGTGTTTTGAACCAAGAGTACTTAAAACAAAACTTTAAAATGTGTTTTGAGCCTGAATGCTGGAGGGGATGCTTGGAAAACAATGTGGATTACCTAAAAGCAGCCTCCACCTTAATCCATGTTGGCCGCTAAGTGTGGGGTTTTGTTGAAACCACTCATACCACTTAATTAGCTTGCTCAATCATTATT
This sequence comes from Macaca mulatta, assembly GCF_049350105.2. NCBI lineage: Eukaryota > Metazoa > Chordata > Mammalia > Primates > Cercopithecidae > Macaca > Macaca mulatta. The sequence continues at coordinate 30,251,266 of NC_133419.1, read as the reverse complement.
TTTAGTCCGAAAATTTTTGAAAATCCTCCCCCTGCACTAAAATTAGGGAATGGAGGAGTGGGAATAAGAGAAGCTCTAACCAAGCAGGCCTGACCTTGTATTGTGGAACAGACTTTGCCTTGCACCAATGGGGCTTGAAGATGGCAGTGACCTCTTCCCTGAACTCCATCTCATTGCCCTAATGAGGACCCGGCAGTCCCTGGGTCCACCACTTGACATCCAAATCTCATGATTAGAGGATCTTTATTTGCTCACACCTCACATACTTCAGGTTCAGGAAGTAGAGGAGGTGCCAGATCTCGTTCCTCATCCCTCCTGCCCCTTTAGAAGGTATACTTCCTTGCTACCTGTACCCTCTTTCCTTTCTGCCCTCAATCCTCAACCTGCTGGTCCCACCTCATTCTCTGAGGACTTAAACCTCTCTCTTCCTCTCAAGGCCAAATTTCATTGTCAAAGAGAATGAGAGGGGAATTATGTCTTCTCCACCTTCTGAATAATTGGACATTGCAAGAGAAAACCAAAGAATGAAGTTCACTGGTTTCACGTAACATTCATGATCATCAGTCTCAAAAGACGTCTAACAATCCTATCATTTTTCTCTAGAAATCTAGCCTTTCCAGTTTCAAGGTGACTGTTTATACCCAAAACACATCCTGCTTTCTTCCACTTACCTCTGGGGGTACCTTTCCCCATACCTCACTAAGAAAATAAAAGTGGGCAGACACGTATCACCTGATTTCCCTAATACAAAAACAACAAACCTCTCCATGTGGCACTGATCTGCTACTTGCCTCCTGTTGCAAAGCACAAAGTGCCCCTCATCCCGCCAAAGGCCAATCTCTCCTATCTCCTCCTGTCCTCTCAAAGACTTTGATGTCTTACTGCCTTCTTTCTCTCTGATAGCTATAAATGTTTCCTTTCTACTACAATATTCTCATCAGAATGTAAATATTATGTAATGGTATTTCTCTAAAAAAGCAAAACAAAAAGTCTCATCCCTCATTAACTGAACACTCCTCCACCTGTTCTACTCTTCTTAGCCAAAATTCATAAAAAGCTCCCACATATTCCGTTTCCATGTTTTCTCCCATTTAATCCTCAACTCATTTCAGGCCTGACTTCCGTCTCCACCTCTTAACTGAAATTGCTTTTCTTGGAGTTGCCCAGGACCTTGAAATTCAAGAGAACCTCTTCTTACTCAACCTTCCTCAAAATGCTTTCTTCTGTTGACTTTTCTCTCACTTCACTGCCTACGCCTGCTCAGTCTCCTAGGCTGTTTCTTCTCCTTCCCTCAATATCCTAACAGTAGAGTACCCAAGGTTCAGTGCAGGACAATTTGTCTCCTCTGTCTATACACTCATCTCAAAGATTTAAATGCCATCTGACCACTCTCAAATTCATGTATTCTCAACCTTGATGGCTGTATTGACATCCTCATTCTAATAATAACAATAGTAAATAACAACAAAAGTAAGTGATATGCTACATACCAGGCCTATTTGGAGCACTTTACATGATTGGATAATTGATACTTATCACGTACCTTTGAAGTAGATACATTGTCATCCCCATTTTATAGATGGGAAAATGGAGGTATAGATACATAGTTGTGTATCTTGCAACCTACAATTGATAAGCAGTAGATTGAGAACTAAAATCTATCTACTAGACAGAAATTGTTTTATATATCATTCCAATATAGTCTCATGAGATGTTACTTAAGACAGAAATCTGAAAACCATCTTTGGGTTCTTTGTTTCCCTTACTTTCACAAGTAATCTATTAAGAATTCCTGGTACTTTCAGCCTCACAGTGTATCTTGAGTTCAATTGCTTCTTTCCATTTCTCCTGCCATCACTGAGTCCAGAGTTTTTTGACCTTGGCACTGTTGACACTTTGGACTGGATAGTTATTTGGTGTGCATATTTTAGGATGTTTAGCAGCATCCCTGGCCTCTACCTAGCTGATGCTGGTAGCATCTGTGACCATCAAAACATCTCCAGACATTGCCAAGTGTCCCCTAGGAACTGAGAATAACTAACCTAGTCTGAGACATCATTAACTTTTGCCTGAACTACACTAGTCTCCTACCTGTCCTCTTGCTTCCACTTTTATTTCTTTTTTTTTTCAGTTGTCCACAAAGCAAGCAGAAAATTGGAATAAGATTATGTTATTATCTATCTAAAATGCCTTAATACTTTCCTATCAGATTTATTTAAAATGTAGGGAAAAGTACGAGATTTTTACAAAGGCTTTGTGTGATCTGGCATCTGCCAAACTCAGTCTCATCTCATATTATCTTCCCTTTTGCTTAACCCATATGGGAGTTCTTTCAGCTCTGGAATCAGTTGAACTTTCAACCAACTTGTTCTTCCCTGTGACAGAAAATCTGTCTCTTCTCCTTCTCCTCAGCATGCATGTGTGCGTGTATGCGTGCACACACACTCATTCTACATATTACTCCTACCCCATCCTGCATGTCACAAAACTGGCTCCTTATCATTCTTCAGATCTCAGCTTTAATATCACCTTCATGGAGAGACTTTCTTGGATCACCCAATGCAAATAAGTTCCCCCCATTATTCTCCATCATGCCCCATACCGTTTCCTTTGTTATACTCTTCATTGTATTTATATATACATTTGTGCCCATTTGCATGTTTTCCATCTACCATATTAGACTGTAAGTCCCACAGGGCTTGTTCACTGTGGGGTCTCTGAAGTTTTGCACAGTGCCTGGTGCATAAAGACAATAAATCACTCATTGAAGAGGCTGCTAATTGCATGTCACTTAGAGTGGTTAAATAATTTCAAAGATTTCCCAAAACAACACCAGACGATGGAACGCAATCTTGGGAAGAATAATATGAGTAAAGGAGAGGGATTTAGCCATAATCAGGAGTTTAATCAGAGCTGACGTGGTTTGTCTTGAAAAAAGGGAAATCCTCGTTGCGCTGCCACTATACATTCTTGAGCTATGAACTGGCCAGACTTGTTATTTCTGGCCACAGTTATACACTACTGAATAAGTCATTGGTTAGCATGGTTTTCCCCCTTTCAGTTGGTGGTTGCAATATGGCGGAACTAACCCCATTATCAATTCTTCTGGGCTTCACGTTCAGGATGTGAGGAAACAGGAATTAAGTATAACTCCCTTGGGGCCATTTCAACAGCTGTGGTTTTTGAGGAAGTTCCTCTCTCCCAGAGCCAGCTTCAGGGGAAAAGGAGATGCACAGCAAGAATCATGCTCTGTGATTCTAGAATCACCCTGATGTGTTTGTGTCTGTATGCGTGTGTGCATGAACACATGTGCACTAGAAGTGGTTTAGTCATTTCTAAAGCTTGAAGAGTCTTTAGGCAATATTTAGCCCAACCTTCTCATTTTATAGAAGGAAATTGAGGCTGTGAGAAATCTGACTTTCCCAGTGTCACATAACTAGTTGATAGAAAAGCTGGATTTATTGGCAAATAACACTGATGTCTGAAATAAAAAAAGATAAGAAAAAAAGAAAGGAAAGAAAAGCGGGATTCAGACAAAAGCCAGGTCTCTTTTTATCACACTTCCATGTCTGGAAGGTCCATTTCAAAATACCATTTGATTGTTTTTTTCTGGTTACAGAGTAATATGTAGAGGAGATTCACAACTGTCTTTCTGGGTGTTCTGGGTTCTGTCAAACCTTGGAAGGATGACTTCCAGCTGCCTTTCTAAGAGGCAGCACTTGGCAGAAGCCATTGTCAGCAAAAGTCATATCTTCTAGGTGAAATCCCGGCCTTGTCCTCTGACCTCAGTTCACCCTTTAGTTATTTTGGTTTCAGCCATGACTTATCAACCACCAGCCAACCTGCTGGGGTTCCACCACCAGCCAACCTGCTGGGGTTCCTCCTCCAGCCTGTGGTTCCCCGTTAGTCATCTGGCCAACCTCTAACTTGACTGTAGACCCCTTTACTAGCATAGTTCTTGCTTGTCCTGAACACACATTGGCCATTCCCAATACCTATAGACCCAACCAACCCAGCAGCCCATTGCCTAAAGGCTTACCCATCAGCACAGCACACCTCTCTGACCACCAAGAGAATACAAAAGCCCAGACAACTTCCATCCTCTTTGTTTGCTTCCTCTACCCTAGAAATAATGAGAAGCAGCCATCACACAGAGTCCAAGGGCATTTCCCATTGCTACAATCTGTCTTCATTTTTCAGAGTATTAAAATTTGTGAGCCACCTCAAATATTTCTCAGAAGAAATAGACAAATATTCCTATTTATCAGGGAATAAATAGATGAGACCACAAACAGTGTCTTTAATGTGACAGAATTTGCCAAAGAAGACCAAATCATGTGAGAAGCACGGACTATACAGCTCAAAACTGGATCCTTTGAGCGAAGAGTTTTTCTTATGCTCAACATTGGATCTTTTTAAAAGAGGACGAGATTTGGATACCGTTGTCTAAGGAATGAACTACAGATTTGGCTTTTTTGGACAAAACTGAAATATGTGGTAGATGTTCCCTCCCTTTTCTATTTTTGGCTGTCCACCATCCTACTCCTTCTATCTGGGGAGATTTTCTTACCCTATTGTGTTTTGTATTGGTAAAACCCAATGCCCTATTTCCTGCTATAGAAGTTGGAAAGAGGAAACTTGTCTCTTCTCCTGAATTCTGGCAGTGTTGGTTTGTGACCTACACTTAGCTAATCAGATACTTGGATATGTAGGACTTGGAATCTTTTCAATGCGACACAAGGCTGCAGGTGTACATGGAAATAGGATCATCTCAGCAATAATGGCACAGCAGTAATGGTGGTGACAGCAGCAGCAGATAATGGCTACAGCACTGGCAGCATCCACAGCACATTTTAGACGTGTTCTTCTTAACACACGATCTTGATCATGTTTGCTGTTCCCTGACTCCCCAGAGCGGCTCAGTTCTTACATTTTTCCAAGCCTCATTCTCCTGCCTTTCTGTCTATTCTGTGAACTTCCCTAAATTCTTCCAATAAATTTATTTCCTGCTTCAGTTAATCTAGAGTTGATTTTGGTTGCTTGTGCTTAAAGAATCTAGATCATAGCATGTGGGTGAGATGAATCATTCCTTCTCAGGACTCTTCTAAATGGAACACTAGAAAGACTCAATGGTGTACTTAAGTAACTGGTTTTAGAGGAAAAAAAAAGGTTGGAGAGGTGCTTGTAAGACCAATGCTCTTCAAGGAGCTAGGAGGAATTGGTGATTATTTATTGTCAGGTCTACAGAACTATACAAATCATATTAGTTGAGTGATGAATACAATCTTTCTTCAGAGAAAGTTTGGCTTGTCTTTGAGTTTTCTGCCCATGTAGTGAACATAAGTGGGAAATAATGGTACATAATACCTTTTGTTTTTATGGTGCTATTTGCCTAAGTGCCCTGGAATCTTACTGAACAGCAAAAAATACTCCTTCTTTATCTGATAAATGTCTTGAGACACACAAGAAAATTGGATCTTGGAAGTCCTGATTCCTTAAGGGCTGCATCCTTCAAAGGTTCTGGAAAAAAAAAAAGCATCAGTGAATGGATTGATTTGTCTCTGGTTCCTTGGATCAGAAGGACTCTCTAACACTGGGCTTATGTAGTATTTATGGGTCAACCCTGAAACAGGCTTCTGTACTGCTGGGAAACTACCCAGAGTCAGAAGCTAGTTCCCAAATATGATGGAACATGTTGATAAAGAACATTAGTTGATCTGCAGTGTACTATCTGGAAGCCATGTGGAGGCCACATGAAATGCAAGTCCTTCATTGAGACCTGGTGACTCAATAAGCAAACTGCCGCCAGGGGTCCCGTCCCAGCAACAGCCCCACCAGCATCATTTCAGTTGAAATGTCTCTATTTTGCTCACAGGGGACTCTCCCATACATCCTAGTTTGTTGTTCATTTTGTTTTATTTCAGTGGTCTTACAGTTCTCTTAGACGAGAATCCATTGCTAAATGCTATAGACAACATTTTTTTCTAAAATCTAAACCAAGACATAGAGAAGTTCTGGAAAACAAGAAGGAATTTCTTCTTCTGGAAAATGAAGGTGTGGTGGATCAAAAAAATTGTCAATAAATTCCTTCAGGAAGGCCAGTGCAGAACCATCAACACCTTTTTGGAGTTTTAAAGGCAAAGGTTGCCACACCTGCTTCCCAGGTGACAGAGCCATGCACATCTTGGTAGAAATAAAACCTGAGAGTGTGCTGGGGTCAGTGCTGGAAATCGACAGGGAACTGGCTCAGTCTTGTTCAGAGAGGCAGGATGTAGGGGAGTATCCCAAGTTAATTCTGAGTCACCAAAAATGATTTTGCAGATTGGGGAAAGATTTAAAGAATCCAGAGAAAAGAGAGTGTCTGGAGGTAGGAAGACCCAGTGAGAACAACCAAAGATGATAATCTGATTGATTTTGCTGAATATCACCTATCTCATGTATAACGTCATCCTCAAGTGAGTGACTCTTACCCCACCATGGCCTAAAGGTACTTCTTGGCATGGACCTGATAGAAGAATAAATATGTTTACATTTAACATAAAATTTTGAAAACCTTCACATGCTGCCTATTCAAGGATATGAATTACCCAGCTCCTTTTCAGCTACCCACGTTTAAATCTCTTGCTGCTTCTCACTGAGCCTGGGAGAACCATGCCAGCTACCTGATTCCTAGAAAAGTGCTGACTCCTCCTTAGGTTATATTTTCCCTGCCCAGGTGAAGGTAAGATGGAATTGACTGCACTATTGTCTGTTTTTGTCAATGCCATTTCTCTAGGAGTCTTGGAGTCTTATTTTAGTAGCAGAAGTTTGTTTTCCTTTGTTGACCAAAATTTTCAGATGCAGAAAAAATCCCAAATTCTAAAGATTCTAGTTCCTTAAACTCTGCTTTCTTCAGAATTTTTGGAGGATAAGCATCAGAAGAGGGTTATGGGTACCAAAAAAGAGAAATAATGAATAAGATTTACTATTTGATAGTACAACAAGGTGACTATGGTTAATAATAACTGTACATTTTAAAATAACTTAAAGAGTGTAATTGGGTTGTTTGCAACTCAATGGATAAATGCTTGAGGGAATGGAAACCCCATTCTTCATGATGTGCTTATTTCACATTGCATTCCTGTATCAATACATCTCATGTACCCCATAGATATATAATCTATGTACTCTCAAAAATTAAAATTAATAAAAAAATTAAAACAGAAGAGGGCTAGAGAGTGAAAGAGGGCTCCTCATTGAAAGATGAGGAGGGAATCCCCCATCAAGAGTCTGTTTATGTACATCGTGGCCCAGACCTACCGAGATCTGCATAGAGACAAGGTGAAATAAGACTGTGTTTTGGAAACTGTGGTAAGAAGGAGGCAATGAGTCAGTGCTTACTATCGCCAGAAAAAGATATAGCTCACTGGGGAGTCTTTGGGGCAACGTCTGTACATGTATCTGGGGGTGGAGTTGGAAAGAGAGATTGGCACATGGGTATTTGGAGGAAAGCAGTGGGAAAGAGAGAATGTGAATGAATGAAAAGTGGGAAAACACATTGGGGAAATAGTACCGAAAGTGGGTCTCTGAGGCAGAAGGAGCCATCAAAGCAGAAGCAGAACTCAGTGCCGTGTTGATAGTGAAGGGAGATTTGAAGATTGTATAGGGAACACACAGACATTCATTTCATTTTTTTCATGCTTCTAATTTTAGTTTCTTTTCAGCTCAACACGTGAAATAATTGTGGTTTAGAGCAATGTAGTTTCGGTAACCTTAGGGCTATACTTATGTCCGAGTTTAGGGCTTAACCAAACATAGCATACCTGGAAATGGTCCTTTATTTATCAGTAGCTGAAATAGAAGCTGAGTCACAGTAGTGACACAAACACATCTGGTGTCTGTCTCATGCCTTCAAACTCCACATGGTGTTGGCGATCTTTGCTTTTACTTGCTCAAGACTTGAAATATCCTTGGTTGATATCCACTCACCTTGCTCAGTGCAAATGCCCCTCAAACTGATCCTTCACTAGTTATTCTCCCAGATATAAGTGACTTTGTTTCTATAATTGATGTTCAGAGTTGAGCTATAGGGCATTTCATCAACTAAAGCGTCTGCAATTCCGCTCATTATTCCAAACACTGGGAATTAAACGGAGCTCATCTTTGGAATTTCAACTGTGCTTACATTGGATTTTATGTGTGGGAGGAAGAATCATCTTGTTGGGAAAAGAAAAACAAGTACCCTCTTCTCAGTTTGTAGTAATCAACTACAACTGCTATCCTTTCTACCAGCTTCCTCTACCCCTAGCATAGAAGAAATAGGCGAGGATGGGGAGTGCCACTATTTCAGTGGCTCAGAAGCCACTAAAAATCAGTGGGATAGATATACATCTGCAAGTCACAGTAGGACATTCCCTTATTTCCATGCATTATTTCTATTACATTCAATACCATGAGAATCCTCTAATGTAAGCTGTGCCTACATTAGGGAAAATCAAGATGATCCCTTGGACACAAGAGAAAATACTAGAGCTTCTATTATATTTATTTTTTATGTTATCCTTTTACATTTTCTATTTTTGTGTATATGTTTATATGTTTGTGTATTAGTATATTGGTAAATGTATATTATCTATCTACTCATCCCTTCTCTCTCTCTCTGTCTGTCCCCCACCTCTCTATCACATCTGCCATATGTCATCTATCTAGCCATCCTTCTATCAGGAAGTACACTGAGAAGTTTTTTTAGAAATACACATCCATAAGAGATTCTATTCCAGCAAGTTTAGGTGAAACCTAGGAAACGATAGCTATCAGGCTCATTTATTTCTGTTAAAGAACCTTTTATTTGAGGTAACCTTACACAAAATCTTACCATGTAAAACAGATCAAGATGGGCTGCTCTTTTGCAGGAGGGCTAGAGGCAGGGTTGGGATGGTCCAGTCCTCCAGGGTTCCCCTTTCATTTGCTCTCTCCTCTCCTCTCTGTGGTCAGTGTAAACTCTTGTTTGGAAACCACCGTGGAAACTACTGAAAGATGCATCCTTGGAGATTGGTTGGTTCAGTTATTGAAACTGGACTAACAACACAATTAGATCTTATAGAATTTCCCACTAGCTGTATTCATTCTCGCTGTTCTTCATGGCACGTGCTAAACACCTGTTCACCATCGCAGCCCAGGATAAGAGAAAGGATTGTAGCTGCTCGGGTCTGACACTTGGAATAGATTCCTATTTCTAAAAGAATCTGTTCTCCCCATGTCATTTCCTGTCTTCCCTTATTGCTTCGTTTTTCTCGCACAGTTTATTTCCCTGCAGTGAACAGTCAATACTCATGATCATGTGCATTGCAGAGTATAACCAGACTCCTGCAGCAAGCATTTGTCTGATCTTATTTCAGATTTCAGTTAGCTCCCTCTGCAGAAGGAGAGTCTGCTTAACCTAAATGCAATCCCATATCCTAGGCGCACTTCGCCCCCTGGTCAGTGCAATTAGGCTCATGTTTGGCTATGATTTTATTTTTGATTTTGCTGGTTTAGAGATGGCCTGTTTCCCAAGAGCACGTTACACTATCATTTATAGAGTTATGTTGTCTTTGTGAATAACCTTAAGGGGCAAAATTACCTTGTAGAATTAGGGAGAAATGTTGGGTATGGCAGATGGAGATACATCACTTCTCTTCAAGAAAGGACTCACTGTGCAGCTACTAAGAGGGTAATCAGCAGACAGTGTCCCTGTTAGCAATTTTTGAGCCCATGTCATACTCTGCTCAGAGTGGTCCCATGACTGAGCAGGACCACGAAGGGAGGGCTTGACTATTTCCGTCCGGTGGGAACTCGGCTCCAACAGGCAATTAGGCAGGTTAGTCTAATAAAGACTGTATCATGATCGGGTGGCTCTCCCATGCCCAATCCTACTTCCTCCCATTTCCTTTCATAATTGTTACTTCCCCAAAAGCCTTATGCACTTGGAATTCTGCCTTGGCATCTGCTTCCCTGAGAATAAGAGGTTGGGGATGAGGGAGAGGAAGTGACAACCAAATATAGATTGCAGTATGCTCCTAGACTCCTGAAGTATACTATTCCCAACCTGTGGCTATGAATAGCCTCTGGGGAGCCTCAGAGGTATTGCAAGAGATCTGCAAATATACACACATGCCCAACATTGCCTGTAAACTGAATACATAATATATCTAAGTATATTGAATAATGTGCGTTCTGTTTTTCAAATATGTAAATAACAATTCACTAAAATAGTTTTTCTAATACTGCATTTTTAGATCAGTGGGTACTAATAGTACCACACTCATGTGCGCCCGCACACACACACACACCACACATACATCCAGGAAAAGTTTTTGTTTTGAAGAGGTATGTTAAAAGGGCTGTGAACCACTGTTTCAGATGCGACCCTCTTGTTTTTATACATTAACGGAGACTTTCCCCAAAGACAAAAAAAAACAAACAAAATCTTTGAGAAAGGCTACCTAATTCCCAAATTGAACAGCTCTAATTTGATAAATCTTGATAACTAAGAGGTGCAGAATGACCAATTCTAGAGGATAATGAGACGTTGTGTGGCCTCTTAGTTCAATCTCAGACCTCTTAGAACATGTGCTTTTTTTACTGGCAGCCTGGGATCCTGACCCTCCTGTTCAGAGAGAGAGGACAGGTAAAAAGTGTTTGACTTGAGTTAAACATCTCCGCTTGTTTTGGGGCAAATTGCTTGGTCTTTGCATAGAAGAGTTATTTTTAGGGAGCAGATACCATGTAATTTTGGACTGTCAGTTAAATAGAATCTTATAGCTGAAAAGGACCAGTTACCTACAGAGGAAGACACAGACTTATTCTGGGGAGTATAACAACTTGTCCAAAGCCACACAGCTAATAAGCAGAGCATGTTTCTCTTAACAGCAGACAAAAACTGTTAAATCAAACTAAATTTGGGCTTAAGAAGCCTCCTCCAAGTCTTATGTGATAAACTACAACCTAATTTAGTATGTAAACAAATTGAAAACCTAACTTAGGAATTTGCCTTTGTAACATATAGCTGAGTCTCAGCCAATTACAGCAGCTGAACTTCAACCAATCACAGCTGCCAAACTGTTCTCAGCCAATTACAGCAGCTGAGCTTTAGCCAATCATGGCTGCCAACTGATCAAACGAGGTTCAAGTAAGACAGACACAAGCTGTAACCAATCAGTCTGCCTCTGTAGGCCACTTCATCTTTTTTGTATGTCACTGCCTTTTCTTTGGAGATAAGTATAACCTGCACATATGGTGAGGCAGAGCATTTTTGGTCTGACATGCTGCCCAATTTTAGAATGGCAAATGAAAGCCAATTCAGATCTGCACAACAAATCTAGTTATGTAGATCTTGATTGATTTTTAATGAAGTAATTTTTAGTAGTTTTGTCTTTTATCAGAATCAAACTGTGGATTGTGATTGAAGTGATCAAAAATTACTAGCTTTATCTGTCAATATGCTAGATTATGTTGCTATAAAAAATAACCAAAAAAATGTTGATGGGTTAACATAAGGGAATTTTATTACTGTTTCATCCAAAGTCCATTGTAGCCTGGGATGATTCTTTAAGACTTTGGTCCTCCACATGGTGCCTCAGTGATGCAGGCTGCTTTAGTCTAACACCACTTCCATTTCAACAACAAAAAAAAGTTTACAATTGTCATAGCAGAGAGGGAGCATATTGGAGGGTCACTCACTGGCAATTAAATGCCTTGGTCTACATGTGACACACAGACCACAGGCACATGACCCTTTCCAAAAAGAGAGGAGAATGGGATGAGAGGAAGCACTAAACATCTCCACCATACCAACTTCCCAGGGAGCTAGAAAATTCCATTAGTTATTGTTAAGGTAAATTGCAAAAGTTCTCTGACAGTATTAATTTATTAAGTCATTATCACCCAATAGCATATAAATCATACATTATTTGATCAGTTTTGATTTAGTAACTAATGTTTCGAAGGACTAAACAGCTGTGGGGAAAAATTAATTTTAAGATTCCTTCTCTAATTAAAAAAAAAAAAAAAAAAAAAAGCAGCCCACGGGTTTAGTGAAGTGGGACAGAATTATATGGGAGGCACTTCCAAGGTGGGGGAACAGCACTGGAGATGGATAGTGGTTGAGGGCATGAATGTCAGAGAGAGGACTTTCCAAGGGAAGAAGGTACTGAAAGAGGATGGAGGCTGCCATGACCATTGTCTTTGAATTTGCTCCACGTTGTCCATGTGAGCAGAGCACCTTTCATATGTCTGTGGGTATCACTTGAATGACACCAAGTCTTATCAAACCTTTGATTTTTGTGTCTATGATCTGCCTTCCCTCCCCATCACCCTAGCGACGCTTTGAAAATAACTTGCTAGGCTAGACGATTGGGTTTCCTGTCACATTTTAGTGTCTGCCGTGCTGTGAAGACTGCGATGGCAGAGCTACACATTGCGGAAGGAAGTCAAGCTTGTTTTCAGCATCAGTTGATTTATTAGATCCTTGATATTTTCCAGGCTACTACAGATACTTCTGTTGACCTGGCATATGCAGGTGAGGTAACCCACCGAGGCTGGGAGCTTTGTTAGTGTTTCACAGCTGAGTGTTTACCCAAGTCCTTTAAGCCATCTAGGACTATGGGATGGACTTAAACACTCTTCTCTTTGAGTTCTTCCACCTTTTCACTCTGAGTTGAAAATATTAGTGAAGAGCCACTTCTGTCCTTAGCAGGTATGATATATTTACTCTCAGACTAAAAATTGCTATAAATGTTATAAGAACAAGATCTAAGGGTCTTATCAACATATTCTAATGGAGTTTTCTTGAAAAAATGGGCTAACAGAGGTGTCACTTATTAGTCTAGTGCATGACTTTGGAGTCAGACTGCGTGGATTCACATCCTGGTTCAACCACTTACTAATGATGTGGTTGTAGGTAATATACTTAATCTTTCTGAACCTCAGTTTCTTTAACTTTCAAATAAGGACAATTGCATCTACTTCAATGCATTCAAAGCACATAGGAGACATGCAATAAACGTGAACTCTTATTGTTCTTGTTGTGCTTTCAAGATATTTCTGGGCCAGGAAGCTCATGCCTTTAATCCCAGCACTTTGGGAGGCTAAGGCAGGAGGATCCCTTGAGGTCAGGAGTTCAAGATAAGTGTAGGTAACATAGCAAGACCCTTGTTCTACAAAAAAGAAAAAAAATCACAGGTCTGGTGGCGCAAGCTTGTAGTCCTAGCTACTTGGGAGGCTGAGGCAGGAGGAGTGCTTGAACCCAGGAGTTTGAGGCTGCAGTGAGCTATGATTGTGCCACTGCACTCCAGCCTGGACAAAAGAGCAAGACTATATCTCTTAAAAATAATGAGTAAATTAAAATATTTCTGGAGAGCGGATCTGATAATTTGACATCTATGACTATCATTGTCATTGTCTACAAGATCTAATATGATACTACTGGCATGTTCTTCATTTTCCACATCCATAAAATAGGACTAATGTTGCTGGCCCTTCCTGCCTTACTGGATTATGATATATTAATACATAAGTGAAGTAAAAGATGCCTTGAAAAATGTATTTATACTATTGTAGATATGATATGTTGTCCATTGTCTTAGACCATTTGGGCTGCTATAACTAAACACCATAGATGGGGTGGCTTGTAAGCAACAGAAATTTCTTTCTCACAGTTCTGGAGGCTGGAAAGTCCAAGATCAAGGTGAGGGTAGATTTTTTTGTCTGCTGAAGGTCCACTTCATCATACATGACACCTTCTCACTATGTCCTCACAGGATGGAAGGCACAAGGCAGTCCTCAAGGTGTCTTGCAAGGGCACCAATTTTTTCATAAGGGCTCCACCTTCGTGACCTAATTACCTCCCAAAAGGCCGCACCTCCTAACCATCACCTCCTCTCCTTTCCTTGGTAATTAGCTCCTACCTATCACCTTGGTAATTAGGTTTCAGCATATGAATGTAGGGGCACCCAAACATTCAGACTGGAGTACTCATCTCATACAAAGTAACAGCAGCAATGGCAGTGGTGGTGATCGAGTATCATTGTCCATCCTTTTGGCACTTACGTTGAGTCTGTCTCTGTGTGTGAGTGGGATTGAGGCGGCCCTGTTTTATTAGGGGTAGTGGAAGCTGGCTCTCACTGCACTGTCTTTGACAGAACTTAGTGCTGTTGAGAGCATTGCTTTTGACATCCAGTATTTCTATCATGGAGTCTGAAGCCCTTCTGTCAGGGGTTGTCAGTCTCTGGGAGGTCGATGCCAGGATCTGGTTTCCAGCTCAAGAACCGTGGGGTCCTAGAACCACGTCAGACTCAAGTGATGGGGAAGACCTTGTTCCCTCTTCTGTCTGTGGTGGAGGACTCCTCTGAGGCTGCTGCTGGTTAGGAAATGGTAAAGAGCTTTCATTCATAGAAAAAGGAAGGAAAACAAAGCACCAATGCTTTTATCAAATTCAGCATTACGCACTTCCTGTTTAAGGAAGAAGGCTCATTTTCCCCTAAGTTGAAAATATTTAGTGAGGAGCAAAACTCTTCAGTTCAGAGCTAGGCACAGATTTGCACAGGCAGTGAAATATGTTGGGACTCTCATTTTTAGATAGGTTATTTTTTATTCCAAGCAAAAGAAACCAACTTTAGCTCATTTAAGAAAAAGAAAATTAAAACACACATACACATATTATACCATACACACATACATATTAGAAGGCTACAGGATAGCTCACAGAATCAAATAAAAAGCTAAAGAATCTGACTGCATATGGGACAGGAAATTAGGAACCTAGGTTGGAGACATTAATAGACTATTCATTAGCTAGGGGTTCCTCACGTCACTTTACTCAGGGATTCTCTTTTCTGGAGATAGTTAATTGGCCTTGCTTGGTGATACGGTTTGGTTGTATACCCACCAGAATCTCAACTTGAATTGCATTTCCCAGAATTCCCATGTGCTGTAGGAGGGACCCAGGGGGAGATAATTGAATCATGGGAGCCAGTTTTTCCATGCTATTCTCATGATAGTGAATAAGTCTCATGAGATCTGATGGTTTTATCAGGGGTTTTCACTTTTGCTTCTTCTTCATTTTCTCTTGCTGCCACCATATAAGAAGTGCCTTTCACCTCCCACCATGATTCTGAGGCCTCACCAGCCACGTGGAACTGAAAGTCCAATTAAACATCTTTTTCTTCCCAGTCTCAGGTGTGTCTTTATTAGCAGCATGAAAACGAATGAATACAGTACATTGGGACCAGTAGAATGGGGCGTTGCTGAAAAGATACCCGAAAGTGTGGAAGCAGCTTTGGAACTGGGTAACAGGCAAAGGTTGGAACACTTTGGAGGGCTCAGAAGAAGACAGGAAAATGTGGGAAAGTTTGGAACCTCCTAGAGAACTTGTTGAATGGCTTTGACAAATAGTGATATGAACAATAAAGTCCAGGCTGAGGTGGTCTCAGATGAACACGAGGAACTTGTTGGGAACTGGAGCAAAGACGACTCATTGTGTTTTAAAATAGAGACAGGCAACATCTTGCCCTGCCCTAGAGATCTGTGGAACTTTGACTTGAAAGAAATGATTTCGGGTATCTGGTAGAAGACATTTTTAAGCACCAAACCATTCAAAAAGTGACTTGGGTGTTATTAAAAGCATTCCATTTTAAAAGGGAAACAGAGCATAAAAGTTCAGAAAATTTGCAGCCTGATGATGCCGTAGAAAAAATATCCTATTTTTTGAGAAGAAATTCAAGTTGGCTGCAGAAATTTGCATAAGTAGCAAAGAGCCTAATGTTAATCCCCAACACCATGGGGAAATGTCTCCAGGCCATGTCAGAGACCTTCGCTGCAGCCCTTCTCATCACAGGCCTGGAGGTCCAGGAGGAAAAAGTGGTTTCATGGACTGGGCCCATGTTCTCCGTGCTGTGTGCAGCCTAGGGACTTGGTTCCCTTGTGTCCCAGCTGCTGCAGCCATAGCTAAAAGGGGCAACATAGAGCTTGGGCTGTGGTTTCAGATAGTGGAAGCCCCAAGCCCTGGCAGCTTACACATAGTGTTGAGCCTGTGGGTGCACAGAAGTCAAGAACTGAGGTTTGGGAACCTCTGCCTAGATTTCAGAAGATGTATGGAAATGTCATCTATGGATGTCATCTAAGATGTATGGAAAAGCCATGTATGGAAATGCTGCCAGGCAAAAGTTTGCTGCAGGGGCGGGGCCCTCATGGAAAGCCTCTGCTAGGGCAGTGTGGAAGGGAAATGTGGGGTAGGACCTCCACACAGAGTCACTACTGGGGCACTGCCTAGTGGAGCTGTAGAAGAGGGACACTGTCCTCCAGACCCCAGAATGGTAGATTCACTGACAGCTTGCACTGTGAGCCTGGAAAAGTCACAGACACTCAATGCCACTCTGTGAAAGCAGCTGGGAGGGAAGGTGTGCCCTGCAAAGCCACAGGGGCAGAGCTGCCCAAGACCATGGGAACCTACCTTTTGCATCAGTGTGACCTGGATGTGAGACCTGGAGCCAAAGGAGATCATTTTCGAGCTTTAAAATCTGACTGCCCAACTGGATTTTGTATATACATGGTGTCTGTAACTTCTTTGTTTTGGCCAATTTCTCCCACTTGGAACAGCTGTATTTACCCAATACCTGTATCCCTGTTGTATCTAGGAAGTAACTAGCTTGCTTTTGATTTTACAAGCTCATAGGTGGAAGGGACTTGCCTTCTCTCAGATGAGACTTTGGACTATGGACTTTTGGGTTAATGCTGAAATGAGTTAAGACTTTGGGGGACTGCTAGGAAGGCATGATTGGTTTTGAAATGTGAGGACATGAGATTTGGAGGGGCCAAGGGTGGAATGATATGCTTTGGCTGTGTCCCTGCCAAAATCTCAACTTGAATTATATCTCTCAGAATTCCCACGTGTTGTGGGAGGGACCCGGGGGGAGATAATCGAACCATGGGGGCCCATCTTTTCCGTGCTATTCTCATGATAGTGAATAAGTCTCAGGAGATCTGACGGGTTTATCAGGGGTTTCCACTTTTGCTGCTTCCTCATTTTCTCTTGCTGCTGCCATGTAAGAAGTGCCTTTTACCTCCCACCGTGATTCTCAGGCCTCCCCAGCCATGTGGAACTGTAAGTCTAATTACGCCTCTTTTTCTTCCCAGTCTCTGGTATGTTTTTATCAGCAGCATGAAAATGAATTAATACACTTGGTAACAGGCCAATTACTTGAACAAGGGAAGGTAAGGTACCTTGCTTTAAAAGTGAATGCCAAAGAGAAGAGCAGCTCCTCAGTGAAATAATGAAGCTGTGTTAGCTGATAGGAGAACAGGTTGCTGAGGAGGCCATAGGAACAGATGTCTGCCGAAGTGTCTCTGTTTCTTGTCATCAGCCTCATTGCTGTAATAGCTCTCCAAGGCTGCCAGAGTTTACATTTATTTAAATGGAGTCAACAAGTTTCTGTTTCATAGCATCTCTGGTAAAATTAAACTATGTAAAAAGGGGGGATTACAGTTTTCTCATCAAAAGTAAGATCTTTGCCTTGTCTTTCTGGCCCATCTGGAGAGAAGGAGCTTGGGCCATCCTGAAGAGCTTTGGTTGCCTCACCTTTCTTTCTCTTTAAAAGCTCCATTCTGGGGATTCTAGGGGTTTGGGCCCCAAGGTCTCTAGTTAGCAAGCCTAGTGCTTCCTTAGGCAGTAAACTAAAAATAAGTGTCCTCAGCACCGTTCATGTTGGCCATGACAGTTGGGCCATCATTTGACCACAAAGATACTTGTCATTTGGGGGTTTGGAAAAGGGAAACACTTAAATGCTAGTTTATCAGCCAAAAGAAGCTGCAACAAAAAAACACAACACTCATCCTACCCACAGACTTCTGGTCTGAGTATCAACTTACAGGAGAAAGTTTAGCCTGTTACAATTTAAAGGCACAGAGGCGTTTCTTTATTTACACATTTGCTGGGGGAAGGATGGATGATGCGAGCCCACAGCAGCTGCCTTTTAGAAGTTCCCAAGGAGACTTTAAAAGAGAACAGAAGTGTACTTTAAAAGGTGTTGGAACATTTGCAAAATACAGAGGATCAAAGAAGGAAAGCTTGCAATGATGTATAGTATTAATATTTTGGTGTACTTCCAAACCTGAGTTTAGATCAAGAGGAAGAACTTAGGGGTCGACAGCACTGTGCCATGGATCGAGAGGTTCCCGTCTTGTTGCCAGGCTGGTCCTCCTGTATCACATTCGGAAATGATGCCTGAATGAAAGTAAATGTGCAGTCAGTGCAGCTACTGTAAAGATGTGTTTTAATGACTTTCATTCATAGAATTTCTTCATTCGTTTAATATTACAACATCAAGGTTTTCCCCATGTTTCAAAATTTCTTTGTCCCTATTATTTTAACAGCTTTATAATATTTAATCAAATGGCTGTTCTATAGCTAATTGAACTAGGACCCCAGCATTGGACAGGGAATATTATAAATAATGCTATGATGGGCATCTTTGTGCATAAATCAGGGCATTGTTTGTCAAAGAAGGGTCCAGCCTCAAACCCTGTTGGGTGAGAGGCCATGGTGCTATCACTTTTAACTCTGTTAAAAGGCAGCTCTTCATTAGACAAAGTTTAATGATCTAGGTCATGGGTTATTCTAACCCAATTTATCTTCACCCTGTTTCTTTTTTTCATGTCTTCAGAAGTCATTTCCTATTTTGTCAGCAAGGAGACTAGAAATTAAAAAGATAAACTTTATTTTAGATATTTGTTGCTAAGTCAGAAAAAAACCTGATGAAGATCTGCAAGAACTGGGGCAAAACCTGTTTAGGAAAATCAATCAGACAGGTCTCAATGCTGCTTTTAAAAATATAGTTTAAGTGTTCTTGCATTTTTTAAAATATATTTTACACTACTATTGTAAAACATGCCTCCATTATGCATGTAGTACTTGTGTATTTGACAATCATAGCCATAACATTTATTTTTAAGGCAGGAAGGAGGATTTATAAGACTACATTGTTTCTCCTTTAAAAATATCTAAGCTGCCTCTCTTAGAAGCCCCTGGGGCCCAGATATTGATGTGATTTCTCTTCCCTACTCCATTTATCTCATCATCTAGGCATGTATTTTTAGAATATTCACTATAACAACGGTCAAAACAAAAACAAAAGCTGACATTAATTGAGTACTTACTGTATGCCAGGTGCTAGTCTAAGACTTTGAAGGGGTGGATTTGATACACTGAATCTTAATAGAGGGAGGACATCTACTTCAGGTTCAGTGGACCTTTTTGAAGAGGTGACAGCCATGGGAAGAGGGTCAGGGGATGACTCTGGCATGGGCGAAGGGTCTAAAGTGCAGAAGCGTGTGACCCATTCTGTTGTGGCTGGGAATTAGTGACAGCATGGGAAAGTGACATCAAATCCAGCTGGAAAACTCTTAAATAACAAAGGGACAAGATCCAATACACATCCTAAGAAAAGCATACACATCTCTATGAAGATAAATTGTGGGGTGGACAAGGTGTGCAGAGGAAGGTACTGTTGATGTAGTGTGGGCAATGGATGATGAGGCCTGGACTCAGGTCTGCTGGGGGTTGGGGTGCACAGAAATAGATATGTCATAATGTACTTTGGAGATAGAATTGACATAACTTGATGGTAAACTGCAGAAACAGAAAATAGAGTAAGGGAAAGGGAACGGCCAAGTCTTGAGTTTTTTATTTGGGCCCCTGGGCTAGTGGTAGAGCCATGGTCTAAAATGAAAAAATCTGGGGGAGTAACTGATTCACTGGCGAGGAAATGGAAAGTTCTATTCTTACCTTGTTATTTGCCAAAACTGGCATTCTGACTAAAAATAAAGAACACAAAACTAGAAGCTCTAACCTTTCTATAATCAAGTTTGTGTTGTAAAAAGAGACCAGATGTTGGGTTCAGGCAGACCTGGGACTGCCATTTCAAGTTGTGTGACTTACGTTAATTACCTAGCCATTTACCACTTGATCCTTCAATTTCCTAATTTATTTAAGAGAGAGTTAATACTACCTGCCCTGCATGGATGATGATATAGCACAAGTACACCTCCTAGCGCAATCTCTGGCACATAGTAATTCCATTTCCTAAATGTTAGTTGCATTTCTTTGAAATAACCTGCACAAGATAGAGCCGCTGTATGCACTAAATTCTTCCATGTGGGTGACCTGGGCATCCCTCAGCCTGG
Organism: Macaca mulatta; assembly: GCF_049350105.2. NCBI lineage: Eukaryota > Metazoa > Chordata > Mammalia > Primates > Cercopithecidae > Macaca > Macaca mulatta. The sequence goes on along the minus strand of NC_133419.1, from coordinate 30,231,070 downwards.
GTGATAGGATATGATATGTATGAAGGGCACCTGAAAGGCAGGGGTGGCCCCAGATAGACCTGTCACTTGCCATCTGAAGTCCCAAATGTTTCACTCTTTCAGCTGAAGGCTTTTTGCCTTTCCAAAATACCAAAGGTCATGAGAAAGAGAATAGTTTAAAGCAGGGGTCCCAAACCCCTGGATGACTGACTGAAGCTTCGTCTGTATTTACAGCCATTCCCCATTGCTCACATTACCACCTGAGCTCTACCTCCTGTCAGATCAGCGGTGGCACTAGATTCTCATAGCAACGCCAACCCTATTTTGACCTGTGTGTGCGAGAGATCTAGGTTGCATGCTCCTTATGAGAACCTAATACCTGATAATCTTGTCACTGTCTCCCAACAGCCCCAGATGGGACTGTCTAGTTGCAGATAAACAAGCTCAGGGCTCCCACTGATTCTACATTATGGTGAGTTGTATAATTATTTCATTATATATTATAATGAAACAATAATAAAAATACAGTACACAGTAAATGTAATGTGCTTGAATCATCCTCAAACCATCCCTGCCCCTGGTCCATGGAAAAATTGTCTTCCACAAAACAAGTCTTTAGTGCTAAAAGGGTTGGGAACTGCTGTTTTAAAGCATATTTGTCAGCCATAGAAAGTCATCATACTGTAGTGATTAAGAGCATGGATTCTGGAGTGATTGCCTGGGTTTTGAATCTCATCTTTGCCACTTATGAGCAAGATCCCTGAATTCTCTGTACCTAAGTTCCCTCATCAGTGAAATTGGGAAATTAATAATTTCTACCTCATAGGATTGTTATGAGTTTTAATGAAGCTCATATTTATAAAACCATAAAACAATGCCTGGAAAATAGTAATCACTATATAAGTATATGTTAAATAAAATAGTAATCATTAAGGTGTTGGAAAACAGATTACTTTGAGAAGATGAGAGAAGGGCAAGGCTGAGGAAGAGAGGGAGGGCTCGGGAGTAGCTAGACACCCAGAGAAAGTAGAAACAAGGCTAAGACACTGTGAGCCACCATGAAAGGAGCTGAAGACAGACTTTTCTGCCTCTCTATTTTGTCTTCTGAAGCCCCTGAAAAAAGAAAATTCCAAGATGACCGTGGTTTCAAACATTAAAGCTAAGTTTTTCCCTCTTAGAAGCAGCCTTTAATCCAGGTTGGGCTCAGGCAAGGTAACATAGATTCAAATGTGCATTTCTGCTGTTCCCACTTCCATCTGCAAAGTCCCTCTACCTGGAGTTTATAAAAAACGTGGTCAAGGTGTGATATGGTCTGGCTGTATCCCCACCTGAATCTCATCTTGAATTGTAGTTCCCATAATCCCCCTTCATGGAAGGGACCTGGTGGGAGGTAATGGAATCATTGGGGGCGGTTGCCTCCATGCTGTTCTTGTGATAATGAATGAGTTCATAAGGTGCTTCATAAGGGGCTTCCCCACCCAGCTTCACTCCGTACTTCTTCTTGATGCTTCCATGTGAAGAAGGACATGTTTCCTCTTCCTTCCACCATGAGTATAAGTTTCCTGAGGCCTCCCCAACCCTGCAGAGCTTTGAGTCAATTAAAATTGTTTCTTTTATAAATTACCCTGTCTTGGGCATTTCTTCATAGCAGCATGAGAGTGGACTAATACAAGGTGTCTCCTCCCTGCCTGATTTGGCCTAAGTGTGTGGTATCCTATGGCTTATCAAGGTCTCAGCCTGAGTCCTGCCACATACTCTCCTCAAAAACCTCAAAGGATGGTTCATCTTTTCTGACATTATTTACAGTTAACTAGGAAGTTCAGAAAGTGTATGAGTTTCCTTTCATGTTGTCCTAAAGGAAAATGATGGACTTGGCTTGGTGGACTGTTTTATCTAGATGGTGGTTGGCTTTTATCGTTAATGTAATCCCCCATCTGAGCCAAACTAGGGATGGAACATCAGTCTTTTTAAAAGTTGGGGGAAAAGAAAGGCTGTTAAGGAATCCCCAAACTCACCTGGAACTCCGGCAGGATCTACATAACACTTCTCAATTTTTCCAAATGTGGTGAACATGTGTAGAAGCTGGATCACTTATATATTGCCGGTGGGACTGTAAAATGGTACAGCCACCCTATAAATCAATATGCAGTTTCTTAAATAAATATACAACCCAACAATGGTTGGGTTGTCTTTAATCATTTATCCCAGAAAAATAAAAACACATATTTACACAAAGCCTGTGCTTGAATATGTATAGCAACTTTATTCAAAATAGCCAAGACCTGGAAATGACTCATATGTCCTTCAATGGGCAAATGCTTAAACAAGCTGTGACACATTCATACCATGGAATGCTACTCATCAATAAGAAGGAATGAATTACCAATGCGTGCAAACACCTGCGTGAATCTCCAGAGAACTGTGCTGAGTGAAAAAGGCCAATCTCAAACGGTCACATAAGGCTTTTGAAATAAGAAAATAGTAGAACTGAAGAACAGGTTAGGACTTGCCAGGGGTTAAGGAGGTGGTGTCAGGAGGGAGGTGGGGGTGGCTGTAAAAAGAAAGCATGAAGAATCCTTACAGTGAAGGAATGCACTGTATTTTATTGTATCAATGTTAACATCCTGGTTGTGATATTACATCTTTTTTTTTTTTTTTTTTACCAGATGTACCACTAGGGGAAACTGGAGAAGGGTACAAGGAATCCCTGTATGATTTCTTAAATTAGATGTGAACCTATAACTATCTCAATTTTAAAAGTCTAATTTTAAAAACTGGGGACAGGAGAAAGGCTGTTAACTTATCCCTAAGCTCACCTTGAATGCTAGCAGGACCTAAATAATACCCTTCAATTTGCCCATATTCCCTATTCCCAAAGACTTTTTAGTTGTAGAACAACCTAACCAGATAAAAATTCAGGCAAACATGTATTCCTTGCCACACAGTTAATCCCTTAGTTCACCTGCAGTTCATCCTATCACTCATTCATTCAGCAAACACTTATGGAGCTGATAGAGGCCTGGCCAGGAGAGAGAGAAAGAATAAGCTCTGGGTCACTTTTTCACTTTCAGACTTGAATAAAACATCACATGACAAGGTGGCTTCATGCATAGTAAAGGAATAAGTATTATGATAATGATTATGCATACGGGAAGTATAGAGTTAGCTCTTCAAGGGTAAATCCCAAAGGACAATGGGATCCAAAAGGGAGCCATCCAGCTACATTCTTCATTCCCTTCTCAACATCTTCCAGTAACTCTTCTGAAGAAGTCCCACATGCTGACTGAACACAACTTCCGAGTGACCTGCTGGGTCTCTTTGCAGCTCTGTGAAGAGGTGGGCAAAATGGTAATGTGGCTCACCACATCATATCATTCATCATATCACAATACATATATTATGTACTTTCCCTGACCTCCCTTCCCTTTTGCTCCTACATGCAATACCTTGAACTTGCACCTCTCAATTAAACTGTTGGCACCTTAATTCTTGCTTCAGGCTTTGTTTTATAGAAAACCCAATTATGACAACATCCAAACAAAGATATCAAGTAAGAAGTTCAAAGCTTAGAACTCAAGAGCAAAGTCAGGATTGGAGCTATCAATATGGTTTGGCTGTGTCCCCACCCAAATTTCATCTTGAATTGTAATAATCCCCATACGTCAAGGTTGAGACTAGGAGGAGATAATTGAATCATGGTAGTGGTTTCCCTATACTGTTCTCATGGTAGTGAATAAGTCTCATGAGATCTGATGGTTTTATAAATGAGAGTTCCCCTGCACAAGCTCTCTTGCCTGCCACTATGTAACATGTTACTTTGCTCCTCAATCACCTTCAACCGTGTTTGTGAGGCACATGTACCCTAGAACTTAAAGTATAATAAAAAGAAAAAAAAAAAAAAAAGAAGGGAAAAATCATGTGGGTTGAAGTTAGCTGAGAGGTTAAGGAAGATGAGAGAGAGGGGAGGCCACAGGGCTGTGTGACATGGAAGTCATGGGTGGAAGTCAGTGAGAGCAGTTGCGGTGAGGAAGTAAGATTGGAGTGGTCAAAGAGAGAACAGTAGATGAGGAAGTCGAAGTAGCTAACATCATAGACAAGACTGAAGAAATTTAAATGGAAACAGGAAGGAAGTAAATTGGGTAGGAGGAGACTAGTCTGTTTGCCGGGTGCTGAACCTGGGAAATGTGTGTGAGAGAAGCACATTGTCCTGGAGTCAAGAGACCTGAATTCTAATCCTTTTTCTGCCAATAATGAGCTGAGGAGGCCCAAGGTAAATCCGTCCTCTCTCTGGGCATTCATTTCCTCATTTGTCAAATCAAATGTCTCTCAGGTCCCTTCTAGCTCAGAAAAGCTATATTCTATGGAAACATTGAAACTAACAGAGAAGGAAAAAAATGGCTGGGGAAATCAGGATCCTTGAGAGGATAGTGTAAATCCTTAAGGGGAAGGCAAAGGATATTTACTTCCTAGGGTGATGGTCAGGATTAAATAAGGTAATTCAGGCACAGCACTTAACACAATGCCTGACACAGTCAGAACACAATACATTTTATTTATTACTAGAAATACTAGAGTTAGTATTAGTAGCTGAAACTTGCAGAGAATTGTGGTGCATATATCTGCTGCACACAAGAAAGTGCCAGTGGAGGTAACGCAGGAAGGATGAGAAGAACCAGGGGCCAGTCACTGCCTGGAATGGCAGTGAGGCCTATGCTAGGGGCCACTTGAAGAATGAAGTGTGGGTATGACTTTATTACTCCAGAGATGGTAGTCTAGGTGGATGTGAGGGCACCTCAAAATGAGAAGGCACTTTACCTTTAAAGATGCTTTCTGCTGGGCGTGGTGACTCATGCCTGTAATCCCAGCACTTTGGGAAGCTGAGGCAGGTGGATCACCTGAGGTCAGGAGTCAGGAGTGGTCAAGACCATCCTGACCAACATGGTGAAACTCTCTCTCTCCTACCAATACAAAAATTAGCTGGGCATCTTGGCGGGCGCCTGTAATTCCAGCTACTCGGGAGGCTGAGGCAGGAGAATTGCTTGAACCTGGGAGGCATTGGTTGCAGTGAGCTGAGATGGCACCATTGCCCTCCAGCCTGGGCAACAAAAGTGAAACTCTGTCTCAGAAAGAAAAAAAAATGCTTTCTATCCTACATAAAAGTAAGGTAGTGAGACAAAGAGCCAAGGATAGCTAAGCTCACATCAAAGAACAAAGTTGGAGGATGTACATGACCACACATCAAGATCTATTGTAAAGCTACAGTAATGAAGACCATGTGGCATCAGCACAACAAAGAACAATGCAACAGTGGAACAGAATAGAGAGCCCAGAAAGAGACTCATGCCATATACAAACACTTAATTTATGAAAAAGGTGGCACCTCAGAGTAGTGGGTCTTAATCAATAAATGGTGCTAAGTCAAATGGATATCCGAGTGGAAATAAGAATGAAACTCAACTCCTGCCTCACACCACAGCAAAAAAAAAAATCAATTTTATTTGGTTTGTAGATTTAAATATGAAAGCTTCTAAAAGCTAATATAGGAGAATAGCTTCTTGGCCTAGGGGTAGGCAAATACTATTAAATAAGACACAAAAAAGTACTAATTATAAAGAAGAATATTTATACATTAAATTTCATAAAATTAAAAATGTTGGTTCATCAAAAGATACCATTAAGAAGATGTTTTAAAAGATGTCATAGAGTGAGAAAAGAGACTCACTATACATATAACTGATAGAGGATTCACATTCAGAATATATAAAGAACTCTTAAGCCACGCGAAGTGACTGACACCTGTAATCCCAGTACTTTGAGAGGCTAAGGTGGGATGATCACTTGGGCTCAGGAGTTTGATAGCAGTCTAGGCAACATAGTGATACTCCATCTCTAATTACAAAATTAAGACATTAAGGAATTCTACAAAAAAAAAAAAAAAAAAAAAAAAAAAACGGGCAGCCTAACTGAAAATAAATCAGGCAAAATACTTGAGCAGGCACCTCATAGAAATAGAACGGCCAATGAACACGTGTAAAGGTGATCAATCTCACTAGTCATCAGAAAAATACAAATGAAAATCATATTGATGTATCACTATACACCCACAAGAATGAAAATAATTAAAATTTCAGATGATACTACATGGTGGTGAGAATGTGGAACAACTGAAACTCTCATTGGTGAGAACTTAGAATAAAACAACCATTTAGGGAAAAGTTTGGCATATCTACTAAACCTAAATGTAGTCTGTACAAAACCTTTCAAATCCATTACTGGTATATATCGGGCAGAAATGAGAGCTTGTGTTCATCAAAGACATGCACAAAAATATTCATTGCAGTATTATTCATAAGAGCCCCAGATAGAAACAACCCAAAGTTCATCAAGAATAGAACAGATAAACTGTGGTATATTCATAAAATGGTATACTGTACACAATGAACATAAATTAATCACTGCTATGCACGACATTGATGAACCTCACAAATATCATGTAGAATGAAGGAAGCTAGTTATAGAAGAATACATGTCATGTGATTCCATAAGGGGCACAGGGAGTGCTCTGGGTGCTGGCAATGTTCTATTTGTTGACTTGAGTGGTGTTGTATGGGTGTGTTTACTTTGCAACGATTCAGCAGTAATTCATTTAAGCTTTGTGGACTTTTCTGTATGTATTCTCTACTTTAAAAAAGAAAAGATAAAAACATTTATCTAAAAAAATGAAACAGGTGAGGTGACCTGTATTTCAGTAAACAATAAAATGTTTCTCCCGCCCTGCTTCTGACACCCTTCCTACATCTGAATTCCTCACTGCATGTGAACTTCTTGTTCTCATCAAATGAGTCAGGCAAAATGGAAAAAAAAAAAAATTAATGGATCTTGATAGATGTTTTCTAAGTTTAATGTTGTCCTTATAAGGTCATTAGAAGCTCTACCTTCAAATAAAACTATCAAACCTCACCGTCCCTCCCTTTATTTTTAAGGAAGCTGAAATGGTGGCTCCAGAAACAATAGGGCTCCTGGGATCAGAGGGTGGGGGGAGATTAGAAATCCATTCATTTGTTCATTCACTCATTCACTTGACAAATATTTATTAAGCAATTATTGTATCTCAGGCACTATTCTAGGCACTGCAGCTAGAACAGTGGACAGAAGAGAAATAGTCCCTGTTCTCATGGAACTTACATTGTGGTAGTGATGGAGAATATACTGTATTGTAAGTATTTTTAATTTTTTGTATATTATGATGCTTTGACATCTTTAAAAACTTTTCTGGCTGGGGACAGACTGTCCCTCCTAGGCCTAGCTGATTCTTAAAAGGTAGCAAAATGCTCATCTGGCACAAGCTTTCGTTATGCAAACTAATGAATCCAGAGCTATAGCTCATTGATTTTGCCCATGCCCCCCAAACAAGCAATATCCATCTGCCTTAATCATCCCAGAGCCAGGCATCAGGCAACTAGGCACCACCCCTAGAGTTTAAAGCCTGCTGGAAAGAGTCAAACTAGCCAATTCTGAACAGTTTACCCCCCTTGCTTGCCTTTCCCATGGAAAGCCCCCAAAAGGCTCTGGCCTAATGTGTTTGCCTTTCTTTCGTCCTCTGCCTCCTGACTACCTCAACGCTTCCCCATGTGGTCTTCCATGGAGTGGTGTATCTCCTGTCTGCAGAACCTGTGAGTAAAATAAACTTTGTTTCCCTGAACCTCTCTTGTGCCTCCTCTTGTGGCCACACCTGACTGACCATCACTAAAAGAAGAAAAGCATATATGAACGACGAGGAAATGCCACAGAGAATTGTTTATGCTGCAGTGATGGGATGACCAGTTCCAGAGGTATGATTTTGCTGTTGTATGGAGGATGGTCAAGGAAGATCTCACCCAAAGGAAAGGGACCCGAAGGAAAAGATGGAGTGACCACGTGAATATCCGGGAGGGAACTCCCGTGGAGGGAAACTGAGGTGAGAACAGCTAGGAGGTCAGAGTGGCAGAAGGGGAATAAGCAAAGCTGAGAGCCATGGGGGATGAAGTCAGACAGGGAAGGGCCAGGGCAGATCATCAGAGCCTCTGTGGCCATTGTAAGGACTTTGGCTTTTTCTTTGCATTAGATGAGAGGTGCTGGAGGGTTCTGAATGGAAAGAGTGACATGACCTGACTCAAATGTTAAGAGTCACCCAGGCTGCTGGGTGTGAATAGACAGAAGACAGGTGGAGCAGAAGCAAGACCTGCTAGGAAGCCATGACAGTGACAATGGCGAGATGGCGGTGCCTTGGACCGGGGGATAGCAGTGCAGATGGCAGAGAGCTGGATGTGTTTCATGGCAGTGAAAATGATTTACTGTGGAGGTGGGTTGTGAGACAAACCGAGGAGTCAAGGTTTTTGGCCTGAGCAACTAGAAGAAGGATGTTCTTGAGATGTTGGTAGACGGTTCCGGAAGGCTGTTTGCACATGTTCAGATATCCAAATGGAGATGACAAGGAGGCAATTGTAGATAATGAAGCTGAAGTTGAAAAGCAGAAGTCGGGACTGAAGATACAAATTTGGGTGTTGGTGTTTAAAGCCATGGGATTGGATGAGATCACCTTGGGAGAGGATATAGACAGAAAAGAGAAGTCATCCAGGCCTTGGTCCTCTGAGATCAGCCCTGCCCTAAATCCTGCTTCCGCTGCAAGAAGAGAATATCCTCATGGTGAAGCAATTGGCCCCATTTTGCCTTGTGCCAGATAGCTGATTCCTTAAGGTGTGAGGATAAATGAGGCAACACCACCTCCTGGAAATTGAACCTCATTGGAGACCAACCATTCTGTGAGGGAAACAAAGAAACATCCTCAGTGAACATCTCCTCTCCCTGTCCTCAGCTCAGTTTGAGATTTGAACTAGCAACCTAGGAGACAAGCTTCTTCATGCCTCTACTGGCTCTCCCAGCACCCTCAGCCTGCTCATGCTAGTCCAGCCCAGGGCATTCTGCTCCCCAAAAGAGAGCTTGGTCTCTAGGCAAGCAGGGTGTCCTTTCCACACTGAGCCAGAGACTGACCACCGAAAGAAAGTGAACTCCGAGGCAGCAGCAGCCTGGCTAGGAGCTGCCCCACACATTTTACCCATTAGCTGAAAATCTTTTCTAACGATTTCCATTCCCCTTATAATGAATCATCAAATAAGCAGGGCCCCTGCTGGAAGGTTAATAAAAACCATACAGGATTTTATGGTCTGTGCAAAGAGAAAAATTGGCAGTCTGGGGCCCTGGAAGGCGGGAATCCGAATCTTTTTCCACAGTGGATCTTTAGTCCTGAAACCAGATTGCAGGAGGAAATCCTGAAACCAGATTGCAGGAGGAAATGAAGAAGAGTGTGGGGGAAGAAGCTCTTGAAATACCTCCCAGTTTTCTCTCTTCCTCATCTTTTGTGTCACCACTCAGGCTCCCCAGGACTCGCCTGAGGGAATCCCAGCCACAGAAAGCACCCATGGAAGAGCAAAGAAGCTGGAGAAACAATAGCAGCAGAGATAGCATTTACTGTACTCAACTTTCTGGTCCCCCAGCTTGCTGTCCAGATACTCACTCATTTCCCACCTTAGCTGTCATTCTTTTAAAGGATTCTTCCATACACTTGGTTTCCCTACCCATGCCCTCCTACCCTCAGCTTGATCCCTTTTTCCTTCTCTCTGAATAGATACAACTATTCCATGATCATCAGAGTCTCAACTGCCTAGTACCCATCTGAAGCCCTCCCATTCTTTCATCCTCTCACATTCACTAGAGACTCTACTCTTTGCTTTTCTGCCCAGAAGGAAAAGTGGTCCAAAGACCACACATCTCAAAGCTGGGGCAGTATTTATGTAGCCAGTGTTTCATTTGTTTCAGGATGGAGTTCATTTTAAGTCGTCTCTGGGAGCTTGGTACACAGCAAAAAAAAATGAGGAGTTTGAGGTCCCTTGAGAACTGGAAAGACAAGACTTCTTTTCTCTTACCTTCAACCAAAGTCCTAGAGCACAAAAATGAATTACAATTGATTCTTTGCTTCTTGTAGCTGGTGAGATAGCAATGGATTTTGCTGTAGCCGAACTCCATGTACAAATGGTGATGTAAATCAGTGGAAAGGGTGCCTTTCCTCATGGTGCCTCCTCCTCATGGTGTTCCCTACTGCACACCAGGGATCCTCAGCAGGACCTACAGGGGCAAGCATTAAAAACAGTCCTTTGGGTTCAATAAAAATTTGGTGAAGATGCCGCTAGTGCTAGGTGCCTCTTGTGCTCTAAAGAGAGACCTTGCAATTTACCAACCCAAAATTTTCATTCATTCCTTTATTCATTCAGCCTTTTTATTGAATGACTACTATGGCCAGGTTTGGTGCTACATGCTTCAGACAGAATGGTGAACAAGACAGATGAGCCTTACAGTAAAGGTGGAGGGAGAGGCAGAGATATAAACAAATTCATCAAATCATTACACACTTTAGTAAGTGCTATGAGATATTTGTGGGCTGCTAGCCCAGAGGGTGAGGTTTGATGAACTGCAGGCTAAACATAGAAATAAAAGCAAGTTGCATTTTTTTTAATGACTTGCTTTTACATGTAACTTAGGAAATGTTTTTTGGAGAGTCACATCATAGCAGGAGTTTAAAATGGAATTGCTTACTCCTGAGCTAGGACATCAACAATATCCATGATCTCATGGAGGCAGATTTCATCTCCTAAAATGCCTTTCAAATGATGTGGGTTTGCCTCTATTCGGGAAATAAATCAAAAGGACAGCCCAATCGCCCCAGCAACAGACACTACTGGTTTTCTGCTCAACAGCTGTTCTCTCCTTGCCCCATCCCCTTTACATGTCTGGGGACGTCTTTGTGACATTGTGCCTGAGAGAATGGTCTAAAGCTCACTATTAGGCACTTGTTTGGGGAAAAGTGGATCGTGTCATCTACTTGAAGGAGATATTGGGAGGTCCAAATAAAGGCATGGAAGTTGATGCTTGCCCTTCTTAAATTGTTTTCCCCTGGACTAAGAGAACGAAATCTATACCATAGGCCTATGACTTCTCAGTTCCTCTTAATAGGACTCAAGCCACAAATCCTCTTCTGTAGCAACCCAGACATGTGGCTATTTTCCTACTCTTTGGTAACTGAGGCTCTGCCTGGTGAGGAAAGGGTAAGTGATCATATTTTAGAGAGACCTGTAAACCCTAGTTGCCTTCCCCTAGCCTCCCCAATCTGACCTCACATGGTTGGAGTTCTAAGTGTGACAAAGGCTCTTTAGAGACTTCGTCTAAACCTGACTTGATTTTAGATCAACAGAAAGTGTATGTATCCTTTTCATGGAACCATTAAGTTCACCCTTGGGTAAACCAGGACAAGAAAGAGAAACTAAAGCTTTCCTATGTTAGGGTAGAAAGGTGGTCTGTAAAGTACATCTTTTTTTTTTTTTTTTTCTGTTCCTGGTCTTTTAAATTGTCCCACCAGATCAAACCAGATTTATACTCCAACTTGTCCACATTTCCAAACCAGCAGCAACCCCTGATGGTTGAGGGATTTGATCAGGTCCTTACCTTATTGTTCTCCACCAGCTTCCATTTCCACCTTGTTCTACAGCCTCCATCTCCATCCCTCCTCTGGTTTCTTCAGATTTGATTGCTTTCTATGGCTCTGCTTTCCCTGATTTTAGAGCCATGCTTTAGCTCTCAATGAGAGATCTACACCCCAACTTGACCCAGCTTGATATGAATCCCATTAGCATGGGACTTGCTGACCTGTTCCAGTGCTTTCCCTTTCTTCTAAGGCACCATTGGCAAATGCAGACTCCTATGGCTGGTGCTTCCTCTACCAAAGCACATCAGGCTAAGCATAAGACGGATGCCACAGTGGGTAGGTCATGTTTGTAAAATTAGACCTTGAACTAGTTTTCAGTTTGCCCACTTCTCCTCTCATCTTGATAGTATCCATATCACCTTTGCTGTTAGTCCTAGTCTTGTCTTAGGAAATGATCAACTAACTTAGTCCTTAACCAACCTGCTCTGCATCTTAGATTTGAACCAACATTCTCTCTCCTGATCTAGTGCAAAATGGGCTTGTGTTTATCTGCTGAGCACTCTTTGAGAGAAACCACTTCCCTCTCTCTCTACTTTTGCTCAGTCACAGGATCTAGCCCATCTCTAGCCACAAAAGTGGGAGTGAGATCAGTCATACTATTCAAATTTGAATTCATCTGACCCCAAAGTTTCATTAGTACATAGTTGTCCTCTAGGTGTGAAAACTTGGAAGCCAGTAATTAGAACAAGTTTGGGCTGATAAACTCTGTGGTTGAAAGAAATGAGAAAAGAGTTCACTGAGTACTGTAGGTAATAGAGCAGCCAGTGGACAGTCCACTTGGGGAAATTGGAGGGGCTGGTGTTCCACTATAGAACAATTTTGTGTCTTAATAGAAATATCATCTTGTATTTCTTGGCCACCTAGAATCTCATCTAGAATCTGCTCTTGTTGGAACATGCTACTTCATCTGGGAAAGATCCCACGTCTGAACAAAAGTTGTCACATAAAAAAATTTTTTAAAAAAATTTTACCAATAGTTGTTTTATTATTATTATTATTATTATTATATTAACTTTTATTTTAAGTTCAGGGGCACATGTGCAGGTTTGTTATATAGGTAAACTCATGTCACGGGGATTTGTTGTACAGATTATTTCATCACCCAGGCATTAAACCTAGTACTCATTAGTTATTCTTCCTGATCCTCTCCCTCCTGCCACCCTCCATCCTCTGATAGGCCCCAGTGTCTGTTGTTCCCCTCTATGTGTCCATGTATTCTCATCATTTAGCTTCCACTTACAAGTGAGACCATGCAGCATTTGGTTTTCTGTTCCTGTGTTATTTTGCTAAGGAAAAAGGCCTCCAACTCCGTCCACGTTCCTGCAAAGAACATGATCTTGTTTCTTTTTTATGAATGCATAGTATTCCAAGGTATATATGTACCATATTTTCTTTATCCAGTCTATCACTGATGGGCATTTAGGTTGATACCGTGTCTTTGCTATTGTAAATGGTGCTGCAATGAGCAAACACATGCATGTGTCTTTATGGTGGAACAATTTATATTCCTTTGGGAACTCTAATGGGATTGCTGGGTCAAATGGCATTTCTGTCTTTAGGTCTTTGAGGAATCACCACACTGTTTTCCACAATGGTCAAACTAATTTTAAAGAACCTTTTTGGGGAATGATTATACAGTTGTTATGTGACCTCCTATAATATATTGTTGTTGAGAGAACTTTCTTTTTGGGCACAAGTATATAATACTTAAAGAAAACCCAATATGAAAGCTTTATTAGAGAAAAAGAAAGATTAGTAAACTGGAAATTAACTATTGGCTTTTAAAACAGAGGTCTCCACAGGACATGGGGGCTTATTCTTGTAATTCTAGCACTTTGGGAAGTTAAGGTGGAGAATTGCTTGGGCCCAGGGTTCAAGACCAGCCTGGGCAATATAGTGAAACCCTGTGCTTAAAAAAAAAAAAAAAAGAAGAAAGAAAGAAAGAAAGAAAAAGAAAAAAAGAAAAGAAAACAGAAGCCAGTGTTTAATTATTTTAAACCTGGGACAAAAATATTGCTTCCTGGAACATTATTTTTCACAATAAAATTTGAGAATAACTCCCTAAAAACCAAATGAGTGGTTCTGCTTCAAAAAGGTGTAGCAGGTACATGTTTTCCTATTTTTTCCCTCTAAGTACAATGGAAAACTTTGGACATTATATATAAAACAAAGGTAGAAAGGCTCTAAAGGGAAGAAAAGAAGGTAGATTGGCTGGGGACTTAGGGACCAAGGAACAAAACAGTGCTGAGTTCCCTGGGTTCCTGGGCTTTCTTGTTGCCACAGCTATTCCAGACTTGGGAATAAGGAAGATGATAACCTAGAAATGCCAATGGGCACAGACAAAAAAAGCCACAACAAAAGACCGTTCTCTTTAGCCAAGGAATAGGAAATGAGGAGCCCAGCAAGACAGAGGACTTTTAGACCAGAACCACTCTACTCCAGTCAGACACAACAGAGAAAAACAAAACAAAACAAAACAGCAAGGACAACAACAAAAAAACACTGTAGCCCCATCTCCACTCATACCTGGAAAGGCCTAATGGGGAGTCTAGATTTCTACCCTAATTAGGCTGTGATTAGGCCCCCAACACTATTCCTTACCTCCACCATTCCTCCAGGGTGGTGTCAGAAAATGCTGAATAGAAAAATCAGGACTTTATTCCTGCTTGGTGAGAAGAAGTATCCACACCACAGTATCAGTGGAGACTATGTGGGAGCCTGGAGTTTTACCTCTGCCCAGCAGTGAAGAGGTGCCTCTCCCTCCCTCTTTCCCTAAATGGTGGCATGTGAGAGGAGGCCTAGTGCAGGGTCAGGACCTTTGTCACAGCAGTAGTGTGACTCTCCCCATGGCATCAGTGGAGGCCATAGGGTATGCGATAATAAGGCATTCCTACTCCTTCCAGCCAGGGAGGTATGAGTGGAGCCCTACTGGGGAGCCAAAACACTGTCCACCAGCCAGCAGTAATGAGGAGCTTCCTTGAGTGTCCATAGAGGTTAAATTGGAGCATGAACTTCTATCCCCACATGGCAGTAATGAGAGGTGATCCTCTTTCCCCTGCCGGAGCAATGTCACAGGAAACCAGTGAAAACAGAGGTTTAAATAAAATCCAGAGTCTCATAATACCACAGATATTCAGGTTTTAATTTAAAAATCACTCATCATACCAGGATCTCCAATGGAACAAGACAAAACAATAGATGCCCTTATCAAGATGACAGAAATGTTAGAATTATCTGCAATTATTTTACAGTAGCCCTCATAAAAATGCTTCAAGAAGCAATTAGTAACACACTCGGAAAAAATGTAAAACTAGAATGTCTCAGGAAAATAATAGAAAGTCTCAGCAAGAAATAGAAGGAATAAATTACTAAATGGAAATTCTAGAACTTAAAAATACAATAATTGATATAAAAACTCAGTGGATGAGCTAAACAGCAGCAGAATAAAGAGGAAAGAGGAAATAATCAGTGAACTAGAAGGGGGAATAATAAAAATTACCCAACCTGATAGAATTTTAAAAAAGAAATAAACAAATTCACAATTATAGTTGAATACTGCAATATTCCTTTCTTAACAATTGATAGACTACTTAGACAAAAAGTTAGCAAGGATATAGAAGAACTCAACAGAACTCAACACCATCAACCAATAGGATGGAACTGACATTTATAGTGCCCTCTACCAAACATCAGCAGAATACAAAATTCTTTTCAAGTGTGCGCAGAATATATAGCCAGATAAGCCATATCCTAGTGTATAAAAACAAAGCAAACAAACAGAAAAAAAAACCCCAAAACTTAAAAAATTAAAAAGAATTGAAATCATACTGAGTGTGTTCTCTAGTCCAAATGGAATGAAATTAAAAACAATAGAAAGTTACAGAAAATTATCCAAACACTTGAAAACTAAATAACACACTTTTAAATAAACCTGGTTATTTAGAAAGAGGATCAAAAAGGAAGGCTCAAGAAAATTTTTAAAAAACTGCTCACCTACCTGAATGAAAATGAAAATACAAAGTATCAAAACTTGTGGAACATAGCCAAAGCAGTACTGAGAGGGAAATTTATAGCACTAAAGGCATAAATTAGAAAGGAGAAATGTCCTCAAATCAGTCACCTAAACTCACTTGTCAATAAAAAAGAGCAAAAATAAATACAATGCAAGTGGAAAGAAGGAAATAATAAAGAGCATAAATTAATGAAGTGGAAAACAGAAAACAATAGAGAAAAATCACTGAAACAGTTTGTTCTTTGAAAAGATCAATAAAACAGACAAACTTCTAGTAGGACTGATAAAGAAAAAAATAGAGAAGACACAAATGACTGGTATCAGGGATGAAACAAGGGAAATCTTTATAAAACCTCCAGACTTTAAAAGACAATAAGGAAATACTATGAACAACTCTACACTTATAAATTGAACAACTTCAATGAAATGGACCAAATTTTCAAAAAACACAAACTACCACAACTATCCAATATGAAATAGATAATTTAATAGCATTATAAATATTAAGGAAATTGAATTAGTAATTAAAATAAAAACTGTCCCTCACAAAGAAATTTTCACATACTGATGATGATTTCACTGAAGAATTCTACCAAACATTTGAAAAAGAATAACAATAACTTCCATAAAATAGAAAAAGTAAGGTGGGAAGACACATCCTAATTCATTTTCTGAAGCTAGTGTTACCCTGATCCCAAAACAAGAGAAACACAGTTCCAAAAAAGAAGCTGCAGACCAATATCTCTCATATATATAAATGCAAAAACCCTTACCAAAATATTGGCAAATTCAATCCACAGTATATAAAAAGAATTATAGATTAGACCAAATGGGATTTATTCCACAGAGGAAAAGCTGTTTCAGTATTTGAAAATCTAGGTGGTCTATCATATTAACAGGCTAAAAAGGAAAAATCACATGATCATATTAAAATCATGCAGAAAAACTATTTGATAAAATTCAATACCCATTCATGATACTGTCAGAAAAATACAAAGAGAGGGAAACTTCTTCAACCTGATAAAGACCAGCTACAAAATACCTGCAGCTTCCATTATACTTAATAGTGAAAGACTGAATGCTTTACCCCTAAAATTGGAAAAGAGGCAAGGATGTCCACCCTTATTCAACATCATCTTTAGTCAATATTGTACTGTAAGTTTTAGTGAGTGCATTAAGGCAAAAACAAACAAACAAAACCCCCAAAAACAGAAATAGAAGGCCTATATATTGGAAAGGAAGAAGTAAAATCATCCTTATGACATGAATGTATAGTAGAAGATGCCAGGGAATCTACAAAAACTTCCTAGAACTGAAAGGTGAGTTCAACAAGGTTACAGGATACAGGATAAATATAGAAAAAGCCATTTTGGCTGGGCGTGGTGGCTCACACATGTAATCCCAGCACTTTGGGAGGCCAAGGTGAGCAGATGGCTTTGAGCTCAGGAGTTTGAGACCAGCCTGGGCAATATAGTGAAACCCCATCTCTGCAAAAACACAAAAAAATAGCCAGTTGTGGCTGCATGCGCCTGTGGTCCCAGCTACTCTGGAGACTGGGTGGGAGGATCACTTGAACCTAGGAGGCAGAGGTTGCAGAGGTTTCAGTGAGTTGAAATTGTGCCACTGCAACTCCAGCCAGGGTGAGAGTGAGATGGAAAGAAAGAAAGAAAGAAAAAGAAAGAAAGAAAGAAAGAAAGAAAGAAAGAAAGAAAGAAAGAAAGAAAGAAAGAAAGAAAGAAAGAAAGAAAAGAAAGAAAGAAAGAAAGAAAGAAAGAAAGAAAGAAAGAAAGAAAGAAAGAAAGAAAGAAAGAAAGGAAAGAAAGGAAAGAAAGGAAAGAAAGGAAAGAAAGGAAAGAAAAGAAAGAGAGAGAGAGAGGGAGGGAGGGAGGGAGGGAAGGAAGGAAGGAAGGAAGGAAGGAAGGAAGGAAGGAAGGAAAGAAAGAAAGAAAGAAAAGAAAGAAAGAAAGAAGAAAAGAAAAGGAAAAGACAATTTTATCTCTACAAACTAACAATAGGCATGTGGATATAAAATTTAACTATACAATATCATTTACAATTGCTAAAAAGAAGTAAAGTACTTAGGTGTAAATCCAGCAAAACATGTGCAAGAAGTGTATGCTAAAAACTACAAAAGCCTGATAAAAGAAATTAAAGAAAACTTAAATAAATGGACAGACATATATTGTGTTCATGCATCGGAAAACTCAACATGGTAAAGATGTCTGTTATCCTCAAATTGACATACAGTTTTAACGCAATTCCTATCAAAATCCCTGCAAGATATATTGTAAATACAGATAACATTATTTTAAAATTTATATGAAAAGGCAACATAACCAAAATAATTAAAACAATTTTTAAAAAGAAAATAAGGTGGCAGCGATCATTCTACTCCAATTCAAGACTATTTATCTGGCTATAGTAATCAAAACTGTGTGACATGTTGAGGGACAGACACATAGATCAAAGAAACAGAACCCATAAGTAGTCCTAAACAGATGCGCCAACTGATTTTTTCACAAAGGTGCAAAAGCAATACAATGGAGGAAGAATTAGTTTTTTCAAAAAGCAGAAACAATTGGACATTTATAAGCATAAACAAAACAAAACAGAAAAACAACTTCAACTTCAGTCTCATATCTTATACAATAATTAACTGAAAATGGATTATGGATTTAAATATAAAACATAAAACTATAAAACATAAAGAAAAAAACAGAAGATAAAATATTTGAGATCTAAAACTAGGCAAAGAATTCCAAAAGCATGATCTATTAAATAAAACATTTAAAAACTGGACTATATCAACAATTTAAAAAACTTCTTTGTGAAAAACTTTAAGAGGATAAAAAGACAAGCTACAGACTGGGAGAAAATATTTGCAAATTATATAGTTATGATATCTGGATCCAAAATATATAAAGAATTCTCAAAACTGAAAACAAAAAACCTAATTTAAAAAATTTTATGTTTGGGAAGACATTTCACCAAAGAAAACATCAGAGTCAAACATGCACATGAAAAAGTTCTTAACACCATTAGTCAATGCAAATTACACAATGAAATGTAATAATGAAATTGTATTAGTCTGTTCTCACATTGCTATAGGGAAATACCCAAGACTAGGTAATTTATAAAGGAAAGAGGTTTAATTGACTCACAGCTCTGCATGGTTGGGGAGGACTCAGGAAACTTGCCATCATGTTGGAAGGCAAAGGGGAAGCAAGCTTGGACCTTCTCACATGGCAGCAGGAGAGAGAAGAGTGAGTAAGAGAGGAACTGCCAAAGACTTATAAAACCACCAGATCTCGTGAGAACTCACTCACTGTCATGAGAACAGCATGAGAGGGACCACCCCCATGACCCAATCACCTCCTACCAGGTCTCTCTTAAATACCTAAGAATAGTCATTCTATTCTTAGGTATTTACCTAAGATAAATGAAAGCATACAACCATATAAACATTTATGAATGTTCATAGCAGTTTTATTTCTAATAGCCCCAAACTGGAAACAACCCAAAAGGCCATCAACAGATGAATGCACAAACTGTATTTAAACAGTTATCAAACACATTGGAATATTACTCATCAATAAAAAGGAATGAATGATTGATGCACACGTTAATATGGAGGAATTTGAAAAAAGAAGCCAGACAAGAAAGAGTGCATAGTATGGGATTCCAGTTACCTAAAATTCTAGAAAATGTAAACTAATCTATAGTGACAGCAGATCAGTGGTTACATGGGTATAGGGGTAGGGAACGGATGGGAAGGCATGAGAGGGAGGGATTACCAAGGGGAATAAGAAAACTTTTCAGGTATATGGATATGTTCATCATCTTGAAGGTAGTGATTGTTTCACTGGTTTATACTTATGTCAGAATTTATCAGATTGTATGCTCTAAATATGTGCAGCCAATTGTATAATGATTATCCCAAATACACCTGTTAAAAAGTGTGTTAATAAAATTTTGACCATTGATCACAATTATTACATAGCCATTTACCTCAATTCACCAGTATATGTGGACCACTGGTGTAACACAAATAGCTGTAATCAAACCACAAAATGGTAGTAATGTAAATATCTGATGGTTTTAGATTTTTTCCAGAGTCATCATAATTAAATTATAATAGTTGACTGGTTTGAAGGATTTCAGATAACTCAAAGCAGATTCTTCCTAGGAAGGTATAGAGAATTTCAACTGAGAGATATAATGGCTATTGAAAATCTGTTATAATGTAAGAAAATAATTTAAAAACACATTTTTTAAAATGAGGGAAGGACATCTCCAAAATTAAAAAATGAGCTCTCTGTATTTAAAATAGGATTTGGCTTACAAAACCTTCAATTGCACTTAACTTTTGTGAGAAATATTTATCCCATAAAAGGATATGTAGTCAAAGTGGTCACACTGACCTGGAACAGTAGCCAGAGTCAATCAACATTATTTTTATAGATTTTTGTGGACTTGGTTTCAAAATTGTTGTTTTTTCCTAATTTAAAATTTTATTTTTGAAATTCATTCATTAGGTTCCAAAGTCCTGTCCTTGTGAATAAATGGATGTATTCATACACATATTTAGTTGTTTATAAAATCTGCTTTGCATGTTCACACCATAGCAAGGTCATTCTAAGGTCATAGAATTACTTTTAAGAACAGCATTAATACAATTCATAATGTTGATTTTTCTTCATGCTAAAGCACTTTACATGTATCCCTGTAGCCATTTACTAGCTACCTTTGCCTGGTTACTGCAAGGTATTTTTAATCATTTGAGAGAGAAGGGTTTTTCTTTAAATCCATAGCTATTATAAGGCAAACCATTCTCAGCACTGGTGGGTAGTTTTGTGGACTTATTATGCAAAGGAAATCACATCAGCAGTGATGAGCAGTTGAAGACTTCTCAGGTAGAATTCCAATTTGAGACAGAGTTAGTCCAAAGCATTGGCAACTAAGTCTCAAAGTAAGGTAGCATTTGTGGAAATAAAGGGGGTAGTGGATCCTAGATATAGTGTGGAAACAAGTAGAAGTTGGCTTATTGAGTGTGCTCATCATCAAGTCATGCAGGGACCTCAGAAGGTGGTAGAGGAGAAGAGAAGAAAGCTGGGAATTTTCAAGCCCAAGATGAGGGTGGCAAGACTGTAAAATAGGACTGGTCTCTGATGGAGGCATGGAGAGGCCATCAGCATCACATTAAGTAAACAATATGAACCTCATTGAGCTAATAGGCCAACATCTATATCTAAGTGGAACCTTTTTGGCAAGAAAAGCAAGATCCCAGGATCTTCTAGAACAGAGGTTAACAAACTATGGCCTTTGGGCCAAATATAGCCTGTGACCTATCACAGCCTTATTTATAAATAAAGCTGTACAGAAACACATGTCTGTTCACATGTTACAATGGCAGAACTGAGGAGTTGTGACAGATACTGCAGGGTTTGCAAAGCCAAAAATATACTCTATCTAGCCCTTTGCAGAAAATGTTTGGCAACCTCTGTTCTAGAAGATGGTGAGACTTGGAGTCAGTATTGTGTTTCCAAGTGATATGTTTGTCATGGGCTGAGGGAAACCATTGAACAGAGGGAAATGGCAAGGTTTAGGCAGGATGTCAAGACCATATCTGAATAGTCTAGAGTCCAGGACCCCAGGTATAAGCAGAAACCAAAGCAAAAGATCACTCTGATTGCCTGGACACACATGGAGAGGATTACAGCAAGAATAAGGCTCATTAGGCTTGTGAAATCCAAGTTCACCTTATAACAGATATAGACAATTCCAAAGCAAGGACAGCAAGTCCAGTTTCAATGACTGGCTGATGAGTTTCAGTCAATGGTCAGTTTGAAATGCTCAATGCTGAGTGGAGCTGGGAAGGCAGAGGCTGCCCCGAGAGTAAGGAACTATCAAGTCTGAATATCCTGGATCTTTCTGCTAGACAATAGGAGGATGGCGCTATCCTCTCTACTTCCTATTCAATATGGTAGCTCATCGCACTCACCAACAAAAGGAATGCAATGGAAATTAAAATATCTCCCAGATATGGCTGTCCGATTTAGCAAATAAAAATAGAGAACACCGAGTTAAATTCGAAGTTCAGATAAACAAAGAAAAAAATTTAATGTAAGTATGTCTGAAATATTTCATTGGACATTATTATACTAAAATTATTTATTATTTGAAATTCAAATTTCACTGAGAGTCCTGCATTTTGTCTGGCAAAACAATTCTCTGGAAACTGGCCGCCTTTGTGATAAATTATGATTAACAAAACAATGTTTTAACTTCTGGGGCAGTAAGAAATTTCTAGACCTCTGGACCTTTTTGTTTCTCCCTCTGTCTACATACTTCCTTTCCCACCTCCTTTTATCTCCTCTCTATCATTTCCATTTCAAGGCTTGTCCAGAAGGGAGGACCAGTCACATCTCTCAATACTTCCAAGAATTATAATGTAGCTTTAACTCTCATTGATTAAACCAGAGAAAGGCTGGAAACAGAGAAAGAAGAAGTCAAGCTTCTTAAAGTGACTCACAGGAAGGAAACCTGGTGGACGGACAGTTTGACGATTGGTTTCTGACTCACTGGAGGTTTCTTTGCTAGAGATATGCATCGTTAATTTGGTATCAACAAACCATTGACATTTCCCGGGCAGTACACAGAATGCTGTCTTGGTAAAAACAGGTTTAGATTAACTGCTGGGCACTTTCTGGTTCCAAACATTCAATTAAAATGGAGATTTTTGGGTTTCACAGAAATCTCTGAGATGAAAAGCAGAAGACTCTGTGAGGACCGTGCTCATGGTTTTCAGGCATCATCCCAGCACTATATTCTTTGAAAATGTTCTTGGGAAAGGTTCAAGGAAGTCAAATCTGTGTAACTTGCTGTATGCTGTGGTCACAGTGGATAAACCTCACCTGCAGTGAAGAGGATGTGGGCTAAGATGATGCTCAGTGATGACTTTAAAAGCTTGGGCAATATGTAAAGAACACTTATAAAATATTAAACTGATGGGATTTTCATTATTCCTCCCTACCAATCATTCTCTAGTAACCTTTCCACCACTGTGACAGTATTGGAGGCACCCATGTGGATCTCCCTCTGAGAAAGAACTTGCTGTTCAGCTATAAGGAGTGCAGTTAGTTTATAGCCTCCAGCTGTTAACACCTTAGCATTGTCTCATCTTTGAAGCTAAGGCCATCCTCTTCTTGGGCAGACCCCAGAGAAGGGCTGAGCACAAAGGGGTTGCTAGGGCTTGTCCATTTCTTTCAACATGGGGCTCCTCAAATGGGCAATATTTGTTTTCAAAATCCCCATGAAGTAAGCCAAAACTTTGTCAGATCTGTACTGTGCTCTGACGCTCTTGCAGTCCAATCCTGTTTCCTCCTCATTTTGTCTTCATTTCCCAATGCGATGGATTCAATGATTGTGTCCCCTTAAATTCATATGTGGAAATCATAACCGCCAAGGTGATGGTATAAGCAGGTGGGGCCTTTGGGTGATAATTAGGTCATGAGTGTACAGCCCTTATGAATGGGGATCAGTGCCTTTATAAAAAAGAACCCCAGAAAGTTCTCTCACTCTTTCCACCATGGGAAGATACAATGAGAAGTTGGAATCTGCAACCCAGAAGAGGGCCCTGTCCATAACCCAACCATGCTGGCACCCTGATCTTGGACTTCCAGCCGCCAGAACTATGAAAAATAAACTTCTTTTGTTTCAGCCACCCAGTCTGTGATACTTTGTTATAGCAGCCAGAAATAAGACACCCAAGAAACCTCTTGCTTTCCTAATTGTGCCTTCCTGGCCACTTCCCTGAGAGCACATCTGACACACTATCATGGCCCCAAGGAAGCAGGCAGAACGGGTGCCATTTTAACAAAAGAAAATATTTTTGATGGGGAAAGTTCTTACCAGAAAGGAAGGGGACAAAAGGGTAAGTTCAGTCCTTCCTGCCCAAGAGAGACTGTGAGTAAGAAAGAAATAGAGGCAGAGTATGATCTTCAAATATTAGGGTCTTGCCTCCACTCTTTCCTGGGGTCAAGTCTTGTTGGGGGCAGGCTATAGAAGCATTTAGAAAGGTAGTAGGAACCTAAGAACATTGGGCGAGTGACATACTTTCCCACACATGGCCTGGAGAAGGCTGAAAGCACCTAGGAGAAGCCCCGTATTTGTCCTGGCGCCATGTCTAACATGGCTTGAATGAAATAGTGCACCATTAGCAGACAGAGGAACCTTCATAGACAGCAATGTGATGTTTCTCTATGTTTCTACAGGCTCTGGTAAAGGTCAGGGAAATTCAAGGGGGGATTGCTGAAAATGTAGAGGCCTGAGGTTGGGAAGTAGAAGCCACTGAGATCAAGGACTTTGATTTCTAGGGGCAATGACATTATCAGTGTTCCACAGCTATGAATGCCATTGCATGCCAGTGGAGGGCCTAAACCAGGATTACGTCAGGGGAACTAGCATAGGACCTAAACCAACCCAGAGATCACCATACTGATTTCCACATGTACAGTCACATGGTAATGCCACTCCTATCAACCATAGACGCAGATGCTAACGTTGGGGAACTTAAGGATGATGGAAGAGACCAAGATACCCTGATTGTGTAAGTCCAGTCTTTTCCTCTTTACGCCACAGGGTTAAGGGTGCACAGGGAAGATTTGATCAGTTACAGAAAACAAAAAAGTTGCACAGCTTATTTTTGCACAGCTGGCAGTATGTGAATCAATTAGTGACCACACTGCATTTGAAAAAAACAGCTTACATTTTGAATTTTAGTCCAAGCTATAGAGTTAAGGAGGCTCAAACTTAGGGCATCTTAAGTCACATCTGAATAACAGCCACCTGAAGAGAACCTCCATGGGCAGACAAAATTATAGTCTCTCTGTGTGGTGAACGTTTGACCTTTCCCTAGACCACATTTTCCAAGCGGTGGGAAATGAACCGCTGGTGATAACCAAGATGATTTTAGGCGGTGTGTGGACACCATTAATTAACACTGAATACGCCCAAAGTATTTCCAGTTTCTATCAGTCCTGATGACATAAGAGAAAGTTTTTGTGGCACTCTGGTCTTCAGTCTCTCTAAAACTTTCCAATTCCTGTCCTTCCCCCGGCCTTTTGTTTTTTGGAGACAGGGTCTATCTCTGTCACCCAGGTTGGAGTGTGGTGGCACCATCAGGGCTCACTGAAGCCTCAACCTCCCAGGCTCAAGCGATCCTGCCACCTCAGCTCCCTGAGTAGCTGGGACTACAGGCATGTGCCACCATGCCTGGCTAATTTTCTTTTTTTTAAATTTTATTAAAGATGAGGTCTTACTATGTTGCCCAAGCTGGTCTCAAACTCCTGAGCTTAAGCAATCCTCCCACCTTGGCCTCCCAAAGAGCCAAGGCATGATTAAAGGTACGAGCCATGGTAAGCCACTGTGCCCAGCTCCAGTTCCCCTTTTTGACAATTAAATCAGACTTCAGAGGTTCAGCAGCACCCCCTATCCCAATGCTGCATCTATTCTCCATGCAGGAGCCAAAGTGACTCTTAAGGAGACGTCAAATCGTGTCCATTCTTCACTTAAGAACCTCCCATGGCTCCTCATTTAACTCAGAGGAAAAGCCCAGTGGCCCTCATGGCCCTCCCTGACCTGGCACTTCACACTCCAGCCTCAACCACTTCCCACCCCCTCACTTAACTGCTTCAGCCTCAGTGACCTCTTGATTGGTCTCAGAATGTTCTTTCCCCAGACACAGTGACAGCTCACATCCTCTTCTGTCAAGACAACCCAGATGCCACCTTCACTGTGGGGGCTCCCCAGGTTATCCTGTCTTGGATTGCAAACCTTCCTCCACTCTATCCCTTGCTCTGCTTCATGTGTATGTGTGTGGGCACAATATCATTTACTTACTTGTATTTTTGTTGTTTAAATAAATGTGTGACTTTTATTGCCTACTTCTGCCACTAGAATGGAAGCTCCATGAGGTCAGGAGCTTCTGCCTGTTGTCTTCATTGCTGTCCCCTCAACCTTTAAAGCAGAGCTTGGTACTTAGCGGTTACTCACACCATATGGACTAATTAACAAATGAACGTTCCCAGCTCCCACCAGCCCCTCCTATCTGTTATGGTCAATATCATGTCTTCTCTCCCTCAAGGCTCCCTTTCACCCCCTGTTTTCCTGGCAAAGCAAACATAAACACAAACACAACAAACAAAAATCTGCAAGATGCTGGGAGGCCAAGACAGGTGGATCACTTGAGGTCAGGAGTTCAAGACCATTCTGGCCAACATGGTGAAACCCTGTCTCTACTAAAAATACAAAAATTAGCCAGGTGTGGTGGTGCACACCTGTGATCCCAGCTACTCAGGAGGCTGAGGCAGGAGAATCACTTGAACCTGGGAGGTGGAAGTTGCAGTGAGCGGATATCATACTGCTGCACTCCAGTCTGGGTGACAGAGTGAGACTCCATCTCAAAAAAAAACAAAAATAAAAACAAAACAAAAAAACCTGCAAGATGCTATAGTGCTCCCTTCTCAACTTCATGGAAATTCTGAAACATATACAGGATTCATTTTTCCTTCCAGATGTGCGATTTGGGGCGTGGAGTATCAAAGGAAGAGAACTGGGGGAATTCTTGACCTAGCTGGGCTCTTCTTTGGCCCCAGCTCCCGGTTCATCCTTCACCTCCCTCCCATCCCGGCTGCTCACATTCCTACGTGGTGAGTTCTGCTCCTCAGCAGTGGAGCAGGGGCTGGGCTGGGCGGGGGAGAGTCACAGGCTCCATGTGTCCAGCCTGCACTGGTGGACTGATGTACGAAAGGCGTGCGAGGCCATGGCTTCTGACAGTCACAATCTGGAGTTGCTGTTAGGTCTGATTGAATGATTGACAAACCACAAGCAGAAATCTAGAACTCCGAAACGGGTCTGGTGGAAGGAACCAACTCTGTTTGCAGTTTCCTCTTCTCGCCACAGCACTGTGTCGGGTTACCACGGAGATAGGGAGGAACCTTCTGAGACCTCTCCAACGGTGGGTGGCAGCCACAGTCAGCCAGGAGGACCTCACCCAATCCTTGGCTCCGCCCCACCTCCCACACCCCAAAAGAAGCCACACAGGGAGCTGGAGAGGGGCTGCCTCTGGAATGCACACCAGGGCTTGTCCACACACACTCCCTGGCCCTCTGCGCCTCTTTAGGGAGGTTCCTACCGCTGGATCTGCTGCCTTCTTCGCCTTGAGAGTGCATTTTTGTAACAAGAAAACACCTGGGTGTTTTCACGATTAGGAAGAGATTGGCGGCTGAGCTGTTCTGCTCTCATTTGGATGCAAGACTGTGAGACGGGGCCTTTGATGGCCTAGAGGCCCTGAGAAATTGGGAGGAGAGGTGCTAGCAGCAAGCCCCAAGGTTGGGGTTACTCCTCTAACCTCTCTGTGGGGTGGAGGCATCCACACCAAACCTTAAGAGGGAGCAATGGGTCTAACTGCTAATTCTGAAGGTGAGCAGGCCCGTTTCCACACGCCAATGTCAAAATCCAACCACAGTTTGACAAGCCTTTGGGAATATACAGTAATTACATAATAGCACTCCCAAACACGCCGAGTGCTTTCATCTTTACAAAGACTGTCCTGTCTGATCTCACTCTCCCCCGGTATGAGTGGCTTCTCTTGCTTTCCCCTATTTTACAGATAAGAAGGTGGAGGCTCACTTTACAGATAAGAAGGTGGAGTGACTTTCTACTACTAAAGAACTAGCAGGGAAGTATTTCAAATTCAAGTCTCATGACCCTAAATGTAGGGTATTTCCCAGTGGCTCATGGTAAATGAGTTCCTTAAAAACGAGCCACTGCTGTCTGAGGCCTGAAACCACAGGGCTTACTGATGTGGGTACAAGCTGCAGCTCTAAGCCAGAAAGGGGACAAGCTAAGGAGAAGAGGAACCACATTTGCATTGGCGGACCTCAGCGTGTCTCACGCATGTCGAATGTTTACATGTGTTCCCCACTTGGTCTCCATAGCAACTGGCAGAGGTGCAAAAATGCTTCATTGGTATTTGTCAGAGGATGAGAAGAGAGCCCTCCGAGATCCTCTTTCTCCCAGTGGGCAGGGCTATTTCCATCCATGGCTTCGTGACTTCTCCTAGCAGCCGTTTGGCATGAGGATTTCAAACAGCAGGGAGCCAGTGAGTCCACTGGATAAGTATTTGAAATGTACTGAATGGAGCCCTCATCTCCTTCTCCCTCTTCCGGGCAATTATTCATGGAGTCAGGAGAGGATTCTGTTATTCAAGGAGTCTCCAGAGTAAGGGGCTGAGAGGTTGTGGTTTCTAGCCTTTAACCACAACATTGAAGGCGTGGCTCCATTTTTCTTATAATTTCCAAGTGTACATCATTACCTAATTCTCCCTGAAGAATCGAAATTGCTTTATGATGCATATGCATTAGTGATGTGAGCTGAGGTTCTGAGCCAGCAAACATCTTTCTCAGAAACCTCCCTCTTGTTCTCCTCTCCCATGTTGCCCCTTGAAGTTACCCCTTCTACCAGAGACGCCCAAAGGTTCTTGGTCAGAAAGTCTATATTGCAGCAATTAAAACTGGGGTTCAACTCAACATGTGTGTAGCAGAATATTTTATCTCTCAGCATCTCAGTTTGTGGCTTATATGATTCATGAGATGTTTGTTAGTGCATTATGGTCAAAAGCACCTTTCTAAGTGCTTTGAGAGAAACAAGAATAAAAACATTCCTAACCGCACCCCACACCCTGCAATCCCACCAAGGATCTTACAAAACCCATTTAGCTAAGCTCTTGTATAGTATTGAGCCAATCATTGCACACTCAGCACGTGACCAACACATATACTGAAGCCCACATGAAAAACTGAGCACCTATGCAAGTTTCCCAGGGAGGGCTAGATTCATGGGCAGGTAACCAGAGCAGTTGCACAGGGACCCCTCCTCAGAAGGCCTCGCTTGGGGTTTAATGCACAACTCTTAATTTATCTTTCAATGTATATTTTTAAAGAGGAGTCTCTTGGGACAAGGAAGCTCACTCGTGGTCCTGCCTCCTATCCGCCCTCTGTTTGGGCCCTTAGTGTCCCAGGCTCCACCCTACCTCCTCCCCACCCTCTGCTCCACGACACTTGCTACCCTTCCCTCAGGGTGGCTACTAGGTCAGGTTGGCAGACAGGGAGGCAACATTCTGCCCACACCCTCTGCAGGGGCCTGGGAGCAGTTGTGGGGAGAGGCTCTGCTGGGCATGCACGCCGTGGCATCCTGGGAAAGAGCATGGCAGTGCTGTCCCTACCCTGGGCTGGCAGCATGGTGGTATATTTGGAAGGCAACTGGATGGGGCCTTCTCACCCACTCCCATCCAGGCAACAGGTGTGTCCTGGTGTGGAGGTTGCAATCCTTTGGTAGGGGCACTGTAGGTTGAGGAGAGACAGGCTGTGGGAAGGAGAAACTAACTTATCTTCCATGGCTAGGCCTCATTTTCACTTTGCATTTAGGTCCCACAGTTATGTAGCCAGCTCTGGTCCTGGACCAGATAGCCTCTAATGACTCTCACTTTCCGATCTAAGCAGGTCTTGCACAACTGTAATGAATGAAGCTATTTCTGATTTCCTATCAGTTCAATTTTTTAAAAATTGCATTATGTTCCTCAGAATCCATTCCAACCATAAAAACATGAAAAATTGATTTTGATCTCAGTATAACATCACCTCATAAATATATTTGATATAATCATGATCTTTAAAACTTGTTATCTGTATAAAATGGGTTTCACAGCTCAACTCTTAAAGGCACTTGTTTATTACGGAAAATCAAGCACAATGTAAAATTTACATCGTACGTGTGGCTTAGGAGGGATTTTCCTGCAGAGATATGACTGGCTGAAGCTTTGTTCTCTAAACTTGGGCAGACATTTTACGTGTTGAAAAGTATCATTCTGATGATTTCTTTTCAACACTGTTCCAGCTTTCGAAGGAAAAATTACAAATAACAAGGCATGAGATTCCCCCCAAAGGTACATTTCTAGCAATTTAGCACCTGGTAAATTTTCCTTTCTTTTTGCTCAACAGCTAGGCGACTGCATAGGAGGTCGGTCCAAGCCAGCACACATTCATTGGACATCTGCCATGATGTGAGCCAAACCCTGGTTCCCAGGAAATATGGAAAATATACAGATAAATTAGAAGGTCCATGCCCTTAAAAAGCATCTAAGACCCTCAGTTACTGAATAGAAATAAATCTGTAGCTGCTGAAGGAGATGGCCAAGAGCTGGAGCAAGGCTGACAGGCATTGCTTAGTGGCTTACCCCTCTCTGAGCAGCATATTGTCAGCAGAAGAGGCCACTTGGCCCAGGCTGACTGTGGACAGGTCTTGATTACTTGAGGTCCACTGGGAGTTGCTGTCTGCAGCCTGACACACAGAGTGCCTTCCTTTCTGTTCTCTCTCTATTATAGAAGTTGCTTTTGGAAAAGCATCATTTCTTGGGTCAGCATGAAGATTACCCTTGTGGTAGATGCTGGAAATACTAACTATTATTAACAGATGTTATTTAGGGCTTGCTATAGGTGAGGCACCATGCTGGATTCCAGGCCTATGGTCCCTGTTCTCAGGGCAGCATGGAAAATTGTAAAAGATATGTAAACAAATGACTAAAATGTGTATGGAACTTGGCACTGGGGAGGTGACAGTCAAAAGTCAGTTAACTCTCAGCTCTGACTTCAGCTGGCCCAGTGCATTTGATCAATGCCTGCAAATTCTCTGGGCTCTGGTTTCTTGATTTGTAAAATGGATGTGTGGCCGAGGAGAAAGAACTTGTCTATCTGGTCTCCAAGTTGACTTTTCTGTTAAAATTCCCTGACTCTTTGAACCTCCTAGAAATAATCTGCACCCCATAGGCAAGCTTTCCTTTGACCTGTGTATTAGTTTTCTAGGGCTGCCGTAGAAAGCACAGCAAACAGTGACCTAAACAACAGAAATGTATTGTCTCCTGGTTCTGGAGTCTACAATTTGGAGATCTAGGTATCTGCAGGTTGGTTCCTTCTGAGGGCTGTGAGGGAGAATCTGTTCCATGACTCTTCCCTGGCTTCTGGTTTGTTGGAGATTTTTTACATTCCTTGGCTTATAGAGCCCTGTCTTTGTGTTCATATGATGTTCTCCTGTGTATCTGTGTTCAAATTTCCCCTTTTCATAAGGACACCAATCATATTAGACTACAGGCCCACCCTACATCATTATAAATTCATCTTAACTAATCACATTTGCAAAGACCCTAATTTCCAAATAAGGTCGCGTTCTGATGTATTGGCAGTAGGACTCCAACTTATGAATTTTGGAGGGACAAAATTCAACCCATAACAACCTGGTTTATTTATTTCTAGAATCTTTGGTCCAGTCTGACTCAAGATAGTAAATAGTTTTCATTTCAGTTGCTAAATCTGATCAATTGAAGTCATTACCTGGAGCGTTGCATGAAGACATGTGAGTCAACATCTTTTTCCCTTTAGTGGGAAAGGCAACTGGAATTGGTTCAACCCACCTGAGAAACAGGAGATTTAAAAAAATACTACTGTCTATCCTTGAACCAAGGACCCCACCCAAAAGTGAGAAACCTACAAAGAACTGCTTTTTTCAGATCTCTCCGATTGAAATGTTTCCCAAAAGGTGATTGCCAATTTGCAATCTTGCTACAAACAATCATGCTAGCAGGGCCATCAAGCCCATCCCATGAGAATGATCAAATCTCCAATAAGACTCAGCTGTTCCATGCGGGAGTGAGTGGAATGAAGCATTTAGAAAGATAAAATCATCTGGGTTTTCTGAATGTTTTCCCTGTTGAGGTTGAGGCTGAGAACTTGCATTGGCTGAAGACTTGCAGCTGGAACCAGAGAGGAAGTAAGCTTCTGGAAGCACTAAAATGAATCGTCACTCCCACTCTTGATACCCACAGCATCAAAACCAGCAGATGCTGACAGCTGCTGTGGAAATCTAAGCAAGTGGAGGGATGTCCAGATTGAGCTGGCCAAGTTTGGTACAAGAGCTAAGAGTTTGGGAACAATGGGAGATCAGCTTTCTGTGTCACTGTGGATACAAAGGAAGTACTTTTAAAACACAGACAGGAAGTGACTGAGGACTTTAAAGGCAGCTTGGGCTATCCAGGAAAGTTCTTCATTCTTGTTTTTTCTGCTGAGGCTCTAGAAGGACACCTGTCAGACTGACCAAGGCCAAAGCTGCTCACTACCGAAAGATACAACTGAGGGCTTGCTATAGGTCTTGAGACATTGCTATTGATCTTGAGACATTCATCTGAAGCATGATTGTCACTGGCTTGAAACTTTCCCCATCACAAGAGAGGGACTGAGTCTACTTCAAATGTTTCGCACTGATGAAGTTACATTCCCTTTCATGGTGTGGTAAGCTGATTGCATTAACAGCCCCAGTTTTTCATTCTCCCCTGAGGCCATCCATTTGATAGTACCCTCCCACACTGATTCTTGGTTTAGTCATATAACTTGCTTTAACCCCCAACAGAAGCTTGAAAAACACTTGTTCATTTCTGCTTGCCCTCCTTAAGCCCTGCCCTCATCATGAGACCATGCCCAGGCTAGTCTGCTGGAAGGAAGTCAGAGGCACAGGGAAGAGAGCCACATTCAGCCAAGGCCATTCTAGACCAGTTGTTCCCTGTCACTTCACCAACTGGCCACAGCACAAGGTGAGTACAGCCAAGATCAGCAGAATCACCCAGCTGACCTGTTGAATTATGAGAAATAAGGAATGGTTGTTGTTTTAAGTCACTAAATTTTGCAGTGGTTTGTTATTTAGCAATAACTAGTAAAAATGGTCTTCTTCATGTAAGGGTAAAGAGGGAGGGATCATAGACTGGGCTTAAACTATGTTCACTGTTGCCATTCAATCTGACTAGGAAGCTCTGAGAAACTGATGGGGCAGGTCTGTTAGAAGGTTATTTGCATGTGGTGCCTCCAGGAAGAGAACATCCCAAGGCAAGAACAAGTCAAGGAGAGAAGGTTGGCCAGGGAGCAAAGACTTAGTCATAGAGAGGCTGAGAAAATCCACCCTGGTGTCTGTCATTCTAATGGGTCCTCTGGCTTAGGCTCAATAGATTCTTGTCTGACTCTTACAGTTGAAGGTACAGGGAAGGTATAGATAGAAAGGATTATTTCACTAACAGCTCCACAGGACTCTGAGACAAGCTCCACAGCATTAAGATTAGTGTTTAAAAAAAAAAAAAAAAAAAAAAAAGTAACACAATTGCAGCAGGCTGGGTGTGGTGACTCACACCTATAGTCCCAGCACTTTTGAAGGCTGAGGTGGCAGGATTGCTTGAGGCCAGGAGCTTGAGACCAGTCTGGGCAACATAGTGAGATCCCATCTCTACAAAAAACAAAAAAAAGTAATAGCCAGGCGTGGTGGCACTCACCTGTAGACCCAGCAACTTGGGAGGTTGAGGTGGGAGGATTGCTTGAGCCCAGAAGTTGGCAGCTGCAGTGAGCTATGATCATGCCACTGAACTCTGGGCAACAGAGCAAGATCCCATCTCAAAAAAATAAAAATAAAAGCTGTTGCAGCAAGAGAGGATCTCTGTGAACAAACTACAAGTTCAGCACCCAGATGATTTCAGCATCTTAGTCAAAGGCCAATGCCCCAGAAGAGAAGGTGGTGCCCAGCAGAAAGAGACTTAGTAACATTTGTTTAAATAGCTACATTAATTTATTATTTCATTTATTTATGCATTCAACAAACATTGAGGGCTATCCTAATTACTTTATGTAAGGTTATGATGAGCAGGGAGCAAATGTATTCATAAGGTAGGATTCCTATCCATAAGAAGCCCAAAGACGGGTTCATATTAAAATATACTTTTTCTCTTGCATTCTCTTATTGATTGGTAATGACTGCTTACAGCACTCCAGGAACATTTGAGAGCCACATCCTGGTGCAGAGGAGTGCTGTGATTGATTAGCAATGTCTGCTTTGGCCACATATTTGTAACCCTGATGGTCTGGGTTTCCGTCTGGCTCCATAAATAGCATGTAGTTTGAGACCTATGAACTAGGCCATTTGCATGTCTTATATGAAAAATCCCTCTCCCATTTCCTCTTCTGAGCCTAAGGGCCAAAGAGATGAACTGATCTCAAGAGAGGAGGTTCCAAGTTGGCACTCTTCTTTTTTTGACAAACAAAAGAGCATGATATTTTCTCTGTCTCTACTTCCACTCCTCCCGTGTAAGTCAGAAGGATAATCCTTAGGATGGGGTGGGTAGGGTGGGGTGTGGAGAAAAAAAATCCATGTACAATGACAAAAAGTACTCCCCCTTCCACCTACAGAGTGATAAAGGATTTGAGGATGTGAGAGACCATAACCTAGCCTTGAAAATAAGCATGAAATAGTACCAGCCCATGTTGACTTGGTGGTGTATGGACAATGAAATAAAATCCAATCAGCCAGGTTTGTCTGGTATGAATGTGGTTAATCTGTTGACAGCTTGGGAGCCTACAGGAACTATAGAGTGATGGGCAGAGCTCTCAAAGCACATTTAATAGTATTGTAGCTGACTCTTCAGTAGTCTCACTGATAAGTTCCACCTGGATTTAGATGCTTAATACTCAGACAATTGTGGGGAGACAAAAGATTTTCAATTCACTCTACTACTCTGTTCTAGAAGATCTGTTTTGTGAGCCAGTAAGAACTCAAAAGGCTGAGAACTTAATATAATATGGCTTTTGCCATCTGCAAGACCCGTTCTCAAATTTCTGCTCTGTCATTCTTTACTCGTGTGACTTTGGGCAAATGCCATAAGCCTCAGAATCTTTATCTAAAACCCTCAGGGATAATAATCCTGTCTCCAGGTTTTGTTGAAGACTGAATGAGCATGTAAAGTGTCCAACAGAAAGTCTGGCACATGGTAAGTACTCAATGAATGGTAGATGTAATGATTAACAGTAGAGTTTTGGACACTCAAATCATCACTCACCTCATCTCCTTTCCACCTTCTCTTTTCTACTCACAAAAAGGCTTTGTGCTGTAGTCTGAATGTTTATGTCCCCCCAAAATTCATAAGTCAAAATGCTAACCCCCTAGGTGATGGTAATAGGAAGTGGGGCCTTTTGGAACAGATTATTAGGCCATGCAAGTAGAGCCCTCATCAATAGGATTAGGGCACTTATAAAAGAGGCCCCAGAGGCACCCACCTTTACTGAGGCTTGAGTAGGTAAACAAAACAGCCAGGGAAGCTCGAACTGGGCAGAGCCCACAGCAGCTCAGCAAGGCTAGCTGCCTCTGTAGTCTCCACCTCTGGGGGCAGGGCATAGCTGAACAAAAGGCAGCAGAAACTTCTGCAGACTTCAGTGTCCCTGTCTGACAGCTCTGAAGAGAGCAGTGGTTCTCCCAGCGTGGTGTTTGAGCTTGGAGAACGGACAGACTGCTTCCTCAAGTGGGTCCCTGACCCCCATGTAGGGATTCACTTGAGGAGTGGGAGACACCTCCCAGTAGGGGCCAACTGACACCTCATACAGACGGGTGCCCCTCTGGTACAAAGCTTCCAGAGGAAGGATGAGGGAGCAATATTTGCTGTTCTGCAATATTTGCTGTTCTGCAGCCTCCACTGGTGGTACCCAGGCAAACAGGATCTGGAGTGGACTTCCAGCAAACTCCAACAGACCTGCAGCTGAGGGACCTGACTGTTAGAAGGAAAACTAACAAACAGAAAGAAATAATGTCAACATCAACAAAAAGGACATCCATACCAAAGCCCCATCTGTATGTCACCAACATCAAAAACAAAGGTAGATAAAACCACAAAGGTGGGGAGGAATCCAGAGCAGAAAAACTGAAAATTCTAAAAACTAGAGCACCTCTTCTCCTCCAAAGGATCACAGTTCCTCCCCAGCAAGGGAACAAAGCTGGACATAGAATGACTCTGACAAGTTAACAGAAGTAGGCTTCAGAAGGTCGGTAATAACAAACTTCTCCGAGCTAAAGGAGGATGTTCAAACCCATCGCAAGGAAGCTAAAAACCTTGAAAAAAGTTTAGACGAATGGCTAACTAGAATAAACAGTGTAGAGAAGACCTTAAATGACCTGATGGAGCTGAAAACCATGGCATGAGAACTACATGACGCATGCACAAGCTTCAATAGCCAATTCAATCAAGTGGAAGAAAGGGTATCAGTGATTGAAGATCAAATTAATGAAATAAAGCGAGAAGACAAGGTTAGAGAAAAAAGAGTAAAAAGAAATGAACAAAGCCTCCAAGAAACATGGGACTGTGTGAAAAGACCAAATCTACGCTTGATTGGTGTACCTGAAAGTGATGGGGAGAATGGAACCAAGTTGGAAAACACCCTTCAGGATATTATCCATGAGAACTTCCCCAACCTAGCAAGGCAGGTCAACATTCAAATTCAGGAAATACTGAGAACACCACAAAGATACTCCTTGATAAGAGGAACCCCAAGACACGTAATTCTCAGATTTGCCAAGGTTGAAATGAAGGAAAAAATGTTAAGGGCAGCCAGAGAGAAAGGTCAGGTTACCCACAAAGGGAAGCCCATCAGACTAACAGCAGATCTCTTGGCAGAAACTCTATAAGCCAGAAGAGAGTGGGGGGCCAATATTTAACATTCTTAAAGAAAAAAAATTTCAACCCAGAATTTCATATCCAGCCAAACTAAGCTTCATAAGTGAAGGAGAAACAAAATCCTTTACAGACAAGCAAATGCTGAGAGATTTTGTCACCACCAGGCCTGCCTTCCAAGAGCTCCTGAAGGAAGCACTAAACATGGAAAGGAACAACTGGTACCAGCCACTGCAAAAACATGCCAAATTGTAAAGACCATTGATGCTAGGAAGAAACTGCATCAACTAATGGGCAAAATAACCAGCTAACATAATGACAGGATCAAATTCACACATAACAATATTAACCTTCAATGTAAATGAGCTAAATGCCCCAATTAAAAGACACAGACTGGCAAATTGGATAAAGAGTCAAGACCCATCAGTGTGCTGTATTCGGGAGACCCATCTCACATGCAGAGACACATATAGGTTCAAAATAAAGGGATGGAGGAAGATCTACCAAGCAAATGGAAAGCAAAAAAAAAGCAGGGGTTGCAATCCTAGTCTCTGATAAAACAGACTTTAAAGCAACAAAGATTAAAAGAGACAAAGAAGGTGATTAAATAATGGTAAAAGGATCAATTCAACAAGAAGAGCTAACTATCCTAAATACATATGCACCCAATACAGGAGCACCCAGATTGATAAAGCAAGTTCTTAGAGACCTACAAAGAGACTTAGACTCCCACACAATAAAAATGGGAGACTTTAACACCCCACTGTCAATATTGGACAGATCAATGAGACAGAAGGTTAAGAGGAATATCCAGGACTTGAACTCAGCTCTGCACCAAGCAGACCTAATAGACATCTACAGAACTCTTCACCCCAAATCAACAGAATATACATTCTTCTCAGCACCACGTTGCACTTATTCCAAAATTGACCACATAGTTGGAAGTAAAGGACGCCTCAGCAAATGTAAAAGAACAGAAATCACAACACACAGTCTCTCAGAGCACAGTGCAATCAAATTAGAACTCAGGATTAAGAAACTTACTCAAATCCGCACAACTACATGGAAACTGCTCCTGAATGACTACTGGGTAGACAACGAAATGAAAGCAGAAATAAAGATGTTCTTTGAAACCAATAAGAACAAAGACACAATGTACCAGAATCTCTGGGACACATTTAAAGCAGTGTGTAGAGGGAAATTTATACCAAATGTCCACAAGAGAAAGCAGGAAAGATCTGAAATCGACCCCCTAACATCACAATTAAAAAAACTAGAGAATCAAGAGCAAACAAATTCAAAAGCTAGCAGAAGGCAAGAAATAACTAAGATCAGAGCAGAACTCAAGGAGATAGAGACACAAAAATCCCTTCAAAAATCAATGAATCCAGGAGCTGGTTTTTGAAAAGAACAACAAAATTGATAGACCACTAGCAAGACTAAGAAAGAAGAAAAGAGAGAAGAATTAAATAGACACAATTAAAAATTATAAAGGGGATATCACCACCAAGCCCACAGAAATACAAACTACCATCAGAGAATGCTATAACCACCTCTATGCAAATAAACTAGAAAATCTAGAAGAAATGGATAAATTCTTGGACACATACACCCTCCCAAGACTAAACCAGGAAGAAGTTGAATCTATGAATAGACCAATAACAGGCTCTGAAATTGAGGCAATAATTAATAGCCTACCAACCAAAAAAAGTCCAGGACCAGATGGATTCATGGCCGAATTCTACTAGAGGTACAAAGAGGAACTGGTACCATTCCTTCTTAAACTATTCCAACCAACAGAAAAACAGGGAATACTCCCTAATTCATTTTATGAGGCCAGCATCATCCTGACACCAAAGCCTGGCAGAGACACAACAAAAAAAAGAGAATTTTAGACCAATATTCCTGATGAATATTGATGCAAAATTCTCAATAAAATACTGGTCAACCAAATCCAGCAGCACATCAAAAAGCTTATCCACCATGATGAAGTTGGCTTCATCCCTGGGACACAAGGCTGGTTCAGCATACCCAAGTCAATAACCGTAATCCATCACATAAACAGAACCAATAACAAAAACCACATGATTATCTCAATAGATGTAGAAAAGGCCTTAAACAAAATTCAATAGCCCTTCATGCTAAAAACTCTCAATAAACTAGGTATTGATGGAATGCATTTCAAAATAATAAGAGCTATTTATGACAAACCCACAGCCAATATCATATTGAATGGGCAAAAACTGGAAGCATTCCCTTTGAAAACTAGCACAAGACAGAGATGCCCTCTCTCACCACTCCTATTCAACATAGTGTTGGAAGTTCTGGCCAGGGCAATCAGGCAAGAGAAAGAAATAAAGGATATTCAATTAGGAAAAGAGGAAGTCAAATTGTCCCTGTTTACAGATGACATGATTGTATATTTAGAAAACCCCATTGTCTCAGCCCCAAATCTCCTTAAGCTGATGAGCAACTTCAGCAAAGTCTCAGGATACAAACTCAATGTGCAAAAATCACAAGCATTTCTATACACCAATAGCAGACGAACAGAGCGCCAAATCATGGGTGAACTCCTATTCACAATTGCTACAAAGAGAATAAAGTATCTGGGGGTCCAACTCACAAGGGATGTGAAGGACCTCTTCAAGGAGAACTACAAACCACTGCTCAATGAAATAAAAGAGGACACAAACAAATGGAAGAACATTCCATGCTCATGGATAGGAAGAATCAATATCGTGAAAATGGCCATACTGCCCAAGGTAATTTATAAGTCAATGCCATCCCCATCAAACTACCAATGACTTTCTTCACATAATTGGAAAAAACGACTTTAAAGTTCCTATGGAACCAAAAAAGAGCCTGTATTGCTAAGAAAATCCTAAGCAAAAAGAACAAAGCTGGAGGCATCATGCTACCTGACTTCAAACTATACTACAAGACTACAGTAACCAAACAGCCTGGTACTGGACCAAAACAGATATATAGACCAATGAAACAGAACAGAGGCTTCAGAACACCACACATCTACAATCATCTGATCTTTGACAAACCTGACAAAAACAAGACATGAGGAAAGGATTCCCTATTTAATAAATGGTGCTGGGAAAACTGGCTAGCCATATGTAGAATGCTGAAACTGGATCCCTTCCTTGAACCTTATACAAAAATTAATTCAAGATGGATTAAAGACTTAAATGTTAGATCCCAAATTATAAAACCCCTAGAAGAAAACCTAGGCAATACCATTCAGGACACAGCCATGGGCAAGGACTTCATGACTAAAACACCAAAAGCAATGGCAACAAAAGGCAAAATAGACACATGGGATCTAATTAAAATAAAGAGCTTCTGCACAGCAAAGGAAACTACCATCAGAGTGAACAGGCAACCTATAGAATGAGAGAAAATTTTTGCAATCTTCCCATCTAACAAAGGGCTAATATCCAGAATCTACAAAGAACTTAAACCAATTTACAAGAAAAGAACAAACAACCCCATCAAAAAGTGGGCAAAGAATATAAACAGACACTTCTCAAAAGAAGACATTTATGCAGCCAACCGACACATGAAAAAATGCTCATCATCACTGGTCGTTAGATAAATGCAAATCGAAACCACAATGAGATACCATCTCACACGAGTTAGAATGGCGATCATTAAAAAGTCAGGAAACGACAGATGCTAGAGAGAATGTGGAGAAACAGGAATGCTTTTCCACTGTTGGTGGGAGTGTAAACTGGTTCAACCATTGTGGAAGACAGTTTGGCGATTCCTCAAGGATCGAGAACTAGAAGTACCATTTGACCCAGTGATCCCATTACTGGGTATATACCCAAAGGACTATAAGTCATGCTACTATAAAGACACATGCACACGTATGTTTATTGTGGCACTATTCACAATAGACTTGGAACCAACCCAAATGTCCATTAATGATAGACTGGATTAAGAAAATGTGGCACATATACACCATGGAATACTATGCAGCCATAAAAAGGATGAGTTCATGTCTTTGTAGGGACGTGAATGCAGCTGGAAACCATCATTCCGAACAAACTATCACAAGGACAGAAAACCAAACACTGTATGTTCTCACTCATAGGTGGGGATTGAACAATGAGAACACTTGGACACAGCGGGGGAACATCACACCCCAGAGCCTGTCATGGGGTGGGGGTCAGGGGGAGGGATAGCATTAGGAGAAATACCTAATGTAAATGATGAGTTAATGGGTGCAGCAAACCAACATGGCATATGTATACCTATGTAACATACCTGCACGTTGTGCACATGTACCCTAGAACTTAAAGTATAACAAAAATAAATAAATAAATAAATAAATAAATAAATAAGGCTCCAGAGAGACTCCTTACCCTTTCAGCCATGTGAGGACACAGCAAAAATTGGCTGTCCATCAACCAGGAAGTGGGCTCTCACTAGACACCAAATCTGCTGGTGCGGTGATCTTGGACTTCCTAACCTCCAGAACTGTGAGAAATAAATTTCTGTTGTTTATAAGCCACCCAGTTTATGATGTTTTGTTATAGTGGTCCATATATACTGTGTCAATTCGGCTTTAATGCCCCTTTGCCAGAAGCTCTGGGTACAGGCCCTGAGGGGGACTGAGTCTCTCCTCTTCTCTTTCCTCCAGCCTGGCCTCAAGCTGCCCCAGTGAGCACTGGCCATGTGGTGGTACACTGGCTTCCAAAAGGTCATGCAGCGTCAAATGGTATTTCTGGTTCCAGATCTTTGAGGAATTGCCACACCATCTTCCACAGTGGCTGAACTAATTTACATTCCCTCCAACAGTGTAAAAGCATTCCTGTTTCTCCACAACCTTGTTACTGGGTATATAACCAAAGGGATATAAATCATTCTGTTACAAAGACATATGTATGCACATGTTTATTGCAGCACTATTCACAATTGCGAAGACATGGAATCAACCCAAATGCTCATCAATGATAGATTGCCTAAAGAAATTGTGGTGCATATACACTATGGAATACTATGCAGCCATAAAAAGTAATGTAATCTTGTCTTTTGCAGGTTACATGGATGGAACTGGAAGCCATTATCCTCAGCAAATTAATGCAGGAACAGAAAACCAAATACTGCATGTTCTTACTTATAAGTGGGAGTTGAACAATGAGAACACATGGGCATAGGGAGGGAAACAACACACACTGGGGCCTGTCTGGCAGTGGGGTTGAGGAAGGGAGAGCATTAGGAAAAACAGCTAATGCATGCTGGCTTAATACAGGGTGATGGGTTGATAGGTGCAGCAAACAACCATGGCATATGTTTACCTTTGTAACAAACCAGCACATCCTGCACATGTACCTTGGAACTTAAAATAAAAATTAAAATGTTTTTTAAAAAAGGTCATGCTGTTTTCTCAGCAGCCCAGCTCACATTTCTAGACCCCTCTGGCTTGTGTTACTCCAGAAAAAGCCCAGTGTGTGCGAGACCCAGGCCACTGTGACACTATATAATGAGAGGAGGGAGTAGGCTGCTCCAGCCAAAGCCAACAGCATCCTGGGAGCTGCTGCATCTGGCCAAAGGCTGTTTACTCTTTGCTGCAGACATCGAGGCCTGCTGTTCAGGGGAGGAAGATATCAGTATGTGACCCCACAAGGCACAAGCAGAGCCACCTCTGTCAGACTGACCTGGACAGAGTGGTAGGGCCAAGTTTTAGAAAGAAGTTACATTGGAGAGGGAGGCAGGAAAGAAACACTTTGATTCTTGCTTTCTGAGCTTGTCTGGAAAAACAAGACCAGAAAACAGAGCACCTCTCCAATTGTGTGACAGAATAGGAAAAGAATCGGAATTGATGGCGGTGGCTCAGCTTCAGTACTGGCCACTGCTGTCTTCCACCTGCATAATCTCCTGCAAGTCCCATAGTCTCTCTGTGCAGACTCAGATTCCACATCTGTAAAATGGGAACAATAACAAAATTGACACGAGGATCACATGGAATAATGCATGTCTTGGACTTTTTTAAAGCAGGCAGTTATGTGCACAAATATTTCATTTGCTTATTTGTCTTTTTCTCTGTAACTTTTCCTTTTGTCCTACCTAATCCCTATTT
The DNA here is from genome assembly GCF_049350105.2 of Macaca mulatta. NCBI lineage: Eukaryota > Metazoa > Chordata > Mammalia > Primates > Cercopithecidae > Macaca > Macaca mulatta. The sequence goes on along the minus strand of NC_133419.1, from coordinate 30,188,829 downwards.
CTCTTTTTTTTCCATGTGCCTATACCTCAGGCCAGAAATGTTCAAATGTTTCCACCAAAAGTCCCCTAACAAGCAAAAAAAGACGTAAAAAGTTTAGCCCAAAGTGCCTGACACAAATGTGAAATTTCATTCACATTTAATGTTTATTTTTAAGATGCATGTGAATCTTGCATTTGATTCCATAATATGTTCATGTGAATCATTTACATTTAGTTCTTGGTTGAAAATAATGGAGTCCATTCTAGGTAGCTTAGGCAGAACAAGAATTTAAGGGCAACCATGGATCTTCTAGGAAATCTAAAGCATTGGGTTCCCCACGTGCTGGAAACATGATGAAGCCAGTACCCAGGGGCTGCCCCAGCAAATGTCCAGTGGTGTTGGCCTTGGACACAAACACCCCAGCTTGCCCCAGACAGAGGTGCTTGCTCTGATCCCACTGGGGACTGGATGCAGAGGCTCTGCCACTGCTGCGTGTGGCTCTGTCACAGTGCTCCCCAAACAGATTCCTCAAGGCCCCTTCCCCATATCACTTTTGCCCAAATTGAAGTCTTTTGTGGTTGTGTCTGCATGGTATAGCCTAAGACCCAGCCTATAACCCAGCTACAAGGGAGGATGGAATAGTAAATTCCAGCTTCTACTTTATGAAGGCAGAATTCACAAGGTAGGACATTTTCCTGATACCTAAAAGACTTTCAATGCACACTTAGTGGTCATAAACATTATATATCTTAACATTCTTTTTAAACCACCTATCTGCAAGTAAAGTGAATGTTCTGGAAACATACGCCCTGTTTTTCTAAGCTTTGTGTATCTTTCATAATCTGTGTAATCCCAAGGATACATGCACTGCAGTTTGAAAATGCAGGCCCTAGGCCCTCCAGAGGCATTACCCATTTTCATGGAATGTACCTGAGGTTAAAGAGATGAGTCATCCTCAGAAAGAGAGTACAGTTTCCATCGCCTAGGAGTGGAGGCACATTCAAAATAATTTGAATAATTCCAGATACGAAATTGTCATATTAGGGTCACGAAACTGATACCCTTTAACTGCTTTAGAATCACCAGTCCCACTCTGAACACCCATCTCCTAATGCTTCCCTGATGTCGGTTTCCATGTCTTCGTCCCATCTTTTCCCAGTGCAGGCTTAGTTCCTATCTAGTCAGAGGAATTCAGGTCCATTCAGCACATTTCATGTCCAGTTTTGTTTACAGTAAAGGATCAAGCCCCTCCTCTACCACAGCTAATAATTCCTGTTAGAAATACAACCCACTGGGAAAAAGTCACAAAAAAACAAGCACTCTTTTCTGGGAACTTCAACTTTTCTTATTTACATGACCTGAAGTTTCATCATCTTCATTAGCAGAGACCCCCAAGTCTGTAACTGAATCTTTGAGAGAAACAATACAATTCAAATTTCCCTGTGGCTTGAAGGTAGTGGGACTGGCACTGTGGAGGTTAACATTCTCTCTGCCAACTACAGGATGATATTCTCCTAACAACACAGCCCTGTCATTGTTGGGAAACAATTCTGTCTTGCTAACCCTCTCCAGGGAGTGGACTGTAAAACCACTGGCCAAATTTCAAGTATGTCCATGCAGAATGACAGTTATTTTTCCAGTTGGTCACTAGAAATAGAGCCCAGGCAAGGGCCAGAAAATTGGAAAGTATAGTTCATAGCAGTTTTTTATTCTAAAAATAGAATGATACTCACGCCTGTAATCCCAACACTTTGGGAGGCCTAGGCGGGTGGATCACCTGAGGTCGAGAGTTCAAGACCAGCCTGACCAAAATGGAGAAACCCCGTCTCTACTAAAAATACAAAATTAGCCGAGCGTGGTGGTGTGTGCCTGTAATCCCAGCTACTTGGGAGGCTGAGGTAGGAGAATCACTTGAATCCGGGAGGCAGAGGTTGTGGTGAGCTGAGATTGCACAAATGCATTCCAGCCTGGGCAACAACAGTAAAACTCCATCTCAAAAAAAAAAAAAAAAAAAAAAAAAATTGAAAGATAGCTTTGCTGCTCAAGAGATGGGATTTTAGGGCTCTAGCTCAGGGGTGAGAGGAAGGCTGTCCTAGTCAGCAAGGCAGTAGGGTCTCAACCTGCGAGACACCACTTCCCTGCTTCAGTAGGAGCCTCATCTCTTGAAATCTGACTTCAAGACCCTGAGCACAGCCCTCCTGCTGCCCAGCCCAGCTATATTCCACAGGAAGGGTGGGACCCTTCCATCTCTCACCATGCTGCCCAGACCAGTGTGTTAGGTTGCTAAAGCTTGCTGTTGGGACAGACCTGGGGTCATTAATACAACTTGTACTAGCTCCAAGAATAACCAATATTTTGGAAGAGGTAATAGATAAATACTTAAGTTGGTGACAGATACATTTGCTGGATGGACAGGATGTGGGTCCATATAGTCTCACATGAATTCGAAACATGACTTGTGTTTCCCCAAGAGGACATGAGTCTGGGTGGCAAAGGTGGGGTGCAGTAGACAGCCATAAATCGTGTTTCACTGGCCCCACCTGCTATTCATACTTCACCTCTTCTCGAAGTGTCACTCAAGTATTTCTGAGAATTCTTAGGGGTATGTCAAACATGCTCCTAAACAAACGCTTGCCATTTCCATTTGGTGCCTGCCATTTTCCTCTTGTGCACCTCTGGCCCCTCAGTGGAGTCTCATGGCCATGATTCTTCAGCTGGCAACTACTGGGAGAACCCTCATACCCAGGGCTTCCTCTGTGCACTCAAGGCTTAGCTCCATGACAATGGGAAATCTCCGCTGCTCAGATTTTTCTCACAGCTTGTCTTTCCCAAGAATTCTCACATTGAGTCCACATGGCGCCGGATCCAGTATTGACATAGTCATGATGTCGCCATCCTGGATCCAAAATCATCCTGTCCTTTACACAACAAATGCTTTGTCATCTGGGCCCGCTTCTCTGCTGAAATTCTCTCCTTAGAGTTCCAGTCCCAATCTGATGACTTATGGTGGGCAAAGCATTTAACCTCTCTGTGTTTCAATTTACTTATCTATAAAATAGGGGAGGTGAGCTAGATATCTTCTAGAGTTGCTTCTATTCCAGGGTTTGATGACCCCTTGGAAGCATGATGCTTTATCAAGCGATACACAAGAAGATATATTAGGTACTTCCATGTATCAAGCACTAGCTAGGTGCTGTGTAAATGGAAAATTGCTATTTTCTTTCACCTTTCTGACAAGAACCCAGCCTCTCCGGTCATCACTTTGCTTAAAACCCTCCAGTGACTTTTTGTCATATTTTGGAAAAAATCCAGGCTCAGTGGCAACCTACCTCAGTGCTCTCACCTCATTCTCTTCTCTCATTTTTCATTTAATATACTCCAGATGGCCAGTCTTCTTTCTGATCCTGGAATGTGCTGAACCCCTGCACCCCAGAACTTCTGCAAGTGTTCATTGTCCTACCTGAGATGCTCATCTCCCAGGTAACCCATGACAGACCTCTTACCATTCGGGTCCCCAAGGTGCCTTGCTTGACATCTGCCCCACTTTCAGCCAACTTGCTGTGTCTCAAAGGTTGGCAAATTGTTGGCTGTGGGTCAAATCTATTCTCATTTATTTACACATTTTCTCTGGCTACTTTTGGGCTACAACAGCAGAGTTGAGTTCCATGTATGAGTAGCAAGAGAAATGGATGGCCCACAAAGCTGAAAATATTTACCATCTGGCCTTTACAGGGAAAGTTTAAGAATCCCTGCCTATCCCATAGCATCTTTTATTCACATTGCTTATCAGTATCAGAATTGCTAACTCAATCTGCTTCTTTCTGTCTTCTTTTTCTCCCCCACTAGGATGTAAGTGCCTGCAAGTTGAAGAACTCATCTATCTTGATCCCGGTGCTTTTGTTAGTTCTTAGCACAGCGCCTGACACAGAGCCAATCATAACGGTAAGCTGGATGGATTTAGGTCTGTTTCCTTTTGCTCTGTTGAAGCAATAACAAAATTCAGTGCAAATCGTAAAATAAACTCCACCACCTCCACAGTTCTTTCTACACCCCCGTGACCAACTGTCAAGCTTCTCTCTGTTCCCACCTTCATCTTGTTGTGTCCTTTTCTGATTCTGCTCTGACACCCCCAGATACCAGTGTCTTCTTGCCCTATCACTCTTTATACTTTTCTAATCTGCTCTTGACCCTCCATGACACCAGCAGCCCTCCAGGGAAGAGCTCATGGCTAGAAAACCAACCAAAGGCCAACAGTGCATTCCTCTAGGGTATTTCTGGGTAGGACTTGAAAGTCTGGTGGACTCAAACTCAGACACATGTTTGAGGGAGCTTCATACCTTCCTAAGTGAGCCTTTCTACTTGGGACCACTTGAAAAATGAATTTGGGCTCTCAGAGAATAGAACTCCAGGGCCAGGAGAAGTTTGAATCTAAGAAGCTCTGGCTATCAGATATGGGGGAGCTCCTAGGAATCATCTAGCACCTCTCAAACCTCCCCACCAAAACTAGCCTAGTAGCCGATAACAGTGACACATTTCCCCAGGAGGGAATGAGGTTGATACTTAAACTACACCACTCTAACTTCATGTTATTTTAATAATCCATTAGAACATTGTATTCTATCTCATAATATATTTTTAAAGAAATAATGAACCTTTTCCATTAAAATGTGTGGCTATGGCAACTACACATCTGCAATCTTTGAGCAAAAATCACAATCTACCTCTATCCTTAGCACACTCTTGCCTAGGCCCATATACCCACTGGTACTAAGACAGCTTGGAAAGCAGGAAATCTTATCCAGTGTATCCTTTAACAAATGAGGATACTGAAGGCCCAACAGAGACGGCAATATAAATGGAGCACCTTCCCTTTAGGAGAACTCCATTCCTACTTATTGGTAGGATAAACTAGTCTGTGGTGGGATTCGAAGTGTATTCAACAGTCTCTGTCTGCCCTCCAGACACACCTGCCACCCTACCCACCTGCTCTGTGACCCTGCAGGCTGATATCTGTGTACTGCATAGCCAGCCTTCCTTGCCCTCTGACTTCTGGTTGGGTTTGACCAATGGCAAGCAAGGGAGGGAATTGGAAGGCAGGATGGGAGTGTGGTCAGGGTATTTGTTCCCCCAGCTCCCTCCCTGCCAGGCCTCATGTTGGCAATGGCTGTGCTCTTCTACCAAAGCAGGCTGACCCCACAGCTAGAGATCTACTAGGTTCTGGGAACCACTCCATGCTCTCATTCTCCTCAGACCCAGGAGTGTAGTGGCTTCCTCATTTGTCATCCCCAGAGTTCTTTACTATCCCAGCCATACATTTGTAACTAATGCCATTGTTAGACTTTCCTAATCTCTTTTATCAAGGAATCATTTGTTTCCTGCCAGGACACTTATAGTAAATGGCACTGGAAGAAGCCCAAAGAAACATCCCTCAAAATGGGATTCTGAGATTGGGTTGCTCACACATTCATTAAGCACACATTAGCACACTCTATTTTGTGGCATGGGGAGGGGCATTTGTTATTGTCATTTGCAGTGACCTTACGATTACTTAAAACATCACCTGCTATGGCCTGGGATGGTGTGGAATATGCATGAAGGGCATTATGTTTTGAGATCAGGAGCCATGGGTTTTTAGTCAGTCTGGTGACAATGATGATTGCAAAAATTATGGTGTGAGCTGGTTGCCTCTGAAAACCCTACAGAATATTCATAGAGAAAAGAACAAATGAAAAGCTTCTAATATCCAACTGAGACTACAAATAGAAAATCAGAAAGCCTCTTTGGTCTGAATGATGCAAGTAACCTGGATAAGCAGATGGCCCAGACTCCCGTGACACTTACTCCTTCTCCTTGAAAGCATGTCTATGGCTCATGAGAAGTTTCTGATGGCAATGACAGACCAGTTTATACAGGGGTCTACAAGGTGTTCTGGAACCAACCAGAAGTACTGGCCACTACCTACAGACCTACTCAGGGGTGGCCCTAAAAAATAGTGATGATGGTGAATCTTCCAGGTGGGTAGAACTTTCAGAAGTTCAAGGACATGGAAAGAACAGAACTGGAAGATTGGTGACAAGGAGGTCTGGGGAGAAGTCTGTATATGGATACCCGGGAATAGACACTAAGTGTAAAGATATCTGCGTTCCATGTACATACCTACCTACTGAGGACATTTACTGCAGATGATGCGCCAAGTAATTAGATGGACAAGATGATCTGTCTAAGAGATGTCAGTCTCTCTTTTGGATAACTGTGTGCATACTCCATGTGCAAAGTGCTCATGCCAGCAAAGATGGATGATATTTATGCACGTAGATAACAAAAAGACACATCCTTAACAAGGCTTATCAGGCTATCCTCATTGCCAAGACCGCTCTGCCACAAAAAAAGAAGCCAGTATAAGCCTCTAATGTGGCACCATTCCCCAAGGGATCAGCTAACTACCTGGTGGCAAGATGATTTCATTGGATCCCTCCTGTTACGGAGAAGGCAAGGTTTTTGTCTTCATAAGAAAATATATCTACTTCACTTGCAGAATTTGCTTTCCTTACCCACAATACTTCTAACAGCACTATCTTTTGGGGGCTGTATTGAGAGATTTATCTATTGCCATAGTATTCCACACAACATTGGTGCCAAGCAAGGAGCTCATTTTATAACAACAACAAAAGTATAGCATGGGGCCCATGACTGCGGAATTCCCTGGTGTTTCCATTGATCCTCTCATCTATAAGGAGCTGACTTTATGTATTAGTTGTTTATTATTGCATAACAAATTACCCCAAACTTAGCATCTTAAAACAACAAACATCATCTTCCAGTTTCTGTAGGTCAGGCATCTGACCTCTAACTTGGGGTCTCTCGCAGGCTGCAAACATTGGCCAGGGCTGTAGTGATCTCAATACTTGACTAAGGGAGTGGGCACTCCCAAACTCACTCATGTGACTGTTGGCAGGGCTCAGGTCCTCGCTGGCTGCCGGCTGTAGATATCAGTGTGTTGCCATGTAGACCTCCCTACAGAGCAACACACACCAGAGCAGCTGGATTCTATCAGAGCAAGCAAGCAGGAGAGTCAGAGAGAGCAGAAAGTCAGAAGCCGGAGTCTTTTTGTAACTTAATCTCTGAAAGTGACATCTCTTCATTTTCTCTATATTCTATTCATTAGAAGTAAGTCACTAGGTCCAGCCCACATTCAAGGAGATGTAAATACACAAGGGCAAGGACACCTAAAAGAAAGGATCATTGGGAGCCCCTTTAGAGGCTGCCTATCACCCTGGAAATAAGAGCACAATAGCATGCCAAAGCCTCAGCTATGCTTCTGACAGGCAACACCCTGTGAGGGTTGGGTGCTACCCTACAGTATGCAGTATATGGCTAACAGCCAGCATGTGGTACTATCTCCTCTATCCAGAGAATGCACATGTCTGGAAAACCAGGGGTAGAGGTAAAAGTGTCCCCTCTCCCCATTTTAAGAAATAATCTACTTTAAAAATGTTACCTCTCTCTCCTGTGTCCTTTGGTTCAATGGGTTTAGAGGACCTAATGCCCAAGGATAGAAAGCTTCCTCTAGAGACCACAGCCATGGTTCTAACAAATTACAAGTTAGGCCTGCTTCTGGCCATGATGAGCATCTATCCTTAAACCAATGGAGAAGAGAGTCACTATATTACCAAGGAAGAATTTGGGTGCTGCTGCACAATGGAAGCAAGAAGGACTACGTTACAAATTTGGAAGATTTCAAACATAAAAAACCAGGGATGCCTTCTGGTAGTGTTGCCTCATGATCCTGATCATTTGGAAAACTATAGTTTCAAAATTAAGAGAGTACTACCGAGGACTCATATCCTGTGGCCATGAAGGTTTGGGTCACAACAGGTAAATGACCGAATTCAACCAGGGTGCTGGCAGAAGGTATAGAGAGCATAGAATGGGTCATAGAAGAAGTATGGTTATAACCTTAATCCCAATGACTAGGCACAGAAACAGGGTCTGTAGAAGCTATATTTTATGTTAATTATATCTTTGCCTATGTTTCCTCCCACTACCTTCTAAAAGAACGCAGGTAGTGACTAAAGTTTCAGATTGCAGGTGACAATGTGACTGAACTCACCCTGACATGATACAGTAGTTGAGGGACTTTATGGAGGCCAAAAGGCAAAAGAGATGGGCTAGGATGAAGAGTTACTATCTGCTCTTCCCAGTCTACTCTCTGCCCTTCTCTGTCTTTCTCTGGGCCCTGGGAGACTGGTCTCTACAGAGCACATCAATGAGATGTTTTCACTTCTGGTTTCTGAGAGGAACTGGCAGGATATCAGAGGGTGGAAGGAGATAGATAGGGTTATTTATCACTCATGTTTCCTCCATGTTTGGCTGCAGATTGTCAGTGATTGGGCTGCTCTGCCAAAAGTTGATTTTCTATGTCTTAGTTTGGGTTCTTTTGAAAACAGTGCAACTTGAGTGTTGGGGGTTGACTCAGGAGGCAGAAATAAGAAAGAAAAGCCAATGGAGTGTTTAAAAATTATCTGGTAATTGTTGTGGGCAATTGGGGTGCAATCACTCTGGGGACCCCCTGAGGAACTATGATCGTGTGCCTCAGAATGATTTCCACAGAGGCTGATGGGCTCTGGGCATTTATCCATGGACTTTCACCCACTATCTATTGAGTTTGCGCCTGGAGACATATATTCCATGAAATTTCTCCATTGTACCTATGCTGGCTAAGTGGCCTTCTGAAACTTTGGAAAAAGCACCAAGGAACACAATTGAGAAAGACCTTGAATAATCCATCCTTGCCTTTGAGGAGGGACTCAGGTAAAGTGTGTGGAACTGTCCACCCTGTGTTGCCAAAGTCAGGCAGATTGAGGGTATATGTTGTGGTACATCACCAGCACCTTCTTGCCCTCTGACAGACGCAGGACTCCTGGGTTTGCTTCTTCTCTTTGCTGTTTCAGATGTAATCATAACACATCCTGTCCTTACTAGTCCCAGGGTATTTCATTATCTCTTTTTTGTTTCCTCTAAGGAGGTCTATGCCTTTGTAATAGCTCCTCCTAACTCTCTCTTCAATCATCCTTTGGATCTGTTTTGTGCTAAAACTCTGATAGATAAGATTCGTGAATTTTCAAAAGTGAACATATAATGAACTAAACTCCAGATAAGTAGTCTGGACAAGGTCTACTGTTTCTACCCACCATCCACATACTAGTTTCTTATTAAAATGTTCAAAGCCACAGAATCAATTTTTTTGGACTCCTCAAGATGCAGATACTTTGAGAAAGTACTTTTCATGCCAAGGAAATACTGGCTACTTTGGGGCTAACATGCAGATTTATTATTTTTTTAAAATGTCTGTAATATGGTTTGGCTGTGTCACCATCCAAATCTCATCTTAAATTGTAATCCTCATAATTCCCATGTGTCAAGGGAGGCATCTGGTAGGAGGTGATTGGACCACGGAGGTGGTTTCCCCCATGCTGCTCTCATGATAGTGAGTGAGTTCTCATGAAGTCTGATGGTTTCATAAGAGGCTTTTCCCCCTTTGTTTGGCACTTCTCCTTGCTGCTGCCATGTGAAGAAGGACATGTTTGCTTTCCCTTCTGCCATGATTGTAAGTTTCCTGAGGCCTCCCCAGTGTTGTTGAACTGTGAGTCAATTAAAACTTTTTCCTTTATAAATTACCCAGTCTTGGATATGCCTTTATTAGCAGTGTAAGGACAGACTAGTAAAGTAAATTGGTTCTGGGTAGTGGGGTGCTGCTGTGAAGGTATTCAAAAACTTGGAAGTGACTTTGGAACTGGGTAACAGGCAGAAGTTGGAACAGTTCAGAGGGCCCAGAAGATGAAAGGAAAATATGGGAAAGTTTGGAACTTCTAGAGACTTGGAGGGCTCATAAGACAGGAAGATGTGAGAAAGTTTGGAACTTCCTAGATACTTGTTGAATGGCTTTGACCAAAATGCTGATAGTGATATAGGCAATAAAGTCCAGGCTGAGTTGGTCTTAGATAGAGATGAGGAACTTATTGGGCACTGGAGTAAAGGCCACACTTGCTATGCAGAGAGACTGACAGCATTTTGCTCCTCCCCTAGAGATCTGTAGAAATTTGAACTTGAGAAAGATGATTTGGGGTATCTGGCAGAAGAAATTTCTAAGCAGCAAAGCATTCAAGAGGAAGCAGAGCATGAAAGTTTGGAAACTTCGCAGCCTGATGGGATGCAATAGAAAAGAAAATCCCATTTTCTGGGGAGAAATTCAAGCTGGTTGCAGAAATTTGCATAAGTAATAAGGAGCCAAATGTTAATCACTAAGACAATGGGGAAAATACCTCCAGGGCATGTCAGAGACATTCACAGCCACCCACCCATCACAGGCCTGGAGGCCTGGGAGGTAAAATAGTCTTGTGCATCAGGATCAGGGCGCCTGCTCTATGTAGCCCCAGGACATGGGACCCTGTGTCTCAGTTGCTTCAACTCCAGCTATGCCTAAAAGAAGCCAACTGACAGCTCAGGCCATTCCTTCAAAGGGTGCAAGCTTCAAGCCTTGGTGGCTTATACATGGTATTGGGCCTGTAGGTACACGGAAGTCAAGAATTGAGGTTTGGGTGCCTGTGCCTAGATTTCAGAGGACGTATGGAAATGCCTCTATTTACAGAAGAGGGAGAGGATTCCAGATACCTGTTAATGTGGACAGTAGAACTCCCTTCACTAAAGGACAAAAGTAAAGAAAGATTACATGGTGCCATGTTCGTACAAGGTGCTCAATAAATATTTGCTTCCACATGTCAACTGAAACCCAATATTAGCTATATCTGCTGGAATCAGAACTCAAAGTGTTCTTTCATTTACCAATTCAAGAAAAGCACAGAGCATCTAATGTTTTCCAGAAATTGTGGTGCTCTGGGGCATGCAACAGCAATCACGCAGAATGTGTAGTCCCCCATGGGCTGAGCTTGCAGTGTGTGGGGAGTACATGCAAGTAACTGGCTCTTAAAATGCTGTGTGGTAAGTCCTTTGATGTAGGGACAGAGGTGAGAAAGGCACTGACCCAATCTTTGGAAGAAAGGATATATTGCTTATAATTGTGCTTGTCTGTAATAGTAAATTCTACTCATCTCCTACCCTCTGAGTGTCCCCCCACAAAACAGTGACTTTAACAATGAGAGATTATATACTTCCAGAAGGAGGTGGTCCATGCTTATATGGCAGCTCAAAAAACGCCATCAGGGCCTTTACTTGGTCATCCTTAGCAAATGGCGCTTGTCCTCATGGTGGCAAATGGCTCCTAAATTCCAGGGATTAATTCTACATTCCAGGCAGGAAAAAGAGGAAGAACAAATGGCCAAACACTAGGTGAACCTGTCAGAGGTTTTCCAGGATCTCAACCTAATGCTTTATCTCTTTAGCTACACCTGTGTCCCATGGCTGCTCTGGATCCAAGGGTGCTGAGAAATAAAGCTTCTGGCTCTAAACTTCGACAACTCAGACAAAACTGGATTTCTGTTAATCAGGAAGGCAAAATGGCTACTGCAGAAGCAATTATAATTCTTTGCCCCGTGGGTCAGAACAGAAGGAAGAAGTGAGCACTGAGTTCCTAGACACCTTGCTTTTGCCCCCAGGGGTCCCTTTTGCCACTCTGGACCAAGTCTCACTCTGGCCTTGTAGGTGATCACAAGGCTGGAGCAGGGAAGTGGGACTCGATAAGGCCTGAAGCTGACTTCCTCCCACCCCTGCCGTTTCAGGCAGAATCGCCTCCAAACATGCTAGGGAGGCATGCTCTGCGTTGGCACGCAGCAGTGACCCCAACAAAGCAACTCCTGCCTCCAGAGAAGTCACATTTAGTGAAGAAGTCAGATAACACAACCATTCTCAGTTAAGACCTTTCGATAATTTTATATATTATATTCATTCCTCCAAGCCAACAGTAGGGAAAGCAAGTGTCTCATTATACAGATAAGGAAATGGAAGCCCAGAGAGAGTTGAAACTTGTGCAGTTCACACTACTGGTCAAGACTGGAATAGGGTTTGCTTCCCAGTTCAGTGCTTTTCCCTCTCCAGAACCGTTTTCTGCTCCCCAACCCCTACCCCAAGCCTCAGTCTGGTGAGAGAGAGAACTGGAAGAGAAGGTGCTGTGGTTCCAGGCATTAGAGCAACTGAACATGTTCTGAACCAGAAGGCCTGATTAGGAGCCACTGCTCTGTTTTCATCGTATTCTTGCAAGAGGAAGTGGTGGTGGTTTTCCCCGCAATCAGGAAGGAATTCCATCGTACATCTGCTAGCACAGCACCTCCCTGAAATCATCTCTCTTCTCCTAGTCAGGCCTAGCTGGCTCCTTTCCCTCTGCAGCAGGATTGGAAGGGTTGACCTTATTATGGTCCCTTCTGGCTCTTGATTCCTGTGGGGCCTTCTTGACTGCCAGTAGCACATTGGCTTGGTTCAGGGTGGAGTTGCTCTGAACTACCTTAGGAGGGAGAGGCCTTGTCCCCGGCACTTTCCCTTTCCCTTCATTCCCTCCCAGCTGTGGCATTCACAGAGTTTCCCTCCTCCAGCGCAGTCCTGGGCAGCAATGACCTTCATGTTAGATGCCAAAAGGAGCATTCATCCTTCCCCCATGGGCTGGCACTGGGGCACTAAACTTGGGCACCAAGGTGGGGCCTCGTGGAGGCTCACGGAGGGGGCTGTGTGAACGGGGTGTGCTGTGTCATGTCTTTCCACCACTGTTCCTGCTCCTGCCTGCCTCCGAGGCCTGCATATGACTCAGGAGTCAGTTCAAGTTTATCTCCCTTGGCAGATCTTCCCTGCTCCCTGCCCACTCCACCACCACATCCTCTCCAGAGCTGGAAGATCCCTTCCCACATCCCACAGGTCTGAGAGCACTTAACCCCTGGTTCCAGTGGACACATCTGTTTCTGTCTTTCACCTCCCTCCTTTTGACTGTGAGATCCTTGCATTCTCACAGTGCCTTGGCACTTAGTAAACCCTCAGTACATATTGGGTGAATCCAGGATGTGCCCTGGTGCAGAACATTACAGGAACATGTAGAGAAAGCGTTTATCACATTCCTGAAGTAGCTTAAGGTGAGGTACTTGTAGAGAGGGAGGGAAATCCTAGTAGCACATTTTTGTTGAGGATTTGACAGTTGCCAGGCACTAGTATGGCTTTTTGCATACTTTGTGTATTTGCTCACTGAGTCTTCACAACAACCCTACAAGGTAGGCGCTGTCTCCACTTTGCCCATGAGAAAACAGAGGCTAAGAAAGATTAAGTAACTTGCTCAAGATCCCACAGTAGGACAAGATAGAGGGATTTTGACCTCACACTCAAGCTCTTAACCCTGTGCCATGCATGTTGTGTCCTTAGTACCACCTCCCCACCCTCCCAGCCACATAGGAACCCATATTATAGGCTAGACATTCTCAAGTGGATCAATTAGATGAAAAAGCAAGACAGGGCCTGCCCCAACAATTAATGCTCAATTATTGCCCAAATGCTAATGTACAGAAATGATGAGGACTGGACTGAAGGGAAAGCCAGAAAGGACTTCCACAGAAAGGTGTGCCTCATCCAGCTTAAGAGACATGGAGGAGCAGGACCAGCAGGTGATGGGGGCTGGGGACAGGGTGGGGTGAGCAACCCGTTTCAGGTTTCTTCCAAGAAGACGTTTGCAGGGGACTGGCTGAACTTAGCCACAGTTTCAGGAATGCATAGAAATGAAACCACTAGAAGCATTTGGCTTCAGTTAAACTTGGGGCCAAGCAGAGCCAAGACCAGCACACATGGCTGAGGAGCATGGGCTGTCCGATGGCCATCTCGCCAAGATGAGGTGGGAGCAGTGACTGGGAGGAGACCCAAAGCCAAGGTGGGAAGGTATCACCAGCTTCCTGACCACATGGGAAGAAAGGTGGCTCCTGTTTATCCATCAAATATTTGACTAAGAACAGGTCTTAGTAAGACACTGCTTTGGCTTTGGGAGGAGGGCAGGTTGGTTTGTTTGTTTTTCTCTTACCCCTGGAGAGAAGAAATAGAACCCATGTGAGCAGAGCTTGCTGCAAAAATGTCACCTCTCCATTCAGATGCTGTCGCACTGTCGGAAATGCCACCATTAGTAAGGGATTTAAAAACTTGAACCTTCTTCTTCATTCAAGATGAAAAGAGTTTGCATAACTATAGACCTTGACAGGTGACTAAAAAGTGTTCAGGCTCCTGAAAAACATATGAGAATCCTCAAAACATGAAAAATAGAATGGCTATATGATTCAGCACCCCACCACTGGGTATATATCAAAAAATATGAAATCGGTCAGAACTATCTGCACTCCCATGTTTACTGCAGGAGTATTCTCAACAGCCAAGGTTCGGAATCAACCTGAGTATCCATGGAGACTCATGGATGGGTTTTTAAAATACGGTACATATACATCATGAAATATACATCAGCCTTAAAAAAAAAAGGAAATCTTGTCATTTGAAACAGCATGGATGAACCTGGATGACATTATATTAAGTGAAATAAACCAGGCTACAGAAAGACAAATGCCATATGACCTCACTCACGTCTAATGTAAGAAAAGTGTTGAACTCATAGAAACAGGAAGCGAAATGGGGTTACCAGAGACTAGGGACTGGGAGGATTGGGGAAATATTGGTCTAAGGACATGAAGTTTCAGTGAGACAGCAAGAATAAGTTGAAGAGATCTATTTTACAATACGGTGACTATAGTTAATAGCAATATATTGTATATTTGAAAACTGCTGAAAGAGTAGATTTTAAGTGTTCTCACCACAAAAAGCAAGTGTGTGAGACAAAGCCTATGTTAAATAGCTTGACTTAGACATTCCACAATGTATACAAACACCAGAACATCATGCTATACATCATAAAGTTTACTTGTCAATTAAAAAATAAATTTAAAAAGGATTTCAATTCCTTGTATCTGTTGAATCCTCCAATAGGTCTATGAAGTATGGTGGGCTCTAGAATGTAGTTGTTTAAGCACCCAAGTGATGAAGCCAGACTGAGTTTGAATCCCATCTCTGAGTAGCTATGAAACCCGGGGCCACCCACATAACCTCCCTGTGCCTTAGTTTTCTTTGCCCATAAGTGGGGTGATGATAGTACTTACCTCGGAGGGCTGCTATGATTAAATAAACTGCTGATATAAGTGATTGGAACAATGTCTAGCATGCAGCAAGTGATATGTAAACATTAGCAATTATCATTATCCTATTTTATAGGTGTGGGAAACTGAGGCTCAGAGAGGTGAAGTGACTTACTCCAGGTCACACCACCAGTTGATGGCAGAATGAAGATTTAACCTCTGCCATTTGGTCTTCCAACTTGAAGCCTGACGATCACAATGAGGAAAGCTCTCCCTCTTCTTCTACCCTCTCAAAGCAGTGATAATCATTGTGAAGACCCTTTCTTTTAAATATGACAAAAAAATTGCCTGGCAGAGAGGACTTAAAAAGCAGGTGATGAAGCCCCAAGGAGAAGGGAGAGCAATGCTTATTAACATTCGGCTATCTGCTGGACTATTAGATGATGAGTTGGAAAACCTTTTTCTGTAAATGGCCAAACAGTAAATATTTTAGTCTTTGTGGGCCACCTGGTCTCTGTCAAAACCACTCAATTCTGCCATTGTAGTTCACAAACAACCATGAGCAATATGTAAATCAATGGGCATGGCTATGTCCCAGTAACTCTTTATTATGGATACTGAATTAGGTAGAATTCTATTTCATGTATGGTGAAATATTTCTCTTTTGATTCTTTCCAGCCATTTAAAAATGAAACAGCAATTCTGTGCTTGAGGGGCGTACAAAAGCAAGCAGCAAGACAGATACCAGGGGGCTGTGGTTGGCTGACCCCTGATGCAGAGGCTGAGATTAACTTACTCCTGCCAGCACTGCTGAGACTCATTTTGTGCATGAGTAAACTGAGGCTCAGGGGCTTCCATCACCAGCTTACAAGGCAGACTAGTGAGGAGCAGAGCTAGGATTCAGTTCCTCTTTCCATCTCCTCTGTGATGCCCTTGGACCTAGTTGTTCCTTCTGCGTTTGTCACCACTGTGTGAAGAGGTTGCAAGACCCTTTGTTATAGGACAGGGGAAACTGTCCTAATGGACATGCCTCTTCAATGTGTGATGATGGCATTTGCCATACTCAAGCCTTTTAAGGAAACAACGTCAATCAGTTGATGTTCAGGACATGTCGCTTCAGGAAATAGCAGATCCCAGCCACAGCATGGGGAAGGTGCCTAGTACTCATTTGGTATGTGGCGTAGGGCAATGGTTCTGTCATTGCCCCAGCTCTGTGGTACTGGTGAAAAGACTCTTGATTCTCTGGCTTGTGGTCAGCAAGAAGAAGGTTGAGAGGTTCCCACATGACAGATCACCTTCATGAGATAACACAGAAAGGTGCATTGGTCTCAAGGGCTTTGGATCATAATGGACAAGCAGCAGCAAAATGAGAAAGGTGCATGTCTGAAAGATAAAACTGGGCTAGGATGTTTCCTGAAGGGTGTAGCCTGGGACTGGGAGATTTTCCGAGAGCGGACTAGGCTTTATCTCCCTCTTCCTCACATCCCGCATCTCAGACCTCAGACTTGGCCTCTTTCCCCACCTGCCAGACACACTCTCAGCTGAGCCAGCTGTGAGACTGGGGTCCAGCATCCAGCCTTTCCTCCCTGGTGCACATTGAAGACCCAGGAGTGCCTGCGCTGAAGCTGCTGTTCCCAGACTGCAGCAAAACCACAGCTGTGGCTGCCTGCAGGTCTGAGCTTGTTTAGGCTTCACCGGAAAGAAAAATGCCCCCGCCTTGTGCAATGGGTGCAGTCTGTCCTGGGAGCTGTGGCAAACCAAGCCTGTCTGAGTGAGGGCGACTGGGGACCCTGACACTTGCCTACTTACTTTATATCCTTTTAAAATTGTTGTTTCAGAAATAAACACTCTCGAAGTAGAAAATTTAGAAAATATGCATGACAAAAGAAAAAATGAAGATGACCCATAATCCTGCTTCCTAAAAGTAACTGTTTTTCTTCTCTTTCCAGTCTTTTTTTCTATGCATGTGTGCTCCCTATGCAAATGGAATCATAGGATAAATGCTGCTTGGGGAATTTGTTTCTTTTTTATTTAACACTGTAGAGTGAACATCTTTCCATGCCAAAGCATACTTTTCTTTGCCGTTATTTTTGCCTATCATCTGTTTTTGGCAAGTCCTCTTCCAAAGGTGTGTGGAACTTGGAGAGGATTTCTGTGTATTGGGGTCCTAGGCTCCAACTGGATCACCAGATCCAGTCCTTTTTAGGATCACCGGATCCAGCCCTTTTTAGGTAAGAGTGCGGGGGCAGCTCTGTGGCTTTGAGTAATAAAAAAAAGCCCTAGGCTCATTGTTTGCGCAAGAGTTCCTGCCCCAGCCCTGCTCTGACTCTTGGTGCCATCTTAGACTTGTCACTTCATCCCTCTGGGCCTCAGTTTCTTTACCTATAAAATGGGATGGTTGGATTGAGGGCTTTGCCAGCTCTAATGTCCATGACTAAGCACTTGTATACTGAGGAAGATTCCAGAAGCCTCTGGGAGCATTGGCTGCTGGGAGGAAGTTGTCTCTTCCCAGTCAGTAAGCTGGCATCCAGCTCAAGGCTAACCAAGGAGATAGGGGTCTTGGCCTGGATGATCTGAAACCTCTCTGGGGTAGCCAGCACCCTATGCTGTGATCCCCAGGGCTTCACAAATCACTGGGTTCTCCCCACCTTCCTGTTCCCTGCCTCTGGGGAAAGGGAAGCAATTGTCCTGTGCCAGCACCGAGCTCACAACTCCACTGCTTCTTGGTCATGGTATTAACAGTCAGAACCTGCAGCAGCCAATAGCTACCGGTCACTCTCTGAAATGCAAACCAGGTGACTGGGCAGAGAGTACCATCTCAGGCAGTGCCAGGGCCAGTGTCTGGGGGGCTGGGCATGTGGTGGAGCTGGAGCTTCTGGGAGCTGCAAAGGGCTTAGGAAAAGGGCCTTGGGTGGACAGGCTTTCCTCACCTCTGTTTTCCCTTCCTCCTGTGGTCCAGGAACAGCAGCTGGCTTTTCTTAAACTGATGTGAAGAGTCCTGCCAAGAAACTTGGAGGCTGAGGCAGCTGCTGTGTGAAGGTTTTGAGGAATGGGAGCATCACAAAATATAAACAACAGAGTCTTTTTTTTTTGTGGCACTTGGGTTGTTTGTCTTCCATACTCTTTTATAGAAATTACAACAACAACAACAACAAAAACAGCAACAACAATAATAGCAATACAGCTACCATGTAATAAGCTTTTGCTGTCTTCTAGGCAATGAGCCCAATGCTTTACTTTCTTCATCTTATTTGAGATGAGCTGTTGCTGGTATTATCTCTATTTTACAGCTGGGGAAATAAAGGTTCCAAGAGGTTAAGCTGTTTGCCTAAGGCTCCCCAGCAATGAGTTGCTAGGCTACAATTTGGACTCAGAACATCTGTTCTTAAGCTTGGTCTCTTACCCACCTGGCCCTGCTACCTCCTCAAAGTTTCATGCTTCAGTTGGGCAGGAACCTCCCACTGTAGTTTCAGTTTTTACTTATATGCAGAGATTGCCAGAGGCTTAGAAATTCTATCAGTTCCAGGCATCTATGTGCTAGGTCCCATACTCATCAACAGCGTACCCAAAATGTGTAAGCTTTGGTCTTCAAGTGCTGGCAGTTTAACATTTCATTGATGAGGTGAGTGATAACAGATCCTGAGGTCCTAGGGGGCATTTATATTTTTCATGGCATCGTGGAGTATGTGTTTTGAGCTATGCCTTCTGCAGTGTGAATCCCAGCTCTGCCACTTACCTGTGACTCTGGGCAAGTCTCTTATCCTCTCTGTGCCTCAGAATCCTCCTCTCTTAAACAGGGGGAATGCTATACACTTTATAGAGATGACTCTTAAGGATTAAAGAGAAGGTGTGTAAAGGACCGTCACTTAGTAGGTGCTTTATGAATGTTAGCTCTTATTATAAAGACTAAAAGAATGGTATCCTGAGTCAGATGCCTGAGTTTTATTCTAACTTAACTACTTAGCAGTTGGGTGACTTTGGATAGCTCACTTTTGTCACTCTGTGCCTCAGTTAATAGGATTGTTGTAAGGAGTAAATGTGTATCTTCTATGTATATAAGTATACAAATACACACACATACCTCAGAGCAACACATGTTTACTAAGTATCTATTATGTCCCTGGCACATACTAACTGTTCTG
The DNA here is from genome assembly GCF_049350105.2 of Macaca mulatta. Classification (NCBI taxonomy): domain Eukaryota; kingdom Metazoa; phylum Chordata; class Mammalia; order Primates; family Cercopithecidae; genus Macaca; species Macaca mulatta. The sequence goes on along the minus strand of NC_133419.1, from coordinate 30,169,616 downwards.
GTTTTTATTTTCCATTATTATTATTCCTCTACTATCAGCATAATTTTATATTTATTACCATGCCTATTAGTCATGCATCTGATTTGTGGATTCAAAACCACCTCACTCGCTCCTCTAGATGACCATATTCGTATTCATGGCATTGCACATTTAAGTCATCAAAATTTGTAACTTTGGAATTATTTAAAATTTTCCTTTCCCCCTCCACAATCACCCTGTCAGTACTGTCTGGGACTGTTTCTTCCATCAACACCCTCCTCTCCATTCCCACTGGCAGTCATTTAGAGTTGGTGTAGGTGAGTGTCGCAGCTCCTTCCCTGGGAGCCACTTTTGATGAGAAGAAGCCAGGAAGGGAGGGGGCACGTGGTTCTTCCACATCCACTCTCCTATGGTTGGTCGTTTCTCATCAAGGCATCCAAAGAATTATTCCTTGAACTCAATTCTGTTTACTTCTCTCCTGAAAAACAATCAATACCCCTCCCACACCCACCCCCGGCCCCCCCCACCACCGCCCCACCGCCATGCCTTTTATTTTTCACAAAGATTCTTGAGTCTGGGATTCAAGGCTTTCCACAGTCTGGTACAAGCATTTTACAGGAATCACCATGGATGATGCCTGACCTTGCATTTCGCTCATGTAGTTTGTTTGTACCATTCATGGTAGGTCGCTAGTCAGTGATGGGTTCAGGAATGGGCAGTCCTAAGCTACTTCATGTCCGTGGGATCTGAGGAGAAGTTTGCTTGGGGCTTCTGGGAATGATAAACTATTTTCTTTTTCCCTCTCTGCTTTTCAATGCAAACACCTTTTGCCCCAGGTGCAGCTGACAGCCAGCTTGCAACCACAAGGATGGCCACCATGAAGTCAAAGGAGAACTGAGAGAAGAACCAAGAAACAGACCAGGAACCCTGACTGAACTGCTCTGAAAAGCCGCTGCTTCTGGACTCCAGTGTGTAAAATACATTTCCTTATTGCCTAAGCCTGGTCAAGACATACTTTTGTTACTTGCAGGTTGAAGAATCCCAATGGATACACTCATCTTTCCAGCTTTATCTCCAGCCATACAGGATAACTTGTTTGTCTTGAAATTTCCCCTCAGAGTCCTACCTTGGTGTCTTCTCTCATTCTTGTCTTCACCTGGAATGCTCTGCCCAAATTATATTGTTAAGGTCTTATACACTCTTCAAAGTCCAGATTCAAAGGCACCAACCTATCCTCTCATTCAGAAGGACTCTCTGCCCTCCTGAGTCTCCAAGATGCTTTGTGTACACCTGATAGCACTAAAACGTCCAGCTCTACAGCACACTCATCTGCCTCCTTCACGGGATGGCATATTCCAGGGAGGCTGTTTCTCTTTATCATTTTGAATCCCCTAGCTTGGAACAAAGTGTGCTTAGGAGATATGTGTTGCATTAAGATGTGGAATTCAATACAAATGATAACCAAATGTCAAATGATGGTAACAAAAACAATCAGTGTTAAGTAAGACAGAAAGGGATGGGATCTCTCTGGGCTGGAGCAGTGAAGAAATGATACTTATGTCTTGAAGGTGGGAACTGTGGCTCATGTCTTGTAATCCCAGCACTTCGAGAGGCTGAGGTTGAAGGATTGCTTGAGCCCAGGAGTTTGACACCAGACTGGGCAACACAGCAAGACCCTGCCACTACAAAAAAATTAAAAAATTAGCTAGGTATGGTAGCATGCAACTGTAGTCCCAGCTACTCAGGAGGTTGAGGTGGGAGAGTCACTTGGGGCCAGAAGTCTGAGGCTGTACTCCAGCCTGGGTAACAGAGTGAGACTCTGTCAAAAAGAAAAAAAAAATAAGAAGAAAGAAAGGAAGTAAAGAAGAAATCAGTGCTACTTATGTCTTGGGATGTGCCCCAACTAGCAGGTAGAATTTGGATAGGTTGACTTGGGGGGAATTCCTCCGTGGAGAGGACTAAGCAGATGCAGGGATCTGTTTCTCATTCCTCTACTCATTGTAGTATGTTTGAGGGGTTCTTTGTAATTGTTGGGAAATGTGGTCTCCGTAATAAAATTCTGGTGGGTGGAAGAGGAGAAAAGTTGGTTTCGTCCAAGTGGAAATGAATTCTTCATTTTTTCTATGATTATAAAATGAATAAAACACAAGTGGTAGTTGGGGATGGGCTGGGAGCATCTCAAGATGGTTTTTATAAGCCCAACAAAGTATGACTGTGAGACAGAGGGGATGTTGAACTCATCACCATGTTCCTCCAGGTATCCAGAGATTCCTTCCGTTTCAGGGGCTTATGTGTTCAGGCTGTTATAAAGAGTGTTGTCCATCCATATAAGGTACTATGGTGGACACATTATGTGTTCTTATTATCTCATTTTCTTCATGATCACATGAGAAGACTACAAGTGCTGCCATGTGACTGGGTCTTTGCAGTGGAATATAGGTGGTAATAATGTGCTACTCTACTTCCAAGCCTAGCCCCTAAAATGGCCCATGCAATCTTTCATGGTCTCTCTCTCTCTCTCTCATTGTCTGGTTGAATCTACAGGTTCCAATGGAAGACTCTGAGGAGGACTTAGACAAGGCAAACCCACCAGATGAAGGAAGGCTGAATCCCAGAGTTTCACTGCTTGGAGAAAAACAGCTCAAGAGAGCTGCTTGGCCAAGAACACCTGCATTGAACCTCGTATGAGAAAGAAATAAAATTCTACTACTACATTAACACCTAAAATGTTGAGTCTGTTTGTTAGCTAGCCTACCCCGATTAATACGGATGTCAAAGAGATGGCTTAGCAACATCTGAGGGCATGTGTAAACGCAGTCCTATGAAGATGATCAGCACGTGATAGGTAGGAGGCTTTTACCTGATGCTCATGAGAAGGAGAGGTAATACAGACCCTCAGTACTGGAAAGATTCAGTGTTTGCTCCACTGGCAAGGGATAGTTTGCTTTAAACTTCCTAATGCTGGCTGCAAACAGCACCTGCGGGGCAGAGGCTGGGCAGTCTCTGGACACTGATTTCAGTGCTGTTCATGAGGTCCTGCCTGCTCCTATTATTTGACAGCTCTCCTTTTAAGCCCTGTGGATTTCCTCTTCGATAACACTCCTCTGATTTTCCTCCTTCCTCTACCTTTAATTTTGAAAGATATTGCCAAACCACTATCCACAAAGGAAAGCCCATTTAAAGTGCCATTATATGTTTGTGGGGTGGACATGAATGCCTATTTCCCTACTTACTATCCAGTACTGCATGTTATCAAACTTTTAAAATTTTATTTCATTACAAAGAAATTATTGCGGTAAAAACATGACACAGAATTTACCGTCTTAAGCATTTTAAGAGTACAGTTCAGTAGCGTTACGTGTGTCCACATTGCTGTACAAGCAATCTCCAGAAGTTTTTAATCTTGCAAAACTTCAACTCTATGTCCATTAAACAACAACGCCTCATTTCCTCCTCCCCCATCCCCTGGAAACCACCATTCTACTTTCTGTTCCGATGAATTTGACTACTCTAGATACCTCATGTAAATAGAATCTTGCAGTATTTGTCTTTTTGGATTGACTTATTTCCTTTAGCATATTGTCCTCAAAATTCCTCCATGTTGCAACATGTGTTAGAATTTCCTTCCTTTTTAAGGCTAATATTCCATTGTGTGTGTGTGTATATATTTTGTTTACAACACAAATTTTGTTTATCCATTCATCCATTGATGGGCACTTGCACCTCTTGGCTATTATGAATAGCGCTGTTATGAACATGGATATACAAATATCTTTTTGAGATTCTGTTTTCGTTCCTTTGGGAGATAAATATACTCAGAAATGGAATTTTTAAATCATGTGGTACCTCTATTTTTAATTTTTTGGGAACCTCCCTACTGTTTTCCATAGTGACTATACCATTTCATATTCCCACCAGCAATGCACAGGGTTCCAATTTCCCCACATCCTCGCCAACAGGTATTACTTTCCGCTTTGTTTCAGGGTTTTCTTGACAGTAGACAGCCTAATGGTTGTGAGATGGTATCTCCTTGTGGTTTTAATCATTTTTTCATGTTCACCTAATATGCTTTAAATTTTAATTCACATTTTTTGTTATATATAGAGGTCAGAAGAACCCATCCTAGTAATGAGATGTTTCTGGTTTCCAATCTTATAAGAACTACACCAACTTTGCAAACAACAACTAGTGTCTGGAGTGAGTTATGCCTTGGCAGTAGTAGAGAAACTCATGTTCCTCAGATGCAAGGTTTACACAGCACTTTGTAGTTTATACACATTATCTCACTTGATTATCACAGCAGCCTGACAAGGTGCAGAAGGCAGATGAGGAAATTGAGGTTCAGAGATGAGAAAAGAGAGAAAGAAGGAGACCGGCTCTTTAAAATCATAACCACAGAAGCAAATGCCTAGTGATGCGCAACAGATATTGCTTTCTGCCTGTCCAACATCGGTTCTCCCCTTTTCCTTTCGTCAGGGTCCCAGTTTTGTTAGAGTATCCACCCTATGTATTCATAACTCCCATAATGGTAGTTCTATTTCCTTGCTTAGAGATTGGTTTAGCAGTGGTCAGTACAGTGTGAAAGGGATTTTATGAAAGATTTCTTCATTTTTTTTTTTTTAAACAACTTTAGAAAAAAGGTGGAATTTTCTCCCTTCCTCTGGATGATGTGGTTCCTGGATGGGATGCCAGGAATTGTAGCATCTATCTTAGGACCACAGGGGGAACCAGTCTTAGGATGAAGCCAGGGGCATATGACAGAACAGAGTAATAGAAAGCACCTGGGTCCAATATCACAGAGTTGTCAATAATAACACACTATGTTTTTTTCTTACTTCTTGTGGTGTGAAATAGTACATTTCTTTCCTGATTGAGCCAATCTGAATTGAGATTTTTTAGGGGTGTTTGGCAGCTGAAATAATCCTATTAAATGGTGGATGAAATTATAAAGTGACAAGAAAGTGGTGTGAAAACATGATTCAAGCACGTAAATGTCACATCCCTGCATCCCCATGTTGGGTAGTAGGTCAATACCGTTCCAGAGGTGTAATGAGGAAAGCCAGGAGAGAGGGAAAGGCAGTGGGTCTAACCATGGCTGCCAGAAACCGCCAAAGGTCCAAATGGTGAGAATGAACCTGTTGTCATCATATCCAGCAGGTCAGCACGAGATCAAATATTGGGTCCCAAAAGCAACCTGTTGTACACCGGCCTGATATTCTCATTTTGAGGAACTTTAGCTGCAAACGCTCCTGGTCTCTCTGACCATCCTTTGCTCCCTTCTCCCCACAAAAGGAGGAGGAAATTCTCTCTGTTGGTGAGTTTGGAGATAAACTGGACATTTTCCACCTGGCACCTCCGTTTCCCTCTCAGATATGCCACCCGCAGTGAGGATCCATTCTGGGCTGCTATCCACTCTGTGGCAAGTGAGGAAAGCTAGAAATTTTATGAGGTGTGCTGCAAGTTCATTTCAGGGGACAGGATTAGGGACTCTGCTGTGGCTACATATTTAAGCTGTATTATTTTCTTCAGCTTTTCCTGGTCATAAAGCTCAGATTCTGATCTCCATCTATCTGATTCCTATATAATTCCTTCCATATCTCTTCCTGAGTTCAGAACCAAATAAGAAAAATATTTGGAAGGCATTATTCATTGGACCCTTAGACTCTAACTCAAACCATGAAATCAAAATTGGTTAGTTTTAATAAAACTAAAAATAAAGGTATGAATAACGGTGTGAGGGTAAAACCTCACATCCCATCTACTAGCATACTGCTTTTATGTGGTCTGTTGCTCCAATGTAGCTATATTTTCTGCAGAATGTGAGGGATATTTTCATATCCTGGTGAGAGCTGGGATGTTGTTTCCAAAATTTAAAAAGCTGGGATTCTACAAAGGCCTTTAAAAAACCTTAGAAGGGATGAGAAAAGAACTGAGTTCAGAATAGAGTTTCTGAGCTAGGATGGGTGGGATGAGTGAGTGGCGTAAGTGGCTCTAAAATCATTTGACCTGTTGGGTTATTGCAAATCAGGCTGCGTTTGGCTCTAGGAAACATTCTGGGTTTCAGCCGCATAGTGTTGAGCCAGCTGAAGGTAAAAGAATAGAAATACAGTGTTAGTAGTAGTCAGAGCAGCAGTAGTATTAGCACCAACTAAAGTATGCTGGATATGTGCTATTTTATTTTATCATTTTATTAAGTCCTCACTATGACTCTTTGAATTAAGTATTACATTAGCCTTGCTTTACATTTGAGAAAATTGAGGCTTAGAAAGATTAAGTAGTTTGTCTAAGGTCACACAGCTAGAAGCACCAAACCTGGATTTTAACCTGGCCACTGGGACTCCACTTTAGATACTAACTCCATATTGCAATCAAACTGTTTATAACCATTCCAATTTCCGATCAGTTTTCTGAAGGGATAATGCCACAGAAGCAAAAAGCTACATGTGTAAAATTTTCCATTAGAATGTTTTATATCGCTGTGATCCGAAGAAGCGACTTGAATGCACACCAGCATGGAACTATATTAATAAATTATGTTACATCCAATAAATAGAATGCTAGATGTAATTTTAAAATAGTAATTCCAGAATTTACATTAAAAATGAGCATTATATTCTACTATAAAGACACATGCACATGTATATTTATTGCAGCACTATTTATGATAGCAAAGACATGGAACGAACTCAAATGCCCATCAATGATAGACTGGATAAAGAAAATGTGGTACATATACACCATGGAATACTATGAAGCCATGAAAAGGAATGAGATCACGTCCTTTGCAGGGACATGGATGAAGCTGGAAGGCATCATCCTCAGCAAGCTAATACAAGAACAGAAAACCAAACACCAATGTTCTCACTCACAAGTGGGAGTTGAACAATGAGAACACCTGGACACAGGGAGGGGAACATCACACATCAAGGCCTGTTGGAGGGTAGAGGGTGAGGGGAGGAGGAGCATCAGGACAAATACCTAAGGCATGCGGGGCTTAAAATTATATGATGGTCACTTGGACACAGGAAGGGGAACATCACACACCGGGGGCTATTGTCGGGGGGGAGGGGGGAGGAATAGCATTAGGAGATATACCTAATGTAAATGATGAGTTAATGGGTGCAGCACCACCATATACATAACTGCCAATACATAACTGCCAATACATAACACTGGTGTTATATATATGCCAATATACATAACACCAATACATAACTGCCATATGTATTACATATGGCACATGTATACATATGTAACAAACCTGCACGTTGTGCACATGTACCCTAGAACTTAAAGTAAAATTAAAAAAAAAAAAGAAAACTGAGAAAAAAAAATTATATGACGGGTTGATAGGTGCAGCAAACTACCATGGCACATGTGTACCTACATAACTAACCTTTATGTATGGTGTATACTTTATGTATGTATGTACACTTTCTCTACGTGTATCCCGGAACTTAAAGTAAAATTTAAAAAAAAAGTTTTGAATTTGTCCAGTAAATAATAAATAAGTATAAAGCTGAAAATAAATGAGTTCCTTAGTAAGGCTAAGGAACAAAGCTGAGGAGAAAATGGCATGTATGCCCAGATGGCAACAGTCTAAAAAAAGCAGGCCCACCTGCGATCCAACACTGAAAGGAAATATGCACAAACAAAAATAACAACGTTTAATAAGAAGTGGGATCTAGGTGAATATTTTTCTTTTAGCTAAAGTTGTTTCTAACATTGCAGAGGCCCTATTTTGTAGAGAAAAGCAGAACATATCGGTAGGGGATACTGCAGGCAGAATCACGTGTATGTGCGTACACTGGCTAGTTCATTGGTGGGGAGCAGGGCCACTGGGCACATTTGCAGAGGGCTTTCTCCCTGCTGAAATGTGGCTCAGCCTCATCTGACCTGCAGATATTAGCCTGACCTTCAAGAAGGCTGCAGCCAGGTGAGATTCTTCTCCTCTCGAGTCTCTTTAAACTTTCAGTAGACACTGAAGTCATAAGTGCAGTTTCCTATAATCATCCCACAGAAAAGGAAAACTCTGTCTCCAGACAGCTTGTATCCTGAGGTATTCAGGAGCCTACCCAAGATGCTGGTGACACCACTGAGACGTGGGAGAGAAGCACATGGGGCAGGACAGCGCAGAGGGAAAGACAACACAGCAAAAACTTTTCTAGAGGAAATAAGATGCAAATGAGCAAAGGGCATGAAGAGAGAAACACATGTTAAGGCGTTGGATGGTAAGTGACTTTCTCAGAGGGTTAAGACAGAAAAAGGTAATATGATTGATTAGTCGGTTTCCTCCATCTACAGAGGCCCTTATTGCAATGCAATGAAAGGGGCTTTGGTGTGAGACCAGGTTCCATCTTCTTCCTGGCTGTGTGAGTGTGGGCAAATGGCTTAACCTCTCTGATCCTCAGATTCTTTAAGTGGTAATAGCCATTTCTCCAGCACAGCAGTGAGTGAGATGTTCTGAGAAAGCCCTTCTCCCAGTGCCTGTCTGATGACATAGGTGGCACTTCAGTTATTCTCTACTTCTTTCCCCTTGGAGACGGGGCTTTCTGAAACCATCCACAGTACAGGCATAGACCCAGGCTCTGTCCCAGACAGCAAAGCATTTCCTGTGCCCTCCAAGTCCATCCCATGGGACAGCTCCCTGCCATTCTCCCTTCCTCTCCAACTGGGTACCAGAAAAGCCTGCCACTGCTTACCAGAGGTAAGGGAGAGGTGACCTGAGGGCTGCCCCCGAGCATCTGCTCTGCTCTGCAAGTGAGTTTCCTGATTGCGTGTGATGAGAACGGAAACAAAAGCTGCAATCACTTTTGCACCAACCTAATATAAAAGGTCTGAATCAGGCCACCAGGAGCTGATACTCTGTGGGTGGGGGAAGAAAAAGGGACAAACCCAGGCTGAGGAAGTGGCAGGCTGTAGCAAGACCAAGGTGGGTTGAAGAAAGAGTGAAATTAAACCAAAAAACTCCCCAAAACAGTCATATATGTGACTGGTGGGAGGGGAACCAGGGCAAGAGATAGGAATGAAGGGAAAATAAGGAGAGGATGCAAAATGAGAAAGTGAGGGAGACAGGGAAAAAGAGAAGGGGAGAAAAAGTGGGAGTGGGAGAAAAACAGAAATTAAAAGAAGACAAAAAGAATGGGGCGCTTGAGAAAGGTTAAAAATGTCTGGGAAATTGGTAGAATCGCCATCATTCCTCTGCAACCTGGAGAAAGCAAGAGGCACCTACTGAATGCGATGATTTATGGAGCAGGTAATGTTCACTGGATGAGGAGTGGCTTCTCCGTGGGGTGAAGCAATGGAAATGTTGTTGGTTTGTCTGTGGAGACATGACTACCCCATGCTGGATGTCCCCTGACCCACAACACTAGGTGAGAATAGAGGAAGTTTTCCATCCCTGAAAACAGCAAGCAATGACTTGGACAGTACTAACAACCACCATTGGTACAGCTCCATCTGGACTGGGACAGAGGACATTGGTTACTTCTGAGAAAGTCAGACTTAGGCGTAACTTGGGCTAAAGTCCAAGCCAAGGGTGTTTCTGGGTTTTCCCTTGTTTTTTTCTGAGTGCTCAGAGTTCTCATGCCCTCACCCACATCTACGACCCTGGGTCAAACATCCTGATGAGAAAAGATCATCTAAACTCATTGACCCAAAGGCAAAAGGGACTGATAAGACTTTAAATGCTCAGATGGTAGACTTTGGGGCATCTGCTGGCTGGCAGACGAGGGGCCAGAAGGATCTTCTCTGAAGGACACCATAGGGTGCTTTGCCTCCTGCTTTCTCATCTTTGTCAGTGTCACTCAGAGGTCCCCCGATGGGACTATTCACTACACTTGTGCTGTGGGTTGGATGTAAGATTGGGCCAGATCCCCAGCTCCCATTTCCCACAGAATTGGTGTGAGCATGGGAGGCTTCCTTTTCACTTCTACTGCAGACAGATCAAGTCCACCTAGCATGTGATGGAGACTGTCCTCAAGACAAGGGTGTTTCCATAGAGGTGATGTCAGAGTCACTCAATGTGTGTGTGTGTGTGTGTGTGTGTGTGTGTGATGTTTACTGAATCTTAATATTTTTTAGAATAATATTGCTCGATTCAAAAGTAATATACATATTTTTATAATACATGTACAAAATCACTAGTAGAAAGAGTTTAAAATTACCAATAATGTACTAATAGTATTGTGGTTAGATAAGGGTTTAAAAGTCCTTATCTTTTACGGATACATACGGAATATTTACAGACAAGTGTATGATGTTTGGAATTTGTTTCAAAATAATCCAGCAGTTGGGGAGGAGGTAGGAGGTACAGACAGATAACATGGGCTATGAGTGGGTAATTGTAGAAGCTGGGTAATGGCTGTGTGGAAATTCATTATAATTTTGTCTTTACTTGTATCTATTTATGATTGAAATTTTCCATAATTAAAGGTTGTTTTTGGCCATACGCAGTTGCTCACGCCTGTAATCCCAGCACTTTGGGAAGCCGAGGCGGGAGGATCTCCTGAGGTTGGGAGTTTGAGACCAGACTGACCAAAATGAAGAAACCCCATCTCTATTAAAAATACAAAAAATTAGCCAGGCGTGGTGGTGTATGTCTGTAATCTCAGCTACTCGGGAGACTGAGGCAGGAAAATCGCTTGAACCCAGGAGGTGGAGGTTGCGGTGAGCCGAGATCATGCCATTGCACTCCAGCCTGGGCAACAAGAGCGAAACTCCAACTCAAAAAAAAAAAAGAATTTTATCTTCCTTTTGTGCCAAATGTATCTTTCCATTAAACTTTCACTTATTTGAGAAAAAAAATCACCAATGGTCCCACCTCACGTCAGTCCTTTTCCTATTCATAGGTAAACACAGAGATGATGAAAACAAGACCTTATTGATTTGGTCAGTTTTAATGTTTTGCACAGTCTATTTCAGAGTACAGTGAACAGGAACTCTTCGAAGGTGGAGGCATGCTCAGTGAGTGAGGCTCACCCAGGTGTCTCCATTCTTATCATTGTGGCATGGTAGGTGCCGTGGACCTAGGAAATAAGTGAAGAAATGAGTACAGACCAAGACATCAACACGCATAACCCCCCATTAGAAGAAGAAACAGGAGAAAAGACTCAGAGGAGGAGCAAGGGATAGAGAGAGAAATGTAGCAAAGACAACAGTTTCCTGGACTCCACGTTCTTCTCTTTCCTCTGGACTCACAGCTGGACCACAAAACCTTTCCAGCTTTCCTTGCAGTTAGGTGAGGCTACACGACCGGGTTCTGGCCAATGGAATGAGGGTGGAAGTGAAGGTCCCACTATCAGATCTAGCCCATAAAAACCTCACAAACAATTCTCCTCCATACTCTTTTTCCTTCCACCAACTGAATGGACATGACCTCAGTGAACTTGGAAGTCATGTATTGAAAACTGCAGAGTCTCTATCAGCCTGAATTGTTTATCGCTCTTCACCATCCTATCTACCCAGAAACCCTTACAAGTATTAGGTAACCACAGGATAAATGTGTATGTGTTTAAGCCATTCTACCTCGTAGCTGAAATTGGACCAAAAACACAGAACGATAAATTCATCTGAAAGGTAGAATGAAAGATAGGCTATAGCCGTATCTATAAAGACAAGGGAAAATATAATTTTAAGGAAGGTGAGTCAATAATAACAAAGACTGTTTTTTAGACCCTGCTATATTCTAAAGTCTTGATAAGTTGAATAGATGCATGATTATATTATATATTTTAAGTTTCATAATAATTATATCAAGCATTAAATGAGGATCTTAAGCTCAAAGAGGTTAAGTACATTGCCCAAAATTCCACAGCAAATAAATAATGCTCTTCAACACCATATGATCTTACATCCAAAATAATAAGTCTAAAGAGCCAGTTAAAGTGACTTGCAGAATAGTGGACAGGATTCAGCCAGGGAAAGGAAGGGGGGCGTTTATTGGGCATGGGATGGTGAGGATTGAGTAACAGGACACTGCTCATCCATCAAGATCTGGTTCAGGCACCCTTCTTCTCTATAGAGCCTTTTTGAGCTACACTTGTCAGTATCACCACTCTGAATATCTTTCTTTTCTTTCTTTCTTTTTTTATTTTTTGAGACAGAGTCTCGCACTGTTGCCCAGCCTGGAGTGCAGTAGTGTGATCTCCGCTCACTGCAAGCTCCGCCTCACAGGTTTATGCCATTCTCCTGCCTCAGCCTCCCAAGTAGCTGGGACTACATGGACTCACCACCATGCCCGGCTAAGTTGTTTTGTATTTTTAGTAGAGATGGGTTTTCATCGTGTTAGCCAGGATGGTCTCAATCTCCTGACCTCGTGATCTGTCCGCCTTGGCCTCCCAAAGTGCTGAGATTACAGGCGTGAGCCACCATGCCCGGCCTCTGAATTTCTTTATTATTTACTACTCCTTATCCAGTGCATTACAAACTTCCTTAGAGTATTACTGGACTTGCTCTCAGATCGATTTATATGCTAGATTTTTACTGCTTACTCACATTAGGTTCTTCTCTACCTTTAGGCAAATGAAAGGATTACCCTTTCCCAGTCGTCTTGCACTTAAGTGGGATCATGTGACTAGCTCTAGCTAATGGGCTGGGAAAAGAAGTGACATCTATTATTTCTGAGACAAAGCATTTAATCACTGGCATGAGACCTTCTACTATTCTTTTTCCCTGCTGCAGCAATTGTGTTACGAGACAGAGGTAGCACAAGATCAGTGAGCAACTGCACGGAAGATGGTTGTTTTTAGAGAGTTTCCTGAACCCACAGCCAATTTAGCATGGCAAGAAGTCACCTGGGTAATGGTGTTAAACCAATGATACTTTGCTGATGTTGTTACTGCAGCACAACTCAGAGTATTTTGACAAATACAATTTAATCTTCCATCACGATCAGAGATGTCAAATATTAATCATCAGTGTTACCACTGCCTCATGCTACAGACATGATGTATATTATTAATTCATCAATGGACTTTTATCCATTGAACTGTAAAGCCTTAGAATCTTTCTCATCATGGTAAACTAAGCAGTCATTATTAATTAATTACTTGTGAAAATTAGGGGAAACCCACTAAAGTCATTCCATTCCAGTCGGCATAAAATCCAAACTTCTTACTGGGGCCTGAAAAGGGGCACAAGAGCTAGCCTTACCTTCCTCTTCAATCTCATTTCCTACTATTTGCTTCCTCATCACTCTGCTCCATCCACATTAACCTTTTTGGTTCCTCAAACACACTAAGAACACTCCCATCTCAAAGCCTTTACATTTGCTATGCACTTTTTTTTTTTTTTGGTGCAAATTTGCCTGAAATGTCACCTCTTTGCCCAGACCTTCCTAGTCTCCCTTATTAAAATTGCCTGCACCCTCCACCCACTTCCTCAATGATAATAAAATGCCAGTCGTCTTTTTGTGCTGTTGTATTCTTGGTATTTAGAGTAGTGCCTGGAATATAGAGGGACATACAAAATAGTTCTTAAACTAATGAAGGCAACTGATCCACCAACCCTGATCTAGATCATAATCTCTGAAGAGAGAGGGCAGGTCCTTCTTATCTGTGGCTTGTCCTCTGTGGTGAATCCATGTAGTGCATACAGAAGGTGTCCATTAAATCCCCATTGGATGATTAGAAGACTTTTATTTTCCATTGCATCATCATGGAGTCACATCTGTGTCTTTTTGCCTCTTTCACCTTCATAGGCTCTCTCAAGACGTCTCTTCCTTTCTCTCTGCCTAGCCCGCTCTCCCCACATCCTCTCCCATTAAAGTTCAGTTCAATAAGTCTCTTTCTCACCCACACCATGCCTTCTAGAGCAGCATTCTTCTGTGGCTGGGAAACAGTAGCCAGCAATAAAATGCGTTTTGGCCTGGACTCACATCCATGTTCTGTACCTATTCCTTTTCTACAGGATTTGATGCTAAGCCCAGTCAGGACTTGGCAGGAGCCTTATGCCTGTACATTACAGCCCAGAATTTCTACCCTTTGGGTGTTTTAAAGAGAAGCAGCTGTTACCATCTGCCAGATGAAAGGCCTTGCCTTTGAAAATAGACTGTGAGGCATGTTCAGGCAGAAAGGGACTCTCTGGAGATCTGAGAGGATAGGACTCAGAAGACCTGCCACTCATTTGGATTGCCATACAACTGTAGGCAAAGTATCAGAGATGTCTAGTTTCTATCACAGTGAAGGAGAGAGAATTATGTTCTTTGGGTAGGATGGAATGATGTGGGGAGGGATTGTAGGTGAGGCCAAGTGGTGAAAAGGGCACAGACCTCAGAATCGGAAGACTTGAGGTTTAGAGTCAAAGTCCTGAATTCAAGACCCAATGGTAGCGGCATCCGCCAGCCACCTGAGCCACCATTTACCCTTTTGTAAAATGGTGTGATGCTCTCCTACATTCATCAAGTCTTTTTGGTTGCATGGAACAGAAACCAGCTTATGCTAATGTAAACAGAATAAAAGGAATTTATTGGCAGGATCTGACTGCATTCTTGCCATTGGTTTCTGTAAGGCACGTGTGTCAAGATTGGACTAGAAAAAGAAACCCGAAAAGTGTTAGACCTCAAGAAGTATTTCCTGCATTTCTGTGAGCTTCTGCTTTATTCTTATTTCCCCTGCTTCTCTGTCCTCATGGAGGTGTACTGCTGCCCCACAGCTTCCAAGTTTGCGTCTTAAACCTTCAGCCATGCTCTAATCCCAAATGTCAGGAACAAAGACTGATTGATCGGGATTGCTTTAGATGTCTACTACGGGGTCGAATCAGTCCTGGGCATGGGAAGTGAGAGTCACATAGTAAAACTGTGGCTGCCAGAAGCTGCTTTTCACACTCTGGATGAAATATTTAGAGAAGGAACTATAACTTGTGGGTTGGGCCAACAATCCAAAAAGGGTCTTGTGGGTATAATCATTATTGAATAAACTCTCAGGTGCTGTAAAGAGAAAATGGTGTTATTTCTAGTCAGAATATACAACCATCCCACAACGATACTATAAGGAATCAAGGCATAGTCCTGTGCAAATCTAAAATTTTCCATTGACTAGCCAAGGTCTGAGTCTACACATTTAAAGTTGTCTTATTCTAGGATTCTAGTGTTTCAGAGGGCTGTGAGAGTCAGCATTCTCCATCCTCTACCTTAGCAATACTCTTTTCACCTCCTCCACTTCAACAAAAGCTTCCAAAGGAAATCTTTCTTCTTAAAAAAAAAAAAAACTGACTTCCATGATTCAGAATAAAATTTGGTAAAGACTAATGAATTAGGACTCCATTAATTTAGCATTTTTGCTACGTCAAGAATCAGAAAGGGATTAAACTTCTGTATCCCCATATCTCTTAAAGCCAGGAAAGATTTGCTAAGTGAAATAAAAATGTGACTTTGGGCAAGTTTTGTAACCTTTCTAAGACTTTGTTTCCTTATCCGTGAAATAGAAATTAACTTTTCATAGGATTGTTGTGACAATTAAATGACATTAGGCTTGACATGTAGAAAGTACTGGCTATTAGCTACGATGTTGAAGATAATGGTGGTTGTAGTGATGGTAGTGATAACTCTAGTGGTGATGGTGGATAATGGTAGCGGTGGTGGTGATGGTGGTGGTTATGATAGTGGCAGTGGTGATGGTGGAGGTGGTGTTAGTCTTCAAGGTAGTCATGGTGGTTGTGGTAGTGTGATGATGGCCATAGTGGCAGTGAAGGAGTGGTGATGATTAATTATGACAGAACCAAGAATGTATAAATTGTTCTCAGCACATAGTAGTCATATACTGAATGAGTGCAGAGAACAAGCCTTTTTCAGACAATTACAAGGCTCTTAGTTACCATTTACATATCAACCATGGATATGTCCAAAACAAATCATGCTTAAATGTTCATTAAAACAGATTCCTAAAGCCTTCCAATAGATGTTTAACCACTTTGTATGAAGTGAAGAGGAATAAATATGAATTTTAGTTACTACATGAACATAAAAGAAATATAATTAAAAATAAATATAATTACATTTCCCTTAAATAGTAGTGCATAAAATATAGACTGTTTCACTCGTCTTCCTTCCAGACAGCTTGCTACATAAAGTCACATACCATTAATTCAAATCTCATCCTCAAAAATTCACATTTCTAAATTTATTATCATCCAAGTCTAGGATTTGTCCTATCTGCATACTATTTTAACCTCCAAAGGTCTGTGTAAAACCTATTTTGTGGCTAACATGGACCTATCTAAAAAAATCCAGATGCATCTGTCCCCTTGGCACTTCCAGGGTGCAGCAACTACACCAATTTCTTTATCTGCCATAATTTGAAAGCCTTATTAATCCCAAAGGCTCAGCTCTGTAATCAGACTTGGTTAGCTTGAGACTAATCCTTGGAGGTCATTTATTTTTCATGAAGTTTGCTTCCCAGCTACTGATTTATTTAGACTTTACTAATAATTATTTCACAAGAGCTTTTTTCACCACTGCTCATTTGTATATGTAGAATTCACACTGTGAATATGAACTAAGTATGAATTTTTTTAAGAGTTAAAGTTCAACTGGAATGTCACTTTTTCTTTACTGTGCCAGATCATTCCTTTTCTGGGAAGCAATCCCATGAAATAATTAAATATTGTTCCTTTAAAAGTCTGTGACCTGCTGCATTTGTAATCCTTGAATTCCACGATTCGGTCCAAGGTCTCCCAGCTTTGCATTTCACACTCCTGCTCACATTTGGTTTAGATTTGGTTTTTCGTTGCTTGAGAGGAGCAGGATTTATTACTACCAGTCAGAAGCCATCAGGCCCCAATATTTCAGCAAAGAACACTAGTCTGCCAGAGTGAGTAATGCTCTGGCTACACCCAAGTGTCTCTGAACCACTCACCCCAAATAGGATGTCATTGCTTGCATTTATTTAGAAACTGTCAAGTTGTCTACGTGTTTCCACCCACTAGTTCATGTGATTCCTGAAACACCCCTATGTGCTTTGATGGGAGGAAAAAAAATAACAGTCCCTCATGCATTTATGTAATGCTTATTTATGGAGCACAGTGTATATGTTAGGGACTGAGAGCTGAGTATGTGCTAGTGCCCCAGGAAGACATGTTCCTGTTCTCAGGTATCTTAGAGGTCACTGAGTCGCACCACGTGGCAGGCACCCCAGGAAATGGTCTTGATGTCTTCTTTCACTGACTACTCATAATAAACTATGGGAAAGGTCTGATTACCCTTGTTTTGTGGCTGGGATTGCCGAAACTCCCATAGGTTAAGTCATCCTCTGATAAGGGGGAAAGACAATGCTCAGACCTGGGCTTTCTCAGTCCAAGGCTGCTGATTGCATTCTGGATTTTTTCCAAATAGTGTGACCTCATGTCAACTCAAATCAATTCAAGTTTCCTTTCCAGTTTCCCACATCCCATGGTTTGGCTTAGAAAGAAAGGTGGTGCAACACACAATAGATATCAAGCATCTAAGAGTTTGGAAGGGTTTGTGTGACCACTGAAGTAGGCAAGGTGTATTTGGAATGGAAAGTGGATGACAGGGGAGCTCAAAGAGGTGATCCAGGAATTCCCAAAGGTGGGCCTTGACTCAGTAAGTCACCGGGTCTGTTATTTGAAATGAGTCATTTGTGGTATGGGGGCAAATGACTTCAGTCCCTCACCAAACTATCGGGAAGAAGGCAAACAAAATACTCCCCTCTGCTGGGGAGAAGAATCCTAATTACAGCCCCTAGAATTTGCATGCCCTTCTACAGTTTGCAAAGCACTTTCAGACCTGTTTATTCCTTGGTGGAATTGTTTACTGCACTAATGGAGAAGGGACCAGGACTTGATATGGCCTAGTTTGGTAGATTTATATATTTTTAAAGAATAATCCTCTGTCAAAATGTAATTTCATGCAGTAGTCTGGTATATAAAACTGACGCAGGTGGAACTTCTGTGGTTGGGATGGGGCCTGGGGAGGGAGAGGCACAGCTTACTCTTAAGCTTTTACTCTGACCACTATGTCTGCTTCTGAGGGGTCTCTAAAGAACCTCCAGTTTCCATGAAACACAGTAAGACAGACATTGCTCCTAGTGACTCCCCATGTCACTTCACTTTCTTCCTCCAAGAAAAGGAAGCTGAAATCCCTGGAGGTTGCATGAGGTGAGCAAAGCTGCTCATTGTCCTGTATTCTTGTGCATGGAACCTCCCAGGGCTGGTTTCTCACATGGGTAGGGCCTGAAGTCTTACCTGGGAGTCAGTTTGCCCCCAGTTGTTTCAAGAAATAAAGTGTCCTCTTGATCGCAGACAGCAGCAGCAACAACTTTTTCCTGCGGACTGGCAGCATTTTCCAAGCACCGGCTCTTCAGGTGGGAGTTTCGGGGCACTGTCTTCATTCCAGACTGGCAGCTCTTTGAGTCATGGCATGCCAGCTTCTGAGTGGCTGAGGACTAGATCCAGACAAGGATTTTTCAGTCCCAAACACTCTTCCTGAAAATGCAAGAGGAGTAGTCTCTAGTCAAACAGAAAAGTTTGCACTGGACTAGACAATGGTGGTGGTTGCACAATACTGTTAAGGTACTACATGCCACGGATATATACGCTTCTAAAAGGGGGAAACGGTAAATTTTATCTTATGCACATTTTAACATAATAATGATAATAATTTTAACTATGTACATTGGCTCCTTATTTCCTACAGGATCAAGTTCAAACTCCCTGGCATAGCTTACACTCTGTACTCCCCACACCTGTAACCTCATGTCTGCTATCTTCCCCCAGCCCCTTCATCTGATCTATGTTCAGATCAGCTGACATTGTTCTGCATTCTCTGGACAAGCCATGTTCTTTCACTTTTCTATGCTCAAACATAATTTTGCTTTTAGTAATGACAGCAAACACTTATTTAAAGTGCTTACTACATGCATATATAGACATAAATCTAGTGCTTAATACATGCAGGGCTTTTGAGTCATTTAATCCTCATCAGTTCTATGGAGTACATAGATACTATTATTAAGCCCATTTTATACTTGAGAAAATTGAGCTAATTGCGTTAGTCAATGTCACACGACTAAGAAGCAGTCAAAATAGGGTTTGGATCTAGGTGTTCTGACTCCTGAATCCAGGCTGTTCATCATTACACAGTACCACCTGTGAATGACTTGTCCCTGTAGTTTCATCTGAAGAATTCCTCCTCCTCCTTTGAGGTCTGCCTCAAATATCACTTCCCCTGTGAAGACTTTCTGGTGTTCTCCAGGAGACAGTGTGACTCCCTTCTCTAGGAACGGTAGCACCCTGAACACACATATTTTGCAACATATTTCACCTTGCATGGTAAAGGCCTGCTTGTGAGTTAGTTTCCCTACCAGAGGGTGAAGGCCCTGGAGATAGCGCCAGGTCTCGTTTACCTTGATACCCCACAACACTCATTACATGTTTGACGAATGAATGCATAGGTGGATAGTTGGGTGCATTTCTCTCAACTTTTCAATTTCTTGAAATAAATAACAAAATCTTACCTTCCCTCAGAAGTTCTGGCATGGTTCCTTCAGTCTTGCCACAGCCACTGATAATGACTTTCATTTTCTGTGCAACTCACCAGGCAAGAAGTCCTTGCAGATTTACTTTTAGTAGTTCACATGAAAAATAAATACTGTGTTTGATTTCCAAACATTAAACCATAGTGTATTATAGGTAGATATAGAGTTATCATTCAAAGTATGATATTTCAATCTCAAAAGGCTTCCCCTGAAGAATATTACAATCTCTTCCTCTCTTTAAGATCTGCTGGATAGAAGAGGTGGGAGAAAATGAATTAATGTTTATACAGAAAGGAGGATAATGGGGGCAAAAAATAACAGATGAATGTATGGGTGGATGAGAGAATGGATAAAATGACAGGTGGATATGTTGATCATGGACAGATGGGAAATGAGTGGATATATCAATAAACAGATATGTGGGTGGATGGGTGGAGAAGAGGATGGTGGATGGTTGTGGGTTTATGAAGAGATGTGAAAAAGGAAGTGTGGAATGATGATTGAGAAGTTGTATGGGAAGATGAATAGAAGAATAGGTGTATGAATAAATTAAAAGATGTGTGGCTGGAAGAATTAATGAATGAATGGGATGATGGATGGACCTAAGTGGTTAGTGGATGGACAAGAAGATGCATGGATGCGAGAGTCCCGGAAAGACATAAGGAAAGATGGGTGGATAGATGGATGGGTGGATGGAAGGGTATTTAGGAAGATGAGTGAGCATGTGTGTGGAGAGAGGTGCCCACACCCACTGGCTTGAACACATGGGTTAGCCGAGCCAAATGCCAGCCCTATGACCGGCCATCAGTAGCTTTCCCTGAGCTGTTCTGCCAAGAAGCAAAAACTTATTCAAGCCATGTGGACTTCACTTGTTTTTGAGGGGGAAAAGAATGAGCTCTCCCTCTTTCCACCTAGAAGATTCACCAACTCCCCACCCCTCACTCCCCACTGTGGGCATGGAGGCACTGCGCCACCCAGGGCAAGACCTCGCCCTGTCTCCAGCTCCTCTCCCAGGATATCCAACTACCTGTGTAACCCAGAGATCTTTCTCCAGTCGGATTCAAAGAGAAATTTAGCGGGAAAAGAGAGGCCAAAGGCTGAACCCAACGGTGCAAGCTTTTATGATGCAGTCATCCTCTGTCCTGACGTCTCGGGGCCAGCGGGAGAAGAAAGCCAGTGCGTCCCGGGTCGCAGGGGCCGGTGGGGTTCGGAGGCACAAGCACCCCGCGACACTCCAGGTTCCCCGACCCACGTCCACGGAAGCCCCGATTATTTACAACCTCAGCAGAGCACGGGGCGGAGGCAGAGGGGCCCGCCCAGGAGGGCTGCTACTTCTTTAAACCTCTGCCGGCTGCTTAGTCACAGCCCCCCTCGCTTGGGTGTGTCCTTCGCTCGCTCCCTCCCTCCGTCTTAGGTCACTTTAAACCTCGAATAAAAACTGCAGCCAACTTCCGAGGCAGCCTCATTGCCCAGCGGACCCCAGCCTCTGCCAGGTTCGGTCCGCCATCCTCGTCCCGTCCTCCACCGGCCCCTGCCCCGCGCTCAGGGATCCTCCAGCCCCTTTCCCCCGCGCCCTCCGTTCTCTCTGGACACCATGGACAAGTTTCGGTGGCACGCAGCCTGGGGACTCTGCCTCTTGCAGCTGAGCCTGGCGCAGATCGGTGAGTGCCCGCCGCATCCTGGGCAGCAAGATGGGTGCGGGGTGCGCAGCGCGGACCCGGAGGTAGCCCCTCCGGCTGAGTCGGCGCTGGGGGACTGGAGTCAAGTGAGTTGCCTGCGAAGTGCTTTGGGCTCCGGAAAGCAGGGCTGGGATTGCGCTAAACCGTTGGAGAATGTGTCTGTGGAAGCACCGTTTGGTTGAAAGAAAAAGAGAAAGAGAAGAAAGTTTGTTGGGCAGGCTGCCGGCACGCAGTTTTGGGCGAGGTCGCTAGAGCTAGAGCACATGGCAGAAAGTAACCGTTCTCCTGGATGCGCTCAGTCAGTGTCTGGACTAACAGGCTCCTGTGCCCAAGGGCTCGTCAAGCCCCACCGGGCTGTGTCTAGGCAGGGCAGAGCTAGGCGGGGCAGGAACTGGGGCTAGAAAAGGGCGAATGGCGGTTACCAAGGTGGTCACAGAAGGGGTCACAATTGCAAGTGTGAGACTGGCTGGCAATGGGTTTTCCAGAAAGGGGTCCTGGGTTCTCCCAACTACCCACTGAGCATTGTTCCAAAGCTTACAGTCCGCACTGCCACTGCCACCTTAGCGCTGTGGAAGCCTGAACCAGCTCTGCGGTGAAGTCTTGGGTCTCCATGAGATTCCAGCCTGGGACAGGGAGCATGAATAGGAGAGGCAACCACTGCACCAGCTGCTTGGTCCTTGCTACCTCCTGCTTCTGCCAATCAGTGTGGGGGAAATCTCAACGGTAACGTGGCTCATATTCCCTGCCTGGCAGCCTCAGAGCAGAGAGAAGAGCCTTGATACCAGCGCGACATCAGGGACACTGGGGCTAGGACTCCAATATCTCATCCCAATAGGGTCAGTGCTATGAAGGGGAGGGGCTGCGTGTAAGGTATATTCTAGCACGGCTCAATTCCAAGCATTCTCTTTCTTTGTCTATATATGTACAGATAATTACACAGCCAATTCGCTTATCGCTGGCCAAAATTAATTTTTCTCTTAAGAAGTGCCAGCTGGGTCATTAAGACAGCTCAACCTGCATGCAGTAAATTCTACTCAGCAAATATTTATTAACCCAGTTCCACGGGGGTACTGAGAAAGTGAAACGCAGTCCCACCTGGTTACTTTAGATTGCGTACCCAGTATAACTTGTCTTGAATTACTTTCTGCTTTCTGTATCTTCCTACTTTCTGCAGTAGGAAGAAAGTGACCCTAGGTAGAGGCTAGGCAGGATGAGTTCTTTGTGCACATGCATCTCCCTTTCTGTGTGAGTAGGAGGTCATTACTAGGTGGGGATTTGGGGATCTAGGATTTATACTACTGAAGCTGAAATAGTAATAATAATGACAGCAATAACACAGCCGGTCATGGTGGCTCATGCCTCTAATTCCGGGACTTTGGGAGGCTGAGGCAGCAAATTTCCTGAGGTCAGGAGTTCGAGACCAGCCTTGGCCAACATGGTGAAACCCCATCTTACAAAAAATACAAAAATTAGCAGTGTGGTGGTACAAACCTGTAGTCCCAGCTCCTTGGGACGCTGAGGCAGGAGAATTGCTTGAACCCAGGAGGCTAAGGTTGCAGTGAGCCAGCCTGGGTGACAGAGCATGACTCTGTTAAAAAAAAAAAGCAATACAGCACTAGCTACCATGTACTGTATATTTTCACTGTGCCAGGCATTATGTTAAATCCTTTCCATGTGTTATCTCATTCTCCCCTCACAATGGCCTAGTAAGAAGCTTCCTGTTATCAGGCCTGTTTGACAGGAGGAAAACTGATGCTTAGAGAGGTTAAGTGACTTGCTGGCATTCACATAGCCAGGAGCAGTGCTGGATGGAAACCCAGCTGCACTGAGCTCCAAAGCCTAGGCTTATAATATGTTAGACTGTATAAGATGGACAAACTTGGAAAGGATTCAAGGAGGAAAGGATTTTGGTGGACTCTAGGCCTTAGGGAAAGTTCCAAAAGGGACTGGAGTTCAAATAAGCCCTTGAAAAGTGGAAACACTCAGGATGGGAGAGAAGAGTCAAGTTGGAGATCAGGGAGAGCCCTGGGCCTGGCCTCAGAGAAGAGGGCCCTGGTGGTTTCCCTATGGCCTCTAGGGAAGTTTATTTGTATGTTACCTACCAGTGCCATCTTCTGCTTTGTCTTTGGGCTTTCTGACTCCTGACTCCTTCCAACTTGTCTCCCTGATTCTTCTAAAGGGCCCCACCTCCAAATATTTGGCACGTCCTAACCCTTGAGGTTCTCCCGGAGACCGGCAGGCTCCCTCCTGCCCCGAGTTTCCACGGCCCCTTTGTGCAGCATCATTTAGAGGAAGCACAATGAAGTGCCAGTAGCAATAACTGCCCCGGCCCTCACTTTCATGTGCTTGTAAAGTTGTTTGGCAGGAACTGAGACTTGGAAAGGAGACATGACTTTGTCACAGGGCTTGGGGCTGGGCATGGGGTGGGTGGCGGGAGGGAGAAGGAGGAAGGGGGAAGGAAAGGAGCTCTTGTTGCCCCATTCTGGGGAGTGGTGGACTCTGGACAACCAAGAGGAAACTTTGGAAAGGAGCAAGGCTTTCGGGAAGAGAAGGGGATCCAGTCTTTGTATGGGAAAGCAAAAAGTGGAGAAATGGCCAAATGTAGTTAAGTGACATTGGACCCAGAAACTCTGAGTTGGGGAACAGATATCTTGAATTAGGGGTCCTGTGTAGGAGGAAGAAAGTGACCCTTGGCGGAGGCCAGCAGGGATGAGTCCTTCATTCACACGCATCTCCTTTTCTCTGTGGGCGAGGGGCTCTTTGCTTGGGAATTGCATGCCTGGTGTTGAGAAAGAGGTGAACGTCTGAGAGTCCTGGGGCTTGGGGTTGGCACATACCTTTCTGCTCTTTTCTCTCTAATTGAGCATTAGAGACTCCGCCCCTTGCGGGGAGTTAGAACTTTGGCTGTGTTTTCCCATGTGAAGAAGCAAAGAGGCAAAGCTTCATCTCTGTTGGGGCTAGCATTGATTAATTGAGGTATTCCCCATTCACACATTGGACATCTACTTCCTGCAAAGGCATGGTGACAAGTCCGTGTGTGGGAGGCTGGCAGCCAGAAGGAAAATGTTCCATTTGTTTTTTCCCAAATTGCCCCACAAAGGAGGGGATGCTGGACAGCATAGAATTCTTAGTTTATGACAGATTCCCTTCCATTCATTCAGGAACTATTTCCTGACTCATTGTCATAGACTCAGAGATGGGAACTCTAAGGATCATTTAGAAAACCTGAAAGAGAGGGACTAGTGACTTCCCCTCTCTGAGACTTGTTAAGATATTAGGGCAGGGCATTTTTCACTGGTCTCTCATATATCTCTATCATGAGGACTGTGGGAGCCTCAACCCCAACCCCTGCACTGGGCGGGGAGGGTGTGATCTACTGGGGTAACAACATTTGTTTCACGCCTTAAATACTACCTTACACAGTCATTACAATTTTATATATTACTCTACAATATACCCAATTTGAATTTAATGCAATAATCATGACATATATTTTTGACCATATAGCAGCGTTGGTGTTTGAGAAAGATTCTCTGTATTGTCCTGGGGCTTCTAGCACCTCCTGGAACATCACTAGATGATTAGGAGCACCGAAGTTTCAAAAGCCTGACACTCTGCTATGGTACCATATGGTCCTATGTAAAGCAGGGCCCTAAGTCCTGAGTCCCTAGGAAATACCACTCAGGGAGCACTGACTCTATGCTAGACATGAAGCCAGGGGGTAGCACAGGATATCTTATCTCAGCCTCCCAACAGCCCTATACACCTAGCACTTTCTTAACTACATTTTCTAGATAAAGAGATCGAGACTTGTGGAGATGGCATGACTTGCCCCAGGGTCCAGTGGTGGAGTTGGGATTTCCCTGCCATCTAACATCCTCCTATGTTAGACTCCAGTGCTTATGCTCCTTCAATTCATTACGTGTCTGGAGGACTTTGAAAACTCTGCGTGGCTCTCCCACACTCCCTGTCTCCTGTGGCTAGCATAAGTAAAGCGTTGCATGGGTGGCTTCTCTCTCCACCCCGGCAGGCTGTGGACTCTTGGCTGTCCTGCCCTGGCCTGTCTCCCCAGGTTTGGCCACAGATATCAGAGATGCCAACCAAGTTATTTGCAACTAAAATAAGTCACTTCCCTTATCAGAGTCCAGCTGCCCTCCCAGACATGCTCTCATTTGCAGGCTTGGAATAAAGGGAGAGGTGGTTGCTTGTCTACGAGACAAGTTAGGGCAATGCCCTCTGCCTGAATATTAGGAAAGCAGCACTACAGGAGCTCTCACTCTGACCTGGCAAGCATTTCACATGCACTGACCCAGAGACCCACTCCTCACATCTCATTAGTAGGTTGTGTGACCCCTGGCAGGAAGCTGACATGGGTCTTGAACTGAAACCCAGTGTGTGGCTCTAGGTGACACATGGCCACCCAAGTGAGGTTTTGGATCCACCTGCAGTGTCAGATGCTTCAAGGCTGGGGTCCACTGATGGAGAGGAGGTGGTTGGAGATCACCTGGGCCTCCCCAGCACTGCCTCCTGGCTGGGGCTGGGGCTGGGGCTGGGGATAAGAGAGTAACTGCACTTGTGTTTCCCCAGCACCTTCACTTTAGCTCACTCCAGCCAAGAGCCTGAAAGGGAAGTAGTTCTTGTGAAAGAATGAGCTGAAGCACGTGGCAGATACTACCAGGCACCGTGTAGTTTTCAAAGGGGATCTTTTTCTGCCTCAGAGAGAAATTCTGGGGTTTGAACAGCAAGAAGCCGATGACTCAACTTCCTTTGTGTCCCTGCTTTAATGGGAAGGTTGCAGGCATTCTTTAGAATGGCAGGGTAGGTTGATACCTTCTACCTTAAATTTGAATCCCACTTTTCACTCACTTAGCAGGTTGAATTTTTTTAAGTGTAGCCCCCACGACTGCCCAACTGGGTTTGGAAGGCAAGCCCAATTTGCCAGAGTAAACCAGAAGGGGTGCTTTCTAAAGTTTGTGGTTCTGGAGTCTGGTCTGGCATGGATACAGTCATTGTGTGTTCCAGATTTTCCAGGAGAGTCAGGATCTCAAATATGCAAACACTCTACCAATTGACGTATAGTGTATATTTTGACTAAATGTTTATATATTTTTCCACAAATAAATACATGACTTCATGTAATTGAAAGTCAAACGCTTTTTTAAAAAAATGCTTTTTGCATAAAGAAATTCACATCTTTACAACTCCTTAACTAGGATGGTGTCAATTAAATTAATGTTTGATCCAGGACATGTGTACTTTGGAGATAAGTCTTTCATATTCCTCCTCTCTCCATTGCTCAGTCACCCCACTGTGTGACGTACCAAGATAAGCCACATGTTTGATTCTTGTTTGCTGGATGTGGACATATATACATCGCAGGTGTGCCTGTAAGTACGTGCCTGATGGATCTATGTGTGTGGTGGGAATTGGTGATGCCAAAATGCTAAAGACTTTCATGCCCCTTAAAGGGGAAAATAACCACAAGAAAACAAATTCCAATGTATCTTCTCCTGTCCGTCTTCTGCAGCACTGGGGGAGTCCCCAGATAACAAGGATCATGTCACATTCATTTTTGTGGGCCCAGATCCCAGTAGTATTGACACATAACTGTTGAACTTCAACGAATGTCTAGAATATAAGTCATGCTATCTATATATATGGAAGCATGCTGTCAGTATGGCTAAGGTGCAAATACATTTATGTGTAAGTGAGAACCGTAGTGACGGCTGTGTTGCTCGGGACAGGGCTGAGGAGGGCGCTTGGCTGACTGACTGCCCACCACAGGCCTCATGTTTGGTCTACCCCAAACAGTGAGCTCACTCATCTGTTTGTTTGTGGCTTTGGTGGCTGCCTGCTGTGACCGCTGGGGACATCTGGCTAAAGACAGGGTTACTAGATAGTTGGGCTGAGAAGGGAGTGGGAGCCAATGAGATGAAGACACCAACCCCAAATTTAAGCCTCAAAACAAGAACACACCCCAGCAGCAGCCAGATTGGAGTTCTAGTTATTTTGGAGATACTGATATGAGGTTAAGATCCTTGGGTGAGAGGCCCACACTCCTCCAGCCCCAACACCTGCTTCTGGAAAGTGGTGGCAGAGGACAGAAGTAGAAGTACTACACAGGAGATTCTTGCCTTCTCTGTTGGTCTCTTTGGGCAATTATCAAGCTGTTGTCTGGCCGGATACTACTGTAGCTTCTTCAGGGGCAAATCCATAGGGAATCCTGACATCCAACAGGGAGCCACTTTGGCAATGGCAAACCATGTCTCCTCTCTACAGAGCTTGTGATGTCAGAAATTACCCATAACTGGGGCAGGTTTTGTTTTCCTGAAGATCGTCTGCCCAGCTAGACTTGAGAGACAGGGAGACAAACACAGAATGAGGGGGTGGGTCTTGTGGAGGTGGGGAACAATGGAAACTCGCAGAGCCAGATCTCCCCGAGTTTGAGGTGCACTGGCTGCCTGGGTGTGTCCTCCTGAGGCAAGTGTCCCTGCTAAGTGCAAGTGTGGGCAGACAGATCTCAGGTGGGTGGGGAGGGACTGAGTCACCAAGGAGGTGATTTGCAAAACTCAGGTCCCAAAAACTTTCAGGTCTTCAGCTTTTAAAAGTAAAGGTTAATTGCAAAACTCTGGAGTTTAGGGAAGAGATTATTCATATACACCAGTCATTTTGAGCATCTGCTGTTGTGGCATTGCAAGTCTCCTTTGGCAGTGCCTGAAAATTCATTTGGTTTTGAGAGCTCTTATGCTTTTTCTGCTTGCATCTTTGCATAAGTTCTATGTTTCTGAGAACTCTCACCACTGTTAGTAATAATAGCAAACACAGAGTGTTGATCATGTACCAGCGCCATTCTAATTGTTTCCTATATACTGCCTTGTTTAATCCAAACACTGATCTCATGAAGGTGGTGCTGATATTATCTGTCTTTTACATATGAGGAAACTGAGGCACAGATAATTGAAGTAACTTGCCCAAGGCCGTGCAGCTGATAAGTGATGGCGCTGGGATTCAAACTCACGTCTGGCTACAGAGTTTATGCTCTTTGTCACTACATTAGAGTGCTTCTCTTCGTATATTAAGATGTCGAGGCACCCCAGAAATCCAGACGATTGTACCTGGAAGTACTGTAGTTGTTTTCAAAAACTTCATTTGGGAATCTAGTTGTGGGTGAGGTCATAACATCCACAGAGCTTTTAAATATGATGTCAGAGAAAGGCGCTAGAACTGCAAAAATGAAGGAGGAGGAAGTTGTAACGGAAACTTCTTCCAATGCATATTCTGAGTTGACTCATTCATTCCGATCTCTGAACAGAAGCTCTACTCTCTTCTATGTGATGGAAAGTTGAGGATAGGGTAGGACTGACAGGGATGTGAATTCAGTTGTTTGTTCATTAGGATAAGGTAGGGCTGAAAGGGATGTGAATTGAGTTGTTTGTTCATTATCACTTCATTATTTGTCACCTGGATGAAAGGTGAAGGTGGCTGATTAGTGGTTCTCCATCATCTAGAACTTTGACTGGGAAATGAGCTAATCAAATAGCAGCAAAATATTTGCCCTCAGCCTACAGGCCCTTGGTTCCAGGGTCTTCTCTCTACTGGCTAGAATGGATGAGGGAGGGAGGGAAACTCTGAGAAAAGAGACTGTTAAGAGTAGGGTTGTACATATCCAGGGCACAAGGAATTTGGCAAAAGCTGGAAGTGTGCTATAGCCCTTCTCTCCAGCCCTAGCCTAAACCAGACAACCAGGCTTCTATTTGGCCCAGCATGTGACCATCCCATCAGGGAGCAAGAGAGTTTCCTCCGGGTACCCCTCACTGAGAAAAAAGCCACCCAGGAAGGGAGGAGGCAAGGCCGCCTGGGAACATCTGGTTCAGTCCACTGGAAGGGACACAGGCCTTTTCCTGGGAATGGGGACTCATCCCAGATTCCAGTCCCCTTCCCCCAACTTTTGATTTTTTTTTTTTTCAATTTTAATGTATCTCTTTACACTTAAACAGGCCTGCAGTGACTTCTCGGAGGACCCACACACCAATCATGGGACTAGGCAGCATCTTTTTCCACTTCCTTTCCAAGATAGTAGCATGGTAACAGTAAAGCCCCTTTGTAAGTGTTCACCATTATGCACATTAAGATGCCAGGGAGAGGGCCAGGCATGGTGGCTCATGCCTGTAACCCCAGCACTTTGGGAGGCTGAGGCGGGCTGATCACCTGAGGTTGGGAGTTCGAGACCAGCCTGACCATCAAGGAGAAACCCCATCTCTACTAAAAATACAAAAAAATTAACTGGGCATGGTGGCACATGCCTGTAATCTCAGCTACTCGGGAGGCTGAGGCAGGAGAATCACTTAAACCCGGGAGGCGGAGGTTGCGGTGAGCCAAGATCACGCCGTTGCACTCCAGCCTGGGCAACAAGAGCGAAATTCAGTCTAAAAAGAAAAGAAAAAAAAAGATGCCAGGGAAATAAACAATTCCATGCATCCAACACCTGGTCTCCTGCCTGTGGCTTAGAAGGACATTTCTGCCCAAGCCTCTAGCCCCAGTCTTTGCACGCTCTAAATGAGTACCTACTATATGCCAATCAGAGATGTTGCCTCTGCTGAATGTGTGCAGTCCAAAAACCAGAATCCAACAGAGCTAACTAAGCACCATCTTGCAGGAAACCAGCTGATGTCAGCTCTGCAGCCACCAGTGAGTTGCTGGGCCCACATTAGCCTGCAAGAGGGGGAGGGGAATTCAGGTAACCCACAAGAGTGCTGCTCACACAGAGGGGATAAAAGTTTGGGGAATAAATCTCCTGTTAAGGAGTTTGTTTTTGCAGTGGATCCTCTGTGGTGAGACTAGTTGTCTTTACAGTATCATTAGAGGTCAGGTACATTCCTGTAGACTCCCTTAAGTGACTTACTTTCTCCTATTGTTCCCCCTGAAAATTCATAAAAACCTCACAAACACATCTCCATTTAAAAAGAGAAAGTTTAAGGGGTGGCGTATAATGGCTATCTCTTCTCTTTTGTCAGTGAGCATAAAAGCTCCTTAGGGAAAAGCCCAAACGCTCTACACATTTTCATATTCATAATAGCCCTGAGCAGTCAGCACAGTTCCCCAATTATAGTGAGTACTCAGTAAACACTTGGATGGCTTACTGAATTAATAACGTTTCTAGACTTGGCTAGCAAAGCCATCTCTGTTACTTATTTTTTGTGATTTTTATAGGTTCTGTCTAATTCTTTTTCTTCATTTTTTTTTCTTTCTGGTCTATACAAATCTTCTTTCATTTTTCTCCATTGCTGCTTGTAGCAATCCTCAACCCCCTTCCCCCCTTGAAATTTCTGTTCTCTGCACTCTCTTCAGTCTAAAGAGTTCTTTCTTGAGATTTGAAATGTAACACAAGGCAGGGAAAGTTTACAGCTCATTGTATTTTGTCCAGTAGAATGGGGATCTGGATTTCCTATAGGTCTGACTGTCTCTTTGTCTACACCTTTACTTCCAAATCTGGCCTCGTGTATAAAAAGACCCCAAACCTTAGAGTCATGTTCTCAACAATCCTCAGAGAAAAATTGTTGGCTTTTTGGTCACCATGCCAGAGGAATAAAAGGGCAGTTGTTTCTTTCAGTCAATGGTTTGTAAACCTCCCAGACTAAAAATCACCTCCATATAATCAGATGCTTGGTGTGGTATAATGAAAATGAGGAGGTCTGGCTTTGAGGAGAGTCCTTTAGAAGGTATAAAGACAATGGAACAAGACAGGGGGACCCACATACCAGTTGATTCCACTCTTGCCACTTAACAGCAGCATGAGCTTGGGCAGTTGCACTTGTTAAGTGTCTGGAACAATACTTAGCACATAATGTCTAAAGCTAAATGTTTATTTCATAGAAGGTACCCCAAGAATAGAAATGATTATTATATCTTAGCTTCTTTTTATTACTGATTCACTATGTGCTGCAAAGCAAAGTATTTCACCCCTATTTACCTCTGTTTTTCCACGTGTAAAATGAGAGTTGGATTCTAGTTGATCTGTGAAGTCCTTTTCAGACTCATGTTCTATAAATTCGTCACTCTGTGGGCTTACTAACACCTAAGCCTCATAAAACCTAATGGAAAGAATAACATAAAACCACCATAATGCAGTGTCAAAAAAAATTGATGCCTGATTTGTATTAAATGTCAAAAGTGAATTATTAATCCATGCCAGAAATAAACATATGGACCTAATTACACTTTAACTCCAATCGGCAAGAGTGACTCGTAGGGAGAAAGTGCTTTGCCCATAGTACTCCATAGAATCCTCTAGACCATGTGGAAGGCGAGCAGATGAAGAAGCTCTAGCCAGAGAAGTTAGCAACATGTCCCAGTCACACAACTGAAACTGCAGGAAGTCAGTCCTGGGATTACCTGCAGGATCTGAACACTGTACTCTTTATATTGTACTTTAAAAAACATTGCTTCACATGGCCAGAAAAACCAACCTCCAAAGGAGAGAAAAATTGTTCCCTTCACTCTCAGAGCTTCATGAGCACCTTGGACTTGCCAGCTTTCTGCAAGCAATCCCTGCAACTTGTTGGTACAAAATTAATCACAATATTCAGACAAAGCAGTACTTACAGGGTGAGCACTAGTATCCTATGCAACTAGGGTAGCCTGAGAATCTAGGGGAAAAAAAGCAAGACAAAACAAAAGATTATATATAATCTTCTCCCAAATCAAGGCACTGAGCAAGGTAGTGCCTCTCCAAATCACTGTGAGATGGTGAATTTCTGCTTCTTCTGAGAGTCCTCCAGACCCCCAGTAAAAATTTCTTTTCATCATAAAACCAGATAAATTCTTGGTCAGGAAAAAGAAAGAAAAAATGGAAATCATAGAGATTGCATGACTTAGAAGTTTGTCAAAGTGTGTCAGAGGCTATCATATAAGGCTAGTTTCTGGCATTCTATCCGTCACTGAATGTCCTTGGTCAGATCATAGCTCCTTCTTCTTGTGCTCACTTTATACCCATCTGGAATCTACTGACCATTAGTTGAAATAAAATCACAGATGTGCTCAGATCTCACATCCTGTGCAATGCCCTCGATTATTGCAGATACGGTTCAGTCATCTGTCTCTCCAGCTAATCATACAGACACAGTATTCTAGAAGTGAGAACCCACTCGTAGCCAGGAGAGGTTCTCCCTCTTAGTCACAGGGTGACTGTGGGCAAGGTCCTTCCCTTGTTAGTTGCCTCTGTCTCTCCAGTTATAAGATGGTGACAAACTGACCAATTTAAAATTTCCTTAAAATGTATTAGCACTGTGGACAGAAATGAGGAAAGCGGAAGACCTAGTTTCTGTCCTCAGGGAGCTTACCGTTTGGTGGAAGTAAAATTAATCAGGTGAAAGAATTATGCAAGAGAGCATAACCAAGTGTCAGAAGATCAGGAAAAACAGACGTCTCGACTGTATGTGAAGGCTTCAAGGAATTTGAGGATGAGTTGAACGTGGAAAAGAAGATGGACAGAGAGAGGGGAGAAGAGAGAAACCCAGAAAAGAGCAAAACATGAGCCAGGAGTTTTAAGTGGGGAGTAAGAATGGCTTGACTGGGGCCGGGGGAGGGGTCAGCCTGCTTGGATAAGAGAATTCATGTTAAGAACAGTGAGAGATGAGGTTGGACAGATTCCAGGCAATCAAGTAACAGTGGCACTGTCCACTGGCAGAAGACCCAATTTTTCTGCCCCAGAAACTCAGAAGTTCTCATGAATCACCCTCTCAGACAGTGCTAGACAGAGTTCAGAAGCAGGCCAACTCCAACAGTGAGAAAGAACTTTGGCAACTTTGCCTGGATTAGAGAGTGGCAATTTAAATGAATCCCAAACAAGACCTACTGTGGCAATAACAAATAGATTTTAGCTCAAGGAACATTTCTCATTGACTGCCTAGAGGCCTCCTAAAATGCTGTGCTAAGAAGTCAAACCTTGGCTCAGGTATAGAGAGTGCTGTGATCCATTAGTGATGTCTGCTATGGGCACAGTATGAAGGATTTGACCCCCATGCATCACATGGACATCACCGTAGAAGAACAGCAGGCTTTCTTTGTTAATGTTTCTGAGAGTTGTGTGTATAGTCCTCTGGGAGTTTAGCCATTCTAGAATCTGGCCAGCTAGCCATACTATAGACTCTATCTCCTTCTAGAACAGTAGAAAAGCAGTCTATTGCCCAGAGGGCAGAGTTTAGTCACTTGAGCCTTTTGTTAGCATTCATTCTCATTCTGTCTTCCCATTTACCCACTTGAAGTTAGATGATGGGATCCAGATATCTCCTGTGTTTGAACAAGGGCCAGACTTCCTGGCAAAGGGTCCCTTCTCCCCATCAGTTTCTTCAGCTGCAGACTGAGAAGACAAAAGTGATGCCTCACTCGTGGTGGCGACAGGAGGAATAACTAGCTAATGCGAAGAAAGCCTTTGAAGATGAAAGGGTGGTATGTGCACGTTAATTACAACGTTTATCAGCCCTGGAGCCTCTGCATTCTCAGCTGCCACTGGAAGCTCTTCTGTGCCTCCCAAATGCAAACAGCAGCCGCATTCCACGAACTGACCTCACTGAGTCCTGCTTAGAGCATCCAAATCAAGAAGGCTGGATTTTGAGCTCAGGCTGGCCAGCTAGCTCACTCTGGGCCACTCAAGTTTCCTACTACTCGTCCCCAAGGGAAAAAGTAGGCTAGCTACCTGGGCAGGTAAGATAAGATAGAACCAAGGTATAAACAAAAGGCTCCATCAAAAGTCTACCAGAAATAGCCCCCGGGTAAGATTAGGACGCTCTGCTCTAATTCCCACCCTGTGAAAGCCTAATTGTTTGACCTTGGGCTATTGGCTTTATCTGTCTAATGGTTCAATATACTGTGTGAACCATTTGGGGATAATAATCCCTCTGCCTCCCCTAGACCTCTCCACCTTTGCCTGCTGGTGTGAAAGTGTTTTGTGCTAGTAGGCAGAAGCACGTGATACAAAACTACAAGGTCCTATTATTACCTAGGATAACTTTCGCCTGTATCGATGTCTCCTGTTGCTGGTTGACCCCAATCATTGAAACTGTATTCTTTGGAATGCTCAGCAGTCTCCTCCAAGCTGCCATCCCCTCCTTATCTAGGTGGGCCCAGTATTGGCTCAGGGTTCTTGGTTGTGCCATTTCCTAAGGCTTGCAAATTCATTCAGCCTGCCAGGGTGGCTCTCAGTGCCCTTGCTGGGATAATTCAATAAAGGGCTAGAGGTGGGAATGGGATAATCATCAGATTCTTTGCTAAGGCTGATGGGACAGCTTAGAAGGTACAAGCCGAGCTGAGCCCATGCAGCAGCACCAAAATATGGGTTCCAAGAGGAAGAAGAGGAGAAAGAGAGAAAGGACCCTATATGGGAAGTTATTATGGGCTGATGACAAAAAAGCCAAAGATGAGGGCATGTCAGAATGGGAAAGGGTGCCAGGAATTTTGTAGCCCACTTGTTTGATTGGAAAGATAAGGAAGGCTCAAGGGCTGCAAGTGACTTTCCCAAGGTCACAAAACTAGTTAGTGGCAAAACCGTGGTCTTCTGACTTGTCCAGTTTCCTTTTCATTTTATCCTTTGAGATGCTAAAAGAGAGGACACTAACTAAACAAGCAGACAATGATCTGATCAGGACAATAAGACTTGGAATGCAAAACAAGAAGAAGATAAAAGTGTAATGGATGTTTTAGTGGCACAATGGGAAATGGAGTAGGTGTTTACACTGCACTGGGGCCCTCACTGGGCTTGGAACTGGTTCCTTGCGCACTGTCTTGCGCATCCATATTTGGTATACTTTTTATCCTTTTTGACTTAATGAGCATTTGGAAACCATAAGGCCCAGAGCAACCTGACCTTTGCCTTGCCCAGACTCTCTGAGCAATTTTGTGATTTGAGTCAATAATCAATGGTTTTCAAATTATTCAATTGTTCACTCAATGCACACTAGTTGAACACCAATATCTGTGCTCTGCTAGGCACTGGGGATACCACTGTAGACAACAGAGGCATAGTCTCTTCTCTCCTGGAACTTACGGTCTATCTGGAAGACAGACAGTAAACAAGTAATGATACTTTTGTTTAATTACACTTGTGGTAAGTGCTATGAAGGAGAAACACTGGATCTTGTGAGAGCATAATAGAGAGATATCATCTGATTTAAAGCACCAGGGAAAGCCTCCCAAGACCTGTTGGATCTATAGCAGTAACTGTGTCTCCAGGATCCCCACAATTCCTTGAGGAACCCGCTTGCCGGACTTCGCAGAGCTGCACCAACCCTCTCACTGTCTCACCATTGGGTCTTCTGAGTAAGAGAACAAGAAAAAAAAAT
The DNA here is from genome assembly GCF_049350105.2 of Macaca mulatta. Lineage (NCBI taxonomy): Eukaryota > Metazoa > Chordata > Mammalia > Primates > Cercopithecidae > Macaca > Macaca mulatta. The sequence goes on along the minus strand of NC_133419.1, from coordinate 30,134,129 downwards.
TTTACTCCTCAAAATTCTGAAAGCAAGTGGTTTATCTTGTCTGCCCTGTAATAGACAGTGGTGAGAAAATCATGGGAACCTCTAATCTGACTCAGGATTTTAGAAGCACACATTTGAGGAGAAGGGAAACAAAAATTCTGAAGAAGCAAAAAGTGCCATATGGTATAGATGTTATTTTAAGCTACTGGGAAAAAGTCATAATTTACTTAGGGATCTTGAGTGACAAGCATTGGTTTAGAGTCAAATCTTATCCATTTCATTGGAAGTTCCTTGATCTTGTGGCTGAAGCTTGGGCCTAGGGTTTTATTAGTGTGTATGTAGGGGATGGTTTACAGGGTGTCTTCCAAGGTCATTCAGGTACCTCTTTTGGGGTCATGTGGGAGGAATAGAACAAATTCTGGGATATGGATGTACAGCCATTTGGCTCCTAGGGCCTCACTCCTTTAGCTCCTTGCTGGTGACTTCTTGGAGATGACAAGAGTAGACTCTTTCAGAGCAGTGAGATAGTTGTGCTGACAAAACAAAAACAAAAACATCATTTAAGATGCCTTCAGATGCAAGCACATGTAATAACAGAAATATTTAAAAATTAGTAGAGTATAGGTACTAGCTAATTCAAATACTTTGTTGTGAACAACTATGTCTTGTAAATGAGAATAGATCAAAGTTTATTCTCCCAATGACAATGATAATATCTTTCTCACTCATTTTTACTCAAATTGGCTTTATTGGGCAGGAGAGACAGGGATGGAGTTATAGCTATCATGACTGAACTTAAGCTACAACCCATCTATGCATCAAACCATCACGTGTCTCATGTGTGATTGTTACCTGTTGTGTATCCCTATCCATACATACCAGCTGAATATTTCTGTAAATAACAGGACAATCAACCCTCATAAAATATTACCTCCCAGGGCAAGAAGTCTGGGATGATTCCAGAAAGTCAATGATATTATCAAGACTCAGGTTTATTTTTTGCAACTTTCAATTCTGCCACTCCCAGTGTCTTCCTGCAATTTAGCACCCCTCATATTCCTAAACTAAATCCCACAGTTCCAGGCATTCTATGAAAAAAAAAATCAATATTTAGCAGCAGAAGAAAGAGTGCATATTAACAAACATCTCTTCTTAAATTGGAGGAATGGCTTTTCGGGAAGTCTGTAATTGACTTCTCCTTATTTTTCATTGGATGAATGGGGTCACATGCCCACACCTAACCAATCACTGGCAAGGAGAGCTTGGACCACAGTGTTTGACTTAGACCAATCATGATCCACCCACTGGAGCTGGGATTTGAGGTCTCACCTCTCCTGTAGCACAAGTTCAGGGTTTCTGAATAAAATTGCACTTCAGGTAGAATAATTCTTTTTCATTGGTAACAATGTGGGCTACAACGAGTGAGGGAGTCCATCTACCTTCTAGAGTTGTGGTTTGAGACTCTATTTGGCTAAGGAAAGAAGGCAAAGCTAAGTTTTTGTGTTTCTATGCCACACCCTCAACCTTTTTCTGAGAAGCCATGCCTCATGGGTAGAGCTCACATGGGGAACACACTGCAGTTTGAGGCTTAGATGGTCTGTGGCTTATACTCAACGATAATAGCTATAACTTTATCCTTTCCTCTCTTCCACAAAAGAGAATTATATTAGGGAATAATCTTAAATCTGTTACAATTTACAAGAAATAGCCAGTCTTTTGCACACTTGAGTACTTTATTATTAGAAACTCATTACTTGCAACACATCTCAGCACTGCTGGAGCTACACCATGTGTGAGGACCACTGCTCTAGAGTGATCCATTAAAAAAGAATTACTACGACCTTGAGTGAGCATCTCTCTCTCTAAATTATGAGATGATGACCCTCAAAGGAAATGCCCGTCTTCCCTTTTCTACTGCACTCTTAGCGTGTATTAATGTGTGTGAAGTGTTTTCAGTTCCATTATCTAAAGCAGCCCTCATATTAACGTCGTGGTTGGCATTATTGTCCTCCTGTATGGGATGAAAGTTTAATGACTCCTGCAAGGTTATGAAAGGTCAAGGTCACAGCTAATTGGTGCAAATTCAGGATCTGAATCCTAGTTTCTACCCCAGAGCTGATGTCCATGTCACTATGGACATCATTTGCTCCCATTATACCTGATTTACTTTCAAGGGGTCTGGAATTGACTATTGGATTTTATATTAAAAATTGCTCTTTCATAGGCAGGAAAAGTCCTTCCTAATAGTTTGAGTCCAAAGCTTAAGGGTCTAGCATCTCAACCTTTTAATAAACCCAAAACTGAACAGGAGGGCTTTCTGAGCCAGTCCCCTGCCTCCACAGAGTTAGCTCATGAATCCAACATCATGGGAGAAGTCTTCAGGATTTTGTTTACCTTTCCTTTTGTATCACCTAATATAGTTAAAGGATTTGTGAAGACTGCATCCAGAGATGTTTAAAGATGGACCTGAAGGATGTGATTGTGTCTTAGGCAGAAAGCAGGCTGGTTCTTTTCAGTATCTAATGATGAATGATCTAAAGGAAATGGATTCTAAACCATTTGATTCTAAACCAAAATGGTATATGCTTTCTTTTGAGGGTGAATTTCCTGATCTTGAGCCTTATTGAGCATTAGACTGGCCAGCTGGTTCCTAATCCATCCTTCAGTTCTCAGCTGCAATGACATTTCCTCAGAGAGACAGATCTCCTTTGGGGACAGCACAGTCCTTCTTAGAGGAAAGGCTTCCCTTTCCACTGAGCTTGGCTCCTACTACACTTCATGTGTGTGTTATGTTTATTGTGCTGTGTTGTCAACTTGTTTAATGTCTGTCAGTGGCTCATGCCTGTAATCCAGCACCTTGGGAGCCTGAGGCAAAAGACTTACTTTGACAGCAGAGGTTTGCAGCCAGCCTGGGCAATATAGTGAGACCCTGTCTCTACAAAAATATATTTTTAATTGGCTGTGCATGGTGGCACACACTTGTAGTCCCAGCTGCTCAGGAGGCTGAGGTGGGAGTAGTGCTTGGGCCCAAGAGTTTGAGGTTACAGTGAGCTAGGATTGTGCTACTGCACTCCAGCCTGGATGACAGAGCCAGACCCTGTCTCTATTAAAATTAAAAAAATTAATAAATAACCTGTCTACTCTGTTGGTCCATAACCTCTATCGAGACAGTGACTTTGTCTGCTTTATTCAATGCCTGGATCTTTCCTGGCTCCTAGCACAGTGCCCAGCACATGGAGACACTGAATTGGGATTCTCGTTTTTGAAGGTCCCATATCCACTTCAGTATTGGGGTGATTTTGGTGGGATTGTGGCTTACCATGGTGGATGCAGCCTGTGAGTTCCAAAGTCAACTTCTTAAAAAACCTTGTTTATCTACCAGCTATCCATCTATCTATCTGTCTATCTATCTATCTATGTATCTATCTATCTATGTTCTATGCTCCATCTATCATCTGTCATATATCTCTCTCTATTAATTATCTCTATCTTTATGTCTATCATCTATCTGCCATATATCTATCTCTATCTCTTAATTATCTCTATCTTTACCTATTTATATCTATCATCTATCTATATCTATCATCTTTTAACCTACCTGTTTCTATTGGAATAAGAGACAAGTGTTTGGAAAGCAGAGGAGAGTCGATATACAGGCCACATCTTCTCTCACTCTCTCCTTCCTCCTCATGGCTGTGAGCCACCCCAGTCCCTGTACCCACTTATTTGGCTGGCATCATCTAAGAGATCATCTCTTCCACAGTTTCCTGCACGGTTATCACCCCAAGGGAAGCTGAACACATGCAACATTTGCCCACTCAGGATGAGTGTGAGGGATAAGGAGGAAACATTTTTCCTCTAGAGACAGGGCAGTTGGGGCAAGGGATGGGGAAGCAAGACATGGATACTCCAGGCTAGTTCTTGCTGGGGCTGACGGGTCTGCTCAGTGTGGCTCCCCTCTGGGACATGTTTGGGGCGGCTCTCTCGCCTCTGAAACAAGCCTCATCAGATCATCCCCAGGCTTCCTTCCGCATAGTTTCTGATGATATAGGAAAGGAGCCTGATTATCTATTTGAACTTCCTGTTCTTTGTATTGTTCGGAAGGCTAAAGTCAACAGCCACTTCTATATTCTGCATTGTTTGCGTTGTTAAAAACTCTGGAAAACTCATCTGATTTCTTCTCCAAAAGTAGCTTCCCAGAGCCCTGGGAGACATTCAGAAATAAGATCCTTTTCAAATAGTCCAGCAGGGACCAGGGTCTCTCAGAACCAGCTCTCCTATCTTCTTCCAAAGGCCAGAATTGAGAAGGCTTACTCCAGCCCACATAATTGAGTCTCTGGGCTGTCAAGGATGCATTAGGGGGATTTGCCTCTGGTGTGCTGGGTGCTCAGAAAACTGTGTGAGTTGCAGAGATAGAGCTGGGTTCCAGTTCTGCCAGTCATCAATTATGTGGCCTTAAGCAGTTTACTTAACTTTTCTGAGCCTCGATTTTCTCTTCTCTAAAATAGAGTTGTAATATAACCATGGCTTAGAGTTGTGTAAGGACTGATGCGATCACAGACTTGAAACCCTTGATAGAACAACTGGCATGGAGTAAGCATTCAACAGTTATAATTAAGATCATTGTGATGATTGCACTTGGGGCCTCTCCATCCACCATTCTGCCCCAACTGTGTTCCTGCTGCACTTGAAAATGATTCCAGCTGCCTCTGGAAGATTTTCATCCCGTTTCTGGGCAAAACATTAGCCAATAAACTCTCATTGAATTTGGCAGGGCAGGCACACCAGCGAGCTGACACTATGTGCATACGGGCTTCCTGGAACAACTGTTGCTGAGCCAATGAAGCAGCATGGAACGTTCCGGGAAGCAGGGGTATTGCTGTAGCTGGTAAAAGTGAACTGGGAAATGCACTCCAGGTCCTGTCTTTACTTGCACAATTACAGTCAATCTCCCAGGCTGCTTGTCTCAGCAGGATCAGCCTCTTCCTGCCTTCTGTCCTGGCAGTGGCAGTGGGTGGTGGGGCTGGAGGAAGAAATGGTACTTTCCTCCCTCTCAAATGCAATTGTTTCTTTACAGTGTTGTTCTCTGGCCTCAGAGAACAGAAGGGCCCTTTCTAGAGGCAGTTTACCAGAGTAGCTTCCTTTTCACTCCGAGAAGTTTGGAGTTTCCCAGAGCCCACTTCCTCCCCAGAAGCGCAAGCTTGGAATTTCTTGGTTGCTGATGAGGGGCCAGCTTCTGAGTGCATAAAGTGTGTCCATCGTTTTTAATCAATTCTCTCATCTCCAAAAATATCTTTAATTGCCTTTAGCTGCTTAGTTCTGCTCTCCTCTAAAGAAAGGAAGATCTGGCCCCTCCCAGCCACACCTTAGAAGTGAGTAAGGCTTTTGCACCTTTTAATGGGAGTATTTACATGTGTGTCAGTTTCTCATCCGCTTTTAATTTCGTGAGAGTGTGATTTTGGACTGTTGTTTGAGATGAAAGAGCAGATTATCAAAGTGCAAATGATTTTTTCATGGTGCAAACACATCATAAATTAGAACCTACGAGACCCCTTTGCAGTGGGGAAGACTGGGGCCAGTCATCCAGGGTTTCCTCTTCCTGTAGGAGCAGGGAAAAAAACGGACATTTATTAAGCATCTGGTATGATCCAGACTCTCTACTGGTGCTTTTTGTATATTTATTCTCTAACTCCCATCAGCCTCTCTTTGAGAGAGGCAGCAAATGACAACTGAATAAATGAATGGCTGAATTTCATCAGAGCCAGTTTACAGGCAGAGAAACTGAGGCTCATAAAGCGGACGTAACCCGCCAGAGATGTCTCAGCTCTTATGCGGTGGGGCTGGAATTCAATTCAGAGCTCCTTCTCCCGTTTAACACTACACTGCAAGTTTCCGTTCAGCTTCATGGGATTAATCCTGTTCTTCTGTCCCTAGAATGGAGGCTTGAAAGTTCAAGACATCTCCCTTTCCTAAGAAATTGGATTTTTCTGGCTCCTTGAGAATTAAGGAGCTCAAAACAATTCAGAACTCTTGGGAGGCATCGTCAGGAAAGGAGGTGGTGGAAACTTCCCTCTCCCCACTCTCCCTAGGAGCAATGGGGCCCCCAAGACCACCAAAGATCAGGGCGCCAGGTGGGGGATGCCTCTCAGCTCCCCATTCATTGTTCAACTGGGGGCCACTCAGCAGCTCCTAAGGCACGGATTGTCTCAGAACTAAAGAATGGTTCAAACTGGCCCAAGATGCTGAAATTTATTGCAGGGAATATTGGGCCAGTGTGTAGCAATTTAGGAGCCTTCTCTGTGAGGGAATCGGTAACTGCTGCATTTCTGTTAATTGAGACCTTTCCCTCCAGCTTCGATGGGGCAGGTTCTCATATCTGTGTGCTGAAAGGCATTTGTTTGGTGTAATCTGAGAACAGGATGCTGGCAACACTTTCTTTTGTGTTTTGCCAATTGTTTCTTTTTACTGGCCAGTCCACCCTGTCTGACACATTCATTATACCATAACCACCTTGACACCAGAGTGAAATGCCATTTCTCTGCAGGCAGGAGGGAGTCACGCAGATTCCTTGAGTGTTTGTAGAGTAAGTGAGAAAGATATGTAGCCTTCTCCTAGAGGCAGAGGGCTGGGTTGACTAGGACCTAGAGGTTTTCAAATCCAACTCCATCCTTGTCTGATAAAGTAAACGAGGGCTCAGAAGGTAAAGTGACTTCTCTAAGTACTCACAGCTTATCAGTGAGAAGCCTGATATTAAAACTCCAGGTCACTAGACCTTCAACCTAATGTTCTTTCCACTAAACCAAGTTAACGTTTATTGTGCCCCATACTAAATGGCAGACACTGGGGACACAAAGATGAATAAGGCATGGTCCCAGTGGAATCCACTTTGGTTATATGAGTTAGGACACTTGAGGCAGGATCCTCCTTAGAATGGTGTTTTATAAAGTCTCTCTCTCTCTCTCTCTCATCTATCTCCAATCTATCCTGTCTATCAAGAGAAAACCATATAATGTAGAGTAAGAGCCCATGTACTGGATAATTAGGCTTCTGGCTCCTAATTATCAGGAAGCCTGGAGGTCTTGAGTGGTTGTAACCAAGGATACTGAAAGTGGTTGACCAGTCAATGAAGAATTAAGTTAGAGTAAGGGCACTTTACTTTTAAGCTGCCTTTTATACACTTTAATCTTTGAGATGATTGGCTAATATCTGTTAAGTACCAGGCTCTTTGCAGAGAGTCAGGTTCTTTGCTAAATGATTTAGGTATATTTCTTCATTTAATACTCAAAAAGCACCCCATAAGGAAGGTATTACTTTTACTTTACTGATGAAGAAACTGAGGCTTAAAGGTTAAGAAAACACAGCATGCATAACATCCCACAAGAGCTCAAGCCAGGACTTGGACCCAAGTCTTTCTTGGATCTTTCTGATCCAAGCCATATTTGGAGTATGGTTACTACAATCTTACAATACAATGAGGGTAAATCCTTGCAATCACCAGTCACCAGCAACTGTGAAATAATGGATGGCATAGATGTCAGGGGGTCAGGAGAGCCTTATAAGCATTCAGAGGGCTTGGGAGTGGACACATCACAGTTGCACTCTGCTGGGCCGCTCTGTAAATCTCTGGTTGGATCTTGCCTTGAATTTTTTCTGGTCAAGACTCAGAAAGGATAGATGTAGCTTCACTAACACCAATTCTACCCAGCTTGTGACCCAAATGGAACTCTTATCCCTTAAGCCAGGTCATTCAGTTGTTGTAGCCTTTGCCTTCCAAGTTTCCCTTGTCTACCCTACTGAGTTTGAATTCTAAGGACATCTCCTTATGGACTGTGGAAGGCAAAGATGAATTCCAAATCTTATTTAATCTGTGTGTTGGGGGGAGGAGGAGTGTATTTCCTTTTGCCAGGTATCTGAGCCTACAAAAAGGCCTGTAATAAATAAGTAAAATATGTCCATGAGTTCATAAAAGAGTGAGCCTTAGACATACAGACCACCTGTCAAAAGAGGCCTGTCATTCTCTATTATGATATCCTCTTTTATTTTCCGTGTAACACTATCAGTATCTGAAATTACCATATTCATGTATTAATCATTTACCTGTATACTATCTCCTCACTCTAGAGGTAAGTTCTTTGAGGGCACAGATTGTGTCTGACTCTCCAGCACCCAAGATTATATCTGGCTCGTATCATCCATATCATAGGGAAGGTGCTGTGAATTGACACCTTGCACCATGCCTTATGGGAACTAATGGTGCTTTGAGAGGCACAGATTTCATAGAAAGAGGCCCACTTGTTCCCATCCTGATGGTTCTAGAGTTGCTCTCCAATGTCTATGGTGAAAGAATGTGTTTTTGCGAGGTATGGTCTCATGTCACGTTTGAGGGTCATTTATTTAAGGGAAAACCAAGACTTATTTTCTTTGACAACTGCACACAAGGGTCGTTTGTAAAGTCCTTCATTTCCAAGCCTCTGGATCTTTGTATGGATCATGCTCCTTAAAAGAAGGAAGTTACATTTGGCCTGCTTCAACTGAGCATGGAATGGTAAAGATTTTGGTCCAAACCCTGTGGCTTGAGTTGGATTTAAAAGCTTGTCAGAAATGAGTTCTCTGGAGCTTGGCATTTGAGACTGGCATCTGTTTTTCCAGATGAGATTTCACAGATTGAAACCTCAGGAAGAGGTGTGAATTACAAGCAATTAGTTCACAGGGCAGTTGGAACTGTAGTAATCCTGGAAATCTTTTGGCCCGGATTTTAAAAATATCCCCACAATCCAGCTTCTCCCTCTGTGGCGCTTCTGCTTGGAGAGGTTTATGTAACTCCCCAAAACATCTAAAGAGTGACTAGCAGTAGGGTTCTTGGACTGCAACGGAGACCCTGCTTCTTGTGTGCATGCTCTTGTGTGCACAGACAGAAACAGACACACACGTGCACACACACACAGACACATACACCCATGTTCGCTTTAGCATCTGATAGAAAAGGAAGAGCATGAGGAAAGACAGAGATTGAGTCATTAACATGTGACCAGGTGATTTCTGAGTCCTCTGACTTTGAAATCAGTGGAAACCTAGAGCTCTACTTTGTCACTTGTAATGCTTTGTTGTTGCAAATAAATATTTTTGCAACTGCATCACTTCATTGCTAATATATTTGAAGAAGGCAAGATAACCTAAAGGCATGAATCTTGTTCTGTCTTAATCCACCTATAGGTCAGTGTTGGTTGCAAGGTAAATTATAAGGGCTATTGGCCACCAAGTGCCAGGGTTATGAATGATTTACCTTTTTATTTTTTTCTAAACTGAAACAAACTCATGGTTGTTCCTAGAAAAGCATGCACCCTCGCTTGCATTTGGATAAGCTTCTTTGAGTAACAGAGAAGAGGCCACTGGGATTACAAGGCACTTAGTGCCCATTGGAGTGTGACTGGCATTGTGCACCCTGTGAATTATAGTGGTGGTATGGGGAAAGGAGTTAAAAAGCATCAATCTATGGAGTATGCAAACCGGATGGCATCTGTCCTGGGAAGAACAGACGTCCCTCATAGGAGAGTTAGAGGACTATACCAGTCAGGCAGAAATCCAGTCCATTCGTCAAGCTTTTCCTCTTGCTGTGGTCCCTACAGGGTCAGCCCTGTTTAGGCTCGGGCCTCCTAAATCCCAGTGCAAGACCAATTTCTCTATGAAATCCTCCCTATCTCCTTTGGTCTCATAGCTACTTCCTGGGAGGAGAAAGTAGTAATCGGCTCCCACCCGCCAGCTAAATTTGCATGGTATTAGCAAATTCTAACCCAAGATGTTAAAACTATCTGAGAAGAGGCATGACTCTGCTTCTTGTCTGTACTCTCCTAAAGATGCAGCAAGGAGAGAAACATTTGCACGTGGCCCCTGAGAAAGAAGAGATTTGTCTGTCTCACCCCCTGCTGGTGCAAACTTGCACCTCTCTCAGCCTCAGTTTTATTATGTGTATAAAGTTTCAATGATCGAAATAGTACTTATCTCATGTGACTATTATGGAATGGAAACGAGATAGTTCATGTGAGGAACCGAGCACAGAGCCTGGCACACAGTAGGTGCTCTATTAGTATTAATATCACTGGAAAGCCCAGCTGGGGCTCAGCAGTAGAATCTACCAGAGCCTTAGTGTTACAGCCACATCCTTTACCCCACCATTCACATGCATTTCATGGCCCAGCGTGAGAATCCACATATTCCAAGCAGAGAGCCACAGCTTTGATAAACTGAGTCTTAGCTCACTCGTGTCAGAGACCAGGTGTTATCCTGGGGTTTGACTCCTGGCTCTTGCCACATTCATAGCAGGATGCTGAGTGGATTGTACTCTGAGCTTCACTTGTTGCATCTGTGAAATGGGGGTGATTATTTGACTTCTCAAAGTATAGCATCTGTTAAGGCACATAGACTACAATCTGACACAAAGTAGCAGCTCCATACATTGCAGAATCTTTTCTTTTTCACTTAAGGAGATGTTAAAAGAGGCAAGAGGAAAGAAAATCAAATTTGGAGATGCCCTGGGCCGTGTGTTGAAGTTGGGCTCTGGTGGAATTACTGGTGGCCTTTTTCTTCTCTCCACTTGGATGGCTGCATCTTCAAGGACAAATCTTACTGCAGTTTTTGATAGTATAAATCTGGCCAAGTCCACTACTTACCCAGCCCCAGTCTCCTTAGAGTAGGATTGGAAACTTGGACTTTGCTATCTCTTCTGCAGAGTGAACTAGAGACAATCTTTATGAAAAATTTTAAGTTGCAAGATACTTGTATTCTTGTTACTGAGGGGAAAAATACAAAAATGATAATACTAAGCCTGGCTGATGGATAGCATTTTTGCACAATGTATTTCATTTGGGCTGCACCTTTGAGCTGTGCTAATTGCTCTGAGCATCTGTTTTTATGTCTGTTGCATGGGGTGATTTACCCTCCTAGATTTCCAAATGCTTTGGAGCCCCTGGTTCATTGCAGGACTTACTAAGTGGTGGCCATCAGCATTTTGATTGGCCCCTACCACAGTATTTTCCAGACTTTTCCACTGAGGCTCCTAGGGCTTTGTGGCAGGTGCCAGGACAATTGATGGGGTAGGGTGGGTGCTGGATGAGAATGAGCAGCTGGTAGGTTGAGTCTCTGGGTCTGCCCTTCCACCCTCACTCCAGTCCCCATTAGCTCAGCTCGATTTTTAACTACTTGAAATATTGTGGTTGTGCCCAAGACATCATGGCAGGGAGAGGAAGAAACGTCTGAAAACCATCAATCTTTTCTCTGTGTGCTGCCACTGGTCCCATGGGCCTGTTGACAACCCAAGTTGAAAAAGCAGCACCACTGGGGAATGGGGAAAATTAACAGAACTGGAAAATCTGAGTTGAGATCTGGGTTTACCAAACTCTCCGTAAGACTTTGAGTCTGTGAAACTTATGTCCATTAGTTTCCTCATCTTTTAAATGGGTCTGTAGTACCTACCCTCTGGGCCTCACAAGGCTGCTTTTGGATGTGAAAATGCTTTATAATTGGTGAAGGAAACTCCTACATGGCAAGAATAGCAAAGCCTGATGTACTTTAATCCATTCTGTTCTGCTGAGGGTGGAACCCCAATGTGTCTTAATTCATATGAGGTTTTTGAGAAGCTTTCTGAGATTTTAATACTGTCCCAGGTATGCACATCAACCCTCTCACTTTTATCCCCCAAGCTCCAAAAGTTTCATAACTTTTTATTTCATCTTGGGTGGTAGGAAGGCAAGGTGTGCCTGGGGGAGCTACAGTGAGTTATTCAAGGTCACATAATTAGCTTATAATTAACAGAGTTTAAGCTAGAACCAGTGCATCCTACTCCCAGATGGGGGCCCCTAGCTCAACTCAACATGTCAGCAACCATTAAGCACCCCTGAAATACAGATATTACCTGTTAGTAACAGTTTTTCAGCCTACCTCAACTGTTGTGAGAGTCTTCCCTCAAACTAAAGTTAAGCAGTTCCACAAAATGCCAGCTGTAGACATTAGCAGAAACTGTCTACTGATTAGGTGATGTATCAGTCATTGTAACTACCCATAAAAATAAAATCCAATGACAAAACCAAGTGGACCAACCTTATTTTCTACTTGCAAGAGGAAAAACCCTATCTGGGCCCCAAGATGCTTTTTAAATTTCATTTACCACATCCTGGGTTTGTGCTAGTCAATCTGCTAAATCAATAAGATCTGAAAAAGCAGAAAACAAAGATCGTGAGGCCAGAGGATTTCCTGATCACCATGGCAACACACAGGGGTAGGCACTGTGGTTTCTCTCCCTGAAGACGCACTCGTCAAAGACTACTTGGTGTTACAGAATTCTAGTGCAGTGAAGCAACAGTTCTGGGACACATACTTTCTTTTGCCAGAAAGACTCTGTCGGATCCAGGATCAGGAGTCGGGGGTTAAACAGTTCTCCATACTCTCACCTCCAAGTTCCCATCATCCCATCAGGAGGCAGGGACAGGACTGCTCTCCAAACTCTCAAAACAACCCCAGAGCTTTCTAGACTGTGCATTGGGTTGGTCATTTGGTGGCTTTGGCTGAAGGGCCAGGGTAACAGCTAAGAGAAGCCTGAAGATTCTTCTCCAATGTGACAGGACCCTGTGGGTTCTGCATTGGCTGCCATGACAGGCTCCATGCTCCACAGAAAAAAGGCAGAGAAATCAGGGGGTCCAGCCAGGCACCAACACGCTGGGGTGCCGTGCCTTTCTACGTGCCAAGTGATGAATAGCTCAGTTGAAAGCAACCCAGGGCACATTCTGGAGGAAATTCTCTGGGTATGATTGTGCATGACTGTTTTCTCTGCTCATTAAACCCTCATCTGCCTCCAGGGCAATTCCGGGAGAGACTGAGTCACTCAAGACTCATGGTCTGCACTGGGCAGCCAAAGGCGATTCGGCCCCTAAGTGTGATTCTGGCCTCTTTCAGAAGTGGATGCTAAACAATACACCCTTTCACAAGGAGCCCATCACATGGGCGTCAGGAGATGGGGGCGAGTGATGTGGGGGCAGAGGGAAGGCTGTCGGCCCTCTAGACTGGCAGGCCTGTGGGGAGGAGAGGGCATAATAGCTAGAAAGACTCCCAGATGAAAACTTCTGGGCTTTGAAACCTTTGAACAAATGAAGAAGAAAATGACTTCTTCGTGTCCTATTAAGACAGTGAGTTGTGGCTTTTTTGAGAACAGCTTGCTCGGACCTCTTATGAAAGATAGATCAGTAGCAAGAGCACTAGTGTAGGAGTCAGGAATCTGCAATTATGAACCCCTGAGTTGGTTTTTTTTTTTTTTTTTTTTTTTTTTTTGATGTGCTGGAGGACCATGCTCGGCTATTCTTGATTTTACTTTCTCCTGTGTCACAAGAGAAATTGATTAGAAGCTTCCCATTGTGCCTCCTGGCTTTAAAAGTAGATAATCCAATTAGCAATAATGCTTTAAAACAACAAAACATTGTCCTTTTCCCTTCCTACTTCTGATCAGAACCAGCTCAGTAAGATTTATTAGTTGTGCAATCTGTTTTGGACATGAGCTCAGCAAATCAGAGGACAGAAATAGAATCCTGGCTTTTTAATGATAAACACTGTAAAAATAAAAAATTTGGAGAGCTTACCAGTGCTTCTGACTGCGCAAGTGGTTTGTGTGTGGCTGACTCCCAGGAGCTCGATAACTTTGGGTGCAGTCCACCCAAAGAGTCATGTTCCAGCTACATCAACCTGGAGCCTTAGCTTGGTCAGTCTAGATTTTTAGGTTTGACTGCAGACATCTCCAGATGTCACAAGGACAGCCTGTGTCCTTGGTGACCCAACCCTGGGCCAACCCTGAGTCCTGGAGTCCTCTCCTAAGAGCCCTGCCTAATTGTAGAGAGAGCATTCAGGCTGTAAAGGGCAGCAGGCCTGGGGGTTATGACTAGGTTTGGGCTTTCTAAATTCCCAAGGGTGTGAAGACCAACAGGTAGAATCAGAGAAAGCAGTCAACCCACTGTTGGGGAAAGCCAGTCAAGGTCAAGACTTCAGAATCTCCTCTCTGGGGAGAGAGTGAAAATTCCATTGAAGTTTATTCCACTGAAGCCTAATCAGGCCTTGGTAAAGGCCCCTATCTTGTGGTCCAGAATCAAGGGATTTCTGATTTTAAAATAATATTCAATAAGCTCAAATTCTTCTCTCTAGGGCTCTCTTCATGATAACCTCTCCACACTTTATTAAAAAATGACATGAAGGGTAAGTGGGCCTCCTGTCATTTCAGCGTCTGACCTGTGCATAAGTTGGAATTTAACACTGGAAAATGATCAGCCAGATTGCCCAGTCTGAAACCCAGGTCCCACAGTGACTCGCACAAGTTACTTACATCTTCTCAATGAATCAGTTACCTCTTGTGTAAAATGGGGATAATAAAAATGCCTACCACATAGGATTGTTAGGAAAATTAAGTGAAATATTAGGTGTACCTTGAACCCAGACTAGGCACTCAGTGTGCGCTCACTGTGGTTATCATGGACCACGAGCTGCAGGAATTAGAACACCATTGAGTAGTAGGAACCGGTTTTATTCTCATCTTCATGATGAAGCAACTTCTCCTTACATATATCTTAATCTGGAACCAAAAATCTAATTCTGTCTCATCCCTCCTGAGGAGATGACAAATAGGGATCAGGCACAACTGGGTGGCTCAAGTTAGAAAACAAATTAACTCATTTTGCAGAATCTGGAGACGTCTGGTCTGGAGAACTAACAGTGCCCTCTCTTTGGGCATAGTACAATTGTAAGTTGTCTTCGGGTGGTCTTCATATGGAACGTACTGTGTTTGCCATGTTCCCTAGGAGATTTGGCCTCAGAAATGGCCCTGTGATGGTATGTGAACATACTGTTCTGTTACTGAGACGATGGCTTGCACATTCAGACAGATAAAGCCAGTTACAAAACTAAAAGTTGGTCTCTGAAACATTTGCTTTCTGGGAAAATAGCAAATGTTCACAGAAGCAGAGTTCTAGGTTAAAGACATTTTAAGTGTCCAATAAGGAATTCTCAGCAAACACCAGCTGGTGATTCTTCAGATATGATGTGGGAAAGGAACCTGATAGGTGATCTTTTTGCACTCTATAAGGCTGAAGCCTGTTGGGGGTTGGAGGCAGAAAGAGAGCATTTATTAATTCATTATTTCATTCAAAATTTGCTTACCATGGGTGGCTGTATTGGGTACTGGGGATATAATTGTGAAGAAGGGAAACACCATTTCTGTTGTCACGAAGCCCACAGGGAAGTTCCAAAATTTCAGAATGCTGGAATTTCTGGTTACTGAAGCGACCTTGGAGATAATAATTTCTTGCAATTCTTTACCTGGTTGTGTCACAGACTTTACGAACCAATGAAAACCAGAGATGTTGCCCCATCTAAACACACACAGACACACACACACACACACACACACACACATCCATACACACAATCTTGCATATAATCTCACAGGTCCATGGACGTGTTGAAGATCAGCTCCTGGATCCCATATTGAAAATCCCTTGCAGCCCAGCTCCAACACTAGCTACTGCATGAACCAGCCCACTCACCTCTCAGGAAAGTTTGGGAAGACGTAGATAATGGCAACGTGGGTGAAAATTACACAGTGCTCTCTTCCCACCACATGTTGTGATTTTCTACAACTTCAGAAATAACTGGGCTGGACCAAGAAGCTATTATTCCTCGCAGGCCCTACAATCTAGGCAAAGCTTTGAAACGTGCTGGGGCAATTTTATTAGAGATCTGTTTTCCTTGATCTGAGGCTTAGGGGACAGTATAGATGAGATTAATGGCATTTGGGGTCAGCGATGGTTTATCCAGGAGAGAATGCATAGTACCCGTAACCAGGAGCCTGGAGAGTAGGCAAGATAGCACAGAGGTTAGAACCCTGACTCTCCTGCTTAGATGACATTGGGCAAAGGACTTCACAACTTTGTTCCTCAGTTTCCTCATCTCTAAAATAGGTTTAGCAATAGTGCCTACCTCATAGCATTTTTATGAGAATTAAATTAGCTGAAGGACATAAGGCACCTAGTAAGTGTGCAATGCTCATTGGCTCTGATTATTAAGTGTCAAACACCATATCAAGTGTTTGACATACCTTATTTCATTTAATAGTCCCATAAACCCTGACAGATTAGCATTGTCATCCCATCAAGGAGGAGGTGGAGAGTCAGAGAGGTTAAGTAACTAACAACCTGTGTCACCTGAAGCGAGTGGCAGGGTCAGGAATTAAAGCAGGTTTGAGGAGGTCCTAACTAGGTTGAACTACCAACCTTCACAAAAGTTTGGCACTAGAGACTAGCTTTATAGGACAAATAAACCTTCTTTCAGAGCTCCTTTTTCTCGCTTTCCTGACAGCTCCCTAGCAGACCTCTTCCCATGTGGGTGGGGAGATAAGGTTCCTAGACACTGAGATACTGGTCACCATGACCCCTCTATGCTGCCCACAGCCCTGTAGTAATGAGCATTCTAAAGGCCTGGTGGCATTTCTCCCATGGGAAGTCTCCTCTCTGAATCCAAAAGTGGCCTCAAACAGTCAGTGTTTTCTGTTGAGCCCATTTATCGCTCAGAGGGAGCCACTTGGGACACTTTATTCATTACATGATACAGGAGATTTATTGGAGACCAGAGGGCTCAACGGAAAACATTCTTGATTTATTTCCAGCCGGAAAGGCTTGTTTGAGAGATGAAATCAGCCATTTAGTATCAGCCTCTTGAGTCAAAGTGGATCCTGAATCACAGAGGTCTCTGTTTCTCAGGAGAGACAGACAGACATCTGAGGAGTCTTGCCTCTCTATAGTGGTTTGCAGCATGGCTAGCACCATTGCCAGAGACACTGGCACTCTGTCAAGCAATGTTCTGTGGTCCATGGCTATTCACGTCTTAACCTTACCTTAACTCTACTTCATTGTGAATTTGGGCATGTTTCTTTATTTCTTCCCCTCTCTGTGTATTAGTTTCTCCATCTGGAAAATGAGGATACTAATATTACCCACCTCATAGGGATGTTTTAAGGATAAAATAAGTAAATAATTCTAAAGTGCCTAAAAGAGAGCCTGGTATATACATAATGAATGCACAATAAATATTAGCCACTGCTCTTGCTGTTGGCATTATTAATATCCTGCAGGGTAATAATTTGGGTTTGCATTTGTATCAAGGAAACCTATTGAAATGTCTTCATAAATTATCAGGATATGAATGACACACAGCCTTGAAAATGTTGTCTCCTTTTAAGTCAAGAGGGACCTAGAGGAGAAGGATTGTGAACACTCACAGGATAGTTGACCAGAAGTGAAGTATTGACACCATTCTTGCAACTCCTAAGTGGCTAAATAGCATCAGGGTTAGGAGTTGGACTTTCTCATGAGATCAAGATAAATGTAAGCTGTGGAATTTTTACTTTGCATAGCATTTCTTCATCCAATCAGTAGCCCTTTGCAAATACCTACAATGTTTCAGGACCTGCTTAAGCCTTCACATCGAGGAAGGCTAAAGGTTGAGTTTATCTGTTTCATCCTGTCTTGGCTCATCACATGCACATACAACCACACACTCACTTGCATACACACTTATGAGTATGAGGAGAATTCAAAATGTTCATGGAAAAATGAGATTAAAAGAGAAAAGTTTAAAGATGTAAGCTTTTCTTATCACCATAAGTGCCATCACGTTCAAGATACTGTTATAAGCTATGATAGCAGCCATTTAGTCCATCCCTTAAGAACTGAGGGTCCTGGGAATTTAATCATGTCAATGCAGTCTTTCTTACATTGTTAACTAAAGAAAAATGGGTGCCCTTTAAAGATTTTTAAAGATTAAGTTAAAAAAAAAAGTCAGAAGAAGTCAAATTTGGACTGTAAGGTGGATGTCTAATGGCTTCTCCTTAGGAATTCTCAAAAAATTGCCTTTGTTTGATGAGAGTAATGAGCAGAAGCATTGTCATGGTGGAGGACGACTCTCTAGTAAAGCTTTTTCATACATTTTTTTCCTTCAAAAGCTTTGGCTACCTTTCTGAAAACACTCTCATAATTAGCAGATGTTATCATTCTTTGACCTTCCAGAAAGTTAACAAACAAAATGCCTTGAGCATCTCAGACAACCGCTGTCATGACCTTGGCTCTGGACTGGTCCACCTGCTTTGACTGGTACACTTTTGCTTTGACTGGACCACTTCCACCTCTTGGTAGCTATTCCTTTGATTGTGCTTTGTCTTCAGGATCACACTCATAAGGCCATGTTTCATCTCCTGTTACAGTTCTCAAAGAAATGCTACAGGATCTTGATCCCACTTGTTTAAAATTTCCATTGAAAGCTCAGCTCTTGGCTGCACCTGCTGATCTGGGCGCAATGGTTTTGGCAACCACTGAGTGGAAAGTTTGCTCAACTTTAAATTTTCAGTCAGATTTGTGTAAGCTGAACCAGTTGAGATGCCTATGATGTTGGCCATTGTTTCTGCTGTTAATCATTGGTCCTCTTCATTTAGGTCACAAATAAGATTAATTTTGTTCTTCCAAATTGATGTGGATGGCATATCACTGCAGGCTTCATCTTCAGCAACATCTTGTCCCTTCTTCAAACAAGTTATCTGTTTGTAAGCTGCTGATTTCTTTGGGGCATTGTCCTGATGAACTTTTCATAAAGCATCAATGATTTTGCCATTCTTCCACCTAAGCTTCACCAAAAATTTTGGTGTGTGTTCTTGCTTCAATTTTAACAGAATTCATGTTGCTCTGAGAGAGCATCTTTTCAAATATGTCTTATCGTTGTTAGTGCCTCAAACTAGTTCCTGTTCAGACATATCAAGTTAGTGAGAGTTGATTTTGGTACAAAAAAAATTGAAATCCATGTATAATTTTTTTCGTAACACATATTTTTCATGAACTTTTGGAAGACCCGTCATATAGACACACTCACACAATGCATGCATGTATTGTCAATGAAGTTATGTTGGCTTCTGAAACTCAAGGGATTTTACTGAAACTCATGAAACTCAAAGGATTTTACTGAAAAGTCTCAGCCTTAATTGGTTCCTCTTACATTTGCATATTCTGTCTGCCAGGTGGCAAGGTAGAATTGACTGTAATAAGAAAGAAATTACCATTTAGCTCCAATTATTGTCCATGCCTCAGAGTTGATTTTTAACCTGAGAGTGACAGCAGCCACCTGGGCCAGGGGCAGACAGGTAGTTTGCCTTTCCTGGAATCAGAGGCTCCCCTATTAGCCTTATCTTCAAGAAGCTGATAGGAATGCTTTGTTTTCCTTTTGTGTGCTGGAGAAGGAGAGGTCCCGGAAGGTCTGTCATGCAGATTGACAGTTTCCCTTTGTAAGACTGGCCAACTGAGGCCAAAGTTGAAAATGTCAGTAAAAACAAATAGTATTGCAAAAGGGCCTTATGCATTGCCTTCTCTATCATTTCATTGCCCCATCAGCCAAGTGTTGCATGAGTGGCTTAAGAGAACACCACTAGGCTTGAAAAAGAGTGAACTGCAAAAACACATTTTCTCCATTTCACCTAGTTGGTATTTCCCCCCATGTGCCAATGACGCAAACAAAAGAAAATAAAAATAATAGACATTGGCTTATGTATTTTCAAGTTCCATTTCTTGTTTCTTCTTTTACTATTTTCAGAATCAAGGAAGATAATATAGAATTTTAACAGTTTTCTTATCTCATTTTCATGTGTTAGACATTGTTTCCTAGTGGTTGAGACCTGCTTCCTGCTCAGGAAAGAGAAAGCAGTGGTTGCCCATACAATTCAATAATAATGACTCTATCTTTGTCATTATTTAACGATTGTTTAGGTGTGCCCATAAATAATACATACATACACAAAACTCACCTTTCAGGGTTCTGGTGAAGATGATACAACACAGAATCTCAAAGGTAGTGGGTACCCAGGGACATTGCAGTAATAGGTCCCTTCTCCCATTGCTGTCAGCTCAGAAATACAGAACAGAGCAACTGGGATTCAGGAAGGAGACTACAGGCTCTAGATAGAAGTAATCACTCACTTCCTTGGGCAACTCACTTCCCTGAGCCTCAACTTTCTTGTTGGTAAATAAGTGGAATCTTCCTACCCACCTCTAGACCTGTGTAAGAAAGGGATGGAGCTGGTTAATGCCAGTTCTGTCTGATTCCAGACTGGGTTCTTAACTAACAACAAGGAGTGGTGCCTGGCCAGGCACCTGGGTCATTGTCCCAAGATGATGTCAACATGTCTCCTTAGAGAAGGACTATCATTGAGGCCTAAGGAAGTGTTCAGGAGGAATCAAGCTTCACCAGGAGAGTTTCAATGTCTTAACCCTTTGCATGCAATTTCCTCAAGTATAAACTGGGGATCATATAGTCCCAGGAGTTTTCAATTACAGCCTTTGAAGTCTTTTGAGATTGTTACACAGGATCAAGAAGAATAGGATGATTTCTAGCTCTCTATTGGAATTTCAGATTAATGTCTACAAAATTCACTAAAGTCTTTGTATTGAATAATTCTTTACCCAATTGATAGCAGTTAGGCTTCATTTTCAATGCCATTAACTCCGAGAGCAAACGACAGGCTTTGAGTCTGCCAAAATATTAAAAGTGTATTTCTGAGGAAATTTCAATGAGTCATTCGTTTATATAACAAATACTTGTTGAGCGTCTATTTTCTATTGGGTACTGTTGTAGGGGTTAGAGATAACAGCTGCAAGCAAGTAAAAGGCCCTTGCTTTCTCAGAGCTTTCATTCCAGGAAGGAGAGAAAGAGAGTAACCACACACAACAATAGATGACCATGCTGTTGTGAAGACACAAAAGCCAAATGAGTTGAGGGAGAGACTGGGGATTAGATAAGGGTGTTTAGGGAAGCACTCTAAAGTGAGGTGATGTGGAGTTAAAATTCTGAAATACAAAATAATGAACCACCTATGTGACCATTAATGAACCACCTATGTGACCATTTGAGGATGGAACATTCCAGACAGAGAAGAAGGCAGATATAAATGTTCTAGGATGCGAAGGAGCTCAGAGTGTCTGAGAGAATTGAAGAGAAGATTTGTGTTTCGAGCAGAGCAAGCTACTTTGAGGTTAGAGAGGGAGCCAGGAGCCAGATTATGTTGGTTTTAGCCATAATAAGAACATATATACTGGGTGTGAACATAAACTGTCGGAGGTTGTAAGCCAGGAAGAGAGATCACTTGATTGTGGAAAAATGCTCATAAGATTAAGTGGAAAATTGACTCTCAAATCTAGACCTGTATATACAGTACCATTTCAATTATGCAAGCATATGTGTATGTATATGTGTGTATGTGTATATAGATACATACTTTATGTATATATGCATAAAGTACGTGTGTGCGTGTGTGCACGTGTGAATGTGTGTATTCAGTAAACAAACTGGAAGAAGATAAAGAAAAGTGTTTGCTGTAGTTTTTGTAGTGGTGGATTTATTTTCCTTCATTGCTTTCTTGTGTTGTGTAAGTTTTCCCTAAGTTCATATGACATCAGTAATCAAAATTAAATCATTTGCTTTTTAAAAACTTTGTTGCAGAGCAATCAATGGAGAGAATGTAAGAGTGACACTATTTTACCGTGTCTTACCTCAGATTTGAGCTTAATATCATGGTGCTTTGGAATGCTGGAGTGAATTTTGAAGGCTCTGGCTAGCAGAGAAGTTTATTTGGCTTTGGCTTTTGGTTTGTTCTTTTTTTTTTTTTTTGAGATGGAGTCTCGCTCTATCACCCGGGCTGGAGTGTAGTGGCATGATCTCAGCTCACTGTAACCTCTGCCTCCTGGGTTCAAGTGATTCTGCTGCCTCAGCCTCCCAAGTAACTGGGACTACAGGTGTGTGCCACCACACCCGGCTAAATTTTGTATTTTTCGGAGAGACGGGGTTTCGCCATGTTGACTAAGCTGGTCTCGAACTCCTGTCCTCAGATGATCCACCTCCCTCGGCCTCCCAAAGTGTTGGTATTACAGGCATGAGCCACTGCACCCGGCCTTATTTGGCTTTTTAAGGAGTCTGTCCTAAAGTGAACTTCTTACTGTCTCCAAATTATGCAAAAGAATCTAACATTTCTATTTCTTCTCATAGATTTGAATATAACCTGCCGCTTTGCGGGTGTATTCCACGTGGAGAAAAATGGTCGCTACAGCATCTCTCGGACGGAGGCTGCTGACCTCTGCAAGGCTTTCAATAGCACCTTGCCCACAATGGCCCAGATGGAGAAAGCTCTGAGCGTCGGATTTGAGACCTGCAGGTAACATACCAGCACCCGACCACTGGCGAAAGCTGGCGGCCTGGGACCAGGGAGCTGGGCTTAGAACTGGAAGGCTCCTCTCCCACAGCTGAATGGACTATTGCCTAAAGAGTCAACCCCACCTATTAATTTGGCCAAGTCAATTTGGAACCTGTATGACAACTGGAGTTTAAAGTCAGCTAAAGACACCTTTGTGAATCATAGAGTGGGAACCCAGAGGAAGCCATTAGAGCTCTCCTGGCTTTGAAGAAGCTGCAATATCATTGTCAGAACCACAAGGAAACATAAACCAAATAACAGTGTTTAAAATAAATATGTGGCTGGTAGAGTCTTGGCCCTGCAGACTTGGCTCAAAGCAGACTTTTCAAATTACTCTACCTTGCTCTCTCTTCAAAAAAAATTTTGTTGGTTTCTCTTCTATGTTTCTCTGGTTTGAAAAAGTAAATAAAAAGGCATGAAAGCTATTAAGCTATATTATATCAAGTTATATTATTACATATACCAGGTATTCTAGAGCTCCATAGAGCCTTCCTCAAACTATGGCTCCAAGCAAGATAATCACAACAAGCAAGGACTTTATTTTTTGAATTTCCAATGGTCTTGTGTTAAGCAGTGCACAAGAAGAGCAAGCCATGATGGCAATCACAGTGAATTGTTTTGGTTCAGTTTGTTTTCTTTAGAAGAGGACTGAGTAACCTCTACAACTGCTCTAAGCTTCTACCCTAGCCTGCAGGTGTGCTTTTGCAGTGTCTTTAGGTGATACGATTTCCCTTTCTCTGCAACACACACTCACATGCACACAGACTGCTTTTGAAAAGTCAAGCTGCAGAACTCTTTATGGAAACCATGAAATTTAAGTTAAGTGCTTCTGTCCTCCCACACTGATTATAGTCATGCACCCACATTATGAGTGATGGCTGAGACTCTTGCTGAAAGGGGAAAGGAAAATCTTTTGCCTAAAACTGCCCTGTCTGATATGGTAGCCACTAGCCACATGTGGTGACTTACACTTAAATTAATTAAAATACTAAAATTAAAACTTTAGTTCTTCACTAGCACTAATGACATTTTAAGGGCTCGGTTAGCCACCAATGGCCAGTGGCTACTGTACTGGATGACCCAGGTTAGAGAACATTTCCATCGTTGTAGAAAGTTCTATCGAGCAGCACCACTCTAAAATAAAGAGCAGATGTACATAGACATCTGTATGTGTTCAGAGCTAGGTCTGGGAGAATATGAAAGGAGCAGAGAGAGGGAGAAAGCTCTGGTGGCTACTGAACTTATACTGTAAGATGCAATAAGGAAAGGCCAGTTAGCAAATCCATTATTCTATTCCCAAGGCTAATTGTTTAATTATGGCCCTGACTAGGCCACTGGCCTAAGAAAGTGAATTTAGTAAGCTGAACTTCGATTGTGCTGAACTTCGATTGTGAAATACAAACAAGGCATACTTGCAAAATATAGAAATGCTCCCATATGCTGAGGACCAGGGGAGTTCTTACAACTGCCACTGGCCAACCATCAAGCACTTAGATGCTGGGAGCCCTACTGCCCACCTGGCCAAACCCTCACTTAATTCTCAAACTGCACTGTTGATCAATATTATCACCTCATTTTATGGATGAAGCAACTGAGGCTTAGAGAAGTTACACACACAGTCTGCCCAAAGAGGAGTTGGGATTCTGGTTCTGCTTAGCCTGAGCCCAGGACAGGATTTTAATGACCAAGCCCTCCTCAGGGGCTTAAAAGGGGAGGAAAGTATGCTCTCTGGATTTGCTAAATATTCTTTCCTCCTTGTGAACAATCACTTACTCATGCCACATACACACATATAAACTTTAATATCCCCAATTTACAGTTAGCATGACACATAAAACCGGCAGGCAACATGAGGTGGCAAAAACTCAGTAATAGCTTACAAAGAGAATGCAATAGATTCTAGAATGTCGGTGTTATCCATACTTGATGACATGATGTGATGGGGGTGAGTTGGCAGGTAGGTTCACCAAGAAGTATTATTTAGAAAAAGAAAAACTGTGCCAAAGAAATCTATCATTTCACCCATAACTGGTATTAAGGATTGCAAAACTTATTTCCATAATTTCACTCCAGTAGCTATGAATCAGCTTTCTGCCATAGGACAGATGGCAGAGTCTCATGGGCTAGGATAAAACCTTAGCAGCTACTCTCTTTTGTCTACCCCACCCTGATTGGTAGCAACTCTTAGATATATGAAAACTTATTACCATTTAAATGTGCCTGTATCCCCTGCCAAGCTAAAGAGGCTTTGGGGAAACCAGTTTGTCTGTTTAGATGAGAAATTAGTCATGCGAGCTACAATTGCCACATAGATAGGAGTTCTGTGTGCTTGGGAACTGCAGACTCAGAGACATTTCCATGGGTCTTGCAGGGTGATGCACTCCATGCTGTTGCCCCTGGCAGGAAAGATGAAAAGCAACAATGTGCATTTTAGCCAGGAATGAATTTTGAAAAACCTGCTGGATTTAGCTTCCTCCTCTCTGCCCTCCTTCTGCCACAGCTTCTCTTGCACATGGCATTTTCTCAGCCCACATCTCATTTTTTTGAGGCATTTTATATTCAGAAAAATTTGTGTTTTTAGCACAATTAAAAAGTAAGCAACTTTTTAGCCATCAGGATGCTGCTAGAAGAGGCTGGGCTGTGTATGTTGTATCTGAAAGGGCCTCCAGCTGTAACACACTCTCAGAGATACCTTGGCGGAGAGAGAGGGGCTATGCGTTTCTCTGGCTGTGCTGCTTCTGGAAAGTTCCTGAGCTACATGAGCCATTGCTATCTGCTTACTTAATTGCTATGACTCCTATTGTAATGATGGTTAATTTATTCCCACTGGCAATAGAATTATGCCTGCAATGCTCAGGAGGCCGTGTGCTGTGCTGTGTACTTGGCATATGAACAAGGCTTTGTGTTTAGGATAACGGAGTATGGAGTAAGGGGACTCGCAGGAAAAGTTGTGGCTGAGAAAGAAGCAGGGGAATGGGACATGAGACAGGTCTGAAATATGTGCACTGAAATGAAGAAGCACCCCTTCCTATCTATGGAAGCTGGCCATTTTGTGTATTTTCTGGAAAACATGAAAGTAATCCAGAGCCAGTATGAATCTCACATCAAAACTTCTCTCTTCTGTGACTCACGCTTCCTTCTGTTTGCTCAGATAGACTCAACGCTGCTGAACACAAATTTTATTTGAAACTAATTATTCCTTTCATGATTTTTTTTAAAGCTCTTTATAGGTCTCTAAATAAAATCACTTTGTTTCTATTAGTCTTGTTGATCTCTTTCCCTCTCTATGCTGTTATTTTTGGATTTCACATAACTCAGTTGTTGAAACCTCCGATATCCCTAGAGGTGAATTGAGTGAAGAGTTGCACGGCATTAAATGTCATTCAGTGGGATATTATGAAATTCCCATCTTAACCTTTTAGGTCAATATCCTCTTGTTTTTCTCTTACAGGTACGGGTTCATAGAAGGGCACGTGGTGATTCCCCGGATTCAGCCCAACTCCATCTGTGCAGCAAACCACACAGGGGTGTACATCCTCACGTCCAACACCTCCCAGTATGACACATACTGCTTCAATGCTTCAGGTTGGTTCTCAGGGGGGGTGTCTGTTGGCATGAGAGGCTTTGGGAGCCTGGTCTTTGGAGCTCAGCTCAAGTGGGGATTCTCATAGCTTCCATTTACATAACAAATGCTCACTCAATATCTGTACAGCAGAGTCAACACTCCTGTCTCCACGGAGCTTATATGCTAAACTGGGGAGGCAAACAATAAACAAATAAATATTAAATACCCTTCAGGGGTGTCCAGTCTTTTGACTTCCCTGGGCCACACTGGGAGAAGAATTGTCTTGGGCTCCATATAAATTACACTAAAACTAACAGTAGCTGATAAGCTAAAAAACAAACAAAAATCACACACAAAAAAATCTCATAATGTTTTAAGAAAGTTTACGGATTTGTGTTGGACCACATTCAAAGTCATCCTGGAACACCCGTGGCCTGTGAGCCGCTGGTTGGACAAGCTTGCCATGTATGAAGTCAGAAAGTGATACAAGTGTTGTAAAAAAGAGAGCAGAGTACAAGGCTAACTAGTGTCAGGGATGCTTTTATTTTCTGAGAAGGTGGTCAGGAAAAGTGCCCCCTGGCCTGTTGTGAGAATATCAGTGCTCAGAGGGGAGAATGCCAAGGAACAACGTCAGAGAGCTAAGCAAGGGCCCGCTAACAGGGGGTGATTCATTCTCAGTGTGATGGGAAGTCATTACAGGTTTTGAATAAGGGAGTGACATGAATCTAATGATAGCTTCGGGGTGTAAGTCAAATGTCTTAGCTGAGAGCTATTTATTATATGAGAGGGCTGGAAAAAATTCTTGGAGAGTATATGGTATGCCTTTGACCTTCTTAAATATCCCTTACCCAACAGTTAAGAGAACCAGAGGAGAAGAAACCTAAGTTAAGATGTAGATGCTAGGACACAGGCCAGCCTTTCTCTATGTCTTTGTGACTTTCTCCCAACCATTAACCTAGAAACTCAGGCTTATGAGCCTTATTCAAGTCCTAGCAAAATTAAATAGTTCTATGCATCATGAATTTTCAGAATTTTTTGAAAAGAATCAGAATTATAAATGTCAAATATCTGGATGCCACCTGTCAAAAGTCTTACCTCTTAAACTGGGTCTTCTGTTCCCATGGAAAGTTTGAAGTTGTGTGAAGGGAAAGATGAAGCCTTGAGGTAAACTTGGTACATCTTGTTGGAGCATCAGTTTTCCTCAAAGATGGGAAGGAGATGTTAAATTAGCTGGAAAGGGACTTAAGACATTAACAGCCTGAGACAAACACATATAAATATATATATAAAATCAAGATATCACATATACCATATATATACCATATATATTTATGGTAGTAAAATATAAAAATCTGCATGGATTTTTAAGCTATAAAAAGAACATCAACTTAATTATGAGATCTTCTACCTACTAATAAAAAAACAAAAATTAAAATTAATTGTGAGATTACATCAGTGGCTTTAATCTACACCACCCACTCTTTGTTGTGTGAACAGTAGGTTATCAGAGTGGAAATTCAGAGAAGAAATCTAGAGTTTAGGACAAAGTATCAGGGCTGGCTAGTTGAAATGGAGTGTGTGAAGCCAGTAGATTTTGACAAAAATTTACAGGTCATTAAACCTATGGAGAGACACACAAAACAGGAACAGAAAACTGTATAATGTTTACTCCTCCCTGTTATATGAGTGAAGAACACAAATGGAGTTTGATAAAGGGAAGGGAGTCCAATTAACGCTAAATAGTACACGACTCATACATACTAAGTTCCCATACCCATGTCTAGCATGTCACTCTAATGATATTATAATGAGAAAACCACATATAAAAAAGCAAGAAATAGACATAGAGCAACATGTGGTCTAGCTAGCTCCATCTCGGTGCAACAGGTCAGAGGGAGACATTGGGAAAAGTCTGTGCTTTAGACGAAGAGGTTGGCTCAGTGGGAAAGGGCTGGCCTGAAGTTGTACACTCCTGAGTCTCTGGGCACTGCTTATTGCATCTCCCATTGAGTCTTACTGAATGAATGTATGCAATAAATTATGTAGTTGCATACCCACATTGTCTTACCTGTTTTGCAAGTTGGTTTCACTTGCCAAAAGGAACCTCAACTCAAATAGGTAGAAGCTCACACTGTTTTATTGCCTGGCATCGAAGCCATCTAGGCAGGCTGCTACTGAGACTTGTTTCTATCCTTAATTTTGTTCATGAGGTTGGGTCCATCCCTGGAGTTGGGAGCAAGAGCATTGATTAATTTTCTTCTCCTTGGAGGGTTAGTTCAGTTGAAAAGTTTGAGAAGTACAGGGGGTATGTTCCTTACTAAAATGGATGAATTAAATAATAAAGCTAGAAGTACTATTTTTCCTTTTGTCTATTTTCCAAATTGACTCAATATTGATAGCTACTTTTGTAAGTTTTTAAGTTTAAAGGGAATATTTATTGATCACCTCTATGTGCTCAGTACTGCACTAGGCACAGATGGGGTAAGAAGGAACTGGAGGCTACATTTCTTGTCTTAAAGGAGTTAACAATCTCGTTGAAGCAATGAGACAAAAAAAAATAATAATAAAGAAACTGGAGAAGAGGATAAATGTGTTTAAGGATACATAAATTCTAAATGTCTTGAATTAGAGTCAGATGACAGGGGTATTAAGTGAGCTAAAGATTTTGATAAACTGCTGTATACAAAGGATTTCATTGCAAGGATCCCTGAATCTAATTTAGCCTGAAAGCTGCTAGTAGGTGGTCCTGTCCCAGTGCTGTGATCCCCCCATAAAACAGCTATAGGGACAAAAGTCAGCTTGATCTTAGTAGATAGCTTCCATAAGCTTAAAGTTTTAGCAATATTTTTAGAAAACATGGCCTGTGGCTAACAAATGAAAATAAGGCAGAACTTGAAAAGACCTTTGTGATTTTTTTTTTCCCCCTCATTCTCAGTGGCTGAGGACCAATGTGAGCCTGGTGACTTCTGTGTGAACACAGAACTGACTTGAATTGATTCATTTAAGCTTGCTTTCAGTCAAGTGCCTCATTTTATTCTGAAGGTAGAATTAAAGGGAAGATTCTACATGTATTTGTTTATTCATTTCCTCCTTTATTCAACAACTATTTGAGAATATTTCTGAGATAACTAAAATGTATCCAGCATTGAAGAGGGTGCTTTTCTATCTGGAGATTAGTGGCCAGACTGAATAATTAATGTTTCTCTTGGTTATTTTGGTGTGGAAGCCAAGGTTTATGAGAATGCCCACCTCAGAGAATTTCTAACAAGTCCTCAGATTCAGGAATACCTCACCAGGTCTAGCTTTCCAAGCAGTACAGAGCTCATTAAATGGAAAGAAAGGCTATCTAATGAGGCCCTGGAATCCGACATGAGAGCATGAGTGTGTTAATTGCACATTTGGGTCACCATCCACTAAGTGTATTTGCCAGATCTGATGTTCTTTATAAAAGTTAAGGTGAATTGGAGCATGAAGGGGGACCATGTGAACGAATGCTCTAATAATTTACAAAACTGTCTTAGGGTTTTTGACATCATGCTCCATTCTATTACAACTTGCTGCCTGGAAATTCCCAGTGTACTGTTACTTGCAGTTATATTTGAAGTTGGGGGAGGTTGCTGCATCCCTGGCATTAAGAAGCCATAATCCAAAGCCTGGTTCCAGGTATGCACAACATACAAATATCAGAAACATCTCATAGGTTGGGTCAGTTTCTGCTGATATTTCCATGAGAAACAAGATAGATACTCCACCAAATCTCCCAGGTTGGTTATATGCCCTTATTTTCAAGTGCAATAATTTTGGAAAATATTTTTGAAAACTGTAAAAAGCTAAATTAATATTAATTATTACTGTCCCCGATGACCTTGTGAATTTCTCACAAGCAGGGACAGAAGCATGCTCATCTTCTTTTCTCCTTTTATATGGTCTGGCATATAAGTGTTGAGTAGATGCTTAAAAGTAATAAATGAAGAGTTATAGATGTAACTTCCTTTAATTATTTCTTATGGCATTATCATTTAGGGATAATCTAAATGCTTGACCTGTACATATTTGGAGACCCATTTTGGGGGGTTAACATCTTAGGTGTGTTTACTGGAAGAATAGACCCTTGGGAAATTATATTGGTACTTTTTTCTTTTTTCATCCATTTAACACATTTTTATTGCATGTTTATCTGTCCCCATCACACATAAACGTTCTGGCCAAGACAGATAAAGTTATTACTCATCTGTGGAACTTATATATTTCTAGGGAGGGAGGCAGGTAGCAGGAAGCAGTGATTGAGAGATGTGCCATTAACAGCCATCAAGTAAGATGAACAAGATAAGTTTATATAGTGGTAAACATGAAGAAGAAATGAGAGCAAGATGCTGCGTGATGGTGACAGGTGTGGGGGAGTGATGAAGCAGTTTAGATTGGATGATAAGGAATGGCCTCGCCAAGGAGGTGATATTTCTTTTTTAAAAAATCTGAGAAATCTTTTAGAACAGGCTTTGCAAGAATGGCTTTTCCTAAAACTTTCTGTTTTTTCCAATCGAATGTATAAAACTGACAGTTAGTTTCACTATGAGGCCAAAGAAATGGGCAGGTTAAGGTTATCCTCTTTTATCTGTGGGAAAAGATGCTCGCATGTACTAGGAAGCAAACAAAACCTGTTTTGTTCAACTTGTGTTTCTATTCACTTTTATGCGCACGCAAAAATTATAGCAGGACACTTAAAATACTTGTGATAGCAGTCTGTCTGTCTGCCTCTCTTCCTCCCTCCCTCTCTCTATCCATCTATCCGTCTCCACCCATCCATCTCCTTCTTCCTCTTTGCCAGGAGCAATTCTGGGAGAAACTAACCTAACAAATAAATTTCCATTTTACATTTACGTATGCACACACACAGTACAAAAACTGTAATGCACAAATGGACTTAACCTTTCTACAGCAGCAAAACCAGTTTAAAGCTCTCTGAGGCTTTAGAGCTCAATTCAAGGTCTAGTCACAGAATAAAGCACTTTGGCATGAATGGAAGGTTGCTTCAGCTACTCTGCAGTCTGCTTTTAAGACACAAGGAATGAAATGCAGGGTGGAAGTTTCAGGGCCTGTTGTCAGGGGGCTTGAGACAGTGCTGCTCAGAGGGCTACCAGTAACATCTGTGGATGATCAGTCAGGTCCAAGATTCAGGCAGAAATATTTATTCCTAAAGAAAGGGATGAAAGAGCAGAGGATAAATGGAGAACAAGAGGAAAAAATCCAGAAATACCAATAATGAGATATGCCAAAACAGTAACCTTGAAAAATATTGTGGGCACCTAGGCCAAAGGTGGTCAACCTCAGAAGCAACATGCTGAGAAGCTGTCTATACAGAGTAAGCACTTCAAAAGATCAGCTAAATTAATAAATACATTACTACATTAATGAAAGACTAGAGATTCATTTGGTTTTTAATATTTCAGCTGAGTAAATTCTTTGTTATGATTATGTTATTTTAACCTTCAGATTGTCAGGCTGTTCATGTTGATAAACATTTGATTGTGGGTCTGTCATGTTTTCTCATCATTTCGGTGGATTGCCCAGATTATAAATGATCTTCTCATGATAGTTCATACTTTACTTTTAAATTTTTTACAATGTTCCTGCATTACCTTTATAATCACAAACTTTAAAAATCCTCCCTAATGTGTTTGCATTAGAGAAGGAGCCATGTCTATCTCAGGCTTCCACAGTGCCTGATATAGAATGTACATTTATTAATGAATGAATTCATGGGGGTGGGGAAATTTCTGGAAATTTCATAAGTTCCAGAAATTTATGAAATCAAGTAAAAATGGAAAACGCATCACAGAAGACAGAGAAATTCCTAGCCAACTTACGGAGTTT
This sequence comes from Macaca mulatta, assembly GCF_049350105.2. Lineage (NCBI taxonomy): Eukaryota > Metazoa > Chordata > Mammalia > Primates > Cercopithecidae > Macaca > Macaca mulatta. The sequence continues at coordinate 30,102,408 of NC_133419.1, read as the reverse complement.
TGGAAAAAGAAAATTATTTGGGACAAGTTATAATAAAACTCCATCCTAACTGACTAATAAAAATGAGAATAGATTTTCCTCATATTTTTAAAGTGTTCTCATCCTTTTTTTTCTCCTACCCCATAGCTCCACCTAAAGAAGATTGTACATCAGTCACAGACCTGCCCAATGCCTTTGATGGACCAATTACCATAAGTATGTCTCTCTTCTAATCTTAATTGAATTTTCCTATTTTGGGGAAGGGGCTCAGGTGGGTTCTCTATGGTATATTTGAATAGAACATTAGGCCAGGTGTGGTGGCTTACTTCTGTAATCCCAGCACTTTGGGAGGCTGAGGTGGTTGGATCACTTGAGGTCAGAAGTTTGAGACCAGCCTGACCAATATGGCGAAACCTTATCTCTACTAAAAATACAAAAAATTAGCTGGGTGTAGTGACAGGCACCTGTAATCCCAGCTACTCGGGAGGCTGAGGCAGGAGAATGGCTTGAACCTAGGAGGCAGAGGTTGTAATGAGCTGAGATTGCGCCACTGCACTCCAGCCTGGGCAACAGAGTGAGACTCCATTTCAGAAAAAAAAAAAAAAAAAAAAAAAAAATTAGTCATTTCCCTAAGACTAAGGACAGTTGGCTTTAATTCAGTGTCCCTTCCCTTTTTTCTGCAATGACTTGAAACTGCTCTCTGGTTTACACTCATGCATCGTTCCTCAAACTTCAGTCATTCGAAACCAACTTTCACATGTTTTTGGTATCTCTATATATACAATGCTATCATTTACTTGATTTTTTTATTTAATTGACCCATTGTTTTCTACTTAAAATGCATTTATTTTTAAAAAGAAATTGCACATGGAAAACCAACACCACATCATCAATAGAAGGCAACCTTAATAACATATTAAAATGTAAGAAAAATTAAATAATGTTCTTAATTTGTAGCTGCTGAAAACTCTGGGTCTGAGTCATGTTCTCTCTTATAAAGGGGGATTAATAAGTGTCGGGCATAGGGGCATTTTGGCCCCAATTAGCAATTTCATGTTTGATATAACTGAAGTATTGAAAGATAATCATGAAGGATATAAACTTCCTGATATGAGTTTTGACATTATTTATACCACATCCATCTTAAATCATCCTGATATTTGATTATCCACAGATGTATATATTCATGCACTTTTTAAAAATAGACATGGGGGTCTCACTATGTTGTCCAGGCTGGTCTTGAACTCCTGGGCTCAAGCAATCCTCCCTCCTCAACCTCCCAAGTGCCAGGGTTACGGGCATGAGCCACCATGCCTGGCCTATTCCAGCATTTTAGAAATCAGAAAATCTGAACCAGAACTTTCAAATAGGCTAGTCTGCTAACCCTGATCTTACTGCCTCTGAGCCTCATTTAATGGGAAACAGTACAGTGTTGAGGAGGTCTGATTTCTGCTTCCTCACAGCTGGACACTGACAGTGTGCATGGGCATGATGTTGCAGTGGCAGACGGATGAGAATCTTTGTAGACCATACAAACCCAGCCCCACATTGTTGTGTAAGGAATTGTGCCTGACCTGTGCCTTGCGATAGGAAGGGGAGGCTTCACACCATGATGGCTATGACATGAGATGTGCTGTCTTGGTCAGGCCTGGTTTGAAATCCCAGTTCCTCACCATGTGTGAGATTTTAGAGGAGTGACATAGTTTTTCTGATCCTCAGTTTTCTCATACGTATAATGGAACAACCTATGAGAATTTTCAGGAAATTTGTAAAAGACACTATGTCTAATGTATGCCCAGCCCATAGTAGATGTTTAATAAATGCCCTGTTTCTTTGATGCCCACAGTTCTCTTTTGAAGTCCAGACCTGTAAGAGTTTGGTCAACAATATTTCCTTGTCAAATCCTCACCAGCAGAGATTACCAGGGTGATTGACACATTGATTTTTTTTTTCATTTATGTATTATTAATAGTTCCACTTGAGGCTTGGCACAGTGGCTCACTCCTGTAATCCCAGGCCGAGGCAGGCAGATTACCTGAGGTCAAGAGTTCAAGACCAGCCTGGCCAACATGGTGAAACCCCATGTCAACTAAAAATACAAAAATTAGCTGGGTGTGGTGGCGTGCACTTGTAGTCCCAGCTACTTGGGAGGCTGAGGCAGGAGAGCTGCTTGAACCCAGGAGGCAGAGGTTGCAGCATGCCGAGATTGTACCACTGTACCCCAGCCTGGGCAACAGACCATCTCAAAAAAAAAAAGTTCCATTTGAGCAAGCTAAATAGGTGGCCAAAAAGAACCTTTAGTCCCATCAATGCAATACAGCAGAAAATAATTTCATCTCACTTGCGTAGTGAGTGGCCCAGACTTGAGAGCAGCAAATACTTTTAGGGAGGAATAATGAATGAATCCATTCAGGCTTTTTCTTCTCCAGTTCATTCTAGTCATTTGCTTGTTGAAACCACAGATGTTGATCTTCGTGTATATCTGTGCTTGTTAATTTCCAGGTTGAATTTCACAGAGAACTGCAAAGGCTCTGTCTGTATTTAGACCTGCTGATTTCCTAGCCAGAAGTGGGTGTTTGCACAAGCAGACAAAATTTGCCCCTTAAAAAAGAAAATCTAAATCTTCATCAATTTTCAGATGTATCTTCCCTGCTGAGGCTATTAGTCTGCTACTTCAAATCCTTTTTGGAGGAATATATGGAATTAATAGCAACACATTTTATATGTACTTCAGAAGGGAGAGTAGGGAACCAAGTGGGAGGATGATTATTTATTGAGCACCCACTGTATTTTGAATACTGTGCTGAGCACTTTACTTACAATGTATCACTTAATCCCCATTTTACAAATGAGGAAACTGAAGCTCAGAGTTGCCTTGTCCAGAGCTCTATGAAGCTGGGATTCAAACATGGGGATGGGACTCCCCAGTACTTCCTTGTTTCCTGCCTCATCCCCAGGGTGTGTGGGGGGATGGGAGGCTGCACTTTCTAAGTGCATCTGCCACTCTGTCCCATCACTGGATAGATAGGTGTTTTTCATTTTCATAAAGCAGAGGAAAATAGCTTTGAAGTCACTATGTTAAATGCTAATCCACAAACTCAAAATATGAGCTGTGAAGTTCTGTAAGAACCTTTTCTCTCTCCCAGCTATTGTTAACCCCGATGGCACTCGCTATATCAAGAAAGGAGAATACAGAACGAATCCTGAAGACATCTACCCCAGCAACCCTACTGACGATGACGTGAGCAGCGGATCCTCCAGTGAAAGGAGCAGCACTTCGGGAGGTTACATCTTTCACACCTTTTCTACTGCACACCCCATCCCAGACGAAGACGGTCCCTGGATCACCGACAGCACAGACAGAATCCCTGCTACCAGTAAGGAAAATAAATCACTGTGCTTCCCAATAGCAATTCCTTGGCAAAATGTCTCTGACCTTCCTGAGCATTGCACACTCACATGCTGATTTCCTCATCTCTAGACAGCTGGAAGCTGGTGATGCCATCTGGGGAGGTGGGCTCTTGTGGTTGTCAGTGAACTGTATGCACTGACTACTACTGCCTACCTTTTTTTCCTCATCTATAACTGTTTTTCTTACCTTGGCATAAGAAGTGCCATATAGGAAGTTTTATTTTGGGGAGAGCCCTCCTTATTCTCTTATCCCCAGAGATACAGTGACAATTCAAGCCTGGTATGAAAACCATTTTCATTTTTTCATGTTTCCTTCTTGTTCTTATCCACCTATGGATAAGATTGTTTTCATAAAGTCGGGATCATACAGTTTGCGTACCACTCCACTATCACCTTTTTAAAAACCCGTTTATGCCTGAGGTTGCAATTTTTTTAATTTTTGCAATCAGAACTTGGTGATGACCTTGAGCAGTAGGATATAAATAACTCCCACATGCTTAGCGTTCCAATAATGGAACTGTAGGCATACATGGGTCAACTGTGGCTTTTTATGTTTTAACTTGATTTACACTTAAACTATTGATAGTGTGATATTCAGTGATTTTCATCAACCATGATTTACTCAACAATTCCTTCATTTTTGGTCCAAGGAAGCATATCTGGATGAGTTTTCTGGTGAAATCAAATCAGCTTAAGAGCTCTATATTCCAGCCTGTTGGGGAATGTTCTCAATACTTACTTGGTGTGTGGGGGTAATTCGTTACTCAGAGCTGCAAGAGTGGAAGTATGTAAACATTGCGTTCGATTTCTTTGGAGTGTGCCCCTTGCGCTTCAGCTCCACTGGAAAGTGTTTACATATCTCTTGTCTCCTCTGTTTCCCTCTTTGCTTTTCTTCTACAGTTTGTTTTGAAATGGGCTCCCAGATGGGCCATGTTCCTCCAGTGGAGGATTAATCAAACGCAAATAGGACATCTGCATCTGGAGCAGTTTTCCTAGTATGGTGTGGATTTTCTCTTTTCCTGGCTATAGCTCCTGAGGGGTGAAACGTGGGCCCCAAAGAGTGTGGCAGAAATGCGCTAGCTTGTGAATACTCAAGACAGGGCCCTTCTCTATTCCTCGCCACCCAGAAACCAGGGAAACCCCCACAGCACTGTGATTTCATTTATAAGGTCACTTGTGCAATAGTGTTTTAAATTTCTGTCAGTCTCTGGCTGAGGGCATGATATAAATAGGCTTGGGGTTCCCATCACTCCCTGCACATTCTTTGAAGCCTTTTAAAAAGCAGCTTTTTCAAGCTGTCCATGCTTTCTTGGGTGATTGGCCCTCTTGAGTTTGCATCAGCTTATTGTTGGTAGTCCCGTGGGCAGCCCTTCTTGAGAGAGGCTTCTGCAAACCAAGCAGGCAGTGCTGCTAGCCACTCACTGCTTCTTGGGTTCCTGTCTTTTTAAAGTAACCATGTCAAAGGTGCTTATCATTATGGCATGCAATTTTGTCAGATGCTGGCAAACACAATAATTAGTGGTCTCAGCAGGAAGCAGAATAGGTCTACCCTAAAGTACCGCTTCCCACCAAAGAAGAAAATCCTGATAAAACATAAGTTATGGGGACCATACATAGCTAACATTCAAGCCACTAATAGCCTATACAAAATAGTATTTCATGTGTGTTTTAAAAAGGCAATTAGCACATTTTATTAACCCTCATAGAATATCTCTTAAGAACTGTGTCTTCCCTTCCTAAGTTAGTCAGCAAATGTATTTTGAGAACCTACTATGTACCAGGCCTATTAGAATGATTGCGATCCAAGGATAAACATGGGTAGGAAGTAACATTGAAGAGAAGCAAAGATTACTGAGATATTTATTCATTGAATCAATATTTGAGGTCTTCTGTATGCCAGACATGGCTCTAGGATGCTAGGAATTCAGAGTTGGACTTACCGTCATGGAGACCATATACTATTAGTTTAGAAATCAGGGAAAAGGAGTGTTTATAAGACTTAACTAAAACATAGTTCAGGATTTGGGCTGAGAAATGAATTGTGCCTTTCTCCTCCCAGATAAATTAGTTAAGTTTCCTTCAGCAGCTAAAAAAGAAAGAGACTAATGAGTCTACCAGATGAGTCCAAGTTTAACCTGAGAGTCACTGAAGTACTGTAGGACCCAATGGGCCAGTAGCAGCTCCAAGTGGATCGCTTCATGCAAAGAAAGGTACCAAAGCAAACAACCTGGTGGAAACTTGAACGTAGCATAATGGCATGACAGGAAAACTCAACACCGATAGGCTTTTGAATAGAATTGTATCTCTAAAGTCCAGTGAGGAGATTTGCAAAACCTTATCACTGTTGGACTGAGAGCTGGGACAGAGTGAGAGGGAGTGATTGCAAAACCTCCCTCATGCATTGCAGGAGGGCAGGGGTCAAGAGGAGTGCTGGCTAAGAGCATAGAAGAAGGCTGTCTTTGGCTCGGCTGGCTCATTCCTTCCTGAAGGGCCTGTAGTGGGTGGCAATAGGGACAGCTAGTCAGAATAACCATCTGGGTAGCTTTAGGCTTCCAGCAGGCTGTTTACCTTGAGTGTCATCAGCCTCTTCCTATTGGTGACCTGGAGCTCTCTGGGATCAAGAAACCTAAACTTATTCAGGAAACTGACTCTTGCCTTGGAACACTGTATTTCCTTGTCTTCTGGGTGTCAAAGGAATACTTTCTTTTTTTTTTTTTTTCAGATCTGGTATGGCCTATTTAGATGGGGAAAATTAGAAATTCTGCTGGCTAGGCAGTAGCTTTTTCTATTTTTCCCCCTCATACCACTCCTTTCAGGAAAACAAAAATAACACCTATTTCTATCTTGTTCTTGTAGGTTTGTTTCCTCTGGTACTATTTTTTCCTGGTGTACTATTGGGTGAGGGTGGTGGGAACTATGCATCTTTAATAAAGTTTCTGAGGTGAGAATGTGGTGTCTGTGGATTTTCCAGGGGATGCTCAGGTTTGTCGGGAAGCTTCATGGGTAAAATTGGCTTCTATTTCTCTACTCTCTGTTCTAAACTAATGTGTCCTTTACAGCAGGGGTGTCCAGTCTTTTGGCTTCTCTGGGCCACATTGGAAGAAGCAGAATTGTCCTGGGCCAAACATAAAATGCACTAACACTAACCATAGCTGATGGGATAACACACACACACAAAATCTCATAATGTTTTAAGAAAGTTTATGAATTTTTGTTGGGCCACATTCAAAGCCATCCTGGATCGCATGTGGCCTGCAGGGTGTGGGTTGGACAAGCCTGATTTAGAGGACAGAAGGTACTGTGCCAGTGGGGCACAAATGCCTGTTGGCATTTGATATAGGTAGAGTCAAAGTTTTTAACATAGGGTTCATGGACTTTCAGTAGGTTCAATGATAGACCATAAGGCATTCTAGAACCATCTGAAATAATATGCAAAATTTTGAGTGTGTGTATACGTAGCATCTCTTTTTTGAGGAAGGAGGTCATAACATAGATTTTCAAAGGGATATATAATTTAAAGTGGTCTTTTAAAATCTCAACTGGCTTAAATTAGATATTTATCCTGATGGTTTTTGCCATTCCACTTCAACAAGGAAATATGCTGGACTCAAGTCAAACTTGAAAGTCAAATGAGAGATTTTAAATTGCAAAATGTTACTGATGATATTTTCTCTAATCTGAGAAAAATGTGGAATTTCTCTAACTTTGGCTACTCTGGTTTTTGGTAGAAACACATATTGAATTAGAATAAAAAGTAACAGAAATGGTAGATGGATACCTGAGGAAGCTTTATCTGATTTCTATACTTTGAACACATTTTCTTTGCAAAGTTCCTGCTCAAGTATGAAGTTTGACCTGAGGCTGATGCATGTGGGTGGAGCTTTGAAATGCCAGTTGTCATCACAAGCTACCTGGGTACAATGTTAGACAGATGTGAAAAATACATACTAGCAACTCAAAGATAATCCAAAGATAAATGAATGAAAGCAATCGTTCGAAATTCTGCTTCGAAAACCTCCAGTTCATGGCTCAGTCGCCCAATCAAGAAAATAGAAAATTTCTTTCCTTCACAGGTTATTAAGTTGCTGCTTGATTTTGCTTTGATCATGAATTCAGGAGGTTCAGTTTGAAGAATGAGTAGCATGAAATTTATACCCATGTGGAATTTGCATTTCTGATGTTGTCCTAAGATAGTGGGAGATGTCAGGAGTCTGGAAAGATAAAACAAGGCCTAGATTTTTCTTTTCTAATTATCATTCAATAATAGATACAGACATCATATATAGACAGAACTGAAAGTGAAGACTTATAGAGGGAATATCACTAAGTGATATTTTCATAATTGATCCAGTTACTTCAACTGTGCACTCAAACAGCCACACAACAGCACAGAAGCAAAATAACTGGATTTGGTCCTGGTTTGGTAATTCATAGCCTAAGACTCAGGATCTCACAACAACAGCAATGACAGGTAAACTGCTTCGTCTTTTGCTTATCGGCACTCCTGAATGTCAGATCTTTTAGTGTTAGGGGAGAGGACATCCATCATCACGTCAAATCTCCTTCACCATTCTTAGTGAGAATAGGGTATTGTACCACTTGGTATATCAGAAAGGCCTGTGGATCTGGGAATATGACTGATATTCTTAAATGTCCTGTATGTTTTCCTTTTGGCAATGTGTATGTAGAATCAGAATGAATTTTCCATAAGAGGAAGGAAAAACTATGAATGAATACTTCTGAATGAATGAATGAAATTATGAAAAACTACAAATGAATGAATTGACTGTGTGATTCAATGAGAAAATGTCCTTTAGAAAGAAGTCTGCTGGAAAGTGCAGGCTTCTCCTTTCTGCTGTTCTGATTCTCACAGCCAATAATAAGAGAAGGAAATGCAGATTTCTCTCATCAAAGTGTAGGCCCTGAACCCTTCTTTGAACACTTAAAATCTCAGCTGTAAAATGTAGGAAATGACCTATTGCTCCATATCAGAATCTAGGCCTCTAACTAGCTCCCTGGGTGTGTGCCTCTTAGCTCTATATACCTGCAAAGTGTATTGATAAAGGAGCTTTGGGGAAGAACGATTCAAAGCCTGTAAAAATGGGAGATTGCAAGGACACCTTCATTTATTAACTTTCATTGATGGAGGTAATGGCCATACTCCAAAATAACTAGGCATTCTTTCTGCAGAGGGGAGTAATAAACATGGAAAAATGATTCTTTGCATTTGTTTGCCTTATATGACATTGGACAAATTATATTCTTTACTTCTATAAATAATCATGAGGAAAATAGTGCTCATGTTATGTTATTATTGCCATATCACAATGTCTAAGATCATGCAGGGGTGGGGAGGAGGGATAGAGAAATTGCAGAATAAAGAAAATGCTATTTTTAAATGTTGACAATGTTTATCTTCATAGGACAAAGAATGTGAAGGAAAAGGTCTTTTTGGCAGTATTTCATCTTAGGTCATTTTTGGGCTTTCTTGATAGCTGAAAAAAAAAAATCTAACTCACCTTACTTTTGTGTTTGGGGATGATGGTTTCAGCCTCTCTGCTTGAACTTGTTCTCAGTTTTTTGTCTACTGTTAGCTCATATTCTTCTGATACACATTTTTGTGCATTATTGGTTGCAGAAATGGCGGTCTTTGGAGATTTTTAAATCAAGACTCTTGCTTCTGGTCTTATTAGCAAGATCATTGGGGTCACTTCATCTCTGTCTGTCTTTCCTGATTGATTATCCTATTTTCAAAGAATGAGACTCAAAATGTCCTATTCTGCTTTGCAAAATATAGTTTGACATAAGAAATTACCTTGGGCAAGGTTGTGAGAGGATTTGGAATCTAAATGGAGAAAAGTGGAGAGGCACATTTTTCAATCTTCTACTTCTATGTCATTTTCCCTGTGTGTTGGATTGTTAAGATTATGTATCTATTGCTGGCAGAAATATCATATTCTAAATTCTTGGAGAATGGTATTGGTTGCCCAAGATTGTATAGAAGATTAAGGAGCTAGGACTCTGAAGAGCTGGGTTTTAGAATCATAAACTCTCAGATTTGGAAAGGATGTTAAATGGTCTGGTTCAATCAACACTTCTAATAATTTAATCTCTTACACAACTTTCCTGCCAAGTGATCTTCCTGACTATGGGAAACATAATACTTTATGAAGAAGTTCATTGTTGGATAGTTCAGATTATTGCTTTTTTCAATCCAACATTTGGAAGAATATTCATCTCCCTGAAATTTTCACCACAGATCCTAATTTGGCCTCCTGGATCCAGAGACAAAAAATTTAATCCCTCTTTTACATTATATAGACTTTCAAAATTTGAAGATGGCTCTCATGTGTTCCTGGAGCCCTCACTCTTGCTAATTAGGCTTCTGATTTCAGATAGGTCAGAAGCTCTGTCCAGCACAATTTTTAAATCTTTAAGATAAGGAGCATGAACCAGATGACATTTAAGATCCTTCCCTCTCTGACATTCTATAAACTTCAGTTTGAGCCTCTGAAAAAAAATGGAACTTTTTTGCTTTTTCCCATTCTTTTCACTATCTATATCAAATATAGATGATTCTCTTGAATAGTAAAACAGTACAAGCATATTCAATGCTATTTCTTAGGAACTGTTAATTAATCTTTCAACAATCAATTCAATCATGATTACAACAGCTTTGATGAGCACTAGTGCTACAGCAACTGAGACAGCAACCAAGAGGCAAGAAACCCAGGATTGGTTTTCATGGTTGTTTCTACCATCAGAGTCCAAGAATCATCTTCACACAACAACACAAATGGCTGGTAATGAGTTATTATTGTCTCATAGCATATGTTTTCTTGACAGCGTTGAATAATTTTGATTGACCTCTGGGATGTTATTAAAGCCTAAAGTTCCTTCTATTCTCACAAATGTTCATTATGACTTTAGAAGGATCATGAACTCTGGTATCTGTTTGTTTGCTTGTATGGCACCAATAAGCAGATTTCTTCTTTCTAATATATGGATTAGTATAGCCCAGGAGAAGGTTAATATAGAGACTATAAAACGGGAATAAGCTTTTTTTAATGACGTAGCAAAATTGTGACTCTGAAAGATTATTCATGTATATTCTAAAATTACCACAGTCATAAAAAGTCTTGGACTTTCATGAGGAAATAGCATAGCTAGATCTGAAAAAATATAGAAAATCTTCATCAATGGAACTATTCTTGGGGTAGACACTAATCATACGAAAAGGCAAATGCTCATTCCCTAAGATAGCCTGAATCTCATTTAAAATGTAGAAAACCCCGTTTTAGTAAAAAGACATTGTCTACAGTAACCACTGAGAAGAAGATGAAGTTTTTCATCTCCTTTTTTTATTCAAAAAGAAAAAGAATTTCTCAATATCTCAACCACAGTTCACTTTAGTTAACCCCTTTGATTGCCTAATAATGCCAAAAATGATTTCTCTGTTAATTGGCTCCACATTTTTGCTCTATGCTGAAGTAGTGTTGGGAACTGCAGTGTAGCTTCCATCTCTGAAGACAAAAAATGAATTAGCAAATTGTGAACACAATGAAATGACTGACACAGGTGTAGATTCCAAATTTTTCTGAAGGAGTCTTGACCAAAAAAATAAATAAATAAATAAATAAAGGCACGTATGAAACCTTTCCATTCTGTTCTTGACGGCTTGGCTTTAATGGCATATGCTTAATGAGTTAATAATAAACACATCTGAAAGCGTGGGGGAGTTTTCATTGGCCTTTGAAGACCTATTTTAGCTTTCTTAAGGAGAATATTCAGTTTTAAAGATCACAGTCACTTGTTTTGAGATTTATGTATTAGCTTCGGAGACCAGAACATAAGAATTTGGGGTATGCAAGTCAACTCCCTCACTTTCTTTTAAAAATTCGGGAAATCCATTATACCTTCTGTGCCTGATTTTCTTCCTTTGCAAGTGGGTTGCCTGGCATCCAGCTCAGCCACTAATGCAAGTCACCACAACAGGTACGTCTTCAAATACCATCTCAGCAGGCTGGGAGCCAAATGAAGAAAATGAAGATGAAAGAGACAGACACCTCAGTTTTTCTGGATCAGGCATTGATGATGATGAAGATTTTATCTCCAGCACCAGTAAGAATAATCAATTACAGTACAGCCATTTATGCAAGGCTTATTGATTAATCTGAGTGATACCTAATTGTATCTCTCTTGAGAAGTAGTTAATGTGAAAAATAGGTGAACCTGTGATCATACCTTAGTTATATCTTGATGAGATTATGGAAGAAGAAATAGAATGTTTTGAGAAGTGGGGAAAATATCTCATAAAATTTCTAATGTCTCAGGTTCTTCCTGTTTTATTTATCAATGAAGTCTACTGCTACAGATTGTCTTTGAATGATCAGGCTTTGTCAGAGGATGACATTAAAACAGTCCAAAAAATATTCATTGTGTACTTACTGTGCTAGGTGCTGGAAACACAAAGATGAAAAAAGCCAGAGCCTTTGCCTTTCAGAATCTCATGGTCTGTTGGAGCAATAGACTTGAAGAATGTGATTAGGAGGGTATTAATTAAAATTTGTAGGCCAGGCGCGGTGGCTCACGCCTGTAATACCAAAACTCTGGGAGGCCGAGGCGGGCAGATCATGAGGTCAGGAAATCGAGACCATCCTGGCTAACACAGTGAAACCCCGTCTCTACTAAGAAATACAAAAAATTAGCCCGGCGTAGTGGCAGGCGCCTGTAGTCCCAGCTACTTGGGAGGCTGAGGCAGGAGAATGGCGTGAATCAGGAAGGAGATAGCGCCACTGCATTCCAGCACTCTAGCCTGGGCAACAGAGCGAGACTCCATCTCAAAAAAAAAAAAAAAAAAAAAGTTGTAGAAGATCCTAAATTGAAGGCCCTTAAGGCTTAAATGATGGGAGCTGGAACTCAAGAATTATCTTAATCAAAACCCGACTAAGGTCAAAGGAACAAATCCAGAGTTTTAACAAATGAGCTGGACACCAAAGACCTTGAAGGGAAGGGCAAATGTCAGGTTAGCTTTAACAAGACATTACCACTTATTAAAAGCAAATAATGAAACCACTATTGGTACATAATAGTATCCAAATTTTTGACAATTATAAAACTTTTTGAGAACAAAGAGATGGAAATTGAGCTTTAAAGATGTCCTTAAAAAGTTAAAAACATGCAAAGGTTGGTCTAATAGTCTGCCAGATTACTGAGTTTTCCACACATACCTGTAATGACTTAAGATTTTGCTGAATAGAGCTGAGAATCCTGAACCTGACTCCATCACAGTTTTGCTTTTCCTTAGAAAAAAGGCTTTTGGGGTGCTATGTGAGCTCCCCCAATTCACTGAAGTTCTATCCATTCCATTAAAACCTGACAATTTAATCCTCAAACGGATAGCACACAGAGAAGAAAGGGTCCAGAAAAAAAAAAATAGCTTAGGCCTTGAAGGCATCTGAATATATAACATTGATATAACAAATACTCAAAAGGAACTAGAATTTTCTATCTAAACTTTTAAGTGATTTTTTTAGACCCAGCACCCCTCCAGAGCTTAATCTATGGAATAAGAAAATTATTTTTGGTAACTTCAGAACAAAAACCAAATAATCAAAAACACTGGAGTTTTACATTACACTGTCTCCTGTGTTCAGGATGTGGCCCAGCTTTGCAGGTAGGTCCATTAGTAAAGACGTGGTCTTGATATTGAAGAAATTAAATTCCCTTGGGGAGTAACCCAAAGATATCTACCTGCAAATGAATTGTATGGTCAGGCTTCAGGGAAAAACTTCCCATGGTGTTTTTTTGTTGTTGTTGTTGTTGTTGTTGTTTTTAATTTTTAAAATCTCTATGGCATATTTTCCAATTTCAGTTTACTTTTCTGCTTAGCACCTATGGACATAATTCAACATGATGCCCTCTTTCTTCTGGAGGGGTGCGATAACTGCTTGATAATAAGCACCTTTTCATGCTTGTTGAGAATGTGGTTAATGATTCTAAACTCGATTTTCATAACTTGTAAAATAGAGCTGACAGTATTATAGTTCTGAAAACAGTTTTGTGTTATTTGGGTTTCAAAATAAAATTTGAAACAATTAGGATGGATTTGCAAATAACCTTTCCACAAAACACATTGATTCAGATTTTGTCATGATCTTTCTGTTAGGTGCATCTCCCATTCCAGCCCTAACAGATTGGGTGACGATATCAGGGTGCTGGTGGATGTATGCCTCTTTCTTTCCATTGTGCTTCTGTGATGGTGGCTGGTTACCTGTGGTGTCTTATTTTCTTTCATTGGCTATGAATGGCTTGCTCGTGACATATTTTGTATTTGATGAGAATACCATAGTGTTTGATAAATATTCAGAAATGGACAGCTAAAACATATGGCTATTCTAGGTAGGTAATATTTTTCGGAATCATCTATAGGAAAGCTCTGGCTGCTCAGACATTTCTTTCCCCACTGAAATTACTAACAACATAAAGTGATTATCATGGTATAACTTTCAGTTATCTGCCTCTTCACCCTGAGGATCTACAAATAGCACACAGTGACTAAGTCCCTGGGCTTTCAAGTGCAGAGGGATACTACAGACTGCATGGATGGGCAAAATGGTGCCTTTGGTTATCCTCGGTGAAGGGCTGGTGTTTTCAAAGCTGTCCTTCCTACTGCTGCAGCTTCTTTGACTGTTTTATCTGGAAGATCTCATGTTCTGAACCCTAAGGTATTCTATGACAGAATGCAAAGGACACTGAGATGCTTACCAATATGGCTGAATTAAGCTGAAGGCATCCTCCGCTTTCCCTCCATTTCCATGCCGCCATCTATACAACCTGGTATAGATGATTCATTGCATAGTCTACAGAAACAAGACTATATGCGAGACAAGTGGCGAAGGCTCAAGAAATAACATTTTTCTAATTGCTTCAATCATCGTTATCACAGTTTCAACCACACCACGGGTTTTTGACCACACAAAACAGAACAAGGACTGGACCCAGTGGAACCCAAGCCATTCAAATCCGGAAGTGCTACTTCAGACAACCGCAAGGATAACTGGTAATGGGTTATGCATATTTAATGAAAGGTTTTTTTTCCCCTCAAAGCCTATGATGCTGCAAAGGTCAATCATCGGGACACAGTGGGAAATTTAGCTAGTATCTCATCAAGAAATTCTTAGTGGACTTTCATGAGGATACTTAATTCCATTTAGGAGTCATTTATCAATTATACCATGTGGGTATATTTTTATGTTGCTTCATTATAAAAATGAATATGTTTGAAGGATTTATGGTGCTGCCTTTGACAAACTGATCATAGTGGAATAATAAGGGAACATGAAGAAATTCCAAGCCCATTGATTTTCTCTTGAGACCAATTAGGTAAAGTCACTCAAAATTTTTGAGAGTGGATGCTCAGAGATAATACTTTGGCATAGAATTGTTAAATAGCATGCACTTTAATGGAAGAACAGAATCATTAAAGCTTGATTGATAACAAGTCACAGTGTATTTAACCATCATCACAGCAGATGTAGACAGAAATGGCACCACTGCTCATGAAGGAAACTGGCACCCGGAAGCACATCCTCCCCTCATTCACCATGAGCATCATGAGGAAGAAGAGACCCCACATTCTACAAGCACAAGTAAGCAAGATGGCGGTCGGCAGTTCTGGGTTAGATGAGTTAGTGAAGACATTCCAGCAATAGGGAAGATTTTGTTTAGAAATTGGCCACATCTTCTATTTCCACTTAGTAATTTATTTTATTCTCAGAGCCTGAAAATCTGCCAAACTTGCACACAAATTTTAAAAATTGGAAGGAAAATGATAACACTTCAGGTTGCCCAAAGACCAAAATGTTTTAAGAAGTAGATCTAGATACAATTTTTGTGTTAAAAGTTCCTAGAGGTTCCATTTGGGTAACTTGTGTGTGTTTATGGAAATGTGTGGCAAAGTGTGTTCTTTTGGTGCTTAGTAGTGAAATCTGGAAAGAAAGCTTGTCAAGTGAATTGATCTTTGGAATCCTTATTTTCTATGAAGATCTTTGATGAATATAGTTTCTTTTTTGCATTCTGTCCTTGACTGTTCTATAGTCCCTTGTACTCTTTAGAACAAAGTTGGTAGCTCGTATGGTCTGCATTTGAATTCTATCACTGCTTCTTTTTCTGTTTTTAAGCCCAAGGTAACTTGGGGAAGGCTTTGATGCTCTTACTGTTATTTCTACTATTATGAAAACTTGTCAGTTTTTCTAAAACAATCTCAAGTTGCAGCACTGGACTGTGAGAATAGGGGACCCCCTCACTCCCCAAACATAAGAAGTAAGTGCTTTTCTTCTTTTATCTGTCCCACTGAGATATGTCTATCTTATTTGGAATAAGAGTATTTATTTTGGAAAACAGCTTTTTAGCATTTTTAAAATGATGATTTGACTGTCATTCTCACAGCCCTAAATACACCTAATGCGGAAATGTGAGCTATAGCCACTTAAAAACCAAAGGGCTTTGGGAATCTATAGCTTGAGGTGTGTCTTCAGACAACAAAAGAAAAGTTTCAGGTACCAGCTAGGATAGAGGTTAGACGTTGTACTAAATATATCCAGCAGACCTTACATTCCATTACAAACCCCAGTAGATCTGATGTATGCATAAGGCTTACGGACTAAGTTAACAAAGAAGTCTAGGAAAAGAAAATACAGAGGAAGCATAAATCTCTTTGGAATAGGATTTTGTTCCAGTCCCTTAGAGCCCTAACTGTATATCTTAGAAATTGTTTTAGACAGTTTGCACTTAAAGACCAGAAAGCTACTTTAGAGACTTGGAAATAATGAGCCTATTGTCAAAAGGTGGTGCTTGGGGTGCATTAGGACTAGAGGGTAGGTGAAAATTCAGACAGAATGTAACTTGACAAAGAGAAGACAGTGAAAACTGTAACAATTCTCTTATGAATATTTGCGAAACTCAAAGGGATCTGATTGGTGACCTCTGGTCTTTATCAAATTAACATCACAACTTCTAGAAGAAAGTCAACCTTCATCTTTTACAATAGAAATCATATGTTTTGTGAACTCATTCCTATTTAGGCTGAAAACAATAAAGAGTTATGGGTACTTTAAAAACTCATTAAAGTAGTGATAGAAGGAGTATAGAGTCCTTCTATGCAGTCACACACATACACTTCCTTATTTCTTTTATTTAAACTTTGAGTAACATGGCAGTCTATGTTTGGGTCAATATTCCTTTTTATGTAATTACATTCAGTGGTTTTTCTAACTTCATTATTGGTTGGGAATTAGTGATTTAGTCAGTGGTAGGTAAAACTTAAGATTCTGGCTTTTTTCCCCTCCCCCTGGATAGCCAGTTAACCCAATAATGGCTTGGCCAATGTAAGGGTAAAATGAGGACTGTTCTATTTTTTAAATGTCATTGCCGTCACCAAATCACACATATCATTTTCTAAGATAATGAAATACAACCATTTTACAAGTTACAAAAAAAATACTCTGGCTTGGCAAGTTAATAGGCTCTCATTTTCTTGATAAAACAAAATTGCTTTAAGTTGCTATAGTTAAAAATGTTGGTGGCTTTCTGACTTTTCCTGAAGGCACCTTGATGGAATTTTATTCTGTTGATTTTGTCCTTTTTAAAATAATGGTTGAAATTTTAAGCCTGTCACACACTATTATTTATATAATGCCTCAAACTGGCTTGGATAGTTTTTGTCAACTGAATTAATTTTGTTAAAAAGTGATTTTAGCAATTTTAGGCGCCATATGAACATTGCCACATAATGTGTTAGTGAAATAGCATTCAAGCCATCCCAACACCTTTCCTGCTGGGCAAATCCACTGCTGGTGCATTTCCAGTGTGTGCAATTATGGGTTACATGACCACCATTTGAGACGGTCTCCTAATGCGCTGATCTTGTCAGTTGTTATACAGTATTTTCCTTTCATCAGAATGACTGGAGCGAAGAGGTTATTCTTTGAATGGTTTTCTAAGACAGGGTATGTGACGCCATACACTACAGTAAAATAAAAATAATGATAACTCATAGAACTCTGAGAATTCATCAGCTATGGTCTGCTTAGTCCTATGGTTTTGAACAAATCAAAACCTCTTTGGACCACAATGTTCCCATCTGAAAAATTAAATGTTTGGATCATTTTATTTCTAATATCCCTTTCAGAATATCAGTGGCCTGTTTCCTTGCTGCTTTTCTTTTCTACCTTCTGTTCCCATGTGTATCTGCCCTTAAAGTAGAAAGATACGTTGACAGCTATTGGCAAGGAAAATAGAAAATTATGTCTCCCAACTGATATTCTTCTCACAGTCCAGGCAATTCCTAGTAGTACAACTGAAGAAACAGCTACCCAGAAGGAACAGTGGTTTGGCAACAGATGGCATGAGGGGTATCTCCAAACACCCAGAGAAGACTCCCATTCGACAACAGGGACAGCTGGTAATGGGTGGTTTAACAAGTAAATTTGGATGGCAACTTCCTTTTGGGTTAAATGGTAGACATTGAGGACACTGAACAAAAGGACATTGGAGGAATTGTCACAAGATGTTAGGTTACTTAATAAATTATGCTGCAGTTAACACAGAGCCAAACCTTAAAGGCTCATAACAAGTCACCTGAACAGGAATGGATACAAGCCAGTTACGAATAAGAACAGGAAACACAGAGAACATGCCCTTGAACATGTCTCTTTCACACCGAGTTCTGGGCATTATCTAGTGAGATTGTAGCGGAGGCCCTGATAAAATATCCCCTTTTGTCGTACAAAGGAATCTACTCTAGAATATGGGTCCAGACTTTACAATGTGATTCTGCAAAGTCTGACTTGTGAGAAAGCATTTTGCTAGAACTCCAGTGTTTGAAGAAATAGAGCCAGACATTATGTGAAAAATGACACCTGTCTGATGTCATTTGGCCTTTTGGCCATGCCTGTTTGGTAATTTGTCCTTGAGTATAAACAAGCCATCTTCTCTATTCTTGAACTGTGAGATTGTGGAAATTGGAATCAAGTCTTATCATCATCTCTAAGTGATACCAGATGACTTGGCTCTGCAAGCTCCCATGCAGGATATTTTGTCTGTGTGACATAAGTATTGAAATGTGTCCTGCCTTATCAAGAATGTGAATTCCATATTCTCACTTGGTATCAGTGAGAAATATTCCCATATTTCTATTTGCAATATAGAAGATAATACGTCATGTACTTCTGGGGCATGGCAAGTTCTGAATGAATTCCTGGCAGAGCAATGGATTCTGTGACTGTCTATGTGGTGTGGTTGTTGCTAAGAGGATGCTGTTGCAATCTTTTCTACCTATACTTCCTCATTGGCTCAGAATGAAGCAAGGCATGTGCTGCTTTCTTATATGTCATTTATGCATATTCTCACTTGGTATCAGTGAGAAATATTCCCATATTTCTATTTACAATATAGAAGATAATGCGTCATGTACTTCTGGGGCATGGCAAGGTCTGAATGAATTCCTGGCAGAGCAATGGATTCTGTGACTGTCTATGTGGTGTGGTTGTTGCTAAGAGGATGCTGTTGCAATCTTTTCTACCTATACTTCTTCATTGGCTCAGAATGAAGCAAGGCATGTGCTGCTTTCTTATATGTCATTTATGCCATAAATCCCGTTGTCAGGTAATGCTTCTAACGGATTCCATTCATGCTTTTGAGATAAATGGCACTGACTTTCATATTGATCACATGGAAAGCTGTTACCTGATTCCTTTCCTGAGATCACTTCCAGCCTAATGTGCATTCAGCTGGAATATGGTTGTCTCAGAATAACATAATGCACTTGGGCTTTTACACTTCTGCCATTAGGGTACGGTGGCAGCATGGCACAGGTCAAGAACTACTCCTTCATCTTCCTATGATGTCTGTAACTCACCCTCTCTGCACTGCAGGAGTCGTTAATGCTTTTGTGTCCTCCAGTTCACATGCTGATTGCTAAGAAGAAAATGAGCATGAGTGAACCCAAACCTGCTGAAACATTTTGCGTTTATGCAACTTCCTTGCCCTCTATACAAGGAAGATGGTTTCATTGTCTTGTCTAGAGAATAAAGTCTTTTTAAACAATAAAATCAGTGTATTCCTGACCAAGCGTCCATTAACACTTTGACAATTGCTCCAACTGCATGGTCTCAGCAGCCTCAGCTCTTACCAGCCATCCAATGCAAGGAAGGACAACACCAAGCCCAGAGGACAGTTCCTGGACTGATTTCTTTGACTCAATCTCACATCCCATGGGACGAGGTCATCAAGCAGGAAGAAGGATGGGTAATAGCCTCTGAGATTTTTATATATTCTGTTTTTTGAAATCCACTGACTGCTGACTATTTTTCTAGAAATATGCCCTAGGTTTAGACCAAACTACTTTCCTGAAGGACTTGAGATTCTTCAAAAATTAGTTTTCTTGGTAGGAGTGATACACATATTCACCTGAATATGAAATTCCGAGCTGAAAGTAAAGAATTTAGCAGGAGAGTTGGCAAAAGAAAACATTTATTGTCAAAATATATCTGTGTGAGGCAGTAAGTAATAGATGTGAAATGAATGTTGCCAACAATAAACGCTAAAGAAATTCTGAGAACCCCTCCCCGCCCACCACAGCATCACAGAAAGGTGAATTGGATCTGGTTTATGAAAAATTAAAAAACCCTGGATAGTCAGAGAAAGGAAGTGGGTGGTGGGGGGTGGGGGGCAGTTTTCCTAAGAAGGAGACTCATTTAAGGAGAAATGTGAAGGAAGAAAAGCCAAGGAATGAATATGTCAAGTGAGTAGATCCATTTTTCACAAAGGAAGATGTGTTTGAATGGCTAGGGAGGGGCCATTATGTTGAGTGACTGAAGTACCACAGGCAGACCCAGCACACATGAGTTTGCACATGGCAGCTGGAGCTCTGAGGAGCTGGAGCTCTGAGATACGGGGGAAAACCAAGCCAGGCAAAGATCTTCAGAATCAATATTAAGTCTATGTACTGATGAAGAGAAAGAGATTCCATTAAATTAATGAACATGTCAAGGACAATACAATTGGCTTCAACTACACAATGGTATGATAACTCTTGAAGGACTCTACTTCTAAGAGGGAAGATGAACAAGAGTCTAGATCCCATCATCAAGTGGGACTTTTTCTGGGAGAATGTCCATTTGTAGTTTTGATTCAGGTTAGCACTTGCTCTTGTTTGAAATCTGGGATAGTAGAGTCACCACATTTTTGTCCTACAAAGATCTTGAATATTTTAGTGTTGAATATTTAGTGTTGAATCTTGAATATTTAGTGTTGAAAGCTGCAGTGCACACGTAGGTACCCAGTATTCTGGTGCTTCGCTGGAACTGATTAAATCTCTCCAGAGGCAGTGGTGTGGATAGACTTTGACTGAATTGGAGAGCCAGCAATATAGATGGGGTTTATAAATTGTTTGGCCTCTGTTTCACTCAAGACTTCTTATTTCAGCAGAATAGATCTGTGATAACTATTAAAAACAACATTTACAAGTATCTCAGTGAAATTTCTGCACTACTCAACATTGTACAAGTTAAATTTTAAAGACCGCTTATACTTGGGTTTTGGGGAAGAATAATTCAATGACATCTACTGCTTCTTATTTCTTGCCCCTGTATACTTTCTGTAACTCCATCTAGGTGTTATTGAATGCTGATTTTGTGTTTGTTTGCATCTTCACTATGTGAAGAGAAAAAGACTAAAGGGGGGAAGAGGGTTATTTTTACAAGTCCCTTTGGTTGGTAAGGGGGAGGGGATAAAATGGTGCCTGAGCCAGCACACTTTATCTTTTCTCCATGTGTCAGATTGCATGTTTCTATAAAAAAGGCAATGTTTCTGTCTCTCTGCAAGCTTTGGGTGTTCCATCATGTGCCCATGTAGAGTCCTTCGAGACTCAGCAAAAACAAACACGAATCATAGCTTTCATATAACTCGGCCCTTCAAGGAAAGTCAGTTACTTGTTGTGGTGCTCTTGATGAAACAATAATCTATCTCAGTTCTGGAGATATAGTCAGTATGTGCTTTCTTTCCTCTTGGCCAGATGCGAATATTTTAAAAAATCAGTTGTAGACCATAAGCCACCTTCGGGTAGTGGGTTTGGGAAATCAAGCATTAACACTAACATTGATTCCTTCAGACATGGACTCCAGTCATAGTACAACGCTTCAGCCTACTGCAGATCCAAACACAGGTTTGGTGGAAGACTTGGACAGGACAGGACCTCTTTCAATGACAACGAGTAAGAATAACGATGCTCAGCCTCTTTATTGACTTGTATTCCTGCTTCATCTCTTACACCCTATTGGCCAAGATGCAGAACTTTGGTGGTGGAATGGTGCTATGAGGCTCACCTCAGCCCAGAGTGTGAAACTGTCTTCATTGTCTATATTTCTTGTGGAGGTCTCTCAAGCTGATTTTCCCTTCATTTCTTGGTGCCTTCCAGATTCAATGACTTTGTGTTTTTAAAAAAGTAGAACTCTATTCAACTCCATTTTCATTCTCTAAGTAGTTATGTCAGTGAAACACAAGCCCACTTCCAGGATATCTCTGTGTTTTAACTGACCATTTCCTTTCAATATCCATCTTTCCTCCAGCCAGTGCAGAAGAGGGGTAGGATTGCTTGCATGGTTGTAAAAAGACATTTTTGGGGCCGGATAATCCTAGAGATCACATCAGTTCTTAGAGGAGAGGCAAGGCATGTTATTGACAATCAACAAAGGTGACGGGATCCCTGGAACAACAACAACAACAACAACAAAAATTGCTAGTATCTCTTTCTGTCACTAAGAAATGTTCAACTTCTAGTAGCCTTAATTTCTACTATATGTGCAGGGATGTCCTAGAGATCAGCCTAAAGTCATTCATAATTTCTTTGAAGAATACAAAAGAAATCTAGAATTAAGAAGGTCCCATTTTATTGCTTGCCACACACAATGGGCAGAGTCCTTCATATGAGCCCTTTAGGCAAAGGAAAAAAATCAGCAAGCATGTATTGATTGTCAGCAATGTAAATAGCACAGCATTAAGCATCAAAGGAGATGCAAATAAGCCTATGAATGGCCCTTGCCAAAGAAGGACTTTTATTTCCATTTTATGTCACTGTTGGCTTTTGTTCTGACATTGGGCTTGGGATTTGGTGACTGTCTCTCTCCTGGGTTGTAATATTTGTTTGGTGGTGGGCATGGCTTATGGGTGTGCTTTATGAAGTTTTTGTACCTGCAACTCAGAGGTCAGTACCTTTCTTGAAAGAACACAAAAATAAACTTGAAACAGTCCAAGTGATTTTAGATATGGGCAATGGTTCAACCTCAAATTGGTATATGTCACTGAGGGCCCTGTGTTTGCCCAGGCAAGCGTTTCCTTGGTGCAGTGATGAGAATCCCTATACACAGGTGAAATTAAAAAAAAAAAAAAACAAAAACAACTTAATAATGGAGTAAAATGGTAACTTTAATTTGATGACCTTTACAAGGTAGCTAAGTATTTCTTTGTATAAATTTGATCTGTGTTACTTGAGTAGGCTATTCTAGATAGGCTTCTTTTTCTTTTGTGGTTACAATAGACTGCAGGCTATCATAGTGTTCATTTTCCCTACAGTCACATGTCTTAACACACAGTTAGGTGCTCTTGATTACTGATAGGAGCATTGGGATTCAAATATTCTTTTTTCCATGTCTCTGTGTCTCTGGTTTTCCTGAGTGACTGGGAGCAATGCTACAATTGCGCCAGGACAATCCAGGGTAGGCAAAGTTTTGGCTCATTCTTCACCTTGCCACATTACCTTTGATGATTATACTGAGAAATAAAGGATTTTTGGAACCAACTAGGGGCAAAATAGAATTCTGTATATTTCTATCAATCAGAGGAGAATGGTGTGCACAAACTTTGGTCTTCCTGTGCACCTATCCATCTGACTCTACTCTAGCCAGATCTTCCCTGCTAGCAGATAACAGGATTTGTACCACAGCTTCAAATTAACACTGGATTCATCCCTCATTGAAACAGAGCAGAGTAATTCTCAGAGCTTCTCTACATCACATGAAGGCTTGGAAGAAGATAAAGACCATCCAACAACTTCTACTCTGACATCAAGCAGTAAGGATTATAAAATCTAGTTGGCTTCAGCTATTGATAAGAATCAATCAATTATGGGTACTTTTGCAGTGTCTTTGGTGGAGGTGCATCGATTAGCTGCTGTTACACTGTTACTTTTAATCAAAAGGTGCGTCTGGTGGTGGTTTTCTGATTTTCCTGTTTTATATACTCTTTGAACATTAAGTGGAAACTACATTTCTTAGTCTTAAAGGTTGGATTTCTTTCACTCTAGGGTTAGTGCTTTGTTTTAACCATAATGGATTGCTTATATATGATTGATTTTATTTATTTATTTTAGTTAACTTGAGATCTTTCTAGCTTTTTTATGTGGGTGTTTAAATTTAGTGCTATAAATTTCCCTCTTACTACTGCCTTAGCTGTGTCCCAGAGATTTTGGTACGTTGTATCTTTGTTCTTACTAGTTTCAAAGAACTTCTTGATTTCTGCATTAATTTTATCATTTACCCAAAAGTCATTCAGGAGCAGGTTATTCAATTTCCATGTAATTATATGGTTTTGAGTGAGTTTCTTAGTCTTGATTTCAAATTTGATTGTGCTGTGGTCCAAGAAACTGTTTATTATTTCAGTTCTTTTGCATTATAATTGGCGTAAATGTCTGATTATATCACTTTATATTCCTCACAATAATATTATTTTGCCTTTTGTCCTCTGGACCTACATGGTGCTGATGACTAAAAAGCAGTCCCTTCTGGAAAAGAAAAGAATAATTAATTTAGTAGCCTCGGGCCCTTGAAACCATGCATTTGCTATTCTAATTGCAAGCAGCAAAATTTTATCTTTCAATCCAATGGTATGTTCCCTCCACTTCATCAAAGATGAATCCAATTGAGAAAGAACTCAAGATTATCTATGACCTCAGCTGACTTCAAGGTCACAGTTTTAGTGACATAGCCTTACCTAATAACCCAAGCAGATGTTGCAACAAATGCCAATTCTGGGTATTAAGATCACCAAAATCTCTTCTGTTGAGTGATGTCCAAGTGGTGTCTGTTGCAAAATATTTATTCTGTTCAATAGTGTGACAGACTTCACTCTATTGCTCCCTATTTATGGATAACAAGTGGAAAGCTTTTGCAGCAGTTGTGTGTTCTGGAGACAAGCACATGGTGGGTGGTAATCTTACAAATATGGGTTCATCACTGATTCCACCTCCACACAGATAGGAATGATGTCACAGGTGGAAGAAGAGACCCAAATCATTCTGAAGGCTCAACCACTTTACTGGAAGGTTATACCTCTCATTACCCAGACACGAAGGAAAGCAGGACCTTCATCCCAGTGACCTCAGCTAAGACTGGGTCCTTTGGAGTTACTGAAGTTACTGTTGGAGATTCCAACTCTAATGTCAATCACTCCTTATCAGGTAATTTGGCATTTATTATCTAGTTTGCTTTCTCTATACAGAGAAACAGTATACAGTTTCATATTACAGAGGACATTTTCTGTGTCGTCTGGAATTGGACTAGTTTGTGATATAGAAATGTCTTTCATTATTGGTTATCAATTCTAGTGCAAATAAACTTGGGTATACTTTAGATAAAAGAATACTTCCTTTTGCTGGTGTTTTTTCCATTTGTGTATGTTTGTGTGTGTGTGTGTGTGTG
Source organism: Macaca mulatta (assembly GCF_049350105.2). NCBI lineage: Eukaryota > Metazoa > Chordata > Mammalia > Primates > Cercopithecidae > Macaca > Macaca mulatta. The sequence continues at coordinate 30,077,263 of NC_133419.1, read as the reverse complement.
TGTGTGTGTGTACAACTTGGCTGTTATGATGGAATTGCTTTCTTTGTCTTATCTTGTGATATATGAAGTTGAACCACATGAAACTGATATTTTTGCAGGTCAAAATAGTCGAATTTTAGCAATTCCATTTAATTTGACTAATATATGCTACTTATTTGGTAAGGTTTTATCCTACAGGTGAATAATTTCTATATACTAGTATCTTTGCTCTGAAATTATTATCTGGTTTTGGTGATAGATTGATCAGTTTTACTTTTGGTGTTGGATAAACCTCTTCTAGTTCTGATGCATACTTAAAATGTTCATGATTTAATCTAGTATTAATGAGGGACCACTTCTCTGATTGTAATAGTGAAGAGAGGACTGAAGATAATTTATTCAATTAAGTTTGACATGAACCTAGAGTAAGTCTTTTTTTTTCCTCAAATAAGTAGTCATCTCTGCTTCTGCTTTTCTTTGCTTCTCCATTTGTATTAAGAAATTAACACTGAAGAAAGGGGAACTGGAAAACACCCACTTTAGTGAAGAAATAAAAAACAGATTCTGTCTTCCTAGTACTAGTTTTTCAATTGCTTTGTAACACAGTCACTAAGGCATATTCAAGATTAGAGACTTTAGATATATAATTTTGGAGCAGAGATCTTCTCTCCTCCCCCTAAAAAGAAAAATAAGAATTTATATATATATATATATATATATATATATATATATATATATATTTTTTTTTTTTTTTTTTTTTTTTTTTTTTTTTGAGATGGAGTTTTGCTCTTGTTGCCCAGGCTGGAGTCCAGTGGTGCGATCTCGGCTCACCGCAACCTTCGCCTCCTGAGTTCAAGCAATTCTTCTGCCTCAGCCTCCATGAGAATCCAATATGTAAAACAGATGAGAGTTGTGAGGCAGGGACAGAAAATTCAGAATGCCACATGCTAGGCCTCATTTCTCTGGGTGGCCTACCCCAGAGCTTCAAGAAAAACAGTTTAAGAAAATGCTAACTTCAGCAATATTGGCAAGACAAAGCCCCTTACACTCCTTAGTTCCTTATTCAGCATTGTTCTGCTCTCACTTATTAAAATTTCCAAGTACCATTGTCAGTATTCTTCAGAAAATCTTACAGTGCTGTCTCATTGCTCTTGGCAAAAGAAAGCCTGTTGTGCAACCTAATGAATTTAATTTTTTTTTTTTTTTTTTTTTTTGGAGACAGAGTCTTGCCCTGTCACCCAGGCTGTAGTACAGTGGCGCGATCTCGGCTTACTGCAACCTCTGCCTCCCAAGTTCAAGCAATTCTCTTGCCTCAGCCTCCTGAGTAGCAGGGATTACAGATGTGTGCCACCATGCCTGGCTAATTTTTTTTTATTTTTAGTAGAAATGAGGTTTCACCATGTTAGCCAGGCTGGTCTCAAACTCCTGACCTCAAGTGATCCACCTGCCTCAGCCTCCCAAAGTGCTGGGATTACAGACGTGAGTCACCGCGCCCAGCCATGAATTTAAATTTTAAATGGCAATTTTAATAGTCACAGTACCCTAGAAGGCTTATAGCCTAATGTTAGTATATCAAATGCTTTTTACAAGACTGATATTCACAGACACTGATTCCTTCTAATTTCCACAGTGGTAAGGAGAGATTTTCCATGATTCTCCATGGATTAGACAATTAAGTCACCCAATTCTCATCCTTGGTTTTCTTCAAAAATACTCACCCATATAAATCTCATTTATGTCCATACATTTTTCTCAGTCTTTAGGCTTAATGTTAAGAACTAAAGCATTTGTTGAAGCAAGCAGATCACTTGGGGTTAGGAGTCTGAGACTAGCCAGGCCAACATGGTGAAACCCCGTCTCTACTAAAAATACAAAAAATTAGCCAGGCATGGTGGCAGATGCCTGTAGTCTCAGCTACTCGGGAGACTAAGGCATGAGAATCACTTGAACCCAGGAATTGGAGGTTGCAGTGAGCCAAAATCATGCCACCGCACTCCAGCCTGAGCGACAGAACGAGGCTCTGTCCCCCAAAAAAGAACTAAAGCATTTAGAATCATAGTGGCAGTGGTGGTGGTGGTGATGGTGATGGTGATGGTGATAATGATGGTGATGGGATGGCGACGGTAATGGTGATTTTGGTAGTGGGAGTATTGGTGTGGCATTTCAGCAAATGTTGTTTTCATTTGTTTTAACCATCAGCCAAGGAACAAAGCAATCTGTCTCTTCAACATAATTACACAGGTGACTAAGTGTTACCCACTTCCACCTTCTCTAATCAAGGAAATGGTGATGATCAGGTTACTATAGACTCCTTATAAGGTGCCTTCATAATGGATAACTGCAGCCATTTATGTAAGCATTGTCCTGTGGTCAAAAAAAAAAAAAAAAAGATTCCAGTATACTTTTGAAAAATGGGGGTGGGGGAGGGAGTTTTAATATGCTGCATTCAAGATTTGACCTGTGGATTTAGATTTTAGCAATTAATGAGGTTGACTTAATCTAAAGCTTTCTGGTGATAGATGTTTGAGAAGTTAGGATTATATTAATTCGTCATGTTGAAACCACAGATTTAACTTTAAAAAAATTATTTTAAATTTATTATAATACCCATATTCCAATACACATTATTCATGTTAGCTATCATCTCACCATTTCCTTTTTTACTTATTTTAAATTTTTTTTTGAAAATAAGTAGTTAACTTTTCTCTTTGAATCTTTACATCATTCAATCCCAAGATTCCTTATTGCATACTAATTTCCTGCCGCCAAGAAATCTGTTTCATGCCCTAAGCCAGCGTATGCCCATTTCCAGTGATTACATTTCTCATAATCCAATTCATATTGTCCTTATTTAAAATATACAATGTCTAGTCTCAACCTCAGACCTGCAAAGGTATCACAATATTTTTGTTAGCATGTTCTTTACCACAGTTCTTGGATTTCTACCAAAACCAAGTTTCTACAAAACTTCCTGTGGTCATCCTTCTTAGCCTTTGCTGCCTTAGTTTCCTTAATTCTGATTAAAGCTCTAGCTCATTTATCCGTGGATTAAGCAATGAACAGTAATTAATATTGTGCACCCATTCAAGGCTGTTTTGCCATCATTTTTTGGAATACCTTAAAAAGACTAAACTTTGCGATAGGCTGTATAGGAATGCAAATGTAAGGAAATGCAGACGGGAGTGTAAGTGAAAACATGCAGTACTGACCTTCCTGATTGCTCATTACAGGAGACCAAGATGCATTCTACCCCAGTGGGGGGTCCCATACCACTCATGGATCTGAATCAGCTGGTGAGTTCAAAACCGCTTCCGTCATGTACTGTTATAATCGTTGAGCCTGACGATGACGACTAATGAAGTATGAGTCAGTGTCTCCAGAGAAGTGGTTCTCAAACCTTCTTAGCATACATCACAATTACAGGGATGGCTTATTAAATCACAGCGCTGGACCCCACCCTTAAGGCTCCTGATTCAGTAGGTCAGGGGTGGAGCCCAAGCATTTGCATTTCTAATCAGATCCCTGGTAATGCTGACACTGCTGGGACAGGGATTGCACTTTGAGAACTACTGCTCTGGAGAAAAGCCTTGCACTGAAAACCTCAGGAAGAATTCAGGCAGTGTCCCAATTTAACATTGCACTACACCAGAGTGAGTAAGAGCATGAGTTTTGTAGCAAAAATGGCCTGAGAACGATTCCAGCCCTCTACATATTAACTGAGCAAGATGCTTTAAAGGGTCTGAGACAAAATTTCTCAAGTAATAAACTTGGAATAATAATAATTGTCACAGGACATTGTTTCAAAGACTAAATGATAGAATACATGCAAAGCATTTAGCATCATCCTGGCACATGATATCATCACTGGTATTTGTTGGGAATTTGCTGTGTGCCAACAGTATCTTCCTAAACACTTTACATGTATTAAGTTGGGCCAAATGGAACTGCCATTATTGTAGGTCAAGAACAGGTCAATATCAGCGAGGCGCAGTGGCTCACACCTGTAATACCAGCACTTTGGGAGGCCGAGGCGGGTGGATCACGAGCTCAGGAGTTCGAGACCAGCCTGACCAACATGGTGAAACCCTGTCTCTACTAAAAATACAAAAATTAGCCGGGTGTGGTGGCACGCACCTATAATCCCAGCTACTCGGGAGGCTGAGGCGGGAGAATTGCTTGGACCTGGAAAGCAGAGGTTGCAGCGAGTCAAGATCGCACTGCTGCACTCCAGTCTGGGTGACAGAGCAACACTCTGCCTCAAAAAAAAAGAAAAAGAAAAGAAAAGTTGATATCAGCAAATGTATAGAGTTTATCTAGTATGAACTCATTCAGTCATCCTACAAACTCTGTGACATAGGTAAGTACTGTTATTATCCCCATGTTACAGATGAGGAAACTAAGGCTCAGAGTGTCAGAGTTGACAGGGCCAGGGAGTGACAGAGCCACCTTTCAAGCCTGGAGGGTCTCATATTACTTCTCATAGCACAGTCTGGAGAAAGCATTCCATAATGCCCATAATTACTGCCAGGCGTGAATTCGTAAATAGACTCCTGTTTGTTGTGATTCAGATCACATCCCTGCAAACCTTACCCCAGACTGCAAAAGTCTGGCATGAGGTAGGTTTACTAATGACTTCTACTGCTGGGCTACTGGGAGGTTCTGCCAGTGCTGCTTTACTGTGGTCTCCCTGAACATCATAAATCCAGGTGACCCCATGTAAATGATTTAAGCCGTATCAATTACTGCCTTCCCTTTTTATGCCCAAGTTTGAGTGAGGCTCACCAACAGGTTTAATGTTTACACATTGAAACAAATATGAAGATGGATATTTACATGGTGGCTTTCACAATAACTCTCTATGGAGGAGCACTAGGAGGTAGGGATTCATTAGAGATGCCTCTGAATTAGAGACAGAAGTCACAGGTTCACTGGGGACCTTAGGCAGGGCACTTAACCTTTCCCAGACTCAGTTTCCTTGTTAGGAAAAAGGAGATCAGATCATCTGCCTCAGTTGCTTCCTAGAGTTCTTGTGAGGAAGACAGGGTACCAGAAGTGTGAAAGTACTCTGAAACAGTGGGGAGTTATTAAGGGGCATGATCTCTAAAACCAAGAGACCCCAGCCACTCTGTAAGTGTGATTCTTTAACCATCAGTGCAGACATCACCTAGGAACTTGTTGGAAATGCAGAATCCCTGGCCAACCCAGACCTACTGAATCAGGATCTGCATTTTAACTATACTCTCCCACCCGGGTGGTTTACACGCACATTAAAGTTTGGCGACTTAGACTGTGCTAGACTGGTTTTCTCACCATTAAAGCCAATTGAACGATCTCTGTGCACATGTCTCAGATTACATGTCATCTCCCAACAGGAATATCAAGTGCTCCTCTCTGTGGAACTTGCTATTGTGGCCAGTCCTACCCTGGCTGGATTTGTAGACATCTAGGGCACAAGGCAAGCCCTGCTGTCTCACATCCATCCTCTGTGGCTTTTGCTTGAAGTGAGAATCAGGCGGACAGGAGCCAGTCTCTTTTGTTTGGCTTCTGAGCAGGTGTCTATTGTTCAAACAGGAGGTTTCATCTTGTTGCACACACACCCAGATCTTTTCTTGCTGGGAGCACTTCTTTTTTTTTTTTGAAAATGAAAATAAAGAGATTATGATCCATTAATGGCCTCTTTTTTAAATATCAAAGGCTTATGTGAGTCAGAAAAAATAAAATAAAAAAACAGTGAGAGTGACTATACCTCCTGGGGAGTTTTCAAGGCCAAAGATCTTTAGTTTCAGTGGCCAATGTCCCATGACTTGGGCAGGTGAAAACCTGCCAACCACCAAGGACACTGGAAAGCATGTAGGGAAAGGGCCTTGGATTGTTTTGGAGGTTTGTAAAGTCAGAGGCCGCTGTCAACATAGGATGGGGGATGTTGAAACACCTAGATGTCTGGTAGGAACTTGTTTTGCTCCCTTTTAAGTTTTAACAAAAGCATCAAATTGCATAAACAAGAGCTATCATGTCCCCATATAACCATCGTAATCAAGATTTCATTGTGCACAGCCTAAAGTTTGGCTCCATGAGGAAAGCTCTCATTTAAGACCCCACCATCTTCATCCATTGATCAGCCTTCAGGATTCTACAATGGGCTTCCCTTTGGTAGGAAAAAAAGTTCATTTTGGTGGGACACTTTCACATTTTGTTTTGAAGCAATGGAGGAAGAATTTTTTAAAATCTATGGACCTTTCATTTTGATGAGTCTCTTCACAAGATGTCTTAGAAGTTTCTTTTTGAAAAAAATTATTTATTTATTTATTTATTATTTTTATTTTTAATAGGGACAGGATCTCCCTATGTTTCCCAGGCTGGTCTCAAACTCCTGGGCTCAAGTGATCCTCCTGTCTCCGCCTCCCAAAGTGCTGGGATTACAGGTGTGAGCCACCGTGCCCAGCTTCTTAGAAGATTCTTTTAGAACCATTGTGTCTCCCTCATTTGGATAGGCCTCCATTTCTGACTTGAGGATTGTCTGTCTTGTGATGCTTCCTCCCAGTTTAAGGCATTTTGTTCATTTCCTTATTTTGCTTTTTAGCAGTAGAAAATGTTGATTCTTCTAACAAGGTGTGTTTCAGTAATATATTAGCAGGGACTCTAATAGGGTGATTTTTCATAGTCAGAAAGGGCCACTGCTGCCAAACTCCTTATTTATTTATTTATTTAGAGATAGCGTCTCGCTCTGTCATCAGGCTGGAGTGCAGTGGCACAATCTCAGCTCACTGCAATCTCTGCCTCCCGAGTTCAGGCAATTCCCCTGCCTCAGCCTCCCAAGTAGCTGGGACTACAGGTGCCCGCCACCACGCCTGGCTAATTTTTGTATTTTTAGTAGAGACAGGGTTTAACTGTGTTGGCCAGGCTGGTCTCTATCTCTTGACCTCGTGATCGACTTGCTTCGGTCTCCCAAAGTTCTGGGATTACAGGTGTGAGCAAACTCCTTATTTTATAGCGTTTATGTTGGCTCCTATGATGCTATTGGATGGGATTTTCAGGTTCCCTTTGGGCTTTCTGGAGTGTGTGAGTCCCCTGGGGGTCTTGTTAAAATGAAGATTCTGATTGGTAGCTTTGAGATGAGGCATAAGATTCTGCGTGTCTAGCGATCTCCTCAGGTATGCCTGTCCTGATGGTCCGAGAGCCACACTTTGAGTAGCAAGGTCCTAAATTTAAAATAGAAATAACAACCACACACAACTACCAATACCATGTACTTCTTTAAATGTCTGTAAAATTATGATGAACAGGATTCTATTATCCCCATCTTACAAGTGCGAAAAGAGAGACTTGGAGAAGGTAAATTGACCCATTACACATGGCTAGTTAGCAAGAGACAGCGGTGAGACTCAAATCCAGGGTTATCCAGCTCTAGACCCCAAAGTCCTGAACACTGTACAACACTGCTGCGGAGAATTCTCATGTTCCTTGATACAAAATAACATTACCAAGCCTTAGCCTTAATCAAACCAGGGTGGCGAGGGGGGATATCTTTTGTGTAATGCTTTATAAACATCTGCAGCTTGAATCCATAAATGGCTTCTCAGTGATTAAGAATGTGGAGAGCTGCCCTTTCTGCAGCTCCACAAGGAACTCATGGTTACTCATTGCAAACTTTGGTTCAGAGATGTTGTTTTTCCCCTTAGGACACTCACATGGGAGTCAAGAAGGTGGGGCAAACACAACCTCTGGTCCTGTAAGGACACCCCAAATTCCAGGTGAGTTTCCAACTGTGAGGCAGAAAAACACACTGAAAGTAGCTTTCTCTGAATGTCCCAGCAAGGAAGAAGAGACCCGTTTGAAAGCACATTCTCTGCAATGCCCAACATATGAATCTGTTTGCTCCTCTTTACAAGTTAAAGGATGAGTGAGAGTACTGCAGCCTCTTGGTAGGAAAAGATGGAATAGTCTTCTCTTCCTGGGTTCTGCAAACTAGCTGAGCTCATACTCAGATCTGTCCCTGGCCTGTCCCAGAGAAGTGTCATGTTAGTTACTAAAGCTTCCTTCCTAAGTGAATGATCGCCAAGAGGACCCCATGTCATTCCTAGGTCCTTTCTATCCCAATCCAATTTTCCCTTATTTCTGGGGTCCAAAGTGAAGCATGTAATTTTCCTCTTACAATTACAGACAGGGAGGAGCTACAAGAGCATTTATGTTAGATGGAGTGAAAACTTTCTTTTGGTTCCCCAACTAATTTTTTTTTGGTCGAGGGACCGCCTGCTGATGTGGACAGAATAAACTTTTCAGAAAGTATGACATGTGCAGTGAGGAGGCTGGGACACCTGGTTCTCCTGAGCATCAAGACAAGGCATTTGTTGCAAATTCTTTATTTGACTTGGAATCAAAATTGATTTGTCAAGGAGAATTACTAAAGGGAATCATCTCCTAAGGTTGTAAATTACCTTTTTAATTCTCCACCCTTCAGAGGTCTCCAAACTGAGTCTCCCTTGGGGAAAGAGAAGAATGTGTCTTGCACCTTTCTCCTTTGTCCCAGCTTGCCTAAGCACACCTGAAGACAGACCAGACAGAGAGAGGGGTGGGCTGCCCTGGGGGAGAGCGGAGGGGAAGCCTTAGCTGTCATCAGGCAGCAAGATTCTTCCCAGCTCCAGGGGTAGTGCAGGTGGGACATCTCAGGCTGGAGACCAGGGCCACTGTGGGCAGGAGTAGACAGGAAGAACAGAAATGGGGCCCTCCTGTCAGTCTCCTCCACTTCTGACTCTACCTCCCTCTCCAAACTCATCTAAACCAGGAAAAGGTGAGGCAAAGGTAGTGCTGAGCAGGAAATCAGAGGTAAACCAAGATTTCCAAGAAGAAAACAGATGATGAGACTTTCCATGTGTCTTCTTTCTCAAGCCCTGGTTCATGGCACACATATACAACCCACTTTGCAACTGAATTTAGGAGAGTTGTCAAGTCATATTTTAGTCCTACAAGAGCCTGATTTCAAAATGTGTAGAATATTAATCCACAAGTGATATGTAATTATTGAAGACATTTGAAAAAATACAACTAGATAAAATAATGGAAATATAAATCACTTATCAATCTCACCATCCAGAAATACCATGGTTACCATTTTAATATACGTCTTTAATTTAATTTAATTTTATTTTATTTTATTTTTGAGATGGAGTCTTGCTCTGTCACCCAGGCTGGAATGCAGTGGCACGACCTCGGCTCACTGCAACCTCCGCTTCCTGAGTTCAAGCGATTCTCCTGCCTCAGCCCCCTGAGTAGCTGAGAATACAGCATGCCACCACGCCCAGCTAATTTTTGTAATTTTAGAGATGGGGTTTCACCATGTTGGTCAGGCTGGTCTCGAACTCCTGACCTCGTGATTCACCCACCTCAGCCTCCCAAAGTGCTGGAATTATAGGCGTGAGCCAGCGCGCCTGGCCTTTCCTGTTATTTTAAAATGTAAAATATATACCAAAATGTGATTGTGCCTTACATGGTGTTTAGCAAACATTGCCTACTGGTTAACCATGGCTTCCATGTCATTGAATATTTCCTCCTTGTATTGTAGTGCATAATGCAATAGATGTACCCTAATTTATTTAACCAATCCTTTATTGTCTCCATTTTTGTTTTTTAATACAATGTAAGGTGGATAGGTTGGTGCTCTTATACAGGAAAAAATGTTCCTTTCAAAAGAAGCCTACATTTCCTTTTATCTGTTTAATAATATTATACCAAAGGCATCTACAAGATTCAACAAGTCATCCTGTCCTTTTTTAGAAACATAGTTCTCCTGAAGGGACTTAAAAATCCTGACTGATGATAAAAGATTAAAGCAAGAAGGCTGTTGGACAAATACGTATAGCAAATTGCTCTTCCAGAATTACCTGCCTATTGGCTGGACCTGTTGACCAGACCCCCCTGCAGCGCTGACTGGTGCTTGTTTGAACTAGGTCAATTATAAAGTGCATTTTTGTTTTTACAAAGTGTGTCTCTGAAGCTCATACATGTCATTTAATTTACTCACACCAGAATGGCTGATCATCTTGGCATCCCTCTTGGCCTTGGCTTTGATTCTTGCAGTTTGCATTGCAGTCAACAGTCGAAGAAGGTAAGGGGCTGTCCTGGGGGCCTTCACCTTGGAAAGGGCATCATTTAAACTTTATATCCTTGCTGCTCAGAGTGTAGTCCCTGGAACCAGCAGCCTGGGCACGCTGGGAGTTTGTTGGAAATACACAATCTCAAACCCAACCCCAGACCTCCTATGGCAGAGTCTGCATCCTAACAAGATTCCAGTGATTCATGTGCATGGTGCAGCTTAAGACATCTTTCTCTGCCCCGGTTTTTAAAGACAGGAGACACCTGTGATTGTTTGGCTCATCACTTTTAAGTAGTGGTTGAATGCTTTGTGATTTTACATGTTTTTTAGGGTTAAACCTCATGCAGACTCTATCTGATAAAAGTTATGAAGTATCTCACCAGGAAGGCATACAAAAGTATATACTCATTCATTGATTTGTGAAATATTGATTAAATACATTCACGATGCACAAATATTGTATAAAGATTCAGTGATTCATGATCCCCTGTAGCCTCTCTGAGGTCCAGGGAATGTTTAAGAACTTTTACCAGAAGGAGGTATTGGCTTTGTGCTTTTGTTTGTTGTTTGCTGTTTGTAATGATATCATTTTTTATTTTCTGGGAACTGTAGTTGAAGAGATTCAGGTATACACACAATAGTAATTCTAGCAACAGAGGAAATGAACTTTAACAGGGGCATAAATCTAAATTTATAAAAGTATAAATCTAAATTTCTTACCCAAGACACTTTAAAGATACATTATTTTTCTCCAGGACATAATTCATAGGAATATTAAATCTTTTGTAAATGTCCCTTTAGATGGTTTCTTATAAGGTAAAAGAACCTTATTTCCAAGCAGGGCCACATTTATTGTGTCCCCAGATCACCTCACAGGGCAGAAAAATGCCCCTCAGTCTGGGAGAAGACCTAGAGAGAATTATGGACTCCTTACTGGCTTTTGGAAAGCAACCAACAGCTAATTCCAACACCATGGGCAGCCCATACAGTCTCTAATTATCTGAGAAAATCAAATGATGCTGTTATATAATTATGCTGGTACAAGTTAATAAAAGTGCCATATTACAGTTAAATAGCTATGTTGCTATCTATACCATTCAGGGCATAATTTTAAAAAGTAGTTATGATAGCTGATTGTATAAGGAACAAAACTGAGAGAAAAAATCTAAAAGGCTGCCTATGATTGAATGGAAAGATTTTTTTTTTTTAGTTGAATTTAAATAATGTGACTTGGGGGAGTCTTTACAAAGAGTCTTTATACTTCCCTTCAGCTTCCTTGTTTTCCCTTGGATTACTTTTGCTCAATTAAATATGAATTTCCTATTGTGTGCAATCAGCCCTTTATTGCCAAGCCCTAGCATGCACCACTTTTGCTCACATACACAGTCCATAAGCTTTGCACATGTCACCATAGAAACGCTGGCACGGATGCTGTCAACATTCAGGGAGACCTCAGGGAAGCATCTCAGCTGTCCCCAAGAGCAGCTGGAGTCCATACATTGGAGCTGGGTATCTCCCCCATCGTCTGTGTCTTGTCAGCAGCAGACAGCAGAGAAGGGGCCTCACTCCTGCCCTCTCCCTCCTCCCAAGACCACAGTCACCCTGGTAACCGGCAAACAGGGACACACAGGGTCCGGCACAGCGAGTATCTCACCAGGAAAGTAGCTGCTTGGACGCCATAGATCACTATGTCCTGATTTGATAATTGAAAACAGATTTGCCACGCAGCTAAAGGGTGGTTAACAGCTGCACAGGCCCCTTAATGGGCTCTGTGATTCTGAAGCTGTCAACCCATTTCTAATCCCCTTCAAAGGCTGGGGCTTTTCTGCTTTGAGTGTCACATTTAGGAGAAAGAGATACAGAATCCTATTTTCATCAGAGAAAGGTTGGTTGAAAATGGGGCCTCCAATGAGTGTTCATTTATTCAGCAAACATCTTTTGAGTGGCTCCTGTGACTACCAGCCCTGGCAAGGAGAAAGAGAAGGTAAAAAACAAAAAGAGTACCATCCCTTTTTTAAAAGAATCTTGAGGTTTAGTGGCAGTATTGGCCTCTTGAATTTGAATTGGCTAATATTTATTGAGAACCCCTGTGCCAGACACTGTTATATAAATTATGGTTAAAAGACAAAAGTGGAAAATCATTAGTCTCTGAAGTTGACATACAAGGATGGCTCATGGGCTTGCATGATGAAGTGATCTGTGAGTCACGTTGTCTTAAAGATGCTGGCTTGGGGGTTCTATTACTTCTTTAGCTTTTTCCACTGCTGCCATCATCCACAACAGCTTTCCTTGCTGTTCCTCATGTCACCTGACTCCTTGAATTACAGCTCTCCACGGGAAATAATGCTTTATTCCCTCTCTGTGAGAGCACATAATTATTTTAGGAGTCAACTGGGTTGATAGATACTGGGTGAGGCTCCAGAGAAGATTTTCCTTTAAAGAATGTATCTGGGCCAGGTGCAGTGGCTTACGCAATGGCTCACACCAGGTGCAGTGGCTCACTTTGGGAGGCCGAGGCAGTGGATTACTTGAGCCTAGGAGTTCAAGACCAGCCCGGGCAACATGGTGAAACACCGTCTCTACAAAAAAGACAAAAATTAGCTGAGCGTAGTGGCGCATGCCTGTGGTCTCAGCTACTTGGGAGGTTGAGGTGGAAGAATCGCTTGAGCCCCAGGAGGTAGAGGCAGCAATGAGCCACGATAGTGCCACTACAGCCTGGGCAACAGAGTGAGACCCTGTCTCAAACAAACAAACAAACAAACAAAAACCCATCTGAATTGTCTGAAGAGGAGAAAAAAAACATGAGGACTTTACTATGCGCTGCTTGTACATAAAAACTATTCACCAGCCTTCACTTTAATGGGAATAATCGTGTTTTCTACAAACCCCAGCAGTCAGTCACCCACACTCCAATCAGTAGGTCTTCTCTATGCATCGCCATAATTTAGAAATATTTTCATTCTCTTATGCTCCACAGGAGCTCCTGTAATCTGAGCTCACCCAACTTCCTCCTGCTGTCTAGAACAGTGCTATGCAATAGAACTTTCTGTGATGATGGAAATGTTCTATATCTCCACTGTCCAATATATAACTACTAGCCAATTGTGGCTACTGAGCACTTGAACTGTGGCTAGTTTGACTGAAGAAGTGAATTTTTAATTTCATTTCATTGTAATTAGTTTAAATTCAAATAGCCACATGTGGCTGGTGGCTACTATATTGGATGGCACAGCTCTAAAACAGTGCAAAATAAATCCCTAAATATCTTTAAGGATTGTCAGGTAGAAGAGTCATGAGATCAGTTGCCAAGTTACCCACCTAAATCTTTTGAGATAAATTCTGCCATGCCATAAAACTATGTTACCTGGCGTCTAAACCCCAGCCAGCCTGCCCTCCCTTTCCTGGTGAGGTCCCAGTCTGCCTCCTTCACACACTGTGTGATTGCTGTGTGCTCAGCTAATGCCTGAGATTTAAGGGAAGAGGAGAAAAAGGTAAGACACAGATCCACGAGGACCTCTGATCTTCAGAGTCAGAAAATCCAAGCTGTGGCTGGGCACAGTGGCTCACACGTGTAATCCCAGCACTTTGGGAGGCCGAGGCAGGCAGATCACTTGAAGTCAGGAGTTTGAGACCAGCGTGGCCAACATGGAGAAATCCTATCTCTACTAAAAATACAAAAATTAGCCAGGTGTGGTGGCGGGTGCCTGTAATCCCAGCTACTCGGGTGACTGAGGCAGGAGAATTGCTTGAACCCAGGAGGTGGAGGTTGCAGTGAGCCGAGATGGTGCCATTGCACCCCAGCCTGGTTGATGAAGTGAGACTTTATAAAACAAACAAAAAAACAGAAAATCCAAGCTGTGATTCTTGCAGTGCCATAACTAGCTGTGAATTTGGACAATACCCTTGACTTCTTGGACTTGGTGTCCAGTTCACATAATGAAGAAGCTGGGCTAGCTCATCTCTGAAGCTCCTTCAGGTCTAGTGCTCCTTCTTAAATTCTTATAACTAAGAAGAACTTAAAAATTTGAATTTGTCTTTTAAAAGTACTTATTAGATGCCTAGAGCACTGAATATTGGAATGAGTTATTTATGAGAATCATCCTACCCTCCTGAAAGTACTCAGACAGATAGAAACACATAAATCCAAAGGGAAATGCTGGCCAGCCAAAACCTAAGCACAATATTCCTGTGTTCTATAGGTCAAATGTTATCCACTGTCAAGATCAGCTTCATTTAGATTAACAAAATTAATCCCCACCCACTCCCATGCACAGACACATTTTTTATGCTCATAAATCACTTTCCCACAATATTTCATTCCATCCCTCAACCACCCATTGGTTAGGCAAATGGGAATGACTTTAACTAGACAACTTTCCTCCAAAGAACACAGGGACCAGAGAATTGGAAGTAACACGAGCAGCATTCTACCTTGAGCCTTTTAAATCCTCTTCATAGTAAATAATAACGAGGTAGGTGGAGGAAGCCAGGAGAAACAAACAAAATTCATTTCGTATGGCTTTTGTTATATTAACAATTATAGACAGCACTTGAAAGCTTATTGTGCTCCAGATACTGTTTTAAGTGTTATCCCAAACCTTAGTTTCCTTACCCTGCATAAGAGCAAGAACAACAATTATTTCCTTATCCTTCATAAGAGCAAGAATAATAACAATAGACTCATTTATTTAGTGACAGTCTCTGTTTCAAGGGCTTTTCACAATCCTATGATATTGCTACTCTTAATAACCTGGTATTATTGATGCAAAACTGAGGCTCGGAGAGGTTAAGTGAGTTGCCCCAGGTCACACAGCAGGAAGTTCTCAAAACCAGGCCTTCCAAGCCCCTTTTCTTTTCTTTCTTTCTTTTTTTTCTTTTTCTTTTTCTTTTCTTTTTTTTTTTTTTTTTTTTGAGATGGAGTCTTACTGTGTCACCCACCTGCACCTGGCCTCCAAGGCCCTTTTTTTGACCATGCATCCTGCTGGACTCCATCTGTATTCCTGGTTCCCATGAATCTGTTTCACAGTTCAAGCATCCTTCCCCCAACTCCTCATCAAGCCTCATGCCAGAGGAGACAGGATCTACCTCCTGTTGAGGAGGTATAATTTCTATTTCCCCAAACAAGAACTTAAAGTTTATGGCCTTGGCAGTCCTACAGGGAATGGTCCATGATCATGAATAATAGATGCTTTGTCTCTATTACCCCAAATATCCAGAGGCAAAGTGAACAATTCTGACTTCATACTGTTTCCAAATCTCCAGAGGGCTGGCAGCATTGACAGAGCCAGGCAGAGCCCAGACTTTGGTCATAAAGGCCTGGATTTTAATATTGGCTCTGTCATTCTTACTCTCTATGTGACCTCGAGCAAGTTATTAAACCTCTTTTGGCCTCAGTTTCCACTGCTGTATTATGGGAACAATAGCTGCTTTGAAAGAGTCTTGTAAGAATTATAGAAAATTACATGTAAAGTGGCTGGCATTCAGGAGGTAATCTGCTTCCCTGCATCCCCATCTTGCTTGTAGTTGTGAAACTGTGCAACTTTGCTTCCTCTAAGCATAGTCTGACTTGTATATGTGTAGCAGCGATGTGTTACAGGAAAGAGGAAGCATTGTGTCAGCCTGGGTGGGGTGCAGCAATGGACAGTAACCAGGGAAAAGATCAAGGTCTTGCTCTTCCATGGCAATTTTCTTTTGCGTTTGAGTCTTAAGTAATGTTAAAGTAATGAGAATAATTCGTCTTATGTTATTAAACTTCCTATATCAGGGTTATATGGGAGTTAACCAATGTTAGGAAAACATCATTATGGCCTTACACCTCTAGAAAAATGTTTTATTCTTCTCAGTACATTCAGTAATAACGCTGACAAGGCCGACAAAGTGTTGACTGGGAGAGGAAGTTATTGGACTTTCTTGAATATACAAATCAGAATGATTTACAATCATCATGTTGATGGTTTATCTAAATCTGCAGAAACTGCCAACATGCTTAAAAGAGGCAAACATTTCCATTATAAAGTATGATAGAAGGCGAATCAGAACTTGAGAGTAAGACAGACCAGGGTTTGAATCCTCTTTTCTTACTTGCTGAGTTACTTGGGGGAAGTTACTGAATTTTCTGATCCCCAAGGTTTCTTCTCTTGGATTAGGGGGATAATAATAATAACACCAGCTTCCTGGAGTTGTAGTTGCTGATTTGCAAAGTTGACTGTGCAGAGAAGCCCCCTGAGGAGTTGTGAACCACAGATACTGGGCTCCAACCCTAGAGTTTTCTGATTCAGTAGGTTTGGGGTGGGGCTGAGAATTTGTATTTCTAACAGGTTCCAAGAGGATGCTCTTGCTGCTGGTCCAGGGACCTCACTTTGAGGAGTGCTGGTTGTTAAGAGTCTGGTCATTAAGTGCTGGTTGTTAGTTGTTAAAGTAGAGAAGACACCTAGTACAGTGCTTGGCACACACTAAAGCCATCATAAACCATAGTGATCCTCATGATGGTGCTCAATAATGATGACGATCTGATGCCTGAGTCACTGCACTCTTTCTCATATGGTACATTTTTTAAATTATTAGGTGTGGGCAGAAGAAAAAGCTAGTGATCAACAGTGGCAATGGAGCTGTGGATGATAGAAAGCCAAGTGGACTCAATGGAGAGGCCAGCAAGTCTCAGGAAATGGTGCATTTGGTGAACAAGGAGCCATCAGAAACTCCAGACCAGTTTATGACAGCTGATGAGACAAGGAACCTGCAGAACGTGGACATGAAGATTGGGGTGTAACACCTACACCGTTATCTTGGAAAGAAACAACCGTTGGAAACATAACCATTACAGGGAGCTGGGACACTTAACAGATGCAATGTGCTACTGATTGTTTCATTGGAAATCTTTTTTAGCAGAAAATTTTCTACTCTTTTTGTTTTTTGTGTTTTGTTCTTTAAAGTCAGGTCCAATTTGTAAAAACAGCATTGCTTTCTGAAATTAAGGCCCAATTAATAATCAGCAAGAATTTGATTGTTCCAGTTCCCACGTGGAAGACTTTCATCCCTCAGGTGTGCTGTGGATGACTTCTAACAAAAACTACACATACATATTCCCGATTGCCAACATTTCCCCCACCAGCTAAGGACATTCCCCAGGGCTAATAGGGCCTGGTCCCTGGGAGGAAATTTGAATGGGTCCATTTTGCCCTTCCAGTATCCTAATCCCTGGGCATTGATTTCCAGTGAGGTTGGGGGTTGTGGTGTACTAGTTACACATCTCCTTTAACAGACCCCCCTAGAAATTTTTCAGATGCTTCGGGGAGACACACAAAGGGTGAAGCTATTTATCTGTAGTAAACTATTTATCTGTGTTTTCAAAATATTAAACCCTGGAGGTCCTTTGATCAGTATAATTTTTTAAAGTTACTTTGTCAGAAGCACAAAAGGGTTTAAACTGATTCATAATAAACATCTGTACTTCTTCCATCTTCACTTTTTGTGCTGTGATTTTTCAGTTTCTAAACCAGCACTGTCTGGATCCCTACAATGTATCAGGAAGAGCTGAGGATGGTAAGAAGACTCTTCTAAGTCTTCATCTCAGAGACCCTGAGTTCCCACTCAGACCCTCTCAGCCATATGTCATGGAAGATCAAGGAAGGCAGCACTGTTTAGTTTTTGACACTTTCCGAAGGTTTTCTGTCCTGTCCTGGAATCAGAGTTGGATGCTGAGGAGCTTCGGACTCTGTTATGGTTTAATGGCCAACTGTTCTCTCCTGTCAAAGGTTTTGCAAAGTCACATTAAGTTTGCATGACTTGTTATCCCTGGGGCCCTATTTCATAGAGGCTGGCCCTATTAGTGATTTACAAAAACAATATGGAAGTGCCTTTTGATGTCTTACAATAGGAGAAGAAGCCAATGGAAATGAAAGAGATTGGCAAGGGGGAAGGATGATGCAGTGTAGATCCTGTTTGACATTTTTATGGCTGTATTTGTAAACTTAAACTTTGACACATCAGTGTCTGCTCTTGATGCAGTTGCTATTTAGGTTGAGTTAAGTGCCTGGGGAGTCCCTCAAAAGGTTACAGGGATTCCCATCATTGGAATCTTATTACCAGATAGGCAAGTTTATGACCAAACAAGTGAGTACTGACTTTATGCTCTAATCCCATATTATCTCCCACTTGGCAAGTCCTTTGTGGCATTTATTCATCAAGCAGGGTGTCCGATTGGTCCTAGAACTTCCAAAGGCTGCTTGTAATAGAAGCCATTGCATCTATAAAGCAACAGCTCCTATTAAATGGTATCTCCTTTCTGAGGCTCCCACTAAAAGTCATTTGTTACCTAAACTTATATGCTTAACGGGCAATGCTTCTCAGACCACAAAGCTCCCAACTAAATCAGGGCTGGGCTTAGAGTTGATCTGAAGAATATCTTTAAAGGAGAGATGCCAACTTTCTGCACTATTCCCAGCCTCTGCTCCTCCCTGTCTACTCTCTCCCCTCCCTCCTTCCCTCCACTTTGCCCCATAATCTTCAAAAACTTCCCTTCTTTTCTGTGAACATCATTGGCCAGTTCCATATTCAGTGGTCTGGGTTTCTTTTTATTTTCAATTTGAAAGAAACTGGACATTAGGTCACTATGTGTTGTTCCTGCCACTAGTGTGCAAGTGCCCCTTGTTTTCCCAGAGATTTACTGGGTCTGCCAGAGGCCCAGACAGGCTCACTCAAGCTCTTTAACTGAAATGCAACAAGTCACTCTGGGACAAGGTTCAAAATGGTTACACCAGCCTCTACCTGTCCCCCCAGGGAGAGAGGGGTAGTGATACAAGTCTCGTAGCCAGAGATGGTTTTCCACCCCTTCTAGATATTCCCAACAAAGAGGCTGAGACAGGAGATTATTTTCAATTTTATTTTGGAATTAAATACTTTTTTCCTTTATTACTGTTGTAGTCCCTCACTTGGATATACCTCTGTTTTCACGATAGAAATAAGAGAGGTCTAGAGCTTCTATTCCTTGGCCATTGTCAATGGAGAGCTGCCCAAGTCTTTACAAACCCTTGTAACATAAACATAGCCTGAAGTTTATGGAATAAGATGTATTCTCACTCTCTTGATCTCAAGGGCATAACTCTGGAAGCACAGCTTGACTACATGTCATTTTTACCAATGATTTTCCAGGTGACCTGAGCTAAGTCATTAAACTGGGTCTTGTTTATAAAAGTAAAAGGCCAACATTTAGTTATTTTGCAAAGCAACCTAAGAGCTTAAGATGTAATTTTTCCTGCAGTTGTAAATCTTTTATGTCTCCTGAGGACTTCCCTTAAAATTAGCTCTGAGTGAAAAATCAAATGAGACAAAAGACATCTTCAAATCCATATTTCAAGCCTGGTAGAATTGGCTTTTCTAGCAGAACCTTTCAAAAAGTTTTATATTGAGATTCATAACAACACCAAGAATTGATTTTGTAACCAACATTCATTCAATACTATTATATCAGGAGTAGGAGAGAGGAAACATTTGACTTATCTGGAAAAGCAAAATGTACTTAAGAACAAGAATAACATGGTCCATTTACCTTTATGTTATAGGTATGTCTTTGTGTAAATCATTTGTTTTGAGTTTTCAAAGAATAGCTCATTGTTCATTCTTGTACTGTACAATGACCACTGTTATTGTTACTTCGACTTTTCAGAGCACACCCTTCCTCTGGTTTTTGTATATTTATTGATGGATCAATAATAATGAGGAAAGCATGATATGTATATTGCTGAGTTGAAAGCACTTATTGGAAAATATTAAAAGGCTAACATTAAAAGACTAAAGGAAACAGACTCAGAAGTCTCTAATTTAAAAGAACAGGAGGCTGAGAGGGACAGAACTATGCTTATCTGGCACTGAATGGGTAATTTAGAGGAACAAAGTCAAAGGTATCTGAGGTGGCTGAAGCCTCACACTCATTTTATTTTTTAAAAAAGCAAAAACAAAATGGGTTTCTATCAACTTGAAAGTCTTCTTTTGGAGAAAATTTGGTTTTCTATGATTGATCTGTGGTTCACATGTTTCAAACTAAATGAGATATAGTAAAGTGTTCATTCTTTTAAAGCCAAGAACTACTCCTGGACTTCCAGTTAAAGAGAGGAGAGTGTACATACCTTCATTCCCTCATGTAAGCCTCTAAAAAGAAAATAAAGAGATATTTCCAGATGGATTCAACCAATGGAGTTCAAAAGATCGGAAGAAGAGACAAGAGCAACAAAAAATTGAAACTGAAAAGTGATAGCTGATTGGTAACTGAATGAACAGATCTGGAAAAGCTGACTCCTAAGCCTGCAGTGTGGAAAATTGAGAAACAACCAGATTTATGTGACAGAACCATCAAAAGGCTCAGTAGCTACTCTGGAAATGAATGGGAAGATGAGGCTAAGATTAGGAGGACAAGCTTAAAGTCTATGTAAGAAGCAGTTAGAATTCCAGGTCCCCTTCCTTACTCTGTGTAACTGAATACCATCCTTTCCCAATCTCAGCAAAAGATCAGAAGTTTATTTTCTGGAGACAGGGAAAAAGAGAGTCTCTGGTTGAAGTCCAACAGCACGTACACAGTTGACATTAGAAATACCACACGGTGATACATGCCTGTAATCCCAGCACTTTGGGAGGTTGAGGAGGGCAGATTGCTTGATCTCAGGAGTTAGAGAACAGCCTGGGCAACATGGCAAACCCTGTCTCTGTAAAAAATATAAAAATTAGCTGGGCATGGTGGTGTGTACCTGTGGTCCCAGCTACTCGGGAGGCTGAGTTGGGAGGATCATGTTTGAGCCTGGGAGGTCAAGGCTGCAGTGAGTTGAGATTGTTCCACTGCACAGCAGCCTGGGTGAAGAGTGACACCCTGAATAAGAAAAGAAAGATAAGAAAAGAAAAGAAACAAAAAAGAAAAGAAAGGCCATGCTGAAAAAGTGAAACCATGCTTAAAGAGTGTTGAGATTCCCTATCCTTCTCTCCCAGCTTGGCTCTCGGAATACTGGCAGCTAGGCATATGTTCTCCAGGCAGAAGCTCAGTGTTTCTGGGGAATCTTATAAGCCTGAAATAAAATTCTAAAAATATTAACATGGTAGTTCCCCAAAGAAATGGCCCAACAAAGCGATCTGCAATGAAGATGGCATCTCAAGCCACACCAGGCACCCAGAAAGCTCAGTCAGCTTTCTGTAGCTTACTCTCACACATGAGCTGTTACCAAGGAGCACCAGAATTTTGGAGAAAACATCTAATATTAAAGTCAGGGACTACAAAAAACAGGAAAAAGTACCTTGACAGAAAAGAAACTGCTTAGATAAGGAAACTTTCTCTAATAAGGGTCACCAATACCCTCAGTAAGGTAAGAGGAGATGGTATATCTATAAAGCAAGAACACAATGCCAGGATAAAAAGGAACATATAGAGAACACCTGAAAAAGAAGCTTTTAAAAATGTAAACGTGAGAGCACAAATTTAAAAATAAACCTCACAGAAGGTTTGCAAAATAAAGTTAAAGAAATACCCTCAGAAATAGAGCAAAAGTGGCCGGGCGCGGTGGCTCAAGCCTGTAATCCCAGCACTTTGGGAGGCCGAGACGGGCGGATCACGAGGTCAGGAGATCGAGACCATCCTGGCAAACACCGTGAAACCCGGTCTCTCCTAAAAAATACAAAAAACTAGCCGGGCGAGGTGGCGGGCGCCTGTAGTCCCAGCTACTCGGGAGGCTGAGGCAGGAGAATGGCATAAACCTGGGAGGCGGAGCTTGCAGTGAGCTGAGATCCGGCCACTGCACTCCAGCCCGGGCTACAGAGCGAGACTCCGTCTGAAAAAAAAAAAAAAAAAAAAAAAGAAATAGAGCAAAAGCAAAGAAATGGAAACAGAGGGGGAATACATTGGGAAGATTGGCACCTGGTCCAGCAAATTTAACATGCAAATGCTGTAATAAAAGTCACAGGGAGAGAAAACAAATAGGAAGAAATCATCCAAGAAAAAAAATCAAGAAAATTTCTCAGAACTTTAAAACATGAATATCTTGACTAAAGACAAGGTGAGTACTTAGTAAAATGAATAAAAACAGACCCACACTAATGCATATTATCTTAAAAATTCATGACACCTGGGGCAAAGAAATGATCCTATGAATATCTAGAAAGGAAAAATACATATATGGCGGATCAACAATCAGAATGGAATCAGATTTCTCAACAGCCACATTGGAAGATAGAATACTGTGAAACAGTGCCTCGAAATTCTGAAAGAATTATTTCCAAGCTAGAATTCTAACTTGTTAAACTGCAAATTAAGTATAATGATGGAATAAAGACATTTTAGGTAATCATAGTCTCCAAACCTGCTCACCCATTCACAGGCAACTCCCAAAGGATGTACTCCATCAAAACAAGGGAGTTACCAAGAGAGGAGAGGACATGAGTTTCAGAAAACAAAGTAGAAGGAGTTCTTAAGGTGATGACATAGGGAGATCCCAAGATGACAGCTGTACAGCAGGTTTAGAGAACAATTAAAGTTGGAGTACTGACTAATAATTAAAACAATCAATGTTTTGCTTTTATTGACTACTAATTAAAAAGAAAATTATTTTTTGTTATATTCATTAACTACTGATGCATTAAAAACTGTTCCAAAATTAGTTGCTTAAAATAAAAAGCATGTATTTATTTCTTATCCATCCACCAGTTAACTGAGTGCTTCTGCTGATCTTGGCAAGACTCACTTGAGCATGATGGGACTCATGCATTTGGGTGTGTGATTAACAAACAGGTCAGCTGGAATCTGTCTGATCTCGGATGGCTTCATCTGGGATGATTGGGGCCTTTTTCCATCTGACTCTCACCTGCCTCCAGCTGGCTGGTCCAGGCCTGGCAGGGTTCCAAGTAAGAGCACATGCTCACAGGTCCTCTTGAGGCCTAGGCTCAGAACTGGTGCTCTGTCATTCCACCATATTCTATTGACCAATCAAATTACAAGAGCAGCCCAGATTTTAAAAGAAGAGAAATAGATTCTATCTCCTAATGGGAGAAGCTGCAAAGTCACATTGAAAAGAGTGTGGTTACCAAAAAGCCAACTATCAGGGCCATTAATGCAATCAAGATCTATGATAGACATGTTGAAAGATTCTTGTGCTCAAGGGCACCTCTCATGTTTATGCTTAAAATACACTCACCATGTGAGCCATATTGGCAATAGCATTAACTTAGAAAACCATAAACAACTTTATAAACCCCATGCTTTTAGAAAAGGAAGGAGCACAGTCATGTGTAAATGTGTTTGGGAGATTGCTTGGTATGGTAGAAACAACATGAGCTTTGAGATCAGACAAATTTTGAGTTTTAATACTGATTCTACCACTTACTTAACTATGCAACCCTGTTCACACATCTTAAATATTTTGAGTCAGTAAAGAGACAGTAAAACCTTCATAGGGTGGCTATGAGGATTAAATTTAATAAGCACCTGGCAGTGCTTACGGTATATTAGGTCCTCAAAAATATTAATTTCTACTTGCCATTGCCCACATATGCACAGTAGGTACTTAACTTCTTCCTTCACCATTTCCTCCAATGTTCTGAACTCTAACCAGCTTTTAAGTGTGAGTTGCTTTTAACTTACAGTGGCTGGAGACAGATTATTTCAGCATCTGAAGCTCCCCATGAAGAAAGCCCTTCAATTTTAGTCGAAAGGTTTTTGCTTTCAAAGCAAGGCTAACAAGCAGGGAGTCCTGGAAGCAAATAGCTGACATTCGTTGATCAAATCTTGGCCATCCAAGTTGTGGCTGCAGGTTAACCAAAGTTGGGCATCCACCCATGGCTTTGATTGTCACCTCCAAGAAGTTGTCTTGCCCCACCCCTACCCACAATGAGCTCATTTCTCCCTTTGTGGGTATACATCTTACCTTGTCCATATGTCATTGTAGTTCTTACTCTGCAATTTCATTAATCTGCCCATGAACCTGTCTCTTCTACTATATGATGAGCCTCTTCATAGCAGGATCTGCTTTGTGTATCCTATGTGCAACAGAAAACTCATCTCAACAATAGCCTCAAAAGTTACTGAGCACTTAATGAATGTCCGGGTTTACACATCTTTGAATTTCCCTTACAACCAATGAGGAAGAAATTCTTACCTGTTTTTAACAGGAGGGTCATCTGAGGGTACAGAGAAATTCATTATGGTCCCCCAAACCAAGTAAGCAGAAAGTGGTGGAACCAGGAATAGACCTCAGCTGTTTCCAAAGTCTCTGGCTTAATATGCCTGAATTGTCTATTGTCAGAAGTTTGGTAAACTGAATTTGCTGAAGTTAAGACATCATCTCCAAATGTTGCAAACCAGGTCTGTATTCCAGAGCTCTCTGTGCCTGGTGGAGCCAAAGGAGGCTTTCACAAACCACTGAAAAGATTTGGGGATGAGTACACTCACGATTTAGACCATATTAGCAATGGAATTAATTTAGGAAACCATAAACAACTTCATAGATGCTGTGTTTATTGGAAAGGGAAGAATCAGTCATGTGTAAATGTGATTTTTGCTGTGATGCCCTGGGCAAAGAAGGCTCAGTGGAGAAGAAAGTCTGGCTGGGCATCCTGGCCTCAAGCCCCATTTCGTGCCTGTGTTGACACCTGGTCTTGAACACCAGTAGTTTGCCTGTAAGGGCCGCCCAAAACCTGCCTCCTCAATCCTGCCCCATTAGGCTTCTAGACTGCTGATGTCATTACGTGGTGACTACTATTTTCCAGAAGTCTTGTTTAAACCACTTCCTCCTTCCTCTCTCCCTAAAGAGGAATAATAACCACCTCAGAAAAGGAGGCTAAGGTTTAGCTTTTAAAAGGTGATTTTTAAAATAAGACTCTCAGTTCAAATTCAACCTCTGCCATTTACTTATGTATAACCTTACGCAAATTATTGAACAGTTCTGTGCCTCAGTTTCCTCATCTGTAAAGTGGGAATAATAATCTCTACCAGAAAGAATGCTGGGAGGTTAAATGAGATAATATCTGTAAAATGATGGAATATAGTAGACCTACATAGGTTTCCCTCCCTCATTTCTGCCATCTTCAACACTTTCCTTGTGTGAATACACAGTAGGGACATAGATAGAATATGAACCATGATTTGGGAGAAATCAGAGGTGTTCCGAAAATTTCTGAACCTCTCCCAAACGCTTTTAAGCATTGGGGTCTGAAAAGCCTACCCTCTCCCACCCTAAGATTTCCAAATAGCATCAGAAAGAAAAAGAGATTCCCCCTCCTGTTTTCTGGGGGAAGGGTGGGATATGCAGGTTTATTATTGCCAACATCTGTAACACAAAGGCTCTGCCAGAGCCAGCCTTCAAGGTGGCCCCTTGATAGGGAGAGAGAAGAAATGAGATTGAAATTCCAAGGGCCTAGCTCT
Source organism: Macaca mulatta (assembly GCF_049350105.2). Lineage (NCBI taxonomy): Eukaryota > Metazoa > Chordata > Mammalia > Primates > Cercopithecidae > Macaca > Macaca mulatta. The sequence goes on along the minus strand of NC_133419.1, from coordinate 30,051,803 downwards.
GGAGATTCTGAAGATCCTATACCTTGGGAACTCACCCACGCAGAAGTGGAGAGACAGGTTTTCAATAATAAAGGCTTAAGGGCTTCAAATTTCAGCTTGGGTTACTAGAGTTCAGTAAGAGCTTTACTTTTTATTTTCTCCTCCTCCAGGATTCTTTAAATCTCATTAAGAAATGAAGAGAGAAAGATGAAGAAAAGCTGTCAGAGGGGTAAACATTGTCAGAGGGATGCAAAGAAGAGTAAGATTTCAAACAATTGTTCTGAAAGAAAGTTAGTAGCTATTTAATAAGGACTGTCTATGCATATAGCAGATATTTAAATCACAATAGGTATAAAGTAACCTCAAAAGTGTCTCAATAAGGACAGCATCTCTCTTCCAAACCTCAGTGGGTTTTGTTGGCTGCATTTCCAGGGCAAGTTGTCTTGGCCACACTTGACTTCTCTTCCACTCTCTGAACCCCTTTCACTGGGCTGGGAGGCACAGCAGCTCAGAAGTACAAAGTCTGGCCCGGGCAGCAGAGTCATTGGCCGCGCTGTACTCTCCCTCAGGTCAGGTAGAGCCGGGATCTTTCTCAACAGGCGAGGGACCTCCGACTCCCTGTTTTAGATCACTTCCCCCTTAGACAAAATTTAGACCTTTGTGCAAAAGCTGACTGAGAAAAGTGCAATGTGTTCATCTGTCAAGCTAAGGATGAGAGTAATGGAAATTTTCCCATCAACGTTCACGTCCCTTGCAGAACCTTCGTTTTCACCCATCTTGTTGGCCTTCTCCGGCCCGTTGATAATGCGCCCCCTAGTGGATGCTTTACAACATCCCCTTTGTCTCTGTAGAAATTGAGTCCTTCCGCCTGACTTCAGTCCTGGAATCCTCAAGGTAAAACCAGAAAGAAGAGGGTAAAGGTGGGTATCCTTGCACTCAAGGCTTACTGGGGAGTGGGAATGGGAGTGGAACTGGGTTGCCTGAGTTGGAACAAAGGGTTGGGGAACAACTGAGGGTCCACGTTTTCTTTTTAATCAACATTTTGTGTTTTGAAAAGGATTTATAGATCATGAAGAGAGGGAAACGTTCATTAGTTGCAATTTAAACATCATTTACTGATTATCTACTATATGCCAGACATTGCACCATTGCTGCGCTACAGATACTTGTCTGAAGGACACTGATAATTGTAGCCAAGAACCTGCTATGACAGAGGGATAGGTAGAGTATTGATCTATAATGGCTGAAACTGAGCATTTGCTATCTACTTAGGTGCTGTCTTAAGCATGTTGCATGTGTTAACTAAATTATTTAACCTCTCTGCGGTTTAACAGGTAATCGTAGAACACAGCTTACAGAGTTATCAGAACTAAACAAGATAATATCTGAAAGATCTTAAACAGTGCCTGGTACAGACATGCTAAAATAAGAAAACGAAAATGATACTCTGCACAACCTTGTGATATAAAGTACCATATTATCTTGCATCTACAGATGGGGAAACTAAGGCAGAGGAAGCATAGTCACTCTGCTAGTAACTGGCAGAGCAGTCTGCCAATGTGAACAGCCCAGAGCTAGAACATGCTGTCTTAACTCCTATGCCACACTGCTTCTGCCTGAACATACTGACTCTTTAAACAGGAATAGTTTTCATTTCAGTTCTTAAAGAAGGCTGGCATCAACATTGGTGAGCTATTAAACAAGTGTCAAAATTATTGGGGACTCTAAATCACTTTATGTCTATTAGTTGATTCTAAGTGTGGCACAGATTACTTGTTCATTTGGTGTTTGAGGAAAAGTTCAATAATATGCCAAACCTTGGTTCTCAGTTTTCACTTATGATGAACTTCTTGGCTAACTAAATTTCCTGAAAGAATCTAAGACTACTCAAAGAAGAGACTGGCTTATTTTCTGCCTTTTATTGCTCCTTAAAAAGAATTCAACATTAAAAATACGAAAGTAATGGTCTACTTCATTTCTATAGAAAGGTAGACAACAAGACATCTGCTTTCTAGAAAATTCTTTATTCCCAGAAATTTTACACTGGAAATGTTTTCTGTTCCAAAAAATATCATCTAATCTTGTTAACAAACCACACAAAGGGATTACATTTTAAGTCTTATCGTTGTGACTGAATGAACTGAGACTTCCCCTCAGCCTCCAGGGTTTAGGGAGGTGCAACTTGGACATTCTTTATTGTCAAATAACAATGAGGTGTCTGATAAATTATCTCAAAGGCAAGGTGGAAGTGAATGCTCTTTTAGCATAATAAGTCCAGGTTATTTAATTCTGCTAGTAAGATTGTCAAAATGAGTAGGAGAAAATGGTATATGTCATACAGGTTAGAACAGAGTGTTTCTGAAAGAAATTAATCCTGGAGGTGGTGAGATGTGCTTGATTTTAGGTAACCCAGGGGAAAGCCAGTACAACCCAGGGTGGTAGTATCTTTTTGATGCAGCACCCCGCCCCCTGCCCCCAGTTCCCAGAGACAAACTCTCACCCTTGTGGACTCAAGTTATCTCTTCTCCCTGTAGAGTGACTATCACTTGAAGGAGGAGAAAAGCAGTTGGCATCCAATGTGGAAGGCTGGGAAAGCTGAGGGGACCGAAAAAGCTGAGACAGGCATGAGCTGGTTATAGAGGCTCCTGGACTTACAATGGGGCCATATTCCTATAACACATCATAAGAAGTCAAGAATACATTTAATACTGGCATAAACCCATCATAAAGTCAAAAAAAATTAAGTAAAACCATCATTAAGTTGGGGACTATCTGTATTTCTGTGGGAAGGGGTCGTGGGTATAAGGAGAAAGGGAGGGTTGTGGGGATACCAGAGATAGAAGAGATTAAAGGAAGAAAGATGCGGGTCAAGAATTAAAAGGAGAAGGATCGGACACGGTGGCTCACACCTGTAATCCCAACACTTTGGGAGGCCGAGGCAGGTGGATCACTTGAGGCCAGGAGTTCGAGATGAGCCTGGCAAACGTGGTGAAACACCATCTCCACTAAAAATATAAAAATTAGCTAGGTATGGTGGTGCACATCTGTAATTCCAGCTACATGGGAGGCTGAGGCATGAGAATTACTTGAAGCTGGGATATGGAGCTTGCAGTGAGCCAAGATTGCGCCACTTAACTTCAGCCTGGGCAACAGAGCAGGAGCAAGGCTGTCTCAAAAAAAAAAAAAAAAAAAAAAAGGAGAGGAATACCTCCTGGAAAGGTATGCACACACACACACACACCAGCTTGTGTGACTCAGGGGTAAGAAAACCTCGTCCCTTCCCCCTATTTCACCATCACTGTCATTATGCAAGGCTTTACAAAATCAGTAACTGAGTCTATAATTTTCACCTTCCCTGTAATGTCTTCTGCATCTGGAAGAGCACCTGGCACATGGATGCTCAGTCATGTATGTTGAACAAATGCACAAATAATAATAGTAAGAGATCCCGTAAGTGATCAAAAAAAGGAATTAACTCACTGGCTGTATCCCAGGGGCTCTTCCAGGGTATTTGAATGGAGATAAAATGTCTGCTTACTTCCTGTCTAAGTCATAGCCTAGAACTAGAGCTGATAATATATTCCTCAAGCCAGCTGCTAAATAGCTAGTAGAATGGTACCAAGGTGCCAACATGGACCTAGCCAGGATGTATATGAGTTTCTTCTAATGAGAGGGGGTTACTGGAGGCAGTTAAGCATTGGCCTGGAGCTGCTTGCTGGGAAGCAGCGTGAAGTGCTGCTTCCAGTTGAGAATGAATATTCCATCACAGAATTCCAGTTAAAGTCAACAGATTGAATATACTCATTATGTATTTTCCTTCCTAACACTCAAACGATCACAAATGCATCAAAAGAATGTAGACTCATGAAGAGATTGGAAGAAGGGACCTTAGCAGAAAAAGATACCAAGAGATTTTGGAAAACAGTAAATGGCAGAGGAATTCATGATCTAGCAGGTGTAGGAAGATGTCACCTAAGTATGAGCAGAGTGACAGCCTCTGAGTAGAGAGCCAGTTGCTCCAGCAGAACCTTGGAGATGCTTATGCCTTAGAGGCACCAAGCAGGCAGAGACAGGGATGAGGAACACAAAGAATTCTCCTGTCCAGGGCTTTGAATCTTGAGCAAATCACACACAGACAAGTGAGAGATGAAGAGAGATTCACAGCGGTAGTGACACAATGACTGTGTCCAGTGGCATAGCTACTGAATGGCAACTGTGGTGGCTACATCCTGGCAAAACTAATCTGCCTCCTAAACTCTACATATCTAAGAAAAATAGAGGCAGGCCGGCCTTACTTACTTACTGGACGCTATGCCTGAGGGCATTGTACTTGATATATTTAGACCTCAGTTTCTTCACTTGTAGAAATATGTATAAAGATGTGTAAATATATATAAAAATACACATAGACCAGTGCCTGGCACCTAATACATGTTCAATAACTGTTGAACAAGAGCGTCCTCAACTAGGCATTTCCCCGTTGCAAGAACCCAGCTGGACAATGGAGATTTCCATCTCTTCAGGGGATAGCTAGAGATCTATCCCATGGGGGTGGAAATAAACACGTAACATTAGTTTTTGGTCATTTCTAATCAACCAGTCCATTGTTTAACTTCCAACAACATAGCTATTTAAAAACCTCACTTTTAATTTGAAATTGGTGCCAAAAAAATGTTTTGCGATTCTGAAACTCTCTAGCCTCACTCTTAAGGAAACTATCATAACATTCTATCTTCAGAGATTGACTTTACGTATTCTGTCATTTCCTTCATCCTGCCTTTGGAAGTCTTCTTTAATGATCAAAGTCTTCACTCTTCAGGACAGTTAAACATCATTTTCATAGGGACAGTTTGTTACTAGCATATAAGAAGGGTTTTATTTTATTCCCAACTGAGGTTACACCAGAGAAGAAATATCTAAGCTGAAACACCAGAGCAGGACATAAATTTGCTTAATGTTTTCAGGCAGTTGTTTGCAGTACAAACAACTGCAAATTCTGAATGGCCTAAAATAATAAAAGTTTATTGCTCATTCAGGCTATATGCTCCTCACAGGCCACAGACAGGTTCTATCATCATAGTCACTCGGAGACCCTGACTAATGGCACAACTGTGATCTAAAAATGTCTCTATTACCTGCCAGAGGGGAAGAGCGACTTAAGAAATATAAATAGTTGTAGAGCTGGAAGAGACAATTGCTTCTTAATCCCCAACAATACAAGATGAAATAGAGAGATGCTTTATGCAATAAAAGCCAACTTAACCTCAGAGGCAAAATCAACTCAAGTGCTTGGTCATTACATACATTGTTAAAGCCTCTGCATGAACTAATGTGGCATCCAGGATATTCTTTCATTTTAAAAAATGGCCAAGGGAAAAATAAATCTAGGAATACGTCTCTCTGCCTTAAGCCTGATTGACTCAAGGTACCCACAATTAAGAAAAAGGAACATGTTTTTAAAAGGGCTGTGGTTATGACTGTTGGCATATATGGCTAATTAGAGTCAAAAACATAAAGGCCAGCAGAGATGTTAAGAGTTGTGATTGCAAAAAACTATGGAACTTAATTAGAAAACTCTGTAACTGTTCAAGTCTGAAAATGAACCTTAACTTTCTGTGAGCATAAAGCAGAGGATGTTGCTGAAGAAGAGATTATTTCCTAGTCTTCTCTTTGGATGCATCAACAAAGTATAATGGAAAAAGAAGGACTTCCTAGAAGGTAATATTAAGGGCCATGGGGGAAGACAGGGAGATGGACTGCGGAAGCCCTCCCAGGAGGCCAGATCAGAATCTAATAAAAGCATTTTCCTTATTGGCTGGGTGCAGTGGCTCACACTTGTAATCCCAGCACTTTGGGAGGCTGAAGCAGTTGAAGGGATCACTTGAGGCCAGGAGTTCGAGACCAGCCAGGCCAACATGATGAAACCCTGTCACTACTAAAAATACAAAAAATTAGCTGGGTGTGGTAGTGTACACCTGTAGTCTCAACTACTCGGGAGGCTGAGGCATGAGAATCACTTGAATCCAGGAGGTGGAAGTTGTAGTGATCTGAGATTGTGCCACTGCACTCCAGCCTGGGTGACAGTGAGACTCGGTCTCAAACAAGCAAAAGAATTCCTTATGTATAGTGTAAGGGTTCTGTAATGTCTGCCCATCAGGATTTCTGAAATGCTATGGCTCAGTGACTCATAAGTCTTCCAGGGGTCCCCTTTCCAGACAGGAGTATTTATGGTAACTGAACTCTTCCTGTTCCACCATTGGAGTGTGTGTACCAGGGAAAAGGAGGGAACGGGGCTGCAGAAAACATGTTATTTTCTGTTCATAAATTTTTGAGTCAATGGAAGCCACATCTGAACCATATGTGAAACCTTCTATTCATCTTGCCAAGTTCTTGGACTTTCACCTTGATGTCATGACTGGATGAAACTTTTATGTGGTGTCTTTGAAGAATTTTGCATGTGGGAAACAGTTACCGAATACTAGGTGATCAGAGAAGTAGACTGTGGTATCATATTTGTGCTGTTCACCAAATGTTTCTGGATCTCTCTCTCTCTCTACTCTCCAGTCCCTCAACATTCCCAATTCCCATTCTGAGAATGTGGTAGAATTGCATTTCACTATCCTTGAAGCTGGGTGGGATTATGTGGCTAGATTTGACGAGGCTAGTGGGTTGTAAGCTGAGGCGACATTTAACTGCTCAGGTAAGGACTTTACTAGAGCTCTTTCTCTCCACTGGCACATCAACAAAAGCCTGTTTAAAAATAGTAGTTGGTTGTCATCTAGGGTCCCTGAGTAACTACAGAGAGCAGAACCTTCTATTGACCTACAGTGGGACTGTGATGAGAGTCAATAATAAACTTATCTTGTTGAGACCATTGAGATTTTGATATTGTTTGTCACTGCAGCACAACTGAGCCCATCCTGATTGATATCTGCAAGGATGGCAGATATAAGACAAATATTAGTCACTCCCTCTTCCTTCTTCCTTTGCAGTCATTTATGATCATTTTGAATTCTTTCCTAATCTGCCCAAATAGTTTCTAAGAAACTTCCTCACTCCCAGTTGATTAGAGTTGACACTCAAGATGACACTCCTTGGCCTATTGACTTAGCAAATTCTTTAGGGAAAAGAATTTGTCCTAACTGGCTGGGGCCAACCAGTATGGGTACATCTATGGGTTCCAGTTATTTTTTGAGATCTCCTCTTTACCATACATGGATTTCATGATTCTAGGGGTCAGGCAAGTAGATAATGCAGGACCCTATGGGATAACAAGCATGACCAATCTTCTTTGAATGCCCTAAAGCCCCATGCATAATTAGGACTCCAAAATTAGATATCAAGGGAAGTTGCACCCAGCACAGAGGTTCAACCAACATAAGAAACTGATAATGTGACAATATATACTCTCTGGGTCATTTGAGAAAACAGAGGGAGTATAGTAGGAAGCATTGAAACTAGAAAGACTTTCAGGTCAGCTTCTTCTTAGGTGTGCATGTTTCCTTCTCTGAATCTCAATTTCCTTATCTTCAAAATGGGGAGAGTAATAGTAACTACTTCACAGAGCTGTTTTGAAGACTAAAGAACCTACATAAGAGCCTGCCACATAGCAGGCATGTGGGGAATGGGATATTTAGGAGATGCTGTTGGTGCTCTGCCCAGACATCCTTCCTGTATTGGTGCACTCATGGCCTAACTGCTGTGTTGACAGCTAACAACTTGCAGCTGGCCCCTCTCCAGCAAACGGCTTTCTGCAGATGGGAGCTGCCTCACCCTGGAGGTTATGCCTCCTTCCCATAGGTAGCCCACAGCCAATGACTGACTGATAATGAGTGCTCAAAGATAAGCCTCGTTTCCTCAAGGGGACAACTCAAAGTTATATTTTTCCTGAGACTGTCTTCCTGTACAGCTCTTTCCCTTCCCTGTCCTGCTCTCCTTGTGCCCTTACAGGCCCTCCTGAGAAATACTCCCTCAAGAAAATCTTGTGAATTTGAATTTTGTCACAGGGATCCCCACCTAAGACAATTAATAATTGCATTATTATTAATATTATTATTAATTGATTTACTATTAATAGTAAATAGCAGTCTTAAGGTTGTGGTGATGCCTTGAGCTGCTGAAAACTACAGAAGGCACCATTTTGAGATGATTCTAGCATAGCCACAGAGAAGCTCCCTCAACCTAAAAGCTCCCAGAAGTTCCTCCTGAGATCTGCTCTTGGAAGAGCAAGAACATTTGTGAAAGAACACAGGGCAAAGAATAAAGGGATGATGGGAAGGAGAGCTGCTGGGAATTGATCAGCTAAGGGCATTCTGGAGGGTCCTTCTGGGTGGGTACATTCCACAGAAATGGCCTTTCTCACGGAGTCCATCCAAGGCTGTGAGCTGGGGACTCCCCGAGGGACTCCACCAGTGAGTAAAAGAATTCTGGATGTCCTGTTTCCCATTGGAAGGGTCAGCTCAGGCTCCCATCTCAGTGAGAGGCCACTTGGGCCAGGCTGAAACTCACTTCATTTCCCTGAAGAAATGCAGTGCCTTCTCTCACTGCTAAGCCTCAAAAACTTGGCAAGTAACTGAAGACATTTGGAACATCAGATAATGCAAACTTGTAATGACCATGAAGCTCCTCTAGATGAAAGGTGGGGTTATCTCAGGCTAGGTCAAGAAAGCTCATGGTCTACTAACAAAGCTCAGATTGGGGGGAGGGCAGCTGAACTATGGGTTACATGCTGGTGTCCATGATATGGTTGAGAAAAAGGCCAAATTGGGAGAGAGGAGGCATGACTTCTTCCAGCTTGGTCACAAAGAGGTGGTGATTGGTAATGTTAAGGATGAAAACAGTGATGATGAGGAGGATGATGAGGATGATGGTGGTAACTATCACTGACTGAGCCCTTATTATGTGCCAAGTACTGCACTAACTACTTTATGAATATTCTCATATGAAAATCTCTATCTCATAGGCATGACTAGCCCCATTCCACAGATGAAGCAATTGAGGCTAAGTTAACAATCCAATCACCCACAGCTAGGAAAGGGATGGAACCAGGACTTAACCTTGGTTTGTAACTGAGTTACCTCTAGTTCATTTAAACTAAGATATCTGCTTCCTCATCTGCAAAAAAAAAGCACAGGCTGACAATCTGGCTTTACAATCTGGAATGATCTCTGCTCTCATCACCATGATGAAAGGAAAGTTTAGGATCAGGTGGAGAAGGAAGATGGTGTTCTGATGGAACTGTTCATTCAGAGGAAAGCAGTTGGGAAATTCTGCGGCTCCTCCCTTTGTGAGCAATGTGTTATTCAGGCCTGGAAAACATCTGAGAAGTGACAGAAGCTGTTCAAGAATTCCAGGGGAGTCAGGTCACTCAACAAAAGGAGTGAGGAACAGATGACTGCAATTCTAAATTTGTCTTTTTTTCCTTAACTGGAAGCCACTAGATTTTTCCAGACAATATTTGGAAGGCTAAATCTGATTACCCCAAATAACAGACATAAAAAGATGTTGAGATTTTACATATTCATTCAGTTGGTAAAAAGGAAAGGGAGAACCGTGAAATAATGTTTTATTTATCTGCTTCATGGAATTCTTCAGAGTTTAATGTCGCTGCTTTTAAATGTTTGAGAGTAAAAACAGGATTTGCATTGGATGGCTTTATTCTTTTTATATTCTTTTTGGATAAGCTGTGTAGACCCAGTCTACCCTCTGGAATTTGAGCCTGACTCTGTGGCTCAGTTTTTCTTAGGACAACATGGGAATTAAATATGGTCTTTCACTGCCTCGGTGGAAGAATGAATTAATTGAACTTTGAAAACTACCAGGGCGAAGAATTATTGAGCTAAAAACATTTGTGTTGTTGCCAGGGACTCCACAGTCTTCTCTCCTTGCTCAACCCATGTCAAACGTGTGGGCATCTCCACCCACACCTTCCTGTCTGGGCTGAAATGTGACAAGTGGGGAAAGCTTCTGATGAAAGCTTTCCTGGAGGTGCCGGAACCCTCTGTCACCTGTGGTTCTTTGCTATACAGAACACTGGCATCCTGTTTACGTCATTGTGCCTGGAAGGAGATGTCCACACTGGGGCCAGTGCCTTAGCTGGCAGGCCTCATAGTTCACCCTCTTTACAGGTATTGCCCTTTGTGGTTCTATAGTCCTCCATCACAGGGCAGGGGGTTGCATTGGACTGAATGTTTGTTTTTACCCCAAAATTTATAAGTTGAAATCCAAACCCTCAAGGTGATAGTATTAAGAGGTGGGGCCTTTCGGAAGTGATTAGGTCATGAGGATAGATTCCTCATGAATGGGATTAGAGCCCTTATAAAAATGACCTCAGATAGCTCCCCTGCCCTCTTTCTGCCATGTGAGGATATAAGGAGAAACTCAGAAGAGGGCCCTCCCCAGAAAACACCATGCTGCCACGCTGAGCTCACACTGCAAGCCTCCTCAACTGCAAGGCATCAATTTCTGTACCTGATAAAGCACTCAGCCTATAGGGTTCTCACAGCCAGAACTAAGTTGGGGATGTGGCTGAAGGGGCTCCTGGTGGTTCTTGCGATAGGTGGAGAGACCTTTTTGTGACTTCCTGTAACTTCCTCTGTTAACTGACAATTCACATCAAAGCAAATAGCCCACTGATGTCTGGTGGAGGCTGCTGGGCCTCACACATTATCGGTCAAAGAAGAGATCAAAGATGAAGTGGGCCCTGTTTTGCTCCCATTAGATTTGTGCTCAAAGGCCTCACCATTTGAGCCTGAGGAAAGAAGGCTTCAGCCTTGCAACTTACACTCCTCTCCTAAAAATGGTCTGGTTTTGCTTGTCTCAGTATCCATGTTGGGAAGATGGACCCATAATACAGCCAGTAATGTATGGATCACTAGGAGATTACTAGCAATGCATGGATCACTAGGGGACTAGTAGCGGTGCATGGATCACCAGGGTACTACTAGCAGTGCATGAATCACCAGGGGATTACTAGCAGTGCATGGATTATTAGGGGATTATTAGCAGTGCATGGATCAACAGGGGATTACTAGCAGTGCATGGATTACTAGCGGATTACTAGCAGTGCATGGATCAACAGGGAATTATTAGCAGTGTGTGGCTCACTTGGGGAATACTAGCAGTGCACGAATTACTAGGAGTGTCAAATGGTTCACAAGTGGACTCACTGATGGGGCTAAGGACAAATGGGCAGAAGATTTGAACAGGAACTTTTCAGTCACATACACATACTTTTTAAAAATTAGGACCACATGCACTAAAGCCTCCTGGGTCATACACACAGGAGACACAGATGACAATGTTCATAGCAGCCCTGCTCGACATAGAAAAACACCTGGAAAAGAGCACACACCCACTGTCCAAAAAAATGAATAAACAAAACATGACATATTCCACATGCTATCATATTATTACACAACCGTGTAATGAACAAACCACAGTTACTTGAAACAACATGGATGGACTGAGAAACAATGTTAAATAGAAAAAGAGCAGTTCAAAAAGACTACATGTGGTATTGCACTCTTTTTTAAAAAAAGCTCAAAAATAAGCAAAGCTGGTTTGGGTACACCTATGTTGGGGGTAGAACTATTTTTTTTAAAAAAATCAACAGGGGAATGATAAACACAAAATTGTAAGTAGCAGCTTCCTCCGGGGAGTAAAGCACAAGAACAAGGTAAGGGAGGAGCATGGGGTGAAGGAAGGCTCTATAGCTCTTGCACTGGGCTTTTGGGCTAGTATCTCATGTGGCATAAGACCCAGACACAGGTTACAGAGATTCTTTTGTAGGTATGAGATGTTATATTAAGACAGTAAGATTAGAAAATAAAAGTGAATCTGTAGCCATGATGACTTACCTAGGTAAGATCATTCAAATTTCACAGTCCAAAAGCTTAGAAGTAATCTACATGAAACCCCTAATTTTATGTACGCCAAGATGACTTCCAAACTGCAAAGACATTTGGCCACATTCGTATGACCCTTCAGTGACTGAGTAGAGACCGGAATTCCTGGGTCATAACTCTCAGTCCACAATTACACTTTCCCTACTTACCCCTGTAAATTCTTTTTTTTATTTTTCCTTTTCACGCAGTGGTAATTAAAAGCAACACTTAGCGGGCCCTCACAAAAGGATGGATTAAACACCTCTGATCCAGAAGAGCAGGGAAATCACATTCCCTAAGCAAGCAAAGTCAAGTCTCTCTCTGGCTGTGTTGCCTTTGGCAGGAGTGGCTGGTTTGGACCTAAGAGTATACATACTAAAGCATTAAGAAGTTTACCTTAACTCTGATTTGTGGCTATTTGCTATCTTAAAATAAAATGGCAGCTCAGATATTTACTAATGAGCATATTTTCCGTAATTAAGATCTTAAAAACATTTTGAATGTGGATAGGATGTAGACCTGGCTCCAAGGGAAGAATAAAACATGTCTTTTCAAATGAAGAGTCCATTTTCAATATTTTAAGAAATTACCAACAGTGGTGAAAAAAATTGTGATGTATTACATCTATGTACTTTACTTACTTAAAATAAAATATTTGCCTTCTTTTCCCCCAAAATAGAATAAGAGAAAACAATTCAACTAATCCAAGCCATCTACCAGTGGGTGTCCTAGAGTGTGACACAAGAGTCTGCCACTCTTTCTGTGGGTCTCTGTTCCTGGACATATACCTTTCAGTGCATCAGAATCTCACCATGCTGAGTGTGACCCTACTGTTGAAGAGCATGCATTTTATTTCTACAGCATCACCACTTAAGGCTTGCCCCTTACTTCCATGGTCATTATTTTCCCAATACTGGAGGAAAAACTTGCTATGTTGAACTTGTTGAGAAATGATATGTTTGTATACTATCCTTTATGAATGATTTAAGGGATTTCCATGGACTGATAGTCATTAGAGCTATTCACCAACTAGTTCCAGTTTTCTTCCTGTGAATCTGGTGAGGTTACACCTCCTTCATTTCTTGAAGTTAGATGGAGCTGTGTGAATTGCTTTGGCCCTTGAAATATGAGCAGAAGTGAGGTACATACATTCAGGGGAAGCTGTAAGAGCCCACGTAAGATTTGTTATGTTCCTCTTCCTGCACTGGCAGCTGCAAAAGCATGGAGATGGAGCCTCCCACATACATCCTGAGTGAGGACAGAACACAGCAGAGTCTCCCAGCCAACTGGTAACAGACATGTCACATGAATAAGAAATACACTTTGGTTGTTTTAAGGCCCTGAGATTTGGGGGCTACCCCATATTGACTGATTCATTGACAATATACCATTTTGTTCAACTTACTAATTTAGACTGCAAGATGTAACTCCAATATATATTTAGGCTTCCTAGAAAATATTCATTTTAACATTGTAGCCATCAATTCATAAGTTTCTGCAAAAGGAACACTACTATGCCACCAACAATTAGTCTAAAATGGGAATTAAAGAAGAGGCAACAACCAAAATAAATTGAAATCCACATTTATTGATGAAAGATATATACACGAAAGTTAAAACACTTAGTGAAATATTGGATTCACAGGTTATTTCCAGTATATAAAGAATATCCAGTTATTTTACACATGAAATGTTACAGTAATCAGTCCACATTGTAAGAAAGCTTAGAAAGCTAAAGGCGAAAACAAAAGACCTCAACTACCCAAAATGTGCTTCATCAACAAGGCATTTTTCTAGTACCATATATGAGAAACAATTCAAAAATTAGCTGAAGAATTTATCTTTTTGCATTCATTAGTCTTTAAACACTATGTGCTATAGATGCTCTGTGCTACATGACTTCAGACCAACGGGGATTGTGAATGTGAGGAATACAATTATTTTTATCTTTCATTCTGGACATACAAGAATTTTCAAAGAGAATCCTGCATAAAGCCCAGTTTTATTTCAGGAAGTATTCCATCCTAAATTTGAAAGGAGTTGAAAAAGTCACATTTTCAAGGAAAAATTAGCCTGTCCACCATATCTCTTCATATGAAGAAGCCACTGCAAATTAATGTGCTTCATGCCCCCTGATGATATTGTAGGCTTTACCCTTCTTGGGAAAAGAGTAGGGCACTCAGGGTTCCCTATAGCAATGACTAGTTCTTTTCTGTCCTTGGGGAGGAGAAAGGGGTTACAGAAATTATAGACCTCACAGCATTGTATTTAGTGACAATTATACAGAATGTATGTTTTAGGAGGCAAGTGTATATTTGCAACAGTTAATACCATCTTCAATAATTCAAAACATGCACACAGAACGTATTAGGTAGAGGAGGTCATACTCCCTCATATATGTGGGACCTGTGCTTCATCAGTTGCTCCTCTACAACCCCCTAAGCTGTACACTGACTATTCCTGTGCTTCTAGTGTTCTACATTGTTTTACAGAGAACTGTGAAGTTTATAGCCAGAACTGTGCTTTTGTGGGGTTTCACCTGCATGTTCGTTTGCAGTTAGTTAGTCAGCAATGTTTTTCCTGTACCCTGACTCAAAAATTCAAGGGCGACAAGGCTCTTCAGAACCTTTAAGTCATGAGCATCATGAGGAGTATTTGGCAACCAGAGAGACTGACCTTTCTCTAAAGACATGATGCTAATATGCACAGGGGCAGACTAACTTTTTGTCTCTCTGAGCCCAATCCACCAAGCAAAGGACTGTAGATGGACATTCTCATTCTAAACCTACCTAAGTCTAGGTAACCAAAAGTTCCACAGTTGTATTCACCATGTATTATACAGACATGAGATGACCTTTCACTAAGAACCAGGACACACACCCAGCCCATCCCTGCTCTGAATTGTGTATTTACAAAGGTGCTGGACACACACAGACTTTCAAACAATTATCAGTACAAAGGATTCACAGATAAATTCTTCACTCATATATATTCCCAAACCACATTGAGAAAGAGGAGAAATGATTCACGACTAGTTATCTAAGAAGGAAAAGAAGGATTTGCAAAACACCGATCAACGTGTCTACTGCATTTAGATGAATAGCCAAAAATAACATATACATTAAATTACAATACATCTATACACCATTTCACTGAAATTACACCTAGATCCCTACATTATAGCTACACAAAGTGCATAGGCACTGTTCTTCATGCGTGAACCAAGTGTCAGTGTGTATACACAAGAGCTTCATGCTTTGACAGCTAGCTGTACTTGAAAATAGATACAATTATTGCCAGTTGAGGGTACATCTAATCTGTTTGCTTAATGAAGAGCAGGTTCAAATACATACCAATACACTTTCTATGTAACTGACTACTTTTTAAACCATGGTAAAAATACTAGCCCTACAACCATCTCAGAAAGTGTATTTGGTGGAAGTAAGACACCTCGTCTTTGCAGTGGCTATTGTTTTACCTTTCGGGAAAGTTACATAGTCCGTTATTCACCTGAGGACAGAAACTACCTGGGCTTCTTCTTCAGTACGATTCTAAGCCCCTACTTCCAGCCCCCAGTGATACAGTATAGCCTCATAGCTGGTTCTAAAATTTTTTTCAAACTTTCTTTAAAAATATGTACTCAATTCACATAACAATGTGACATTTACCACCAATTTGCTTGACAAGAATTAACTGCAACAAATCTGTCCTGATTTCATCTCTAGCACTCATCCTCAGTCTCTGCTACTCCAAGTTTTCCTAAGCCAATTTTCACATAAACCTTCAGGAAGGTATGAAATATTCTGATCTAGAAATAATCCTACTATTAATACCTTGCCTTTGATAGTCTTAGAGAAAAGCAAAATTAGAATGCTCAGCTGGAAAAACAAGGCCTGGTGTCAAAAATTTTAAAAACCAGCACCATTCCTTGAGTTAAAAAGGTGAATTATTTAGATGCATATCCTCACCAGCTAAGGGATTTGAGCAATTCCTTGTTCTTAATGGTTCATTTTGTTTATTGCATCACTAAGGACTGGGTTCTTAAATTTGTCAAATGTGACTATATAGTCAAGAAACAATTGATCGCTCTAAATTGCTGAAGAAACTTCTTGTGCTCTAATTAGTTATAATTCTACATGTGTGGTTACATAGAAAATACTGTAAGAAAATATGTCTGCAAAATTACAGATACTAAATAGATTAATTCAGTCTACACTGAGTTCTTTATAATTTCTGAAGAATAGTTACAAACCTATAACATTATTAAAGGCTAAATTAATATTAAACATATAATATCCAGGTCTATAAATACATTTTCTAATGCTCTTTATAAATAATAGCAAACAAGCTAGGGGATTTGTTTAAAAAAATGTAAGACTGGGCTGGAGGAATTTGTGGATTTAGGGTGCAATACTGATCAGAGGGCAATATATTGTCCCTGGTAACACAGACTCTTACCAGGAAGCCAAAATATATCTGCTGGCAACAAGATCAAGTTAGATTCACAGTTTGCCAGCTCTTTCCTCAAGCTGTAGAAAACAAATAGAAAAACAATATACAAAATCCTCAAAAAAGTAGTTTTTTTATATACAAATCTCTATAGTGACCAGATAATCTGATCTGTGTTGTGCAACATGGAGATGCAATGTTGAGGTTTTTCCAGGAGAAGGAGAAAGGGAGGGAGTTAAGGTGATTTGTAGAAAAATCTAGATGCCAAAGGATGAGTTTCTATAACGGAAGTAACTTATGGAGTATCAAACCACCAGACAGCCAACTTTCTGATGATATATCTCAGGGAATTCGCTCCATGGGTCCATGGGGGAGAAACCTCAGAGATGTGTTGGACCAACTTCCTTGGCTAGTGTGTGTATTTGCCCCCAACCAAAGGCAACAGGCTGTTTCCAGGCAAGGAAAATGGTTGCCGTGAGAAGAAACAGTGCCCCAGAAGGAGTGAGTTTCCGAAAACAACATCTCCATCTCCAGGGGAGATGATGACAAGGCTAACAGTCAGTTGTCAGGTTCCAACACTCACCCAAGGATTGGGCGTGTCTCCAGAGAAACTGAGGACCTGTTGCTACCCATTCTTTAGGTCAACTGCTGACTCTACAAAGCAGTGAGATCTGTTTCAATAGCAGGTTTTATTCTCAGCACAAAAGGGCCTTGTGTAAAAACCAGAAGGACTTTGTAAAATATCAGAATGAATATTTGGCCTGGAGGTTGGGAAGTGAAGCAAGGCTGGACATAGGGAAAAACTGATCAGTAGTTACTCAGGATATTATTTAGGATAAATGAAATAGGAACTTAGGGGCATCTCTCACTTTTCTACAGGTTCTTATATGGGTCAATGAAGAAACTGTGTATATCTTGCTGCCCTTGCATCAGGTTTTTTGCACTAATGGAATAAAGCCGGCCAACAAACAAAACCCTGTCCTTTCAGTCCTAGCTTTACATTTTGCCCCTGCAAACCTAAAGAGCTGAAGTCTTCTCTGGCAATAAAGGAGTTCACAACACAGTAAATACCAACACTATTCTATTTAGCAGAAGTTTGGACAAAGAGCAGAGGTGCCAGCCATGGGCCATTGCAGCAGTGCTGGAAAGTACAAGAGGGTGTTTAAAGATCATGGCTGGTGATATGCACCTTGTAGACCATGCATTGTATCCCATCCACCCTAGAAACTCATCAGGCCTTGAAGAGGGCAAAGATAGTCAGAAAATTCCATTCTTGTAAGTTAGAGCATCTCTTCCTGCAATGTGATGCCCATGATAAAAAGAAACCAAGAGGAAAATGTGAAAATGAATTTGCGGGCTTACTTGTGAGTGGATGTGCATGTCTACATGCTGGCAGAGAAGAGAAGATATTTACAAACAGTTGCCGTGATTGTGTAAGTGTTGCACCAAATTTCATAAGAGTGTTCAAGGTTATTTGCCAAAGGCTCTCAAATTCCCACACTGGGTTGGCAATTAGAATTGTTGGAGAAAATTGTGTTTTTTGGGTGTTCAGAATGGGCTCTGTTGCTACAGCAGGAATGATGCAAGAGCTTGAGTGAGGCTGTAGGTTCATCCAGTCCTCTCATGGTGACTCTGGAAACATTTTTTTGTGAGCCAAATCACTACTTCTATTAGGAAGGTGAGTTTAGGTAGAGAGAACTTTTAGGAAAAAACGTGTATTGGTGTCTCAAAACATCCAACTGTGAATGAACATGGCCACCTTCCAAGCTTGTTATAAGACATAAAATGAATAGAGGCTTGAATTTAATTTCTCCCAGAGGGGATGAGAAAAATCTAAACTGATAATTCATTATTGTGGGCTCCTTCAACTTAAAATGTAAATAGGTCACATTTTATAGTAGGAAGCCTCTTAAGAAGGAAACAAAGCAGAGATCATAATACGTTGGGATCACAGGGCTGGAAGGGGATTTTAATCATTTAATCCAACCCCTTCACTTTTCATATGGGAGAAAATGGGGCTTGGACACAAAATGACTTACGTAAGTCATACAGCTAAAGATGGGCAGAGTTGAAATCAAATGTTCCCTCTACCAAACCATGTTGTTTCTTATCATCTCTATGTCATTGCCTGAATTAGCTGTGTTACGCTACAAAGTTGGATATTATTTAATCAAGATTCTCTGTTATCTGTTTTAAAACCAAGCCTCACACTAATTTGTGTGATGGCTTACTAAGCTGTCTGTTTGCAAAGCAGCAACAATAAGTGGAATGATAGGAAAGAAGGAGGAGGAGTAGAAAATTTGGTTTTCTTTTAGGGAAAATCATAAGCACATGTTTCATGAGCAACTGGAAACTCACTCTACACTAGGAGAACAATCTGCCTCTAGTGCCACCTGCCTGGGTTGGCACTCAGTGATCCTTCTAGGCTTAACCAGAAATTACTACAGATACTGAGACCATTTATCTTCTTTGACAACTAGACTTACAAAACTCTCACTCCAGAATTCCTTCAGGCTGTTTGCTTTAACTTAGTCTTCTTACACCTCCAGACTCTAGCATTCTTATTCAAGGAACAAGTATGATAATAACTGAAAATTTCATTTGGTCCTTTTTCTTGGCTTGGAATGAGTTCAGCTGGAGAATAAGTAAAACAAACCAGCAGCTCAGACAACTAGATAGCCGTAAGAGTTAGAGAGCAGCGAGGTGAGAAAAATCACTTCCACTAGGGTGTAACTGCTGTGCACTTTCAGTCATCAAACCAGGTGAGAGCTGATGAGACTTGTTTTTCAGGAGTCAGAACTATGGAGAATTCTCTCTGAGCATGGATATACCTACTTGAATTTATTGCTGCATTCCATGGGAAAATATTGCACCTGTGGCCGAAGCCTTGATTCTGACAAAAGTAAAACACTATAAGATAACTTTTGCTATTGAGAGCAAAGGGACGTGTAGTATTTGCAAAAACATGGCAGAATTGGGTTTCCTTTGGGGGACCCAGTAAATGAGTTTCCCAACCACTTTATTCCAAAAGGGCTTCTTGACTAGATACATTTGCAAATGACATATTTCTCCATGCACAAGTGGAAATGACCAGAGACTCTCTAATCAACAGGTCATTGGGATTCCTGGCATCACCTAGCAGGAATCTCCCCATGACTTGAATTTTTCCTAAGCCTTTCTCACATTCCATGAGTCTAAATCCAGAAGCTAGGCATTTTGGCACCCCTTCTTTCAGCTTTCATGAATATCCAGGCTGACTAGTGGTTCGAGAGGAGAAAGAAATATTTGTCTTTTACAGGGTATGGTAACTTCCACAGGCAGCAAAACCATAGGCTG
Source organism: Macaca mulatta (assembly GCF_049350105.2). Taxonomy (NCBI): domain Eukaryota; kingdom Metazoa; phylum Chordata; class Mammalia; order Primates; family Cercopithecidae; genus Macaca; species Macaca mulatta. Next base: position 30,032,154 of record NC_133419.1, on the reverse strand, counting down.
TGTCTCTACACACTCAATAGGTAGTAAAAACTGAATCTGATAGCTCTGTGGTTCAGATGTCATAAGCTAGAGTCCTATGTTGAAGATCTGTGAGATCTAGATGATTGCCCTGATTTTCTGATGCTCTTTGTATGGGAAGCATGCCCTCAAAGAGCTAAGGTAAAGCATTACCTTGAAAGATAAGCCATTCTTCTCACCCACTGGATTTGATTGATTGAATTTGAGTAAGTAATTAACTGATGATTCCACTTGGGTTTCTCAAAGGATAAGAATGAGAAAGAGAAGAATTAAAGTCTACTTGGTTGGTTTTCTCCTGAAATGATTCTGATTCCTAAAAAAAGTGAATGAGTCTATAACAAAATGGCATTGCCAAAGCCCTGATTTACAGACCTTACAGGATGCAGTGTGTGTATGTTTCTGGCCTGCTGTAACTGTATATAAATATAACATTTATGCATTATCAAACAGTAACAGACTATTACAAGCATTCATATACATGTTGAACCAATTAGGATAAATCTACACATATAATTGACAGGTTAAATGTATTCTATTCAGATAAAGGTTATTAGAGGTATACCTTGGATCCATTTGTTCTGTTTATGGCACATATGCTGGGCAAAGAAAATCGCAAATGGGCATGGCATGGGAGAAATAAATGAGGCTTAAAAAAAACCAAAAAAAAAAAACAAACAAAAAAAAACAGAGGACATAGACATATGTCTACATACATTTTGGATTTTCAGGCTAGTCCTGAGTTCAAGAAATTGTTTATTTTTAATATGACTTATTGAATTTCCAGATAAGTATGATTTTCTATGATATTCTCATGAGACTTCCTGCAAACAGTAAGTCTCGAACCAGAAAAACTTGCTTTGTGAAGTTGTACACCTTGTTTCTTCCAAACACATTGTCTACTGATATATTTACAGGCTAATAGGATAGCTAGGAAAAAGTTGAAGACAAAACACACCAGAAAGGTTTCAGGCAGAGTTTTGAGAAGACAATCCTGTGATCACTCCTTTGAGAAACATGCCCATATATACAAATCCCAAAGTTGGCCTTCCATAGCAAAAAACAACAAGCTCCTAAACACTTTGCCTAGAGCCTCCAACTTACCATAGAAAAGCTCTTGGGAACACCACTTAAAGAAAATCCTAAACAGTTTCACAGCTAAACCCAAGAACTGTCTCCTTAACCTGCAACATTTGCTGTAAAGAATGCATTTTCTGACCAGGCGCGGTGGCTCATGCCTGTAATCCCAGCACTTTGGGAGGCCGTGGCGGGTGGATCACGAGGTCAGGAGATTGAGACCATCCTGGCTAACATGATGAAACCCATCTCTACTAAAAACACAAAAAATTAGCCAGGCGTGGTGGCATGCATCTGTAGTCCCAGCTACTTGGGAAGCTGACACAGGAGAATCGCTTGAACTAGAAAGGCAGAGGGTGCAGTGCAGTGAGCCGAGATCGTGCCACTGCACTCCAGCCTGGGCAACAGAGCGAGACTCCATCTAAAAAAAAAAACAAAAATGAAAAGTTGCCTAATACTGTTCAGTAGTGATCCGTATCCAAAAATAACTAGGGTTTAGGAGACAAAAACAACTGGAATCTCATGTCTCTTGTATGTTTCAAAGGTATCTGATTTAGAAGAGAGAAGTCACAAGGAGTAGATAAGAAAGGCTATTTGAGGTCCATAAGCACCCTCATCTCAGAGAATTTGGGTTCTATAAACCATGACTATCTCAGCATCCCTCTGCTGGTTTCATATAATACAGCCTACTCTCACCTATAAACAAGGTTCTACATACTTCTTAGAGTCAAATGTGCTTTATTTCTCAATGATTAAAGTCCCAAGCTTACTCCCAAACCCAACAACATTAGGAAAATACTGTGCATTATTCAATAAAAAAAGGATAGTAGAGACATTAAAAATTTTAGCTTGCATAACCAATCATTAAGAACTTGTTGGCTGCCTACTGCATGCAAGGCACTGTGCTACACCAATTATATTATTTATTCCTTAACACTTCACAGCCTTAAACAAGATTCCATCCATGAAGTTGTACAGAGCCATCCTTGGTTGCCACGTCATTGTTCAAGGCTGCCTGGACTCTGCCATAGGAATGTCACTTTTATAGGGTTTTGCACAGATGTTTGTTTTCTGTTCCTCTCTACTGAGAAGATTGAGGAGGAAGACTGGCTCTGCTTCCAATTGTGTCCTATAACTGGTTTTATGTGCTTTGATAGAAGATAACAAAATGCTTTCTACATATTAGATAAATACCAGTATTTTTGTTTCATCAAGAGATGACATTAAAAGAGGCACAGCCAACACAAGTGTCTTCCATGTGTGAGGACAGCAAAATGTCGAGGCTTTCTAGGATGAAGACATGATGACTGAAATAATTGACAGATTAAAAATGTCTTTGTCTTTAGGAACTCAAAAAATAATATTTTGGGTTAAACAAAGCAAAACATACACCAAATAATCTCACTTGATTTTACTACACCAGGTGAAGGCAAACCAAACATAAATAAATTTGAATATTTAACTCTGGTTAAATTTTATGTTGACTGTGCTCTCTTACTTTTGTCAATGTGTACAGTGGTTATATATAAAATACTTTCTAATCAATTATCAAATTTAGAAAGAATTATGAAGCATAGTTTGAAATTTCAACCATTGTTCTCATAGATTACACAGGGTAAGGCAGAGATGTAATAGGTTCTTTAATCAACTGCCTTTAAGAGCATGGCTCCCTCTAAAACTCTCTTTGAAACATTTTACTTAAAGAGCATATGGAAAATAAATTGTCAGAATTCCCTAAGACAGGTATTTGCTTTTAATCAGCCCATGTGCAAACTCTACTAGACATTTTAAAGGGAGTTACTTCTAGAGGCTTTTAATAGAATCTCTTGTGCATAACAAGGCGAGACATGGAGAACACTTTAAGGAATAACACACTGTGTGTTTGCTCATTATCCCAAGTCCCTGGAGTATACCACACTGCTTTACTCATGTCCCCTGGGAAAAGAGCATCCAGGGAGAAAAGTGAAGCTGGCAAGAACATGTCTTCAATTCAAACTGATTCCTCCAGCAGCATCCATTCAAATAATAATACAAGTGAGAAAATTAGACGGTTATAAAGCATTATTTGGCAAAGACACAGCACCGTGCCTGTCATCACTGACTCACAAGAGCTCCTCTAAGCCTCGGCTAACAGATTAAGTAAACATAGAAATATATGCATTTTTTTTCATTTTTTTCCTTTTTAAAGAAAGCTTGTTTAAATCATCATTTACCATAGGATACGCTGGGGAGTTTATTCAAGAATTTGCTGAGACTCATATCCTTATTTCTCACGTTTCCAAGGTTCTTCCTCAACACTGCAGTCGGCTGACTTTCCATTGGCTGCCAGAGTTACCTGAAAATAATTATCATCAACATCCAGCTTACAGGCCATGAACCAGAAGAAAGCCCTGTGGGTTATGTGGAGAAGCACCAAATCCAAGATTATATGACATGACTGAAATATTAGTTTTAAATGGAGTTCTTTCCAAATTGAATTTGAGCCTGTCTTGGGTTTCAACAGTGATCTGTGAATTTTAAAAATCCATATCTGGGCCGGGCGCGGTGGCTCAAGCCTGTAATCCCAGCACTTTGGGAGGCCGAGACGGGCGGATCACGAGGTCAGGAGATCGAGACCATCCTGGCTAACACAATGAAACCCCGTCTCCACTAAAAATACAAAAAAATTAGCCGAGCGTGGTGGTGGCGCCTGTAGTCCCAGCTACTCGGGAGGCTGAGGCAGGAGAATGGCGGGAACCCGGGAGGCGGAGCTTGCAGTGAGCCGAGATCGCGCCACTGCACTCCAGCCTGGGCGACAGAGCGAGACTCCGCCTCAAAAAAAAAAAAAAAAAAAAAAAATCCATATCTGCCGTGGGAGTATCAGTGTATTAAAGCTGCTTTGCAATTTGGGGAATAACTTCTACTATGTTTTTAGTGTTGCAGGGTGTCTAACTACCCAAAGATCCATCACACAATAACACAGTCCTTAAAATATAGTGCCCACGTGCTACTCCATACAACCACAGAGGAAGAAATCCAGAACTAGGTATCTAGTTCTACTCATGCATGTGAAAGATTCAGTTGCAATGACACCAGGTAGATGGCATACATGTCTAATTTTTATATCAGAAATCATGACGTTTCAGCTGTGCCAAATAAGCTATCCCAGCTTTAAAGATTAAAAAGAAAAGTAGGGAGAATTAAAAGTCTGAGATTGGTGACAATGTTTATCTAAATTACTTAAATGCAGACATTTAATAATCAGATATAATTACCATCTATATTATGCTATATTATTACCAGACCATCTATATTATGCTTCCCTGGCTCAAAGTGAACTGAACCTTTTTGCAGAATAGGAGGTTTTCCCCTCCACTTCTAAGTAGTTTTCCTAGCTTACCTTCTGTCTGTCCTCAACGTCATGTGCAAACTTAAACCCACGACTGATATTCCACATAATGGAGAGACTGGATTTATGAAAGCATTAGAATATGAAGACATGACAAACACAGCAATGTTTGAAAGAAATCTGACTTTCTTCTTACCCAAGTGGAAGTGAAATGCATGCATCATGACCACATACAACATGCTAGGAACAGAAAACCAAGTGCCCTTCAACGAATCAAGCAAAGGAAAATAAAAACCATTCATCCAATCCCCATTAGCCCCTCAATTTTTTTTTTTCCGAAAAACAGACCATGCAATTAGCAATGACAGCTCCACATGCAGTTATTCTGATTAAACTTGAAAACTATTGTGTAACTTCAAACTACTATTACCAGGCAAGAGTTTGAATACACAGACCAACGAGACATAACAATGCTTGAAATGGTTAAAGTTTTGACCAGAGCTGCAGCAAATTTGTTTCCCTTTCAGTGAACTGTCAAGAAAGACTGCCAGGGACAGACTGTCTGCCTGGAGAAAGTTGCCTGTTCACTATGATCTTGAATGTGCCTATTTGGCTCTCGGTGATGAACCACATCAATAGTGGTACAAAATTATCAATCACAGTGTGGTGCCTTTGGAAGACCAGACAGCACTTGGGGGGAAGTGTTTTTTTGTTTTTTGTTTTTTTTGTTTGTAAATACTGGGGCCTATGTTTCAAAGTATCTGGGACAGCAGCTTTTTTTTGGCATTTCCTTTCTTGGTTGGGCTAAAGAAAGCTAGGACTCCATTCCCCAATCCTCTCTGCTCCAACCACTTGGATAATAGAAAAGAAAAAGAGGATGGCATTGGCAGCAAGTGCTGACATCTCCCATCTCAGTTTTTAAAAAGTGGGAAATAGCGAGACAGAATTAACCATAAGGAAGCTCAAAGGAATAAATAAATGTGACCCAGATATCCTCAGAAAGGTGTAAATGTATCTCCATGGCTCTGGCTGCCTCCTTCCCACATCAGCGTCAACACAGTTAACTGATTTAGAGTGAGAAAAATCAACTTGCTTTACCTAGCAAAGGCTGAGGATAAAATAGCCTTCACTGAGCTGAACCCAACCATTTCATTAAAAATGTAAACAGCTGAAACAGTTGATAAACCAATAGAGCTATTTTCATCATCTTCAAGACCTGCTCAGCTTGACCACTGGTCACCTAAAGGCTAATTAACCAATGAGTTTGCAGATGGTTGGCTGACTGACCATTTATATAGAGATTGATCCACTATCTCTATGGAATGTCCAGCAAAAACATTATCTGAAATACAGCAAGGACTAAAGATGCTAAAAGGATACATTCAACAAATATTTATTGAGACCCCTACAACATGCCAGACACTATTTTAGGTGCTGGGTCACAGTAGTATAACTGGGGACAAAGCCTTACTGCTAATTAGCTTACTTCCTACTGATATGGATAATTCACAACATTTCCTTATAGGGCTTGAAATAGTTTGCTTTTAAAAATGAAGCAAATTGGCCAGGCACAGTGGCTCACGCCTGTAATCTCAGCAGCTCGTGAGGCCGAGGCGGGTGGATCACCCGAGATAAGGAGTTACTGACCAGAGAAATCCTGTCTCTACTGAAAATACAAAAAAAAAAAAAAAAAAAAATCCCAGCTACTCAAGAGGCGGAGGCAGAAGAATCGCTTGAACCTGGGAGGCGGAGGTTGCGGTGAGCAGAGAGCACGCCGTTGCACTCCAGCCTGGGCAACAAGAGCGAAACTCTGTCTCAGAAACAAACAAAAAGAAGCAAATTTATCCTCATGTGCTTGATGTCCTTCAAAAACAAATCCAGGAAGTCTGAAATCTAAAGATATCTCCACGTGCACACACCTTCTTTTTAAAAAAGTGTCCTACAAAATATTAAGAAGCCTCTTGAGAAACTCCAAAAGGGCCATACGCAATTAACCACTAGGATTCTTCTCAAATATAATTATGAAATTTTTAAAAAATTGTGATGTTTTGTTTTACATAACTTTTCCTCATATGGCAATAATTTGAGTTCAAGTCTTATCAACATTGTACATTCTTCTTGCTGTCCTCCAGTGCCTAATTTATGGCTTTATAGATAATAGGCATTTAGTAAATACTTGATGAATAATCAAAATATAGGATCTCACAGGAATGAGACAGGGACACTCAACTAAACCTTACAAGGCACACAACAAGTACTTAAATATAATAGAACATAAAGCCATTCACAAGATTATTGACCCTTGTTGATTCAAACTAACATTTTGACAGGGAATAATCCAGCGCATTCACTCAGATGTGGGAAACACCAGCTTTCCATGAGAATGCATCATGTCCTTTAGGCACATCTGAATTTCTAATAATTTGAATCATTTTCACTGAGTCAATTAATAAACTTGTGCAATTGCCTCTTGATGGATGGTTTCCCTCCCTAATTTGTTTCAGAGTCCTTGTTCACCCATGTATGTATCTTACATAGAGAGGACAAGCAAAAGCCTGTGCTAGTCCACAAGAATTCTGGACCTATGTTACAATCCAGTAAAGAGAATTATTTCTGTGACATCCTTAGTTGCCCAGCAAGAGCCATAGTATGTATTTGTAATGACCCAGAAGTAATAAAGGAAGAAATTAGTGATTAAATGTGACCTTGTCAACAGAAGTCAAAAAGGTACCAGAGATCTCTGGCTGGGTTCAGCTTGTCCTCAGCTGCTGTGTGGAATCATTTTAGAAACCAACCCCCAGAGTTGATTCTGCTCACCTGCCAGGGTTTCTCCAAGTTTGCTTTACTCTGGTCATGACACTCTGACTTTGACAATGTCAAATTAGTTACAATGAAGGCTAGACAGAGCCCATCAAGCTTGAAGAATTAGCACCCAACAGCTTGGAGGAGAGCCCAGAACATCCATGCTGCATGGCGCAGCCAGGCAGTGTCTGAGATGTAGTGTTTTTAAAAAGACATTTCTGGATAATTGTCCTGAAGGATACCTGTTCTCTACTTGAAATTGTTTACCCACTTTTGGAGCAAGGTACTCTCAGGTCAAAATTCACCTTTCCCACAAAAGAAAAAGATAGTTGTGTAAAGTTCTGTGGGCACATTTTTGACCAATATGTGATATATAGCAAGGACAATACTTGTGATAGGTACATCAGCTTGGGATTTCTCTTGATGTTTCAATTGAGGAATCAAATATTTGAAAGTCAGAAAAGCTCTAGTAACCACAAATTCTTGGGCAAAATATTCAAGATAACTGGTCAAATTAGTCAAGTGGGGTAGATGGGGGAATCCAATGGTTGTTTCATGTCACATGGACAAAATAAGCAACTGATTGACTCTTTCTCTGTCAGACTTGTTGATTTCCTGCCACGTTAGACACAGAATTAGATGATCTGGGACTCACAGAAGCTTGGGTTACATGATTCTTTAGGAAAATAAATGTGACAATAATACATGCAGGGCTTTATGGTTTGTTTGTTTTTTTTTCTTAAGAAATCGAGCATGCACTACTATATACAGGTCTCGATATCCATGAATGGGAAATGTACCTTGCACTCATCTACTATGACAGAGTTGTGTGCAGCATAGACACATTGATTAGAGTTGCTTTCCCTATGGTTCTTCATGTCATCATAAATGGATTGAGTCTTGGTCATTTCAATATCTTCATGCACTCGATGCTGGGAGTCAATGGTATCCAGCTCAGACTTGGAGAGGTGATAGACTATCCCAGCCCCAAAAGAGTCACCCACAACATTGACTGAAGTTCTCATCCTGTCCCTGAGAACAAAGAACAGAAAAGGTTCAGTGAGGAAGCAGTATTATGTGGTGGTTGAGAGGTCAAGGTCTAGAGTCAGAGAGATGTAGGGTTGAGTTCTGGCTCTACCTTTTCCCTCTGCTTGATTTGGGGCAAGTTACTTAACCTTCATGAGCCTTGACTTCCTTGTTTGTCAGTTGGAGATGATGCTTATACTTCTCTCATAGACCGTGTGAAAATTCAGTGAGATATTATACGTAAAGGGCTTGGTAAAATGTCTGGCAAATGGTAAACACCAATAACCAGTAGCAAAGGAAAAGGAGGAGGAGGAGGAGGAAAGAAAGGATTAAAGAAAAATAATGTGTCTAAATCAGAATTAGTACACAGGCTCCAGACACACCTAGCTGAGTGCAGCAACCACTCCTGATTTAAACTGTTCTGTTTTTGAAGACTCTACACTATTTCTGCTTATGTTACTTATTAGTTTTACTGGAAAAACTAACCATCTGTGAACTTTCTCATAGTAGAAAAGTCACTGTTTTTGTAAGAATGGGAACTAAGCCTTCCTTTCTCCCTGCACCCACTTCCCTCACACACAGACACAGCTGTTAGATAAGAAATCCAGCCATAATTTTCTCATTGACCAATATGTGTTATAACTGACTACTCGTCCTGAAAAAAACAAAATACTTTATCTTGCTCTATTAACCTAAAAAAAAATTAAATCTCCCAGAGTGTTTCTGGAATCAGGAAATATTAAGAAAATCCTTCTCCAAATCTTGTGTTGCAAGTTTTAACTTGAAAAAAGGATGGTTGATAACTCTCTCTCTCTCAGAAATTCAGTGCCAGGAAAGCTAATTAAATTCTTAAGAGTAAGTTTTCTCCTCTCATCCATAAGTTCAAGTCAAATCAGTGTGAAGAATCCTTTTGGCCATGTTTACCAGATATTCAAAGTCTTAAAAGGATGCTGAAAAACTACAAAAAATGTTTTAAAAAAATTAAAATGAAGTTGTTTACATAAAGATGCTGCTGAGACAGTCTTAGTCCAGGACATTGTAGCTTTCAATTCAAATAATATTAGTTCCAGGCAAAGCGGAAACTTTAACTTGTTCTTGGAACAAACTCTAAATAAATTCTAGTTGCTATTATTAAATCTATTTCTTATTAGAGAATAATAAGGAAGCTGCACTAGGAAGAATCAGGCCTGGCTCCCTTGCAAGGCCAGTTGTTTGCAAAGTATAAGCTGGTCGTCTTTCTGATTTCAACTAAGAAGAAAATGTGGGGAAAATTGTGATCAAAGCTGGAGTTTAACTCTTTTGGGCCTCTCTCCATCTGAGAATGCTCTTGCGCCTCTTCTGCTTTGGAGAATCCGCCTCAGGGTGATCGTGTCTACATCTGAACGAAGACTGGGTCTTGAGGTCATCCACAAAATCGGGCACTTGGAATACGTGGCTAAGAAGTCCCAGTGTATGGGTTTTAGGAAGGAATACATGACAGTAGTTAAGAAAAAGCACAGACTTTAGAGGCAGCCTGATTTGGATTTGAATGCCAATTTGTCCCTTGCCTGTGTGACAACCCTGATGATACTTGACATTTGAGAGCCTTAGTTGCCTCATTCATAAAATGAATATAATAAAAATCTCCAATACATAAGGTTGTGGTGAAGATGAAATAAGATAACAAAGTGCTTACATGCTTCCGGACATTTAATAGGAACTCAAAAAAATATTTAATCTATGATGTATAATTCTAATATTATTATAAATTGTATCAAGTCAATTCAAATATATTTGTGGCAACTTCTAGGTAGCTCATCCAAATATGGCTAGTTAAGTTACTATCACCCCCTGAAAACATTAACCCTATTTATAGCACAATTTCTATGGCAACACTCCCAACTAACTAGCTGACCTATTTGTCCATTATATGGTTGTGGTCTACTTTGGAGCTACTCCACTATACTTTCAGTCCCTCCTGGAATGTATCCTGAGTCATATATCTGTGAAAGGAAAGCAAAAACTCCAGCCCCCAATTTACTATGTCAAATGGAAAAAAAAAAAAGAAAAAGCCGAAAGTTGAATCATGCAAGAAACTGCCTTTCCTTCTGTTCCTAAGCAGATAGCTAATAGTTAAATATCTCCACAGGTAGCTACTCTATGTTCACCTTATCTTATGTAAAGTGCCAATTTACTGAGCACAAGACAAATACCTAATTATCTATTCCCCTACCAGCTTCTTTTCCCTGGCAACATGTGGATTCAGTAAAGTGACCAGACTCTCCCTCTTTTCCCTCCAGACTGCATTTCCCTTTTAAATATGGAAGCCCTCAAAATCATCTTTGGAGAAAAGTACCGGCTACAGACTGTTACTGTGATTCCATGTTTTTTTCTTCTGGGCATGTCTTTAACCTTGGAAAAATAAGCTTCTAAATTGATTGAGACCTGACTCAGATACTTTTTAGTTTACATATCCAATACCTTTGACCAATTGCAAAATTTCAAAGAATGCTAAAGTCTTCCAGAGCAATACTCTGAGTACCCACTCATCTCATAGCCCAGAATAATTTGCATTATTGGCAAAGAAAGAGACCAAAGGTAATGATGGTGGTGGTGGTGATAATGATGAGGACAATTAAATTTATATCACACTTACTATGTGTAAGAATATTCTTTATAGGCTGGGCATGGTGGCTCACGCCTGTAATCGCAGCACTTTGGGAGGCCGAGGTGGGTGGATCACCTGAGATCAGGCATTTGAGATAAGCCTGGTTAACAATACAGTACTAAAAGTACAAAATTAGCCGGGCATGATGGTGTGTGCCTATAATCCCAGATACTCGGGAGGCTAAGACGGGAGAATTGCTTGAACCTGGGAGGCAGAGGTTGCAGTGAGCCGAGATGATGCCACTGCACTCCAGCCTGTGCAAGAGTGAGACTCTGCCTCAAGAAATTAAAAAAAAAAAAAGAATATACTTTATAGATACTACCTTATTTAACCCTCACTATAACTCTGAAGAGGGATTATTATTCATATTTACTAGATGACAGAACTAAGGCCTGGAGAGATTAGTGGCTTCCCAAAGTCTCACATCCTAGTAAAGTCATAAAGCAAGTGTGAACACAGGCAGTACTACTCCAGAATCCAGCATCTGCCACATGTTGAGAAGCACCCTGGAACCACACAGCCCTGGTTTTGAATCTAGCTCAGCCACTTACTAACTGTGCAATCTGGATGACTTACTGCTGTGATCTGAATGTTTGCATCCCCCCCAAATTCATATGAAGAAACCTAATCTCCAAGGTGATTGTATTTGGAGACGGGACCATTGGGAGGTGATGAGGTCACATGGGTGAAGCCTTCATGAATGGGATTGGTGGCCTCAGAAAAGGGGCCCAACAGAGACTCGTTGGCCTTTCTACTATGTGAGGCTAGAGTGAAAAGATAGCTGTCTATGAGGAAGCAGACCCTCACCAGACAAAGAATCTGCCAGTGCCTTGATCTTGAACTTCCAAGCCTCCACAGAACTGTAAGAAATAAATTTTTGTTGTTTATAAGCCACCTGGTATATAGTATTTTGTTATGCAGTCTGAATGGACTAAGACACTTGCTCAACCATAATTTTTCTCTTGTAGCCAAAATAACTATTAATACTTTATAGAATTTGAGGAAGACAAATTCAGTTCCTAGCCCATAGTTGACACTCATTACGTGCTGGGTCTTTTTGGGGATAACTCCACTCACATACCATGTTTTGAACAAAAACACAAAATACTATGCTAAAGGGTTAACGACTTTTCCAGTTTAACAAATCCATTTCCACTCAAGTGGTTGACATAAGTTTACAAACGACTGCTTCTTCAACCCTTGACACCAAATCCTTGCTCTCCAGAAGCAGCCACTGAAGTAGTCAAGTTTTTGGAATAGGATTTCTGAGTAAGTTTTCCCCATATTTTTTCTTTTTACCACCACATCTCTTCCATGCCATCAGATCTCCCTGCATCTGAAAAAGAACTCTGGCCAATGAAATAGCCATTAGGACAGGAATGGATGCAAGACAGAGTTGTACAGGATAAAAGCAGACTGGCTGAATGCAGTGGCTCATGCCTGTAATCCCAGCACTTTGGGAGGCAGAGGTGGGTGGATTACTTGAGGTCACGAGTGCAAGACCAGCCCAGTCTCTACTAAACCCAGTCTGTACTAAAAATACAAAAATTAGCCAGGCGTGGTGGTACATGCCTGTAATCCCAGCTACTTGGGAGGCTGAGGCAGGAGAATCGTTTCAGCCTGGGAGGCGGAGGCTGCAGTGAGTCAAGATTGTGTCACTGTACTCCAGCCTGGGCAACAGAGCAAGACTCTGTCTCAAAAATGAATGAATGAATGAATGAATTTTTTAAAAACAATAAAAGCAGATTGATGCTTTTATTCTTTTGATGGAAAATCAAGATGCAAAGGACCCTGGATCTTGGGTGAGAACACTAACCCAGGTCTTCTGGTTCCCACTTGAGGAAATCACTTTTCACCTGAGCATGAAATAGGGAATGAGGCTAATACCAGCCTCACAGGAGGTTGTATTAAGTGGAATAAGAAAAATACTAGACATGCTTTAAGTACTCATTGTAGGTTACAGGCATACATGAGCATGAAAATGTTCCTTTTCTTACACCTGTTAATAGCCAAGTAGAAAGAAAAAGAAAACATCAACTCTAATACTTTGAGTTCTTTGTTAGTGAATTTATTTATTCAACAGATGTTTAATAAGCTTCTTAGAGTGTGTAAGGGCACTATGCCAATTGCCCAGGCAGCAAAAATCCTTCCTAAACTCCCTTTTCCCCAAGAACCCATGTACTGTTTATTTGTCTATCTCCTCCAGTAGAGTGAGATAAATGTTCAAAAAGAAATGAGTACAGAGTGCTACAGGGTCATATAGGTAGAACACTATCACACTTGCGTCATAATAAAAGCTTTAAGTAGAAATATCTTGAGTTGGCCCTAAGGATAAGTCCAAGAAAATGAGCTAGAGAGAGGAAGGAAATAATATGCAGGAAATCTAAGAGGTAGGAACACTTAGATGAATTCAGGATGGCTAACAAGTATAGTGAGAGACGCAGAAAATAAGAATTAACCAAATCATGTATCAGTCAAGTTCAGGGGTTAGTCTTTATCAGTCAAGTTCAGGGGTTAGTCTTTATCCCAAGTGTAATGAAGTACCATTGAAAGAAAAGATCATGTTTGTTCCATTGTGAAGAACAAACTAAAAAAAGATAAGCCTGAAAGAGTGAAATCCAGTTAGTGAGGATATGGTGGATTTGGAAAAAGATGGATTTGAGCAAGACTCAGGAGACAGAATTACAGGACTTGAAGACTGGTTATAGGGAATAAAAAAGAGTCAAAGATTCCTCTCAGGTTTCTGGTTTGGGCAACCAGTAGACAATGTAAGCACATGTAGGGAGTATGATGAGTTGGAGTGGAAAAGATTCTGGCTTTGGTTTGGAAACGTTGAGGGTGAAGCATATGACTCAGTTATGAGCAGATGCCCCACAGATGGCTGATAATATGGACTGACGGTCAGGAGACACATCTGAGATGCAGGTGATAATAGGATTCATCACATAGAGATGGCTGAGGATGCCAGAGAGGTGCTTAGTTAATCCTTGGAGAGAATGCAGAGTGAAAAAAGCAGACAGTCTAGGCTGGAACACTAAGGTCAACCAACATTTAATGAATGGGAAAGATAAGAGCCTGCAAAAGTGAAAGGAAACTAGAAGAGTTTGGTATTTCATAAGTAAATGGAAGTATGCTTCCAAAATAAGGGTGTGGCAAACAATGCTAATTATTATCTAAGGATCAGGTGAGATGAGGGTAAGAAGGTTCTTTGGGAGGCTGAGGTGGGCGGATCATAAGGTCAGGTGTTTGAGACCAGCCTGGCTAGCATGGCGAAACCCCGTCTCTACTAAAAATGCAGAAAATTAGCCAGGCATGATGGCGTGCACCTGTAATCCCAGATGCTCTGGAGGCTAAGGCGGGAGAATCGCTTGCGCCCAGGAGATGAAGGTTGCAGTGAGCTGCGATAGCACTACTGCACTCCAGCCTGGGCAACAGAGCGAGACTCCGTCAAAAAAAAAAAAATAAAGATAAAAAAGTTATTTTGGTTTTAACAACAAAGAGGTAACTATTGGCCTGGCAAGGGCAGTTTCAATACAGAGGTAGTGATAGAAGCCAGCTTACTACAGGTGAAAAATTGAATGTGAGGTGAAGAAATGGAGACATTATGTATAATCAGCTTATTCAAGATGATTGATAAGAAAGGAAGGAGAGGAAATGGCAGATGGAAATGGAAAGGAGATCAAATTTTTATTTTAAGAGGTAGAATATTTGAACATGTTTAAATAAAAAAGAGAAGACGTTGGTGGAGAAGAAGTAACTGAAGACACAGAGAAGGGGGAATAATTGATGAAGTTAGGTTCCTAGAGAGATCAGAGAGGATGGAAGTCCAGAGTGCAGATAAGGGCCATTTCCTTTGGTGGAGGGACTGTATTCCATCAATACAGAAGGGAAGGAGTAAAAGGCAAGGTTATGAAGATAGGTTTCTAAGTGAGAAGGCAGGACGTTAAAGGGGTTCTGTTAAACAGAAAGCTATTAATTTGGATTAAACTAGAATACAGAACCCTCTCATGCCAGGTTTCTCTGCCACAAGGCATTCTGGGAAGATTCCCAGGATGCCCAGCCAGGAGGTAGGTCATGGCTGCTCTACCTGGGTCTTCCTTTCTGAAAATGCTGCAAGGCAGAACACCCTTGAAGCTGCCAGGGGAATGTCTGACCAACTCTGGGGAAGTTTAACTCAGGCCCAAAGCAGGACATGGGAGTTTGCGGTTCATGTGTGGAAAGTTTCTCCACAGGCAAAGAGTTTCATTTTCTCTCACAATCATCCCTGACCACTCAGGAAACCCTGTCTTTCGTGTTGACCTCAGGAGCTTTAAGACTTGGTAAAAAACAACTTTTAGAGTGTGTGACGCCATCTTTGGGTCTAGAGGCTGTGTGTCAGGACTGAAAGAAGGGGATGAAGATGAAAGCTGATCTTGCATTTCATGGATTTTCTTTTTTTTTTTTAGATGAAGTCTCACTCTGTATCGCAGGTTGGAGTGCAGTGGCGTGATCTTGGCTCACTGCCACCACACCTCCTGCATCCTGGTTCAAGTAATTCTCCCGCCTTAGCCTCTCGAGTAGCTGGGATTATAGGCATGCGCCACAATGCCCAGCTAATTTTTGTATTTTTAGTGGAGACAGGGTTTCACCATGTTGGTCAGGCTGGTCTTGAACTCCTGACCACGTGATCCGCCCACCTCAGCCTCTCAAAGTGCTGGGATTACAGACGTAAGCCACTGCGCCTGGCCCATTTTGTGGGTTTTCTACAGATGACACAGCTATGCTTTAGAGGTCACCAGGAACCAAAAATGAGAGAGGGGCTTGACTGAGTTATTTCACACTGAGTCACTGGGTCTGGTTCACTAGAAGAAAAACAAGTACCAAGGTACTCTGTCTCATCTTCATCTCTCAGTTTATATCCTCTAGCAGGGAAATGTGAAATTGTCTGGAACTCCTGGTTCACAGAGAAGAACAGGGCTGAGGGAGCTGGGTCACCCACAATTCATCTGGTGTCTTGCATTGGATTGAACCATATGAAATTGCCATTTATTTCAATATAAAAAGGTAAAATATTGGCAATTTCATATGGTTCAACTTAATATTGATAGAAACAAAACATAGTGCCTGCCTCTCAGGATGCATGGTGTCAAGGGACTGTCTTTAGGGGCAGGGTGTGGCAGAGGGGTCACTTGAGGCCCCAAACCTGAGGAAGGCTGGCACAGCTCTGGGCATTGAAGGGCTAAAGTCACATGGGGTTAGGGAAGAAAAGGAGATCCATGTAAGCATTGGCTAAGAGTGTGAAGTCCGGATTCCAGCCTAGATAACAATCCCAGCTCCAACAGAAAAGATTTCTTAGCCTGTCCTGCTCAGTTTTCTCATTCATAACATATGGAGAGTGATACTCACCTGCAATCATGTTGAGAAGATAATAACTGCTAACATGTATTGAGTGCTTGTCAACCAAGAGGTCCTCCACCAAGGCTCTTTTATATAAAAGGCTTATAGGACCCAGAAGAAGCTTCTCCTTATATTACCATTTTTAGTCCAAGTGAAAACAGGATCAGAGCATTCTCTCTTTTATTCCTCCACTACATCTTATCCATTTCTTTTTGCACCTAGCATGCTCCATTGGGATTTCTTGACACATTACTAGACTATAAGCTCCTGAGGACTGAGACTATGCTTCATTTACTCATGGCATGGGCTGGGCAGGGGAGAATGGGGAGGCTGGTATGCGGAAGGGGCAGGACCAGGATGGATTGTGAGTTTAAGACTTGAAAGCAGATTAGCTCTAGAGACACAATTGGTTTTTGTTTAGTAAAATATCTAGTTGGATATTTTGGTGGTAAAAAGTCAGAGTGCAGGCCATGATCTAGAAGGATGAGGAAAGAGGCACAGAGAGCTCAGATTACTTTACAGATGAAAAGGAGAGAGGTGTCCAGAGAGCCGGGGAAAGATTCAAAGATGGAGAACAAGGAGGCCCAGGGGGAAATTCCCAGGAGTGGGGAATACTAAAAGATTTTTTTAAAAAGGAGATGCCTAACATTACATTTTTATTTTATTTCTGTCCTACCTGAAATTATTAACAGTGAAATAACACTTGAGATTCAACAGTAGGCGAAGGGGAGATGACTTCTTTTTCATTTTATTACTCTTTTAAACTTTGTCCTTCCCTTTTCTATGAACACGCATTTATTTTGTGATATATTAAAAATGATTTTGCTGCACAGAACTATAGCCCTGCCCCATCCTGCCTTGATCTGCAATTACGCTGCCTCAAGTCAGAGACACTTTGGCGAGGGAGGAAAGGACTTAGTGGAAAAGGGGCCACATTCCTTGGTGACGTTGATGTAGACTGGAGATAAGGTGTAAAAAAGAGAATTCAGTGGAAGTGGGAAATCAAAGCAAAAGACTAAGACAGACATAAGCCCCTAAAATCTTCAAAGAAAAGATTAATGTAGGAATTAGTTTTGTTTTCCACCAGCCATGAGTGGAGGGTAAGTCAGTCAGTTAAGTGTGTGTGTGTGTGTGTGTGTGTGTGTGTGTGTGTGTGGGCGCATACATGTGTGTGTCTTAAATTTTTAAAACAGCAGAACTCAGATGAGCACGCTGGAACACCCAAGGCTATCTAGATCATCTAGGTTTGAACCCCAATTCAGCCAGTTAATATCCACTAAATTGGGATAAGTTACTTCTCTCTGAACCTGTTTTCTCAACCGTAAGACAGTGATAATACTATTAGCTGCTTCATAATCTGCTGTGACTTTTAAACGAGCCCATGTAAAGTGCTTAGAACAATGTCTAACACTTAAGGGACACTCACTAAGTATTAGCTATTTGCATCCTGCATCCTTTCAATCTATTTTTCTGAATGGATGCATGAACTGTCAACTGTTACTCAAAAAAAAAGTAGAGGTGCTCATATACCCACAATCAGAAACTCCTGTTTTCCTTCCCTGTCTCTAGTTCATTGCTTCTGGAAGGGAGTCCCTGGAGACTGCACCAACAGAATCACCTGGGAACTTGTTAGAAATGCCAGTTCTCCAGCCCCACCTCAGATAAATCTCTGGGAGATTTTGGTGCATGCTCAAGTTTGAGAACGAATGCTCTATTCTCTCCAGAGAGGAATGCCAATGGGAGGAGCTTCAGAGCACTCCTGGAGGGTGGAGGCTCTTTGAGGTCTTCCTTCTAAGTGCCATCTCAACTATATTCCCCCATTAGCACATGTGAGCCCAGAAAAGATCTCACCAGCAGAGTCTTACGTGAGAATTGGGCCACAGGTCCACTTGGATTTCACTTTATTTTGATTTTCCTTTTCCTACCTGTAGCCAGACCCAGTTATTTATTACCTCTTCCTGGTATTGGCTCCCATTTATCACTCCATCCTGTCTCTGTCAGAGACATTGGGGTGTCAGCAAGGTCTCTTATAAATATCTGCCAAGGGCTCCTGACACAAAGAGCTTCTTGGACCCAGGGAAAGCTTCTAGTTTTAAACAGTCCCACCCATCCGGTGCTCTGGGACTCGGCATTTTTCAGGACTCCAGAATCTTGGTTTTCACCATGACATTTACAGAGCAGCTAAGCCTGCCTGTTGAAAACCATCCAGGGCTTAAAGGGCAGTAGCGAGGCTGGCTGGTCTCCAGCAGTTGGCAAACACTGTGACACATTAAATGTCACTGTAGGCTTTGTTTGGTTTTAAATGGAAAAATTGCTAGAGTTATGAAAGCTTACAAACCTTGGATAAAGAGAAAAAAAATTCCCCCTTTTCTTCTTGTCTGCTTTTCCTCCACAGGCTACTTATCTAGGGAATGGCCAGTTGCACCCCATCTCATCTTAGCCCCCACCACCACTTACACACTAATGAGCACCCAACAGTCACAGAGCCCATAACCAAGAGCTAGTTTCCGGAACTCCTCTTGCTGGTGAGAAAGAATGTGCCACCATTACTAATTCAAAGCAGATCCGACCTAGCTACAAACAGCTACACACATTTTCCCAGGATCCTCTACCCTTCCTTTTTCTTTTCCTCTTAAAAGGAATGCTCATGTTTATTTTTATACAAACATTCATCCCCAGCAGAATTCTACTCTAGGTCTTAAAACTAGAAGGGCACTCAAAGGCATTGAACCTAGACTCTTGCTTCCAGCCTGATAGGTTATTGCTCCATTTTACACATAATGTAGCTGAGGCTCAGAAAGTCACTTGCCCAAGGTCCTGTGGATAGTAAGTGCAGAGCTCTCAGACCCAGGGCTCCTGCCTCTTAGACTCTCTTTCCCTTCATCACACTCCTCCCTCCATTTGAGATCAGAGCCCTAGAACTAGATAACAGCTCTTCATTTGCCCCTTTCTTCCCACCTCCAGCCAAGGATAGAGTTTTCTCTTACTTGATTTCATCAATATAGTTAATCCAAATGTATCATCCTTTTTTTTTTTTTTTTTAAATTCAGCCAACTCCCTCCTGCTGACACACTTCAGCCCTGGAGTTAGGACGCTCTGCTTTCCTTTGCAAGTGTAAGCATGTGAGCACCTGCGTGGGGCGATCTGGGAGGACCTGGCCCTCCTATTTCATTTGCTAACATTTAGGTCAGAAGTAGGCAGGGTTTTGAATGTTTCATGAAGTGACTCACATCCAACAGGCTTGAGAACAAATGACTGCCAAGAAGGAACAGGGCCCACAATGGCAGACCCACTGGGGGTGGAGGACTTGAATTCTAAGAGTGGCTAAGACCTTGATTGTACCCCATTTGTCCTCATTGAGTCTATTTGTTATTTTCGTGCTGTGAGAAGAAAAAAATAGGTCAAAAATATTTCTCTGGTTAGCATGCAGATTCAGGTGTGTCTTAGTCTGTGCTGCTATAACAAAATACTTGAGATTGGGTAATTTATGAAGAACAGAAATTTATTTCCTCAGAGTTCTGGAGGTTGGTTCCCAATCTCCAAGATCAAGACACTGGCATCTGTCAAGGGCCTTCTTTCTGCATGATGACACAGCAGAAGGCAGAAAGGCAAAGAGAGAGCAAGAAGGGGCTGAACTTGCCCTTTTATAATGCACCAACCCCACTCATGGGTGAAGCCTTCATGACGTAATCACCTTTTAAAGGTCCTACCTCTTAATATTACTACAATGGCAATTAAATGTCAACATGAGTTTTGGACTGGACAAATATTCAAACCATAGCCCAATAGGAGGCCCTAATAAGTGTGTCTTCTCCAACTTTCCCAACTCTGGGCCTCTCTGCTCCTCCTCCCCATTGCTAGAACTGCTTAGTACAAATTAGGAGGCTGTGTAGAGTTGGGTGAAGTGCCCTGACCTGGCTATACAAGCTCTGCTGTGCATCAGGTAAAACACTCAACTCTTCTGATTCCCAGTTTTCTCATCTGGAAATACATCATAGGGCACCTTAATGATTAAATGGGGACAGATGTAAAGATATTGCAGTACCCACCAAATATCAGCCCCTTTTCCTCATTCCTGATCATATTAGTGCATTTTTTCCACTCAAAGGCATTTGTATTATAATGGGGGCAGCCTCTACAATAATATTTTTTAAAAAGATGAATCTCTAATGGTGGTTTAAAGCCTTGGAAATAAGCCCAAGAAAAAAGCGAGGTGATATTGTTGCAGCAGGCAAGGGACCCTCAATGACAACACGCATTGAAAAGACTTGACAGGCAAAGAGTCAAGGGTTTAAGTCAGCAACAAGTCACAGGGAAAGCCAGCAGAACTTAAATGGCTTCCTTCATCTTTCTTCTCATGTGGGAGGACCCTAATTATCACACAGCAACTATGTGGTTAAGAGTAGCACATATTTATTGAGCTCCTACTATGTGCTCTGTCTCTAGACCACTGCCAATGTCTTCATTTCCCCTTGGTCCCCCTTCCATCCAACAGCCTACCCCATTCCTTTGTATCCTTCATCCCCTTCTCTCACAATCCTTCCCACCCATACACCACCATTGACTCTCAGCTGCCTTGTCTGAACAGATGTCATGAGAAAGGCTGTCCCTTGGGGCCAACATAGGACACAGAGAACAACCAAGCTGGCAGGTAAGGATGCCACTACCACCACCTGAGAGACTGGCAGAGACAGAGATGAGGCTATTCTGTTTGCTCTTCACCTTCTGCTAAAGGTATTTCCTGAGCGTTTTCTGATGATGAAGGAGCCAGTCAAGAAGATCCATGGCCTTCCTTGCAGTCCTCCTAAGTTGAACTGACTCTGTTCAGGGAGCCACTTCTTACTTCTGCTTTTGTTTTGTTTTGTTTTGTTTTGTTTTGTTTTGTTTTGTTTTTTTCAGATGGAATTTCACTCTTGTTGCCCAGGCTGGAGTGCAATGGCACTATCTCAGCTCACTGCAACCTCCACCTCCCAGGTTCAAGCGATTCTCCAGCCTTAGCCTCCCGAGCAGGTGGGATTACAGGCATATGCCACCACACCCGGCTAATTATTTTGCATTTTTGGTAGAGACGGGGTTTCTCCATGTTGATCAGGCTGGCCTTGAACTCCCGAACTCAGGTGATCTGCCCGCCTAGGCTTCCCAAAGTGCTGGGCACTTCTTACTTCTAACCTAAGTCCTGTTGTCTGCACCAACAGCAGGCACATCTTATGGAGAGGTTGGGCTTCTTTTTAGCCTTCCCAGATGTCCTTCCTCCCTTCAGCCACTTGCATTTTCCTCTCTTTGGAAGGGTGGGGGTAGGAAGGAGGAACAAACTCAAGTCCACAAAATGTGGTTTCTGAGGCCGGGCACAATGGCTCATGCCTGTAATCCCAGCATTGTGGGAGGCCAAGGTGGGCCGATCACTTGAGGTCAGGAGTTTGAGTCCAGCCTGGCCAACATAGTAAAACCCTGTCTCTACAAAATACAAAAATCAGCCGGGTGTGGTGGCACATGCCTGTGGTCCCAGCTACTTAGGAGGCTAAGGCAGGAGAATTGCTTGAACTCAGGAGGCAGAGGTTGCAGTGAGCCGAGATTGTACCACTGCACTCCATCCTGGGCAACAGAGCAAGACTCCATCTGAAAAAAAAAAAAAAAAATGTGGTTTCCGGCTCTTAAAATCAATGCCAATAAATGTCAGAAAATTTGCTACTGGCAAGTGAGGCAGTTTGAAAAATAAGTGTGGGCACTTTGGCCTTGGGCCTCTGGGCCAGCACTTGTCACTCTGTGCCTCTGACATTGAAGACTGGCATTGCCGGAGGCCCTATCATATAACTCCAATGCTGGACAGGAGGCATCAGTGTATATCTCATAGAACGTCAAAGCCCAAGTGGGCACTTAGAAGGGATCCATTGCAACCCCCTTATCAAGGACCATCTGTTTAGACTTTCCCACCTTTGTGAATGGGCAGTGAGTTTTGTAAAGGAGGAAAATGTCCTTCACTGAGAAAGGTAGCTGAACTACTGTACTTGGTCAAGTTCAAGTTTCTCTGCACGACCTTTGAGGATGTCCATCTTGCTCACCTTTCACCACCCGCTGCCTCCAAGAGTACCAGACCACTCGTACATCCTCACAGTGCTATAACCTCAGTGCCTTTGTGTAGGCTGGCATTGACTGGAATGTCCTGTTGCCCCTCTCCCTACATTCACCTGAGAAACTTTTACCTGTTGGTTATGATTCAGCTCAGCTACCACTGCCTTTAGAAGCTTGAATGTGACCATGAACAAGAATTTGTCAGGCTCCAGAGACATGCTGACTGAGGGTCGAATATCTGTCCATTCCCAAGTCCCTCTACCTCTACAAACCTTAGTGTCCTCATCTATAAAGTGGGAATAATAACATGGAACTTTCAAGGCTGTTAAAGAGGGAGATAAAAGTGCTCAGTCTAGTAGCTGTTCACCTAGTGAACACTCAAATTCAGTAACCATTTTCATGTTTCTTGATATTCTCCACTCTGTCCTTCCATTCTTGACTGGGATGAAGGCTTCTCTCTATCACTGTGCTTTTATATGTGTGCTATGTTTTAATCACTTTATTGAAGTGTAATTTACATACAACAAAATGTACCCATTTTAAGTGCATGGTTTGAAGAGTTCTGACAAATGTAGACACCTGTGCATACCTGTGCATACGGAACATTTCTGTCACTCCCAAAGGTTTCCTTGTGTTCCTTCCCAGTTGATCTCTATTCCCCTATACCTGGCCCTAAGAAACCACTGATCTCTTTGTTCTTTCTTTTTTTGTTTAGGCAGAGTCTCACTCTGTCCCCTAGGCTACAGGGCAGTGGCACAGTCTCAGCTCACTGCAACCTCTGCCTCCCAGGTTCAAGCAATTCTCCTGCCTCAGCCTCTCCAGGAGTTGGGATTATAGGCACATGCCACTATGCCCAGCTGATTTTTTTGTATTTTTAGTAGAGATGGGGTTTCACCATGTTGGCCAGGCTGGTCTTGAATTCCTGACGTCAGATGATCCACCTCCCTCGACCTCCAAAATTCCTGGGATTACAGGCGTGAGCCACTGCACCCAGCCCCAACTGATCTCTTTCTATTGATATGTGTTACATTGTCTTTTCTTAGAGCTTCATATAAATGGAATCATACAGTACATACTCCTTTGTGTCTGGCTCTGTTCATTCAATATAATGTTCTGAGAGTCTTTGAATGCATCAGTAGCTGGTTCCTTATTACTGTACTTTTAACCTTGTGTCATAATCTATCTGATTCCTCCACTAGACTGTGAGGCCTTCAAATATTTAATCTTTTTCTTCTTTCGTTCTCAAATAGGTACTCAGTAAATGTGAGCGGGAAGGAGGAAGGAAGAGTGAGGGAGTTGCCATGGGGATTAGCTAAGATCTTGGTTGCAGCCTTGCTACCTGTCCATCCCTGGGAGGCAGTACTCACAGTCCCAGCAGAACCCCATCCACAGGCACTTACAGCAGCCAGTCCACAGCCACCAGCAGGCTGATGTCCTCTGTTGGCAAGCCCACGGCCGTCAGAATGAGGAGCATGGTGACCAGTCCGGCACTGGGGATACTGGCCGCGCCGACGCTTGCCAGGGTGGCTGTGAGGCTATAAGAACAGAGAAGTCCAGGTCATGGAAACGGAAAGAATCTTAGCAAAACCAACCCTGGCAATTTTAAGCTCTAATTTTCCTGCAGCCATAAAATCCCCACCCTCCCAACCCCCACCCCATACTCTCCACCAAGGAATAGAGAAATCTAAAGTACTAAGACCCAGGAATTAAGGATTAAGGCCTATTTGGGTTCTGCTCAACTATGATGTAAGCTTATAAATTCATGGATTGGAGCCTTATTCCCATCATGCTATCCAATTAGTCTAATATATCACAGGGCTCAAATAAGGTAAGCGTGGCTCTAAAAGCAGGCAAGGAAATACTAAAGATAAAAACAAATCGCCCTTAATCCTCCCATGGGAACACAACTGCATTCATTTTTGCTTACGCTTTTATGTCTCTGTGAGCACCAGAGGCTTTTGGACTACGTGGCAAGGGTCTGAGAAGGCCATTGCCAAGGTTAACAGGAGAACTCAGAATAGCAAATATCCAGACGCAACTGAGTTGGACATCAGGGGAACAAATCAACAGATTCCAAATGACACTAAGCGTCAGGCGCCTGGATGCCTCACTGTGGGCTGGAAAATACATTATTCAGAAGGAGGATGCCAAGAAATGATAATGAAAGAAAGGGAGGCTTTCTTTCTGAAGCATCTCATCAGTGCTTTCCGAACAATGCCAGGGCCACACCCAGCACCATTCTGAAGTTTGTCTCTGGGAGAGGGTTAATCTGGAGTTCCAGTGCCCTGTCCTGACACCAGGGAGTCTCTGCGGTCTGGCAAAGGGCAGTGACTCTTTTTCCTCTTTTCTGGATGCCATTTGTACAAAGCTGTCACATCAAAATATCATATCAAAATATCCAAGAGTACTTTAGAAATATGGATTCCTAAGCTGTTTTTGTGGGTACCAAAAGGTAAGGGGGACTGCTTTCTTTGTAGTCATAAAATCCTAGAAATTTTATGAGCTGAGAGGCAGCCTCTCAAATTGTTTCAACTAAATCCGGGCCATCAGTGCGACCAAGCACAGAATCCTGGGGTCTTATCATCGGGAGGGCCCTGAATATACCTAATCTTACGTTTGGGAGATTAAGTCCCCTGGAGAGCCTGTGGTTTGAGCTGTTTTTCCCATATTGCCATCCTTCCCAGGTTTAGGCCCATCCTTGCATAGACACTTCCCCTGGGTGTGATCTACAGACTCCCCAACCACACCCTTCCCCTCCCACTCCATGGTGTCAAGGCTCGGCGCACTCCAATTTCCTTGAATCTATCTGGGTCACAAGAGGTACAGTGTGGAGTGCTCAGCCGTGAAAGTTCAGCAGTTGAACAACCTGAGTTCAAATTCCAGCTCTGCCACTTAATAACCACGTGACTACAGGCAACTTAACCTCTCTGTGCCTTGATTTCCTTGCCTGTAAAAAGGAGGCAGTAATGGTATCTCTTTCATGGGCTGGTCAGAAGCTTTCAGGAGCTAATAAATTAAAATGCACTTAGAAGGGCCGGGCACATTCTGACCCATCCCCACCCCGCCCCATCCCGCCCAGTAAATGTGAATTGTTTTTCTTGTCAAGAAATCTGGATAGGACTAGGCTGCTTTGCAATGAAAACTTCCCTAAAACCCCGAGAGCTGGAAGAATGGAATTCTCAACCATTTCCCAAACAGACAGAACACCAGGGAAGGGGAACTCCCCAAGTTCCAACGGTCTTGACCTTGACTGTTTTATTTACAGCATCAGTTGCTCTGAGTCACTCTTGCACATCCCTTTGAACTGTGGTTAACATTAACATTATCTGGTTATCTTTCGGTTGTGTGAGACAAAGTCTTATAAAGATAATTCTTCCTGGAAGTTGCTTTCCCCTCTTGTCCTCCACCCTAATAATATCCTCACCCTCCAGTGGGCACAGTGTCTGCCTGTGGAATTCTAAGCCCTGCAAGAGCTCCTTGGGCAGTGATTTTCCCTGCATCCCTCATTGCTTTCTGCTTTGCCTGGTCTTCCACTCCCCTGGCTCACTTCTCTAGGGTTCCTGGAAGCTGTTAAGATACTAGACACACAATATCAGAGCAGAACCTCACAGTAACCCTGCAAGGGACTTATATGGTAACACCTGCTTTCACTGTGAGGAAAACATATATAGGATGGGTGGAGAAACTTAGGTCACACAGCTTGAACATGGTCTGCTGGGATTTGAACAACGGTCTACTTGATTTCAATGCCACACTGGTCCTTGATGGCCTTGATCCCTCCCTACATTGAAAATTCTATGAATTAATAAAATGCTGAGAATTTCTAATCACTATTTTCCTACATGCAGTGAAAGGAGAGGAATGAAGAATTTACTTGGAAGTGCAGCATGAAGATAGATTTGGCTATTTTCCTCCAAATAAACTGCAGGCATGAAGTATATCCACCCGTGGTGGGTGCCCCAGATGTAGCCCTTGTGGGGTCTACAATTCAGGAGGATTTGACTAAATTCACCCAGGGGCCAGAGATTTAAATGTGTATGGTCAAACTCATCTTTTGTCAACTGAAAATGCTCAGTAGTATCACTGTTAATATAAAACAAACCCTGTGTAGACAAATTTATAGAATTTAAGCATAAATTCAATCACTCACTGGTCCATTCTCCCATCTGTAAGTTCCCATCTAATAGTGCGAACTTAATGGAAAATATGGTTACCATCAAGACCAATTGTTGAGAGAGCAGAAATGACTTTTGCTTGGCAAAAGACTTTCTTAAGAAGCCCTTTTTGTCTTTGAGTTTTAAAGCAAGGGAGGTTAGCAGTCTTGTGATAATTGTTAGGACATAATTCTGAAAGACTTGATCTTCTGACCTGAAATATGTTTTCCATTGTCAGTAACATCATGGTACTCATGATGTAATGGCCACATTTTTCTTTAATATTCTAGGAGTGTTGTGTGTTTTATTAGACATCAATAATAATAATAGAAGCTAACATTTATTGACTGGTGCCTGGTTCACACTCATAAGAGACTATGAGCCAGGCACCATGTTCTCAGCCACCCTAGAATTTGTTATTGTTCCCATTATGCAGATGAGGAAACTGAGGCTCCCTTGTAGTATATAATTCATAGGGTGGTTGTGAAGATTTTATTATATGTATGTAAATTATTATTTTGCAACCCAACAGTATAATATAGTGGAGGCAGTGTGTGTAATGGTTAAAAACACAAACCCCAGAGTAAGGTGGTCTGGGTTCAAATCCCATTTCTGCCTCTTATAAACAGTGTGATCCTGGCCCAGTTACCTCATCTTACTGTGCCTCATTTTCTCCATCTGTAAAACATGGAACCCAGTATCTACTTTTTAGGGCTGTTTCTAGGATCACAAGTTAAATAAATGGAAGCATATGCCAGCATTTGGAAACTTAAATTGTAGTTGTTCCTCTAGATGGCTGTGTGTGATCTATTCTCTGAGCCTCTGTTTCCTTATCTAAGGTGAGATAATTTAGCAAGAGAGTCACTGGAAGACATTTCAGATGATACATTCTAGCTGATTAAATAAATGTGATTGCTATTTCATGTTTTCATATTGTGTGTGTGTGTATTAAACATGGTGAATTTTTCTTCTCTCTATTTGCTGAGTTGCTAAAGTGAACTCAGATGCACATGGGATATTCACTAAATCTTCTGGAATGGTTATAAGGATAAAGGAGAAAGCTGTGTTTTAACAAAAATGTCCTTGAGCTGGTTGAATACCTCAGAGCTAGACAGATCAAGCACAGGCTCTGAAGTGGCCATTCCATGGCAATATCAGCCCCTAGAACACATAGAGGACATGATTAGAGGAATTTTCCAGCACTGCTACAGATACTGGGTGGTCCCTTAGTTTGAACTTTTTAAAAATCTGAGCAGGTAGAGACATCAGACCCAAATGAACACTGCCTCTTAGGAGAGATCTCCTAAAATGGCCCTAGTCCACTAAAGGCCTACCAGAGAATGGACTGTTGAATAACATGAATCAACCAGACACCAGATTATTACCAAAGTTTCTAATATAGAGGTTGACAGTGCTGCCTGGGGGAGAAACTGAAGTGGGAGAAAGAGGCTAGCGCCTTAGCCTGAACCCAAAAAATATTGCCCCTTCTAATGCCCAATGGAAAAAGCCAATAAAAACACTATTCTAATGTCTGTTTTTGAGTCATAGTCAGAAAGAAGAAATGACTTGTGGTTGGAAGAAGTAAACTGTGGAATAGAAATTTGACTTGTGCCTCTGCCACCCATAACCATGAGACCTAGGTTTGTCACATAATTTCTTTGAGCCTCACATGCCTCCTCTGTAAAATGGGAATAATGACTATCCCTTCTCTTCAGGACTGCTGGGCATGTTCAAAGCAATATATGGAAAGAGTCTGCTACCTCAGAGGAACCAAAGAGTGGAGTGATTATCATCGTGGAGGATGAAAGTATATTCCAGTGTCTACCTCATTCATTTCCTAAAATGAATCACCCAGGCCTTGGCTATTCTAATATCTGGAATTCTCTTTCTACTACAGGTACATCTGTCACACAGAATGTGACCCACTTACTCCCTATGTTTTCTGATCACATAGAGTCAAGAAGGGAAATAAAACTTACACATTGTTGAGTCCAAAACTGACAAACTCCAGTGTCTTAAAAGACCAAGCTGCGGTGACAGGTGCAGCAGACCAGGCATAAGTAATAGGGTAGGCAGGGGAGACTGTAGGAAACTGAAGTGCAGCTGTCTTACAAGAGGATGAATTTCTAACCTTTTACAATATATTTCAAGGCAAACAAAGCAACACTCTGGGCTGGGAGTCCATCCATGAACTCCAACTTTTAGCCCCAAATTATGAATACCTTCCTTATTTATAGATGAGGAAATTGAGACTGAGAGTAGGGATATAACATAAGTTAGGGCAGAAATTGGCTTCTGGCTTAATTGAAGCATTTAGATGGGTTGAGAGTGATAATATTAAAATGATGATTGCAAAAAGCTTTATTTCATGCTATAATGTCAATATAACATTGAATGGGTTGAAGACCTATATTTTCAATGACTTAACCTATAAGCAAGAAAGTGAAGTGTTAGTTTGGCTAGTAGGTGTGATCTTTAAGTTTATGGTGAGGCAACACATTTTTAATGATCTCTTAGGAAAATGTTCTTTCTGAATTTTTAAAATGATGAATGCATTTAAATAAAAACAGTTTTAGTAAAAGCAAAACTATGTGCTATTTATTTGTAATAAAATCTTATATGTCATATTTAGGAATCTCTTCCAGTATTTTGTAATTTCTGCCGTTACCCTCTGGTGATAGAATATTGAACGGAGCATATTTTAGTGAAACAAAAATTGGATCCAGAGTCAGCTGATGTTGGCCTCAGTTACAGTCCTGTCAAATCATTACTGATGTTGGCCTTACTTACAGCCATGCTGTAGCCATGGACAAACTACCATGCCTCTTGGTGCCTGAGTTTCTTCGTCTATTAAATGGGCAAGGAAATTACCCTGCCTACATCACAGGATTGCTAAAAATCAAATAATATCCAATTTCTAAAGCAAGTTGACATGTGCAATACAAACAGGAGGCATTAATGAGAGTCTTCTTTCTTGTTGCAATCTTTTCCTTTTGAAGGCTGCCAATAATTCCTCTTCTTTTATTACCTTCATTGTCTTCCACCAGCAGAAATGAAATTCAAGTGGCCTCTGTCACATGGAGCTAGTGTGGAGGGGAAACAGGGTAGAACAACAGGTAGTTGTTTTTGTGTTTTACCTCACCCTCCTCACCTTACAGTCACAATCTGTCCTCCATCCAGGACAACACCATTCATTTGGGCTATAAATATGGCGGCCACCGCTTCGTAAAGGGCTGTACCATCCATGTTAATGGTTGCTCCAACAGGAAGGACGAATCTAGTCACACGTTTATCAATCCCCAGATTTTCTTCCAGGCAACGGAAGGTGACAGGCAAAGTTCCAGCACTGAGAACAAAGAGAAAGAGAGAGACAGGGTTATGTCCACTTTAGAGAAGCAGGACAATGCACAAACTGGAACGCCACTGCATCCTTAGTTTTTCTTGTTTTGTGTCAATCAAGCAAGGTGACATGCAAAAAAGCAGTATCTGGAGCCAGATTAAAAACTGGTGAGTTGGAGGCTGAAATTCAATCTTACTGAGATGCTAATAGGCAGCAAAATATTTTCGTTGGTTCTGGTTCTGGAGATACACTCAGAACTTGAAGATGTTTTCTTTTGACCACTGTTTCCATCTTGGATTCGATATTGAAGTGCATCTGATTGCCCATATTAATTAGGTTGCAAAAAAAAAAAATCTATGTCAGAAAAGAATCAGCTATCAACAGTGAAATGGGATGAGGAATTTTTGGATAACCCATAATTTCATGCTAGAAATGCTGTTTCCAATAAAATGACTGAATGGATCGCATTTAGCCCCAAGAAATTGCCCTGAGCTGGGCTTGCTAATTTCCACAACAATAAACATGTCCAGCACCCTTCAGCATGAGCTGAAGCCCTTCACTGGGGAACCTCACAGATAGTCCAACACCCTGATACATGCTCATCAGCCAATTCTACAGTCACTTCAATGACATGGAGCAGGAAAGCATGTGTTCAATAGCAAATCAGAGACTAAATATGAAGTGACTTCACCCCCACTCCTCCCAGGCCTGGGATGTGGATTCATGACCACATGATCCAGCCTCAAAGGCCAGAATTCCTGACATGTTCATATGTCTTCAAAATTGGAGACCAATAAAAAATAAGGATTGCTAAAGGCCAGAATATTATCTCCATGTGGATAGAAGGGCATGGGAGGGTGAGTGGATTTGCTGCAAGGTTTAAGTAATGTAGAAAGCAATGCAAAACACTCAAACTGCCATGGAAGTGCTTCATGGTCCATCCTCTTGATTTTTTTCTATTCAAACTTTAGCAAAGTGAATTAGAAAACCTGCAATGCAGACAACATTTGGAGGTGTTTTCTCTCTTGCACTTACAGCTTTTGTCAAAGTTTCCTCCTACTGGTCAGAATTAGTGACTAAGCTGGACATAGATCCCTGTAGAGGTCTTGGTTTCTCAGAGAGTGGGAGAAGACCATCTGCTCCAGGGAAGCTAAATGAAATGAAGATTCCAGGGCCTATCCAGAACCAACGAATCAGAAGCCCTAAAACTAGGGATGCCCAGATGTGCATCTTATCAAACCACTGGCCCACAAGCTCCTAAAACAACCTTAGGAGAGCCAAATTTCTCTTACCAGAACATTCTTTGTGATTTCAAGTCAGGGGTCTGTCTCATGCCTCCTTCTTGGTCTTGGGTAGGAAGAAGAAATGTTTGTTGGGGAACATTTCGTAACTAAAATCTTGCAAACCCAGGGCAAAGTTGGAGCCTGGCCTCATTTGCACGCAGGGGATGCCATTAGACCTGGCTTGCTGTCTTAATGCGAAGTCAGTGTCCCTTTCTTCCTCTTACCCCACCCTCTCCTGGGCCCTTTCGAAGGGTTGCCAGGACACCAGGACTGGTCTGAGATGACTGCTCAGTTGTGGTTGGTGGCCAGGATTCTCGATTGCAAGGATTCTCAAATCTAAGGACACTTCTGGGATTGCTAGAATACATTTATATTTATTATTGCATTCATTTTTCCAAACTGTCATCAAATGGTCTTTGGACAATTAAGTAGATTGGGAAAAATGATCGGTAAGTATAAAAATATCCTCTATTTCTCTACTGGACAGGCTTTCTTTGTGTCTTTAAACCCACCCACCCAATCAAACTAGGACTTGAGAATTTTAATTTCAAGCTTTCCTATGTGGACGGGCTGACATTCTGACATTGCTTTTTTGTCTCCTGCCTCAATGGCCATATGACAGCCTTCAAATGTTGCTAATAATAACAATTATTAATAAATAATAAATGTTGCTTCTTTTGTTTTTTATGTATTAGTTTTAACAGCCTGCACTGAAGTTGGAGGGCTGAAGACAAGCCAGTCTCAGGCCACCCCCCCTCCCTCTGCCCTCCCTGACACCAGCCTCTGGAACCATTGAGAAAAGCCGTTCAACTACCCTCAACATTTTTATTCTGTACAAGGGCCGAGGAGGCAGGAAGGATATTTTGTGGGCTGTTCCTGGGTTTTGCTTTTTTTTTCTTCTCTGTGACCATGATGGCAAAGAAACCTTCAGTTAATTCTCGGTACATGACTCATGTCACACAGCCTTTTAAACAAAGAAATTCCACATCCAGGCAAAAACCACATTTTAATGAAAGATTAAAACCACATTTTTTTTTTCAAATGAAATATAGGGTTGGGGAAGAAATCGGTCTAATATTTGCAGCCTTGGTTGGATAATCTGAGCATTTGTCTCTGATTTAAATACAAATTTGGGCCATGCAAATTCCCTTAAGATTCACCTTGTCTTACAAAGTTACTGAAATAATGGCCTAGTCATTCAAAAGAAAATAATACTAATATTTTTGAAATAGTTGAAAGATCTAAACCATAAAGGTATCGGAAGAAAATAAAAAGTCATATTGTATTAACTCGAGAAGCTATTCCTAAGCAAAATCTAAATTCTAAATTCTAAAGAAAAGTACTGATAGCTTTGACTAAGTACAAATTTAAAACTTCTAGAGGCAAAAAGCACAGTAACTTTTTAAGACAAATGTCAAGTGAAGAGAAAGATTATTTGCAACTTGTGACACATGAGCTAATATTCTTATACAAAAAGAGAGCTTGAAAATCAATCAGGGAGGGACAAATACCTCAACAGGGAAATGACCAAGTTCATGAACAATTCACGAGGCAGGGGAAAAGGGGAGGGGAAGGAGAAGTAAAGATATGCATATCCCATGAGATTACTTTTCACCCAATAGGACTGGAAAGCATTAAAGTGACCGGTAATATCCAGAGCTGGTAAGTAAGCGGGGATGGGCACACCCTCAAACCCCAGTTAACGGGAACATAAAATAATAAATTTTTCTGAATAGCAATCTGGTAACGTGATTCAAAACCGTCAATGTGCATACAATTTAACTCTGAAATTCCACTTATCCTGAGGGGATCATCATACAACCTTGCAGAGATGTATTTGTAAGGATATTTGTCACAGCCCTGTTTAATAGACATGCCTTAAATGTACATCACTGTGGCTAGGATGGGGTGGGGTTTGCATTGTAGTACATACAGTGCATTATTATGCAGTTTAAAAAATTGTAGTAAAGTCTATTGCAATAGATATAACTTTTATGATATGTTGACTAGTAAAAAAATAGCTATTTATAAAACAGCATATATATACATAGTAAGAACTTGAAAGATATATAACTAAAGACTAATTAAAAGGTTATGACCAATTATCACTGGGTGATAGAATAATTGGCAAAGCTCATTTTCTTCTTCAAAATTGTATTCACTGCCTGAACTTTTTCACAATGAGCCTGCAGAAATTTTATTTTATTTTTGTTTTCTGGTTATGAGCCAGGTATGAGATAAAGTATGAGATACCAGGCTTATAACCAGAAAACAAAAATAAAATTAAACCAGGTGGGTTTTTTTTTCTTTTTCCTCTTTTCTTCAAGTGGAGATCTGTATGGATAGAGATACTTAGTCATGGGAAATTTATAAAACCAAGAAGGAAATTTTGAAGTGTTTTCCTTCATCTTCGGAAAATGGGTGCAGAATCTAGATCCTCAAGATTGTGTATATTCCAGCTTGGTCTGAAACCCCATTTTCTACTAGCACTGAATCCTCATTGATTTGCAAGGTGGAAATTTAATTTGGTTTCCCAGGCATTATTGGTCTGTTAGGTCGCTTAAGGGAAACCTGACTGCCTGCTCAGCAGCCGTGGAGCAACAGGCCCTGCTGTGTCATGGAGTGCCACCTCACCAGCAGTGCATGGGCACAGGGTCTGCAACAAGGACCTGATGATGAGCTATGGGTTTCAGAATTTGCTTCCCTCCCTGTTTTATGATTCAGTCTTAGTTTTGTGACCCAAGGACATATGTGCAGATATAAAACAATGATTGCAAGCTGAAAGTAAAACACTAGTCTTAAAAATTCTCAATTGTAAGGCATTTCTTTCTTTCTTTCTTTCTTTCTTTCTTTCTTTCTTTCTTTCTTTTTTTTTTTTCCCACATGGAGCCTCACTTTGTCACCTAGGCTAGAGTGCAGTGATGCAATCTCAGCTCACTGCAACCTCCGCCTCCTAGGTTCAAGCAATTCTCCTGCCACAGACTCCCGAATAGCTGGGACTACAGGCACTCCCCACCGCACCTGGCTAAGTTTTGTATTTTTAGTAGAGATGGGGTTTCACCATGTTAGCCAGGCTGGTTTCGAACTCCTGACTTCAAGTGATCTGCCTGCCGAGGCCTCCCAAAGTGCTGGGATTACAAGCATGAGCCACTGCGCCCAGCCCAATTGTAAGGCATTTCTTATGTATTTCTTCTTGTTCATTTTTTGGGTTGTTTTTGTTACATTCAGTCCAAGATGATAGTCCAAAAACTGATTTTTCTCTGCATATCTCTGGGGTCCTCTTTGGCTTTCTAGGCACTGGAACTAGGTAATAAAGGGGGAACTGATTCTTCATCAATGCCAAGTTAACTCTGGGGAAGAATAATCCGTTAGAGGTTCATGTCGAGGTCAAAGATTTGGCTGAGCTTTGTTTGTTAGAAAAAGTCTCACCTAACATACCATTTACTTTGTAAAAGCTGCTTCTTCTACTTATGAAAATTTATTTACCAAAATCTTCAAAGAGTAATATTTTGTGATAGCATTTTCCAAATCACAGGTGAAATGTTAATTGAAAAACATCGTGTTAAACTTCCTTTAGAAAACATCTAAAACTAAACTAATGATACAAGTGGCAAATTAGGCATGCAAACAAATAGCATGCATTTATCTGAAAAATTTAATGTGAGATCATATTTCCAATATAGTTGCAAACCAGCAAAAATGTTCACCAGAAGGCTCAGAAGTTCCTAGAAGGAGACAAAAATTCAAAGCATTCGCCTTTTCCAAAAGATCTTAGTAATGTGTGCCAAGTGTTCTTATTGAACTTTGTGATGGGAGGGTTTTGAGAAATGAGAAATGGCAAAGAGGGCAAAAGAGTGAACAAAGAAAGAAAGAGAAGAAAGAAAGAAAAAAAAAGGAAAAAAAAGAAAAGAAAAGAAAAAAAAGTACCCTAGAACTTAAAGTATAATAAACAACAACAACAACAACAACAACAACAACAAAAAGAGGAGAAAAAAAAAAAAGAAGAGTGAGCAAAGAGAAAGGTGATTTCTTTTGTTCTCTACCTGGAAGCGGTGCCCAGGGCAGTGATCCAAGCTTGGAAAATGCCAGCAAAAAAGGAGAAGGGGTTTTTCCTGGTCACTACAAAGTAAATCAAGGGGAGAAAGATGCCCCCGTGGATGATGAGGCCTATGATCACTGTTACCATGTACATCCCCAGTTGCCTAGCAACCACTTCTAAGTCCTTGATTGCAATGATCTTCCCACAGATCAGGCAGGCGATACCCAGGGGAGAGTACCTGAAAAACACAAAA
Source organism: Macaca mulatta (assembly GCF_049350105.2). Classification (NCBI taxonomy): domain Eukaryota; kingdom Metazoa; phylum Chordata; class Mammalia; order Primates; family Cercopithecidae; genus Macaca; species Macaca mulatta. Next base: position 29,996,745 of record NC_133419.1, on the reverse strand, counting down.
GGGAAAAACAGCATTGAAGAGATCATTATGGCATTCAGAACCTGGGCCTCCTCTGTACTGCACCCTGAGGAAAACACATGGCTCTTCTGTACAAAAAAAGACTTTTGCTGAGAAAAGGTCATGACATTCCATTGATGTTATTTTTTATTTTGGACCAACTCCCTTAATCAAAATCTGTTTTGTGGATCTGGTGGTGCCTGCTCTGATGAAAAGTCCAAAGGCAAATTTTGTCGCTTAAGGTGAGTTTTAGGGATAAAGGAGAGACATGCATTACCATCTTTTAGCTTTACCATCAAGTTCCAAGTTGAGAGACTCAGGCGTGTTTCTGGGAATCTTGTTTGATTTGTGTTCCTCAGTTCCTTCCTAGAAATTTGGGAATTTGAGCTTTTTAGAAAACCATAAGCTGGAATTTGTAAATTTGCATTGTTTTTACCTTGGAAGATAGGGAATATATTAAAATGAGAGAGAAAGAGAAAGAACAAGGAAACCATATGGGCCAAAATGTACATTTAGAGAAAAGTGGTTTTACGACTTCCAAGTCTGAAAGTAGTTTTTCCATACTTACTCTAACAATAATGCTAACTACTTTCATTTTGTTTTAAGCACTATGGTGAGAGCTGCACACTCATTCCCTCACTTCATGCTTACCACAACCCGAAAATCTAGGTGTCATTATTGCTACATGGCAAATAAAGAAACTGAGGTTAAGAAAAGCTAAATAATCAGCCCAAGACCAGGAAACCAGGAAATAAGAGAACAATCTCAGGTCTCTGAAACTCCCAACTGGGGGATTTTCCCAACCAAGACAAGCCACTTCTCTTTAGTGAACAATAAGCAATTCACCATATGCCAAATTTATCCTATATAAACTGATGTTATAGTTCTACCTTATTACTTTATAGAGAGTTTGGAAACTACTTTGGTCCTCACTCTTGGGAAAGCTATTTTGTCTCTCAACCTGAATATATTCTTCCCATATTTGGTAAAATTCTTTAGTATCCAGAATGATGTTGCTAGGGCATGAATTTGTTCAGCCTGTGACAGTTTCTGGCTGATATGAAAATATTTGTGGGAAGGTTGCTACCTTAATACAAATTATGAATATACTTGAGAGAAAGACTATGGGGAAAATGAAGTCCCTAGATAAGGCTTCCAGCAGGGGTCAGGGAGTCAGGAAAGGCTGCTGTAATTGTAAGATCTATAGAGACTTGTAATTGTGCCTGGAGCAAACACTTTCCTGAATTAAAGAAAAAATGTGAAAAGTAGATGAGACACATATATATGAATACTACGTAAGACATGGAGCTCATCTCGCCACTTATTAGCTATTAATATGTGACCATGGTTAGTGGCTTATTCCCATTTTACAGATATGGATGTCAAGGCTCAGAGCAGCTAACTCCAACCTCATGGAGATGCTGTGGGGATTAAATTTTTGAGCATGCATGTGTGTGTGCTGCAAAAAAGCCCTCTCGCATCTCTGTCAGTACCATTAATTCTCTGAGTCCTGACAAAGGAATTCCTCGTGGGTTCTGTTTTCACACATGTACCCCATGTCCTCCCACCACTCATGCTTATTAAGCCTGAGTTAGTGATGCTTTCTAGAACATCTCATGGGATACCCAATTGCAAGATGATTTTATAGCAACATATTCTCTCAAGAGAAACCTAATCTTGAAGGAACTGATGTGTAACTGACACTATTAAACATTAGCATAGCTGTTCTCTTCCCATATGAGAATCTAGCCTGAAGCTCCTACTTCTCCTTTCTGTGGGGTCCAGGCTGGTCAAGTCTGAGGACTGCTTCCCTAGACATTAGGGAGTCTGAGACAAACCTGTACTCATGTCATTAAACCCTGAGCTCTCCCACCGTTTTATATTCTGCTGGTGTGTCCATAGTCACAACATCTCATAAATTATCAAGGTAGTCTTGGGGACCAGCACTTCGTTCACTGAGACTGTAAATAAGCAGAATGAACCTTCCTATAAAGCAAAAAAGTATTTATCTTCATAAACCAAGAGATCAGTTCTTTCCCAAGCACCAAGCACCCTTGAAAGCTGTCCAGAAAAACACTACTATAAGCTGTTTTGGGTGCCATTCAATTTTCCTTCTCTCCTGGGACAAGCAATTTGTAGAATGGAGAGAAAATGCTTTCAAGGCTCTTTGCCAAAAAAAGACTAGCTATAGAGTCTCCTGGAGAATGCATTTGGGCCACTGACAGATGGACTAGAGAGAGGTAACAGTTTACCTCTGGGACACTTAGCCAGCTGGGAAAAGCATGAGCTCCCATTGTAAATGGAGAGTGTTAAAGGCCAGAAAGTGAAGTGTTAGCAAGCAGAAGCCCTTGCTAATCCAAACACCTTGATCTCTGGGAATAGTATGAGCATTAAGTAGAAGAAGGTAAGAATCTTTGTTCTATGAAGTCTTTCAGGGCCGTTACTTTCTTGTGCCTATTTTTATTTTATTTATTTTTTATTTTTTATATTTTGAGACAGAGTATTGCTCTGTTAGCTAGGCTGGAACTCAGTGGCACAATCATTGCTTGCTGTAACCTCGACCTCCTGGGCTGAAGCAATCCTCCCACCTCAGCCTCCTGAGTAGCTAGGACTACAGGTGTATGCCACCATTCTCAGCTAATTTTTGTTTACTTTTATTTTTGTAGGAGATCTCACTATTTTGCTCAGCAGGTCGCAAATTCCTAGCCTCAAGCAATCCTCCCGCCTCAGCCTCCTAGAGCACTAGGATTACAGGTGTGGCCAACCAACTGCGCCCATTTTTAAAACAAACAACTCAGGCCTTCACTCCAAAACTGGGGCTTCTGGGTTCCTGGGTTTCCATGTCAATGAATTACCTAATTGAAAATAATATGCCATGGAAAAGGATGGGCAAATGGCCAGCACCCAAGGCCACCACTCAAATCTTCTGAGATGAAGCCAGCAATCAAAACCACAAACCAAAGTGCATAAAGAGGCTGAGGGCTGCACGGAGAGTTCTGAAGCCAAATAATGCCCTGTGATTGTTGGTCCAGTTTCCAAATGAGAGGGACACGGCTAGAGAGCTGGGGAGAGGGAATGGCTCCCATGCTGCTCTTAGGCTGTTCTTGTTCTCTGTTTTCAGGGCCACAGATTCATCCAGGACTGGCCTGTGGAGTCTTTTTCTTACTGCTGTATCCATTCTAGCCTCCACCTACTTTGTCTCAAAGCCCTTGCCAGCCTAAGGGTCCCACCAAGATGCCCCTCGCAGGACTCCACAAACACACTCATCTACAGCAGGCAAGTTACCTAGAATTCAGTCGGTGTCCGGGTGTCAGAAACCACCGGCTTCCTGTTAACAATGCGATTCCCTGGGCTTACCACACACCTACAGAGTCAGAATGTCCTGAAGCTGGCCTTGGGGCATTTATATTTTAAACAAGCTCCCCAGGTAATGCTGATCTGTTTGAAAACCAGTATTTCGAGAAACAAAAATCTTAACTGCAACTGATGAAATGCAGATATTACTTGGTGACCTTTTGGAAACCATTTACCTTAGCTCCAATTTCTTCAGCATCTTTGAGGTCTTAACCCACTGGAATAATTCATTTGGGACTTACAGGCCTGGGACAGATGATGGGGCAGACACTGATGATGGGAAAGGAGGTAAGCTGAGGGACTTTCTCAGTCCTGCTGTGAAGCCCCTCTGGTGCTGTCCCACATATTTCCAATAGCTTGTCAATAGAGCTAAACACACATTCCAAGAGTAGCTGAAAGGTGCTGTCCACGCTCAGAAAGTATTACAAATCTTCATCTTTCCCAATCCATTTAGGGATACGTGTTCCAGCTACCCAAAGAGTGATTCTTGTTCAAAGTTACCATTTGTGATTAGAACTTTTCATCAAGACAGAGTGAAAAACAGTTTGTACAGCCTCTAGGCTTATGATTAAGGGACTTCCTTTTGCAAGTAAATGAAATTCCAACCCATCAAGGTGGCCTGCAGGACCCTGGAGGATCTGCCTACTGCCTACCTCTCCAACTGCACCTCCTTCTGTCCCCTTTCACCAACCACACTGCAGCTTCTCTAGACCTTTGTTCTGATCCTCAAAAGCCTTTCCCTGCCACTTCTTCCCCCGGAACATTCTCCCCTCAGTTCTTTACTAGGTTGCTTGGCTCACTCTGCAGCTCTTCATTAAAGGTCAACTTCCCAGACAGCACCATGTGGCCCAACACTTTTACACCATCACTCTCTCTCGCTATTGCACGGCACTTATGACTATTGGAATTAGTAATAAGTGCTACAAAGACAATCTGCTCCCATTTGCTCCCTTTTGGCTTTCCCTCTCTCCCTTCCCTAGGATGTAAGCCCCACGAGGGCCGGAACATTTCTCTGTCTTATTCAACATTGTATCACCAGTACCTAAAATCATTGCCTGCACAGAATAGAATATTTATTGAATGAAAAAAAAAATAGATGGATTGACAAAGATTCTTTGTTTGACCAAATTTTAGTTAGGCTTCGGAACCTTCTTCTGGCCTCTTCTGGGCTCTCTGCTAAACCTTATAAAATCCGGTTTAGCAAAACACTCGTCTAAGTCAGGTTAGCAAGAACCTCCGTCCTCAAAATCTGATCACCCTCAAATCTGATCAGGTTCTTCATCCTCCCCCGGATGATGTCTGGTCACCCTGTGGCCTTCAGCTAGAATCCTGTGGGGTTGGTTTAGCCAAAATACTCCTTACCCCAGACCATCCACTGCCCCCACCTTTCTCCATGCCTATAAATTCCCACTTGCCCATGTGTACTTGCAAGTGAGCCCAATCTCTCTCCCCCACTCCAAAATCCCATTGCTGTGGTCCCTGTGCTCATTGCAACGATCCTGAATAAAATCTGCCTTACTCTGCTTTAACAAGTGTCATTGAATAGTTTTTTCTTTAACAGTGTGGATGGATGGTGGTTTATTGGAAGAAGGAATTGGAAGAGTAGGCAGAGATTTTACTTCTCACTTATGTTTTTATAGGGGTAAGATTATGAAACATTTTACTTTCTGTTTAAGTTTTTCAAATTTTGAAAAAAATGTTTTAAATAACCTCATAAGAAAATGAGGATATGAAAATCATACAAAAATTGAGGGGTTTTCAGGTTTCTTAAAGAATTCATAAACACAGAGATACAAAGGATATGGATTGAATTGATGATAATATTGGTAACAGCAAACAGCTATTACTATAATACTAATCCATGTAAAGTGCTTAGACAGTTCCCAGCACCAAAAAGGTGCTTCACGACTGTTGGTCACAGTCTTAGTTCTCACAGCAACCTATGGCATGGATTCTAGAATCATCCCATTTTACAGATCAGAATATCGGGGCTTAGAATGTGTCTAACTTGCCTGAAGTCACACAGCTTGCAATAGGAGGATCCTGGATTCAATCCAGTCTGAAGTAGAAAAGAAATTGACATAGGTGTTACTTCTGTACAGCTCCATAATACTGGGCAAGTCGCCCTCTGTGCTGAGTTTTCTCATTTGGTAAATGGGTTAACAAAAGCACGTATTTTTGTGTTCAGTACTATTGTGAAGAATAAATGAGCTAATGCATGTAAAATAATTGGAGTAATATTAAGTATTTAGCAGGAATTTGGTAAATTTAAGTTATTTAATAATAATTGTTTCCTCAGTAATAAATGGGTTAGTACATGTACTATAACTGAAATAGTACTGAGCATATAGCAAGAAGTTAGTAATTCTAATTTATAATTTAATAACAAAAACAATTATTATAATATTTTCAATGTTACATTTTGTTATTATTACTATTATAACTGCTACATAGAAAAGAATACAAAAGAATTCTGATTTTTTAAGCTTTGAGGGGTCAGTTAAATAGTAGTTGACTGTTTTATCCAGAACCTTTTTACACACATCATTAGCAAATACTGATGCTGAGGAGGCAGTGAAAGAATTAAAGAAATGTGTAGAATTGGCATCTCATGTCACGTGACATCGTCCTGACTGTGAGCCTAGATGAAGTAACCAAACAGCTGTCAGAAATCATTCTAGGGTCTTACTCCTGCCTCACAACCACTTTTTACCTCCCAAGATGATACTAAGTATTTAGGAGTTCTGGTTTCAATGAATGGGAAACTTCTTAATTCATACCACCACCCTCCATCTCTGGGGAGGAGGGAGGCTACACTTCATCCCACTGACTCATCTGATGTCCTAGAAGATTCCCTTTCCTGCAAGGGTTTAGTGGAAATCACATTGGTATGGACGTAGGAAGGACACACACATTGTCCATGTTATTGGCATCATATTACAGAAATATGGGCTGCATATTTGGAGTAAAGATGCATAATCTGCTAGAAATTCTAGGAAACAATGGAAAATCCTAATGTTTAAGCAAGAGACTTATTCTGCATTTTGTGTTTTATGTACTAAACTCTCAACAGACTCAGATGAATCTGAAGGACTTAAAAAATACATTTTACCTCTGGGAGCGGTGGCTCACGCCTATAATCCCAGCACTTTGGGAGGCCGAGGTGGGCGGATCATAGGGTCAGGAGTTCGAGACCAGCCTGGCCAACATGGCGAAACCCTGTCTCTACTAAAGATTAACAAAACTAGCCGGGCATGGTGGTGTGCACCTGTAATCCCAGCTACTTGGAAGGCTGAGGCTGCAGAATCACTTGAACCCGGGAGGCAGAGGTTGCAGTGAGCTGAGATCGCACCATTGCACTCCAGCCTGGCGACAGGGCAAGATTTTGTCTCTCTCTCTCTCTCTGTCCCTCTCTGTCTCTCTCTCTATATATATATATATGTGTGTGTGTGTGTGTGTGTGTGTGTGTGTGTGTGTGTATGTATATATATGTTTTACACCACCACCATATTACCAAATCTTCATACAAAAGAAATATCCAGAAATCCAGCATTGCCTGAGAAGCTGAAGGATCAGTACAATCATGAAAGAGAACATGTTATTTCATTAGCATCCTTTCTGTGTTTTAAAAGCACTGTAAAACAATGATCTGAACAAGCCAGGTCTGCTAAATATGGTTCATGAAATAGTGAGGAACATCTTCTTGATCTGAAATCTTGGCGTTTTCAGCTATCCCACTCATTCCTAAAGTTTTAGTAACAATTGACTACAGGCACATCACCATGTTTGGTTCTGTGGAGATAAAAAATAAGAACAGATTTTTGTCCTTGTGAGGTGGGGTGGGAGACAAGAAAAAGAAGAAGAGAAAAAGCAGCTGGAATTTCCATGAAAGGCACCTACAGAAAAGTGGAAAAGGATCAGAAGAGGTTTGGCAAAGAAAGTGGGTAAGCCTGGAACATGCAAAGATGGGGAATAGGTAACCCAGAATTCCTATGGAAAAGAGAACACAGCTATGACTTGGTCTAAGAGTGGTTTTATTTTTTTCTAGGCAGACATACAGGACCATCCTAGGGATCTGAAACAAATGCAAGTAAAAAGCTTTCTGTCTGATGGATATGGGACACCAAAAGTTTCCTACGATTGAAGACGACAGAGCTTCCACGATGAGAGAGTAGATCCTCGTGCTCTCCTAGGCTCCCCTAGATTTCAGAGTCACTGACTATAAACACACGTGAAATCAAGGGGAAACAATATTGTTTAGATGATTCAAACCAAAAAACCTACCTGCTTAGGTATCAAGGATTTTGATACCAATATGAACTATAGCTCTTCCTCTACCTAGCTATAATAATCTTAGGCAAGTTAATTATTAAGTTGGTGCAAAAGTAATTGTGGTTTTTGCCATTGAAAGTAATGGCAAAAACTGCAATTCATATGTTGAATTCATATGTCCCCCAAATTTATATGTTGAAACTTAACTCCCAGGGCAGTGGTGTTAAGAGGTGAACCATCTGGGAGGTGATTAGGTGATGAGGGCTCTGCCCTCTTCAATGGAATTAGTGCTCTTAATAAAAGATGCTTGAGGGAGCCTGTTTTCCCCTTCCTGTGAGGACACATACAAAGGTGCCAACTATGAGGAATAGGCCCTCAACAGATACTAAATCTGCTAGTACCTTGATCTTGAACTTGTCAGCCTCCAGAAGGATGAGCAATAAATTCCTATTGTTTATAAATTACCCAGTCTAAGGTATTTTGTTATAACAGATGGAAAGACAATGACTGTGTAAAAAAGACCCCAGAGAGCTTTCTGAATCTCTTTTCATGCTGAGCGAGGTGGCTCATGCCTATAATCCCAGTACTTTGGGAGGCCTAGGTGGGAAGATCACTTGAGCCCAGAAGTTTGAGATCAGCCTGGGTAATATAGTGAAATCCTCGTCTCTACAAAAAATTTTCAAAAACTAGCTGGGCATGGTAGTGTGCACCTGTAGTTCCAGCTACTTGAGGGGCTGAGGTGGGAGGATCACTTGAGCTGCAGTGAGGGAGGTTGAGGCTGTAGTAAGCCATGATCACACCACTGCATTCCAGTCTGGGTGACAGGGTGAGACCCTGTCTCAATAAAATTATAATGAAATAAAATTCAAATAAAAATAAATAAATATCTTTCTAACTGTGGGTACAATGAGAAGTTGGTCCGCAACTTGGAAAAGGCCCCTTATCAGACCCAACCATACTGGCGCCCTGATCTTGAACTTCCAGCCACCAGAACCATAAGAAAGAAATTTCTGTTGTTTCTAAGCCACCCAGTCTTTGGTACTTTGTTATAGCAACCCAACTAAGACAGTTACATAAAAATATACAACCCATTCTCAACTCGCTGGCCATACAAAAGAGACAGTAGGCTAGATTTGGCCCAAGGGGCATAATTTGTCTACCCTTGTTTTAGGGGAAGCTCCAAAAAAGATATTTTCATCCCTTTCTCAAAGTCTTTCTGGAAAGACCTTTGATCAGCCTATGCCAACTTGTTCCTGCAGGGAGAGCTCCAGTATCCTCTGGGGACCCCAAGGCTTTCTCAACCCACGGCTAAGAAGAAGTAAGAACAAGGCCACTTACCACATGATCATGATCACTAACTTCATTACAATCTCATTCAAAATGTTGAAGAAATCCACCATCAGCTTGGCCTGATCTCCCATCTTCCCCATAGCGATGCCAAAAGCAATAAAAAACCCTATCAGACCTGTTGGGTGAATCACATTACACAGAAGGACAAATTACAAAGAATGTATTTTTTCTCCTCATTCTTTACCATTCCCAAATGTATGGAGCCATGTTCTCACTGCTGGTTACCCTATGAATTAGACATTAAAAGAAAAAAACCATTATATTTCATACTGAATGTAACTTTCCCCTGGATAACTATGGATTTCTTGAACATTTTCCACATGAGCAAGTTAAACTGTAAGCAGTGTTAGGTTCAGAAAAATGTATTCATTTTCATTCCGAACTAAAAGGTGCTCTCTTCTCCCTCCCCTCACTTATGAAGTCATGTGTAAGCAGATTCCATTATTACACAGATTAACGAGTAAAGGCTTGTTGGGACTTGGGGATTATCATGCAAACTTTGGAGCCAATATTGGAATAGCAGAGACCAATTAGCCAATAAATTCTTTGCTAGAGTTACATCTAGTTTGTTTTGGTATTATCCCAAGTCAACATATGGCTGGTATGTTTCACTCTTACAAAATCCTAAATGTAAAATTTATTTTTTATTACTACATACATAAAATGACAGGGAGAAAAAAATACTGAAAAATCAAAGGGAAAACAATAAGAAATCTGAAACTCCATTTTATCCAGTTTTTAAAAAATGTAATCTGTTATTTATGAATTTGTCACAATTCTTTTCATGACTGAAGTGGTTAGAATGCTTTCTTTTTTATTTTATTTGTTTTTTCAGGATCATAAAGACAGAATATAGATTCACTGTCAGATTTTGCTAGTTCCTAGTCTCTCCACTCTCTTCTTCCTTCACTTGACATTCTTGACTTGTATCTAAGTCCAGCCTCACATCAGCCTCTGGGGTCAATCCTAACCCCAGGAAGGATTTAAGGAGCTTCATCTCTGCCCTCTTCATGTCAGCATCACATTGCACTAGGTCTTGGACCAACTCCAATACCCAACCATGAGTCTTACTTCTGTGTTGGTTTCACCTCATCCCTATGCCTGAGGTCCTGGGAATCTGCCCTACACTTTAGTTCCTCCAAGGCTAGGCCTGGCTTTGCTCTTCCTACCACTCCTGTTGGTCCCTTCCATTCTCTCCCTTGGTATTTCATGCTCAGGCCTGGAGTCTCACTCCAATGCATCCAGGGACTGGGGTATACTGTGCGGCTTACAGGTGTTTCCAGTAGTGCCTGGGGGCTATCTGGATTTCTAATTGCCAATCCCCATGTGCTCCCTGACCTCTGACCCCTGATCTAGTATTGACAGTCTTAAGGTCTCAATTCTTACTACTTACATGTTCTATAAATCAATGTTACTATGTCCTTGGCTACAGGACTTTGCTTGCCCACCTGACTTGTTCTCTGACTCTGAAGTACGAGCCATCTTCTCTTTCCTCTTCTCCACACCTAACCTGCTCAATTCGGCAGTCCTAATTTCCAGTCCCTCCCTATTATATCCAGTTTCCTATGTTGTCCAGTTATGCTTAAAGTCTTAACCCATACTCAGTAAATTTTAGCATCATAATTTGATTCTCTTAGAAGGAAATTCCTTCTTTCTGAACCTTTGACTTTACCCTTTCCCTAGCCATCTAACCCATTAACCTCTTTACGCCAAACACATATCAACCCAGATTGTCTAACTACCCTTTGCTGGGTCCTTTCTATCTTCAGCAAAAAGAATCCATTACTTGCACTTGGGGTTGCTAATACTTCACATTTAGTATCTCCTCTTTTTGCTCTCAGCTAGAAAGCTTGACAAATGACTTCATAAGTGAGTTATTGGCCTGGGAAGACAAAGGCTTAGGGAAGATTAGATCCAGGACAGAGGGAACTAGTCCTGCAGCAATGTACAAAGTCAATTTCAAGCCATTCCCAAGTCCTTCTCTCAAGCCCATGGAGAGGAGTCTGCTAGGTGGGCGGGGAGAGAGAGTCAATCTGAATATTCTGGTTGAGAATAGCTCATATTACTTGGTTAATTTCATTTGAAATTAAGAAAAAAATGCCTGAGGTATCAAGGTCCCAAAGAACTAGAATAAAAAAAAGCTCCATTCAGTGTCAGCAGAAACTGGCCATACCTACGAGAGATAGGTTTTTAAAGGAAGAATTGGAGTTGATTTAAGCAGTTGGGAGAGGGTGGAGCCCAGAATTGTTTCTGGAGGATTCTTAGGAGAGAAGTGGTTCCTTAAAGAAGTGGGAGGCAAGAGCTGGGGTTGTATCTTCACTTATTGCAAGTGCTTAATCCTCGGGACTTTCCAAAGACAAAAAACAGAAAGACAGCAAAACTAAAAAATAAAAAAAGCCACTATCTCCACCCTCAGAAGACCATGGAAAGAACCTTATTTCAGCCATGATTTGTAAATGGGAAGTTTCTCAACAGTTTAACTTCCCTTGGCTTTCCAGAGCCTTGATCTGCACTTGGATGGAAACCATATTCAGCTTGTAATTTTTCTCTGTAAACGTTGCCTAATTGAAATTGCTCACTGAAACGGGGGTGTTCCATCTGAACAAAACCCTCTTGGACTTGGCCGCTGGGGTTACAGAGTAGTGAGTTGTGTTGAAACTCCCCAGTAGAGCCAAAGGTCCTGTGACTTCCCAGAATCCACCAAGACTCTGGAAACAACCAGGAAAGTCTTTGAATGATTCACTCCAAAGCCCTGGCCCCATTGTTCATGGCCTCAAACTCCTCCAGAGTATGGAGAAGACTGAGGAACACTTTGACAAAAGGGGGTTGGGTGTTTTAAGTTATGTCCCACCAGAAAGGACCACGGGGGAGTTAGGAAGGTCCTAAAAGGGACATAGATAGCTGGACAGTGAGGGAGAAGAGCTGCTCAGTGGTGGGTGCTGGGGATATTTGCAAAACCTCCCTAGAGGAACTCTCCTTCCTTCTCCTCGCTTCTTCCACCTCTCACCTCCCACTGGTTGTTAAACAATGTTTATTGATCTTCCATTGCCCAGCAACCTAGTCAATTCATCTCTTCCCTCACTCTCACTCACCCAACCTGCTTCCTGCCAGGCCAAACAAAAAAGATCCGCTTCTGCTTCTTGGTGACTATGCAATTCTGCTCCTTCTGCTCCCTCTCTCTCCTCTTTCTCTGTACCATTCTGGATAGCTAAGAAGTAGGCTTACCAAATTTGGAACAAACAAACAAACATGACACTCAATTACTTTTTGAATTTCAGGTAAGTAATGAATACTTTTTTTTTAGTATTCTTATGTCCCATGCAATATTTGTGACACACACTAAAAAACTATTTGCCTTTTATCGAAAATTCAAATTTATCTGGGCATTCTGTATTTTATCTGACAACCCAACTAAGGAGACAGGCCATGCGATCTTTTAGATGACAATGTGAAAGGACTACTGAGCTCATTCATCTCTAAGCAGCTGTCATCCAAACCTTTAGAAATTGTGCTTAGATAAATAAACATACTTCATCCATCCAGATTCACCATTTCTCCCAGGTTTTGGCCAAACGCCCCTATTTCCTGTCTAGGGGACACCATTCTAATGGTGGATGGAGGTTATGGAAGGGAGTGGACCCATTGAGTGGGAGGGGAGCAAACTGGGCAGACTAGAGCCGCTCACATGGTAAGAAACCTCTGTCCCTCATGGAGGTATGTCCCTCAGCTCTCCACCCACTTGGAATAATGATCAGAGCTCATATGGAGAGAGCACATGGCATCAGCTACTGTGTCCTATATGCACAATCACATTTCATCCTCACAATAATCTACTAAACAGATGTCAATCCCATTTCCATTTTACAAATGCGGCTCAGAGAAATGGAGTAACTTGCCCAGGGTCAGATAACCAGTTAAGTGGCCCATACTGGATCCAAACCCAGGTCTGCCCAACTGCAGAGCCCCAAAAACCTCTAGGATAGCATGCTAAGAAGGCACCAGGCTAGGAGAAAGAGCTCACTGGGATCCCAGAAAGTAAAACAAGATAATCTGTAAAGCTCCTTTGGTACCTACTCCAACACTTCACAGTCCTGGTAGCATTGCATTTGTTTGCAGACTACGAGAGCTGCGGTGGTCCAGCCTCCGCACCTAGCACAGCACCAGTACATGGGGGCAGCTTTTAAAAAATGCTTAAGAAATGAAAGCAATGGATGTGTCACTTAATAACATAGAGAGTCAGAGAAAGTGACTTTCTAACACCACACAGAGAGTCAGGGAATGTGCCCAATGATGGTAAGCTCCCTTATTTTTTTCCGATACCCAGCTTCTGGCTGCCCTGTCCCCTCATGGTCTCCTCTGCCCTTCTCCCTCTTCCTTAAATCGCTCAGCTCTCAGTCCCAGTGACCCTCAAATTGCTCCCCAGAGAGAGCCTCCTGCTCCACCTAGAGGACAGCTGAGTCATCAGTTTTCTGAAAAAGGAGTGCAGGAGAGCCCAGCCATAGACAGGGAAGCAGAATCCCGGACCACCAGCTGGCCTACCTAAGACGTTCATCCCGTCCTTGAACTCCAAGCCCTTCTTGATAACCATCTTAGTCTCCTCCGGCACCTCGGTCACAGTCTCGTTCAACAGAGACACAACAGCGCTGGTTGCGTTGGCCTCCTCGTCTGGCGGTGGTGCAACCAGGACTTTCTTTGTCACTGTTTGAATCTAACAGAGTGAGGGGAAAAAAGGCATAAAGTTGAGGTTTGGCCTATGAGGTGAAAAAAAAAGCCTGGCTACTCATATATTTTAAGGTTCCCAACAGGTTAACAATAATTAAGAAATGCCAAAGCAAGGTTATGAAAACTGGAGAATATTTTCTATGTCTATTTACAAAGCAGTGTTTTATTATACACAGTGAGATACAATTGTCCTAATCACAGATAATTACAGAATTTTTTATTTGTGCAAATTTATGGGGTACATGAGAAATTTTTTACATGTATACAATGTGTGATGATCAAATCAGGGCATTTAAGGTGTCTATCATCTGAGTACAATGCATTTTTTAAGTACAGTCATCCAACTCTGCTATCAAACATTGAATGAATTCCTTCTATCTTTCTGTATGTTTGTACCCTTTAAGCTACTTCTCTTCATCTTTTCCCTTTCCCCCACACTCACCCTTCCTAGCCTCTGTTATCATTTTTCCACTATTTTTCCATGTGTTCAAATATTTTAGTTCCCACATATAAATGAGAAATGCAATATTTGTCTTTTTGTGCCTGGCTTATTTCACCTAAGATAACGACCTCCAGTCTTATCCATGTTGCTGCAAATGACACGATTTCATAAGTATAGAATGTATAAAAATAATTTGCAAATGTACTATAAGTACTATGGTCAATAATAGGACACAGTCTTAAACTTGGGGGATAAATGTTTTCTTTCACTCCTACGATTGTAGCTCAGAAACAGTATGAGACATCTAACTTGGATGCTCTTCCCAATTGTGAGACCTAGTTAGATGGTCCTTCCAGTTGTGATGGTCCTTCCAGTTGTGATGGTCCTTCCAGTTGTGATGGGCCCTGGGTCTGGTTAGGAATAGAAAGCCTTGGCAGGGGTCAGATCAGCAACTCATGATCCACCTGTTTTCCCCCCAACCTGGTCCCCACTGGATAGGGGCATCACAGGCTGCCTCAGTTTGGGCTCCTTCTAGAGCCAGGCTCCGCTGGAAATCTCCATCTGGGCACCAAGAGTGCCAGCTGCCAGCAGCCACCATGGCAGGAGCATTTGCTCATATTTCAGATCCAAATTCAAGGTGGGAAGACAGCCGCTCCTTCTGAGCAGTGATGCCAAGCCTTGCTCAATGTTCCCCAAGCGTCTCTGTCAGATGACTCACAAGGAACCTCTCCCGCTATTCCTCGACATCCATGGCAGTGGTCCTATTTTTAAAGGTGCCAGGCACCCTACATGCAGAGTGCTATAAAAATCCACATCTGAGGCTAAAAAACACCACCTCCAGGGGCATTAAAATAGAACTCAATGCAGAATCCTAGAATGTCAGTGCCGGCATGTAGTAGGTAACA
This sequence comes from Macaca mulatta, assembly GCF_049350105.2. NCBI lineage: Eukaryota > Metazoa > Chordata > Mammalia > Primates > Cercopithecidae > Macaca > Macaca mulatta. The sequence continues at coordinate 29,981,703 of NC_133419.1, read as the reverse complement.
GATGGCTGAACCCTGAATAGATACGGAAGAAGATGCATAGGAAAGTCAAGTGACTTGTTGGACGTCATGGAGGTATGGGCAGAACTGGGGCTTCAACTCAGATGACCTCACCTCCATTGAGTTATTTCCACAGGCTGTGCTGTACGTTAAGCTATAGGGATCCAATCCTACTGTGCTGGGCTCCATAGGAAGCAAAGCTGCACTGCCAGTTATCCAAAATGGAAGGAAAGGGAGGTCAGTGTTCTCTGAGGAGAGGAGGGTGCTCTCTGTTCTAGCCTGGCCACATGTACTCGTGCAGGGAGAGAGGAAGCCTAGGGCCAGCTGTGTGAGGGAAGAACAGGCAGCCCACTTCTCCCCTCAATGTGGCCCCTTCATCTGGGCAACATTGGTGTGAAGAGTGAATGCAGGAAGGATCACAAGAGAAGCTTCTGTGAACAGCAGAGTCATGCTCCCAGGAAAGAAAAGGGGACCAAAGTCAACTGTCAACCTATCCTAAGAATGCTAAAGAAGCCTAAATTGGTTTAAAAGAGAAATACTCATGGATCTAAATGAATGGTGGCTGTCAGGATCGGGCAGGAGGCCAGCTGCTACCTGTTTTACATCCATTATGTCTTAGGTCAACAGTAGCCCCTCGACTCAAAGGCAGCTTGCTAGTTAGTTGCTGAGGCAGGATTCAAGATGAGTTATGCTTGACTCCAGAAATCCAGATTCCAAATAGCACAGGCCAGTAGTGTAAGTTGAAGCTGAGGAGATAGGAACATTGAACACAGGCCTAGTTCTCTGCCTGAGTTCCTGATTCACAGAACCTGTTTGGTTGCACAACTTCATGTATTTGCTGTTTTAGTCTGTTTTGTGCTGCTACGACAGAATACCTAAGACTGGATAATTTATGATAAACAGAAATTTATTTTTTCACCATTCTGGAGACTGGGAAGTACACAATGAAGGTATCATCATCGGGCAAGAGTCTTCTTGCTGCATCATTACATGGAAGAAGGTAGAAAGGCAAAGAGAGGCACAAAGGAGCCAAACTCATTCTTTTATAGCAGCATTAATCCCATCCATGAGAGCAGAGACCTCATGGCCTAATCACCTCCCAAAGGGTCCACTTATCAATATTGTTAAAATGGCAACTAAATTTCACCATGAATTTTGGAAGAGACAGACATCCAAAGCATAGCAGGTGCCAACTCCAGTCTCCCCGACCCTAAGCCACCATCATGTCTCACTGTAAAACCTGCAAAACCATAAACTTACCTACTCAGCTTTCTTCTTGTCTACATACAGTCTACAGATAAGTGTGGCTATCTATAGCCCTGTCTGTATCCTTAGCTTCCCCTGGCCCACCAAGTCATGCCTGAGCTGAGTTCACCTTCCTCCAGTCTCTGTACCCCCAACACTGGCCTCACACAGCCTCCTTTTTCTTCTCTGAGCATTATAAGTACTTTTCAGCCTCTGCATATGTGTGCCTCTACTGAGAAGCATCTTTCCCCAGCTCTTTGTAGGCCTAACTCATTCTGATCCCCTATCCTCTCAGCTCAAACATCTCCCCTAGTTACCACCAGCCTATCATCCTGCCTCTAGCCCTCAGAGAACACCTGTCTCAGTGTTTAAGTCTCTTCTGTGTTTCCCTGATGTTTATTTTGGTCTACCTCCCTCCCCTTTAACGTAAGTGAGCTCCTTGGGGCAGGGACCTCATCTCTCTCCTCCCCTATGGCATCCTTGTGCAAAGCAGACAGCCTGGCAGCCCGTCCTGCTCACAAGTATTGGCCGAGTGAACATACACAAATCATTGAATTTTCTGGAGGAAAAGAACCCATGCTCTTTTCCTTCAGAATTTAAACTTGAGATATTTTAAAAACAGGTGATTCTGGGTTTAATATTGTAAGGCCATATCTTACAGCCAGTTACTCTCTTGGAAATCTCACTTTAGTTCAGAGTAAGCCCCAAATAGCAAGCAGGAGACCTCCCTGCTCACAAAGACACAGGGACCTGACTTGGGCAAACCAGGCCCTGTCACCTGGGAGAAGGCAGTCTCCTCTCTGGGGGGAGCTCATCTTTCTCTTTACATCTCTGTTTCTAACTCTGGTCAGGGAGCCTCCTCCACTCAAGACAGGTTATTTTAAATCACTTCTAGCTGTACTCATGGACACAGATGTTTCTCATGCACCCTTTCTCTCTGGAAATGCCATGTCCCTTTAAAAGAGTTTCCTGTCTCAAGTCCTCCTCAGTGCCTTCCTCCCAGGCCTAAGGAATCTGTTCCCATTCTCTCCCTGAGGTGGATTCTACACCATTCTTCTTCAGGTTGTCCTAACCCAAAGGGACCTTGATCCTGAGCCTACCGGGGGACCAAGGCTCAGTCCTCATATGAATTTTGGCAAAGGAAAGTTGGGGTCAGGGCCAGTATGGGGAAGGGAATGGCTCATGTCTTTATTCCAGAGTGGCAGACAGCACCTCTCGCCATGGGCAGCTGCATGCAAAGACTGCCCATCCACCGTAACGCTCACCGAGTGTGAGTGTAGCCAGCTCCACAAAAGTTCACTCCAAGACCAGAGCAATAGCTCCAGGAGCCTGCCTGCTTCTTGGTCCTGCCTTCCTGTTCTCACAGAGCATGGCATGACCAGGCACAGAACTGAGTCCAAATCTGTCCTTCCCAGGCCCTCCCATGCTCCACTCTCCCCCAGTCTACTACCAGCTCAGCCTCCTGCAGCTGCGATCCCAGAACACTCTCTCCAAAACGTTAAGAATGGACAGCACCCAATTGTGTGTCTCACTCTAAAGCAAGTCAATTCATCTTTCTGAGCAGGCTGGCTGAGGGGCAAACATGCTATACAGATGGAGCCCAGTAAGCACCTTCTCCTCCAGCTTATTTCTATTTATTTCTGCATCCAACTTCCCTGGCCTGGAGTGGTTTCCTTTAATATAGGTCCATGCTACATGTACCACTAAAATGGTATCTGAAACTAGGGAACAGAGTAATCTGGGTTCAGCAATGGTTAAGGACTACATTTTGGAGACAGCTAGGAATACACACTTTTCTTCTAAGCTACCTGTGTCCTAAGCTCATTCTTCTGTGCTTGGAAATGGCTGAAGGAGACTGCTTGGTTTTAGCTTAGTTTCTACACAGGTTCATGGGAACTGGCGTGTGTGGAGTGTGTTCTAGCCTAAGCAGGCCTTGGGGCTAGAAAACAGGGTAGTGGATGGTGCCTACTCAGCTAACTCAGTGGCTCCACTCAGCAGAATCACCTATTTTTTAAAAATCCCAAGTTTAAAAAAATGTATAGGCATGTATGCAGCAGGCAAGAGTGTACATTGCTAAGGAATCTGTACCCACTGCTACATACTTTTGTAGTGCCATTTTGCAAGAGCCAGCAAACTCAAAATATAAAACTCCTGTCAGGGCATTTTTACTTCTAGGAATTTATCCTTTAAAAATATTATGCAATCATGAAAAAAGAAGAGATGACTTTAAAACATTGTTCAATGAAAAAGTCAAATGTAACATTTTATGAACAATGGAGTACCGTTGGGTTAAATTCTTGTTTTGTTTGTTTGTTTTGAGACAGTATGCCACTCTGTCTCCCAGGCTGGAGTGCAGTGGCTCTGTTCACTGCAACCTCTGCCTCCCAGGCTCAAGGAATTCTCTTGCCTCAGCCTCCTGAGTAGCTGGGATAACAGGCATATGCCACCACACCCAGCTAATTTTTGCATTTTTGGTAGAGATAGGGTTTCACCACGTTGGCCAGGCTGGTTTTGAACTCCTAACCTCAAATGATCCCCCTGCCTTGGCCTCCCAAAGTGCTGGGATTATAGGCATGAGCCACCACGCCTGGCCAGGGTTGAACGCTTTTAAAGATTATGCACACTTGTATATGTGGCAAAAGAAAAATATAGGGGAGGAAACAACATTCTCAACAGAAGTAGCTCTAGAGAAGGGAAAGTAGAAGCTTCTAACTTTTACTTTATGTACTTCTATACTTTCTAAATCTTTCATAATCTGCATGTATTACTTCCACAATTTAAAAAAATACCCAAGCTCCAGATTCATCCCTTGGAGATTCTGATTGTGTACGGTATTTGTATTTTCTTAAAAGTGCCATTGATGGTTTGGCTTTACTGCCAAGTTTAAGAACCCCTGTGTACTCTAGAAGGTTGTGGGCAAGGTTAATGAAAATATGCCCATGGATGACTCAAAGACACATTTCCCAGCCTCATGCACAAAAAGGAAAGGAAGAGATAGATATAAGGAGAGAGAGAGAGAAAAAAGGAGGACAATCCCAGAGCAAAAAGATATTAAGTGAGCTGGAAAAAAAAAAGGAGGTTTAAAAAAGTTAAAATCAGGAGACTCCAATCCCAAGATCCTGCCCTAAACCACCTCATAGAATCCCTGGGCCTAGACAGAGATAATTACATATTAAGAAAATTTCTACCAGAGTTGATCTGTTAAAATAGACTTTTTTATTTTTTTTTTTTTATTTTTTTTTTTGAGATGGAGTCTCGTTCTATCACCCAGGCTGGAGTGCAGTGGCCGGATCTCAGCTCACTGCAAGCTCTGCCTCCTGGGTTTACGCCATTCTCCTGCCTCAGCCTCCCGAGTAGCTGGGACTACAGGCACCCGCCACCATGCCTGGCTAGTTTTTTGTATTTTTTTAGTAGAGACGGGGTTTCACCATGTTAGCCAGGATGGTCTCGATCTCCTGACCTCATGATCCGCCCATCTCGGCCTCCCAAAGTGCTGGGATTACAGGCTTGAGCCACCGCGCCTGGCAAAATAGACTCTTAAGTTATCGCCTTGATAACTTAGAGAACTGGAGAAGAGAGAACAACTGAACTCTGGATTACCTGTTGAAAGCAGGCTTGGACAAGGTTTTCAGGGAAGAGATTTCGAATAAGGTCCAGGAAGGCATCCAGGCTGGACACTTCATCGTTCTTCTTTCCAGGCCCCAGCTGCTTCTTGAGCTTGGGATTCCCTGGATGGATAGCCAAGACCAGAATGACCCCCAGCACTGCGGCGATGATGGTTGTGGACATGTAATACACCATGGCTCTTGTGCCCAAGCGGCCACTAGCCTTAGCATCCAGGCCTGACAACCCTGGATTGAAAAGAAATGCAGAAGGATTAATTCTATTACATTTGTGCTAATGACCTATGTCTACATTTCTATGACATTGGCTTCATATTACTCAAATGTGTTAATGGCTGATTAAATCCCCTACTGTAGTCTTCCCTCAGTATTGATGAGGGAATTGGTTCTGGTACTCCCAACAGATACCAAAATCTGCAGGTCCTCAAGTCCCTTCTGTAAAATGGTGTAATATTTGTATATAACCTATGCATATCCTCCTGTCTACTTTAAACCACCTCTAAATTATTTACAATACCTAATACAATGTAAATGCTATGTACATAATTGTTATACTATATTTTTAAACTTGCATTATTTTGTATTTTTTATTAGTTTTTTTTCTCAAATATTTTCAATCCTCACATGAGGGACTCACAGATATGCAGGGCCGACTGGACTGAATATTTGGTCAATCTCATAGTTTATCATTCTATTTTCCGGGGAGATTTTCAAGATTTTACAGAACTGGGAGAGTTGAAGATTCTCCTGTTTAGAGTTTACGAATGGTCTGTGACAACTTTTTTGTCAGTCTGCAATAATGAGTTAAAATAAAGTTGAAGACAACCCATTTTTAATTCTGAGATTATGTTCTTTCCACATTTTTTTTTTTTTTGGTCTTAACATATCCTTTCTTTTATGAAGCAATGCGATGGTGCTGGTACATGCTAGTTTTTAACTTGTTTATTTATTTAGGTTTTAATGTCCTCACTTGGAAGACTAAAAAGTTAGTAGCTCTGTCCCACGCTCAAAATGTCTTTTGAATATATTACTGGTAACTGACATGGAGAGTCTGAGAATGAAGATTTCGCCCAGTCCTCTCATTTCTCCGAGGTGAAGCATGAAGATCCACGTTCCCAGCCTCATGCAGGGATTAGGGAACACCCTGTGAAGCACCCTGCCAATGGTGGGCACTTCATCTATACCTAGGGAGGTTAGAGGAAATTCCAAGCAAATTAACAAAAACTCCAGCCCCACTGGGTTTTTTTCCAATTGTTTCTTCAATGTGTCCACTTCCTGGTTTCAGTTCCTGCTTTTACCAGAAAGAGAGATTGAACCCCTTTTTGGGGGTCAGTCTTTTTTGCTGTGGGGGAGGAAGTTAGTGATGTGAGCTGCTCTAAATTAAGCTGACCTACGTATGACCTACTTCTCTTTACAAGCTAAAGTCTAATTCTAGCCAATGGGAGCTAGGTTTCCCCACCAAGTTGGCCAATGTATGATCTGTTAACAGGCCTAGAGAACATTTTATCTGGTTTAGAGAGGAGCATTCATGGTAAATGCACCATTTCACTCAATCTAGTGTTGAATGATAAGATCCCACTAAGCCCCTAAGTGCCTGATTCTGAGTTCCAGCATTTCAGGTACTGGGGTCACTGGTCAACCAGCTGAGGCTGTCTGACAACCCAGCTCAGCCCCTGAATCTCCTGGAGTGACCAGAGCCTTGCCAGTCCAGGGGGATAACTTCTCCAGATCACTTAGCTGGCTGGTACCCAAATTTGGACCAAAGCTTGGCTTCCTGCCCTTAACTCAGAGCTTAGTCTCCAAAGGGCACCAATTTATACCCTGTTTCAGCAATATTATTTGGTAAGGAGGAAAATATCAGTATAAGCCCACAGAGGAGGACCAAATTCTTTCAAATACAGTAATTAATTATTTTAGTCAAAAATAAGTGAACATGATGCCACATATTAGGAGTACTTTTGTTCTGAAAAACTCAGAGGACTTTCATACCTAGCATTTCATTTATTTTTAATGCCAACCTCCCTCTATTCCCGATTAAAATAGTAGAAAGTTTCCTTTTCCATTTATTACCTTTGTCAGTATCTGGACAAAATACAATTTAGAATGGTGAGAAAAGTAGACATTAAAAATTAAGGCCAGGTATGGTGGCCCATGCCTATAATCCCAGCACTTTGGAGGCTGGTGGATCATGAGGTCAGGAGTTCGAGACTAGCTTGGCCAATATGGTGAAACCCTGTCTCTACTAAAAATACAAAAATTAGCCAGGCATGGTAGCACACGCCTGTAGCCCCAGCTACTCAGGAGGTTGAGGCAGGAGAATCGCTTGAACCCAGGAGGCAGAGGTTGCAGTGAGCCGAGACTGCACCACTGCACTCCAGCCTAGACAACAGAGGGAGACTCTCCCTCTCAAAAAAAAAAAAAAAAAATTAAAACCACTAGAGGTATCATCACTTGTAACATGTGGCTGTGTTTCCTTTTCTTTTTTTTGCTGGAGAGAAAGACAAATAGACTTGACTAATTGATGGCAAGCTTTTATTTCTTTAGGGTTGATTATCCCCATTTCAGAGACAGGAAAACCAAAGCTCTGAAGTGAAATGACATAGACGATCACTTTCCCTCAACCAAATTGAGATTCTAGTCAATCCAAAAGCTGGGGCAGGAGTATGACCCATGTTAGCCAGGCACTGGTGAGGTCATCTTACCTGTGATTAAACTGGAGATGATTAGAGGGAGAATGAGCATTTTTAGCATCCTCATGAGAATATCCCCTGGGAAGGCTATTAACATAACCACATCAGGGTGGATGGGAGATGCCAAGCGAAGAAGCCCTCCACATACTGCTCCCAGGATGACACCTAAAAGGAAGGGGAAAACAATCTGAATTTGTTTTTTGCCCTCGTCAAATGACTAACTGTAGACACTTATTTCAGCAACATTGACCTTTCTCATGCTTCTGCAGTATTAGATGATGAGCAATGTGTAACAAAAACAACATTAGATAAGTGAAGCTAATTTTGTTGACTAGCGAGAAGACTTTCTATCCCTCCAACTATTCTAAAAAAGTCAACACCCAAAGAGTCAAGGAGAACCTTCTCAAGGCCTTATGAAAGTGCACACTGGCAACTTGACTCCAACTTCTTTGAGGCTATTTTTCTACTTGGAGCCAGAAATTGTCCATAGAAATAAACCATAAGGGGCTGGGCACAGTGGCTTATGCCTATAATCCCAGCACTTTGGGGGGCCAAGGTGAGTGAATCACCTGAGGTCAGTGAGACCGGTCTGGCCAAAACAGTGAAACCCTGTCTCTACTAAAAATACAAAAATGTAGCTGGGCGTGGTGGCGGAAACCTGTAATCTCAGCTACTCAGGAGACTGAGGCAGGAGAATCACTTGAACCCGGGAGGCGGAGGTTGAAGTGAGCTGAGACGGCACCATTGCACTCTAGCCTGGGCAAAAAGAGTGAGACTCCATCTCAAAAAAAAAAAAAAAAAAAAAAAAAAAAAAAAAAAGAAAGAAAGAAAGAAAGAAAGAAAAAAGAAAGAAATAACTCACAAGGACAGATATTGCTTCCTCACCCAGCCCAAGCTTGACCACATGGCATGGCATTTAATGTGTGTCTTCTCATTGTAACTGGAGACCAGATGAAAAGAACATTTAATTGACCAAGCTAGTGTGAATTCTATTTTTTTCTTCCTATCTATTTTCTTTGGCTTCCAATAATTTCCCCATGGCTCACTCTCAAGGCTTGTCCTTGACTTCTGTGTCCTTTTACATAGTTTTTAGATTGCTGATCTTATGGGAGCTCAAGAATGGAGTCTAAAATATTTAATTTTGGAGGAAACAATTTAGGCAGAGATGCTGGCAGGGATCTTTCACTTTACAGACTCAGATCTCAGAAGAAAAATTTTAGATCTCTGCAAATGGGTGGCCAACATGAATGACTCTTGCAGAAACCACAAGTTGAGTCAGTACCACTGGCCATAATGGAGGGAGGGAGTTCCAGGAATGCAGGCTACGGTGTTAATTCCATGGATGTAGAGGGAGTCATGTGGCTGCAAGCCTGACTCTTTTTCTTCTGCAGGTGAAAATCATACTCTCCAACTTCTTCAAGTCCTATGATGAATTAGATGTGGTTACATGGTGGGTAACCTTTGGAAAACCTAACCATGCCTGTGGTTTCTTATTAAGTGAACTTAGCTGTGGTGAGCTGGGCCACTGGCAACCAAGGCATCTATCTCAAAGGAAAGGTCATGGAATAGAGGGGTTCAGGTGGGTGTGTGTGGGTGGGTGGGAGGGTGGGAAGGACAGGTTGTTCATTGCTTCTCTGTGTAACCTAAGTGAGAGCTGAAGAACAAGGGAGGGATTGAAAAAGGAAATGGTGTGGTTGTCATTATAAGAAACTGTATCTCGCCCCATTTTCAATAAACCCTCATGGGAAACTTAAGACCAAGATTGCATCAACAGCCTGAGAACAACCATCACCTGGGTGAGGCCTGAAGCAGAGGAGGAGGACTTGCTACATGGAGCTGTATCAGATTAAGGCATTGGGGCAAACATCTTCCGCACTGACCTCATTAGCCAATGTGCCCAAATTACCTAAATTAATGATGTGTCTGGAGAAGCTCAGACCTTGGGAGCCATTTTAGTGTGGTTTTGTGCAATACTTGGGCTTATCTTGATGCAGGTGGTTCTCTAAACATGGTCCATGGACCACTGCTTTGGAACTGCCTAGAAGGTTTGCTGATATGTAGACTGCAGGGCCTCATTTCAGATGGCCCAAAGCAAAGTCTCCATGAGTATAGGAATCCACATGCCAACATTCTCACAAGATGCTTACTTGCAAAAAATTTAAGAACTACTAGAATCCAAAGGAGAACGAATGGCTAAAGGAGGTAAGGAGGAAAATTGTATCACTGAAGCCTGGGTAGACAGGACCCTAGGCAAACCATGTGGCTTCCTTTCTGGTGGAACGACTGGCTGCTGAGACCAGCTGCCCCACAGAGCCAGGAGAGTCCCAGAGAAGAGGGGACTGGGGGTTGGGTGGTGCAGATACCTACCAAACACCGTCAGAGTGAGCAGGAGATTCTTCCCCAGCTTGTCACACAGGCGCAGGCCCAGGTGCCGGTGCTTGGGTTCCTCCGAGCTGAGGTGACTGTCGTGCATTCGCACTTCCACCTGCTTGGGCATATTGTTGGCACTGGAACAGAAGTGAAGGCAGAGATTAGAAAGACTGGCACCTCCCCTATACAGTTTCAGGGGCTACATGAGGAGGAACCTCTCCAGGCACAGTTGGAATCTGGAACCATCTGCAGGAAAGTAAAAGTAAGTGTGACTCAGGGTCACCTATAAGCAGGACAGTAGGACACACTGAGAACTGATGTGGATCCTCCCAGTAAAGGAAAGGAACACTACATGCAATGGTAGGGTCTTCCAAAGAGTTGCCCCCCATAGTAACTTAGGGAAGGAAGTTACCATGTTACAGAGCCTTTACTTGAGTCTTGACCAAGGTTGCAAAGGCTAAAATAAATAGAGATCCAAATCCAGATAGGTCTGGCTCCAAAACCTGAGCTATTTTGTTCTTGTAACAACAGCAAAAAGGTGAGTCATACTTAAGTTACATCAACTTTAAAATGTCTCCAAGCTCAAGCCTTCCCCATCCTGACATGTGAAAGTCACAAATGTTGATCATCCAAGCTTTACCTCTGTTTTGGAAAAGATGGTTTACATAGTAAAAAAAAAAACAAAAAAAACAAAAAAAACAAGCAACCTATTGTGGCTTTTAAAAGGTCACCTACATTATCAAGACTACTAAACTGGCCAAGAGCTAATACCACTTAGAATCTAGAAGTATGGTTTTAAGAAGTATTTTGATCACCTCCAGCTATGGTTGCAGCCAAGCCCTTTTCTGGGTAAACCCCAGGTATGCCTAAGCCATCCTGGGAGTCTGCCCAAAGGAGCCCTTGCTGGGGTAATGGGCATACTTCGTCCTCAGCTTTGTCATTTCCCTGGCCAATAATATTCCAGATGTAAGCTTGGGGATTGCCATAGGGAGGCCAGTTTTTCACTTTCATATCTTAGGACATTTTTTAGCTGCTGTTTACAATCACCATCATTTGATAAAAGAAAAAAAATAAATAAGCCTTTCACACCTAGAAAGAGAGGTGTCTCTGAACAGATGACAGTGCCTTCAAGACAGGGAGGTGTTGCCCTTATCCAGATAGTCTTGTCATAGACTGGAGAAAATTTCCTTTGGAACCAACACCAAGCTGCAGACCTGTGTTTTGAAATAACTGGTTATAATGGAAATAGTGTGGGTTTTGGAGCCAGAGGGCCTTGGCTTCAAATCCTGACTCCAACTCTTGCTAGTTGTGTGGGGTGTAGAAAGAAAAGCCTGATGCCTACTTGATAAAAGTTAAACAAAAATATGCTAGCATAGTACCTTTCTCCAGTGTACACAAAGAAGAGACACTTAACACCCATCAGCTTCATGGCAAGGATGACATTTTGTTCAGGGGGCTTACCCACTTGCACTGCCATTCCAGCAAGATACCAAGACCTAAGCTTCCAGTCTCAGAGTTAAGACCTGGAACCCAAATACAACTACTTGCTTTTTCATAACAGGCTGCCTAATATACTCGCTACCCAAATGTTTTAAAATTAGGAATAACGTTGCATGATCAGATGAGAATGTTAGTCAAAATATAAGCTTCCTAGTCTCCCCTTAATGGCCGAATTTTCTAGTCATCTAGTTAATTTCTGAGGCAACTTCTGGTTTCCTGACATATGTGTGCACTAACAATCCCTCAGACCGTCTGAAAAAGAAAATAGGGTATGACTGCCCAGAGCAGGTGGGTGAGGGCCTTTCTGACCAGTGAGCAATAAATACCACTTCCTCCTATCACCAAGTGAAACAGACAGAAAATTCACTTTACAACACAGCAGGGGGAAATGATCAAAATGATCTTTTTAACATGGATAGACCATATTTCTATGTTTACAGTGGGATCTTTTTCCATTTTTAAACATGTCTCCAGCCAGTAATATGAAGCTCTAAAGCAGGAAATGTCGAACAAAGAATGGAGGTAGTATGTGTTCTGAAATGGTGAATGTATTTCCTTAGCCAGCTCTTGGCCAAACTCTCCAGTCCCCTTGAGATCATTAATCTCCTTGCCTTCTGCTTCATTTGAATCCCTCCTGCCATTGAAATGAGAATCAGGCACATGGTTGGTATTCAAGTAAAACTAGGAAGTATTTAAAGCAACCATTCCGGCAAGATCCATATGATGTAATGGAAGTGTCAGGCATCAAAACAGCCATGTCAAAGTGAAAACACACAAACAATTAGGTTAGCATATACACCCAACCCGGCAACATGGTTGGATGCCTGTGCCACACATTTCTTTGTTGTACAATATTGCTGCTTCTTTAATGGTTTGTTTTTTAGGCCATAACAAAATGTCCCTGAAGTCCTGAATCAAAATAGCCACATCAAAGTGACTACATCAAAATACTGTAAACCCACAAATATTTATTGAGAGAATTTCCGTGAGTTGCCCTCTTGGAATTAAACAGATATGGAAGACTTGTAAGAGTCCTTGATGCTTGCACATAGAAAATAATTTTAAAGGTAATTCAGGGACTCATCTTGCAGCTGGAAACACAGAGAGTCCCCCAAGAACTCTCTGTAAAAATTCTGACTAATCTAAAATTTCCAACTATTCTAATTAGTCTAACTAATCACTACAGCTCCCAGAACACAAAGAGAGACTGACATGGGAATTATCACGTAATATAGCATGATTATATAATGTATATAGAATATTATATAATATAGAGCTGCTTCTAAGCCTATACACCTTTAGAATAAGATGTAAGTTTTTAAAAATGTGTTCACACAAACAGCTATATAAATGCTGATTGCAAACACACCTGGTAACAGTGACAATAACAGGGATAACTTATATTTATTGAGTGTTCTCTATGTGTCAGATACTATACTCAGTAATGGGTATGGTACAATCTTTACTCTTAAAGAGCCTTTACTCAGAGAGAAAACATAAAGCACGTTGTACTGTAATTGTCTGCTTTATGTACAGGCCCTGAGCAAGCTTGCAAAGGAGTCTATGGGAAATCATAAGAACAATGCCTAACCCAGGTTCAGGGAAGAGGAAGGGATGTTCAAGAAGGGGTTCCAGAAGGGGCCAAGACCTGAGTCAGCTCTTGAAGGAAGGATTTAATTTAAATGCCTGCATTCTCCACCAGTCTATGAACCCCAGGAGGGCAAGATTGTGATCTTTAACACCTAGTACTGAGAGCTTAATCAATGTTTGCCAAGAGAAATTGAGAATTGAAAAGTAGCTCTAAAATGGCCCCGTGCTTGCCCCTGGGAATAAGGCCCTTCTGCAGACAGACTGGCAGCATGCCACTTCAGTCAGATTCTGACCATTCTTGCATTTATTCCACAAATTTCTAGTGGGCCCATATTACAGGCCCCATACTGTTGTCAATGTTAAAGATATTGCAATAAACAAAAAGAGCCCTTGATATTACGGAGCGTGCACTTTAGTGAGAGAACAAATACGTAGATAAATACATTTTAAGTAGTGAGAAGTGCTGGGAGGGGGGTTGTATTAGTTCATTCTCACTCTGCTAATAAAGACATACCCGAGACTGTGAAATTTACAAAGGAAAGAGGTTTAATTGACTCACAGTTCAGCATGGCTTGGGAAGCCTCAGGAAACTTACAATCATGGTGGAAGGGGAAGAAAACGTGTCCTTCTTCGCATGGTGGCAGCAAGGAGAAGTGCCAAGAAAAAGAGGGAAAATCCCCTTATAAAACCACCAGATATCATGATAACTCACTCACTATCATGAAAACAGCATGAGGGTAACTGCCCCCATGATTCAGGTATCTCCCACGGAGTCCTTTCCGCGACACATGGGGATTATGGGAGCTACAATTCAAGATGAGATTTGGGTGGGAACACAGCCAAACCGTATCAAGGGTGAAGGAGAAGGATAGTAGTGTGTGGGGAGGCAGCGTGATTTTGAAGTGTCCGGGGAAGGTGTCTATGATGAAGGGACATTTGAATAGAAACCTAGAAGAAATGAGGGGTCTCCTCAAGTATTTTATGCAATTTGTCTAGAGCTTAGCAAATAAATGGAACATACACAATTTGGAAATCTGTCTTACTACCTAGATCCAAAGCTCCCACCCAGATGCACACCCTGGGGTCCACGTGTTGATTTTTACATGGATTCAAATGAATATGTAATAAGTAATGCTGGGTCCTATCACCATCATGAATATTATGAGGGTGTAAATGACTATCCCAGCTCCCCCTAAGAGAAACAGTTACCAGGAAGAGGTGAGTTGGATATAGGTGGAAAGCCTAAGGTCACAGCAGCCAGCAGATTTGCTCCCATGGCAATAAGCAGAAAGTGCCAAATCTGGTCTGGGAAGTCCATCGGATACACAGTAAGATGTCCAGTGTGCACACTTACCCCTTTACTAATAGTCCCTTCCTACATCCTGTAGCTGTGCACACAGAACAAAGCAATAAAACCCAGGTGGGATTTGGGTCCACCAAATCCATCAAGGCTAGTGCTCTCTGACACTGCCTGCCGTCCGTGTTTCTACTTGAGTGCCTCCTGAATGGAGGAATATTAGCAATGCAATGCCTTAATGTTGGAAGTTCCAGTGCGCCAACTCAGACCGATCTCTCGAATGGCCTCCACTGCCCAACAAAGTAAGGCCATGTGGTGGGACAGCTGTTGGGGGATAATTAAAAACTTTTAACAATGAGCCTATAATTTCCTTCAGCCTTAGCCTCTCCATTGAATTATTTAAACAGCTGTTAATTTTGCAATCGTTGCCCAGTTCTTTCTCATGCAAATCCACGTGAGTCCTGTTTCAAGGCAAGCTCAGCTTATCGTGCAAATCATCCTCTGTGACTCAGAAGGGAACGTGTAATGGGGCTAACGCTAAGTTTTAAACTATTCTCAGAACCTGCTTTTCATTAGCATTCAATTTCTCTTGCTTTGCCAAGAGCCTCTAATAATAGGCTCATTAGATGTGGTGTTGGATTCAGATTTCCTGCTGCACACTTCAGTGTCGCCTTAGCTGGCACCAGACTCTTTTTTCCACCTTCACTGATTTGATGAGGTGGCAACAGAACACTCCCCAGGGAGCCTAAAAGCAACTGGTGTGTTTCTCCTGGAGGATGTGTGTGGGGTTTGCAATGGGCTTCACCCACCTGTCTTTCCACTGCTGACATCTAACCTCCCCTCTCTGGCCCCAGGCTTCAGGATCTGGGGAGGTACTGGGGAGCCAATGATGTCCAGAAATTGCCCTACTGGAAGACACTAGGTCACCCTAGTATCAAGAACAAAAACAGTGCTCGTAGCAGGGCCTCTCGCCTAAGACAGTTGTTGTATTTGGATAAGAAAAATGGAAATACCAGTGATGTCAGCTCGAGCACCAAGAACAAGGAGGTAGAGATTTCAGCTTTGATTGTCCCACATCCAGGATATCCCCAGCTCCCTGAAGAATGCCACCCCTGCTGTAAAAGGGCCTGAAACTCTAAGACTTTCTGGCATTTCCAACAACCTGCAAGTCCCTCCACCCTTCCTAGATCCTGTAAGACCTGCCTTAACTGTGTCAAAGATGCTTACCCACCAAGATGTCAGTCTCTCTCTGACAGATACTGTGTTGTCACAGATCCTGCAAATGAAACTTAAAGGGTCACAGCCTCTAAAGTCTCTTTCAGTCCCTTCTTCTATTCATTGTGTCTTCACAGTGTTCATTTGCAAAATCACAGAATTACTTTCTTGTCCTGCTGGTGAGGCACTCCAGACTTCACAAACCTCTTTTCTACAGCTTCTTTCAGTCCATTCGAGGGGCTGGTTAAAGAACACAGTTTATAGCTATCCTGAATCATGATGGTATTGGGCCAGGATAGGACTGGAAGTCAGGAAGTCTGTGTTCTAATTCCAGGACTGCTGCTCAATGGGTGTGTCAGGGGAAAAGTATGAGGATAAAATGGATGTAACGTTACCTTCCGTGATCAACAGACAGTAGGGTAAACTGCTATGAGATGGTAAAAACACACTCTTAATGTATGATATCAATAAGGTTTAAGTATCAATTTTGGCCCATTTTTATTTTTTAGGTCCCATTCTCTTAATCTATAAAATAAGAGGATCGAATTGGAAATTCTTTAACATTATAAAATTCTGTGATTCTCTAATTCTCCAGGGAGGGAAAAGGATAGTAATAGCATTCAGTTCCAGAGATGTGGATTCCATTCTAGCTACCCACGATGGAATAAGCCTAGAGATGACCATGAAGACAAGTCATTTCATTTACCATGAGATAGCCCAGTAGCTACACCACAACCCTCACAGGGAAAGGCAGAGATGAGAGACAAACCAACAGCAACCATAACAACAACCTTTGGCGTTCCTTTTAACCTTCCTTATGTCTGCTACGGAAGCATTGTTTTCCAGGGCCAATAAAGCTGGGTTGGGATGAAATTCAGCACACAATTCAGACGTGAGCATCTTCTAATTCCTCATCCATCCTCACCCATTCTCAGGTCTAGATTTCTAACATGGGCAAGTCAATGCCTTGGGAACAGTCAAACAGGTAAACTGGCATTGGGACCGGCCAACTGCTAAACTGACCACTAAGCCATTGAGAGACCACCTACATCAGGCACAGTCAACTTCTGTGGAACTGGTGAGGTGGCACTCAGAAAAGACAAGACGAGAAATCGAAGGAGAAGAGCCTCTTTTTCCATATCACTTCCTAAGTGCAATGGTCCAAGCCAGCTAATGCCATGAATGGCAGGTATACAGCCAATTGAGACTTCAGGTGTCTACACACAAACTGCAAAGACAAAGTAGCAGGAGACAAAGTTTTCAAGGGATGAATAAAAATTTTATTTGTTTGGCTCAGAAACAGATGTTATAACACCAGCTGTGATTAGCAACTGTCAGAAGGCAAGTTGGTGGAATACAATCACATAATTACATGGCCATTGATTCTTGGTTAAAATGTCCCTTTTCTGGCAGTGGCTGGGACAAGACATTTAGTCTTTTGGACAAACGATGCAACTCATTGCATCATTATAGAGCTCCAATAAGATAATATCTATGAAAGCACTGAGAGAGTATCTGATATATAGTAGATACTCAATTTTAATATCCTCTCTTTGTCTGAAATCCCTCATATGATGCAAAATGACCAGTAAGAGAGTTTACTCACTGTTGAGTTTTAGTAAATCTCCCTGCCAATACATTGGTGCTTGTGCCTTTTACAAACAGAAAGTCTCAGAGGGTCCAGAGTGGGTGAGGGTCTGGGAAGATCCCACTGCCATCAGCCTCCCTATGATGGAATGACTGAATAACCTCTCAAAGAACATCAGGAGTACAACCTTAAGGATATGGCCTCTGGACTTCTATGAAATCTTTCCCCAGGCAGAGACTTAGGCAGCTTTGACCCAACAAATTTCCTTATTTCCAGATAGACTCACCACCCCAAACAGAAATAAGACACCAAGGAACAATCAGCCTCCAGGGCCCAATGAGAGACTGGGGTGGGGTGTTTGATCATCTCAAATTGGGAACCTCTTCTAAAAATAAAGATTATGCCATGGCTCAGGAACACACTGGCCAGCCCAGTCCCCAAAGGCCTGTCAATTCTGAAGTAATGGCTACCCATTTCTGGTTCATGGAACAACACAAAAATACATGTGATAACTTCACACAACATCAACAAGATGAGGAAGATTCACGTGGCATGCACTCTGGCTTTTGAGCCAGGGGCAACTTGGCCCCTTTCCAGATGAATAAGCCAGCTTGTCTTGAAGCAAACCATGACTTCCCTCAGGAGCCTTTGATGACTTGACTCCCGAGTTTGCTTTGTAGATGTAGTTTGCCATGTCACCCATGCTCTCAAGGCATTTTTCATGGTTTACTCATATATTTTCCCCACTAGAACATAAACTCTTTGAGGACAAACCGTGTCTTATTTGACTCTGTCTCCACCATGCTTAGCATCCTCCTGGCACATAGTATATGCTAAATTAGTGTATGTTGCATGAGGGAATGGATGATTATGTTAAAAATATGTTCTTGTCACAGGTTCTTTGTGACACTCCATTATAAGAGGTAGTGGTCCAGAAGGCTAACAAATCTGAGAAGAGGAGAGAAATGAGAGAAGGAACATAAGAAATGGTTTCAAGTGGGGAAGTCCCATCCTGTAAAAAACAGGGGGGCCGGGTGCAGTGGTTCACGCCTGTAATCTCAGCACTTTGGAAGGCTGAGGCAGGTAGATCGCCTGAGGTCAGGAGTTTCAGACCAGCCTGGCCAACACAGTGAAACCCTGTCTCTACTAAAAATACAAAAAATTAGCTGGGCATGGTGGCAGGAGCCTATAATCCCAGCTACTCAGGAGGCTGAGGCAGGAGAATCGCTTGAACCCAGGAGGTGGAGGTTGCAGTGAGCTGAGATTACACCATTGCACTCCAGTCTGGGCAAAAAGGGTGAAACTCTATCTCAAAAAACAAAAAGAAAGAAAGAAGAAAACAAGCAGGGAACACCTGCATTGAGAAAAACAGTGTGTAGCAGAAATGGGCAGCATCTCAGCAGGGCTGGTTCTTTTCTGCTGGTGGTTGTGATCCAGCTGCCCTGACCAAGGTATGGTGGTCTCAGTGCTCCCAGCACTCTTGAGGGAAGATAGAACGAGGAACCACTCTAGGTTCCCCCAACAAGGCCTTTGGGGAAACTGATGAGGACCTGGGAAGATGCACTGGTCCCTGAAGAATCTCTTAGGACCCAACTACTAAGCATCAGCATCTCTAAATTGGACCCTCCAAAATGTGGTCCTACTGCCAGAAAGCATGAGTACTTATTCCCCTTCCAAGAGTCATTGGAACCCTGATCTTGAGGTTAAAAGAGCTCAAGATTTGGCCCTCAGGCCTGGGAGGTTCTTCTAGCCTCTGAAGCTTCTCAAACTGAGCCTTTCCAATCAGTCTGCCAGACAGGAGTGACTAGGATGTTGACTAAGAGGTGGTTCAATTAGCTGCAGCGCCTTCAGGCACTAGGCAGAAACTGGGTGAGGCGCTGTACACCTTAGCCGGGATTGGGTCTTTTGATCACACTTTACGATTGATTTTCTTCAGTGCAGCCTGTCTCTTTTTTCTTCCTTCTAGACTGAGCAGCCCACCACGCAATGTAGCATCAATCCCAAGCAAGAAGGCAAGTCACTATCATGACCTTGCAAATTGCAAGATTTACCATGGCAGGCATTCAAAATGCCACACAATGCTTTTGTGAGATGATTTTAAGGGCTTCTTCAAAGGTTCCCTGAAGACCTTCAAAGTCACCCACTTCTGGCTCCCAGAGACCCAAATTTTCTCCTTGAGAGAACTATCCCTTTTGATTTCACCCAAAGACCCAGATTTAAGCCAGAAACGTATGGAAAAAGCAACCCATTCACTGACACCACAGTGTAAAGGAGATTCTCAATCCATCCCCCAAAATAGAATTGTCTGGAGGAACCCCTTAATATAGGTCCTGGACAGAACTGTATCTGGAAGCCAAACAAAAGGAGATGTCAAAACATAAATGACGTAAACTTTTCCAACTGCATACCATTGCCAGGATCAGTCTCGAAGTCAACTATTGAAATTCTGAGGCCTCCGCAGCATTTCTTGAATGCTAGCAATTTTATTCTCCTTTTTTTCCTTTTTAATCCAGATGCTTATTTCACATGAGTGTTCAGTTTGTGGAAATTAATCACACCATTCACGTAAGATTTGTGTGTTTTTTTGTCTGAGTGCTATACTTGAGTTAAAAGTTGAAAAATAGTCAAATTAAATTATGGTGTTAGAAGTAAATACATATAGCGCATCTATCTTTGGCCCTAAATGGCTGATTCATACTGGTGGATTTCCCAGCAAAAGAACAGGTACTAATTTTGCCCAAAGAACACCTTATACTTTGGGAACATGTAACCATCTCCTTCAGATAAGGCAAAACAGCAGGGCCTTAAGGTAGTCCAGGTTATAACAGAGTGACCTGACTGGCCAAAGAAGTTTGTGGCCTTCATCTTCTTTCTACTCTTCCATGCCCATAACAGCAAAGAACTCTCATACATTTCCTTTCTTGTCTTCCATAACAGGAACCCAGGCAGGTTCTTCTTGTGTTCATCTTTCAATTGTAAACAATAACCAACATTTCATCAGTTTAACTTTCTAACAAATAAGCCAATAATAACATTTGTATTGTTTAAAAGGCATTTTTGCATTCATCAAGAGTTAATGACATTCCTGAGAGGGAAGGATTATTCTATCTTAGAAATGAAGAGACAGAAGCCCCAGAAGATTCTGAAACTTGCCCAAGCTCATGAAGGTTAGAAATAGCAGAGTTAAACCTGTGCTGTGGGTCTGCAGCAAAGTTAAACCTGTGCTGTCCTTTGCCTTTGAATCCAGTGTTTTATGGGCATACTCTTTCTAGAGGTATTTGCAGAGCAATGGACACGTTAGAACTACCACCTACACCAAGGCACTAGGTAGCTACTTATGAGACTTGCATCCTAGCACGTGGAGAGAGAAGATAGAGAGAGGAGGTGCTGCTAAACAAGAGAAAGAGCAAGTGAGCTCTGGGAAGCTATGGTCTTGTTGTCTGCCTTGGACAATCCATGCTGCTGGTGCCATGGCCCCAGATGTACCATCATGAGAAAATGGCATCCACTCAACTGACTCCTCCCTTCAGGCAACCAGGGCACACAGGAACCATCCTATTGCTGTTGACTTAGCCAGCACTTGCTGCTGTGAAATAACCTCAAGGGTTCACTCCAACTCTGGTCCTTCACCAGGAAGGACTTCCCCACCAGAAGGACCCTAATGTCTGGTAACTGGTAATGATAAGAATGATGATGATGACAATAATGATGACAGCAGCTAACATTTACTCACAACTAACTTCATACCAGGTATTTTTCTGTCTTCTTATGTATGAACTTATTTAGCTCTCACAATAACCTCAGGAGATAGGTACTAGTATCAGCAACTTTTACTGAAGGAATAACGAAGTCATCGAATGGTTAAGTTACTTGCTCAGTGTCACAAAGGTAATAGATGGTAGAGCTAGGATTTGATCCCTGTCAGTCCTGGACTTGGAAGAACCGGTCAGCCCACTCTCCCTCCAGTCTGAGAAAACTTGCTCTTTATATTAGGCAATTTCATGCTAGCAATACACGTTGAAACCGAACATTTGGCCAAAAAAGTGATTTTGCTGTTGGGGGATGGGGAGGATTCCAGAGAGAAGAAAGGTAACACCTAGTCCAAACCAGAGCCTGCTCCAAGAGCTATATGGAACAGTCATGGAATCCTAGAATTTCTGGATTACAGAGGCTTCCTGTCCCCTCTAAGCCTCTGGACAAATGATTATCTGGTCTAGTGGCCCCAACTCTGTCTCTGGTTCACTTGTTAAAAATACAGATCTCCAAAACTTATGTCCACACAAAACATTGCACAGGGATATTTATAGCAGCTTTATTTCTAATTCCCAAAACTTGGAATCAACTGAGACATCCTTCAGTAGGCAAATGGATAAACCACGGTACATGCAGACAATGCAATATTATTCAGCACTGAAAAGAAGTGAACTATCTATCCACAAAAAGACATGGAGGAAAAATAAATGCATATTACTAAGTGTGAAGAAGCCAATTTGAAAAGGCTATATACTGTATGATTCCAACTATATGACATTCTGGAAAAGGCAAAACTATGGAGGGGCATGGTGATGAATAGGTGAAGCACGGAGGATTTTCTAAGGCAATGAAAATACTTTGTATGTTACTATAATGGTAAATACATGTCATCATACATTTGTCCAAACCCACGAACATACAACACCAAGAGCCAACCCTAAGGTAAACTAAGCACTCTGCATGATAATGAGGTGTCCATGTAAGTTCATTGGTTGTGATTAATGTACCACTCTGGTGGGGGATGTTGACAGTGGAGTAGGCTGCGCCTGAATGTGAGCAGGGACATATGGGAACTCTCTGTACTTTCTACTCAATTTTGCTGTAAACCTAAAACTGCTCTTTAAAAAACAGTATATTAAACAAAAACAAACAAAACAAAACACAAAACAGATCTCCAAGCCCCATTCCTGAATATTCCAATTCAGCACATCTGGATGGGGCCTAGACCTCCGGACTTTTGCAGAAGCACCCAGATGACACTGTTGCAGCCAGTCCACATACCGATGTCTGGTCAATGCCTGAACAGTTGCAGTGCAGGGCAGCTTATCACTTCTACTCTAACCATCCTGCCGTTGGATAGCTTTGACTATTAAGAAGTCCTTCCTTTATGGTGAGCCTATATCTGTTTCCCTGCAGCTTCTATCCACAGGTTATTTTTCTACCCTGTGGAGCTACCTAATAATAACAGTTACTATCAGACAATGTACTGGATGCTTTACATATGTTATTTCATTGACTCCCCACAACACTCTTACAAGATAGCTACTATTATTAGTCCCTCTTTATAGATGAAAAACTGGAGATAAGAGAGAGGAGCGCGTTTGCTCCAAGTCAGGCAGTTGGTGAGTAGATGAGCTGGATGGCAACCCAGCTCGTCTTGAACAAGGTGCACACACTTAATCATGATACTTACAGAAAATGAAGCTGAATTCCTTCTCAATCTACCAACCTTTGAGGCATATGAAGTTTCTGCTCAGGGTTTTCTCTTCTCCAAGTTTGTTACTATCGTGGTTAAAGCACCTCAAGCTAATTACTTGCATGTGTCTCCTAGACCTGCACACAACCTTCCAGGTAAGGGCTGGCTACTTCCCCACTCCCCTAAGCCCATCAAAGACTGCCTTTTTTGCTCTCACCCTCCAGCTCATCAGATTCTACCAGAGCTGAGGCTTTAGCACTGCCTTTGAAAAACTGAAGGGCATAGGTAACTTCACAGTAGAGAAAGAAAGTCTAGGGAGTACTGGTAACGAATAGAACCATTTATTGACTTTTTATTCTGTACCAGTGATAGGCAGAGTAACGCCTCCACAAATGTCCATGTCCTAATCCCCAGAATCTGTGAATGTGTCAGATTACATGGCAAAGGGGCTCTAAGGCTGCAGGTACAAAGAAGGTTGTAAATCAGCTGACCTCAAGACAGGGAGATGTGCCTGGATTCTCCGGGTGGGACCAATGGAATCACAGGGGTTCTTATGCTTGAAAAGGGGAGGCAGGAAAGAAAGAACTGGAGGATGGCAGCATGACAAAGACACAGCCCAACATTGCTGGCTTTAAAGATAAAGGAAAGGGCCATGAGCCAAAGCATGTGAGAAGCTTCTAGAAACTGGCAAAGGCAAGGAAACAGACTCCTCATCTGAGCCTCCAGAAAGGAATGAAGCCCTGCTGACACCTTGATTTTCGCCCAGTGAGACCCAACTCAGACTTCTGGCCTCCAGAACCATACGATAATAAGTTGTCTTGTTTTAAGCCTCTTGATTTGGGATCAGTTGTTACTGCAACAATGAGAAACTAATGTAGTACCAGACCTTATGGTAAGTGCTTTCTACACTATCTCATTTGTTTTTTACAAAAAGCCTCAGCAGAAGGTGATAGACACAGAGAGTCTCCTATCCATACCCACACCTCTGCTGCTTCTAGAAATCTGCTCAGAGAAGCAGCATGCTCAGCCAGACACCGCTTCTCAAACCTCCCTTCCTGAGATGTAGGCTGAAGTGTTCTGCTCCTCCCTTCCTCACTTCTTCCTGCCCTACAGAAATGTAGACCAAAGTAACATCTTTCTCTCTTTAGCCGATCCTGTGTTCAAAAGGTTCAGCAACACCATGCCTCTAAATGGCTTCCATCGCTCATGGAAGCATTTCAAGGCCTCCCAGAGGACTTGTGCAGTTCCTTACTTTGGTTCCTTCGAATGAGCTGCTAAATCTGTGGTTATTGAAGTGAACTAAACATCCAGTCCCTGTTGATCCCAGCAGTCCAGTCAGCTTACTGACTGCCCAATCGCTTCTCAACTAGTTTGATCTGCTAAGTTTACAAGTGATAAACTGAGCTATCCAGTCACCCCTGAAAGGTAATGTTCTCACCAGGAGAATTTCTTCTAAAGAGAAGAATGTGTATTCTCACTCTGGTAGCTTGTGGAGACAGACTGGTTCACAGGGCTTTGTTCACAGGGCTTTGTGCTCCCTGGAGTGGTCTCATTCCCCATCCGCACACAGCTGATCAAGTATTCACTCCCCAAACAGGTCTCTTTCGCAGCTACTCCAAAAACGTAACCTTTGGCAGGGTGCAGTGAGTGGGCACAGTGGCTCACGCCTGGAATCCCAGCACTTTGGGAGGTCAAGGTGGGTGGATCACCTGAGGTCAGGAGTTTGAGACCAGCCTGGCCAAAATGGTGAAACCCCATCTCTACTAAAAAAAATACAAAAAATTAGCCAGATGTGGTGGTGCATGCCTGTAATCCCAGCTACTGGGGAGGCTGAGGCAGGAGAATCACTTGAACCTGGGAGGCGGAGGCAGCAGTGAGCCAAGATGGCGCCACTGCACTCCAGCCTGAGTGACAGAATGAGACTCTGCCTCAGGAAAAAAAAAAAAAAAAAAAAAAAAAAAAAAAAACCGAAAGCAAAAAGAAACATAACCTATCTATATTGTTACACTAAAAATAACAGACGTCACAGAGTTTATTCACCTTAAGGTAAGGATTCCTTTGCTTTATTGCTAAGCTAAATAAGCAGGAACTTTAACAATGTTAATGATGAAGAGTTGGAAATTTATTCTAAAACCCTTTAATTTATGGTAACATATTGTTAATCATTTAAGTTTTTCTTTCTCTTTTTTTTTTTTTTCCTTGAGACAGTGTCTTGCTCTGTTACCCAAGCTGGAGTGCAGTGGCACGATCTCAGTTCACCACAACCTTTGCCTCCCAGGTTCAAGCAATTCTCATGCCTCAGTCTCCCAAGTAGCTGGGATGACAGGCGTGCACCATCATGCCAGTTAATTTTTTTTTCTTTTTTTTTTTAGTAGAGACAGGGTTTTGCCATGTTGTCCAGGCTGATCTTGAACTCCTGGCCTCAAGTAATCTACCTACCTTGGCCTCCCAAAGTGCTGGGATTACAGGTATGAGCCACTGCTCATTTAAGTTTTTCTTAAGTAAATTTCAATGCACTTTGTTTCAGTCTTATTATTGAAAGTTACTAAAGGGTTTTGTCCACTTATAATTATGAAACCTAGATCCCTGAGTGGCAACAATCAGATAGAACTGAGAAGTGATTGTCCTTTAGATAGGCATGGATTTTCCAGTCTGCCACAGTCCCCACCATCCCTTATTGCCTCCTTGCCACCAATGCCAAGTGTCAATTACTATTTATCATCAGGTTTCCACTGCTGTCTTTCTGAAAAGAGTGTTAAGAGGAAAGTAAACTGTTTCCTGATTTCCTGTGCATACCTGCCTGGCTCTCATTAAGTTAGCAGCCCCCGTCCCTTTTGGTTCCATCATTGTACAGATGGGAGCTTTCTTCATATGCTTAAGTAAAATCTTCAAAAAAGGAATGAAAATTTATTCACCAGGCTACAAGTAGGCAGGGAGTGATTTAACAGAGCGAATCACGTTGTTGTTACTAAAGATGTCACATAATTTACGACTTTGAGCAAAGGTTCCCAGGGGACAGGTGTGAAAACAAAAGCAAGTGATGTGTCATATCACCTTCCTAAGAGCAGGCAGATACGGTGCTTTAAGAATAATTGATGACTCACTAGCAGATTACAGGGGGTGGAGGAGGGCTTCACTGTCTTCTCTGCATGGCCCCTTATTATCAGTAGCCCCAAGATTAGAACTCTCTAGAGTAATGACTCAGTATGTGCTCAAATGCTGAGACATGACTTCAGCCTTTTCTTTACTAGTCTACTTTGCAGGGCAGGATGTGGAGATTTGGTGAGTTGGACTCACAGCTTGTAGAGTCTGGCTGGAGAGCAGTTTTGTTTTGTTTTGTTTTGTTTTGCAACATCCCTTAAGACAGACATTTCGTACAATATGAGAAGTGACTGTTAGTCATTTCACAGATGGGAGAACAAAGTTAAGTAACTTTCCCATTGTCAGGTAGCTAGGAGGCTAGGAGTAGACAGGTGGAAATCACACCTTGGTCTGTCTTCATCCGAAACCAACTCCTTTTCATTACAATATGGCAGCTGCAAGAACCTGATACTTTAAGATGAGAATAACATTCTTCAATATTTCTTTATTTACAGCATCATAGACATAGCCTTCAATTGTCCAAAGTAGTTAAGAGTGTGTGCATTGATGGCAGGGAAGTGTGTGTATTGTTTTATATTGTTTTATTTTGCCACTCTCAAGTAAACTTCTCCTTCTCCAGTCTCATCAACATACCCAACCTCAACCTCATAGCTGCTAAATCTTCACAAATACCCATAAAACGTATTTACTGAAAGCTATATTTCCCCCAAGATACTGGCCATATAGGCAGCTTCAGGCCAAGTTCTTTCAAGCTTCAGCCGTAGCAACCATAGTTGCACAACCAAGGCCAGCTGTGATGAAGTCACTGGAAACAAATTAGCAGAGGTCCCAGTACTCCTCTGGCCTGTAATCACTCCTCATCACTGGCTCTCAGACTATGTTGATGATCCAGACCCTGGGCATGGCATTTAGCTGAACTCTATAGCTGAAGGAAGTGCTCAGGAAAGGATTTTTAATTTGAGATTTTCCTTTGAATAACGTGAGGATTCATTTTTTGGAGAAAGGAAGACAGTCTATCATGAGTTACTACCAGGGTCCTCACAACAATGCAAAGCAAAATCTGATCCAGTCTCACCCGGGCGCAGTGGCTCATACCTATAATCCCAGCACTTTGGGGCCAAGGTGGGTGGATCACTTGAGGCCAGGAGTTCAAGACCAGTCTGAGCAACATGGTAAAACCCTGTCTCCACCAAAAACACAAACATTAGGCAGTCTCATAACCCAGTCTTGAAAAAATTAAATAAATAAAATGTTTAAAAATTAGATTTAAAAATGTTTTTAAAAATCTGATCCAGTCTCTTCAGACTAAAAATCTGATCCAGTCTCTTCAGACATCCTCCCACAGAAGATGCTGAAAAAAGGTTTCTTACATGGTACAAATACACCATGGAATACTATGCAGCCATAAAAAGGAATAAGATCAGGTCCTTCAGAGGGGCATGAATTGAGCTGGAAGCCATTATCCTCATCAAACTAATGCAGGAACAGAAAACCAAACACCACACATTCTCACTTGTAAGCAGGAGCTGAACAATGAGAGCACATGGACACAGGGAGGGGAACAACACACACTAGGCCTCTCAGGGGGTGGAGTCGGTGGGGATAGAGCATTAGGAAAAATAGCTAATGCATGCTGGGCTCATTAATACTTAGGTGATGGGTTGATAGGTGCAACAAACCGCTATGGCACAGGTTTACCTGTGTAACAAACCTGCACATCCTGCACATGTACCCCGCAACTAAAATAAAAAATAAAATTAAAAAAAGAAGGAAAAAAGGTTTCTTCATGATCTCTATCTAGACCCCTTTGAAGGTGACCCAATCAATTCATTAATTGTATACTCTTGAATAGGTGCTTTCACCCAATGGGCTTTGTTATTGATAACAGTACTGATTATACTCTCAACATTTATGGAACATACTAGTTCCGAGATAAGTGATTTCCTTTGTTTGATCCTAACAACAACTCTATAAGCAAATAGGAGGAAGGAACAAACAGATAGAGTGCTATTATTATCCTCATTTTATAGACTAGGAACTAAGGCCACCAATGTGCCTAGAATGACGTAGTAAGCATCAGAATCACATAGCTAAACCTGCATTGGCCCAAGACTCTAGTTTGTAGGACTATGCTCAAGTAACTAGGCAGTCAATTCAAATACTCCATCCTCCGATTTTATATTTATAACTTATTAGCACTCACAGCAGAGGTCAGCAACTCATGGCTCTCCATATGGCCCATAAAGCCTAAAATATTTACTCTCTGGCCCTTTACAGAAAAGTTTGCTGACCCTTGACTTAGAAGAACAGTAAACCAAATCCCAAATTTTCCATTCAGTTGACTGAGGTCTCTGTAGTACTTGGGACCAGCAGATTCCATAACATTTTTTAACTCAAGAAAAATATTTATTTGCATTAATTTATGTAAATAACCCTGAGTGATGAAAGTTGGAAACAAATTTGAGGAAAAAAAGAGCTAAAGAGTTCTGGTTGTAAAATATCCACCTCCCAAATTACAACAGAGCTGCTGGTTAGCCAAAATGCAGGGAGGGTTTTGCCAGAATCATGAAGAATTTTATGAATGGGTCTACACTGAGTAGAGAGAAAAGTGCCCACAGGCCTCTCTGTATCCATGTTGATGGGGGATTAGAGGGGACTCCTCCTACCAACATGCAGCCAAACTGAAGACTAGCTGTTTAAATGGCTGCCAGCATGCTAAGCGAATAGAAATAGTGATACAGAGGGTAGTCAGAAAGGCAGTGAGTAACTATACATTGTTTTCAAACGTGGCGAGAGGTGTTTGGTAATCTTTGTGTAAAACAGACATCTGAGTCATCTCAGCAGCAGGGAGTTCTCATGAGTCATAAAACACATGCTAGTCCCAAATCAGGTCTTTCCACCAGCTCAGGAGTATTACCAACACTATCACCACACTACTCAGTATGGATCCAAAACTCAAGGAATATCTATCTAACTATACCTGCATGTTCAAATGCACTAGATGTACCATGGTATAACATAGGTACCAGTAGAGGTACTATAGACTCTACCTATAGGGTACAGTCCTTTAAGGTTGTAGAAGAAACAGCTGCAAACTCCAACACTGCCCCAGCTTGCTGTGTGAACGTGTGCATGTGCTGCCTCTTATCTGAGCCTAAGACTCATCTATAAAACGGGATGTTTGAGTTGGATGCCTCTGCCCTGCCTTCCAGCTCTATGTGTAGGTGGACGGGAAGTTCCACTAACAGTGTAGAAACAGTCCTGGAATACATTGCTGACTTATGACTCATCATTCCTCATATTATCTAATTAGTATTATAATTACTATCAATATTATCATTGTTATTATCCTTAGTATAGCATAAATAATAACAATATAATAATAGCCAACATTTGTTAAGTGCTTTGCTGTGCCAGATCTTATTTGTTGAGGTCTCTAGAATATGTAGGATAAGAAGATTGTAGTATCTTCATAGACCAGGAGTTGGCAAACTACAGCCATGGGCCAAATCCAGTCTGCAGCCTATTTTTATAAACAAGGTTTTATTAGAACACAGTGAAGCCTATTGTTTACCTATTGTCTATGGTTACTTTTGCACTCCAAGAGCAGAGTTGAGTAATTGCAACAGAAACCCTAAAATATTTATCTGACCCTTTACAGAAAACACTTGTTGACCCCCTTCTTTTAGACCCTACATAGCAAATCTGTTGTTTTTTGCCTCCCTAGTGTCTGCTTGTTACTCTTTTGGTTCTATCCTCTTGACTTCTCAGGGCAATACCCCTTCTTACTCCCATCCCTATGGTTTGGATGGAACTGACCCATGCCCATCTCAGGACTGGTGAATCAGAATACTCCATCCTCATAACCACATAGATTTGTGGGTGATCATGTAGACCAAGTTGGTCCAGTGAGATATAGTCCTAAGACTTTGGCTAGAAAAAGTGGGAAGGAGGAGCTCTTATTTGTTGAGGTTTCTTAGCTGTTAGGATGTGTTCAGAGCTGCCAGGAGCTTATAAGGGAATGACCTGCCTTTGTTCGAGGACAAGGAGATAAGGAAAGAGAATGAGATCTAATAAGAAGATTTTAGCTCCTAGATCCAGATATGCCTAAAGTTATCTCTAGACTCCTTGGTTAATAAGCTGATATATTCTCTAGTTCACTTAAGTCAGACTAAGTTAGGCTTCCATCACTGGCAACTAAAACAAAACAATCCTTTGAAATAGACATAATTACTTTACCCACTAAGACACACCTGATCAAGACCACATAACTAGTAAGTGGCAGAGCCTAGGACCCAGGTCTCCATTGAGCTTTTCAAGATGAAGAGGTCAGCATCTAGAGCTCTCTAGAAGATCTGGCTGGAATCAGGAACACAACCAACAGGTGATTTTCCTGTCTTTGAATTGCTCTCTAAAGGGCGATTCTTTGGGGATCATCCACTTTTCTACTTATGACTGTCCCATGGTAAGACCCAGTAGAGTACTGGCTTCTCATGCAGTAATTTGGGGGAAGTTATGACCAAGAGTGATGTCATAGCCATTGGTCAGCTCTTCATTCTTGCCATTTAACTCGGAAAAATTTTTGCTGGGGAGAAACTTGACCTCCCTCTGTTGGGATATTTAGTCATTCAGCAAGAAACATGTAATCAGGGAATCTCAATGTGGTGAGCAAGATTGTGGGTTGAGACCCTTCTGTGTCAAGGAGTAAGACAGGACAGATTTTGCTGAAGAGACTTCATAAAATCAAACTTAACTGGAACTACCCATTCCACAGGGCATCTTCTTACATTCTGCTTTGAAGGGGACAGACTCCAGAAGGAAACATGCGGTGCGGGGTATGGAAACAAAATCTCTCAGGGAGATCTTTGGTTAGTGTGTGGCTCAGTGTTACACCTTTACCAGCTGGAGGACCTTATCATAAGGACTTGGTCTCAGATAGGAATCCTGGCAACTCACAGGACCCTCTGTCAGGGGTCCACTGGTCTCAACACACCACATCAAATGAGAGAATGGATTCAAGCATTTTTGAATGATTTTCAACCATGAGAGTTGAGCATAAGTTGCATGGGCAGATGGATGGATGGAGGGATGGATATTGGATAGACAAAAGATTGATAAGCACAAATATATACACGTATAATTGTATATACAGAGATTACAAGTAATATTTCTGGAAAGATCACAGAATACTGCTGAGAGTGGTAGCCTCTGGGGAGAACTGAGAAAATGGGTATCTCAAATGAGAGGGTGACTCACAGATCACTGCATTCTCCTTAGCACTGTTTAAATGTTTTCCTATGTGCATTTATTGCTTTTTCAATGTTAGAATTAAAAATAAGAAGGAATTATCAAAAATATATTTAATGACAAAGCCCTCTTGGTTTCATCCCTCAATGACTCTAAAATTTAAATGACCAAAACCCCAATTCCTCAGGCTTTCTTGTTAAGCTTTTTTCCTTGAGGCTTTGTAATACCAGCCATGCAGACACATCGACATGAGCTCTCT
Organism: Macaca mulatta; assembly: GCF_049350105.2. Taxonomy (NCBI): domain Eukaryota; kingdom Metazoa; phylum Chordata; class Mammalia; order Primates; family Cercopithecidae; genus Macaca; species Macaca mulatta. Next base: position 29,950,531 of record NC_133419.1, on the reverse strand, counting down.
GCTCACATGTCACTTCTCCGAGCAGAGAAAGGAAGTAATGGGACCCAGCTCATGTCAGGAAAATATGTTACATGAGACCTGTTCCTTTGGTGTCTGCCCCAACTCAGTGCCAAGCCAGAGGTGAAGAGCATAGGGTGACAGGAAGAATTCCAAAATACAGGCCACAAAGGCCTCTAGTCCATCTGGGCACAGCTGGAGCCAGGACAGGGCATCCCTGGCACAGAGATAAAAGAGCTGTCTGCAGTCTGGCCTCCAAGGAACTTGAAGTCCATAGAATGATCTGAACTCCCTATCTGCTTTAGTATAGTCAGTGGACGTTTATCACTTCAAAAGAATAGGACATGAAACAGAGCTATCCTGCACAATTCTGAATCACACACACATTCTGTAGGAAGAACCTGTGTCTTGCTTTAAAGCCTACTTCTACCCCTTTCTAGCTGTATGATCCTCAGCAACTCACTTTAGTCCCCGAGAGCTTCAGTTTCCTTGTCCATACCAAGGAAGAAGATTGTAGCGTAAATTAGACAGAATCACTTCTGTTAAGTGCCAGCTACAAAGAAGCAATCAGTATTGTCCTGGTTCCCCCCTCCCCTTTGGCATCTCAGAAGTAAAGGGAATGCTTTTTAAAAGAATTTATTGATTGAAAGAGACAACAGAAAACTGTCAAAATGAACTTTCTTAGAAAACGGTGCAGACACTGAAGTGAGACCCAGCTTCTCCGGACTCTTACGTAACAAGTTACATAAGGATCATCTTATTCCCCCAGTATGCCCTCTGGGATTATGGTGTGGAGGCTAAGGTCAAAAGGAAATTATGTAAGCATAATCCTGGAAAATTGACAAACAAAGCAGTGACCAGTTCAAGAAGCAAACCAGCAGTATGTTACTGTGAATCTCCCAGATGCCAGGAACTTACATAAAACACAGATTGAGTACCTTTGGTTGACAGCGGGGGAGGGAATTGTCAAAATAATTTTTAAATGGTATATCAATATGCCAAACTCTCTGAATAGAGGCTGGAACTGCATTAGAGCAGCCTCTGGAAGGTTCAGGTTTGCCCCAAAGTGCTACATACTAACCTTTTAATTGTTGCCTCCTAGGGAGGTCCCAGGACAGAGAGATAGAGGGGAGAAGTGGGGGTAATGAGACTTAAGACTGCGGAAAGTGAACTTGGGTTGGGACACCTTACCAACAAGTATTTAAGCATTTGCTACCTACCAATACAAATAAATGAAGGCATATTTTAACTACCAGCTGCACAGCAACCCTGGGGAAGAAGCATTTCTGAAATAGTCCTATTCACGAAAATGTTTGAAACCCTGTTAAAAACCTAATAAGGTATAGAGCATCAGAAGCAGCATGCAAAAAACACTTTCAACTACCTTAGCAATCAGGGCAGAGCAAGTGAAAATACCAATTTTTGCACATCAAACTGACAAAACATCTTTAAAAAGTTGACAACATCTGTGATTGCCAAGGACAGGTAAATTTAACATGGGAGTCCAAACCGGTATTGGATGTTGGGGGGAAGTTTGGCAGTTTCTATCAAAATTTAAGATATGCAATACCTTCTCACATCCCAAAATATTTTTCTTGACATCTATCTTGAGAAATGTGGATATATATTCACAAAGATGTCGATTCTTTGCAGAAGTGTTTATAAAAGTAAAAAACTGAGTAATAACTTAAATGTCATCAATAGAGGAGGGCTTAATAAATTCTGATATATTTTGATGCAATGAAAGTATATGTACCTGCTAAAAAGAATGATGCATTGCTATATGAACGATCATGGAAAAATATCTGAGATGTATCTAAGATGTTGAAAATTGCATGTGCATGTGTACATTTATAATGTTTGGAAAGAAATTCTGGAAAGAAAAGTTAAAAAAGGATAGGCAAGGATCACCTCTGGGAATGGATGAGGGTTTTTGAGACAGGTGTGTAAAGGGAGATTCTTATATATTTTTGTAGGGTTTTTGGTAGGCTTTCACTTTTAAAATAATGCATGTACATGTATCATGCTGTACAATTAAAACTATTTTTGAGAAATGGTGAATCAGCCATCTAAGATGTTTGGAAGAAGACAGTATTTGTTTTAATGAGAAAAAATATTAACTTTCAAAACATGAGTCTAAGAAGCTGTCATTTATAAGGAAGTTACTGAGGATGTAATAAGCTCTGTGTGAAGATTTACCTCCAAGCTCACCCGATACAGATACTGACAAACGGTAACTTTCTGCCCAAAATGATTCTGAGGTATATGCTTGAAAATCAAAGCAGTTTGTCTAGAAGAGACCAGAGTTTATTTCTCTCAGATGTAATGTACCTCTCAAATGAGTGTTTTGTTGTTGTTGTTGTTTTGCCTTGGTTCAAAAGGAGCCATAGCATAATAATTTCTAGGTATGGTACCTTTTGTTGCCTCATGTAAGATTAGAGAAAAATGGCTGGGTGTGGTGGCTCATGCCTGTAATCCCAGCACTTTGGGAAGCCGAGGTGGAAGGATAGCTTGAGTCCTGGAGGTTGAGGCTGCAGTAGGCAGTGATCACTCCCCTGCACTCCAGCCTGGGCGCGACAGAGTGAGACCTTGTCTCGAAAAAATAAAATTAAAAAATAAAATGAAATTTAAAAAGATTAGAGAAGAATGCACCACCTCTTTTCTAAACCTTAACCCTACTCATTCAGTAACAGAGGCAATTATATCCCATTCACACTCAAGTTCATGTATCAGAAAATACTAGCCCCAAGTTGGTCTTGACCACTATATTCAACTCCTACCCAGGACATCTTTTCCAGAATAGAACACTAATGGTTCTAGAGTGGAGCTGGAGTTGGCAAGTGGGACTTCTATCACTGTCCTGCTCTGATATATCGTGATGGTTCAGACAAGTCACAAAATCCACACTGGTGTGTCAGTAGTGAGACAGGAATAATACTGGGTGGTTGCAAGAGAATAGAAGCAGTTTCACAAAACTAGCAAAAAGGAAACTGTTGAAATAGCAGCACAGGCTAGGGGCTGATAAAAGACCCTGAAAAACAGGATGTGGCCCAAGCTGGCTAAGACCGACTGGACCCAGCATGGCACTGGATTTGACCTAAGTTTCACCTAGGACCTCATTATACACTCATTAACATACCAAATCACACACCCACCAGCACCATGACAGTTTCAGAAACAACCATATTTGGTGTAAAAATGAGTGGCACCACAGTTCTGAGAAATCTTCACCTTTTGCCAGGAATCTTCATGAATATTCCACTCCTTGGTTAAAGAAACTCATAAAGTTAGAAGCCCCAAACCCTAGTGGGCATGACTTTCTTGAGTACACACACAATCCCCTTTCTTGAGTGTATACTTTTCACTTGCAATAACTCTCCATACTTTCACTATTTGCCAGACTAGTCCTTGAATTCCTTCTCGCTCAGGTGTCAAGAGTCTGGATACCAATCAGGATAGAGGTCCCCTGGGAATTTGGGGACCTCCCTAGCCCATCGGTAGCAATAGTATTAGCACCCCCATTTTCAAATGGAGATAACCTATTATATATGCACCAGAATAATAATAATAGTATCTGTGCACCGGGACGTGCACAGACACACGCACACAGGCACACACACACATTTTTACCCAGACACACACACACAGGCACACACACACTCACAAATCTGGTGTATTCAAAAACAGAAATTAATAATGATGTACAAGCATTGTGAAATCCCTTTAAGACTTCTGCCTAAACATCTGTTACAATGTCAGGTGATCATTTCATAGCAGATGAAATGTCTGGAACCCAAGACACGTGGCTGAGAAGTGGCCCCACTGAGAACTCAGATCGTTTTTTTCCCATCATTAAAACTTTTTTTTTTAATATCCGAGACCTAAATATAATCAAAGTTGTTAATTTGTTCATGCATTTACCCATTCAACAGATATTTACTGAGCGTCTTCTATGGGCTTGGCATTGTTCTATATGCTACAGATACAGCAGTGAATACCATAGAGGCTTACATACTGAAAGAGGGAGGTAATAACAAACAATGTCATGTGGAATAAGCACTGTAAAGAACAATGAAGCAATGTAGTGGTGAGTGGGATATTTAATATAAGGTGGTCAGGAGGTGACATTTAAACAGTGGCTTGAAGAAAGTTACAGTGACCATGTGGATCTTGGGGGAAAGTATTCTGAGAAGGAACAGCAAGTGCAAATGCCTGACGCAGGAGCAAGCTTGGTATATGCTACGAATAGTAGCAAGCTCTCACTACACAGTGCATAGGTCAAATTCTGTGAGTGCATGTTTGATGGGATTATGGAACTCTCCCCCTGAAAATGCACATACAGACAAACTTTCCTTACAATTTCAGACTCCTGAAGACCTTTTCCCACAGCCCCTAGTTAAGATCCTTTGTTCTACTCCAACCAGTTGTTGCTTCTGACATGGCTCTGTGGTTCCAAAAGGCTGGGTCCTGGCTGCCATCCCTCACAGAGTGAAAGACAAAAAGAAGGCAAACCTCTTTCTTCAGACAATGTGCTCATTCTGAATTTCGAAAAGAACAGGAGACCCTTCCTGCTTGCTTTCTCAGCTTCAAGGACTAGGAAATTATCCTGGAGCAATGAAAAGCACAATCTTTGGCCTGCTCACTCACCCTCTCTGTAACAGGAAGGGCTTCTAGAGCCCTGAGCACCTGGATTGGATCAAATTCCATCCACTCTGATTTGGAAGCGAGCTAGAGAAGCTTTTAATCTCCAGAAGGTAGTAAGAGAATTGGACCAACCAATTAGGCTTAGCAGCTCTGATTCAAACAGTGAGCACATAACTGAGAAATATTTTTGGTTTGTCTCTAAGTGGAGTTTTGAATGCCCCAAGAGTAAAAACATATAGTCCTTTTAAAAACAATAAATTAGCTGATTTAAGCAGCATGCTGAACCCAAGCAACCCAGTTCATGACGCTTGGCCTGTTTCATGCCAGTATCACATATGCCGCCAAAGGACTCACAGTGCTAAGACCATCACACCTCATAACTCTTGCTAAATACCAGGGTTCCAATTACAGCTCCACCGTAAAACACTTCATAAAAAGTGCAGACCTTGCTCCTGCTTTTGCAAACCCAGCCTTGCCTTCCCTCCTTTCTCTCCTGGGTTCTGCAAATGGCCTTCCAGCTCTCGGAACTTTCTGCTGAGTTCTGGGGAAACAGGTCACTTGCCTGTGATTGCACTAAGGATCACATGCTCTTTGCAGAGGAACTGCTGGATGATTTCATTCCCTGTTCTCTGTGCAAGGCTCACTGGGCGTCAATCATTGCACCATTCCGAAAGGTAGACACCTCCACTGTAAGCATCTGACTGTTGGGACTGGAGGGGGACCAGTGATGGGGACAGGCAGAAGAGGGGGAGCTGAAGGTTACCTCCCCACACCAATCACACCATGAAATACCCACACAGTACATGGGGCAGAGGTTACCAGAGTTAACTATAACCCCTTTACCAACCGGACTCTTTCCCTGTCTCTTAAAAAATAATAAAAAAGATATTAAAAGAAGGTAAAGAAATAGTTTTTCAATATATTTTCCAGATGAGCTAAATAATATATGTTTTGTCTACAGAAAGCTACAATGATGAATATGAAAATCACCAGTAAATCCCACTGCCAGGAAAATCTAAGTAATAGCCAATGCTTGTACCAAGAATTATTTTAAATGTTTTATATTCATTTTAACTCATTTTCTTAGTTAAACCTCACAACCTCTCTATAAAGTTGACATTGTTTTAAGACCCATTTTGCAGGTGAGAACACCAAGTCACAGAGAAATTAAGTAACTTGCTCAAGGTCTCACAATCATTAAGCATAAGAGCTGCAACCATTTTATTTTTTAATATACTTTAAGTTCTGGGATCCATGTGCAGAATATGCAGGTTTGTTACATAGGTATACACATGCCATGGTGGTTTGCTGCACCCATCAACCCATCATCTACATTAGGTATTTCTACTAATGCTGTCCCTCCCCTAGACCCATGTTCTCAATGCATCTTAGCCAGGGCTGCTTTCCATTTGAGGCATCCATTTCCATCCCAGCTCCTGCTGTTCTGGGGTCAAGCATAGAGCAGGGACTTCTCCCTCCCTTAGTCTCCATAGGTTGCTCCTTCCCCTGCCAGCTGGGCAACGCTTTGGGAGCCTCCCCCAAGAATCACATACTCAAAAGAGTCACCAGCAAACCAGACAGGGAAAGAAGCTGCCTTTCACTCAACTCGGGATGTGTGGAGCATCTGGCATACCCACAGGATTGAGGGGATACAGTGACTGGGACTCAGCTCTTGACCACAAGGCATTCGCTCTAGTGGCAGAGACATGACCTATAAACAAGAGTAACTAATGATAGAAACGTAAACAGACCCCAGGCTCTTTGAGGGCAGGTTCACGTCATACACGTTGGGACTTAGAGGAGGCAGTCAATAACTGTTTGTTGAGTGACTCAAAGTGTAAGATAGTAAGATCCTCGGCTCATGGCACTTGTTATCTTCTGAAATCATAAAGAAGTCAGAAAGGGCTTTCTCAGTGAAATGGCAGTGAAGCGGAGACTCATAGAGTGGCTATGACAGACAAAACAGAGAAGAGGGGCAGGGCAGGGACATGTGTCAAGGCATGGGAGCAGGACTGCCCATGGGTACCCCACATCTCAGACACAGGATGGAAGAAGACCTCGTGCTCACAGCAGAAGTTCTGTAGGCAAGGAGCTGGGACTGGAGAGGGGACTGGAAAGATAAACAGGGTCAGATGGTGGAAGTGCTTCAGTGCCAAAGGGAGGAGTTTAGACTTTGGAAAAAGACTTCTCTGAAGATACAGATTTGAGAGTTAACTACTTTAAAAAGCTAGTAAAAGCTGAGGGAAGAAATGAGCTCTCCAACTGAGAAAACAGACAAGAAAAAAGAATTTGGGACAGATAAGAGTTTAACCTTGCAAAACAGCCACTTCTGAGGGGTATGAGGAGGAAGAGGAGTCCACAATGGTCAGACAGAAAGGAGCCATGAAAGCGAGAAGAAGCGTGAAGCAATGGTACAGGGCTTCCGTAATAGCGGTGTTACTTTTGGACACTCCCATGAGTGGAGTCTCCTCGTCTGCTCTGGACAGACACAGTAACTCAATATACTCGCTGTTTTGAGCCCCTGCTCCCCAATTCCAGTGGCATTTGGACCACTTTAAACACACACCCACACACAAAAAAAGGATCACAAGCAGATTTCATCTCATGGGCAAAGTCCAAATCAGTGATAGTGGCTGCTGGAGCAATGCTTTGAGAAGGATCCCAAGGCTGGATCTTCACCTTAATCCAGATTCAAAGTGAATGAGTTCTATGATTAATTAGCAATATCTGCCATGGACACAAAATTAAGAAGTGGACATATGCATGCCCATATTTGCCTTCCTTGCTTTCGATAGTTTACATTCATTTCATTTCTTAGAGATAAGCTTATTTAGAGCAGCAATCATATTTACCTCGGTGCCAAGCCCTGAGCCAGGCAGGCACTGGGAAAACAGAGATCACTGTGCTCAGCAATTTTTAAAAATAGAGATGAAGTCTTGCCATGTTGTCCAGGCTGGTCTCGAACTCCTGACCTCAAGTGATCCTCCTGCCTTTGCCTCCCAAAGAGCTGAGTTTACAGTTATGAGCCACCACACTCAGCCACACATGTTTGTTAAATGAATGCATTTGTTCCTAAGAAAAATGAGGACAAAGAAGCGGGTTGTTGTGAGCTTCAGGAATGCAGAAGTGGCAGAAGGGACCTCTTCCTCTCAAGTTACCTTCCCATTTTGCCCTTGCCTGAGGCCAAGCTCCAAATGACAAGTCTGGGCGGCACATGGGTTGAATTCAGGCCTTTCTTGTTCATGGAAAGTGCCCAGCCCACAGACACTATCCCCTTATTGCTCTGCAGGAGGAATTGTTACTAACGCAGCTAGATTCTAGAATTCATGAGGAGAGCCTCCCCAGGAACAGGCCTGTCAACTGGTGCAATGGCCGAAGCAGTCCTGGGCCATCTGTTTTTAATAAGAGACATGTGGAATGCAAGAGCCAGAGGCATGCTTTGCTTGCTCTCCCCTGGAGTTGGTGAAAAAACTGTCTAGAATTGGAGCAGGCCAATGGACACACATTTCTAAAGGTCTCACCTCAATTATTTATCGATGAGCAAACTTAATAATTCCTCTTTGTTTCTCAACCCTCAATAGGGTGCTTGCATATAGCAGATACTCAATAAATGAAGCAGAAACATTAAATTTAAAGAACTCCTGACATAGACGGGGAGGAAAGCAAACAGGTGAGAAGTCATGTCCAAGAGGTAGATAATGCCCTAAGCAGAGGGGAGGAAGCACATGACCAACTGATGTAGGCACACATCAGTGCTACTAGAATTGAGAAGACAGAGGCTAGGCATGGTGGCTCATGCCTATAATCCCAGCACTTTGGGAGGCTGAGGCAGATAGATCATCTGATGTCAGCAGTTGGAGACCAGCCTGGCCAATATGGTGAAACCCTCTCTCTACTAAAAATGCAAAAACTGGCCTGTCATGGTGGCTCACCCCTGTAATCCCCGCTACTTGGGAGGCTGAGGTGGGAGAATTGCTTGAACCCGGGAGGTGGAGGATGCAGTGAGCCGAGATCGCACCACTGCACTCCAGCCTCGGCGACAGACTGAGACCTGGTCTCAAAAAAACAAAAAAAAAAAAAAAAAAAGAAGAAGAAGAAGACAGAGAAATTGATGGAATCATTGGGAACAGGTTCCCAAAGGAGAAGGATGTGTGCTGAGTTTGGAAGACTATAGGTAGACTTTCTTTTGATTGGAAGTGGAAAGGGGAGAGGATACATCAGGCAGAGGAAATAGAGAGCAAAAGCTCAGAGCAGGATGGGAATGACAAGGTTCAAAAACAGGTAGACGTGGAGGGAGGTGAATCTGGCAGCAGTAATGAACAAAACTGGAGGCAGGGATGTAGATGGGGCCACTGCGGGAGCCCAGGCAGGGAGGGAGGAGGCCTGCATTGAGGTGTGGTCAATATAGATGAGATCAAGGTAAAAACCAGGGCCAAATCGAAAGGGACAATCACAAAAGAATCAAAAGTACAAAGGGAATCAAAGACCAACAGATCACAGAGAATAATAAATAAAAGATAATGACAGAGGAAGTGGTGATTTTCTATGAATCCTTGGAGGCATAGATTCTTTCTGTGCCCTGCAGACCACCAAACCTTGTTCAGCCAATGCCCAGGGCCTGCAAGCCAGGAATTCTGATGTGTACATCTTATGAACCCTGTGGTACTGTCTTCGTCATCTCAGCCCCACTTCCTCTGCCTTTTACTCCTTTCCCTTTGTGAGAAAATAAAGAGAGGGAAGAGCTCTTCCCCTCCAGATTTTCAGTGCCTTTCGCTGCCGCCAGCCACCCAGGTATCTGAGAAAGTCCTACTTTCCCATATCAAAGATAAGTATCTAGTGAACCTAGGTATATAAGAAATCAGGTACTTACTTTTCATGGGACATCTGCATTTTAAAGGAATCCTAACCCAGATTCTTAGATTCCCAGTAGGTGTCTCCAGGGTTTCCTATTAGCTGCTATTAGCTGCATGCCTGGGAGGGGATTGAGAGGGGAACACACAGTCTTTGGGCTCAGGGGGCTTACAATTTAGTAGTTGCAAAGGCCATTCCTGCCTGTTTTGTACTTATCTTTTCCAGCAAGGAGTAGAAGTCCTATATGGTTAGAGACCTATGTTTGCAGTAGTTACGAACATGGGCTCAGAGACAGAGGGACCTAGGTACCAATCCCAGCTCCACCACTTAACAGCTAAGAAACTTTGGGTGAGTTTCTTCATGTCTCTGAGCCCCAGTTTTTCTCCTCCATGAAATGAAAGCACTGTATGAGATCACCCATACAAAGGGTGCAGTACAGTGGCACATGGTATATATTCAATACCTATCTGCTAAGATGTGCCAGGAAATGCCAGAGGCCCACTACTGGTTTTTAGAAAGTACAGACTAAAACTCAAACAACAAGAAGACCCTAGAGGCTGAGTGAGCTTCTGCCTTTAATTTTCTTGTTCCAATTACTTATTTACAGATGAAGAAACCTAAGCATTTTCTTATTCTGTCTTGTTTTCTCTTGTAGGATATGGGGGATGGAAGATGGTGTCAACATTTATTGAGAATCTGTATTAAGTCCAGCATGGAGTTAGGCATTGTCATAGAGTTTGCCTCTTTTAATCCTTGCAACAACCTCAAAAGGTACAAATGTTTACCCCCGATTAGGGTGAGAAGGTAAAGAAAGGCTAAGGTTGTGAATCTTGCCCAAGGTCATATAACTAACAACATGCAGAGCTGGGATTCAAACCCAGGTCTCTCCAATCACCGTATGCTGCTCCCTAGGTCCTGGTTTGAGCCAGACCTTAACCCCAGGTACCTGGGGATCCTTCCATAAAGACACACCAAGATAAGATTTTATCTCAGCTTTTAAATTTTGGACTCTAAAAAGCTTGGCTGATGCAACAAACCCTTTGATGAATACTTAAAGCTGCAGCTGCCCCATCAAGCCTGATTAGGAAGATGCCTGGGCTGAGACTGGACCTGCTTATTGGTCTGAACCCAGATCTCCTATCAGGCACTGAAGTGTCCTCAATTCATGGCCTGGAAAATGAAATGGAAGGAGCCTTAAGATTTCATTCTTTTGACTTCCCTAAACCTTAAATATACCTTCTCTCTGAGAGAACATACTAATACTAAAACTCACCAACATTTTTACTTCCTTTTAAAGATTATCTTAAAGAGTGAACCCATCTACCCACTATCTTCATCCAATGGAATCAGCTGACCCAGTCTTTGTTGAGGAAATTAATAAAAATAATATACTAATGATAGCTAACATTCATTGAGTACTTACTCTGAGTCAGGTACTATCTTCCAACAACCCAGTGAAATACATAATACCATTAGTCCCACTTTATAAATGAGAAAACTGAGGTTTAGAGGATTAGGTAGGCTAACCATGATCAGGCAACTGATTAGTGCCAGAGACAGAATCCAAGCCAGGAATATTTTACTTACGAGCCCATGCTCTTTTCTCTGCGTGATGCTCTCCCCAGCGAACTTCCCACTCCTTCTCTGCCTCCCAAAATGACCAGAACATCTCTGCTTTCCCAGACAGCATGTCAGTTTCTCCTGGGACCATGGAGTCTGTCTGAAGAACACTCCAGACCAGAGCACTTTCCTACTGACATGGACATGTGTTCTCCCAGACATCTCACCCCACTCAGCCCTGGTCCTCAGGAGGTTTATAAGCTAAAAACAGTCTGGTTTTCAAGTAATATTTAATGACCCCATCAGATACAATATCACTGGGAGTACATTGTATGTACATTTAAAAGGTAAGACAGAAAACTGTATACTGTATATATTCTCTGATCATTATTTTATTTTTATTTATTTATTTATTTTTTGAGACAGAGTCTTGCTCTGTTGCCCAGGCTGGAGTGCAGTGGCACAGTCTTGGCTCACTGCAACCTCCGTCTCCCAGGTTCAAGGGATTCTCCTGACTCAATCTCCTGAGTAACTGGGACTACAGGTGCGACCACCGTGCCCTGCTAATTTTTGTATTTTTAGTAGAGACGGAGTTTCAACATAGTGGCCAGGCTGGTCTCAAAATTCTGACCTCATGATCCGCCCACCTTGTTCTCCCAAATTGGTGGGATTACAGGCATGAGTCACCGCATCCGGCCCTGATCATAATTTTATAAACGTTGTACACTCCATCGAGAAAACAGTGGGCACAAAATGTTCCTAACGGCCGTCTGTGAATGATAAGATGATGGATGTGTTTTTACTTCCTTATTGCTTCTTTTATGTTTCCAACTTTCTACAGCAAAAATGAAGCCATTTTTATAATCAGAAACAAAAAGTTGCTAAACTAAGCTGATTGACCAAAAAGGAAAAAAAGTCCATATGACTCAGAGTAAAAACAAAGAACTACTTAATCTAGAAGAAACTTTGTTGGCACATGTTCCTTTTTCTTACTACTTACATACCATGCCCTGGTTATGAATGTCAACTTTCATCTAGTTCCACTTGGTTTTCCAGCCTGCTTCTGACGCTGAGCGAAGAATGTCAGTGTTGGGAGTGAATTACCTTAACACATCCATGGTACCTTTCCAGTCCAAGCCACAGCTTTCTGCAGAGGGAAGGTTTAATTACCAAAAGCTCTGTGACACAGTTAGCACTATTTTTGGCTGGCAGGAGGGGCAGGTTAGCTCTTTATCCATCCCTGCCTTGGCTGAGCCCCAGAGGTCACAGAGAGAGAGCAATTTTCACCGTCCCAGGGCCAAGCCCATCTTTCTAGAAGCCATTCCAGTGCTGCCTCCTGAGAAAGCAGCAAGGCCCCAGCTCCCTTCTGCAAAGGAGTGGCACAGTTTCTCCTCCTGATAGTCTCACCCCTGTCTAGAATTCCAAGCTGTCTCAGGGCATGCTCACTGCACCGAGAGAGATCGCTGCCCTTGTTTTGTAATATACCTTACTGGATACATTTCAGACAGTTAGGTTGAGATGGTTGGCAGTGAGCTCATGTATGGCTAAACTATACCATGTGAGAAATCAATGTGAACTCAAGGGACTGGGAATCAAGGAGCTGGGAGGAAAGAGGGGAGGTTTGAGCAGGAAGCAAGAAATCCTATCAACATGGTGGGGAAGCACGTGCCTGGGCAGCAGAGATGGCCAATGAAAACTCTCCCAGCTGGTAGCAGTGACCATAAGAGACCTCAGTATAAAAACGATGACAATAATAGCAATAATCATTTCAAGACTGACTTTGAATTTTGATATCTTATGTCCTTGCTTTTAAGATAGGCTTTAAAAATATATATATTTAACGTTTCTGAAATTGGGGTGCATATTATAGTCAATACCAACATTTATCTACTATGGTACATCTCTTTTTACTTGAAAACTATTATTCCATTGTGATTGCAATTTACAATTAAGGGTGACTTAGAATGGAGTGAACGTGGCTGTTTAGAAACCTTCTGATAGAGACAAATGGGGTTGGGCTGACATTCTCCTTTTCTTGTCTCTTGGATCTTAAGGTTTCCACTCCCCTAACCATTCATACAAATGCATAGAAGCAATGTCTCAGCTTCTCTTCTTCACCTAGCAGACTCCTGCTCATCCTTCCAATCTTGAATCAAATTTTGTTTCTTCCAGGAAGCCTCCCTGACCTAATTGAACAAGTCTAATTCCCCTATTGATCTGTGTGATTGATGGATGTGCATCATCCCCCACTAGGCTGTACCCTTATCGAGAACAGAACTGGACTTTTTTTTCTCACTGCTAAGTCATCCACTAAGAGCACAATAGGGTTTTCAGTAAATTTTTGCTGCATTAAAATATGTGAGTCTCTAATAGAGAGCTCGACTACAAATGATTAATTCCCACCTCAGATGATCAAAAGTTTCTTTCAATGATCCTTGGCAAATATCCCTAATAGCAAGGGTGGACATGAGCTAGACCTTCAGAAAAGCAGAAAGTTTTGTCACTTTTCTACCATCAACAGACCATGTTGATATTTAATTAATTGCATGTTAAATAGTATTGAGTCATTTATTATTATTTGTGCCTTTGTCCCACTGGCTCCCGGTGACTCCTTATGCCTATTTCAATTACAAGCCTAAGCCTCCCTTGAAAGGATGTTAAGTGAATAAAGAGTATGACCATAGCACTTAGTGCAATATTAATATACATTTAAACTTTAAGGAGGGAGGATTTCAACAGACAGCACTGTTAGAATGGTACTACTGGTTAAAAATCCTATAATCCTGGCAACTACTGAGAATAGTTTCAAGCCTAGAAGAGTCCCTAGAAACCCTTGGGTCTGATCATTTTACAGATAGAGGACAAAAACACAAATCTATTACCAAATAACAAAGGTATCCTATTAGTGGCACACTGGGACAAGAGACCTTCTGATATAAAAAGAAAATCTTAGCTGGGTGCAGTGACTCCTGTCTGAAATCCCAGGGCTTTTGGAGGCTGAGGAGAGAGGATTGGTTGGGACCAGGAGTTTGAGACCAGCCTGGTCAATATAACAAGACCCCGTCTCTCCAAAAAATTAAAAAAAATAAAAAATTAGCCAGGCATGGTGGTGCACACCTGGAGTACCCACTACCAGGAAGTCTGAAGAGGAGGAATTCCTTGAGTCCAGGAATTCCAGGCTGCAGTGGGCTAAGATTACACTACTGTACGCCAGCCTATGTGACAAAGCAAGACTGTGTTTCTTTAAAAATAAAAATAAAAAATAAAAAATCCTGAAATCAAAGGATCTGTGTTGGCCCACCTGTTCCAACGTTTCTTTTTTGCCCTAACCCAGTGGTTCTCAGCCAGGGGCAATTTTGTAATGTCTGGACACATTTTTGGTTGTCACTACTAGAGGAAGAGGTGCTGTTAGTAAGTAGAGGCCAGGGATGCTGCAAATCATCCCCCACAACAAAGAATTATTTTGCCCCAAATGGCAATAGGGCCAAGGTCACACCAGGAGATTATACCCCACACGTGTCTTGGAGGGTTGCACGCCCACAGAGCCTCGCTCACTGCTAGCACAGCAGTCTGAGATCCAACTGCAAGGTGGCAGCGAGGTTGGGGGAACAGCGCCCACCATTGCTGAAGCTTGAGTGTAAACAAAGCAGCCTGGAAGCTGGAACTGGGTGGAGCCCACCTCAGCTCAAGGAGGCCTCCTGCCTCTGTAGACTCCACCTCTGGGGACAAGGCATAGCCAAACAAAGGCAGCAGAAACCTCTTAAATGTCCCTGTCTGACAGCTTTGAAGAGAGTAGTGGTTCTCCCAGCACAGAGTTTGAGATCTGAGAACGGACAGACTGCCTCCTCAAGTGGGTCCCTGACCCCCAAGTAGCCTTACTGGGAGGCATCCCCCAGTAGGGGCAGATCAACACCTCACATGGCCGGGTACCCCTCTGAGACAAAGCTTCCAGAGAAACGATCAGGCAGCATCATTTACTGTTCAGCAATATTCACTGTTCTGTAGCCTCTGCTGCTGATACCCAGGCAAACAGGGTCTGGAGTGGATACCCAACAGACGTGCAGCTGAGGGTCCTGACTGTTAGAAGGAAAACTAACAAACAGAAAGGACATCCACACCAAAACCCCATCTGTACATCACCATCGTCAAAGTCTAAAGGTAAATAAAACCACAAAGATGGGGACAAAACAGAGCAGAAAAGTTGAAAATTCTAAAAATCAGAGTGCCTCTCCCACTCCAAAGGAATGCAGCTCCTCACCAGCAATGGAACAAAGCTGGACGGAGAATGACTTTGACCAGTTGAGAGAAGAAGGCTTCAGATGACCAAACTTCTCTGAGCTAAAGGAGGAAGTTCGAACCCATTGCAAAGAAGCTAAAAACCTTGAAAAAATATGAGATAAATGGCTAACTAGAATAACCAGTGTAGAGAAGTCCTTAAATAACTTGATGGAGCTGAAAACCATGGCACAAGAACTACGTGACGAATGCACAAGCTTCAGTAGCCGATTTAATCAACTGGAAGAAAGGATATCAGTGATTGAAGATCAAATGAATGAAATGAAGCGAGAAGAGAAGTGTAGAGAAAAAAGAGTAAAAAGAAATGAACAAAGCCCCCAAGAAATATGGGACTATGTGAAAAGACCAAATCTACATCTGATTGGTGTGCCTGAAAGTGATGGGGAGAATGGAACCAAGTTGGAAAACACTCTTCAGGATATTATCCAGGAGAACTTCCTCAACCTAGCAAGGCAGGCCAACATTCAAATTCAAGAAATACAGAGAACACCACAAAGATACTCCTCGAGAAGAGCAACTCCAAGACACATAATTGTCAGATTCACCAAAGTTGAAATGAAGGAAAAAATGTTAAGGGCGGCCAGAGAGAAAGGTCCGGTTACACACAAAGGCAAGCCCGTCAGACTAACAGCAGATCTCTCAGCAGAAAGTCTACAAGCCAGAAGAGAGTCGGGGCCAATATTTAACTTCTAAAAGAAAAGAATTTTCAACCCAGAATTTCATATCCAGTTAAACTAAGCTTCATAAGTGAAGGAGAAATAAAATCCTTTACAGACAAGCAAATGCTGAGAGATTTTGTCACCACCAGGCCTGCCCTACAAGAGCTCCTGAAGGAAGCACTAAACATGGAAAGGAACAAGCGGTACCAGCCACTGCAACACCATGCCAAAATGTAAAGAGTATCAATGCTAGGAAGAATCTGCATCAACTAACGAGCAAAAGAACCAGCTAACATCATAATGATAGGATCAGATTCACATATAACAATATTAACCTTAAATGTAAATGGGCTAAATGCTCCAATTAAAAGTCACAGAAGGGCAAATTGGATAAAGAGTCAAGACCCATCAGTGTGCTGTCTTCAGGAGACCCATCTCACGTGCAGAGACACACATAGGCTTACAATAAAGGGATGGAGGAAGATCTGCCAAGCAAATGGAAAACAAAAAAGGCAGGGGTCGAAATCCTAGTCTCTGACAAAACAGACTTTAAACCAACAAAGATCAAAAGAGACAAAGAAGGCCATTACATAATGGTAAAGGGATCAATTCAACAAGAAGAGCTAACTATCCTAAATATATATGCACCCAATACAGGAGCACCCAGATTCATAAAGCAAGTCCTTAGAGACCTACAAAGAGACTTAGACTCCCACACAACAATAATGGGAGACTTAACACCCCACTGTCAACATTAGACAGATCAATGAGACAGAAAGTTAAAAAGGATACCCAGGAATTGAACTCAGTTCTGCACCAAGTGGACTTAATAGACATCTACAGAACTCTCCACCCCAAATCAACAGAATACACATTCTTCTCAGCACCACATCACATTTATTCCACAATTGACCACATTATTGGAAGTAAAGCACTACTCAGCAAATGCAAAAGAACAGAAATTATAACAAACTGTCTCTCAGACCACAGTGTAATCGAACTAGAACTCAGGATTAAGAAACTCACTCAAAACTCAACTACATGGAAACTGAACAATCTGCTCCCAAATGACTACTGAGTACATAATGAAATGAAGGCAGAAATAAAGATGTTCTTTGAAACCAATGAGAACAAAGATACAACATACCAGAATCTCTGGGACACATTTAAAGCAGTGTGTAGAGGGAAATTTATAGCACTAAATGCCCACAGGAGAAAGCAGTAAAGATCTAAAAATGACACCCTAACATCACAATTAAAAGAACTAGAGAAGCAAAAGCAAACACATTCAAAAACTAGCAGAAGGCAACAAATAACTAAGATCAGAGCAGAAGTGAAGGAGATAGAGACACAAAAAAACCCTTCAAAAAATCAATGTATCCAAGAGCTGGGTTTTTTGAAAAGAACAACAAAATTGATAGACTGCTAGCAAGACTAATAGAGAGAAGAATCAAATAGACACAATAAAAAATGATAAAGGGGATATCACCACCGATCCCACAGAAATACAAAATACCATCAGAGAATACTATAAACACCTCTACACAAATAAACTAGAAATTCTATAAGAAATGGATAAATTCCTGGACACATATACCCTCCCAAGACTAAACCAGGAAGAAATCTAATCCCTGAATAGACAAATAACAGGTTCTGAAATTGAGGCAATAATTAATAGCCTACCAACCAAAAAATTCCAGGACCACACGGAATCACAGCCGAATTCTACCAGAGGTACAAGGAGGAGCTGCTACCATTCCTTCTGAAACTATTCCAATCAATAGAAAAAGAGGGAATCCTCCCTACTCATTTTATGAGGCCACCATCATCCGGATACCAAAGCATGGTAGAGACACAACAAAAGAAGAGAATTTTAGACCAATATCCCTGATGAACTTCAGTACAAAAATCCTTAATAAAATACTGGCAAACCAAATCTGGCAGCACATCAAAAAGCTTATCCACCATGATCAAGTGGGCTTCATCCCTGGGATGCAAGGCTGGTTCAACATACACAAATCAATAAACGTAATCTAGCATATAAACAGAACCAAAGACAAAAACCACATGATTATCTCAATAGATGCAGAAAAGGCCTTTGACAGAATTCAGCATTCCTTCATGCTAAAAACTCTCAATAAATTAGGTTTTTATGGGACGTATCTCAAAATAGTAAGAGCTATTTATGACAAACCCACAGCCAATATCATACTGAATGGGCAAAAACTGGAAGCATTCCCTTTGAAAACTGGCACAAGACAGGGATGCCCTCACTCACCACTCCTATTCAACATAGTGTTGGAAGTTCTGGCCAGGGAAATCAGGCAAGAGAAAGAAATAAAGGATATTCAGTTCAGAAAAGAGGAAGTCAAATCGTCCCTGTTTGCAGATGACATGACTGTATATTTAGAAAACCCCATCGTCTCAGCCCAAAATATCTTTAAGCTGATAAGTAACTTCAGCAAAGTCTCAGGATACAAAATCAATGTGCAAAAATCACAAGCATTCTTATACACCAATAACAGACAAACAGAGAGCCAAATCATGAATGAACTCCCATTCACAATTGCTTCAAAGAGAATAAAATACCTAAGAATCCAACTTACAAGGGATGTGAAGGACCTCTTCAAGGAGAACTACAAACCACTGCTCAACAAAATAAAAGAGGACACAAACAAGTGGAAGAACATTCCATGCTCATGGATAGGAAGAATAATATCGTGAAAATGGCCATACTGCCCAAGGTAATTTATAGATTCAGTGTCATCACCATCAAGCTACCAATGACTTTCTTCACAGAATTGGGGGAAAAACTACTTTAAAGTTCATATGGAACCAAAAAAGAGCCCTCAATGCCAAGATAATCCTAAGCAAAAAGAACAAAGCTGGAGGCATCATGCTACCTGACTTCAAACTATACTACAAGGCTACAGTAACCAAAACAGCATGGTATTGGTACCAAAACAGATATATAGACCAATGCAACAGAACAGAGCCCTTAGAAATAATACCACACATCTATAACCATCTGATCTTTGAAAAACTTGACAAAAACAAGAAATGGGGAAAGGATTCCCTATTTAATAAATGGTGCTGGGAAAATTGGCTAGCCATACGTAGAAAGCTGAAACTGGATCCCTTCCTTACACCTTATATAAAAATTAATTGAAGATGGACTAAAGACTTAAATGTTAGACCTTAAACCATAAAAACCCTAGAAGAAAACCTAGGCAATACCATTCAGGACATAGGCATGGGCAAGGACTTCATGTCTAAAATGCCAAAAGCAATTGCAACAAAAGCCAAAATTGACAAATGGAATCTAATTAAACTAAAGAGCTTCTGCACAGCAAAATAAACTACCATCAGAGTGAACAGGCAACCTACAGAATGGGAGAAAATTTTTGCAATCTACTTATCTGGCAAAGGGCTAATATCCAGAATCCACAAAGAACTCAAACACATTTACAAGAAAAAAACAAACAACCCCATCAAAAAGTGGCCAAAGAATATGAACAGACACTTCTCAAAAGAAGATATTTATGCAGCCAACAGACACATGAAAAAATGCTCATCATCACTGGCCTTCAGAGAAATGCAAATCAAAACCACAATGAGATACCATCTCACACCAGATAGAATGGCAATCATTAAAAAGTCAGGAAACAACAGGTGCTGGAGAGGATGTGGAGAAATAGGAACACTTTTACACTGTTGGTGGGACTGTAAACTAGTTCAATCATTGTGGAAGACTGTGTGGTGATTCCTCAAGGATTTAGAACTAGAAATACCATTTGACCCAGCCATCCCATTATTGGATATATACCCAAAGGATTATAAATCATGCTGATAAAAAGACACATGCACATGTATGTTTATTGCAGCACTATTTGCAATAGCAAAGACTTGGAACCAACCCAAATGTCCATCAGTGATAGACTGTATGAAGAAAATGTGGCACATATACACCATGGAATACTATGCATCCACAAAAAAGATGAGTTCATGTCCTTTGTAGGGACACGGATGAAGCTGGAAACCGTCATTCTGTGCAAACTATCACAAGAACAAAAAACTAAACACTGCATGTTCTCACTCATAGGTGGGAACTGAACAATGAGAACACTTGGACACAGGAAGGGGAACATCACACACCGGGGCCTGTCATGGGGTGGGAGGACAGGGGAGGGATAGCATTAGGAGATATGCCTAATGTAAATGAGGAGCTGATGGGTGCAGCACACCAACATGGCACATGTATACATATGTAACAAACCTGCACATTGTGCACATGTACCCTAGAACTTAAAGTATAGTTTTAAAAAAATAGGGCCAAGGTCGAGAAACCCTATCCCAACAGATGTCAGTGAGGCAGAAGGAGCCAGCCATGGGCAATTCCTCACACTTTTCACCCCCAGCCGCCCCCACACCCGTCACCCAAGAACACATCTGAGACTTTGCACCGCATACTGAAATATGTGCCTACTCTCACGTGGACACAAATAGATACCAGAAGCCTGGCCCAGCCCCAACAGAAACATGACACATCTTCCACGAGCAGCAAAATCTTCCTGAATTTCCTCAACTCTAATTATACATTTTCCCATATTTCAAGTTTTCTGAAAATAGAATGTGTCTCATAATGAATGTAGTTTCCCTTATCCCAATGCTGTTATAAAATCAATAGAAACTCCTATAAATGATTACATTTATAAGAAAGTTACAAAGAAACATGGTAGTTTAAACCATAATGTTTACACAGAAATACAAACAAACAATAGAGCATGATGTAAAAATTTGCTTGGTTTCCAAGGATAAAACACAAGGTTTCAAAGAATTTTTCCCCTGTGGCAGGCCCCTTTGGCCAATGTGAGTTCAAACTCTTCCACCTTGTTGGTAGAGAGACCTAAAGCATTATAGAGTTTACTCTCAGGATGAAAAAAGGCCAAAGGTAAGAGGGTCTGTGAATGAGACCAACCATGGTGAGCTCACTTTCAGAATCTTAGCATCAGAGAGACCTGATCTCCCTCCTCCCAACCTTCACACCCTCCTCCTGCATCTTCACTCCAATAATCCTATATGGCTTTTTTTCTGTATTTTTCCATAATTCACACCATTTCAGATGATTAGCACTTGTGAGTGTACTGGAGCTAACTGGGAAAGAAAGCATCCATAGGTCGTGCCTGCTGACTGCCTTGTTTCGCTGCATGTCTGCGCAAAACAGCAGGAAGTGGTCAATGCACCAGCTGTAGAGGGAGTGAGGCCAATTATAGATCCAGTCTTAACATCTTAGCTGGCTGGGCATGGTGGCTCACACGTGTAATCCCAGCACTTTGGGAGGCCGAGGTAGGCGGATCACTTGAGGACAGGAGTTCGAGACCAGCTTGGTCAACATAGTGAAACCCCTTCTCTACTAAAAATACAAAAATTACCTGGGCATGGTGGTGTGTGTCTATAATCCCAGCTACTCGGGAGGCCGAAGCAGGAGAATCGCTTGATTCTCCAGGAGGCAGAGGTTGTAGTGAGCCAAGATCATGCCACTGCACTCCAGCCTGGGCAATAGAGCAAGACTCCATCTCATGTCAAAAAAAACAGTCTTAGCTGACGGTCTCCTTGAACAAGTTAGGTAACTCTGTAAGCCTTGGTTTTCTCATATGTAATGCACAGCAGATGGATAACAACACTGTCCACTACAGAGCTGTTTTTTCTCTTTAGTTACAAACAAAATAATTATGTGAAATAATTATGTGAAATAAATGGTATATAGCCAACTGCCCATGAAAGCTGGTATGGCCTTCTGAGCAGGTTATAAGATGTCTAGCAGTAATGATTCTAAAGATTCTATAGCTTTGTACTTAGATACACTTTGAGAGTTCCTGAATGAATTGAATACCATCAAATACACCTAGACTGGGGGACCCCATGATGTTTTTTTCCAGATTCATCTTCACAAACTTATAATCAACCCATACAATAGCCCTAATTGATTTTGAACAGTGATGTTATGGGCAGGTGTGTGTTTGTTCTATAAAATTTCTGGGAATAAAATCCTTCACCTCATTGGTGTTCCCAGATGGTAGAAAGACTTAGTTGAAAATCTGCTAATGTTCCTGGGCACCTCTGACCATGCGTCATGGCACTGCACTTGCTCAGGTGGCTAAGACTCAAGGCAACTCCCAGCACTCCCCTAGAACGCTGGGCAGAAGGCCCTTGGTTGCAACGTAGGCAAAAATGGGGTGCATTCCAAGACACCTTCTTTTTGTCAAGAATATAACGTATCTTTTCTCTGGGGCAGCAAACTTCAAGGATCCTTCTCAGACATTTGAAATTATTTCTGAGGGTCTAGAATATTCCTTTGCTCTTGTCGTTTAGGCTTGTCTTGAAACAGACTCAGTAGGTGAATGGCATTGACAAATGTAAAATCTCTGACAATTTAGAGAGAATATTAAGAAAAATGAGGGAAATGAGAATAAAAGCAATCCTTATTCTTTCAAATATAAAGTCTTGATGTGAATTTTATTACATAAAAATGTAAAACTAATGTTCTGATAACACATTATTTAAGTATTATTATTTCTGGCAATAATTAACTTTTTACTCATTGAATTTGCTCATTTTTATGGCAAGCATTGTATCTCTTATTATAAAAAAGTAAGAGCTTTTAGGCCGGGTGCAGTGGCTCACCCCTGTAATCCCAGTATGTTGGGAGGTCGAGGTGGGCGGACCACGAGGTCAGGAGATTCAGACCATCCTGACTAACATGGTGAAACCCCATCCCTACTAAAACTACAAAAAAAAAAAAAAAAAAATTTAGCTGGGCGTGGTGGCACATGCCTGTAATCCCAGCTACTCAGGAGGCTGAGGCAGGAGAATTGCTTGAACCCAGCAGGCAGAGGTTGTAGTGAGCCGAGATCATGCCACTGCACTCCAGCCTGGGCAACTGAACAAGACTCCATCTCAAAAAAAAAAAAAAAAAAAGGTAAGAGTTTTTAAAAGTAAATTCAAATCCATTAATTTTAGATCTCTATTAAAGGCAGAAAATCTAAATCAATGACTTAAATTAGACAGGAGTAGGGCTTTGTACAAACAAGTACATTCGGAAAACATGGGTAGCAGTATGAATCAGGCTTAATCTTTCTCAAAATGGGTAAAAAGCATTATAAATCTGTTTATGTTCATGAACTCAGTAACTTCATTTTGGGAATATGGTGCCTGGAACAATCTCTAAGTAAAATAAATGCAATACAAAGAGGGTCATTTGCAGCACTATTTATAAAATAAGAAAACTGGAAACGACCAAGTCCAATTCCTGCAAAATACTTATGCAAATGACACCACAGCAATAGTGAACTCTAACAGATAAAATATAGAATTCCTTACCCATATTCTCATATGGCAACCTACTGCATGTACATAAAGCTGGGCATAGTCAGGTCCTATATATTGTCACACAACATAAGAGTGACCATTAGGACAAAAACCAAGGCTAGAAAAGAATTTACAATAATAATTTTATAGGATATTAAAACGGTTTAAGTTCTTTTTCTTAAAAAAGGCAGGGGAAAAGCAGGTGCTGTGGCTCATGCCTGTAATCCCAGTGCTTTGGGGGGCCGAGGTGGGCAGATCACCAGGTAAAGAGATTGAGACCATCCTGGCCAACATGGTAAAACCCCGTCTCTACTAAAAATACAAAAATTAGCTGGGTGTGGTGGCAGGTGCCTGTAGTCCCACCTACTTGGCAGGCTAAGGCAGGAGAATCACTTGAACCGGAGAGGCGAAGGTTGCAGTGAGCCGAGATTGCGCCACTGCACTCCAGCCTGGCAACAGAGCAAGATTCTGTCTCAAAAAAAAAGAGGGGAGAGTGGCAGCCTAGAAAACAGACGTAAAGTACGTAACATAATCTCAAATACGTATTGATGTATGTTATGACTAGAAGGGAATACAACATTTCAACAGTGATTATCTCTAGTTGAAGAAATTGCAGGTGATTTTTCCCTTCTGCGTACATTTACGTTTTAATACTTCTCTGCAATGAGCATGTAGAACTTCTATGATCATAATATTAATCACCTTTTTAAAACTGAAACTATAAACAAATGAACTTGAAGGAATTCATTTTAAACAGTAAGGAGAGGCCGGGCGCGGTGGCTCAAGCCTGTAATCCCAGCACTTTGGGAGGCCGAGACGGGCGGATCACGAGGTCAGGAGATCGAGACCATCCTGGCTAACACAGTGAAACCCCGTCTCTACTAAAAAATACAAAAAACTAGCCGGGCGAGGTGGCGGGCGCCTGTAGTCCCAGCTACTCGGGAGGCTGAGGCAGGAGAATGGCGTAAACCCGGGAGGCGGAGCTTGCAGTGAGCCGAGATCCGGCCACTGCGCTCCAGCCTGGGCGACAGAGCAAGACTCTGTCTCAAAAAAAAAAAAAAATAAATAATAAAAATAAAAAATAAATAAACAGTAAGGAGAAATAGGCCAAAATGTGAACAGAATAAGTAATTTATATTATTGTAGCAAGGAAAATTATCAGGTTCTTCACAACTTTGTATCATCCACATTGCCAAGCAAATACAGAAAGCCCTTGCTCAAATCCAATTTTTCCAGACTTTCTTGATGTTTTCTGGTTTCCTGAGTAACTTCTCTTTGCAATTTCTGTTTCATTTGACTTCTTTATTTTTTTTTTAATCATCATCTTGAACTTCTGAAAAGAGAAACTAACATGTGAAAGAATAGAGTACTGAATATTGTCCCACTTCTGGTAAACCCTAAAGCTGCACCCAGAACCTAGTGAACACTGAAAAATGTGTTGAGAGAATAAAGAAGTACTAACCACTTTTTTCCAATAATGGAAGAAAAGAGTAATTTGAAGGAATAAATAAATAGCAAGTAGGAGGCGGTGGTCATTGTCACACCCACACTCTATGTTGCAAGAGGAAAGAGAAATACTTAACAAGCACCCAGAGTGTAACATGGGACCAAATATCTTATGCATTTAGTACTATTAAAAAATACCTTTTTCACCACAAAAGCCAGACCTGCTAATTCTCTCACCAAATACAGGCAGCAGTGCAACATCGCTGACACTTTTGCTTTAGACTTTTGGACCCAAGAGCTTTGACAGCAGGGTAAACTGCTTGACAATAAAATCTTAATTAAAGTCGCTTGCACTTGCAAGTGGAAATACAGCTATCACACAACAGATCACACAACAGGGAAATGGCACAGCTAGAATTCTAGAATTTTCGTTTGTGTCAATTTCTTCACAGTGATGGCTGAAAACACTAACACTAGAACCTGTAGAAAGAACATGAGGCTCAATGTAGAGCACATATCCATTAAGGACAGCATCACACATTTTTGGGTGCTTCAATTCTTCAAGATGCAATCATGGATGATTATTTTGATTTTTTAAAAAAATACAGCTTTTCCAAGTCACCACTCACCTGCCATACTGCAGAGAAAAAGCTGTCAGCTGCTTTAAAGTTTTCCTAGCCAGTGTTTCGACCTCAAAGACATCAAAAACTGTCCTATCGACTGCTGTCATTTGACTTGGGAGGCCAAGGTAACTGTTTGTTTGGATGTTGTGTAATCATGAGAGTAAAGTCGTCATCGGTATCATGTAATTAATATATTATTTAAGCAGTCTTTTAAAGGGGAGTAACTGGATGTGGAAAGATAGAAATAACTGATTCTTCCATTAATTCATTAATTCATTAATTCATTCAACCTAAAAAGTACTTGACTCACTACCAGGCACTGGCATGCAGAGACCTGTGCATTTTATTCAGCATCCTAAGACATTTCAGAAACCAATTGTTTTTCCTGAAAATCAGATTACACTTCCCAAGTCTTCTTCCTTTCTCTGAGCCTCAGTGTTTCTAAGGAAGATCTCATTCACAGGAGGGAACTCACATTATTTCAGCCCCTGGGAAAACCAAGTGTCTTTGCCAAATACCAAAATAGACTCTCAGCAGTGTCTCATAATAACCTATTTTTCTGCCTTCTCGTTTCTCCTCCTTCTGCAGGAATGCAAACTGATTCCTCCCTTCTCATCACCCCTCACAACCCACCCTTATCCCATCCAAGATTTCTGACCTGACCATTCTCTCGGCTCCAGGAACGTGCTGGTCACGTAGTGCTGGAGTGAGCTCTGCCTTCCATCATCGTCCTGCTACACCACAGAGGAAAAGCTGTCAGGCACTTTAAAGTTTACCTACCCAGTGTTTTGATGTCAAAGACGTCACAAACTGTCCTATTGACTTTTGTCATTTCGTTCGAGAGCCCAAGGTCACTGTTTGTTTGGACGTTGTGTAATGATGGGAGTTAAAGACATCATCAGTGTCATTTTTGGCCTTTGATGTCCCTTTTCTCTCCTTAGGCAAGAACCATGGCTGTTTCCTTCCCATGTTTTGTGAATTTCTACTTGGTTATCCAGCAGTTCACGGGTAAGCCCCTGAGCCTGTTGGTAGCTCTGACACCATATGGTCCTCCCTGGGTACCTACCTTCACTTCTCTAATACCATTCTTCCAACCCCAGTGACCATTAACCATTTCATGCCTGGAAGACTTGCTCTTTGACATTTAACCCTGACCCAGTAAAGTCATTAGTCTTTAACTTCTAAATCCCAATGTGGAAGAAACTAGCTCATTTTAAGGCCCAGAGATGTCCCAGCTTCTGATCTTTTCTTGATGCTTAAATTCTAAATGTTCCATAGCTTAATTTACTCCTGGATTTTGTGGAAAGACCTCTCTTTGTTTTCTAATTAAATATAAAATGAAAGGTCAACCTGTTGTTTTGAGGTAGGTTTGGACTCTAGGCTCCATGTCACCTTCCATGGCTTCCATAAATCATAGCACCATTTCTCAAATGTGCCTCTCAGAACACTAATCACGTAAAATGTTCCTGCATTTATTTTATTTATTTAGTTATTTATTTATTTGAGCGTCTCACTCTGTTGCCCATCTGGAGTACAGTGGTATGATCTCGGCCCACTGCAACCTCCATCTCCCGGTCTCAAGTGATTCTCCTGTCTCAGCCTCCTGAGTAGCTGGGACTACACGTGCCCACCAGCATGCCCAACTAATTTTTGTACTTTTAGTAGAGACGGGATTTCACCATGTTGGCCAGGGTGGTCTCAAACTCCTGACCTCAAGTGATTCACCTGTCTCAGCCTCGCAAAATGCTGGGATTATAGGCATGAGTCACTATGCCTGGCCTGCTCCTACATTTTAAGATGAAGAGAGTCACATCAGATTGGACAGAGCTGCCCTTTTTTGGAGGCTAAGAATGTACATTAGTTTACTAAAGGCTCTGAGAAATTCTGCAGTGAAGAAACATTCAACTTTGCTTAACCAAGCCATAGCCAAAGTTACCCAAAACATGTTGACTTTTTGTTTGTTTTATTTTTCTTACATAAGAGCTATATAGATGTATGGATTTATTGATCCAAGGAACATACTCTGAAGCAATAGTCTTCTATATAAAGATCAAGCTCCCTAACGTAGCATACAAGGCCTTCTATGTCCAATCTGGCCTACCTCAACTTCTGGAGAAGTCCTTTGTTACTCGTTCCTCCTTTCTGCTTCCCCCAACCCTTGTCAGGCATCAAAATCTCCCATATCATGGCAATCCTTTAGGTTAAGAAGAGGGGACAAATGGGTGAGAACACAGAGGACCCTGGGTCTAGGCTACAGACTTGGATTTAGTCTTATGGTAGAAAGGAATAAAGGCTTTTGTCGGCTTCGTATGGTGGCTCACGCCTGTAATCTCAGCACTTTGGAAGGCTGAGGCAACAGAACTCCTTGAGCCTAGGATTTCAAGACCACACTGGACAACATGGCAAAACCAAGTCTTCAACAAAAATACAAAAATTAACTGGGCACGGTGATGCATGCTGCAGTTTCAGCTACTCCATGAAGTGGAGGATCACCTGAGCCTGGGAGGTCGAGGCTGCAGTGAGCCATGGTCACACCACTGCACTCTGGCCTGGGTGACAGACATGGTAAGACCTGTCTCAAAAAATAAATAAATAATTAAAGACTTTTGTCATCATATTGGTAGGATTCAGGCTGCTATATAGAATTATTAATCTGACTAGAGGTTAGCACAGAGAATGGAGCTTCAGTTCTCAACTGGGATAGGCAATAGTGGGGATCAGGCCAGGGGACTATCCAAACTACCATCTACCCCAGACAGCAGACGCCCAAGATGTTTTGCAGGTGACCTGATGCAGAGGTCTACTCTGCACAATCCCCACAGGTGTCTGAATCACCTAGACACACTCCTCACCATATCTGTGCCTCTTTCATAGCTGTCTCTGGCCCCTCTCTGGGCCATTTCAATCCCAGTCTGAAATTTTCACAGGAGATAACACATCTGAGAGAGGACTGTTCTTCCATCAGTTCCTAATAGCAGCCATAGATAAATATGTCAGAATAAAGAGTCGCGTGGCCTGCAGTGGACATCTTTTGGAGCTCCACCTGAGATTCCAACCCTACTTTCAACACTCATGAGCTGTGTGGCCTAGGACAGATTATCTAACACCTGTGAACCTCAAATACTTCATTCATACAACAGATGATAATAATAATAACTATTCACGGGACTGCAGTGAAAATTAATTCCATCGATACATGTGAAAATGCCTGGAATGTGGCATGCAACACATGGTAACTATTATGATTATCCTTACTGTGTTGTATTTGTTCATTCCACAAAAATTTCTTAGGCAAAACAACCACTGACTTTATGAGCCTTTAATGGCCTTTGAGCAACTTTGCTTTTGAGAGTCGCCATGGGAATCCATGGCAAATCCACAGCAAACTAGATTTTCAGGTCTCATGTCGTAGCAGCCTGACTATATCCAACTTCTAGTTGCAGGATCTACTCCCCCTTTTGGTGGCATTTATCACTTTAGGACAATGATACTAGCTAACCTTCACTGAAGACTTACTATGTGCCAGCCACACATTCTAAGTGCTTCACATTTGGCATGTTTGAATCATTCAAAAACCCGATGAGGTAGTACTACTATTATTCCTATTGGGGACAAGAAGAAGGCACAGAGAGGCTGAGCAACTTGCTGAAGTTCAAAGCTGGTCAGTGGCGGACCCTCAAAGTCGGACTCCCGAGCCTACGCATGTTACTGTTGCACACCCTGCCTCTCACTGGAGAGGCTTACTGTCTCTCTAGAGAAGGGGAGGTGTGCAGCGTGAATGTCATAAAGGATGGAAAGTGGAGGAAGCCAGGGGTGGCTGCAGGTGAGGCTCAGAAAGCAAAACCATCTTTTGGGTATTATGTAGAGAAAATAACCAGTTAATCAATTAGCCCCAGCCTGAGCAGCATTAACATCCTGCCCCAGACGACAGTTTTGAGGTTGCTCCAGACTGTGGATGTCTGAGTAGGAGGCAGACAGCAGGCTGTTGCCTGCAGTGAGGAAGGAAGAGGGGACAGCCTGGAGCTTGGGACCCAGCTAAAGTTGCTACAGATGCCTCTTCTTCTCAGTTGCCAAAGGTTTTGTAACTTACAAAATAGGGAGCTCATCAGAGGGTTTCAAATCTCATTTGGGATCCAAGACCAGCGCATGCCTTCAGATCCCTCCAGGCTGTGGAATTCTAGGATGCAAGTTCCCCCAGGGACATCTCTAACACATCTGTCTTGGTCTCAAAATGACAGAGGAACCAGCACTTAGAGCACTTTCTGTCAGCCAGCTGCTTTATACTGAGTTCTTCCAGCAAGTCTCTGCACAGAATTATTATTATCTCCATCTTGTTGATGAGGCAAAGAGAGAGAAAATAACTTGCTCCAGGACACGTGGCTGACAAGGTCTGGAACTAGGACCTGAGCCAAAGAAAGAAGGAAGAAAATGATCCTGGGTGTAGTACTTGGTACTCAATACGTGTTTTGAACAGGAAGGGCATCATACCTTTTCCTCACGATTGGTTCTCATTCAAGCATCTACAAAGGACCAGGACACAGAGGTACACAAGGCAGGCTAGGTCTATGCCTACACTGAGTGGTACTTCCTGTTCCACCAAAGACAAGAGCTTAGTAGGTGGCAGGGGCACGGGCTGAAGGAGGATGACCCTCAGACCCGGGGACCCTGCACTGTTTTCCATTGCTGCCATCTCATGCACAGAGGCTGGATTGAAAAGCAGCTCTTGGAACAGAGTCTGCTCCCTCTGACACTAAGAACACCATATGTGTCCCTGCCACAAAGGGAGAGCAGACACTCCCTGCTGCTCTGGAGGTGGCGTCCGGGAGGCTGGCAAGCAGCCTCTTGGCATTTTATTTCCATAGCTGAGGGTGGGGGTTGTGGAGAGAGTTAAGCAATGGAAAGTTTTCCTTTGTGCTGCCCTCACAGGCATTTCTGGAAAGGGTCAGTTTGGGGTGATTCATCATCTACCCATGTAGACTCACCCTGAGAAGCCGGCTCAGATACTATGCTTAAAAATACATCACTGCTCACCTACCTTCTTATTAATACTCTGTAAGGGGGCCTCAGTCAATAGTAAAAAAAGTTCATTTACCCAATAGTAGCTACATGGGCTCTAATCATTTGGTGAATGTAACTATCTACCTAAAGACTTGATTTTCTTTTCAAAGAGCTATGGTAAAACGCCAAGCAGTAAACAATCCAGCAGAGCAATTACTTAACAGTCTGCTGAAGTTTGACTACCACTCACTAACTGCATACATTAGGTAAGTGATCAGATTTCCCTGAGCCTTCGTTTCTTCACGTGGAAAATGGAGATAATCAGAATACCTACTGTAGTCATAGGTTAATACATACACACCCCCATGATGGTGCCTGGAATATCACCTGCACTCAATACAAGTTAGCTATCATTATGCACACTCAACCTATTTCTTAAGATTTATGATAACAACTGTCCTTTATTCTCTTACTGTGTGTGCCCAGGTGCAGGGCTGAGGACTCACAGACATCACACAATTCAGTCCTCAAGACAACTCTGTGAGGTGGGTATTAAGCCCATTTTACAGATGAGAAGATGGAGAAAAAGAAGTCCACACCTGGTGGATGGCAGAGCAGGGCAGGTTCATCTGAATGCACAGCCATTGCTGTGTAACTTCATTGTCGGTTTAGAGTAAGACTGTGAAACTGGCAAGAGAGAAAACATTGTGATCTCTGTTTAAGAGGTCAAGAAACTGAGGCAGAGAGATGTTAAGTGACAAAACCACATCCAGTTTGTTTGTACAACATATGGAACAAACATCAAAGTAGATGGGTCAGGAAATGATACTGAGGAGGCCAAAGAATAAGCTGGCTTTCTCCCTTGACTAAAATAATAGAGCAAAGGTGCTTCTGCCTCTAGGGCTGGGTTGCATCCATGCCATTTGGCAACTCCTCTAAGTGCCTCCAAAGCCCTTGACATTGCTCCTTACATATGATCAATGCCACGGTAAAGCCGGTATAACTACCGTCCTGCCATCAGCCTGGCTCTGAGGTCAGCATTTCCAACATCAGTCTCAGGGTAGCATTCCCAAATCTCCACAATTACCAAAGATCATAAACAGTGTGATTTGAATCCTTGTCGTAAAATCTGCTCCTAGGAACCCAAACCAACACAGAACCAAAGTAACACATGCCATTTCCAAGCAGAAACATTAACTTCTACATGTGGGATCACTCATCTGAAAAATTCCTCTTCATCCTTTAAAACCCTGCTCTGTTGTCTCTGTCTCTGCAAAGCCTTCCCTGACCTCCCCAGCCTGCAAAAAGCGTGATGTTTACCACTCCTGAACTATTTCTGTTTTCTTTACATATTTCAGATTGTTGTTACCCAGGGTGGACTGGCCATTGCAGTTTATATGTCTGTCTGTTTGTCTGTCTCTCCCATCGGGCTGAGTGCAGCTGCATCCAGGTAGCCACAATTTATTTCAGTTCCTTGGGAATTAGCAATGCATATGTGGTCTACATCAGTGGCTCACTACAAGGGTGATTTTGTCCCCCAGGAACACCTGGCAACATTTGGAGACATGTTTGGGTGCCGCAATTATGAGGTGAGGGGAGAGAGGCTATGGGCACCAAGTGGGCAGAGGCCAGGAATGCTAATAAACATGCTATAATGCATAGAACAGAATTAGCCAACCCCAAACGTCAATAGTGCTGAGGTCAAAAACCCTCGTCTGGATGGTAGCTCTCAGTTAACCATCTATTACATTTACTGTGTCAACTAGAGTTTACTACACTTTTGAATCAGGGCTCGGTGCCTGTTGCAAATTATGTTTTGGTTCTCAAGTATTTGCTGCACCTCTGTGGGAGGATTACACTTCTCTATCCCTGAAGACGTCCTTTGCCACGTGAATTCCTTTGGACAAAGAAATGTGAGCATGTCTCAGATGCTCTCAGTGCCCCACCCATGTCCCTCCTCCCTGTCCCTCTAATGCACTCCAGCCAGCTTGCAACTGCCAGCATCTATCTCTTTGTCTGAGTGCTTTCTCAGAAGCTAGAAGGCTACTCTGTGTACACACAGGCTGGAAGTGCTGGGAAATTAAAACTCCTCAGGAGTAGCCTTCAACCCATGTCTGGAAGGTTTGGTTGTGTAAATATACCAGCTCCCTTATTCCTTAAGAAGGTAATTCTAAGGCACATGATTTGCCCTGTTTTCCAGAACTTCTCCATGGGACTGAACTGGAGTTGCCCACAGTGGTAGCTAGCTTAATAACGCATGTTCTCCTGACTGCCTTTCTTATCTCATTTCTCCATTCCCCAACTGGTGTTTCCTGTATCTCCCTAATAATCCATGAGTTCGAAGCCGTGTCCTAAAATCTGCTCCTAGGAACCCAAACCACACAGAACAGAAGTAACACATGCCACTTCCAAGTAGAAGCATTAGGAACTTCCCCATGGTTCTGCTATTGCTCTTTTCCCCTCTGCTCTAAGAGAGGTGTGGCCCTGGCTGCTTCTTCAGCCTGGGTCCTAGATGAAGAAGCTGTGGTAAAGTATGCAGTTGGCCTGCAACCAATGTGTAACAGACACAAAAAACAAAGTTTTATCGTTGGAAGTCACTGAAACATGGGAGTGGTTGTTACTGAAGCAGAACCTGGTCAAAGCTGACTAATACAGGGCTTCTCACTCCTGGGAGGACCTTCCTAACTGACTCTATTATGGCAGACTTGCTACTTACCTTCCAAATGATACTCATCTAAGGCTAAAAATCATATAGTATAACCCTATCAGCTCCTTGAGTTTGAAGACAGTTATTTACTTCCTTCTCTTTGTGGAAGCATTTCTTTGTAATGCATGGTGCTTTGTGCAGTGCCAGCACATTGGTGAGCACCTACGACTGGTAGATTTGACCCTGAGCTATCTGGGTTTTACATGGGCCAGTTCATGCCTGGTGGCTGTTGTGGGAAACAGAGACTCAAGATAAGGCACTTGATCCAGAAATGGATGAAAACATTATTCACACTGCAGTTGCTCTCAGCCAGAATGACCTTGGGGAAATGCCTTCTGCATCTGGATCCTCATGTATCTAACACAGGATCTGACCCTGAGCCTAAGTTCCACCCCCAGCACTCAGCTTCTATGGTTCAATGAAGACCAAAGCAAACTCCATTTTCCCGAACCCCTGCTTTACCCATCAGCCTTCAGAACAGGCTAAATTCATACCCAAAATGTCAGAGGAAAGACTGTTTCATCTAGTTCATAAACAGCTCATTTCTTTTCTCCTATTAAGAGATCAGAAGAGAGAGTTACATGTTTCCTTCACTCTGTCCTTGACGTTTATTATGATCCACATGCTACCATCAGCTGAAAACTGCTCACAGGCTATCACAGCATTTCTCATGCTTGACTCATTCATGTTCAGCTTCTGCTATTTTTGCCCTATCTGAACACTACCTCTAGTATTATTTCTGTAATAGTGTTGAAAACTGACTGATTCTCCATACTCCAATAAGTGTATTCTAAGACAAAATTTTACATCACTCTATCAATAAAAATCCAGTGTCACCTGCCATCAATAGAAGGTGGAAGTGAAAATGAATATGACCTAAAACCATTTTTATTGAATACTAGTTAGATATTATTGTCTGCTAAGCCTCTGCTATCTGCTCTCTCTTTGTTAAAAATGGAGGTTAAAAAGTATTAGACAGTGTTGAAGGCACAACATCACTTAATCAAAGTTTAATCCTTGTCATACTCAGAAAGATTGAAAGAAAATTTAAAAAGGAATAATTTTCTCACCCCATGATAGGACATGATTTAATCCCTCATCAATGCACCCCCTAATCATCTAATGTGCCCCCTACAATCATCTTTCAATTCATCGGAACGTTCATTTCACACTTGGAGTAAAGCTGTATGATTTCCCTGAATCTTTACTCAGGTATGGTTGAGCTACTGACAACACAGAATTTACAGCTTGTCAGCTGCAGGTTTGAGTCCTGCTTTACCACTTCCTCGCTGTGTGATTTTTGGAAAAGTCACTAAACCTCTCTGAGCTTCTCTTTCCTGGTCTGCAAAATGGGAATAATCATAGTCCCTACCTCCTGAAGACTTTCAAAAAATGCTTGGCCTGAAGTCATGCTCAATCAATTATGGCTGTCATTATTATTGATTATCATCAAATCTATATGGTAGGTATTTTGATATCCATTCTACACATAAAGAAAGTAAAATCCAGTTCAGTAATCTCTCAAGCTCACGTAGCCTTGCTTTTCCCACTCTACTAAACAACTGCTGCAAGGAGCAGCAAGAGTTGTCATCTCTATTTTAAGTCAGAGGTATTTATTCTTGTCTTGTTTTATTTTTCCTAGCTATGCAGGCTTGCTTAGTTGCCTCACACTGAAACAATGAGATACAGAGAACAATGATGCATACACATAAGCTATCAGCTGGGGCAGATTCAGGCCCAGTCGTGAGGTCCCTGACACGTCTTTGGCCCCCAGAGCATGTCAGCTTGCCCTGGGATATGCCATTTTGTGTAGGAAAGCAGATGAGGACAGAGGTCTTGTCTAGCACCACTTGGAGAAGCAACATGAAGTGCAGAGCCCTGCCACTGACATTATGACAGGGGTGGGGATGGACAGTGCCATTACTGTACCTTTCTATTTTTAATGTTCCATTTCTACACCTCTTGCCTGATTTTAATTAAGCTCCACTTCAAATCACTGCCTAGAGAGAAGACATTAAAATTATAGAAAAGCACAAGTCTGGGAGAGTGCATACTATACATGCTGCTTGCTTTCCCATCCCAAGGCTTCTCCCGGGTCTTAAAACATCAAGTCCTGCTCTGGAGTGGATAGTGTGTGGGCAGCAAAAATAATGCATCCCAGAATGGACTTTTTTCCCCCACCACCTTCCCAGAGACTGGGGGCTCTAGAGATCAAAGTAATAAAGAGGCCCTTTTGTCATATAACTCAAGGTGAGGGAAGGTGAGAGATTGAACACTCTTTCAGTATAAAAATTACAAGTTATATTTCGGCATCACTCATGAGGTCTGATAGTGTTGTACCTTTCCATCCTCATGCTAGAAGCAGCTTACCAAGCTCCAGGTTCCCCACCAGACACCTTGAGGCTCTCTCCTACTCCCAAACTGAAGCAAAACAAAATGTGTAAAGAATGAATGGAGGCCGGGCACGGTGGCTCACGCCTGTAATCCCAGCACTTTGGGAGGCTGAGGCGGGCGGATCACGAGGTCAAGAGATTGAGACCATCTTGGCTAACACCATGAAACCCCATCTCTACTAAAAATACAAAAAATTAGCCAGGCGTGGTGGCAGGCACCTGTAGTCCCAGCTATTCGGGAGGCTGAGGCAGGAGAATGGCGTGAACCCGGGAGGTGGAGCTTGCAGTGAGCTGAGATTGTGCCACTGCACCCCAGCCTGGATGACAGAGTGAGACTCCATCTCAAAAAAAAAAAAAAAAAAAAAAAAGAATGAACGGAAACTCATGCTGGAGGTCGGAAATAAAAAGCCATGGGGCCTTAGGGATAAAGAAGCTAAATGGTCTAACATTTTGTTGATGCTTACCAGAGCATTGTCCCAAACATGAGATCTTCAAACCTACCAGAGAATGACACAGCCACATATACATCCCTATAAGGAACTTGGAATTTCTACTTCAAGATTCAGTACATGTATTCTGAATTTTTATTGACTCCCTCCTATGCTCTGCCTTGCCAGTGACACAAAGCTGACCTTGCCCTCTAAGAACCAATCATCATCGTCGATGAAAAGGTGTATGTATTCAGGCAGGAGCTGGGGCAGGATAGCATGGCAGTAACTCAAAAACATAACTGATGCTAACAAAAATCATAATATAAGGATCCCTAGCCAGTCGAGTAAGAAACAGTCCATATAGGAATAAAGTATCTGGTGGTCAGAAATCAAGAATTTGGGATAAGGTAAAGTAAAACTTACCAGACTCACAAAATTGGGTGGAAGAGGTGAAGAGAGAGGATGCTTCAGGCAGAACAATGTGGGCTAAGGCATGGAGGGAAAAGTATACGTGACCCTCCAATAGCCTGTAGCACAGGTGTCAGCATAATAATTGTTAATGCTTATGACGCACTTAACCATCAGCCAGGCAAGGGCTTTATACAGATCATCCAATTTAACCTGAACAACACCTTGACATGGAAATACAGTGTAACTTGCCCAATTTTTCAGTTGAGGAAACAGGCTTGGCCTTGCTGAAGGTCAAGCATGTGATCCTCTAAGAACTGGGGCTAGGTTTATGTGATTCCAGAGCTCACTCTCTTTAGGGAAAGTGATGAGGCAGGAGTGACCACAGAATATTCCTCTACCTCTTCCTAGGTACCTTTAGTGGCGGCACATTGTCAGTACCTGGTAAGCGTCCTCAAGGAAGGAGTCAAATTGTTTCTTCTGAAATAACTACCTACGTTGCTTCAGCTCTCAAGTGAACAAGGACAGTGGTGACTGGGTAACTGTGCCTCACCAAGAGAAAAGAAGACTGGGGTCTTAGCAAATACTCAGCAGCCTGACAGAGGGTACATATGCGTTGGAGGAGAGGCCCAAAGAACAGAGTGAGTGTTATAAGTTGTACTCTGGTTTCACAGGAGGTAGAGAGCAGCTCCCGCCCAGAGCTAACAGTGAAGAGGAGAGCTCAGCAGGGGGAATGAGAGCAGGTGCAGGAAGAGGTGAGAACTCTTTCCATTTTATGTGAGAGGCTGTCTCACTGGAGGCAGTGTCTGGAAGAAGAACTGGATGGGCAGGAAGTGAAATTCCCATTGCTGAGTATCCCTCCCCAGCATCACAGCAGCCAGGTAGAATTTCCATGACCTCCCAGGCCAAGAAAAGCATGAGCTGCACATGCTGAGTGTCCCAGGGAGAGAAAAGATGGCTAAGATATATGCAAGAATACATGAAATATATGAAAACTTGCCTTGCTTATTGGGATAAATCATAACATTTCTGCCAGGGTACAGAGTCCCAAAGGGTGGCATCTTCCACTGTCATTCATGGGGTGAGTTTTGAGCTGTTTTCTTGCAGAGACGATGGGTGGAGTTGACTCATCTATGTTCACTTTGGTCTACCACCTGTAGGCCAGGTGGCTACCCTCAGTGAGAATCCTTTGCCTCATTCATCCTAAAGCAACCCACCTTGTCTCACCCACCGCTGAAACTCCCAACTCCCAAGCCCCATTTCCTTGCTTCCCATTGTTTCATTTGCCTCTTGTTTATGAGCTCCCCTCATGACTTTGATACGGCACCAACTTGGCTCCAATCCATATTCCCTCCCTTCCTAGTGACACAGGCAAGTATCCACCAGGGTCCAGCTGGGCCCTCAGAACCTCCTCTCTCAGGTTTTACTGGTTATTCACATTCTTCATCCCCCTGCCACCATCTGTCAACTACAATGACTTTGGTGACCAGTGGCTACTGGGCAGTCTACAACAGTGGAGCAAAGTGAAGCTGATGGATCCCCTGAGAATTGAAACCTGCACCTGTGACTTCGTTTCCCTTAGTACCACCAGCGGTGGGAACACACCCATGACGCCTTGAGATCTTTGCAAAGGGAGACTCTGTGACCTCATTAGGTGATTCTTAAAACACATGAGAGTTTCAGTAAGAAGCACTATTCTACCTGATCTTGAAACTCAACCAGGCTACAGGTCTGAAATTGTTTCCATTGGAAAAGCAAATGCAAAACAAAGTGATAGTAGCCGAGAGTTCTGAAGCCACTAATACTCCTGGACAGTGCATGAAGAAGCCTTGGGGTCTGGCCCAGCAGCTGGCTCCCCCATCAGTCATGGTGCCTTCACCACTGTCTGCAACTATGAAAAGGGGGTGCAGTGTAAGACAGAAGGGAGTAAACAAAGAAGTCACTTGGAGAGAAAGCAGAGAAGCGATGAGGGCAAGGGAAGGAAGTTTGCCTGGTAAAGAGAACTACAAGGGCTGCCCCTTGGCCTCTCCTGTCTTTTAGGATCAGATGCATCTTTCACTCATTTTTCAGCTGGACCCAGACCCTCCTCACTTACAGAGCCTTCATCAACAACTCATGCCATCCAGTTGATGGCTTCATTCTGCTCTGCTCTCTTATGGCGTCATCATGTGTATTGGTCCCCTCTCTCCTGCTTTGGTGGCTCTGGGGACTGGGCATTTAGCCACATGACAACTCTCAAAGCCAGATTATTAACTTTTCTGCTTCTTTTAGTATCTCCCAAGTACACACTCCATATAATTTATTTGAGATATTTATCCTCAACTTCATAGATGATTATTACAAACTTATTCTCAATAACCAGGAAGGGCCTAGCATAGGACCAGCCACAAATATGAGTATGATGCTTTGGGTGGCCTCAATAAAGTCTCAGTCATAGTAAGAATTATAATCAATAACTTATTATCATAGCAATAATTATCATCAAGGCAATTACAATAGTTTATAATTATAACCAATGGCACTTATAAACAATAATAAATTATAATCAATAACTCAAAGCAAGAATCCACAACCAATAATTATAATCAATAATTCTTGTAATTATAATCAATAACTCTTAGAATTATAATCAATAACTATTTTTCATCAGGAAACATTCTAAGCCCTTCATTTGAATTCATTCATTTAATCCTTAAAATAAGTTTGTGTGGTTGGTATTTTTAGGGATCTTCATTTTACAGATGGGGAAACTGAGGCACAGAGGATTTAGGTAACTTGCTCGAACTTGTTTAGCACATGGTAGAAGCACTGAGACCCACCAGAGCAGGACCTGAGCCACGTATGGGACA
Source organism: Macaca mulatta (assembly GCF_049350105.2). Classification (NCBI taxonomy): domain Eukaryota; kingdom Metazoa; phylum Chordata; class Mammalia; order Primates; family Cercopithecidae; genus Macaca; species Macaca mulatta. The sequence goes on along the minus strand of NC_133419.1, from coordinate 29,911,301 downwards.
CTGGGGCACCCTCTCTAGCAGATTTCCAAGACCCATGACCAAGTGCTGCTGTTTCCATAACCGGGTTGGGCCCCCTCATGAGTGGGACAAACCCAGTAGAGATGCCAGTCACGATCATCCACCCCTAGACTGTGCCAAACCACAGGTCCCAGGAACCAAGCAAAGGGCTGGGGAGCAGCTGGTTGAGGGAGGGGGTGAGGCCAGGCTGTGGGTGAGAGCAGAAGGTAGAAACAAGGGTGACAGAAGCAGAAGCAAAGGTTGAGGTACGAGGTAAAACTAAATGGGAACACAGGAAAGACCCCAGAAAATGAGTAGATGTGAAACAGGGAGAGGGCTGCAGGCCGTGCTGCAACAAGGTGAGGGCCTTTGGGTGCCTCATCTGCTGGGCAGGAGTGGTAGGGCTAACGCAGCATGGGCAACGGGGATACTTGTCTGAGAACTGGGCAAGGAGCCATTGCCACGATACAGAGCACTGGGTCAATGATTAACACAGCATCCCAGAGTCATAGATACCAGGAGGCAGAGGAAACAGAAATCAGATCATGGGATTAATATAGCTCAAGTTCAAAGTATTAACTCTGAGCCAGGCACTTTGCTAAGTACTCCACACAGATTACCTTATTTAACCTTCACACGTAGTACCTAAGAATGTCAGCTCCAAAGCCAGGTTGAGTTTGAATCCTGACTCCTCCATGTCTTAGCTGTGTGATCCTGAGCAAGTTATTTAAACTCTGTGTTTCTCAGCTTCCTCATCTGTGAAGTGGCATCATGTCAGTAGTTATGTCATACAGTTGTGATGAAGATTAAATAATATAATAGAGGTGACATTTAAAGTAGTGTCCTGCAGGTTAGGGCTTCACTGCCCTGTGTCCTCTGCTCGGGGAGGCCTAGGTGATTCTGCCACAGCCCCCATTGCTCTGTGACCTGCTGGCATTGAAAGATTTATAACTAAGACTTGAGGACACCCCTGAAGCCGAGAAATGGAACTCTTAACATTCAGGGATGTGGCCATAGAATTCTCTCCAGAAGAGTGGAAATGCCTGGACCCTGCCCAGCAGAATTTAAATAGTGATGTGACGTTGGAGAACTACAGAAACCTGGTCTCCCTGGATCTGGTCACCTGTCCGGAGCAAAGAAAAGAGCCCTACAATTTGAAGATAGACGAGACAGTAGCCAAACCCCCAATTTAAAGAACGAGTGTCCAAACTTTTGGCTTCCCTGGGCCACAATGGAAGAAGAAACATTGTCTTGGGCCACATATAAAATACACTAAAACTAATGATAGCTGATGAGCTAAAAAGAAAAAGGGTTTGTGTATAGTTTTCATGATATTCATCACCACAGATAAGCAAAAAAGTCCTCTCATTCAAAGGGTTGGTTGGACACCGCTGGTTAAAAGTATCTACTCACCTTCTAGATTTTTTTAAATGCCCTTTGTCATTAATGAGCTTAGAACACTGCTAAGCAAATATTAAGCCATCTATTATCTTATTTTTTAATAACTATTACCTTATAATTCTGTCTTATACTTAGTAGGGAGCCTGCTGGGACTGTGTCATTGAGATATATCTATATATATATATAAATGTGTAAAGTGATACACATACACATACCTATATAAATCACATATGTGTATAGTCAGTTCTTAATGTCGACAGGTTCTTAGAAGCTGTAACTGTGAGTGAAGCAACATATTGCTTAAGAAAATGAATTTTACCATAGTTTAATTGATACAAACAAAAGGTATTTGAATGGCATATAGCAACATTGTTTCATTTTTTAAAAGCTGCAGTTTTCAAGAACCTATTTTGAACATTAAGTGAGGACTTACTGTTTGACTGTGTTTGTGTGACACGGATTTTTCAGATAAATAAAAATTGTATAACAAAAAATAAAAAATAAAGTAGTACCCTGCAGAGAATAAAACCTCATTACATTTAATGATATTTACTGTTACTATGATCAGCCTCTTTTAGATACCAAGACGCTGAAGCACAGACTGAAGCTGAATTACGGCTGAGAAGCAAACCCAGTCAGTCCTTCCAGAAAAGCAGAATGCGTCATCATCGTCGTTCCCTGCTTCACGTCAATTCAGAGGAATGAGGGAAAGAGGGGAGACCCAGGTGAGAGGACAAAAACCCCCAGAACAAAGTGGTCAGGAAAGCAGAGTAGAAGAAGGGGGCCTGGGGCGATTTCTGAGTGGATCTCATGACTGCAGGTGCAGGTTGCAGGATGTGGGTGGCTGGTGAGCTGAGCACAGCAGGAGGCCCTGGAGACAGAACCCCCGTGTGGTACCAGCATCCAAGCTTTGGGCCCTCCATTTGAGGTGGCTATTTCAGTTGGGCCATGAGAACCATGTCTAAAAGCCCCAGGGCCTTGATGCAAAGTCATCACTCTGGTCAGAGCCACACAAGTACTTGCAGACCTGGGCAGTGGCATCAGCAGGTCACTGAGCCTGGACTGGGATGGCAAGGGCCACAGAGGAGGGTGAGCAATGGTAACAGCTAAGACATACTGAGTGATCACCACCTGTGAAAAACTGTTCTACACACTTCATACTTCCACTTGATCTTCACTGTGACCCTAAGAAATTGATTCCATTATTATCCCTAATTGGTAGAGTAGGACATGAAGGCACAGAGAAGTCAAGTAACATTTGCAAAGTCACACAGCAGGTAAGTCACAGAGCCAGGAGCGCAATCCAGGCTGTCTGGCTCCAAAGTCCATATTCCTAACCTCCAGTATCAGTAATACCCAGCCTGGCTAGTCTCAGAAATATCTAGACAATTTATTAGGCCTAAAACCTCCTATTTGTCACTGGATCCTTGACCTGAACAGTAAAGTATGTTTAGTGCAGTCAATTAAAAGCTAGAAATGGAGAAAATATTAGACAATCCCAAACTGAGAGGTATTCTATTTAAAAAAAAAAAAAAAAACACCTGATCAGTCCTCTTTGAAAGTATCAAGATCATGAAAAGACATGGAAAGACTGAGGAGCTATCTTGGATGGGAGGAAGCTACAGAGACATGACAACTAAATGTAATGCAGGACCCTGGATTGGATCCTAGAACACAGAGAGAACATTATCAGAAAAACATGAAATCCAAGTAAATTCTAGCAATTGTTGCAAAGTTAATTCCTTAGTTTCGATCAATGCTCTATGGTTATGTAATACGAGTGAGGAGAATTTGGGAACTGTATGTATTATTTTTCCAATTCTTCTATAAGTCTAAAATCGTCTGAAATTTTTAAAAATTTTTAAAAGACAAAAAATACAAATGACAAAAGGATCAAAGCCACTGCCATTCTCAGGTTATAAACCAACATGTTTATCTTTATAATTGTAACCAAATTATCCTGTTTCCACTTGTGTATGTGAATAATTAGTCATCTTGATTTAACATTAAATCTGCTTTCAATTGTGAATAATGATTTTTTTTAAAGCCGGCAATGGTTACATTTAGACACCTGGATCTGCTTCAGAAAGAAAGAAGCAACAACAGAAACAAGATGACTTCCACGTGCTTCAAGATAGGAATCTATCATCTCTCCCTCTCTTTGACTCATATCCTCAATGTCACATTCGACAAATTTCCTCAACCCCTGCACACTGATGGCGGCTGCTAGGAAAAGCCTGGATCACTTGGAGGTTGAAGGTCACTTTGTAGCCAGGAGTGAGCTTCCAGAAATGCAGCTGGTACTAAAACCACTGAGGAATGGGCAGGTCAAGTGTCTGCATGAAGATCGGAATAACTGACACGCAGAATGATAAAGCAGAAACAGGTGTATGTCCCCCCTTCCATTGTGCAGGGCACTGATGTAACACTCTATCCTCATTAACTCATTTAACATTCACTACACCCTTAGGAGGAAGGAACCGTTAATATTATTCCCATCTCACAGATCAGGAAACTGAAGGTCAGAGGGGTTAAGCAACTTCCCAAGGTTGCACAGCAAGTCAGCAGTAAAGTTGGGATATAGAATGGAAACCATGTGTCTCAGGAGACTGTAGCCATCTTTTTCCTTTTCAACCTTCTTGTTTCGACCCATATTGGACTGGCTATCTCTGTCAAATCATCCCTGGTTTGTTCTCAACTCGGAGAGTGGGCTGCAGGTCAGCCAGATGAATGCCACAGAGCACGCACTGTGTAACAGATGCTCTACACCCGCCATTCCATCTGTTTGTTACCAAAGGGGGATGATGATCAACTCTATTTTCGTGAGATAACTGAGGCTCAGAAAGGCTAAGGAACTTGTCCAGCACCAGAGAGCTAAGTGGCTGTGTCAGAACTTAAGCCCACACATGCCTGATGGCCAAGGTCTGTGCTCTCTTCGTTCATTCTCTTTCCAGGGAAGACTCGCAAGATGAAAAAAAAATCATCGAGTAGGTACCAAGAAAGGAACCCCTCAACAACCCCTAAAAAGTAAGCTGCAAAGATAGGCCTGAATAGGCATATTCATGCTGATTATTCAGTTGATTTTGCCTGTTGTATTTGTCAAATCCAGATAATTCAGACCCTAAACGAAAAGAATCGTTTTTGTTCTGTTTTCTCCTTTTACATACTGACATGTTCTAACTTATCTAGAAAATTGCAAGCTTTCTTTTTCTTTATCCCAGTGTGGGCTTTTCTTTAAGAAACACAGATTCACAATCTATTTCACTAACTGGCCATTGTTAAATAAAAATACTTGCACATGGTAAATGGAAGCAGCATTGTGCAGGAACTTGGAGGTTCCTTTAGTAGTTTCAGCCAGAAGAATAAAGCCATACAGAGCCACACGACCTCCCAGAAATCCAAGCCTAGTTGATTGATTCTACACTTGGAAACATAATCAGCAACACCTCTGCCTCCCATCCCAAAAGCCCTTCCACAGTTACTAACTCCAAATTCTGAAAGGGAAAAGCAATATGCAAATTTAGAAATAGGCAGAACCCCCAGATCCTAAAGCCCAGGCTCAAATCGCAGTGGCATGATGCTTTGCAAAACGTTACTTTAGGGACTGATTATTCTGAAACGTTGTTTGGGTGATGATACACAAGACACCAGGGCCCTCCCTCCTGGGAAGACAGCAATATTAGCTTGTGGCTGCAGACTAGACATCGTTCACCGAAAACAGAAGAAATGCTAGATAGATAGATAGATAGATAGATAGATAGATAGATAGATAGATAGATAGATAGATAGATAGATATGTACATACATTAGATAGATACATTAGATAGATAGATAGATAGATAGATAGATAGATAGATAGATAGATAGATAGATAGATAGATAGATAGATAGATGCTAGCTGGTCTGAAGCAACTTAAAACTGTCACGAACCTGCGCTGATTTGTTAAAATCTTTATCTCTGAAAGCGCTCACCCTTATTCACATCAGCAATTTGTGTATTTAGGAATAACTAAAAATCCACTGCCCTTTTTCATGAAAACTAAGCACCACCTAGTATAAGATTAAGAACCTTTCCAATGCATTGGAGACAAGAAGGACAGGGTGAAAAAATAAGTCTGCCTGTAACTGAAGCTCTCAATTGAATTGATAAGTCTTGTGCCTCGAACTTACTGCTCACAAAAGCAACAAGAGTGTGACAAGCAAGAGTGTCTCCAGACTAATGTTTAACCTGTGGTTCTCTTCAGTTAAGCCTATGAAAAGTTGTCTATAAGGATGCAGTTAAAGTTGGCAATACCTGGCCAGCTTGGAAAGGATGCATAGCCAATGTGGCTAAATGTAGCTCACAGAATGGGAAGGAGAAGATGGAGGGGTAAGTCTGAAGTTCCATTGTCTGTGAATTAAATCCACTAAAATTTATGACACATAGCCAGGCATGGAGGCTCATGCCTATAATCCCAGCACTTTGAGAGGCCAAGGCAGATGGATCACCTGAGGTCAGGAGTTCGAAACCAGCCTGGCCAACATGGAGAAACCCTGTCTCTACTAAAAATACAAAATTAGCCGGGCATGGTGGCACATGACTGTAATCCCAGCTACTCAGGAGGCTGAGGCAGGAGAATCACTTGAAGCTGGGAGGTGGAGGTTGCAGTGAGACGAGATCATGCCATTGCACTCCAGTCTGGGCAACAAGAGCAAAACTCCATCTCAAAAAAAAAAAAAAAAAAAAAAAAACAAAATATTGCGACACAGAGGGCAGTGCCTGGCACATAGGAAGTCTATGTAAATGATAGCCTTTGTTGTTGCTGCTGCTGCTGTTATTACTAATAAAATTTTTAGACTGCCCCGATTCACAAAACTATTCCAAATCCTTTGCCACGTTTAGGCAATGCAATTTCAATAGGCAATACAGATTTTTTTTTTTAAGCCAGACATGAAATCCTGGGTAAGCAAACTCCCACCCACAAAGAGCATGGCACCCCTGCCTTGGACATACTCCTTGGGAGAGACCACCTAGCAATTTGGGAGCTTAGAAGTCTTTGCTTCAGGCTTGAGAACATGCCAAGGACTCTCCATGAGAATCAGTCTAGGGAGAGAGGAAGACAGACATTTGATCACCTTTCCCAATGAAAAGCATATGTCCGGGGCACACAGGCTTCCTCCACTCATGTATGGATGGAAACAATGTTAAGCACATTCTGTCCCAAGAACTTACCTATGCTTATCCTTAAGGCTTAACTTTTTAATTTAAATCCCAGGATCCCGCCATAAACCAGCCAACTGAAAGGTTGCTCTGAAAACAACTTCTGGGCAATCCATTACTCACATGGCAAATCCCAAAACAAATGTTGTCCAGACATCCCCAGAGTTGGTTAGAAGCTATGGCCTTTTTGAATTCTCCTTTCCATGATTATCACTAACAATATCTAATAAATTCCATTTAACCACCAACTGCAAAGACTTTACTTGCACGCTGATACTGGGTCAGGTTCATTATGTTAAGCAGACACCTGATTGTTCCAGGCAATCTATAAAAGGTCGTACCTATTATGATTCCCATATTTTCACAATCCATCTGATTTTATCATTTAATCCCTCAGCCTGCTTTTGAGAAACCCAAGAGCTCACTGGTTTGATAAGACAACCAACATTAGGCAAGTTCTCAAACTGTAAATGCACAGCATGCAATGCCTATACCCTCGGCTCCGCAGTCCTATGAAATGAAACACCTCCTTGACATAAGAACCCTGATGCCCTGGGTGGTTTGACTCCACCTAAGGATTCCACGGAAAAGGCCTTGGCTTTTGCTTTGCTTTTGAAAAATAAGCCAGGTTGTAGCCCTGGTCATTGTGAGCACTAACCTTCTCCGAATGTGGTCCTTGGGCCTCTTCATGGATGCATATGTGAGAGTTATTCTAGGTGATCTCTTGTTAAAGAGTTTTATTTTAAATCCCAGCTAATCTGTGCTGCTCCCTAGATTGGTCCGATCTCTTGATACATCTTAGTTCAGGTCTACAGCGAGCTGCAAAAAGACAGTGCAAACACTTTTGCTGTTTGTCTCCCTCTTTCCCTTTCTTCCAATCAATTCTGTCCCATCAGGAACCCCTCATCTCTTCTGCATAAAGAGGTATAGAAATCAAAACAAAATAAATAAATAAATAAAAGGGCTGCCTGAGTTGCTGGCTCTCCCTATATTGACAGCGCTAAGGCAATTTAAAGAGGCGAGCATGTGGGTGAGCACGGGCAGTGCCTCAGTGCTTCGCTGTTTGTTTTGAGTGCCTCTGGGTATTTTTAGAATCTGTAGGGAGAAGTTGAGCTGCCCTGGATGGCTTTTTGCTCCTAATGACATCCTGGGCTTAAAGAAACAGGATTTACAGCGACTGCTAAAGTTTCAGACGATAGAACACAACATCTGACAAAATTACAACGTATGTGGGGATGGAGGTAGAAGAAAAGAGAAGGAAAAGAAAACACCTTGACAAACTAAGTTGGAATGAAGTATTACAGAGCTCAGATGTAAGTTACTCAATTATGAGATTTTTTAAAGAATTTGCAGTAGCCACATATATTTTCCTCCTTTCATTCCTTTGTTTCTTTTCTCTTATTTCCATCATTTGGGCATCTCTTTGGGCAGCCACCTTTTCCATGTCATCCCATCGTGTGATCATCATCACACGGTGATCCAGACTGGCCAATCAGAGCAATCCTTTCCTACAGTGGTCAGCCTAAGAGTGGGTGTGGCTGAAGCCCAGCCAATGAGACTCTTCTCTGGGCCTCTTCCTGTAAGTATCAGAAAACAGGCACTTTCCATTGCTGAAATCATTTGCTCTGAGGATGCTGTAAGCCTTGGGCTGCCAAAACCCATCACTGCCTGAAAGAAAGACAACCCAGAAAAAAACCCAACTGAAAGATGGGGAGAGGAGCAAAGTCTAGATAGCCTTTCAGCCCTCGGTCCACTGTATCCAAAGCCTGCTGAATGCCTCGACATCCCATTTACCTTACCCATAAAGATCCCCCCTTCTTTCTCTTTGAGTTTGAGTCCTACCAAGAACAGCCAAAAAAATCTTCATGTAGAATGATCAATAGCTGTCAATTTTTAAAAACATCAGAGGGACATTAAAGTACAAGTCACAGCCTGTCCACTTATGCCTACCCTGCTGGTTCAGAGGACACCAGCCCCCTCAGCAGGCCCCCAAACTGCTCTTGTCTGCCTCAGAAGACAGGCGGGAAAGTCCAACCTGATCCTACTTTGTACTTCAGGAAAACAAAGGCGGGTATGTATTTTTCGTAAATGTTGTATTGCACCTTTTCATTTATTGTCTTTCCCAGAAACACAAAACTATGATGATTTTGATGTTCTGCAACAGTGAATACTGATCTCTTATCACATAGTCCCCTTCCACTGAGTGAAGTGATAATGAAGAAAATGATGATGAAATTGTAAAAATACAGTACACTGCCCAAAGCCATCAAACAGTAACTACTCCTGTACTTACATGATTGGTTAGATTCCCACAACAACCTTATGAAGCAGGTATGATAACATGCCCATTTTATAGATGAAGATACTGAGGCTCAGAAAAATGGAACAACTTGTGCAAGATGACACAGCAACTAAGAAATGGAATCAAACTCAGCTCCATGTTCCTACAAGGCCTGTGGTAAACCACTGTGCATTGCTCTCTTTTCACTGAATCACCCACCACTTGTTGGACCTTTACTTGCCATATATTTCATACTGTGCTTTCCCTGTGGTCCTTGTCAACCTCTCAATATTTTCACGATTACAGAGTTTCTGTTAAACCTATTTGGTTTCTTCCTGATCCTCTTGTGTTTCGTTGCCCATCATTCCACAGAGTACTTCTTCAAGATGGGTCACAGGGGCAACTAGACCAGTGAAATCTTTGTTTAGCTAACTCATAATGGAACATCATGAATCCATTTCATAGGAAGAAGATACATGATATTTCCAAAAGGACAAATCATAAGTTTTAACATTCCTCCTAAGGCCGGGTGTGGCGGCTCATGCCTGTAATCCCAGCATTTTGGGAGGCCAAGGTGGGTGGATCACTTGAGCTCAGGAGTTCAAGCCCAGCCTGGCCCACATGGTGAAACCCGGTCTCTACTAAAAATACAAAAATTAGCTGGGCGTGGTGGCAGGCACCTGTAGTCCCAGCTACTCGGGAGGCTGAGGCAGGAGAATCACTTGAACCCAGGAGGCAGAGGTTGCAGCGAGCTGAGATTGCACCACTGCACTCCAGCTTGGGCAACAGAGCGAGACTCAGTCTCAAAAAAAAAAAAAAAAAAAAAAATTCCTCCTAAAGGGTAGGTGAATGATCTAGATGATGCTTTACACCTTTAAGGTATTATTGTTTCTAGCTCTCTAGGGGTAAAAAAAAGTTTAAATGCTTCTTTTGAACCTGAATCTGAAAACTTATCCTGCTTTTCCCACCTGCACACTACAAAAGTCAAAAGCCTACCACAATCTAAGAAAATTATCAGACATAAAGAAAAAATATATATGCAAAGATGTTCACAACAGTGTTATGACAGAGGAATGTTAGACATGTCCAGGAGTAAGGGATCAGTTAAGTCAATTGTACAGTGTGATTGAAAAACACTCAAACTGATAGGGTATTTAAAGTTACGTCAAAAAAGAATATAGTGGAAAAACTCTGGCATAATCCTAAAAGAAAAAAGCATGCCTGAAAACACCATGTTAGTTTGACACAAATAAGGACATAAACTAAAATGACAACAGTAATGGGGCCTGGGTGAATTAATTTTGTTATGTGTGTTGCCTTTTTTCTGCCTTTTTTGGTCAAAAGTATTTTTTGTTGTTGTTATTTTATAATGGTTATTATGAAAGAAATAAGCCTAAGAAAATTCTATATGGTTTAAGGAGATAAAGATGTTATGGGATTATCAGAGAAAAGAAAAGTACAAGCAGAATGTGCCGGTGGGAAGCCCAACTCGAACTGACTGCTTCTGCTGAGTCTGCTCCTCTGCTTGGGTTTGGATCCTGGTTCCGCTCCTCACTAGCTATGTAACTAGGGCAAGTTACCCAGCTTCTCCGTGTTTGAGTTTTCCTGTCTATAAAACAGGGATGGTAAGAACAACCCAACTCATGGGGTTGTTCTGAAGATCACACAAGCTAACATACGTGAAGCATTTAAAACAATGCCTGGCATAGAACAGGTTCTATATAAGTTGTTGCTATCATTATGGAATAAACCACCCAAGAGCAAATACCCTGTCTTTCTCATCTCTATAGTCCCAGCACCTATCCAAGTGTCTGGCTTACAGGAGATGCTTGATCAAGGTCATCTGGGTGGATTTTGGAGGGCAGTGCCGATATTTTGAGGAACAGCCACCACGATACTATCTCACTCAGTACATCTATGGTGTGACATCTCCCTCCAGATCCCTTCCATGGGGTTTCTTCATGCTGAAGGGATGGCAATTGTTCTACTCGCTTGTTTGGAGTATTGGCACTTAACAAGATAAAAAGGACAGAATCTGTACTCCACAACACAGCAAAGTGTAGCAATGGCCTGCCATTGCCTCCTCTGTTCTGGTCAGGACTTTTTTGGTTGCTTGAAAGAGAAATACATTTGCCCTAGTGCAAATAAAAGAGGAGAGTATCACGTTGCTAAGCATAGATATCTCATGGAATCCAAGAACAAGAAACAAAATAGTAATAGAAGCTGTCTTGCCACATGTAACTTAAACCGGTGAGTGGGTGATTCATCAACGAAGTCAGTGAGATCTGGGTATGACTTTTTTAATGATACCATAATTCTATAAATATTTTAACTGAAAATACAGATCCCATGTGGAATACGGACGATGACTATTCTCATCCACGCAGGTTGCTCCTGGATTGTCTGAGTTCTGATTTCATCATTTAATCCCATGAATCTTTAAAAAAGTAATGTACAAATAATGAATGTGACCCTCCTCCTTCTTGAATAAGGAAGACCCACTCAGAGGCCATCTGCAAAGCAGATGGCCATAATTCAAAATGACAAGTACGTGTTAGATTTAAGAATCCTAAATGAATGTCAGACAGTTTCAGCTTTAGGCTCAGTGGATTAGAAGATACTGATTCATCACTGAAGATTATTTGCTCGTTGAAGTTACCCATGCAATTGCCCCGTGGCATATCCACCAGTATCCCAATTTCCGAATGTTCAGAAGATTCACTGGCTTTAGGGGAAAGGAGTATCATCACAGAAGTTTGGCCACTTATACGCTTGTTCTATTGGACAATTACACAAAGACTTCGAACCATAGAATTTGGAGAATTTAGAAGGATTTTAGAAACCAAATAATCAACCACTCTAAAGCCTAGAGAAGTGACAGTAAGTAAGATGCCATGGGAAGCCCATGGTCTCAGAGTCTCAGTGCAGGATGGGTTCCCTCCACAATTGTGTACCCAAAAAGTAACCATCTGCCTAAATATGGTACCACTTATAGAAAGGCAGTTGGTTAAATTTCCCAGATATATGTGGTTTATACAAAGATAAACTAAAGAAGTGATAAAAAATGTATTCACATGCTGACAACATCATACTATATCTAGAGAATAAAATTTCTAGAGGCCTCAGAGTGACCCAGTGAGACAGTGAAATAGAAATATTCAAAAATAAAAGCTTTCCCCTCACTGCATTCTAAATTGTCATTGAGAAAGGCCGGAAAATGTCCAAACTCAAACCATCCCTGCCCTTCCCTCCTTTTTATGAATTAGGGTAATAGATGGCTTTTTCAGTACATTGAAGAGAGGTAACAGCTGTTGATAATCTATGACAAGCACATGACAGATGGTTTTTCCATTTCATCCTTATCACAACCTGAAAGGGAAATATTATCTCCCTTTTATCAGGTGAGCAAACTGAGGCTCAGAGAGGTTAGGCAATTTCCCCAAGGTCACACAGCTAGTCTGTCTATTTCTAAAGCCTACAAGTTTTGTAGTGTTTTGTCTCCCATTCTCCCTAGGGGCAGAAGAACCTGCAGAGGGGCCTGGGTAGCAGTCAAATGTTCTTTTTCAGAACACCTTAAAGCGACAGGGTTTGGAACCTGTAAGTTATCTCAGAATACCAATTCCACAATGAGCCAGGCTGGCCATCTGCTCTTCTGACTTGATCTTTCCCCAAGATGTGCTACAACCAAGATCTAGAGCTTGGTTTTATTTTTCTCTGATTGCCTGTATTCTCCTTAGCATCTTCTAACCAATCTTATATCATCATATATTATTATAATAGTATTTTTCTCTTGAGCCTGCAGGTTCTCTGGGTGAAACTTTGTGTGGAATTTCTCTCATCAAAGTTGGAAGAATTTAGACAAAGGACACAGGAGCAAGGAGCACAGCAAAACTTTAAAAATAATGACAGTTGGCCAGGCGCGGTGACTCAAGCCTGTAATCCCAGCACTTTGGGAGGCCGAGGCAGGCGGATCACAAGGTCAGGAGATCAAGACCATCCTGGCTAACACAGTGAAAGCCCGTCTCTACTAAAATACAAAAAATTAGCTGGGCGTGGTGGCGGGCGCCTGTAGTCCCAGCTACTCGGGAGGCTGAGGCAGGAGAATGGCGCGAACCTGGGAGGCGGAGCTTGCAGTGAGCTGAGATGGCGTCACTGCACTCCAGTCTGGGTGACGGAGGGAGATTCTGTCTCAAAAATAATTAATTAATTAATTAAAAAAATAAAATAAAAATAATGACAGTTTTCTTTTCTCTGAACCTTAACCATGTTCCCTGCTATATTTCTTTCACACTCTCAGGTTTTTTTCCATGGAATATCTAAATTCTTAGGCCTATCTTGTCTTCTCTCATTCCTCACTCTTTTATTGTGCCAGAAAAAAAAAGATGTCTTTTAAAATAAATATGGTTTCCAGATACCTGTAGATGTTGACACCCTCAGTCACTGTTGTAATGAAATTCAGGGATGTAAGTGTAAATCAACAATCAACTGAAGAAAGGCGCTGATGAAAAGGCATCAAATATCAATCACTCAGATGGCGATTTCAAGCATTTTCTTTTGAAAGAAATCAAAAGAATATCAATTTATATTTTTGAAAAGTCAAAAAACCCATCAGTTTAAAAGGTTGTATTTTGAAATCATAACAGATTTCAGGTGATTCAACCTTCAAGAAACATCAATATATGGTTTAGGGATAAAATCATTTTATAAGCAATAGCTAACATACTAAGGGGCTTAATGTGTGCCAGGAACTTCTTCATATAGTTCCTATGCATTTATCCTCACAACCACCCCTAAATAATGTGGTTCTACTATTAAACCCATTTTACAAACGTGGAAACTGGGACTTAGAAAGCTTAAGTAAAATTCCTTAAAATTACCTTGTCTGAGAAGCTTGGTGACTAACCTGCAGTGCTTTTCATTTTTAAAAAAGAACAAGGGGCAAAATTTTACATCTTTTTTCCCCTTTTTTATTTGTTGTAGAGATGGAGTCTTGCTATATTGCCCAGGATGGTCTTAAACTTCCAGACTCAAGCAATCCTCTTGCCTCAGCCTCCCAAAGTACTGGGATTACAGGCATCCACCACACCCAGTAACCTGCAAAAACAGACCTTCTGCCTTTCCCATCTTCTGGTACCTCCCCTCACCCCCTGTGGAACTGGTATATGTACTTGATCCTGGTCAATCACTGAAGATGGCTGCCTTAATGTGTGGGAGAGAATTACCTAAGAAGAAGTGGGTCAAATCATTCTGGGGTGGGTGGGGGAAGAAATGCCTCAAGAAGCTGCTTCTAGAAAAGTGACTCAGAGAGGGGCCCAGCTTTTTATGCAATCCCAAAATGGCAGGAACGTGAGGTCTCTGGCCACTGAAGAGGCTCCCATGTGAATGGCTGGCTCATTTGGGTCTTCCCCACACTGAATGAGGAGGCAAGAACATCCCCTACTTTTCCACACCGTGACCTTGCTTGCTACAAAAGCCATATTACCTTCCCCTGGAGAGTAACGGGTGTGTTTTCTGACTATGCCCCAGACAAAGCTCATTAATAATTCGCTTCTGAATAAATGACAGGAGAGTGTTTGGTTGCCATAGTAACAACTGCAAGGCCTATTTGTTTTTTGTTCTTTTTAAAAATGATATCTGGGCCATTTTTTTGTGAATGTTGAATTCCTGATAGAAACCATACATGTATAAGACAGAGACATGAATGGGTAGAGAAACAACATCTTAAAAATGCAGTCGGTAAGCCATTAAGCATCAGGACCTTAAAATAAGGGAACCAAAGTTCCTTTCTCAGCTTCCCACTGCACCCTTCTGGAAGGAGGAGGAAGTGACACACACACAAAAAAAGAAAAAACAAACAAAATCATTTCTAGACTCAATTAACTATGTGATGAAAACTTATTCATACCAAAAATTCATATGTAAAAGCATTTTTCACACTTGAACTTTTTTCTTAATTAACATATATTCTCGCAACTAATCGTTACTACAACCTTATGAAGTCAGCATTATCATACTCATTTTATGGATGACAAAGCTGAGTCTTAGAGAACATGGCCTAAGCCTCATAGTCTTGAAGTGGTAGAGGCAGAATTTATACCCAAGTCTGCCTGAATCCCAAGACTGTGTTCATTCTACGTATCAGCCCTCTGGGAAAGGAAGAAATGGGATCCTATTAGGGGAGTGGGGTTTACCCAGAATTTATTTCCAGAAAATGGGCCTTAAATGATTTTTACTGAAAAGAGAAAGACCTAAAGAGTCATAGATTTATTTAAAATGTCTTTCATCACATTGCTAAAGAGCAGGGGGGAAAAGTGAGTTTCATCAGTTTCACATTTTCATCTTTTATGGAACTACATACCAGACTAAACAAACTCTTTTTCAAAGCATTCTAAATAATTTCAGACATGTTTGTTTTCATTTGTTTGTTTCTGTTTTGTTTTGTTTTGATACAGGGTCTTACTCTGTTGCCCAGGCTGGAGTACAGTGGTGTGATCACAGCTCACTGCAGCCTTGACCTCCCAGGCTCAAGCCATCCTCCTGCCTCAGTCTCCAAGTAGCTGGAACTACAGGTGTGTGCCTCCATGCCTGTCTAATTTTTTGTACTTTTTATAGAGACAAAGTCTCTCTATGTTGCCCAGGCTGGTCTTAAACTCTTGGACTCAAGTGATCCTCGTGCCTCAGCCTCCCAAAGTACAGAGATTATAGGCATGAGCCACCATGCCCCACTCAGACATGTTTTTATGGAAAGACAACACCCCAGACTGCGAGCATGTAGAGCCTGTGCCTCCTTCACCTTTGTTTCTCAGCACAATACACCTTCAGATGCTCAGAAAGCATGAGCAGGTGGAATTACCCTAAATGAACTAATTCAGAAACAGAAAACCAAATATCACACGTTGTCACTTATAAGTGGGAGCTAAACACTGGGTACACGTGGACATAGAGATGAAATAATAAACACTGGGGACTGCAAAAGGGGGTGGGAGCGAGGGTTGAAAAATTACCTATTTGATGCGATGTTCACTATTTGGGTAACAGGTACACTAGAAGCCCAGTCCCCATCAGTATGCAATATACCCACGTAACAAACATGCACATGTACCCTTGAGTACAAAATCTAATTTAATTTTTTAAAAACCTAAATATGTAGATGACCAAAAACTGAGGGAAAAAAATATTTGTAGAAGAATCAATAAAAGAATCAGTGCTTTAAAGCAAAACCTCTTTAACTTTTATTTCATATATTCAAATATTCCAAGCAAAAAAATGACTCAATACTTAAATCACTGGGTGAATTGGCCCAGTTTCCCATTCACGTGCACAGGTAGAGAGCCCAGCAGGTAAGGAGCTCAAGGCTAAGTTCTCCTCATTCTCGTTCCAAAACGACTTCCCAGGTTTTTGGTCTTTTTTTGTTTTTGTTTTTAACTATAGGTTTTTTTTTTTTTATGAGATGGAGTTTCACTCTTGTCACCCTGGCTGGAGTGCAATGGCATGATCGTGGCTCACTGCAACCTCTGCCTCCTGGGTTCAAGCGATTCTCCTGCCTCAGCCTCCAGAGTAGCTGGGATTACAGGCATGAGCCACCATGTCTGGCTAATTTTGATATTTTCAGCAGAGACAGGGTTTCACCATGTTGTCCAGGCTGGTCCTGAACTCCTGAACTCAGGTGATCCACCCACCTCAGCCTCTCAAAGTGCCAGGATTTCAGGCGTGAGCCACCACGCCCAACCTCTTTTTTATTCTTAAATTTTTTTGTAGACACCTGGTCTTGCTATATTGCCCAGGCTGGTCTCAAACTCCTGGGTTCAAGCGATCCTCCCACCTCAGTCTCCCAGAGTGTTGGATTACAGGCATGAGACACTGGGCCCAGCCAAGGTTTTGGGGTCTTGACTTAAGTATTTCACCTTTCCGGATTTCTGTTTGCTATCTATAAAATGAGCGTGCTTTAAAACTAAGAATAGAGATAATAAAGTTTAAAGTTGGAAACTTTGGTTTGTATTTTTATAATGGTCACTATGACATTCAGCAACTGGTTTAGCTGGTTTTAGATGTTTATTCAGTCAACAGCACAGCCTGCGTGAAGCAGCAGCTAAACACCCCAGTCAGCCTCTGCTCTAAAAGACAAAAACACAAACGAAAAACCCATTTGACCTTAGCACGTACAGTAACGAGTTTCAAACATGTTTACCTGCAATCCACAGTAAGAAGTAGATGTCTTCTTTTTCTCATCTTGGCTCAGCGCACACCCACACACAGGCATGTGCACACACAGGCATTCACACACCGAAGTACAAGAAACAGCCCATGTCCTTCCTACATGCAGTGTACTTTTGATAGTTTCTATTCTCCTCCATTTCATTTTTAAAATTTGAGTTTTTTTTTTTTTTTTTTAGTAAGTTGCTATCTGACCCACTAAATTTGGTTTTGGAGAATTGTTTCTGCAGTTTGAGAAGCAATATTGAGGTTGCGTTTTACTGACCACTTGAAATGCGACCAGTACAAAATGAGATGTGTCCTAAGTTTAAAATACACAACAGATTTTGAAAATGTTACCAAAAAATAAAATGTACCATCTCATTAAGGAATTTTTCATATGAGTTACAAGTTGAAGCAATCATAGTTTGGATATATTGATGTAAGTAAAATCTATTCTTTTTTTTTTTCGAGATGGAGTTTCACTCTTATTGCCCAGGCTGGAGTGCAATGGCACGATCCTGGCTCACTGCAACTTCCACCTCCCTGGTTCAAGCGATTCTCCTGCCTCAGCCTCCCAAGTAGCTGGGATTACAGGCATGAGCCACCACACTTGGCTAATTGTTGTATTTTTAGTAGAGACAGGGTTTCGCCACAGGTGATCCACAAGTGATCCACCCGCCTCAGCCTCCCATAGTGCTGAGATTACAGGTGTGAGCTACCACACCCGGGCATAAAATCTATTCTTAAAACTAATTTCACCTGTTTCTCATTCCTTTTTTTAGTGTGGCTACAAGAAAATCTAATATGCTATCTGTGGCCACTGCTATATATCTACTGGACAGGGATGATCACGAGCAGGGTCAGTCAACTACGGTCCACAGGTCAAATCCAGCTTGCCATCTATTTTTGTAAATAAACTTTTATTAGAACACAGCCTTGCTCGTGAATTTACATATTGTCCGTAGCTGCTTTTGTGATGCAATGGCAGAGTTGACTCATTATGATACAGACTGTATGGCTCACAAAGCCTAAAACATGCGCTATCTGGCTCTTTGCAGAAAAACTTTGGGGAACTCCTAAAATAGCATTAGGTACTTATCACTGCCAGTCACAATTGTGTGAGAGTTTTATGACGCTGTTTTACAAATAAGGTTTTGGGCGATTAAGTAATTTGCCTGAGGCCACCCAGCTGGGCAAGAAGTCACAGAGCTGGGATTTGAACCCTTGCCAGTCTGACCACAAAGTCTGTGCTATCATCTCTACCCCGCGTGTACCTTCCCAAACACCCTCCAAAAC
This sequence comes from Macaca mulatta, assembly GCF_049350105.2. Classification (NCBI taxonomy): domain Eukaryota; kingdom Metazoa; phylum Chordata; class Mammalia; order Primates; family Cercopithecidae; genus Macaca; species Macaca mulatta. Next base: position 29,892,930 of record NC_133419.1, on the reverse strand, counting down.
CCTTCCTACCTCGATACAGCACTGAATTCTACCTCTATAGCAGGCAGAACCAATCAGCCCACCTGACCGTCAACCAGTCTAGAAGGAAATGGGAACAGGTTTGGTTGGGGAAGAAGGAATCTCCTCAGGGAATTTAAAGGTTGTTAACTGCTGTTTTAGTTTTAAGACAAATTACCAGCCTTCTCACTGCCATGCAAACAAATACAGCTCAGGTGTGAGCAAAATTTAAGCATCTTATATCTCCCCTAGCTTCAGTTAGGAATCTTCATTAAAACAGCTTGCTTTTCTCTTTCAACCCTCATACTGAAGGACTTCAAACCCTAGATTTGATAACTCTGGATATCCAAAGTCACTGTGGGAAAAAAAAAAAAAAAAAAAAGTGTAGGAAACATTGCAAATGTTTACCAGGGCTATTTTTAAGTGAAAAAGCTAATAACAAAATAGTTTGCAGAATACCTTATCTTGATAAATAAATAAAAATCACTCTTACCATTCCATTCCGTGTGTGTGCACGTGTGTGTGTGTGTTGAATATTATTCTCACAGGGTATTTGGAATTCTTTTTGCTTACACCTACTTTTAAGTGTTTGTACAATTTTAAAAAGTATTGCTTGAGTAAGTTTTTGTTTCCTGGTTGAAGGTGCACATTGTTGGTTTTATTTTCTAAATACGTTGCTGAGCTTTCGCTGATTTCTACGTAAGGAAGACACAGAGAATGTGAACTCACCCAGATACAGAGGAAAATCAGGATCTTTCAGGGCTCAGGCGAGTAGGGCATCCAGCAAAAGTGGGGCTGCAGCGCCCCCACGTGTCTAGGGCAGTGGAAGTCACCAGGAATAGGAGGAGGAAGCCGGCTTCGGCTTCTGACGCTTTGGAGGAAGGCGACCTGCCTTCTCTATTGCGAATACTATTGGGAATTCCCAGAGCCAATCAGCAGTTAAACGCTTACAGAGTTTCTTATTCATACTCCATCTTGCCAGACCAGAAATCGGAGACAGCTGGAGCTCCCAAGGCCCACCCTTTGGCTCCCTAAATTAAGGCTCGCGGGGTTCCCACACTCTTTTTCCCAGTGGCTATGGAGGGTCTTGGGAAAACTGTCTGGAGGCGATGCCCCAAGTCCCTCCCAGTATCTTGGGAGGGCCTGGCACCCTTAGGACCTCCCCTTTTGGAAGATTCAGCAGTGCACGTGTGTGCTTGGAGGGGGAGGGTGGATAAATGTGGAATGAACCCATTTGGAAGCTTTTATACATCTTGAAGTCTCAACTTTAGGTGTTTCAGGGGGTTATTGAGCACACGGGTGCTTAAATCATAACATATTTCAAAATAGCCACCTTTTTCCAAGCACCTATATACTTATATGTTCCAGCATTGGTCACCTATATACCTATATGTTTCAGCACTGGTCAAATGACAGATGACCATCATTACAACCCTCCAAGACAGGTGCTATCATACCTACTTTATAGTGGGAGTCTATGAGGAATCTGAAGCTCTGAGAGGCCAAGTCATTCATCCAGTAAGTACCTGGTCCTAAATTCAAACATCTCTATCCTCCTTCTTGGTGCCAGGTGTCCCGTGTGAAGGTTTGGGTCAGAGTGTGGTGCTAGCAGGTGGCAGAAGCCCAAGGTGCCTCATCACCCAGAGTCTCAGGCTGCTGGGCTCCATGCAGCTGCCAGATGCGGCTGTGTCTGTCTCCCAGAGGGCTGTCCTTAACGCGGAGCGGAGAAGCAGCCTGTCTGTAAGGAACTGTTTAATGCATGAATGGCACCGCATTTTATTGCAGCTTGAGCTGGTCCCAGGAGACTCTCCTGATTTCTAAAACTGCCACTTTGAAGACACAGGCCAGCCCAGCTCCTGACCTCTCCCCACAGTGAATGCAGGAGGCCCTTCCCCAGTCATTTCAAAGCTAGATGGCTGCAGGTGACCCACAGCACCCACAGCCCCCATTGTGGGGCATCTGACAGCCCCCTCTTCACTTCTTTCCACTGCCCATTGTCCTGAGCAGAGACGGCAAAACCATTCTAAACTGGTGTTCATTGCTAAACCTTTAATCAAATTAGGATTTGGCAACCGGCAAGAGGCATTCAGACAAAATGTGAAAGGATGTTTTACAAATACGGGGAAAAAGTCACCAACCACTTTTCCTCCCAGCTTTGAACATTTCCTTCAGGGATTTGTGTCTCCCCCAATCCCCAAAATAGCCAAATAAAAATGTATAAAAATCAATAAAGCAAGTATCTTAATGGTGGTTTGCTCAAAATGCTCTGGTTTTAAAGAATGGGAGAGAACAGAGACTCCCTTTTATCACTCTGGGCTTCTTTGCCCCCTTTCCTCTTCTTCCCTGTGGCTTTCGGCTGGTGGGAATCGCTAAAGAAGGTCCCACGGCCCTTGGGGCTCTTCTGTAACCGTGATAGAGCATCCTCCAGTCCCCTCCTAAAGGAAAAAGACTGCTCTGTTCAACTGAGCCCTTCCTTCCTCCCTTGGCAATTTTCAAGCTCCCTCCTTTCTATCACCTCCTTTTGTCCCAGCCCTTGAACAAACCCCAGCCCCAACTCTAGGGTCTAACTTTTTATTTTAAGGAAATTCCTCCTACCCACCCGCCAGCTACAGGCAGCAGGGGAGACCTGGTTTTCTCATGATGTTGCAGCAAAAGCCTGAGGTCCACACTCTGTCTCCTATGTGCCTTTAGCCATGTGTGGAGGGATCAAAGACACATCAAAACAGGTTTCCAAAGCCTCAACCTGCTGCTCAGGCACCGTAGGGATCTGCCCCATTGCTCTGGGTGGCTGTGATGTTGGTGTCCATAGATGCAGGGGGCACACCGATTTGGTAGCCTGAACCTGCTGGAGTGAAAGACCACTTTTCAAAAATATGGAAATGCAAATAGCTCATTTAACTCTCCTGATGAAAAAAAAAATCCCTAACTTTGGTCAAAAGAGCATGAACTTTGGCCTTTAGAAAGCGACTGAATGACCCAGCCAAAACAGGTACGCTGACCCCTTCTGTTTCCTAGAGAGTTCACTCCATTGCCCCACCTTCAGTTTCTCCTAGTCCGCTGCAAGGCCACCATCCCACCAGCCAAGGATGGGATGGAACCACAGGTAAGCAAACCTGTAGGTCTGACCTAGTGAGTGCGAGTGGCCAGAGCCAAATGGCCTGGAGGCTTGGAGAGGCACAGTACTGGGTGCTGAGTCCCATTTCTGTTGTACTGTTATGCCGTTGGGCATGACATGGAAGCTGAAAGATGAGAAAAGGTCAAGGCACAATAAAGACAACTGTTCTTTTGTGGCAGACAGAGGATACAGCTGCAGGTATGTTGCCTTCTAGAAAAGCATTTCTCTACTTGGTAGGTCTGGAAGGCAAGTGTCCTCAGGGGTGTGTATGCCCTGTGTGCTAAGCGTGGGTCAATGCTCAGAGGATCCCAGAGACCCCCGAGGACAGCGTCCTTCCCACTGGTGCTCCTGGAAGTGCTATCCATAGTGATTAACTCAGACTTCAGGAACAACCCCCAATGAACAACAATGGGCTGTCCCTGAGTAGGGAGGGCAGTGGGGATCCACTGTGAACAGGAGTGGGAGTTTGCCCCGTGGAGGACTGAAAGAGGAGCACTTACTCTGAGGAGGACGGACCTCAAGCCAGGCACCAACACAGAGCTAATCTCTCAGGTGACCTCCTGTCAAAAGCTTAGGAGTTTGTTTGTTTGTCTTTTCTCTTAACTTCTGAGAATAGCTATTTTTAAGGTTCTCTCTCGCTCTCTTTTTAATCTTTGATAAAGTCCTTGTATGTGTGAAACTCTGGGGAATTAAGGGACAGGAGAGCAAAGGGAAGTGTAGCTCTTCCCACCTCACCCCTCCACTAAAGACTGTCCAAGGGAGCAGCACAAAGTCAGGAGAAGGTGAGAGACCCCAAGACCCCAACAGAGCCAGCACCCGGAAGGAGAGGCCCAAGAGGAGGAGACAAACACAGGTAAAGCAGGCAGCAGGCAAGTCTCCTAAAGCTTCCATATTGGGTGGAAAGAAGCAAAGCTCTGAATACACCCGAGCCACGTCTTAAATGCTAGGTGGGCTGCTACGGACTGAATGTTTGTGTCCCTCCAAACTTCTTACGTTGAAATCCTCACTCCCATGGTGATGATATTTGGAGGTGAGTTTTTGGGAGGTGATTAGGTCAGGCAGGTGGAGCCCTCATTAATGGGATTAGAGCCCTTATAAAAGAGCCCCAAGAGAGACCCCTCACCCCTTCCACCAGGTCAGGACACAGTGAGAAGGCACCATCTATGAGGAAGTGGGCCCTCACTAGACGCCGAATCTGCCAGCACCTCGATCGTAGACTAACCAGGCTCCACAACTATGAGAAATAAACTGTTATTTTTAAGCCACCCAATTTATGGAATTGTGTGACACTAACACAAACAAAGACATGAGGGAACTCCATTTTCTTCTTTCTCACAGTCTTTAAAACTCAAAAAGCGTATTGTGAGATATGACAGAAGGATTGCTGGTCCAGCAGCCAGCAGTACAGGCAGGGCTAAAACCTGGGTCTCTCAACATGCTTTGACTGTGGTCCTCAGGATAACAAGGGGGCTGGAATATCCTGAGTCCATTCACAGTGATGACAAGTAGAGAACCATATTATCCCTCACGAGACATATAAGCCTACTTGGCTTTCATTTCCAAACTTCACATGCACTGGCCCCTTTCACTTTTGAAGGGGATAGAAAAAAAGTATGATCTGACATGGAATTGACCTAGGTGCCCATCAATGGTGAAGTGGACAAAGAAAATATGGTACATATACACCGCAGAATACTATGCAGCCATAAAGAGGGATGAAATCATATCCTTTGCAGCAACATGGATGCATCTGGAGGCCATTATCCTAAGCAACTTTAGGCAGGAACTGAAAACCAAACACCACATGTTCTTCCTTATAAGAGGGAGCTAAACATTGAGGACATATGGACATGAAGAAGAGAACAACAGACACTGGGGTCTACTCGAGGGTGGAAGGTGGGAGGAGGGTGAATATCACAAAACTACATATCAGGTACTATGCTTATTAACTGCATGATGAAATAACGTGTATACCAAACCCCTGTGACATGCAATTTATCCATGTAACAAACCTGAACATGAACCCCCGAACCTAAAATAAAAGTTGGAAAGAAAAAAAATACATATGGCCTGAGTTTGATCAAGGAAACACAGCCCAAACTTGAAGCACTACTAGGAAATGATCCATTCATAGGATACTAAGCCTACAGCAACACCACACTGTGTTAAGACTGCTCAAATAAGTATTTGGGGTCCACAGTTTATCCAGGAATAGAAAGTCGTACCGCTGCCCGACTGTGTCAGAGAGGCAATGTGAAGAGGCTTAGCCTCCACTCCATTTGCTCAGCTCTGGTGCTGTGAAACACATGAGAATAACCAGAGGGTGTTTCAGCAGCTTCCTGAATGGGAAGGAAGGATAATACACTAGACCTTGCATAGGCTGCCTATGGCTGGGTCATTAGGGATTCTAGGAGACACTTCATTTGAGGGAGTTTATTTGCATCACCCTGCAAGTTACTCACAAAATAAAAATGTTTGGCTTGCAATCTATTCCTATCAGCCTGGAAAAAGCAAGCCTACCCACAGATGCCTTTAACATGTCCTTCCTACTCTTCCTTCCTCTTCATCTTGCCCCTACTGTGCTGTCCTCCCAATTTAGTCCCGCTTTATCCCTAAGGAAGTCAAGAGTTGGTCTTCACCAACACTTAGCCTCCTGCAAATACCTCCTAAGGCTCATGGGAAACTAAAGCAAGCATAGTTAAGTACTCTAATTATAAACATCTTGAGCTTGACTTACCCAGATAATGAAGCCATTTTGTATGATTTTCCCTGATTGATTTATCTAAAAGATTTCCTGCTCTCCATCGCACTTTGTTATGTAAATGAAGACCCACCATAGAATGTAAATACAAAATCTAGATTGCCACAGCAGGAGGTAGAGCTAGGAGGAGGAGGAGGTAAGGGTGGGTCTTAAGATAGTTACGAACACGAGAATCAAACCTGGTAATGGTGATGGCTGCGGATATAGGATGCCTTTTCCATTTGTATGTGGAATATTCGATCATCTATTCCTACTCAAAATAGAGGGGATATTCAGCTCTTTCCATCTGCAGGGCCAAAAAGAAGGAACCAGCCCTGAATAAAGTCGGGAGTCACCATTTTAGAGAAAGTACTCAGTAGAAGAAAGCAAAGTTCTTAGAAATACAATGTGAACTCTGCACAATTACAGATAACAAAATCAGAGAATGTGCTTCAATTTACATTTTTTAAATGACAATTTCAACATAGGGTGATGTGGGATGTCAGAGAAGGTTAGGGAGATACAAAGAGCCAACCTAGGAACAAAAAATTCACCAAATACAGAAGAAAGATTTTGTTTAGCCTAACACTGGCTCAAGATTTTGCCATGTGATGAAGAATTCAAAGTCAACCCCAGAGCCCTTCGATATCACAGCTGCAAGTAAGAGACACAGCGGTGAGGGCGACTCAAAAAGACAACTGCATTGGAGAATCTCCTGCCCCTGCAGACACTGGCTAATTGGCAGCATGTGTCAAAATAATGAGTATGAGTGCCATTTGACCTGGCGATTTCCCTTCCAGCAACCTACCCTAAGAAATAGTGAGACAGGTCAGCATAGGTGTACATGCAAGATATTTATAATAGTGAAAATTAGAAACAAGCTAAATATCCAACAATAGGAGATAGTTTGTAAAAGTCATGGTAACTCCAAAAAATGAAAACTATATACAGCCACTAAAAAAGTTTACAGATTCACTTATTAAGATATGTTCACAACACATTGCTAAGTAAAACTCGTAGGTTGCAAAAATCTGTAGGCTATGCTCCCACTATAAGAAATGTATTGACATGTGTATATGCATCTGAAATAAAATATACCAATGTTAAAGACATTTATTCCTGGTTAGTGAGATAAGTATTGTGGGGTTTTTGAAGATCATGCTTGTGTCTAATTTGTATGGATTTCATCTATGATGAAATCATAGAGAGTTATGGATAAACTCTCCACCCTTACAGAATGGTGCCTTAATATGGTTTACTTCAGCCACATATAGGTATATCCATGAAAAATCAATCCCATGAAAATTTATAGAGAGATAATTTTTTTTAAGTCTAACTACTTGATTCTCCTGAAAAAATAATCAAATAGAAGTCTTTTAGTGCTTGCTGGTGAAAAGTATCAAACTGTGTAAAATATTTGAGAAGATCTGTTCTGAGCCAAATATGAGTGACTATGGTCCATGACACAACCCCAGGAGATCCTGAGAACATGTGCCCAAGGGGGTCCGGCTATGGCTTGGTTTGTTTACACATTTTATATACTTTGGGGAGACATAAAACATCAATCAATACGTGTAAGATGCACATTGCTTCGGTTCCAAAAGGCAGAACAACTGGAAGCAAGGAGGTGGGTAGGTGAGGCTTCGGTGTGATAGGTAGGTTCAAGGATTTTCTGATTGGTAATTGGTTGAAAAAGTTTATTTAAAGACCTGGAATCAACGGAAGGGAGTGTCTGGGTTAAGATAAGGGGTTGTGGGGCCCAAGGTCCTTATTATGCAGATTAAGTCTATAGGTAGCAGGTGTCAGAGAGAATGGACTATACGTGTTTCTTATCAGACTTAAAAATGTGCCAGACTCTTAGTTAATTCTCTCCTGGATCAGAAAAAAAGACCTGAAAAAGGAACAGGATTCTCTACAGAAGGTAGATTTTCCCCACAAGAGACAGCTTTTGCAGGGCATTTCAGAATATGTTAAATATATATTTGGGGGTGAAATACTTTGATTTCTTTCAGGGCCTGTTATCTGTCATGTTGATATCTTATTGCTACAAAGAGTCTATTTTGTCTGTCTTAAGGTTCCTGTTTAAATGTTAATGCTGGTCAACTGTACCTGAATTCCAAATGAAGGAGGGTATAACGAGGCACGTTCAACCACCCATCCTCATGATGGCATAAACTAGTGTTTCAGGTTTGCTTTAGAATGCCCTTGGCTGAGAGAAGGGGTCCATTCAATTGCTTGGGGAGCTTAGAATTTTATTTTTGGTTAACACATCCTAGCTGCATACCACTTTTTTAATGTTTTATTTTGGAGATGAGCATTTTTTTTTCTATACCACATGGATTACCTTTACCCACGTACCTACTCACCTGCTAATTGTACCATTCTGTCACAGGTTTCTCAGTCAAACTCATCTTGGCCTTTGAGATGTTTTAAGGTGTTGGAAACCTTAAAGCACCATTTTGGTGGGGGTAGACCCTCAGTGTTAAAGGAAACAACAGTCATCCAGTCCATCCCCTCCTTCCAAGGCTCGGGGTCCTCTATGATGCCCCTGCCTAGTGGCTGCCTGTCCTAGGCTTGAAACATCTTTTACTTCCTTTCCCCCCACCCAACATCACCGAAACAATCAGTTATATTTTTAGAAAGTTTGTGAATGAATGAATGAATGAATGAGTGAGTGAATGAGTGAAAAGTCAGGCACTCCTTGCTTGGGGAGACTTTGATATTATAGGGCTGTGATACAGTAAAAAATAAATATTTGGTCTTTGTCCCAAGATCCTGGCACATAGCTAAAACCTTTGAGTGACTTTTGTATGCAAATGAGATGACCAGTGGCTGGGGGCCCCTAGATAGCTTCAGGATGGGGACTGCTCACCAGAAAGACTAAGAATTAGAACTTTCAGTGCCACCCACCAACCTCCAGGGAGGGAAGAGGGGCTGGAGGATGTGTTAATCACCAATGGTCAATGATGAATCATACCTACATAATGAATGCTCCATAAAAACCCCTGAACAGTGGGGTCTGAGAAACTTCAGGTTGGTGAACACATCCAGGTGCTGGGAGGGTGGCCCACCCAGAGAGGCATGGGAGTTCCAAGCCCTTCCTCGATACCTTGCCCTATGCATCTCTTTCACTTGGCTGTTTTGAGTTGTATCCTTTATAATAAACTGGTAAATATCAGTAAAATGTTTCCCTGTGTTCTGTAAGCTGTTCTAGGGAATTATTGAACTTGAGGAGGGTGTTGTGCAAATCCCCTGAAATTACAGCCTGTCAGTCAGAAGTACCAGTGACAACCTGGGACTTGTGATTGACATCTGAAGCGAAGGCAGCCTCATAGGACTGAGCCCTCAATCTATGGGCTATCCATAGTCCAGGTGGATAGCATCAGAATTAAATTGACTTGTAGGACACTTGCCTGGTGTCGGGAAAGACACCATGCATTTGGAGTCAGAAGTGTTGTGAGTAAAAACAGTTATGGATTAAATGCACATAAGAGAAAAAGCTTCAAACAACCCTTCGCTAGTGCAAACACGGCACTCAAATGATCAAAGAAGCCCAGGGTCTACTTTCTAATCTTATCACCTGTGTCTCTGTGGAAAAGAATTAGCAAACATACCTGTGGGTATGCAGCAAATGTTAGCAGCCTAATGTGCAAAGTCAAGAGACTGAGGGATAACCCCATCTAAGTTCAACAGACTAAAAGTAACACAGTAATGTTATTCCAAGAAGAACAATGACAATCACCATTATGGGTATCTTCCAGGTCCCAGGCACTAATGCCGAGTGCTTCACACACATCCTGCCTTCATCCATTGCAAAACTCTATCAGGTGGGTGATAATGTCCTTATTTAACAGACAAAGAAACTGAGTCTCAAAGAGGCTAATTAACTTCTCCAAAGTCACACAACTAGTGAGTGGTGGAACAGGAATGGTTGCCTAGGTCTTTCTGAGTATAAAACACTTCTTTTTAACTGCTGTGCAACACTGGCTCAGAAGTTGTTTTATGAAAGTATCTCCTTATGAGAATATTTCAGTGCACTGCCAGAAGGCAGACTGTCTCAAGGTCATCTGTCATCTTTACCATGTTCACTGTCACTGGTAAGAGGATTTCATACAAGCCTGCACACATGTGGCTTCCCTGTAGGACTGGCTACATAATGTGTGGGTCTGCACGTAATTTGTGCAAAATGAAATCTTGAGACCCCTTGTTCAAATTAAACATTTCAAGATAAGAGCAGAACATTAAACCATGGACTGCCCAAGTCGCATATCCATAAAGCAGGTCCTGCTTCCCAGAGTTCCTATGTTTATGCCCAAATAATCTAAGATTGCCTTGAAGGAGAAACCAGAAATTCTTGAGGTAAAGAACTCATCCAGTGAGCTCTTCAGCTGCATGCATTTATTTATTCAACAAATATCCTGTGATCTTATGACATGAGAAACTCAAGGGTTAATTTAAAAAGCCCCCTAAATAGACACTAGAGCCACAGCTGGACAGAACCCTGATTTTCCTTCTCCCTGAAAACAAGGGAACATCTTCATCTTGCTGGCTTGGCTCAGCAGCTTAGCAAAGGGGGAAAGTCCTCTTTTTTTTTTTTTTTTTTTTTTTTTTTTTTTTTTTGAGACAGAGTCTCAATCTGTGGCCCAGGCTGGAGTGCAGTGGTGCAACTTCAGCTCACTGCAACCTCTGCCTCCCAGGTTCAAGCGATTCTCCTGCCTCAACCTCCCAAGTAGCTAGGACTACAGGTGCTCGCCATAAATTTTGCCCGGATAAATTTTGTATTTTTAGTAGAGACGGGGTTTCAACTGTTCGCCAGGCTGGTCTGGAACTCCTGACCTCATGATTCACCCACCTCGATGTCCCAAAGTGCTGGGATTACAGGCGTGAGCCACCACGCCGGGGGGAAAGTCCCCTTTAAGCAAACATATGGAAGCATGGATCAGTCCCTGCTCCATCACAGCCGCCTCAGCTACACAGAATCCTGATATTCCTGCTCCCAGGAAAAAAAGGGAACGAACATCTTCCTCTTGCTGGCTTGCCTCGGCAGCTTAGCTCAAAGGCAAAGAGGGAAAGTCCTCTCTAAGCAAACATATGGACACGTGGATCAATCTCCGCTCCTCCACCGGTGCCTCCTAAGGCAGTGTGCCCTTTCCCAAAACACAACGTTTTCATGCCTATTTTAATTGTGTTGCTTGCTTCCCATTGGGTTGAAAGCTAGACCTTGGGGGTGGCTGATAAGTCATTCTGAAAAGATGAATACCTGTTTTCACACCTCCATTCTTGTGTTGTTGATTTTGGGGCCTTTCCAACCCTTTCCAAATGTTTTCTCAATCCCTCGAGTGTCTAGGCTTCCTGCTTTAAAGGCCTCCCTTCTAACCCAGGGTTGCTCCATTCCCCTTAAAACATTTTTCAATAACCCAGAAAAAACCAGGCTGAACATACCCAAGCTCCGGAAGCAGCAAATCTTGTTCGAACCCCGCTGATGACTCCCAGGGGAAGCCAAGAGGACAAAGACAAGGATGAGGACGAGGACCCAGGACCCGCTGGTAAATGGCAACTGCTGTCAACTCACTTTCAACCTCGGCCAGTTGTCCCAGGTGTAGCCTTGGCCTCCAGAGAGCTGGTCCCCGGTTGTTACTCCAGGTCACTTGGAATGTAAACAAAGTGGTTGGGCTTTCCTTCTTGGAAACCAAGACAACAGCTGGTGCGGGGCATGGGAAAGAGGTAATTTGCCCTCTCGCTCTTGCTTCAAAGCAGCAGGAAAATCACCATGACTCAGAGGTGTGGCTCCACAGTGCTCCCTGCTGGACAAATTGTTCCGGTCTGTCTGACCACTGGACAATCACGTGTGAATTTTGTGTTGAGATCTGGAGTTTACTTGCCTTGAACCCCATTGAGTGTCTTCAGAGGGAGAAAGAAAGCAAATAAGTAAAAATGAAATCTGTATATGCTTGGTTCTCCCAACTAACAATGGCTTCCCTATCAGAGTAGACGAGAGAAAACCCAGCATCGCGGTTTTGACTCTACTTTCACTTCAAAAACAGCAGTTTGAGTGCCCTAGCTCTGAATCTAGGAGGATTCTAGGATTTTCCGTAAGGATGATGAGGATAGCTTCAGCTGAAGACTTTCCCATAGGGCTCAGGAGGGGATTTTATAAACTGATCTTTCATCCAATCACAGGACTGGCACTGTGAGGACTCACAGAGTCAAGAAAGATGCCAGCCATAGTTTTTCTTCTCTTATCCCACCAGGATGCAATAAATATCCCCCAACATGTCCAGTCACCAGAAAACTCCAGAAAAGAACTCCATTTCAGGAAATATAAGAATAGCTAACATTTTTATTTAGGTTACTGGAAAACACATATACCAACTACAAGGTATTATTTCTAGACCCGTGGAAAACCAGAGTAAGGGAACTCTATTGAGACTGACTAAATATACTAATGTCTCTTTAATAGTTAAAAGATCAATTTAACAACAATGTTGTCTGCTTGTGGTAACTTTTCTTTTTCTAAATCATTTTTCAAGTGCTGTATTTTTTTTTTAACTAATGCAATTGAAAAATCAGCTTTTACTTAAGAAATCCCTTCTTTGTATCTGAATATCAAATTCATTCTAGCTTCTCCTTGTTTTCTTTTACAAAGAACAAGGGAAGGGAATAGACAGACATGATTCTGAGAGGAGGCAGGCATCTTGGGAAAGATAGAGGAAGGGCTCAAAGACTCTTTTCTGATGAAATTTCATTGCATTTTAAAAGAACTGCAGATACAGGAGTTTGTAATTTTCCCAGACAGTGGCATGGGGACATGAGTGACTGTGACAAATACATTTTTGGCTTCACAAGATGAACTGCTGCCCAACTGATTATTCTTGTAACCTCCTTGAACCCTATTAACCCTTAGCAAAGGGTAATTATTGACTGGTAGGCGGGAATAGGGATGTTCAATTGACCACCAGAACCTTACCAAGATGACCATGCCCCAACAAGCAAAAGGAAATGTTTTCTCAACCTTGGATCTGTTTCCTCCCACACCTGTTCCCTTCTGTCGTCTCTATGCCCTTGCATATCTCTTTTGCAAGGCAGACAATTCAATTACACTAACATTCATAGTGATAATGGTAATAAGATGAGGCACAAAGAAATTAATGTAACCCTGATCCTCAGAGAGATACCAGGATAGTGAACAGGCAGACAAGAAAACACTTAGCACACTCTGTTATGATGAATTGCTATGAGAGAGCTCTGAACAAAGTGTAATAAGGACAGACTCCCTGAAAGAGGCACAACTCAAACATCATCTCTTCTGAGAAGCCTTCCCTCCTTCTCTAGGCTGACAAGGATGAGAATTCAGCCAACAAATGCTTACTGAGTGCATTGCATTAGGATCTAGGAGGACGTGATGATAAAGTAGTACTCAAAGTGCTTACTTTGTAGATACAAACAGACAGATGAATAAAATACGTAAAAGTTGTAACTGATGCAGTGAAGGAAGCAAACGGGGGAATGAGGTAGGACTAGGAAAGAGAGACCTATTTTGGGTGGAATGGGAAGAGGAGGCCTTTCTGGGAAACATCATTCAAACTGAGGACCAAAGCATGCTCCAGGATCAGAGGGTGCCAGTCATCTGTGAAATGGCGGTAGGTGGAGGGTAGAAAGTGGTTCTGGAAAACAGAATGCAAATGTGGACAAGACCATGGGATATCTGAGGAACTGAGGTAGAAATGAGTAAGCTTGTAGGTTGAGGCTGAAGGAAGAAAAAAAAGTCAGGGATAATACCAACCTTTCTGTCTTTGAATCTCTAAACAGAATTTACTGAGATGGGGAAACTTGGGAGTGGGTACAGATGAGTTTGTACGGGAAAAAAAAATCAAGAGTTCCATTGTACTATGATAATTTCCAGACATCTATGCATTGCACAAATGGAGACATCAGTTAGGTTGTAGGATATATGAATCCAGAACCTGGGAAAAGGCCTGAAATAGAAACATACATTTGGGAGTTATCAGGATACATGTGCTATATAAATACTCAGGAAGTGATTCAAAGGGAATGCAGAGCCCAAGAGAAGATTGGGATTAAAACTGGGTGCAAGAAAATTTTTACAAACTATGCAAGAGCATAGATGATGAAGGGTTAAGGGAGGAAAGAGAAGAATTCCAACTAGGGAGACTTAGAAAGGATTAAAAAGGTAAATTTAAAAAAAAAAAAGCAAGCACTACTAAAATATATCCAACTCTAGCTGGCTGACTAATGAGGCTATAGAAGTAAGGACAAGCTGGCTGCCCCATCTGTCACTCTATGGATGACCAGGGTTGACCATGTGGACTTGACTGTCTAGGCAGGCAGCCATTTCCTCACTGTCCCTTCTGGGCTGTGCTCCCCTATACTGTGGGATCAGTCTCACAGAGGCACCCTGCTCTTCCTGCAGGAACCCCCAAAGCGAGCAATGAATTAGCCTCAGGTTCTAACTCTTTCCTTCATCAGTATCTTCCACAGATAATTCAAGACCTCATCTTCATTAATCAAGCCTTTCCCTTAGCAGATGAACAGGCTTATAGCACACCCAGCCTAAAACTAAAACAACCCAACATATAATCCTGCTCTCGCCTTACCTGCTTTCCTAGTACCATCTACCTCTTACTACCATTTATGGAAAAAAATAATTTGTATTCATTTTCTCTCCACCCGTTCTCAACCCATGCCAACATAGCAGCAGCTGCCATCAGTTTGCTGACCCAGCTCTGGCAAAGGCCAATGATCGCCTTGAAATTGACTAATCCAATGACCACTTTTCAGTCCCAGGATTTGACCTCGCCATAGCATGCGGCACTGTCGGCCACTTCAAGTCACCTGCTCACTCCTGACTCCCCTCCTTACTTCTCAGCACCCTGCACCCTGTGAATCACCTCCCTCTGCCCATCCTCAGATACTAGAGCTTCCCAGGATTCTTCTGTCAGCCCAATTCTTTTCTCTAACTTCATGCTCTGTGCAGGTGAGCTCCCTTACATCTGTAATACAAATAGCACTCCATAAAGTTCCTGGCTTCTCGTGACTTTAACTGCCCAGTGAGCATCTCTACTGATATCCCATTCGCCACAAATGCTAAGCCAGTATACTGAACCAAATTCACTGTCTTCTTCAAATTTAATTTCTCTCCTGAATTCCTTTTCTGCACTTACCTCACCCCCATTTGCTTAATCTAGAAGGCTGAGAGATGGCTTTAAGCCCTTCCACCTGCACTTGGTCACCAAGTCCTTCTAAATATCCTTGGAATCTGGTAACCTATGTTCATTTCTATGCCTTAATTTAGGTCATAATCTCCCACCTAAATTATTGCTGCCATCTTCTAACTGGTCTCATTCCCCTTGATATGGTTTGGCTCTGTCCCTATCCAAATCTCAACTTGAATTGTATCTCCCAGAATTCCCATGTGTTGTTGGAGGGAGGCAATTGAATCATGGGGGCTCGTCTTTCCTGTGCTGTTCTCGTGATAGTGAATAAGTCTCATGAGATCTGATGGGTTTATCACGGGTTCCCACTTTTGCTTCTTCCTCATTTTTTTCTTGGTGCCGCCATGTAAGAAATGCCTTTCACCTCTTGCCATGAATCGGAGGCCTCCTCAGCCATGTGGAACTGTAAGTTTAATTAAACCTCTTTTTGTTCCCAGTTTCACGTATGTCAGGTATATTTAAGGATTTAAGGGTTTTGTTTTTATTGTTAATAAAGTCATGTTTTTGTGTTATGGGAAAGGAGCCACTGGTCCAGAGGACAAAAGGTTAAAAGTTTTTGTTAAAAATAATTTCTTTGACAGTGAATAGTGAATCATTCATACCCTTTGATTTGGCTGTTACATTCTATGTGCAAAAATGTATTTCTTAAATGTAGAGTGAATGTAATCAGTGACATCTTTACCCATAAACTGGAAATATGCACAATATCGATCTGCCATGGTAAATAACAGGCTTGTAACTATTAAAAACAGGTAAGGAAAGAAAAGAAAGGCAATTGCCAGTGAGATTTGGTTGGATTGCTCTACCTTCTATTGCTCTACAATTGAGTCACTGGAATTAATTTGTTGTGCTGGTAAAAACACAAACACAATGATAATCAATGTCTTGGTCTCAGAAAGCAGAGTCAACAGATGCAAGAAAATAAGGGAAAACACTCACGAAGATACAATTTGCAAGGCCTTGGGTTGTGTGAACAAAAGTGTTCTTTCACCTCTGAACATATTTGCCAGTGGAATAGAACAGAGATATGTCAACATATACGTACCTTTGGCTTGAAGTTGACAGAATACCTGACTTCTTGAATCAACAGAACAATGCAGTGGATATTCCAGAAAGGATTTATCTAATTCATTGTTCACTTTTCTCCAGGTAAGGACTCCATGGGAAATAACTCTTGCAGGAGTGTGAAAATGGCTGCTGTCAACACTGAAAATATCAATAACAGCTACACTCTTGTTCCCAATATATTTATTTATTATTCCTTCTCACCCCTTCCATTATACTCACCACTCTAGATAGAAATTAGATTAATATAACTAATTTCTCTCTCTAAAGCAGGACTTTCAGATAACCATCTTTCCATTGGACGTGGCACCCTTGGAAGGACTGGAACGAAGAGAAGGCCTTCTGTCATACGTACTTGGTGACTATGTGAGACACAGCTAAAACTGAGGAAGATGGATAGGCATGGTGGTTCACGCCTATAATCTCAGCACTTTGGGAGGCCTAGGCGGGAGGATCACCTAAAGTCAGGAGTTCAAGACCAGCCCGGCCAACATGGTGGAATCCCATCTCTACTAAAAATACAAAAATTAGCCAGGCATCGTGGCGTCTACCTGTAAACTCAGCTACTCAAGAGGCTGAGGCAGAAGAATCACTGGAACCCAGGAAGTGGAAGCTGCAGTGAGCAGAGATCATGCCACTGCACTCCAGCCTGGGTGACAGAGCAAGACTCTGTCTCAAAAAAAAAAAAAAAAAAAAGAAACCTGAGGAAGACGATGACCTTGAATTCTCCCCAGCCTGCCCATCAGAATCCACTTTCCCTGTCTTAAAGGGCAGACAAAAAAAATGACTCTTTCTGGAGAACAGGATTGGGGCAGGAGATAGTCTTTTACTTTTTTACTTTATGCCATTTTGTGATATTTAAGATTTTTATTTTTTAAGATACAGCTTTATTTATTTACTTATTTATTTCTAACAAATAAAAGTTGTATGTATTTATGGTATACAACATGATGCTTTGATATACACGTACACTGTGGAATAAAATAAATCAAGCTAATTAATGTATCCATTACTTTACATACTTATCATTTTTTGGTGGTGAGAACACTGAAAATCTACTGTTCTCCCAATTTTCAAGTACACAATCCATTGCTGTCAACTCTAGTCACCATGCTGAACAATAGACCACTTGACGTTATTCCTCCTGACTATCTGAAATTTTGTATCATTTGACCCGCAAAGTATAGCATTTTATTACAGATGATAGCTTTGTGGATGCCTGAATATTC
Organism: Macaca mulatta; assembly: GCF_049350105.2. Lineage (NCBI taxonomy): Eukaryota > Metazoa > Chordata > Mammalia > Primates > Cercopithecidae > Macaca > Macaca mulatta. The sequence continues at coordinate 29,875,551 of NC_133419.1, read as the reverse complement.
TGATCACAAGCAACCAGACTCATTATTTTATTATCTTTCAAACATTTGAATTTAGAAACAGTGGTGGATGCTGTGACATGCTACCCAGATCCCTATCCCCCCACGTTCAGGACTGAACGATTCATTTGCCCAGCTGCTCGGCATGTTGATAAGTGACAGCTCTTAACTATATTCCCCCCAACCCCAACCCTGTCCCCTGTTCCAGCACAGCCCCATTCAATGGCTGGTTAATGCAGGGGTAGAAAGGCCCGACTGTTTTCCTCAATTCAGGATCATTCTGAAGGGTCATCCCTGTTCCAGAGCTCCTTGTGGGTGGGCAGGCTTTGGTGCGACTGTTTCAACCTCTCCCTCTGCCCACCCTGGTTTCCCTCATTCCTTCATAAGGATTTATGCTGAAAGCTCCTCCCAATAAACTCCATGCACACAAGTCTCCATCTCACAATTTGCTTCCTGGGACCAACCAATGTCACCTCAACCCCAGTGTATCAATATCTGTGAAAAGAATCTAAAGTTCAATGCTCTCAGACTAATAGATAATGAGTTCTCCATTTGAAATGTTAGCAATTAATTATGATCTAAAAATCAATGATCCTTCAAATGCTAAGATTCTATGATGATTTTATAAATATCTGCTGATTGATGGGATTGAGTTCCATAAAAATACTGGGAAAATAGATTCAGTCTATAATTCCATTACTCTCTATTCTTAGACATTAGTCCAATATTTATTCTTTATACTTTTTCTAGACCATATGTTACATATAAATAGAAAAAATGATAGCTGAACCAATCCCCCAGGTACCATCAGCCACTTTTGAATATCTGAGATGTGTGTTGTTGGTTAATAACCATCCATTTCACTCTTGAACAAGTTTGTCTAATTGGGTTTTGTTCATGTTGATGTCCATCCACTTTCCTAAGAAATCTATCCAATTTCAACTGTTCTTTCTTAATTAATTTTTTTAGAGACAGGGTCTTGCTATGTTGCCCAGGTTGGAGTGTAGTGGTTATTCACAGGCATTGTGATAGTTAGCTCACTGCAGCCCCCAACTCCCAGTCTCAAGAGATCCTCTCGCCTCAGCCTCCTAAATAGCTAGGACTACAGGTGCACACCACTACGCCCAGCCCAACTGTCCTTTTAAGTAAAGATTGAGATTAAACACAATCTTCAGCAGTTAGCTTTCCATGATATCTAAGAGAGAAGAATGATTTTCTTCCTTTATCTGTTTTCTTCTACCTATCTCCCTTCGTGTACTACTCCTTCTTCCATTTAAAATTCTCTTGTTTGACATCTACAAATAGGTCCGACAATCATTTTGAATTACCTAAACTTATTCTCACTTTTTTATGGTGACACTTTCTTTTGAATGTTACATCTCCACTCAAAGAATGACTTCTTTCTGTAACAATTGTTGTCCTTCTTAAGGCAGTGCCTCTTAAATTCTTTAAGATTCTTTAAGAATTTAAGATTCTTACATTATTTTTTCTTCAGAGGCACCTGGCTATCTTGCTTTTTTTGAATGAAATTATTGAAGACACCCACTGGAACAAAAAATAAAAATAAAAAAAAAGCAAAAGAAGGATCCATGAAATTTTAAGGAAATGTGGATTTATTGAAAAATATGGATAATACAAAACACAGTACAATTAGATGACAAAAAAAAAAAAAAACTCAGTAACAGCATAAAATCAAAACTTCTCTAAGTTTCAGTTTTTTCGTCTCTAAAATGAGATAATATTCCCTAGGGGATTTTCAAGGATGAAATGAAGTCATGTATATATAGCCACATAAGCTTGGCTGATCCTATTTATATTTGTTTATGGTGATATTGAACACTGTAGATATATGTCATTGCCTCACTCTTACCAAATTCTATACTTGGTGGAGAAAGCTTTTATAATCAAAAGAGAATGAAATGCCATGGAAATTGGGATTCCCTAAGGATTGAAGGGCTTCCAAAGGGAGTCAGACCACCACCAGTGTGGACCAAGTGCTGACATTTACTGCCATCTGTTGGGTGATGAGCAAACTGTTCCACTCTTTAAAACACACAGAAATTTGCTTCTGGAAGATTTCTTCCTCAATTCAAAAGGCATCCCTAGCTCATCACTGTTTGCATCTGCTGTGAAATAAACATCAGCCCCACTCATATAGAGACAAGACCAGTAGCTGTTTCAGGAAAAAGCGTAAGTTAAGTCACAACCCTAAACAGCCACACCTGAAGGCTGCAAAAGAAAAAAATAAATTCCAGGGGCTGCTATATGCTCGGCTACATTTACCACTACAAAGCACATACCCAAGGCTCAATTCAATATCCCAAAGGTTGGAACCCATGTGGTCATGCCCTGGGCTCTTTCAAAGCACTGCCTCTAGACTAGACAGTGCTATTGGCTTCCTGACAACCAAACCAATAATCACAAAATAATTACCTCTCCATTAAGTACAACCTGGAGCAAAGTTAAAGAAAATAACGAGCAGTGCTTGGGTGGGGGTTGGGGGAGGGGAAGGTAGCTTGAATGATCTTTCCTTACCTAGAAATGAGATTTTGAATAATTCTTCAAATCCAAAACCACTAGGCAATGGTATATACCAAGAGGATGGAACGCATGCTTTCAGTCTCTCGATAGCTTCCTTGGAGAGGTAAGGGGTCAAGCAGGTAACATGAGAAAAGCAGTCCCAGAACAGACTGTGTGCAACCTGAAAGGTATATGCCCTATCTCAAGAGACAGCCATTCCTCAACCCCAGTTAACCCCTGCCCTGCTGGCTAAGAGGTGTGGCCTAGTAACTACGGGCATGGATCCCAGAGCCAGGATGCTTGGGTCGAAGGCCTAGCTTTGTCACTCACTGACTGTAAAATATTGGGCAATTCACCTACTCTTTCTGTGCCTCGGTTTCTATACCTGTAAAATGAGGCTAAGAGTCACTCCTGCTGCATCATATTGTTGTGGGGATTAAATACATTGATACACATTAAAGTGTTTAAAGCCATACTGGGATATAATCACTCAATAAATGGTACCAAGATAAAAGGAAAGGTTGTTTGTCATCAGATCTCCCAATTTTTAAGAGAAGCCAGAATTGGGATTTTTTTTTTAAGGTAAAACATTTTTAAGTATAGGTGAACAATTAAAACATGTTCAAAATCCTCTGTGAGCCTAAAAGAATATACCCATGGGCCACATACAGTCCACAGGCACCCAGTACCTCACATCCAGTGCTGGGAAACAGGCAAAGCAGGAGGCAGACAGGTCTCAGCCTCACTTCCAAGTTCATCACCAGCTCTGTGATCCTGACAGCACAGTGGCTGGGAACTTGGGATGGCAGAACCACATGACAGAAAGTCCTGTGCCAGATTACAAACAGCAAGTGACAGATGGCCCTCCTGACCAAACGTAAGAGAAAAAAGTACTCTCAGTGATATAAGTGACGCCTCTAATATAGACGGGGCATGGGGACAGCATCTCCCTCCTTGACCCCAAACTCTTCATTCAAGGTCTTTAACATTGCCGTCATCTATCCTAGAGACCAGGATTGACACAGATCAAGTCCAGCCACCAAATCGAGTTCATTCTTTTCATTCCATTTTCAAAGGACAGTTCTTGCTCAGTGAGTCCATACTCTAAAGCAACTGTCGAGATTGCCAAAAACACCAAACGGCAGTTCCACAAACAGTGGTCATATCTGCTTATCCAAGTGAGACATTAAATACATGAATGAAAAATAAATAAATACCAACATCATTGAGAAACAACACTTTTTAAAAGAAAAACCAAAGCATTAAGAAAATGAGGTCTTCTTTTTAAAATTTTAAAGATCTTCCTTTCATTCTCCTTTAATACTGCAGGCCCATTGTCTTTTCTGACATCATTTAAAGACAACCAGACAGATTTATAACGAGATGCTAGTCCTTTTCTATTCTACCGACAAATATGTGGCCCATCTGCCTCCAGTCAATGATGGAGCACGTGGAGATGGAGCAATGAGATATTTTTAAACATTCCTTTAATTAATTCATTCCAAGGAGTTGGCACTTGGAGAGTTGCGGGGTGAGGGGTGGGCAGAGGGAGGAGAGAGCGAGCTCACGATCACGGTAAATAAAGAGATTTGCCATAATCTGGATTCTAAAACCCTTTCTATGCAGCATCCTGCTTGGCCCCCAACAAGCTGTTAAGGGCATGAAATCAAAAGCTGCAAGCAAGGCAGTGTCTGGCGTTTGTTTGTTAGATGTTTCTTCAGACTGCGAAAACAAGTTCTTTAAATGCAAGCAAAACTAAAATTTTATCTTCAGAATAATGCTTCTGCTTACTATTGCTAGAAGATTTAATACTATCAGTGTGTTAGTAGATTAAAATAATTGTAGTAGATGATTGAAATGAAGAATAGTTTCAGCTCATGCCAAGAGGCAAGCCAGTCCAATGGGGGAAAAATTCAATATGAGAAACAATTCGGTTTGCCTTTAAAAGGGGGGAAACCAGACATCAGGGCATTGTGTGACACAGCCATGGAGGAGGGCAGGGAGGGGAGGATTTACATTGAAATCACTCTGTGTTGAGCTTCAAATTATGAAAAAGCTTTGCAATTCTGGAACTGTAGGATTTATGGCACACTGACCCAGAAATCTCACACTTAGCTGTTAAATATATTGCTCGTTTTTTGCAGCTGAAACATCATTGCTTAAGGACTTTTCCTTGTCTGACACATCCTTTAAAGCCAAAGCCAAAGGAGACACAAAACACCTAACTGTGTTGCATGGAAGAGGAAAAGAAGTGGCCATTGATACTGATGAACAGATTTGTCTTTTGGTTTTTAATAACATGGAGTTTCCGCCTCACAAGTTTCATCTGGATTTAGAAATTATTTCCTGAGAATTAAGCTTTCAATTACTCACAAGCGACTGTCTTAGTAAACATGAAATGGTTTTCTCATAGCTCTCCTAATATCTATTTTCCCCAAGGAGGCTGATTTCTATATTATTGAAAATGAGAAAAGAAAATTCCAGCCAAGCCTGAGGCATGCAACCTGCAAACCCCTCTAGACCACATAAGCCCCGTATCTTTCACTCATTTGCCAATAAGTCCACTCTGTGGGCTCTTCCTCCTGCTGACCTCAGATTCATTCCCAAGGGGAAAAGCAAGAGGACAATGGTTATGGTTTGCTTTGATTTGCTTGAAATAATAAATTCAAGGGGTCTCCCTTGCCAGGGTTTTTCCACTGTCAGCAGATTTCTGTTTCCCTGGCTCTTTAAGTCAAACTGAAGCACAGGCCCTCATGGCTGGCTTTCGCCCTGACCCCTCGGCTCACGGGAGCTGATCAGAAGACAGATTGCCTTGGGTCTCTGACATACAGAGCGACCTGGCCACCCCCCACCTCCAAGAAGATATTTCTAAAATGCCTGCCTCTTCAGCATCTGGGCACTCCACTGTGACCCAGTCTGTAATGGACACTAGCCTGGCTGCCACCAACTACTTATAATCTCTTTCCAATTTGGGTCAGGGACCTAAAAGCCATCTCCATAATTCTAGCCATGACAGGGAACTCAGAAAGAAAGAATGCTCAACTATTAAATTCGACCTTGCTTTGCAGGAAAATATCTCTCAGAACCTGGGAACTACCAAAGTGTCCACTATTGATTTTTATAGAAACCGGATGCTAATAATCTCAATTCCAAATAATCAAAGCTCTCAGAAAACCAGACTGTGGTGGCATACGCTCGCACAGGCAAAGACCAATGCACAGGTTACAAAGAATATCCTAAAAGGCAATTTGCAGGATAGGTATGCCAAAAGTTTGAGAGAAAGCCAGTAATCTGCACCAGCCATGCCCAGCACACATCATTTTCAGATGATAACCCCAAAGCTTTTCCAAGTATTGGAATCTTTCTGGAAAGATGGTATTATATTCTCTATGTATAATTTTATCCTTAAAGTCTATTTTTGTTGGACTGCCTACTTCACAGAGTTACTGGAAGAACCAAATGTGATGAGGTACACGAATGAGCTTTGAAAGTGAAGTGTTAAACAAACATAAGATGTCATTATTGCTTCTAATAATTCTTTAGAAATTGGTAATTAACACGTTCTGCTGCTGTTAATGACATCACCAAATAAATGTGAACCAGAATGGTCAGTTTCCCATATTACCCTATTCCCCAAACATTCTGGATCAAACAGAGTTGAACTGAAAACATATAAATTGAAAGCATATAACAATATTGCTATTTTTGCTTCCTTCTCAGTAATGTGTTTCAAGGAAACAATTTCAATATTGTTAAATGGCAAAAGCCAACAAAGGAGACAGCCTGAGGAGTCTTAGTAAATTTTTCTTTACAAGGCACATTAATCAAAGATGTTAGAAGGGGCAAGAGATCTCATGAATCCACGTGAACAATTTACTAATAAAAATCCTTGACTGGATGGAGCTAGACTTCTAAAAGGCAGATCCCAGACTGTTTCTGTATCCCCCCAACTCAGAGTTCCTCACATGTGAGTTCCACCCAACAAGTGCTCATAAATGCTCCTGGAATAAAAGAAGAGAAGAAGAAAGGAAAGACCAGGGCCTCTGAGAATGTCACCTGCTCATCAGTTACTGCTGTTAAATAATAACGGATCATAGATCTTATATTTGTTTCCCAGCCATTCAAGTTTTTTTCAATTCTTTCATCTCTTAAATATAAATTCCTCTGATGACTCTTTTCTTAACCATAGCCGGTGCAGAAGGATGGGATTAATTGGATGGGAATCTTTCTAAAATGCTGAAAATCACTTTGGCTCTATATTGAATGTCACATCATTTGACAGCTTTCATTTAGGACAAAGGTGAAATAAACATACTCAGTTTGGGGTTGTTGTCATAACTTCTCCTCTATCTGGCCATCAAAATAGGGAGTAAGCTGGATGCAGGATTTGGAAAACTAATATCATCCATCTTTTTCACAGATGTTTTCCACCCTAGCCTTTACAAGCAAGGATAAGTCTAGAAGGTCCCTGAAGGCAACCAGAAATGCTTTCATCTTTTCTCATATAAAAGCCTTTTTAATTAAACATGGGAAGGCACTGATCTTGATCAATATGGGCTCCTACTATCTATTTCTAGAGATCTTTTTTTAGCACAAGGTACCACCCTCCTTGTACACAGATGTCTTCCTGAAACATCTTTTTGGAGAAATAATAATCAAAAAAGTCCAAACTGCAGAATGGTTAGGGCAAAGGGAGAGACAAAATTTCATGCAATGACAAGATGCCAGATGCGTTTGGAAGGACTCTGGGGGACAGAAAAGGAAGGAATTCCTTCTCCTGGACACAGAGAGACAGTTTTAGAAATATTTTCCTTCTATTGGAGATTGCAGTCTAGAGATCTGGCTTTGGATACCAGCTCTTCACGCCTGCTTAGAGATCCATTCCCCTAAAACAAGCCTGCGGAGTTGGTAAAATGTCTTAGGAGAAACTGGAAAATGCCAACACCACCACTTGAGCCCAGAGAAGTCCCTGATATTTGCTTTTCACATAACATGGATCCTGTGATCGCTTGCAAGTGAGTAAGTGCAATTTTGGGAATTAACCAAAGGGCTGAGCTGCCCAGTCTTTTCATTGCCACTCAGGTTCTATCAAGCCCCAAAAGTTTTCTGAGAGATACTGGTCCAAGGATTCTGTTTGTGGACCTTTTCTTTGATGTGTGAGTATTCAAAGAATCCTTTTGCCCCCTGCAGCCCCTTCTGTCTCTTGCTAAAGACAGATGTCTTTAATTATCACTGTGAGGGAGCTTTCCCCATGCCAACTGCAGTCTCGGGGAGGCAGGACACGACTCCAGACCCTCGGGCTGAATAGGGAAGCCAGTGCTATCCCCGTCCGCTGGAGTCTGGCGACTCCTGCCCTTGTCCCAGACCACACGTTTTCCCGCCTCCTCCCGGGAAGCACCCAAATCTCTTCCAGCCTTCCTTAGAGCTAGCCAGGGAGATTCCGCCTTCCAGGGACAAGGAGCGATCGGAGTGGGCCCAGCATCTCCACGGCGACTCTGCAAACCTGGCGTTCAAGGCCAGGCGCGCTGGTCCTTGCCCCGCCCCAAGGCCCGGTCTTGGCTCATTCATTCCGGGCCGGTCCCACCTGCAAGCCCGCGTCGGGCCTGCGGCGCCGCGCTCCAGGCGCTGCTACCCCGGTGTCTGCTCACACTGTGCCCAATCCCCTATTGTTTTGAAATCTCAAAAGTAACCTCAGGAGGATTTCTTCCTCACACTCTCAAGCCCCCAGCGCACCTTACCCTTTTAATCAAAATACAACAACCCTCCGCCTCTCGCATTTTCAAAGGATTAAGCAGCAATCTCCAGGAAAGAAAATCAATCCCCTCCGCACCATCGCATCCCCAGCCAAGCCACTGCTCCGCCACCATCTCCCAGGCCCGCCGCCGACGCCTCTCTGTCCCCATCCCGGATAGGGGCACCACCATCCCGCGCGCGACCCCGCTTTCCCGCGGGTACAGCTAAAAATCCCCTCACCCTTCCGTGGATGCCATGGTCTGGGGAACGCCCCCTCCTCTTCAGCACTATCCGGCAGCTGTGGGCGAGGGAGAGAGCGGGCGCCGGGGTGAGCGCGAAGTGCTGCCGGGAGCGGTATTTAAGAGGAGCCTCTGCCTGCCCTTCCACCCGCCTCCGGGGTAAGCCCTTTAGCGCCTCAACGGGCGCAGGAGGCTCCTGCGGGCGCTAATCCGCGTCCCGGCTCTCCACGGCGCGCGACCCGCGCTCCCCTCCGCCAGCGGGGATGGCGCTTGGCGTGAGCTCCGGGGGCTCCGAGGGTGGCTTCCCTGAGAGAGCGATGCACCCAGGGCTGCAGGAGGGCGCACGCCGGAGATGCGCCCTGCAGCCGCTGCCACCTGTGCTTTGCTGCGGGGCTCGCGGGTGCGGCGAGTGGCGGGAGCAGAGAGTGGTGGCAGAGGACGGTGAGCGTGCGTGCGCGTGTGCGGGTGTGTGCGCGCCGGGGGAGGCGGTGGAGGCCGCTGCGCCCTGGCTCGGCGCCGGCCGGGGAGGGATTGCAAGGTTTAGCCCCGCCGGAGCTGAGGATTTGCAGGCGATCCCTCTCTATTTTCGTCGAGAGCTGACATCACCCGCGCCGCCGCCTGGGGCAACTCCTTTAACCGCCGCCCCCCGCCCCCAACTCCAGACGCGGTCCCTCCTCTGCCATCCCTCCCCCCAGCCTCTCGCCATAAATTAGCCAAATAAGAAAAGAGGCCCCGCCGCTCGTCCGGGAAGGCTTGGGCAGCCGGTGGCAGAAGCCCAGGATCTAACGAGTCGCTATTGTTTCCCCTGAAGCCCGCGTGGCCCCGGGTCACCCCGTGAGGGGTGAAGCGCAGGCGACGGCGCGGAGACCCGGGATGCCCCTCCGTCTCCGCCTCCCTGGAGCAGCCCGTGGCGCTCCCTCCTCACTCCCCGGGGCACCCGCTTCAGCTCACACTCACCCCCAAACTCACAGGCGGGCACACCCACCCCATCCTCCCACGTCTAGGGGTCCCAGGCCCCGCGGAGTCGAGCGGCTGAAACACGCGGGTGGTGCAGCCCAAACGCGGCCCAGCTGCGCGCCCTCCCCCGCCGAAGCTCGAATAAATCTCCGGCCTTCAATTATTCAGCGAGATTAATATTAATGCAGCTCCCTGGGGGCGGCGGGCGGGGTGCAGGGGAGGCCGGGATTTTTTTTTTTTTTTTTTTTTTTTTTAGGCCGAGAGAGGTCGGCCTGGTGGGTGCGGGCTGAGAAGGCGCGGAGAGTTGGCCGAAGTGAGTGGCGGCGGACGCTTCTCCACCCACTGGGCGCTGCTCGCCGCCTGCTTCCGAGCCCCGGGGGCGGCGCACAGAGACAGATGGGCTTGTGTAAGGAAGAGTTCGAGCCTTCCGGATGGCTTTGCATAAAAATGACAAGACCTGTGCAGCTTTGATTATCTCTGGAACACAGCAGGAACCTAGGGTCCCGCTACCTGCCGACCCTGTGACCGCAGAGCAGGCAAAGCCTCACTTTCCTCGTCTAGACAATGGAACCCAAAAGAACTCACTTGGAGGGCCACAGGAAAATTAAACAGACTCTCTTTTCCCCCAGGGTAGACGCTCTTCGGATTTGCGCTGTGCTGGACCTTGTTAGACGATGTAACGCTACTGGCCACGTGCAAACTCTCAGAGCAGGTCCTGGGGATGGTGCCAGAGGAGCCGGGGTCCCAGCAGCACGATTGGTAGTTAAATGCCGGGCGCTGATATCCGGCGCTGATACCCGAAGGCCTGAGTTCTTCACCACATTCTAGCTGAGTAACCGAGGGCAAATTCCTCCATCTCTTTTTTCATCCCGCCTGTAAAATGGGACTATCTTCTCCCACTTCTCTGTGCTAAGAGAACTAAATGAAATGGAGAAGATGTGTAAAGTTCCTAAACTGGCGTCTGGCACCCAGTAAATCCTCCAAAAATGTTCAGTGCATTCTCAGAGTCCTTAGAAGATAGTTTATTGGACAAAATATCCAAGTATGAATAGACAGATGAGAAAAATAACAAGAAAAAGAGGGAAAACACATTAATAGAATTTAAAAAATAAATCTCAGCTCACCTCCTTCCTTTACTATGCTTTACAAAATCTGAATCCAAACGTCTTCCTCCATCCATGCCTTTCTCCATCTCTCCCCTCCCCTCTTCTCTCTCAATCCTGTCTGCACCATTAGAATAATCATCTGTATCTTACTCATCCTAGGATCCTTCAGAACTACTCTAACTTTGTATTTTCTTTATTTAAAAAAAAAAATACCATAAGCATCCTTCATCTTAGGGCATTTGACTTTGGGTACTCTCCTCTTCCAAAAAATTATTGTTTACCCTGATAAATGTGTTTAAAAATAATTTGTAGATGAAAAGCTACCTTCTTTCACTTTGGTATTATGTTTGACACTCTCTCCTCTTAAGCCCCGTCAAGGGTAAGTGTGTGGCTTTGTATCTGAAGTTGTCACATATACAAACTTTACAGTCTAATTGTCTAACTTTACAATTTAGGCATTTTATTTCCCTTTCTGCTGAGGTGGCAACTGGAAAAGAAGCCATCTCCATCTCTCCCAGGCCTAGATATTAATAATCCCAGGGGCACTACTCTGCTATTAGCACCCCCCTTAACATGAACATGAATGAACTACTCCATCACAATCCCTCAGTCTCTACACACAGGCTTTGGGGGCTGAGCTGTGCCATTCATTCATACTCACCGCCAAGAGCAAAGCACCTGGTGGTACATAAATACAAGGTAAAAAGGAAACAGAAAAAGGGATGGAGTTGTTTTCACCTTTTTAAACATTCAATTTAAAAATTCTTCATTATGTTTTCAATGCTCAAGACATGAGAGAATCCAGGTGAATCATCCAGCATGGCCGAATTAGATGGAGTCATCATTCCAGTTTGCCACTTTCTCTGTAAGCCCTGACGTCCCGTTCTATACTTGAGAAACATTTGCATTCAGCTGCCCTGGAAGACCAGGTCTATTAAGTCACATGGAGTATGCCACAGATAATTCTGGCTAACAAACATTAGCTAGAAGAAACTGGTTCTCTTTCTTCGTGCCAGAGGGCTTTTGCCAATATTCACACCAATTATTTTTTAACAAACTGGAGCAGTTATTTTCAACACTGGCTGCCCATTAAAACGTTCTGAGAGAGCCTTTTAGAAAATAATAATACTCAGGCCACCTTTCAGAGATTTCTGGTTCATCCATCTTGGGGGTTAGGCGGGGGCTGACTTGGGTATTTTTAAAGGACTTCCCCAGGTGATTGAGCCCACTGTGCAGCCAGAGTCAGGAAGTGCTGGACTAGAAGTGGTTCAACAACATAGAGTAGGGTCTAGAATAGGGCTCCAAGAAGTAGTTGGAGCATGATACATTTAGCCTTTGGAAAGAAATTGCTAGGGAAGATATGATATAGGGCTGATCCTCTTGCCTTTAAAGACAGGGAATAAAAAACTTTCCAGGCAAACAAACACTTGTATGTTATTCGAGAAAACCAATGTGAGCAGCTACAAAAACATAGAGTTTTCTTCTAATGTTGTGCACACACAAAGCATTAGGGGTTAGCTACTGTACAGCATGCGACCATGCTGAATAAAAACTCAGCTCTAGGTCAGACAGTTCTGCCTTAAATACTATCCCTGCTAAGTATTAGACTGTGTGTTACCTTATTCTGGGCACAGGATCTTAGCTTCCTCATCCCCAGGGATGTGTGGGAAATGCTTACATCTTTTTCATGCTCAATAGAGAACCATCCTAGACACATGGGAACAGCAGCATTCACCCAGTGTAATTTACAGCGAGAACCTAGCCTCCCCACCTACCATGTGACTTCAGGGTCTCCTTTTAATCTTCACAGCAAACTACAAGTCTCTTAACCAGCAATAAGTTAATAGAACGTTGGAAGGAGAACAGAACAAGGCCAACCCCACAAGCTGCAGGAATACTTATGAATTCCTCTCATAGGCATCTCTCAGTCTCCTCTAGGGATCCCATAGTCATGGCGAAAGCAGAAGACTGACATTTATGTATAGATTTACCTTTCTTAAGTCTAGCTAATGGGTTCTCGAACTTCAGCGTCAACAAGAACTACTCCGCAGGACTGCATACAAGAAAATCAACTGTACTATACTCTGATAGGTGATGTAAGGGATTCTTAAAAATGAATTTTGATCATAAGGGTTTTTTTTATTTGTTGCCTTATTGATTCTTGACTGAAACTTAACCCAAGTTCCCAGAAGCGAGTTACTATAGCTGAGTTAAGGTAGTGTGTGAGCTAGAACTTCGTGGTAGTTGTATGAGCTTAGCATTCCCCTAGTAATTCCTATATGCATAACGTACTGTACCTTATGTATTGTATCTTGTTTGGTTCCTAAGATGACCTTCTGCAGAAAATATTATTAAACCACCTTTTTACAGAGGAGAAAACTGAGGCCAAGAGGAATCAAGGAATTTGCCCAAGGTTGTATTTGTCGGAGTCCCAACTTAAAAAAAAAAAAAAAAAGAATGGCATATTTAAATTAAGTAAATTGTGATAAGTTTAATAAAGGAGTCATTTAGAAGGGTGTGGGAGGGGGTAGAGAAACTCTAAGGGATAGGGCAGACTCCCTGGGCTACTAATAGTAGGGAACAGTTGCCCATCCTAAGCCAAAGGGAGAGTCCTGCATGCAGAAGGCCACTTGACAGGAGCTGAGACTGTGGCCATAACAGCCTGCTGGAAGGGGGTCTGGGAATAAATACCCCAATGCCCACTTTCCTCTAGTCCTTCTTTTCCTTCCGGGACTCTGTACTGGCCAAAGCCAGATGGAAGCTTCAGGGCAGGAGAGTCCACTGAAACAATTCACATGCAGTCCTTACAGTTCCATCTCCCTGAGAAACAGAGGATGGAGAAGGGTGAAGAATGGCTCTACAGGGCTAATGGATGAAGGCAGGGTTTGCGTTTAGGCAGTCTTCCTGCAGAATCTTGCTTTCTAACCTCTCTGCTATGCAACTTGGAGTGACGATGTTATCATTATTGGAACAGGTAGCCCCCATAACATGTGGGACCTCTCCACTGTGGGGTTTTCCAGCAGATAAATAGACTTAGTCAGACTATTTACTAGAAATCAGAAGAAGGTATATTTATACTATGGAAGAAGTCACAACATGGCCTCAAATTTTTCAGTCCTAAATGCTACAATTCTCAACATTCTTCAGCAATTATTGTAGGAGCTTAGTTGGACCAAAGAAGGGACAAAGACTCCCTTATATTGGGCTCTTCTAAGGGATTCATCCCATGTCTTGGCTCTCCTGCAGAATGCTTCAGATTGGTCATTGCAGCTCCACATAAGGGAGGTGGGGTGGGAGTGAACTCCTAATATAGAAAAAAAAAAAAAAAAAAAAAGTCCTACATTGCTTTCCCATGAAAGGCTGCTGAATAAAACCATTCCCCCTCATGATGACAACAAAGGAGAAATGTTTCAACATTCAAAGTTTATCAGAAGAAAGTGACCTAGAGAGAGAAATAGCCAAGTGACCCAAGGGTTATCCACTCGAAAGTCACTGTCATTTAGTAATGTCTGAGAAATATGAATTTGACTTTTCCCCCCATGTGTAATTACTGTTTCATCTGCTTTGCTTTTTAAGATTATTGATGCCCTCCAAAACTTAGTAATGAGAAAACTATCCACCATCAGCTCGTTAGGTGGGGTATTCATATTTGTGGTTCTTTGCAAAGTCAGAACCACTCTGGGAACAGATTTGTCCTTACACTTTCCACACAGCTGTTCTTGGTAAAGTAAATCTAGGCAGGACTGTATTCAAATCCCACTTTCTCCACAACTGACATTGAGTGGGTCACCTAATCTCTTTGAGCCTAAACTCCCTCCTCTATAAAATGGAAATAATCCTTGTAGCTTCAAAAATTATATATGTAAAGCAGATATCACAGGTCCTGGCATGTAGTGTGAATACACTGTTGGTATACAATGTCCTCTGCCTGCCTAAATAACCAAGGAATTACAAGCTGTGTGTCTGGATCTATCTGTAACACGTTGACCCATTCATTAACTGTAAGACTAGATACCTTAATGTTTTTTTTTTTTTAATTAAATAAAACAGAGGACACAGTAAGGGCTCCTTCATATGACAACTAATACGAGTTTGCTAGTTTTCAAAAATATGAGCTATTTTAGGATGAATGAAGAACCTGAATGGAAAATTATTATATAGTGTTCCAATTTCAGAGGAAAGATAGTATTCTCTGACAGTGTTGGTTCTGAAGCCAAGAGCATGCAAGAGAGAAACTGGAGAATCCTGAACCCAAATTGAAAAGATTTCAGAAAGATAAGTGGGTTCAGAGCAATAAGTAGCAGGAGGAGAATGTTCACAGTGGCACCACCAGGACATTTAATTAAGAATGCTAATGTGGCCACAGAAGTTATAACAGTCTTCCGAATTAGACCAACCTGGGAACCATCCATCTTGAACATGTTTGGAGCAGTGAGATTCAAATTGAGTTCATCATTCTTTCTTTCCATTTTGAGTGACCTTGAGTAAGTTATTTAACCCTCTGAGCATCAGTGGGTATAGTAGTGACCCCATCCACTGGGCTTATATGAGAACTGAATGAGGCTATGTCACATAAAGCACTTAGCACAGTTCCTGGCACACTGAGCTGTTATCATCTTTATGACGTCAGCTTCCTAGCTGCTGGCACTCTCATCACCCAAAAGATCGGTGGTAATGCTTTGGTTTCAACAACACAGTACAGCTACAGATGAGCCAGTCCATAGCCCTGTCAGTCTGGTGGTGGTCACTGAGTAGACTCAAGGGAATCATCTGTCTTAAGGGTGGTTGGAGCTGTAAGATACAAGCTGAGTTCATTCACTCTTCTTGTTAATACACATTAGCAAAAGAGAAGTCTGGGAGTTCTATTTTTACCTCACTCTCTTAGCTGATGAGAAAAAAGATATTACTTCATAGAAATCTCAATTCAGACTGAGAACTTGGTCTAAATATAATCCATTCTGCAGGCAGAAATTGTCTCATTAAGTAGAGGGCTCGGGAAGGCTCAAACAGTGGATAGCTATGCTTACTGCCTGATGAATTCTAACGGAAAGAGTGTGAATTCATCCCATTTGTTTAGTATAGGTGAAGGAAGGAGACAATGGAAAAAGATGAATTGTGAGTTCTCAGTATATCATTCCCTCTGTCAGCATTTCTGCTGCAAGATGACTTGAGGCTAAATGTCAGGGGTAGTGCAAATTCTTTATGCCCACCATAAAAACCGTAACATTTTGAATTAGAGCAACTGTCTTTTTTTTTAGCTGCTTGATCCTGTATGAAGCAGAAATACTCTTTGAGAGTGATTACTGGTATTTTAATTTCTACCCCCAGTTTCTCCTAACCTGGGCAATGATTGCCAGTAATGCCTCCATCTTCCCTCTTCCCTTTGTTCTGCTGGGACATTACAATATTCAGTAGTGACAGCCTCATGAGGAACAAAAGAATGGAGAGTTTTTTTTTTTTTTTTTATCTTTGGGGGGATTTCTTTGCTGAACAGCAGCTCACTGTGATTAAATGCTAAGTGATTTGGATAAAGGACTGAATCAAGGACCCAAGCCAGAATCTGATGACCTCAGAAAATCCAGCGATGTTATTCTTGTTCTATTTTATCTGTTCACTTCTTTATGAAATTCCTTGGTCATTCTGAAAGAGGCTGTGTATCACATCCCAAAAGTATTTTTCTTATAAAGCAATTTTCCTTAATAAGAGAAAGACAGAGAGAGCAACCAGGTAATTTAGTTTTAAATTGAGATTACAGATTCAGAGTTGTTGTTGTTTTTTTTTAATCAAAGACTAAAGGACTAAATTATGCCTTTTCGTAACTGCAGTGAATTGGAAGTTATCCCAGTTCACTCCGAGGTTTCATTTCATTAGCACCTGGACACAGCTTCATTTGTAACACCCTGTTCCCCTTTCAATGGAAAATAAACAACTTTTCCTGAATTGCACATATTTAAGCACAAAGGAAGATCATTCTTTCCTTCTCTCTTGTGTGGAATTACTTTTTCCTAGAAACCATAAGTTCAGGAACATAACAGTGGTTCGTTTTTCTCCAAGAATTCAGTCTTGAATGTATTCCTCACCTGAGAAAGCTATTCCCTAATTTTATCTACTGACTTTTTTTTTCTTTATTGACAAAGCTCTCCATCAAACCTAGTCCAAGCTTCTGGATAAACACTCAGTGAATTGGAATACAAACGTGAAGTGAGCCCTAAAAAACTCAGCCATTGAGACAGTCTTCTTAAAATGCTGGGCCTCAACAGCACATCCGGGCAGAGCTCTGCCAGGGAAAGCAAGTCCTGCTGCCAAGAAAAGCAAGGAGAGACCACAAATTGCTACCAAGCCACTCCAAAATGTTCTTTCCAACAGCCCTATCTTTCCAACAGCCCTGACAAGATAAACTTCCCCAAGCCCTAGGGATCCAAAGTATTTCACTTGAAATTTTCACAGGATACTAAAGAAGGAGAAAAAATAAGGCAGGAGTAAAGATATGTGTCTTACTTCTTTGGCTCATCCATTGGCTGTCAGCTTTCTTCTTTTAACTCATCTGATATCATTTAAGAACAACATGCAGTTGTGTCAATGCAATGAGACTCAAGGTCTTTATTCATGTCCAGGTTAGGACAATACAAAAGCCCAAATTCAGGTCAGGCACGGTGGCTCATGCCTGTAATCCTAGCACTTTGGGAGGCCAAGGCAGGCAGATTGCCTGAGCTCAGGAGTTCGAGACCAGCCTAGCCAACACAGTGAAACCCCGTCTCTACTAAAATAAAAAAAAAAAAAAAAATAGCTTGGGCTGGGAGCAGTGGCTCATGCCTACAATCCCAGCACTTTAGGAGGCTAAGGTGGGTAGATCACCTAAGGTCGGTAGTTCGCGACCAACCTGACCAACATGGAGAAATCCCATCTCTAACCCCGTGTTTCATCTTACGTATTTTCCAAACTCACTCCTTACTTACAGCATCTTCCTTTCTTCCTGTCCATCATGCCAATGACTTGATTGAAGTTCTAACTACCTGTGAATGAAAAGTTAACAGTCCTACTTGAATTGCCCCTTCCTCTCAATTTCTTTTGGAGTTTACATAAGAAAATACAGAGTGAGTTGACTACCCAGTCACTCATGAAAAGTCCATTTAGTGTATAAACCTGATCACTCCCAAGGAAAGTAAGTCTTGTTTAAATCATACAGATTTTACTTAAAGTTTGTGTACCATATGATTAAATGTATGTGATACGTAAAATTTAAGTAAAATCTGTATGATTAGGGAAGACGCTTATATACATACAGAGATGCTCCTCAGCTTACTGTGGGGTTCCATCCCAATAAACTCATCATAATTTGAAAACATCATAAGTCAATAATGCGTTTAACATACTTAACCTACTTAACATCATAGCTTAGCCTCGCCTTCCTTAAATGTGCTCAGAACACTTACATTAGCCTACAGTTGGACAAAATCATCTAACAGCCTATTTCATAACAAACTATTAAATAGGTATCTCATGTACTTTATTGAACACAGTACTGAAAGTGAAAAACAATGGTTGTATTGGCACTTGAAGTACGATTGTGCTAAATGCATATTGTTTTCCTACTATCATAAAGTCAAAAAGTCTTAAGTCAAGCCATTGTAAGCCAGGGAGCATCTGTATATGTATGTGTGTGTTGCATCTGTATATGTATATGTGTGTATGTGCGTGTATATATATGCATGTATATGTGAATATATGTATATATACATATAGTATATATACACATATATATTATATATGTATGTGTATTTTATATATATATAGTCAATGCCTTCCAACCAAAGACCACTGGAAACATACCCGTAATTGAACAAGTGGGATTTTTTGCTCTTGCAATGAGGTAGGATGCACATCATGGCCAACTATGGGGTGTCTCATCAAGAGTGTGTTAGAAAGGAGTTACAGGATTTGAGTTTCTATTAAGTGATCTTAGGTTTCAAAGCGGGGCTTTGTTCTGGATTGGATGGGAGTAATTCTATAATTGGCCATGTAATAAATCTTATCTAAAAGGAAAAAAGACTATAAAGAGGCTACCACTGTAATTGATGAAGAAGCAGCAGTCACTCATACTAATTAGCAGAGGGGGATATTTAGCACCTTTGTAGTTTGCATAGTCACCTGGCTTTTGTCTGTTATTACAGAAGTTATGAAGTGGTCTTGTTTGGGTCTTGATCCATCAAAGTCGCAGAATAATTCTGACGATATTGGCATTCTGTGAAAGTATTTATCTTCAACAAGAGAGCATCACAGTCTCATTGGGAGTGCCAGATCAACTCCTGGGCACCAAAGCCCAGCTGGTATAATGTCAGATGTCAGGGGCTACATGGATACATAAAAAAAAACAAAGCAATCATCACAAAAGAAATCAGAACCAAAGTACTCTGGATGAAGCAGGAGCCTTCTCTGGTGCTCCCTGAAGGTGTCCTCAGTCGACAGCCACTTTTTCAGCATTAGTATTCCATAACTTGTGACTGCTTTGTTCCGTGTCAACTTAGGGAAACTGAAACTAGGTTGCAGAATTCCCTTCCCTGTATGGTTCCAGGTTAGTGAGCACAGGAGAAACTGACATGAGATTTGGAAAGGAGAGTGAAGCAATGCCTACTTTCATGCTTTGGGAGTTGTTTAAGCACATAAGACTCTGTGGCAGCTCACACACAATGTCACTATCTGTCAGCTCACCTTGTTGGGGTGAGACAGCACCCAGGCCCACAGCTCTTCCAATGCCTGCTGAAAATCCTCCTCTGGCTTCCCCGAGTCCTGGACTGGGTGATTGTGCAGCTATGAGCAAAGGGCACCCGCTTCTACTACAAGTCACTCACATCATGGAGACTGGAGGCAGCAAGAGACAAACACAGGTTTCCATTTGTCCTTGCTTTGCTGACTTCACATCCAGCTTTCCTTCCTGACCACTGGTGTGGTTGATTTTAGATCCAACACCAGAAACAAAGGCAACAGTCTTGCACAGACTTCTCCATCAGTGGTCACAATTTTGTGTGGTTATCATAATCTCTTATTCTATAGGACTGTTAAAAGTTCTGATTCTCTGAAAAGCCCCTGACTTATATATGCTCAAGATTTCTAGCTTTAGAGTTCTATGCTAGGAGGCAAGGGCTATGTTACAAAAAGAGATGGACAACATTCTGATAGCAGCCAGATATGGCCAAGGGACAAGCTTGGATCTGATCCTCTTTGCCTGCCTCAAAGTCTTAGGTGAGTGTGATCGAGTGTTCATAGCCCACAAGAGCAGTGCTAGGGTAGGAAGATCTAGGGGTGGTGGCAAATGGCCATGGAGCTATTAACCAAGCAGCGTGGGATGTCATTACCAAAATTTCAGGCCAGATTCAGCTTCTGAGGGGGCCAGAGTCATAGCTAAGATGATGTACATGTGAACCAAATCTGAGTAGTAAGACAAGAAGAGAAAATAACACAAGTAGTAAAGAGAGCATTAAAAAGAAATAGAGAACATGATATTCCAGGTGGAGGGTCAGGACACAGTCAGGAGACGGAGGGTGTAGGCACGTATGTGTGGAGCACCTACCGAGGCAGTTGTGGAGCTGTGCTTAGCTGAAGAGCACTGACCCTGCCGGGTATATCATGTATTATGTTCATTGTTTTACACAACATCTCACTTAATTGTCACAGCTACCACAATAAAATCTCAATATTTTATTATGCCAACTTACCAGATAATGAAACTGAGGTAGAGAGGCTAAGTACTTGCCCAAGATCACTTTAGAAAAGAAGTTAAAAGACAGGAATTTGCATTCAGATCTATCTCTTTGATCCAAGTTCCATTACACCTTTTAAGATCCAAGCTTTCTAGGCTTAACAAAGAAAAACCTTTGAGTGACCTGATAAATATTTATAGAATCAAATCCTCCAGCCTCCGTCAAGGCTTCGGTTGATGACAACCTCAGGTTAAGCTGCTCACCAATTCCTGACCCACTGACACTGTGAGAGAATAAACACTTACCATTTAAGCCACTAAGTGTTGGGTAATTTGTACTCAACCATTGATAACTAACACATCCCTCTTTGATTAAGCCAGGAGGATGGGCATGGAGGGTTGAATGAAAGGAGGAGGATGTGACTTATGGAAAGCCCCAGGAAAGGCTGACAAAAAGAGAAGCAGAAGAAATTCTCTTGTGGCTCAAGACCCAGACATGGGGGAAGACAGGTTGAGAAACAAATAAAATCCTCACCTCCTGTCTTGGGCTAAAGTCCTTGAGCTTTCTGAGATAGATTAAGGGAACAGGGGAGTTCCTGTTTGGGTCTACAGAAGGCAAATGTCTCCCAGAAAGCTCTGTAACAAGCCTGGGCTCTCAGCTGTCATGTGGTATGGAAAAGACCAACAAGTTCCCCCAATCACCCAAAGGAGGAAGAGGAGGTTGCAGAGAGGCTGGCTGGGCAGTTGCCAGAGGTTGTCACTGTGGCCATGAGGCTGAGTGACCCAGACAAGGGTCAAACAGGAGTCAGTCTGCAGGAAGGAGGGCCGGGCCCCATGAAATAGAGAACATAGCACAAGTTACACTAATTACAGACTCTAGCATTAAATGTCAGCAACAAAAAGACCCACCACACACACCCAAGAACCAGCAGGTACTTGGCGGTCCCCACTCTTATCCCAATGCTTGAAGGAAGGTAAGCCTCCAAAGCACCAGCCTAGTGAAGAGAAAACTGGCGAGGAGAGCAGGGGAGAAAGGATAAAAGAGTAAGTCACCCCAAAAAGAGGGTCACTGCCAAAATTACTTAAGGTGTCTGACTAGACTGAATTCATGTTCTTTCCTTCACTATCCAGTGGGAGGTGAGAGTGAGGCTTGAGAGAAAAATCACATAAGTTACAGACAACACTGAAGCTACAGTTTCTTGGCATATCTAAACTTAGTGTGAGTTAATATGTGACTCCAATTCATATGCTATAAAAGCATTCCATGAAGATTTATGGAGGTTCAAAGCAGGACTCTGTGCTGGATCTAGAAGACAAGAAGCAGAGGCAATCCTAAAAATCATCGAATCTCTGGTGTTTCTGTTTGTGCCTTATTGTAGGGTACCCATGTCCCTCCTCCCCTGGCCCATGACCCACTGAGCTCTAAGAGTTGGTATTAAAAAGATGATATTGACTTTGTCAAACACACTATTTGGGAATGACAGCCCTTGGCACTATTTTAAAGGGCTATCACCAAGCCATCAGCCCTGATACATGTAGCTCTGAGAAACAGCATGCAGAAATAAGAGCATAGCACATTTGTTTTGTAGTTCAGAAGCCAACCCTTGTTTTATTAAAATGTGTACAAGAGATGGGGAAGGAAAAGGACCAGAGTGTACTGCGGCCATGTACACAAAGGCATGCACCACATCCCAGTTCTGCTGCTCTGGGCTGTCCCACGGGCAGCTCTCTAGAACTTGAGAGCCTCAAAAGGGGTCTCATGAAGCCCAGATCTTCCCTGGTCAAGCTGATGGCATTCGTGACACTGAAAGGTGGGAAAGGCCACCAGGTCAGTGGAGTGGAGAGGTTTTGTATATGGTCTTCTTTGAAGAAACTTACTTCTTGCAAGCCCTGGCATCTTCCAATTGACTGTCCTAGTAGTGGAGGCGGCATCAGCCTACCAGCAATGGAGGTCTACTCACCCTTCACTGAGTTTTGTCCCTGAAGTCAGAAACCCTGGCACAGCCAAGTTCACAGACAAAATCACACTTCAGGCCCACACTGCTTCACGCAATGACACATGTATAGATGGATATACAGAAACACTTCTCAAGGAGTGCATGAGCCTGGTTCATTTCATGTTTCTTTCAATCCAGTCTTTAAAAGGCAGCACCTTGGTGAAGGCAGTGGAGAGCCTGTGGCTGCATGTTTTATCATAGCTCCAGCTGACCAGTCCCATCAGATGCCAGCGTGGCTCAGGAGATGCTCGTCCCGGGAAGGACACAGCTGCGATGCCTCCTGTCTCTGCAGTGCATATATCAGAAGGGGCAGTGGGGTCCTGGCTGGCACAGAACATGTTATCAGTGACACTCACTGGGATGCCATGGTCCTCATGCTGCTCCTCACACAACAGCGAGTCCACCACGCTGACCACCCCAGAGCGCAGTGTGTCGTTCTTGAAGCCAGGGCTCCTCACATCTGCCAGGACATTCCAGCCAGCCACAGTGATGTGGGACTCCTGGAAGGAAGTGCTGAGATCCCGACTGGCAGCGAGGCAGATGGGCTGGACTCGGGTGCTGATACGGGCCTTGTCTAGGAGCTTCAGGATGGCGATGTCAGCATCAAGCAGGATGGGGTCATAGTTGGGATGCAGAATGATAGCAGAAATCTGCAAATGCAAGGAATGGGCAGCAATGGTGAGGAGCCACTCCACAGTGCACAAGAACAGGCAAGGCTTGGGGCTAAATTTTTGGGAGAAAATGTCTAAGAGGCAGCTACAATTATTTGGAGATACCTTACTCGAGAAATCATGGAAAACAACTGCTCTACTTCCAGGATTGCAAACCAAAGTGCTTTCTACAGCCTGGAAAGTGGGATTAAGTAAGTGAAGTGGACAGTTGAGGCTGCACAGCCATCTAAGGTGGGCAGCGGCCACATCACTGTAGTCAGCCACTCCATGCTGAAATGGGACCAGCATTCTAGTTTTGCCAGAAAATGAATTTCAAATCTTTATTTGAAATATCTTGATGTTAAACAATGCTTGCAAATAAATAAATGATTAAAAATATGTGTCAGTACCATCAAGGCACAAACCCTCACAGGCTAAGTTTTCAACCTCTGGTCCACTGTAAACATTTCATTTACATTCAAGTCAGCAAATAGAGCTATGCTCAGAATATTCCACAAGACTTTTCCACAAAGTCTTCCCTGATTTTCCCAGTCCTTGCTGGTCATGCCTTTTGATAAGAGCCTATAGGAGCACACATCTTGTAAAATTTTTATGTATATGTTCTATTACCTCAATCTCCTTTGAGTATATTGCCTTGGGGCTTCTCTTGTGTCACACTGATTATGATAAATTTGTCTATCTCTCCCACTCAACTGTGGACTTTTCAGAGAAAATAAAACGTGTTCTATTCTTTTCTGTGTCTACTTACAGTGGAAGGCCCATTGTGGGGGCTCAACAATAGATGGACAGGCTATTGTCTGTGGATAGATGGAGAGATGGATGGATGGATGGATAGATAGATGGAGGGATGGACAGATGGATGGGTGGATGGATGGACAGATGGATGGATGGATAGATAGATGGCGGGATGGATAGATGGATGGATGGATAGATAGATGGAGGGATGGATAGATGGATGGATGGATGGACAGATGGATGGATGGATAGATAGATGGAGGGATGGATAGATGGATGGATGGATGGACAGATGGATGGATGGATAGATAGATGGATGGATGGATAGATGGATGGATGGATGGACAGATGGATGGATGGATAGATAGATGGAGGGATGGATGGATGGATGGACAGATGGATGGATGGATAGATAGATGGAGGGATGGATGGATGGATGGATGAACAGATAGATGGATAGACAGATGGGTAGGTGAATAAAAGAGAGGGAGGAAGGAAGGGAAAGACAGACATATATTATAAATTTGTTAGGAGTGTATCTAGGTTAAAATATCTCTGTCTACCTAGAACAGTGCCCAAATGTAATAGGTGATTAGCCTTTTTTTATTCAAAAAATATTTATTGATAATCTACTTTGAGCCAGGCACTGTGCCACGCTGTGAGGGTACAATGACAAATCGCAACATTCATAGAGCTAACCGTTTCAGGCAAAGCCAGGCATTAAACAAATAATTTCACTAAGTTTTAATTTGTTACAATTTATGACATATGCTACCAAGTAACATATGCTACTAGGAGAAGTACATTTTGCTCTTAGGTGATTAACTTTTGATGACCACAGTGATAGATGACTTTGCCTCTATCTTGTGTATAAAATAATCTAGGTGGAAAAAAGACTCCACAGTCTTTCTAGATGGCCCCATCTAGTATCTTAATACGAAATATTGAACACTGCTATATGCCAGGCTCCAGGCTGGCTGCTGACATGCTAAGGGGACAGGGCTTGGCATAATCACTGCTCTCCCATGCTTGGAATTTTTTGAGCCAGAGCCCCAGCTTCCAAGTACTAGCCCTCTCTTACCCGTAGGCTCTGGATGGTCTTCTCATCCCGGTCATCATCCCGGTAGAATTTCCCCAAAACAACTTTCAGGTCTGCTGTCTTGATCATGGTGACCTTCCCCAGGTCAGTAACACAGTGGGCAGCCACCACCACGGTGCGCTCATTCACCAGGGCACCACTGCAGACCAGGAACCATGCTCCCTTGTGAAGGCTGCCATCATGCACCCCGCTGGTCCTCCTATAGATGGCCGCCTGCCATGGCCAGCGCAACCCTTGGGTCTTCGGAGCAGTGACGTTCTCAATTTTCCCACAGACTATGAAGAAAGTACCGGATTAGTAAGATAAAACTCAGACTTTGCCATCCAAAGGAGAATGTATCACTCAACCAGACAGCACAAATCTGGAAAGGTGAACCCTATGGACGTGATGACCACTAAGCCAAGTAACCTGGTTTTCTTCTCCCCTTAAATATGAATCAACCCACCTTGACATGGCTAGCTATAAATCTAGGGTTAAAATTGGAGGCTTTGCAGTCAAATGAAACCTGAGTTCTGATCCCAGGCACTTACTATCAGTAGAACTTTGGGCAAGTTGTCTAATCTTTTAGAGCCTCTGTCTTCTTGCCTGTAAAATGGATAGAACAATAATAATGGTCTCACAGAGCTCTTGAGGAGATTAAATGAGATGGTACATGTAAACAAACTCAAAATATCCTGACTATCCTCATAGTCATAACCACAACGAACTAAACCATACTGTTCTCCTTTCTCAAAGAGGGTGGGGAAGGCAGCTTAGTAAATGCAGGCCCCTAATCCAGACACTTCCACATATTATCTCAGTATTCATCATCATAACCTTACGATGTAATTAGTACCTCATTACATTTTTTATTTTTTGAAGCAGAGGCTCACTCTATCACCCAGGCTGGAGTGCAGTGGCATGATCTTGGCTCACTGCAACCTCTGCCTCCCAGGTTCAAATGATTCTCCTGCCTCAGCCTCCCAAGTAGCTGGAATTATAGGCATGTGCCACCACACCCAACTAATTTTTTTTTTTTTTTTTTTTTTTTTTGTATTTTCAGTAGAGACGGGGTTTCACCATGTTGACCAGGCTGGTCTCGAGCTCCTGACCTCAAATGACCTGCCCACCTTGGCCTCCCAAAGTCCTGAGATTATAGGCATGAGCCACCGGTGCCTGGCCTAATACCTTATTGCTTAATAACAAGTACCCAATTAGTATCATTGGGTGATGAGTGTAAAAATTGGGGCTTAAACAGGGTAGCCAAGATTATGTAACTTGAGGCCCTCTGGCACCTTTAACCCCGTTCCCCACTTGGGAAGTCACCCAAGTGGGGAAGTCACCCAAGTGGGGAAGTCACCACTTAATGACCCTTTTTTCTAAGTAAATATGACAGAATCACCCAAGAACGTATGCCCCTAAGATTTAATGAGTCAATTTCTCCTGGGTAGTAAGGTTAAGCCAAAGGAAAAAAAGTTCTAACTATGGAATTTCAGATATCACCAAACTAGAGAAAGCACTGGAGATGCTTTCCCAAAAGGCAGGGTTAATGGTTTTTCTCAAGCAGCCACAAAAGATGGAGCATGCTCAAGCCCAAGAATGAGCCTTGACTCACTAGGGATGCAGGATGGTGCCCGCCCACTCCACTTCCCAGTCCTCAGACATGTCCTCCGGCTGCTGCCCAGGCGGCGGTAGAAGGGTGAGATGCACTCATATTGGAGCTGGGTGTGCAGATGTTGGTATCCGGTGGGCAGATCTCCAAAGGGAAGGGCTGGCTTCTTGGTAGGGGCACTCTGCAGTTTCTGCTTGCTGAAGGCCGCTGAGTATAGCTGGTGTAATGGTGTCTCCCTGGGTCAGGAAACATGGGCCCAGAGAAAGGGCAGGGCGAGAGAAAGTCATTGTGGCCTCTTTAGCATTCATGCCATGTCCCACGTAGATATTTGGTTTCAGAAACAGAAAAAATCTCTCTCTCTCTCTCTCTCTCTGTCTGTCTGTCTTTTGAGGCAGGGTCTCCCTCTGTCCCTCACTCCAAGATGGAGTGCAGTGATGTGATCTTGGCTCACTGCAACCTCTACCTCCCGGGTTCAAGCAGTTCTTGTGTCTCAGCCTCCTGAATAGCTGGGATTACAGACATGCAACACCATGCCCAGCTAATTTTTGTATTTTTTGTAGAGATGGGTTTTCATCATGTTATCCAGGCAGATCTTGAATTCCCGAGTCAATTCCCAGATTCAAGCAATCCACCCCTTTGGCCTCCCAAATTGCCGGGATTACAGGTGTGAGCTACCCTGCCCAGCCAAAAATGTCTTTCTCATTCTGTGTCTCTCTGTTTCTCTCTTTCTGTGTCTCTCTTTCTCTCTCTCTCTCTCTCTCTCTGTCTCTCTCTCTCTCTCTCTCACACACACACACACACACACACACACACACACACACACTTCGACTCTCCCACTGAGCAAATTCTCTTGTACACTTCAATCTTCATTTTATGTCTCCATGTCTATTACTGGCATGATTCCAACTGCTTAAGATTTTAACCAAAGAGAATACTATCTGGCATAATAGCTGCTATCCAAAGGTACATTATACATGCACACACAAAGAAATTAATTGCAACATTAAACAGAAAAGGGAGTTAATTTGAATGAGAGAAATCTAGACATTTTTTTTCTCCAAACATTATCATAATGGGGCAATATTAGGAATTGACTTGAACTAAACTGTGTTGATACAGTAGCTTGATTTAGCAATTAGCAGGTGTAATTAGTACACCTCAGAGAGTAGAATTTTCTCTCAGGGCATATTGATTGGGAGAAATATGAAGCATTGTATATAAATGGGAAAAGGGGATATTAAATGAGCCTCGAAGTTGGAGCCATCAGAGACAACTCAGGGATTCTTGGGGAAGATGTGCACACATTCTGCGGGTTGTGTTCATTTTATATTGGCACCTAATGACTGTCACCTGAAAAGCTGAAATTCCTTTAGGAATCTATGTTTGCATCCCTGTTTAATGAACGGGCAAAGGAAGCGCAGAGAGACAAGTGGAAGTACGCAGAGGCACGCAGTAAAGAAACCTGTACCCAAGGCAGTGCTTAGCAGTCACAATTTCCACCCTGGTGTCCCCACCACACCAATATATCGTCATAAGAAATCTATTTCATATACAGTGCTTGGCTCAGAGCAAATATTCCAATCCTCTTGATTTCATTCTACAAATCTTTAGCTCGTGTTTATAACGAGGTCTGTAGCTCAGGGAGCTCCTGAACTTGCAAACAAGCTCCTCCCTTGGCCATGGAAGGTATACACTGTTGTTGTGGGCTTCTGGATGAGGAGGTAGCTGCTGGAGATAGGGATACCCTCCACTTCAGCAGCCTGTCTTCCCAACAGATACTTAAAACCAAATTTCAGCCTTGCTTTTTCATTTACTTGAGAAACCTGGCACCTTGCCACCTAACCTCCCATTAATATTGCTTTAAAAATAGGAAGCTCAGTAGTCTTTTTGAATAGTGCAGGGGCCTGTCTACAGCATGTGTCTTTGGGAAGAACAGGTTGATCCCATTTAGTGGAGAGTCCAGCCCAGGAAAATCACACAGATCAGGAAAGAGGGCAGAATTTGAATTTCACTGCCACCGTTTCCAAGGAAATGCCTTGCCCCTGAAAGGAAAAAGACAAAAATGGAAGGAGACAGCCTGAGGAGGGGTGAGAGACTGATGGATATTCTGACTTATGAATATTCCAGGGAACTTGGCTGTGGTCAATTTCAGTCACCGGAATCCGCTGTTACTATTTCTAACAATAGGTGAGAAATCACTTTCCGATGAATTATGTGTGCAAGGTGCTTTGCTACAGCCTTTACATAAGACTCAAAGTATAGTGCATAAGGGAGCAGACCATGAAGCCAGATACTGAATTTACATCCTGGCTTTGCCACTTCTAGCAATGTGACATTGGACAAGTTACTTAACTTCTCTGAGCTTCAGTTTACCCCTCTGTAATATAAATAATAAAATCTGTAATAAAATGGTGATAACAAAAATACGGACCTCAGAGGTTATAGTGAGGATTAAATGAACTAATGCATGAAAATGCTCAGAAGAGCAACTGACATAGAGCAAACATGCAATAAATGTTAGCTATTAGTGTTGCATATAATCCTTAAAACAATCCCCAGAGGCAGATTGTTATGATTATCCCTACTTTTCAAAAGAAAAAACTAAGGCTCAGCAGGTTTAGGAACTTGCTGAAGAATACTCAGCACTAAAGACAGAGGCAGACTCAGGTCTTGATCCTTTGTTTGTCAATCCAATTCATTCATTCAATAAATACTTACTGAATGCCTACTATGTGGCAGATACTGTTGTAGGCACTAGAACTTTCAGCATAAACAAAACAGATAATGTTCCTGTACGTGTAACTTTCACATTTTGGGGAGGGTGAGGGAGACAGAAATTGGACAAATAAACCCTTAAAAAATATGAGACAACAGGTGGAGAGAGATGCTAAGATAAAAACAGAAACAGAGTAAAGGCTAGAGTATTCTGGCTAAAGGGGTCCACTAGACAGTCAGGGTGAAGATAGGATTGCTATCTTTAAAAGGATATTTAGGGAAGATCTCTCTCTGTTAGGCAAAAACTGAGCAGAGAACTGAAGGAAGAGAGGCATTAAGCCTCACTGAGATCTTGTGGAAGCAGGTTCCAGACAGAAGGAGCCACAGTGTAAAGTTTCCAAAGCAGGACTGTGCTTGAAGTGATAGAGGAAAATCAAGGAGGCCCGTGTAGCTGAGTGGGGAGAGTGAGAAGGAGAATGTAGAAGAGATGAGTAGAAAGGGGCTACTCCCTCCCCACCAGGTGGACCCCACCTTTGTCTTCCCAGGAGAAAGGCTGAGCATACCAGAGGGCTCACATCCTTCTGTGTGGTTGGTCATTTGTCTCCAGTTCCTGGGCTCCCCCAGCCTGCCTCATCTCACTGGTTACCTCCAAGCATAACTTCCTAAATTATAGCTGGCTGTGCTTAACAGAAATGTCGTCTTCCTAGAAGCTGCCATAACAAGTACATAGTAATTTCAGGAAGACTCAAAGATTCAAGTCCATTTTCTCAAAGATCATCTGAAAGTCTTGCTTTCCACCAGTCATCTACTTTCCCACGATCCAGTGAAATTTGTACATCTTCCAACAGTTGCTACCTCTTGGCTAAAGGCAGCTGGCTAATAAGCCTCCATCTAACAAGCCCTATTCTTTCATGACCAGTTAGCACTAAATGTCCCTAAGAAACCTCAAACCATCTTTGGCCAAACACAAGTGGGGAAGGGGAAAGGAAGGGGAAATACTCATTAGCCTTTAGGGCAGAGTGCAGGTGTTTCGACCTCACCTTGACTGAACCTGCATTGGAAGAACTCTCCTTCTCACCAGGTCTGAAATCTTTGGTTCTCGGCAGGCTAGAAATAAAAAAGACAATGCTGCACGATCCTTTTCCATATTCACTGTTCACATCATTCAGTTCAGATTCATACCTGACTCCCACTTCTGGACACCAGGTGCCCATTCCCCAGGCTCTCAGAGGCAAGACATGTCAGCCAAGCTTGAACATCTCACTTTACAAAAGAGCTTGCTGCCTTTAATCTTGATTGACAGCACCCTCTGAAGAATCTAAGAAGACCAGATGCCTCTGAAAGGCTGCCCCACCTGAGTGATTTGGGACAATGGCATCATAGAGTAGGATCATCTGTTCATGTGAATGTAATTCGCAAACTTGATCAAAGTGGAATAAAATTCAAAGTGAAGGTTCTAAAACATAGCCCACATGGGGAATTAGAAGGTTCTCTTTTGACACTAGACAGCAGTGTCAACCATAGATAAGTCTTGGAAAACTGATTCCTTCGTGTTCTTTCTCTGCCGTTAAGGCCCCTAACAATCACTTGAGGGCAATTCAAAGCCCAGTTTAATTTTGTTGAAGTCTCTCTTTCTTCATGAGTGAAAAGGAATCCTTCCCATCTCACTTTCCCAATCAGGCAGCCAACATTCATCTAATTAGCAACTTAGAGAACTTTGGTTGTATTAATTTGTAAGAGAAGAGTGGACAAAAATCTCCAAGGACATATGTGACACCGTTCCCATACTTAATGAAATAAAAATCAGAGTTTGTGCTGGTGGGGATGAAGGTCGCTTCTGGCTAAAGTCTAAAGTGATTTATTCCTTTCACAAACCATTCCCTTTCATTCCTTTTCCCATGATTCAGGTTGTTGACAAACACCCAGAAGGCAAAGTGGAGGATTAAGACAATTATCTGGATAATCTAGGACAAGAACATGTTTTCTTCTCAGTAAACAGCCAGATCATTGTGCCCTGCCCCCAAATAGAGAGGCTGTTAACCTGAAGCAACTAGTGAATCAACTCAGTGAGAAACTATACATCCCCACTGCCAATAGAGAAGGTTCAAACGTCTCTATTCAGTATTCCACTTTTCTGTCCAACCTACATATTTAAGTTTACCCCTTGATTCCCAGATTGCCTCACTTTGAGTTTACCATGATGACTTCACTTCTGCCTACACCTCTTTTCTTTTCCGCTGTCTTCCATCTGGAATACCATCCCAACTCCTCTTCACATGTACAAATCCTCCCCAGCTTTCCAGACTGGCTCCAGTCCTACTGGATTCATGCAATTGTCCCTATTTCAGGAACATTGATCTCTCCCTTTGCTGAACTTACACCACTCATCTCTTCCTATAACTATCCCTTGAATGTACAAGGGTTTACTCTCTGTCTTTGTTTTTAAACATCTTAACATCTTCAATCCTCCCCCTCCATAGGCTGGTAGGGATGATGCATCTATTTTGTTCTTTTATTTCTCGCATCAACTTAATATTGCATAGAAAGTAGATAAGTGGAGCTATGTAAATGCTTATACATTGCCTCAATTCTATACTTGGATTTGCGTATATTAAACTCAGCCCTGTCATCTTTCCTAAATTGCTCTGATAACTACATTCCTCTTCTTGATCACCTCTCGAGGTGTTGTGATTAGGGAAAGCAGGTCCTCTTGAGGGAAAAAAAAAAAGAAGCAAATGTTTTTAGGATGGTTTCCAACCTCAGAGTTACATATGGTTTCAGAAGGGACTTAAGAGAGAAAGGCATTTTTCCAGGGGCTTAAAAACATGCAGAGGAGCTACCAAAAGGTCTAGCAACCTCATCAATGTCTGTAGACTTCAGAAACAATTGTAAGTTACCTTTTATGCAGATGGGCTGTTTCCCTGACCACTCTCCATTCTGCTGGCAAGTTCTTTTCTCATTGCCACTAAGAACATAGGAGTTGTTACAAAAGAAGGACACAACGGTGCCAATTTTAGCATGGTGTCCATTGATAAGCCCAGGGCCCCCTGTTATTTTCTTGTACCCATTGACTGGGCCCCCAGGGTCTGAGCAGTTTCTTTCTTCAAGGACTAAAAGAAAGTAAAAGAAAAGGAGAATTGTTAAAAGTCTGAGTTATTCCATTTTAGAATAGAATCTTTCATGTTTCATTGAACTGAAAATACAATGATATAGGACTTGGTGCTCAAAAGTATTACTAAAAGAAATCGCATAATAGAAAATTCATATATTAGACATGTATTTCCCTTGTTTTCATAATTTATTCTTAAATTGAAAAGTATCTAATTCTATATAGAAATAAATTTGATGCCAAATCTGGCTCTTATATCATCTTGTCCATTTCTTTCTCAAACTGTAGGAGCTAGGCAGCCCTGAGTAAAATAAATATCTCGCCTAAATTTCATTATTGGTATACAAGGATTATTGATTTTCAGTGTTGTTGTATTATCTCCTTCATTCTTTAAAGCTTGGGCAATTAAAAGCTATTCCATTTCCTATTTGTATTGTACCCAGAAAGTAGAGCTGCTTAGAAATAAGAGTAGATACGTGAAGTTAATTTAGATTTCATATTTAATCTCTAGGAAAATAAGTGTGTTGAAAGTTATAGTTAAAAATACTAGAGGACAATATAATTGTAGAGATATAATAAATTTACCTTGATCTCCAAATACAACTTTCCATGTAAGTATTGATACTCATTACAGAGGTATTTCTATTCTTTGACTCCTGTTGAATGGCTATTTAAAGTAGAAATGGCATCAGCAGCTATTCTGAGCACTAAACAGGATTTTTAGATACATTCTGGAAATATTCTATCAAATAGGCAACATATTTCTCTCAAATAGATTATGACACTGTACTGAACATGACTTGCCTTAAGGAAACTGAGCTCCCAGAGAATTCTAACTTTGACTACTTGATTTGGGTACCACTCTACCAGCCTCCCTACTTTCTTTTCCCTTTTCTTTCTTTTCCTTTCTTTCTTTCTTTTCTTTTCTTTTCTTTTTTTTTTTTTTTTTTTTTTTTTTTTTTGAGACATGGTCTCACTCTGTCACCCAGGCTGGAGTGCAGTGGCACAATCTCGGCTCACTGCAACATCCATCCCCTGGGCTCCAGTGATCCTGCCACCTCAGGCTCCTGAGTAGCTGGGACCATAGGCACACACCAGCTGATTTTTGTATTTTTAGTAGAGATGGGGTTTCACCATGTTGCCCAGGTTGGTCTTGAACTCCTAAGCTCAAGCTGTCCTCCCACCTTGGCCTCCCAAAGTGCTAGGATCACAGGTGTAAGCCACCACAACTGATCTTAGTTTCTTTTTTTAATAAATAATTTCAACTTTTATTTTAGATTCAGGGGGTACATGTGCAGAATTATTACCTGAGCATATTGCATTATGCTGAGCTTTGGGGTACAATTGATCCTGTCACACCGGCATTGATCATGATATCCAGTAGTTTTCAACCCTTGCCACCTTTTCTGTCTCCTCTTCTAATAGACTCTCTGGTTTCCTTAAAATCATTTATTCTAAGACACAGACAGGCTCATCCCTGTAAAACAGTCTCTGTGCAATGCAATTATGCTTTTGTTTCTTTCCTTCTTTTTATTTTTATTTTCAGTTTCAGATACATGTGCAGGATGTTCAGGTGTCTTACCTAGGTAAATGTGCGCCATGGTGGTTTGCTGCACCTATCAATCCATCACCTAGGTATTAAGCCCCCCATGTATTAGCTATTTATCCTGATGGTCTCCCTCCCCTCCTCCCCTAACCCCCCAACAGACACCAGTGTGTGTTATTCCCCTCCATGTGTCTATGTGTTCTTATCATTCAGCTCCCACTTACGAGTAAGAACATTCAGTGTTTGGTTTTCTGTTCCTGCATTAATTTGCTGAGGATAATGGCTTCTAGCTTCATCCAAGTCCCTGCAATGGATATGATCTTGTTCCTTTTTATGGCTGCATAGTATTCCATGGTGTATCATGTACCACATTTTCTTTATCCAGTCTATCATTGATGGGCATTTGGGTTGATTCCATGTCTTTGCTGTTGTGAGTAGTGATGCAATGAACATACACGTGCATGTATCTTTATAATAGAATGATTTATATTCCTTTGGTTACATACCCAGTAATGGGATTGCTGGGTCAAATGGTATTTCTGGTTCTAGGTCTTTGAGGAATCACCAAATTAGTTCAATCACCTTAAACTAATTTGCATTCCATGAGCAGTGTAAAAGTGTTCCTATTTCTCCACAGCCTTGGCAGCATCTGTTGTTTCTTGACTTTTAAATACTTGCCATTCTGACTGCTGTGAGATGGTATCTCGTTGTGGTTTTTATTTACATTTCTCTAATGATCAGTAATGTTGAGCTTTTTTCAAATGTTTGTTGGCTGCATACATGTCTTTAAATTCATAAGGAACCACAAAAGAACCCATATAGCCAAGATAATCCTAAGCAAAAAGAACAAAACTAGAGGCATCATGCTAACTGACTCCAAATTATACTATAAGGTTACAGTAACCAAAACAGCATGGTACTGGTACAAAACCAGTACCTTTGAGAAGTGTCTGTTCATGTCCTTGGCCCCCTTTTTAATGGGATTGTTTCTTTTTTCTTGTAAAGTGTTTAATTTCCTTGTAGACTCTGGATATTAGATCTTTGTCAGTTGGATAGGTTGCAAAAATTTCCTCCCATTCTGTAGGTTGTGTGTTCACTCTGATGATAGTTTATTTTGCTGTGCAGAAGCTCTGTAGTTTAATTAGATTCAATTTGTCAATTTTTGGTTTTGTTTCAATTGCTTTTGACGTTTTTGTCATGAAATCTTTGTCTGTGCCTGTGTTGTATGGTATTGCCTAGATTTTCTTCTAGGG
This sequence comes from Macaca mulatta, assembly GCF_049350105.2. Lineage (NCBI taxonomy): Eukaryota > Metazoa > Chordata > Mammalia > Primates > Cercopithecidae > Macaca > Macaca mulatta. Next base: position 29,840,586 of record NC_133419.1, on the reverse strand, counting down.
TTTTTATAGCTTTGGATTTTACATTTCAGTCATTATTCCATCTTGAGTTAATTTTTGTATAAAGTGTAAGGAAGGGGTCCAGGTTCAATTTTCTGCATATGCCTAGCCAGTTCTCCCAGTACCATTTATTAAACAGGGAATCATTTCCTCATTGCTTGTTTTTGTCAGGTTTGTTGAAGATCAGATGGTTGTAGATGTATGGTCTTAGTTCTGAGGTCTCTGTTCTATTCCATTGGTCTACGTGTCTGCTTTTACACCAGTACCATGCTGTTTTGGTTACTGTAGCCTTGTGTGGTTTGAAGTAGGTTAGTGTGATGCCTCCAGTTTCATTCTTTTTGCTTAGGATTATCTTGACTATATGGGCTGTTTTTTTGTTTCCTTATGAATTTTAAAATAGTTTTTTCTAATTCCATGAAGAATGTCAATGGTAGTTTGATGGGAATAGCATTGAATCTATAAATTACTTTGGGCAGTATGGCCATTTTCACAATATTGATTTTTCCTATCCATGAGCATGGAATGTTTTCCCATTTGTTTATGTCCTATCTGATTTCCTTGAGCAGTGGTTTCTAGTTCTCCTTGAAAAGATCCTTCACTTCCCTTGTTAGCTGAATTCCTAGATATTTTATTCTCTTCGTGGCAATTGTCAATGGGAGTTCATTCATGATTTGACTCTCTGCCTGTCTGTTGTTGGTGTACAGGAATGCTTATGATTTTTGTACATTGATTTTGTGTCCTGAGACTTTGCTGAAGTTGCTTATCAGCTTAAGAAGTTTTTCGGCTGAGACGATGGGGTTTTCTAGATATAGGATCATGCCATCCACAAACAAAGAAAATTTGACTTCCTCTTTTCCTGTTTGAATACACTTTATTTCTTTCTCTTGCCTGATTGCCCTGGCCCGAACTTCCAGTACTACATTGAATAGGAGTGATGAGAGAGGGCATCCTTGTCTTGTGCCAGTTTTCAATGGGAATGCTTCCAGCTTTTGCCCATTCAGTATGATATTGGCTTTGGGTTTGTCATAAATGGCTCTTATTTTGAGGTTTATTGAGAGTTTATTGAGAGTTTTTAACATGAAGGGATGTTGAATTTTATCAAGGGCATTTTCTGTGTCTATTTAGATAATCATGTGTTTTTCATCTTTAGTTCTGTTTATGTGATGAATTATGTTTATTGATTTGCACATGTTGAACCAGCCTTGCATCCTGGGGATAAAGCCAACTTGATCATGGTGGATAAGCTTTTTGATGTGCTGCTGGATTTGGTTTGCCAGTATTTTATAGAGGATTTTTGCATTGATGTTTATCAGGGATATTGGCCTGAAGTTTTGTTTTTCTTTTTGTTGCATCTCTGATAGGTTTTGTTTTCAGGATGATGCTGGCCTCATAAAATAAGTTAGGGAGAAGTCCCTCCTTTTCCATTGTTTTGAATAGTTTCAGAAGAAATGGGACCAGATCCTCTCTCTACCTCTGGTGAAATTCAACTGTAAATCCGTCTGGTCCTGGGCTTCTTTTGGTTGATAGCCTATTAATTACTGCCTCAATTTCAGAACTAGTTATTGGTCTATTCAGGGATTCAAATTCTTCCTGGTTCAGTCCTGGGAGGGTGTATGTGTCCAGGAATTTATCCATTTATCATAGATTTTCTGGTTTATTTGCATAGAGGTGTTTATAGCATTCTCTGATAATTGTTTGCCTTTCTGTGGGGTTAGTGGTGATATCCCCTTTATTATTTTATATTGTGTCTATTTTATTCTTTAATTAGTCTCTCCTTTCTTCTTTATTAATCTAGCTAGCTATCTATTTTATTGATTTTTTTCAAAAAACCAGCTCCTGGATTTGTTGATTTTTGGAAGGTGTTTTTGTGTCTCGATCTCCTTCAGCTCTGCTCTGATCTTGGTTATTTCTTGTCTTCTGCTAGCTTTGGAGTTTGTTTTTCTTAGTTCTCTAGTTCTTTTAGTTGTGATGCTAGGATATCAATTTGAGATCCTTGTAGTTTTTTGATGTGGGCATTTAGTGCTATAAATTTTCCTTGTAACATTGCTTTAGCTGCATCCCAGTGATTCTGGTATGTTGTCTCTTTGCTCTCATTGGTTTCAAAGAACTTCTTGATTTCTGCCTTAATTTCATTATTTACCCAGGAGTCTTTCAGGAGCAGGTTGTTCAGTTTCCGTATAATTGTATGGTTGAGTGAGTTTCTTAATCTTGAGTTCTAATTTAATTGTGCTGCAGTCTGAGAGACTGTTATGATTTCAGTTCTTTGTATTGGCTGAGAAGTGTTTTACTTTCAATTATGTGATCAATTTCAGAGTAAGTGCTATGTGGCGCCAAGAAGAATATTTATTCTTTTGTTTTTAGGGGAAGAGTTCTGCAGATATCTATCAGGTCCACTTGGTCCAGAGCTGAGTTCAACTCCTGAATATCTTTGTTAATTTTCTGTCTTGACAATCTAATATTGACAATGGGGGGTTAAAGTCTCCCACTGTTTTTGTATGGGAGTCTAAGTCTCCTTTTAGGTCTCTAAGAACTTGTTTTATGAATCTGGGTGCTCCTGTATTGGGTGCATATATATTTAGGATAGTTAGCTCTTCTTGTTTAATTGAATCCTTTACAATTATATAATGCCCTGCTTTATCTTTTTTGATATTGTTGGTTTAAAGTCTGTTTTGTCAGAAACTAGGATTGCAGCCCCTGCTTTTTTCTGCTTTCTATTTGCTTGGTAAATTTTTCTCCATCCCTTTATTGTGAGCCTATGTGTGTCTTTGCATGTGAGATGGGGCTCTTGAACACAGCACACCAATGGGTCTTCACTCTTTATCCAGCTTGCCATTCTGTGTCTTTTAATTGGGGCATTTAGCCTATTTACACTTAAGGTTAATATCGTTATGTGTAAATTTGATCCTGTCATCATGATGCTCACTGGTTATTTTGCAGACTTGTTTATGTAGTTCTTTCATAGTGTCATTGGTCTATGTACTTCAGTGTGTTTTTGTAGTGGCTGGTAACAGTTTTTCCTTTCACTATTCAGTGATTCCTTCAGGAACTCTTGCAAGGCAGGTCTTGTGGTGCCAAATCCCCTCAGCATTTGCTTGTCTGAAAGATATTTTATTTCTTTTTCACTTATGAAGCTTAGTTTGGCCGGATATGAAATTCTGGGTTGGAAATTCTTTTCTTTAAGAATGTTAAATATTGGCCCCCAATCTCTTCTGGCTTGTAGGTTTCTCCTGAGATATCCAATGTTAGTCTGATGGCATTCCCTTTGTAGGTGACCTTGCCTTTCTCTCTGGCTGCCCTTAACATTTTTTCCTTCATTTCAACCTTGGAAAGTCTGATGATTATGTGTCTTGAAGTTGACCTTCTCCTGGAATATCTTGCTGGGGTTCTCTGGATTTCCTGAATTTGAATGTTAGCCTGTCTTTCTAGGTTGGGGAAGTTCTCCTAGATGACATCCTGAAGTATGTTTTCTAGCATGGTTCCATTCTCCCTATCTCTTTCAGGTACCCCAGTCAGTTGCAGGTTTGGTCCTTTTATATAATCCCATAGTTCTCAGAGGTTTGGTTCATTCCTTTTCATTTTATTTTTTTTAATCTAATCTTGTCTGCATGTCCTATTTCAGCAGGATAGTTTTCATGTTCTGAGATTCCCTCCTCCATTTTGTCTATTCAGCTATTGATACTTCTGGTTGCATTGTGAAGTTTTTGTGTTGTGTTTTTCAGCTCCATCAGGTCATTTATGTTTCTCTCTAAACTGATTATTCTGGTTAACAGCTCCTGTAGTGTTTTATCACGATTCTTACCTTCTTTGCATTAGGTTAGAACATACTCCTTTAGCTCAGCAAAGTTCATTATTACCCACCTTTTGAAGCCTACTTCTGTCAATTCATCCATCTCAGCCTCAGTCCAGTTCTGTGCCCTTGCTGGAGAGTTGTTGCAATCATTTGGAAGAGAAGAGACACTCTGGCTTTTTGAATTTTCAGCACTTTTAATGTTGATTTTTTTTTTCATCTTCATGGGTTTATCTACCTTCAATCTTTGAGGCTGTGACCTTTGGATGAGATTTTTATGGGGTCTTTTTTGTCAATGTTGTTGTTGCTTTCTGTTTTTCTTTTAACAGCCAGTCCCCTCTTCTGCAGGGCTGCTGCAGTTTCCTGGAGGTCCACTCCAGACTCTATTCACCTGGGTCCCTCCCACACCTGGAGAGATCACCAGTGGAGGCTACAGCAAAGCAAAGATGGCTGCCTGCTCCTTCCTCCAGGAGCTCCATTGCACAGGAGCACCAACATGATGCTGGCTGGAACTCTCCTGTATGAGGTGTCTGGTAACCCCTGTTGGGAGGTTCTACCCAGTAAGGAGGCACGGGATCAGGGACCTGCTTAATGAAGCAATCTGGCTGCCCCTTAGCAGAGCAGGTGCACTGCACTGGGGGGAATTCCACTTGTCTGGACTACCAGCCACCTCAGAGCCAGCAAGCAGGAAAGACTAAGTCTGTTGAACAGGAGATCATGACTGCCTCCCCACAGGGGCTCTGTCCCAGGAAGATTGGGATTCTGTCCATAAATCCCTGGCTGGAGTTGCTGGAATTCCTGCAGGGAAGTGCCACCCAGTGAGGAGGGATGGATCCAGGTTCCACCTAAAGAAGGAGTCTGGCCAAAATCTGCCACAGTCACTGTACTGCATTGTGAGGAATTCTTCTCCATCCAAACCATCCAAACTTTCTGGACCAGTGCGGAAAAATGGCCAACTGAAACTGCAGTGATAGCTGCCTCCCCTCCCCCTGGGAACTTGGTCATCTTAGGCAGTCTCCAGCTTGCTGCCACTGGCTGCAACCCAAGCAGCCTCCGAGAGACTGCACAGCTCTGTGCTTGAGACCAAAGGCCCTGTTGGCACAGGCTCACAAGGGGATCTCCTGATCATGGGTTGCACAGATCCATGGCAAAATTGTGGTTTCCCTGGCAGGGTAGCACATCACTCACTGACCCCTTTGGCTGGGGTGGGAGTTTGCTTTACTCCATGCAGCTCCCGGCTGGGCCATCACTCCACCCTGCTTTTCCTTGCTCTCCACGGGTCATGACAACCACCTAGTCAGTCTCAATAAGAGGACCTGGATACCTCAGCTGAAAGTGCAGGATTCATTTGGTGTTTTCATTTTTCTCAGTGGGAGCCGCAGACCAGAGCTGCTTCTAATCGGCCATCTTGGCCCCCACAATTATGCATTTGATATGCTTTCTTCCCTGTAACTGTTACAACTGCCTTCCAAGCAACTCAGTTGCTTGCCTCCAGGCAAAAAAAAAAATTCTCCATTCAGATAACACCTCTAAAATATTTGAGAATTAAAAATAAATAACTTTCCTATGTGCAACTTGGCAAGGCTGCAACAATTAGCCAAATCACTGGTTTGTCCACTCTAAGACCATCCATAGACTATGTCGAAGTTGATCTCAATGACACTCTGTATGCCTTTGGACTATGTAATATTAGCATTTTTTCTGGCAAATGAATCCAAAACTCCCATTTTATAAAAGTGTAAAAGTATAAAAAAGGGACTCCACTGAGTAAACTATTTAAAAATACTGTGATGGTATAAAAAGGGTAATGGGTTTCTTGAGCTTCAAGTGAACTCAGAAAACTCCAGTGCTTATATTTTCAGAAATGCCTCCATGATGTGGGAGGAAAAGGCAGATAAAGCAGTCCATGTTGCTTCACTGATGGTGGCAGCTTCTAAAAGCACAGACTCATTCATTCTGAAAATTGAGCTTAATAAGCACCCATTGGGGCCCACAGACTGAAATTGTCTCAAAAGCATAATATGTTATGCCTGAAAGTTTTATAAAATGGAATTCGTTGCAGACATAAAAATCGGGAGATTTCATTTAAAAATCTATATTATTCATTTCTAACATAATTCAGATCTGAAACCCTGGGTCTGTATTCCCATACAGCAATAATCAACTGGAGTTGAAAAGTATCTTTGCTTAGAAGGGAGCCCTATTCTTCACAGCCCCCAAGGGCTGCCTAGTTCTAGCAGGCATGGGAATATGTAGCCAATTAGCCTGTTAAAGGGCTATAATTTGTGTAATTTAAGTGGAGCTTCCCATCGATTTTGACCATAGCTAGATAGAGCTCATGGCCAAGAAAGATTGAGTGATATTTAAGACCAGTCTTGGAATACTAAGAGAAAATGAACTATACTCTAGCCACGTGTGCCTCAGCAGAGGATAAGAAATCCTTTCTATTGTTGGCTTTGACAGGTAAGCCTGATAGTTGGGTTTTTCTGCCCTTGGAAGGAAGTGCTTTCATGGTCCACTAGGCTCCCACCCCATTACTTTCCAAATGCAGGGTTCTAACGGCTCATAGCTCTACTATATTTAATGTGGGTTTAACTAGCAGAAACTTTAGAGAGTTTTTGAGCCCTTGAAAGTAAGAGAGATTTAGAACAATTTAGATCCTTTGTTTCTTTCACTAAGCAAACTTTAAAAGAAGACTTAAAGAGAAACTGAATCAGGACATACAAACACCTGTGCCCAAGGCATATAGCTATATTTCCATAATGCTTAGATGTGTATTCTTTTATAATCTGGCATTTCTGAAATCAAAGCACATGGGATGTGTACTTTTCATGTAGTATTTCTTTCCTCACAAACCCAGAAAAGCTATATTAAATCAACGGTACAACTTTAACTTGACAAGATCTTAGAATGGAGAACTATGAGAACCATTATTTGGTTTTAAGTTATTGCTTACAGAATGTCATAAGGATAGAGCCAAGTGATGCTTCTGAGTTAGGATCCAATAGAAGGTACAATGTACTGAATGTGTGTGTCCCCCCAGTATTCATATATTGAAATCCGAATCCCCAATATCATGGTATTAGGATGTGGGGCATTTGGGGGTAGATTAGGTCGTAAGGGTGGAGACCTCATGAATGAGATTAGTGTCTTTATAAAAAAGAACCCAGAGAGCTCTCCCACCCTCCTTCTGCCACATGAGGATACAGCAAGAAGTCAGCATCTGAAGCAAGCCCTCACCAGACAACGAATCTTCTGACGCCTTGATCTTGGACTTCCCAGCCTCCAGAACTGTGAGAAATAAATGTTTGTTGTTTAAGTCACCCAGTCTATGGTATTCTGTTGTAGCAGCCCAAACTGACTAAGACAGAAGGCAAGACTGAAAATCAAGAGAAATACAAACAATAGAAACACATTTATAAAGAATACAGATAATGTTGTTATCTACCACTACTCAAAAATAACTATGCTGAATATGTTTGAGGAAATAAAACAAGATTAAGCAGAAGACTGGAAACCTTAAAAAAAATAAGGGAAAAACATGTAACTGAAAAGTGTAAGGGCAGGAATTTAAAGCTTAGTGGATAAGTTTGATAGCAAATCAGATACCACTGAAGAGTATTAGTAAACTAAAAGATGGCTTAAAAACACTCAGAATGAAGCAAAAAAAGACAAAAAGATTTAAAACGTATGAGAAAAAATAAGGGACATAGGTGATAGAGTGAGAAGGTTAAAAAATAAATGTAATTGGCATCCAAGAAAGAGAAGGGAGAGAAAATGGAGTACAAATAATATGCAAAGAAATAAAAGCTAAAACTTTTCCCATATTGATGAAAGACATCAACCTACAGATTCACAAAGTTCAAAGCCAGATAAATATGAAGCAGCCGAGGGTTGCGGGGGGGAGAAACTAGAGCATACTTTAAAATAATTATAGTTATTATCTCTGGCTTATAACCTTAAAAATAAATTTTGCTTCTTTATAACTTTTTCCAAAGTTCTATAATCAGAAAATGTGACCCTAAAAGTTTGTTATTATATTTGTTGTTTCTGGGGTTAAGTACATATCAAGCAAAACGGCTTGGGTCTTCCCTGCCAAGTGTCTAAATCTAGCATTATTCAGTCTTCCACGCCTATTTTTATGTGTTCCCATAGTCTCACCACCCCATACAAATCTCTTTAATATCTTGCATAATCATAGAGTAATATAATTTTCTATGAAATTATTTAAATAAGTTTATTCACTAGACTCCAATGGAAAAAGAATGGCCGTCAGGATCAGATAGATATGAGTTCAGATAATCATTTGGTTCCCCAGTGTCCAGAGCAAGCGCATAGTAGGTGTTCAATAAATATTTGTTGGTGGGTGGAAGGGATAAAGGGTGAAATATATTCATTCTTCCACTTAATGAACTAGGGTTTGGAAAAATTACATAATCTCCCCAAGCCTTGCTCTTCTCATCTGTAAAACAGGATAACACTTACCTGGCTGGGCTAGTTTTGAGAAGTAACTGAAATAGTACAGTTTCCTTTTCCCTTACTTGCCTTTGTTCACAAAGCCCCCAACTGCCTTTAAATGCCAATTTCCCAAATACATCTTAAAGAAAACCCCACAGAGAAGTATAAAAGCCCATGGTTGGGCCTATTCAAACGTAATGCAATATTCCACTCCATTTTCTGGGATCCTGGTAATGTCTACCCATGACGGGCTTCCATACCTCATTCCAAGGTGTTGATCACACTTCTGGGTGCCAACCACGGTGTCCGTACATTGGTATCTTTTAATCCTGCACAATAAAGCCTTCAAATTTCATCCTATATCAAACAACCACTGTGCTTATCTCTTATCTCTCATTTATTTTCTGTGCTTCCCAAAGCCACACTGTCTCCTATGATGCTTTTGAAGTTAATTCTAAGACTTGCCCTCCCAGTTTAGACATCTACCTGGTGGGTACATAGGCCATCTGCACCTCATCAGAGCTCCTCCCCAGGGTCAGATTTCAAAACAATCTTTTGTTTTTCCTATTCATTCTCTTTTTAGAAACCTTTGTGTCTCCCCATTGAACTGATTTATGATTCTTTCCTATTTGAGTTTTTAATGAGTGTTTCATTTATCTTCAGTGGGATGGGGTTTTTTTGGTGCAAAGCCAAATGAGAATTTAAAATATTTGCATTTCTGGCCTGAAGGAGCATCAAGATCCTGCTTCGCTAAGTGAAATATTCTGTGATTAATAATAAATAGCACATTGCCATGCTACTTTCAGGATTCATCCTGCAGACAGAAACGCACTAGGTTTAGCATGCCCTTACGTGCTATTGCATGAACAAAAAATAGGAATCAAAGGTGCATTTCTCTGGGATATTGTTTCAGATAAATATTTAAAGAGAGACCTTTCTTATTTTTGTTTTCTTTTTTCCTTTGGGCAACTGTATGAGGTGGTTCACTGCCAGGTCAGTTTACAGAAGCATATGTGATGGTTTTGGAATGGCTCTATAGTGAACACTTAAGTCTCCCAGATTCTTTTGCCAGCTCAAAGCACCCATTCCTCAACTTCTACATGAGTGCTTTGCAGCTGAGAACTGGCACTTGCAACTTTTAGAGAACTGCCCTTGGGCATGGCCACCACCCTGCACTTGATATGTGTACTTCATATGAATTGAAAAATACCTAGGAGATTTTTGTCTCCCTATGCCAACCCCAGGGTTGCCTGTGGGCAATGACTGAGGGGTATGGAAGTTTCCAAGCCCAAACAGTGTTTCTGGAGGTGTAATTGATACTCCACAGAGCCCGTGAGATCAGGTTGAGTCTGGGAGTTCAACTGAAAATGCTCTTGCTTGATCCCATCCCCATTCTTATCTTGCTTCCTCAACTCGTTACTGGTTGATCCTGGGAGTGCTTCCTTTGATAAATCAGTTGGACCCAAGCACCTGACTCAAGGTCTGCTTGGGGAAGAAAACTAACCTGAGACAACTCTGCTGTTTTCTTAGCCCTGGACATCAAGGTCCCTCATGCCTTCCCTCAGTCTCACTCCTGGAGGTGAATATACCACAGAAAGGCAGCTGTCTTAACCCTGGGCATCAGGCCCTGTGTGCAGCACTCCTCGGCGGTGAAAAGATCTTGGGGAGTATGATTAGCCAAGCAAGTAGAGGCCAGGTCCTCGTGAGAGGACCTCCAACCTCCACAGATACACTCGCCTCGGGCTCCAGGCCAGCCCCACACAAGCCAAGATGTTTTACCTGAAAGAATTAGGTAGTCTAAGACATTGGGCTTCCCTGACTAAATAGCGTGGACCTAAAATCTGCCATGAGAGGATTCCCTCTGATGATTTGGTGCTGTCCGTGTAAAGCAAGTAACCTTTTTACAAGTCTGGGGCACAGAGGAGGCCCCAAGAATGACAGCGACTGCCTTTTTCATGAGCCTCAATTACAGGTCTGAGACACGGATTTTAGTGGATTCAAGGCAAGTAAAGTGACATCCTTTTCTCACCTGATTGTCATACTCAACATAAAAGTAGCTGAGATGACCAGGTCCATAAATTCTATAGGAAGTAGACAGGATGATGGTGATATCAGGGAATAACTATATCAGGACAAGGTGGAGTTATTTTCAGGAAAAGTGGTTCCTCAGTGCACACTCATGACACCATTTTCTATGTCCTCCAGTGAAATCAATAATATTAAATGTGTGAAAAGGAAGTCCATACTCTTCATTCCTAACCTGGGAACAGATGCCCCCTCCATATTCTCTTATAAACACAAAACTCAGGAGTAGATCCTAGCTGTGGTGAGACAACAGACCTCTTCTTTAATTTATTGTTATCCACCAGTGTATGCCTGTCTATAATGAACAAATGAATCTAGAATTTTAATATGATACACCAGCCTTGCATGAATATATGCCTTTTCCTTTTGCTTAAGTCTCCAAGCCATAAATTCAAATTTGGAGCTGAGAGCTACAAAAAGCCCCTAGAAGCCAAATAGTTCAAGCACTGCTTTGCCTTTCAGAAGTCCAGCATGTCACACAGAATGACGAAGTGCTATTAACTATTGATTTGATTCATTTTCTTGGATCTTCACATATTTAATGAGTGCCTCCTCTGTGCCCAGCTGAATAAGCCATTAGAAGATGTTTTTCTGTATGTTTCATTTAGAATTTTTTTATTTAAACCCTGAAATAGAAGTGATGCCAGTTCAAGCTATTCTACTAAGGCGCTTTATACTTTTCAAGGCTCTCCCAGCTTCACTTAAACACTCACCAAAAAAAAAAAAAAAAGATTTGGGGCTTTCCTTCCACTTATTCCCCAGGTCAGATTTTTACCCAGCACAATCTTTGTCAATCAAAAAAGAGAGTTAATAGTTCAACGAGTACTTGAAGGGATGTCATTGCAGGAAATTCAGCTTTACTTCTTTGGGCCAACTCAACTCATTCTGACCAGAAAAGGGAAAGACAGAGAGAGAGTAAGAATGGGGAGAATAAATATATATAATTTTTTTTCACTTGCACCAATTCTTCCTAAGTGACTAGTACCTTTCTTAATTTTGCTTCTATAATTACATCGGAGGATAAGTTGTGAACCAATGAATACAGTAAAGGTAATCATGGGTCCTTAGATGAATTTGAATGAGGTGCAGGGTCTCAGCAAACACTAACCAACCCCAGAAGTTGACTGTAGTCTAGATTGCAGCAAAGATTTCATCAGGTGCAATTAATTGAAGTGGGTTCATACTACTTAGCCTGCCGTGCTGTCTGAAAAGAAATTTCTTAATCTACAGGTAGAGTGCTGAGTTAAATGGAACCAAATTCTAATTTAAATGCTTCTGCTGAGAATAATCATTGGAGATTTGTTGGAATTGGAGCTCCCAGTTTTATCCTATTTGTGTTCTCCTTGTGGTACTAGATAGAACTGTTGATGCAGAGATCACCATTTAACCAGGGCACATTTGTGTAGTTAATGCAGTGTGGACAGTTGATCAGGGCACAATTACAAGAGATGAGACAATTAGAAGAGACCCAGAGACACTTCTTTATGATAGGAGCAGCCATTTTCCAATATGCTGCATGGCAAAGTTTGAACAAACCCTTCAGAAGATATCAAATCCTCTGGGAAGTATTGTAGGCTCTCTCCACAAATAACACTGTAGTCTCCACTCACTCCCATGACCCTACAAAGGACTAGGCTTGCTCTTACACACAGAGAAGAGCTTGTGCATGTGCACACGTGTATGTACAGAATATCAATTCTTAGATCTAACATTATTTTTTTAAATCAGCAATGCAGATGATTCATATTTTGAGTATCCTTCAGATAATGTAACCCTAAAATACATGTTATTCAGCATTAATCAAAGGCTTATCTAATAGTTTAGAGAAACAACCAGATGGTGATCTGCCTGACTGTGGTACTTAATTTTATGTGTCAACTAGACTGGATCATGAAATGCCAGATATCTGGTTAAGCATTATATCTGGGTGTGTCTGTGAGGGTGTTTCTGGAAGAAATTGGTGTTTGAATTGGTAGAACGAGTAAAAAGGATTGCTGTCTCCCAATGTGGGCAGGCATCATCCAATTTGCTGAGGGCCAGAATAGAATAAAAAGGTGCAGGAAGGGATAATCTGGGTTATCTCTCTGCCTGAATGCTTCAGTGGGGCATCCATCTCTGCCCTCAGCACTCTTGGTTCTTAGACTTTAAGATGCTTACTGAAGTCTACACTATTGGATCTCCAGCCTTCAAATTACACCACTAGCTTTCCTGGTCTCCAGCTTGTAGACAGCATATCATAGCACTTCTTAGCCTCCATAATTGTGTGAGCCAATACTTTATATGTGTGTGTGCATGTGTGTGTGTGTGTATGTGTGCATGTGTGTGTGTATATATATATACATACACACACACATATACACAAATTATATTAGTCCTGTTTCTTTAGAGAACCATGACTAATACAAAGCTGTAGACCTCTATTAAGTTAGCTCCTCAAGGAAACACCTTCATGAGGTGTCTTAGGTTGGGTTCTCCCAGAAGTCGCCTGTGTGACAAGGCTTTGAGTGCAAGTAGTTCATTTAGGTGACAGTCTTAGGAAGAACCAACAGTGGAATGAGGGAAATAAGGTGGGGATTATTATAAATGAGAAAGGAGATAAGACTGCATTATCAAGGTTACCACAGGGGATAACTGAGTTGGAATGATGTTTAGAAACTCTGGGAGACAGTGTGGAGCATGTCTCATCATTATCCTACTCACAGAGGAAAGGATATGAGTTATAACCTACCAATTGCCATTAATCATTTGTTGAAGGATGATGAGATGAACATTAACTCTTCATACCTCCCATTTGCCCACCTATAGAAACCTGTGCACCCTGAGAGCCAGAGGAAGTCTCAGACAGGGCAGAAGGCACATGAAAATGCAAGACAGTTGGGTTGGCATGCACAGAAATGGTGTGCATGAGCAAGTCCAGCTACCTTTTTCTTTTCAGGAAAGGGAGAATGATCTACTTTTTAGAAAGATATAATATTTAAAAATTAACATTTCTATAATTTACAAAACTCTAGTGAACAACATTTCCTCAGCACCCATCCTTAGATAAGGGGAAGAAAGGAGTAGATGTTTAGAATAAAATCAGCAATGGTTGCATCTCCAGATGAATGTGTGTTCACTTTCTTTTAATCTCCATCCCATCTAATACTTATTTTTTATTGTTCTTGTTCAGCTTCTAAATTATTTTATTTTACTTTAATTACTTATACCCTGCTTGCTTTCAGAAAGAGTTTACAGTGATTTACAAAACTATACATAAAAAATATACTTCTTTTTTTGCAAATGTTATGTTAATGAAATATTTATGATTGCCAGATACCACCTGAGCTAAAAACCAAGCCAGGCAGGGTGCTTATTTTGTTTCTTTAATATGAGCTGAGTTTTGGAGCTATAAGATTATCTGAGAGTTCCAGGAAAGGAAACAGATCCAGAGTCAGCAAAATTGATGACTGTCATCTAACTGGTAGTAAGGGCCAGGGATGGAGAGATGTTTGTCTCAAATCTTAGCATACTCTTGCCATCCGCCCATTGTCACTTGTCACCAAAATCAAGGAAACAACTTGTGACAGAATTTTGGTTCTGTTTAGAAAAGGCATTAACTTTCTCATCAGGGCATTGTTCATCCTGGAAATCTACTTAACACGACTCTATTTAACTCTACTTAACTCTTAGAGACAGCCATCACATGGCCTCTCTTCTCTTCCTCACTTTTTCCTGTTCAGCTTATATTTGAGTTTTGTGACTCTGGACCAAACCAAATATTTTTTACTCCCGGGAAGGTCTTCACCAACCAGGAATAATGACACCAACTGGTGATGTAATCCCCACTGAAAACTCTTTTTATCCCTTTCCAGCCAATGGAATTCTTCCCCCCTGATGTTTTCTAGCCCTCTGGGGGTGTGAATGAGAAATTCTCATTCTTTCTCTATGTGAAATTATGCTTGGATTGCACACACTGTTATTTTTTCATCCGGCAGCAATTTAGAGGCTGAGGCTTACAATTAGCTATTTGATCTTAATCAGTATTGTCCTTGGGCATGGTACACTATGTCTTTCGGATACCACTTTTCCGGTGTTTGGATGGCCTATTTAATTAGACAGCTGAAACTGCCTGTGCCTAAGAGACAGGTCAACTTGCAAAATTTTTTGAAAAGTTCTGGTCATTTCATTTCTTCTTCAAAATCAACCTGATACATTCTCATTTGATAGAGTAGATGGGTAACCTTTGTAGGTGTTAGAAACTTCACTGTCCAAATACAGTCTGCTTGGTAACATCAGTTTTCTTGGGGTTTCCCCAAATCTCAGAAGATTTCTGCTTCAGCTCCTTGGGGGTGGATAATAACTCTAAACTACTGGGGGAAATGTTCCCCAGTGGTATTCATAGCCAACTTCTCAAACTATAAGAAATGTTTGCTATGAAAATAGCCCGAGCTAGGCAATTCTGTTCTGTTTAGCCTTGGGGATGAAGAGAATGACCTCGCAGAAGAGTCCTCGGCTGCTAAGCACATTTGAGTCCTAGCAGATCCCACCCAGTTCATGGCATACTGGACGCATGTAATAACTTTCATCATCACCATCACTATTACAAAAAACCTTGCTAGAAGAAGCTGTAGCTGGAAACTGCATGGCATGTAACATTCTTCTAAGGACTAGGAAAGGGCTAAGATTGGAATTGTTTTATAGCTTTGTCAAAAGGAAGGGAAAATATATACTGGATAGCCCTGCCTTATTTCCCCAGTGCCTGGTACCTAGTAGACACTCAAAAATGTCTAGCTGGGTGAATCTGTAAAGTGCAAATGATCAAAGTATCTACTACATGGGAACATTGAGACAAATAAATGGACCACGTCACATAAAGCCCAGAGCCTGGCCTATATTAACGATAGACAGAATAATGACTATTGCTTTAGTACATGTATATCAACAAGAGTACCTTGCATTTTGCAAAAGGGAAGCTTTCATTTTCTGGCACAGGAAGAGGGACATGTAGTTAATGTCCCACAAGGGGAGGGACAGGTGGTAAATGTCCCACAAGGCAGATGCCTTTAAGGAAAAGTGGGGCTCTATAACCATTGCCAACAGGCTGGTGTCTGTCTTGGATCCCATAATGTCAGGGATGCTTGTTTCCAAGAGAAGTTAATTGTGCTGTGCTCTTGCTGTTTGCACCCTTCTCTTTCAACCCTCAGTAGGTAGACAGTCCATCCCAGTTCTAATGAAATAGCTCTTAACCCAGAACCCAAATACAATCTGCCTCCCACATTACGTCCTGTCTCAATGACCTCATCTGCCAAAGAAAAAGCCAAAGGGCCTTGACAAGAATCAGACAGGTGCAAGCAAAGCCTTAGCAAAGCAATGGTGGGTCTGGCCCTTTCAACACTGATGGGTGCTCTGTTCCCAACTCTTGGAGGTAGTCTTGCTGCATTGTTCAGATGGCCTCACCTTGGTATTTGGCTCTAGTCTTGGTATTTGGCTAGAATGCTGCCCATGCTGAAATAATTCCTGAGTAGTAAAATACACCCCTTATGTCACAATCCCCAAGCCTCTTGCCCTGCATGAGACATAGCAGTGTTTTGGTCAAGAGGCCACAAGGCCCATGGAGCCCAGGAGAGTTCATACTAAGATGTCACTTGGGCTAGGTAGACCCAAGCTCATCTAACAAGGATTGATCTAAATGAAAAGAAAACTTTTCACCAAAATTAAAAAAAAAAATAACTACACATACATACACCTTGGTAACTATAAAAGGGCAGCTTCTACCATGTTCAGTGACAGCTTTTGTTTTTTGGATCTAAATCCAAATGGGATGGCATCCCTCTGAATACACCAAGGAGGACATTACAGATTCATTTCATATTAGGGAGGGTGAATAGAGGAGAGACCCAGGTAATGTGTAAGAAGACAGTGGCCCGCTAGCTAATGGTCTTTCTGGGCTCCTCCAGTCTGCAAAGGCTCTGGGCTATCAAGAGCATATGGGTAATAGCCATGGATTCCTTGGGACTGTTCTCCATGGAATTAGCCCTATGCCCTTCATACCCTCTCAAGACAGAGTGCTCCTTTGTTTTTCTCCCTGCCCCTTTAACAAAATACCAAAATGTTACTCTGAAGTCTTGACTGCTTCTTTCTTTTTCTTCTCCCTGTCCTTTTAACAAAATACCAAAATGTTAACTCTGAAGTCTTGTCTCCAAAATGACCAGCAGGGGACTGACACAGACCACACTAAATGAGTGACTAATAAAACCCCATGAGAAAAAGGGAGGCTGGCCAGATAACATGATGCTTTGAGCAACCTGCTCTGGAGTGTCCGAATCTAGTTTCTCCCCAACATTACTCTATTTGTCATTTCTAACAGCCCCCTCCCAAGGCTGTCCAGGGTACAAAGTCTCAGCATTCAACATGCCTAATGTGGGTGTCTTTTCCTGGGATCCAGTATTTCTTTACAACAATGACACCAGCAGCACCTACTTGTCCTTTTAAAACCAGATCTTTCTTGCCTGTATGTTGGTGCAGCGGTAGCAATATTTAGTGTTTAGCAATGGCTTCGGGAGATTTGCAAAGGAAACTCAGAAAGTCTTGGAAGAGTTTTCTTAAATCCTGGGACTTTGAGAAAGTTATGTCATAATTGTCTAGATTGTAGAAACTAGTGTTGTTGCCCTAATCCCTTATCCAGGGAATCCCTTACTTTCTGTCATACTTTTAAATGGCCGTAATGTGGAATCAGAAACAGTGGGATGGCTCCTATTACTCAACTCAGTGCCTTATGTGGATCATCTCATCCCCTCCCTACAAACACCCTAAGAGGAATTTGGTATTATTTTTCTGGAGATTATAAATGGGGAAACTGAGGCTCATAGGAGCTAAATGACTCGCTCAAGACCACCTGACTAGTTAATTGAAGACTCAGTGTCAAACCAAGGTTTTTCTGGCCACAGATTCTAAGGTGATTCTTCACCTTGGGGTGTACCATCTCACGATGGACAAAGATGCATGTCTTCTGTGTATTAAGGATAAGAGAGGTCTTAGAACTGTGAAAAAGGAAGTAAATAATTCCATTTTTAAATGCCTCATCCTCAGAGATTTCAAAATACTTTGCAATAATTCCACCTAGGCTGCAGTATATGTATCTGTCCCTGATGGGAGAGATGATAGTTTACCCACTAGAGGTCTCAGTACATTCTCACTGGTTCGGCTTCATGTTTTCATGAACATCCCAAAGTTCCTAATTGTTTATTCTGATGAGAAGCGCGGGTCTCCCCTTTGAAGCTGAAGCATAAAGTGTGCCTCTCAGCCTGAGCTCTTTTCTTCCCAGGCCTTGGGACAGGCCAGTGGGAACTTTCTGAGACTCCCAAACCCAAATGAATCCAGATTCACCATTTTTCTTTAATTGGTGGAGGCCGATTTGTTTTGCTCCAAGGCGCGTCAGAGCCGGCAGTGTGAGCATTGTGCCCCAAGAGTTAGCCCGTTTCATCGTCCTTCATTAGGATGCAGGGGGAAGTCCCGGCCCGTCAACTGGGCCGGGGGAACAAAGGCAACATGGAAATTAGAGCAGGACGATGAATCCCTTGCTCTCCACTTTTTCAAAACAAGATTCTGACCATTTACTCAAGGACCCATTTTGTCGTTGTGTTCCATACAAAGAAACAGGAAACTTCAGAGGGAAGAAGGGGCCCCAGTTTCCTACACGGTGGCCCAGGGAGGCTGGAGGTTGCTGACGGTGTTGGCAGGAGGCTAGCTTGGCCTCAAGGCAGAGGAGGGGGCTGTTCCCCTTGTTATGCTTCCGAGGAGGTCACCCAGGCACCAGGGGAAGTTTTTCCTCCTTCGGAAGCAATCTAGGGCAGGTGAGGCCCGGGATAGTGGACCTTGAAGTCTGTCCCATCGGGGCTCTCACACCTTCTTGACCGCTGGTAGTAGGCCAAATCTAGCTGATTATTTTGCATTCTTTAACCTGTCCCACAAAAGTCTGAAGGAGAAATTTCTCCCCAGACCAATGGAATTCCTTTGAAAATAAATTCATTTCCAGCTTGACACGGATAGATCCTAGTTTCTGCAATGCAGGTCCCAAGTCTTATTTTGAGGACAGGTGTTGATAATGAATGGCTCATCTTCTAAATTGCCAAAACCTTTTAGTGACCAAAGTAGCTCTCAAAATCAAAATATGTGTACCCTTTGAATGAACAGTTCAGCATCTAAGAATTTATCTTACAAAAATATTTCTACGTACGAGCAAAGAAATGTATGTAAGGATATTCATTGCAGTGCTCTTCATAATAGCAAAATATTAAAAGCAATATCAAGTCCATCTTAAGGACTTGGATGACTATATAATTATATTAATACATTCAGCCATACAATGAATACTCAGCAATCATTTTTTCAAATCAGTATAACAACATGGACAGATCTCGAAAAAATATCCGTAACATGGGGACTGAAAATCAATTGAAAAATTGCATGAATACTTAATCCACTTGTGTTTAAAACAAGGTTTTTCAACCTTGGCGCTACTGATCTTTGAGCCAGATAACTGTTGTAGGGCCTGCCCTGTGCATTATAGGATGTTTAGCAGCATCCCTGGCCTCTACCCACTAGATGCCAGCAGCACACCACCTCACTCCTACAATTATCACAACCAACACTGTTTCCAGACATTGCCAAATGTCCCCTGTGGGTAGAGATGGAGAGCAAAATCACCCCTGGTTGAGAACCACTGGTTTAAAATAATGGCACATAGATCACTTAGGTTTGCATACCATAGGAAAAAAAGTCTAGAAGAATAGCCACCAAGTTTCTTACAATGCTTCCACTGGGAACCAGGATTGGGCAGGAAAAAACAATGTTCTCTTTTTATTCTATACACCTCTGTACTATTTGATTTTTTTGACATATATTTCTGCAATTAAGTAGAAAATCTACTTCTATTCCACTCCACTCACAGACATACACATACATAAGGAAAATAAAGAGAATAGTTTCTATCAAGAGATTGCACATCAGAATTCTATTTGGAAAAGAGAAACAGATGAGCTCTACCTGGGAAGGGAAGTCCTTTAAGAGGACTCGCTAATGGGGCATAATGGTAATCAGAGTTCATCAGTCAAGCATCTGGAGTCTCACCAAAACATACAGCAAGTGTCGTGTCTGAGAGATTGTGAACTAAATGAGAAACATGAAATTATGGCCTCTGGTTTTGAATTTGATGGGGACCAGTGTCTTGCATTCTCTGCTTCAAATCACTCATCTGCAAAACTGAGCATCTACCTTTCCACAAAGACTTGAAGAGATCGTTAAAGCAGCACCTATAAAATGGTTTCCCCTCATCAGATGTGGCACTGCATAAATGAAAGAATTCTCATTAATATTGATTTTGGTCATTAATATTGATTTTAAAGCTATTTAAAAAAAAAAAAAAGAGCCTAGTCTAATTTGGGCACTTAAGAGTTTGGGGAATCCCAGATGCTTGGGTTTCTTCCTAATTTCAAAATAATTCCTGCCAGAATTTTTTGAATTTGTTGGTATCCTCATGAGGAAAACAAGAAAATAAATCTTTTCGTTCTTTTTTGCTTTTCTAACTGATAGACTGCTCTGGAAAAATTGCTAACTAAGATTTACTCAGAAATTATAACATAAACTGCCATAGCCACTTTTTGTGATGTATCCCCCAGTGAGTTAGTTGAAACTCGTGCCAAATTTCCTAGAAGGAAAAATGAACCTGGATCTTATAGAAAACAGACAAACAAAAAACATTTAGTCCCCCCATATCAATGCCAGTAAATGACATATCAGATATCCATCGGTAACACCTTCACCTTGCTATAACTACGTGGTACTAAGGGAATTATGGCTTTTGAACAATATTTTGAAAACCAGCAAGGGAGAATTTTCCTGCCCATCTATGCTGATGTTTTAAAGTAATTTGAGACAGTTTGTGAATTAAGTTATGAATCAGGTCATGGTGATATATTTTACATTCTTTTTTCATTATGTTTCTTTTTTTCTTGATTGAATAACAATGCTGAGAAATCTGTTTTGACTCACAAGCTACCAATGAATATTTTAATCATAAGTTTTGGACCAATTTATTTTTCTTTCCTAATTTGACTCAGCTTCTTAAAGGCATTTTGGCTTTATTTGGTGATATTTTTCTTCTTTCCAATTCTACTCTTCTTTATCAAAGGATTGTGTAGTTCATGCGTCAAGAAATTAAGCCTTTCCTCTTTTTGTTTCCTCCTCTGAATCCAAAGAGTGAAGCTCAGGATTTGCCAGTGTCAAGAAACTAGAATCGCTCTACATACAAATTCTTGAAGCCAAGAGAATGCAACATTTCTCTGGTCTGCCTTGCACACAACATGGCAGGCTCAAATGAGGCAAGAACCACAAAGCAGAACATCATTTTCTACGTCTCTAGCATAGTCACACTCAAGTCAGCTGTGCCAAACCAGGGCAAGGATGCTTTTAGTAGAAATCAATGACACACACAGGGACCCACTATTGAAACCATGGTTTCCATCTGCGTTGTTTGCAAGAAAACATTAGTGAAAATTAATTCAAAACATACACAAATTTTAGAGAATACTGCCAGACCAGGCTGTTAGATGACCAACAGAACACCTGTGCATGCTAGTTAGAAGCGACTGTAGTAGACACTGTTGGTGCTCTGCCCTCAGGTCTATTTTCAGTGTTTCTGTGGGCCGTTTTCCCCTCCCCATCCTATGGTATTTTACTTCCAGTGGACTGTATCTGTGACTCTCTTTCAGGGAACTGCTCAGGAGCTACTGGAACCACTTTGCCCACATGCATAGAAAGCCAAGTGTGTCCACGGTTTATGTCCTCCAGTCCCCCAGGGCAGTCTGTACCCAGTGACTGATTGCTGGGGGATATGAAAGCCCAGATCCCTTGCCTTAAAGCTAGAACATTACTCTAAAGAGTAATGTACATTCCAGATCTCATGACAGGTTAACATTGGGGTTGGTATTTTGCCTGAAATCGCACCCCTACTTGGCCTCCTTCCCTTCCCAGGTCAGCTTCCCACTCCCCTATCAGCTTCTCTAGGGAGCCTGTCCTTAACACTTCCCTTGTGTACACATTCTCAACTCACGATCTGCTTTGGGGAAATCTACCTAGGACACTATCTGTCCTCCTTTGCTCTCCCCCAAATTCTTGTTCTTATGCACATCTCATTCCATGCTGATGGCTTCCATCTGTGACACCTGTTTTTGGTCTGGTAACCAAGGCCTTATATATGACATGTGTTAAAACATGACCATATAGTTTGTCATCCAATTCATGACACTTTGCCCATGAAAGAGTATGCTACTAATAATTTTGCTCAGCAAAATGTATAGACTGAGATTATCCCTGAGAAACTGGAGCTCATGGTCCCCCTAAATATCTACCCCCTCATTGCAGGGCTTCAAGATGTGCAATAACTCACATTGGAGTCTGTGAATGGTGCCTGGAGTATAAATCTAAAATACAGATCTTAGAATGGACAGGGATACAGACTGAGCCACAGGAAAGTTTGTTGACCTTTTTTCAGTGTTTTCAGTGTTTTTGAGCTCTGAATATTACTGGAGGCCATTGTATCTTTCTCAGAGATATTTGCAGCAAGTATCTGCAGATTGGAAATGCCAATGGACAAACCTAAGAAGTTGCAGACAACCTGACTCAGAAGCAGTTCTGCCCTTCTGAGAACCACTCACTGGGAAGGTCCACACTGTGCACCATCTTGGACAGACCAGACTAGACATCAAGAAAGAGTAGGCCCTGCAAGCTCTTAAAATCCTTCCATACCAGCCCCATCTGACACCTTAACTCCCACTTAGGAAGCATACTCACGATTTTCACAGCGCTGCCCAGTATAGCCTGCCAAGCAGGCACACTTGTAAGATCCAGCCTTGTCAAGGACGCACGTGCCGTCATGGAAACAAGGGGATGAGGAGCATGCTGTAAGAGAAAAGGCATCCCTCAGTGCCACTGTGCATTGAGTTGATGTCTTCAGGCCCAGAGTCTTGACCAAAGTCTTTTAATTGCTTATTAAAGCCTTCTTGCAATGTTTTTTATTCCCTTTACTGAATTCATGTTATGATTATTTGAAAATGCCTAAAATAGATACTCATTAAATATCAAATGTTGGTGATATTATTTGATGTTTTTGAGGGCCCCAGAAGTATGCTTAACACTCCTATATTCTGAAGACCACAAGGCAATGCAAACAACAATATTAAACTGATGAAAGCAGAGCCATGCTTGTATCTCTCCCATAGGGATTTCAGTGTACGGAGACATCTTTGGGTAGCTGAAGACCATCTTTTTTCAAATAAAAGCTCAGCATCCTGGCTACAGGGGCAATACAACTGGAAGACAATCTTTACGACATTGTTGAAGGTATATTCAATAATTTCCAAACTTATATTCTGTAATCATTAGTCCCTTGAGATGTTGATATGTTTTACTGAGGGTTCTGAGCTCAAATATGTTAGAGAAATGTTGCTTACTTTCAATGCTAATTAACCAGATTTCCTTACTGCAGAACTTCTCAGTTCAATGCCCTAATATACATTGTGAGTTTCCTAAAATACATTGTGAATTTCAAGCTCATTTGACCTCAAAGCATGCATTTTACAAGGCATCCTGGGGACTATTTTTCTACAGAAAAGATTTTGAGAAACACTCATCTGTGTGTTATCCATCAATCCTACATTCATTTATCCCAATGTAGAAGTAAATTCCTTGGCTCAGTTCAGCAAATCTGTATTGAGTACTTGCTCTGTGGAAGGCATGGGAGCAATACAAAGATGAACGGGACATCCTATTTACCAGATTAAAGCTACTTGAAGAAAATATAAAACAACTATGACTTGAAGTATATAGTTAGTGTATTATGAAGAAAGAAGAGGCAATGACATTCAAAAAAGGGCAAAGTCATAGCTTGTTGGAGCAAGAGAAAAGATTTAGGAGAGGAGAAAGAATGTAGTAGGGACTGTGAAGGACGGATTTTGATGTGCAGGTTGCAGACAGGTGACTTTACCCAGAGGAAATATCTTGAGGGCAAGTGAACAAACAGGGATGTTTGAAAAATGAGAAGTGGTATTATTTGACAGCATTGATAAAACGCAGGCCAGTATTGCCAAAGTTCTCCAAGGGAGGTTGAGGAGATCATTTCCGAGGAGAAAGACATTCTCCTGACCGTCCCTCAGTCCCAGAGTCACAGACCGGCCAGTCACTGCTGCCCCTACCTGGTTTGCTGACTGTCCTAAGCCCCCACAGATGCCTCTCACTTGGGACCTTGCTCAGCCTATGCCTGCAGGGTGTCACCAAGGGATGAGGATTCAGCCACAGGCTGATCACACCACAGCAGCAAAGCCTTAGAACTGCCAGGCCCTGCACAGCTCCACAGGGAGCAGGCACAGAGACTGGCAAGAGCGCCTGCCGAGACTTCCTGTAGGCAGCATCCTAAAAGAGGGGTAGACAGGAGAGCAGGGTCTCCTGGCCTTTCTGAACAGACAGGACTGAAGAAACACTGATTATTTAGCCACCCACCTTCTTTCCCGAGACTTTCATGTCATACCCTGTAAATAAGGAAACCTTAATGATCAGAATACTATTACAAGTTCTTTTTTAATTCAGTTTTTTTTAATCAAACTTCAAGCATGTGTTTATTTTATAAAACCTGATGCAATCTGATCTCAGAATAATGAGAGTGGGGTGATGGCTTAGGATTGAGCATTTTGTTCAGTTTGGTCAAATCCTACTTCCTAATGTGATCACAGCAAGAATTACAGTCAGGCTTAGAGTTACTCATCAAGTCAATGACATTTACCATTATAGTCTTTTAATACCTATTTTATAGATGGCAAGCAGAGGGTAAGGGTATGCCTAGGGTTAGGCAGCTGTTTAGTTCTTACTAGGTACCAGACTATGTTAAGCTCTCCATTTGTTCTGTCTCTCAGAGCCTCTTTAATGGAGAAGGATCTACTATTACTCCCTTATCACTATCATAATTCCTAATGATCACTATCATTAGGAAACAGAGGCCCAGAGGGGTAGAAGAACTTACCCAAGGTCACATAGCTTGATCTGTCAGAGATCTAAAGCCAATGCTCTCAACCATGAGACGTCCCCTTGTGTCAGCTCTAGAGCTGAACAGCTTGGGTACAAATCCCTGGTTCTGCCCATATATCTGTGTGACCTCAGACAAGTCATTCAGCGTCTCTGTCCTTTAGCCACTGCATTTGTATAAGGGAGATAATTCCTAGTTCTGGTTCTGGGTAAGCTTTTCTGAAATATACCTTGCTATTCTTTTTTCTCAGTGTGTAGGCTGTTTCTGAGAACACAGTCTGCTAGGTTTTAATAAGCCTGAGAGGAAGAAAGGAAGGGACATGGAAAGGAGGTATTTGTCTGGAGCAAGCCACAAAATGCCACATTTGTCTCATTGGCCTTTACCTGTGATCTCCTCAAAAATGGCATGGAAGCCATCAAAATTCTTGGAGCCATCAGAATGGAAGAGGACGTGGAGTGAGGATCCCGTGCTCTGGATAGGAGCTGGCCGCTCGTTGCCACAGACACGTTTGATGATCTGGCCGTCGCGGTTGTCTCCATCACGAACCTCAACATAGTCATACTGGCACATGTAGTCAAACTCCAGGCTCAACATGACAAACCTGCGGGTGGACAGGGTGACAGAGGGAAGCGGATGGGTCCTGGAAGTCCTGAGACCACTGGGCACATTCAAGGCCAGATGAGGAACAGGCCTGAGGAACAGATGGTGTCATTGGCCTGATCTGATAGGAAAATGGTCCTCGGAGGTTGGCGAATTTCTCTTAGTGGAGAAGTATGTATTTGTGCACTGTTTGTATGTATACGCACATGCAAGTGCTTGCCCAGGTGGAGCAAGGTGCCATAATCCATGCAGAGCGTCTTTGCATGTGTTGGTCACTTTTCCAGGGCCCTTTTTCCTCCCAGTCTGCATGGCTGGTTCCTTCCTATCCTCAGGCCTAAGCTTAAATATTCTCTCCTCAAAGAGGCTTCCCTGACCAGTCTTTCCAAAGAAGATCCCTTATTTTTCTCATAATATAGACATAAATTTTAACTTCTTATATTTACCTCCTTGGCTTTTTGTGTGTGGATGTGTGGCCTGTCTTCTCCACTAGCCTGCAAGTTACTTGAAGGCAGGGAGGAACACCTGTCTCGTTCCACGGTTTTCACAGTGTCCAGCACAGTGCTTGGCCTATGGAGATGCTACAGATATTGCCAAATATATGACTGAATGGTTACGTTATTGTAATTTTATAGTTGGAGAATGAAAAAAGCTCATATTGTTTTCCAAGACTAAATAAAGGGGAAAAAAACAACAACAAAAAACCTCTGCACACTCTTCTGTTTGACGGAAGAATCAGAAGGTAATTATCTTCTAGGCGACGATAATTCTCACCCAAAGAGCAGACAAAGTAGCACCAAGTCAGAATTTCAGGGGTTAAGGAAACCTGATACATCCATGCTTATCCAAAAGGGGTCTTGGGTTTGAAAGCATTGAGATACACCAGATTGGAAACACAGAAGATGACATTAAGCCCCCAAATCCAAAAGACAAGAAAAGCAGCAGCCACATCCCAGGGCAAGACAGGCAAAAGCATTTTTCCAGGATTTCCAAGGGAATACCTGAGTATCAAGTTCACAAAATGTGTATCTGTATCTTCTTCTCCACACTCTGGAGAAAAAATAGAAATAGAAAGGCTCATAACTGCTGCCTAAAATGTTGGGAGTAGGGATATTTCTGCCAACTACAGTAAAAACCCAACACGCTAGCATTAGGGAACACTGGAATACAGTGACAAAGAGTATACTGAATTTAAGTGTTCTAAAAGGTACTAATAACAAAGAAATCCAATAATCGAGTTTCATCAGTGTTTACTTCACAAAGGGTTGATCACAGTGCTTTTGGGGTGTAGGTCCTGTGAATCGCATGTTGTACAGCCTGCTCTAACATCTAAGAGGACACCTGATTTCTTATCCAGATGCCACCACGCACTCACTGTGTGTGTTAAGGAATCAGCTTCTTCTCTTGGCCTTGATATCTTTGTCCACAGAGTAATGGAGAGGCTACTGCCTGACAGAAACCACAGTTTTTCCTGAAGCTGAAGAGACATTGCAACTATATTTGCGTTCATGCATTCATTTGTCCTTTTGTTCACTTACTGAACACATATTTCTGGAGGCCAGCTCTGTCCCAGACACTGTCCTAGGTGCTGTCAGCATTGCAGTGCCCCAACTACCAACTAGACACGTGCCAGCCCTCATGGAGATTAATTCTGGGTTAGAAGATAGATAATAAGCAAGGAGACTAAAAAACAAGGTAATTTTAGAGTGCTGAGTGCTGCGAATCAAATTAACCAGGTAAGAGCATGAAAAGTGACTAAGGTCTTAAGTTTCTGATGCAATGTGGTCAAAAGAAGCCCCCTCTGAGGATGCTAGCTGGGCAGAGGTTTAAATGATGCAGTAGAGCCAGCCATGTGAAGGTCATGGGGGCAGAGTGGTCCAGGCAGGGGAATCTGTAAGTGCAAAGGCCCTGGGGCAATGATGAGGTTAGTATGTTCGAGGAACTGGAAGAAAACCAGGGATGCTGCAAGGTGGTGAATGAAGGGGAGAGTGATAGGATCCGAGGCCAGTGAGGGGAGCCTGTAACCAATCTTGTGTGGTAAGGAAACTAGCTTTTATTCCAAGTCTATAGGAAGCCACTGAAAGGTTTCAACAAGGGGATAATGCAGATTTTAAAGGCTCCCTGCAGCCACTCTGCAGAGAGGAGATGGCAGAGCTGGCAGGAGTGGAAGCCAGGAAGCCAGTTAGGAGGGCATGACAGAATCCCAGTGGGAGATGGGCGTGGCTTGAAGCAGAATGGTGACAGTGGTGACAGACAGCTGTGGATGGACTATTTTTCAAGTAAGAAAATAGATTTTGTGGTGGTCTGGTGGTAGGTGAAGGAAAAGGGGCATCGGGCACACCTTCTGGGCTTTGGGGCTGAACATTGTGTCTATACCTCCAAGTGTTTCCATCATTATTACTATCCCTGGCCAGGTGCTCCAGACTTCACTTGAGGAAAAGAAATCCACACATTTCCATGCCTCCCTAAGGCCCTTTCCTGGGCAGCTAATATGCTTCTCAATCCTCCACAGTGTTGCTATTTTAGAATTTCCTTTTGCATCTTGGATTTTGGAGAAGCTCCTGAGAGGCCCAGAGGGGACCATTGGTCTTGGTTCCTGAGCTGCTGAAATATTAACATGCAGCATTTAACACCTACCTTTGTCATCCCTGCAGACTCAGCCTTGAGCCCACTGGGCAGAACAGTGTGGTTCATCGCTTGTTCCTTGAGCCAGCCTTCCTCTAGGAATTAATGAGACTCATTCCCAACCCCGGGTCCTCAGGGAGTAGAAACACAATCTGACAAGCGCTAGTTTTGAAGAGGAAGATTGAGAAGGGGACCTGTTTTGCTGGATTTTTCTAATTCAGGGTACCAGGTTGCCCCTCCTGGAGGACAGAGAGACATTCAAGAAGCCAGGTAGCATGTGGTAACCTCTGTGTCCATTTATCCACCCAGAAAATACTTAGTGAAAGCCTGTGCCCTAGGGGATCAGGGATTTTAAATCCGTTCACTGTCACCACAGAGTTAAAATGAGAAGAGCTAAGTGGACAATGACCCTAGCCATTCTAGGGGTGAGTGAGGAAAAGGGGAGGTGTTTTTCAGGAGAGAGAAGATACGCTGGAGTCAGAAAGCAGTTCTTTTGGCATTTATTCGTGCAACAAGTATTTATCATGCAACTATAGTGTGCCATGAACTGTTCTAGCACAATGATGCAGTCATGAACAGCTCTCACCAAACAGGTCCCTTGTGTAGCATTTATCAATAGTTACAATAAAACAGGGTCTATACTTTGGACTATGGCATAAACAACATTTGCGAGGGCCCTAAAGCTCCATAAAAAGAAATGACTCGTCTTCCACACAGGTGAGAGAATTAGTTTATTTGTTGTGGGATGTTTGCTTTTTTTCTGAAAGCTCCAATTAAAGGAGCTGTGACAAGCATCAGCCCCAATCTAAAGTATAATTCTTTGAAAGTTAGGCCTGTGCCTTTTATTTCTTTACATCCCTCCCATAGGAACCAGCCCGGTCCTGAGTAAGTAGGAAACACTGTTGAAGATTTGTGGATGGGTAGACTGCTCTCAGTATTTTGCTTTGTTGGTGTTATCCTTGGGTCAAAATCATCTGAGCCCTACACTTCTAAGGCAGTGATGACAAGCATTTAGTTGGCTGTAGTTTCAGCCAGGCCTTATCCCAGAGAATCACAGACTGGTAAAGAGAAAGGCTCCAATATATATAAAGACTCCAGAGGATTCCAGTGACCAAAAGCCTTCTATCCCATTGCTGTGTCCTTAAAACCTCAGACTCCTTAGTTCTGACCCCAGCTCCTTACCTTAGTTGGATGATGAACCCAGGTTTAGTATGAATGGTCCATTCGCAGTGAGCATTTAGGGGATAGCTTTCCAACAAAATCTGACCCTTTGGGGCTCGCAGAACCTGGCCGCATCCTAAGAAAAGAAGAAAAGATTGGGACATAAAAATGGAGGTCAATAGGAAAGAGACTGGAGAAGGTCTCAAAGAGACTTTGAGCTCATGTCACACCCCTGAGAACAGGATGAATAAGGAAAAGGAAGAAGGAAATTAATATTTCTTAAGCAGCTGGCAATGTGCCAGGCAATTTACATAGATTAATTCATTTGATCCACCCAACAGCTTGGGAAGGGAAGTGGTGTCCTCACAATTTTCCAGCTGGGAAAACATAGATCAGAGAGTTAAATAAATAACTTGTCTAGCCACTAAGTGACAGAGCAAAGACTCAAACCTAGCTGTGTTTGAATGTAAAGTTTAAGCCACCCTATCATCCTTCCTCTCCAGGCCTGACAAATGCCAGCCTGCTGCCCCTACCTTAAAAGGCTCAGAAAGTAGACCCTCCCCACAGCTCTACTCTCTTCCCTCCACCATCCAGGCAGGAAACCAAGGCACTAATTTATTCTATGAGCAGTCATGTAATAAATGCCTCTTCAAAGCATGACAGTGGAAAGGAGAGATGATTTCCAACCAGTCGGACTGGATTGATGATTTTCTCATATTTTCTTGCTCCCAACTCCTTTCGTTCAAATGAACTCCTATCAAGATCACCAATAAAACTAAATGTATCAAAAAGGGGCTCCTGGTTAAAGCAGAATGAGGGGCCCAAAACCCTCCACCTCGACCCCTACCTAGTTGTCTGCTGAGTTACCTCCAAGGAATCCCTGAGATTTGAAAAACACTGTATTGAATAGTCTTTAAATTAGATCATGTTTTCTAGTGTTAAGATAAGCACAGGTATAGCAGATGCACTGTATTTTTGTAACCAAAAGTTTGGGGAAAATGTCTTGAAGTGGTTCTATGGAAAAATTATTTGGATAATGAAATAAATTATATTCTCTACCTGGGGGTGGCACACTATGATCCTTGGGCCAAATATAGCCCACTGCCTGCTTTTGTAAGTAAAGTTTTATTGGAACACAGTGACACCCATTCATTTATGTATTGCCTATGGCTGTTTTTGGACTATCATGGCAGAGTTAAGTAATTATAGCAAGAGACAGTAGGCCCCATAAAATGAAAATACTTACTATCTAGCTCTTTACATAAAAAGTTTACCTTCCCTATTTCTATACAGAAATCCAGATTGCCTTCTTAAACTCTGGATACATAGTTATATTCAATAACTCCCCAAAAGTATAAGATTTCATAACTGAAAATAAAAATATTATCAGTGGATACTGCACCATGGCAAGATGACAGTAGTAACATTTCTAGTGTTAGGAAAAGAGCCCAAACTCCACTTTTGACAAAGCTATGAGGTCTGAGGCTTCTTACTTTTGTGAAAACTACTGCTAGGTCATACTATCTATCTCTTCACTAAGATCTTTATTGCTGCTGCCCTGTGCCAATGATGGGAAGCATCATCCACTAGTTTCTACTTGGGGCTTCTGTCTAGTCCCAGCCTCCATCACCTGTCTCTTTGTAATCTCATCTCCTCCTTGATCTCCTGGTGATATGGTCTGGCTGCGTCCCCAACCAAATCTCATCTTTGTAGTTCCCATAATCCCCACATGTCATAGGAGGGACTTGGTGGGAGGTAACTGAATCATGTGAGTGGTTACTCTCATGCTGTTCTCGTGACAGTGAGTGAGTTTTCACGAGATTTGATGGTTTTATAAGAGGTTTTCCATCTTCACTTGGCACTTCTCTCTCCTGCTACCATGTGAAGAAGGACGTGTTTGCTTCCCCTTCTGCTGTGATTGTAAGTTTCCTGAGGCCTCCCCAGCCCCACGGAACTGTGAGTCAATTAAACCTCTTTCCTTTATAAATTACCCAGTCTCAGGTATTTCTACATAGCAGCGTGAAAACAAACTAATACGCCTGCCATTCACCCTTGTCCCCTAACATTCTATTGTCTACCCAGCATCCAAAGCCACCTTTTAAATAAATGAATCAGATCACATTATCCTCTTGATTCAAAGAGGTTCTCCTTCCAAAGGTTCTCCACTGTGTAAACACCTTCCTATGACATTTGTAGCCCTGCCTTGCTGGCTGCCTAAAGCAACCCTCCTCCCAATCTCACGTACCACTCATCTGCTTGTCCACACTGCCCCAGACACCGCCTGCTTTCTGTGCCCCACTCCCACCTTGTACTTGCTGTTTCCTAAACCTAGAAGGCCCCTCTTCGTCTGCATCTCTTTCCTGTAAGAATTAAGCTTATATGATTGCACCACTGCACTCTAGCCTGGGTGACAGAGCAAGACTTCACCTAAAAAGATATAGTAATAAAAATAATAAGCACGACTGCCACTTCTTCAAAAGGCCTTCCTTGCCATCCAGCTAAAATAGGCCCTCTTAATTCTATGGTCAATATCATTACTCTGTTTTGTTT
Organism: Macaca mulatta; assembly: GCF_049350105.2. NCBI lineage: Eukaryota > Metazoa > Chordata > Mammalia > Primates > Cercopithecidae > Macaca > Macaca mulatta. Next base: position 29,809,273 of record NC_133419.1, on the reverse strand, counting down.
TCTTCATAGTACACATGCTTATTTGAAATTATCTCGCTTACTTGCTTACTCCCTTTGATAGAGCTGGGATCTTTTCTAGCGTGTACACCTAGAATGGTACCTGGCATGTAACAGGTGCTCAATGCATATTTGTTGAATAAATGGATGATGATATTATTATAGGCCAGGCACTAAAGCTTTGCATTTTCTCATTTAATCTTCATAAAAAACCAAAGAGAACAACATTCATCTCCCCGTTTTCCAGATGTGGAACACTAAAGATGGAGAAGTTAAGTGATTTCCCTAAACTCAGATGCCAGGAAGTTAGAAGACTGTAAATCGTTGTCCTAATGGTAAAGCAGTGGTTAAGAACAGAGACTGCACAATCTGACTGGCCTTAGTTTGAAACTCAGCTTTATTTTCCCTAGCTGTGCAGCCTTGGGCAAGTTACTTCCTCTGTCAGAACCTCAGTCAGCTTGAATCAAATGTGAATAAAAGTGGCAGCTACTGTGTATGGTTTTGTAAGGCTTAAATCAAATTGTGCATGGCAAACTCAGGAAAATTAGTAAATGTTAGCTGTTTGTATTGAGTGGCAGAGCAGAGATTTGACCTCGGATCTGTCTAGTATCAACGCTGAGTCTTTGCTGGTATGTTAAACTGTCTCTGGGGCATTCTGACCCAGGCCTCTCCCACTCCATTTTGAAACGGCAGAATTTTTCCACCCCTAAGAGAGATACATGGAATCTTTGCCCGCTCCCTTTTTATAATGCACGTTCCTTCTTCCTGCACACCTCACACTCCTCATCGCCCCCATCTACCCATCTGCTGCTGGGCTACGGAAGCGATATGTAGGGTGTGAGAGACAACAAAACAAGCCTTCCTGCACAGCCCCCGCCCTCAGGGACGGGCAGCTTCCCAGCCTGCAAGGTGTTAAATCCCAGCTCCCTCAGCAAACCTCCTGCTGGGGATCCCAAATTAGAACCAGCAGCAAATGCTGCCAGCCTGCTCCCAGTTTCTTCTCTCCATATGGAAGCTGGAAGCAGACAGCTGTGCCTCAGGCCCCTCCCCAAATCCAAGGGAAGGCAGTGCTCATCTCCATTTAGGCTTCCTTGGCACATCCATTTGGGCTTTGGCCAGCTCCAGGGTCTCTTGCAGTCTCTAGAGGGCTCAGTTCCCATCCTCAACCAGGTGCCCGATCCCTGGCCATGTGAAATGCTGGACCACCTGTTCCTGTAGGCTCAGGGGCTGTCCTTCAGAAGTAGCCAGGATTCTAAACACATGCAACATCTCCATTCTTCTTAATGAGGTTCCTTTTCACTCTGAAGGGGAGGGCAGAGTTGGCCCCAAGATGGGGAACAACTTCCAAACAACCAGAGACAAAGGGGCCACTTCTTGGAAATGTGCTTGGAAAAAGGAATATTAGGGAAACAGCAAGAGGAGGAGAGAGCTGCACTCCCTCCCCACATCAAGGAACGACTTAAATTCCCTCTCCACTCTTGCCTCTACTTGAAGAGCTGGCGAGCCTGGGTCCAGGGGCAGCCTGACTACACCTCTCTGTCCAGGGCAGAACAGTGAACACAGCTGAGTGTTCCTGCCAAGGAAGTATCGCTGGCCAACCTAGCAGGTGGTCCTGAGTCTGAAAGACCAGAGCAGGCAAAGAGCCTGGAAGATGTGCTCAGATTCCTTAACAATATCTTACTGCAGGAGAAGAGGGGTATAGGTGTGTGCATGTGTGTGTGTGTTTGTGTGTGTGTAGTGATATCTGTCAGTGAAGCTGGACTGTGCCCTGAGCTCTCAAATTCTGGCATCATCGCCAATCTTCCCCCATGACTACATTCCCAAACAGAAGGGGCAGTTGGATAGACCCTGCTTCTACAGAACTGAAAGGAAATCTTTATTAATTTCTAGACCAGTAAGACAGCTGGAAAAGGCTCTCAACAAAAAATGAACACCCTTAGCCTCATTCAAAAGTCTTCTTATCTTCAGCATTTGGTGCAGGGAAGGGGATTGCAGGAGAGACACACACACTTCTAAGAAGTGGTTGGGTTTTGTTTTTCTTTACTGTTTCCTCCTAGAAAGAAAAGGAGGACTTAAAAAAAATTCAGAGAGAGGCATTTGCATTTTCTCTCCTCCTTCAAAGATGACACAGTCTGTGATGCCAGCCAGGGTCCAAATCTTAGTTCGACCACTTTCTAGTTGTGTGACTCTAAAAAAGGCCACTGTATTTTCTGAGCCAAGGTCTCTCATTTGGAAATGAGAATATTTGTACCTACAACAATGTGTTTTTCTCAGTCGTCTTGGGGATTAAATGAGATATTGTGTGTAAAGCACTTAGCACAGCACCTGGTACATAAAAATGCTCAATAAGTGGCAACAAATACTGTTATTTTTCTTGAGTCTTGTCTGGATCTGAGGCACTGACTATTTTGGTCCAGGAATCACAGGGGAAAGTTCAGGTTCTGACCCACTGCTCCAGGGTTCATGAGAGCCTCATCTCATCACTGACTAGAATCCTAAACTCATCAGGCTTAGCATCCCAGACAGTGATAGCAGAGCCAAGGCTTGGATGATGAAGACCCAAGGCCCTCCCACATCAAGAGATGGTTTCATGGAGAGGATAAAAGAAGGGGCTCTGGGGCTGGCTTCTGAATTTGCATCCTGGCTCTGCCACTTACAAGCTGTATGACAGCAGAAAAGTTATTTATCCCTCTGTGCCTGAGTGTCCTCGTCTGTCACATTGCTGTGACAAGGGTTGCAATGGGGATTAAATGAGTCAGCACAGGAAGGTACTCCAAATAATGCCTGGTTCATAGTAAGTACTAAGTGTTAGCTTTTTTCAGGGGCTCAGGTGTTCATCAGGAACAATGACAGGTCCTCAGCTCAGCCTGTGAGTTGACCTGTAACCCCAATCCACCTGACTCTATGATGACTGTTTATTGAGTTGTCTGCCTCCCCCACGACACAGTTCCACGAGAGCAGGGATATCATCTGTCCTGTTTACACCTATATGTCCATCAAGTCAGTGCTCAATTACCATAGCTACTAACTGAATGAATGGTTAGACCAAAAAACCAATTCAAAATTATTCCTGTCCAAACAAACCATTATTAAAGCCCCTCCCCACCACCCTGTGTCCAATGGCCTGTCCATTCAGTTGAGAAAATGATTGTCCAGAAAGAATAGCATCTACCACTTTGCTTCAGAAAGCCTTTCTTCCCCCAAAGTTGCCAGGGTTATCATAAAACACTCACATGGAAATAGCTCTGCTAATGGAACTCAATGGACAGAGTCTGGCTAGGGTAGCACAAAGAGTTAAGATTGCTAAATACTTTCAGTCTCTTTTCCCTATGCTTCAGTTTGGTTGATTTCTATTGATATGTCTTTAAGTTCCCTGATCCTTTCTTCTATTTTGACCAATAGGCTGTTAATCGCCTCCAATAAATTTTTGTTTTATTTCAGATAATGCATTTTTCAGTTCCAGGATTTCCAGCTGGTTTCTTTTTTATTGTATTGTTCAGTGCTAGGGTTTCCATTTTGTTCTTTTAAATACTTTCCAAATCTCTCCTGAATTTTTTTCTTTTTTTTGTTATTTTACTTTAAATTTCAGGATGCATGTGCAGAACGTGCAGGTTTGTTACATAGGAATACGTGTGCCATGGTGGTTTGCTCCACCTGTCTACCCATCATCTAGGTTTTAAGCCCTGCATGCATTAGATATTTGTCCTGATGTTCTCCCTCCCCTCACTCCCCACCCCCAGACAGGCCCTGGCGTGTGTTGTTTCCCTCCCTGTGTCCATGTATTCTCATCGTTGAGCTCCCACTTGTTGTGACAACATGTGGTGTTTGGTTTTCTGTTCCTGTGTTAGTTTGCTGAGGATGATGCCTTCCAGCTTCATCCGGTCCCTGCAAAGGACACGATCTCATTCCTTTTTATGGCTACATAGTATTCCATGATGTATTATATATCTCATTTTCTTTATTGAATCTATCACTGATGGGCATTTGGGTTGGTTTCATATCTTTGCAATTGTACATAGTGCTGCAATAAACATACGTGTGCATATGTCTCTATAGTAGAAAGATTCATATTCCTTTGGGTATATACCCAATAAAGGAATTGCTGGGTCAAATGGTATTTCTGGTTCTAGATCCTTGAGGAATCACCATGCTGTCTTCCACAATGGCTGACCTAATTTACATTCCCACCAACAGTTTAAAAGCTTTCCTATTTCTCCACAGCCTCACCAGCATCTATTATTTCTTGACTTTTTAACAACCGCCATTCTGACTGGCATGAGATAGTATCTCATTGTGTTTCTAATTTGCATTTCTCTAATAATAGTGATGTTAAGCTTTTTTTATATGTTTGTTGGCTGCATAAATATCTTCTTGTTTTGTTTATTTGTCTGTCTGTTTGTTTGTTTTGAGACAGAGTCTTGCTCTGTTGCCCAGGCTGGAGTGCAGTGGCATGACCTTGGCTCACTGCAACCTCTACCTCCCGGGTTCAAACGATTTTCCTGCTTCAGCCTCCCAAGTAGATGGGAGTACAGATGCACACCACCACGCCTAGCTAATTTCTGTATTTTTAGTAGAGATGGGGTTTCACCATGTTGGCCAGGCTGGTGACAAACTCCTGATCTCACGTGATCCACCACCTCAGCCTCCCAAAGTGCTGGTATTACAGGCATGAGCCACCTTGCCCGGCCATAAATGTTTTCTTTTGAGAAGTGCCTGTTCATATCTTTTGTCCACTTTTTGATGGGTTTGTGTTTTTCTTGTAAATTTGTTTAAGGTCCTTGTAGATTCTGGATATCAGAACTTTGTCAGATGGGTAGATTACAAAAATGTTCTCCCATTCTGTAGGTTGCCTGTTTGTTCTGATGATAGTTTCTTTTGCTGTGCAGAAGCTTTTTAGTCTAATTAGGTCCCATTTGTCAATTTTAGCTTATGTTGCAATTGCTTTTGGCATTTTCATCATTAAGTCTTTGCCCATGCCTATGTCCTGAATGGTGTTGCCTATGTTTTCTTCTAGGGTTTTTATAGTTTTGGGCTTTACATTTAAGCCTTTAATCCATCTTGAGTCAATTTTTAAGGTGTAAGAAAGGGGTCCAGTTTCAGTTTTCTGCATATGGCTGGCCAGTTTTCCCAGAACCATTTATTAAACAGGGAATCCTTTCCTCATTGCTTGTTTTTGTCAGGTCTGTTGAAGATCAGATGATTGTAGATGTATGGTGTTCTTTCTGAGGTCTCTGTTCTGTTCCATTGGTCTATATGTCTGTTTTGGCACCAGCACCATGCTGTTTTGATTACTGTAGCCATGTAGTATAGTTTGAAGTCAGGTAGCATGATGCCTCCAGCTTTATTCTTTTTGCTTAGGATTGTTTTGGCTATACGGGTTCTTTTTGGTTCCATATGGCATTTAAAGTATTTTTTTTTCTAAATCTGTAAAACACGTCAATGGTAGTTTGATGGGAATAGCATTGGATCTATAAATTACTTTGGGCAGTATGGCCATTTTCACAATATTGATTCTTCCTATCCATGAGGATGGAATGTTTTTCCATGTGTTTGTGTCCTCTTATTTCCTTGAGTAGTGGTTTGTAGTTCTCCTTGAAGAGGTCCTTTACATCCCTTGTTATCTGTATTCCTAGGTGTTTTGTTCTCTTTGTAGCAACTGTGAATGGGAGTTCATTCATGATTTGGCTCTCTGCTTGTCTATTGTTGGTGTATAGGAATGTTTGTGATTTTTGCTCATTGATTTTGTGAATTTTTCATGTCTTCATCCATTATATTCATCTTTTCCTGTCAATCTTTTAGTGCATTTATTTTAAAGTTATGTAAAAGTTTCTTGTTTGAAAATTTCCATTTCATCATCCATGCTCTATTTCTTTTGACTGAGTGTTCTCTTAAATGTAGATCTTATTTTCTTGCTTCTTCACAACAGGAGATCTATTGTTTCCTTTGATTGGAAATGCCCTTTCCTCTATTACGTTGGCAGGAGAACTGATGAGGGATGAATCAGTTCGACCCAATCAAGGGTTAAGCTGATTTGGGGCAGGACTGAAGCTATAACCTCATCAGAAGAGCCTTGAAATTCAAACTCCATAAACTTAAGGAAATCTCTCTTTGATTTTCATCTCCTCCTTCCCCCAGCTTCCTGCACTCCCATGACTACAAGACTGGGAAGCTGTGAGCCCATGAGACTGTGAGACTTTGAGACCACAGGCTTATGAAGCTGTAAGGTGACGACATCCCAAGATCTCCTGCTTCGTAGCCTCATTCCAGCCTTTGCTTGCACAGCTAAATTCCATTTAAGAAAATACTTGGTGGAGAGAATTGTCTTTGCCTTGGGGTCTCCTCTAGATTTAAGTTCAAGCAGTCAGCCCACAGATTCAAAAGTTTTCCTGGCCCTCCTCCTCCTCTGTTAGGCCTCTTCCTGCACTTGCCCTGCCCCCAACCTCAGCAACTGCCTTCAAGTATGAAGCAGCCCGAATCTCTTGCTCATCCTGGAAGAACTCATCCCTCTGGAGTTTAAATTCTTTCAGATTTCATATTCACAGACATATTATGGCTTTAATGAAAATTGTTATTTTCTTTGGTTTAATCTAGTGATTTCTTACTGTTTAAGCAGGAGGGAAGGTCTTTCACATCCTTCTATACCTTCATCAGAAGCTGAGCTATGATTGATGAGTTCTTTAATAACATAAAATCCTCTACAAAGATTTAAACATTAATTCTCTGGGGTCAAAGAGCTTCAGCACATAAAATATAAAATACTATTTGCCATACAATACTTTGTCTAGTGAAGACTACCTCCTTGTGTCCAGTGTGTATTCTTTACCTTTAAAGAATTCTCTTTTATTATCTTTCTTCTCTGGCCCTTTATGGATTTCTTCCCCTGCCCCCTAAAACAACAACTAACAAACAGAGCTCTGGATTATAAGAACAGCATCCACCAGTTATTGAGCACTTACTATATACCAGACTCCATCCACCATTTATTGAGCACTTACTATATATCAGACTCCATATTAAGGGATTTATAGACAGTTCTTCACTTAAACTTCACAAAAACTCTGAGGGCCACTATGAGGGTCCCAATTTTGTAAATGAGGAAACAGAGATTCACAAAGATTGGGTAACTTTGCCCAAAGCCAGGAAAGGAATACAGATTAAATCCAAGCCCAGGCTGCTAACTGCCACCTAATACCATCCCCAGTTTGAATCAGCCTGGGCACTGTTCTTCTTCTGGGAGCATCAAGACACAAAAGGCTGGAGCGAGATGAGGCAGTTTTCAGTGACACCGCCCTAGGCGATTCCACAACTCCCCTGGAGGGCAGCCCCAAAAGTCAGTAACACACAGCTTTGTAAGCCTTTTCCCCACTCCCCTTAAGTTTGCTCTTAATCATTCCTGCTTATGGCTCAGGAATCAGCCTGCACAAATCCTCTTCCTCTCTGATAACTCTTGTCCTACAAACATTTTTGGGCATGGCTTATGGCCAGTTCCTCTGTTTCTCTGCCTCTGTCCAAAATATGACTAAGAAGATAAATGTATTAAGGACCTATAATCTCTCCCCATAAATCCTCTCATCTGGGTTGCTTTCCTATCCTCCTCAGATGCCCAGTATCCTTCAAGGACTGAAAGGCTGGGATCACTGCCATGCCAGCTAGAAGTGTGGCATTCTGGGTCACTCTTGGGCCCTCCTGCTGCTCATCTTTTTTGATGGCCAAGGAACTCAGCCTAGGGCCAAGGTAAACCAACACCAGTCTGGTGGTCAGCAGTGGAAGTCAGCAGAGTGGTTCCACTTCAGAACTCAACTTTTGAGTTTAAGAAACCCTAAGAGGAAGCCTTGGTTTCGACTTTGGATATCAGCACCTCTAATAGCCAGCACCCAAATCGCAGTTCCTAAATACAATTTCCCACTATAAGAAACCAGGATGCATGGAGAAATGGCTGGTTTCAAGACCTGGCATAGAAAATCAAGGTGAACTTAAAACATTTGAGGGTGAGGGGTAGAATGCAAGTAAGTGCTCAAGGAGCAATGAGGTGTAGCCAGCTTGAAGGGCCAAATCTGAAACAATCTAAGCATCAAAAGAAAAAATATGATAACGCTATGAAACAGAAAAAAATTAAAATTCATGAGTCTCATAGTGCAGAAAAAGAGAGCGAGCCAGATGTTGGAGAATGATAAAAAGTGGCGAATCCTGGAAAGGAGCATGTGGATGTATGCTATTTCATCTCTCTGTAGAACTGAAATGTTTACATTAAAAAGTAGAGAAAGGTAGAAAGAACAGCTCTTTTTTTTAAATGGCAATAAAGTGCCACTAGCTCCTAGTCTGGATATTCTGAGATTACTAAACCAATCTTTCCTGGACAGAAAGATGTGAATGAGTTCTCTCCTGGGCCCAATAGCCTCAGGTCGTTTGCCCATCCTCCTGGATAATACAACCTGCCAATGGTTATGCATGAATCAATTGCATAATGAATTTTAAGGTCATCATTAGTTAGGTTAGTAACACAAACATTGTCAAGGACAGTGAGCATATAAAGGTGCTACTGCATCTGTTCAGTGCCAAATGCTCTCTAATTCACATATAAAACAGCTCTGATCCTTCTGGCACTTGTCCGCCACTCCTCCCTCCTTCTAAGGCTCTGTATAGTACTCAGGAAAGAAAAAAAAAATGCCTAGGCTCTTCAGAGACACTCAGAAGGAAGCGCCTTCAGGATAACGTTGTCTGAAAGGATCACTTGGGCGCCATCTAGTGGGAAAATGCTTACACTGCCATGGGGCTCCAGCGCTGTGTCCCAGCCATACACGGGCCACCCTTAACATACGCGGGCGGCATACTGCTCAGCACCAGGCGGGCATTCAACAAAGAGTGGAATGAATTACTTCTTCCTATGAATTCCCTGCATGTATGTTTAGTGCCAGTATGAGGTGAGTGTGATAAGAAACTAATAACATCATATTGATGTTTTCTTATGGTCAAGCACCGTTTTCACAGATGGATTGTAAACTCATTGCAGAATCATTGTATTCCCTGGTGCCTAGCCCAGTGCTCCATAAGAAATGCTCCATCAGTGCTCATGGTGGTGGTAACATACACTGTGCGGAATGAGGCTTTCAGAACAAGCATAATGGAATTGAACAAGCACCACTGAACCAACACAGGATCGGATAGGAATCTGACCGTTAGTTTGTTTTTTAAATTGCATAGCATTGACCACACTCCGTTTGTTTTTAACTTTAAAAAAAAAAATCTCCTCTCTAAACCACAAGCTCTAAGATGTCAGAGACCATGTCCGTCTGGCTTATCATTGTACATCCAGTACCTAGAAGCAACCATTCAAGAAATATCTTTTGACGGGATGGGTAGATTAATGAAGGAAGGCGTGAGCTCTCTGTTCTACCTGCCTAGGTGATAGACTGGTTGCTCTGAGCCAGTTCTGCTGTCCTTGAGAAAGCCGGGACCCTTACATGGACACGATCACCAGCCTAACCAATGAGGCTCCATAAAAAGCCTCTTACACCAAGGCGCAACCCAAGACTCGAACAGTAGGTGCTATTTAAAAAGACACATGCTCAGGATTTCTGAATATTAATATTTTCTGTTTCATAATGTTTGGGTAACTACTATCCTTGTTTTGTTACCATTTGCTTTATTGACCTCGTGCATGCAAATATTCTTTCCCTCCTGTCCCCTGTACCCTGAACAAACCCCCTTACTCACATGGAGTGACTGGAGTATTGTTTAGAAATATTTATCCACCCTGCTTCCTTGAGGATGGCATATACTTCCCTACTTCACTCATTAGGAACTTAGCCATGTGACTCCTTTTGGCCAGTGGAATATGGGTGAGTGTGATGTGCACAGAGGCCTTATGTGCACCTGTGTGTTTGGCTTCGCCTCTTGTGCTTCTGCGACCCACCCTGAGAAGAGCATCCTCTGATGGCTGCTGTCCCTTCTGCCTGAGCCCTGCAGCCTGGAGCACAACCAACCCAGACCAGCCCAGTTGAAATCAGTGGAACCCCTGCCAACTCACAGACCCATAAGAAAGAAAAACAAACATTTGTCCTTTGAGATTGTTAGTTACCCAGAAAAAAAAAATGAACACTTTAACACCACCACCCCTGAAAGCTTCAACTTAGAAACTCTCCGATCATAATACCCTTCCCACCTACATGTTCCATTACTTTATTACCACCAAGCCTGCTTTTCCACTTAACACTTCCTGTCCCTGTTCCCCCCACCAGGCTCTTTCTGGTTTCATGTCCTTCTCAATTGGGATCCTTGGTCAGTCACGTCTCAGCTTATTCTTGGATCAACAAAACAACTGGTTTTATTCCCTTCTGCTACTGCACTTCTGGAAAGTACCAGTCAATGTCCTAACTGACTGCATCATCTCCCTAAGAACTCTGGCTTCGACTGGGTCCTCCGTCTTGCTTGCACATGCTTTAAGCTTAACACCAGCTGGTGCCTTTTCTTGTTCCTCAAGTGGCTGCCCCAAACCTTTGGTTCTTTCAAGCCCCAGCCTCTCTTCTACTCGTTCTCAGCAGAGATTTCACTCCCTACTTCTCAGAGAAAACAGGGAAACTCACCAGCGGGAGGCAGGCTAGGACCGTGGTTAAGAACAAGAATAAGGGGTCTGGAATCATCCTGGGCTTTACCCTAAGTGTATGGCCTCAGGCAAGTTTCTTCACAGCTCTGAGCCTCAGTTTCATTATCTATAAAGTGGGAGTATGTATTTTCATAGGGTATTTTCATACGTTACAGATAAAACAAGACATGGCACATAAAGTGCTCAGCACACTTCCTACCATATAATTACGAACAAACCAGATATGCTACCTATAAATAATTCTTTCCCTCCTGTCTCAGTCTAGGACAGAAAAGGAAACTCCCTCTCCTTTAACTCTCACTTTTGTTCTTGATCTCACAGGAAGTTCTTCTCCTTCAGCATAACATGGTCTTACCTTCTTCAGTTATTCTTAATCTAATATCTTCAATCTCTCCTACTGACATGTTACTCACATTAGCTTAAAACCTGTTTCACCCTTTCCCATCTTTTTTTTTTTTTTTTTTTTGAGAGACAGAGATGAGGTCTTGCTCTGTTGCTCAGGCTGGAATGCAGTAGTGCAATCATAGCTCACTGCAGTTTCAAAATCCTTGGCTGCAGAAGTGATTCTCCCTCCTCAGTCTCTTGAGTAGCTAGCACTACAGGCATGCACCACCATGCCTGGCTGATATTTTTTTAATATTGTACAGAGACAGAATCTCTTATTGTTGATCAGTCTGGCCTTGAACTCTTGTCCTCAAGTAACCTGACTGCCTCATCCTCCCAAAGTGTTGGGATTACAGGTATGAACCACTGCACCTGGCCTTTCCCATCTTAATTGGTATTTTTCCACAGCAGTTTATTTACTCGTATAAACTATCACCTTAATTCTCCCCTTCCTTGCTTGATTAAGCTTATTTAAAAGTTGTCTGTATTCTTTACGTCTATTTTTCACCCTTCAAATCTTGCCTTTTTTTTTTTTTTTTTTTTTGAAACTGTCTCACTCTGCCCAGGCTAGAGTGCAGTGGCATGGCTAATTTTTGTATTGTTTGCAGAGATGGGTTTTCACCATGTTGCTCAGGCTGGTCTCGAACTTCTGGGCTCAAGTGATCCACCTGCCTTGGTCTCCCAAAGTGCTGGGCTTTCAGGCATGAGCCACTGTGCCCCACCAAATCTTTATATGAAGTTGCTATTGCTCAGGTCACCAATCACATGCTAGCCATCAAATACAAAAACCTCTTTACTGCCTTCATCCTATGTGACCTTTCTGCCTCATTTTGAAACACTGCCCCCAGCTTCCAGAACCCTACTCCTTCCTGGTTCTCCTCCCATCTCTCGATCTTTTCCCATCTCCTTCCTGGTTTTCTCTTCCTTTCTTTTTACATCTGTTGCTATTTCCTCTGACCATGGTGCTCTGTTCACCTCCTACTTCCACCTATAACAGCCATATGCACTTCTCAAGTCTCCAAAATTATCTCGAGCTGCAGACACCTATTTCCTACTGTTTGCAGGGTCTCCTATAGGTGTCCAAATTCCAACTTATCTCAGGTAGAACTCACCTTCTTTCCCCCACCAAACCTCTTCCCTTTTATTATTCACGTAACAGCATCAACTTCTAGAGAGTTGATCAAACTAAAAATTTGAAAGGTAAACTCTTGAGGTTCCTCACCCCTACCTTCAGTGAGTCTTGAGTCCTGTCACTTCTTCCTTTAAGCTCTTCTAATTCTAGTCTCCCTTCTTCATCCCCTGAACCACTGCAATTGCACTCCTAATGGCTACCTTTGGATATGGTCTTCCTCCACTCTACTGGAGTTATGCTACAAGAGTTATCTGTCAAATGGTACTCCCCTGATTAAACCATCCATCATCTTAGAACCATGTCTAAGCTCTGAGCCCTGGCACACTATGCCCTTCACAGTCAGAGCTTGCCACCCCAAGACCATCACCTTGCTCTGATCACACCTCATGTCACACGCTTCCTTGAACACACCTTGCATTTCCACACCCTGACTATACTATCCCTCTGCCTGAAATATCTTCCTGTTCTGCCAACATATGAGCAAAGGCATAGCTCAATCTTCATCTCCTGTCTGAAACTTTCCCTCCCTCTCCCTGTCATCAACTGTTCTCTTAGCTAGTTCTCAGAGCACTTGGTCCATCCCCTACTTCACCACTCTTCCTTGGCTCCCCACTGCACTTGGAATAGCATCTAAATTCCTTACCTAGCTTACCTACATACAAGGCTGTATTAGTCTGTTCCCACACTGCTAATAAAGACATACCTGAGACCGGGTAATTTGTAAAGGGAAAAGAGGTTTAATGAATTCACAATTCCACATGCTGGGAAGGCCTCACAATCATGGCGGAAGGCAAAGGAGAAGCAAAGGCACATCTTACATGGCAGCAGGCAAGAGAGCTTATGCAGGGGAACTCCTGTTTATAAAACCATCAGATCTCGTGAGACTTATTCACTACCATGAGAACAGTATGGAGGAAACCACTCCTATGATTCAATTATCTCCACCTGGCTCCACCCTTGACACATGGGGATTATTACAATTCAATGTGAGATTTGGGTGGGGACACAGCCAAACCATATCAAAGGCCATGTGTGATCACACTGGTGCCTACCACTCCAGCCCCAACAAATCCCCCTTTCCCTCTCATGTGCACAGAGAAAGAGCAATCTTCCATATGATCCAAAGCAGGAAAGAACCCAAAGTGATCCTATATAATCCAAAGGTCAATGTGAAGTCCAAAGCTGTGCACTACAGCTTTAATTATGACTATCCCAAACTATTATTGAAAGTAGTTTTGTCAGGCATGGTGGCATGTGCCTCTAGTCCCCACTATTTGAGAGGAGGATTGCTTGAATCCAGGAATTTGAGGCCAGCCTGGGCAATAGAGAAGGACCCCATCTCGGAAGAAAGGAAAAGAAACGAAAGGAAGAAGAGTAGTCTTCTTTCTGAATCACCTAACAATTCAGTAATTAAGGAGCATATAGGATAATAGTGATGTATTTATTGCATTAATTGAGCTTTTACTATTGTCAGAGAACTAGGTGCTTCACATACATTATCTCATTTAATCCTCAAATCAACCTAATGAGGTAGGTAGCCTTATTCTCCTTTTTTATAAAAGGACACTGATATTAGCAAGATTAGATGACTTGTCCAAGGTCATACTGGCAGCGATAGACAAAAACATTATTTAAACCCAGGTCTGTTTCATTCGAGAGCTTGTATTCTGCTCATTATGCGATACAGTCTCCATAGAACAGCTGCCAAAGAAGACCAGAGTTAAATATTGCGGCTGACCTACCTGGAACATAATCTGCCAGGTACTGATTTACGAGAAACCATCTAAAATGACATTGAAGTTTTAAACCTGCAACCGAGACCAACACTTAAAAAGTATCTGTATTGGCCGGGCGTGGTGGCTCAAGCCTGTAATCCCAGCACTTTGGGAGGCCGAGATGGGCGGATCACGAGGTCAGGAGATCGAGACCATCCTGGCTAACACGGTGAAACCCCGTCTCTACTAAAAAATACAAAAAATAGCCGGGCGAGGTGGCAGCGCCTGTAGTCCCAGCTACTCGGGAGGCTGAGGCCGGAGAATGGCGTAAACCCGGGAGGCGGAGCTTGCAGTGAGCTGAGATCCGGCCACTGCACTCCAGCCTGGGCTACAGAGCGAGACTCCGTCTCAAAAAAAAAAAAAAAAAAAAAAAAAAAAAAGTATCTGTATTATGGATAACTGAACTCCCCAGTTCACCTGGAAGTGCCAACAAGCCCCTTCTCCTCCTGGTATAGTTGAATTTCTCAGCTGCAGACCATACACTCATCCTTAGCCACAGAGTCTTGAAACTGATGGTATTTCAGTACAGATTATATCGGTCAAAGATACCAACCACACCTGATCCTCCATCTCTGTAAACTGGAAATATCATTCATAGGAGAAAATTAGACTGTAAGACCATTCTAACTGCTTCTGATTCAAGTAGGAGACATATGGAATAAGTTAGTGAAATAAAAGCAATTTGTACATTGCTTGAGATACAGACTCTCAGAGGGACATTTATCAATCAGGGCACTGCGGAGGGGAATCTTGGACTGAGCGAGAGATTAGATTTCCACTCCATTTTCAAAGAATTGAAACTCACAGAACTCTAATAAAAACTAAGTAATTCTTTCACACCAAGCAGATGCCAGAAAAACACTCTTTCCTTGGACAAAAGGCATGCTAGCAATTTGCTGTGGGTTCCAGGAATTTAATTCAGGATTCAAGAAATTTACCAACAGAAATTCATATGTACAGTGCACTACAGACAACATTTCTGAAGACTTAGTCACTGTTTGCTGACCAAGGCTACCATGCAATTGCTTCTGGAATGCATAGAGCAGAAAGCCTTGGCCTCGCTTAGAAAAGGAGATTGAAGAGTAGACATAAACCTCCTGTGACCAAGAATTCAAACAAATGTTCACAATCCACACCTCGCAGATGGAAACCCATCTTTGTTTTTATAGTTTTACCTAGAAAGCCCTCTGGCTGCAGGCTTTCCAAAACTCAGATTCCAAGGAGATAAATCTTGGTCCATTGTAAGCTAAGACTTTAAGACAGTGTGCACTAGAGACAGAGCTAGGTCAAGGTCTACTTACGCATGCAGTCTCCTCCGTACCAGCCTGCTCGGCACTCGGCACAGTAGAACCCCTTCACATAGAAGTCATCCAAGGTACCCCCCCATGAGCCATTTCGGCAGCTCTTGCAGTTTTCAAAGATGGTACAACCTGAAACATTCCCAAGAAGAGGAGTGTTAGGCCAAAGCACTTGCGGGTTCTAATCAGCTGCATGGGAGCACAACTGCACCTTCTCAGGGTCCTGTCTCAACTAAGAGCATCTGGGCCTAGAAAGGTGTCAGAGCCCAGAGGAAGAACCTCTCATCTCAAAGAAACTGCTAGAGGTGCCAGAATTCAGACTGGAGAGTTTAGAAGGGGGGTCTCAACAAGTATCCCAGGTAGTGGCTGGTGTTTTAAAGTAACACGAAACTGCCTGCAGGAAAAGGAAGAATCTATCAATATAGAGTCTTTTGTATAAATGCGTTACATGTTTATTGTGGAAGTTTTAGAAAATTTAGACCAGCAAAAAGAATTAAATAAAAAATATCTAAAACCCCATCACCCAAACTATTGCTAACAGTCTTTCTCTGCCTATATACACATACATTTTTTAAATTAGACTTATATGACTTATGGTACATTGTTTTTGTAACTTACTTTTGAATTTCATAATAGATAGTAAATATCTTCCTGTGTTATTAAATACTCTTCTATGTCATATACTTCTGTGATGAAAGTATGCCATTGGAAACAACTCTCCTGTCTAACAACAGGCTCACCCTGGAATGTGTCAGGCTCCCCGCAACCAGCAGGCCACACCAGAGGGGTTTGCGTGATTCTGCAACAAGGACCAGTTTAGAAACATGGTCTCTTGAGGGAGTCGGGGGTCGTGAGAAAAAGTACAAATGATTCAATCCCACTTAGCAAAACAGAGAACTAAGTTCTGGCTCTGCCATTGTGCAGCTGTGTGTCCTTGGGCAAATTGGTTAAGCTTTCTGTGACTCAGTGTCCTCATTTGTCCAATTGGGTGTTATGATTTGGATCTGTGTCCCCACCCAAAGCTCATGTTGAGATGTAATCCCCAATGTTGGAGGTGGGGCCTGGTGGGAGGTGATTGGATCATGGGAGTGTGTGTTTGTTTTTTTTTTTTAGACGGAGTCTCGCTCTGTCACCCATGCTGGAGTGCAGTGGCGCAATCTCAGCTCACTGCAACCTCCACCTCCCAGCTTCAAGTGATTCTCCTGCCTCAGCCCCCCGAGTAGCTGGAACTACAGGTGTGTGCCACCACACCCAGCTAATTTCTGTATTTTTAGTAAAGACGGGGTTTCATCATTTTGGCCAGGATGGTCTCGATCTCTTGACCTCATGATCCGCCCACACTGGCATCCCAAAGTGCTGAGATTACAGGCGTGAGCCACCGCACCTGGCCCATGGGAGTGGCTTTCTCATGAATGGTTTAGCACCATCCCCTTGGTACTGTCCTTGCGATAGTGAGTGAGTTCTCTTGAGATCTGATTGTTTAAAACTGTGTGGCACCTCCCCCTTCTCTTGTGCTCCTACTTTCACTCATGCTTTACCTTCCTCAATGAGTAAAAGCTGCCTGAGGCCTCCCCAGAAACAGATGCCACCATCCTTTCTGTACAGCCTGCAGAACCGTAAGCCAATTAAACTTCTTTTCTTATCAATTATCCAGTCTCAGGTATTTCTTTATAGCAATGTGAGAATGGCCTAACCCTGGGATTAGACATCGTATCTACCTCTTCAGACTGTTTTAATTTTTAATTAAATTATCACAAGTGCCTGCACATAGTATCTATAATACAAAATATGAACTCTTATCCCTGCCACTGCATACAGCATGCTCAATTTTAACAGCCTATTATCTGTTTTCCTATAATAGACTTAAGTCAAGGACTGTATCTTGTCCAACATTGTATCCACAGCACCATACAGTGGCTTGCACATAGTAAGTGTTCAATAAATATTATTTGAGTGAATGAAGGAAGGAAGAAGGAATGGCTAATCCAAGCTTCTGAATTTCTTAAGATAAACAGCATTTCCTCAAGCTGATAGTATGCTTCTTTGCTTTCAGCTGAAATTAGGTTTTCCTTGGCTGTAGTGTATGTACGTGTGGTTACTGTAGGAGAGAGATGCATAGCTCTCTCTTTCCACACTATCCTGATTTTGCTTCCCTTCTTCCAGTGTCCCCTTCTATCAGAGAAGATGAGTTGCTAATACAGCTGGCCCTCCGTATTCACAGGTTTGACATGCATGGATTCAACCAACCATGGCTAAAAAATACAGTACTCAAAGGATGCAGAGCCCTGCAGTTCCACAGGGCCAACTGAGGGACTTGAGCATCTGTGGATTTTGGTATCTGCAGGGGTTGTGGAAACAGTCCCTCGTGGATATTGAGATATGACTGTATGATTTGTCAAATTCCAGTAGTCATGTGACCCATAACTGGGTCCCTGCAGGATCACTGTGCCTTCCAAAGACTATCTTTACTTACATGCCAATTCCCCCTCTTTAACTCCCTATCTCATCACTGCTGAGGAGGCAAATGGACTGAGTCTGCCCCCAGCAGCTGTCTTAGTCTGTTCTCACACTGCTAATAAAGACACACCTGCGACTGGTTAATTTATAAAAAGAGGTTTAATTGACTCACAGTTCCACATGGCTGGAGAGGCCTCACAATCATGGTGGAAGGCAAATGAGGAGCAAAGTCATGTCTTACATGGTGGCAGGCAAGAGAGCGTGTACAGGGGAACTGCCACTTATAAAACCATCGGATCTCGTGAAACGTATTCACTATCATGAGAACAGCATGGGAAAGACCTGCCCCCATGATTCAATTACCTCCCACCAGATCCCTTCCACAACCTGTGGGGATTATTACAATTCAAGATGAGATTTGGGTGGGGACACAGAGCCAAATCCTATCAGCAGCCCTGGCCAACTCTCTTTCTTAGCACAGTCACATCAGAGTGCTTAGATATAAGCCACAGACACCAGCCTGGTGATTAAGATGAACAAGGCTATACTAAAAAGACACTAAATACAGAAATAATAAATACCCAGGGTGATGGATACCCTAAATACTCTGACTTGATTATTACACATTCTGTGCAAGTAACAAGATATCACATGTACCCCATAAACGTGTACAAATATTATGTATCAATTAAAAAGGAAAAAAAGACATTAGATAGTTCACAAAGTTGCTAGAAGGGCCAGGGGACCAAATGCAGAGCTATACAACCTAGAACTACAGGAAACCACACTGGCCCAGTGAGGACCCTGGTGCTACCAGATGCTACTAGAAGTCACCATTGACATCCCTGCCATTGGTGCCCCTCGACACTGATCCTGCTGCTCCACTGCCACCAGCAGAGAGAAGATCATTATCTATCATAATGATAGAAATGCAAACTGAAACTGTCCATGATCCCACCTATGAGACTGGCAAACATCCAATGACACATCGTGTTGCAAGGCTTAGGGAAAACAGTACTCTCACACACTGCTGGAAAAAAATGCCAAACATATGGAGAAAACATGGCAAAGCAAGGCTGGGAAGTGACATATGCGCCCCCCTTTGACTCAGCGATCCCTCTTCCAGGAATCTACCTCGAAAATACACTGCAAAACTACTAAGTGATGTATGCCGAAGGGTAGTCATTGTAGTACTGTTAACAGCAAAAGGATGGAAACAACCCAAATGTTCATAAACTATGGTAATCCACACAAGGCAGATACATGCAACCATATAAACAAATGAAGAACATGGTTTCATACTGACATAGAGTGACCTCCAGCATATATTGTTAAGAGATAAAAGCAAGGCCAGGCACCAGGGCTCATCCCTGTAATCCCAGAACTTAGGGAGGCTGAGGCAGGCAGATCGCTTGAGCTCAGGAGTTCGAGACAAGTCTGGGCAACATGGGGAAACTCCATCACTATAAAAAATACAAAAATTACTCAGGCGTGGTGGCACTTGCCTGTAGTCTCAGCTACTCAGGAGGCTGAGGTGGGACGATTACCTGAGCCTGGGAGGCAGAGGCTGCAGTGAGCCATGATTGAGCTACTACACTCCAGCCTGGGTAACAGAGTGAAACGGTGTCTCAAAAAATAATAAGAGAAAAAAGCAAGATGGTTAGCAAGGCTTATGATATGCTATCTTTTGTGTAAGAAGAGGAAAAATATATATGTATATATACATCTGCTTGTGTTTTCAAATATGGAAAACACATAAAAACAACAAACCTATTTGTATGTCAAATAGGTGACATCACAAAACAGAGAAAGGAACTATATCAATTGATTTTAACATGTAATATTTTGACTGTACATATCAAGTGGGAGATATTGGAAGATCAATAATCACCACAAAGAAGTAACTGCTAGAAGGTCTCATTTCATCCAAAGACACATTCATATCACTGGGACCATTTCCCAAGTGTCCAGCTCAGAAACCAGAGCATCAGACTTGACTCTGTTCTTGTCTTCCCTCTCCTATCCTACCCAACAGATCCCAATGTGTGGTCAGTTCCACTCTCAGATCCCAAATCCCTCTACCTCTCTCCATTCATAGAGCTTGTACCTTTATTAAGGTCCCCATTATTTCTTTCCTGCCTCTAGTCATGCTTGTCCTTTTCCCATACCACAGCTAAAGAGAAAAATCTGCTTTTCCTTCTTTACTAAAAGATTTCCAGTGTTACCAAAATATCTTCAGTATATAGCCTAAACTTTGAAGCACAGTTTGCAAAGCACTTCAGGATCTGGCTCCTGTTCCTCCCTTCAGATTGCTCTCTCTTAATCTTTTCTCATTCATTCATTCCCTCTCCCTCTCCCTCTCCCTCCCTCTCTCCATTTATCCAGGTCTCTCATCACATACACATTTCTCCTGCCAGACTGCTACTTGCATCTCCCAAAACCCCATGCTTCCTCTTGCCACAGGACCTTGGCACATGTTATCCTCTGTGGCTTGACTTCTCCTCCCAAGCCCCCTCACCTTGTTTAGTCTGCTTCTCCCATCAGCATGCTCACCACTTTCTCTAGCAAGTCTTCACTGACTTTCCTCCCACCTGCCCCCATTCCCATCCATGTTGCCATAGTCCCCCATGCTTCTCTATCATAGCATTTACTACACTGTATGGTAGCTGCCTGTTCTCCATATCCCCCCAGGCTATAAGTTCTGGGAATGCCGGAGTGTGTCTTTTGTTTTATCATTGTATTCCTAGTATCTGACTTGGTACATAAAGCTGCTCAGTCAGCTTGTTAAATGAATGAGTGAATGAATTCAAAGTTGTACAAGTTTAACACTGAAAAGAGTACTGACTCCTTTTATTGCTGTGCCTTTGGTTAGAATACGCTGAATTGTGTCACTTTTCATAATCATGGGACCACAGCCTCCTGATGGCTGCCTGCTAGAATTCAGGCGTTCAGTCTGTTCCTGTTCATTGCCTCCAACAACGTGAAGGCAACCTGAAGTCTCCCATTCCACACTCACCTGGGTGGATCAGGCAGGAGTCACACTCATTCTCCTCATTCCTGCAGCAAGGGATGGTATAACCCACAACTTCCTTCTTTCCGGGGCAGACGCACTCAATCTGATCATATTCACAACACTCCCGACACATGATATTCCACTCGGCTCCAGGACAGGCTTCATTAATGACTGTGTACTCTGAAATGGAAAACCAGCAGGTGAGGCTAGGGCCTGGCAGGGAGTGGTAAGACTCTTAAGTACTCTACTGCTAAGAGGCAACTTTGCCCTATAAATGCATTGCCCTGCCTGAATGAGAAAGAAGATCCATGTGAATTCTTCCCAGGCCAATGTCTCCAAAGTAGGGAGACCTACCCCAAGGAATATTTGAAACCACCCATGGGAGCATAGATGAAATCTGTTTTAACTGCTATTCATTTTTATTTTTATCTTTAAAATATGAAATCAAGTTTCATCATTAGATAATCTAGGTGGATTGGCAATAGAACTTAATGTATATAATTTATAAACCAGCACACATCTCTTAGGTGTCTATGCTCATTTGTATTTTTGTTAGAATACATCAGGCCGCTGTTTATGACTACATAGGTTGTGCACTGCACAGATCCATAGGCAGCCATTAAACTGCATGACTGCACACTGCAGCCCAGGAATGTGGGCCATCAGAAAATTTGGAGACCAGTCTCCACACCAGGTCATTCAAGTGCAAGGCCGATTGCCCAGTAGAGACTATGTCATTTCTTCCAAACTCGGCCCCTCAATTTTTCAGTGTACTATTTTCATAGTACCTCCAAAGCGAAAACCAACAGAAAAGACAAAAAGCACCTTAATTAGTATGTTTGGGAGAATTTCACTGTTTTACAATGGTGAACTCATTAGCCCAACTTCATTCAGGCGCCAAGTGCAACTGAGTGTTCTTTCCCATAAGAAAAAAAAAAAATCCCTTTCTGTGCAGGATTTTTTCCTTCTCATTTTCTTTTTTTATATATACCTTCAATAAAAACAAAAACCATCTGGCAAAACCTATAAGAGGAATCAGTCAGAGGCTTCCTGAAAAAAGTCAGGCTAAGAAACAGACCTTCTAGTTTTGATTTCCTCTTCATTTTCCCCACTCTCCATTTCTAAAAATTTTGCACAAAGATGACAATTACAGCTGAAATGAGTCAGATATTTGAGGAAGTGAATCTGGACAAGATCCCCACAAACCCTTCCCAAGAAACTCCAGGCAGGGATCACCAGCATGCTTCGCAGGCCCGCATAAATGAACTCTAGCGTCTGCAGTGGCTTCTAAACCCTTGAATTTCATAGTTTCCTCCCTAAATTAGGAAGTGTGACACAGGGTTGGTCACTCTCAATTTTCCAAGTAGAGCCATTTAAAGAAAGTATCATCATCTACTCTTAGCCTCAGGTCATAAGAACATGCCAATATCATAGAAGGTAGCCACTTGCACAATGTGGGACAGTTATTTAAATGAAATAAATTTAGTTTTATGAAAATTTGACTTTTTAAATCATTTTTCCACAAACATTAGTGGACCAGAAAACATCCTTACATTGGTGTTTGGGAATGAGTGGCTACATCATCACAGCATAATCACCACTGAGATTTGTTTCCACCACTACTGTCTGAGGCCCTTCAGGGGGACCCCCACGACTTACTTAGCTGTGCTTCCCATGTCTCTGATGATTTGCTGACAAAGTGAATGACTTCTAAAATCTAGATAATAATTTAATGGTTAAAAGCAAGAAACAGCAGAAGGAAACACAGGAGTTAATCTCCATCCATGATCTTGGATTTGGCTATGGATTCTTAGATATGACACCAAATCAGGAGCAACAAAATAAAAGTGAATTCGACTTTATTGAAATTAAAAATGTTTGTGCAGCAAAGGACATTATCAAATAAGTGAAAAGACCACCCATAAAATGGGAGAAAATATCAGAAAATATTTCTGATAAAGGCTTGATATCCAGGACATATTTCTAAAACTCATACAACTCAACCATAAAAAAGACAAACAACATAGTTTTTTAAATGAGCAAATGACTTGAATAGACATTTCTCCAAAGAAGCTATATAAATGGCCAACAAGCACATGCTAAGATGTTTAACATCACAAGTCATTTGGGAAATGCAAATCAAAATCACAATGAGCTACCACTTACTAGGGTGGCTGTGATCCAAACCAAGGGAAAAAATGGAAAACAAGTGTTGGCAAAGAGGCAGAGAAATTGGAACCCTTGTACATTGCTGATAGAAATGCGAAATGGTGCAGCCCCTGTGGAAAACAGTTTGGCAGTTCCTCTAGAAGCTAAACAGAATAGACCAGGAATTACACTTCTAGGTATAGATCTAAAAAATTGAAAACAGAGACTCAGAGATACTTGTATGCCAATGTTCATTCACAATGGCCAAAAGGTGGAAACAACCCAATTTTCCATCAAGAGATGAATGGATAAACGAAATAAAGCATATGGGCCGAACGCAGTGGCTCACACCTGTAATCCCAACACTTTGGGAGGCCGAGGCAGGCAGATCACTTGAGGCCGGAAGTTCAAGACCAGCCTAGCCAACATGGTGAAACCTCAGCTCAACTAAAAATACAAAATATTAGCCGGGAGCGGTGGTGCACACCTGTAATCCCAGCTACTTAGGAGGCTGAGGCACAAGAATCGCTTGAATCCAGGGGGCAGAGGTTGCAGTGAGCCAAGACTGTGTCACTGGACACCAGCCTGGAGGACAGACCAAGACTTTTGTCTCAAAATAATAATAATAGTAATAATAATAAATAATATAAAAAATAAAAAATGAGGTATGTGCATACAATGGACTATTATTCAGCTGTGAAAAGGAATGAAGAGCTGCTATGTGCTACAATGTAGATGAAACTTGAAATCATGCCAAGCAAAAGAAGCCAAACACAAAAGGACAAATATTGTCTGATTCTACTTCAATGCAATATCTACAATAGGCAAATTCATAGAGACAGAAAGTAGACTAAAGGTTACCAGGAGCTGGGGGAAAGCTGAATGGAGAGTTGTTGCTTAATGGTTACAGAGTTTCTATTTGGGGTGGTAAACTAGATTGAGGTGACGGTTGCACAGTCACAGGAATCTAATTAATGCCACAGAATTACACACTTAAAATGGCTAAAATGGCACATTTTCTTAGCCTTCTCTATCCTTCCATTCCTCCTCTGATTATGTGCACTCTGCTTTACCCCTTAGCTCTCTCTCCCTCATTGTACATTTATATCTTCCTATAGGTAAAATGTTTTTGTGTGTCCATAAACCCTAAGACCATGTTGGCCACTCTGAATTTTCAATAAATGGTGATTGATCAACTATAACATGTCACTCTACTGATGTTTATTATTGTACTACATTATAACATTCAACTTCTTTTCTTCTTTCTCATTGCAAGTAAAATATCTAAAAATTCTCACTCAATACAGCTTTCTTTTATACATATATATAGCTTCTTTTTAACATAGAAAAAAAATATTTTCAAAGGCTGAGAGAATGAAGGGAAGTCATCCAGTTAGAAAGAATAGCACACCCAAAGGCCACGGGATGAAAATAAACACAGGCCATATGCACAGGACAAAAACTAAGCTTGCTTGAAAGAAGCAAAGATTATGAATCCTGCATAAGTTCTTTTTTAGATCACAAGCTCCTACCTGTGCCAAGTTTTCCTAGTGGAATGTGTATTATTAATAATATGCTGTAGTGTGTTAAATCCATGTGGTATAGCCCGTTATTCAAATTATTCAAATTTTGGTATTTGTGATACCAAAAAAGGGCACATTTTATGTTATCTATATATATTGCCACAGTGTTTTAATTGTGAAAAGTAGGGGAGGGAGACTGAGAGAAAATAAATCGGTTAGATGCTCAAACATGGGAGTCGACAGACCTAGGTTTGGAATCTCCCTCTGCTACTTGCCTTGGCAAAGTTACGTTACTCTCTCAGCCTCAGTTTAGTATCCGGTAAAATGAGTACATTTTCTCCAATTTAGGCCTGTTGAAAATACTAGACAAAATAATGCATATAAACAGCTTAGCACAGCACCCAGTATGTACTAAGCATTCAGAAACTAATAGCTTAAAAAGAAAAAAAGAAAAACAATAGAGAACGCCCATATTTCTCAAGGATATTGTTTTTTATGCATGTCAGATCAATTTCTTGCTTAAAATGGTCACCTTGCTTCCCACTGCTTTTTAGAATAACCCTCAAATCCTCTGCCACGGCCCACAAGGCCTTTGAGGTCTATGGTCTCCCAACTCCGTCAAGCTTTTCTGGCCACTGTTTCCCACCTTCTCTCCATTTCTCAAAACCACCAAGCTCTGGCCCACCTTGGGACCCCACATGTGCTTCTCCCCAGGCCTCTGTCTCAGGCCTTCACGTTAATGACGTGTGTTCACAGAGGTCCTCCCTGGCATTCCCCTCTGAAATGCACACCCCTTCCATCCCATCTGTGGTTATTTCTGTCTCAGTATCCTCAGTATCCTGGTCCTTACCACAGTTTAGAATCGTTTTCTGTTCTCATTTACCTGCCGAGTGTCTGCCTCCCTTACATGCCCATAAGCTAACAGGAGCCACATCAAACTTGTTCACCACTGCCAGGACAGGGCTGGCTGGCACACAGAGGCGCTGAACAAATATCTGTTGAATGAATTCAGCCTGAACTCAAGAGCTAACCTTTCTTCAGCAGTCAAATATTTCCATCCAGCGGGTTCAGCTTGGAGCCATGAGCCAGGAGAGCTGGCTTTGCCTCTAATTTGTTGATACCAGAGCTGGGTGCCTTTCCTCCCACAGTGAGGTATCTAGACATGAAGGTCCAGGTGGCCTGCCTTGGGTCCATATTTCTGGACTCCAGCCCCCACCCCGTACAGATGTATGTTTGTTCCACTCTCTGAACAGCAAATATGCCCATGGGGTGTGGCTCATGCCTCACACCCCCTCCCTCTATTCACCCCGCAGCAAGCACTACATTCTTCTAGGTTTTCTAAGAATTTTGTAAATACTGATAACTCGAGGGGCTACACCAACAGGATAAATAATTTGCAACTTTTATAAGATTCTGTACGTCAACACGGAAGGCCATTTAAGGTTTGTTCCACTCCCTGTTTGCCCCTAAGCAGCAGACTCGTCACCTCTGGCCTGTCACATACCAGGGGCCTCCCTTTTACCCAGGAATTAATTCCCTAAAATACCTTCACTGGCATTTCTCTTTACTCCAATGAGCAAGCCCACCTCAGCCCTCTTTACTCCATGACTCTTTATTTCATAGATCAGATCCATTTCTCTTTACTCCAATGAGCAAGCCCACCTCTGCCCTCTTTACTCCATTACTCTTTATTTCATAGATAAGATCCATTTCTCTCTACTCCAACGAGCAAGCCCACCTCTGCCCTCTTGACTTCATGATTATTTACTTTATAGGTAAGATCCATCTCAGGCTAAGGGAATGACCCCAAGGAATCCTGGCAGAAGGGATTTTACAGATGTGACTAATTTAAGGATTTTGAGATGGGAGGCATATGCTGTAATATCCAGGTAGAACCAATGTAGTCACAAGGACCCCTGTAAGAGGGAGACAGGAGGGTCAGAGTCAGAAAGGAAGTCTGCTGACAGAAATGGAGGTTAGAGTGATGTGCTTTGAAGATGGACTGTGGGACCACAATCCAAAGAGGCAGGCAGCCTCTAGAAGTCTGAAAAGGCAAAGAAACAGATTCTCCTGCAGAGCATCTGGAAGGAAAGCAGCCCTGCCAACCCTTTGATTTTAGCCTTGTAAGATTCATTTTCGACTTCTGACCTTCACGACTGGAAGGTAATACATATGTGCTGTTATAAGGCCCTAAAGTTGTGGTAATTTGTTACAGTATCTGCAGGGGACTAACATACCGGGACTTTTTTTTTTTTTTTTTTTTTTTTTGAGACGGAGTCTCGCTCTGTCACCCAGGCTGGAGTGCAGTGGCCGGATCTCAGCTCACTGCAAGCTCCGCCTCCCGGGTTTACGCCATTCTCCTGCCTCAGCCTCCCGAGTAGCTGGGACTACAGGCGCCCGCCACCTCGCCCGGCTAGTTTTTTTGTATTTTTAGTAGAGACGGGGTTTCACCATGTTAGCCAGGATGGTCTCGATCTCCTGACCTTGTGATCCGCCCGTCTCGGCCTCCCAAAGTGCTGGGATTACAGGCTTGAGCCACCGCGCCCGGCCTGGGACTTCTTGAAAGAAAGGTTAGCCCACAGCAAGTCTTTGAACCACTCTGTTCCTCATTTTCCCCACTGAGCACAATGCCTAGAGCAAGGGTGAATGATGAACTCATTCTTTCATTCTACAAGTATTTATTGTTGACTACGTCCTAGGCGCGCTGGAATGCAATAGAAAAAAAATGGACACCATCACTAGCCTGATGGTGCTCACAGTTCAATAGAGAAGACATTGGTCAAATGACCCCACAAATACATAATCATAAACCATGATAAGGAAAACTTAGAATGCTAGAAGAATGAATGAGTGGTCATGAAGGTGCATTAGCACCAAATCTACAGACCTCATAGGGTTAGCGAGGTTTAAATAAAATTACAGAAAGAATCCATCTACAGCTCTGCATCACTTAACGACAGGGCTAT
This sequence comes from Macaca mulatta, assembly GCF_049350105.2. NCBI lineage: Eukaryota > Metazoa > Chordata > Mammalia > Primates > Cercopithecidae > Macaca > Macaca mulatta. Next base: position 29,781,977 of record NC_133419.1, on the reverse strand, counting down.
GTTCTGTGAAATGTGTCATTAAGCCGTTTCATCGTTGTGTGAACATCAGAGTGTATTTAACACAAATCCAAGTGGTATAGCCTACTACACACCTACACACAGGCTACAAACCTGTATAGCATGTTACTGTACTGAATACTATAGGCAATTGTAACACAATGGTAAGTACTGGTGTATCTAAACATATCTAAACAGAAAAAATATGGTATAAAAGATTTTAAAAAATGGAACAGCTGTATAGGGCACTTACCATGAACACAGCTTGCAGGACTGGAAATTGCTCTGGGTGAGTCAGTGAGTGAGTGCTGAGTGAATGTCATAGGCCTTCACTATACACTATTGTAGACTTTATAAACACCATACACTTAGCCTACACTCAATTTATCAAAAATATTTGCTTCAGTAATAAATTAACCTTAGTTTTCTGTAACTTTTTAATTTTATAAACTTTTTTTTTTTTTTTTTTTTGAGACAGGGTCTCACTCTGTCACCCAGGCTGGAGTGCAGTCACACAATCTCAGCTCACTGCAACCTCCGTTTCCCAAACTCAAGCGATACCCCCACTTCAGCCTCCCAAGTAGCTGGAACTGTAGGCATGCACCACCAGGCCCGGCTAATTTTTGTATTATTTTTGTAGAGACAGGGTTTCATCATGTGGCCCAGACTGGTTTTGAACTGCCGGGCTCAAGCAATTCACCTGCTTTGGCCTCCCAAAGTGCTGAGATTACAGGTGTGAGCCACTGCACCCAGCCAATAGCACCCAGCCAATAAACTTTTTAGTGTTCACTTTTTGAGTCTTTTACAACAACTTAAATAAAACATAAACACAAGTACAGTTGTACAAAAATATTTTCTTTCTTTATATTTTTATTCTATATGCTTTTTGCTTTTATCCTATTTTTAATTTTTTTTTTTTTTTTTTTTTTTTTTTTTTTTTTTACTTTTTAAACTTATTTGTTGAAAACTAAGACACAAACATACATATTAGCCTAGGCCTACACAGGGTCAGGATCACTGCTTCCACATATGAGTAAGAACATGCAATATTTGTGGTTCTGTGCTTGCTTATTTCACCTAACATGATAACCCCCAGTTCTATCCATGTAGCTGCAAATAACAGGATTTCATTCTTTTGCATAAATAAATAATACTCCCTTATATATAGGTACCACATTTTCGTTCAGCAATCATCCACCGATGGGTACTTAGGTTGATTCCGTATCTTGTCTATAATGAATAGTGCTGCAATAAACATAAGAGTAGAAATGTCTCTTTGATATATTGATTTCCTTTCTTCTGGATGTATTCCCAGTAGTGGAACTGCTGGATCACATGGTAGTTCTATTTTCAGTTTGCTGAGAAACCTCCATACAGTTTTCCATAATGGCTGCACTAATACACATTCCCACCAACACTGTACCAGGTTCCCTCTTTATATCTTCACCAGCATGTTATTGCCTGTCTTTCTGATAAAAGCCATTTTAACTGGATTGAGATGATATCTCACTGTGGTTTTGATTTGCATTTATCTGCAGTTTTTCATATACCTGTTGACCATTTATATGTCTACTTTTGAGAAAAGTCTATTCAGATCTTTTGCCCATTTTTAAATTTAATTAATTAATTAATTTTTAAGTTCTGGGGTACATGAGCAAGATGTGCAGGTTTGGTACATAGGTAAACATGTGCCATGATGGTTTGCTGCACCTACCAACCCATCACCCAGGTATTAAGCCTGGCATGCATTAGCTGTTTTTCCTAATGCTCTCCCCCAACCCACCTTCCTCTGACAGGCCCCAGTGTGGGTTATTCCCCTCCCTGTGTCCATGTGTTCTCATTTTTCAGCTCCCAATTATAAGTGAAAACATGTGGTGTTTGGTTTTCTGTCCCTGTCTTAGTTTGCGGAGGATAATGGCTTTCGGCTTCATCCATGTCCCTGCAAAGGACATGATCTCATTCCTTGTTATGGCTGCATAGTATTCCACGGTGTATATGCACCACATTTTCTTTGTCCAGTCTGTCATTGATGGGTTTGCCCATTTTTAAATCAGATTTTTTTTTTTTTTTTTTTTTTTTTTGCTATTGAGTTGTTTTAGCACATCGTATCTTCTGCTTATTAATCCCTTGTCAGATGGATAGCTTGCAAATATTTTCTCTCATTCTGTGGTTGTCTCTTCACTTTGTTGATTGTTTCCTTTGCTGTGTGTAAGCCTTTTGGCTCAATGTATTAATAATCCCATTGGTCCATTTTTGCTTTCATTGCCATGCTTTTGAGGTTTTACCCGAAAAATCTTTGCCCAGATCAATGTCCTGGAGCATTTCCCCAATGTTTTCTTTTAGTAGCTTCATAGTTTCATATTGGATTTAGTCTTTAATTCATTCTGATTTGATTTTGTATGTAAGAAATAAGGGTCAAGTTTCTTTCTTCTGCATATAGATATCCTGTTTTCCTGGCACTATTTATTGAAGAGACTGTTCTTTCCCCCATTGTATGTTCTTGGTACCTTTGTCAAAACTGAGGTGGCTATAAGAAATGTGGATTTGTATCCGGGTTCTCCATTATGTTTCACTGATCTATGTGTCTATTATTATGTAAGTACCATGCTGGTTTGGTTACTACAGCTTTGTAGTGTACCTTGAAGTCATGTAGTGTGATGTCTCTAGCTTTTTTTTTTTTTTTTTTTTCTTGCTCAGGATTGCTTTAACTATTCAGAATCATTTGTGATTCCATATCAACTCTAGGATTGCTTTTTCTATTTCTGTGAAGAATGTAATTGGTATTTTGATTAAGGGTTGCACTGAATCTATAAATTGCTTTGAGTAGTATTGTCATTTTAATGGTATTAATTCTCCAAATCCATAAGCATGCAATATCTTTCCATTTTCTTGTGACCTCTTTAATTTCTTTCATCAGTGTTTTATAGTTTTTCTCATATGGCTCTTTCACTGCTCTGGTTAAACTGACTCCTAGGTATTTTATATTCTTTGTAGCTATCGTAAGTGGGTTACTTTCTTGATTTCTTTCTCAGATTATGTTGGTGTATATAAATGCTACTGATTCTTATAGGTTGATTTGTATTTTATGACTTTACTGAATTCATTTATCAGTTCTAACAGTTTTTTGGTACAGTCTTTCGATTTTTTTTTAAATATAAGATTATTTGGTCTGCAAGCAAGGCTAATTTGACTTCTTCCTTTCCAAATTGGATGTCCTTGATTTCTTTCTCTTGTCTAATTGCTCTGGCCAAGACTCCCAGTATTATAACGAATAATAAAAGTGGTGGAAGTGGGCATCCTTGCCTTATTCCCAATCTTAGAGGGAAATCTTTCCAATTTTTCCCCATTAAATATGATATTGGCTGTTGGTTTGTCACATATGGCCTTTATTATTTTGGGGTATGTTCTTTCTATGTCTAATTGTTTAGGGTTTTCATCATGAAGGGATGTTGAATTTTATCAAATGCTTTTTCAGCATCTATTGAAATGATCATATGGTTTTTGTTCTTGGTTTTTTTGATGCATGTACCATGTCTGTTTATTTGCATATTATTTGAATCATCCTCGCATCCTTGGGGTGAATCATGGTGAATGATCCTTTTAATGTGTTGTTGAATTCAGTTTGCTAGCATTTTGTTGAAGATATTTGCATCTGTGCTCATTATTGATATTTGCTTCTAGTTACCTTTTTTGCTGTTGTTCTATCCTCATCTGGTTTTGATAATAGGGCAATGCTAGCCTCATAGAATGAATTTGGAAATATTCCCTCTTCAATTTTTTTGGTAGAGTTTAAGGAAAATTGGTATTAATTCTTCTTTAAATATTTGGTAGAATTCAGCAGTGAAGCCATCAGGTCCTAGGCTTCTCTTTGATGGGAGACTTTTTATTACAGCTTCAACCTTGTTACTCATTACCGGTTTGTTGGGGTTTTCTATTTATTACTGGTTCAATCTTGGTCGCAAGTGTCCTGGAATTTATCCATTTCTTCTAGATTTTCCAATTTGTTGGATTATAGTTTTTTGTAATAGTCTCTAATAATTCCCTGTGTTTCTGTGGTCTTGGTTATGTCTTTTCTCATTTCTAATTTTATTTAATTAGGATTCCTCTTTTTTTAATTTTAGCTAAAGGTCTGTTGATTTTATCTTTTCAAAAAACCAACATTTTGTTTCATTGAATCTTCTTAAATTTTGGTCTCAATTTAATTTATTTCTGCTATAATCTTTATATTTCTTTGCTTCTATTTAATTTCTGATATTTTTGTTGTTCTAGTTCCCTGAGGTGCATTGTTAGGTTTTTTGAATTCCTTCCACTTTTTTGGTGTAGGTGTTTATTGCTCCAAACTTCCCTCTTAATACTACTTTTGCTGTACCCCATAGATTTTGGTATGTTGTATTTCCATTATTATTTGTTTGAAGAAATTTTTTTTTATTATACTTTATGTTCTAGGGTACATGTGCACAATGTGCAGGTTTGTTACATATGTATACATGTGCCATGTTGGTGTGCTGCACCCATCAACTCCTCATTTACATTAAGTATATCTCCTAATGCTATCCCTCCCCCCTCCCCGCACCCCACAACAGGCCCCAGTGTGTGATATTCCCCTTCCCGTGTCCAAGTGATCTCATTGTTCAATTCCCAGCTATGAGTGAGAACATTCAGTGTCTGGTTTTCTGTTCTTGCAATGGTTTGCTGAGAATGATGGTTTCCAGCTGCATACATTTCCCTACAAAGGACAGGAATGCATCCTTTTTTAAGGCTGCATAGTATTCCATGGTGTATATGTGCCACATTTTCTTCATACAGTCTGTCATTGATGGACATTTGGGTTGGTTCCAAGTCTTTACTATTGTGAATAGTGCCACAATAAACATACATGTGCATGTGTCTTTATAGCAGCATGATTTATAATCCTTTGGGTATATACCCAGTAATGGATGGCTGGGTCAAATGATATTTCTAGTTCTAGATCCTTGAGGATTCACCACACTGTCTTCCACAATGGTTGAACTAGTTTACAGTCCCACCAACAGTGTAAAAGTGTTCCTGTTTCTCCACATCCTCTCCAGCACCTGTTGTTTCCTGACTTTTTAATGATTGCCATTCTAACTGGTGTGAGATGGTATCTCATTGTGCTTTTGATTTGCACTTCTCTGATGGCTAGTGATGATGAGCATTTTTTTCATGTGTCTGTTGGCTGCATAAATGTCTTCTTTTGAGAAATGTCTGTTCATATCCCTTGCCCACTTTTTGATGGGGTTGTTTCTTTCTGTAAATTTGTTTGAGTTCTGCTGTTAGTCTGATGGGCTTCCCTTTGTAGGTAACCCGACCTTTCTCTCTGGCTGCCCTTAACATTTTTTCCTTCATTTCAACTTTGGTGAATATGACAATTATGTGTCTTGGAGTTGCTCTTCTTGAGGAGTATCTTTGTGGTGTTCTCTGTATTTCCTGAATTTGGATGTTGGCCTGCCTTGCTAGGTTGGGGAAGTTCTCCTGGATAATATCCTGCAGAGTGTTTTCCAACTTGGTTCCACTCTCCCCGTCACTTTCAGGTACACCAATCAGACGTAGATTTGGTCTTTTCACATAATCCCATATTTCTTGGAGGCTTTGTTCATTTCTTTTTACTCTTTTTTCTCTAAACTTCTCTTCTCACTTCATTTTATTCATTTGATCTTCAATCTCTGATAATCTTTCTTCCAGTTGATCGAGTCAGTTACTGAAGCTTGTGCATTTGTCACGTAGTTCTCGTGTCATGGTTTTCATCTCTATCAGGTCGTTTATGGACTTCTCTGCACTGGTTATTCTAATTATCCGTTTGTCAAATCTCTTTTCAAGGTTTTTTAGTTTCTTTGCACTGGGTTCGTAGTTCCTCCTTAAGCTCTGAGAAGTTTGATGGACTGAAGCCTTCTTCTCTTAACTCATCAAAGTCATTCTCCGTCCAGCTTTGTTCCATTGCTGGCCAAGAACTGCATTCCTTTGGAGGGGGAAAGGTGCTCTGATTTTTTGAATTTTGAGCTTTTCTGCACTGCTTTTTCCCCATCTTTGGGGTTTTATTTACCTTTGGTCTTTGATGATGCTGATGTACAGATACGGTTTTGGTGTGGATGTCCTTTCTGTTTGTTAGTTTTCCTTCTAACAGTCAGGACCCTTAGCTGCAGGTCTGTTGGAGTTTGCTTGAGGTCCACTCCAGTTAGGCTACTCCCAGTTAGGCTCTCTCAGTTAGGCTACTCGGGGGTCAGGGACCCACTTGAGCAGGCAGTCTGTCCATTCTCAGATCTCAGCCTCTGTGTTGGGAAAATCACCACTCTATTCAAAGCTGTCAGATAGGGACATTTACATCTGCAGAGGTTTCTGCTGCTTTTTGTTTAGCTATGCCCTGTCCCCAGAGGTGGAGTCTACACAGGCAGGTAGGCCTCCTTGAGCTGCAGTGGGCTCCACTCAGTTCGAGCTTCCCAGAAGCTTTGTTTACCTACTGAAGCCTCAGCAATGGTAGGCGCCACTCCCCCAGCCTCACTGCCACCTTGCAGTTATATCTCAGACTGCTGTGCTAGCAATGAGGGAGCCTCCATGGGCGTGGGATCCTCCAAGCCAGGTGTGGGATATAATCTCCTGGTGTGCCATTTGCTAAGACCCTTGGAAAAGCACAGTATTAGGGTGGGAGTGACCTGATTTTCCAGGTGTTGCATGTCATGGTTTCCCTTGGCTAGGAAAAGGAATTCCCTTCCCCCTTGCGCTTCCTGGGTGAGGTGATGCCTCACCCTGCTTTGGCTCTTGCTCCTTGGGCTGCAACCACTGTCCTGCACCAACTGTCCGACACGGCCCAGTGAGATGAACCTGATACCTCAGTTGGAAATGCAGAAATCAACCGTCTTCTGTGTCGCTCACACTGGGAGCTGGAGGCTGGAGCTGTTCCTATTCTGGTTGAAGAAATTTTTATATTTCTTTCTTAATTTCTTTATTGACCTCTTGGTCATTCATGGGCACACTGTTTAATTTCCATGTATTTACATATTTTCCAAGGTTCCTCTTGTTATTTATTTCTAGTTTTATTCCACTATAGTCAGAAAAGATAACTGATATAATTTCGACTGTTTTGAATTTGTTGAAGAGTTGCTTTAATGCCTAAGATATGGTCTATTCTGGAGACTGTTTCATGTTCTGATGAAAATAATGTGCATTCTGTAGCAATTGGGTAAAATCTGCTGGGTAAATGTCAGTTAGGTTCATTTAGTCTACTGTGTAGTTTAACTCCAATGTTTCTTTGTTTTTTGATTGAATGATCTATCCACTACAGGGAGTGGGGTGTTGAAGTACCCTACTGTTATTGTATTGCAGTCTATCTCTCCCTTTAGATATATTAATGTTTTCTTTATATACTTGGGTGCTCTATTTTTGGGTGCATACATTGTTGGGTGCATAGATATTTATAATTGTTATATCCTCTTGCTGAACTGACTTCTTCATATTATATAGTGACCTTCTTTGTCTCTTTTCACAGTATTTAACAGGCATGCTATTTCTATCTGATAGAAGAAGTATGCTACTTCTATCTAATGGAAGTATAACTACTCTTGCTCTTTTTTGGTTTCTACTTGCATAGAATTTCTTTTTCCATCCCTTCACATTCAGTCTGTATCTGTATAAGTGAGGTGAGTTTCTTGTAGGCAGCATATAATTGAGCTTTGTTTCTTATTCTTTTAGTCATTCTATGTCTTTCAATTTTGGAGAATTGAGCTCATGTAAATTTAGAGTTGTTATTGATAAGTAAGGACTTACTATTGCCATTTTGTGGCTTGTTCTCTGTTTGTCATGTAACTCATCTCTTCCTTTGTCCTTTTTTACTGTCTTCCTTTGTGGTTAAGGGTTATTCTTGGGTGGTATGTTTGAATTCATTGCTTTTTATTTTTAGTGTATCTATTATAGTCTTTTTTTCATTGAGTTACCATGAGGTTTACAAAAATATCTTATAGATATAACAAATTATTTAAACACATGACAACTTACTTTGTATCACTAAAAAAGAACAGGAACAAGGAAAGAAAACAGCCTTTAAAAAATTCTACAATTTAATCCCATCCCTCCCAAATTTTGACTTTTTGTTGTCTCGATTTACATATTTTTACAGTGCCTATTCTAGGGTTATCTGTGTATTTAATTTTACCAGTGGGTTTTATAACTTCAATTTTTTTTTTTTTTTTTTTTTTTTTTTTTGCATGTTAGTGTTTTTTTTTTCCTCTTCTTCTTTCAGAGTAAAGAACTCCCCTTAGCATTTCTTGTAAGATGGGTCTGGTGGTGGTAATTCTCTCACCTTTTGTTTATCTCAGAAAGACTTTATCTCTCATATTCAAAGGGTAGATTTGCTGGATGCCATATTCTTGGGTGACAGGGTTTGTTTGTTTGTTTTCAGCACTTTGAATATGTTATCCTCCTCCTCCATGACCTGAGTGGTTTCCATTCAGAAGTCTGTTGTCAGACAAATTGGAGCTCCCTTTATATGTTATTTGCTTCTTTTCTCTTACTGGTTTCAGGGTCCCCTCTTTGTCCTTGACTTTTAAGAGTCTGATTAGCATATGCCTTAGGGTAGTCTTATTTGGGTCAAACCTGTTTGGTGTTCTCTGACCTTCCTGCATGTGGATATTTATATCTTTCTTAAGTTTGGAAAGGTTTTTGTTATTATTTTTTTTTTGATAAGCTTTCTACTCCTTGCTCTTGCTTGACTCTCTCTTGGATACCAATAATTCTTAGATTTATTCTTTTGAGGTAATTTTCTATATTGTACAAATAATCTTTGTTCCTCTTCTTTCTTTTTTATCCTCTATTTTCAAATAGCCTGACTTTGTTTTTTCCTTTTTTTTTTTTTTTTTTTTTACAGAGTTTTGCTCTTGTTGCCCAGGCTGGAGTGCAATGGTGCAATCTCGGCCCGCCGCAACCTTCACCTCCCAGGTTCAAGCGGTTCTCCTGCCTCAGCCTTTCCAAGTAGCTGGGATTATAGGCATGCACCACCAAGCCCAGCTAATTTTGTATTTTTAGTAGAGATGGGGTTTCTCCATGTGAGTCAGGCTGGTCTTGAACTCCCGACCTCAGGTGATCTGCCCACCTCGGCCTCCCAAAGCACTGGGATTACAGGTGTGAGCCACCATGCCCGGCCTCAAATAGCCCGACTTCAAACTCACTGATTCTTTCCTCTGCATGATCCATTCTGCTGTTGAAAGCTTCAAATAAATTTTTCAGTTCAGCAGATGTATTTCTCAGTTCCAAGATTTCTATTTGGTTTTTTTGTTATTATTTAATCTCTTGTGAAATTTTTCGATAAATTTCTGAATGAATATTCTGTGTTATCTTAGAAATCACTGAGATTCTCTAAAACTGCTATTTTAAATTACTGGTCAGAGCCCACATATTGCCATCTCATTAGGGTCAGTCACTGTTCCTTGTTTTGTCCATTTGGGGAAGTCATGGTTCCCTGTTTGCTGTTGTTTTTTGTGGATGCACATCTTTGTTTTTTCATTGAAGGATTATTTATTTTAGTCTTCTCTGAATGCCTTATTTTTTATTGGGCATGTTTGCTTAGAGATTCTTTGTAATTTACCTATTGAAATCTTTTTTTTTTTCTTCCTGCTGAATTGCTGCTTCTTTTTGGGCAGTAGATGGTGTCTTAAGCCCAGATTTGCCTTGGCTCTAGTAAACAAACAAAACACTGCCTGTTCCAAATTGGGGAATTCCCAAAAGGAATACCCCAATAGTTTTGAAAGGCTGGCTAGGAGTTCATGCCTGGGGAACTTGTAGATGTACCTCCTGCAGCATAGTGTCACTGAATCACCACTCTGATTTGGTGTTTCTTTTGGCCGAGTTGAAGAGCAGAGTTTCCAGGGCTGTGGATGGTAGTCCTTTCTCTGGCTTATCTCTGGCTGTTGCCAGGGATATTTTTCCCTTCAGGTACTTAAATGCTTCCTGTGCACTTTGAGGCAGGAAACGATCTCCTGTCAAAGAACCCAAGATGGTGGGGAAGCTGGTTATCCACCTCAATATCAGTTTTTCCAGTGTAGAAACCATGAGTCAGAAGAAAATTTTCAATATGCCTCGTGCTGGGAAGACTGTGGAGAGGGACATTATCGATAAAGAAGTTCAATTCTCTTACCATCTGCTCGGAGTTTTTTGCAATTCTTTGTAGCCCTTGAAACTCAGTTATCCTCATATTTGAGTTCTGGGACTTTGCTGCTAAAAATCTCAGTGCTATATACTTATTTTTGGTTTTGTGTCAGGAGAGTGAAGCTAGCTTGCTTCTATGCCACCATTTTGGAAACAGGAACCTCCATTATAATCTTTTTTTTTTAACTTTTATTCAGGGTCAGGGGTACATGCACAGCTTTTTTATGTAGGTAAACTATGTATCATGCGGGTTTGATGTACAGATTATTTCATAACCCAGGTAATAAGCATAGTACCTAAGCGATATTTTTTTATGCTCATTCTCCTCCCGCCCTCCATCTGCAAGTAGGCCCCAGTGTCCTTTGTTCCCTTGTTTGTATCCATGTGTACTCAGTGTTTAACTCCCACTTATAAGTGAGAACATGCAGTTTGGTTTTCTGTTCTTGTGTTAGTTGACTTAGGATAGTGGCCTCCAGCTCCATCCACGTGGTTGTGAAGGACATTATATGATTTTTTATGGCTGTGTAGTATTCCATAGTGTATATGTACCACATTTTCTTTATCCAGTCTACCATTGATGGGCATTTAGGTTGACTCCATGTCTTTGCTATTATGAATAGTGCCCTCTATTATAAACTTACGAGAACACCATCATATATGCAGTCTGTCATTGACCAAAATGTCATTAAATAGCACATGACTATATTTGCAAAAATAAAACCAGTTCCCAGCAATAAGGAGGTGATGGTTTGGATGATTTTGTAACTTTGCTCCTTCTCCTCTGGTTTGATAAATCCACTATCCCTCTTTCTCTCCCAGCTTGAACAGAGACAGAAAAGTACCCCAAAAAATGAATATGTAAGAAATAGATACATGAAATATATTTTGAGAAATTTTCAAGTTAACCAGCTAAAGATATTTTAAAATGCAATAAATAGACAACATCTTGTTGCTTGCATTTTTTTTCCTCCATTTATCAGAATTACATTTGTGGAAAGGTCACATTGGCCATTTGGCTTCAGCTGTACGAATTTCAGGGAATTTCAATGTGGCAGTAAGGGCCAGTTCCCAAACTAGCATTTAGAGCAATATCAACGGCAATAGAAATTATTGCATGTTTTCTTATATGTATGCTAAAGCAATTTAACATTATTTTAGCTAAAATGTTTTTAAATTCTTAATACAATTTAATCTTCAAAATGATCTAGTTAAGTTGCTAATAAGTTTTATTTTAAATTAAAATTATTTAACCCATCTCCTTCACTTTACCAGTGAAGAAAAGGGTGAAGTAGGGAAGAGTTGGTCTTATTTATTGAAACAAAGAGAAATACCAAATAATCTTTCTTTAGAGAATTAATTCTGGGAGAAAAGACGGGTCCACAGAATTCCAGGGGTAGGGAGGGGGCAGTGAACAAGCCTGCTACTTAGGGGGAAACAGCTGGCCAACTTGTAGTTTTACCAGCTACTGGAATTGAGCAAACTTTACTTTGCTTTTCACATTTAAAGGCAAAGCCTTATGAAAGCTGCAAATAAATTTTACCTTGTCAGTGCTTCCCAGTGAATAAACACAAAGAAAACACAAAGAACTCATAGACTCCACACTGGGATAAACCAAGTCACTGAGAAAGCAAGCATATGCCCATGATCACACAGCAAAATCAAGCTTAGGGAGTTCTGGGTGCTACACGCATTCATTCATCACTAGCTCTTCCATTGGATAAAATACTTTTTTCTTTATAAAACACCTAAGCCTTCATTTTTGAGCAATTTTAGGTTCACAGCAAAATTGAGAGGAAGGCATAGAAATTCCCCACATACCCTTTCTCCCACAATTGCACAGCCTCCCCATTATCAACATCCCCACTAGAGTTGTGCATTTATTACAACTGATGACCTACATGGACTCATCATTATCACTGGAGCCCACAGTTTACATTAGGGTTCACTCTTGGTCTTGTACATTCTATGGGTTTGGAAAAATGTATAATGTCATGTACTCACCATTAGAGTATCCTACAGAGCGGTTTTACTGCCCTAAGAATTCTCTGTGCTCTGCCTAATCATCCCCGCACAACCCTCCCTGCACCCACCCCCAAAAAAAACAGTACACTTTTTATTCCCCCCCAAAAAAAGAGTTCCTTGTGAAAATCTTTGGAAAATGAAGGAAAGTCTAAATAAGGAAATTAAAGGTATTCAAAATAATGTCAACATTTTGATGTCTATCCTTCAAGTCATGTTTTCAATGGGCATATATATCCACATGTAGGTATTAATAAATGTATAAACATAGAGTCTTATTACCTCTCAAAATTGTTTTATTTTATAAGTTGCTTTTTTTTTCTTGTATCATGAACATTTTCTCTTGGCATTGAATAGTCTTTACAAGAAATTTTAAATTGCTGCATAATTATTCTATGTGTGCAAGTGCTCCCCTGATCCCCTCTCTAAAATCAGGGTAAAAAAAATTAACAGAGTTGCAAAGTATTTTGGCATCATAAGTCCAAACACTTCTCTCAACTTCCATGGCTATGGGCAGCCATACTGGTATCTCCTATCTAAAGTGGGAAGTCCAGTTATATTAGTCCAGCCCTATTTATTCCAGAATTCACTTTGGCAAATGTAAGACATTTAACCTCTTGGTCCTGTTTTATCAATGAGAATAGCAAGTCAATGAAAACAATGCTGACCAATTGGCACAGGTTCAGCTTTCATATATTTGGTAAACGAATGAATGAGTGAGTGAAAGAAAGCTGTCATCATCATCATCATCATCATCTTGCACAGCCCCTCACCAGGCTGACAAAATGTGCTTTACGACTATCCAATACTGGTCTGTTTCTACTGCTGACAAATGGAGAAGCATGTAATCCCTCAAACAGCAGGGGCCTAGCTGTGCAGAAGGACAGGAGCAGCAAATGTGCCCCTCAGGCATAGTCTGCAAGTGCAATGTCTTCAACATTATATTTTAAGAAAATATGTTGCCATGATGGCTGTTAAGGTCAACCTGAAAAGACTCTGAGGATTCTGTATGAACATAAAGGTCAGGCTGTTCCAGACCGGATAGAAACATCACATGTCAGACTAAAGGCCCTGGCCAAGACCACCCCAGAAGGTGGCAAAGAAAGACACTTTTGTCATGTGCCTGCTCCTCTTCCTTGATGTGAAAACCTACCTTTGAGTCCACCAAAAACCCCACAGCTCTCCCTTCTAACCACATTTAATTAAAATTTCTACTGGGGTTTTATTTTTACCGTCTGCATTCTATAAACCTTCTGAGACCAGAGGGAGAAAAAAGGACATAGGAATCAGAGAGAGATACAGCTAGGCAACTTGGGCTCCTCACCCATCCCTACTCACTGCCCCCTCATCTTGTGCTGTCTGAATCTCTGGTATTGATGTCTAAACAGCACACAACATTCCTAACCACTGGAGGATCTGACCACTGGCTCCATGGGGCTGATGACACCGACAAGGCCAGGCAGGAACCATGAGACTGTGAGTCAGAGGGTTGCTTGCTGGGGCCCTTGGTGATTCTATCCCTCCCCTGAGCTTTTGACAGCCAACCAGTCACCAAGTTACCCTCGGTCCATCCTGGTTGCATCTCAACCTAGGTGACCTCAGTCTTCTCCTTCCTTCTCACAGCTGCTCCTGTTAACAGCATATTGACAGCTGGAGAGTCAAGGCCTTCATCACCCCCTGTTTGGGTACCAGGAGTGATAAAATTTTCAATGGATTTGCTAGAAATCTGATTTTTGATCATGTACCCTGGGGAGAGGTAAAGGAGTGAAAATGAATGTGTTGCTTTCTTTCCTTTCTCACCCTTTATTAAGCACAGTACCTCACACTGAGGCTTTTCATTCATCCTCCTCTACTTCCAGCACCCACTAAGAATATATATGAGCCCTTGACACATACTAGCTCATTACATTCTCATAACCACCCTTTGAAGTAGGTTATTTTCTTCATTTAGTAGATAAGGAAAGAGGGTAAATAAATTGCCCCAGCTTTCAGGTGAAAAGAAAGATCAGAACTCAGCTTTTTAGGGACAAAGCCTTGCTCTTTCCAACACAATACATCGGTTCTTGAGAGTTCATGCCTCTGACTTTACAGTTGAAGAAAGCAGCACTGGTGAGTAGAAACATCTAGGAATGAGGCTGCCCAAATTTGAATCCCAGCTCCACTAGTTCCTAGGTGGCCTTGGGAGAGTCACTAAACTTCCTAGTTTTCTCGTCTGTGAAATGTGGGTAATAATAGCACTTCTTCGTGGTTGTGATGAGTATACAAAACCTAATAAAAGGAAAATGGTTAGGCCGGGCAGGGTGGTTCATGCCTGTAACCCAAGCATTTTTGGGAGACTGAAGCTGGAGGATCTCTTGAGCCCAGGAGTTTGACACCCGCCTGGACAGCATAGTGAGACCCTGTCTTTAAAAGTATAAAAATTAGCTGGGCACAGTCCCACGTGCCTGTAGTCCCAACTACTCAGGAGGCTGAGGTGAAAGAATTGCATGTGCCTGGGAGTTGTGATCACACCACTGCACTCCAGCCTGGGTGACAGAGTGAGACCCTGTCTAAAAAAAAAATTAAAAATAAAAAAGGAAAGTGGCTAGCAGGGTGCTCAGTAAGCACTCAGTGTTACTATCATATTTAAGATCAACAATCATGCTCTGAGTCATATCAGTAGTCTATTCAGAACAGAACTCTGCTTCCAATGGTGACACCAAAGGAAAGTTTAGGGGAGATATCGCTATACTCTGAAATCACTGAAAATGGTTGATGAATAACCTGTTTCAGATAATAATAGCAAACACCTTCACAGCACTTTCTATATACCAGACACAGTTCTAGGTTGTTCATCTATATCATCTCATTTAATCATTACAACGACCCTATAGCATAGGGACAATTAACACTTCTATCTTATAGATGAGAAAACTGAGGTTCAGAGGGGTTAAATACTCACAAGCAGTAAGTAGCAGAGATAGAATTCAAATCCAAGTAGGCTGTTTCCAGAGTCAGAGAGCATTAACCATCATGCTGGTCTGGCTCTCAGGTATGTCATTCATCATTCTGAATGGCAACAACAGCAATAAACTTACACGGAGAGCTTGCTCTGAGCCAGACACCATGCTGAGTGCTTTCCGTGTGTTTCTCTGTGTTCTTTCATTTAGTCGACACAATTGCATTACTATCTTGCATTTTATATATAAAGAAATCAAGGCACAGAAAGATTAAGTACCTTAATCAAGGTTACACAGTAAGTGGCGGAGCTGGGACTGAGTCTGTGTGCATCAGAAGCCCATGTTCTCACTTACAACACTCTCTCCAGACCACCTGTATTGAAACTACCTGTGATGCTTGTTTAAAAGTCTTATTCCTGGACCAAAGACCAGACCTCTTCCCTCAGAATCTCTGGAGGTAGGAGCTAAGTCTCTACCTTTCAAATAAGCATATTCCTTTAAGAATCACAGCCCTATGATGCTGCTTTTACTATTTCCAGGAGAATGTGTTACCAAGAAAGGTACCTTCCCTCCAGTCCACGTAAAGATGAACTTTATCTAAAGATGAAGGATAATAACCCTGACTTCTTAGTGGCCTTGAAAGGGATTCTGACCTTCTGGGCTATACTCTGGACCCACATCCACGGCATCTGCCCCTCCTTTATGCTGCTGGACAACCATGGACAAGACAGCTTGCCACGGCATTTCCCCAAAGCTTCAAGAGGATGGAGGCACAGGGATGAGATTGTTGATGTCACTGAAGTTGAAAAAACACAACGAGCATAAAGGGTTTTTGAAGAAAAAAATACATATTTATCAGACATTACCCTTATTCTCTGCAGAATAGAAAAAGACACAGATGGCAAGGGAGCGAAGGAGGCGAGATGTAATGTCTCCTCCAGGGGCCCACACATACATGGCCTTTTCAAGCAGTCTGTTCAGGTTTATATCATGGCATTCTGGGCTCCACCCACTTGCTTTTGCCTTTCCTGGTCCCTTTTCTCTAATCCCTCTTCCATTTATCTTGCCCCCTGCTGCTTTACTTTAAAAACAGAAATTCTACATCCATATCCAAAGGGAACAAAACCCAAACTCTAGGAGTTTGGAGGAGCCCCCAGTTGCCATTATCCTCAACAACTGTGGTGCTCGAAATCATTGAAGGACAGCTGCTTCTGGATTATTTCAAATGTTGGAATACGAGCTGAATAGGTCTTATTTTTATTAGCACTGGTTACCGAAAAAAATAATTGAATAATGCATCTAAAAATACTTGGCAGCCAGGTGTGATAGCTCATGCCTGTAATCCTAGAGCTTTGGGAGGCTGTGGCGGGGAATGGCTTGAGGTCAGAAGTTTGAGACCAGCCTAGGCAACATAGCAAACCCAACCCCCACCACACCCCCGCCCCCAGTTTCTACAAAAAAATTAAAAAATTAACTGGGCACAGTGGTATACATCTGTGGTCCCAGCTACTTAGGAGGCTGAGGTGGGAGGATCACTTGAGCCAGGAGGTCAAGGCTGCAGTGAACCATGATTGTGCCACTGCACTTCAGCCTAGGTGACAGAGCAAGATCCAGCCTCAAAAACAGATAAATAAAACTTGGCAATACAATTCAGCAAATATTATATCAATCAAAGCACTAGAATGACTACATTAAAAACAATGAAATATAAGCTATACCCTAAAAATCCAATCTCGTTTTCCCAAGACCCAAGAATTTTACAGACTATCCCACCTGTTCCCAGTCTTGCACACTTTAAAATCTTTCTGAGTCAGAGTGCATTAGGACTACAGCAGGGGTCTTGATCTGCCATGGTCTACCTCTTTGCCAAAAGCTTCCAGAATTACTGTTACTGTCCTCCTATCCAGATTCCCCTATGCAAAGCCAAAGCCAGATTTTCTGTCTACCAAAGGCAGCTGGCCAACAACAGATGTCAAGTGTAGAAAAATGTTGAGCCAGGGTGATGCATTTGTAATGGTATGTCCAATGGGTCCCGAAGTCCTGAGCTGACAGCAGCTTTAGGCAGGCTAGTCCTTATTATAGTTACCTCCCCCAGCTCTGCAAGCTAGAACAAGATCAAGGGAAACTTCTTTTTGCCTAAGGATTCCTGGCTGGCTCTAAACTTGAATTATAACAGGTGGATGGTCATGAGCAACGTCTCATCTGCAGACTTTTAAGGGGGCCTCAGTGTTTGGGGTAGAACATCATTAGCCCAGAACCACCTGTTCTATAAGATATTATCCCTCACGTGCCTACAAGAACCTGCCACCAGCCCTATTTCAAACACAAAGAAATGAAGCCATGGCATGTGGAAGGCATTTCTCCTCAGGCTGGAAGGTGGATGCATATTAAAACCAGAGAGAGAGCAAGTGTCAACAGATAGACGTATGACAAGTCTTTTGGGATTCTTTTTTTCTCTCTTTCTGACAGTCACCGATGTGTAGAATGGGACTTTGGCCTGAAAAAGGGAGCCTCATGAGGATCATGTAAGTTTCATCAAACTATAGATGGAAACACCCAGTATCATTCCTTCTCAATTCCTTGTGAAACTTGTGTTAGTGGGAACAGCATGAGAAGGAACGGGAGGAGTATGTGACAACTTTAATTTCTCAAGTTTTCCCATTTTGCCAGGCACTACGCTAAGTATGCTAAATGGATTATCTCATTTAATACCTGCAGTCAACCTATGATATAGATACAATTATCCTCAGTCTGCAGATTGGAAGGTGATAGGGCCACATCAGTGAGGGGAAGTAACTTGCTGAATAAAACTAGCCATAAATGACAGAGCCAGGATTCAAACCCTGATCAGTGTTTCAAACCACAATGCTTTATACCCCATGCATGTGCACATACATACATATACACACAGAAATATGCACCTCTTATGCCTACTTTTATTATTCTGCGTGCATGCACATGTAAACGTATATCCATTCCAAGAAATATGTATCAAAGATGAATTCGATATATATTCAGTGGGGGCTGAGAAGATCATAGCTTCCCAAAATCCACCTAGGCAAGATGCCCTTTAAGGAGCAGCTGGTTTCATTCCTCATCCATTGTCACTGCAGTCATCCTGTCTGAAACAAGTCCGGGCAGAGAGAAAAGGCACACAATGCTAGGGCCAAGGGAAAAACTGTGTTGCGTGACAACAAGAACAGTATTTAGCAAAGGCAGGAATAAAGAAGGTCCCACAAACAACAAACAAGGGGTCAACGAACAGCTCAAACCCATATGCTGTCTCTGTGGGATACAGCCCCAGTGTAAACAGACAGACCACTTTCAGGTTGTGCAAATCAGGGTCACAGTGACTGGGCTCTACCAGAACTGGCAAACACAAGAGTAATTTTGACCACAAATTGGACCACAATTCTTACTTTACATTGTAGTCAAATGTTTGGTAGTCGATCATGATCTGATAAAATATCAATCAGGTAGAAACAGTGACAATGCAGGGGGCACCTCAAACAAATAATCGCAAGGGATTGACAAAGCCTCTGGGGAAGGGGAGGGGAAAAAAGAGGCTGGGGAGGGGAGTGATTAGACCCTAGATTCAATGTCCCAGGGATTAGAAGGATGCTCAAATATTCTCTGTAGACTGATGATAATTGTATCTGACATGATACATCTAGCTGGGAAGTCAAGGCACAGCTCTTCTCACTCCCCCAGACTGCCACATCATCAGGCGTGCTAATGAGATTCACACCTCAGTTTGCCAAGTGATCCCAGACCACTCACATTACTACAAGCACCTGGAATACAGGAAATGAGTTTTCTCCACAGCCCAAACCGATTAGCGCTGGCGAGAACCTTTCTTATAGGAACATGGATGTGCCATCATCTCCATGGCCCTTTCAACATCTCAACAAATGTTAAGTGATGAGGACATCAGACTTCCTACCCATACCTCAGCAAAAGTCTGAAGAGAGGCCCATGATTCTTAGACTTTCAAAGTCCCTTCTTATCCTTTCCTTTGTAATGGTGAGATATCCTTCCATGTTTCATGCCTTATGGGCAAGAGATCAGAGTTTTCCAAACTGTATTTCATGAAGTACTAATTCCGCTGGATGGCATAAGGTAAAAAGACAAAAAGAGGCTCTGTGGCTAAACAACTTTGTGAAATGTTTCATTGTAAAAATGAATTATAGCTTTCTTTACTGCAGGACTCTGCAGAGTCTACAATCTTCAAATCCCCCAGACTTATTTCATCATAACATCCTGGATTCTGTTTACTTTTGCTGACTGTCTCCCAGGATTAGCATTTCCTGAAACCCACTTTGGGAAATGCCAAGTTGAACCATAAGTTCTCTCAGTAGATTGCAAGTGCCTTCAGAAAAAGGACTTTGTCCTATTCATCTTGATATACCCAACACCTATAACCATGCCTGGCACCTGATAGGGGCTTGATAAGGATTACTGAATAAATACATGAATATGGACATGGGAGCATGTGTGATTCCCAGCGTGAAGGCTATTTGCGACAAAGACTGATGTTAGAATCTTCTCTTGCTGTGACTTTTCAGAGTCTCTATTGTACAGAAAGAGGAATCCACTGGGTCCATTAGTGAATATTTTTGTTGACTGCAATTTGTATCTCATTTCCATGAGGGCTTGAGATACTTACCCATTGTGTTCTATCAGTGGATTGGCCAGAGAATCAGGCTTGCCCAAAAGGGAGGCTGAACACCATTGAGAAGCAGGCAGTTAACCCCCTGGGAGGCAAAAAGCCAGAACAAAAAGTGTTGTAAAAAGGATTTTTTACCACCAGCCATGTCCTCCCTTCTGCTTGTATCCAAGTAAGCAAAGGTAGGTTGAAAATTGTAGGAGTAGATGATACCAGGTAGAAGCTAAGCCCAGGCACCTTGTCCTAGGACATTTCAGGTGTTCTCCATCATTCTCGTTAACTTCTAAGGAGGGATCCCATGGTGGATGCAAAAGTCTAAAGGGAAGCCCATGTTTCTTAGATTTTCAAATTCCCTTCTTACTCTTTCCTCTTTAATGGTGAGATATTATTCCATGTCTTATGCCTTACGGACGAGAGATCAGAGTTTTCCAAACTGTATTCCACGGAGCACTAATTCGGCTGTATAGTATAAGGAAAAAAGACAAAAAGAGGCTCTGTGGTCAAACAACTTGAGGTGATCAGTTAATTCTCTGATCACCTCAAGTTGTTTGACCACAGAGCCTCATTTTGTCTTTTTCCCTTATACCATCCAGTGGAATTATAAAGTAAATAGAAGTGCAACTGGATTTGAAAAACATTGACGCTTTAGTTTCTTGGAATCATCAAACAATTCATTTGATTTCAAGCAAACCAACCCAACATCCCCTCTCCATCCAGTGGTTTTTCATTAAGCCAGCTGGAATTTTTTTCAACCCACCATAAATTCAGTGCGTGAGGACAACTGCTGTGTCGCCCCTGAGCTACAGTTAGCTAAATGTGTTCCTCACTCTGTTCTGGCAGCAACAGCCTGGTTTTCCAATCAAGTCAACTGACCAGACTTCTACTTACAGGGATGCTTGCTGCCAAACCACTAATTCAACCCTCTGAGACAGCCA
Organism: Macaca mulatta; assembly: GCF_049350105.2. NCBI lineage: Eukaryota > Metazoa > Chordata > Mammalia > Primates > Cercopithecidae > Macaca > Macaca mulatta. The sequence goes on along the minus strand of NC_133419.1, from coordinate 29,761,269 downwards.
GAACTTCAGAGAAGGCGATGATAAAGATGCCCAGACTGCAAAAATAAAGGCATTTATCCAACACCAGAGACAGAAGAGTGACAGAAATAGTAGTCTTCATAGCTGCTCAGCCAAGGGGGCCACTTCCTTAAATAGCTGATATAAGATCCAGGACGTTGGTATCTGGTAGATAGTAGATCCTCATTCAAAGTTGACATGAATTGGTTAAAACCCATCTTAGGATTAGAGTAAAAGGGATTGAGTCTCCATCCCCTGCAATATTCATCAACTATTTTTGCCAAAAAAGAAGGGAGAAAAGTGCTCCCCCTTACTCATTCCAGGGCTGCTCCTCCCATCCCATGGCTTAAGAGTTTACACAGAACACATCCATAAAGGAGCAGACGTACACAATGTCAGGGCCACGCTGGAAATAAATGGTCTCATTCGCAATTCCGTTCCTCTGCAAACAGACACGTGATTTGGATGATAAAAATTTACCATGGGACAAAGAAACTCTCACCTCTCATATCTACTGAGAGCAAGGTACATGACACCGTGAACAACTATCCCAGAAACTGGTTGGACTTTCAGTCTGCCTGGCACCCCTGTTTCCCCTAGGGAACGGCTCCTCTTGGGTTCCATGTGGTGCTACTGGGGCTGCTGATGCCTCTGTTTTTTCCTGCATCCACTCCACCTCCACAGAGGTGAGCACATGACTTGACGCAGGCCAATCTGGGCACTTGGGATGTTCCAGGGATAATCAGACTCCTTTACTAACACCATGATTTTTTATCATTTGGCCAAAATACAGCCAGCAGATCTGCCACCGTTGGACCTACTGCTTACTGTAGTGGTGTTGTGTCGTATTTCAGGGCACGCCTTATGGAGTCAGACTGGATTCAAAAACATGGATATCCAGTTATATGACCCGGGCAGGTACTGAAACCCTTTGCCTAAGCTCCTTTGTATGTGAAGTGGGGCAAACAACAATAGTACTTACCTCCTAGGTTTGTGGTGAGGACTAAGTAAATATATAAAAAGCATATAGGGGAGTGCCTAGTGTTTACCACAAACTCAATAAATTATTTGGATACCCAAACTTGGGATTCATTTCCTTAGGTATGCTAGGATGGAAGCCTCTTCAAAGGTGTTTCCACCATTGATGATTCTATCATCAAGGGTAAAGATGGCCTGATGCGCAACCCCTACTTACTCCACTCTCAACCCACATGAGCTCTTAGTCTGTCTCACAGACAATTACAACCAAGAAAAAGGGGTAGAGTTGAGTAGGGGTAGCAGTCACTCTGATTCAGAGAGGAATATCTCCAGCCAACTCCAATTCTCTGCCTTCCTGGAGTGGTTCTGTTTATAGGTATGAGATCTGGTGTGTCCTGAATTTTTTACTTCTTTCTCTTCGTTTTAATCTAAAGCTCTCGCCCAGGTGTTGAGATGACTGACAAACAGAATTCCTTAAACATAGACCAGGCTTGGAATCTGATAGAGTTTCTGCCACTGATCTGGTAGCTTTCAGTTTTCCAGCTGGCCTCTGGGTTCTCTGCCCTGGAATTCAGGAACTGGAAAATGTAAACATTGCATTTCCCTCGTCTTTAAAATAAGAGGGGAGGGAGGCTGGGCTCTTGTTACTTTCAAATATCCACAAAGTGAGGATGACAGCTCCTCCCCCATGAGGGGGGAATAGGGCACAACCTTCCCTCATTTATCATGGAAATGACGCTTTTCTCAATTTGCTTACACCCCAAATCAACTGCAGCTTCTACAGCTGATCTCAGGGGAGGCAGGTAGAGAAGTTTTCCTTTGCATCAGGATTGGCCACCCCAGTGGGGCAGATGGAAATAATTTTCAGACTTAAGACCTGTCATTAGGTCCCAGGCACCATTATCTTGGCCATTTCTGTCTAGCCAGTATAACCCAGACGTGGATAAGATTAAGTCAACCCGATGGTCCATGCCAGTGGCATTCTAAAGCCCTCCCCAAGACTTCTGCATATTCCTGAGGGACTTACACACTCTAGGTCACCTCTGCTTCTGGGCTCCTATGTCTAAGGTACTTTGTTCACAGGTAATTGACCCAGATATAACACCCAGCCCTGTCTCAGTTTCCACTGAAAGCTCATGCTCAAGGGCATTTATGAAAGTAAAACATTTTACCAATGAGTTAGAGGTCACAGAGATAGGTAAGATGATGTTCCATGAAATATACAGATTAAAATATGTTAGACACTGATAAAGTCTGATGTACCAGATGCTCTGAAAAATCCTGTTGGCCAATTAGTCCTCAGCAGCTTAACTCCCTTGTTTCCCTCCATTCACCATCCAGCCTTCCATCTTCTCCCTCTCATTCCCCCTTCCTGTCCCATCCCTCTCAGAAATGGGAGGTCAGAACTTCAAATGCTAGTAGGGATTAGCAGGTATCAAACATATGGGTTGAGAAGTGGGGTGTCAGACCCTAGAGAGGATCCAGCCTAACTCAAGACATTCAGGTTCAAAACACTCTGAAGCACTTGTGTCCTACTAAATACCTTCTGCAGGTCTTTTGGCTCCAAAGGCTGCCAGTTTGTGGTCTATCAGCATAGTCTCCCTCTTTGCCACAGCCAGCCAAGACACAGCAACAATGCCACTAAAACAGGAGCTAGCAAGGGCTCTCTCTCCCCTGCTTCATGTGCGTCCTGAAACCTTAACAAAGTTAGATGTCCGTCAGCATAATCAGTCCATATGCTGGATGTGTGAATGTAAGTCCTCCAGGTAACGGGAGAACTTGGGTTCAGAAACTAGACAGCCTGAGCTCACCCTGGGCTCCACTAATCTGCTAGTGTAGTCGTTTATTTATTTATTGTGGAAAAATACAAAAAATTACCTTTCAAATAGTTTTTTTGTTTGGTTGGTTGGTTGGGTTTTTTGTTTGTTTGTTTGTTTGTTTGAGACAGAGTCTCACTCTGTTGCCCAGGCTGGAGAGCAGTGGTGCAATCTCGGCTCACTGCAAGCTCCACCTCCCGGGTTCACACCATTCTCCTGCCTCAGCCTCCCGCGTAGCTGGGACTACAAGCGCCCACCACCACGCCCAGCTAATTTTTTGTATTTTTAGTAGAGACAGGGTTTCACACTGTGTTAGCCAGGATGGTCTTGATCTCCTGACCTCACCCACCCGCCTTGGCCTCCCAAAGTGCTAGCATTACAGGCGTGAGCCACCACGCCTGGCCTCAAATCGTTTTTAAGTGCATGGTTCAGTGGCATAAGTACATTCATACTATTGTGCAACTATCACCACCATCTATCTCCAGAACTTTTCACTATTCCACATTGAAACTCTGTACCCATCAAATAATAACTCCCATTCCACCTTCTCCTGGCCCCCGGCAATTACCATCCCACTTTCTGTCTACATGAATTTGACTATTCTAAGTACTTCACGTAAGTGGAATGACAGAACATTTGTCTTTTTGTGTCTGGCTTCTTTCACTTAGCATAAGGTCTTAAAGTTCATCTGTGTTATAGCATGTATCAGAATATCCTTTATTTTTAAGGCTGAATAATATTCCATTGTAGGTGTAAACTACATCCAGTTTACCAATGGACATTTGGGTGGTTTCCACCTTTTGGCTATTGGGAATAATGCTGCTATGAACGTTGATGTAAAAATATCTAATCAAGTCCCTGCTTTCAATTCTTTTGTGTATATACCCAGAAATTGAATTGCTAGATCAAATGGTAATTCTATGTTCAATTTTTGGAGGAACCATGCCTGTGTATCCTTAAACCTCTGTGTTTCATAGAACCTCTCTGAACCTCATCTGTAAAACAGGGATAATAATAGCAATGCCGTTTCAGGGTGGTCTGAGAATTAACGCACATAAAGCCTTTGGCTCAAAGACTGGACACATTAATAAATGTTCACTAAGTGTTTGCTTGATGTTTAATCTCTTCGTCCTCTGAATTGAGGGACTCATACTAAAATAATCTCTAAAGTCACTCTCAGCTCCTAAACTCCATGATCCCATCATTAAATTATTTTCCTGTTGGGGATGCCAGGAGCTCTCAGAGTATATATTAGGGAAACACCCTCTTCATGATCCCCACAAAAATCCACCCCTGCCAAGAAGGCCCAATTTTCCTAGCTTTCTCCTGGGAATTTGCCAACACATCCCAGTGTAATCTAACATCTAATTTTTCTTGACACGCCTCCGTTGCTTTCTTTCCACATTTCCTTTCTTAGCTGGCTTTTCCTGCCCACTGAATATCTGCACTTCAAATTATCTTCCCTGGTTGCATTTATGTTCATTCCCCACAAGTTAGTGTCTGTTGGAAGCAACACTTATGAAGTTCTCCAGATTAAGTTTTCATTCCCAAGAGTCCCATATTTTAAATGAGGTTTTCCTCTTCGGCAGAATCACACTGGCAGAGCTACTGCAATTTGGTGAAGTCAGTGGAGTTGGGCTTCTCCCCCGCTTCTGTTTATGTTGTGTTATCACTTGGCCTCGTGTTTGGATTCTCATCCTCCCAACATGTGTCACATGCCGGTGAGCAACAACGCTCTCCCGTACCATCCCCATGGATGTTTACAATTCAGCAAATACTCTTTTTAGAAAAGTTAATTAGAGGAAATATGCTTCCAAGTTTTTCTCGACTGGGGCCAGATTCAGCATCCCAGCAGGGAGTGGACTCCCTTCACTGCTTGAAGAAATATTTTCCTTCACGCGATTCCTCTGTCTTCCCTCGAAATGTGAGTAAAACATTCAACAACTAAAATATCCTCGCTAAATACATGAAGCTGCGCTCTGGTTCAGGCAGCAGTTTAGCCACCAACAAACTGTGCATCCTCCCTGAAGCTTTTTCACAGCCAAAGGTAAAAGAGGTTCTCGGGTCAGAAATAAATGGATTTTTCAGATTCTGGGCTAGGAAAAAGAGGCAGCTCAGGTGTTTTTATTTTTTTTTTTTTTAAACTTTTATGACTTTGAAGAGCCTCACCTGCCATGTAATAAAAAAAGGAAGCAGGGGAACACTGATGTAACCCTGAGGAATCGAATCCACTGAGCCCTGGCACTCTGAGAAGAACCAGGTCCTCTAGAGCTGGTCCACCGACACCATGCCCAAAGGCGAAGATGAAGTAGGGAGGTGCCTTAATGCAAAGTCACCCACTTCCCCTTGGTGTAAGGACTGCCAGCCCTTACGAAGGGTTCCTTCTTCCTTTATTATTGTCTTTGGGCTGCTCCAGACACCATGGAGGCAAAATTCAAATGAAACACTCACCATCTTTATTGTAAATCATTAAGCAACATCCTACCTGGGCAGGCAGGCTCTAGGTAGATGGAAAGTTTGACCAAAATGAAGGGCAGGGGGGTTTGTGTATCTCAGTTTTTTGCTGATCATGAAGGGATGTGCCCATGGCTGAGTTTCCCTTCTATACAGGCTATTGCATTTAGCATCCTCCCCACCCCACCTGGCCTGTTTCATTCTCAGGAACTTGCCAGCTACTTGCGGCGGCAGAGCACCCAGCTCTCAGGTAGAGTTCAGGTGACAGGTAACCAGCACAGAAGGGAAGCAGCGAAGGCTCACACATAGCTTGCCCCTATTCAGAGCTGCCCCATTTGGTCATATCTGTACATCTCAGCCTGCCCTCACCTCACCTCATGAGGTCTCACCTTACCCCTGGGCTATAGAAGGACAGATGTTCCTATGACGTTCCCATTTCCCTGCCTACCAGCAAGCGGGCTGTCATAAGACAAGCCTGCCATTCCCTCGCTTCTGCCCTTAGCTGGATCTCCATGTCATGTACCAGCCTCATTTGTCCCCAGAAGCCCATTTGACCTGGGGATTGTGGCTTAGAAAATGACATATGAAAACCAAAGAAGCCAGAGCTCCTTCAAAACAAACCCTGTGCATCCCCAGAAACAATCTGCACTTTTAACCTTGGCTTTTTTCTTATTTCTCACTCTCATCAGAAAGGGAGTGTGTCTATATATGCTGAGTGAGTCAATCTCCTGTGCTTGGATATGCTCTGAAGGGGTATGACTGTAGGATTTCGTGAAGCAACATTCACCAGAACACCAAGCAAGCCCTGCTTGCTTGCTTGCTTGCTTGCTTTTCTTTCTTTCTTTTCTTTCTCTCTCTCTCTCCCCTTCCTTCCTTCCTTCTCTCTCTCTCTTTCCTTTTCTTTTTCTTTTTCGTTTTCTTTCCCTCTCTTCCTTCTTTCCTGCTCACCTCTGAGGGAGCCCTTTCCAAGGGAAACTTAGCTTTTGCAAGTCAGAGCGGGCAACTCAGAATTGATTACCTAAGACAATTTGGTACTTTTAAAATGATAAAAAGAGCAAATAAAATAGGAGCTGGTCCGCTTTCCTGAGACAGTTCAGGCCCACGATTTGGGATGACAAAACCATGTCACAGTCTCAGGGAGGGCCACAGGAGCTCCAGCACCACCAGCCAAGTCCCCAAGATTATCACTGGAAAAGCACCCCCTTCCAACCCCCCCACCCCAAACACACATACACCACACCTCCTGAGACTCCCAGTCCTGCTCCCAGGCAGACCTCAGGAGGAAAATGCTCCCTCCTAGGGTGTCCCGGACGCTACTCACAGTACCTCTTGGCAAGGACGAGATGAGAAGGAGCTGAAGAAAAGTGAGCCCCAACTGCGTCCAGCAACCCAGCTCCATCCTTGCCGCGACTGGTGCCCGAGCGTCTGCTGGGGAGGGAGAGGAGGGACCTAGGGACGCCAGGGGCAGGCGGCTTTTACAGGGACCTCCCCGAGCCCCAGCTGAGCGGGAGCTCGGGTTTCAGCTCGCCAGGCTCTCCCATCTTCATCTGAGGGGAACCACCTTCAGCCAGAGCGACGTCAGCCCAAACCTCTCCTCTCTGCTGCCTTAACCCTTGCGGGGCCCCGGGAGGTGTGGCCATTCCTGAAGCCCGAGGACGGCGGCTGCGAAGGAAGGTGCGGAGCAGGGAGGCCAGCCCAGGTCCAGGTGGGCTCCCAGTGTTGGATGCTGGGAGGAGGGGCCGCAGGACCCTGGGTGGGAGCGAAGGTACAAAGGGCTGCGGGGCGCTCAGGTGAGGCCGGGAGGTCTTCCTACGCGAGGCTGAGACGGGAGCTGGCTGTGCCCGCTCTGACCGCACACGGAGAGCCTGATTAAAAGCCTGGCCTAAAGAGAAGGAGGAGTTGGTGATGGGAGGATAAAGGGAGCCTTCCTCCACTCCGCACTCAACACCCCTCGTTTATCTCCTTTCCTCTCCGTTTGCTCCAGGTGATCACAGTTTGGAAAGCTTATCTATAGGCTACTGGAAAAAGTTTTCCTCTTCCTGTGATCCATGGTGAATTCAGCAACATGAACAGCCCCTGCACACACGCCAGGCAGGAACGGAGAAGAACACATAAGAACCCTCACTGCCTCCACCGAGAGGGCTCAGCTTAGGTACAAGATAGCAAGTGACATCTCGAAGTGAGGAAGAAGGATGTTTTATAAGATAATAGGTTACATTTTTTATAAACTTCTCCGTGCCAGGTACCTTACATGTATTAACTCAACTATTCGTCACAATAAACCTAGCCTCTGTATTTTCCAATTAGAGAAATGGAACCATTGAGGATTCAATAACTCATCCAAGGCCACACAGTTAGTGAGGGGCAGAGCCAGAGTTTGAACCCGGTTAGCTTAGGTCCACAGGCTGTATTGTAGTCTTAGCCACCAGGTTATAGAGCTTCTTACGATGCTGCATATGCAGAATTATATTTAACCATTTGAAATGGCTTGGCTGTGTCCCCACCCAAACCTCATCTTGACTTGTGGTTCCCATTATCCCCACGTGTCATGGGAAGGACCAGGTGGAGATAATTGAATCATGGGGACAGTTACCTCTAATAAAAGTTTTAATTTTATTTTCTAGATATTGGGGAGCCCTGGTGGTTTAGGAGTAGGGGGTGCTGAGCTCAAAGCAACATCTCAGGAAGAGAAGTCACCCTGGACTATTGATGAAGGCCTGGAGTGAGGATTAAGAAACGGAAGTGGAAGGGAAAAGATAAGGGGAGAAACCTGAGGAATAGAATCTGTAAGGCTCAGGACAGATCAGAAGGTCAGGAGCCCTGACACAGGTGCTCCACTAGAAAGAATTTCTGAACTCCAGCCCTGCTTCTGGGGGCCTATTGCAGTAAAGTGACTGGAAGCAAGAACTCAGCAGGCCTGTGTTCTAATTGTTGATTCGCCACTTACTGGCTGTGTGACCTTAAGCAAGTTAAGTAACTCTCTGAAACTCAGTCTTCACATCTGTAAAATGGAAAGAATAATCAAACCTCCTTTGTAGATCATTGGAAGAATTTAATAAGATTATGCATGTAAGGCCCATAGCACAGAGCCTGCCACATACTAAGTGCACAATAAATATTAATCATTATCTCTATTATCTGTCCTGAGACTGCCCCCAAGAACATCGCATGGGATGAGTCTTGTTCCTACACTCAACTTCCATATTGAGGTGAAATCAGTTTAAAATAAGCACCAAGAGTAGCCTTAAACAGGAGCAGAATACCAGAGGGCAGCATATACCTAAGAGGTAGAGGGTAGAGGTTAGAAGAAGGGAAGTTCACCTTGTTGCTGGCCAACCAATACTGGTCCTTTGGTGATGGGATGGGGAAGAAGATGACTTAGTTTCCAAATAACTGTAGGCATAAGAGCCTCTCGGGCCGGCGCCTGTTTCAACTCCAGCTGACAGCACCACTTCCTTTTTCCTTTCATCTCCCGGGTCCCCATCTCCCACCCCCCACCACACACACCTTCCTGAGTTAATACCAAGCAGCCTCATCCCTACATGAATTGCATCCCCCTGACAGGATGGGGCTGTAGGTGATGAACCTGAAGGGTACCAGTATATACCACCCCCAAATATGCCCCTTTGGCATAAGGATTATTTTGAGCTGAAAGCAGTTAAGAAGAAGTAGATACAAGAAGAGGTCTCCACCTCCCCCTCTCTACCAGGACGGACAGAAGTTAATCACTGGAGACAACCCTAGACCCTTATCAGCCCAGAAGAATCTACATAGCAAAACTTACTAAGTAGTCTTATCTCCCATTAGTACCCCCATTTATTTATCTTCCCATAATTTGCTCCCCGTAGAAGCTCAAAGGCCTGTTTCGTTGTCTTGCCATTTCTCTGTGAATTTATTGTTCTTTTTTAAAATGCAATATAAACCCAAATTCTAACCATCCCTTTGAGTTACTCCTCACTAGGTACCTCCACGTGTAAGCACCATGCACAAGTTAATAAACTTTTGTTTTTCTCTTGTTAATCTGTTCTTTTGTTGTTTTTCTGTTTGCTTGTTTGTTTGTTTGTCATTCTAATTTACAGGGCCCCAGCCAAGGAATCTAAGATGGGTAGTGAAGAAAGATTACTTTTCCTTCCCAACAAACCTGTTTGGCTACTTGCTAAGGAAGTCCCTGGTAGTAGGTCTTTTTTTTTTTTTTTGAGACGGAGTCTCGCTGTGTCTCCCAGGCTGGAGTGCAGTGGTGTGATCTCGGCTCACTGCAAGCTCCGCCTCCCGGGTTCACGCCATTCTCCCGCCTCAGCCTCCCAAGTAGCTGAGACTACAGGTGCCCGCCACCACACCCGGCTAGTTTTTTGTATTTTTAGTAGAGACGGGGTTTCACCATGTTAGCCAGGATAGTCTCGATCTCCTGACCTCGTGATCCACCCGCCTCGGCCTCCCAAAGTGCTGGGATTACAGGCTTGAGCCACCGCGCCTTTACTTCTCTAGGTTCGGGGGTCTGGAAACAGAGGCCCTTATTCTGTTTCTGGAATCCCCTTCAAGAGTTGATTTGCCAGTTTGTTGTCACTAATTTGGGTTTGTAAATTTCCTAGAGCTGAGGAACCTGGAAAGAAACTCTCAAAAAGATGCTCTGCAAAGGTGGAGGATGTATTTTTCTGGAGAAGTCAAAGTAGTAATCAGATATTACCTTGTTGAACTGCACAATAATCCCAGGGCTGGAAGAGAAAGAGGAGAACTGTTATTATGATACAGAAAAGTCAGTAGTTTACCGAGGACATTCAGCACTACACAAATTTCTATGTTCTACACAAGTTTACCTTTCTGTCCCCATTATGGTCAATTCTATTTTTCATATTGATAGAGTTTAGTATTGTTCTAAATCAAGGGTTCTTAATCTGGAAGCTCCTGGTTGAGATAGGGTTTTTTGAGGGACTTTGAATCTTCCAAAATCATATGCAAATTTTTGCATGCAGGCTTTTGAATAAGAGGGAGCCATAGCCTTCTCATTTGCAAACTTGCAACTTTTTTAGAATCACTAATCTTCATAAGTTGAAATTGAAAAATGGACCAAATCTGAGATTTGGGGAGTGATTTTGTGAATATATACAGTCGTTGAGTCTAGGCTATAAACTGCACAATGGACATTTGGAGGGCCCTCTCACCTCCTCCTCACCTTTAAAAAATATTTCTGACTTAAGAGCACTTGCTCTGGACTCTACTGACTAATGTTGAATGCAGATGGACCACTCGCTACCTGCATACACCTGGGCATATTATTTCACCTATAATGGCCTTGGTTTCCTCATCTGCTAAGTCTGAAGAACAGTACCTGTCCCCATAGGGCTAGAGTAAGGAGCTCAAAACAGTGCCTAAAATATACTAAGATCTCAGTAAATGTTAGTTATTTCTATGATGCTTATCTCCCCCTCTGCCCTCACCTCCTATCACTGCTTGCTTCAGGGGAGAATAAATCACAAGAAAGGCTGTGTATGAAAAAGACAAAGTGGCATGCTGGGACGTAGGGCATGATACCTGGAATTAAGAATTATCTACTAATAATCAGCATCAGGAATAAAAACAAATTGGCTCTAAAGATAGAGTCAGGCCACCCATTTAATTACAAGTCATAATACCCACTAATTTTCACCTGAAAGGATGAGGCACTCTAACAATACCTGTACCTTTTTCAGTGCCACCAGGGAGGCTGGTTGCATGTGAATCCATAGGGAGAGACAGAGAGGAGACTGTCTTTGTGAATTCTTACAGTTTCCTCAATCTCCCAGCTATCACTTCTGCAGATCAGCAGCTAAGAAGCAACCACACACTGGGAAAGCCAGAGGAAAGAGGGCAGAGGTGGAACTGGTCTGCAAACCTATAAGAGGCATCCCAGACTTCTGGTAATTAAGTTTGGTTTCCATTAGCTGTGCAAAACACCAAGTTCAAGTCAGCCAAGGCCAGAGATGGAGAAGGGCAGGACTGTGGAAAAGACAAAGGACCCTTCCACTGGAGCCTGCTATAACTGGTCCCTTCATGGAAGTCTCCAGCCCTAATGAATCCCGGCTGTTCACCTACACAATGAGCAATCATGTTCTGCCTCAGGTCTGGCTCAGCTCCACTCCCTTCCACTGGGAGCCAGCAAGGGGGTAGGTACATCTGTGGTTCTTTCTCGGGCCACATTCTTCTGGCTCTATGTCATTCTTCACACAAATTGCTGAAAGCCGGCAAGCTTTTCTCCTTCATAGTTAATATGCTCCTGAATCACTTGGGGAAACCTGTTCTTGACTTCTAAATGTATATTTATAAACTTCAATTTTTAAAAAAGTTGTCTGCTACACAACTGAACTGCAAAGCCTTACAAAGAACACTGGCAAAAACGTTGACCACAGTCCAAGTGGCTAACTCAAAAACAGTTGAGTCATTTGGGTAGGGAAGAAAACAAAATATAGAATAACTCCAAGAGAAGGTGATGGAGTACAGTGGCACACAAAAAAGTCACTGTGGTCAAAAGATCCCCACATGGATCAAGGTTCTACTATGTATGAACCTGGGCAAGTCCATCAGCCCTTCTGAGCTTCAGTGTCCTCATCCGTAAAAAGGGGGTAATAGCTACCTCTGAATTTTGGTAAGAAGACTACAATGATGCTGTTATACATAATAGGAGCTCAATCAATGTGTACTATTTTTTAATATTATAACTACTATAACTATCTATCTATCTATGAACACCTCATCCTGGAGTTTTTAAAAATAGGATGGAGAGAAGTGGCTTGACCTGAGAGGCACTGAAGAGGTTAGAAGGATGGGATCTGTGATTGATGATACATGGAGGATAACAGTGAGAGAGAAGTCAAAGATGATTCCCAGTTTAATGACCACGTGGTGGTGGCTGGTGCATGGTGGTGTGCTGGAGGAGCCCCTTTGTTCTCTCTCTCTCTCTCGGATTACTCTATCTGGGAGAATCTGGGAAAAACACTGTGGAGAGTCTTACATGGAGAGGAAGTGAAGCCTCTTGACAGTAGTCATATGAATGAGCTTGAGAACATATCCCCCAGTCCTTCAAATGACTGCAGCCCCAGCCAGCAACTTGGCTGCAACCTCATGAGAGAGTCCTAGCCAGAACCACCCAGCTAGGCTGCTCCCAGATTCCTGACACTCAGAAACTGGGCAAGATAATGCATTCTATTGTTTTAAGCAACTAAATGTGTTAGTTCATTCAGGCTGCTGTAACAAAATACCATAAACTGGGTGACTTATAAACCACAGAAATGTATTTCTGTCAGTCCTCGAGGCTGGGAATTCCAAGGTCAAAGTCCCAGGAGATTTGTTGTCTGGTGAGGTCTCACTTTCTGGTTCATAGATGATGTGGTTCATAGATGATGTGGTTCACAGCTGAGTCCTCACATGGTGGAAGGGAAGAACCCTGATCTCTTCAGTCCTCACTACGGTCTGAATGTTTATATACCCTAAAAATGTGTTGAAACCTAATCCCAAATGTGGTGGTATTCAGAGGTGGGAACTTTAGGGTGTGATTAGGTCATGAGGGCAGAACCTTCATGAAGGAGATTAGTACTCTTATAAAAGAGGCCTGAGGGTGATTGTTTGCTCTTTCTGCAATGTTAGGACACAGCAAGAAGGCACCATCTATGAAGCAGAGAATGAGCCCTCACCAGACACTGAGTCTGCTGACACCATGGTCTTGGACTTCCCAGCCTCCAGAACTGGGAGCAATAAATTTATCTTGTCTATAAATTCTCCAGTCTATTGTATTTTTCTTATAGCAGCCTGATTGTACTAAGACAGCCCCTTACGCATCTACCAATCCAATTCATGAGGTCTCCACCCTCATGACTTAACCATCACCCAAAGGCCCCACCTCCTAACATGTCATGATGTGGATTAGTGTTACATATATAAATTGGGGGAGATCATAAACAATCAGGCATAGCACACAGAAATAAAATACAAATACAAAAGGTTTCTGGATTGGGCAACATGGGTTAGAGGAGAAACTAAAACCTTCTATATATCAGCAAACATGCAGTCAAATGAAAACTGCCAGCCCAACCATATTTAATGTAAATATACATTGTTGAGCCTAAGGACTCAACAATGAGAAATGTTTAAATAGAGTTAGATTATCACAGTGAAGAGGCTTCCCTGTGCATAACAACAAACCAAATTCATGTGGCTTAAATAACAAGGAATTTTATTATCTCATATAACAATGAGTCCACAGGTAGAACAGCTCCAGAGTTGTTTAATCCTGTGGCTCAACAACAATGTAAAATACCCAGGACCAAATTACCAAAAGATACCTACAGCATGCAAGCATTTATAAAAAATCTCAGAACACACAAAAAATAGCATACATTATTTATAAATATAAGCACATATCATTAGACTACTAAAACATATAAAGAAATGACATTCTCTTCAAGATAGCAGTTACCATTGAGAAGGAAGGGCAGAGCAAAATATGGGATATGAAATTTTTAGTGAAAATTTAAAAGAAGCACAGGAGAAATTTGAAATAATTGAAGCAAAATATTAACATGTGTTTCATCTTTGAGATGAGTACATAGGTATCCGTTATTACCTAAGCTTTTTTTATATGCTTGGATTGTTTATAATTATATGTAAATTTTATAGTGCTATAGAGATGACATAAGGGGGGAACATGCAGGAAACTATTTTCAGATGGATAAAGAAAACAAGCATTTATCGATTTATTTCAGAAACCATTTTGAGTGTCTGCTATATGCCAGGCACTATTCTAGGCAGTAGGGATAACATGGTGAGCAAGATGAATGATTTCTGTTTTTATGGAGTTCATGTACTACCAGACAAAAGTATGCAATAAAAAATGAAAACCAGATGATGATAGTGTTAGAAACGAAACAGAAGAATATGCTTGAAAGTGACTATTTTGTGGAATCAGAGCAGGCCTCTATGAGAAGGTGACATTTAAACTGAAAACCGAGGTGAACAAAAAAAAAAAGAAAGCCATCCGTGGGAGCCTCTGAGGAAAGATATTCTAGGCAGAGGAAACAGCTAATGTAAAAGGTCTGAGCTGGGAATGGGCTTAGTGTTCTTGCAGAGCACAAAGAAGGCCAGAGTAGCTGGCACCGAAGTACATCATCAACTCTTTAAACAAGAGAGAATACGAAAAGCGCCTGGAGAAAACGGGAGGATGAAGTGAGGCTTCATATCAGTGTAACTTTATCGTTTGGGTGTTAAAGAATCCTTTGAGAATTCAATAAAAAGGTATGGATTCTAGAAAAATATACATGCATTCTGATATTTGCTTACAGTTTCAGGATATGTGGGGACCCTCTCAAGCCTATCCAAAATGACCTAACTCCCACATTTGAGCAAAGGCCACATTCTTCCCAGGCAGCCCCCAGTCAATGAGGGTACAGAGAAAAAGCCTCTGAAAATGCCATCCTCTCCCCAAGATAGTAAATCAAAGACAATATCACATTCCAAGGGTATGGTTGGAGACTGTTGTCACCCCTAAAGATCTTAATGATGCAGTGTTGATAATCTCTTTCTTAGCTCCCTATCTCAACTTTATTCACCAGTCTAGTCCCTGCAGAATGTAGAATAATTGTAGATTACCACATGTTCAACAAAGTAGTAGATCCAATTATGGCTGCCTTATCATGCATGGTCTCACTGCTAGAGAAGATCATGTCAACTCAGGTGCATGATACGCAGCCATCGAGTTTTTTCTATTGCAATCAGAGAAGAAAATCGGAAACAATTTTGTTCATGTGCAATGGACAATAATATACATGCACAGTGCTGTCCCAAGTGTATGTTAACTCTCCTGCAGTCATCACAATATAGTCACAAACAATCTGGAGTATCTGGACATCTTCCAGGGTAACACATTGATCCATTACTTCAGTAGCAGAGCAGGGAGAGTAAAAGGTGGCTAGCATACTGGAGGCCTTGGTGAAACAACTCACTTCTGATGGTAGGAGATAAACTTTATGTAGATGCATGAACATGGTGCATTGGTAAAATTGTTAGGGATCCAGTGATTAGAGGAACGCTGAGAGATCCTGTTCAAAGTAAAGGATAAATTGCTGCATCTTGCATCCTCTATTACAAAGAATGAAGTAAAATGTCTGACATTGGTTGCCTCCAGAACCCCTCTTTGGGTTGGGTTCTGGAGACAATACATTTCACACCTCTCAACGCCACTTCAACCCAGGAGACATAAAAGATAGCTAACTTTGGGTGGGGCCTGGAGCAAGAAAGGGATCTATAATCAGTCCCGGCTGTAATGCAAGTAACTTGGCCACATGGAACATATGATCTGGTGGAAGATTTTATATTGGAGATGTCAATGGGGGGGGGGGAATATGCATTATGGATCTTATGCAAGCCCCAGTGGGAGAATCAACTTAAGCCCCTGATGTTCTGGACCAAGGTCATGCCATCTGCAGCACAGAATTCTATGCTTTTTGAAGAGCAAATACTGGAATGTTCCTGGACCCCAGTGGACATAGAACACTTGACTCTGGGGTATCAAGTGACACAAGTATGAAACTCTCCATCATGAACTGAGTTCTGTCAGACCCTCCAAGTCCTAAAGATACACAAACCCATAGCAATCTATCTTAAGATGGAAATGGTCCATCCAGAATCAAGCCCAAGCAGGACCAGAGGGAACAATCAAGCTTCATAATTGGAAACTCCAGACCCACATGCCATCCTCCATGACTGTCCAGTGCCCCTCTCCCAGCTTGCACTGTGGCCATATGGTTAGGGGAATTTCCAGTACAACTACCTGAAGAAGGGAACCCCATGCTTGGTTTACAGGTGGGATATTTGGTAGTTGAGTGCAAGCTGAAGGTGGGTGATGAGTACATCGCAGCCACTTTCAAGAGTAGCTTTGAAAGACAGTGCTGAGAAAAGATCTTTCCAATGGGTGGAGCTTTGAGTGGTGTACCTTTTCATCTGCTTAGTGTGGAAGGAGAAGTGGCCTGAGGTAAGAATATATTTGTAGACTCATGGGCTGGGGTGAATGGCTTTGCTGGCTGATCAGAAGCCTGAAGTGAAATGGACTGAATAGTTGGAGGCAAGAAACTCTACAGTAGAGGCACGTGGATGGGCATATGGGAGTGGGTACCAAGTGTGACCAGAAAGCGTGACAGTGGTCAACAAGAAAGCCTCCACCATGGAAGAGGAATTGAGCAACCAAGTAGACAAAAATGGCTCATCCAGTTGACATTAGCCAGTGTTTGTCATCAGTCACCCAGGCCTGGCATGATGGGCACATAAACAGAATAGCACAGATAGAGGTGTTGCACAGGCCACAACAGCCTAGGCAGTAGCTTACCAAGGCCAATCTAACTACTGAAACCCCTGCATATTCAACCTCCCAATGCTGCTTCCCTGAGAAGGCACTATTCTGACCCACCAAGAATGAGACAGGGACTGGAGATTTTGCATTTCTAACAAGGTCCCAAGCCATGCCCCCAAAAAGGCTGGTCTGTGTACTAGTTTGAGGAGTGAGGACTTAAAGGAGCAGGAGTTACCTCCTCTGAGGTCATAGGTTGGAAAATTGACAGGAGAAAAAGCTCTTTCAATAGGCTGTAAAGGAGAATCATGAGGATTTTTAGCAGGGAACACTTTTTCCTTTAAGCAGAAGCAGCAGCAGGGGACTGCTGGCCCTTGAGAACCGGCATCTATGGACTGGGGAGAATTTTCCAGGCAGGCTCCCTGGGAATGAAGGGGTTACTCTTTGCTAAGCAGCTTAGAGGTGAGCAGCATGAATTGTGTTGCCTCTAAAGGGATTTAGGATTTGTAACAAAGTCTTCTCTTTCCCCTCTGCCCTGCTGGCTTGACCATAGGCCTTAAACTTTGCATCTTGAGTTTCCATGAGCCACAACAGCATCATTATCTGAGGAAGTATGCTACTCTCTGAAGGGGGGCCCCCATAAATCCAAGCCCACACATGCTTCCCTTTGGGCTCTGCAAACCTGCTTTACCCTTTCTCCTTCACAGTGGGTCTCCCAGGGCCTCAGCACAACCATAAGTCAGACTGGACCAGGGCTGTGTTGACACCGGGCTCCTCACAGATGTCCCTGTGGTGAACTGGGCCAATTTACCTGTGATTTGGCTCTGGACTCTTTTTTTCTTATAATATTTCGTTGGAAAATCTGATCTCATTTCAGGTTTGGGCTTCCAGTTCTGTTTCTGGTCAGGTGATCAGTGGAATTCAGCCAGGGAAATGTAAACAGTTAATGAAATCGAACAGGGCCCACACTTTCAGTGATATTTCATGTCTCCAACAAGTCTGCCTTTCCTATTTCCTCCACTGGGCTCTCCCTCCTGGGTATGGCCTGGGTCTGTTCTCCATCATCATGGTGAGCACTTCAGGGAAACACAGGTGTCTGCAGTCATCAGAAATTCAAATCCACCTGCTGGACCACGTGCATGCAGGAGGGCTACTGAAGGCCAATCTGCATGTGGTGGGTGGGGGGTGGGAGTTGCTGTCTAGCCATGAGTCCAGAGGACCCATAAATCATGCTGGTTTCCAGAGGCAAGGCGCTCTAATGGGAGTTAGGCGAGAGGCCCACCTGCGGCCAGGCGGCTGGATGCTATTAAGCAGTGGCCCCAGAAGGACTTGAAACTGGGCGTATTTGGCTCCTTCCACTCTGGAAGCAATTTACTGTTCCTGTCTGCCCTTTCTCTTATTGTGTCTCTCTGTACATCTCTCTTTCTGCACACGTTTGTTTCTCATTTCCTTTCACATATTTGTCTCTCTCCCCCTCTATTCTCCTCCTTTTCTCTCTCTCATTCTCTCTTCCCCCTTTCTTTTCCTTGGTTTCCCCTCTCCTCTCTTCTTTCTCACTCCTGACTTGCAGGGAAGAAAGACTCAAAAACATAAATAAGTCAGGCCTAACCATCATTACCCGGGAAGGGAGATTTTTGCACCCATGGCTGATGCAGGGACTGCTGCCTTGAGGAGGCATGGGAAATGGGCTGGGAGCTTCAAGGTAAAATTGAGAGTAGCCCATTTTTTCATTGTCCTCCACTTCCACTCCTTCCCCATTTTAACATCTGTTCACCCTTTTTGGAATCCCCAGGCCTCACTTCCAGGCTGCACCCCGGCTTGCCATCACACATAGTTGCTGCTGTCTCTGCTAGTGCTACAGGCTCCAGCTCCCTTCTCCAGCCCCTCTCCCATGCTCACTATTCCAAGTTCCTCAGGAATTGTCCCCCTTGACAAGAGACAGTTCCTCTAATAAAAGCATCTGCACTAAGTACCTAGTTCTAGTCCAAAGGAATGACTTCAGTGGAGGATGTTGCTGAGTCCAGGGTCTGCCATCAAGAGAGACATCTCGGGCAGGCTGGTTTTTTTGTTTGTTTTTTTTTTTCTTGTTTGTTTTTGTTTTTGTTTTGAGACGGAGTCTGGTTCTGTCGCCCATGCTGGAGTGCAGTGGCATGATCTCAGCTCACTGCAGCCTCCACCTCCCGGGCTGAATGGACTCTACTGCCTCAGCCTCCTGAGTAGCTGGGACTACAAGCACATGCCACCACATCCAGCTAATTTTTGTATTTTTAGTAGAGACGGGGTTTCACCATGTTGGCCAGGCTGGTCTCGATTTCCTGACCTCAAATGATCCGCCCGCCTCAGCTTCCCAAAGTGCTGGGATTACAGGCATGAGCCACCACACCTAGCCCAGGCTGGCTTTGGTCTGTCCCTGAAGTCACACCACATGGAGTCACCCAGCCTGGTGACAACTTGCTGGCATCAGCATCAGTGCACCCTTCCAAGTCTCAGTGGCCTGAAGAAAATATCAGTGATATATGTAAGTTCCCTCAAACTCCCTGAGGTACCAAGAGAAGCAAGGCTAGAACTCAGATCTCCATCTTAGCTATCTACTCTGGGAAAATCAACCTTCCTCTCTGGGCCTCAGCTTCCTCCTCTGTAAAGTAAAGGGTTAAGCTCTGTGATCTCTAAAGTCCACTAAGCTTCTAACATCAGTGGGTTTATTCTACATAAAACTGAGTTTCTCAGGTCTCTCTGACCTGTGGGTAGCACTGGTCACCTATCACAGCCATTCCCACACTTCACTGGCTCTTTCTCCCATCGGATCCTAGAGAACATCAACTCCCCATGAGATCTCAGTCTCTGCATCCCAGCGTCCCTTGGAAGTGTCTCTCAGGTGCTCATAAGCCAACAAGTCACCATTAGACACAATGCATCCAGTTGCAGCCACTGGATTTTTCTCTTCTCCCACCTCACCCACCTATGTTGCCTGCATCTGAAGTCCCCCGGGAGTTGACAATGCTTGCCTCCCAGCGGCCGTGGATGCCAGTCCATCACAAGAATGCCAGTGTCCACGGCAAGGGTGCTACCTACCACTGCTCCCACAGCTGCTCCAAGTGCCAGCAGGCTGCTCTGGTCCATTCAGAAGTGAGGAGATTGTCCCTCTCCCCTCAGCATCACATGGGGTCACCCAGACCTTCAAAAGGGCCTCCTTGTGCCCTCAAGGGTCACAGAGACTCTTGTGTAAACAGTTTCTCATTCTTTCCTTTAGGAGCCTCCTTTCCACCCGACTCAAATGCATGGCTAACTTCAAGGGTTCCTCCCCATCCCCTGGTTCCTCCCAGTTAAGGGTGGGAGAGCCGTCCTGCAAATCACCTCCTGGTCCCCGCCAGCCTCCCGCCACTGCTTCTACAGACATGAATTCCATTTTTAGGCTCAAGTTGAGACATCCCCACTGTCCCAAGCAACTCTCAGTATGCCAGATCACAAGAGCAGGTAAAAATAAAGAATTATCTTCTCCAATTCTTCCTCCCAATGTATTCTAGAAGCAGACCTGGGTCTCCAAAGAATGCCTGTGACAAAGAGTATTGCTGGTGATTTTTAAAACTCTGTGCTGGCTGACAAAGAAGAATCAAATTGATGAGGGAGTAAAATAATATACTGTAAAAAAAAAAAATTCCTTTCTAGTGATCAATGCAGGGGGCCTGGAGGCAAAAATATAGGCTCAATGCTCAGTCTGGAAAATCCACCACTCTATTTTTAGAACCAATGAAAAGAGCCTTGTATAAGGACAAGGCACAATAACAGCTATTTTTCTCCCTCTAAGAATGAGGATTAACAAGTGGTTATTAAGAGTCTGGATCCAGGATTCCGAGTGAAGAAACCTGGCATCTAAGCATGACTCTATGATCCGTGCTCCCTGCCTGTGACCCAGAGAGTGCAAGTCAGACCACATACTCCTGTAAGGGAGACATCCATTCAATAATCGTTGACTCAATTTCAACCAAGACAAGGCATATGACCAGAAGCCCAGACCCAGGCTAAGGGACCAGGGAAGGCTTCCTGGAAGAAGTGTGGCCAGAGCAGAGTGTTAAAGGAAGAAGAAGAATTGATGGGATATTAATAGATGGAGTGATACATTAGTGTTCCAGGCACAGGGGGAAGTGACACTTGCCAAGGCAGGCTGGGCAGGAATGTAGTGTATGTGGCAACTGAAAAAAGACCAGAGTAAACCGAAGCCCAGAGATCAAAAGGAGTATTTTATGAGCGGAGGCTGATAAGGTAAGCAGTTCTCTGTTAAGGACTTTGTCTTTAACTTAAGGGATGGTCACCAGCCTCCAAGATGGTGTCTCATAATTTTGGCCTCCTGGTTGTCATGAACCTTGCATGATCCCCTCCCGCAGTGTACCAGGGTTGGTATGTGTGACCCATCACAGATGGGAGTTGTGACCGCAAATCCCTCCTGAGATTAGGTTATGAAAGACACTGCTGTCTCCATCTGCACTCCCCACTGGATCACGTGCGCTGTGGGAAGTCTTGTCCTGAGCAGCCCCGAGGACAGGCTCCCAGGCAAGGAACGAAAGCTTCCTGAAAACAACCATCTGAGTAAGCTGCTGGAGAGAAAAAAACTGTTTTCCCTCTGCCCATCTTAGATTCATTCGCTGGCTGGGCTCTGCAAATTACACTGATAAAAGTCAGATAAACAAGAGAAAAACAAGCAGAATTGCATTAACATGTGCATGACACATACACATGGGAACACCCAGTGAGTAACTCAAAGGGGTGGCTAGAACTTAGGCTTATATTGCATCTTAACAAAAGAACTATACAGTTTTAGAGAAGTGGTAAGACAAAGGAAAAAGACTTTGAGCTTTTACAGGTGGCAAATTATGGAAAGGCAAATACATGTGGGGGCTAATGGAAGAGAAGGACTCATTGGTAAGGTTTTTTAATGAAGATTCCTGTGGTGCCCTCTCTGGGCTTATAAGGGTCTAGTGTTGTCTCTTGTGACTAATTTCTGTCCTTCCTGGTAGGGAGAAGAGAGAGGGCACCTTTACAAACTCACATCGTGTTTTAGGCAAATAGAGGGAGGGCAGAGAATTCTTCTTGGGTCTATCTTCTTTTTCTCCTTCGCTTCCAGCTCAAAATAATTCTTATACCAAAATGGCATATTTTGGGGTGGCATTTTCTGCTACCCTTCAGAGTCATCTTGGAAATGATGAAATCCAGCCCCAGTCAAGTCTTCAGAAACCACAGCCCCAGCTGACACCTTCACCGCAACCTGATGAGAGAACCATAGACCTAAGCTGCTCCCAGATCCCTGACCCTCAGAAACCATGTGAGATAATACATGTTGTTTTAAGATGCCATATCTTAGGGTAATTTGTTATGCAGCAATAGATAACTAATACGTAAGAGTAGCAACAGAATTAAACTTGCTAACTGTGACTTTGAACAAGCCACTTCACCTCTCTGGGCATCAGTTTCTCTCTTCACTTATAAACAGAGAGGAATGGGCTCAGGTAATAGAATGTTAGCCCAGGAAAGATTTTATATATAATCTAAGAAGGCCACAAGTCCCTGAGGGCAGAAGAGTGGGCATAGATGGGGACCCAGAATGACCCAAACTGCAAGGCAACTGGGAGTGTAATGAAAACAAAAGCCTAATATTTACTGGTTACTCACCCTGTGCTAGGCATGGTGCATGCATTATCTCATGTAATTCTCCCGTCTAGCCTCAGTTAGGCCCTGGATTGCCCCAATTTTACAGAAAAGAATGTGAGGCACAGAAACACTAAGTCAATGACAATCCCATCCTTCCATGCTTCTGAAAGTTGCAAATAAGTTGTTTGGGTCTAGAAGTAACTGCTACAAAACGCAAAGCAGAAATCACCTGCTCTTTTGCCATCCCCTTGGTTCCTCCCCAACACCACCCTCATCAGCATCCTCCAGGAAATCATCCTGACCAGACAATTATTAAAGTGGCCCCATTCTACCTCCTGGGTACAAATTCCAAATTTTCAACCCCAGCTGACCTGGGAGTTCGAAGGTGGGTGCCATAAATGGCAGTGGGATGTGGTGTCAATGGTAGAAGCCAAACAGCAGCCACACAAGTGCCTTCCAATCATTCATTTCCTGACAAAACACTAAAAAGATGGCCATTGAAAATTTCTCCAGATTCATTGGAATTTGGGGTCTTTGTTCCCATGTCAGGAAACACATCAACCTGCCAATTCTGGTAACAGAGTCTACGATGATGCTCTTGGCTTTCATCATTGTTTTTGGCAAAAGCACTGCTAAGTGCTGCTTTATTTTTTTAGTTTTGGTCTCACTTTTCAGAGAAGATAAATCAACTGTAAAAGTGTGTTATGAAAACCAACTTGGCAAGCAGTCTCCTGGAGAGGAGCAGGGGTAGCTTTATTTTCCATTATCTCAGTGTAAAACAAATAGATTTCTCCCTCTTAGATGTTCCTGTAAGGTCATCAGGAGCACGTGATTTAAAACATGGCCCTTGGCCGACTCCAGTCCAGAGCATGATCTAATCAGGCCTGGAATTCTCAAAGAAGAAAGGAAGAGAAAAAAATTGGCCTCGTTTTGAGGATTTCAAAGTTATCTCAGTACAAGGAAGTTTTTCCTCTCTGCCGAAACCTCCTGAGAATCCTCCAAAGGAAACCTAATTCTCGACATGTTTTTAAGGTTCTCTGTCCTGTTAATAGTGAGTGAGGTTAAATCTGGGCAGACTGGGCCCTTGTCTTCATTCTTCTCCCAACAGGCTCAGACCTTTCTCAGCTTGATGGCTTTGCTTGGAATGTTAGGATTGAGCAATATTCGCAAAGTATTTAACCTATCTGAGCCCATATTTCCTCATCTGTATGGCTGCCATCAGAACCCATACTGAGATGTAATTATTTTTGTGAAAATTAAACAAGGTGATTGATGAGCACATCACCAGGCATGTCCCAACGAGTCATTTAATAGAGTAGCTATGGTGTGATCAAGGGTATAAGGACCACAGCTGGAGATGCTGCATTTGTATCCTGGTTCCATCACTTACCAGCCACAGGCAAATTACTTGACCTCTCTAAGCCACAGTTTTCTCATTTGCAAAAGGGGGTGATAATGGTATGTATCTGCTACCTCACAGGATTGTTAGACGGATGATATGAGATAATGCTTAGACTATGCCCAGAACATAATAGATAGTAAGTATGTGGCAGTTATTACTACTGTGACTTCAAAAAGGATGTCAAAAACAACCACAGCTACTATGACCAATGTGACCCCTCAAGTATTATTTAGGGTTCTTTGATTACTAAGCAAAGCAAATCATCTGTGTGTAACTTAAAAGAAAAGAAAATGTATTAGATGACTCTGAGACAACTGAAAGAATCAAAAGCTAAATTGAATGGCCAAGGTTTGGAAAGAACCAGGAAGCAGAAGAGCCCCAGATACGTCAGCCACAGGAACTAATGATGGACTCTTTAGGGTGCTACTGTCAGGACCAGTCAGCTCCACCGGGGTGCCATCTTTGAGCCACTGGCCAAAGGAAGGTGTACACGCTGACATCCCAGCCGAGACCAGATCCAATCGGAAGGGATAATTATACAAAGGAAAGCCTAGTTGTTACCAAAAGCAGAGGCCAAAATACTGGGGAAGCAGAAACAACTGATGCCAGCCATAATTATGAATGCACCTACCACTATTCCTACTAATATTAATATTTATTATAATAATAATAGTTGTAGTAGTGCTCCTAGACCAAACCAAGGGTCAGGCTGCTTATTCTCACAGCCCAGTAACAAAAATGCAGATGAACTGGGAGAGAAGGGAGTTTATTTCTATAGCCAGGTACAGGGAGAAGGCCTGGAAAATATCGCCAGACCAACCCAAAATTACAAAGTTTTCCAGAGTTTATATACCCTTCTAAGCTATATGTCTACATGTACGTGTGCATTCATCTAAAGACGTAAGTGATTAAATTCTTCTAATCTCTAACTAAGATCTGAGTCCTGAACACCTTCCTCTGGAGCCTTAGTAAATTTACTTAATCCAAATATGTCCAGGTGCTGGGGTAATTACCTTTATCTAGTCTCCTGCTAAATCATGGAGGTTTGGGTAGTTCCTTTAGACCCCTAATAAGCTTCTTTGTGGAGGCCTGGGGAGTTTCTTCAGACCCCCCAATAAGACATGTTTAATCTTAAACGGCCCCTGTTAAGAATTCCTTCGTTATCTTGTCATGCTTCAAAGCCCAGGAAAGGCCTAGGCAAAACTCCTGGTGGGCTTTTGTTACATTCCAGCCTTTGTATAGGAGCACTAGGCCTTTCAGCTTTTAATATTTAACTTAACCACTCAGTGCTGAAACAGTTGTTATGGAGGCCTGCCTGTTCAGCCTTTAGGGAGACCTGGCCTGCCACAGTAGTTGCTACTAATATTGCCACAGTATTCCCCCATTATCCTTGGGGAATATGTTCCAAGACCTCCAGTGGATGCCTGAAACTGTAGGTATTGAAGCCTATATATGCACATACATATATGTATATATACACACATATACATATATATACACAGATATATATGTACACACACTATATATATAATATATACTGTTTTTTCCTATACATTCAAACTTATGATAAAGTTTAATTTATAATAGGCACAGTAAGAAATTAATAATAATAATAAAGTAGAATATAATAATATAATGTAATAAAAGTTATGTGAGTATGGTAACTCTATCTCTCTCTCTGTTACTCTCTCAAAATATCTTATTCTACTATAACAGATAACTGAAACTGCAGAAAGAGAAGCCATAGTGATATGGTTTGGCCATGTCCCTGCCCAAATCTCATCTTGAATTGTAACTCCCATAATTCCCACGTGTTCTGGGAGGGTCCCGGTGGGAGATAATTGAATCATGGAGGTGGTTTCCCCCATACTGTTCTCATGGTAGCAAGTAAGTCTCATGAGATCTGACGATTTTATAAGGGGTTTCCTCTTGTGCTTGGTTTTCATTCCGCCTTGCCACCTCCATGTAAGACGTGCCTTTCGCCTTCTACCATGATTGTAAGGCGTCCCCAGCCAAGTGGAACCATGAGTTCATTAAACCTCTTTTTCTTTATAAATTACCCAGTCTTGGGTATGTCTTTATTCACAGTGTGAAAACAGATTAATACACATGGATAAGGGGGAGCTACTGTATTAATTCAAGAAAGGGCAAAGACAACAATGTCAATGAATATCCAAGCCTGAACTTCATGAACGCTGTCATTCCTAGATAATCAGACTAGCCATCAGGCTGGCACCATTTTTTTTTTTTTTTTTTTTTGAGACAGAGGCTCACTCTGTCACCCAGACTGGAGTGCAGTGGCACAATCTCGGCTCACTGCAACCTCCGCCTCCCGGGTTCAAGCGATTCTTCTGCCTCAACCTCCTGAGTAGCTGGGACTACAGGCACGCACCACCACATCCAGCTAATTTTTTGTATTTTTAGTAGAGACAGGGTTTCACCATGTTGGCCAGACTGGTCTCAAACTCCTGACCTCGTGATCCGCTCACCTCAGCCTCCCAAAGTGCTGAGATTACAGGTGTGAGCCACCGTGCCAGGCCCAGGCTGGGACCATTTTTATTTCTCTTTTGGAAAACCTACAGTTTTCCAAAATGCTTTTATCTTTTGGGAAAAGTATAATTTTATTGTGATAAAATGAAGACCATCATTTCTTGTCTGCTTCCTAAATGTATGACGCCATGCTAAACACTTGACATATTTTATCTCACTCACTGCATTGTGAGGTTGGCTCAGGAGAAAGAATTAACCATTGTTAAATAAAATGTAATGGAAACCATAAAAGTTAATGTTGAAGTCACAATAATTTTTATAATTGCTAATAATTAATACCAAGCTATGATCATTTTTAATTTTGCAATAAAGCTTCTTTATATAGTGAGTCAGTCATTCAATTCACCAGGACACACAATTAAATCCATGCAGCTACTTGCCCTGGATCACACTACACAGAGTCAGTTGCCTGTGTGAGAAGCAGTTCAATCAAAAATCGATGCCTGCAACTTGGAAAATCTGTCCTTGTGATGTATAAGGGGTGGAACAGGAGAAACAGATGTTCATTAGGCATCTAATGTTTGTTGAATTATTAAGTGATTTAATGCAAAGGACTTCTAGGTACTGTTACAACGTTTAAAAATTCTTTAGGATAATTGTACTGCCTCTTTTTAAGACAGCATCAACTTTCGGAAATTGAATTGCTGTTAGATCCTTTAGCTTAATCCTTTCAAGGCTCGTATTTGAAACCATTGTTTGTTGTCTGTCTTAATGGAGAGCAGATCTTTATGGGAAGGCAATGTAATATCCTCTGAGCTGGAAATCCATTGCTAGGGCTGTGAAAGCCTGGGCTTCTCTCAACAGCCATCACTTGGCCCTCTGAATCTCCCTCTGGAACTCAATTTCAGCTGCCCCAGAGCACCACAGCCTATCTCTTTAGTATCAAATATTTTGAGAGAGATGCATTGTTCTTTTCATTATGAAGAATATGTGTAGAGCTATTAATATTAATATTGATATTTTTCCTAGCATAGTGATGCTTTTGCACTGACCTTTCTATCCTCCATCGACATTTCTGCTGTGTCCAGCAAGATACACTTGTGCTATCAGGAGTAAGGGGCAGAGTTCTTTGCAGAGCTAATTATGACTGGAAGGATTCGTTCATTGGCCCACCGCTAGACATCCTAGCCTTCCTGGTCACACCCAGAGGAAGCTACAGGAGAAACGGGAGACGACTCTGAGAGTACTCATAGGAAAAGACCACACAGGCCACCAGGAGAAATGTAATCGTCTAGAGACCAACGGAACACGCTTCAGCAGGGGAGCTATGGAAAGTCTTATTGCATAATGGCATTGAAAGTACTTATTAAAGACAAAATTTCCAGAGCAGAGGAATTCTCTCCATCCTCCCTGGGGCTGCTCACTCAGTACTGAAGTGCTTCTCTTGGCCCCAAATCCCGTCTATGAACCTTAGGGCACAGAAAGAGGAAATGAGAGTGGAGTCCCTGGAAGCAAACTTATTCTATTTAATCATTTTGTAACAGTTTTAATCCTGTGCCTTTTCCCCTCATTTAATACATCTCCTCCCACAGACAAATGATAGACGCCTGATCATTTAATTCACACTACAGCAGCTGGGGGTAAAAAAAAGAGCTAGAAGGATAGAACGGTGCCTAACTTGAAGGCAAAATAATAGGAAAAATAACCAATCAGTGCTCACAGTTGGGCATTATGTACCAAGCAATGCAAATGCATAACTTGATTGGCCTATTAACCGTCTTAAGAGGCAGTGACTAACCATCTTAAGGGGTAGTAAGTAACTTCTGCATTTTACAGAGGGAGAAATAGATGAAGCTCAAAGAAGCTATGATTTGATTTGTCCAAGGTAAACCCAGAAAAAAAAAAAAAAACTGCCAGAGTTGAGACTCCTGCCTGGATGCCCCCACCTGGTGTCAGCATATCTCTGAATCATGTTAATAGAGCTGTGGTTCTCCATCCTAGCTACACATTAGAACCACCGGGACTGCTTTTTAAACTACAGAGGCCTGGATTCTTCCCATGAAAATTAAGTCAGAATTTTGGGCAGGGGGAAGCTGACTTTTTTTTTTTTAAAGAGCCCAAAGTTGATTCTATGTGCAGCTGGGATTGAGAATCACTGAGACAGGGCACCCTATTGATGGAGGAGATCAGAATTAGTTCCCCTTACTTTCCTCGTGCCTACAATAAGACCACCGACAACCAGACCTTCTTCACTGCTCCTCTGCCCCATCGCAGGCCTGAGTGAAGCTGCTGCCTCTGCCCTGCTGAGCTAAGGAAAATGTCAGGCCAGAACTAGAAAGAAGACCCAGCTCCCCAGCCAAGAAACCAACAAATTTATCTCCACATCTGTCATGGGAAGTCAAGGGAAGATCAAAAAGGGGGCAGAAGGAATACGAAAGGGCACCAGATGAAATATGTGTTGGTCAGTCCAGAGGCCACTGGGGCACTGGAAGCAAAGATTAACCAGTTGGGGGAAAGGACTGATTCTGGAAAGGGCAAGGGAGGAGGAAGCTCTGGAGCCGAGCAGTGGTCTGGGGGCCAGGAGAGCAGGGTTCTCACCTACCACAGTGGTCTGAGAGATTTCAGACGTAGATGACCTCAGCCCAGCTACTCTAGGGTGAAAGGTGAGAAGTGGCTTTCCCAGTGGGCACAGCTAGATTGATTTTGGGGGTTTTTTTTGTTGTTGTTTTTTCTTTAGAACTGCAGTCCAGGCCTGACTGTTCATGCTAATGGAACGAGGCCATGTTGTACAGCAGTGGGATTTTTCAGGTTTTTTAAAATTTTAATTTAATTTTATTTCAAGTGCCAGGACACATATGCAGGATGTGCAGGTTTGTTACATAGATGAATATGTGCCATGGTGGTTTGCTGCACCTATCAACCCATCATCTAAATATTAAGCACCATAGCATTACTTATCCTGATGCTCTCCCTCCCCCTGCTCCCCTCAACAGGCCCCAGCGTCTGTTGTTCCCCTCCCTGTGTGCATGTGTGCTCATTCTTCACCTCCCACTTATAAGTGAGAACATGTGGTGTTTGGTTTTCTGTTTCTGTGTTAGTTTGCTGAGGATGATGGCTTCCACCTCCATCCATGTTCCTACAAAGAACATGACCTCATTCCTTTTTATGGCTGCATAGTATTCCATGATGAATATGTACCACATTTGCTTCATCCAGTCTATCATTGATGAGCATTTGGGTTGATTCCACGTCTTTATTATTGTGAATAGTGCTGCAGTGAACATATGCATGCATGTGTCTTTATAATAGAATGATTTTTATTCCTTTGGTTATATACCCAGTAATGGGATTGCTAAGTCAAATGGTATTTCTGGTTCTAGGTCTTTGAGGAATCGCCACACTATCTTCCACACTGGTTGAACTAATTTATATTCCCACCAACAGTGTAAAAGTGTTTCTATATCTCCACAGCCTCACCAGCATTTGTTGTTTCTTGACTTTTTGATAATCGCCATTCTGACTGGCATGAGATGGTATCTTATTGCAGTTTTTATTTGCATTTCTTTAATCTCTAATGATCAGTGATGTTGAACTTTTTCTCACATGTTTGTTGGCCGCATAGATGTCTTTTTTTTTTTTTTTTTTGAGACTTGTCTATTCATGTCCTTTGCCCACTTTTTAATGGGATTTTTTTTCCTTGTAAATTTATTTAAGTTCCTTGTAGATTCTGGATATTAGACCTTTGTCAGAAGGAGAGATTACAAAAATATTCTCCCATTCTCTAGGCTGATGACAGTTTCTTTTGCTGTGCAGAATCTCTTTACTTTAATTAGGTCCCATTTGTCAGTTTTTGCTTTTGTTGCAATTGCTTTTAATGTTTTTGAGCTAGACTGGTTTTTAAGTTTCCTTAAATAATCTCACATCTGGACTATGACAACAGCCTTCTAACTGGCCTCCTTGCCTGCTGTCTCTGTCCCCACCCCATTCCCTTCTCCACTGAGCTACAGTGATCTTTCCTTCTCCACTGCAGGGCAGCTTAATCCTCTGTTCAAAAGCCTTCCAGACCTCCTATTGTTTCCAGTATAAAGCCCAAATGCATTAATGAGGCTTAAAAACTCTGCACGGTCTTTTATCTTCTTGCCTTTCTGTTCCTCAAACGAACCGTCTTTGACTGCTCTGGGCCTCTGCACAGACTGTCCCTTCCTCCTGAAA
Source organism: Macaca mulatta (assembly GCF_049350105.2). Taxonomy (NCBI): domain Eukaryota; kingdom Metazoa; phylum Chordata; class Mammalia; order Primates; family Cercopithecidae; genus Macaca; species Macaca mulatta. The sequence continues at coordinate 29,730,968 of NC_133419.1, read as the reverse complement.
CCCTCTTCCCACTCCACTTTTTACTCATCCCTCAGGGATCAAGTTAGACATCACTTCCTTTGGGAAGTCTTCTCTGATTCCCCTAGAGTGTGTCAGTGCCTATTTTAGCTCTTATTATACTGAATTACAAATGCTTGTTTCTTAGTCAGCTTCCCTTGAGATATAAACTCCCTCATGTAGGAAACATTGCTATAATATATTTCCAGCACCCAGTTGTTTGAGGTTAGAATGTCTCCAGCATTGGAAGGAAGAAATATAGAGTAGATCAAGAATAGCCCATCCAAATATACATCTCTTTCACTGGGGGAAAAAAATCCCAATGCTTTAGAACCACATTCTAAAATCAGAGGCCCTGATTTGACTTTGTGACTTACCAACAGATCATAAACTCAATCTCCAAAGGGCTAGAAAAGCCATGAAAGAATAAGACAGGAGATAAGGAAACAGAGTCAGCTTCCCTTGAGATGTAAATTTCCTCATGTAGGAAATATTATGATATTAATCTCAGAGGTTTGCTAGTAAGTGCCATGCTTTCTCCAGAGCCCAGCATCTTAACCACAGCACCCAACTATCTGTCCTGCCCCACTCAGCCACTGGCAGGATCTCCAGGCTCTCAACTGAGCATCTACTGCTCTGTAAGTGCAGGTATATTTTCTAGTCCCCAGTGAGAAAATTGCAGCATGTGCACTGAAACCTGAAACCCTGGCTATTCCAAGAGCCTCATCATATCTTTCAAGTGCTCACATTCCACAGCCCCAGCTCACCGGTGCTTTCTCACCAGAGGACTTCAGCCTGCCTGGAACTTTGTCTCCTCTGTAGTGCTGAGAGACCACAGTTATCACTCACCAGGGATGTGGCTACAATCAAGCAAGAGGATCTTAAGAGCAGTCGTTGTCAAATGTGGCAGATTCTATCCAATGATTCCTGAATTCCAAGTCAGTCTTTCCTCTAGTGTGACCCCAGTAAACCACTCTGCTTTATATTAGGTTGGTGTGAAAATAATTGCGGTTTTTACCTTTATTTAAAAAAAAAAAAAAAGGTACTTGCAAAAACCTCAATCACTTTTGCAGCAACCTTTAACCAGCCTCTGAATTTGAAGTGAAAGGACTCTGACTTGAACACTGGATATGCACATTGACACCTGTGTAGCCTTGAAAATGCCACAACTCTGAATCTCAGCCTCTTCTTCTGTGGGGTGGCATTGTACTTGGACACCCCAATCCTTTCCACATCTCTGAGTTCTATCTTGATGCCACTCCCTGTTTGCTTCTTCCTTTTGAACGAATCCATGTTGATGGTCCCTGGCTTTAAATTTTGGTTCCTCTCCATATCACTGAGTCTCCCATTCTCTCTTAAATTGCACACCAGCCAAAGCTTGTGGTTAACTCCTAACGAGCCCTTGTCAGAGTCCCAAGTGTTTCCATGGAGATGGATATTGGAGAGTAATTGTGCACCAAAGGATTTGTCCTTTTTTTTCTGTGCAGCCAAACTTTGGAGGGTGGCAGATGATGGTCAAGTGACCTTTGGCCCTGAAGCCCAAGAATTAGTTCTATGAGAAGGCAAGAAGACCAAGAGGACTGTTGAAGAGAGTAGATTTGATGACATGGCAAGTTCCAGGGCACCAAATACACCTGAGAAGTTTGTGTGCTGCACACAAGCACCCAGGCTATCAAGTGGAGGCTGGAATCCAGCCCAGCTTCTACTGACCACGCCATGTGTCCATGGCTACATTCACCCAAAGGGGGTATCTTTCAGTAGATTGCACAAATGTATCCTACAAAGGATCCTTACTGGTCCTGGTACATGTTAGGGCTCAGTAAAGGTTAATTGAATCTTAAGTTCTTTATTATCCACACAGACAGAAAATAGAAACTATTATTGCTGAAATCATAATAATCTCAGCCTGCATCCCTGGGGTAGCAATACAGCAGAGTAATTAAAAACAGAAGCTTTGGAGTTAGCCCAGGGTTTGAGCCCCAGTTCTGCCACAACCATGCTGAATGATCAGAAGCAAGATGGGTAACTTCTCTGAGTTTCCGTTTCATCATCTGTACAAGGGGAATAATTTGGGAGGATTAATGGTGACTATCATAACTACTATCTCCTGAATACCTCCTGTTTCAAGTGCTCTGGGACCTAGCTTTATAGGGAAATGGACCTCAGATCAACAGAGGTAATCAAACATTCATTATTGTAATTGGTATTTATTAAAGTTTTAATGTGTTCTAGGCTCTGGAGGGCTTATGCCATCTATTGAGAATTTTCTATTTACCAGATAATGTGCTAAGCACTCTGTACACGTGGTCTCATTATATCCACAACCGCCCCAGGAAGCAGATACTATTATTATCTGCTTGCAGGAAACTTACAAACTAGTTAAGAAAGCAATGAGTTAGTGCTTGAAACCATTTGAGTAAGCACAAAATGAGTAAGAATAGATTGAGTTTCCAGGGAAGACAAGTACGAGGATGCACTTTGAGTGATAGAGTAATTAGGAACTAGAGTTAGTTGTTGGAGGCCACCTAGATATCTGTCTCTAGAGTGTTTGGTATAAAAATACAATAAAATGTTATGCAGCAGCCAGAAATAATCATTTATTCCTGGGAACAGGGATAGATCTAAAAGACCGTATCAAATGAAAACACTAAGAAACAGAGTGAGATTTAGAGAATAACAAGGCAGGATAGTACATGCCAGATTGTGAGGTGACCCTACCTCACAATGTGAGGTGAGGATATCCAGGGACAGCCCCAGAATCATCCATTCATTCCTGATGCTGCCACGTAACATGGTACCAAAAACAAAGATGAGCAAAACCTGGACCCTTCCTCAATTTGCCATGACCTAGAATGGAATTCCTGAATGAGTAAGCTCTGATAGAAAACTATCTCTGCTACACATGAGCTTCTCTCTCACAGTTGTCCTTCTGGGTCAGTAAATTCATTTTTCTTTGCCAGATATGTTTTTATAAAGTGGTAGAAATTAAGCCTTGGTCAAAGTCGGGAGTGGTATCAGCTGGACCTGTGCTGGTCATTCTGAAGAAGCTAATTAACCAATGTAACATTCCATCAATGACCACTATCCTGTCCTGCTTGTTGAATTATTATAGACGAAGTTTCCTGGGTTAAAGAAAAATAGGTTCGGCATTCTGTTCAAGCTTCATAACCACCCCTAACCCTATATAAGGCCTCAAACAGTTCAGCTTGATTTTTGATGATGATAGGCATATCTCGGACCTGCAAATATTCTGGGACCAGTACCTCCTCCAGCCCCTCTATAACTCCAAGACCCCGTTGGCTGCTACTAGTGTATATTTGATTGTCACACTCCTCACATCTTAGCAATACTTGTGGCAAATTCATGCTCCAAGATAGCCCCAGAAACTGTTATGTTCTGGGAGTTCTGGCTCTACCAAATCCCCAGCCAATAAAAAGGCCACTGTTTACATTACCTTCTCACAGAACTAATTCTTGGGCCTCAGAGCGAAAGATCACTTGACCATCATCTGCTACCTTCCAAAATTTGGTCATACAGAAAAACAAGGACAAATGCTTTGGTGTACAATTACTCTCCAATATCCATCTCCATAGATGGATATTGGGACTCTGAGAGGGACTGGTTAGGAGTTAACCATGAGCTTTGGTGGTGTGCAATTTAAGAGCCAAAATTTAAAGCCAGGGAACCATCAACATGGATTTGTTCAAAAGAAAGAGGCAAACAGGAAGTGGCATCAAGAAAGAATGCAGAGATATGGCAAGAATTGGGGTGTGGAAGGGTGCTAGGCATTGAAGCCACCAGAACAGAGCAGGAAGAACTCTTCTTGGACATTCTCGGCTTCAGTGTAAGTGACAAGGAAGCCATGAAAGTCTTTGAGTAGCTGTGGACAGCATAAAGACCACTGAGTATTTACACACACTCAGGAATGGGAGGATCACCCTGATTGCATTGCAGCAGAACTTGTGTGCGTCTACAAACTCAGGTTTTCACATATTGTATTTAGATTCCCAGAAAGTCAGAGGCAGAAGGAGATATGGTTTGGATCTGTGTCCCTGCACAAATCTCATGTCGAATTGTAACCTCCAGTGTTGGAGGTGGGGCCTGGTGGTAGGTGATTAGATCGTGGGGGTGGATTTCTCATGAATAGTTTAGCATCATCCTGTCTTGGTACTGTTCTCACAATAGTAAGTTCTCACAAGATCTGATTGTTTAAAAGTGTATAGCACCTCCCACTTCTCTTCCTCTTCCTCCTGCTCTGGCTATATGAAGTGCCAGCTCCCCCTTCACCTTCCACCATGATTGTAAGTTTCCTGAGGCCTCCACAGAAGCCAAGCAGATACCACAATTCTTCCTATACAGCCTGCAGAACCATGAGCCAATTAAACCTCTTTTCTTCATAAATTACCCAGTATCCAGTATTTTTTTACAGCAATGTAAAAATGGCCTAATACAGAAAGACAAATCAGTCCACTGACTCCACACCATTTTTCATGTGGAAAAACATTCCCAGGGAGAGAAAGCAACTTATCCAAGAGACACCACTAGAGAGTGAGGAGCTTGGGGAGAAGTTGCTGCCTTCTTTTGCTTGGCCCTGGGACTAATTACGTCTAATAAAAGAACAGGTCATGATGTCTGCTAGCCTCAACATCCCATGTAGTGGAATGTAAACATTGGCTAAAACTTCTGAGGTCATTCAGATGGGTTCTCTGATTTCACACACGGGGAAACAGAGACTGCTCATCTTGCCATCATTCTAGTTACAAATGCCAGTGGATCACATCTCCAACTAGCCAAATACTTTCAGGGCCCCTACACAGCACAGCAGACCCCAGTATGACCTCTACAGATGGTTGACTACCCAGATGGTGAAGCACTGCTTTCTGATGACACGGAGACCTGGGTTTAAAGAATGTCTCAATGGCCAAAGAGCTGTCCTAGGGTCAGGGCTGCTGAAGATAACCAGATAAAATGTTTTATTTGTCTGGAACCCCACACATCACTTTTGGGAAGCAATTCTCTTTGCTCTTTCTATCGCCAGCCTGGACTTTTGCCTCTCTCTCTCTCTCATTTCGGATGTGGATTGGAAATTCAAACTCCAGTCTGTCCTTGTATTTTTCCTTCCTCTAGTCTATCTGTTACTGAAGTAATCTCTTACAAGAGTTACATTCCCAAGGCTCATCTTTCAACCTCCCCACAATGATTTCCCAATGCAGCCACCTATTGATTTCAACTCCACCCTAGTTCCAGCTTGGCTTGTGGGTTCTCAGCCAATCACCTGCCCATTTCCATTACCCTAAGCCCCAAACCCCACAAGGGCTGCCTGGTCATCACCTCACCATTCAATTATCCCACTCTGAAAATTTCTGAGTCTGAAAAGGGCAGAAAAACCTCAAGAATTCTTCTGGAATTGAGGGATTATCTTTTACTCCTGTAAAAATGTTCAGAAGAAGCTCTTGTCTCTTTTAAGAAGACTTTAAATCTTGTTACACAAGGAACAGATGTAGTCAGGATTTTATACCAATGGAATCATGATCCTCGGTATTTTAACAAGCCTCTCTGTTTTGAAAATTCTTCAGCAGGAATCACCCTATGCACTCTTCCTAACAGCCACTAGGCTTACTTCAGTAACACTATGAGGCTTGGGGAAACAACATATTTGTTCGGATGTTTGTCTGCTGCTCTTCTTACTGTAGCAGGGCCTGCCGTGTGTTTACCTTTTCCTGCAGACTCCTAAGAGGCTTTCATCTCTAGCCTCCCTTGCCACATTCGTTCTAGCCAAAGGAATATGATGGAAGTGATGCATGCCACTTCTAAGTCTGGTCCATGAAACAGCAGAGAGACTCTGCTGTGTCTCTTTTCTCATCTGCCAGCTAAATGAAGAAGACTTCAAGAATCTTGAGGAGGGCAGAGCCACCAGATAGAGGGATCCTGAGTCTATAAGTCATAACTTGGAAAAGAGCTGACCACGAACACCATCGTGGACTGTTGCAAAAGTGAGAAACAAATTTTTGCTGGGTTAAACTCTAGACAAGTGGGGACAATTTGTTGTATCAGCTAGCCTACTTTGACTAATACATTACTCTGTTTTTCAGAGACAGTAACCTAAAGTCAATAATCTAAAGTCAACTCAAGACAGAATAATCTTTAAGAATCTATTTATTTATTTATTTATTTATTTATTTTTAATTTATTTATTATTATTATACTTTAAGTTGTAGGGTACATGTGCATAACGTGCAGGTTTGTTACATATGTATACTTGTGCCATGTTGGTGTGCTGCACCCATCAACTCATCATTTACATCAGGTATAACTCCCAATGCAATCCCTCCCCCCTCCCCCCTCCCCATGATAGGCCCCTGTGTGTGATGTTCCCCTTCCTGAGTCCAAGTGATCTTATTGTTCAGTTCCCACCTATGAGTGAGAACATGCGGTGTTTGGTTTTCTGTTCTTGTGATAGTTTGCTAAGAATGATGGTTTCCAGCTGCATCCATGTCCCTACAAAGAACGCAAACTCATCCTTTTTGATGGCTGCATAGTATTCCATGGTGTATATGTGCCACATTTTCTTAATCCAATCTGTCACTGATGGACATTTGGGTTGATTCCAAGTCTTTGCTATTGTGAATAGTGCTGCAATAAACATACGTGTGCATGTGTCTTCATAGCAGCATAATTTATAATCCTTTGGGTATATACCCAGTAATGGGATGGCTGGGTCATATGGTACATCTAGTTCTAGATCCTTGAGGAATCGCCATACTGTTTTCCATAATGGTTGAACTAGTTTACAATCCCACCAACAGTGTAAAAGCGTTCCTATTTCTCCACATCCTCTCCAGCACCTGTTGTTTCCTGACTTTTTAATGATCGCCATTCTAACTGGTGTGAGATGGTATCTCACTGTGGTTTTGAAGAATCTGTCTATTTATAATGAAAGCATCTTGAGAATAACAGATGGTGAGAAAATATTTGCAACATATTTTATAGTCAAGTAGTTATTATGACTAAGAACAAAGAGTTCTAAAAATATCAAAGGATATAAACATAATTCACAGAATTACAAATGACTCGTAAATGTATAAAAAGATGTTCAACTTCATTAGTGATCTGAGAAATGCAAATTAAAGTAGCAACAAGATATAATTTTTCACCAATCAGATTAGAATAGATTAGATTAGATTATCTTGATAATTATTCAGTATAGGCAAGGGTTTGGGGAAAAGAGCATTCCCAGATACTTTTAATAGGACGGTAAATTGCTATAATGTTTTGAACATTTGCCTGTATCTATCAAAACACAAAACGTGCTTCTTATTAAACTGAAATGCATGTACTCTTTGCCTCAACAATCACAATTCTAGGAATATTTACATAAGGGCACAAGGATAGATGTTAAGGAATTATTCATTGAAGCATTACTCGTAACATCAATAACCCACCTAAATAATTATCAATATGAAAACAGTTAAATAAATTTTGATACATCCAGCTGTGCCACATGAGACGTTACACAGCTATTGAAAAATGTAGAAACTGTCATGTCAGTGAAAAAGGCAAGTTTAGAGATACAGATGAGTATATAAGTATATGTAACGGATTACTACATGGGACTTTTCCTATCGCCTTTAAATTCTGCTAATGCCCAAAGCTAAAAACAGTAAGTGGCAGGTACCTACGCATTCTAGTTGTAGACTCATCCACCCACAGAGGACCTCTACTAGCAGACCCCCTCGCCCACCTCCAGGTCATATAAGAAAAGGTTGAGATTCCATACAGAAGATTTCTTTGAAGGAAATTCATAGGGGTAGAGAGCAAAATCATGTTTTTCCTCCCTTTCCCTTCAAACTGAGGGAGATATGCTTCCAGAGAACTACCCATGGACTCTGAGTTTGTCTGCCAGGAGAGGCAGCTACATCTCACCCTTTAGCTTAATGCATCCTGGGAACAATCTGCAAGCCCATCACCTGGCACGACTACCTGAGTGGGGCACAAAGGGGCTCTGGGGGAATCTGAACTGTAGCCCCAAGAGTTTGAGAGTTTTGGATGGGGAGATAGAAGTGCCTTCTTCTAGCCTAGACAAGTTTAAAGGTGGGAGACTAGCTAAAGCGACTTATGATGCTGGGGAGAAGAGAGAGGGCAGAGGCAGAGCCCACATGTACTTGAAAGGTTGTGCGTGTCAAGGAGGCATAAGGTTTCCTATGGGTTGAGTCATAGCCACTCCTAATATTTCCAGGGTCCACAACAGGAGTACAAATGGAGGCCCACATATTCTATGTCTAAATAGTTTAAAGTATAAATAAAGCTCAATGAAACAGTTCTATCATTCCATGGTGACAAATATGTCTTCAAAGTGAGCTGGAAAGCCAGATCCAAAAAGAGACTTCTAAAAATCCTTGGAGTTGACTCCTATACACAGAGGCAAAATGAGAGCTGGCCCTGCCAAGCTTCCCTTCTTGTCCCACCCCACATTCCTGTTCCCACACACACATACAAGTTCATCCATATACCCAACAAGCAGCACCCCTTGGCAACCCCTTGAGCCTAGGGGTGTACACATCTGCAATGAGTCCCAGGTGAACCTGGGGAAGAAACCCACAAGAGCTTTAAAAGAGGCTTTGAGGCCATCCAAGCAGAGTATTCAGGAGTCCCATTACCCAAAATGAGGTCTACAGAAGTTGCGTGAGCTCAGCTGGGAACATCCTTGTGGACTGCTGAGTTCTCACCTGGTTAAAGAGATGCCGGCAAAAGAGGACAAAAGTGGAGTCTTCTAAAGTGTGGGAAATAAGGCTGGCAGCCTTCTTACCCAAATCTGAGGGAGGACTGGGCCAAATGAACTCTGTGAACATTGAGTGGGGATAGGAGGCAACTAGACCCCAGGGTGTATCCTTGGGAGTAGGGCCCAGGTCTTGGGGATAATAATTGTGTCAAATGGTATATCCTGAAGAGCCAGCATTCAGGCACCTGCCACACAGATCACAGCACTGCAAGTCAAGTAAGACTTTGCTTTCTTCTTCTAACTCCCTCTTTCCCATCCTGGGGGAGCCAAAAGCCACAAAGGACATAAGGGTGTGAAAAGTTTGAAAGAACAGATCATATCACCACTACTCCTCCTTCCCCATCAGCTCAGGACTAAGGTGGGTCAGAGGTGGTGGCGGGGGTGGCAAGGAAAGAAATTTTGAACTAGATGAGAGATTGAAGACTTAATGTGTACTGGACTGGACTGACAGTGATTGGAAATCTATGAGACCACCCAAGATGCCTTCAAGAGATTGAAAAGGGAGGCCAGGCATGGTGGCTCACGTGAGCCTGTAATCCCAGCACTTTGGGAGGATGAGGCGGGCGGATCACGAGGTCAGGAGATCGAGACCATCCTGGCTAACACGGTGAAACCCCGTCTCTACTAAAAATACAAAAACAAAAAAAAATTAGCCGGGCGTGGTGCTGGGCGCCTGTAGTCCCAGCTACTCAGGAGGCTGAGGCAGGAGAATGGCGTGAACCCGGGAGGCGGAGCTTGCAGTGAGCCCAGATCACACCACTGCACTCCAGCCTGGGCGACGGAGCGCGATTCCATCTCAAAAAAAAAAAAAGAAAGAAAAAGAAATCATTAGAGCATATTTAAAGTAAACATTGGGGTAAATTATACTAATTACTGACTGCACCCTACCAAGTCCTTCCCACTCAATAACCATGAAACAGAAAAAATCCAAACCAATTAGTAACACATTTGTATGTCATGTACAGGAATTTTATGATGGTTCTTATATTAGTGGTTACCCAAGAAGAATAAGCTATAAGAAGGGCGAGAGGTGATTTTGGCTTTTTAATTCACACATTCTGAATGACTTTTGTTTAAAAGAAATATCTGGAAAGGTTTTGAATGATGTATAATTGCCTCAATTTGACCAACGAGGCACTGAGAAATTCTCTTCAACCTAGGAGGAAAAAAATCAAGCCAAGCACAAGACCTAACTTGTGTATTACATAATTCCTCTCCGAATGTTGCCACAAGGCCAAACTCTATGATTTTCCTAGGAAAAAAGAAGTTGTTTATTATTCCAACTGTTGCCATAGCAGTCAGTGTTTCCATGTTACCATCCTTTTCTCTCCAGACATTACTCCACTAATACATGTTCCAGACCTGCAATTCCAGGCATTTCAGCCAGAAGGAAATAACCTTGTGCTGTTGTAAAAATCAACTGAGAAGGCCAGCCCTGTGGTTGTCATCTAAGTTCCAGCATTTTCTATCACTGCATCAGTGAGGATGAAAAAGTGGAGTCTGTCTCTAGACTCAGCAGGCTGGGATCCTGAAGAATTTTATCCAACCCCATGATCCAAGGCTGGCAGCCCATTCTTCTCCGCTTTTGGGACCCCTTTGGTCCCAGCCATTAGAACTGAGCTAGTCTCCTTAAGAAGAGTAAAAGAAGAATATAGAAACCTAGAGATCTGTTCTTTGAAAGCTTGGCCCTGGCTATATCTATGTTAATATAATGAAATAAAGAATCAGGGCAATTCTTCAATTATCATCAGGATATTGTTGTCTGGATTCACCAAGTCTCCCAGCCCTAGCGGCATGGTGTGGCCATTTCATTTATCATTCAAGTAGAATAGTAAATGAATTGGCAATCAGAATCAATACCATTACCCAAATAACTCAAGAGGATTCTTTGGGGCCTTATATTTCTTCTGGTCACCTCTTACCCTGATTTTGCATTTCTGTTGAATGATCTCTCTCCATTCCACTCACTTCCTTTGATTCTTGTCTGTTCTCTGTCCCTCTGGTGACACAGTAAATACCACCCCATTCCTTCAGCCCTTTCCAAGTGCCTTAAAGTTACGTGTAGCAGACTTTTACTGAAGGTTGTAAGCAACAGAATTACAGCATAGCAAATATAAGAATCGGCTTAAACTTTAATCTCGTATGGTTGTACGTGCACAGAACATCCCTGCAAGCATGTGCTACACAGAAGAACGTGGAGTTAGGAAGATTCTAATTCACCTGGAAAATACTCACTGAGTGCCCAATGTGTGCCAGGCATCGTTCTAGGTACTTGGAATAAATCAACAAACAAAACACACAGACGGCCCCATGCGGTGGCTCACGCCTATAATCCCAGCATGTTGGGAGGCCAAGGCAGGCAGATCACCTGAAGTCAGGCATTCAAGAGCAGCCTGGCCAATATGGTGAAACTCTGTCTCTACTAAAAATACAAAAATTAGCTGGGCCTGGTGGCAAGCACCTGTAATCCCAGCTACACAGATTTTATTCCATCGAAGGGAATCAAAATAAACAACAAATAAATAAGTAAACTACATATTAAAATAGCATACTAAAAATGTATAAATGTAAGTGCTATAGAACCAGTAAGGAAGCCAGGAGTGCAGGGGGCAGAAGAGTTAGGTTTTTTTTGTTTTTTTTGTTTTTTGGTTTTTTTTTTTGTTTTTTTTGAGACGGAGTCTTGCTCTGTCGCCCAGGCTGGAGTGCAGTGGCGCGATCTCAGCTCACCGCAAGCTCTGCCTCCCGGGTTCACGCCATTCTCCTGCCTCAGCCTCCCGAGTAGCTGGGACTACAGGACTACAGGCGCCCGCCACCTCGCCCGGCTAGTTTTTTGTATTTTTTAGTAGAGACCGGGGTTTCACCGTGTTAGCCAGGATGGTCTCGATCTCCTGACCTCGTGATCCGCCCGTCTCGGCCTCCCAAAGTGCTGGGATTACAGGCTTGAGCCACCGCACCCGGCCTAAGAGTTAGTTTTAAACAGGCAGACAAGAAAGCCTCATTGGGAAGGTAGCATTTTAGCAAAGACCCGAAGGAGGTGACAGAAGGAGCCATGAAGCTACATAGAGGAAGAACATTCTCCGTGCGGCAAGCAATAGCTACTACAAAGCCCATGAGTCAGAAGTGTGCCTGGTGTGTTAGACTCTGACAGGTAGAGGAATAGCAGGGAGGCCGGTGTGGTTGAAGTAGCATTAATGAAGAGACAGGAGGAGGACAAAGGATCAGAAAGGTAGGGCTGGCAGGGTTATGATCAGGACTTCAGGGTTTTCTTAGAGTAGGATGGGGAGACTTTGGAGGGTTTTGAGCAGAGGAGTAATGTGATCTGACTTGTGTTTTATCAGAAATACTCAGGCTGTAGCATTGCGAATAGGCTACCATGAGCCAAGAACATACCAGGGAGCCCAGTTACAGGGCAATTGCAGTAATCAGGGGATGTGGCTCCTAGCAAGCTGGTGGCAGATTTCAGATTTACTTTGTCATTAGAATTTCCTAATGGATGATGTGGTGTGAGAAAAGGAGAGAAGGAGATAACTGTGGATGGAGTAGGTCTGGGGAGGAATTTCAAAAGTTAAATCTCAGAAACATTAATGGGGGGGGGCGTCTATTAGATACCCAGGTAGAGATATCAAGTAAGTAGCAAATATATAAGTCTGGAGTCTAAGAGAGATGTTTGGTGGGGATGTAAAGTCGGGAGCCATCAATACATAATTGAACTTAGAGCCATGATATCAGAAGAGATCACTGGGGTAGTTAGTATGGATCGTACATAAATGACTACACAACATCTGCAGTATTAAAATTTCATGGCTGGAGAGAGACAGTTAAAAAATAACAGAAAAGTCTCCTTAAGGAGACACTAATGAAAATAGAAAACTTGAGAAACACTGTTTAAAGACAGAATGTAAGAAAAGGCATTGGAGACAGAAGGTAAACAATGCTCTCATGAGTTTTGTTGCAAAAGAAATCAAACAAATAGCCAAGGACAAAGCAGGGTTCAGAGAAACTCCCCTAAAATATTTAATAATGGGAATGTAACAATAGTGCTTATAAAGTGCTTATTCTAGGCCAAATACTGCTCTTAACCTTTTACAGATGTTAACTCAGTTAGTCTCCTCATCAACTCCATAAGGTAGGTACCAACATTGTCCTCATTTTGTAGTTGGGGAAATCGAAGCATAAAGAAGTTAAGAAACTTGATCGCCCAAGGTCATGCAGCCAGGAAGTGTTAGATCTAAAATCTAAATAAATGCAGTTTGGTTTCTGAATCCAGAATCTGGATTCTGTTACAGTGTTTTTATCATTTACATTTCCTTTACAAAAGCAAATATATATACATATATCTATATACACAATCATACATTTCTAAAAATTAATATTTGGCATTTCATCCCTAAAATATGTCATTCTCTGATGTGGGGAATTCCTCAATGTTTCCTTCCTCTTTTGGTCCTTCTCTCTCGGGAGATCTTCTCTCTACTTTGGCTATCATCTCCCCCAGCTCTAATTCTTAAGACTTTCTATCCACAGCAATGTATGTTTGCTCATCCCGATTCAGCCAAGGGGGTCTTAACTTCCAAGCCAAAAAGTCCATCAAGGCTAATGAAGGTGATTTCCTTCATAGAAGAGCCACCTAATTCTAAAAGTAAATTAAACATAAATATAGTAAAACGTAAAATATTGAATTAGCCCTTCCCCTGGAAGGTAGAAATGCAGAGTCATTTTATTTATTAAATTACAGTTTTTCCCACAAAAATCCCAACACCCACTCCTCTCAGTAGCATTTCCTTCCACAGGCAATGGCTTAATTAATATAACCCAAAAGTAGTTCAGAGAAAATTCGAATAAAGAAATCCTTTGCCTTAATTAGATGTATTTGTCAAGGAAAACTATATTTGAAGGCTAAATTATTTGCATAATTATCTTAATTCTTTATTTAATTTAACAGGTTCATAGCAAGTGAGAGGCAAAATTGTTTAATTCTGGTAGATGAGTCCTAACCAGTATCTGTCCATGACAAATTATTTTAATTAGGGTTCAATTTGGGAGCAGGGACTTTTTTTGCTAATCTACAAGGGGCAAATGTAATGGATTCATGAGAAAACAAATGACTTTCTGAATGTGCTGTGTATAATGCTTTCATGGAGTGTCCTGTGAGCACACATAGTTCCCAGTCTTCCTTTCTGGTCTTCGGGTTTGTGATTCTCAGGGAAAGCATCTCCTGTTACTCTCTTCTGGAAAGTTCTCCACCAGCCTTTGGAGCAACCCTACCCCCATCAAAAGAAACCGGTCTTGTCCCAGGATCCATCATTACCCCTCACAGCAGGCAATATCCCCAAGTGGAATTCATGGAGACTGAGTGGGGGCTGGGGAGAGCTCCAGCAAGATTCAACCCTGTCCTCTGACACCCTAAGGCCCATGAAATATCCCAGAATATATCTTGCTATGCTTTTGAAATTGGTGTACAAATGGAAGTTAGAGATAAACTTCATAATTCTCCCTATTGTCCAGCTCCTTCTAACGATCAAAATCAAACACATCCACTCACAATTCCAAAGACAAACATCAAATTCAGAGTCAGTACAGTCATCTGATAAGCAGAAATATTTTATTTTTCCCATAATCCTCAATGTATGAGGCTATCTCTCACATAAAGAAGTGAGTCCTTTCTTTTATTATGCAGAAGTATGACTTCCTTTCCTCCAACTGCTAACTTCACCATTTCAAATGGTGTCCTCAGGTAGTTGGCATTGACGAGCGATAGATATCTAAATAACAACCTCCTTAGCTCCAGCCTGAATTTAGAGTAACCATGTGTAAGAACATTCAAGTCTGGCTGAGGACCATTCTCATCCTAGAGGATGCTAAAGATGCTTCCTTTTCTCTGGATGATGTAATTTTTTGTTCTCTAATTGCACTTTTCCCCTTTATCCTTCACTCAAGAAGAATATATGAATAGAAATGTGTGGGAATGATATGACTTTATAGATAATCCAGAATCCACTCTAGTTTCTCAATGTAAATCATTAGCTCTTATCAGTATTTTATGATTGCCAGTAGATTACTTGTACTATATCTAGCAGCTGATTGCAGGTACATAGCAGTTCTTTGGTTGAGAACTACTGAAATAGAATAGAGTGAAGGGATATATAGACAAGAGAGAAAGGGTTCATAAGTTAAAGTTATTAATACGGAGCACTAGGTAAGAAATACCATAGTTAAGAGCTTGAGATGTGGACCCAAACAGAGTCCTTAAACCTGTCCTGTGCTTTAGTAACTTTTAAGACTTTAGGCAAGTTGCTTAAAACCTTTTGTGACCCTGGGTCTTCTCTTTTTAAAGGGATAATACAGTATATACCTCACAGCACTGCTGTGACAATTACAAGCAGTAATATAAGTAAAAGAGAAAGTACAAGGCTAATCCATAAAGAGATGGTTGTATCCAATGATCCACAATCCACACAGTCATAATCCTATGGGAGGGAAAGAAGAGGTTGGGCTGAAAGTTTTGCTAGTTTCCATATTATTGATAAAGAAAATATTTCAATCCATTTGCACATTGCACAGATGTTTTAATTTTAAAAATATGTAGCTGATTTTGCAATAATGCAAAGTTATTTGCCTAGGCCCATATTTATACGATGAAAAATCCATGTTTTGAGACAATAGAATGGTCCATATATTTTTGTGTTATCTAAATAAGCCATTTTGAAAACATACTGCTTTGAAATCTGTCTTGAATCCAAGCTAGTTTGAGTAAGTGTTTGGAAGTTAAGTAAAGAAAACTTATCCATAAATCTCGGTACTCAGATAAGTAAGTTTTTAAAGAGCTTTAAATTGTTTTGATTAAAAATTATTTAATTTTTAAATAGTATAAAATTGTTACCAAAATATTTGCCTAAGTGATCTGGTTTCAAAACACATTTTGACACTAAACAGGCTTGCACTGCCTTAAAAAACCACTTATAAGTTATGAAAACCACATTAAATAGATTCCAAAACAAATAATGTTTAGAAAACCATTCCAAAACCACTATTTTGAAAAGCTTTCCAAATTTAATCATCGATGGCAATGACTCTCAAGATTCCAAAGAAACCAATTACTAGATGTACATTTCATGGGTTCAAACTTTACAAACTATATTATTCTTTTTCACTACTGGTTTATTTTGGCCTTTTTTCCTAGAAGACCCATGAATGCAAGTATGTTTAGCAACCAATAGCATGCAGAGGAGAAAGATATAGCAGAGACGGAAAGGACCTGTTTCTGACTGAAGTTCAGGCTCGAATTCCTTCTCTGCAATATACTATCTGTGGTAGCTTGGTATCATCACTACCCTTTTTTGAATTGCAATTTCTTTCTTAGACCAGATTCCCCATAAAGCAAAGCCTAGTCAAGAGTTTTCATGCAAGTAGTTTGGGAAATGGTCTGGGGAAAGGATTAAGAACTGAAAAAAGTAACACAGGAAAAGAGAAAGAGCCATTACAAGGGCTGGAGTTGGCCACTATTGTGAACAATTGGGCCCAACTGTGCATGTACCTTCTGGGGGTCAGGTTGAATGCCCCAAGGACAGAGGTGGGGACAGTTCTTGATGGGCTCCATTTTCCCCATAGGCGTACCCTCCCAGATTATACATGCGTAAGTGCCAGATGGGTTCCTGAAGATTTTCCACGTTAGAGAAGCCCCTGAGGTGGAAAGTGAGAGAAGTGAAGTGTGGCCCATATAAGGTGTCATCAGGCTACACCTGTGCAAGCTGGTTGCTGCGGCAATGGCTGCAATAAATGGTAGGCCCAAGAGGATGTGAGGTGGGGCACAAGAGATTTCTCCTGAAGTCTCCTCCTCTAAGTAATGGGAGTAAAAATATTATTTGCAGAACCTATGCTTCAGGCCTGGCAGAATGGCTCGTGCCTGTAATCCCAGCACTTTGGGGGGCCGAAGGGAGCAGATTCCTTGAGCTAAGGAGTTCGAGACCAGCCGGAGCAACATGGTAAAACTCCATCTCTACAAAAAATACAAAAGTTAGCCAGGCGTGGTGGCACGTACCTGTAGTCCCAGCTACTAAGGAGGCTGAGATGGGAAGATTGCTTGAGCTCAGGAGGTGGAGGCTGCAGTGAGCCGAGATCGCACCACTGCCCTCCAGCCTGGGTGACAGGATCAAACCGTGTCTCAAAAAAAAAAAAAAAAAAAAAAAAAAAATCTTCATCATCTAACTCTTTGCCTTTCTGAAACTTTTTCTGATATGAAGCAAAGAAGGCTCCCTTCCCCTCTGTCTGCCTTCCTCCAGGATCTAAAGGAAAAAAATTCTGTCCTCTCCATTCCAAACCACCCCCAGCCACCACCACAAACTTCTATAATCTCCTAGTGAGAAGGAGTAGCTTATTTGAACTGCAATCTCAGAAAAAGCTCTCTTTTTCAGATTCATCTGACCACTCTTCCTTCTCTAAGGTGGGGCCTGCCTTCTATAGTAGGTATGTACCAGCTGGGCAAGATGAGGCAGGATTTACCTTCCCTAAAGTTGATGGGAGGGAAGGAGACTTGGGAGGAAAGAAAGAGCAAGGCAGATTCCAGCCAGATCCTCCCATCCCAATCACAGTACTTGGTTTTTACATCATCCATCCCAGCAGCTGGAAACTGAGTTCTAGCTATCCCCACCAGCAAGGGCTAAAGTACTCTGGTGTCTTAAATAATAACGAGCTAATAAATCTAGTATGTTGATCCCCATCTGATGCTTCAATCTACTTCTCATGGGCTCCTCTGTTACAAGTTCTCCAAAAGGAGAACAAATTCTCCTTTTGTTTACTGATGTCTCCCCACATGCCTGGATCAGAGCCTGGCACACAGGAGATGCTCAGTAGTTGTTTAACAAATTAATGAACTCACAGGGAGAAGGGACATGATTAGTACCTCAGAAACCTCAGTCATTTCCTCCAGACAGAAATGGGCTCTCCCTCCTTCGTGCTCCCTAACACCTCCTCCTACAGCATTTAACACGTTGTAATCATTTGACACACCTAGCTCTCATGTTTGACTTGGAACTTCCCAAGGACATGGATTTCGTCTCCTACTTATCTTTGTTTCCCAAATGCCAAACAGCATGAGGTCTGACCCCTAGAAGGTGCTTAAAAAAGATAGCTGAATGAATGAGAAAGAAATGGAATGTAATAATATCACACTTTAGCTGCCTTCTTTTACTACTAATGCCAGAGAGTCGTCTGTTTTAAAGTTAGAATGTATGATTAATGAATCACTCCCAAGCTTCTCCCAGAATTCTAAAGAGAAGGAATGGAAAAACAAGATAAGCCAAAAGGAAAAGCCCAATGGACAAATGTAGACAGTGACTCTTGGCAACTATACTTGAAATCCAAGAAGCCTGTGTCATTCAAAAGGAAGGGTGTAAAGTTTTTTGAGGATTTGCTAAAATTGTCAAAGCTATGATTCCAAAAAGGAAAATAAGAAACCCAATGAAATAGGACTAGAAGCTGTTAAAACTTTAAAGAATTATAAGAATGGCAAATATGTGGCAATTGTGACAAATAATTTCCCCCACCCTCCTCATTCACCCCTTCACCTGCCGTCCTTGGTAGACATCACCAATGAATCCAAATACAGTCATGCATGGCATCATGCATATATGACAGTGGTCCCATAAGATTATATATAATACCTTAATTTTGCTGTGTCTTTTCTATGTTTTAGATATGTTTAGACACCCAAATATTTGCCGTTGTTATAATTACCTGCATTATTCCATACAGCAACATGCTGTACAGATTTGTAGTCTAGGAGCCTACACACCATATAGCCTAGGTGCATAGTAAGTTATATCATCTAGGTTTCTCAGAGTACACTCTATGATGTTTGTTTGATGTTAAGCAACACATGACTGTACTTGTTTCTATCAAGGACTCAAAGTCCTTCCCAATCAGTGTGGTCAAGAATTATATTTGTTGGCCAGGTACGGTGGCTCACGCTTGTAATCCCAGCACTTTGGGAGGCTGAGGTGGGCGGATCACAAGGTCAGGAGATCGAGACCATCCTGGCTAACACGGTGAAACCCCATTTCTACTAAAAACACAAAAAACTAGCCGGGCGTGGTGGTGGGCGCCTGTAGTCCCAGCTACTTGGGAGGCTGAGGCAGGAGAATGGCGTGAACCCGGGAGGCGGAGCTTGCAGTGAGCCGAGATGGCCCCACTGCACTCCAGTCTGGGCGACAGAGCAAGACTCCGCCTCAAAAAAAAAAAAAAGAGTTACATTTGTTATTTGGTCTAGATCAAGAGTTCCCAAACTTGAATGAACTTCAGACTCACCTGGGGAGCTCCTTAAACATTCAAAAGCCTAACCCAGCTTTCCAGAGGTCCTCTTAGGTGGTTGGAGTGGGGCACAGGAATCTGAGTGCTTACGAGTCTTCCGGTGAGGAGGATCCTGGGGAGGAAAAGCGTTTCCTCCACCCTGTTAGGTTCAGTACTTAGGAGTCTGTGAATTAAACTGACAATAGGAGGTGGAACGAACAAGATGGCCAAATACAACCCTCCAGCAATCATCCCTCCTGTCCCTCCACAGGAATACTAATTGAAAAACTGTCCACACAAGAAAGCACCTTCATTAGAACCAAAAATCAGGTGAGCAATCACAGTACTTGGTTTTTACATCATCCATCCCAGCAGCTGGAAACTGAATTCTAGCTATTCCCACCAGCACAGGCTAAACTACGCTGGTGCCCTAAATAAACTTGAAAGGCAGTGTAGACCACAGGGACTACAGTTCTTTGGAAAGTCCTGGTGCTGTGTTGAGCTGAGACCAGTGGATCTGGGGTGCATTTGACCCAGTGAGACACCAACTAGGGTGGCCAAGGAAGTAATTGCATCACTCCAGGCAGTGCGGCTCCCAGCTCTGGGAAGAAAGGCAAGAGTAAAGAGGACTTGGTTTTGCAACTAGAATACCGGCTCAGCCGCAGTAAAATAAAGCACCAAGCAGAATCCTAAGGCCCCCATTCCAGGCCCAAGTTCCCAGATGACATTTCTAGACCCACCCTGGGCCAAAGGAGAACCCATTGCCCTAAAGGAAAGAATCCTGTCCTGGCAGAATTTACCACCTGCTGACTAAAAAGCCATTGGGCCTTGAATAAACATAAGCTGGAGCCAGGAAGCAGTCATTCCAGGTCTTGGACAAGACCTAGCGTGATGCTGGCTTCAGGTGTGACACAGCACATTCCCAGCTGTTGTGGCCATGAGGAGAGACTCCTTCTGCCTGAGGAAAGGAGAGGGAAGAGTAAACAGGACTTTGTCTTGCAAGTTGGGTACCAGCTCAGCCACAGTCAAATAAAGCAATAAGCAGACTCCTAAGGCCCCTGATTCCAGGCATCCCCTCCTGGAGGGGATTTCTAGACCCACCCTGAGCCAGAAGGGAATCTGCTGCACTGCCCAGTTCTGGTGGGATGTATTACCTAGTGACTAAAGAGCCCTTGGGCCTTGAATAAACATCAGCAGTAGTCAGGAAATAGTTGCTACAGGACTTGAGCAAGACCTAGTACTGTGCTGTCTTCAGGTGTGACCCAGCACAGTCCCAGCAGTGGTAGCCATGAGAGTGCCTACATCACCCCTCCCCTAACTCCAGGCAGCTCAGCATGGAAAGAGAGAGAGTTTGGGGAAAAGTAAGGCAAGAAATCAGGAGTATTGCCTGCTAATCCAAGGAATTCTCCTGGATCTTACCCAAGACCATCAAGTTGGTACCTCTACAAGTCTGCAACAGTCACAGCATTACTGGGCTTGGGGTGCCTCCTAATACAGATCCAGCTATAGTGACCAAAGACTTAGTTCACAACACTCAATTCTCTTTGAATACTTGGAAAGCCCCCTGAGAAGGATGAGTACAAACAAACCCAGACTGTGAAGACTAAAATAAATATCTAACTCTTCAATGCCCAGACATTGATGAAGATCCACAGCCATCAAGACCATTCAGGAAAACATAACCTCACCACAAACTAAATAAGGCACAAGTGATCAATGCCAGAGTGACAGAAATATGTGATCTTTCAGACAGAGAGTTCAAAATAGCTGTTTTGAGGAAACTCAATGAAATCCAAGATAACACAGAGAAAGAATGCATAATTCTATCAGACAACTTTAACAAAGAGATTGAAATAATTAGAATCGAGCAGAAATTCTGGATCTGAAAAATTAAACTGGCAAACTGAAAACTGCATCAGAATCTCTCAGTAGCAGAACTGATCAAGCAGAAGAAAGGATTAGTAAGCTTGAAGACAGGCTATTTGAAAATACATAGAGGATTCAAAAGAAAAAAGAATAAACCATGCTTACAGGATCTAGAAAATAACCTCGAAAGACAAATCTAATAGTTATTTGCCTTAAAGAGGAGGCGGAGAGAGAGAGAGAGACTGAGGTAGAAAGTTTATTCAAAAGGATAGTAATAGAGAACATCTCAAACCTAAAGAAAGATGTCCATATTCAAATACAAGAAGGTTATAGAACACCAAGCAGATTTAATCTAAATAAGACTACCTCAAGGCATTAGTAATCAAATTCCCAAAGGTCAAGGATAAATAAAGGATCCTAAAAGCAGCAAGAGAAAATAAATAACTAACAATTCCACTGCTGGATATATACTCCAAAGAAAGGAAATCAGCATATCAAAAATATTTGCACTCCCATGTTCATGCAACACTCTTTAAAATAACCAAGATTTGGAATCAAGTGAATCAACCTTGGTGTCCATCAACAGATGAATGGATAAAGAAAATGGGTGCATACACACAGTGGAGTACTATTCCATCATAAAAAGGATGAGATCCTGTCATTTGCAACAACATGGATGCAACTGGAGTCTATTAGTTCATTTTCATGCTGCTGATAAAAACATACCCAAGACTGGGAAATTTACAAAAGAAAGAGGTTTATTGGACTTACAGTTCCACATGGCTGGGGAGGCCTCCTTATGGCAGAAGGCAAGGAGGAGCAAGTCACATCTTACCTAGATGGCAGCAGGCAAAGAGAAAATTTGTGCAGAGAAACTTCCATTTTTAAAACCATCAGATCTCATGAGAAATAACATATAAAGGAGCGTCAATATGTCTGGCAGCAGATTTCTCAGTGGAAACTTTACAAGTCAAGAGACAGTGACATGATATATTTAAAACACTGAAGGAAAGAACTTTTATCCTGGAATATAATATTCAACAAAAATACCCTTCAAACATGAAGTAAAGACTTCCCCAAACAAATAAAAGCTAAAAGATTTTATCAACACCAGACTTATCCTATAAGAAATGCTAAAAGCAGTTCTTCAGTCTGCCTAGCAAAAGAAACAATCAACAAAATGAAGAGACAACCCACAGAATGGGATAAAATATTTGCAAACTATCCATCAGTCAGGGGTTAATAACCAGAATATATAGGGCACTCAAACAAATCAACAAGAAAAAAAAATCTAATAATCAGATTTATAAATAGGCAAAAGATCTGAATAGACATTTCTCAAAAGAAGACCTACAAATGGTAAATAGGTATATAAAAATGTGCTCAACATTTTGATCATCAGAGAACTGCAAATCAAAACTACTGTGAGACTTCATCTCACCCCAGTTAAAATGACCTTTATCCAAAAGACAGGCAATAACAAATGCTGGTGAGGATGTGGAGGTAACCTTTGTATACTGTGGGTGGGAGTGTAAATTAGTACAGTCTCTATGGAGAATGATATGGAGGTTCCTCAAAAAACTAAAATAGAACTACCATATGCACTAACAATTCCACTGCTGGATATATACTCCAAAGAAAGGAAATCAGCATATCAAAGAGATATTTGCAACACTATTTAAAATAACCAAGATTTGGAATCAAGTGAATCAACCTTGGTGTCCATCAACAGATGAATGGATAAAGAAAATGGGTGCATATACACAGTGGAGTACTATTCCATCATGAAAAAAGATGAGATCCTGTCATTTGCAAGAACATGGATGCAACTGGAGAGTATTAGTCCATTTTCATGCTGCTGATAAAAACATACCCAAGACTGGGCAATTTACAAAAGAAAGAGGTTTATTGGTCTTACAGTTCCATGTGGCTGGAGAGGCCTCAAAATCATGGCAGAAGACAAGGAGGAGCAAGTCACATCTTACATAGATGGCAGCAGGCAAAGAGAAAATTTGTGCAGAGAAAATTCCATTTTTAAAACCATCAGATCTCATGAGACCCATTCACTACCACAAGAACAGCATGGGAAAGACCCACCCCCGTGATTAAATTGTCTCCCACTGGGTCCCTCCCACAACACATGGGAATTATGGGAGCTGCAAGATGAGATGTGGGTGGAGACACAGAGCCAAACCATATCATGCAGAAAATTAGGTTAAGTGAAATAAGCCAAGCACAGAAAGACAAACTTCATATTTTCTCACCCACTTGTGGGAGCTAAAAATTAAAACAATTGAACTTATGGAGCAAGAGAATAAAATGATGGTTATGAGAGGGTGGGAAGGGTACTAGGGAAGGACGAGGAATGGTGATGGGTAATGGGTCCAAAAATACAGTTCAATACAATAAATAAGATCTAGCACTTAGCAGCACAACAGGGTGACTACAGTCAGCAATAATTTGTTATACATTAGAATAACTGAGGTACGACAATTGAAATGTTCATAACACAAAGAAATGAGAAGAGCTTGATTTGCCCTGATGTGATTATTATACATTGTATGCCTGTATCAGAATATCTCAAGTTCCCCATAAATAAATAAATACACCTACTGTGTTTCCACAAATATTAAAATTAATTTTTTAAATGATGAGACTGGAATTTGAACCCAGTGGAAAAAAGACATACACTGACAATAGATTAGCAAGAGAAAAAACAAACTTAATCACACACTGGAGTTTACAAAGAAATGTGACCCAAGGAGGTGGTTAGAATTTGGGGTTTATATACTATCTTAATAGGGAAAGGAAAGAGAAAGAGCACTTAAGGGAAAACAAATGGCTTTTTGGAAAGATAAGTGGGCCCTCAGGGGAAGAGATAAGAGATATGATAGTTTTGTGACAATATCTGTGTGTGGTGCTGATTTCTCATCTCCAGTGATAAGAATCAATCTTCCCAAGTTACCCCCAGGGAGAGAATTTATGACAATTGAATTCTGTCGGGAGGCTCTGCTTTTAATCAGATAGAAGATTTCAGGAGCCAAATGCCTTTAGCTCAAAATAATTTTTATGCTACACTGATGTATTATGGACCCCTTCAAGTATTTTATGCCTGACATGGTTTAGAATTGCAGATGCATGGTGATCATAAAAAGCAGAACAACTTTTAATCCTTTGTATTATTGTTTGTAAAATCTCTACAGAAAATACACTCCCTCATTGCTCACTCCATCTTTAATACCCACAGCAGAGCACTCAGCTCAGCTCCTTTTGTAATTAACCTGATTGGCATAGGCTGGAAGCTCCAAGAAGTCAAAGGACCCATCTGTTTTTCACCTTCACCATTGCATCCCCAGCACCTAGCAAAGCCTGGCACAGTGTAGGCTCTCAATAATATCTGTTCAATGAAGGAAGGAAGGAGCCAACTCAGGTGTGGTACGACAGTCCTAGGTACCCTTAGACAACTCGACCCACCCCAACTGTGCCTAACTCCCAGGCACCTGTCCATGAACTGGCACGGTCCTCAAATGAATTCATAATGAAGGGAGAACAATAAGAACAAGACAATTCATTTTTTGTTCATCTAAGTTTCTTTATTTTAAAAAATTCAGAGATTATGATGGCATGTGTATGTGTGTGCCACTGTACTTTTCTTATACTAAATGGTAATACAGAATTGCACACGTAGCTGCTGAGCACTTGAAATGTGGCTCACCGAATGGAAATGCAATGTAAGTGCAGAACACGTGCCAGATCTCAAAGGCTTAGTATTTTTCAAAAAGTCACATCCATATTTGTGTTATTCCATGTTGAAATTAGAATATTTTAGATATCTTGGATTAATCAAAATACACACTTTTTATAAAAATTGTAAGCCTTCCTGTGATGCTAATGATTAACAAAATCTGACTACAACTGAAGTTGAAGACTAGATAGAGACTGAATTCAGAAAAGAACCTCAGGCACTATCTGACTATCTGAATTAAGAAGGCTGAACTGCTGAAAAGCCTTTTGTAGACACCATCTTCCTCAGGACTTTTCAACCCAAGTTTCCTGACCTACAATCATGTCACCAGTGCTTTGTTACTGAAAATAATTAAAATTAAGTTTGAGAATTAATTTCCTTTTAATAAAATATAGCATAGTCAAGGATACTTTCTTACCAAAGTTATTTTCTCACTTACATACCAATATCCATTCTTTTTTCCATGTTAAATAGATGATTTCATTTTAGAATAGGGTTAAATTTACAGTAAAATTCCGAAAATAGTACAGAGACTTCTCATAGGCTCTGTATCCAGTTTTCATTATTAACATCTTATATTAGTATGGTACATCGGTCACAGTTAGTGATATCATATTTATACATTATTACCAACTAAGGTCCATAATACCTTATTCCTGTTTCCTTAGTTTTTCTCCAGTGTCTTTTGTTTTTGGTCCAGGATCTAATCCAGGATAGCACATTACTTTTAGTCATCATGTTTTCTTAGGTTTCTTTTGAAATTACTGCAATAATTTCTCAGACTTTTCTTGTTTTCTGTGACCTTGGCAGTTGTGAGGAAAACTGGTCAGGTATTTTGTAGAATGGTCATCAAATGGAATGCGCCTAGTACTTTCGTCATGATTGTTAGACTGACAGCTGTGGTCTGAATTTTTGTGTCTCCCCAAAATCCATATGTTGCAATCCTCACCCAAAGGTATAATATTAGCAGGTAGGGTCTTTGGGAGTATAGAATCCCCTTGGCTCTCTGAAGTTTCACCAAAAGAAAAATTCAACTTGCAAAAAGCAGATTAACTGGAGAAAAAAACATACTCATTTATTTAACATGTATTCACAGGAACCTTCAGAATAAAGACCCAAAGATACAGGGGAAATTGTCCATTTTCATGCTTAGGTTCAACAAACTATAGACAGCTGTGTAGAAATATCACTGGACAAAGTAGGTATTACCTAATGCTAATAGACTTAGGGGAAAACCCAGCAAGACCTGTCTGTCTAGATTCTTCTTGGCCTCTGAGCATTCATTTGGTCCTTCTGGGTATGGGCAGGGCCCTCTTTTCACCTATAGTTAAACGAGGTATATCAGATAATTGCTTTATGGCCAGTTTTTACCCAGAAAGGTAGAGGATAAGCTAGAGTAATATTTTTAGGTTTTATAGCTGACTTTGAAGAAAAGGACTTCTAGTTTCTACGACCTGTCCTGGGGAAGAGGGATTCTATTTTCTGTGGCTAAAGCTAGCCTTGGGGGAGAATGGGACTGAGAAACAGGAGGGCAAGAGAAAGTCAGACAAAAACTTTTGCTTCTGAGGCTACTTCAGAGAACTTCATTTTGGGGAATTGTTTTCTGAGCCCCAACAGGTTATTATGTTTTGAGGGCACAGTCCTTGTGAATGGAAATAGTGCCCTTATAAATAAAAAAGGCCAAAGAGAGTCCACTCGCCCCTTTTACTTTGTAAGGCTGCAATGAGAAGATGGCTGCCTGTAAACCAGAAAGCAGACCCTCACCAGATCACTAAACTGTTGAACCTTGGGAACATGCTTTGCTGTCTCTAAGGCTCAGTCTTCTCATCTGTAAAATGGCTGTAGCAGGAAAAATCTCAGTTCAGAAATCCATGTGAGTGAGAAATATAATTGTATTTTTCATAACATGGCTTAATTTCTGTCTTGAGCTCTGCTTGTAGCTGAATAGCAGGTCTTTACCTTCATCTGGAATCCAGTCTTCTGCCCTTTCTCTCTGTGGTTGTGAACACATTCTGAGGGGGTTATAACATGCTAAGTTTATGAGTGCTTACCTGGTCCCTGTTCATAGTGATATCTACAAAAATATCAGTCCTTTTATCCTTTTTAATCAGTCCAGCTTGGTAGCCACAGCTGTCAGCAGTTGATTTTTCTCTTGCATTTCTGTCTTCAGTTTCGATCTATCAAATTTCTCAATCTCAGCCATATTGGGTGTGTTGGACATGGTTGCCAAAGAAGCCCATCCAGCTCCCTTCTCTTCTCACAATGGTAGCTGCTGCCAGGAGCTTCAGACCACTGCACTAACTGCCTCCTCACTCTTGCTCACCAATGCAGCCAATAGCCTCTCAATTTCCTTGAAGTCCAAGATCAAGGCATCAGCAGATTTGGTTTCTCCTTGGAATGCAGATGGCCATCTTCTCTCTGTGTCTTCACATGGCTGTCCCTCTGTGAATGTGCGCCCCTGGTGTCTCTCTGTGTGTCCACATTTTCTTACGAAAGTACCAATCAGATTGGATTAGAGCCCACCCTAACAGCCTCATTTTAATTCAATCACCTCTTTAAAGGCCCTGTTTCCAAATACAGTCACATTCTGAGGTGCTGGGGGTTAGGGCTTCAACATATGAATATGGGGAAGGACACAATTCAGCCCATAATGATAGCAAATACATTTCAATTATTTAAATTTGAGAATTTGGCAGACTTTTTATCAAAAATAAATGAAATGAGACTGGGTGTGGTGGCTCACATCTGTAATCCCAGCGCTTTGGGAGGCTGAGGCAGGCAGATCACTCAATGTCAGGAGTTCAAGACCAGCCTGGCCAACACGGTGAAACCTCATCTCTACCAAAAATACAAAAATTTAGCCAGATGTGGTGGTGGTGTTTGCCTGTAATCCTAGCTACTTGGGAGGCTGAGGCAGGAGAATCATTTGAACCCAGAAGGCAGAGGTTGCAGAGAGCCAAGACCATGCCACTGCACTCCAGCCTGGGTGCCAGAGTGAGACTCCATCTCAAAATAAATAAATAAATAAATAGGCCTCATCATTTCAAGAAAAACAACGACCATATGTGTCACCGATGATAAAATTTTAGCTTTCAATTGAAAATTAGAATTTGGAAAAATTTTATTTACTATTATGAGCTTAGCAGTTTCTCAATATTTAAGAACGTTTCTAATGAGATCAGTGGTAATATTCACAAGTATGATTTTGTGATATTTTATAGTGAAATATTTGAATATGTGGAAGATAAACATAACCTCAGTGAGCCAATATTTTCCATGGTATTACAAAATCATGCATGGGTAAAAGATCCATTCAAATTTCAAGACAGACCAATGGATTTTAGTGTAACAGGATATGAAAGTTCACTAACATGGTTTTAGATTCCACACTGAAAATAACCTTTAAGAAACTACCACTTAGCAAATTTTGTGTAGTATCAAAGGATAATATCTCCAATTTAGCAGGCATGGTGGCTTACGCCTGTAATCTCAGCACTTCGGAAGGCTGAGACAGGAGGATTGCTTGAGTCCAGGAGTTTGAGTCCAGCCTGGAAAACATAGTGAGACTCCATCTCTATAAGCAAAAAATAATTAGCTAGCGTGGTGGCATACGCCTCTAGTCCCAGCTACTAGAGGAGCTGAGGTGGGAGGATCGCTTGAGCCTGGTAGGTCAAGGCTGTAGTGAGCCATGATCACACCACTGCACTCTAGCCCGGGTAACAGAGCAAGATCTTACCTCAAATTCCAAAATATAAGAATATTTGCAATTATCTAAAAAGCCTATTAAAAAACTTTTTCCTTCTCCAACTGCATATCTCTGCGTATCTTCTTCATAAACTTCAACCAAAACAACATATCACAACAGATTAATTGCAGAAGCAGATATGAGAATCCAGCTGACTCCTTTTAAGCCAGATATTTAAGAGATTTGCAAAAATATAAAGCAATGCTATTCTTCTGACTAACTGGTTTTCTGTTTTCAAAACTTTTTTTTATTAAAAATGTTATTTAGTTAACATGTAATGCACTTGTTATTTTTAAATGAATCAACTGAAATTTTAATAAATGTTTTCTTATTCAGTTTTAATTTCTCATTTGATAAATATCAATAGATATAACCCACATAAACAAAAACTCTTTGGAAGGCTCCATAAATTTTAAGAGTATAAAGGAAATCCTGGCCAGGTGCAATGGCTGACATCTATAATCCTAGCACTTTGGGAGGCTGAAACGAGTGGATTGCTTGAGGTCAGGAGTTTGAGACCAGCCTGGGCAACACAGGAGACCCTGTCTTAAACAAAAATACAAACAAAATAGCTGGGCGTGGTGGTGTGCACTTGTGGTCCCAGCTACTTGGGAGGCTGATGTGGGAGGATTGCTTGAGCCTGGGTGTGGAGGTTGCAGTGAGCTGAGATCACCTCACTGCAGTGCAGCCTGGGCAACAGAGTGAGACTCCGTCTCAAAAAAAAAAAAAAGAGGTTCTAAGACCATACAGTTTGAGAACCACTGATTTAATCGACAGTCATATTTTGAACATCTACTGTATGCCAAACAGTGGGCACTTTATAACCACAGCTGTGGTATAAAAAATAAAAGTCAGGGCCAGGCACGGTGGCTCACGCCTGTAATTCCAGCACTTTGGGAGGCCAAGGCAGGCGGATCACGAGGTTAGGAGATCAAGACCATCCTGGCTAATACGGTGAAACGCCGTCTTTACTAAAATACAAAAAAATTAGCCGGGCATGGTGGCGGGTGCCTGTAGTCCCAGCTACTCGGGAGGCTGAGGCAAGAGAATGGCGTGAACCCGGGAGGCAGAACTTGCAGTGAGCTGAGATCGCACCACTGCACTCCAGCCTGGGCGACAGAGTGAGACTCCGTCTCAAAAAAAAAAAAAAAAAAAAAAAAGTCAGTCTTTCTCCTTAAGGAGCTCACATCTAGAAGAGGAGATGTTGAAACATTATATAGTCACAATAGATTTATTTGTGCACAATGAAGGTGTGCAAAGGTGGCTCTGGGAAGGGGCAGGTATAGCCTTTAACTCTCTTGAAGCATCACTATTTCTCTGAGACCTCCTCTGACTCCCCAGGCTGCGGGCAAAAGGATAAAGAGGAATCACACAGGGAGACGTGGCAGGACAGAGCAGCCCAGGCGAGAGAATTACACATTCACATAACCCAAGGCAAGAGAAAGCTGCTCTGCTCAGGGAAGAGCAAATGGTTGTTTAACATGGCGGGCGTGTGGACCACACAAGGATTAGCAGGTGGGGAGGCTAAATTCCTTTAAAAAGGAAAATAAATAGATGTTGCAAGATCTTTTCTTTTTTTGCTGTTAGCAGATGATAATAGTTAGCTTCCCCATGTCACAGAGGAAATAGGCATGCATGACTCAGCAGAGATGACCCATCAAAAGGAAACTGGTGCTGTGAAATCTGAGTCAGTTCAAACTAAATCCACATGGTGCCTCGCCTTGGAAAATAAATTTTTCTCCATGGGAAGTAATTTTTACACCTTTATATTTAAGCAAACACATATATTATGGCCTAGATTACATGATTCATGTGAGTGAGACAAAGCATAAAACTTAAAGAAATGTTCTGTTTGCAGCTAACTGCTTTGGCTCCATGGGTACATTGATATTTTCAGTTGATTAGTACTTAAGTGGAGAGGTTTGTCTAGCACAATTTAAGAATTAACCCATCATGTGTTCTCTGCAAAAGCCAAGACAGCCCTATTAAAGGATCATATTCTTGGAAATACATTTTCACCTTCTCATTCTTTCATGTCATTCTTTCATGATGCCCTGGAGTAGAGTTTATTGTTGTGTGATATGCAGTCTGTGGAATGGCTCTCAATTATCCCTTCCTCTTGTCTTTCATACCCTCATGTAAGTTCCTCCCCTTGAGGCTGGGCTGTGCCTAGTAACTTGCTTCTAATCAATAGAATATGGCAAAAGAGATGGGGTAAGAGTTCCAAGATTAGACTGCTCTGATCTGAATATTTGTATTCCCACCCCAAAAATGTACATGTGATGGCATTAGGAAGTGTTACCCTTGGAAGGCAATTAGGTCATAAGCAAAGAACCTTTATGAATGGGAATATTGCCTTTATAAAAGAGGTCAGAGAGAGACTCCTTGTCCCTTTTCTACCATGTGAGGACATGGCATGGAGGTGCCATCTATGATCTAGAAAATGGGACCTCTCTGGACATCAGTTCTTCCAGTTTCTTGATCTTGGACTTCCCAGACTCCAGAACCACAAGGAAAAAATGTCTGTTGTTTATAAGCCATGCAGTTATGATATTTGTCATAGCACCCTGAACGGACTAAGACAGGTTACAAAAGATGGACTTCTACCTTGCTCAAATCCTCTCTCTGTCCCGCTCTCTTTCCCACTCTGATGAACTCCAGCACCACCCACTGACAGCTGCCCTGTGGAGAGACTCACCCAACAAGCAACTGAGCACAGCCTCTAGCCAAAGCCATCAAGAAACTGAGGCCCTCGGTGCATCAGCCCTCAAGAAGATGGATCTCGCCAGCCACCACATGGATGTGGACCTTCCCCAGGTAAGTCTTGACATGACAGCAGCCCAGATGACACCCTGATTACAGTCTATCAGTGACCTTGAACCAGAGTGCCAGTAAAGCTGCCCCAGATTCCTGATCCACAGAAACTGGGAGATTTGAAAACTATGTTGCTGCTTTAAGCACTGCATTTTGGGGTCATTTGTCATGAAGTAATACATAACTAATACACTCTCTATTGTTATGTTGTAAATGGATAAAATTGTCTTACTTTAATAAAAGAGGAGAAAAATATCTGTGCCAGCTTGAGAGAATGTGGCAGGCTGGACTGTGGGAACCCATTCCTCAGGAACAAATGTTCACATGCATTGTCTTTCTCCAAGGCATACCATGACATCTAGTTTTTGACATGCTCTGTCCAATTACCCCCCACTTCTGTGATTACACAAAGCCAGCAGAGCTGTATGTTTCAGTGCCTCCATTCCAAGGGCTGCTACCATACCCTTGAATGCCCTAATCTCACTTCTTTTGCTATCAAACATCCAATAAACATTCTGCATGCTGTGTGTCGGAGCTGACATCTTCTCTCATGGTGAGAAGGCTCTAAACTCAAAAGAGATTTTTGTGTCTGTTTTTCCTATTCAACTCCCTAACCTTCTGCTATTTTCTCCTCCTGTCAGTGCCAGTTATCTGGAATAAAGGCTAATAGATAGCATTGGCTTTATACCTCTGCTTTTCTGTTAGGGTTTTTAAGTTTGGACTGAATCTAGGTATGGAAGGCAAACTGGACAGTGGCTGTGTGAGTGAGAACAGGCACTGGATTCAAAATGGAATGGTGCTTGGGATTAGCCAGCCTTCCAACCAGTACAGGCCCCACAGGGACTGTTCTTTGAACCCATGTTAGCTAGGGTTGTCTGAGAGTCAGACTCCAACACGAGATCAAATATGCAAGGATTTGATAGGGGAAACACCTAGGAGAGAAAATGAGAGGGAGTCAGAAAAGGCTGGGAGAGTCATCAGACTGAGATGGGATCCTGGCCCTGAGTAGGAAGAGCAGGAAGGGAAGCATCCCAGATTGCCACACAGTCCAAGGAAGGTCCTGTAAAACTCTCAGGAAGACTTCAAGCCAAAGCTGGCATGGGAGGATTCCTGTGTTACCTAGAAAAGGTCTGCCCAGTAACCCTACTGCACTCATCATTGACGGGGAGCATGGCCTCAGCACAGACGCAGTGATGGACTTCAGAGTCCATCTGCAGTGCCTGGGGCTCTTGGTCAAGTACACTCCCCGTGGGAGAGGTTTGCAAGGAGCATACTATGGCCAGCATAGAGGCATAAGACAATGAAAATTCTGGCAGCAGTGGGTCAGGGGGCAAAGGAGTATTGTAGAGTGATAGCTCTCCCTCTAAGAGGTAACAGCTTAGTATTTCTTTGTCTATATTGACAATATACGATCTTTACATTGTCACCAAAGAAGCAGAACAGTGCTATGTTTCCTGATTTATGTAGGTCATTTTCTGTGTTGTCACATTTCCTATTCATTTGCTTGTTATTCACCCAACAATACCTTTTTTTTTTTTTTTTTTTTGAGACAGAGTCTCACTCTGTCGCCCAGGCCGGAGTACAGTGGTGTGATCTTGGCTGTCTGCAACCTCCACTTCCTGGGTTCAAGTGATTCTCCTGCCTTGGCCTCTTCAGTAGCTGGGACTACAGGCACCCGCCACCACATCCGGCTAATTTTTTGTATTTTAAGTAGAGACGGGGTTTCACCATATTGGCCAGGCTGGTCTCAAACTCCTGACGTCGTGATCTGCCCGCCTCCGCCTCCCAAAGTGCTGGGATTACAGGCGTGAGCCACCACGCCCGGCCTAACAATACTTTTAAGAGTCTAATTCTTCTAGTCACTAGAGAATCTGTGGTAAATTGACAGTTATGGAAATATCTTGTTTTAGGTAAAATAGACAATAAAAGTGTGAACAAAAAAATAAAGAAGAAAATTTCTGATCATTATAATACCCTAAGGAAAATAAAACAGGATGATCCAATAAAGAATTACTTTTAGCAAGTGGAGGAAGAAAATCTGTTACTTGTATGTCCAATCATGTTTTCAGCTACTTTCTTTTCTTCTCCCACGAACTCTATTTTGAAACATTAAGATGGATCGACCTAACCTGACTCCAGTTTGTTTTCTCCCCTGGCATAAACATTGGCTTACACTATACACTCCAGCCTCTGCCTTTCCCTAACAATGTTATTGCTGGCAAGCCCAATCCCTCCCTCCGATAGTGCAAACTGCTCTGTACATCCCTCTATACACAGGGGACAGGGTTGGTCCCGCAGTGATGAATAAACATTTCTTCTGTATTAGTAACTCCTCTAATTTGTCTTGGACTATCATTATTTTTTCCTTTCAAGAAATAAAACCCCAAACAAACAAGGGTCTAACAAGCCACGTGAGAGTAAAGCCTACCAGGTCACACTCAGTTCTGGGAACACTCAGCTCTCCCCTAATTAATTGTAATAGTTGAAGCATTAGCCACACAGCTAGATGAGAAGGAAGCATGAAGTTGTAAGAGTGTTGGGCTGGAAGTCGGAAGACCTATATTTTTGCCCCAGTTCTACCATTAACTAAATGGGCAATCTCAAATAAATGTTTTCTTCTCTGGCGCCTGCCATATAATAAGCATATAATCTATTTTGTTGAATGAGTGGAACAGGATCTTAAACTACCACTGCCCCATCAGCTAAAGTAGAGATTCAGAGGCTGTAACAAAGAGACCTCAGCATATAGTGGCTTAACCAGCAAAGAGGTTTATGTCTCTCTGATGCAAGAGAATAGTGGTAAGGAGGGGAGGTTGGCAGTTCTGCTCTGTCAGGATATCCCGGGACCCAGGTTTCTTCTATTTTCTTCTAGATCGTTTTAGGGTGGTGCTGCATGGCTGATGCTAGTTCAGCAGTGCCACATTCAAGTACCAGCCAGAGAGAAGAGGAAAAGGGAGTAGATGTGAAAGACTTACACTCCTGCTCCCATTCACAAGAAGCTGATAACGTGGCCACAACAAGCTTCAAGGGAGACTGGGAAATGTGGCCTCTAGCTGATTAGCCATGTTCCCTGAAAGCACCTATGGAGTAGGGGAGAATTTCTGACTAAAAGAGAAAAGGAGAGAACAGATACAGTTGGACATATAGCAGTCTTGGACATGCCTATAACAAGATTCTGTACTCAAGTCTGTTATTCTACTGAGGAATTAATTTTATTGTCAAGCAATCATTTAATTTTATTTGGCTTCTTCTTTTTTTCTTTGCCCAGAATTTTACCTTGATTCTAACTTCAAACCTACTGCTGACCTAAACCTAATGTCTTTGGGCATGTGTGTTTTAATGTGAGGTCTATGGGTCCCACAGGACTCCCAAGGGAAGTCTTAAAATTTTTATGAGGATGTTTTTAATTGGAGGTTTTCATTTTGATCATAGTCTTAAAATTGAGTTTTACTATCTTCTGCATCATTCTAGTGACTCGTGATCAAATCATACCACAGGATTCCACTGGCCTTGTTTATTCCAGTTGCACAGATGTAAGCTTTGCAAAGATATGTTGGGTTAACCCAAATTAGGGCCAAATAAGTTGATAGTATACTTTACAAAGGCAGTTTCCATCGCAGTTCAAATAAACAGAAAGTGTGCAAAATTGGGTCATCACATGGCACCCAGTAGCATAGGCATGCCAAATTTAAAAGAATTAATGAGGCAGCAGTCAATATCATGTTTTCATTTGAGAGGTAATTTGGTTTCAGCAAAACAACATCATCCTTCTCATTAAATTAATGTTGTTAAATTGAATTACATTGACTTTGTAGTTTTGTTTGAATTTAACTTGTATTGAATTATATAATTTAACTTGTTTTTGGTTTTATATCTATATCAGAGCCATAAGGATAAATTTGAAAGTAGCATTATACTTAAACAATTTAAGTAAACATTGGGAGGAAAAGTGGAGATTGCTTTTTTCTTTCAAAGGGCTCCATTTATTACTAAAGGTTAAGGGGCAGAGTAAACATGAAGATTTGTAAACAGTGATTTCCCCCTAGACTATGATCCTAAATATTTTTACCCTGGAAATACTTGTTTTAGATCTTGTCCACACTCACCACTCAACCTCAATGCCTGCTCAGTTGCTGCCAACTTTAGAAAAAGAAGAAACATGGAATTGTATAATATTTGCAGCATTTCATGAACCAGAAATTTTGCCCAAGAGGATGAGTAGGTTAATCTCTGATTGCTAGTTGATTTCTGTTGCTTGAAAGGACAGGAAAGTGAAAAGTTCCTTCCTTTGCCTCTTGTCTTACCCATGACTGCAGTTTCTAGGGTAACTGCATGAAAAGGGCAATAAACATTCCAGCCCCCTAACGCAATGGTGTAGAAAGTGACAAATAGAGGGGCTCTGCAGCAGTGCATACATCAGTCTATCTGGTGCTTGGAGATCCTTTGGGATGAGAGGTGCTACATAACTTTAAGTTATAGAGACACTTAATCAACCATTCTCCCACTGACTTGTGTTCTGTCTGTGATTTACTGGCACCTCTGTTTACCTACAGGATAATGGTCCTGGTGGGCAAGAGTATGAGGAAATAAATGACTAGGTGGGTGATTAATTGTCCTCGCACAACACAGGGTCTGGTACCAAGATCATTATTTCTATTGTATGACAAGAAATAAAGAAGGAACAGCGAAGCAGTGTGCATAAATAATGGGAGAAAAGTTTCTTCATTGCTCAGGAAAGCTTTGCTGTCCCATTCTTTTCAGACTTCCTGAAGTGGCCTGTCCCATAGTGTGAATTCTCATCTC
This sequence comes from Macaca mulatta, assembly GCF_049350105.2. NCBI lineage: Eukaryota > Metazoa > Chordata > Mammalia > Primates > Cercopithecidae > Macaca > Macaca mulatta. The sequence continues at coordinate 29,694,935 of NC_133419.1, read as the reverse complement.
TCTCTTGAACCTTCAGAACTTGTCTTCACCAGTCCATTTCATTGGGGGCTAACAGATATTTGCGGGATAGTTTCCATCCTATTCACTACCAAATGCAAAGGGAGTATGGAACTGTTACTTTGCCCTTTCTGGAGCTTAACAATGCAAGGCACCCCCTAGGAGACAGCTCTGGGTTCCAAAAATAAGAGGAAGCAGGGAAGAATATATATTTGGTTTGAATGAAAACTATGAGTAAGGGCAGAGCAATATGGAGAAGAGTTCAGGACCCAGAGGCATCAGCTTTCAGCATTTTATTTTAATTAACTAAAGCAAGCATTTAGCTTAGTTGTTCTCAATCCCAGTACATATTAGAAACACTTCACTTGGGAGCCTTCAAAAAATACCAATGCCCAGGTCTCACCTCAGACCAATTAAATCAGAAAGAGGTCAATACCTTAAAATAACTGACCAAATGGAAATGAAATTCCTGGTCCTTGAATGTAACTCTTTGGGAGACTTGGAGCATAGATTTCATCACGGAATCCCTCGCCTGTCTATAGAGAGCAGCAGACAAGAGCAAAGCACAAGCTACTGTGGACTGTTCCCACTTCAACATTACTGCTTCCAATAGGAGGAGATAAATCACTAAAGAACTGTGCCTGATTTTAACTAGCCTGGGCTTTAGTAGCCCATCAGCTTTGGTTTAAATGCTTTTTGATAGCACTGAGCATTTCACCTTAAGCAAAGCACTTGGATTCAGCCTTGACATTTACCATAATTAGACAAAGAAGATTTTGCTCATTAAATATTATTTTTGTTTCTTGGACCATGAACTGAGTTGTGAATAATCTCCAGTTTCAGGCAATGCAATGGCATGACTCTCAGTTCCTTGCAGCTAATAGCAGCTACAAGCCCCAATCTGCCCTCAAAGGAAGGCAGGAGGCAAGGCTAGCATTTCCCACAGGTTCTCTTTGCTACTTGCAGCTACTGAGAGATGTCACAGAGGCTGGCATCCACCAAAAGGAGGATGGGTAGGGGGTCAGGGAGGTAGGCAGCCCCATGCCAGTTCTCATGGATATGAACTTTAATGCCATGGAATCCCCACCCACTGAAATAAAGGAGTGGATCATTTTTGGCATACCCACCCAGTTGAAGCAGAAACTCTTAACTCCCTCCTCATCACGGCAGTGAGCCTTTGGCAGTTATTTTGTAAAATCTTGCCTCGATCTTCTGCCATGATTGATTGGACCAGATGTCGCCAATTCACTCAAGTTAGATTGAACAAAGTTTTCCCAGGAACTGGGAATGGAATCAAGAAAAAGAGAATATGACATTGGATGACCAGACCTGTACAATGGACATGCTCCAGCCACCATGTGAATTGAGAAGCAGAGAAAGCAAGGCTCCAGGAAAAAAGAAGAATGGAACAGAGATCAGAGGCAAGAGACCCAGAATGAGTATGGCTTGTGTGTGCCCTGATCCCTGATCTTAGTGCTTTTCCAAGCCCCATTTTGTTCCTGTTGTTGGCTTCCAAAAAACACTCCTGTGTCTTTATAATAAACTCCCCTGTGAGAAAAAGTGACCTTTAACTGGTTTGTTCTTTTATTAAGGCTTAAATATTTTAGAGCAGTTTAAGGTTCAAAGCAAAATTGACAGGAAGATATAGAAATTCCTTCTGCCTTCACAAATGCACAGCCTCCCCCACTATCAACATCCCCCACCGGAGTTTTCCATTTGTTACCATTGATGAGCCTACGTGAACTTATCATTATCACCAGAGTTCATAGTCTACATTAGGATTTACACGTGGTGGTATATGTTCTATGGGTGTGGACATAGGTATAATGACATAGTATCATATCTAGTCGTTTCACTGCCCTAAAAATCCTCTGTGCTCTGCCTTTTCACCCTTCCCTCCCCATTCCCCATCAACCCCTGGCAGCCACTAATCTTTTTACTGTCTTCATGGTTTCCCCTTTCCCAGAACATGAATCACACAGGATGCAGCCTTTACAGGTGGGCTTCTGTCACCTAGTAATATGCATTTAAGGTTTCTCCATGTTGAACTGGTTTTTGTTACTTACAAACATGGCCTAAGCAAAGCAGACGGGGAAACATCTCATCCCTGTTCCCTTCCTCAACATTATTTATCTTCCCTCCTTTCTTGATGTGGTGTCCAGGCACCACGTGACCCACTTAAAACCAAAATCTAGGCTGGGCATGCTGGCTCACACCTGTAATGCCAGCACTTTGGGAGGCCAAGGCAGGCAGATCACTTGAGCCCAGGAATTCGAGACCAGCCTAGTGAACATGGTGAAACCCCTGTCTCTATGAAAAATACAGAAATTAGTCAGGCATGGTGGTGCACGACTGTAGTCCCAGCTACTCAGGAGACTGAGGTGGGAGGATCACCTGAGCGCAGGAGGTCAAGGCTGTAGTGGGCCATGATTGCACCACTGCACTTTAGCATGGGTGACAGAGCAAGACCCTGTCTCAAAAACAACAACAGCAACAACAAAAATCCAGGTGTAATCTCTAACTCTCTGGAAACTCCACCCACTGAGATGAGATAATGGATCCTTTTCGGCAACATCTTTCCAGTTCACAATGAGACCCACAACTTCCTTGTGATGGCTAATTTTATGTGTCTACCTGTCTGGGCCACAGTACCCAGATATTTGGTACATTATTCTGGATGTTTCTGCAAAGATGTTTTTTGGACGAGATAGATTTTGAGTAAAGCAGATTACCCTCCATAATGTGGGTGGGCCTCATCCGAATAATGGACGACCTTAATAAAACAAAGACTGGCCTCCCCTCCCCAAGCAAAAAAGGAAATCTGCTACCAGACTGTCTTTCGACTCAAACTGCATCTCTTCTCTGAGGCTGCAACCTGCTGGCCTCCTCACATCTCCTATCTAATTTTGGACTCACCAAGTTTCCACAATCATGTAAGCTAATTCCTTAAAATCTCTCCCCCTCTCTCTGTCTCCATATACTTACATACATAGCACACATCCATCCTGTTGGTTTTGTTTTTCTGAAGAGCTGGAGAACTCTGACTAATACATTCCTCCTCATCCACAACAGTGTGCCTCTAGCTATTATTGTCTCGATTCCCTCCTTGTATTTATTTGTGATGTTTTAGCATTGATATTAATTGACAATACGGAGGGAGTGTGGCAAAATGGAATGAACACTGGACCCCATTCAACTAATTAGTAGGGGTAATTAGTTGAGCAAGGCACCAATCCTGAGCAAGTCACTTAACTTCTCTGAACCTCCTCCTAGACTATAGTATTCCTAAGGGTTCCCCTCGTTTCATAACATCTCAATGGGAGGTGAGTCATTCCCTGTTCTGTTGGCCTTCACCAAGGCTTGGGACACACAGCTTGAGGTGCCTGTCCCTTTCTTTTCCATGTTTTTCCTTGGTTGGAAATCTTGTTTCTGCTCCTATAGTCTTTTTGTCATTTTGGACCTGGGAAAGGGAAGACGAAGGGTAAAGAACAAGGAAGAAGGAGGATATGAGGGCAGTTGTTGCTGGAGAGAAGGGGAAGATAGAAGGTACTTTCAGTGGAAGGAGGAGCTGAGAAGAGGGCTGAAGAGAAGATGGGCAAGTGTGACAGAGTGTCCTGAATTCCCCCTACAACCAGATCAAAACCCCAGGCTGGGCTGGGTGTGAGCATGCACTGGGACCTTAAGGAAACTTTGGAGAAACCTAGCAAGGCCATGGCTGGTGCTCTGCTTCCCCAGGTACAGCCTGAAAGAGCCACAGCCTGTGGGAGAAGTCTGCATTTCCAAAGGGTGCCGTGTACATCAGGTCTAGGTACTATGGGGCAGCATGGGCAGAAGTGGGTGCCTGTATAGCCAGGGCCTGAGATAGCCTCATTCTACCCCACCCTAGCTCTCTCTTGGCTTCAGCAGAGCACAAAGATCTGGAAAGTTCTCAGGGACCAATAAAAGGGATGGCGAAAGTAAAGAAGAATTAGGAATTGAGAAGCCTGCCTGCAAGTGCTCACTGAGACGCAAGATGGGGAAACCCTGTAGCAGAGGCCACAGGGAGGTCTGGCCAGGTCTGGGGGACTCAAGGAGCTTGTGACCATGTCTCAAAGGACCAATATCATCAGCAAAATATCAGGTAGCTGGAGTTAGCAGTGGGAGATGGCTGAGGTTGTATTCCACGGGCTGAGAGAACGTTCACCAGGTCCACCAGGCTTCACATTGAGGCAAGGAAGGTTATAAGGCCAGAGGCTGGAGCCCAGAGAACAGCGGCCCAGAGGACCACATGCAGGCGCAGAACTCCTCCTCTCTGCTGTGAGGATATCTAAGGCTCTGCTTCCCTCCACCTCAGGTGCCATCTTGAAAAAGAGTAGAAAGCAACTTCTTGAAAAGAGAAAAACAGACGTGGTCGGGAACCACTTCAGAATATTTGCCCAAAGGGAACTATTTTGAACTGAAAGAGACTGGGTTCTCATTTATTGGCATGTCTATTTTTATTTGTGTTTTTCTGCCTACTCCTATGGGGGCTTCAGAGCAGAAGAAAACCCATTATTAAAATAAAAGAAGCTCCTTTCTGGTTTTGCACACCTGAGCTGTAGTGTGTAGCCATAACAGAGGATGGAGAAGGGGAAGCCTTTCTTGCTGCCATGCCTTGGAAGGAGAGGTGCTCTTCTCCCACCCTGTCGGGAGAGAGAAAGTCAGGGATGGCTCCAAGGATGCCAGCTATTTTTAGGATGTGACTCACTGTCCCTAAGGATACATCACTGTGATAACAAGCCAGAAATACAAGCATTGAATTGTAGAATGATAGCTTGAGTCCTTCCCTCCTCCTGATGCTATAGCAGGTTGCAGCAAGAAGAACTGGGAGAGGCACCAGGGATCCTAGTTTATGGATGAAAGAGCTAAGCCAGGGAGTGGCGTCTCCCAGGTGTTGCTAGACCAACGGAGGGACTCAACAGGGAGAGTGTGCCCTTGTCCCTGCTTTTGTCAGTTTCCTTACCTGTTACACTGAGATACTTTAGGAGTTGTTAGAGCTGAGGTTTTCAGAAGAGGTGCCAGCCTTGCCAAGTCAACAAGAGGAAAGATTGGAGGGTAGCCCATGGGAACCAAAACTGCTTCTGCCATGGGTATGACACAGCTCAAAATCAGCTTGGAGAGCTCTCTGTGTCCAAGTATGGTCCGGTTCTGCCTATTCTGTTGCCATCTTACATTACTCTTTTATCCCCTTAGCCCTGTCACACTAGTCCATGGCTTTTCCACCCAGACCCATTATTTCTTGAGAATTATCTGAAAGTGAAAAGTTAGTTCTAATACTATCTCTTATAATGTAGTTGCTAAAAATGCATCCCTAAAATCATGGCGCTTTCTACAACCTGTCTATCTATCTATCTATCTATCTATCTATCTATCTATCTATCTATCTATCTGTCTGTCTGTCTGTCTATGTAATCTATCACCTCTACCACGCTCACTATTTCTGTTCTTACTAGCTACTGCTCAGATCCATGCAAGGGCTTGAATCACAATTCCCCTCACCAGTTCTGCAAATTTGGTTTCTGTATGGTCATCACTCTTGTGTGCATACAATGTGCAAGGCACAGGAGTCGACATTTGAAATGTATCTTATTTAATCCTTACAATAGTCATGAGATGAGGGCAATCATCCCCATTTTATAGAAGAAATGAAAGCAGGAAAGATTAGAAAGTGAGTACTTTGCAAAGGCAGGAGTCAAAAACACTGGTCTATCTTTAACCACAAAGCATGCTCCTTCCATTACAATGCACTGCTTCCTTATTGCCTGCTCTAACCCCAAAGCTGCCTGTGGCCACATATCAATGCCTTCTGTCTATGCTGCTGCTGTTGCTGCTGCAGCTGCAAAATGAGAGCTCCTATGTAACTCTCTGATTTTTCACTGTCATTTTTGTGGAAAGATAACAATATCTGGATTAAGTTCAGAACTGAACTGGACTTCACCAACTGGATTGAACTCAAAAAAATCTCATTCATCTTCAGCGACCCTTCATTTCTTGTTTCCATTATCAATTGCATCCACAACAATAGTGAAAACACGTCTGTTTATGGGTATGTGCAATATGTATTCCTTTGGGTTGTCTACAAAAAGATGACGTAGAGAGAATTGAAATGTCTAAATGATTATATGACAGTTTATATTATGCCCCATTGCTGTCTCAGGAGAACTGTCCAAATATCAATTACAGGGCGAAAATGATTTCACCAGAATGTAAATGCAAAACCAGCAAATGCTTTCCAGAATTTTGTCAACATATTTTCAACATCCTAATTGTTGGACATGTTACAGTTAGTCCATAAGGATGGCGAGGGCCATTTTCCTTGTGCATCCTATTTCTTCATTTCTACTGGTAGAATGTGTACCTTCACTTTTAGAATAACGTCCCAGTTTTGTCCTTCCTGAACTTTCCCCTTCTTGTCACTGGTTATTTCTCTGTCTCCAGTGGTTATTGCTAAGTTCTTGAGGTGTTACTTAATCATGCCTTTCTCCCTTCCATGTTCTGAGGCAATTGAGAAATATACAAAGGAATCAGAGGTCCTAATAATAGTGGTACTACTGGCTACCTGGTCTGGTGAATGGAAACTGTCCCTGTGATCTGAATGAGTTTTCTATTCCATACTGAGTTATACTTAGCCACCTTCTCATGGCCACAGCAGCTAAACGACTGCAAGCCTTTCCTCTTGAGGGCAAAGCTTGCCTTGGCAGACTCACCACATGAAAGAGGCAGGAACAGAAGGAAGAACACATACCAGCTTCAGGCCATCTAACCTAAGAAAGGGAGCCACAGAGAGTATAACGTTTAAAAAATCATTGCTGGCCAGGCGCGGTGGTTCACACCTGTAATCCCAGCACTTTGGGAGGCCGAGGCAGGCAGATCACTAGGTCAGGAGTTTGAGACCAGCCTGACAAACATGGTGAAACCCCATCTCAACTAAAAATACAAAAATTAGCTGGGCATGGTGGTGCGTGCTTGTAATCCCAGCTACTCAGGAGGCTGAGGCAGGAGAATCACTTGAACCCAGGAGGCGGAGGTTGCCGTGAGCCAGTATCGCGCCACTGCACTCCCACCTGGGTGACAGAGCAAGACTCCATCTCAAAAAAATAAAATAAAATAAAATAAAAAATATATATATATATCTCTCTACAAATGCCTCCCATCCCTATATGTATGCCCCCTGGCAATGTGGGGTTGCTACTGCTCCCATCACTTGCCTTGGCCAATGGGTCAATGGAAAGAAGGAGAATGATGTTAAGCAATTTCTGAGCCAAGGTCTAAGTCAAGCGACCGCTGCATTCTCTTTCTCAAAATTCACCCACCAAGTGAAGAAGACCAAGCTAGCTAAACCAGTGGAATGGCCATGTGGATAAAAACCAAAGTGCCCCAGCTGACACTTCAGCCAACTGCTAGGCCTGTAAATGACATCATCCAGGATCAGCCAACACCAATCAACATGCCAAGTGACCACAAATATGTGAGTGAACCCAACAAACACCACACAGAATGGAGATGAACAATCTCAGCTGAACCCTGCCCAAATCACCAGGCCACAAAATCTTGAGTAAATAAATTAACACATGAACAGAGCATGCTCAGTAATTGTTATTCAGCTTCTCCAATCAGATAAGTCTCTCTGGTATAAGGCTAGACAAGCAATGTGGCTTTAATATGGTTTTCTACAGAACATGAGGTAATATCCTTACTCAAGAGTTATGAATTCTGCTGCTATCATGTACACTAATGCCTTCCATAGGCACTAGAAAGGCACTTTAACCATTGACCATTATTCAAGGATCCATTGAAAAGTAGAGTATATGTTTCCTACTGCTGCCATAACAGATTGCCACAAACTTGGTGTCTTAAAATGAAACAAATTGATTATCTTATATTTCTAGAGGTCAGAAGTCTGAAATGGGTTTACTGGGCTAACATTAAGGTGTCAGCAAGACTGCATTACTTCTGGAGGCTCTGGGGGTAAATCCTTTCTCTTGTGTTTTCCAGCTGCCAGAGGCTCCACATATGACTCATGACACTCTTCCATCTCCAAAGCCAGCAATGGCCAGCTGAGTCTTTCTCAGTCACTCTGACTTTTCTACCTTCCTTTTCCACATTTAAGGACCCTTGTGATTACATTGAGCTCATCTGGATAATCCAGGATGCTCTCTCTCTCTATTTTCAAGTCAGTCGATTAACAACCTTAATTTCGTCTGCAACTTGCATTTCCCTTTGCCATATAACATAACATATTCATAGGTTTCAGGGATTAGGTCGGGACATCTTTGGGGTGTGAGGGCATTATCTTATCTACCACAAATAGTGATCTCAGAAAGAGCAGCATCATACTACACAGGAAAAATTAACACTCAGTTCTCTTTTTTTGTTTTGTTTTGTTTTTTTTAGACAGGGTCTCGTTCTGTCACCCAGACTGAGTGCAGTGGTGTGATCACAGCTCACTGTAGCCTCAACCTCCAGGACTCATGTGATCCTCCCACCTCAGCTTCCCAAGTAGTTAGCACTCCAGGCATGCACCACCATGCCCAGCTAGTTTTTTATTTTTTGTAGAGACAGAATTTCACTATGTTGCCCAGGCTGGTCTCGAACTCCTGGACGCAAGCAATCCTTTTGCCTCAGCCGTGGAAGGTGCTGGGATTACAGGCATAAGCTGCCGCAGCTGGTTACACACAGTTCCTTACTTCCACCTTACCTAACAGTTACTAAGTACTCTAAAAGTAGGGATAATAAGAAGTCATATTTCATGGTATGTTTTGGAGTTGATCATATAAGACAGACATGGAACCTTGTTGAAAACAAAATACATTTTATCTCTTGCTTCACTCTAATAGCCCTGTGAAGGCCAAGTTGACAGACTGTCCAGCTTCTCTCTCAATCATGTTGCCAATAACAACATTGAACCAGTGCTGGGGCCTTCAGGCTGGACACTGTCAACAATGCAGGCCTCATTGAGAGAGAAGCAATCTGTCTCAGTCTGTCAGATGCTACAAGATTTCTGATGGCAATGGCGGGGAGAGCACTCAACTTCCTGTTTTCATCAGTCTACTGAGTGGTGGGAAAGAAGTAGTACAGCAGCCTCCCTGCCAGAAGCCAGAGAAGGAGATGGATGGATTAAACAATACAGAACTCTTCTGCCTGCTTGGCCATTTTCTTCTTGTAATTGAATGCTAAAAAGATGACATAAAAAAAGAACAATTTGTCCCACAAAGGTGCATGCATATCTGTTAAATGATACAAGACACAAAGCGTCATCCCTACAAATGTGATGTGCATTCATTCACTGTAGGCCCCATACATTTAAAAAGTGAGAGTGTCCTTTCCCTACTCTATGTTTTTGTTTGTTTTGTTGAAGACTAGTTCGCTATAAGTATTTGGGTTTATTTCTGAGTTCTTTATTCTGCTGCATTGGTCTATGTGCCCATTTTTATACCAGTACCATGCTGTTTTGGTGACTATAGCCTTATAGTATAGCTTGAAATCAGGTAATGTGATGCCTCCAAATTTGTTCTTTTTACTTAGTCTTACTTTGGCTATGCAGGCTCTTTTTTGGTTCCATGTGAACTTTAGGATTTTTTTTTTCTAGTTCTGTAAAGAATGATAGTGGTATTTTGAGGGAAACTGCATCGAATTTGTAGATTGCTTTTAGCAGTATGGTCATTTTCACAATATTGATTCTACCCATCTATGAGCATGGAATATGTTTCCATTTGTTTGTGGGGCATGATTTCTTTCAGCAGTGTTTTGTAGTTGTCCTTGTAGAGGTCTTTCACCTCCTTGGTTAAGTATAGTCCTAAGTATTTTACTTATTTTTTTTTTTTTTTGCAGCTACCATAAAAGAGGTTGAGTTCTTGATTTGATTCTCAGCTTAGCCACTGTTGGTGTATAGCAGAGCTACTGATTTGTGTACATTAAGTATGTATCCTGAAGCTTTGCTGAATTAATTTAACAGTTCTAAGAGCTTTTTGGAGGAGTCTTCAGAGTTTTTTAAGTATACAATCATATCATCGGCAAACAGTGTCAGTTTGACTTCCTCTTTACTGATTTGGATGCCCTTTATTTCTTTCTCTTGTCTGATTGCTCTGGCTAGAACTTCCAGTACTATGTTGGATAGAAGTGGTCAGAGTGGGCACCGTCTTGTTCCAGTTCTCAGAGGGAATGCTTTCAACTTTTCCCCATTCAGTATTATGGTGGCTGTGGGGTTGTCACAGATGGTTTTTATCACATTGAAGTATGTCCCTTGTATGCCGATGTTGTTGAGGGTTTTAATCATAAAGGAATGCTGGATTTTGTCAAGTGCTTTTTCTGCATCTATTGAGATGATCATGTGATTTTTGTTTTTGATTCTGTTTATGTGGTGTATCACATTCATTCATGTTAAACCATCCCTGCATCCCTGGTATGAAACCCATTTGATCATCATAGATTATCTTTTTGATGTGTTGTTGGATTCGGTTAGCTGGTATTTTGCTAAGGATTTTTGCATCTATGTTCATCATGAATACTGGTCTGTAGTTTTCTTTTTTTGTTATGTCCTTTCCCGGTTTTGATATTAGGGTGATACTGACTTCACAGAATGATTTAGGAGGATTACCTCTTTATCTTGTGGAATAGTGTCAATAGGATTGGTACCAACTCTTCTTTGAATGTTTGGTAAAATTCAGCTGTGAATCCATCTGGTCCTGGACTATTTTTGTTGGTAATCTTTTTTTTAATCACCATTTCAATCTCACTGCTTGTTATTGGTCTGTTCAGTGTGGTGCTGGGATAACTGGCAAGCCACATGTAGGAAAATGAAACTGGATCTTCATACCTCACCTTACACAAAAATCAACTCAAGATAGATCAAGGACTTAAATCTAAGACCTAAAACCATAAAAATTCCAGAAGATAACTTCAGAAAAACCCTTTTAGACATTGGCTTAGGCAAAGATTTCATGACCAAGAACCCAAAGGCAAATGCAACAAAAACAAAAATAAATAGGTGGGGCTTAATTAAAGAGCCTTTGCACAGTAAAAGGAACAGTCAGAAGGGTAAACAGACAACCCACAGAGTGGGAGAAAAATCTTCACAATCTATACATCTGATAAAGGAGGACTCTACAGGAATTTTACAAGGAATCTACAAGGAACTCAAACAAATTAGCAAGAAAAAAACAAACAAACCCATCAAAAAGTAGGCTAAGGACATGAATGGACAATTCTCAAAAGAAGATATGCAAATGGCCAGCAAACATATGAAAAAATGCTCAGCATCACTAATGATCAGGGAAATGCAAATCAAAACCACAGTGCAATACTGCCTTACTCCTGCAAGAATGACCATAATCAAAAAATTAAACAATAATAGACGTTGGTATGGATGCTGTGAAAAGGGAACACTTCTTTTTTTATATTTCTTTTTTTTAGACGGAGTTTTGCTCTTGTTACCCAGGCTGGAGGGCAATGGTGCAGTCTTGGCTCACTGCAACCTCCGCCTTCTGAGTTTAAGCAATTCTCCTGCCTCAGCCTCCCAAGTAGCTGGGACTACAGGCACCCACCACCACACTGGGCTAATTTTTGTATTTTTAGTAGAGATCAGGTTTCAGCAACACTGCTGATGGGAATGTAAACTAGTACAACCACTGTGGAAAACAGTGTGGAGATTCCTTAAAGAACTAAAAATAGAACTACCCTTTGATCCAGCAATCCCATGACTGGGTATCTACCCAAAGGAAAAGAAGTCATTATACAAAAAAGATACTTGCACATGCATGTTTATGCAGCACAATTCTCAATGGCAAAAATGTGGAACCAGCCCAAATGCCCATCAACAACTGGATAAAGAAACTGTGAGATATATACATATATATGTGTGTATGTGTGTGTGTGTGTCTGTGTGTGTATAGGAATACTACTCAGCCTCAAAACCTATAATTGAGGATAATAATAAATACCTGTTCAGAGCCTCCTGTAGCAGGTTGTTACATTGATTGCCCACAATGAATCCCATCTTCCTGTATCCATACCCTTTCTAGCTCCCTTCCACCGGTGCTGGGCTTGGCCATGAGCTCTGCTTTGCCAATGGAACGTCACCAAATGAGACATCAACAGAAGTGGATAAGTGCCTGTATACTGGGGCTTGCCCTCTAAATATACTGCCACTACCATGAAAGAAACCTAAGATATCTTGGTGTAGAAGCTACCACCTAGATACTCCAGCTAGCAGCCCCACCTACTCACTTACTGCAGAGCCCAAGGCCCTCCATCATCTGGCCCCTGCCTGCTTCTCCAACTCCTTCCTCCTCCCCTCCTCATCTCTTTCCTCCTCTCTTTCTATTCACACTAACCTTCCTTCTGACCCTCAAAACTGGCAGATCTGTTCCCATCTCAGGGCTTTTGCCCTTGATGATCTTTCTGCTTGGAAAACTTCTCCCCAAAATCCGTACATAGCTGTCCCTTTTCTCTCACTGGGGGCTCTGTTTATTGTCACCCCCTGCTACCACCTTCTGTGACCTGCCTAGCTAAAACAGCCCCTCCCATATGCAGTCACTCTACATCACAGGACCTGTTTTATCTTCTTGATGGCTCTTAGACACACCTTATTTGTGTCTGCTTGCGTTGTCTACTGCTACTGAAAGGGGACCCCTTGGGCACAGGGACTCTTCTTTGCTTACTGCTGTTTCTCAGCCTGGTACACTGTCTGGCTCCTAATAGGTACTCACAAAGTATAGATTGACTATCGGACAAGTAGATAGCAGAGCTGGCACTCAAACCTGGGCAACCAACTGTTCCCCAGTTGCTGAGGGGTTTTCCAGGATACGTGACATTCAGTGCTAACACTGGGAAAGTCCCAGGCAAATCAGAAAAGTTGGCCATGCTAACTCAAACCCAGTTCTTCTAACTCTGGCCAGTGTTTCTTCCTCTGCCCCACCCTTGAGATTCCAGGACATCTCATGTAAAGTCAGAGACCTCATGCTTTACAACAGTGCCTGACACGAAGCAGACAAATGACAAATATGTGTTGGATAAATGAATGAATGAAATGAATTAATGAATGAATGACCTGACTCCCATAAGTAGAAGCCGAAACAGAATCTCCCTGTGTCAGCTTGTTTGAATCATGTGGCCTGGGTACTCTGCAACATCATTCTGTGGGTATAACTAGTCATCTCAATATCCTAAGTTGTGAGCTATAATAAAGTATCCAGGCATTCCCCAGTTCATGTCTTGTTTACTCCACCCTCTGGCTGCTGGTTTTCAGCTCTAGGCCAAAGACCTGCATTGAAGGGGCTTGGACACAAACAAAGAATCCAGAAAACTGATTCAGATACATTGGAATTTTTTTTCTCCTTGGGAATTTTTTTGCTTCTCCTTAGAATTTGTTGATAAACCCTGCAGTCCTGCTCATGGGGATGGAAAACAGAGTGGATGCACAAAGGTAAGTTATGATGACCCCTTCTTAGCTGCAGCATGGAGCCACGAGAGTGGGAGAAGGCAAGTGTACATGCCCATGCAACAGTGGAACAAGTCTGAGACTTAATTGGGGAGGGGCAGAGAACAAAATAGACTGCTCTGGTAATCAGTTTCTGAGCCAAAAGGCAAGGGACAGACTCCCCTGTGCAGTACATAAAAATACATGTTCAAGGCCTCAGAGTTTCTGCAGCTGCAGAAAGGATGGCTTTGGAACCCAAATGACCTGCGTCAAACTCTCAGCTCTGCAATTAACATATCAGTCACCCCTCTCTATCTGTAGGTTCTGTATCCATGGATTCAAAACCAACTGCAGATCTGAAATATTGGAGGAAAGATAAAAAATAATAATACAACAATTAACAATACAAATTTTAAAATGCAGTCTAACAACTATTTTCATAGCATCTGCATTGCTCTAGACATAAGCAACCTAGAGATTATTTAAAGAATACAGGAGGATGTGTGTAGGTTATACACAAATACTACACCATTTTATATAAGAGAGTTGAGCATCTGTGGATTTTGGTATCCACGGGGATTCCTGGAACCAATCCCCTGTGAACATCAAGGGACTGACTGTACATGTGTGACCTTCAGCAGATTATTTAACCCCTCTAAGTCTCATCAAGTTTCTTCATCAGTAAATTGAGACTGCCGTGAGAACTGGCGATAATGGATGTAAAGTAATTGTCACATAAGAGGCACTGATAAACAGTGGCTGTGCATCTCGTCATTACATTAAAAGTTTATATCCAAGGGAGAGTTACTTGGGCCAAGAATAGTAGGTGGCTCTGTCCCTGGATAAAGAACAATTATCAATGCAGTTATGCTTTAGGGGCTGGCTTTGGCATCCTCATGGCGAGGTGGGAGTCATGAGGCTGGTGGTTCAGGATGCTCACAACATTGCCTGACTAAACCCTCCCCCACCCTCCAGCACTAATTTGTGACTTTCATTTCAATTTAGTAGATTTGAGTTTAACAAGATAATTATTATACTTGAAATAAATACTGACTGGCCAGAAATGCAATGTTTACTGCAAATTAGGAACAAAGAGACCTCCTTGGTTACATCTCTGGTATATCTCAAACACAGCTTTTGAATAATTAATTTACCATTTTGATAATACGTAATAACCAGCCTACTAAGCCAAGAATCTTGCATTTATTAAATGCTAACTTAATGGCAAACAAACAAAACCTGAGTCAATAGTTGCTTTGCCAGATATTAAAAGCTCTCCTCCCTGAGGATTCATGTGGGAGGCAGACCACATGGTTGGGGTGTGTGGATCTTAGGAGTAGGCAGTAGGAAACTGAAGGTGCATGCAGTAGGATATTCAAAACTCAGGCTCTGCTCAGGTGGGAGGATATTACTAGGGTCATCTGGGGTAAGTGCCAAAGAAACCACCTGGATTTTCCACCAACGCCGTACCAAAGCCATAACATTTGCTTTTTGTTTGGGCTTTCTGAATGTTCTTAATGCCTGAAGATGGGTTCGGGTGCAGTGGCTCGTGCCTGTAGTCCCAGGACTTTGGGAGTCCGAAGCAGGTAGGTCACTTGAGCCCAGGGGTTTGAGACCAGCCTGGGCAATATGGTGAAACACTGTCTCTACAAAAAAATTAAAAAATTAGCCAGGCGTAATGGCATGCACCTGCAGTCTCAGCTACTTAGGAGGCTGAGGTAGGATAATTGCTTGAGCCCAGGAGGTTGAGGCTACAGTGAACCATGATGGTGTCCCTGCACTCCAGCCTGGATGACAGAGCAAGGCTCTGTCTCAAAAAAAAAAAAAAATGTAGAAAATGGTAGGGATCCCAATATTAGGATCTCTCAATCAAGAATAATGTAGAACTGAAGAATACAGCCCTTGTTGTAGTTAACCACACAGTACAGATGCAAACAATATGGGCTTCAATGAAGAAACAATTAGGATGTTATTGATTGCGTATAAAAGCAACTCCAATTCCAAACAGTTTATACATTAAGAAAATTAGTTCTCACCCACAGGAAATTCAGAAATATATAGGCTTCTCAGTTGGGATTAAACCAAGCTGCATATAAAAGAAAACATTAAGTAACAGTAGCTTATGTAAGTTAGAAATTGCTAGCTTACATAGAGAAAATGCTATATTTCTCTCACATAAAAGAAGCCTAGAGAAAAACAGTCAGTAGCTGGTATGGCAGAACCCACACTCTCAGCACTGCCATATTCAGTAGACAACTTGTATCCTCAAGTTAGCTTCATGGTCACATAATGACTGCCATCGTTCAAGCCACTGTGCCCACATTCCAGGAAGCAGGAAAGTAAAGAAAGGTAGGGCAAAAAGCCACATAACTTCCATTGATGAGGAAATCTAGAAAATGAGGTTTTATATCTGGGTACATTACTACACTTATCAATGTAGATGTTTTTGTTACTAAAGGAGAATAGAATGCACACTGGAAAGGCAAGTCGAAGTTTCTGCTGCTGTAGGCTTCCAGGATGGTTATTTAGTGACTGAGTCCAATCCTCAAGGACCCAGATTCTCTCTATCCCTGCACTTCCATCTTGGGTATTGGCCTCATCCTCAGATTTGGTGGCAAATGGCTGTGCAGCAGTTCCAAATGTCCCATCCAGATGCAATGAAAACCAGAGGAAGATGAAGGAAACTCCTCCCATAGCACTCCCTCAGAAGTGAGAACACTTTTCTCAGAATCTCATCAGCAGATTTCTAATGGTCAAAATTAGATCAGTGGAAAAGGCGGCCTTTCCTTTGGAGGTGAGGGCAAGTGCATATTCCTTAAAGTACATGGCTTCATGGGGGAGGGTGGGAAAACTGGTCATATTTAGGGTCTGTTAGAAAGGAAGAGGAAGGTGGGAGAAGGATGCTGGATGCAAAGACCAACTCTACCATAGTCTAACTCTGGACGTTGCCACGGACTTAATACCTCCAAGCTGGAGGTATTGAGCTGCCTTCTCTGTCAAATAGCAGTATTTAATGACTAACTTGTAGAGTGCTGTAAGGCTAGAGTGAGATGTGTGTCACATATGTGTGTGTGTGTAATTTTACAGTTCTATAGACATGAGCTGTTCCATGCTCTTGCAATATAAGTAATGCTATAAGTCTTTATTTCTCTAATAAAATGGAAGCTGCTCAAAATCCTATACACCAGATTGGAAGGAAGTTCAGTTACTGCACTCTTGAGACTTCTCTTCTCTAGGGCTTATAGAGCCCAAAAAGGAGGTTTGTCAAACTGTCACTTTCACACCAGGATGCCTCCGGAATCACTTGGCCTCCTGTTTCTTTTGCTGCTACTGCTTCTCACTACTTCCTAGCAACTAAAATTAAAAATACTTCTTGTAACAATGATTGAAAATGCCCTCCGTGTCATGCTCTCCAAGTGCTACACATAAATGAACTTGTTCAATGCCCCCAGAGCCCTTCTGGGTCTGTGGCCCTCCACATGTCTGCTGCTGTTGCTCCACGCTGCCATGGGGTGCCACTCCCCAGCTCCCTGCCTTGTCATGCCAAGACAGCCTTTGAAAGACTGATCTTTGAAAGACTGAAAGGCTTTGAAAATGTCTCCTTCACTGATTCATTCCCATAAAACCACACAAAATCCTGGAGGCTCCTTGTCTAGCACTCTAGGACTTTGGTTTTATGTAAAACCAAACATGCCCAGTTCTCTCAGGCACCCTCGTGATTATTCTCCGCTACAGCCCCCAGCCTAGAGCCCACACACACTGTCTCGCTTCTCAGTTTGGGAAATCGTCCACCCCTCTTGGATATTTTCTTCTTCAACTTTATCCACTCCCCCATACACCTACAAACACCAGTCATTCCTGCTTTATTATCCTAAACTAGAGTCTGACAGCTCCCTGAAATCCCTTCCACACACACCTGCATTGTGCAGCTGCCATATGGGTGAGATATGGTGATCCCACCACCACTGCCCCCATAAGTATGCTTTGCTCCAATAACCTAAGCCAATCAACATTCCCCAGTCAAAGGGACTCAGTCAAGTATGAGCATGAGACCCAATTTGAGTGGGTGAGAATGAACCTGAGCTTTTTCAAGGAACTTCTAGGGGCAAAAAAGATTTCTCTATCTCCTTCTAGATAATGTGGAAGTGAAGGCTGGAACTGCTGCATCCATTTTGCCACCATGAGGAAGCCAGGCTGCTGCTGTATGAAAAGCGTAACAGAAAGCTTGGAAGAAACTAGCATTGGATGACATTGGTGAGCCTTTGAATCAACCCAACCCAGAAGACCTTCTAGATACTCGTGCCTTAAATCTATCTCCTATATTGTTTAAGCAATTTGGAAGTGAGATTCTTATAGTTAAAAACAAAAAACAAAAAAACAAGACTTAAGTGACCCAATAAGGCATCCAGAAATGGCCCAGACCTTAGAAAGGCCTTAATTCTCTCAGGCTGGGATAAGAACAGCCCAGGTCAAGGGAATAATATGAGAAATACTGCCCTAACCGAGGACCTAATTAGACTTCTAAAGGAGTTCAGCCTGAATCTAAAAGGACCCTTAAATGAAGGAACTCATTCATTTGTCCATCCATCCACCACCCACCCACCCATTCACTGATAATTAGAATTCTAGCTCCTTTAGGTCCCTCCATAGCTCGGCACCAGTACCTAGGCTCCGTCCTCATGAAAACAGTGCCACTTTGCAAGACTTCAACAAATGCAGGTGATACCCCTGGCTCCTGGTTTTTAATGGCACTCAACTCCACTCCCTTCCTTTCCATCTTCACTGCTGCCACCTAAGCCCACACCCTTGCTAACTTAATTCCAGCTCCACTGGGGCAACTTCTTAACAGTCACCTATCCTATCTGCCTTTTGATGATCTGATGCCATAAGGCACGAATTATTCATTTGAAGGCATTCCCTTGATCATTTCAGTCTGCTCAAAAATATATGCTGAGTATAATGAATTTAAATGTCCAAGAATATAAGAAATTTTTTGAAAAAGAAAAGAAAGAAAGTCCTTTCTCTTCAAATTTCCTTTTCCCAAGGTAAGGTATGTCAACAGTTAGATACGTGTCCTCACAGACTTTTTTCAGGGAATAAATATATTTTGTACTTTTCTTTTTCAACAAAGTACAGTATAGCTTTATAAAAGTTACTATACTACAAGGGAGGGACTGCCCTGAGATCACATAAAAAACCATCCCTACATGATTCCTTAGGGCCACATTCACTCAAAATAATGGAAATTTAAACTCAACTGCCCTGCTGGGGGAGTGCTCTGAACACAATTGGAACACAACTCCAGTTTTGTTACTGTGATATTTCTGTTGCTACATTCTCCACTGACTTAATTAGTGCATTCTATTGTCTGAAACAATGTCACTTTTACTCCAGTTAGAGCCAGAGGCAATGAGCACGAAATTCACAATATTTTAAATTCCAATAAAACTATTCCGCCTAATGGTACTGTTTCAGCAACTTCAGAGGGTAGAACACCAGCATCTGAAGCTGCAAATGCAGGGAAAAAAGCTTTCCACGGTGTCTTAGAAAGAGTACTCCTCAGAAGGTCCATGACTGGACGTGAACTCCTGAGAGTTCCTGGTGCCTTGTTCTCCCAAACCATACACAAAAGAGCTTACTCAAAGGCTTGGCTTAAAATGATGTTAATACCATGCTGGTTCTGGGAGCAAATATTATATCATAATTTCCAATCTGTTGTAGTCCAGACTATGACTACTCAACAGTTCTGTGACCTGTCCCAGAGCAGCCAGGGATGGGTACCAAAGCTGCCAGTCTGGGGTCCTTTCAAGCTAGCTTTGCAATACAGATGCGCGGTCAGGACTGGGTGACCTGAAGACACACTGGCCCAGGTTTGGATCTGGCCTTACCATTTAAGAGTCGTATCATCTTTAGCGATTTACAAGTCTCTGAAGCTTGCTTTACTCATCTGTAAATGGGGCTTATAAAACCCACCTGAAAGGGTTTGTGAAGCTATGCGAGCTGCCTGGCATGGAGCAAGGCTCGGTAACTGGTATCCGTTATTAGCCTATCCCTGGTCGTTAGAGATGTGGCTTCTGCCTTTCAATAAGTCATTTCTGATCTCTTCCCCCAGCAACCACCCAACTCCACTTCCAAAGAAAAAACAAACAAATCACAAGGAATGGGTGGGCGGCAGAGGGAAGGATTTATTGCCACTAGAAAGGACTCTTACGGGCTGACCGGAGGGGAGCTAGCTGAGCAAGTCCTCTGTGGCGCAGATGTTGCCAGGAGGCATTACAGAGAACACAGAGCATTCCTCCTCCCCTCCTAAACTGGCCAAGCTCTCTGCTTCTCACTTTATTCTCAACCTCGTGGGCCTTGGCTGAGTGCCTCTTTGCTGGGAAACACGGATGGTCCACATAGAAAATGCAGTCTGGATTTGAGCTCGCCTTAGAAGAGCCCTAAATCAGTCTGCCCCCAGGGCAATGACATGTTTGTCTCTCTCTCTCTGTCTTTCACACACACACACGCACATGCACACGCACATGCACATGTACAGATTGTACTTTGCATGCCTTCTGTATGCTTCATATTCTCTGCCTCCCAATCACTGTAAAATGACAGCTCGTGATAGAAAAATCAAAAGATCCTCTATTACTTTTCTTTACCCTAAAAAAGGTCTCAAATTCCCTTCCTAACCACAGAGGCAGCACTAAAACAAATGTATGGAAATTCCGGATCTGCTAACCGTTGGAGTCAAGAAGACAAGTGTTGTTATTGTTATGTGGGTGTTTGCCATCATAATCAACATTTATTCAGACCCAGGGCAGACGTGTCACTTCGCGATGTATCACCAAGCACATGAATGATGAATTCTGCTGGGTTTCAATTTTTGTTGGTTCCTTGTAAAAGATGGACAAAACACATTTTGTCAAGATCTTACAGCATAGCTCTACTCGCTTTATCCATTGTTAGAGGTTTCACATTATTATTTTTAAAGAAATGCAAGATTATAACTTTTTAAAAAATCAAACACCACAAAATTGTTGGGATGGACATGTGCAGAATCATAGTCCAGCACAGAACTGTTCCCTTACATACTAAAGGCTGGATGAGCCGATGCTCGAAACCTGGTCCTAAAATGGACCAATCGGATTCCTCCTTCCTGGAATATTAAAGCTTGAATGGAAGGTACCTGTAGCTGAGACATCTTATATCCACACCCTTGATCAAAGGCGCTCCTGTTTACATACTCGGGGCTGCTCAATTCTGGTGTTGGCTGGTGCCCACTTTTCAGTTCTTCCATTGATGCTGTTACGTGTAGTAAGTATAAATTTTGCAATCAACCTGGGCACAGTGGCTTATGCCTGTAATCCCAGGCATGAGAGGCCAAGGTGGGAAGATCACTTGAGCCCAGGAGTTCAAGACCAGCATGGGCAACAAATTGAGACCACGTCTCTACAAAAAAATTAAAAACTTAGCTGGGCAGGGTGGCATGTGCCTGTAGTCTCAGCTACTTGGGAGGCTGAGGCTAGAGGAGCCCTTGAGCCCAGGAGTTGGAGGCTGCAGTGAGCTATGATTGCACCACTGCACTCCAGCCTGGGTGACAGAGTAAGGCCCTGTCTGAAAAGAAAGCCACAAAAAGCAGATTTTACAATCACACAAACAGGTGTACAAAAATGTCACATTAGTACTCTTTATCTGATCATAACTCTTAACGTGAGCATCCACACACCCATTAATACTTACATATCATTCCCACAATGAGATATAAAGTAAAAACATATGCAGTAAAAAAGTGAAAGTGCCCCCCACACACAAACATCTTCTTGGGGAATAATGCCATTACCAGGTTAGTGTGTGTCCTCCCAGACATTCTATGCAGCTTCATGTGTGATTTTTAATATTTATTAAGTGCCTACTATACGCCAGAAACTGCATTAGAACTTTTCACTTGCTTTTTTTTTTTTTTTTTTTTTTTTTTTGAGACAGAGTCTTGCTGTCGCCCGGCTGGAGTGCAGTGCCACGATCTCGGCTCACTGCAAGCTCCGTTTCCCGGGTTCCCGCCATTCTCCTGCCTCAGCCTCCCGAGTAGCTGGGACTACAGGCGCCTGCCACCATGCCCGGCTAGTTTTTTGTATTTTTAGTAGAGACGGGGTTTCACCGTGTTAGCCAGGATGGTCTCGATCTCCTGACCTCGTGATCTGCCTGCCTCGGCCTCCCAAAGTGCTGGGATTACAGGCGTGAGCCACCGCGCCTGGCCTTCACTTGCTATATTTTTTCTAATCCCACAATCTCATTGAATTCTTGCAATACTTCTGCAAGGCAAGCATTAATATCCTATTTTTACAAATGAGAAAACCAAGGCGGGAAGACTTCCCTAGTCCAGCACTCTCACTTATCCTAAAAAGCCATGCAGACCTGTTGTCACCCCTAACTAAATGGCCCTCTTAATGGGAAGAGATGAAGACAAAGTTAAATACCATGCTTTGATCTGCTGACTTGATTTTGCCCTGAGGGAGCGGGGGTATCGTGCACAGGAGAAGAAGAACAGGAGGAAGCTGTTAGCTATCTCAGAGTTGCTGTATGATCTTTGTCCCCCAGAAAAATTTCACTCAGCAAATAAGTCAATAATCAGTGATTGCCTGCACTTTCTTTCTCTGACTTCTTTGGTTAGCTCTTCTGGTTATTGAAACAGATAAGCAGAGAAAAGTATTTAAAAATAATATATCTCCCTTTCCCCTAACTTTTCTTGCTCATTTTCCTTCCCCTCTTCCTTTCTTTCATAAGTGCTAGTAACAGAGATAGAAGAGTCCAACGCAGGCAGGTCACTTGAGGCCAGGAGTTCAAGACCAGCCTGGCCAACATGGTGAAACCCTGTTTCTACCAAAAAAAAAAAATTAGCAGGGTGTGGTGGCGCATGCCTGTAGTCCCAGCTACATGAGAGGCTGAGGCATGACAATCACTTAAACCTGGGAAGCGGAGGTTGCAGTGAGCTGAAATCACACCACTGCACTCCAGCCTGAGTGACAGAGCAAGACTGTCTCAAAAAAGAGAGAGAAACACCATTGAATAGGAGAGGAGTGTCTAAATATTCTAACTTTTCAGCAATCCTTGGTTTCTTTCTTCTGTCCTCATTACTGGAGTTTTAGCAGCCATTGTAATATACAGGTAACATGCACCTGTAACTATGTGGAAAACATGAGATAGAGATAGAATCTGCAGATGTGAGTCGCACTGGGCAAAGAGGGAGTGTCCTATAAAACATCTGAGGTGGAACTCAGGTAAAGTGCATTCATGTTCTTGGTGTGTCAGGAACTAGCTGTGAACCTAGGGCTCATTATGCAACTCTCTGAAGCTCAGCTTTCTTCTTCATCAGTAGGAACGGTAACTAACCCCTGCCTTACTATCCCTCCCTAGCAGGTTGTTGTGAAAACCCAATGTGATCAGCATGTGAAACTGCTTGGCCAAACTGCAAGGAACTAGATAAATATATCACCATTGTTATTCCTCAGCTTTTGTCCTGCTATTCCTCAGGCCAAGATTGTAAAATGTAGCCATTTTTTAAACTCAAGCAGCAAGAAATGGCCTTTGAGGTTTCTTTCTTGTTTTATTCTTCAGGTGAAATGAAAGGGAACAAGACATTCAACAGCAAGTCTCAATGTGTGGTGTGTAACAAACACACCCAGCCCCACAGAGGCAGCTTCCCTGGGGCAATCTCAGAGTTTGCTCATGGGAGGGGCAAAACCAGAGGAGAAATGACAGCAGGTGTTCTTGCATTGCCATTCTTGTCCAAGCTGATCTGCTTCCCAGAGAGAAACAGCGCCATTTCCAGGATTGTCAGGCCAGCCCTCCTCTTTCGGAACCAATCACAGCCCACTCAATAAGGTATTAACCCTGTGGAGCTTTCTGTACTGCAACATACCTCCCAGTAAACGGGCTTGGGCTTAATCACTCAGCAGAGATGAGGATGCAGGTAGTACCTATATCAAACAACCTTGAGAAAGATGACGTCCAGGTACCAAAGAGAGAGGTAATTCCCCTGTAAGAGTCCCCTTTGCTAACTCACTAATGTTTCTCAGTCCCAGGAAGCCAAGTGGCATTGCAGTTAACATAACTTTGGTCTTTTGGCAGACAAGAATTGGGGTTCCTCTTCTACCCAGTAGCAGAAGTGTCCTGGTCTGAGGCTTGCTCTAATGATGTTCCTTTTTCCCATCAATGAAATGGGAAAATAAGATCTTGGGGTGTTGTGGGGGGATCTTAAAGATTAAGTGCATGGGAAACTCTCAGCACACTGCCTGACATGTAGAAAGTATGCTGAAAATGTTAAATTGTGTCTACCAGAAACCCCTTCAGGAACTCCCCAATTTGATCCCTAGAAAAACCTTGACCTGAGGTAGAAGCTGAGATCCTGAATGGATCCTGAATGGAAGTAGCCCTGTTTTACATGATGTAAGAGCAAAGTTTCACCTGTTTGCCCACACGGGAGGGAGCGAGAAAGGAAAGAGAAGACAGCTGCATAGATGAAGACCTTGCGCAGTGCAGTGACCTCTCCTCAGCGAGCCTGCCCCCAGATCTTTAGGAAGGTCAATGAACTTATGATATTTTGTTCCAAATGCAGGCGGAGGGGTGGTTAAGGCACCGAACTTCACACCCATGCTGATGTGTGTTGGAGCCAAAGTCACAACTGTGAAAGCAGGAAGTGGACACAGAGACAAGTTTGAGGCACAAAGCTCCAGGGAGTCTCAGGAATAGGGGGAAAGTCTTTGAACCTCCCCGCCACCGAGACCACACAATAGGAATACAAATAGGAATTTGGGCTAAGTCTAATTGGATTTCAAAAAAGCAGGTGGCTTCAACTGACAACAGGGTACATCATTATTAACATCATGATCATCACCATCACTGCCATCACCAACATCATCAAATGACATTGTCTGCCTATGGGATGCAAAAAGCTGATTTTAGGCAACCAAAGCTGGGGCCCTAGAAGCTAACACATTCTTAACCAGGGCTGCATTACCTAAGAACGTCTGTTTTTTCACCTAACTGATTGTGGAAATATAAAACTACCTCTAAGCTCATTATTCCCCATCAGTGAGTGTCTGTAAGTTATCCCTTGCCTTTTCCTACTCTTGCCAGCCAGTTTTCAGTCCAGCAGCAATGGCTTTTCCAGGGTCTGGAAGTCTCTCAGTCTCCCACTTAGGTGGCTCACTATTCCAAAGCCACTTTTCTGCACTGCAGTAAGCCCCCAGTTATAAATTACTTATCTGCTGGCCATCATTTTAATGTAAATGGATTTTAAAAAGCAGCAAAGGAATATATTTTCATTTGGAGTTAAAGCATCCATTTTTTATTTGAGCGTGAGCCTGGTCTAGGAGAGATGGCAGAAGAATGGCTCCAAGGCTAATATGGTTAATGATTATGATGGAGATCCCATGAGCAGCCGATATTTCACTTACAGCTATCTCGATCCGGGCTTTGCTGGCTGCAGTACTTTCTTTTCTTCACAGCTACTTCCATTAACACCCACCGCCTATGATGGAACCATTATGATAATATCTCTGCTTTCGGCAGCCTCGATTGGTCTTGACACATTATCACCCTAAGAGCTTAGCCACGTCGCACTAAGTCCTATTTATAATAACCTTTGGCAGGAGCCACCAAAATAAAACCTGGTACTTATGAACTACCTTTCATCTGAGGAAATCAGAAAGCTTTATAAGCTTAATTAAGCTTCAGCATCTATCTGACCGATGAGATATGTGGGGCCTTGGAAAGCTGAGGAGGCACAGAATCACTAATTGTGCACTGGATAAATCTCTGGGCGGCAATGAAGAACAGAAATCAACAATGAAGAATGAGAGTCACCTTTTTTAGTGGGAGTGTTTGTTGAGTGAAATTTTTCAGGGTGGGTTGAGACCAACAACCACAGGTTATTGATGAAGGGGCCATGGAGGGTCTCTAATGAGGGGCCTCTCAATCTAGGGAGGGTGCCTGAGATTTACTTCTTTTGCCAAAAGAGGATTAAGCTAATTCAACACACTGAAGGGCTTTCAAGGATGAAGAAATCGAGCTCCTGAAAGATGTAGTAATCTGCCTGTGGGCACATGGCTATTGAGCTCACACACTGTTCCCTCTACTTGACTGAATCTCCCACCCCACCTGTATTCCTCCACCTCCCCTTCAAGACTCATCTTTAACACCTTCCTCCTCGGTGAAGCCTTCCCGGACTTCCCCAGCAGAATCAGTCACTCCCTATTCTATGCTCCTCCATGTGCTTTCTATTTCCATAATAGCTACAGCAATTGACATTTATTAAGTCCTTTCTAAGTGCTTAAGGTACATCTCATCCATACAATAATGAGGCAGATACAGTTACCATCTCCATTTTACAGATGAGTTAAGTAGTCCAGAGAGGCTAAGTGATTTTCCCAAGATGGTACAGCTCATAGGTGCAAGACAGCCTGGCTGCGGAGCACATGTTCCCAAACATTAAACCACACAACTTTCCCAGTAGCCCAGTTGTGATGGAAGAGATCTGTTTATCAGTCAGCCTCCTTCCTTAGTTCGTGAGCTCTGATGTGAAAGGGTATGTCATTTAGGAGATTTGGGGCTACAAACAAAGAAACCCCAACTCAGAGTAGCTTAAACCATAGGAAGTCTAGAGGAAGGACATTTCCAGAGTTGATTAACTTGGGGGCTTGGTGACATTAGCAAGGATCCAGGTTCTTTCCATCTTTCTACTCTGCCTTCCTGATTGTGTGAACTTAGTTCCCCTCGCATTAACATGACTTCCTCAGTTCCAGGCCTCCCATCCAGCCTTGCCATATCTTTCTTGTGTCTCTGTAAGAGTACAGATATATTTTCCAGAAACCTCCCACTGGGCTTCCCCTGTAACGTTCACTGGCCAGAATCGTCTCACATGCCTATACCTTAACCAGTCACTGCAATGAACTGAAAGCACCATGACTGGTTTAGCCCAATCAGGATTCGGCATCCCTTAAAGGTCAAAGGCACAGAGGATGAAGATGGAGACCTGCCAAGAAGGAGGAAAGGAAGGTGGAGGATGAAAAGAAGACAACAAACATTCCCTGATGCAGGTGTGAAGGAAGATCTGATGCCCAATCACTTATTCCTCAGTCCTTTGGCCTTTACATGTGGGCAATAAATGTCTGTTGAACTAAATTATAGTACAGAAATTCATGTTTCCAAATGCCCAGTCCAGAATTCTTACCATCATACTCTGTAATCAGGACTGAAATATGTGTTAGCAACTGCTCTAAAATTTACTAAATTGATTCACCAGTGCTCCAACCTTTAGATTCGAGTCTTTAACACTAGTGCCTGCAGGAACGTTTGCAAAGCAGGTCCAAAAGAGAGCTAGGTGGAATAACGAGAATCGTAAAAATATTAGTCTCACCATAATTTACAAGGTTCGTGTCAACTATGACTTTCTTTCCAGAAACACAATATGTTCTTAAAAGTGGGACTTGTTCTAGCAGGTAGGTTAATTGCATTCAAAGATTACTCTATTTCCTGACCTCCTTCTAGCTCTCCAGTAGGATTTATCTGGAACCAGGCATCAATATACCCGCCCTTGACAGCTGGGAATGTGAGAATGAGATCACTTAAGCAATTTTTGGAAGACCCAGATCATAGTCAAATAGAGATACCAAGAAAAGGAAACTGATGCCCAACCAGAAACATAATGTACCCTGGGGTAGAAAAGATGGGAAGGAGGGAGTGTCTTAGTTCAGGCTTACTATAACAGAGTGCCATTGGCTGGGGTAGTTTAAACAACAAACATCTGGCCAGGCACAGGGGCTCACACCTGTAATCCCAGCACTCTAAGAGGCCAAGGTGGGTGGATCACTTGAGACCAGGAGTTTGAGACCAGCCTGGCCAACATGGAGAAACCCCGTTTCTACCAAAAATACAAAAAAAAAAAAAATTAGCTGGACGTAATGGCAGTGGCACACGCCTGTAATCCCAGTTATTTGGGAGGCTAAGGCAAGAAAATCGGTGTAGGTTGCAGTGAGCCGAGATTGTGCCACTGTACTCCAGCCTGGGCGATAGAACAAGACTCTGTCTCAAAAAAGAAAAAAATATATATATATACACACACACATATATATACATATATATACATTTTTTATATATAAGTGTGTGTATATATATATACGTGTGTGTGTGTGTGTATATATATGGAGATTGGGAGGTCCAGGATCAAGGTGTCAGAAGACTGGGTGTCTAGTGAGGCTAACTCTTCCTGGATCATAGGCAGTGGTATTCTTTCTGGGTCCTCACATGATGAAAAGAGAGCTGGAGAGCTTATTGGGGTCTCTTTGATAAGGACACTAATCTCATTTATGAGAGCTGTGCCCTCATGATTTAATTGCCTCCCAAAGACCTTACCTCCTAATGCCACCATATTGGGAGCTAGGTTCTCAACATATGAATCTATGGCGCGGGGAGGAACACAAACATTCAGTCCATAACAGAGATACATAAATAATAAAATTATAGCCCAGAGGGTTAGAAAACTCCCCAGGGTCAAACAGTAGTGGCCAATGTAGGAGTCATACCACTTTAATGGAATACTATACTCATCTTTGATATCTTTTCTCCCCTCTCTTCCTTTTTGTAGAAGTATGTGGAAGGGTACATTTGTAGGCCTCTGTTTTGTCCAGGGGCTTATAACTCAGGACATCCAGAAAAGGTCAGGATTGAAGGAGGCAGAGTAGTGAGAGGAAGCCAGAAGCTGTCTGCCCGAGGCTGGCTGGAGGCTCTGGGCTTCTAACAAGAGTTACACCGGGAACCTTGGTAGAAGCCAGGTGGTCCAGCTCCATGGGGA
Organism: Macaca mulatta; assembly: GCF_049350105.2. Lineage (NCBI taxonomy): Eukaryota > Metazoa > Chordata > Mammalia > Primates > Cercopithecidae > Macaca > Macaca mulatta. The sequence continues at coordinate 29,666,667 of NC_133419.1, read as the reverse complement.
AGAAATATTGCAAAATTATCAGGAAAGATACCATTTCAGGCATAAAGCAGGTGCATTGAGCTGGAACACCACTTGTGTTAGGTCTCTCAAGACCAAGTGAGGCTTGGTAGAGGCCAGCAACAAGAGAAGAAAGACATCCCCATTTGGGCAATGAAACAGTGAAATAGAAAGGAAATAGAAAGCAAAAAGAACACCACCACCTATAATATAGTGAACACTTAGATGGTCTTTTAAGCACTTTAAATATAAGCACTAATTTAACCATCACAATAATCTATAAGATTTGTTCCTATTAATTACTAGTAATCATTAGATACTATATATTGTTATAATTTTTGTTAGTAATACTAGTAATACTATTCTTATTGCATTTTACAGATATATCCACTGAGGCACAAAGGGGTTAAGTGACTTATCCGTCACATGACTCGTAAGTGGCAGGACTGGGTTTTAAATAAGATAATCTGGCTTGACAGTTCACACTCTAAACCATTTCACTTGGGAACAAACCCCAGAGAATAGATGAAACCAAAATTTCGTCTGAGTTGAATCTATTTTGATTTAATGTAATAATTTCTGCACCTGACATTTCCCTAGCAATTTATAATTTACAAAGGGTCTAGCCCCCATCATTTTGGAATCTCAGCCCTGCCACTTCCTTGCTGCATGACCTCATTCCACTGACTGGCTAAGCTTCCACTTCCCCATCTGTAAAGTGGGAATAATAATACTTGTTGGGAGGATTTCATGAGATAAAGCACATGCAGGGTTTAGCTCCACACAAAGCCCATAATAAGAGCTCAAAAAGTGTTTGCTGCCACTGTTGCTGTGTTTATTATTAATATTTCACTTGAGCTGCATGACAATCCCGTGAGTTCGGAAGGATTTATTAACTTATTTCTCAGGTTCTGAAACTGAAACTCATAGAAAGTAAATAACTAGCCCAAGGAACAAGCCAGAAAGTGCTAATGCCAGACTTGGAAAATATTCCAACTCCAAACTTCCTCCCCTGCTTCCAACCCTCAACTCCACCTCCTCTCTTTCCCCCAGGAGGCACCATTACATGAACTAGATCATTCTTCAAACAGGACTGTGGGAAAGTTTGAAGATATTGGAAGTCCAGGTTCAGGGATAAATTCTAAGGAGAATCAAGAAAGTCATAAAGGTGCAAATAGATAGTTGCCCAAGCAACTGCCAGAGGGCAGAAGTGACTGAGGTTGCACATGGTGATTAACTATGCTACCCCATAGAGCCAAAGTGGTTTGGGCACAGGTGGCAGGGGAGTGTCCTCAGGCCAGAAAATAAAGGAGAATGGGAGTATTTTCATCTAACAGCTAAACAGAGGCATGTTTTTAAACCCTGTCTCAAACAATCAAATACCATTCCAAAACTGCATTCCACTTTGAGGAAGGGGCAGTGTTTGTTCCTTCGGTTTTCTGTATTTGTGCATTTCAATTAATTTGTTAAAGTTTCAATTAATGCATCCTGTTCTGGTACATGATGCATTCAGTCCTATGGCTATAGGCAAAGGGCTGCTCAATGATAAAATTAGTCCATCTTATGAGGTGTACGGTCTTAGTCAACTTCTTTAAGCCTGGTTTTTGTTTTTGTTTTTGTTTTTGTTTTTATCAGTACCAGTCATATGATTGGGAGATTCCAGGATTTCTAGTCTCTGGATTGGGAGCCAGTCCTCCCAGAATTAAAATCATGTGCTTCCCCTCACATCTGTTATGCAGAACCCTCACCGATATTTTTTCTTTTTAAAATTAATGGAAGTTCTTATTTTGTATTCTTTAATCAGTTAAACAATAACCCGCAACCCTTGGACCAAATTATTTTGTATTCTTTAGTAGTAAGGTGTTTAATAATAAAAAAAAAAAAAACTTGATACATGCTACTTGCAGAGCTTCATCTCATTAGCATTCTAACGATGTATTCAGCAAACTGTTGTTGAACACACACTAAGTGCCAGGCACTGTGCCCAGGCAGCCATAAAACAATGGACAAGACAGGCTCCCCAGGAAGTTTACAATGGTAGTTACTTACAGCTTTTGTTAGCTGCCAAAAAGACGAGACCCCAACTACTTTGGATTTCTCCATACCCCCTAGGACATAGCTTGGGACATAGTAAACATTTAATAGTCTTCCGAGTTTAACTTTAACAATTAATCATTCAGTTAAAAATGTATACTTTTCTCCAATTAGATGATACTCTACTTATGCCCACTAGGTGGCGATGTTGCTTATCCCGCTGAAAGAGGCTGCCTTTCAAATACATACATATCCCAGTAGAAGTTAAACCAAAAGACAAAAAAATTAAATTTGCGTGCTTATTTAGTGTAATATACTATGTTAGGTGGTATAAGAAATAAAAGGTTAATAAGATGTAGTCCCTGCCTGCTAGGGAAAGACGAGGAGTTTGCACAGGGCAAAAAAATAAGACCTTTGAAGGAATTAATATATTTTGATGTAACCATATGGGAGCCATAGTAATCTCATTATCAGATAAGAGTTATAAAATTGCATGATAAAGCCACCATGTGGTTGGGAACAGATTCAACAGTTCAGCCAATACGTACTTAACTACACCAGTGAAAACACTTGACCGTATCCTGGGTCAGTGCTGGAATACTCCAAATGTGGTTTTTTGATGCCTCTGTTCAGCCATAAACATAAGAGTGTCTGCTCTATCACCCTAGAACGTTTTTTCTTTGGAGAAAAAAAACATAATCAGTGCCAGTTGATGAGGCAGTCCAGTTGAAAACCTTCATATGCACCTGATGGGGAGATGAAAGGAGAGAAAAGATACACCATGTAAGGAAACAGATTTCAAACTCTGGCCTTTGGGAGGTGGATTCCACCACGCCCCTGAACTTGTGTCTACCCTGGGTATCTCAGTGTGGATCTGGGACTCATTCTGAGGCAGAGAGGTAAGGGAGAGGGCTGACTGGCATCCAAGAGTTTTCCTAGTAAATGTAACCCAGAGGTGACTGGAAGATGTGTTGGGGTGGAGAGGTTGTTCATTTTGTTTTGTTTGCTCCTTCACCACCTCCCCGCCCACCCTCCCCCCACCACCATTTGTTTTTCCCTTAAACCATAAAAGCAGTAAATCAAATGCAGTATGGGATGGAAGTTTTCTTTTTTTTTCTTTTTTTTCCTGTTCATTTGAAAACTCCTTTTAATTGAAAAATCACATTTGGGGAACAAAGTGGTCAAATGACAGTGAATTTCAAACTTGAGAATGCTGACTTGATTTTTTTAAAAATACTGATCTTTCTTGATGGAGGGAAAATCAAGCACATGCAGCCAAGAGACCTGAGTTTGACTTTTAGTTTCACCACTTGCTAACTGTGCAATCCTGAGCAACACCCATTCCTTCTCCGTGCCTCAGTTTCCTCATGGACAAAACGGTATCATTTCCTTCGAAAAGTTGTCCCTGACTCCCCTCTCCCCAGCACGAGGTTGGATGGCTATAATCTCTCTTAGCAACCTGAGAGTCCCACTGGAATGTAAACTCCAGCAGCATGGGACCGGGATCTGTGGATTTTGCTGCTGGTGAGCAAAACCAGAACCGAGGGGCAATCGCTGTGTTGAACGGATGCACGAATGAATGGGAGATGGCCTAGGTGTTCAAGGGCACGTGCACAGCGAGGCTTCATGCCCTGGGAGTCCCTTGGGAAAGGCAGAGGGCCAATAGTGATTGGTGCTGGTGTACGTGCTCAGAAAAGGGGGTGTCGGTTCAAAGTTGTTGGCTACAAAGGGTTCCTCTTTCCGCTGGAATCACATCCTCTGTGGCTCAGAGACATTCCCAGGGATTTACATAAAGCAGCGTGAATCACCCGGACAGACACTGAGAAAGCAAAGGGACTCTGCCTGATCCTAGCCTGGCGGAGCTCGGAGAGCGGTGGAAATTTGTCTGAAGTTTGCAGGAGACCCGGTGCTGCCTAGGCGAAGGGACCAGGCGACCACGACACCCCCACGAGGGCCCAGGGCGCGTCCCTCCCGCCAGGCCCCAGACTCCAGCTCTGCGCCACCCCCTCCTACGCTCTGGCGCGGGCGCAGCCAGTCCGGCTTCCTCCAGGCCCCTAAGTCCCCGACCGAGTGTGCGGCCGCCTCTCCCTCTCGGAAGAAGCCATCGCCGCTTTAAGGGGAAGAGGAGGGGAAGGGGGCGGGGGAGCGGGGGGCGGGGAGCGGCGGCGGAGGAGGGGGAGGGGGATCCCCCTCGCTCCCACGTGGTCCGGGCGCCTGTGAATCGCGCCCACCGGAGGGTCTCACAGCGAAATACAAAAGCAGCTGGGAAGCGGCGGCGACGCGAGTTCCCAGCGCCGGGCGGAGCGCCGGACAGAGCCCCGCAGCGCCCCGCGGCCGCGATGGGGCCGAAGCGCCCGAAGCCCCGGGGCCCACCAACTGCCGGGCCCGCCTCGCCGCCGGGACCCGGGTGCCTGGGCTCGGCTTGAAGCGGTGGCGGCGCACCGGCACAGTCGCGGGAGCATGGGCAGGAGGATGCGGGGCGCCGCCGCCACCGCGGGGCTCTGGCTGCTGGCGCTGGGATCGCTGCTGGTGCTGTGGGGAGGGCTCCTGCCGCCGAGGGCCGAGCTGCCCGCCTCCCGGCCGCCCGAAGACAGACTCCCACGGCGCCCGGCCCGGAGCGGCGGCCCCGCGCCCGCGCCTCGCTTCCCTCTGCCCCCGCCCCTGGCGTGGGACTCCCGCGGCGGCTCCCTGAAAACTTTCCGGGCGCTGCTCACCCTGGCGGCCGGCGCGGACGGCCCGCCCCGGCAGTCTCCGGGCGAGCGCAGGTGGCACGTGCCTGCCGGGCAGCCCCGGCCGGAGGAGAGCGCCGCGGTGCACGGGGGCGTCTTCTGGAGCCGCGGCCTGGAGGAGCAGGTGCCCCGGGGCTTTTCGGAGGCCCAGGCGGCGGCGTGGCTGGAGGTGGCTCGCGGCGCCCGGGTGGTGTCCCTGGAGCGCGGGGGTTGCGGGCGCAGCTCCAACCGACTGGCCCGCTTTGCCGACGGCACCCGCGCCTGCGTGCGCTACGGCATCAACCCGGAGCAGATTCAGGGCGAGGCCCTGTCCTACTACCTGGCGCGCCTGCTGGGCCTCCAACGCCACGTGCCGCCGCTGGCACTGGCCCGGGTGGAGGCTCGGGGCGCGCAGTGGGCGCAGGTGCAGGAGGAGCTGCGCGCTGCGCACTGGACCGAGGGCAGCGTGGTGAGCCTGACGCGCTGGCTGCCCAACCTCACGGACGTGGTGGTGCCCGCGCCTTGGCGCTCGGAGGACGGCCGTCTGCGCCCCCTCCGGGACGCCGGGGGTGAGCTGGCCAACCTCAGCCAGGCGGAGCTCGTGGACCTAGTACAATGGACCGACTTAATCCTCTTCGACTACCTGACAGCCAACTTCGACCGGCTCGTAAGCAACCTCTTCAGCCTGCAGTGGGACCCGCGCGTCATGCAGCGCGCCACCAGCAACCTGCACCGCGGTCCCGGCGGGGCGCTGGTCTTTCTGGACAACGAGGCGGGCTTGGTGCACGGCTACCGGGTGGCAGGCATGTGGGACAAGTACAACGAGCCGCTGTTGCAGTCAGTGTGCGTGTTCCGCGAGCGGACCGCGCGGCGCGTCCTGGAGCTGCACCGCGGACAGGACGCCGCGGCCCGGCTGCTGCGCCTCTACCGGCGCCACGAGCCTCGCTTCCCCGAGCTGGCCGCGCTCGCCGACCCCCACGCTCAGCTGCTACAGCGCCGCCTCGACTTCCTCGCCAAGCACATTTTGCACTGTAAGGCCAAGTACGGCCACCGGTCTGGGACTTAGTGTCACCCGGAGGAAAAGAGAGAGACCTGGGGCTGGGGTATGGATGATGGGGGGAAGGGCCGTCGCCTCTGCCACTGTCGGGGACCAGCCGGCCAACGCCCACCCGCAAAGGTGTCTAAAAACTTAAGCTCTTCACCCACCTGCCCCTTTCTTTCAATCCCACGCTGTTTCCTTTCAAAGTTCTGGGAGGACGAACTCACCGAGGCGAGAAGTGTAACATTCCCTCCACCCAGCTTATAAAAGGATTCTTTCCTGTGCCAGCACGGAGATTGGATCCGAAGAAACTGGCTACTGGGGTTTGGCCCCCGAGTGGCCGTCCCTGTGGGAGATGTACCCCATTCTTGGGCCCCCCTCATTCCCTTTCCGAAAAAGGAAAACTTCCGTTTGAGCCGTTGAGCTAATTCTGCAATTTTCTACCAAACACAGCGCTGGTGGCCCCGGAGCAGGGCTGTGACATTGGCTGGTGGAGCCCCCTTCCTGTGTTCTCCCTTTGTTCCAGCGCGGCGATGGTGAGATCACTGTTCCAAGCAGGGGGACGGCTCCCGATAGGACAAAGAGAGCAGGACCTCCAGACTCTGGGGAGCCCTGCAGACCTTGACAATTTGCCTGACTCATTCCTGACCTCTTGTCATTTTGGCCTGAAGGCTACAAATTCAGGGCCAGCTGTATGCACTAAGTCAAATATAATGAATTTCTTCTTCCTCCCACTCCCAACCGACCAAAATTTTGACAATGATGATGTTCACCAGAAGGAAAAAAAAAATCAGTTTTATGCACTTTATTTTGTTTTTATTTTAATTTTTTATTAAGAAAAACTTTTTTATTTTACAGAATTTACCTTCTCTGTATATATGTGCATAAAGTGTGGTGTAAATATACTAAACAAACTTATATTTCAATAAAAGGGAGTTTAAAATTTATAATTTAATTCCTGTGGTTTTAACTTGTTTGATATTTCTGATGCCCCATCTGCTTTCAGAATAAGATTTAGGTTTTCTTTCTTGTGGATGTGCTTTTAAAACAAAGGATGCATATCCATTCCAGTTGTGACTACGGAACTTACAGAATTGAACAAAGATAAGAGCAGACTCCCTGTCCTCACTCAGATGAACCTTGGTGCTGGAAATTTGAGTTCAGCCTAGAATGTGGGGGGAGATGGGGAGAGAGATGGGAGGAAACTGTTCTATTTCCTGGCAAATAAAACTTTGATATGAAAGGATTTCACTGTAATATATTCCTATATTAATCATTTGGCAAATATGATAGAACCAGATGTGGGGACTAAATTATGACAAACACCCCCCTTTTTAAACTTAACTACAGTCATCACATGTTGCAAATTATTTTCAGCATTGTAATTACAGTGCATTGCAATGTGTACAGATAATAAGCTGAGCCCACATTGGGAATGGGTAGAGAAAGTCATAAATTAATTCTTCTGTTTAATCTCCTGGCATAAATTCCAATGGATTCAGAAGATCATAATCTCCAACATCTGGACTCATCCAATTCTCTGAAGAGGTTGTACTGTTTTCCGGGTACTAACTGCATGGTCTCCTCAGAGCAGCCAGTGTGAGACCATGAAGGCGTACAGTACTTTGTGTATGACATTTGGACCCTTTTTAGGACTTCAAACAAATTATTTTTGGATTTTTAACTCAAGAGGAAGAGGTTGATTTTTATTTTACAGCCCTTGGTGTTTTATTTTGGCATTTTCTTTGGTATCTGGTGACCTTGCCTGTTAGCTTCTTTTTATTTCATGACCTTTAACTCGAATCATCTTTTGGTTGCAACTTTAATAGTTTTTTATTTGACTTGCATTTGTAAAACTAGGGTTTTATAGACTCAGAAAGTTATTAAATCTCTGTGGGTTCCCCTTCTCACTCTGCATTACAACGGAGTGTGTAATTTAACTATTTAATGTCATCCTTATGTTTTCAGTGCCTTTTGCTAAGCCAAATCTTAACCTTAAAAAAAAAAAAAAGTCCTGAAACTATCTGTGGTGTAAGTCAAGTGTTTGCACAGCACAGCCATAGAATGTACTGATAATGGGAAATTTATCTTTTTTCAAGACATTGTTAATGGGATACTTCTCATAATTACACCTTTCAGAAAGAAACATTTTCCATTTCTGGTGCTTATTTCACTATTAGATTTGCTGCTTTCGTTAATGGAGGCTGTTCCAAGAACAGGACAAGTATTCAGCAACCTGCATTTTTACCCAACATATTCATGGAGGAAAACAATGAGCAGTAATAAATTAGAAGTTTCACAGATTGCACAGGAAATACATCCTGGCTCCCACGAAGATTCAGCACTGGTGAGTTCTGGGCCAGCCGCATTCTCCACATTCTTTCTAAACTTCAGTTCCAAGCCCAGACTTGATCGTGGTTAACCCAGAGCAAAACACTAAGCATAATTTAAATGGCTCTTCTCAGATTCTTTAGTGAACTGTGTCTGCTTGTTTGAGAAATAAGTTTAATTACATGGTGGAGTTGTTAATGGAACCAAGACGTAACTACAGAGTGGGTTTTAACTGTTGCTGTTCCTCATGGATAATAGGTAGGCTGTGGCATGGAAAGATCAATTAAAGTTTCGCCATGGTCAGTGAATGCTGCTAGGGACAAATTTCTCAAATGAACAACAACAACAAAAAAAAAAAAAAAAAAAAAAACTTTCAGACCACAGCATGATTTGGAAAGAGTAATGGGTTCTACAGGCAGACAATATTCTGAATTCTGTTCCTTACCTACCTTCAGCAAGTCATTTAACTTAGTTCCCTCATCTGTGAAATGGAGATTCGATCAGAATATTGTGTGATTTAAATATTAACATATAAAACATACAAGCACATACAGGTGCTTACAAAAACAAAAACAAAAAATCCTCACTTCCTGTTCCTCTTTTAAAAAAAACAAAAAAACAAAAAACTTTTGCCCTTCTTACACTTCAGTAATTTCCACCATCAAAACCAAATCTGGCTGTTTCCAAGGTTGGTATCAGTTTTAAACATGTGGTAGTAAATTAATTCAACAAATTGTTTACTAAGGACCCTCTTCCAGCACTAGGCAAGGCACTGGTGCATAAGGTCAAGGGCACAGGTCCATTTGGGTTTGAGTGGGTGATTTCAGGACCCAAGCAGACTTCAGCACCAAGGCAGCTATACTACAAATATATGAGGGTGGCTTAAATTTAAAAAAAAAAAAAAGCAGATGGCTTATTGCAAATCCATCACCACTTCTGGAAAGCTTCAAGAAGTGATGAATCTTTGCAAGAACAACCCTCTTCCCTATTCCTTCTGCCAAGAGAAAGTAGGCAGTTGACCTTTTCTCCCTGGATTTGACTTTTGATTAATTTGCTTTGTCAATGACATAGTTCTAAACTCTATTAAGTGTACTCACCCTCCTGTCTTCGAATCAGAAAGAAAAACAAATTATTTTAACACATCTCAATGCTTCTCAACCTTCTGCCTACAATTGCAGCTAGGAGAGTCCTCTAAGACCTTGAGGTTGATTATGTGGATTAAATGAGTAAATATTTATAATATTGTCAGAATAGTGCCTGGCACACAGCAAATGCAATATAAGTATTTATTGGTGAGGTAGAACATTTCTCCTCTAACTCAAAAACAGGCACCTTACGTTCCAGACATGATCCTCTTTCATAATCCTGTTCTATCTCTGCAGTTATAGAACACGATCTACACACTTCTATTTTGACCCAGGAAAACCAACTAGAGTGCTTGAGTTTGGCAGGAATTACCCAGAGCCCACAGCTGTCAGCTAGCTGTCTTGTTTCTGAGCATGCCATCTAAGTGAGTGGTCATATGTACTTCCCTCTTTTTCACAAGGAGGCTGTAATTCTATTCCTCATGTGGCTCATCAGCTCCAGGGAGCAGTGAGCTGTGGAACTCCAAATCTGGTGAGCTACCATGAGCTATCCATGAGTCATGGATCATCCAAGCCTAAGCGCTGATATTTTGCCCCTGCGCACGCCAGCCCACATCACACAAAATCGCTGATCCCAAGTGGTAGAAGGGCTGTGGGAATGCTAGAGATGGAGAAAAGGAAATTCAGAGCATAGGAAATGCTCCAAAAGAGAATATAATGTCAGCTGCCAAGGCAGTATGGAAATCAAAGGACAAGGGTTGACATCCGCCTTCAAGCATATTTTAGGTATTAGAGTCTAATGGAAAGGATACTGAGAGACAGGAGACCTGGGCTACTTCTGACACACTGTCTGACTTGAGAAAGTCATTTGCCCCTCTGGCTTCAGTTATCTTCCCTGCAATGGGAAGGTATTTGATTAGGCTGATAATTTCCAATATTTTGGACCAGAACTCACAGTAAGATACATGTATTTTATATTGTGACCTCTGTTAGAGAGACACACACACTCATACACTGAAACAAAAGTTTCACAAAACAGTATGTATAACATACTTTTTCTCTTTCACTGAATGTTATTCTATTCCTTCTCCTCCTCTATTTCCTAACGCTAACTGTGGCCCTCTAAATTGATTTCATAACTCATTGGTGGGGCACAGGCTGCTGCACTATGCAAAACATTGGATTAGATCATCACCGTAGGCTCCCTTTCAGCTCTAAGATTCTAGGGAAAGTCCATTTATAACCAGATTACTACCTACTACAATATTTCCCCAAAGGCAGTACAAACAGACTTCAATTTTGTACACTCTTTAAAAACAAAAGACGGTAGTGCTTTATTTCAAAATGTCATTGGAAGAACTCAAAATCTTTCATAGGGTCTTTCTATAAATACTTGAAAAATTCCCTAAATATAGGAGGTGACTTTCCATCTGTTCCAACCTTGTGTGAGCAAATAGTGCTTTGAAGCAAAAATAATAATAATAATCTTTTGCATCTCTGTCTCAACATGGCCCCAGGATGACTCAAGAGGACAGTTTCTCTTCTGTGTATTCATAAAGATCAGATGTAGGAGTCATAATTTTTTAATGTGACTGTTTTACCAGTTTCTCTTTCTGTGTCCTGCTGTGGGGGAAACTGCATTAATAAACTATGTCTTAATGCTGCCTAGCTAGAATTTTTTTCTCTGCAGGACTCCACTAAATATAGCTAAAGGAATGCTTATTTTATTTATCTTTCCAACTTTCTTTCCATTTTGAATATGTCTTCTTGACACTTTGGAAATTTTTCTCCTAATGGCACCTTAGTGTTTTTTTGTTTTTTTTTGTTTTTTTGGGTTTTTTTTTTGTTTTTTTGGAGAATAGAGAACTAATTGTTCATTGAGTAACAACAACAAAAAAGAACTCCTTTTTTCTCTTTCATCTGTGCCATATGGAGTCTTTTATGGTTTTATCAGTTATTTTACACCATATGCAGAAAAATAATGTAGAACTGGCATTTTTCCAGTACCAAGTCACGGATTTTACTTTGCTGAGAAATTGTGGGTTAAAAAATAGAGAGGTGTCACTTTTAATTAGATAGCCCTACACCATGCATTTGTCTTTGCCTCTTTACACCTTCCTCATGGTGATTTTTTTCCTTTTAATATTCATTAAAGACTTTGTCCTCACCTCACAACTGGCCTGGAAAGGCAAAGTGACTGGGGAATGATTAGTCATGACCTCTTTTTTGCTTCTTTGTGGTAAATATACATAACATGAATTTTTTTTTTTTTTTTTTTTTTTTTTTTTTTTTCAGACGGAGTCTCGCTCTGTCACCCAGGCTGGAGTACAGAAGCGTGATCTCAGTTCACTGCAACCTCTGCCTCCCGGGTTCAAATGATTCTCTTGCCTCAGCCTCCTGAGTAGCTAGGATTACAGGCATGCACCACCATGCCCAGCTAATTTTTGTATTTTTTTTGTACAGACTGGGTTTCACCATATGGGCCAGGCTGGTCTTGAACTCTTGGCCTCAAGTGATCTGCCTACCTCGGCCTCCCAAAGTGCTGGGATTACAGGCGTAAGCCACCATTCTCAGCCCCATTTCGATCATTTTTAAGAGCACTGTTTAGTGTCATTACATATACTCACAGTTTTGTGTAACCACACCGTTGTCTATTTCTGAAACTTTTTCATCCATCCCCTGACCCCGTGCCAAAAAACCTCTGTAACCATTAAGCGATAACTCCTAATTCCTCCCTTCCTCTAGCCTCCGATAACCTCTAGTCTACTTCATGTCTCTATATTATAACATTGCCTATTCTAGGTATTTCATGTAAGTAGAATCATACTCCATTTGTCCTTTTGTGCCTGGCTTTGTTCACGTACACAGCCATAGTCACGGAGGCAACGTGACAAAAGTGAAGCAATACTGTTTGGGAACTGGCAGAACTGCATTTGAGCCTGATTTTTACCATTTAATAGTCCTGGACCGTAAGACAAATTGATGAACTCCTTATTTCCTTCACTGGAAAAGCAATGGAAAGACTACATAGTCTCTGGAGTCCCTTTCGACTCTAGAAAAATGTCATGTTTTTATGTACAGCAACTACGCAAATGAATTCCATTCCTGACTTCCAGCTTCTTTTCCATACCTGCACATTCAAAAACTTTTTAGGTTCCTCCTAAAAAGCCCCAGGCTATATACTAGGCACTGTGGATTCAGTGGTAAGCAAGGTAGGTAAGAACCTGCCTCCATGAAGCTTAGAGTCTCACAGCAGAAGATGGAAAATTATCTAGCCGAAGCTCAATGTGAAAAATGCAATCTATGGTAGAGAAAAGTGCTATGGAACCATATGACAGGACTTCAGATGCTCATCTGGAGGGAGGTCAAAGAAGGCTTACAAGTTGGCATGTGTTTATCTCTGAATTTTAGAAAAGGTTTGAAGAAAAGGAGGGTACAAAGAGGAATTTTTCACAGTGGTTTTCTGAACAACCTAAAGATGTTCTGCTGACTGTGGTGAGGCATGACCTCTATAGCTTGTCTTGGAGGGTTGAGGGAGCCCTGTGGTATTGGTTTAAACTTTTCCAGCGGGAATACTATGTACTTTCTGCAACAGGACATCCACTTAAATAGTAATCACCCTGAGATTGGCTGCATAGGGAGAGTATGGTAGGAATTAATATCACAGGGAAATTAGTTCTGTCAATAACATCAATACCTACATTTTGCTGAATACATACAAACAAACTAGGCTTTGTATGAGGCATTTTGCAGGATTGTTAGGATAAGTAATGATAGCTATACACCAAATATTTCTGTTACAGATATGGACACTAAGGCTCAAAGGGATTAAGTAAACTTCCCACATGTCTAGAAGACATGGGGCTGTGGCTTGAAGATAGATCTAGTGCCAAAGAGTGAGCTGTACTTTTTCCTCCTCATCTTTTTCTTTTTTACTCCTTTTTAATATTGATTTTTTTCTTTTTTTTTTTTTTTTTTTTTTTTTTTTTGAGATAGAGTCTCACTCTGTCGCCCAGGCTGGAGTGCAGTGGCGTGATCTCGGCTCACTGCAAGCTCCACCTCCCAGGTTCACGCTATTCTCCTACCTCAGCCTCCCAAGTAGCTGGGACTACAGGCATCTGCCACCACCCCCGGCTATTTTTTTTGTATTTTTAGTAGAGACGGGATTTCACCATGTTAGCCAGGATGGTCTCGATCTCCTGACCTTGTAATCCGCCTGTCTCAGCTGCCCAAAGTGCTGGGATTACAGGTGTGAACTACCACGCCCAAGCAATATTAGTCTTTAATATTTTTTTTAAGTTTTGTCTTTGTCTTTGGTGTCCTATAATTTCATTATCATGTGTTTATATATGGTTGGGGATTTGTTTATTGTTTGTTTTGTGGAGAAAACATCTTGTTATGTTGCCCAAGCTGGTCTCAAACTCTTGGGCTCAAGCAATCCTCCCTCCTCAGCCTCCCAAAATGCTGGAATTACAGGCATGAGACACCATGCTGGGGCTTCATTGGGATTTTGTTATTGTTGTTTTTTCTGATAGAAACATGCTCTTTCTTAAATCTAAGAATTCCCTTTTATTTCCAGTCTAGAAAAATTCTCAGTCATCATCTCCTAAATTATTTTCTTTCTTATTCTTTCTATTCTCTCCTTTGAGAACTGGTATTCATCATATGTAAATCATCTTTCTATCCTTCATGGCCCAACCTCTCTCACATATTTTCCATCTTTCTGTGTTGCTCTCTGGGTACTCAGAGCTGTCTTTCAGCTGATTTGCTTTCTCTCTGATAGTGACTAAATTGCTGCTTAATCCATCCCAAAGGATTTGTTTTGTCTGTCTGTTTAAATTCAATGACTATTTTCATATTTTCAAAAGTCCTATTTGGTTCTTTTTCAAGAATTGCCAAACATTTGAAAAATATTTTCTCTTCTTATATATTCAAGACTTTATTGTATTCGATCATTTAAAAGTATACAATCTGATTACTCTATCTGAAGTTCTGAGGTGCTCTAATCCTGTACCCCAGACTTTTGTGTGTCTCCTGACTTTTGCACATTTAGGACTGCCACATAAAATACACAAAACTCAGTCAACTTTAAATTTCATATATGCAGTGAGCAATTTTTTAGTATGTACATATTTTAGTATGCATGTAGTATTTGGAATATGCTTATATTAAAAATTATTTATTATTTGAAACTCAAAGTTAACTAGGTGTCCTGTTATGTTTTGTTTTGTTTTGTTTTGTTTTGTTTTCCTAAATCTGGCAACTTGACACACAGAGTCTTTCTATTTTGTAATTTGAGATTGTAAACTCATGTTCAGGCAGGATTTTATCTGTGAGACTCTCATTTCGTTTGGGTTGAACATATGTCTTTCCCAAGATGTTTTCATTTCCTTGTATCAGACACTCCAGGGTTAAAGCCAGACTGGCTCACTTTTATATTAATCATTTTAAAGTGTAAATTTAAATAACAAACATATGACAACCGGAGGAATCCTCCCAGAGACTTTCATTTTTTTCCCCAACCAGAGTTCAAGCTAAGACAAGCAATCTCCTCTCACATCTTCCTTTGCTGGAAGGATAACGTTTTCCTTTGACAGTCCTGGCTTTATGGAGGTCTTTGAAAGACACAACTTTCCCTCCCACTGGGGCACGTTAAACCCAATCTTATTACAAAGACCAGACACACACACATACACAAAACCAGGGCAGCCCCAGTTTCAGTTCACACCTATCACTCTGTTTTTGGTTCTGTCTTTGTTTTGGGCCCCTGGGGATTTTCCTTACATTTTTATGATCTCAGCTATGCATTTTAAAAGATGTTTGTTATATTTTATAAAACATTTATAGGTGTTTTACAGAGGGAAGGTTTTTAGGTCATGTAGTTTGCCTTATTGCTGGAAACAAAGTCCACCTGAGCTCCTTCTAAACCCTGTTATCAAATCCTGCTTGCAATAAGCTGGCCTTTACTTGAGGATTAGATGCCCTATTTGGTTATTCATAGTGATTTCCCCACAATGGAGACATTTACTTTAATAGGATTTGACCCGAAATAATCCCCAAAACAAGTGACCCAGGAGTCAATAACAAATTCTGTTCTGTTTGCCACCAGCAAGTTTGAGATATATGCCAGGAAAATGATTAAAAGGAAAGACAAAAGGAAAAGACTGGGAACAAGGGGAAAGGGGAAGGAACGTTAAAAAGAATCACATGTGGTAAAGTGGCAAAGAAGCAGCCTTTGCCTCTGGTACAGATAGCCCTCACATTGACCTTCAATCAGCATCAGAGCCAGAAAAATGATACCACAGTGCAGAGGAAAGAGCTAGTGCCTCTGCAGGTTACATTTAGGATTAAAGAAAGGTCAAGTTACTCCAGGGAAAATTACTTTTCATTTGCAGTCATCATCCTGCCTCTGCCACAGCTCCCAACCATGCGAAGTCCAGCCATCACCACTTGATCTTTGGCCCCTTGACGCTGAAGAGCACATTCTGCCAACCTTTCAAAAAAGAAAGGCTTTGCCATCACACATGAATCTCAACCTTGCACTTCCAGAGGCAGCACATTCAATTTCATTATTTAGTGAGCCTATCTCTAGTGACCTATTAGCAAAAATCAAAAATGCTAATGAAAAAACAGGTTAAGCGTCTTTGACTTCTCAAGGCATTGAACTAATAAAAGATGCCCAGAAAACATTGCTGTGTGGCTCCCTTCTCCTCCACCTGTTTATAATTGGGATCCATCCAAAGTCTCCCTGCAATATAACATTCATGACCCAACTCCATATAAAGTGTCTGTCTTTTCTGATACTGTGATCCTGGATGCATGACTCGTGCCATAAAAATTATTGTAATGACTCTGGACTTAGCAATTCGGAAGTTGGTGCTCCACGTGAAATCCCTCTTGGGCTGTTTTCAAGTGATTACGCATGGCCCAGGTATGTGCTGCATGTATGAGTATAGTTATGTTGGTTACTAGACTATCGAAATACTTCCAGCTCAGTTGACAAATGTCTACTCTGAGGCCCCAGAGTGACTCTTCCATGAACAATCCCCGCTACCATCCCATGATCCTGCAACTAACAGGTTAACACCTGGAGTAGCAGAAAGTTCTTGAACCAGTAACCCAGCACTAAGACCAATAATAAGTTCTGATTGCCCCATATGTAATTTGAACAGTATTTCGTGGATATAAGAGTAAAGGTTCAAATCCACGGAACAACAGAGGTGTCATCCTAAACCCTATCTTTTGTTCCCCTGTTTTATTCAAAGCCTTGATTTACGTGGCAAACAGACACTGAGCATCTGCTCATTGCATTAATGTTTCCTGGCTGCTAACTTTGGGTCAGACACTGTGTTAGGTGGTAGGAACAGGTCAGTTAACTGGAGAGATATGGTTTCTGATCTTCTGTAGTGTAGAGTCTGGTAGAGGAGACAGACATTAAGCAAATTATTACTGTAATAAATGGGATGACAGGAAAATACATGGCCCTATGAGAGTGTTAATAGGGGACAACCTCACATTGGAGGTTGAAGGATGTGGCATTTAAACAGAGACCAGAGCAATGAGCAGAAGTCAGTCAGCGTAGAGGAGAAAAGAAGGAGTGGAGAGCATTTCAATCAGAAGGAATTGCATGTTTGAGAGCTTGAGAGAAGGAGCTTGCTGCACAGAAATGAAAGGCTGGTGTGATTGAAGAGTACGGCCCTAGAAGGGGATTGCATAGTTCGAGGTTGCAGAGATAAGCAGGCACCTATTAAGTGCCAGGCACAGAGGGCAGGAGATGGATATATCATAATCCTCACCCCTTAGGGAGGCCTTATCTCATAGTGGTAAGGGCTGAATTACAGAGGGGGACTCTCTAGGTTCAAACCCTGGCTCCTCCATTTTCTGGCTCTGAGACCTTAGGCAGGTTACTTATGCTCTCTGACCCTCAGTTTGCTCATCTGAATATAGGAATAATAAGACCTACCTATTTATGAATAACACATGCAAAGTACTTATAACAATGCCCAACACATAGTAAAGACTCAATAATTATTAGGCATTGACCACTAAGACACAAGAAAGAAGTGGAAACACAGATTAAGTGGCTTCTTTTCTACTCATTTCTACCCGGTT
This sequence comes from Macaca mulatta, assembly GCF_049350105.2. Taxonomy (NCBI): domain Eukaryota; kingdom Metazoa; phylum Chordata; class Mammalia; order Primates; family Cercopithecidae; genus Macaca; species Macaca mulatta. Next base: position 29,649,361 of record NC_133419.1, on the reverse strand, counting down.
CAAAGGTGGTTATGTGGTGATATGGTTTGGCTCTTTGTCCCCACCCAAAACTCATGTTGAGTTGTGATCCTGAGTATTGGAGGTAGGGCCCGGTGGGAGATGATTGGGTCATGAGGGTGGTTTCTAAGGATTTAGCACCATCCCCCTAGTACTCTCTAGTGATAGAGTTCTCACAAGATCTGGTTGTTTAAAAGTGCAGCACCTCACCCTTCGCTCTCTCCTGTTTTGCCATGATAAGATGTGCCTGCTTCCCCTTTGCCTTCTGCCATGATTGTAAGTTTCCTGAGATCTCTCAGCCATGCTTCTGGTACAGCCTGTGGAACTGTGAGGCAATTAAACCTCTTTTCTTTACAAATTGCCCAGTCTCAGGTGGTTCTTTATAGCAGTGTGAGAATGGACTAATACATGTAGTAAAAACATGCTGTGCTTAATAATCCCACTAAAGGCACCAATGCCGTCTGTGCTATATAGTTCCTGAGAAGCTTATGTAATGACTCTCCCTCCCATGATCCATTCTATCAAAAGCAGTTTCCGGCTGGGCATGGTGGATCACACCTGTAATCCTAGCACTTTGGAAGGCTGAGCTGGGCAGATCACTTGAGCCTGGGAGTTTGAGACAAGTCTGAACAACATAGCAAAACCCTGTTTCTACTTAAAATAAAATGCAAAAAATTAGCTGGGCATGGCGGCGTCCATCTATAGTCCTAGCTACTCAGGAGGCTGAGGTAGGAAGATCACCTAAAGCTTGGAAAGCTGAGGCTGCAGCGAACCAAGATCACGCCACTGCACTCTAGCCTGTGTGATGGGAGTGAGACCCTGGCTTAAAAAAAAAGCAGTTGCCATATACCTGTAGGGATTTGCTACTGATTCTTTCCCAATTCAACTTCTTCACAAATTCCTCAAAAGCAAAGCCACAGAAACCTGCTTTTAAGGGAGATCATCCAGAGAGTACTGAAAAAACAAAGCCATCATCTACAGAGTTGTTATAAACAACAACAACAAAAAAGGAAGTACAAAAGAGGATAAAACCACCATTCTGAAATTTGTGACAATGCAGGACAGAAGGAAAAGGAAATCCAAACAAGAAAAGGCACACCAAGGCCCCACCATATTTCTGACAGGTTTACAAAAGACTTTCCTGAGTGCTCTGCTGGAACCCACAGAAATGTGCAGGGACCTGGGAGCAAACCAATCACCCTGTGATGTAATCCCAAGAGTACAGATCCCTCGGGGTTCTGCAGAGCTGTCTTCAAAGCCGTAGTCACATTAATCACCCTGGGCAGGAAAGGGAGAAACTGGAGGTGAAAAGGGCAGATTAAGTTCTTAAGTCTTTCCCCAGAGAATGCCACATGAAGATCACTCTGTGAAGTGCGCTCTCATGAACTCAGTAAACTTTGGGATTATTCAAGCTAAAGGCAGGCAGCTCTTCCTTGGAGGTCATGGTTTTCTGCAGTCTAATGGGCTTTGGGTTGTTGTTTTTTGTTTGTTTTTGTTTGTTTTCACAGATCTATGCTGCCCTCACATTCTGTGAAACACCATGGACATGAGGGTTACTCGCCATGATCATCTCCTTTGCAGAAATGGACCACAAAACATTTCCCACTGTGGGGACTAAGAAGGTAGAGTGAACATTTGTTGTGGTTATGGTCACTCAACATCTATTTCTTCAAGAATATCTGATTTTCTTTGGAAAATTACCCAGTTGTGGTTAATGTTGTTGAGTCCTAAATCTAGTTCTCCAATACATGGTTCTCTCATACGTACTCATCATGCCAAAGAGTGAGCATGTGATCTAAACTCAGTTGACTGGATTCTCTCTTTTAAGAAGTTGCTTCTTGGCTGGCCACAGTGGCTCACGCCTGTAGTCCCAGCACTTTGGGAGGCTGAGGCAGGCGGATCACGAGGTCAGGAGTTAGAGACCAGACTGGCCAATATGGTGAAACCCCGTCTCTACTAAAATATACAAAAATTAGCCAGACGTGGTGGTGCACGCCTGTAGTCCCAGCTACTTGGGAGGCTGAGGCAGGAGAATCATTTGAATCCAGGAGGTGGAGGTTGCAGTGAGCCAAGATCACAACACTGCACTCCAGCCTGGGTGACAGAGTCAGACTCTGTCTCAAAAAAAAAAAAAAAAAAAAAAAAAAGTTGCTTCTTAACTGTTTTTTCCAGTTGGGGAGACAGTTGGGGAGTGCCTGCAATCAGAAGTTCTGCAGCTGTCTGGGACCTGTGTATTCCAAGCTACATACTTTAAACTTCCTTTCAGATGTGTAAGTGCCTTCATTCTTGCCATTAAATTCCCATTTTGCTTATGTTTGCCAGAGGGTGTTTCTGTTGCTTACAATTAAAGACCCCTGATTAAAGAAAGCATTCAAAACGTAGGAGAGTTGGAAATGATGTCTGGAATGATTGTCCCATGACAACAGATATTTCACCTAATGCATTGTACAGGGGTGAAGACTGCATGGTTAGGAGAGGAGGAGTATCTGCCCCTTCCCATCTGTTTAACTGGGTAGTAGCCTTTGACCTGGCTGGGACCCCTATTTTCACCCAGCCCTGAAGCTGTGGAAAAGCAGGTTCAGTGGCGCAGTGTGTTCTCTCGCACTCAGCAGTATCCTGGTGAATGTTTAACAATTGGCTTTGGGTAGGGGATGGGCACTGGGGTTTATCTGTAATGTTTGCCAATTTCCATGGTGTAAACATTCCCACTATGGCCAGTTTCAAGCTGCAAATGTGATGTCATTGAATGCAGAGTTGGGAAGAGATGCACACATCAACTCCCCTGAGCCAGTATGAGCCGCTGCAGTGTGCCACTGCCTCGCTGCCTCTGACTGTGGCAGTTGCACAGGAAAGTTTCTGGGTAATAATAATGGCTAAGATTTATTTAACACTTTACTTTGTGCCACATACCATTCTGGGCACTTTACTACATGTATTATCTATCACATGAATTTAATCATGATCTCTTTGACAGATGCAATTCTTGTCTCCATTTTACGGATAAGAAAACTGAAGTACAAAGAAAATTAGAAATTGTTCAAAATCATAAGACTTGGAAGTTGAGGTGCCATGATTTTCATCCCTGGTCATTGTTTACAGGGGTATCTTGCTTAATGACAGCATTGTGCTGAGAGAACAAATCAGATCATGAAAGACTTCTGCCTTCTATGAGGCAAGGTGAGAGGTGGTATCAGGCTCAAACAACCTGTCAGAAATGACAGTGAAAAGATACACAGATACACTCAACACAGACATTTCCTATTTGAGTCTAAACTTTATTTTCTGTATGGGAATTCTAATTATTTATACCCCATCTACCATCAAAAGGGTAAAAGGTAGCTCGAAATAGTGACATTTTTTTTTTTTTTTTTTTTTTTGAAACACAGTCTTGCTCTGTCTCCCGTGCTGGAGTGCAGTGAAGTGATCTCAGATCACTGCAACCTCTGCCTCCTGGGTTCAGGCAATTCTTCTGCCTCACCCTCCTGAGTAGGTGGGACTACAGGTGCACACCACCATGCCCAGCTAATTTTTGTATTTTTAGTATAGATGGGTTTCACCATATTGGCCAGGCTGGTCTCAAACTGCTGACCTCGTGATCTGCCCCAGCCTCGGCCTCTCAAAGTGCTGGGATTACAGGTGTGAGCCACCGCACCTGGCCTTGAAATAGTAATATCTAACAATTATTGAGTGCCTGCCATGTACTATTTACATTTTATCTCATCTTACTACAACCCTTTAGAGAGAGGAATTGTTCTGCCCATTTTGCAGATAAGGAAACTGAAGCTCACTAAAAGTTGATCTACCTCAGCCTACATAGCTAGTAAGTGACCAAAGGAAGACAGATTTTTAAAATCCTCTTTATTTCATTGATGGGGAAGCAGGCACAGAGTGGTTAAGTAACTTGCCCCATGTGACATAGTTAATTAGTGCTGATCCAAACCCCAGTCCATCTGCTACTGAAGCCCATGATCTTCACACCATATCCAGCGACTTCTCCCTTTAAGCAGATCCCCTTATGATGCAGCCAGAATTGATTTTCCTAAAAAGCCCTGTCTGGGACACTCAGGAAAATGACTCTGCCAAGAGACCACTGAAGAGTTAACTGCAATTCCACAGCTCAGAGGGCTGTCTCGGGACCTCCTGCCACTTGCTCATGATCCACAAAGTCAAACACTTGTCTCTCTGAAAAGCTTACCTCTCTGCGAAGATCAGCAACAGGTTAAAAGCAACATCAAAAGAATGAGTTTATTTTCCCAATAGTGGTTACTTCCGATCTTCTGTGACTTCCCTATGGAGACTGGGCTGGATGGGGGAGGTACCGCACCAGAGTGCATGATTCTTCCTGGGTGTGATCCTGAGTCGCTTTTGCCGGATGCATACACGACCCAACCTGACTGCCTTGACAGGTGTGATATGAATGAGATGCTCCCGTTATTGGTGATAATGAGACTTTTCAGTGTCTGTCAGTTACGGAACAATTGGTGTCATCCAATGAATGGCAGCTTCTCAGCTAACTTGAGGCAGGGCTGCTGAAACATGGAACACTTTAAGGAAGTCATTGGTGCTGGTTCTGGAAGGGTTAACACACCCCAAGGTGCCTGCCTTCACTCTTCCAGCAGAGAGAGGAAGGGGTGGGCTGGGGGTGGGATGGGTCACATTCAGACACATATCCATAGCAAAACAGTGGAGAAACAGTTTTAAACCATAACGCTCCCTGTTCTGGCTTGCATACTGATGTCTTTGGGATTACTTTTCCCTGCTCTGGCAATCTGTCACCTGTAACCGGGGAGGAAAGGCAGGCATCAGAGAGCCTAAATGATTAAGTCATGTAGTCTTGTTTGTATGGGGCTGCCTTGCAGGTCCTTGGCCTCATTAGGGCACTCATGGTGGGACAGTTCTGCAGCAACACCTGAGAATCTCCAAGGGTACCTCTCAACACCGCTTCTACTGCAAATAATATACACAAAGGACATCCAGCCTCAAAAAATTAAACCTAGAATTATCCTAGGACCAGCCATCCCACTTCTGGGTATACACTCAAAAGAATTGAAAGCGGGGAATTAAACAGATATTTGCACACCAATGCTCATAGCAGCATTATTCACAATACCCAAAAGGTGGAAATAACCCAATTGTCCACCAATGGTTGAATGGATAAACCACACACCCTTAAAATCATTCAGCCTTAAAAACAAATGAGTTTCTGACATATGCTACAATGTGGGTCAACCTTGAAGACCGTATGCTGAGTGAAATAAGCCAGACACAAAAAGACAAATATGGTGAGATTCCACTTATATGAGGTACATAGAGCAGTCAAATTCATAGAGACACAAAGGAAGATGGTGCTTGCTAGGGGACTGGGGAAGAGAAGAATGGGGGTTATTTTTTAATGGGTACAGAGTTTTAGTTTGGGATAAAAAAACATTTCTACAGATGGATGTTGGTGAAGGTTGTACAACAATGTGAATGTACTTAATGCCACTGAACAGTACACTTAAAAATGGTTAATATGGTAAATTTTATATTATGTATATTTTACTACAGTTCAAAAAAAAAGATACCTAGCAGAGTGCATGTAGTCAGAGTACTTACAAATCACAAGCCAAATGAAAGAGAACTGAGGTATTCATTGCCATCATCTATAAAGTATCCTACATATGTTAGCTAAATGTGCACACTTGCCTTTACCTTACTTATTCTTCAGGGAGGTATCATCAGCTTCTTTTGACAGAAGAGGAAATTGAAGTTCAGAGAAGTAAAGTAAGTTGCCCAGGTTCCACGGCAGTGATAGAGAGAAGATGTAAACCTTGAGCTGCCTATCATCAAATGCAGTGCAATTTACATACTGCAAAATGCCTTAAAGCATACTCCCTTTTCAGGGTGTTCACATGCCAGAGAGTCAGATGAAGCCAAATTCATCTGTTCTGTGAAACATGGGAGATTTACCCTCAGAAATACTTTAGAATTGGCCAATGTAGAAGAAGTCAACTTGTAATTTATAGAACTAAAGTGTATATCTGCTCTGATAATAGCTAAATAGAGAGGACCTGGAGAAGATCCCACATCTATCACGTGTGACTTTGGCTGGCTTTGTAAGATATAGCATCAGAAAATTCAAAGCATTCCATTTATAACCAAGAGAGCCATGCCTCCATGGCATTGGTAATGACCACACCCCATTTGTAATAACCACACACCACTGGTTATTTTTCTAAACCTAGTTGGAATAACTTATTTATCCCTGGCCAGATCTCTCTCTTAGTTTGCAAAAGGTAATGATGTGTTATTCTCGTTATGTTTTTGTCATAGGTTTGAAGATCTTGGGGCTGTGTACTTTTCCCAGGTATTCGTTCCACTCTCAATGTTTATGTTAGCATATACATTGTAGTCTAAGCCAGGCTTGGGCTAATTCAGCATAGTGGTTCAGACTATGGGCGCTAGGGTCTTACTGCGTGAACACAAATCCTGACTCTACCACCTACTAGTTATATGACCTTGGGCAAGTCACTTCATTTTTCAGTGACTCAGTTTCTTCATCTGTGACATGGGGACAACAATAGCACATACTTCATTGGATTATTGTGAAATTCACCCGCTCTAATAAAACTACCCACCAGGGTGCCTGGTTTAAAATAAACATACAAAGTATATTGGCCATTATTATTAATTTCTTTGAATGCTTCAATGCGTCTTACTTCCCAAGTTCTAATGATATGGAAAAGATCTCAGATCACTTATTTTCAGAAGTGCACCCACTACTATTTGAGAAGAGGGAGAGGCAGGAACTGGGAGGTGAGGAAAGGTGGCTTTGAACCAAGTATAAGCATCACACATTCTCCTCTGGTACCAATTACTGTGATAAATTGAAGGTGACAAGTTATTTTATGACATAAATGCAAATCAGCATTCACTTCACTGTGATTTTCCAATGCCCTGGCACTTTAATGGTCCCCATAAGTTTGCTTCACTTGCAGCAAGTATCAGTATGTTCACAGTCAGCCAGAGAATTTATTTTTAGGTGGGGAATGCAATGAACTGAGCCCACCAGCTGACTTAGAAAAATGATCACATTTCCATCCACAAATTATTCACAGAGCTAGTTAGCATTTGAGCCTTTGTTGGTGAAATAACACAATAAATAGAGATGTGTCAAAAGGGTTCATTTCCACCTGCCAGACTTGACTCTCTAAATATTAGGCATTCACACATTTGTGGGTGCCTGTGTGTTTATCAGAAAAACAAAAACTTATTCCAAAAGGTAAAATTCCCTGCAATGGATAGGAGTAGAGACTCCTCAGAAAATGCCGTGGAGAGAAGAGCATGGCTTCCTGTCTGTTGAGACAGTAAAACTGCTGTACACCTGAAACTCATGCCAGTGACTTCAATATGAAAGGAGACAAAAACAAGGAAAAAACTATGTGTTTGCTTTTCAGCACTGAACTTGATTTCTCATTCTACCAGTTCTACCAGCCTGTCATTCCTTCTTTATTGATGTTGATGGGGGGAAGAAAACAAAAATTTAAAAAATAAAAAAATAAAAAGCAAACAAAACCAAAGAGACTGGCAGCAATTGTCACTGTAAACAGGCTCTACCTCTCAACCTGTCATTGTACCATTAACAGACAGTGGAAGCTGCTAAATACAATACCTAATTAATTTAAAATACAACTTCAGACAGACAATCCCTAATTGTTAAAAGCTTTTTATTAGGACATAAAGATAATCATAGAATTAAGTCATTAAGAGTCATAATAAGGAAACTGGTGCTCAAAATGAAACCCGATCCCCAATGTCACCCTTCCTCCATCAAGGAGTTAGCGGCTACATTCATTCATTTATGTATTAACTAAATATTTAGTGAGTGCCTACCACCCTACCCCTGCCAGTGAGGCACAAAAAAGAAGGTCTTACATTCTAAAGACAGGTGGCTTTTTCCCCCCGCTTCATCCCTAGAATTGCTGTTTGTGTGTATGAGAGTGTGTGCACATTGTGTGGTTTGCATGCTGAGATGCAATCCATGTGCAAAAGCAGGGAAGGCCAAGGGAAATGGGCAGTGAGAAACATTTTTAAGCAAACCACAGAATGAGGAGACTTTCTATCAACACCTTTCCTTAGGTGTATTGCATTAAGCATTGCCTCTGACCAGTTGCCACTTAGAGACACAATCTTACCCCCTTCCCCATCCTCCAACTTGAAACTCGACATTGCTTCACATCAAATGTTTAATTTCCCATTGTTTGAAATAAAATGGTATGTAAGGCATGCGTTGCCATGGATGCAAGATCCAACAGTGCATATAGAGTTTTCTGAAGTCAGTAACTTTGGATCTGCCCAGATAACCAGGTGTTGAATAAGGCAAAGGGAGAACTGACTCTCCCGAAAGAACTTCCAGTGGAAAGTTCCTCTGCTGCAACTGAGCAATAGAATATTTACCAGCAACGAACTCTTTCTTCTGTCTGCAGAAAATGTACCTGCTTCAGTCTTTCCTCATCTGCTGTCAAAAAAGTCATTTTCTTGGCCAAGTGCGGTGGCTCACGCCTGTAATCCCAGCACTTTGGGAGGCCGAGGCGGGCAGATCACGAGGTCAGGAGTTTGAGACCAGCTTGACCAACGTGGTGAAATCCTGTCTCTGGTAAAATTCAAAAATTAACCGGGCTTGGTGGTGTATGCCTGTAATCCTAGCTACTCAGGAGGCTGAGGCAGGAGAATCGCTTGAACCCAGGAGGCTGAGGTTGCAGTGAGCCAAGATCGTGCTACTACACTCCAGCATGGGCGACAGAGCAAGACTCTGTCTCAAAAAATAAAAATTTTTTAAAAAAGTCATATTCTGAGGGATGAAAGCAAAGAAGTTTCTTTTATACACAACACTACAACACTTAAGGTGAGGCAATAGCTACTAGCAATGGATAAACATTCAATTCCACTCCTAGGTATATACCCAATAGAAATGTGTCCGTATCTTTTGCATGTTTGCAAAAGTTCCATTCTTAATAGCCCTAAACTGGAAGTTGAGAATCTGCTTCTTTGTGGCTGCCAGGCCAGATGGTCAGGGGATGCTTCTTTGACTTTTGCTCCTCTAACTACCTTCCTCAACCCCAGTTGTTGTTGTTTGTTTGTTTTGTTTTGCTTGTTTGAGATAGGGTTTCACTCTGTCTCCCAGACTGGAGTACAGTGGTATGAACACAGCTTATTGCAACCTCGACCTCCTTGGCTCAAGTGATCCTTCCACCTCAGCCTCCCATGTAGCTAGGACTATAGATGCGTGCCACCACACCCAGCTAATTTTTAAATTTTTTTGTAGAGTCAGGGTCTTACTATGTTGCCCAGGCTGGTCTCGAACTCCTGGACTCAAGTGATCCTCCCGTCTTGGTCTCTTAAAGTGCTGGGATTACAGACATGAGCCACCATGCCTGGCAAACCCAGTTTTGTTAAACTCAAATTCCTCATGTTATAAGCCTTCAATCTTGGAACACATTGATTGGCCTTTGGATTCCTGACTGATCCCTGACAAAGCAGAATAGTAGAAAGGCACACACACATGGAAGATCTACCATTTTGGAATCTAATGCTTAGACTTTTAACAGAGCTGTGAGGCTGCTGCCAAGCCCTGGGCCTTATCGGAGGAGCTGGCTTCCAGAGCTGTAAGACCTCTATAATCCCACCTCTGAGTTTTTCTCTGACTTCACCTAATACCATTCATTCCTCTTTCTCTCTCAATCCCAGCCAAACCAGGCTATCTGTGTTTTGGGTCCTTTGACCGGCCTTATTCTACACTGACTCGGAGGCTTCACGTCAGCATTTGCTTTTATTTGACACCCTCCTTCTCCCCTCAGTCATCTAGCACACATCCTGAAGGCGTTAACTAACCAGTCACTTCCTCGGAAAGTCATTTTCGATACCCCAGAGCGCATACCCCCATTGCATCCTATGTGGCTCCTTTCTTACTTATTGTTTTCAATGCCCAACTCCTACCAGTCTATAAACACTGTGTGGGCAGAAACCAGGCCCAAAGAACGCACCACTGTACCTCTAGCACCCAGCATCCTCCTGCGACATGGAGCGCGCACAACGAATATTTGTTGAGTGATTGGTATTCGAAGCCTCCTCTTCGTGGATAAATAATGCATTTCCCTCAGAACAGATGGGACCCAGTTTTATAGCAGGTGGAATTGAGCAAAAGAAAGAATTAACATACATTGGGCCCTTTCTTTACACTGTACATTGTGTCAAGCACTTTGCCTACATTATCATCATTTAGTCCTTGCAAGAATACTATTAATATCTCCATTTTACACATGAAGGAACTGAGGCTTAGAGAGGTCAAGAAACTTGGCCAAGGTCATATAGTTGCCCCAAGTCTCAATTCCTCATCCTCTGTTTCATCAGTAATTGTTCATGATATCATATGGCCTTCACACGACTGGCAAAAAATGTCTCAGAAATAGCAACAGTTAATTTCCATAATTACATGAGGTTGTTTTGAGTGTGTCCTGATATTCTATTTTGCCACTTTAGCAATGACAGGCTTGCATTTCTACATCGTTTAGCTACGATGGCTTAGTCCTGACCTCTAACCTCCCCCGACTCTTTGAAATTGCTTCATTTCTCTCCCTTCAAAAGGAGCCAACACTGTTTCAGTTAAGGGGCTCCACAACAATTTCCTTCTAAATCCCTTTTTTCTCAAGATGGATTGAGGTTAGTGGTTTTCTGAGAGGCTCCCCCACCCCCAACCCCACCCCTAACTGGTAGACAGGGTGCATGGCCTGCTGGCAAAAGCAGGTGCGTATTTAGCAGTATAGTATCATGGCCAAGTGCATGGGCTTTGGAGTCAAATTATCCATTTGAATCCTGGCTTCACCATTTATTCTATGTTACACTCTGCCTCAGTTTCCTCATCTGTAAAATGCAAATGATAATAATATCTCTTGCATGAGATTGTTCAGGGGATTCAATGACATAAGAAATGGACTGTGCTTACAGCAGTACCTGGCCCATTATAAATGCTTGACAAATGTGAGCCTTTGTCATTATCGATGCTGTGTAAGCACTTGAGACAGAACGTATGCAAGTTTTATCCCGCATCCAAACTGCAACCACAGCCCTGGTTTTTGCTTTGTTTTGTTTCCTTTCTCCAAATAGACCTGAAGCTAAATATCCCTTGGCTATTTGGGAATGAATTCAAGAAAGCTTAGCTCCAAGGGCGAAGAAGAATATACCCTAGTAGGGTGAGCCACTGGCATCCATCCTTTCTTTGTTGACGAGTTTTCTCCCTTCAACAGCACTACCCTCTTCTCTCATCTCTCACCAGTGCTCCTGTGGCAGAAAAATTCATTCCCCTTTCTAACTGAATCACAGCTTTAATAAAGCTATTGTATTTGACCACAGGCTTAGAAAACGGTAATATAACATAATAAGAGAAGATCATTAAAGTTCTATAAAGCAAGCATTCGGCTCCTTCATTTCCAGTGTCCCCAAGCCTTAGATAGCAGATAAACATTTTTTAATCAAAATCTAAATAACAGTAAATCTCACTCTTCGTTTTATTTCAACTATTTTTCCAGTTAAGTATGTGGTGTTTTCTAATTTCCTGTGTAGATCAGATGGACCATAAAAGTTTTCTTTTAATTTTAAGTTTTCAGGGCACTTTTCTGACTGCAATTTCAGCACATGTCTCTGGTTAGGTTGTCAGAGAAGTGAGCCAAGAATGATTAAAATTCTGGAAACAGTTTTGTAAGGGAATAATGACAAATAAGTACCGAGAGGTAAACACACTTAACTGTAGGTTAACTGGGTAAGTAGCTCAGAAAGACTGAGAAAACCAGACATTAACTACAATATTCAGAGGGTAGAGTTGCTCTGAGTTAGGAAAATTGTTTTAAAGGAAAACAGAAGCTTTTTATCCCCCTGCTTTTGCTTGAAACAGCAAAGGCCACGAGCACTGGTGTCCCAGGCAGAGACTCAAGTCTTATTTATCTCTACCATTTGCTGGCTGTGTAGCCTTGGAAGTAACTAAACTTCTGAGCCTCAACTGTATTGTCTGTAAATGGCATTAAGAAAAACCTAATTATTCATGAGATGGTCAGGAAAAATCAAGAGGAATATTTAATGCAGTTAGCACAGTGTCCAGCACATAATCAATTTCAAAATATTGACATCATTGATGTTTTGTGGTGATACTTCTGAATAGTATCATATTTTTAACAATGTAAATCTTCCAAAGGAATTGTTCAAAGAAAACTTAATTAAAACATTTCCCCCCGGCAAGGCAGAGTCTCACTCTGTCACCCAGGCTGGAGTGCAGTGGTGCAATCTTGGCTCACTGCAACCTCCACCTCCCAGGGTTCAAGCGATTCTTCTGCCTCAGCCTCCCAAGTAGCTGGGACTACAGGTACACACCACCACGTCCAGCTAATTTTTTTTTTTTTTTTTTGTATTTTTAGTAGAGACAGAGTTTCGCCATGTTGGTCAGGCTGTTCTTGAACTCCTGACCTCAGGTAATCTGCCTGCCTTGGCATCCCAAAGTGCTGGGATTACAGGCATGAGCCACCGCACCCGGCATTAAGACATTCATTTTTAAATGGTCTGGGCTGAGCCCAGCATGGTGGCTTATGCCTCAAATCCCAGCACTTTGGGAAGCCAAAGCAGGAGGATCGCTTGAAGCTAGGAGTTCATAGTGAACCTGGGCAACATAGTCATCCAACTCTAAGGTGAGATCGCTCAAGCCCAGAAGTTGAAGCCTGCAGTGAGACGTTACTGTGCCACTGCACTCCAGCCTGGGTGACAGTGCAAGACCCTGTCTTAAAAAAAAGAAGTCTGGGCTGAAGTATAAGAAATCTAAATCATGGGTAAGCCTGGAAACAGACCAGCAAACTGGGATTTGACACTTCATCAACACCATCATCAAAAAATTTTTTTTAACTTTATTTCATGGACTGTAAGATGCATTTTTTTCCCACATTTTCCAATCATGAAATCTTACGATCCCTAACTTTTTTTCCTTCTTAGTGCTATATGGAATGACGGTATGTATTCCAATGAATGGCATCTAAGTTTTGATGAAATACGGGGTTAAGCATTAAGCTTACTGGTGTACTGTTTTGAGTAAATCAGCCCAAACAATTTTGGCTCTTAAAGAATCTGTAACGTGAGGCGGACAATGTAAAAAGAACATCGAAACAACTAAGTCAACATTGCATGGAGACAGGGAAGATTCGGTTCTTTGTGGGCAAAAAATAAAAATAAAATTCTTTAATTAAAAGTTCCATTTCACCATTTACTTATTGTGTAAACATGTTTAAGTTACTTAATTTCTACATATGTTCATTTCCTCCTCTATGAAAGGGGCCTAATAACATCTCTTAAAATGTTGTGGTGAGGATTGAAGGCATCACTATGTAAAAGGAAAAGTCCTATTGGCCCTTAGCTTGGCACACGGGAGGCTTGGCTTTCATACTACCAAAACAGATGTCTGTGTCTTCCCTGAGTGCCCCCCAATATGGAGGAGCCAGACCAGTCTTATTTTAAGATTTCAATCAAGGATGATGTTTAGTCTATTCAGCCTGCTATGACAAATTAGTCCAACCTCAGGATCCTCATTGTAAATGGAGGTTTATAGTCTGTTCAGGCTGCTATGCACAATTACCATAGACTGGGTGGCTTAAACAACAGAAATTAATTTCTCACAGCTTTGGAGGCTGGGAAGTCCAAAATCAAGTCACCAACAGTCACCAATGTCTGCTGAGGGTACTCTTGTGGTTTGCAGATGGCAGTCTTCTCACTGTGTCCTCACATGGTAGAGAGTAGAGAGGAAGCAAGCTCTTATGCCTCTCTTTTTATAAGGGCACTAATCCTCTTCATGAAGACTCTACCTTCATGACCTAATTATCTCCTAAAGTTTCCACCTTCTAATATCATCGCATTGAGAGTTAAGATTTTAATGTATGAATTTTGGGGAGATACTAACATTCAGTCCACAGCAGGAGGAATTGTAAGCATCTACTGTCTCAGCTCTTGTTCCAATTAGCAACCCACATTCTACTGATACTTTCCCTCTTCATGGGTTTCTGTCTTACATCTCTTCTGTGTAGCTGTCATGATTTACATCTCCAAATTCTCCATGGTAAAATCGATCCTCATTACCAAATAGGCTTTCATAAAGTCCTAGTTGCTACAGAACGCACACCACATAAGCTACATGAGGGTAGGGTCACGCCTGTCTCATTCACTGAGGAGTCAGTGGTAGCAATCGCAGAGTGAAGTGGGAAGGTGCTCAGTAGCAGGTCTCACCATGCTAAAGTCAAGGTTTAGAGCTTGCATTCCTTTTTGGAGACTCTAGGAGAGAATTTGCTTTCTTGCCTTTTGTATCTTCTGCATTCCTTGGCCCGTGTTCCCTTTCCTCCATTTTCAAAGCCGGAAATAGCAGATTGAATTCTTCTTATATTGTATCACTCTGCTTACCTCCTCTGTCTCTCTCTTCCATTTTTAAGAACTCTTGTGATTACATTGGACCCACTGGATAATCCAGGATAATCTTTCTATTAAAAGGTCAACTGATTAGTTACCTTAATTTCATCTGCAACCAGAAATCCCCTTTGCCACGTAACGAAGATTGGGACATAGATGTTTTTGTGGGTCCATTACTCTGCTTACTATACTAAGTTAGGTTTTTATTAATAATAGCAAACATTTGTGAGAGCCTAGTATGTGCCAGGTACTGCGCTGGCTAAGCACTTTGTATACATTCTGTCATTTTATCTTCACAATAACCCTACGAGGCAGAAACAATTACAGCCCTAGTTTTAAATATGCCATAGCTAAAGAACCCAGAGATTTAAAAGACCTGTGCAAGGACAGAGATCTAATCAGTGCAAAACCAGGATTTGAACCCAGGAGCAGGCCTAGTCGCAAGGTCTTAGCCTTAAGAGCTAGGCCATATAATTGCAGGTGGCAAGTATATCCACAGGAATGGATGAACCTGAACAAGGAACAGAGGTTCCAAATAAAAGTCCAAGAGAGTACCATAAAATTAAAGTGGCAGCTTGGTGGATGGTTTCATAATGAATATCCACACTTCCTTAGCTGGGATTTCTTTCTTTATAAGTGACAGAAAGTCTTACCAGGACAGTCTATTCAAAAAAAAGGGTGGGTCAAGTAAACTGAAAAATGAAGAATTAGGGCTTCAGGCATGATTGGATTTAAGACTCAGTGATCTTATCAAGAGTCAGTTTTTTGAATCTATAATTTTTTTGAAAATTTTATTTTAGAAGAAACGAATGGGTTTTCTTTTTTTCGCTTGTGTCTACCTTCCTTGGAGTGGACTCTTCAAGTCAGCAAGATGTAGGGAAATCCAGCTGCTCCAGCCACTGTTCCTCTTTGCTTCTAGGTCCAGCAGGAAAAAAAAAAAAAAGGAAAAAAAGTCCTCTTTCTCAGAAGTCCCAAGAAAAATTACATTGCCTCTCTGGCTCTGCCAGAGTTTTGGCCCATCTTTGAAATAATCACTGTGGTCAGGTGAATGCAGATGCTAATTGCTTAGTTCTGGGTTGTAAGCTCCTTCCTAGAATCACTCATGAAGTCAGTGTCTCTAGAACCATACAGATTCAGAGGAGTGAAAGAAGGATACTTTTGACAGCAGATAACAGACTTGCTTGTTTATAGGGGTGTATTATCTCACATAACAAGAAGTCCAGAGGTAAGCAGATCTGGGTTGCTGTCTTAGTTCATCTGTGTTGTTAAAAAGAAATAACTGAGACTGGACAATTTACAAAGAGAAGCGATTTATTTGGCTCATGGTTCACAGGCTGTACAAGAAGCATGATGCCAGCATCTGCATCTGGTGAGAGCCTCAAGCTGCTTCCCCTTATGGTGGAAGATGAAGGGGAGCCTGTCACAGAATGAGAGCAGGAAGAGGGAGGGAAAGGGAGAGGGAGAGGGAGAGGGAGAGAGAGGAGAGAGGGGGAGAGAGAGAGAGAGAGAGAAGGGGGGGAGAGAGAGAGAGAGAGAGAGAGAGAGAGAGAGAGAGAGAGAGAGAGAGAGAAAGAAAGAAAGAAAGAAAGAAAGAAAGAAAGAAAGAAAGAAAGAAAGAAAGAAAGAAAGAAAGAAAGGAAGGAAGGAAGGAAGGAAGGAAGGAAAAGAAAAGAAAGAAAGAAAAGAAAGAAAGAAAAGAAAAGAAAAGGAGGAGGAAGAGGAGGAGGAAGAGGAGGAGGAGGAGGAGGAGGGGAAGGAGAAGAGGAAGGAGAAGGAGGTGACAGCCTCCTTTCCACAATCAGTTCTCTCGGGTCAAGGGGTAGGGGGAGACAAAGTGAGAATTAACTCCCTTGAGAATGGCACCAAGCCCTCAATGAAGGATTCACCCCCATAATCCAAACACCTCCCACCAAGCCATATCTCCAACACTGGGGATCAAATTTCAACATGAGACGTGGCAGGGCAAAACAAACCATATCCAAATCATAGCACTGGGTGACATAGCAGTTGGATAAATACAAAGCTTAATAATGTCAGGGGGCTAGGTGTTTTTTTGTGGTCTCTTACCTTCATGATTATAAGATGGCTTCCATAGCTTGTTCCTCACAAGATCCTAAAGCAGGACGGAAGGGACAGAGCTTTCCTCCTACAAGTCTCTTTCTTCTGTTTAGAAAAGGAAATCTTTTCCAGAAGTGCCCCAATGAGACTTGCCTTAATGCCTCATTAGCCAAGGCTTGGTCACATGTACACCTCAAAACCAATTACTGGCAAAAGAAGTTGGGATTCTCATGATTGGCTTAGCTCTATGATGGTTCATGCCCCAGGGCTGAGGATGTTAATATCTAAACATCTGGACAGATGAGAGTTCTGTTAGTAAGGTAGCTGGGTTTTAACCAGCTATGTGTGCACCAGGTCCCTGGAGGGAAACTGGGGAGCTTGGTTACCAGAAGGAGGCTGAGGGGACACCAGGTGGAAAAAACAATGAATGTCTATTAGAGCTAAACTCAGAGTAAAGAGAGTTCAAGACCTGGAACATACTAGGCTCTCAGTGGGGGAATTCACAGAGTTCAAAAACCAAATTGAGAAGAACGAGAATTGCCTCAGAACTTTAGGTTTAAATATGGACTGGCAGAACAAACATGGACCACACAGATTATGGTAATTGCTTTGAAAATGGTCAGAACCATCCCTCCCATCCTGCATGCCCTTTTATAATGTAACTCTGAAAGTCTTCAGGAGGTAGAGCCTTTCTCCCTCTCCTTGAATCTTAGTTGACCACTGACTTGCTTTGAAAAATATTCTACAATGAAAGTAATATTGAATGACATCTGGACTAGGCCTTCAGAAGCTTTCAAGTTGCCATTTTCATCCTCTTGGAACCATTTAGGAAGTTCAGGTTATCCAGCTGGAGGGACTGTGTAGAGAGAGAACTGCAGATCAAGTTTTTATTTCTTGCATGATGCAGTAATTCCTTTCAGTTCAACTCTGAATCTTGTCAGTTCTCCAATGTGCCTTAGCATCTATATGGATTTCAGGATGAAGACAGAGTAAACACGTTTGGATTATTCTAGCCCTAGAGGAACTCTCCCTAGTGTAGAATTGAGGTTGACAAACATAGCTGCCAAACAAGTGGGCAACACCATCTTGGATGTTGCAGCTCCAGCTGAGCACCCCTCTGAAAGCAGCTGCATGAATGATCCCAGCCAATACCCTATAAAGCAGAAGAACCATCCAGCTGAGCCTAGACAATCCATACCATCCTGATAAATAATGAATCATTATTGTTTTCAGCACCTACGTTTTGGAGAGGTGTGTGGTATAGCAATAGATAACCAAAGCAGGAATCATCTACTTCAGCTCACTCATTTCACAGAGGAGACTGAAAAGCCAGTGAAGTTAAAGGACTTGTTCAGAACCACATAGCTCATTAGTGGCAGAGGCATGGCAAGAACTTAGATTTCTGCATTCTCAACCCACTGCTCTGATAATTAAACCTGGCGTAATGGTCAGGCACAGAGGCTTACACCTATAATCCCAGTGCTTTGGGAGGTCAGGGTGGGAGGATGGCTTGAGGCCAGGAGTTCAAGACCAGCCCCAGCAACATAGTGAGACCCTGTCTCCACAAAATAATAATAATAATTTTAAAATTAGCCAGGTGTGGTGGCACACGCCTGTAGTCCTAGTTATTCAGGGAGGCTAAAGCAGGGGGATGGCTTGAGTCCAGAATTTTGAGGTTATAGTGAGGTTGCATCATTGCAGTCTAGCCTAGGTAACAGAGAAAGACCCTGTCTTTTAAAAAAAAAAAAAAAGAAAAGAAAAGAAAAAGAAAAAGAAAGCCTGGTATAACTATTTGCATCCAGACAAAACAGGTGTGCTTGTAACTTCTGCTCATGTGCATATAAAGTAATAGCTTGCACTGAATGAGTGTTTATTATTGCTTGGCACAGGGCTAAATGCATTATCTCATTTAATCCTCACAATGAGCCTATGAAGTGGGTCCGATATGACCACTCCCTCCCCATTTTACATGTACGATAATTGAAGTTAAAGAGGCTAAATAATGTGCTCAGAGTTGCCCAGCTAAGTAGGTGGTGGAGCCAGGATTCAAATTCGGATTTCTCAGGTTCTGAAATGCTTACTCTTTAGCTGTCATGATACACAGCTTCCACTGACTCAGAAGGGCATTTTTCACTGCAGATCAACTTTTTCTTTCTTGCATGATGCAGTGATTCCTTTCAGTTCAACTCTGAATCTTGTCATGTCTCAAATGTGCCTTAGGGTCTATATGGATTTCAGGATGAAGGCAGAGTAAACACGTTAGGATAATTCTAAGAGTTTTTCTTTACTGAGCATTTTCTCTGAGTCACTAGGACTGTTTCTAAGGAAGGAAATTAAAAGATCTTGAGTTTTTAGCCCTCAGAAGAACTACAATCAAGACACTTCCCACCCTACCCCACCCATTGTACACTCTGCATTGAGATTTATGGACTCCTACTATCCTGAAATTACCTGTGAAGTAAAGGTGAGAATTGTAGGGTTATGCTTTGGCAAGATTGGACACTCTTGCTGAGCAAGAAGAGAGGAAAAAAAAGATGGAAAGAGGAAGGAACTAGCTGGAAGGAGGCTGGACCCAAGAAAGACAAACTATTGATCTAAGATGATTACTGGGAGACTAGAAATCTAAGGCTAAGGCTGTTTCCCTTGGTTAGTAAGATGACTGTACATCACACTTTACCTAGGACAGTTCTGGTCTTTACCTAGTGTTCTGGCACGATTGTCAGTAGTGCTCCATTTCATTCTCAAAGTATCCCAGTTGGGGCAATAAGTCATATAGTGATCCTTTCAATCATGTTTTACTCTCGGCCCACCACTTGAAGTTTCAAGAAAGAAAACTAGGCACTAGATGCTACCCTGAGTGCTGAGGACATCAGAGTCAACAGATACAGCCCATTCTCCTGCAGAGTTCACTGCACAGTAGGGGAGATACATGGCCACTTTATGATTTAGGAAGCATGAGAACAGAGGCACTGCTGGGCACAGGGGTAGGCAGTGGTTGGGAGAGGAGATGAGGCGGCCATTACAAGAGAGGGAAGAGCAAGTGCAAAGCCATGGAGGTACGGCAAAGCATGGCATGGTTTAGGGAACCATAGAAACGAATCACTCCTAATGCCAAATGCCATGCAAGATTCTGGCCCCAAATTATTTTTCAGAAAAGGGCTATCTTATAGTCGATTTCTTCCCCAAGTCTCTCATTTTATGAGGTGATCTCCAGGTTACTTTATTTTAAATAAAATAATTACCATTTACGGAAGTAGATGAAATTGGTTGAGAAAGAGAGAGTGTGTGTGCATGCGTGTGCATGTGCACGCATTCCTGGGCTCCCAATAATGCTTCCCAGAATAGCTGGGACTGAAAGAGGGAGCTCACTCACAACCGAGTCTCTCTTCATCCAGTGCTCTTTGCCCCTCTGCCCTGCAGAGCCTGAGAGCAGGGTTTGCTAAGAGGGAAAGAGGCAAAGAAGGAAAGCAGGCACACTGAGCCCAGAGCCCTAAGGACAGGGAGAGAGACAGATTGATGTAAAGACTCAGTATTATTCCTTGCCTGGGGTATGTCCTCAAAATCCTTAGGGGTGCATGTCATTGTAAAGTAGCCTTTTAAAGACCACTTTTAAAAAGCAACAACATAGCACATGGCTACATTGTGGAGAATATATATATTCTCACCTATGAGGAATGGATTTTTCTCTTTTTTTGGGGGTTTTTTTTTTTTTTTTGAGACGGAGTCTCGCTCAGCCCCGCCCAGGCTGGAGTGCAGTGGTACAATCTCGACTCACTGCAATCACTGTCTCCTGGGTTCAAGCGATTCTCTTGTCTCAGCCTCCCGAGTAGCTGGGATAACAGGCACCTGCCATCGTGCCCAGCTAATTTTTGTATTTTAGTAGAGATGGGGTTTCACCATGTTGACCAGGCTGGTCTTGAACTCCTGACCTCAGGTGATCTGCCCACCTCGGCCTCCCAAAGTGCTAAGATTACAGGCATCAGCCACCGCGCCCGGCCTATAAGAGACTTTTAAAAAATGTCCTGTTGTTATATAAAGGTATATGTATGACTTGTGCTAAAAATTCCAGTGGCTGCATCATTTCATTTCAAAAAGTCCTATGTTACAAAGAATGTAGAAAGCTGTGAAGATGGTATGCCTTGAAAAGCTGTGTTCTGTGACTCAAAATGTAGCTCTAGTGATGATGAAGACATTGTCAGAACTGCCTATGAAGAGCTGGAATAAACATTCATGAAATTTGAGACACAAAAATAATCAATGTTTCTAAATTAATATTTTATATAATATTTAATTTAAAATATATTTAACTAAATTAATACATGAAATATTACAAGGAAACACTGGAAATTTTCAGCTATATCCCCAAACATTTATACACTCAAGTTGGCCATACAAGTTTTCTTGTATGGTCATTTCACAAGAAAATGGGGGAATTGCCTTATTTGAGGTCACCAGATGTTTCGCACATACAAAACATTCCCCTTGGTCTATGGGGAACCAAGGTGTAGAGTTGAGGGAGCAGCAAGAGATGAAGTTGGAGAGGTAAACAGGTGATCAAATCAAAGAGGACCTTGCATACCATGCTGAGTTTGCAGTAGGCAATGGAAATCTAATGGATATTTAGAAGATGAGTATATTTAATTAAATTTGCATTTTGAAAGAATGATTCTGATGGTAGTATGGAGGGTGAACAGAAATAGAAGAATGTTAACATATGCTCGAAATATAAATGCACTGGCAGCACTCATGACTCTGTTTTGCAGGTGCATCTTCAGAGCCTAGGAGAGGATCTGGCCTACGGAAAGTAATCAACACTATATTTTATTTATTTTATTTTATTTTATTTATTTTTTGAGACAAAGTCTTGCTCTGTCACCAGGATGGAATGCAGTGGTGTGATCTCGGCTCACTGCAACTTCGATCTTCCAGGTTCAAGTGATTCCCCTGCCTCAGCCTACCCAGTAGCTGGGACTACAGGTGCACGAAACCAAGCCTGGCTCATTTTTTTGTATTTTAGTAGAGATGGGGTTTCACCACGTTGGCCAGGATGGTCTCAATCTCCTGACCTCATGATCCACCCGCCTTGGCCTCCCAAAGTGCTGGGATTACAGGCCTGGGCCACTGTGTCCAGCCTACCAACACTTACTAAATGAATAAGTTAACGACTGAAGGAATGACCCACTCTGAAACTACCTATTCTCACTCCTCATTCCTCCCCATCAGAAGAGGCTGCCTCAGAGTTTTCAGGATGGCTCTTCTTCATTTTGACTACGTCTGTGGGCCCTCTGGCTTATCTATGTTTCTTGAACTGAGGCCTCTTCCATCCTCAACTCCACTCCTCTAATGTCTTGTCATCATAGTCTAACTACTATGTCTATATGTTGTCTTAAAACTTTTTTGAAAAGGTACCACTTTTAGAGAGCATACTTAGGGGAAATAAGTCACCTGTCACCTGTCCCTCACTCTCTACTCTTACCTCCATCATTATGATACCTCCCACAATACAAATTTCTTTATTCATAGATAAGATTATAAATTGAGTCAATATATTAAGAAAAATGCCTCACTCTATGGAAAAAAAAAAAAGTTAAGTTAGACCCCTATCTCAAACCATATACTAAGGTAACTTCTAGATGGAACTTAATGTGAAAGGTAAAATCATAAAGATAAAGGAAGAAGATATTGGAGTGTATATGTATAATCTCAGAGTACAGATAGACTTTTTAAACAGAATGGATTTGACTATGTCAGAACATAAGATCTCCGTTCAAAAAGGACACTACTATAGACAATGATAATGGACAGGTGACAGATTGGGAGAAGATATTTACAATGTCTAAAACTGACCAGGATTAATTACTCAGAAGAAACAAGAAAATTCTATGAAAACAATCATGAAATGTCAGAGAACTCAATCAAAAATAAGCAAAAGCTACGAACACACTGCTCACATAACAAGAATATAAAGAACCACGCATCTTTAGAAGTAATCCGAGACATGCAAAAATAATACAAGTTATCACTTTATACCAAAAATTAGAAAGTCAGATAATACCAAATGTTGTCAAGGAGTGCATATCCAAGATTTTAACAATCTCAGCATTGTATTAAAAAAAAAAAAAAGACAAAAACAACATTCCTTACTGCCATATTTATGTAAGGACTAACACGTGCATAAACAAAATAATTACAACACTTTTTAAAGATAGATACATACTCAAGGATATTTATCAAACACATTAGAGTGAGTTTCTGTGGGAAGAAGTTGGGGGAATGAGCATGGGAGTCTGTAGATAAAAGAAAAATTAAATTAAAATTACATAAAATAAGATAACTTGCATAAACTAAAGACAGGTTATGATCTGAGTAGTATGATTAACTGTCCTATCTGCACCTGAGTTCCAAAATAAATAAATAAATGGAGAGAACAAGCCTTGGGGAGATTTTCCCTCATAATCCCTGATTTACAAGGGCAGTGCACTAACCGCTGAAATACAAAGACTTTAATTACTTCCAGTCCAGAGGTGACTGCTTTTCGAACTGGAGTAATGGAAGGCAAATTTAGGGATTTTTCTCACTCCCAAAGAGGGCTGATTTCACAGATGATTAAGTGTCTGCCTCCATTACCCGAAGTCCACTCGGGTAAAAGCGAAGACCACCCCTGAGAAAGCATTTTCAAGAAGAGGAGTTTGAAAACATCATTTTGCCAAAAAGAATGAGCACCACCCAGGGGTTAGGGAGCTGGCTTGGGGACCAGGCAGGAAGTCAGAGATTAACTCACAATTGACTGGATGTTCTTTTAAATCACTCTCTTGGCCTTTTATTTCCGTACTGGTAAAATGGAAATTCCACTAGCAGAGACTATAGAAAGTGCCTGAAGAAAACTGAAACAACAATCAATGAAATCTTTTGAATTCTTACAGTGAATAAAATGATGAATATAAAAATGGGGTATGTTATTATTGTTATACTCACAGGAACTATTTAGCAAGTATGATACTCCATGAATGTAATGAAAACCTCTTGATCAGGGATTCTCCGAAGTTATCTTTACATATGCTTATAGGGATTGGGGTGTTTAAAGCATTGTGATGTTACCAAGAAGCAAAGCATTTGCTTGTAAGCACTGGATGAAATGAAAATATTCAGAAGGGAATTGGGCCATGGAATTATTTTGTATATCCCTCTCCAACAGGCTTCTGAGGAAAAGAGTCAGGCTCAACCATAAAGGCTTCATTCTTTATATTTTGGCAGGGCTGGGATGGGCTGGGAGATACTATATTTCACTGCACTGACGTTAATGGGATAAGATGTTAGCTAATATGATAACAGCATGAGATGAGATTCAGGTGATCTCAGGGGCTTATGGGGAAAATGAAATCAGTTACTGAAGTGACAGTCTAATTACATAAGAATGGGATCAACTGAAGTGGTGCATTACCTTTCCTAAAGCAGTGGACTTTGAAATTCCACCCTGTTGTCTTTTCAATGTTTAAAGGTTTTTCTAAAATTAAATGTACTATGTTATGCCTCTTACTAAACTCGGCTCTTCTATTTGGCATAGGTGAAGGGGATAGAAATAGATTTCACAGCTGGAAGGAAAAGACAGGTAAAGTTACTTAGAATCAGGCAATTAGGGGGGATATGAATTATTCAAACCACAGGTGAATATGGTAATATCCAATCTGAAAGCTCTGAGTTTGAATCTCAACTCAGCTAGCTTCTGACTGTGTAAACCTTAAGTTTCTTCACCTCTCTGAACCCAGGTTTCCTCATTTTGCGTAGAGTTCAAACGTTAAAGACTTAAGGGCTATCAGCCACATAACAGCTGACACCTGTTTATTTAGGAATACACTATTTCTGGAAGCCTCACATGCACTCAGAAAACAGCTGCAGCTGCAAACTGCCCTATTCTCCGCATCTGCCAGCTGCTGAGCATCTTGGAGATGCCTTAGAGCCATGCTACCGACAATGAGAAGACAACGGCAATGCCAAGTGTGATGACCAGCCCCCAAGATGACTCAAAGTTTTGGGGTAATTTGTTATTGTTTGGGCTCAGAAAATGATACCCCAGAATGAAGGCTTCGGAAGCACAAGTTTCTCTCTGACCTTCTCCCACGTTCCTGTCTCTAGCCCCTCATTCTCCCCCAAGGCTAGCCATAGAAATGAGAATTCCTCTTTCTCAAGGTGGGTCATAGATACCAGAACCTCTTTTCCCCAAAGCCAGTCATAAAACTTAAAAGTATTACTCTAACTTCCCCCCCCCCAACATTTCTGTGTAAAAACTGGCCATAAAGAAATTATCTGACTTACCTTGCTTGACTGTGGTCATAAGACCCCCATTCTAGAGAAAGTCCTACCCTGTACCTAGAAGGAAGGAATGTTGCACAGAAAGGCCAAGAAGAATCTAGACAGGCAGGCCCTGCTGTCTCCCCACACAGTCTGTTAGTGTTATCAGAAAGGGGTCCCGATCTAGACCCCAAGAGAGGGTTCTTGGATCTCATCCAGGAACGAATACAGGGTGAGTCCATAAAGTGAAAGCAAGTTTATTAAAGTAGAGGAATAAAAGAAAGACAGAGCAGCCCTGAGGGCTGTTGGCTGTCCATTTTTATGGTTATTTCTTGATTATATGCTAAACAAGGGGTGGATTATTCATGCCTACCCTTTTTAGACCATATAGGGTAACTTCCTGACGTTGCCATGGCATTTATAAACTGTCGTGACGCTGGTGGGAGTGTAGCAGTGAGGACCTCCAGAAGTCATTCTCATTGCCATCTTGGTGTTGGTGGGTTTTGGCCAGCTTCTTTACTGCAATCTGTTTTATCAGCAAGGTCTTTATGACCTGTAGCTGGTGCTCACCTTCTATCTCACCCTATGACTTAAAATGCCTGACCATCTAGGAATGCAGCGCAGTAGGTCTCAGCCTCATTTTACCTAGCCCCTATTCAAGATGGAGTTGCTCTGGTTCAAACAACCCTGGCATTAGCATTAGATCATACCCTTTTTTCTTCAATCATATTTCTACATGGCTGTTCATACTTCATTGACCCTAAGTATAAAAATAGACAGTTTCCTCCGTACCTTTGGGTCTTCATTCTGAAGACTCTTGTGTAATGTAAAACTTATATTAAATAAATTTACACGTCTTTTCTTCTATTAATCTGCCTTTGTTCAGGTGATTTTTCAGCAAATCTTCTGAGGGTGAAGTTTCCCCTCCCTTCCTACATTATGTAGCGATAGACAACTAACACAAATTTTATTAAAAAGAATAGTTTTTCCATAACAGAAGCCTAAAATGTTGGAATGGTTTTAGAACTGAGCAGAGGGTAGAAGCCGGAAGGACTTTGAGGACAATGTTAGTCAACGACTAGAGTCTTTGCTGGATGCGGTGGCTCACGCCTGTAATCCCAGCACTTTGGGAGGCCGACGCGGACGGATCACCTGAGGTCGGGAGTTTGAGACCAGCCTGATCAACATGGAGAAACCCCATTCCTACTAGAAATACAAAATTAGCTGGGCGTGGTGGCTCATGCCTGTAACCCCAGCTACTCGGGAGGCTGAGGCAGGAGAATTGCTTGAATCCTGGAGGTGGAGGTTGCGGTGAGCCGAGATATCATGCCATTGCACTCCAGCCTGGGCAACGAGAGCGAGACTCCGTCTCAAAAAGAAAAAAAAAAAAAAAGACTAGAGCCTTTGAAGAAACCATTAGTAGAATCATGTTGGCCCTTGAGAAGGCTGCAGGGGAGAGCTTAAAGGGAAATGAGGAACATGTTTTTGTGAACTGGAGGAAAAGAGTCCTTGTTATGTAGTGGCAGCAGTTCAGTAACATTGTCACCTGCAGTAATGTGCAAAGTAGAAATTGTGCCTAACCAGCTGAGTGTTCTAGCTAAGGATATTTCATGGTAGACTGTTGAAGGTGCTAACTAATGTTTTCTTGCTGATTATATCAAAATGTGAAAAGAAAGAGATCATCTAAAGGAAGGACTTAAGAAAAAAAATCTGGAACTTGCAAGTTTTGAAAATTCCCAGCTTCCCCAGATGGCAAATGATGCTACTGTGAAAAAATGGCTTCCAGGCAAAGAAAAACTCCAGGACATTCCCAGGAAAACACCATTAAATGATGAAGGTAAGAGTGCGGCTGTAAAAATCCTTTGTTCAGACCTCAAAAGGATCTACAGCAGTGATTCAGAGAATCATTCAAACAATAGAGCTCTGAGGAAGTTTACAGTGTTGCGCTTCAGCAGTTTCACTGAGGGACTCTACAGAGAAGGGTTGATCTTGAAAAGAGCTGTAGGTATAATTTTTGTCCAATGGTGTGAGCCCCAATTCAATTTATAGAAGATTCACAAAGTTTTCAAAACAATTCTTTGGCAGAAGCACTGCCAGCATGGACACACAGAGACAGTACAAAATGAAAAGTAGCCTTTGCACTTCCTAAATTCTACTTGCAATAAGCAAACTGATACAATTACACAGCTGCAAACATGAACTACTTTTAATGGAAAAGGAAAGATGACTCAGAGTGGTATCAAGAGCTCAACGGGTGAAATAAAAGACATGGGGAGTCATTCCTGAACAAGGAGTAGGTTTGAACCCTAATCAAACAACTTCCAACATGTGTCTACCTGGATTTAAGGATTCTATGGCCCAGTGACTTCTCAGGCCTCTGGTCTTTCCTCCTTTTTGAACAGGACTGTTTGTTTGTACCAGTTATCTCTCTTTTTTTTTTTTTTTTTTTTAGGCAGAGTCTTGCTCTGTCACCCAGGCCGGAGTGCAGCAATGTGATCTCAGCTCACTGCAACCTCTGCCTCCCGGCTTCAAGCGATTCTCCTGCCTCAGCCTCCCAAGTAGCTGGGATTACAGGCATGCACCACCACGCCCGGCTAATTTTTGTATTTTTTAAGTAGAGATGGGGTTTCATCCTGACCTCAGATGATCTGCCCGCCTCGGCCTCCCAAAGTGTTAGGATTACAGGCATGAGCCACTGCGCCCAGCCTGTACCAGTTATCTTAAACCTGTCCCACCATTGCATGTTGGGGTGTGGGAGACACAGACATTCAAATGAACTATACTTGAGGAGCTGCACTTAAAACACTACACCTAAGAGCCTCATCCACACCTGGTCGCAATTTAGATGACAGGGCTTCAGACTTTGAGCTGATAATGTAAATGGGTTCAGACTTTTGGGGACCTTGGGAAGAAGTGAGTGTATTTCGCATTTGGGAGATACGTGAATCATTGGTGATCAAAGGGCAGACTGTGACAGCCAACCTCCAAGATGGCCCCAAAGATTCCCATCTCTTGGTATTCAAGCCCTTGGGGAATTTCTGCCCATACTGAATAGAGCTAATCTCTGTAACCAATAAGCTATGTAGGAAATGATGGCGTGTGACTTCTGAACTTAGGTCATAAAAGACATTGCATCTTCCATCTCGCCCTCTCTTGGATCCCTTGCTTTGTGAGAATTCAACTGCCCTGTCTTGAGGACATTCCAGCAGCCGTATAGAAAGTGGTGAGGCCTTTTGCCAACAGCCATGTGAGTGAACCATCTCGGAAGCAAATTCTATGCTTGTAGGTAAGCCTTCAAGTGACTATAGCACAGCCAACATCTTTACCAAAATCTCCTGAAAGACCCTAAGTCAGAACCACTTAGTTAAGTCACTCCCAGAGTCCTGGCTCAAACTATGTGAGACAATAAATGTATATTGTTTTAAGCTGCTACATTTTGAGGTCATTTTCTATGTAGCAATAGGTTAATATAACAAGGGTGCTATTTGTGGACACTCCCAAAGAGACGAATTCCTTGGTAATCAGATGGTTGGGATTTCTGTGCAGAGGGGTACAGAGATCTGCCTCACTGAGTCTGCCACACCTTGTCACCAGAAATTTATGAAGTCCCTTTCTAATAGTTTAATCTAGCCAAGTGCGGTGGTTCACACCTGTAATCCCAGGACTTTGGGAGGCCGAGGCAGGTGGATCACTTGAGTCCAGGAGTTCGAGACCAGCCTGGGCAACATGGCAAAACCCCATCTCTACTATGAAAACAAAAGTTAGCCAGGCATGGTGGCACACACCTGTAATCCTAGCTACAAGGGAGGCTGAGGCAGGAGAATCACTTAAACCCGGGAGGCAGAGGTTGCAGTGAACCAAGATCGTGCCACTGCACTCCAGCCTGGGCAAAAGAGCGAGACTCCATCTTAAAAAAAAAAGTTTAATCTGCCTGCCTCTAAGACCCTCTCTCCACAGAGTGCTCAAAGAAGAAATGTGAAGTGTCAGATACTGAACTGCACAGTATTATATTTTAACTTTCTGTCAAGTAACATTAGGAAGAAAAAAACGTTAAAACAATAATGACGACATGACTCCTCTTCCCACCATCAAAGACCCTGGATACAACAATATCCTTTTAAGATATTAAAAAGCCCAGGCCTGTGGCTCACACCTATAATCCCAGCACTTTGGGAGCCTGAGGTGGGAGGATTGCTTGAGTCCAGGAGTTCAAGACCAGCCTGGGCAACATAGTGAGACCCTGTCTCTATAAAAAATACCAAAACAAGTAGTGGGGCTTAGTGGCTCATGCCTGTGGTCCCAGCTACTTGGGAGGCTACTTGGGAGGACTGCCCTGTGCAACAGAGAGAGACCCCGTCATGAAAAAAAAAAAGAAAAAAGAAAAAAAGAAAAAAAAACACATTAAAAATTATTTTCATTGAAGGACTTTCTAAATGTGAGAACGTTATGTTTGTAAAGGCTAAGTTGTTTTCTTTTAAGCCTGGGGGAGGGCGGGAGTAGAAACAACCAAGCAAGGCACACTTCTCACTAGGTATATTAGTGTTGATGTTTGAGTTGACATTAGTTGATTTTTTTTTTTTTTTTCCGGAATGGTGCATCAACTCATGTTTCAAAAGCAGACACAGAAATAATTTCCAGAGAAATGAGCCAGGGGAAAACAGAAATGTGTATGGAATTGGAACAAAATAAACCTGATTTTTTTTCAACATTCTACAGAATTGTTCTGAGATTAAAAAGAAAGGTTTCTAAAAACTAAATATCTAACAAAAGCTGCACAAAGATTAGGCATACATTATCCATGGAGACATTAAAAACTATTAACTTTTTTTTTACCCCACCTCATCCCCTGGTATGTTTGAGGAAAGCATCTGAAAATTCTAACTCAAAATCATCTAAGGGAATCAATGTAAGACAGACACCATTCTATCCCCCTTCATTCTTCTTAACACACCTCAGCCTCTCCCTTGACTAGATAAAAACTTAATTTTCCCTCTCTCAAATACAGTGCAAAACAAAAACTCTCCTGTGAACGGAGAAACATGGATATGGGGTAGAGGTAGGGACTTGCCTACATTACCAGCAGCCAGCCGAAAATGCCCTGTGTGTGTAAAATATGTTCCTTCAAAGGGGCATTGTGAGCACGAAATATAATTTGTGCCAAAAATAATAATGAAAGCTTAGTGAATATTCCACAGTGCAAGCATCGTTACATTTAATCCATAAAACTATCCCATGAGGTACATATTTACCGTTCTTTTCACTTTACATCTTTTTTAAAAAGTGGAAAACAGAATATGATGAATTAACTTGTCCATGGTCATAAAACTGATAGGTAGTGGCACCAGGATTTGGGGACCATCGGGCAGAGGATCTTCCAAAACCGGCTTTCAAAGAGCCACAAAAAGATGTAGCCGGGTTCTTGGCACTACAGTACTGCTTTATAAACAACAGTTTCCTTCCGTTTTCTTAATGGGAATCTAGAGGGACACCTTACATAAAGGAAAATGACTGCAACCCGGACCTGTCACTCGACAAATACTGCCTCTCCCCACCTCACTTCACTTGACATCTCTGCCCAACACAAGGCAGCTCTCACAAAACCGCACAGAGGTTACCACTCCAGAAGTTCTGAGATCCTAGGAGGCAGGAATGCAAATAGACAAAGTACATTATTGCTTTGGATCGAAAATGTTTGTTTGCTCATCCTGACCCCGATTCCCCGAGCCTAGAACAAACATAGCCCTTCCGCACTCAGGAAATCCCAAGAGGTCAGGTTCAGTCTGGTAAACAACACTGTCCTGGCACCTTGCAGAACACTGGGGACTGTGACAAGCGGCGACAAATTGACACAGAGAGACTGAAATGCACAGGGACAGCAGCCTAGTGGCCTTGAAAACTCAGGTTGACACTTCCAGGGAGGGAATGGGGGAGGTGGAGCCCAACTCCGGAGAGAGTAAGAGACTTCCCCCATTCTCCTCCTTCTCCCTCCTCCTCCTCCAAGGTACGCAGAGATTTGGAGCGGCGGAGGTGAGCCCCGCGGGAAAAGCAGAAAAGGGTCATTGCCACTTTAAATGACTCAGGAAGTAAAAGGAGGCCTCCTGACGGGGAAAGGGAAAGTGGAACCGGGGCGGCGCGGGGGACAGCGGCAGCAGCAATCTCGCCCGAGTAGCGGGAGGCTGAGCGGGCGGCGCCACGCGGGGGCCGACGGGGGCGCCGGGTGCCCGCGCCGGAAGTGCCCTGCGCGGCAGAGGAAGCTCAGGGACAGAGCGGAGCAGGCCGAGCCAGCGGAAGGCTCTTTGCTGCTCCGCCCGGGCAGGGGCTGCCCCGGCCCCAGGTCCCGCTTCCAGACGCGGCGCGGTCCAGGCGGGCGGCGACTCCCGAGGAAGGGACCCGGGGCGGGAGAAGGAAGTGAGGAGGCCGCGCAGACGGAGGGCGGCGAGCCCTGAGGCCCCGAGGCCTTACCGCGTCACAGCAACCACATGGCCTCCGGAGTGGGCGCGGCCTTCGAGGAGCTGCCTCACGACGGCACGTGTGACGAGTGCGAGCCCGACGAGGCTCCGGGGGCCGAGGAAGTGTGCCGAGAATGCGGCTTCTGCTACTGCCGTCGCCACGCTGAGGCGCACAGGCAGAAGTTCCTCAGTCACCACCTGGCCGAATACGTCCACGGCGCCCAGGCCTGGACCCCGCCAGCTGACGGAGAGGGGGCGGGGAAGGAAGAAGCGGAGGTCAAGGTGGAGCAGGAGAGGGAGATAGAAAGCGAGGCAGGGGAAGAAAGTGAGTCGGAGGAAGAGAGCGAGTCAGAGGAAGAGAGTGAGACAGAGGAAGAGAGTGAGGATGAGAGCGATGAGGAGAGTGAAGAAGACAGCGAGGAAGAAATGGAGGATGAGCAAGAAAGCGAGGCCGAAGAAGACAACCAAGAAGAAGGGGAATCCGAGGCGGAGGGAGAAACTGAGGCAGAAAGTGAATTTGACCCAGAAATAGAAATGGAAGCAGAGAGAGTGGCCAAGAGGAAGTGTCCGGACCATGGGCTCGATTTGAGCACCTATTGCCAGGAAGATAGGCAGCTCATCTGTGTCCTGTGTCCAGTCATTGGGGCTCATCAGGGCCACCAACTCTCCACCCTAGACGAAGCCTTTGAAGAATTAAGAGTAAGTATTGGGCCTTCAAAGCATAAGCCTAGGGGTCAGAACACCTGGGTTTCTGCTCAGGTGGCCTGACTGTGACCACATTCGCTTTCACTGTGTCCCTAAGAAGCTAGTCTTTCCAACTTTTTGGGAGCAGTTCTTATTCGCCCTTTTTGGTTGAACTCCTTTGAGAATCTAATGAAAGTTCTGGACTCTCACCTGAGAAAATACATGCACACACAAAATCTAGTATACAATTTCTAGAAAATTGCAAGTTTCTGGTCTGTGGATTCCAGGTAAAGCATTTCTTGGGAGTTTTGACCCCACGTAGGCCAGTTTCCACAGCATCACTATTGTTGAAACTGGTGCTTTGTGCTAGGGCTCTTGATAAGGCAATCTTTTTGCCTACTTGAAAACATGGGAAATATGATTTTGCCACATGAATCCAATCAGGTGGTACGTCTGCATTGAAAAGAATAACACAATAGTTTAATAGTAACTTCATATGTGCCCTGAGTTCATTTTAGATTCTTCGTGTTTGAAACTTAGTAGAAAAGGAGGGTAAGAAGATGGAGGCCAAATTGGGGTGGGAGTGGAAGTTCCCATGTCCTCTGTCTGGATCTTTATCTGTCTTGGACCTTACTGGTCCCCCAGGCAGTGGACACTTAGGAAATGTTTGTTGAATGAATGAATTTGCAGACGATGCGCCTTTTATTTATATTGTGGATATCTACTATCATTCAGAAAAACTGCTGGTGTTAATCGGGGAGGGAGGGGGGAAATTTTGAATGGAGTGATCAGTTGATTAAGTAATCTGTATTAGCGAGCATTGTCATATTATGATGACTTTTGCTTTCCTGAATAGGGAATAGCTGGCTTTGGGATAACAAATACTTAGAGAATGAAGCTCATCTTTATTAGGTTTTCCCTTTTTTAGTCCCTGTTTATAATTGTAAAATGCACATTCAGAAAGTATGTAAAAACTTACAGTCTAACAAATAATTAAAAAATAGGTAGTCTCCAGATTAAGAAATAGAACATTGCTAGCAATATTGAAGCCTTTCCCCCATACCTTTTCCAATTATAACCATCTCTCTTCTGCATAAGTAAGAATAATCTTGACTTTTGTGATCATTTCCTTGCTTACCTTTATGCTTTTACTCCATATGTATGCATTCCTAAACTTATTTGAACTTGACACTACGGGTATAATATTTTTATCATGCATTCTTCTGGGTTTTGCTTCATTTTCTCAACATCGTGTTTGTGAGAGTCATCCTATGAGTGGCTGTAGTTTATTCAGTTTCTTTACTATATCGAATTCCATTTTATGAATATGCCATAAGTTACCTATTCTGTCATAGATGGACATTTGATTTGTTCCCAGGTTTGGGAGCATCGGGCTCTTACAAATAATGTCAGTGTAAATATTCTTGGTCCTGTCTGTTGGTGTACATTTACATATATTTAAGTGGCCTATAAACGCAGGAGTGAAATTACTGTGTCAGAGGCTATGCATATCTTCAGTAATACTACATGTTGCCAACTATTTTCCAGAGTGGTTGTACCAGTTTGAATCACTATGAAGAGTATATGAGAGTTCCTGTTGCTCTGTATCTTTAACACTTGCTGTTACAGTATTTTTAATTTTTGTCAATCTTGTGGATATGTAATGGTATTTTATTGTGGTTTTAATTTTCACTCCTCTTATTATTAATGACTTTGAGGATCTTTTGTATTTTCTCTGTGAAGTACCTAGTCAGTTCTTTTGCCCATTTTTTTTTATTGAGTTGTCCTTTTCTCATTATTTGAATTTTTATATATGTTTGTTCTTTTCTTTTCTTTTTTTTTTTTTTTTTTTTTTTGAGATGGAGTCTTGGTCTGCTGCCCAGGCTGGAGTACAGTGGCTAGATCTCAGCTCGCTGGAAACTGTGCCTCCCAGGTTCAAACTATTCTCCTGCCTCAGCCTCCTGAGTAGTTGGGATTACAGGCACCTGCTGCCAAGCCTGGCTAATTTTTGTAATTTTTTTTTTTAGTAGAGACGGTTTTGCCATGTTGACCAGGCTGGTCTTGAACTCCTGACTTCAGGTGATCCGCCCACCTGGGCCTCCCAAAGTGTTTGGACTATAGGCATTAGCCACCATGCCCAGCTATATATTTGTTTCTGATTTTTTTTGTTGTTGTTGTACTCTGTGTGGGTTGCAAATATCTTCTATGTGGTTTTTCTTTTTTAAAAAGTTGTGCTTTGAATAGAAGCTCTTCATTTTAATGTGGTAAAACTTATCGATACTTTTCCTTATGGTTAGTGCTTTTTGTGTCTTGTTCTACTTAGTATTGATTTTTGTGTAGTAGAATTAGCGGCTCAATTTCATTTTTTCCCCATACAGATAGCCAATTACTATTGGCATATTTATTGAAAAGCCCTTCCTTTGTGCACTGATTTGCTGTCCCACCTGTCATATATCAAGTGCCCGTAATGTGTGTGAATGTGTTTCTTGGCTCTTCTGTTCTCTACTGTTGATCTGTTAGTATATCCCTGTGTGAACAGCATGTTTTCTCAGTTACCATCCCTTTATAATATGTCTTAATATCTGGTAAAGCAGGTACTTCCATCTTGTCTCATAAGAGTGTGTTGGCCAGTTTTGGCCCTTTACATTTCTTAGAGTCATAGTATTAAAAAGCCTGCAGGAGTGTTTTTGGATATTGTATTAAATTTATAAGCCAATATAGGGAGAATTAATATCATTACAACATGAAGTCTTCTGATTCATTTATTTAGGTCTTTTTTATTGCTTTGCAGTAAACTTTTATTTTGTTTTTCCCGAAAGATTTTTCACATCATTGTAAAATGATTTTATAGTATTGTAGAAAATATGAGCCAGGCACAGTGGCTCACACCTGTCAGCTATATGGAAGGCTGATGTGGGAGCATTGCTTGAGTCTAGGAGTTTGAGGCTGCAGTGGGTTATGATCCTGCCACTTCCCTCCAGCCTGGTCGACAGAGCAAGACCCTGTCTCTAAAATAAAAATAAATGGTTTTAAGTTTTGTTTTCTAATTGTATATAGGAATGTGGTTAACTTTTATGTATTGATTTTTTTGTAATCTAGCTGCTGAATTATCTTACATATCCTAATCATTTATCTGTAGATTTATTCTACATACATGATTATATTATGTGTGAAGAGAGATACTTTTTGTTTGTTTCTTTTCAACCCTTATACCTGTTATTTGTTTTTTCTTGCCTTACTGCATTGGATAGCACCCCCAGGATTATGTTGAATGGATGTGATTGATAGATATTCTGGCCTTGTTCGTGATCTAGCAATAATTGATAACATTGCACAAATAAGTGATACATTCTATGGTTTTTGAAAATAGATATGTTTTATCAGTTAAAAAAAAATTCTAGTCCTAGTTTGCTAAGTTTTTCTGAATTTTGATTCATTACTTAATATCAAATGCTTTTTTTGCATCTTTTGGGATGATCATGTGATTTTCTTTTTTACTGTGTTATGATGATGAATTACATTAATTGATCTTTTAAAGTTAAATTTAAAAATCAGTGATATGTTCACATGCCTCAAAAGCCTTTGCCCTTTTTACCTGATTCTTCCATCAGCTGTTGGTAACTACTTGTTTTTTTCTTAGAAACAGGATCTTACTCTTGCTCAGGCTAGAGTGCAGTGGTGGGAGCATAGCTCATTGTAATCTCAAATTCCTGGGCTTAAGCGATCCTCCCACCTGAGCATCCTGAGTTGCTAGGACTACAGCTGTGCACCACCATGCCTGGCTAATTCTATTTATTTTTTGTTTTGTAGAGAGGGTGTCTTGCTGTGTTGTCCAAGTTGGTCTTGAACTCCTAGCCTCAAGCAGTCCTCCCGCCTCAGCCTCCTACAGCTGTGGGATTACAGGCGTGAGCTGCTGTGCCTGGCCAGTAACTGTTTTTATTAGTTTTTTGGTTACCCTTCAGGTGTTTCTTTCTGCAAATAGAGGTGTGTGCATATATATGGTCTTACTTTCATCTCTTTGTATTGTCGTATTTTATAATTAAAGCAGAAAGGCTAGCATTTCTGGGATTTCCTTGACCCAACTTGGTCAAGTTGAAGTAGCCTCATGTTTTTGGATTTGGCTTATTAATAATTTATGTAGTTTTTTTCGTTTATATTTATGGAAGAAATTGGCCTATCATTATTCTTTTACTGTTCTCGTGAGATTTTGCTATCAAAGTTTGGCTTCATAGTCTGAGGCAGAGTGTAGTGTTTCTTATATATTCTTTCTCTCTTTTAATAGTCTGGAAGTATTTGTGAAAGACTGAAATATTTCTTCCTAGAGTGATTGGTAGAACTGACCATGGAAGCCATCTATTCCTGGAGACAGTGAAGGGGGAAGGGAGAGTTGGTTTATTATTCGTTTATTATTGGTGTTTTGTGTTTTTTGTTTGTTTGTTTTTTGGTTTACATTTTTTAACATCCCCAACATTTTTTATTATTTTTAGTTTCAAACTTTTAAGTTCTGGGGTACATGTGCAGGATATGCAGGTTTGTTACATAGGTAAACGTGTGCCATGCTGGTTTGCTGCACAGATCATCCCATCACTTAGGTATTAAGCCCAGAATTCATTAGCTGTTCTTTCTGATGCTCTCCTTCCTCCCACTCCCTATCCACTGACAGGCTCCAGTGTATGTTGTTCCCCACCATGTGTCCATGTGTTGTAAGATGCAGCATTTGGTTTTCTGTTCCTGCGTTAGTTTGCTGAGGATAATGGCTTCTGGCTCCATTCATGTCTCTGCAAAGGACGTGATCTGATTCGTTTTTATGGCTGCGTAGTATTCCATGGGATATGTACCACATTTTCTTTATCCAGTCTATCACTGATGGGCATTTAAGTTGATTCAATGTCTTTGCTATTGTGAATAGCACTGCAGTGAACATACATGTGCATGTATCTGTATAATAGAATGATCTATATTCCTTTGGGTATATACCCAGTAATGTAATTGTTTTATGTAGTATTTTTGACTATGGACTCAATTTCTTTAATAGTCATAGGTCTGTCTAGGTTGTCTATTTTTTCTTAGGTTAGTTTTGATAAGTTACATTTTCTCAGACGTTTCTCCATTTTATCTAAATTTTCAAATGTGCTAGTATGAATTTGTGAATCATATTCTTTTTTTTTTTTCTGTAGCTGTCTTAGCTATTCCTTTAAGAACTGTAGGCATATTGATTGATAATCTGCCTCTGATAATTCTAGTGTGTGAAGACTTTGTGGACCTCTTTCTGCTGCTGTTTTTATTTTTTCATGTTTCATGTTTTTATTTCTTTTTGTGCTGGGTTCTGTGTAGCTGTGTAGCTTCTCATTGCTTTTTAAAAATTGCTTATGGTACTTTTCCAAATCTTGCATGAAGCTGCATACTTTGAGAGAGGATTTGAATTTGATTCTGCTAAGGCCTGAGAGTACAACTTGTTTAGAATCCCCTTCTACTAAATTAATTTCTTGAGGTTTCTTGGACCAAACTTTCAGGAGGACCTTGCCCACATCTTAGAGACTTTCTTTCATTTTATCCCCCTCTCTGTTTTGTTTACCTCTCTACCTTCCCCTTTAGATGTTTGGGTAGTGACAAGTTTAGTTTGCTTTTACTCTGAGATTTTACGCCTTAGCGGGGTGAAAAAGTGAGAGGGTCCCAAGTCTATATGGAAAGGATCCCCTTTATTTATTTATTTATTTATTTATTTATTTATTTAGAGACGAAATTTTGCTCTTGTTGCCCACGCTGGAGTGCAGTGGCTCCATCTTGGTCGGCTCACTGCAACCTCTGCCTCCCAGATTCAAGTGATTCTCCTGCCTCAGCCTCCTGAGTAGTTGGGACTACAGGCGCCCACCACCATGCCCAGCTAATTTTTTGTATTTCTAGTAGAGATGGCATTCCACCATGTTGGCCAGATTGGTCTTGAACTCCTGAACTCAGGTGATCCACCTGCCTTGGCCTCCCAAAGTGCTGGGATTATAGGCCAGAAAGGGTCTCCTTTAAATGGTTTTTTGTTTGTTTGTTGTTGTCGTTTTTGAGATAGAGTCTTATTCTGTTGTCCAGGCTGGAGTGCAGTAGCGTGATCATGGCTCACTGCAATCTTTGCCTCCTGGGTTCAACCAGTTCTCCTGCCTCAGCCTCCTAAGTAGTAGGGACTACAGGCATGCGCCACCACGCCTGCCTGATATTTTGTAGTTTTAGTAGAGACCGGGTTTCACTTTGTTGGCTAGGTGAGTCTGGAGCTCCTGACCTCAGATGATCTGCCCACCTTGGCTTCCCAAAGTGCTAGGATTACAGGTGTGAGCCACCGCCTGGCCATCCTTTAAATGTTTTACTCTGAGCATGCCATAGGCTTTGCTTTCTGTTATCCCATACTCCCCTCACACCTCACTTTCTACTAACCAAATGCACAGCCTAGTTTCTTGGGCTCAGTATATGTTCTTAGATCAAAAACTGCTTCGTGCACTCTGCTTATCCTAATGTTAGAACATTACTAACTGAACTGTAGACTTTACTGAATGTCACTAGTTTTTCCTCTGATGACTTCTGTACCACGATTCTATCCGGGACCTCACATTTCCTTGTTTTGGATGATCTTGACAGTATTAAGCAGTGCTAGTGAGGTATTTTGTAGAATGTTCCTTGATTTCGATTTCTCTGGTGTTTTTTTCCCATGGTGAAACTGGAGTTATAAGGTTTGGGGAGAATATAATATTCTTTTATGCTTTGTTTTTTTACACTTAGTATGTCCTGGAAATTACTCCATAGATTCGCTTCATTCTTCATGTATAGCAGCTGGAAATACTCCATGAGTGTCACTGAATTCTTCATTTAAGATACCGTGTTTTTCAACTCTAGAATGTTAATTTGGTTATTTTTTAAGAGATCTGTTTCTCTGGATCTTTATGGAAATCATCCTTGATTGTATGTTACATTTTTCTGATTCTTTTTTTTTTTTTTTTTTTTGAGGCGGAGTCTCGCTCACTCAGGCTGGAGTGCAGTGGCGCAATCGCAGCTCACTGCAAGCTCCGCCTCCCGGGTTCACGTCATTCTCCTGCCTCAGCCTCCCAAGTAGCTGGGACTACAGGCACCCGCCACTACGCCCAGCTATTGTTGTTGTATTTTTAGTAGAGATGGGGTTTCACCGTGTTAGCCAGGATGGTCTCTATCTCCTGACGTCGTGATCCACCCATCTTGGCCTCCCAAGTGCTGGGGATTACAGGCGTGAGCCAGCGTGCCCGGCCACATTTTTCTGATTCTTGTCATGTCTCACAGTTTTTCATTTAATGCCAGATGTTGTGTTTGAAGGAATTGTAGAGACAGGAGTAATATTTTCTTTATTCTTCTCAGAAAGAGCATGGCATTTGCTCTGTTAGGCAGCTAGGGTGAGAAACTGCTCATTTTGGTTCAATAAAGATAGGAGCTTGATGGCAGCTCTGGTTTCAAATGTTATGAGTGCAATGAACATTTACTTATTGGCAAGAGAATATCTTGGAACAGTAAAAGTGACTCAGTGGGATGATGGACAAAAGAAGAGGATCGTTATTATACTGCATTCATTCATTCAGCAAGTACTTATTGAGAATCAACTGAGTGTAGATACTTTCTAAGTATTAGGAATATAGTAGTGAACAAAATGAAAGTCTGTACTTTTGTCAGAGCTTACATTCTATTGGAAGGAAGTAGGAAAGAACAAATAAGCAAATCAACATGTAATAAGTATTATAAATGAAAAGTAAAATATAATACAGGATTAGAAAGGGACGGGAAATATGCTAGCTCTACCACTTTTTGACCTTAGGCAAGTTATATTATAGTTTGGCCTTGTTTCTGTATTTCTAAAATGGGCATAATGATAAGAAATAAAATAGAGCTTTTGTGAGAATGAAATTACTTTGTGGGTGATTAAGAAACTTTAACAATGCCTAACACATTGTTAGTGCTCACTAAATGTTAGCTCTTCTTTTTATTATTAATATAAGGAGGCTAATTATACAAGTTTAGAATTGAGAGGAATTTGTACAATTTATGTTTTGATACCTCAGTGTTTAACCAGGCTGTCAGTGGCTGGTATTGGCAGTAGAAGGCCAAGTTCTTGCCAAAGTCTGCTGACATTTAGAGAAAAAGCAAACTTCAGAGTAGGCCAGAATGAGCAGAAAAACAGGGTGATCCTACAGCAAGAGGGGATTAGGGATGGAGACAACCTGATAGGGAGTGAACATCTTGAGGGGACAAGATCATCACTTAGTCACTTGAAGTACTGTTCTTTCTTTTCTCCTGGATGTTGCTGTATTACAGTTTTGGTCTGTGGCATTTGGTCTCCAGGGGATTTTGTGGGTCCAAGTTTGAACTGAGCCTAGTCTTTAGCTTTATCATAGAAAAATAGTTATGCAGCCCAATTTATGACTTCTTACCGAGTCATGACTTGTCATCTCACATATGTGTGTTTCTCTTACTCTGACCATAATTTCTGGCTACGAAAAAGGGTCACTGGATCTGACAAAGGAGCTTGATCTGGCTTATGGATTTATTCATACAAAAATTCTTACATTGTCAAGGGAATTTGCATTCAGAGCTACATTTAATGAACTTTTATGTTGAAATAAAAGTGCTTTAGATATACTCAATAGTCTAGTATTTTTAAAAATTATTTTGAACACAACCTACAGTAGAGGAAATATATTTTATACTGTGATCTCGTTTATACACACAGCCACTCACCAGACATACCCCGTTAACTCAAATGAGACACCATTTGCCTTACTACATATATGTTCTGTTTCTCTTCTATTCTGTTAAAAAAAAAAAATTCTGGACCCTCCCACTACATTGATCTCATGGCACACTAATGTGTCATGTCCTGTGGTTTGAAGACCACTTGTCTAGTTTACCCCAAGATCACCTGAAGAAAAGGTAGAGTCTTACAAAGTGGCAAAGGGAGAAGTGGTTGGCAGAATTCAGTAAATATATAGCATCTGTGGAGTTCTTAACATGGCTTTTCTAAAGACAGATCCGAAGGTTTTTAAGCCACACCCTTTGCTTTTAAGATGGGTGTTTGGGAAGAATGTTTGGTTAAGTGATAAGAGGAACAACTGCTTGGGGAGTGACTGAGGAGACATTGGTATCTGGGTGGATGGAAGAATGTAAGTATATGCTCAAAGAGCTGTGATTCTCGAGGAGCTGGAGGTATGCCGTAGTGTATTCCATAGGGGTCAGTGAATCTGGCTTTTCAGTCAGCTCATAGAAGAAGCTTTCGTAGGGAGACAGAAGGTTGAAGGCTTGCTGTAATGTATCTATTTATGTTTTTAATTTTTTGTTCTTGCTGAAGAGATACAGGTCACTTCTAATTAGAGTTTGTAGCACTGGCATACATAGTGGTTCAACCAGTGTCTTATTTATTTGTACAGAATAAGACAAAAGTAAGACCAAGGTAAAGGGAATGGCATGCTGTCATTAGTTGGAGCCACCCTTGCGTAGTTCTGTAGAAAGTTTATGTGAGGCCTGCAGTTCTGGGATTTCCAATCAAAGTGTACTTTCTTAACCTGTAAAAAGTCTTGAAAGTATGCAGTGAACTAGACAGATAGGGCTCTAGCTTTTTGGAATTCACTCTCTCCAGTGGGAAAGAAATAGCAGAGTAATTTGGATGGTGTTATGTGCTATGAAAACAATAAATCATGGTAATGTAAGAATGAGTTGGTGTGGCAGGATAGGTTACTTTTTGATAAGATGTGTTATAGAAGGCATCTCTGAGCATATGACATTGGGTGGGGACGTGAATTATGACATCTTGTGAAGTTCTAGGGAAATTTTCCTGTTGTATTACCATTTGATGCTACTGTATAGAGTCCAGTGATTTTATTCATAGCAGAGACAATTGGTTTGGTTTATTTGAACAACTCCTCATAGAAGGGTTAGTTGGCTCTGTAAATGAGAGAATGGCATTGTTCTAGCATTTGAATGTGTTGTTAGCACAGATGAAAATACTGCTCTATGGAGGGAATATGAGATTATGGGAATCCCTTTTACATTAGTTAGATTTTTTAGGGGATTCAACATTGATGGTGATGAAGCTTCATTAAAGAACTAGAGTGCTTAGCCAGTGGTCTGAACAGTCCACTTGAGAGTAAAGATCCAGGCTTTCTCTACTCTCTCTCCCAAAAGTCTGGTGCCCTCTTTTTCTCTTTTCTGGCCTTTCAGTCAAAATAGGATGAGTTCATAGGCATTTTATGCTGTTAGGCAATTGCTTTTTTGGGTAAGATTGCTGATGCAGTAGGCTTATTCTTAGGCTCCTCTGGTGATAAAGGA
Organism: Macaca mulatta; assembly: GCF_049350105.2. NCBI lineage: Eukaryota > Metazoa > Chordata > Mammalia > Primates > Cercopithecidae > Macaca > Macaca mulatta. Next base: position 29,607,095 of record NC_133419.1, on the reverse strand, counting down.
CTCTTGAGCCTCTGTCACCATTGTCTTGACCACAACTCTCGACATGGAGGTTGCCCTGCCTGCCTCTTCATTGACATACCCACCTTTTCCCTCCCCTTGCATCTAACCCAAGTCTGAGAAGCCAGAGATTCATCTGTATCAGTGCCTCGTATGTGTTCTGCTTGAGGTTATAGTTCAGTCTGGGAGGACCAGCCCAGTTTCATGCTCTTATTCTTGTTTTAATAGAACCAGGGGCTAAACTTGTTAGGTGGCAGTAAGGAACACAGATGCTTATGGACCTTTCAGAACAGGAGATGTATTATAGACAGTGGATGAAACAAAAGCTTTAGTCTTGATATGGGGAGTAGAGATGAGAATGGGGTAAGAAACGCAGAAGCCTGACTCTGGGAGAGTTGAATCTCGTGTGTGTGGGTGGGGGAGAGAGAGAGAGAATTGTGTGTGTGTGTGTGTGTGTGTGTGTGTGTGTGTGTGTGTGTACATATCACTATGATAGGATCAAACCAACATTGCATCAGGTGCAAAAAAAGTCAATGTTGATGCCCTTTTTAAGTGTCAGAAAACTGATCAAGAATGAAAAAACCAAAACCAACCAATCAAGCAAAATCTACCAAAGGCTCAATCCACAATTTACAGCAAATAACTATATGGGCAGTGACTTTGATGTATACTGTAATGTGCTAGATTATTTTTGTTGAACATTTATATATTAAACCCACTTCAGATGGGTTTAGCTAGTTTTTGGTAAGGTAATAATTGGTTTTTAACATCAATAAGAAGATTAGCAAATACATTCATTATAATATGTCCAAACTATAACATATAGCTAGCTTTCATTTTAGAGACTGATTATGTTATTTTTTAAACTAATTTTATTCATCTGAATAATTTTGGAGCGTTTATTATGATGAACTGTGTGGTGGATACTAAGAAGAATAAGCAAAGTTTCCAACTTCAGCAAGCTTACAGCGCAATAGAAAAGATAGTCTTTTCACATGCTTATTTGTGTGTATTAGAGAAAAGGTACAAACAGTATGCTATGGAAGTGGAGAGAAAAGAGAAATTGATATCACTGGAGGGCATGCAGCCAGGAATAGATTCTTAGAGGAAGGAGTCTTCGAGGTGGGCCTTGAAAGATGGATAGGGTGTTACTAGGTAGATATAGGCTTTGAGGTATCCTTCTCTGTGTTCCCATTGTAACAGCCTGTGAACATTTATTGTAGCACTAGATACTGTGTACTATGTCATGTTATTTCTTTCCATGTCTTTCACTGGTGGGTTATAAACTCTTTAAGGCTAGAACTATATGTTATTCATCTTTGTATTCCCAGCACCTAGCACAGCACCTGCTGGATAGTAGATGAACATGAAATATGTGATAAATGTGTGATAGGAAGTATAATAATCTTGTTTAGTTCCAGGGCATTAATGAAGAACTGAGAGAGTATTGCATAGTTGTTATATATCAGTATTTACATTGGGATTAATTTGACTGCATCTAAAATAATGAAATAATTTGGAAAAATCCAAAATAACTACTCCCACATGATGTTTATTTCTCTGTCACGTAAAATAACTTTGGGTGTAGGCAGTCTAAGGTTGGCGTGGCAGAACCATGAAGTTACCAGAAATGTAGGCTCTTTTCAGCTCCATTCTGACATCCTTACTGCATCATGGACCAAGATGACCACTGGAGGTCCAGCTAGTATTTCCAAGTTCCAGAATCACAGACATAGAAAAGTGAAGGGCACACCCCTCTATTTTTGTTTGTTCGTTTGTTTGAGACAGAGTCTTGCTCTGTCGCCAGGCTAGAGTGCAGTGGCACGATGTCAGCTCACTGCAACCTCCGCCTCCCGGGTTCAAGTGATTCTCCTGCCTCTGCCTCTCAAGTAGCTGGGATTACAGGCACCCGCCACCCCGCCCAGCTGATGTTTGTATTTTTAGTAGACACGGGGTTTCGCTGTGTTGGCCAGGATGGTCTCAATCTCCTGACCTCGTGATCTACCCGCCTCGGCCTCCCAAAGTGCTGGGATTATAGGTGTGAGCCACTGCACCTGGCTGGGCACACCCCTCTATTTTAAAGGGAACTCTTGAGAAGTTGTACACATTGCTGCTTATGTTTCATTGGCCAGAACTCAATTCCCTGGCCTTACCTAGTTGCAAGGGAGGCTGGGAAACAGTCATTTCTCCAGGCCACAGTGTGTCCAGCTAAAAACCGAGATTCTCTTACTAAGGAAAAATGGGAGAATATTTAAGGACCAAACAGTCTTTGACCCAGTTGGCTTTGCAGTCTGTTTTTGAGTCTTAGCTCTTCCACCTACTAGCTGTATAATGTTGAGTAATTCACTCAGCCTCTGAGTCTTGGTTTCTTCTTCTGTAACATGAGTTAAGTAATTGTTTCTCCCTATTGAGTTATCATTAGGAACAAACAAGATCATAGATGTAAAGAGTTTAGCACAGTGCCTGGAATATCATAAGCCCTCAGCAATGGGTTGCTCTTATTCTTATTACTGTTATAAAGCCATCTAAGGTTCTATTCTGAGTTCCATTCCAGACAAGTTAGTCTGGCAGCAGTAGAAGTTCTGGACACCAAGTTTCTTGGGTGCAAACTGTTCATCCCCCTCTCCTTCTGTTCCTTCTGCCTGCTCTAATCTGGTGGGTAGATAGGCTGGAGAAAAACTTGCCTTTAGAGAAGAGGCTTCTGTATATTTCAGTGTCCTGCTGATGCCTTATGCACTAGCTAACCAAAACACAGCTGGTAGGTCTAATTTTAGGTTCACAAGTCTTGCTGGTTGTCCTCTTTAAATTCTGTTTTACATTCTGAACTGTGGGAAGTTTTTATAGAAGCAGAGGGGAGGTGGGGACAATATACTCTTCACTTTCTGGTTAGAAAATAACCTTCATTTTCTTTCTAGTAGGCAGTCATGGGGAGAGATGTAAGGTTAAGTTTATATAGGCACCCCTACTGTTTTCCTCTCAATTTTGAGTGTGTGTGAACCCTGGCAGGCTCGAACCTGTGTTGATTGGTAGACTCTGACTTCATGTGTATAAATAATGAAAATGCTAATCTTTGGCCAAGGTTATAAAACCAAGAGAGTCTAGGAATTTTTGTCTGTTGTTGAGTTTTGAGTCTCTGTTTCCAGATATATGAGAAAAATAACATAGCTGTCATTTATTGAGTGGCCAGGTCATTTTCATATATTGTTTCATTTGTTTCTTAATAAAATTCCACAGTAAGCTGTGTTGTTATGTTTCCATTTTATATATGAGGAAACTCAAAAGAGGTTAAATTTTGCTGAAGGTTACTTAGCTAGCAAGTGTAAGGACTGGGATACTGGGATTTGAATCCAGGCCTGACAAAGTACATATTCTTTCCATCATTCCATTTTGCCTCTACAAATTTGATTACTCCCTCTCATATTTAAGCCAAGCTGTACTGGTACATTATCCTTATGTTTATTTTCTGTATGAAGGTATTTAATAAATGAATACTTTCTGAATATCCTAAAACTATTTTTCCCCTTCTCTTTGGTCTTCTTTCTATATATTGTATATAATTTTAATTAGTAACCGATTTTTTTTTATTTTGTTCTATTCAGCACTTGTCTAGGTCAATACCTGATACTTAGTAGTCACTCAGTATTTTTATTTAATTAATAATAACAATAACAGAAATGATAACTAACATTTATTGAGAACTTAGCTTGTACCTCTTCTCTAAACTTTCTGCATATTTTTTCATTTAATGTTCACCACAATTCTTTGAAGTATAGTATTTCTTAAGATAATTTTGTATATTATTCCAAGTTAGTGGCATGTTATTTTCTTTTGATCTATTTATTTATTCAACATATATTTATCGAAGGCTTAAAATTTGCCAGGTGGAGTATTTTGGGCAGTAGGGAACCAACAAGAAGCAACTCTAAGTCATGGAATTTATAATCTTTGAGCAGAACAGACAGTAAACAAGTTAAATAATAAGTAATATTTTAAATAATGATAAGTGCTATGAATAAACAAACCGGGGAAGGAGATAGGGAGTGACTGGGATGTGGGAATGAGAGGGAAGCTTTTTAAGGATCCAAAGACTTTTTGAACTAGTGACCTGGGTATAGTTAGAGCCAGTGATGAGAAGCTCTAGAGGCATAATGGTTCAACTGAAGGGAATAGCAAGTGTAAAGGCCCTGAGATAGAACAAGTTTACTAAGGGGATAAAATGAATGGCTGGAGTATAATCAGTAGGGGTGGGGTGGGGGTTGAGTAGTGGATGAGGTCAGATTACCAAGTAGGCTGTGGTAAGGATTTTGGGTTTTATTCTAAGTAGTCATAGACTGTTTAAGCAAGGGAGTAAATGATCTGATTTATATTCTTAAAACTTCTCTTTGGTTCCTATGTGGAGAATGGGGCTGTAGGGTAGCAAGAGCAGAAGCAGTATTGCTGCTTATACTAGGTTGGGAATAGTGAACAATACAATAGTGAAGAATACATGCCAGTTGGATACGGTGTATATTTTAGAGTTAGGCCTAAAAAGACCTGCTGATGGATTTTTTTCAGACCCAAGAATGACTTTGGGTTCTGACAACTAAAAGTGATGGCCTAGTGTAGGAGTGGGAGTTTGGAGTTAGAAAATGAAGTAGTATGAAGGAGATGATAACTTTTGTACATGGGAAGGTGATACTAAAATTTAATTTCATTTCCTTTTGACAAAACCTTGCTTTCTGATTCCTTGGGAGGACTTCTCCCCTCCCCCTCCCCCTCCCCCTCCCCCCCTTCCCCTTCCCTCCCTCTCCCCCTTCCCCACCCCTCTCCCCCTTCCCCTCTCCCCCTTCCCCTCTCCCCCTCCCCTCTCCCCCTCCCCTCTCCCCCTCCCCTCTCCCCCTCTCCTCTCCCCCTCCCCTCTCCCCCTCCCCTCTTCCCCTCCCCTCTCCCCCTCCCCTCTTCCCCTCCCCTTCCCTCTTCTCCTCTCCCCCCTCCCCTCCCCTCCCTACTCTCTCAGTCAGTGTCTTGCTCTGTTGCTCAGGATGGAACGCAGTTGATCCCCACCCACTGCAACCTCCACCTCCTGGGTTCAGGTGATTCTCATGTCTCAGCCACCCAGGTAGCTGGGAATACAGGCATGCACTACCATGCCCAGCTTATTTTTGTATTTTTAGTGGAGGTGGGGTTTCTCCATCTTGACCAGGCTGGTCTCGAACTCCTGGCCTCAAATGATCTGCCCGCTTTGGCCTTCCAAAGTGCTGGGATTACAGGTATGAGCCACTGTGCCTGGCCAAGAAGGACTTCTGTATTCCATCTTCTGATCCTTTTCCACTATTTCTCCCAGACAAGACCTTCTGGTAAAATGACTAAGTTGGATTGATGTTTTTTGTTTTTTGTTTTTTTTTTTTTTTGAAGAATGATATCGACACAAGCCAATGGAATAGGGAGAAAAACACCCCAAAACAGATAGCTAGTATTCTTTCTGAATTCAACATCTTCTGATTGATTCTTCGTAATAATAGAATTCAATATTCAGGAGCCAGTTTAGGATATTTATGTGGCTTATATTTACATTTTTGCTGACATGTGACTTTTCAGTGCCTAGCTGGTTATTGGCATTAGACTAGACTGACTTCCATGAAAGTGCAGAGACCACTTGTCAGGGAATACTTCTTCCTATTCTGATGCCACTGCTACCTGCCATATTCTACTTTTGCTTCTACCCTTTGCCCATTTTTAAGGCGTGTTTCCATTAGAATGAAGTATTATTTCTGTGTTTTGGGGTGGATGGATATGAATGTATCATGTAATACGTGCTCCTTTGAAGAAAGGTACCCCTATTTTCATAGTGTCCAAACACAAGGAATCTTAGAAGTAGAAAACTTTTAGAATTGCTTCCGGGGATAGCAACTTCAAATATCTACCAGAAAGGTAATGTAAACAAGAGAAGCAAGCCAAAGTAACTGACAAACTTGAGAGAGCTTGCTTTGCCTAAAGTGAATAGCTGCTACTACTCAGTTTCAGCCAATTTCTGCTGTATTGGAATGGGAGCCCATTACCGTCATACCCTTTGGATTTACAAAAGAAGCTAGAAATCTTTATTTTTATGTCATATGTCCTGATTTTTAAATGCTAGCAACTAATTTAAAACTCTTAGTGGATGTGTGGGACAATACTCTAAAAGCCACAGAAAATAGTTCTGTAGGCCACAGGCTGTTGATGTGTAGCTTTTGGTCTGGTCCATCTTCCTCATTTACAGATGGGAAAACAGAAACCCAGGGATGTAAAATGACTTTTCCAAGCTCACACAAGCAGTTACTGGCAGTGCTAGTAGTAAAACCTGGGTCTACTTTCTCTTTGTGCAATACTCTTTACATTTGGAATGTTAATTGTTTTTGAGGATGTAAGAAAAGCTAATGTCATGTACAGCCCAAATTTTATATTGTTTTGAGGATTTCAGACCCCCTGAAATCCATACATGAATATCAAGTAAAGAACCTTCTCTTGAATCTCCTGGTTCGTATGTTTGCAGTGTCAAAGGAAAAGGCCCCAGTATTTACATTTAGGCAAACACATGGGAAGAAGCACTGGAAGCAGGAGACCTTGGCCCTCTTGGTCAAATTCTACCTCTCTCCCTCCCTTCTTGCCTATCTTTTTTTGTTTGTTTGTTTTTTCGTATGCTAAATCTTAGCTATGCAATTAGTAGGAATATATTTAACTCTAAAATCTGTCTATCCCAAGTACCAGTCCCAGCAATAATTGCTTTTCTAATATTTTACATACCTGTATCACTCATAGAAAGTAATAGTTTTTTAAAAAATTATATTTATTACATGTACCATTTTGCAAGGTTTTTTTGTTTGTTTGTTTTGTTTTGTTTTGTTTTGTTTTAAATTCAACAGTATGTCATGCCTTGTATCCAGGTACATACAACCTACCTCATTCTTTTTATTTGCCATGTCATGTTCCACAGTGTGTTAATTCAGTGGTTTATTTAGCCACCCACTATTGATGAATCCTTGGGGTGTTTGCAGATTTTTAGTATTACAAACAATGCTGAAATAAATAATTTTGTACATGCATCCTTGACACAGGTGCTAGTCTTCTTCAAGAGGAAAGAAGTGGATTGGTAGGCATGTGATTTCAGAGTGGCAGTTATTTTATATATCCATCAACAACATATGGAAGTCCCCAATTTCCCCAGGGCCTAACACTTGCTGTTATGAGATTAAGATTTATTTCAGGCTGATGGGTGAGAAATGATATTTTAATCATGAGTGAGTTTGAGCATCTTTTGCCTGTTTTGATGTGTTTGCATTTCACATTTCTGTTTTTTTTTTTTTAAAGAAGGGTCTTGTTTTATCTGTTCATATTTTTGGGGGGATTTCTTTTGGGTTTATTTGGCTTTTTCTTACTGATTTATAGAAATTCCTTATGTGTTTTTTCTGTATTCTTGATACCAATGTCTTCCATTGTATATGTTATAAATCTTTTTAATTTAGATGTTTCTGATCTTGGTTTTGGCACTGACCAGTTCTGTGATTTTGGGGACATCGTTTGACATCCACAGTGCCATTTTAGTCCATTGTGAAGTGAGAATACACTATCTTTTAGTTATTGTATTATTGTGAAATGCCAGTGAAAGAGTGTAAGTGCTCTGAGCTTTGGGTTCATTTGATTTTCACCAGCCATTTTTCTCAGCTGTAAAGTGAGAATATACTGCTTTTTAGGGTTATTGTGAAATGCCAATGAAAGAGCATATGAAAGTGCTTTGGAGACTAAAGAATACCTTCACATGTACAGCATTTTGTCCTTTCTTTGGTTTTATTATGACTCATCCCTAGGAGCTGGCTTTTGTGAAGCATCCTACGCTTCTGCAGATTAATCAAATTCTGAGTGGTAAGTGTCACAACGTAGCACTTGTCTCTTTTTATTCTACACCTTCTTAGGGGAGGAACAAGGTGCATAAACAAGTTATGCTCACATTGAACTCCTGTGTTCTTAGAATGCATTGGGTGGGATGGAGGTGGAGAAGTACGGATAGCAGGAGAATCCTACTGCTTCGCTAGTCATGGTATGTGCCCCAAGGATTGACAATCATTTCTACTGTGGAACCAAATGTCTACAAGGTGAATTAGGCTGCCTTTTCTTACTATCCTGGTTCACTTCTCAATTAGAACTCAGGTTTCAGAGGCAGCTGTTCTGTTCCACTATCTTTTCTGTTCACTGGTTTCCCAATTAGGGAATATATGAGGGTATAATCTATCTGGCTATCTTTTGACTAATGGCTGTCCTCAACAACCGAATAATTAACCGAAACATGGTACTATTCTATGGTTTGGGGATACTCAGATTCAGATACCACCACCCTTAGACCCAAACAACCCCATGCCCCTGACCTATCCTGACCTATGTCCCATACTTTTTTTTTTTTTTTTTTTAAGATGCAGTCTCACTCTGTCACCCAGGCTGGAGTGCAGTGGAGTGATCTTGACTCACTGTAGCCTCTGCCTCCCAGGTTCAAGCGATTCTCCTGCCTCAGCCTCCTGAGTAGCAGGGCTGTGTCCCATGCTTTTGAAGACCCCTCCTGTAGCCATGCCTGTCCTCTTCCATACCACTCTTCAAGTACCTAGCTACCCAAGAATTACCTTCCATGGCCTGCAGAGCCTCTTCCTGAGTCCATCTGCCTAAAGATGGACCAGTTTCTGATACATGTATCCCTAGGTCTCACATGTGTATCATGGGTGACCTAGAAGGGTATTCTCAGCTTGGACATGCTAGCTTGAACACCTGTGCACAAGGCCCCAGAGTCCATTCGGACTCTTGCCCCAGCTCTGCAGCTGTCAGGGTCGGATCTGCCCTAAGGAGCCTCTCCCTTCTGACCAACTGCTTATTTTGTGGATTTTTTAAAAAGCCTTTGGGAAAGGTTTTCTCACCACTCATTTAGAGACTGAGTATAGCAGGTTCACCATAGAGCCCAGTTAATCTTGAATAATTCACAGAGAGCGAGGTGGGGAGGTGGAACAGGTGAGTTTCCTGAAGGGAGGCTCTCTTAAGTTGCCTCTCCTCTCTCTCTTGCCTGGTTAGGTGATGCTGCTGATGTTTTGTGAAAGCTTTGTGAAAAGGAGGAAGGATTCTGCTGACACACTGAATTTTTATGAAAGAAGGCTAAGGGTTCCCTTATCCATCCACACGAGGCACATCTGCTTGCAGACGGGCTGTCTGCTTCTTAGGGATTCCTTCATTGTCGTTTTATTCTTTTCTGAAGGTTTTAAGGCACAGTTTGGTGCATTCCTTTCTGCTCTCTAGAGCCAGGGGAAAGTCATAATATATCAGAGCTATTGCCGAAGAGCTTAAAATGGGCGCTGGCAGCTGGGATGTGGGGGAAGAGAGCTTTCCAGGGACAAGTGACCTGCTTGTTCAGCCAATGAGAAGCAGGTTAGAGGAATGATATCACCAGACAGGCTTTATTGTCTGATCATCTCGTAAAAGCAGGATTGTGTCTGGCAACTTAACCCTTTTTTAGGCACTTCAGGTCTCACCTGCTCCCTGGCATATGACCTCTAAGTTCCTTTTCTCTACTGTCTGCTATGAGACCACAGAGATTAAAGACTAAAATTAGTGGAGGATATAGGGGAGTTGTAAACCATCACTTTAAAAAATAGAACTTACTAAAATTTAGAACCTCTGCTAAGATGGAAATATGATCTAAGCTGTGTTTGAAGAACACATCTAAAGTAGATATTGGTTGTAGTCATGTTGTGTCTGATTTTTACTGTGTAGACTTGAGAGGCAAGAGAGGTCAGAGGGGGAAAAATTGAGCCTTTAGTATATTTTAATTTATATAGTGGAATCTTACTAGGTATTTCCTGTTTTGGAGGAATTGAAATTAGTTCTGTAAATTTGGAAGACATGTTATCACGGATCCAGAGGCCAATTTTGAGTAAGAGATATTTGCAGTGTCTTTCTTTTCTTGTGCTGCTTTGTTGTCCCTACCGCATAGAAATGACAGTGATTTTACCTCTTTGTGCTTCTTTTCCCTCATTGGTAAAATGAATGTTCCTACCTATCTCATAGAATTGTTGAGATAAGAAAATAAATGAATTCCTGTGATTTTAGATTGTCCTATATACAATATAATGTATTATTATTATGGCATTCATGTCTTAAGATTATATGTTCATTCATTGATTTGTTCAGACTTTTTACAACATCTAGATGTTGGGCGTAAGAGATACAGAGATATAAAAAAATTACGGTTCTTACCCTTAAGGAACTGAAAATATCATGAGGGAGACAGATAGTAAAACTGTTTCATACTTCCTTTTGTATTTACCATGTGCCAGGCTCTGTTCTGAGTACATTGACATACATTAACTAATTTAATCTTACTATAGTCCTATGAAATAGATACTGTTATTGGCTCTGTTTTACAGATAGAGAAATTGAGACATAGGCTAAGTAACTTGCCTAAGGTCACACAGCTAGTGTGTGACTAATGGCACTAGGGCTGTAGTCTGTGCTCTAAATCTGTACTGACCAATATAGTAGTCACTAGTCACATGTGGCTTTGGAGCACTTGTAATGTAGCTGGTTTAAATTGATTGGGCTATGATTGTGAAATACTAGATTTCAAAGACCTAACATGAAAAAAAAATCTCATGTTGAAATTACATGTTGTAATGATATTTTGAATATACTGAGTTAAGTAAAATATATCAAAATCAATTTTACTTTTTAATTGTGGCAATTATGAAATTATATACATACGCTTGCATTTGGGGCTCACATTAGTCTTTTATTGTACTGTGCAACTCTAAATCATTATACTGTAATAATAGTAATAGGATGTGAAATTTTTGAGCACTCACTGTGTGTGAGCCACATACTGTGCTAATACCTTTTAAAACACTTTCAATTAGGCCCCAAAATAGCCCAGTTTATTATCACTATTTTATAGAAGGGGGAGAAGGTTTTGAGAAATTTAGTAATTTGCCTGAAATCAATCAACTAGTTAATGGCAAATCCAAAATTGGAACTGTATATGTCTGACTCGGAAACCCATGAGTTTTGTGGTTTTTTTGGTCTTGAACTCCTGGCCTCAAGCAGTGCTCCTGCCTCAGCCTCCTGAGTAGCTGAAATAACAGGTGCAAGCTACCACACCCAGTTAAAAAACCTGTGTTCTTAATCAGCACACTGGAGTTCCATTCGTAATTAAATTTCAGACTATTTGTTTTATTTTTATAAGTATATTTAATATTGCATACTTCTGTATCTGATGCATAAAGGTTCAAAATTAAAATTACTAGTCTGTAAAATAGACATCTTGTATGGGACTGTCTTTTGTAGAGGCACAGTGAACACTGGCACAGTTGAGCCTCAGGTGAAGCAGTGAGTCAGCCTATACAAATTGTATTTAATTTTCATTCCATATAGTTCTGCCAGTCACTGGGCAGTTTATGTCCTGACACTGTTTGTCCATAGAGAAGGGAAAGAGGGACAATGCACCTCTCCTTAGTTGTTTAGCTCTCTTCGCTGCTAAGAAAAAGTTGCTTTTTATTTCATTGTCCTCCAAAATGCTGTTTGTGTTTGAGAGAGCAACAAAATGCTGTCTAGTGACCCCTCACTTTTCTTCCTTCTAGAGCAAAGACTCAGGTGGACTGAAGGCGGCTATGATCGAATTGGTGGAAAGGTTGAAGTTCAAGAGCTCAGACCCTAAAGTAAGTATTGTTTGGAATTGATTGGGTGTTGGTACCCCAAGCATTTCATTCTTCTTGAGCTAAAATTGTGGGGTGTTGATGATCATCTCTCTGAACATTGCATTAAGATTTAATTAAGCCTGCCCATCAGAAACAGTGTTCTGATATGCCTAGAGATAAGTCATCTATTTTTCCCCTTCTCTATTTTATGACTTACAACACATAATCATTAATTGCTTTCCCTGAACTGCAGACAAGTTCATTTTTAATCCTCCTTTACTGGGAGTCTTTGAATCTTTGGTCCTCTGTGTCCATTAAATGCAGCCAAAGGCGTCTGAGAGAAATACAGATCTTTTTTTTTTTTTTCTTGAGACAGAGTCTCGCTCTGCTGCCCAGACTGGAGTGCAGTGGCGCAATCTTGACTCACTGCAACCTCTGCCTCCCGGGTCCAAGCCATTCTCCTGCCTCGGCCTCCCGAGTTAACTGGGATTACAGGTGTGCACCATCATGCCTTGCTAATTTTTATATTTTTAGTAGAGACGGGGTTTCACCATGTTGGTCAGGCTAGTCTTGAACTCTTGACCTTGTGATCTGCTTGCCTCAGCCTCCCAAAGTGCTGGGACTACAGATGTGAGCCACTGCGCCCGGCCGAGAGATACAGGTCATCTTAATGCCAGGGACTGGCATAGGATCCAGACTCATTTAGTTGGTGTTCAGCACTAACGTCTTATCTCTCCACTGCTTCCAGGAGCCAGCTGCCACTCAGAATACTTTTTTCCTTATGACCTGTAGTCTGGTTTGGCAACTGTTTTAAGTGTCCCAGCTTTTTTTTTTTTTTTTTTTTTGATATGTCGGGGTCTAGCGGATTGATATTCTGGGAGACACCATAATGGGGTGAAGGTAAACTGGGAACCGAACATGCTGGAGGGACTATGACTAACACAGACTTCCTTCTCTTTCCTACCTAGACACTTACTGTGGCACTACCTGGTATTGGTGCCAGCTGGCTTTGCCTTAGAATCAAAGTTTCTCACAGTTAAATAGGGAAAGGAGCATGATTTCATTTTACTGTAGGTTTTGTTTTTTGTTTTTTGTTTTTTTTTTAAAACAGGAATGGTACTAACATTTCTTGAGTATCTACTGAGAGCCAGGCACTTTGCTAGGACTCTTACATAATTGTGCTAAAATATACGTACAAAATTTTCACCATTTTTGAGTGTACAGTTCAATGGCATTAACTGTAACATTCACTTTGGTTTTTTGTTTGTTTTTGTTTTTTGTTTTTCTGAGATGCAGTGTCACTCTGGTGCCCAGGCTAGAGTGCAGTGGCATGATCTCAGCTCATTGCAACCTCCGCCTCCCAGGTTCAAGTGATTCCCTGCCTCAGCCCCCTGAGTGGCTGGGACTACAGGCACACACCACCACACTCAGCTAACTTTTTGTATTTTTACTGGAGACAGAGTTTCACCATGTTGGCCAGGCTGGTTTCAAACTCGTGACCTCAGGCTATCTGCCCTCCTCAGTCTCCCAAAGTGCTGGGATTATGGGCATGAGCCACCACACCTGGCCACACTTGGTTGTATAACCATCACCACTGTCCATCTTTAGAGCTTTTTTACTATCCCAAACTGAAATTCTGTACCCATTAAATGCTAACTTATCATTCCTGCTCTCCCCTCAAATATTTTTAATTATTTAACAACACTGTAAAGTAGCATTTTATTCCTACTTTATTGATAAGAACACTGAGGTTTAGAAAGGTAGAATCATCTGCTCAAATCTAATGTAATACAGATGTGGAATTCAAACTCTGACTCCAGTGCCTGTACTCTTTGTTTTATGTCATGCTGCAAACCAGGCACTGGATTTTATCTCCTTTCTACCACATAATCACATTGTGCTGCAGTTTTCTAAATTGAAACACAATATGTGGCAGAGCCACAGACTGGTGGGCTCTTCAAAAGGTGGCTGCAGCCGCAAAAATAAATTTCTCTTCATATGGCAATGAAAATATTGGGGACTTTGGTAAGATCTCTTGTCTTCTGGTGTAGTTAGGGTTCTAGAAGTAGAGAGTATCTTGGTAGACAGAAAAAAATTGGAGTAACATTTGTCAACTTTCCTAGCTCAAAGTAGGGGGACCCCTGATAAAAGTTTTTCCTTTAGTTAGGATGAACCACTTATTAAAAGTTACTGAAAGCTTTTCTTGCCAAGTTTCTCTGGTTTCTGAGGCAACTCCTGTTCTGCAGGAGACAACCGTATTCTGTTTCCACTAAATTTATAATTAGCAGGGCAGTGAAGAGGGAGCAGATGTGTGCAAATCACACTGAGTGTTCTCTATGACTATAATACAGGTAAAGTGCTTTGGGATCCTTTATGAATGCATGTAGTGCTTCTGATGGAAAGCTTGCCACAAAGTGAAAGGACTGAGTGGTCCCATCAGAGGAATCCCTGGAAGTGTCAGGCTTTTCCCTTGATGCATCATAAGGTAAAGGATATTTGTAAGGACCTGACTGGGTATGTGTGTCTACCTGCACCTGTTTTTTACTCTTCTTTATTTTGCCCTGGATCATTTACTACCAACCTGTTTTATTTTCAAGCCCCTTTTTAGTCTACCACAAGCATATGCTGTATATACTCGGAGCCAGCTTGAAGGAAGATGAAGGATAATTACAGAATGACTGCCAGATCAGGAATGGGGGTAAAAAATGGGCCACTTAAATGTATAATTTCTGCAACAAAGAAGATTTTCCTAGAAATAAATTGGCATCTTCCAAGACAACCCTTAAATTTTTGTCTGTTCTGTTTTCCCACAGAGCCCCACCATCCCCTTTTTGAGTTGGCCTATTTAAGAAGGGCAGAAATCTGTTAGACTTTGTGACCTGTCGTTTCCTGGCACAGAGGCTTTACATAGAAGCACTGATTGAGTCATGGAGGACTGAGCACTATCTCTGCCTCACTTCCTCTAGAATTCCCTAAGGCATCACAAAGCTTGATTAGTCCAGACAATGAAGCCTATTGGGAAATGAGTTAATTTTTACCTCTTGAGTTTTGCTAGAGAGGAGTAGAAGATGTCTAGATTAATCATTTTTTTAAATTATAAAATAATACATGCTTATAGATTTAAAAATACAGCTATTCATAAAGAAAAAGTAAAATCTCCCCCAAGTTAGCCACTGTTAACCGTTTAGTATGTAACCTTCTAGACATTTTTCCATGTAGAAGTACATTTTCAAAATTGTTTTTTGCGAAATTATACCCATAGTTTTACAACTGCTCTTTCCTTTATGTAGAATATCTTAGATATTCTTCTGTGTCAATAATATAGACTTGATTCTGTTTAATGAGATGCCTCATTTTATCCAAACATTTTGTCAGGCATCTTCTTTTCTTCCAGATCCAGAGGTTCTTAAACTTCAGTGTGCATGAAAATCACCCAGAAGACGTACTAAAATATAGAGTACTGGGCCCACCTCCAGAGTTTTTTATTCAGCTGGCCTGGGGTGGCTAGACAGTGTTCATTTCTGTGAAATTATCAGGTGATGCTGATGTTGCTGGTTGAAGTATCACACTTTGAGAACCTCTGTGCTGTACATTAGCTGTTTTCCTCTATGTTAATGATTTTTTTTCCACTCTTTTGAACAAGTAGAAGAGCCCTTAGAAATAAGTCCAGGTGATTTCAACTTTGAAAAAAGGTAGATAAAAATCTAGGCTTATGAAACAAACAAGTTGAGCAGAGGTAGGAAAGAAGTAGGGAGGGGAAAAAGAGGTAGGTTGGGAAGTCAGCTCAGGCTAGGAGGACAGGACTGCTTTACACTGTCACTTCCAACAGAGAAGTAGCAAAGCCGAAAAGAGGGAAAGAGATCCTGGTCAGGATTTAGGAGGATGATCAAAGCTCCCTGCCATGGTTGAGGTATAGGCTGAGTTCTAAAATCAGAGGAAATTCAGGAACAGCCAGCCATTATGGGTGAGCCTGAAGAGAGGAACCAGAGCCACTGATGGTTGAGAAATAGGGCACAGGACCAAATGAAGTTTTGTGCATGCATGTTGCTGTGGTGAGCCCTGTTTTAAAGGGTACATACCTCTGGGCATCTAGAACCCTCTATATCATGGAAGAAGATTACTTTTAATAACGAACAATCTTTAGTTTGTCAAAAGGATTAGTAGGAACTAGTCTTTTACATAATACGCTGCCCTAATGTGTTTGACCTGATTTAGTTTGCCAACTTTTTTTTCTCCAGCCAAACTTTTCTGAAACACCTGTTGTACAAGCAGGATACTTATCTGTAGATTGCGTACATTTATGCTAGGCTTTAGGGAAATTTAAAAATGTAATCAGTCAGGGGTATGTGTGTATATGTGTGTCTATACTTGGATTTTTAAAAAATTTAAAGCTTTCTTAATTCTTTATCTTCATAGCTTTCCTTTGTAGTGACTATGCAGTTATCTTTCACAGTTTACTCAGAGGTAACCTAGGCTTAGAAAACACATTGATTCCCTTTCCTCCCTTCCCCCTGCCCAGTCCTCAGAAAGCATTGAACCAAAAGTACAACATGCTAAGCTCAATCAAACTAACCTCTTATTATGTAGTTAATAACAGCCATTTTCTCTCTATTATGTATTGATTGCTTTTCTTTCCCTCTGATATGCACTGTTCATTGTTTCCTGTAACTGGTGTGCTTGAAGCAAACAGTTAACACAGTTGTGTATCTTGAATTCTTACTAATCTTATAGTCTCAAAAAAGAAGCATCTTAAAACTTGAGCCAAGTGGCTCACATTATTCTGTGTGACTGGAGTGGGATTAAACAGGGGATCTGATCATACCCAAGACTTCCTAAAACAGCAGGTTTTTTTTCCTTTTGTTTCCTCTAGCCTCTAGAGGTATTCTTACTGAAGTGTGAAACCACACCATTATCTAGCAACGTGAAATTAGTTAAATAAACCCAAGAGTGGTTTTCTTTTTTTATTTCAGTGTTGATGTAGCATTTTATAATTGCAAAAGAACTTTGCAGTCATTTTTCATAGCGATATCATTGGCATGGAACACAGCCCAGTCCTTCACTCTTCTGTGATAATCAGATTCTTGTCAAAAAATACAAATTTTTAATGTACAGGTAGTGATGAATATAAGCAAAACCTAATTTGAAATTCTTATTATTGTGTCCTATTATTCACAAGGGTCAAGCCAGGCGTCATCTTGATCCTTGCCCTGTGCCAAAAAAGAAGTATTCACTGGGGCACTGTTTATTCAACCCCCCGAAGCAGAGAATTGAGATGCTTCAGTTATCAAGTTGTTACATATGAAAGTGTTCATGTGGTTGATGAGTTATTAGAATTATTGACCTATTTCTGTACTTTTCATTTAAAAAGTTGTAAGTAGGAATTTTGGAGGTCATGAGTTATATTTATTTTATCTCTGTATCTTCAGGCCTTATTAGCATGGAGCCTGGCACATAGTAATTGATACGTATTATCTATTATAGCAACCCTATAAAAATAAGTGTTTGTTTTGTTTTGTGGATGAGCATTCTGAGACTTAGAGGGATTAAATAGCTTGCTAGTAAGTGATGGGACCAGGGCTTAACTCGAGATTTGTCTTACTTCATGTTCTTCACCTATACACTATTATTGAATCCATGGGTAAATACATGTATATATAGCCTGGCATCCCTAGCAATATGACCCTTAACTGATTATTTTTTCCTCACACTCTTCTTTTACCTCCTTTTACTGTGATCCTGTGCCATAGCACAGTCCCCCACAATTCCAGAGAACCAGGACTGGAGAATGGCCTTTTCCAACAGAAAATGTGGGGAGATGGCAAAAAAGCCATAACCCTCAGAGCATTTAGCCCTCGCTAAACGAAGAACTGAGGCAAGTGCTTCCACAGTTTGACCTGATTAGTGAAGGACATCAATTGGGAAAAATACCTGTGCTCCCTCAGGCCTGCTCTGGGAAGAAGTAAATGTGGCCCCTTTTTGTCCTCTGTAGACACTTGGGCAGGAAAAAAAAGGAGAAACAAGCTCTTTCCCTCCTTCACCATTCCCCTGGCTTTATCAAAACAAAACAGCTTATCCCTCTCTCGTCCTCCCCTACCCAATTATAAAAGAAATACCGATATTCCTTGACTTACAGTGGGATTACATCCTAATAAACCCATCATAAGTTGAAAATATTATGTCAAAAATGCATTTAATACATCCAACATTCTGAACATCATAGCTTAGCCTACCTTAAACGCGCGCAGAACACTTACATTAGTCTATAGTTGGGCAAAATAATCTAACCAAAGCCTACTTCATAATAAAGTGTTGAATAGGCTTACTTTTATTTATTTATTTATTTTATTTTTATTTATTTATTTTTGAGACAGAGTCTCGCTCTGTTGCCCAGGCTGGAGTGCAGTGGTGTGATCTCAGCTCACTGCAAGCTCCGCCTCCCGGGTTCACGCCATTCTCCTGCCTCAGCCTCCAAGTAGTTGGGACTACAAGTACCCGCCACCATACCCAGCTAATTTATTGTATTTTTAGTAGAGACAGGGTTTCACTGTGTTAGCCAGGATGGTCTTGATCTCCTGACCTCGTGATCCACCTGTCTCAGCCTCCCAAAGTGCTGGGATTACAGGTGTGAGCCACCACGCCTAGCCGAATAGGCTAGAATAGTTGTATAGGTACTTGAAGTACAGTTTCTATTGAATGGTAGCACGTTTGCACCATCATAAAGTAGAAAAATAGTAAGTCAGACCGTTGTATGGGGACTATCTGTATATGTTTTCTGTAGAAAAATGTAGAAGACACAGGACAGACAAGTCTAAAGAAGAAAGAAAGAAAATCACCAATTTTTTTTTTTTATCCCTGCAGTGGCTTGTAAACTTTGGATACTTACTTTTTATAAAGAAATGCTGATTCTTGAGCCTCACTCAAAGCATCTAATTTTGTGGTTCTGAGATCTACTTTTCAAATATGCACCCTGGATGATTCTCATGCACATGGTCACATGCATTCTTTTGAGACCATACTTTGAGGTGAAAGATACCTATGGAAAAAACTGGGTAATATTATGGTTCTTTGTGTTTTGTGCATAAAATGGTATTATAGATTGAGTATCCCTTATCTGAAATGTTTGGAACCAGAAGTATTTTGAATTTCGTATTTTCGAATATTTGTATTATACTAGTTGAACTTCCCTAATCTGAAAATCTGCAATCTGAAATGCTTCAGTGAGTGTTTCCTTTGTCAGTGCTCAAAGAATTTTGGAGTTTGGAGGATTTCAGATTTTGGAGTTTTGGATTTGGGACGTTTAACCTGTGTTATATATTGTTAGAAGAAAAACTTCAGGGCCTGGTGTGGTGGATCACGCCTGTAATCCCAACACTTTGGGAAGCCAAGGCAGGTAGATCACGAGGTCAGGAGATCGAGACCATCCTGGAAACAAGGTGAAACCCGTCTCTACTAAAAATACAAAAAATGAGCCAGGCATGGTGGTGGGCACCTGTAGTCCCAGCTGCACGGGAGGCTGAGGTAGGAGAATGGTGTGAACCCAGGAGGCAGAGCTTGCAGTGAGCCAAGATCACATCACTGCACTCCAGCCTGGATGACAGAACGAGACTCTGTCTTAAAAACAAAAACAAAAACAAAACAAAAAAAACCTTCAGCCGAATTAAATTTAAAGGACTTTAATTGAGCAATGGACGATTCGTGAGTTGGGCAGCCCCCTAGACTCACAGCAGATTCAGAGAGACTCCAGGGGTGCCTCATAGTCAGAACAAATTGGTAGACAATAAATGACATACAGAAATTAGAAGTGAGGTACAGAAATAACTGGATTGGTTACAGATTGGCACTTGCCTTATTTGAACACAGTTTGAACACTCAGCAGTGTATGACTGGTTGAATTATGGCTGCTGGGATTGGCCAAGACTCAGCGATTGTAACAAGTGCATACTCCTAAGTTAGGTTTTCAATCTTATCTACCTATTAAGTTAGGTTGTAGTTCATCCACAAAGACTCAAATATAGAAGTACAGAGTCCTTCTCAGGCCATATTTAGTTTGCTTTAACAATTCCCCCCTTTTGGTCATTTTCTCAATTTTGAGAGATTGACTAAAACTTTAGTCATTGATGTCAGTAATACCATCATAAATGTACTTCATTTGGTCTTGAAACCCACTGGGAAACAGTAGAACAGTGAGTCTTGCAAAGATAGGCACAGATACTGAGTAGTGGGTACCTCTTTATGCTGGAACATCCTGTTTGCAGGAGAAAAACAAAACATGGTCCTTTCTGTCTAGGATCTATGTTTCTTTAAAGTCTTAGTTTGATTGTGTTGCATTTAGCATGAGCGGCTCTGGTTTTGTATGGTTTGGTCTGTTGGGGCCTAGTGCATGAGCTCAGTCCAAAACAATGTCCTCCCATAATTTTGTTTTAAAAAATTCTCCCTTTTGACCAGATTCTCACTTAGGTGACTGTAACTAAAACTTAGGGCCTTAGTGCCACCCTTAGTTACCATCATTTTGGGTTTCCAGTCTCAGCATGTCATTCATAGGTTTTGGTGTCCTGTAATATTTCTTTTGGCTCTTGTCATTCCAGTTGAAGAGAGATCATTTGACATTCTGGAGGTGGCTGTATGCAAACATTTAAAACCTTTGAAAGAATAGAGTGTGCTAGGGAAATTATTATTATGACTATTGGGAGGATAATACCAAGAGTTTGGAGTATGCTCCTTACCCAGGGTCCCCATAAACCCAACCACCTAAAATCAAATAGGTCAAAGAATGAGCTAACCAGTCTACTTACTTAACTAAGCAGTCTTTTTGTTAATCCCCAACAACTGAATCTCTATAATACCAGATTTTTTCTCCATGGGACACAGGTGCCAACAACTGCTCATACACAGATACTTTTCTGTTTAGTCAATTCTATTATTTAGCTTAATTTTCACAAGAGAATTTAAAGTCTGTTGTGTAAGCATAGCCTTTACAGAAGAATCTGCTTTTGAGCTGATTATGTGGGATATGTTTCTAATCATTGTCTTTTTTATTCCAAATCATGGACAAAGGACCTAACAAATGATGCCGTTCTAGAAGAGTGAAAGTTTCCTGCAGTATTCTCTTTAATTCATGATGTGGGTTAAGAAGAGTGAATTAATGTTCTGTTTCTGACTGATGATGAGGCAACATATGTACCATTAAGGTTTCTAACCTACATTGGGCCTTCATCTTTTACCTTATAAAGTATAAGGTTATCCATGAATAAGGCTGGCTGCAAAATCCTTCACAAATAAAAGTATACCCTGTAAGTGCACACAACAGATCCCCTTTTCATTTCTGTTGTTCATAGAAGCATAAATAAGAAAAAATATTCAAAGATAAGAGTCTTATGATAGTAGAAGTCTTGATCTGTGATCATAGGAAAAGCTGTTCACATCAAGGATGCCATCTTCTGGGGAGAGACTTATGTAGTAAGTTTACACTAAGTGTTTCAATGGGTGTACATTTCTAAGAGTGAAGGGGGACCCTTCTCAGTTGTGAGATTATGAATCCAAAATTCAGGGTTCCAAAGTTTTGCTGCAATGTGGATGGCAAGGGCGGTCTTTCACTGATGTTCTTAGATGACCCAGTCTTTGGGTTCTAGATTGTGAAGGGGTTGACTGTCCTCAGTGAACCATAAAAAAGCTTTATTTACCTGGTGAAAGTACGCTGTGGCATAATTACTTAGCGTTATAACATTAGCCCTCTTGCGTGGGAGAGCTTTTATACAACCAGAAAAGATGCGTTGAAAATAACAGTTGAATGAAACTTTTTATAAAATGTTTAAATGGCCCATCAGATGACCAAATGTACCTGAAGCTTTGATTGTTTTCCCAGGAATATAGGACCAAACATTGTTTATAAACTATTTTAGCAGTTTGTAAGTCACGACACCAATATATTCAATTTGGATCGTTTTATCTTTTCCATGTCAAGTCACGGAATGCAGAACTTGTAATAACAAAAGCTTTAAGGACTCAAGAAGGACAAGGTGCCCATCCTGGGTCTCCATTAGTCCATGCTTAATTAACATTAGACTTACGTCCTCTTTGAATACCAGTTGTTTCTTCAAACTAGGTGCAGAGCACTGATAACTGATAGGTTATCTTGGGTGATTTGACTTAGACCATAGAGTTCATTCAAATTGTGTATCTAAACAATTTCAGTATCAGCTGATTTAGCATTAAAATCTGACAAAGTATATTCTTGGTAGCTAATTTTGTTCTGCTTGAGTTAGCAGTTTTATAAACCAGTCTGTCTTTTCATTAAAGTTCCAGGAATTCTTACCCAGTTCAAATGATATGATTCTGAAGTTGTTAGAAACCTGTATTGAAGAGTACTTTTAGGGTCCTTTTCATCCTTTCCTGAACCTCGTAAAAGACACGATATTCTAGGATTTTGTGTCCTCGTGAGGTTTTCAGAAACTGCATCAGCATTAAACAATTAACTGTGGAAATAACTTTAAATCGTTATAGATGAAAACACAATTGATAAGGAAATTTCGTTATTTATGTGATCTGCAATAACGTAACCACAATTATGATTAATAGCGTATACTCAGACATACTAAAATTTTAGAGATCCCATACAACTTTGTAACATATGTTAATATCACTCACTAAAATATAATCTGAAGAAGATTAAACTTTTTTATTTTTTGACAGTGCTTCTCATGTAACATGTCACATCTGTTTACCTCTCTTTTGGATGCTTTAGGGGCCCTCTGTAGCATTTCAATGTTAGAGGAAAGAAAAGGCAATTTTGAAACTGAAATTTGATTTTGGTACCCTATCAAATATGTTAAAGGTTTAAAACACTTGATACTATGAAATAGAATTCCAGGTTACCATAAGTCATTCATTTAGCCAAAATGATGAGTCAAAAGTTTTTTAAAAGCTAAAAACCTTTACTCGTTGATAGAGTGAAGACTTAACTTTCCAAATCATGGGTCTCTTGTCTTTCCCTCTGCCCCTTTTTTGGTAGTTAATTTAAAAGGCAATCAAAGGCCGAGCACAGTGGCTCACGCCTCTAATCCCAGCACTTTGGGAAGCCGAGGCAAGTGGATCATGAGGTCAAGAGATCAAGACCTTCCTGGCCAACATGGTGAAAACCTGTCTCTATGACAAATACAAAAATTAGCTGGGCGTGGTGGTGCATGCCTGTAATCCCAGCTACTTGGGAGGCTGAGGCAGAAGAATTGCTTGAACCCGGAGGTGGAGATTGCAGTGAGCCGAGATCATGCCACTGCACTCCAGCCTGAGCAACAAGAGCAAAACTCCGTCTCAAAAAAAAAAAATTAAGTAATTAATTAAATAAAAGGCAAACAAAAATGTTTCATTATCTTTTAATATTACTTGAAAATCTTGTTCAAGAGAGACAGCCAAATTTCACTGTTGTATTACTGTACTATTAATGTCAACCCCAATTTTTAATAAAACATTAAAGACAAATTTTTTCAATCATAATCAGTTTGACCATAAGGTGAGATTTTCATAAACCTTTTATAGCCCTTTACAAATTTTTGTTTAAAAGCAGATCAGTGCTTTTGTTTCTATGTTCAATTTACTGAAAAACCAGAAAATACTACTTTAAATTTAGTCGAGGTGTTCATACTCAGAATTTTTTTTACAAGATTTTTACAGGCCTTCCACAACTTGTTCAAACCTTTAGCTTATTCTTATCTAATTTAAAACAATCCTTTAACCCTTTAATCCTTCAGGCAGAAATTTATATTCCCATGCCTTATAATCTTTTACCAAATAATACATTTCATTCTCCTCACACATCTTGCATATAAAACTATTTTTTCAGTAGTCTTAATCACATGTTGTAACGGTAACTCTTAACAACTTTTACTTTTGATGCATACATTTCCTTTCATGAATCCTTTCACAACTTAACATAGACCATCTATGTTGTGTGGATTTTCTAACTTATCCTAAATATCCCTCTTTTTAAACAACCAGTTATTTTACTTTAAGACAAGAATTACCCATACAAAATCCTTTCTTATATAAAATCTCTTTTCTTTATAACCTTCTTTGCATAGCTAGGAGGCATGGCTAATTCCACATGTCCCCAGGCCTTATCTATAATATAATGCTCCAAAGTAGGTAAATTGAACAATTTTTAAAAGCAGTTTTAATTTCCCAAAGATTACTAAAGTTACGTGAACTGAAATATTACAGTTTTTATTTTTCTGACAAAATATTTAAGGGCTTATTCTTTTTTTTTTTTTTTTTTTTTTTTTTTTTGACAGAGTCTTGCGCTGTCGCCCAGGCTGGAGTGCAGTGGCCAGATCTCAGCTCACTGCAAGCTCCGCCTCCCGGGTTCACGCCATTCTCCTGCCTCAGCCTCCCGATTAGCTGGGACTACAGGCGCCCGCCACCTCGCCAGGCTAGTTTTTTGTATTTTTAGTAGAGACAGGGTTTCACCGTGTTAGCCAGGATGGTCTCGATCTCCTGACCTCGTGATCCGCCCGTCTCGGCCTCCCAAAGTGCTGGGATTACAGGCTTGAGCCACCGCGCCCGGCCTATTAAGGGCTTATTCTTAAAGTCAATTAATTAGAGCTGTTTTATATAAACATTACACACACAATACATGTATAACTACACAGAAGATCCAGTAGTTGTAAGATTTTTCATTTGCCAGTTTTTAAATTTTTTTAAATTGGATTACTGGCTTTAGGGTACAGTCCTTAGAAGAACAGGGCCAGGAAAGCATGCAGTTTCTAAGGCCTAATATAATAAGCAGGCACAGCTGGAAGGCAAACCAGGTCCCCCAAAATTAAAGGTCCCATTTTTATACCAGATCCTCGATCCCAAAAAGAACAGAGCCTTAGATTTTGGGTAGATCTATCCATTTCCAATTCCTGGGGTTCCATGAGGAAAACAGGTTTGTTTCCGCCCCCACCCCAAAACGGGATCTTTTGCACCCCGTTTTTCCCGAGGAGTCCCAGGTTGTTAGAGCTTGAATATCTGCTTTTAATTAAGCTGACGTTTATAGCGCACTTTTTTATTTTTATTTTATTATTTTTTATTTTTTTAAATTTATTTATTATTATTATACTTTAAGTTCTAGGGTACATGTGCATAACGTGCAGGTTTGTTACATATGTATGCTTGTGCCTTGTTGGTGTGCTGCACCCATCAACTCGTCAACACCCATCAACTCGTCGTGGCACATATACACCATGGAATACTATGCAGCCATAAAAAAGGATGAGTTTGTGTCCTTTGTAGGGACATGGATGCAGCTGGAAACCATCATTCTTAGCAAACTATCACAAGAACAGAAAACCAAATACCGCATGTTCTCACTCATAGGTGGGAACTGAACAATGAGATCACTTGGACTCAGGAAGGGGAACATCACACACCGGGGCCTATCATGGGGAGGGGGGAGGGGGGAGGGATTGCATTGGGAGTTATACCTGATATAGCGCTTTTTTAAAAAAAAAAAAGTCCTTTTAAATCTTTTATTACCCAACTGACTAGGCCAAATGGCCAATTTCTATGCTCAGAAAAAGGAAAATTTAAGATAGTTCATGGAGGGAAAAAGAATCAACAAATGATAAAGGTCATGCAGATCTCAAACCAGAAAGTACTCATTCCCTAAGCCGGGAATTGAACCCTGAACCCAGGCTGCCATTGTGAAAAGAGAAACCACAGCCATGTGGTTACAAGGTCGAGCTCCCAAGGACATAACAGACCAATTTTCTGGACCGTCTTGAACAGCAGGCTTATGGGGTCCTAGGCAGGCATTTTATCCTAAGGTACCCCTCTTCATGACAAAACAATACAGAAAGACGCAAAGCACACTAGATTCACTACAGCTTAAGACCAGCCTCAGAATTCTTTTTTTGTGTTAACGCAAACTTTATAGAGGAGATAAACAATGACTTTTACAATTCGTTTGACCGGTTTGCACAGAGAGAGAGGCCAGAGTCTGACTGGTAAGTAGTTCTTACCATTTTGTTGGCAGGCCAGACTTCTGGGTTCCTTTTCCCTGAGAGGCCCTAGTGACCCTGCTTGCCACACTATAACCCTGGGGGCCAAGCTGCATCATAAAGGAAAATCATCTTTTTTGTTTCATGGATCCGCAGCAAAAGCCTCTCAGTTTTGCAAGTTGCCACCCAAGGAGTTACATGGGGTGACTCAGTTAACATTTTTAATTCTGGCCAGAGGAATATATATGTGACTAAACCTAGAAATTAGTCACTCTGCTTAGCACCCAATATTGAACTGGCAGGACTCAAACTTGCCCTTGGTTGAACCCTGTCACCTTTATTCCATTTTTAACCAAGAAGGACTTTACTGAGGGGAGGACCTCTACCCCAATCCCTTCCTTTACTCAGGTAAAATGTACCCCATTACTTATCCAAAGTCAGCCAATTGGTGCTGCAGTCTATTTCCTTTGGATCGGGATAGTAACTAAGCTGAAAGATAAACATTTACTTTTTGGAGGCTCTCATTTGTAAATGCACTTCAATGCATTGTTGTTTATTCAGAACATTCTACCATGAGTTACCTTTAGTAAGATTTCATTGTTTTCTTTAAGACTTTGCTGCCTCCTGTGCCTAATGTATAAGCCAGAAGGAACTCAGTTTTTCAGAAATTAAGGATCCCATTTTTACATAAAATATTGGCTTTGCTCTCAGATTCCCTTGATTAACTTAGCCAATGATTTTTCCTACCTAAGTGGGCAAGAAAAGTGAAACAAAGGGATCAAACAAAAAAATCCTTGCAAATCTTTAATCACCAAATTTTGTACCCCTAAAATACTACCATTTACTGTCAGTTTCTTTCTGACCCAGTCAGATGTAAGAGGCCTCTAACTGGATCCAAGCCAATTAATTACCAGATCAAATCCATTGCTGGACCCAGCCCAGTTTCCGTCGTGACTTCCAAACCCAGTTTGGATCAGAAATTTGCTCAAAGAAACTCAGAGAGTTCAAAATGCAATCCGAGGAGCTCTGAAATCCGAGAGAGAACTTAACGCTTCCCAGCCACTCTGAGAGATCAGAGGGCGCAAGTGGATCCTGCGGGCACCTTACTTGTTCACTCAGCACTCCTGGGGGTCATTAGAAGCTGTACTTCAGACCCCACTTGTGACACCATTTGTTTAAACAAAAATGTCAGCTAAATTAAATTTAAAGGAGTCTAATTGAAAAATGAACAATTTGTGAATTGGGCAGCCTCCAGAATCACAACAGATTCAGAGAGACTCCAGGGATACCTTGTGGTCAGAACAAATTTATAGACAAAAAAATAAATAAAGTGACATACAGAAATTGGAAGTGAGGTACAGAAACAGCTGGATTGGTTACAGTTCAGCATTTGCCTTATTTGCACACAGTTTGAACCCTCAGCAGTGTATGACTGGTTTGAAGTATGGCTGCTGGGATTGGCCAAGACTCAGTGATTGTTACAGGCGCATACTCCTAAGTTAGGTTTTCAATCTTGTCTATCTTATTAAGTTAGGTTACACTTCATCCACAAGGACTCAAATAGAGAATTACAAAGTCCTTTTCAGGCCATATTTAGTTTGCTTTATATATATATACACACACACACACACATATATACACACACACACATATATATATAGAGAGAGAGAGGGAGAGAGAGGGAGAGAGGGGGGAGAGAGAGAGAGCTTTGTATCCTACTTTTTTTCACCTAATGTTATATCTTATAAATGGATACAATTTTATCATTTGAATCCAGTTCCATCGTTGAATCTCAATTTAGAAAACCGGGATCCTGAACAATAATTTTCCTCTCTACCTTTCAGAGTTCTTAGTTGAGACAGACCCTTTTAACAAAGACAGATTACCAAGAGAAAAACAGAAGTTTAACAACATACATACCTCATGTGTGCATGGGATACCTAAGGGAAGATAAGTAAATCCCAAAGAGGTGGCTTTGAGTTCAGGCATAAATACCATGGAAGGGAAGGCTAGTTACGGGGAGATGCCCAGGAAAAGCATAGTAAACAAAGGTAAAGTTTGTTATGCAGATTTAAGTTGGTGCCTTCTCCATTTATAACAAAAGAGTTTCTAGTGATTGGGAGTCATCCTTCTCTTCCTGGTATAGAGAGGGAGACACCCCTGTAAATGGAGATTTCCTTTACAGATGTACATTTCTCTTACAAAAGGGTAGCTTTTCTTGTTTTCAGTACTATTCCTGTATTTGCAGTTTCTCCAAATAATCAGCTCAAAACAATTCTTCTGCCAAAGAAGCATGTTTTGGGGTGGCATGGCCTCCTACAGACATATTTTGGGATAGCATATCTTGAACCCCATCAATAGTTAAAGAAGTTATTCTTTATATTCTTTATATATTCTTTAATCAAATATATGATTCTATCTATATGAGATGTTCAGAATAGGCAAATATATAGAGATAGAGACTCAATACTGTATGGGACTGAAGGAGACGGAGGAATGTGGGGTGACTGCTAATAGCAATGGGGTTTCTTTTGGGGATGATGAAAATGTTTTAAAACCAATGGTGGTGATGGTTGCACAACTCTGGGAATATACTGCAAACCACAAAATTGTATACTTTAAATGGGTAAATTGTAAAACATGTGAATTATATCTCAGTAAAGCTGTTGAAAGAGAACAAGATTACTGCCTGAATCACTTTTTTCAACCATTCACTTGGAGTGTCAGCAGTGAATATTAATTTTCTTTTTCCTTTTCTTTTCCTGACAGGGATGAGGGTTAAAAACCTGATGTTAGCCTCTGGCAGGGGGAGGCAGTATACTACAATTATTAAAAGTTCAGGCTTGGGAATTGCCTCATCAGCTCCAGCATTGATAGCTATCTGGCCTTGGGCAAATCTGTGCTTAATCTCTTCATTTCTCAGATTTTTTGTTTTTTCAGTTCCAAAATAGGGAATAATAGTACATATTTCATAGGTTGTTGGGAAAACTAAGTGAGATAATCCATTTAAAGTGCTGAGTACATAAGGAGACCCCCACCTCTACTAAAAATTAAAAAAAAAATTAGCCAGGTGTAGAGGCACGTGCCTGTAGTCCCAGCTACTTGGGAGACTGAGGTGGGAGGATCTCTTGACCCCAGGAGATTGAGGCTACAGTGAGCCATGGCTGTACCACTGCACTCCAGCCTGGGCAACATAGTGAGATCCTGTTACAAAAAAGTGCAGAGTACAGCCTCCTATAAATGGTGGCTGCTGTTAGCCTCCAGTCCGGAGAATAACCACTACTTCCAGCAGAAGGGCAAGGGTACGTGAGGGCACCTTCCTCCCCACAAAGTTCTGGAAATCTTCCAAGCCTTGCAGAGAAAAGTAAGCCACCTGTTTATAAATAATTCTATGCTTTGATCAGTTAACACTTCCTAGGAATAGTGACACCAATTGCATGTTTTAAGGGGCCATTGATACCTGTCTGAGTGATAATGACTTGCAAATAAATTGAGTTTAGTCTCCACTTTTGGGTTCCCTTGGTGTGGTTGGTTGGCTCGCTTACTCTGTGGGTCTTGCCTGGCTGCAGAGTAACTGGCAGTAGTTCAGCATAGGTCTGTTGCCTGTTCAAGTCAAGGCAAATGTATCTGCCTTGGGAGTGTGTAGTTGTGTGTCCATATATTCCCAACAGAAAGAAGAAATCAGTGCATAGAAGCAACTATGTTTATTGTTATGAAGCAGACTCCCTAGTTAGTAGAACTGCTTGGTGCCCAACTATAAGAAAAATAAAGAAGTTGCCGGGCGCGGTGGCTCAAGCCTGTAATCCCAGCACTTTGGGAGGCCGAGGCGGGCGGATCACGAGGTCAGGAGATCGGGACCATCCTGGCTAACACGGTGAAACCCTGTCTCTACTAAAAATACAAAAAGAAATTAGCCGGGCGTGGTGGCGGGCGCCTGTAGTCCCAGCTACTCCGGAGGCTGAGGCAGGAGAATGGCGTGAACCCGGGAGGCGGAGCTTGCAGTGAGCCGAGATCGCGCCACTGCACTCCAGTCTGGGCGACAGAGCGAGACTCCGTCTCAAAAAAAAAAAAAAAAAAAAAAAAAAAAAAAAAAGAAAAATAAAGAAGTTAAGTCAAATTTAAGAAACACATTAGGAAATATATTCCCACTTTAAAGTAAACGCTACTGAGATTCTTCACTCCCTTCCTACCTCCTCTTTTCCCTTCCCCTGCAGCTTTATCTTATCCTTCTCTTTCTTCCTGGAGCCCCAGATCTCCTAACTGAACCACAGCACCATTAGATTATAGTCATTTAAAACCAGGTGGGCATGGTTTCCAAGCTGCCTGGTGGACTGGAGCATTGTTACAAAGCAAAGGGATTGAGCTTTAAATGGCTTAATAAAATTAACACTTTGTGATGTCTTCTTCCCCCTGCTCCAGCTCCTCTCTGCACTGACAGGAGACTTGATAATATACTCTTTGCCAAAAGCTTGAAGGGCTGATTACACAGCGAACCTGGAGAGGGAAGTGAAGCTGTCAGGACTCCCCCGTAGCAGCCATGCTTCGGGTTTCCAGTGCAGGATTGTATTTGACAGTTAATTTAGGAGCCGGGGTACCTAGATATAAAACTTTATTGTGATAATAGTGATAAAATCACCTAGACTTTTATTTAAGGGCCTGCTGCTCTCCTATCCCCCTCCTTCCTCTTTCCCTGTTAGTTCAAGTTCTCATTCAGTTAAAGAAATAAAATCAGATTTGATAAGGGAAAAAGGTGTTTTCTTTGATATTTTTAGACCAAACCTGCAGAATGCAACTCTCAATCTACCTCAGATCTATATGTAGATGCTTATACATATATATAAATATAAAATTTGAGAACACTGCCTCTCTCCTGATTGACTGCATTTAGCCAAAGGGCAGAATTTGTCAGGTCTTTGCACCTACGAAGAGACATTTCATTCAACCCAGTGATTCAATGAATGTCCATCCCCTTGTTTAATGACTTTTGTTTACTTCTACAGCAGGTGAAATAGATTCTACCATGTCTCCCTACTTCCTAACTGAGCTCATTTAGTTAGACATTATAATCCCCTTTTACAAATGAAGAAACAAAGATTTAAGAGGTTAAGTGACTTGTTCAAGGTCACAGGGCTAAAGATGCTAGGAAATTGCCTTTTTGTGACGTCTATATAGAAGTTATTAACTTTTACCTTTAGAAGATGGATTGAGAATGGTATTCCAATGTAGTATTTGTTCAGACTTGGGGTAAAAGTTTACATTATGACATGCTTTTCTTTTTTTTTTTTGCGGGGGGGGGGGTGGTGAAAGAGCACAGATACTGGAGTTAGATGACATGAGTCCATATACTTCAGTTTTATCTATAAAGGAGGACTAATCATATTTTTATTAATGAAGATCCTGAAAGTGAAAACTTGTAAGGAGGAGATAAGAAACAGTGGAAGATGATTTTGTGGTCTTAAATATATGTTAGCAACTGTACTTAGTTAATGAGCACTGTGGTTCTTGGGTAAGCAGGTTGTTAGCTCCTTAAGGGAGTAGAGTAGGGTTTCAATCTACAAAGGAGAGAAAATACCATGAGAGGCAAGCTGTGAGATTGAGGAGCCAACTATGCCCATAGACTGACTTTGTGTAGGTACAGAGGAACAGAATGTGACCCATCCTTCTTTGCTTCTGTATCATTGAAGTAGACTGACTCTGAGATGTTGGGCAGTCAGATCTGATCAAATTAGAAAAGGCATTCATTTCTCCTTGACAGCTCGTGGCCATTTATTTGAAACTCAGGCAAGGAGCCTTGATATAGATATCTTTACTTTTCAATGCCTAGGATGAGTAGGAAAGTCTTTTGTATGTTCCCCTGGGAAATTAGATCTAAACTCCCCAGGGCATAGGTTCCCTCTTTTCTTTAGGAAAGCTCATTGGGGGCTCTTTTTCTGTGAGAGCTCAGTAGATACCATATGGGAGGCACACAATAAAAGTTCACAGTTATTGTTACCTCTAATGAGCAGAATGGTTCTGCTGATGGTTCTGTGTGCCCAGAGAGCACTAAGTGCTTTCCATGTATTATTTTGTGTTAAGTTTAGAAAAATATCTATGGGAATGTTGTTATTACCCTCATTTTACAAAGAAACTTTTTATGGAGAAACTTTCACCTTTCTGAGCTACAGAAGCAGGGAGTTAGCAGAACCAGTCCTCAAACCCCTTTCTCTACTACATCAAACTCCATATGCTGTACTGTTATGACCCTCTGTAGGAAAGAAGACTCAGCAAACATGAGAGCTACGTCTCAGTGCCCTTTCCCGAGTATTCATGGCGGTATGCAGTTGTTTTGGTGTTGTGTTTTTAATAAAATACAAATAACTGGCTTTATAGGGAAACTGCTTGAGAGAACTGGAGTGGAGATTGAGTCTTATTTAAAAATTGCTTTAATCTTCAGCAGACAAAATAGGCTTTCTTTGTATATTCAAGTCTAACTTATTTTAAGTCACGACTTAAAAATAGTATAAATTCTGTATAGTTGCCCCTCAAATTTTCAGTGTCACTTTCAACCTCCCACTTCCTACACGATAGTTCCCAAAGCAGAAGTTGTCTTTCTGGTTTATGCATAGGCTAAAGTGTTAAGAAAGCAGGAAAACAAGATGGAATAGAAGTTCTCACGCTTATTCTTGGTTGATACAAGTCCTGGGTGTCTCTGGGGACACATTCTTCTAGTTTCACATTCCTATAGCAGGGGCCACCCAGAATTTGTTTGCTCAGAAGTTTGTGATTGCTTTCTTTATTGCCACCCTGGGGTCAAGCAAAGAAAGAAGCAACTTAAGAGCAAGCATTAGTATTGAGTCAAAGTGAAGCCACCATCCCCAGTGAACTGCTTTCTGTTGCATCCAATTCAGTGTCATGTCACTGGGTTACACATCAAGTTGTCATGGCAATAAAGTCATAGCAGCTGACAGCATGAACAAGCAGCCCTGGGAGGAAAGGATGCTTGGCGGCGATGCCACAGTTATAGTGGTTAGACATTCATCTCTCCCGTTAAGGGGTGCTTGACAGTCAACTGTGGCTGTGTCTCAGGTAACTGGGGAACACAGTTGCTGTCTACTTCACAGTTGATTAACTGATTCAATTCGAGTGTTTATTAGGCCCTTTAAAGTACAAAGCCTCTAGGAAATATGGTCCTGAGCATGTATTATTCTCTATGTGTATGTGTGTGTGTGTATACAAGGACATGTATATTTATGGCTATGTGGAGGAGGGAGAACCATGAAGGGAAGGCAATTCAGAAGAAGCGTAGGGTCATATTCATGAAGCTGTTAAGTAACAATACAGAATTAGGGCTTAAGTACCAAAATTTATAGTCTTCTGAAGAAGTACTCTGGCCACAAGTAGAGGAAGGATGGAGTGGTCTGACTGAGATAGGGGGTGTATTAGTCCATTCTTGCATTGTTATAAAGAACTACCTGAGACTGGGTAATTTATAAAGAAAAGAGGCTTAATTGGCTCACGGTTCTGCAGGCTGTACAGGAAACATAGTGGCTTCTGGGGAGGCCTCAGAAAACTTTCAGTCAGTGAAAGTGAAGGGGAAGCAGGCATGTCATACGTGGCTGGAGCAGGAGGAAGAGAGAGGAAGGAAGTGCTGCCCATTTTTAAACCAGATCTTGTGAGAGCTCCCTCACTATGCAGTATCAAGAGGGATGGTGGTAAACCACTCATGAGAACTCCACCCTTATGATCCAGTCATCTCCCACGAGGCCCCACCTCCCTCACTGTGGATTACAATTGAATGTGAGATTTGGGTAGGGACATAGATCCAAACAATATCCAAAAGCATTTGTGTCTGGGAGTCAAAGCTATAAGCCAAGAAAAAGACTATATAAGAGAAAGCTGAATTCCAAGCACCAAGGCAGAGGGAGTGAAGGGCACATATGATCACTAAGTTTGAAGGGGCCAAAGGTGGGATTTGAGATCAAGGTTAGAAAGCCAAGGATTCAAGGCCAAATGGAGATGAAAAGAGAGAGAAAGCTGGTCAAGAAAAAGTTGGAGGTAGAAGCAAGATACTAACCAGTGTCCTCAAATCACTCAAGAGTTCTTTGTGACTTTGAATTTTGTTTTAGCGAGGTAGTGGTGCAGGGGGCAGTGGGACTAGGTTGAAGGTCTAGGTGGGGTGAGCAGGGGGTGTTAAAGTGGAGCCTTGAAGCATGGGTCTAGATGTCTAGCAGGGAGTATGTGGAAGGGAATACAAAGAAAAGAAGGGGATTTTCATGTATATGGGGCAACATCTCTGCAGCCATACTGGTGAAGGGACAGATGTGAGATGGCCTCTGACCTTCAGTCAGAATGTATTGCCCACCATTTTTTGCAGGGCCCTTAGTTAACGTGTCATAATTTCTCCTTGAGGTAGTAGTAAGTCAATAGACCTATTATCTGGTGGAGAAAATAAAACTTGGCTCCAGAGTTCGGAGCCTGATAACTGCCTAAATCATGGTGTCATTAAGGGGAATAGAGGAAGCAAGTCGACATTTGAAGGGAAGATGTAGGAGAATAATGTTGTGGTCAGAAAGCAGATTGTATAGTCAAACTACTTGGGTTCAAAATCTGCTACGTACTGTGTGCCTGAATTTGGGCAGGTTTCTTACCTCCCTACTTCAGTTTCTTCATCTGTAAATGGGTATAATAATACTAGCCACTCATGGCATCATCATAATGATTAATTGCAGTAATACACTTAAAGTGCTTAGAATAGTGTCTAATATGTGGGGCACTGAAAAAAAGTAGCGATGATAATGATGAGGAGGGGGAGGATTCAGTTTGAGGCTTGATGGCTTGGATAATAGAAATGTATCCAGGTAGAGAAGTACATCAGCCAAGAGCAACTGTGAGACTGATTTCCTGTAGAGAAAACCTAGGCGTAGGAGCCATCCTTATGGAGGTATTAGTTGAATTTCCAAAGATGGAATGAAATTGTTAAGGAAGACTGTAGAGTAGTGCTTCTCAGTGGAAAGTGATTTTGCCCCCAGAGGGCAGTGTTTAAAAGACCAAGGGTGTCAATATGCTGAATGCTACAGACAGGTCAGTGGTAAATAGAGTTGGTGACTTGCAGTAGACGCCTTTGTGGTGGGGGAAAAACGGGTAGCAAGTGTTATGGTACCTTTTTTTAAAAAGCCTAGTGTCAAAGGTAGAAGTCAGCTCCCTATGATTTCATCTTCAACCTGACCAATCAGGACTCCTGACTCCCTGGTCCCCTATCTGCCAAGTTATCCTTGAAAAACCCCAGTCCTCCAATTTTCAAGGAGACTGATTTGAGTAATAATAAAACTCTGGTTTCTGGTTCAGCCAGCTCTGCATGCATGAAACTCTTTCTCTATTGTAATTCCCCCGTCTTAATAAATTGGCTCTATCTGGGCAGTAGGCATAGTGAACCCACTGGGCAGTCACAAAACTATGCCTCTGAGAACCAGGATTAAACCACTGGTAAGCAATTCAGAACAGAGGAAAGCACCAAGATAGAAGCAGAGGCCCCAAATATCAGTCAGTCAGTCACACCAACCAGCTGTGTGATTTTGGGCAAGTAACTGAATTTCTCAGAGCCTCATTTTTTTTAATTATAAAAAATGAAAAGCCAAACTCAGTTTCCTTTTATCTCTAACATAATACAACTGCATAGATTTTAGAGTCTTGAAGGAGTAATTCACCAATCCAGATTTGTTTCTAATCACATCTGTTGCACAAGAGTGGAGATTCAGGGCACTAGGAATCTAACTCAGTAGTAGTTAGGATGAGATAGCCAAAATAAGAAGTGAAGAAGATAATAGAATAATCTTGTCTTCTGACAATGCTCCTTAGCTATTTTGGATGCCATTATTTTCATGGGCTTAAATTGAAATGGGCTTTTAAAAACTTTGATTATTCTAGAAAGGGGGAGTCATATTGGGAAGGAAGGGTCCAGTATTAAATGGGAAGGCAGAGAATGAAAATGTTGACAAATCTGGGTGTCAGGTTTAAGCAGAATTATCTTTTCTGGTCCATTTGATGGTCACCCCAGCCCCAGATCTTCTGTAGACTTCTCAGTGGCTACTTGGTTTTCTGTTTTAATTGTATTAGGTTGGTGTAAAGGTAATTGCAGTTTTTGCCAATGAAATGGCACCAACCTAATATTAACATTTTAAAATAGTTTTTTTAAAGAATGGTTTTATGTTAACAGAAAAATTGAATGGAAAACATAGAGAGTTTCCATGTACTCCTTCCTCACCCCACGTGAACAGCCTCCCCCACTATTATCATCCTGTACTAGAATAGTACATTTGTTATAATTGGTGAAGCTGTACTAACATATCATTAGCACCCAAAGTTTGTAGTTTGGATTAGGGTTCACTGTTGGTGTTGTGTATTGTGTGGGTTTTGAAAAATGCATACACCATTAAAATATCATACAGAATAGTTTCACTGCCTTAAAAAATCCTCTGTGCTATGCCTTTTTATTTTCCCTTCCTCCAAACCTCTGGCAACTGATCTTTTTACTGTCTCCACAGTTTTGCCTTTCCTATAATGTCATGTAGTTGATTCCAAGCCTTTTAGATTGACTTCTTTCACATAGTAATGTACACTTAAGATTCTCTCTTGTATGTTCATGACTTCATAGCTGTTTGTTTTTCTTGTGTTTTTTTTTTCCTGTTTGTTTTTTTGTTTGTTTTTTTTGGTGGGGGGGGATTAATATTCTATTGTCTGGATGTACCACAGTTGATTTATTATTTTACCTGCTGAAGGACATCTTGGCTGCTTCCAAGTTTTGGCAATTATGAATAAAAGTTGCTATAAACATCTGTGTGCAGGTTTTTATGTGGATATAAGTTTTCAGCTCATTTGGGTAAATACCAAGGAGCATGATTGCTAGGTTCTGTGGTAAGAGTGTATTTAGTTTTGGAAGAACTGCCAAACTGTCTTCCAAGTGGCCTTACCATTTTGGATTCCCACCGCAATGAATGAGATTTTCTGTCGTTCCACATCTTCGCCAGCATTTGGTCTTGTTAATGTTTTGACTTGGACCATTCTAATAGGTGTGTATGGAATCTCGTCGTTGTTTTAATTTTTAATTTCCTAATGATATATGATATTGAGCATCTTTTCATATGCTTATTTGCCATCTGCATATCTTCTTAGTGAGGTGTCTGTTTTTTTGTTTTTTTGTTTTTTTATACTTTAAGTTTTAGGGTACGTGTGCACAATGTGCAGGTTTGTTACATATGTATACATGTGCCATGTTGGTGTGCTGCACCCATTAACTCGTCATTTACATTAGGTATATCTCCTAATACTATCTCTCCCGCTGCCCCTCCCCACAATAGGAAATGGTATGTGATGATCCCCTTCCTGTGTCCAAGTGATCTCATTGTTCAATTCCCACCTATGAGTGAGAACATGCGGTATTTGGTTTTCTGTTCTTGCGATAGTTTGCTGGGAATGATGGTTTCCAGCTGCATCCATGTCCCTACAAAGGACATGAACTCATCCTTTTTTATGGCTGCATAGTATTCCATGGTGTATATGTGCCACATTTTCTTAATCCAGTCTGTCACTGATGGAGATTTGGGTTGATTCCAAGTCTTTGCTATTGTGAATAGTGCCACAATAAACATACGTGTGCATGTGTCTTTATAGCAGCATGACTTATAATCCTTTGGGTATATACCCAGTAATGGGATGGCTGGGTCAAATGGTACATCTAGTTCTAGATCCTTGAGGAATCGCCACACTGTTTTCCACAATGGTTGAACTAGTTTACAGTCCCACCAACAGTGTAAAAGTGTTCCTATTTCTCCACATCCTCTCCAGCACCTGTTGTTTCCTGATTTTTTTAATGATTGCCATTTTAACTGGTGTGAGATGGTATCTCATTGTGATTTTGATTTGCATTTCTCTGATGGTGAGTGATGATGAGCATTTTTTCATGTGTCTGTTGGCTGTATGAATGTCCTCTTTTGAGAAGTGTCTGTTCATATCCTATGCCCACTTTTTGATGGGGTTGTTTGTTTTTTTCTTGTAAATTTGATTGAGTTCTTTGTAGGTTCTGGGTATCAGCCCTTTGTCAGATGTGTAGATTGCAAAAATTTTCTCCCATTCTGTAGGTTGCCTGTTCACTCTGATGGTAGTTTCTTTTGCTGTGCAGAAGCTCTTTAGTTTAATTAGATCCCATTTGTCAATTTTGGCTTTTGTTGCTGTTGCTTTTGGTATTTTAGACATGAAGTCCTTGCCCATGCCTATGTCCTGAATGGTATTACCTAGGTTTTCTTCTAGGGTTTTTATGGTATTAGGTCTAACATTTAAGTCTCTAATCCGTCTTCAATTAGTTTTCGTATAAGGAGTAAGGAAAGGATCCAGTTTCATCTTTCTACTTATGGCTAGCCAATTTTCCCAGCATCATTTATTAAATAGGGAATCCTTTCCCCATTTCTTGTTTTTGTCAGGTTTGTCAAAGATCAGATGACTGTAGATGTGTGGTATTATTTCTGAGGGCTCTATTCTGTTCCATTGGTCTATCTCTCTGTTTTGGCACCAGTACCATGCTGTTTTGGCTACTGTAGCCCTGTAGTATAGTTTGAAGTCAGGTAACGTGATGCCTCCTGCTTTGTTCTTTTGGCTTAGGATTGTCTTGGCAATGCGGGGTCTTTTTTGGTTCCATATGAACTTTAAAGCAGTTTTTTCCAATTCTGTGAAGAAAGTCATTGATAGCTTAATGGGGCAGTATGGCCATTTTCACAATATTGATTCTTCCTATCCATGAGCATGATATGTTCTTCCTTCCATCTGTTTGTGTCCTCTTTTGTTTCACTGAGCAGTGGTTTGTAGTTCTCCTTGAAGAGGTCCTTCACATCCCTTGTAAGTTGGATTCCTAGGTATTTTATTCTCTTTGAAGCTATTGTGAATGGGAGTTCATTCATGATTTGGCTCTCTGTTTGTCTGTTACTGGTGTATAAGAATGCTTGTGATTATTGCACATTGATTTTGTATCCTGAGACTTTGCTGAAGTTGCTTATCAGCTTAAGGAGATTTTGGGCTGAGACAATGGGGTTTTCTAAATATACAATCATGTCATCTGCAAACAGGGACAATTTGACTTCTTCTTTTCCTAACTGAATACCCTTGATTTCTTTCTCTTGCCTGATTGCCCTAGCCAGAACTTCCAACACTATGTTGAATAGGAATGGTGAGAGAGGGCATCCCTGTCTTGTGCCAGTTTTCAAAGGGAATGCTTCCAGTTTTTGCCCATTCAGTATGATATTGGCTGTGGGTTTGTCCTATATAGCTCTTATTATTTTGAGATACGTTCCATCAATACCGAATTTATTGAGAGTTTTTAGCATGAAGGGCTATTGAATTTTGTCAGAGGCCATTTCTGCATCTATTGAGATAATCATGTGGTTTTTGTCTTTGGTTCTGTTTATATGCTGGATTACATTTATTGATTCACGTATGTTGAACCAGCCTTGCATCCCAGGGATGAAGCCCACTTGATCATGGTGGATAAGCTTTTTGATGTGTTGCTGGATTCGGTTTGCCAGTATTTTATTGAGGATTTTTGCATCGACGTTCATCAGAGATATTGGTCTAAAATTCTCTTTTTTTGTTGTGTCTCTGTCAGGCTTTGGTATCAGGATGATGTTGGCCTCATAAAATGAGTTAGGGAGGATTCTCTCTTTTTCTATTGATTGGAATAGTTTCAGAAGGAATGGTACCAACTCCTCCTTGTTCCTCTGGTAGAATTCGGCTGTGAATCCTTCTGGTCCTGGACTTTTTTGGTTGGTAGGCTATTAATTATTGCCTCAATTTCAGAGCCTGTTATTGGTCTATTCACGGATTCAACTTCTTCCTGGTTTAGTCTTGGGAGAGTGTAAGTGTCCAGGAAATTATCCATTTCTTCTGGGTTTTCTAATTTATTTGCATAGAGGTGTTTATAGTATTCTCTGATGGCAGTTTGTATTTCTGTGGGATCGGTGGTGATATTCCCTTCATCTTTTTTTATTGCGTCTATTTGATTCTTCTCTCTTTTCTTCTTTATTAGTCTTGCTAGTGGTCTATCAATTTTGTTGATCTTTTCAAAAAACGAGCTCCTGGATTCATTGATTTTTTTTGAAGGGATTTTTGTGTCTCTATCTCCTTCAGTTCTGCTCTGATCTTAGTTATTTCTTGCCTTCTGCTAACTTTTGAATGTGTTTGCTCTTTCTTCTCTAGTTCTTTTAATTGTGATGTCAGGGTGTCAATTTTAGATCTTTCCTGCTTTCTCTTTTGGGCATTTAGTGCTATACATTTCCCTCTACACACTGCTTTAAATGTGTCCCAGAGATTCTGGTATGTTGTATCTTTGTTCTCATTGGTTTCAAAGAACATCTTTATTTCTGCCTTCATTTCATTATGTACCCAGTAGTCATTCAGGAGCAGGTTGTTCAGTTTCCATGTAGTGAGCGGTTTTGATTGAGTTTCTTAGTCCTGAGTTCTAGTTTGATTGCACTGTGGTCTGAGAGACAGTTTGTTGTAATTTCTGTTCTCTTAACATTTGCTGAGGAGTGCTTTACTTCCAACTATGTGGTCAGTTTTGGAATAAGTGCGATGTGGTGCTGAGAAGAATGTATATTCTGTTGATTTGGGGTGGAGAGTTCTGTAGATGTCTATTAGGTCTGCTTGGTGCAAAGTTGAGTTAAGTTCCTGGATATCCTTGTTAACTTTCTGTCTCATTGATCTGTCTAATGTTGACAGTGGGGTGTTGAAGTCTCCCA
The DNA here is from genome assembly GCF_049350105.2 of Macaca mulatta. Lineage (NCBI taxonomy): Eukaryota > Metazoa > Chordata > Mammalia > Primates > Cercopithecidae > Macaca > Macaca mulatta. Next base: position 29,566,688 of record NC_133419.1, on the reverse strand, counting down.
TTATTATTGTATGGGAGTCTAAGTCTCTTTGTAAGTCTCTAAGGACATGCTTTATGAATCTGAGTGCTCCTGTATTGGGTGCATATATATTTAGGATAGTTAGCTCTTCCTGATGAATTGATCTCTTTACGATTATGTAATGGCCTTCTTTGTCTCTTTTGATCTTTGATGGTTTAAAGTCTGTTTTATCAGAGACTAGGATTGCAACCCCTGCTTTTTTTTTGTTTTCCATTTGTTTGGTAGATCTTCCTCCATCCCTTTATTTTGAGCCTATGTGTGTCTCTGCATGTGAGATGGGTCTCCTGAATACAGCAAACTGATAGGTCTTGACTCTTGATCCAATTTGCCAATCTGTGTCTTTTAATTGGACCATTTAGTCCATTTACATTTAAGGTTAATATTGTTATGTGTGAACTTGATCTTGTCATTATGATATTAGCTGGTTATTTTGCTCGCTAGTTGATGCAGTTTCTTCCTAGCATTGATGGACTTTACATTTTGACATGTTTTTGCAATGACTGGTACCTGTTGTTCCTTTCCATGTTTAATGCTTCCTTCAGGATCTCTTGTAGGGCAGGCCTGGTGGTGACAAAATCTCTAAGCATTTGCTTGTCTGTAAAGGATTTTATTTCTCCTTCACTTGTGAAACTTAATTTGGCTGGATATGAAATTCTGGGTTGAAAATTCTTTTCTTTAAGAATGTTGAATATTGGCCCCCACTCTCTTCTGAATTGTAGAGTTTCTGCCAAGAGATCTGCTGTTAGTCTGATGGGCTTCCCTTTGTGGGTAACCCGACCTTTCTCTCTGGCTGCCCTTAACATTTTTTCCTTCATTTGAACTTTGGTGAATCTGACAATTATGTATCTTAGAGTTGCTCTTCTCAAGGAGTATCTTTGTGGCATTCTGTGTATTTCCTGAATTTGAATGTTGGCCTACGTTACTAGGTTGGGGAAATTCTCCTGGATGATATCCTGCAGAGTGTTTTCCAACTTGGTTCCCTTTTCCCTGTCACTTTCAAGCACACCAATCAAATGTAGATTTGGTCTTTTCACATAATCGCATATTTCTTGGAGGCTTTGTTCATTTCTTTTTATTCTTTCTTCTCTACACTTCTCTTCTCGCTTCATTTCATTCATTTGATCTTCAATCTCTGATACTCTTTCTTCCAGTTGATCGAGTCGGTTACTGAAGCTTGTGTATTTGTCACGTAGTTCTCGTGTTATGGTTTTCATCTCTATCAGTTCTTTTAAGGTCTTCTCTGCATTGATTATTCTAGTTATCCATTCATCCATTCTTTCTTCAAGGTTTTTAGTTTCTTTCTGCTGGTTACATAGTTCCTCCGTTAGCTCTGAGAATTTTGATCGACTGAAGCCTCCTTCTCTCAACTCGTCAAAGTCATTCTCCGTCCAGCTTTGTTCCATTGCTGGCGATGAGCTGCGTTCCTTTGGAGGGGGAGATGCTCTCTGATTTTTTGGATTTCCAGCTTTTCTGCCCTGCTTTTTCCCCATCTTTGTGGTTTTATCTGCCTTTGGTCTTTGACGATGGTGACGTACTGATGGGGTTTTGGTGTGGGTGGCCTTTCTGTTTGTTAGCTTTCCTTCTAACAGTCAGGACCCTCAGCTGTAGGTCTGTTGGAGTTTGCTTGAGGTCCACTCCAGACCCTGTTTGCCTGGGTATCAGCAGCGGAGGCTGCAGAAGATAGAATATTGCTGAACAGTGAGAGTTGCTGTCTGATTCTTACTCTGGAAGCTTTGTCTCAGGGGTGTACCCCGCCGGAGGGTGTCAGTCTGCACCTAGTGGGGGATGTCTCCCAGTTAGGCTACTCAGGGGTCAGGGATCCACTTGAACAGGCAGTCTGTCCGTTCTCAGATCTCAACCTCCGTGCTGGGAGATCCACTGCTCTCTCCAAAGCTGTCAGACAGGGGCATTTCCTCTGCTGAGGTTTCTGCTGCTTTTTGTTTAGCTATGCCCTGTCCCCAGAGGAGGAGTCTACAGAGGCAGGAGGACCTTCTTGAGCTGTGGTGGGCTCCACCCAATTCAAGCTTCCTGGCGGCTTTGTTTACCTACTTAAGCCTCAGCAATGGCGGGCGCCCCTCCCCCAGCCTCGCTGCCTCCTTGCAGTTAGATCTCAGACTGCTGTGCTAGCAATGAGGGAGGCTCCATGGGCGTGGGACCCTCTGGGCCAGGTGTGGGATCGAATCTCCTGGTGTGCCGTTTGCTAAGACCCTTGGTAAAGCGCAGTGTTAGGGTGGGAGTTACCAGATTTTCCAGGTGTTGTGTGTCTCAATTTCCTTTGGCTAGGAAAAGGAATTCCCTTCCCCCTTGTGCTTCCCAGGTGAGGTGATGCCTCGCCCTGCTTCAGCTCTCGCTGGTCGGGCTGTACCCATGGACCAGCGCCAACTGTCTGACACGCCCCAGTGAGATGAACCCGGTACCTCAGTTGAAAATGCAGAAATCACCTGTCTTCTGTGTTGCTCACACTGGGAGCTGGAGGCTGGAGCTCTTCCTATTTGGCCATCTTGGGCGCGCCAGGTGTCTGTTTTTTAATCAGGTTGTTCATTTTCTTATTTTTGAGTTTTTATAGTTCTTAGTATATTTTAGATAACAGTCCATTTTCCTCATATAGATCTTGTACATATTTTGTTAGAATTATACTTAAGTATTTCATTTTTGGAGGTGCGAATGTAAATGGCATTATCTTTTTAACTTAAAATCCTGCTTGTTCACTGCTGGTCTGTAGGAAGGCGATTGACTTCTGTATATCGGTCTTCTATCCTGTAGTCTTGCTGTTGGTTCCAGGAGGTTTTTTCTTCTCTTTTTTCCTTTTTTTGGTGAATTCTTTCAGATTTTCTACATAGACAATCTTATCATCTGCAAAGATAGTTTTATTTCTTCTTTCCCAATCTGTATACCTTTTATTTCCTTTTCTTGACTTACTGCATAAAGTAGGATTTTCAGTACAGTGTTGAAAAGAAAAGGTTGAGAGGGGACATCCTTGCCTTGTTCCTCATCTTAGCAGGAAAGCCTTGAGTTTCTGACCATTAAGTATGATGTTGGCTGTAGGTAATTGTAGATGTTCTTTATTAAGTTGAGGAAGCTCCCCCCACCCCATTCCTAGTGTACTGAGAGTTTTTATAATAAATGAGTATTGAGTTTTGTGTATCTATTGTGATTTTTCCTCGTTAGCCTATTGATGTGGATAAATTATATTAGCTGATTTTTCAAATATTGAACCAGCCTTGCATACTTGGTGTATATATCCCTCATTTATGTCATGGTATGTAATTCCTTTTTTTTTTTTATTTTGAGACAGAGTCTCGTGCTGTCACCCAGGCTGGAGTGCAGTGGCACCGTCTCCACTCACTGCATCCTCCATCTCCCAGTTTCAAGCAATTCTTGGGCCTCAGCCTCCTGAGTAGCTGGGATTACGGGTGTGCACCAACACACCCAGTTAATTTTTGTATTTTTAGTAGAGGTGGGGTTTTACCATGTTGGCCAGGCTGGTCTCAAACTCCTGACCTCAGGTGATCTACCCACCTCAGCCTCCCAAAGTGCTGGTATTACAGGCATGAGCCACCACACTTGGCCTGTTACTCTTTTTATACATGGATTAATTTGACTTGCTAGTATTTTGTTGAGAATTTTTTTTTCTTTAAGCCACATTTCTTTTAAAAAATCGTGTTTTTTTTTTTTTTTTTTTTTTTTGAGATGGAGTCTCGCTCTGTCGCCCAGGCTGGAGTGCAGTGGCCGGATCTCAGCTCACTGCAAGCTCCGCCTCCTGGGTTCACACCATTCTCCTGCCTCAGCCTCCCGAGTAGCTGGGACTACAGGCGCCCGCCACCTCACCCGGCTACTTTTTTGTATTTTTTAGTAGAGACGGGGTTTCACCGTGTTAGCCAGGATGGTCTCGATCTCCTGACCTCATGATCCGCCCGTCTCAGCCTCCCAAAGTGCTGGGATTACAGGCTTGAGCCACCGCGCCCGGCCTAAAAAATCGTTTTTAAAAAGTGTTACATGTTATTTCAGAAAATTTGAACTGAGAAGTAAAAAAGAGAAAAGTACTTGTAATTCTACCATTCACAGATAACCACTCTCCAACATGTTGGTATTTATTTTGGTCTTTTATAATGAAAATAATAACGGTAACAATAGCAATAGTAAATACCATTATATTATTTCATTGAGTGGATCCCTGAAGTAACTAAGTGGTTAACTGAGGTAGAGATCTAATAGTGCCCTGTTAACAAAGTGGAGGTGATGACAGAAGTGAAGATACAAATGACTGCTTTTGCCTGGAGGCTTCTGAAGAAGATGAGAAAGATAGCTTAATGAAGAGTTTAAATGTTCACTTCAGTCAACTTTTTTCCTTTCATTCTCACCCCATTGTAAAACCTGCTCATATCAGGCTTCTAATTAGGTCGCTGAGGATGACATCACTGAGAATGTAGGTAGTGGAATGCTGTTCAGAGTTTATGTCTACTGTGTTTCTAGGCTGCGAATAATTTTCTAAGCCTGGTGGGTGGGCAGTTGTTTTATTCACAAATAGTGGCTATTGCACCGATACACAAAAGACACAAGAAATAGGAGATCTTCCCATCCATTGAAAAAAACCATGACCTCCTTATTGGTGAAGTATTTCCCTTGCCTGCCCTCACTGGAGTCTGGCCTAAGTTTGGAAGGAGCTCTCTTGGAGTACAATGTAGGAATAAATGCTGAAGGCTAAACAGATTCCTTAACTTTGAACTTCCCAACTTGAAGTTTCCATAGACACTGGCAAGTGGGGAGGACACTGTGCTGTGGGAGTGTGGACAGCTTGTAGCATCTGAAAAAGTTCCATTTCCTGCTTTTTTGTTTTTCTATTTTAGAATAATGGCCTTTCAAATGAGGAAGAGGGAAGTGAAAAATGGATTTTTGGGGGAGATATTTAGAGTCTTCAAACTATATTTCATGCAGTCTACAATTTTTAAAGTTATTTTTGGAGTAGTCTCCTTAACACCTTGCAGGAAATTTGGCTTGTAGGACTGTTACCAGAAAGGGGTCCTGATCCAGTCCCCAGAGAGGGTTCCTGGATCTTGCTCACAAAAGAATCCAGGGCAAGTCCATAGAGTGAAATGAAAGCAAGTTTATTAAGAAAGCAAAGGAATGAAAAAATGGCTACTCCATAGGCAGGGCAGCCCCAAGGGCTGCTGGTTGCCTATTTTTATGGTTATCTCTTAATCATATGCTAAGCAAGGGTTGGATTATTCATGCCTCCCCTTTTTAGACCATGTAGGGTAACTTCCTGACATTCCCATGGTTTTTGTAAACTGTCATGGTGCTGGTGGGACTGTAATGGTGAGGACCACCAGAGGCTACTCTCATCGCCATCCTGGTTTTAGTGGGATTTGGTCAGCTTCTTTACTGCAATCTGCTTTATCAGCAAGGTCTTTATGACCTGTATCTTGTGCCGACCTTTTATCTCATCCTAAGACTTAGAATGCCTAACCTTCTGGAAATGCAGCCTAGTAGGTCTCAGTCTTATTTTACCCAGCCCCTATTCAAAATGAAGTAGCTTTGGTTCAGACGCCTGTGACAGAACAAATGTTTCTGAAATATTCAGTGTAGATTTGGATGCTTCTCTTTTGAGTAGCTTCCTGCTCCTAACACTGACCATTATTCTCAGTTCATCTCAGCAATACTTTTGTGAAACAAATTTTTTTTCAATCTCTCTCTCTTTCTCTCTCTACCTCCGTCCCTCCCTTTGTTTCTCTTTACCTCCCTCCCTCCCTCCCTCCCCCCCTTCTCACTGTCTCTCCCTGTCCCTTCTCTCTCTCTTTCTCGATCTCCCTTCTTCTCTTTTTCTTCTTTCGACAGGGTCTTGTTTATAACTCACTGGAAATGATGAGTTGTAAAAGTACATTAGACTGGACCAGAGGAAAGTTTCTAAACCTAACTTTATTATCATACTTCTCTGTGGCTTTTTTCCCCCTTCACCTATAAAATTAGAAGGTTGAATTCAGATGTTCAATAGGTAGTTCTGACCATACAGTGGTCAAATTTTTCAAATTGCAGTGCTGTGTTATAATTTCATTAAAATGCTATGTTTAATCATATTGCACTTCACCCTAATGCAACTATAACAAAGATATATCAGCTTGATTGTAACTAATGCGCTAAAGGTTTTGATGTCTTAGGCTGGAAAATGCTTATGTGTTAATTAGAGAATGAGAGTGGGAAAAGGCATAAAGGTTTTATAGAGTGGATTATTTTTCCTTCAGTTTTCTTTTGTGACCTGATCTGTATAAAATACAGTGTCATGCTGAAAACCCTATGTAATAAAGCTATGGGAAATAGAGAATTTTAAAATCCATGACTTATTTACCTGCTGCAGTCTGGTCCACACCTTTACTAAGTGGGATGTCAGCTTCCTAACTCTGAACCACATGTGTATGTAAGGTCTAGTAAAATAGGTTGTGAGTCAGTTTTTATTAAGATATCCATTGTTAGTTACTTGTAGCCATTAAGAGAGTTTCTCAGGCATTCAGAAAAGTCCAACCCTTAGTGGAAATGTTTGGTTTCTGAGAGAAGGTCCTAGTTATTTAAGACTCAGTTTATTTCAGGAGTAGAGATCCGTTGATCAGTGATCACTGTAAAGCATAATAGTCCTAAAATACATATACTAAACATAAAAAGGAATTATATAAACACCAAATCACAGTTCTCAATCTGATACAGAATATGCGGGGACATTAAGAACATTTAATACACCTTCCCATTTTCTCCAGCACCAGGGAGAGCACCTGCAGAGAGTGTATGAGGGCTTATGACACTTAGTCACTTGATGTGTGAGCAGATACATGTCATACAGGCCTTATTTTGCACTGATGTCCTTAGCAGTGTTACAAAAGCTGCGTAAGGTATCAAGCTTCTTTCAATTTCTAAGAGGCTAAATAAAAATGACTTATTCTGCTACCCTCTCCTTTAGGCTTTCTCTTTCTCAGTCTCCTTTCTTAGGTTTTCCCAGTTTGACTTCCCTGCTGACAGGCTTTTACAGTGAACAGAGCACCAGACTGAGAACAAGAAGATTGGAGTCTTTCCCTCTTCTGCGGGTTTGCAACTATGTCCATTTCCTTATCTGTAAAAAGGAAGGAGTTCATTTAGATGACAACTATTTTCTCTTCTAGTTCTAAAATCCTCTATTAACTTTTCTTCTGCCTTTCTCCTTTCATCTACAGTTTACTTCTTCCCTGTTCCCTATCTCAGCTACACTCATAATATGCATAGTTGTTTTAAAATACTCATAAACTAAACATGGTTGTGAGGAAACATCAGTAAATGCAGGTAAAATTTGGAGTTTAGAAGTTCTCATTTTGATGATTTCTCACTTCATTAGCCTTTCTTATGCCCTAAGCATAAATATAGCTAGCAGTTGTATTTTCTTTGGTTTGCAGTTATTATAAAATAAAACAATAATATATTTGCACCCATCATAGTAAAAGTTTAAAAGCTTGATATTATCCAGTATTGGTAAGGGTGTACGGAAGTGCTATACGTTGTGGTAGGAATGTAATCAATACATCTTTTTCAGAAGGCACCTTGGCAGTATGAAACAATATTTTTAGAGTATATGCCAATTTACTAAGTGGCTCTAAACGTCTTTAAAGAAACTTATATGCAGATATTAAGAGATATACCCAAGGATGTTTATTGCTGTGTTGTTTATAATAGCAAAAATTTGGAAATATCCTGTACTTCCATTAAGAGAGGAATGGTTAAATAGGAGAAATACACACACACACAACCCTCCAGCTCCATATCATACAGATAGTAAAAATAATAGAACGAAGTTGATCTGTATGCACAAATATATCTTAAGTAGAAAAGACAACCATATTTTCACTATGATTCATTTATATAAAACCTACTTAATTATCTATATACATATATGTACATAACTATATAGAAAAATGGCTGGGAGGATACATACCAAACTGTTAACAGTAATTGGGGCAGAGAGGAAGAATTTCATGTTTTGTTTTGTTTTGTTTTGAGATGGAGACTTGCTCTGTCACCCAGGTTGGAGTGCAGTGGCACAATCTGGGCTCACTGCAACCTCTGCCTTCTAGGTTCAAGCAATTCTCCTGTCTCAGCCTCCCAAGTAGCTGGGATTACAGGCACCCGCCACCATGCCCAGGAATTTTTTTTTTTTTTTGTATTTTTAGTAGAGACGAGGTTTCATCATGTTGGCCAGGCTGGTTTCAAGCTCCTGACCTCAGGTGATCCACCCGCCTTGGCCTCCCAAAGTGTTAGGATTACATGCATGAGCCACTGCGCCTGGCCTCATTTTTTACTATATATGCTCATCATATATATTACTGAAAATGAACAAAACAAAAAGGAAAAAAGGATAAGAAATTACTCCCTGAGGAATGAAAAAGGCAAAAAGATTAGCAGGAAATTTATCAAAGATATTAGGGGAACATTGTTTTTAGAATATTCCCAAAACTTCAGGATCAGATAGGATCCATGGTATGTATTTTAGCCAGGGCTGTGTAGTAATAACTCTGCCCTTTTGTTTCTTTGTGTGTTCAACTTATTCTTCTTATTTGCCTCTGTTCTACAGGTAACTCGGGACCAAATGAAGATGTTTATACAGCAGGAATTTAAGAAAGTTCAGAAAGTGATTGCCGATGAGGAGCAGAAGGCCCTTCATCTAGTGGACATCCAGGAGGCAATGGCCACAGCTCATGTGACTGAGATACTGGCAGACATCCAATCCCACATGGATAGGTTGATGACCCAGATGGCCCAAGCCAAGGAACAACTTGATACCTCTAATGAATCAGCTGAGCCAAAGGCAGAGGTAAAGGAAAAGCCATAATGTTTAGTAGCAAGAGAAATAGGAGGAAACTGATGCCATATTTGTTAGACCCCATGTGGTCGCTGAACATGAATGAATTGAAATCTAGGTAGGGTGTAAGTGTTTCACATGGTGTATAAACCAGTATGGAAGAACTGACCACTAGTTTACCCAGTGGCTGGGCCTACCAAATTATTTATCCATCATTACTTTAAGGCGTATAGTCAGTGGGGGCAGATACTAATCACAATTAAGGAAGGAAGCCAAAAATTACAACCAGAGAAGAGGGCAAGCAACAGACCCCAAGTTGTGAAATGAGCCTTTAAAGTCATCATAGACCTGAGCTGAATGAGAACAAATCATGAAGTAGAGCATAAAGCAGGCCAGAATGAAAGATTTTAGACTTACTTTATACATAGTGAAAAGGTATCTCAAGCTGGTTGTTATATGGAGTCAGCTTCATAAATTGGAGGCATAACTACTGGATTAAGAATGGCATGTGCACTAGGTCATTGTAAGATTTAAAAAAAAAAATACTACGAATGAAAGACATGAGGTAAATGTTGAATCACTATACAAATGTTAGTTGTCATATTCATTGTTTTATAACAGGAATAAAAGGGTCTTCAGCATTTTGCCAAACAACATATTTAGGCATTTTGAATCTACTTTGAAAAAAATTATTTAAGGTAGCCATTAAAAAAAAAAATGCTGGGCTCAGTGGCTCACACTTTAATCCCAACACTTTGGGAGGCTGGGATGGAAGGATTGCTTGAGTCCAGGAGTTTGAGACCAGCCTGGGCAACATAGTGAGACCCTGTGTCTACAAAATAAGAATTAGCAGACATGGTGTCACCTGCCTGTAGTCCCAGCTACTCAGGAGGCTGAGGTAGGAAGATTACTTGAGCCCCAGAGGTTGAGGCTGCAGTGAGTTGTGATTGTGCCATTCCACTCCACCCTGTGTGATGGAGTAAGATCCTGTCTCAAAAAAAAAAAAAATTATGTTTCAACCACTAGAGAGAGGCTACTATTAATCAGATTTCACAGCATTATGTTGACAATTCTAGTGAAAATAATGCCAGATAGGTTTAGGGTAGGTCCTTCTAGAAGAAAACCTAGGAGCATCCTGTGGACTTTCTAGAACTGTTGATTACTCAGCAAGCCCAGCCTTAACTGGAAGTCTTGCCTTGGCTCGAGAGAGCCTGGCCACAGAATAAACTGGCCAGTAGAAGAGCCAAAGTAAACCAGGAGGCAGGTATTTCCAAGCTATCCTGACAGAAAATGTAAGAAACCATTAAAAGGTGTCTGCTATACCTATCCAAGGCTTTTGATTAATTTTCATCAATGTGTGAAAAGAATAACTCTTCCTCTTTTCATTTTATTCTCCCCATAATTGAGAAATTATGTGCCTAAATAAGTTTCTAGATTGGCAAGAGAGCACTTTATATTCATCATTTCATTTAATCCTTATGTCAGCATTCATTAACTTCATTTTACAAATGGGATATTTGAGATGCAGAGAACTGCAGGGATACTAACCCAGTGTCATTTAGTCAGTAGAAAATAGAGCCACGGTTTAGATTTAAGTCTGTCCTATTTCAGTGCCTGTGCTTTCCCCCTACTATATGACATATGCTAAGCATCCCATCTGTATCTGTGGGAAAAATGAGAAGAATCCATGTTCTAGACAGCTTTGCATACCTTTACAATGTCCAGATGGTCAGTTTGTGTCTTAATAAACAAAAGATTCAACTAGAGTTAATTCAAGGGATCAACAGCATAACTCTGTCCACAATTCCCATCAAGTTCGACCCCTTCATTTATTCTGTTTGTTGATTAGGTTGTTATTTGAAAACAAAAGTTTAATTTTGGCTGGGCATGGTGGCTCATGCCTGTAATCCCAGCACTTTGGGAGGCCGAGGTGGGTGGATCACCTGAGGTCAGGAGTTTAAGCCTGCCCTGGCCAACATGGTGAAACCCTGTCTGTACTAAAACTGCAAAAATTAGCTGGGTGTGGTGGCGAGCCCTTGTAGTCCCAGCTACTTGGGAGGCTGAGGCCGAAGAATCACTTGAACCCAGGAGGCAGAGGTTGTAGTGAGCCTCGACTGTGGCCACTGCAGCCCAGCCTGGGAGACAGAGCGACACTACATCTCAAAAACAAACAAAAAAAAGTTTAATTTTGAGGTTTATTCTTCTCTTTTATTTTCATTTTAATCTATGAATTTAGTCCTTCTCTGACCTTCGCTGTCCTTTAAGCACCTCAACGGTACTATGCTTGTTAACTCTGATGAAATTACTCTTAAAGGGATGCAAGAGCTGACAAGGCTTAAGGACCAGGTTACAGACAAAATGAGCTATTAAAAATAGAGATAGCGTTCAGCCACTAGAGTAGAGTGTTTACAAAGAGCTGTTATTATTTAATAGCCTCTTGTTCCAGTTAATCTGGTAAGTTATTGGTGAGAGCAAATATCCAGTACCTGTCTTTCACTCATCAGAGGAATTATGTTATTTTTATGGTGTAGAATTTTTCAAAAATCACCTGCATTTTGAATTCAGCCAAAAGACCCCCCCCAATATTTTATTATAAAAATTTTTAAACATACAGCACAGTTGAAAGGATTTTACAGATTATGCCTATGTACCTACCACCTAGATTCTCCTATTAACATTTTGCCATACTTGCTTCATTACATATCTAGTCATCTTTTCAACCTTCCACTCACCAATCTATTTTATTTTTGGCATATTTAAAGCAAATTGTACCTTCTGCTTCTGAGCATGATGGAGTAAACATATTCTGTTTTACTCCTTTCACTTATTACAGTAGAAATCTCTGGGCAAAAATACTGAAATCATCACCAAAAGACTCTTGCAGGTGGAGAAAAGATGGCATACTGATCAGGGACCTTGGGATTTGAGGGAATACAAGGCAGTGAATTCTCTGGGGTTTTCTTTACTTCCTGTATATCCTAGCCAGGTATCCTACAAACTGGAAACACTAATACACACAGACAAAAAAAAAAAAAAAAAGGAAAAGAAAGAAAAAAACCAAGAAAGGCTTGCTTCGGGAGGCAAACATCATGAAAAAAGTGGCACTGCTCCTCAACCCCAATTGGCACTGCAGCAGTGGAGCCAGTGAGTGAAACTAACTCATTTTATATATGCCCTATGTTAATGAGGTATCTTTCTCTATGGAACCTGTGGGTGAAACTTTTGCTTCTACCTTTGGCCCTGCTCCTCTCAGTAATCAGTGGTACCCATCTCCCATGCATCTGTGGGTAGAACTCTGACTTCCAACCTACTCTGCAGTAATGGTACAGAGGAAGTAGTACCTCTTTGTTTTGGAGACTGTAGATAGAGCTCTAACTCCTCCCTCTCACCCCTGCATTAACTAGGCTATGCACTTCCCCAGCTGAATCAGTTATTGGAATTTTATCTTTCACTCCTGCCCTGTAGTAATGATTTGGTTTCCCTCCTCCTCCCCAACTAGCTCTGCGAAGAATGTAGAATGGAGTCCTATCATCTGAGTGGGACAGACAAGAATAGCACTGTAGAGGCTTTATAAACTTAAGGTGACATGTGAACCATAGTTCACAGAAAGGATCCAGGACATGCATTCTGAATCTAAACAGGTTGACTGCTAAAATAGAAGATTTAAATAGGAACTAGATTTTTATAATACAACTCATCGTGTCCAGGATACAGACCAAAGAACCAATAAAAATCTCAATTCTGTAAGGCCGAGGCAAGAGGATCGTTTGAACCCAGGAGGTCGAGGCTGCAGCCATCTGTGTTTACACCACTGTACTCCAGTATGGGTGACAGTGCAAGATCCTGTCTTAAAAAATAAAATAAAATAAAATGAAAATCCCAATTCTAAGGAGAAAACAGAATTGATGTATGCCAACTCTAAGATGGCATAGATGTTGGAATTATCAGACAAAGATTTTAAACCTGCTATTGTAAGAATGTTTCAGTGAGCAATTACAAGCACTCTGGAAATAAATGAAAACCTCAATAAAGGAATAAAAATATTAAAAAGTACCAAATTAAAATTTTGGAACTGAAAAATATAGTAACTGACACCAAAAATTCACTGGATGGGCTCAATGGCAAATTGAAGGAAAGATCTGGTGAATTTGAAGACAGATTGATACTGATCAAATCTAAACAACAACAACAAACATGGAAAAATAATCGAACTGAGCTTCAGGGACTTATAGGACAATAATGAAAGATACATGACACCAGTGTCAAGGGGGGAAAAAGGAATGTGGAGCTGAAAAAATAGTTTGAAGTAATAGTATCTTAAAATGTCTAAAATTTGGCTGAAAGACATAAGCCTACAGATTTAAGAAGCAGAGTGAACCAAAGCAAGATAAACTAAGAAATTCATACCCAGACACATCAGAGTCAAACTTCTGAAAACTAACGGCAAAGAAAAAAAATCTTGAAAGCAGAGTAGCTAAAGAGAAATGACACATTAGCTCTGCAGAACAGCAGTATGAATGAACATATGTCTCCATTTATAAGTCAGTTTTTACATGCTCTCAGAAATGGTTCATGGTTTTCATTTAAAAGTATTAATGGCTTTTATTAAATTTATTCCTAGTTATTTAATATTTTCAATACTATTGAAAATAGAATTGTTTTTAAATTTTATTTTTCAGCTTATGTTAGTATATAAAAAATTGTTTTTTATATATTAACCTTATATCTTGTAACCTTGTCAGATTCACCTATTAGTTATAATAGTGGCTTTATAGATTCTTTAGGATTTTCTGTATCAGCAATTATGTCATCTACAAATAGAGACAGTTTTACTTCTTTGTTTCTAATCTTTATGCTTTTTATTTCTTCGTCTTGTCTTATTGCCATGGCTACAACCTCCAGTGCAATGTCTAACATAAGTGGTAAAAGTGGACATCCTTGCCTTGTTCGTAACCTTAGAAGGAAGGGATTCAGTATGTTACTATTAAGTATGATGTTTTTTGTAGATGCCTTTTATCAGATTGAGGAAGTGCCTTTCTGTTACTAATGTGCTGAGGGCTTTTATACAAACTGATGTTGACTTTTGTGAGATATGTCTTCTGTATCTCTTGAAATGATCATATGCATTTTTTTTCACTATTCTATTGTAATGGTTAATCATGTTGGTTAATTTTACAATATTAACCAACCTTGCATTTCTGAGATAAACTCCCATTTGGCCATGATGTATAATCTGGATTCAGTTTTCTTATATTTTGTTCAGGAGTTTTGTGTCTTTGTTCATAAGGGATATTGGTCTGTATATTTTTATAATGCCATTGTCAGGTTTGGGTATTAGGGTTATGTTGGCCTCATAAAACAAACTGAGAAGTAGTCTCTTCTCCTTTATTTTTTTTCTCACTCTTTGTGGAATTTACTTACATCATTTTATAAAACTCTTCACTAAAGCTAAGTATTAAAAAATGGTGTGTCTTTATTTATATGTCATGTGAGCATTTTTATCTTTTGTCCAGTTTGGTAAGGAGAGTAGTGAGTTGCAATAAGCTAATATTGGGAAAAGTATGTTCAGATGGATAAACCATTAAAAATGATACATGCATATGATAACTATTTATTTTAAACTTGAAACATATATTCGTACTTTTTTTAATTCCAAGGCAAGGCCTTTGAAAATATGGGTTTGCTAATTAGAGTTAAATGTCATGTTTCTGGCGTAAACCACACCCATTTTGCACCATTTATAAGGTCCAATTTCAGACTCTGTAGTGAGGGTGATACCATTCAAAGCAAGCTGAATGCAGAATCTTAGTTCTTGTAACTTATTGTTTCTAGTATTTTGCTTGTGTTTCACCTACACCAAAATTGACAACAATTTGTTTTTTTTTTTTTGTTTTTTTTTTTTTTTTTGAGATGGAGTCTCACGCTGTTGCCCAGGCTGGAGTGCAGTGGCGCGATCTCGGCTCACTGCAAGCTCCGCCTCCTGGGTTCACGCCATTCTCCTGCCTCAGCCTCCTGAGTAGCTGGGACTACAGGCGCCCGCCACCGCGCCCGGCTAATTTTTTGTATTTTTAGTAGAGACGGGGTTTCACTGTGGTCTCGATCTCCTGACCTTGTGATCCGCCCGCCTCGGCCTCCCAAAGTGCTGGGATTACAGGCTTGAGCCACCGCGCCCGGCCTGACAACAATTTTTAAGTAATTCATCTTTATCAGTACTGTGGATGCATTCAACTTAGTTTTTATGTGAGCAAGTTATCTCTCTTGCATTCACTTTTTGTTATTTAATTAAATGTGACATCATTACAAGTTCATATAAACAGCCTTGTTTGATTCTTGGTGAACAACATTTCCATTGGTAGAGGTAGAAATGGGAGGTTGCACAAGAGTGCAGTCTGCCCAATCAAGAGCATTTGTGATATCTTAATTAGGGATTTGAGAGCAGTGCTTAATCTAACAAGTCATTTAAATTGAAGTTGGTATTTAATAGACTGTCACTTCTGATATTCTCTGAAACCAGAATTTGCTCATAATAGGAGAAGAAATTAATCTTAAACCTTACCCATATCTTGAGTAATTATTTACTATGAGCCTTGTGCTGTGTTCGGTGCAGTGAATACAGAAATGAGCAAAATACAAGCTTCTATTCTCAAGGAGTTGAAATCCAAAGGAGGAGGCACTGTTTGATGTTGTCATTGTCAGTTTTCTTCTCTAAGTACTAGTGTAGAGTGGCAAACCCTACAGATGTGGGGGAAAGGAGGATTAACTTATTCAAGATGTTAGTGAAGAAGTTTCTGAGTAAGGCTTGATCTTAAAGGATAGATAGGAATTAGCTAGGTTTTTAGAATAGGGATGTACATTTCAGGTAGCAGGAACATCACATGCACATCTTTTACTAGCAAGATTAGCAATTCTCTCTGTGCCAGCCTATTCAAAACGGCCTTATAATTCATATGTGTGTGTATATTCTTGCTTTGTAACAGTGACCATTGTTTCTGAAAAGAAGCATACATCTATAAGCAGTAGAATTGGATGAACATATAGCAAAACTTTGTGTCCCATCTTTTCTGTCCTTCCCTACTCTCCCCTAGAAATGTTATTAATTAACAATTCAGGGAAAGTAAAAATAATGGCTGCCATTTGTTGAATGATTACAAGGTACTAGACACTTGCTTAGTTTTTATACAGATTTTCTCATTTATTTTAATCCATATGGTGACCCTTTGAGGTAAGAACTAGGATCTTTATGTGCAGATGGAGAAACTGAACCTTGGAGAAGTAAATTGCCAAAAGCTGCACTGTTGGGATTCATGAACCAGAATTTGAGACCATGTTTTTATATTATAACTGGGAAACCCTGTCTCTTAATCATTACACCAAAGTATGTGATCGTGAGGAGGACTTGCTCTAAATTGTGGGAGAAAGTTTAGATATTTTTTCCATAAAGTTCTCTTAGACAATTAGGGTTAAACATCCAAAAATCATAGAAAAATTTGTGTTGGGATTTAATTGTGTCATTCATAGTTATGTAACTCAAATTTAAATTATATAACTTTTTAATGGATATATTGTAGTTCCCATGAGACATACCAGATGATAAAAATGCGAAGAAATTATCTACCATCCCTATACCCTCCCTCTACCCACTCGCCCTACTTCCCTCTAGTTGGAGTGTGGATGATTAACGCCCTTCCCACTATTGCAGATGCTTAACAGTCTGCCAAAAATGCCCTTCTTATTCAACCTCAAATGGCTAGTCTGATTTAAATCACCTTTCTGGCTGCAGCTGTGCTTTACAGGCTTTCACCCTGGCAGTCTCCCTTTACCTCAGTCACGCTCAACCCCACATTGCCCTCAGTTCCAACCTTATACCACTCCCAGCACCCTGCCCAAAACACACACGTGCACATCCCCATTCTCCAGTTTCACAGAACTCAAGGTTCCTTGAACAAGACATTTTTAGAAACTTGCCTTTGCTCTTGCTAGTTCAGTGTCCTTCCCACTTTTCTCTGTTGTCATCCTGGGAAAATACTATTTATCCCTCAAAGTGGCAATATCAATGTTACCTTCTGCATGTGAAGCTTTTCCCACCTTCTCCAGCAGAGGCAGTGTTCATAACTTCCCTGTTGATTCTCATATTATTCTGTTTATGTCTTTGGTATTGTTCATAACACATTTACTAATAGTTCATTTTCTTTCTGCCTGTTTCTCGTACTCCTGATTCGAAAATCCTAGAAGGTTAGAGCATTATGGGTGATTGTTTTTCCTTAGTTAGCATATACGTAGTAGCTTCTTAATGAATCTTACTGAATTGTTACTGATACTGATAAATAGGCTTTATTAAATACATCCTGTGTCACAGACACTGTGTTTGATGATTATAAGCATTATTGCATTTAATCCTCATACTTATCCTATGATACAGAGACAGTTATTACCTCATTTTACAAATTAGGAAATTGAAGTTAAGAAAGGCAAAATAACAAGAGTAGGCTAATACAGCAGTAAAGTGACAGGGTTAAGACTTGAACCCAGAACATCTGACTTGAGAGCTCATTCTGCCTTATACCAGTAGGAACCATTTATTCATTCATTCATTCGTTCTCCAAGGAGTACAACCAGAATGTACATTCTCTATTAAGACTACCCCTGAATGGCTAAAAAGAAGGATATAAAAGATATGCTGACACTAAAAGGATGAGTGAGGTCCCTTGGGAAAGGCTTGAGAGTTATTTGAAAAATCTCATTTGATCACAAAAGGAAGCTCAAAGGAATCTGCTGTGATCACTTCTGATAAAGTTAGGTTGAGAGAATGCCATACCTGGAAAAATAATGTTCACACATTGTTTCTGAGAAGTGGACAAGAAAAAGAGAAGAGCCATTGTTTGGTGGAAGAATGATACGGATCATCAAATGCCAGAACTAACCACTTACAGAGGAGAAGACCAAAGTCCAGATTAATTAATGTTTGCCCAAGGACACATAACTAATAAGTAACAGAGCTTGGACTAGAATCCCAATTTCCTGAGTCCCAGTTCAATGCCCTTTATACCACAGTGTTCTTTACATTAGAATTGCAGTGTTCATGTTTGATGAAAAATGCTAGAACAAGGCAGAAATGAGTCTTTGAAGGAAACAGCTTGATGCTTTTGGAACTGGCTAGCTTTTGCCTAAGACCTGCCTCTATTTTGGGTTTCTCACTTTGCTAAGAACTAAATACTGCCAGCCATACAAATAAAAAGGCAAGGCTATTATTTAGGCCTCCTAGGTCTGTGCATTCATTTCTCTGCTCTGCTTGTCAGGGCAAATTATCAGTTCATCTCCACTGGGCAGTTTGAACATAGGATTATATTAGCTCTTGTCTTATACTTTAGATGTCTGTTGGTTTGTCTCTGTTACAATAAATGTATAGTACATGCATTCAGGTTGGGAGAGGGGAGGGAAAAGAAGGAAATCTGACTCTCTCTGTAACAACAGTGATTTCTAATACTGTTTCTTTCTGTTTGTCTTTCAGGGCGATGAGGAAGGACCCAGGTAAGATCACATTATTGTTGCTTGTCTTTTCTCATAATTGAAGTAGAGTGACATTTGTGGCCTTTAGTGCTCCATGAAATATGGACAGCCAAGGAATAGCACAGAAAAGGGATCTCTATCTTAAGCCTAGGATTTGAAGATCTTGTTTTGTAAGACTCCCATCTTCCTCTCATCTGTGTCATTTGCTGCCTGTAACTTTCAGATAAAGGTAGACTTTAAGGTATATAATGACAGTAACTTTGCCGTATTCTTTTGTACATTCAGAATACCTTGTTAAGAAGAATAGGTACTACATTTAAATGGTAATGTAGTATCATTATGGTAATGGTAATGGTATCAGGTGGACTGACTAGATAAATTTTTGTAGTGTTCTTTCTTGATTGGAATTGGATTGATTTTTTTAATGGCCTGTAGATCTAGTATTCTTTATTTCTGACCTATAATATCTTTGTGTCTGACCCAAGACACCTATATGATGAATCCTAGGGTACAGGTATACAAAACTTTGTTTAGGAAAAAAATGTTCTTTGTGCTTCTGTATTGCCACAGTTGAATACAGTGCATTTTATTATTGTCTCAGCCTTGCAGTGAACCTGGACTGTGGTTTACTTACCCTTCCTGTCATTCTCCTTAAGCAGTGAAAACAGACTCCAGGAAAAGCTACAACTGTGTCATCAACACATTTGAGGCATATTTGTACAAAGTAAAATGCAATGTCCACATGGGTCCCATCTGTCACATAGAATCAAGGGTTGTTAAGGCTGGGAAGTATCAGAATAGTCATCCAGGCCACTGCTATTCAAACTGTATTTTTAGCAGAAGCACCCTTTTTTCAAGTGGACTTTAAGCAGAACCTCAATGTGTGAAAAACAATTTTTTTCTGGTTAAAGTTGGGGCAGTATTCATTGAACCTTCTCTCTTCATCACAATATACCCTGAGGAGCTTCTGCAGAGACCTAGGGTTCCTCAGAACTCAGTTTGAAAATCACTATCAAGTCCCTCATTAAAAGAAGCTAAATGAATTGTCAAAGGTTACCTTACTGGAATCAGGATTTGACCCTTCTTTGTTTTGTTTGTTTGTGTGTTTGCTTTTTACAAACCAACAAAAACAGTTTCCTCTCTTTTTTTGTTTTCCCTCCCCATATCCTGAGCCTCTTTCTTAGCACCAAATGTTGTCCCACATCTGCATCTCTTGGTGTGTTCTTCCCTTGGAAATTATAGTTTTTAACATCTGCTCTGGAACAACAAGATCTTGTCTGTCTCCTTGTCTGCTATGGCTAAAGCCACAGGCACCCAACTTTAAAAGACATAGGCACCTTGCTTTAAACCTACAGGGTTTCAGGGAACCACTTCAGACTCCATCTTTCAACCATTCTCAGGAACAGGCTCTTCTGTGTTGTGGTACTTTTCCTTCCTTCCTCACTCTTCACTCCCTTCCTTTTGCTCATTTAACGTGTATTCGTGACCTACCGTGTGTCTGGCACTGTGCTACATCCTGAATATATCATGGTGACTAAAGCAGGCATAGTTCCTACTCTCGTAGATCCTAAGTGTAGTGGAAGAGGCGAACATGTAACTGGGCAATTATACCGTAGGGAATGTGTTCTGATAAGTTTAGGCTATTTTAGGAAGGGCTCCTAAGTTAGTCTTGGAGGATAAGGGGAGGCTTACCAGAAAAGGGTATATATAAACAGAGATCTGAAAGGTTGGAGCAGGGGTTGGTTGTTCTAGGTAAACAAATTGTGTGCCAGTTCCAGACAAGAGAGGAGTGGAAGAAAGACAACAGAGCCCAGATCATTTAGGGCCTTGTAGACCTTCTTAAGGCATTTGAGCACTATACTGAAGGCAATGGGAAGCTGTTAAAGAATTTTAAACAGGAATTAATGAACAGATTTGCATTTTAGAAGTGTCTCCTACCTACGGAATGGAAAATGAATTGGAGGTGGACCAAGATCCTGGGAGACTTCCAGGCACAGTGACGCACATCTATAATTCCAGCTACTCAGAAGGCTGAGGTGGGAAGATTGCTTGAACCCAAGAGTTCAAGAGCAGCCTGGGCAACATTATGAGACTCTGTCTCTAAAAATACGTAAATAAAAAATAAATGTTAAAAATTGAGGCCGGGCACAGTGGCTCATGCCTGTAGTCCCAGGACTTTAGGAGGCGTGACAGGTGGATCACCTGAGGTCAGGAATTTGAGACCAGCCTGACCAACATGGTGAAACCCTATCTTTACCAAAAATACAAAAATTAGCCAGGCATGGTGGTGCACACCTGTAATCCCAGCTACTCGGGAGGCTAAGGCAGGAGAATTGCCTGAACCTGGGAGGCAGAGGTTGCAGTGAGCCAGGATCGTGCCATTGCATTCCAGCCTGGGCAACAAGAGCCAGACTCAAAAACCCAAAAAATTGAAAAATAAGAAAAGAGCCTGGGAGACTAGTTAGACTAGGTTATCAGTGATGGGAGCCTAAATCAATATCTTCTAGTTATTGGTTAGGATTTTATCATTTTGCACAGACCTTTGGTTTAGATGCACTTTAACCTATCTCCTTGGCCCTCTACCTTTTCTCTCAAGATTAGCTCTAACTCCTTAAAATCCAGTCCAGTCAGAGCCCTAGACTTACTTTCCCAGAAAAAGAGTTCAAACAAGACCATGATAAAGAAAATACCTTGGCAGAGGTAATGTGCAGGCTCCACAGGATAGCAGTGGCATTTGTGTCTTGGGAGAGCTGGATTAGGATGAACACACTCATCTTTATAGTCACATGCCAGAGGCACATTGATTAGAAGAATACAGGGACCGTATGAAGATATTAACTCCCTTTAAATATACTGTTCAGTGTGAGATTCTGGCTTTAGAGTTTAATTGCGGATACCTTTGTATCATTTTGACAAGATAATGGAAAGGCATAGAGTTTCTTTACTTGCAACCAAGATATCAGGCCATCTCCTTCGAGCCAGGCTGCTATGGAGGTCTCAGCAAGGAGTTCACTGGACTAGGACTTGACAGACACTTTTTGGTATAATAAGTACTTGAAGTACATGTTCTGATTTGTCAGAAAGAAGAAGGAGTCGTCAAATTTTCTTTTTTAACCTTTAAATTTCTATTTGTTGGTGCAATTCACTTTATTTGTATTGAGCTACCATTTGGCTCAATTTATTCTGATTAACCCTTCAGGGCAAATTGCCTTTGATCTGAATTTTTCTCATTTATGATATATACTTTATCATTTCAACAAGCCAAATATAGTTTTGTTCCAAAGCCTTCTATATTGCTGACAGTACTAAATGAGAATTTGATGTATAAGGAAGGCAGAAAGGAAGTGTGGGAGTCCCTACACAAGGGATGGATGAGAAATGAAGCCGGAGACACTGAGTTCCAGTTCTGCTTGGATCATTATGCCTGTGTCTCCTTTGCTAGTGTTCTTTTCACACAGCCACTTCTCCACTGTCTACATGAAGTCCAGAGAGAATTAGATTCTAACTAGTCTCCATGGTGGAAGGAAAAAAGAAATTCCTGTCCTATGGAAACATATTTGTCTATAATGGATCTTCCTCCCTTTCTACTAGCTGGAGTGTCTTGCCTTTTTTCCTTTTTCTGTTTTGATTTCCCAAGCTGTTTGATATGAGGGGACCAAATGTTGTGCTTTTAGTCATGTCTGTTCCTTGCCCTGAATTTCATTGTGCAGTTATTCTGCTAATTTACCACAATCATAATCGTAGCTACATTTATTGACAGTTCATTATGTCCAAAGTGCTTTATATATATTTTAATTCAATCTGCATGCAAACCTCATGATGTAGTTATTAGCCCACTTGTCAAATGAAGAAATTAATGCTTTGAGAGATTAATTTGCCTTAGATCACATGGCTAGTAAGTGGCAGAACTATGACTTGAATCTAGTCTGGCTTCAGAGCTTAACCACCAGGTGCTCTCAGCCACCATTTGGACTGTCTTCAAAATGGCAGCATGCTTCTCTCTGTGACCCTATACAAAAGCCAAGAGGATTCACACACAGTCCTCAGAATATCACTTTGGTCTCGTTCCTCTAACCTGGGAGTTCTTCCGTTGCTTTGACATTGAATTGCTGTGGCCCCTGTTTTCTGCAGGTTGCTTCCCCTTCTCAGCCTCTGTCATTATAAAGGTAATGTCTTTGTCTCATTCTCACACAGTATCCTCTGAGGGTTAGAAAAAGGGGTGCTCCCTGGGGAGCAGCAAACTAAGCCTGCCTTTGACTCCACAGAATAGCTGCCTGTTGCCTCTCAAACTGGTATGTTACTCCTCAGATCCATGATACGCAGTCATATAGCTGTCAAGAATTCTTGGAGGACATGGAGAAACAAAAGTCTTAATATATAGAACATGTGTATTAACTGTTGTGGAGTCATCGTTTAAAAGAGTGTCTTTGACTTTGGGAGACTGAAGTGGGCGGATCACGAGGTCAGGAGATCGAGACCATCCTGGCCAACATGGTAAAACCCTGTCTCTATGAAAAATACAAAAATTAGCTGGGCGTGGTGGCGTGTGCCTGTAATCCCAGCTACTTGGGAGGCTGAGGCAGGAGACTCACTTGAGCCAGGGAGTCAGAGGTTGCAGTGAGCCGAGATCGTGCCACTGCAATCCAGCCTGGCGACAGAGCGAAACTCCGTCTGAAAAAAAAAAAAAAAAAAAAAGAGTGCCTTTAAAGACCAGAGTGATTTTTTTTTTCCCTAAGCAGAAAAGCAATTTACACTTTTGGCAGCAATTTTCTGTCTTTGTGCTATTATGAGAGATTTTGTGTTCACTCCCTCACAGATTGACTCCTTCTCTACTCCTGCTGGAGCCTGCTGAGAAGTAATATATATCCTAGGAGAGGGGGTGGCAATGGGATCTGTTGGCGTAAAAGCTATTGTGTAGTGGGAGGAAGTCAGAGAGGGAAAAGACCCTTAAACTCTTGTGCTTAGAGGAGAAGGAGGAAGATCAGGATTAGATTTTGATTTGCTATTGAGGTTTTCTGTAATTTTTTTTAACCTAAGAGGAAAATGGCTTTTTAATAGTAACAGCCACACTTGGAACTTCTGTAGAATTTTTCATCTTCAAAGCTGGCTGTTATTCAGGCAAAAAGCCCCTGCTGAGATCAGTGTGAATCTGACCCATACTGATTCTGTGATCAAACAGGAAGCGTATTCTGAAGGAGTAGGAGCCGAAGGAGAGTCAGCAGACTTAGCTTCTATTTGTGTTTCTGTCTGTGACTGTGTGACCTTGGGCAAGTCATTTAACCTCCTTGTACTCTATTTTTAGTTTTCTGTAAATACTATCCTCACCCCTCTCCACTCTTCCTCCACCTAGTTTTGGGGCCATCCTTGGGAGAAGGAATACAAGTCTTTTATCAAATATGGAGTGGAAACAACCTGCATACAGATTCTATAATTTGGTGTAATTTTTTTTCTCAATTTTGTTTCTTAAAAATTATCTTGGGTCTGTATTCTAGGTACTCTTTTTGCCCCTCTAAATGAATAACCATATGTTCTTAGATATGGCATTTCTCTTTCTGTTTAGGTTGGAGAGATAAAAGAAGACTAAGTTAGTGATACGCTTACGTTTCTTTTGTCTTCTGATTGCAAATTTGTAGTTTGGTTGTTGCATTGTCTTCATTGCAGGAAGTCTGTCTGAAAGCTGAAGAAAATGGCTGTGATACTTGTGACATGGAATGGAACTATCAGGGCTGCTTATTATGCAGAGTGGGGCGCCAATATTTTAAGCTGGCCTTCAGCTTACAGAGTCTCTTAATTGTCACATTTGCCTGTTACGGAACCTGAGCTGACCTTATTTTTCCGTGTTGATAAGGATTGTTTATCCCTTACTTAAGTCAGGTGAAAGTTGAAGCCACACTATGCATTGTGCTGCCTGTCTATACCCAAAGCATACCTCCTTGCTAAAATAATTGATTCAGAAATTTGCCTGTAAGAGTCACAACTTTATTTTGTGCATGTTAGTATATTAACCAGAGATTCCATTCACAGCTGGAAGATTCAGCTGAAGTGCTTCTAGCTTATTGCATCTGCCTCCAACTGGAAATGTTGACTAGAAGCAGCCTATGTTTTTAACATACATCTACCTACTTCATAATGCTAAGAAAAAAGGTTCCAAGAGGAAGGGGCATTGATGTCATTTTGCATGCTATTGTTTAACTCTAATCAACTTGTTTGCCATCCAGTACAGTAGGTATGATGCTTGGCAGGCTAACCTTATTTATATATTTGGCCTCAGAACTTAATCAGGATAACATTTCCCACTAGGAGCTCTATTCGCTAACCTCTCAAACAAGAAAGATTGCAGAGGAATTATTTCTTTCAACAGACATCTTAGAGCGCCTAATGCCAGGACCTCTGCTAGGCCTCAGGGATATGAAGATGACTAAGACTTTGTTCCTGCATTTAAAGATCTCAAAATCTAGTTTGAAAGAGAGCTAAATAAACCATTTTAATTTTATTTATTTGTTTATTTATTTATTGAAACAGGGACTTGCTCTGTCGCCTAGGCTAGAGTGTAATAGTACAATCACAGCTCACTGCAGCCTCAACCTCCCTGGCTTAAGCGATCCTCCCAACTCAGCCTCCCACCCCCATCAGCGAGTAGCTGGGAGAATAGGTTCATGCCACCATGCCTGGCTAAATTTTTTATTTTTTGTAGAGATGAGGCCTCACTTTGTTCCCCAGGCTGGTTTTGAACTACTGGGGTCAAGTGATCCTCCTGCTTCAGCCTCCCAAAGTGCTGAGAATATAGGAATGAGCCACTACATCTAGCCAACAATTTAAATTTTATATTTAAGTGCAGTATAATAATTATTATGATAAATTATAAAGAAGCATTGAGTGCCAGCTATATGTGAGGAAGTATTTTAAACATTTACATATATTATCTACTTCTCACAACAGTCCTAATAAATGGTTAATATATTATTTTTATTTCTCATTTGAATGAAAAAACTGAGTCGCAGAGAAGTTATATACTCATGAGGTCACACAGCTAAAAAGTGGTAGAGCCAGCATTCAGACTCAAGTAGTCTGACTCCAGACTGCAAGCTCTTAACTACTGCAGTATAATGATTCTCTGAAAAAATGCTGGTTGTAGAGTAAGTTCCAACTAACTCAGGATAAAGAATCAGAAAATATAGTGTTTCTTCTGGACCTTGACAAATGGATAGGTCTAGGCTTCTTCAGATGGAAAAAACAGGAAAGCAGTCTAAGCAAAGAGGTAAGTATAAAGGCTCAAGGAGTGAAAACACATGTGCTGTGTGGGGAATGGTGAATAACTGCATGACTGGCCCGGGGCAGGAGACGAGACTAGAAGGTGGGTTGAGTCCAGCTTGTAAAGGGTGAGGGTGTACCATGTTGAGGCACCAAAAGTTGTTACTGTTTTCTGTTACACTTTATCTCTTGATTACAGCATTGCCCCCTTATAGAAGAAATGGACAGACTTCTGAATCTTGCAGGTTTCTTCCTCTAGTAACATCTTATGATTTGTTATGGGTAAATTGCTTTCTTTACATTTTTGTTTCCCCATAAAAATCTCACATCTTATTATACTTAAAGGACAAATATGTTTAGAAGCATTTAAAGTATTCCCCTTTTGGGCTTTGTTCTTTTAGATGGAAAACTAAGCAACCGAGGTAAAGTAGTTGTAGAAGGGAATTGTCTATTTGATTTGTGTCGGTTTTGATAGCTTCTGCCTTCCTCTAATTTATTCTTTCTTTTCTTTTCTTTCCAACAACACCACGTTTATTACATAAAAGACTGATATTCTGTTCCATCATTGTCATCATCACTAATGTTCGTGACCCACTAAAATGATTTCCCATCTCATCAGTGGGTTATAATCCATGGTTTGAAAAACACTGGAGCACATTTTATGCTAATCTGCCATGGATACAGGGTTACCACTGTCCATGATACCTTGGCGTGAACTAGAAAAAGGTGCCCCTTCCTCAAGATGTCTAATTCCATCTGCCAAAAAATTGTCATAATGTGCTGACTTTGTTACAGTAAAATACTGTCATATGCCAGATAATGGTTAAAAATAAGTAAAACTTGATGTCAACATTATGAATGGTGTCCCCAATAAATAATTACGTTGTAAGCACCCTATGCACAACTGTACCTATTTGCCCTGGTGGACACTAAACCAGATGACAAAACAGATTGGAGTTGTTTGTTCAATGGATTATCTCAGAGTACCTGTATATCAGGGATTTGTGACAGCTGTTTTGCCTTCTTAGGGCCTTCTGCTCATTTCCCAATTAGAATAGCCAGATAAAATACAGAACACCCATTTTAACTGGAATTTATATAAACAACAAAAAAATTAGTATAAGTATGTGCTACACAATATTTGGAAGACACTCATGCTAAAAAAAATTCATTATATATTTCAGAATTGCTAAAAGAGCATTATCTTAAATGTCCTTAACACAAAAAATAAGTATGTGAAGTCATGGATGTATTAACTAGCTTAACTAATGTAATTGTTCCACAATATTTACATATATCAAAAGATCAATTATATCCTATAAATATATACAATTATTATTTGTCAGTAACATTAAAAATTAAATATTTAAAAACATTCACTGTTATCTGAAATTTAAATTTAACTGGGCACCCTGTATTTTTTTTTTATTTATTTCTTCAATGTTTAAGTTCAGGGGTACGTGTGCAGGATGTGCAGGTTTGTTACATAGGTAAACATTTGCCATGCCGGTTTGCTGCACACATGGTCCTATCACTTAGATATTAAGCCCAGCATCCATTAGCTGTTCTTCCTGATGCTCTTCTTCCTCCCACCGCCAACCCTCTGACAGGCCCCAGTTTGTGGTGTTCCCCCCATGGGTCCATGTGTTCTCATCATTCAGCTAGCACTTATAAGTGAGAATGTGCAGTGTTTGGTTTTCTGTTCCTATGTTAGTTTCCTGAGGATAACAGCTTCCAACTCCTTCCATGCCCCTGAAAAGGACATGATCTCATTTCTTTCTGTGGCTACATACTATTCCATGGTGTATATGTACTACATTTTCTTTATCCAGTCTATCATTGATGGGCATTTGGGTTGATTCCATGTCTTTACTATTGTGAAGATGGCTGCAATGAATATATGCATGCATGTATCTTTAAAATAGAATGATTTATATTCCTTTGGGTATATACCCAATAATGGGATTGCTAGGTCAAATGGTATTTCTGGTTCTAGGTCTTTGAGGAATCACCACACTGTCTTCCACAGTGGTTGAAGTAATTTACACTCCCACCAACAGGTTTTTTTCTATACCTTGCCAGAATCTGTTATTCTGGCTGGCGTCAGATGGTATCTCATTGTAATTTTGATTTGCTTTTACTTTAATGATCAGTGATGTTGAGCTTTTTTATGTTTGTTGGCTGCATGTATGTCTTCTTTGGAAAAGTGCGTATTCATGCCCACTTTTGAATGGGGTTGTTTGTTTTTTTTCTTGTAAATTTGTTTAAGTTCCATGTAGACTCTAGATATTAGGCCTTTGTCAGATGGATAGATAGGAAAAATTTCCTCCCATCTTCCTCTAATTTAAAGTCAGGTTTGGAAAGCACAGCAAGTCCTCACTTAACATCGTTCATAGGTGCTTGGAAACAGCAGCTTTAAGTGAAATGATGCATAACAAAACCAATTTTACCATAGACTAGTTGATATAAATAAGAGTTAATAAAGATTTAAGAAAGATTAATAAAACAAGCAAGGTAATTATTTACCCCATTATTACAGTTCAGAGTCATGTGTGGCTGGAGCAGCTCAGGGCAGAAGGTGGAAACCTGCCCTGGCCAGGATGCCATTTCCTTGCAGGCTGCCCTCACACCCACATTCACTCAGACTATGACAATTTAGACACACCTGTTCACCTAAGGTGTACATCTTTGAGATGTGATTGGAAACCAGAGTACCTGGAGAAAACCCACGCAGACATGGGGAGAAAGTACAAACTCCACACACAGTGGCCCGGGCTGGGAATCTGCCCCCCTTCCCACTTCCCTTTTTCCCCTCATCAACATTATTAAAAAAAATGTTGAATGAAATGACTCTATTCAAGGACCTGCTGTAGTTTAGTTCCTTCTAAATTAATGGAGAAAAGCAGTATTAAAGCACCATCTTCCAAATAGATTTAAGGATTTAGAGGTTTTCCTTAAAAGGTAATCTAACAATTAAGTTGATGTGAAGGAATGCCACATTGGTCCCTGAGTTAGATCCAATGCTGAGGAATCTAGCTGCAGCCTAATTATCTTCTTCCTTATTTGTCTTCATAGCTATTTTGGACTAGCACTAAGCAGAGTGGAAT
This sequence comes from Macaca mulatta, assembly GCF_049350105.2. NCBI lineage: Eukaryota > Metazoa > Chordata > Mammalia > Primates > Cercopithecidae > Macaca > Macaca mulatta. The sequence continues at coordinate 29,537,993 of NC_133419.1, read as the reverse complement.
TTAGGAAGTCACACAACTTCAGTCTGTGTTTTAAGAATAACTAAATTTGATGTCCTTGGTTATGCCTCCCTCACCTGTGGACAGCCACAGCAAAATTGTTGTTGGTGGTGTCTTTTTCATTTTAGGAGAAACCTGCTGGTCTTGAGTATCTTGTCACATTTTTTCCCAGTGAGAGGCAGGCAAGAGGTCAGTGATTCCATTTTCCCAACAGCTTCCAAGGGTCCTTCCTTTTTTTTTTTTTTTTGGAGCTCTGTGTCACCGAATTGTAGTCACCTCTTTATCCAGAAGCTGAAACAGCAGGTGTCTGTAACTCATGCTGGCAGCTCATGCTGGTTGAGTTTTTTGTTTGTTTATTTTCTTTCCAAGATGATGTGAAGTTCAGAGTCGATGAGTGCAGATTTTCTTAAAATTAGAACTGCAGGGAGGTGGCTTCAGAACTTTAAGAAAGGTAGCCAAAGGCTGCGTTAAAACTGGAGTACCCTAAATGGTGAGGTTTTACCATGAGGCAAATTCGTGTGCCTGTACTTGTTTGGACCCAGGACCTAAATATGAGTGGTTGCAGGTTCATAAAATACATACTTTCTTGTCTATAAGCAGGGGGTTCCGCGAAGAAAAACATTTTCTTATAAAAATGCCTCATTCCTTCTTAGCACCACTACCAGTTGTTCCCCGTAGGTTTGCAATGTGGTTTGTAAAATGGAAAAGCATTTTGTTTTCTTGGTGAGTACATGTCTTACCCTCTGGTTTCATCATTTCTATTTAGAAATTGAGCATGAGAAAAACAGTGCAAAGAGGGAGGAGCTGACAGAGTTGCAGCAAAAGCAGAGAAAGAGGCATTTCTTAGCTGCTAGATGCATCTTGGTCTGGATACTTTGGGACAGCTGCCATTTTCTCCCACCTGTACAGGTATTATTGTCTCTCATACAAGGACTAGTTAAAACTCACTAAGCTGCCAACTTTTCCCTAACTTTCAGGATTGTCCAGGGTTAATAGTTATCCAGCAATAATACCTGCCTATGTATCGAACATTAAGTAGGAGCTAGATCTACATATATAATTTCAAAGTTTTGAAACAACTCCATGAGGACAGGTATTCTAATCCCATTTTTGTTTGTGTATGTGAAGACATTGATGTTATAAGAAGTTAAGTGACTAAGCCGTGATCACACAGTTAGAAAGTGACTCAACCAGGATTAGAACCCAGATCTATCAGGATTAAAATTCTGTGCTTCTAACTATTATACTGTACTGCCTTTGTCAGAAGATGGAAGATTGAGATCTTCCAACCTCATGGTCAGGAAAAAGTAAAGCTGATGGATGGAATTATTTGCCTACAGGGATTTGGTAGTTTTATGAGAACATTTTTTCATTTTCTTTTTGAATGTCAACAAGCAGTTTGTCTGAGAAGAAAGTTGAGGTGGGGCTTGCCAGGAAAGTGCCTAAGGTGGAATGAACAGAAACTTCTCTCCCCAGACAGGTAAACACTAGTTTACTCACTGGCTTTTGTGAAGCCAGCAACTGCCATTGCCTCTTCTGAAAGAGCCACTGTTCACCAAGTGGCAGGTGCAGGCCAACTGTTACCATGGCAACAGCAGGAGAGGCAAGCAGTTTAATTCCAGAACTGATAATTAACTGGGGGGTATGGTGTGGGGTGGGGAGAAAAATGGGGGGATAATTGCTGCAGAAGGGAAAACTTAGCAATTACCAGCAAGTTGCATAAATGAAAAGGCCAGGCACAGATGCTCCAGCCCAGCATGCTCCTAGCTTTCAGCACTCATTCCCTCAGGTTAGGAAGTTTTGATACACTAAAGTGAAGGGTTGAATCCCTAGCCAACCAAGTCTTTTTAAGGAATCACCTGAGGAAAGAAGATTGTCACGTAGGCTGTGAAAAGAAATACAGGGGGCCAGATGAATGACTACCCGAAATTATACCACTCACCCAGAAACAACCCAGAAATGCTATCTAAACTCTGCAGGAAGGATTCATACTTGGTGATAAAATAGGACCCATAAAGCATACTTGTGGGTGTCTACTTCTTTGGGTTGAATAGGGGAAACTGGCTTATTAGAAAATAAAAGGAGGACTCAAGGAAGTGATGAATTTGTTTAGGTACTTAATCATCATAGCTATTAGTCCATCAGCCCTTCAGAGACTGTGTTAATGAAAGTAGCCAGCACTCACATGAATGATTATCTATCTCATTTAATCCTCAAAACAATTTAGGAAGAAGATGCTATTAATATTCTCATAACAGACTCAGAGATGTTCAGTACCTTGACCAAGGTCATAGAGCTAATAAGTTGATGTACTGAATCTTATCCTATTGGGTTGTATTTTAAAAATAGAACCTATACTTTTCTATAGAGAAATCATGGTCCCAGTCTACAAAATCAGACTTCAGCATATATAAAAAATTTATAATAAAAAGGAAAATATTTTTTCTAGCAAAATAAGGTTAACTGCAAAATAAAATATCCTGAATGAGCAATATTGGAGAATATCCTTTTCTTTTGAGATCTATCAGGCTCATAGCTCAAGATTAGCCCTATGTCCCAAGCCCTGATCAGGTGAATAATGCGAGTCATGATTTTTTCCTAACTTGGTTCTGTGGCTCAGCTGGGTTAAAGCTCAGAAGAAGAGGAGACTTGTTGACATTAAACAATGCAGAGACTGTCCAAAGCTCATCTAAATGATCTGTTAGAACCAAACTTCCATGATGTATGTATTTTTCATGGGAAAAATACCATAATGTACAGCAAGACTTCCGTGTATTCCTTGGTGTGTGTATGCGTATGTTAGAGAGAGAGAGAGAGAAAGAGAGAGACAAAAACAGATATTTTACTTTGAAACAGTGAGTCTCAGTTGGAGGAGAAACATGGCATTCATTCAGCAGAGTTTAGAGCACCTGCTTCATTCTAGCGTTGTCTTTCGTGCTAGGGATATAACTGTAGAGAAAACATTCAGAGTCCCAGCCTTCAAAGAACTTATGCTATAGAATCTTAAGAAAAGGTAAAGGAAGGTAAGTGATGTGTAATTTAAAGACATATTTTTAAGGACTCATTAATCCTTTCAAAATCTATTAAAGAAAATAAAACTTAGTCTTTCTGGCTGGTAGGAAGGTACACAAAAGATAGAATAAGAATAAGAGAGCAGTAGAGGCTGGGTGCTACAGCTCACTCCTGTAATCCCAGCACTTTGAGAGGCCTAGGCGGGTGAATTGCTTGAGGCCAGGAATTCCAGACCAGCCTGACCAACATGGCAAAACTCCGTCTCTACTAAAAATACAAAAATTAGCCAGGCATGGTTGCACACACCTATAATCCCAGCTACTAAGGAGGCTGAGGCACCATAATTACTTGAACCGGGAGGTGAAGGTTGCAGTGAGCCGAGATCGTGCCAGTGCACTCCAGCCTGGGCAAGGAAGCAAAACTCTGTCTCAAAACAAACAAACAGAGCAGTAGAGGTTGATAATCACTATTTAAAACTGTGAGCTTACTCTTGATTTTCCAGAGGTTTGACAAACTAATAAGTTAATATTGCCTTTGCAAGGGAAAAAAATTAATATCAAAATTTGGGAGCTCAACTGACACAGTAATTATGCTGGAAAATGTAATTTTGCCTCCATAATAGAGATGGGATTATTTCAAGAAGATCTCATTAATGTGCTGTTCATCAACAAAAAGCAGTGTAACCTTTCTTTTATTAGATTAATGCAGGGTCATGATGCAAAAGGCTGTTGGAATAATTCTCACTCCTTTGTTCTCAAAGAAAATAAATTAAGTACCGTCTTAAAGTCTAGATACGGAAATTAAAATCATCGAAGACAGAAAAACAGTGTGACCACTCATTCCAAAATCTCCATGAGCCTTCTGTCATTTCTATACAATTCATTCCTTTATCCATTTATGAAACAAATTTGATCAAGTGTCTACTATGTGCTAGGTAGTGCTAGATGTTGGAGCTATAGTAGAAACCGAAACCAAATGCAGTCCTTGTTTTCATGGCGCTTACCACATGGTGAATGGTCTCTCCACATTTCAGGGGCATATATTTATTCTGTGTCTGCTCAACTCACATTAAAAGATCAGCAACCTACTAAAACATGCATGTCACTTGTAGCTGTAAATGGAAATCTCCCAATGCAGGGCTTTCTAGATATATTAGACTAAATACTATTTTAGTTGTTACTCTTCTAAACTAGGGTTCCATGGTCCAATAAGTTTGGCAAAGGCCACCCTCTTGGAGTTCCACAAGTATCATGATGTGATAAAGACTTTGAGCATCCTCGTGATAATGAAATATGTTTACTTTGTTTAACCTGACATTCCCAAACTTATTGACTGTAAGACTCTTTTAACCCCTATCACATAAATGTTCTTTAGAAGCTGTGTTCCTCAAGATATACTATGATGCATGCCGCTTTTTTCCCACTAGGTGTTGGGACTTGTTGCTAATGACTGACATGCAGAAAGAGGGTATAAAAAAATGTAGAGTCATTTCCTTTGTTGAAATCATCTCTTCACCATACTTTGGGACTTTGGGACTTCTAGAACATTTCTCTGCTATTATTCGTGTAATCTGTTTGTACGGCAGTTAAAAGTGTAGCTATCAGGGGTAGAGAAAATGAAGGGAATACATATTCCTGGGAAAAGGAGGCCCAGAGAGGGCTGCTCAGATTTTTTTAAAAATTGCCATTAAAAAAAAAAACAAAACAAAACTTGGATGTACATAATTCCATATAAAAAATGCCACCATAAATAAGTTTTGTGTTCTTTTCATCTTAATTGATTTTTTTTCCCAATTTTTAATAATAACAAAGCAGTGGTACCACTGTAAAACAAGCATCCAGCACATTGCCTAGCACAGAGTAGACACTCAAATCTTGGTTAAATGAATAAATGAATCAGGCAGTGACAAGGAACATTACTAAGTATAAAGCAATGCAGAACAATTACGTTTTTCCGGTTTTAACTCATTGCATAAAGTGGGCCAATCCTTTTATGTCTTGATAGTGCGTCTTACATCTAAAAGCTAATACATGTTTATCATATGTTGGGAAGAACCAAGAAAACATTTTGCAAACCCTTAAGTACTCCATCTAAGGAATAGTAATTTTTTTTCACCAATGATGATGGAATTGCTTTAACTTTCAATGTGTGGGAAATTTCTCTAATATGGCCAGGCGATGCCAAATGGATTATAAACTAGGATCACAGTATTCTGACTAAAGGCCAAGAGAAAAGGGCAGTGAGACCAGGATATCAGGCTTTCATTAGAACCTCGCTGTCTCAATTTTCTCATCAGTCATATAGGAGCAGTAGTACCTGCTCTGTATTAAGAATCAAGTAATGATAGTATATAAGAAATACAAATGAGAAGTGTAAATTGTGTCTTATACCCTTTAAAAGCATAAAGTGCTAAACAAGTGAAATAAGAGTGAAATAAAGGTAAGTCTTTTATAATGGTATCTGTTAAGACATAATTGTATTCACAACCTGAGGCTTAAATATGAGTCATTTAAACATTTACCGGAAATAACAAAGGCAACAAGAAAATTGACCTTGATTCAGCACCTTTACAATTTACAGGATGTACACAGACATCTCATTTCCATATTCTGTCAATCCTGAGAGGTGGTTTTGCTATTTCCATATTACATAGATGAGGATATTGAATGAGTATAAGTGACTTGTCCAAGTTTGCCCAGCTAAAACTAGAAGGGGCAGGAGTTAGAGTAAGGCCTTCCTGTCCTACATCCCATGGCTTTGCTCTCCTAGCTACTTGTGTTCAAAACATAACTCTCGTTTTCTCCTCTGTCCTCCAAATTCTCCTACCCTTTGCCTTCTTAGTAAATGGCATTAGTCTGTCTCAGGCCAGTAGCCGAAGAATTATCCCCAATATCTTTCTTTTTTCTTTGCATTCCACATCCAGTTAATCAGCAAATCCTGTCAGATTTATCCTAAGTATACATCAAATATAGAGACTTCTCACCACCTCTACCTCACCTTCATGGTGTATGCCACATACCTCCCTTTAAGAATCCTACTGCCTTCTTCCTTTTGGCCACTCTTACTCATTCTTCCTCCTGCCAGACCTCCCCACAACCCCCACTGCCATTCCATTCTTCACATAGAAGCTAGCATGAACTTTTAGGATACAAAGAAGATCATGTAATTCTCCCAGTCAGAACATTGCAATATTAATTATATTGTGTCTGGAATTTGTGTCAGAATAACCTGGGGGAAAGGAAGCCTATAAAGCCTCACAAAATGAGGCTCCCACCTACCTCTCTCCATGCCCATGCCCCATTGCTCACCTTAGCCACATTGCTTTCTTCCTCTTCCTCAGAGGTGAAGTTCCTTCCTACGGCAGGGCCTTTGTGCTCACGTTCCCCTCTGCAGGAATGCTTGTCCCAAGAGCTTCACATGGCTCTCTCTCTGGCTTCATCCAGGTGTCTGCTGAAATACTACTACTTTAGAATAACATTCTTGACTGTGCTTTGGTTTTCTGCATACACTTGCCACTGCATGAAAGTATTATATATTTAACTTATTTTCTTTCTTTTCTGCTAGAACATAAATGTAATAAGGGTAAAAATTTTGTCCATTTCACAACTGTATTCTCTAGAATATAACAGGCATTTATTTTTGAATATACAAATCGCTTTGCAAACCCTGTTTTCTAAGTGAAGAAAACCCTGGTTTGAAATAGGAAAGCCTTAGGTTCACTGGATTACATTCTCAGTCTGTCACTTTGTGCAGGTCATTTACCTTTGGCAGTTATTTGTGAGTCTGCTTTTGTTATTTACAAAATGGGCATAATAAGGTGATATGTTGGGGCAGGGAAGTTAAATTAGCAAATGTATATGAGTCTTTTGAAAACTGTAAGGTGTTGTAGACGTGGAAGAGAAAGCCTGTATTTGGGCCTCAGAGCCTAATCCCCCTCTAAGACGGCGCTTGTAGGGAATTTATACAGACCCATTTCTTCAGTGTTTCTCTGCAGCTCTGTACCCTTACAGCTTGGCAGAGATTCTACTCTGCCAGTGTTAGAATCCCAAGCCTAGGATCTTCATTCATTCTCAGACCCTGGCTTAAAGAATAACTTGTCTAAGCCATATCGTTTCCAAATGACTATGGGAAATAATGCCTATGGATCATAATTTTTGCTGGGAACCAATATTAAACCATCTAGGGGCAGTTCTCTTAGGCAGGACTACCTTAATGAAAGGCAAGTATTCTCTTGCTTCTTTTTAATCTTATTTTGTTTCCAGAACATGCAGATTATGCTTAAGTAAATGAGTAACACTGTTATTACTGAAACCAGATCTATCCTAATGCTGTTTGGAATGAGAATGTAGTTGCCAAATTGGATTTTTTTTTTTTTTCTTGAGATGGAGTCTTGCTCTATCACTTAGCAGGTTGCAGCACAGTGGCATGATCTCAGCTCACTGTAACCTCCACCTCCCAGTCTCAAGCGATTCCCCTGCCTCAGCCTCCCAAGTAACTGGGACTACGGGCATGTGCCAACATGCCTGGCTAATTTTTGTATTTTTAATAGAGACAGGGTTTCACCATGTTGTTCAGGCTGGTCTCGAACTCCTGACCTTGAACCCAGGAGGCCAAGGTTGCAGTGAGCTGAGATTGTACTACTGTACTCCAGCATGGGTGACCAAGCGAGACTGTCTCAAAATTTAAAAAGAAAAGAAAAAAAGAAATTTATTAAATACTTACTAAGTGACTAGTAAGTGCTAAGCATTTTACATGTGAGTATTACCATGGGCTTTGAGACTTTGTGTTAGAGATAATCTTTCTTTCTTTAGTAATCTTTACTAATCTTTTAGTGGTTGTATAAAAGAGAGGCATGCTAATATTACTGTAGTTGAAGGGAAATTATTGGCAAAATTTTCAGGTGAGTAAACGGAATCATCTCGAATTTCTTGCAGGATGCAGGGAACATTCTGGATGTAGTACAAAACAGATAGCCAGTGTCCATGCTGCGTGCTGCTCACTCTAGTGCCCGACTGTTACGGAGACTCACTGCCTGTCTCCTCTTTATCTGTACACCTCCTACCTTTCTTTCAAGGTCCCATTTAGTTGCCTCTTCTTCCATGAATCCATCTTTGATCCTTCAATCTTTACAGTTTATTTTTGTGTTTTTTCAATTTATTTTTTAGATTGACAGATAAAATTGTGTATTTATATAGTACAACATAGTGTTTTGAAGTACATATACATTGCTGAATGGTTAGATATAGCTAATTAACATGCATTATCTCACATTATTATCATTTTTTATAGTGAGAGCACTTAATATCCATTCTTAGCATTTTTCAAAAATACAGTATTTTATCATTATCTATAGTCACCATGGTGTAGTCACCATGCAGTCGATCTATTAAACTTACTCCTTCTACCTCGCTGTAATTTTATATCCTTTGACCCAACATCTCCCTAACCCCTCCCTCAACTGCCCTAGCCACTGGTAACTACCATTCTTCTCTCTACTTCTGTAAGATCAACTATTTTAGATTCCACATATTAGTAAGGTTGTACACTATTTGTCTTTCCATGCCCGGCTTATTTCACTTAATATAATGTCCTTCAGGTTCATCCATGTTGTTGCAAATGACAGGACTTCTCTTTTTTTGATGGCCAACTGGTATTTCATTGTGTATATGTACTACATTTTATTTATTCATTCATCCATTGATGGTCTCTTGATTCCACATCTTGGCTATTGTGAGTATAATTTATCTTTGGACTTACCACTTTCTTCTCTGTTTTATAATTATCTGTCTGCTATGTTATACCATCAGCCTTCGAGCTCCCGAATGGCAGTGTCTGTACCCAAATTTTCTTTATCTCTGTAACAAGTCTGTTGTAGCAGGTCTGTTGTATTATCTGCTCTCTCTATATATATATGCAATACTTTGCCATGTAATGGCATATATACTTTGCGATACTTTGGAAATGATTGGAAAATGATTGACTAGGACTCATGAACCCATGGCCATTCCTTAGATAATAATGATCACAGCCATAATAGCTAATACTGATTGAGGGCCTACTATGTGACAGACACTGTTAAAGAGTGTTACCTGTCATCATTCCATTTAATCCTTATAATAACCCGATAGGGGTAGAGTAGATACTATTATCATCCCCATTTTCCAAATGAGGAAAATTAAACATTCAAAGATAAAATAATTTGTCCAAGGTCACATAGCTAGTAAATGGTAGACTAGTAGTTGAACCAAAGCTTTCTGGCTGCAGAGTCAAATCACTATTGTAGACTTGCACTGAAATGAATAAAACTTCTCCTATGCATGTCTACTCTTAAAGATGGCTTTAAATCTAACTTCTCAAGGCTGTTATTTATTTTTGTTTAAAGCGACTTACCTTCCCTGTTTGCTCTCTGAGCCTTCTGAGAAAGGCAAGGATGCAGCAGGGAGAGCTTTGGAAGGAGTAAACTGTATTCTCAGGCATACAATGGCAGAAGAGCACCTGGAGAGATTTGGGCAGTGCCCTTTTCCCTTTCCTTGCGAGGTGACAGGCTAAGAGGGTGCTTTCATGGGCAGTGGCTGTCCTTTCAGCTTCAGGCTCGTGTACCTTGTACACGATGAGACTGGAGAACAGTGGACTGTCTGAGCCAGTGACCGTGCAGGCTGCTCTCTGGAAAAGCAGGGTGTGAATACAAATTTATTGTCCTGGGACATTCCCCAAAATAAGCAGACTTTTTGTGCTGACTCCTGGCTTTTCCAATTGAGGCCTATTTTCTCTTTCTTTTTTAAAAACAATCTTTCTAGATGACATTTCTTTTCCTTCCTGTCTTTGAGTGATAGGGCTCACATCTAGGAAGGAAATGATCTTTTACTTCAAAGGTTGTATCTCTGTCAGACTTAAAGTTGTTTAAAATTAAGTCTTTGCCTCTGGAGCTCTGAGTCAAGGTGAAGAGTGCTCACTCCAGAGTTCTGACTCCTTGAGGACTGGAAGTAAGAGTGAACTCTTGCCCTGAGCCAGCTACAGTCGGTCAGGAAATAAGTCTTTACTGAGCCTTGACTAGGTGCTTGGGCTTGTGATAGGATGAAATCCTTGACCTCAAGTTGCTTACAAACATGGGGAAATGGTGTAGAAGAGTCAAGATCATAATATGTGAAATAACCAGACAATAATAAGATCATACATAATTATATATAATACATATATCAAACTCAAGCAGTTGTAAGCGTTTTCCGAATCAGTGTGATGTACTGGTTAAACAATTTTGGCTTTGGGGTTAGAGGTTCTGGGTTTGAATTCCAGCTTTACCACCTACTAGCTATATAACCTTAGCCCTACTATTTAAACTCCTTAGACCTTAGTTTTCTCATCTGCAAAATGGAGATGAAAATAGTGTCTAAAGTCAGTTTGCTGTTAGGCTTAAAGAAGATGATCCATTCATTCAGTTAAAAAAAAATCTGAGTGCCTTCTTTGTGCAAGGCGCTGTTTTAAGTATGTGGAATATACAGATGACCCTGGAATCTCAGTGGCAATAACAACAAGTGGTTGTTTTTCTCACATACTACATGTCCACTGTGGATCAGCTTTAGCTGTGTTCCCTTCTCCTTTATTCTAAGACTGAAGTTAAAGGTGAGCCCCTATGTGGGACATGCTGGCAAAAGGAAAAGGGCAATAGCAAAACGATGCAATCCACCCTGGTAGAGCAGAAAATCACTGTTAGGGCAGAGTGAGAAGTGACTTCAGATGGGGAGAGAGAGAGTCCTGAAGGCCCACTAGGTTAGGACATTACTGCAGTGATTCAGATGAAAGATCTTGACATCCTAGACTTGGATAAGAACAGTAGCGAAGGAGAGAAAAGAATAGGTGGAGGGAACAAGGATACAGGGAAATGGAGAGGACTTAGTGAGTGTCTGTATTTGAGGAATAAGGGAGAAGGATGGAGCTAAACTAAGAGTACTAGTTTTCAAAATTAGCTGTGCTACTAAGTTTACTTAGTTGTGTGAACTCAAGTCATTGAACCTCTCTGGCCTTGAGTTTTGAACATTTATAAAATGAGAGTCCTGAGTTTGATGTGGCCCCTAAGGTTCCTTCCAGCTCTATTCCTCTGTGGCTCTAAAACTCCAAAGTCTTTGTTCTAGAAGACCACACACTACTGGGAGTGGTGCTGTTGGGAGGGAAAATTAATTTGGAGAGAAAGATGTTACAAAAACCTAGTTTTGCATTTGTCTGCTTCTATTGGGTTGTGTGCCTTTCCTTTTTGCCTTTACTCATAGCCTTCACTTTCTCCTTGGCTTGATTGTAAATCCAGAAAGGAGATATAATTTATTCTTCATCTCCAAGGTGGGATCCTTGGGAAGATACAGGGCCTGGAGGTCGTGGAACTAATGCAGCCTTGTGCACAATGCCTTTCCAGCGTCTTTGGTATCTTGGCATCTTTATATGCTTCCACTAGCATATTTTGCAGTATGATAACATCTTCACAAATGTCAGCCAGGAGGTCTGTTTGGAGAAAAACTTTTTGTTCCCCTATTCCCACATATCCACAGAATCAGAAACTTTGGCCAACTCTTTCTTCTCAAGGGCATGCTGCTTCCTCTCTTTTATCTCTTGGTTGCTCCTTCTCATGGGAAGAGGAGCAACTTGTCTCATTGGTTAGTCTGGCAATCATTTGGTCCCTCTTCTCTATTGTACAGAGTTAATGTGTTAACAACCCCTGCTTCAAAAAGACAACATGGTCTTATCCTTCTTTTCTTTTGCTTTCTTTGATCACCTAGTTCAGGCAGGGTGGGCCTTCCTTCTGCTCTCTGTTACATTAAGCAGATTAGGATGGAATTGCCTCTGATAAACCCAGACAGGTCTTTCTTTCAACTTCTCTAGCAGGTCACTTTTCCCCTGGGATTTAGATAATTTTAATTTAGTAGGAGAGGTGGCATGAAACACCTGCTATAGCCTCTGACACCAGTCCATGTAAGTCAGCACTGTACTTTATTAGTTGGGTCTCCATTAGCAAAAGTAGTACCTTGATCACAGTTTAGCTGCTTAGTTTCTGCTCTTCCTGTTTGAAATTGGAGAATCTAGTCAATAAGTGACACCATGACCTTTGGCAGAACCCATTCAGCATCACATCACAATTGTTAATGGTTTCCTATCCCTCTTTCCCAGCTTTGCCAGTAGGAGAGTACAATTATCAAAGAGGAAGGCTGTTTGCACCTTGCATCATAGGAAGTAGTTTACAAAGCTGAGTGGCCATCAACCAGTATCTGCTTGACCCATAAACTGTGCTTCCAGGAAGCAATCCAGCATTATATCCTGGCATTTTAACCATTTCAGATGGTCTTTTCAGTATGAAATTTATTATGCAGTATGAGCTCTCTGAAGATGAATGTTGTACTTAATATTTTTTTAAAACCTCCTTCTCATACCCATCCCTATTCCATATCCCATATAGTGTTTTGTAATAAAACTTTTCAGCTGGAAAGTACTTAATAAATTCTGACATGATATCGAAAGACTTTTTTTGTTGTTTTGTTTGTTTCTAAAATGAGAGGCCAACTCAATTGAAATGGTTAAGCCATTTGTGTGCATAGTTGCAATCCCAGTTGATTCATTACAGAAAAAAATTAAATCTTAATAATTATTTTCAGGACCTCTCTCATGAGACAGAGCTCATGGGCCTTGATTTATTCCACAAACATGCATACCAGATACTGTATGAGGCACAACAGAGAAAAAGAATAAGCCAGGGACCCTGCTTTCAAGGCATCATAGTCTAGTTGAGAAATGAAATTCCTGAACAAAGAATTATAATCTACCAGTATGAGAACCCACATAGAGAAATGTGTTAAGTGCCATGGGAGGCAGAGTAAAATATGACTGGTTCTTCCTAGGAATTAAGGAAGATTTCACAGATGTTGACTCATTCTGACTAGTGACTTGAAAAGAGCTGTACAACAGTAAATTGAGTGGTGACAGATAGAGAATGGACATCCTAATAGTAAGCTTAGACAGCCTAATAGTAAGCTCTATTAGTTACAAGGAAATTTTTGAACTGTAGTTAAGGGGAAAGTATGCATTCCCTCACTATTTAAGTCCTTTGCCAGCATCGCACTTTATTTTGTAAGGAGAGGGTTTTGCCAGCATTTATCTTTCTGGTTCTAGGCAAAGCTTGGGTATAAAAGAAATAAACTTGGCATATTCTGAGGCAGCCATAATTTGGGGCCTTTCAGTCTTGATGTTTCACTCATTCATTCATTTGTTTATTCATTCTCTCCTGCTCTTTCTGTGCAATATGATAGAACAAAATTTAGTTTCTTTTTAACCATCCCCTACTCTTTCAGTGCTTCTTTGGTATAACTATGTCTCCTGTTTCTTACTGTGTTTGTCGGAGACTAATTGTAAGAAACCAAAATCCATCCAAACTAGTTCAATCAACACGGGGGTTAGGAAAGGATATGGTACATTTCATAAGACCCAATGAAAGCAAGTATTTCTGTGCCTGGTGGAGACAGGAGTAGGAATTGCTTACAACCAGAGATTACTCTCACAGTCTTCTTTCTTCTCTTTGTCTCTTTCTCCTTTTTGTATCAGTCTCTACCTTCCAGAACAGCCTCCTCTTTTTACTTGTGCCTCTCTTCTTCCCGTGTAATTTCAGCTTGCACTGGCATCACTTTGGCCCATGCCTTGCAGTTCTCTGATGCACATTCACCCTTACCTTAACACTGTCTCAAAAGAAAGCCCAGCCAATTCATCTGACTGTTAATTAGCTGCTCGAGTTAGGTGGGCATACCTAGTCCAGTCAGCTACAGTAAAAAAGTATACGTGTGTTGAGGGTCGGGAATTTATGTGGTTATATAGGGCTTTTCCTCCCCAAGGCCAGGGTAGAGCAGAAGGGTAAATTGGGAAATGTAGGCAAAATTGAATGATACTCTGCTTTGTTTCCCTAGAGAGACAAACCAATGTACAATCTAAGATGACAGTTGAGACTTTCTTAACAGAAGTTTTTCATAGTTGGACAACAGAGTGCTCCTACATGCCCACATTCAGTGTCCATTCCAAAATAAATTCTACTTCTTGCATGCCTAGCATTTTGCAGATAAACAGAGTAGTGATCGTTCATCCAGCACATAGTTTTTACTCATTTCTCACTTGCTGTGGCCTCGGCAGGCCGGGGTATATGAGAAAAACCATGAATTTGGAGTCACTAGATTTATTAGTTTCATCCCTTACTAATTCAGTGACCATGAATAAGCTCCAACATCTTAAGAGCCTCTCTTCCCTGATTCAAAAAATGAGGTTGACTTGTGCTTCACTAGCCTCCCTGGATACTTATGAGGGGCACATAATAAATGTGTGTTGAATGACTTTGTGAATAGTAAAGCACTGTGCAAATGAGTTCAGTTATTAACAAATTATGTTAGAGATGGGAACAAAGGTTGATTTTTGGCTTGTCTCACATTTAGCACGAGGTACCAAGGGATAGATGCTCTGATATCTGCTCATCCAAGTCAAGGCATGGTTTTAGGCAAGATTCATAAACACAAGTTTCTGGTGCTCTGGCTCTCAGACTGTCATCAAGCATGTGAAGTTCCTTGAATGAAAGATGTAATGGAAACAAATGGGTGCATGCTTCTTCATCAATGTGTGTATCAATATGACCTCCAGGCATGATAGAGGACCTTTCATTTTTTAGCTGAAATTATTTTAATACCATTATAGTGGTATTAAATGGGCTGTTATCTGGGTGTTTCTTTTAGTTAGATGGTGATGGTGAGAGAAAAAGGTGGATCACAAATGCCATTTAACTGAGGATCATCTTTACTTGGTGTGGATAAGAACAAAGAAAAGACCAAACTTGTCAACATACGAGATCACCTTCCCTGGCCTTCCTCTGTCAGTCACAGGTTAGGTATGCAATAGATAATCCTCAGTACTACTGCTCTGTTCCAGGATGGTTCTAAGGAGAGGAAAGGTCGGAGGTGCTGCCAGCTCTTTTTCTTTGTCTTTTCCGTGGTTGTATTATGTCTCTGTGCTGTGGCGGGATAATGAGGAAATATGAGAAGAATGTTCTTTCTCTGTGGGGAAAAAAGATATGTATATATGTATTATTTGAAGATGTATTATTTGAAGAGAGGCAACTTGATGTAATGGAAGGACCATGGGCTTTGAAGTTATACAGACATGGATTCAAAATTCAAATCCCACATTAACTATTTTTTAATGGATATGACCTTGGGAAATTACTTAACCTCTGTGAACTTTTCAGATGTTTCATCCGTGCAGTGCAGCTAATAGTTCGGATATGTGATCCCCTTGGACATGGCCTAGCACATAGATGCCCACTAAATGGTGCCTATAGCAGTAACGATGTAGGCCCCTAATGGTCCTTGGCCCCAAGTGGCAGCTGCAGTGGAAATTTTAATCAGAAGGTTAGGGGGGCTTCTAAAACCACAGTTAGTTCATAAGGCTGCTCACAGCCCTCTGCTGCAGTTATAACATTCACTGAATCACATAGAGGGACCTTTGGGGGAAGAGAGCCCTGCCCAGGGCATAGCAGACTAAAGGCCTAAAGGAATCTTAGATGGGGAATGAGGATTTAAAACGCAATGATTTGGTTGTGGGTAGCCCAAAGAGAATGTTTAACTTGTATTCAAACTTTGAGTGTAGACTGTAGAATTGAGTTTAAGAAAGTTTTATTATTTAATCCCCTGCCATGTGGCAGGCACCATGCAAAGTAGCTTGCATACTTAATTTAATTTACTGTTCATGGTAGCCGTACAAGGTAGGTGGGATTATTCTCACTTTGAAAATAACTAAAAGAACCTTAATAATTTGTTGAAGGTCACACAGCTAGTCGAACGTCACACAGTTAGAAGTTGAGGATTCGCACTCAACCCATTTCTGTTTCCAAATTCAACATTTTTCCCAATATGCCTCATGGCTACCAGATCTTATAGCCCACTTGCTTAGTGCAGTAATTTCTCATTGTGGCCCTTGGATCCCTGAAGATAGAAATGAATTCTATGTGCCATTTTCATTATTTCAAAAACTTTAATGGAAAATCTTATATTTAGTTGCAACAAGTTTATACTTGGTAACAAAAATGGTATGTTTCTTTGCTTACAGTTAATGTTAACTGTTTTTCTCCCATGGTGACCTAGTGCATCAGTTACTGATGTATTTAATAAACTAATTAAATACTCAAAAATGCTTTTGGTTAGACAAAGTCTTCAGATTCTGAAGCTCATGAGGGTAAATGGGTGTTCTTGATGGTAAAAAAAATTATGAAATATAGTCAGATTTGAAGACTGCAAATTGATGGGTCATCAGCCAATTCTGGCCTAAAGATGCATTTTGTTTGGCTAATAAAGCAGTGTTGTTTTTTAATTTATAAATTACTGACAAGCATTTAAAAATTAGAAAATGTCACATCAAAAAGCAGATGTTTAAGCTTCTTGTCAAAATTCAAAAGTTCTGGCATTACTGGATCCACATTTCTCCATGACAATAACCAGCTGGAACCAGGTTGTAACTTAGATGGAGCATGTGCTTTTCCAATTTCCCACAGCCTCCACCTGACCCAGTTCATTGATGTATATTACCTGTCAGGCCCAGTAAGCATGTGAGTCTGTGATGCCTGGGCTAGCTCAGACTCCTCATCATCTTGTTATGCTATAGAGTAAAACCCATTTTCTGGCTGTGATCACTCACATCTTTTGTACTCTGTACAGCTTTGTGTCTTGGGATTTTTTCTTTTGTTGTTAGTTTATGTCTTTCATGTAAATAGGTCTGTTTGACAAGAGCCACATTCTCATCAGTTCACAATTGGCATTGTTTTGGGGGCTGAGAATGCGGAGGAGTCTTATGGCGCTCATACCCTGAGGGAGGTCACAGCCTAGCCTTCTTTCTTTTTAATTTACAAATGCATCCAGCATTCTGATGTGCATGTTCAGGACTTATTAGAATGTGGAGATTAACAGCATGGGATTGGGTATCAGAAAGACCTAGGTTAGAGTACTGACGTAGTTTATGTAAACTCTTCAGCTTCTGTTTTCTTGTCTTTAAAAAGGGGATAATTGTAGTACTTACGAGATGCAGTGAGGTTTGAATGACCCAGTAATTATAAGGGGTTTAGTTCCAATCCATAACATTTAATAACTGCCAAATACCTGGTAACTCTTATTAATAGGGCTGGAAAGGCAGTTGGCCCTCAACTGATGCTTGTTGAATTAACAAATAAATTGAACAAATTGAGTGTAAGGAATTAGATGTATTCAGACAAATAACTGCAACGGATGATGTCACCAAAAGTGTCTCCAGCAGGCCTGAGGACTATGAATTTATTTTTTTATAATTTCAACTTTTAGGTTCAAGAGGTACATGTGCAGGTTTGTCACATGAATATATTGCATGATGCTGAGGTTTGGGGTACAATTGATCCTATCACCCAGGTAGTGAGTGTAGTACCCAATAGTTTTTCAACCCTTGCCCCACTCCCTTCCCTGTCTGGTAGTCCTTAGTGTCTGTTATTGCCATCTTTATGTCTGTGTCTACCCAGTATTTAGCTCCCACTTACAAATGAGAACATGCAGTATTTGGTTTTTGTTCCTGTGTTAATTCACTTAGGATAATGACCTTCAGCTGTATCCATATTGCTGCAAAGGACATAATTTTGTTCTTTTTATGACTGCATAGTATTCCATGGTGTATATGTACCACATTTGCTTCATTCAGTGCACTGCTGATGGGCACACAAGGTTGATTCCATGTCTTTGCTATTGGGAATAGTGCTGTGATGAACTAACAGTGCATGTAACTTTTTGGTAGAATGATTAATTTTCTTTTGGATATATACCCAGTAATGGGATTGCTGGGTTGAATGATAATTCTGTTTTAAGCTCTTTAACTGCTTTCCACAGTGGCTAAACTAATTTACATTCCCATCAACCATGTATAAACATTTCCTTTTCTCCGTAGCCTGACCAGCATCTGTTGTTTTTTGACCTTTTAATAATAGCGATTCTGACTGGTATGAGATGGTATCTCATTGTGGTTTTGACTTCCATTTCTCTGATGATTAGTGATGTTGAACATTTTTCCATATGTTTATTGGCCGCTTGGATGTTGATATGCTTTGGCTCTGTGTTACCACCCAAATCTCATCTTGAATTCTATTCCCATAATGTGTTGTAGGAGGGACCCAGTGGGAGATAATTTGAATCATGGGAGCGGTTTCCCCCATACTGTTCTTGTGATAGTGAATAAGTCTCACAAGATCTTTCATCTTTCTCATTTTCTCTTGTCACCACCATGTAAGAAGTACCTTTCACCTCCTGCCATGATTCTTAGGCCTCCCCAGCCATGTGGAATGCAAAGCCCAATGAACTCTTTTTCTTCCCAGTCTCAGTTATGTCTTTATCAGCAGCATGAAAATGGACTAACAGAGTAAAATGGTACCAGTAGAGTGGGGCATTTCTGCAAAGATACCTGAAAATGTGGAAGCAACTTTGGAACTGGGTAACAAGCAAAGGTTGGAACAGTTTGGAGGGCTCACAAGAAGACAGGAAAATGTGAGACAGTTTGGAACTTCCTAGAGAGTTGTTGAATGGCTTTGACAAAAATGCTGATAGTGATATGAACAATAAGGTCCAGGCTGAGGTGGTCTCATATGGAGATGAGGAACTTGTTGGAAACTGGAGCAAAGGTGACTCTCGTTATGCTTTCGCAAAAAGACTAGTGGCATTTTGTCCCTGCCCTAGAAATTTTTGGAACTTTGAACTTGAGAGAGATGATTTAGGGTACCTAGCGGAAAAAATTTCTAAGCAGCAAAGCATTCAAGAGGTAACTTGGGTGCCATTAAAAGCATTCAGTTTCGGGTGGGCACGGTGGCTCATGCCTGTAATCCCGGCACTTTGGGAGGCCAAGGTGGGCGGATCATGAGGACTGGAGTTTTAGACCAGCCTGGCCAACATAGTGAAACCCCCATCTCTACTAAAAATACAAAAATTAGCTGGACGTGTTGGTAGGTGCCTGTAATCTCAGCTGGGAGGCTGATGCAAGAGAATCGCTTGAACCTGGGAGGCAGAGGTTGCAGTGAGCCGAGATCATGCCACTGCTCTCCAGCCTGGGTGACAGAGCGAGACTACATCTCAAAAAATTAAAAAAAAAAAAAAAAATTAGTTTTAAAAGGGAAACAGAACATAGAAGTTTGGAAAATTTGCAGCCTGACGATGTGATAGAAAAGAAAAACCCATTTTTCTGAGGAAAAATTCAAGCTGGCTGCGTAAATTTGCATAAGAAGGAGCTGAATATTGATACCCAGGACAATGGGGAAAATATCTCCAAGGCTTGTCAGAGGTCTTCACAGAAGCCCCTCCCATCACAGGCCCAGAGGCCTAGGAGAAAATGGTTTCCTTGGTCAACCCAGTGTCCCTGTGCTGTGTGCAGCATAGGAACTTGGCGCTCTGCACCCCAGCCACTCCAGCCATGGCTGAAAGAGGCCAACATAGAGCTCGGGCCTTGGCTTCAGAGGGTGGAAGCCGCAACCCTTGACAGCCTCCACAGGGTGTTGAGCCTGTGAGTGCACAGAAATCAAGAACTGAAGTTTGGGAACCTCCGCCTAGATTTCAGAAGATGTATTGAAATGCCTGATGCCCAAGCATAAGTTTGTTGCAGGGTCCGGGTACTCATGGAGAACCTCTGCTAGGTAGTGCAGAAGAGAATGTGGGGTTGGAGCCCCCACACAGAGTCCCTACTGGGGCACTGCCTAGTGGAGCTGTGAGAAGAGGGCCACCGTCCTCCAGACCGCAGAATGGTAGATCACTGACAGCTTGCACCATGCACTTGGAAAAGTCGCAGACACTCAACTCCAGCCCATGAAGGCAGCTGGTAGGGAGGCTATACCCTGCAAAGCCACAGGCACAGAGCTGCCCAAGACTATGGGAACCCACCTCTTGCATCAGCATGACCCAGATTTGAGACATGGCATCAAAGGACATCATTTTAGAGCTTTAAGATTTGACTGCCCTGCTGGATTTTGGACTTTAAGGGGGTGGTAGCCCCTTTGTTTTGGCCAATTTCCCCTATTTGGAATGGCTGTATTTACCCGTGTCACACAGATAGAACTCAGTGTGCCTGTACCCCCATTGTATCTAGGAAGTAACTAAATTGCTTTTTGATTTTACAGGCTCATAGGTGTAAGTGACTTGCCTTGTCTCAGATAAGACTTTGGACTGTGGACTTTTGAGTTAATGCTGAAATGAGTTAAGACTTTGGGGGACTGTTGGGAAGGCATGATTGGTTTTGAAATGTGAGGACATGAGATTTAGAGGGGCCAAGGGCAGAAAGATATGGTTTGGCTCTGTGTCCCCACCCAAATCTCATCTTAAATTGTACTCCCATAATCCCACTTGTTGTGGGAGGGACCTGGTGGGAGATAATGTGAATCATGGGGGTGGTTCCCCCATACTGTTTTCATGGTCGTGAATAAGTCTCACGAAATCTGATGGTTTTATCAGGGGTTTCTGCTTTTGCATCTTCCTCATTTTCTCTTGCCACCACCATGTAAGAAGTGCCATTGCCTCCCACCATGATTCTGAGGCCTCCCCAGCCATGTGGAACTGTAAGTCCAATTAAACCCGTTTTCTTACCAGTCTCCGTTATGTCTTTGTCAGCAGTGTGAAAACGGACTAATACAGGTATCTTTATTTTTAAATAAGTATCTATTCATGTCTTTGGCCCACTTTTTCATGGAGTTACTTGTTCTTTGCTTGTTGAATTGTTCAAGTTTGTTATAGATTCCAGATGTTAAACCTTTGTCAGATGCATAGTTTTCAAATATTTTCTCCCATTTTGCAGGCTGTTTACTCTGTGGATAGTTTATTTTGCTGTGCAGAACCTCTTTTTCTTAAATTATTATACTTTAAGTTCTAGGGCACATGTGCACAACGTGCAGGTTTGTTACATATTTGTATATATGTGCCATGTTGGTGTGCTGCACCCATTAACTCATCATTTACATTAGGTATATCTCCTAATGCTATCCCACCCCACTCTCCCCACCCCACGACAGGTCCCGGTGTGTGGTGTTCCCTACCCTGTGTCCAAGTGTTCTCATTGTTCAATTCCCACCTATGAGTGAGAACATGTGTTGTTTGGTTTTCTGTCCTTGCAATAGTTTGCTCAGAATGATGGTTTCCAGTTTCATCCATGTCCCTACAAAGGACATGAACTCATCCATTTTTACGACTGCATAGTATTCCATGGTGTATATGTGCCACATTTTCTTAATCCAGTCTATCATTGATGGACATTTGGGTTGGTTCCAAGTCTTTGTTATTGTGAATAGTGCTGCAATCGACATACGTGTGCATGTGTCTTTATAGCAGCATGATTTTATAATCCTTTGGGTATATACCCAGTAATGGCATGGCTGGGTCAAATGGTATTTCTAGTTCTAGATCCTTGAAGAATCACCACACTGTCTTCCACAGTGGTTGAACTAGTTTACAGTCCCACCAACAGTATAATAGCGTTCCTATTTTTACACATCCTGTCCAGCACCTGTTGTTTCCTTTTTAATGATCACCATTCTAACTGGTGTGAGATGGTATCTCATTGTGGTTTTGATTTGCATTTCTCTGATGGCCATGATGATGAGCATTTTTTCATGTGTCTGTGGGCTGCATAAATGTCTTCTTTTGAGAAGTATCTGTTCATATCCTTTGCCCACTTTTTGATGGGGTTGATTTTTTTCTTGTAAATTTGTTTAGTTCTTTGTAGATTCTGGATATTAGCCCTTTGTCAGATAGGTAGATTGTAGAAATTTTCTTCCATTCTGTAGGTTGCTGTTCACCCTGATGGTAGTTTCTTTTGCTGTGCAGAAGCTCTTTAGTTTAATTAGATCCCATTGGTCAATTTTGGCTTTTGTTGCCATTGCTTTTGGTGTTTTAGACATGAAGTCCTTGCCCATGCCTATGTCCTGAATGGTATTGCCTAGGTTTTCTTCTAGAGTTTTTATTGTTTTAGGTCTAACATTGAAGTCTTTAATCCATCTTGAATTAATTTTTGTATAAGGTTCAAGGAAGGGATCCAGTTTCAGCTTCCTACATATGGCTAGCCAGTTTTCCCAGCCCATTTATTAAATAGGGAATCCTTTCCCCATTTCTTATTTTTGTCAGGTTTGTCAAAGATCAGATGGTTGTAGATGTGTGATATTATTTCTGAGAGCTCTGTTCTGTTCCATTGGTCTATATATCTGTTTTGGTACCAGTACCATGCTGTTTTGGTCACTGTAGCCTTGTAGTATACTTTGAAGTCAGGTAGTGTGATGCCTCCAGCTTTTTTCTTTTGGCTTAGGATTGTCTTGGCAATGCGGGGTCTTTTTTGGTTCCATATGAACTTTAAAGTAGTTTTTCCAAATTCTGTGAAGAAAGTCATTGGTAGCTTAATGGGGATGGCGTTGAATCCATAAATTACCTTGGGCAGTATGGCCATTTTCACAATATTGATTCTTCCTATCCATGAGCATGGCATGTTCTTCCATTTATTTGTTTCCTCTTGTGTTTTGTTGAGCAGTGATTTGTAGTTCTCCTTGAAGAGGTCCTTCACATCCCTTGTAAGTTGGATTCCTAGGTATTTTATTCTCTTTGAAGCAATTGTGAATGGGAGTTCACTCATGATTTGGTTCTCTGTTTGTCTGTTATTGGTGTATAGGAATGCTTGTGATTTTTGCACGTTGATTTTGTATCCTGAGACTTTGCTGAAGTTGCTTATCAGCTTAAAGAGATTTTGGGCTGAGACAATGGGGTTTTCTAAATATACAATCATGTCATCTGCAAACAGGGACAATTTGACTTCCTCTTTTCCTAATTGAATACCCTTTATTTCTTTCTCGTGCCTGATTGCCCTGGCCAGAACTTCCAACACTATGTTGAATAGGAGTGGTGAGAGAGGGCATCCCTGTCTTGTGCCAGTTTCCAAAGGGAATGCTTCCAGTTTTTGCCTATTCAGTATGATATTGGCTGTGGGTTTGTGATAAATTGCTCTTATTATTTTGAGATACATCCCATCAATACATAGTCTGTGGAGACTTTTTAGCACGAAGGGCTGTTGAATTTTGTTGAAGGCCTTTCTGCATCTGTTGAGATAATCATGGTTTTTGTCTTTGGTTCTGTTTATATGCTGGATTACGTTTATTGATTTGTGTATGTTGAACCAGCCTTGCATCCCAGGAATGAAGCCCACTTGATCATGGTGGATAAGCTTTTTAATGTGCTGCTGGATTCAGTTTGCCAGTATTTTATTAAGGATTTTTGCATCGACGTTCATCAGGGATATTGGTCTAAAATTCTCCTTTTTTGTTGTGTCTCTGCCAGGCTTTGGTATCAGGATGCTGCTGGCCTCATAAAATGAGTTACGGAGGATTCCCTCTATTTCTGTTGATTGGAATAGTTTCAGAAGGAATGGTACCAGCTCCTCTTTGTACCTCTGGTAGAATTTGGCTGTGAATCCATCTGGTCCTGGACTGTTTTTGGTTGATAGGCTATTAATTATTGCCTCATTTTCAGAGCCTGTTATTGGTCTATCCAGGGATTCAACTTCTTCTGGGAAGGTGTATGTGTCCAGGAATTTATCCATTTCTTCTGGGTTTTGTAGTTTATTTGTGTAAAGGTGTTTATAGTATTCTCTGACGGTAGTTTGTATTTCTGTGGGATCAGTGGTGATATCCCCTTTATCATTTTTTATTGCATCTATTTGATTCTTCTCTCTTTTCTTCTTTATTAGTCTTGCTAGTGGTCTGTCAATTTTGTTGATCTTTTCAAACAACCAGCTCCTGGATTCATTGATTTTTTGAAGGGTTTTTTGTGTCTCTATCTCCTTCAGTTCTGCTCTGATCTTAGTTATTTCTTGCCTTCTGCTAACTTTTGAATGTGTTTGCTCTTGCTTCTCTAGTTCTTTTCATTGTGATGTTAGGGTGTCCATTTTAGATCTTTCCTGCTTTCTCTTGTGGGCATTTAGTGCTATAAATTTCCCTCTACACACTGCTTAAAATGTGTCCCAGAGATTCTGGTATGTTGTGTGTTTGTTCTTTTTGGTTTCAAAGAACATCTTTATTTCTGCCTTCATTTCATTATGTACCCAGTAGTCATTCAGGAGCAGGTTGTTCAGTTTCCATGTAGTTGAGTGGTTTTGAGTGACTTTATTAATCCTGAGTTCTAGTTTGATTACACTGTGGTCTGAGAGACAGTTTGTTATAATTTCTGTTCTTTTACATTTGCTGAGGAGCGCTTTACTTCCAACTATGTGGTCAATTTTGGAATAAGTGTGATGTGGTGCTAAAAAGAATATATATTCTATGATTTGGGGTGGAGAGTTTTGTAGATGTCTATTAGGTCTGCTTGGTGCAGAGCTGAGTTCAATTCCTGGATATGCTTTTTAACTTTCTGTCTCGTTGATCTGTCTAATGTTGACAGTGGGGTATTAAAGTCTCCCATTATTATTGTATGGAAGTCTAAGTCTCTTTGTAAGTCTCTAAGGACTTGCTTTATGAATCTGGGTGCTCCTGTATTGGGTGCATATATATTTAGGATAGTTAGCTCTTCCTGTTGAATTGATCCCTTTACCATTATGTAATGGCCTTCTTTGTCTCTTTTGATCAAAAGAGACAAGGCCATTTTGACCCCCAGCCTCACTGCCACCTTACAGTTCGATCTCTGACTGCTGTGCTTGCTAGGTTCTGTGGGCGTGGCACCCTCCGAGCCAGGCACAGGATATAATCTCCTGGTGTGGCATTTGCTAAGACCATTGGAAAAGTGCAGTATTAGGGTACAAGTGTCCCGATTTTCCAGGTACCGTCTGTCATGGCTTCCCTTGGCTAGGAAAGGGAATTCCCCGACCCCTTGTGCTTCCCGGGTGAGGCGATGCCCCACCCTGCTTCGGCTTACGCTCCGTGGGCTGCACCCAATGTCCAACAAGCCCCAGTGAGATGAACCTGGTACCTCAGTTAGAAATGCAGAAATCATCTGTCTTCTGCGTCGCTCACTCTGGGAGCTGTAGACTGGAGCTGTTCCTATTCAGCCATCCCCTCCTCTCCCATCTTATCTGTCTAGAAGCTCTTTAGTTTAATTATTAACAGATCCCACTTCTCATTCTTATTACAATTGCTTTTGAGGACTTAGTCATTAATTCTTTCCCAAGACCAAAGTCCAGGATGGTGTTTCTTAGGGGTTTTTCTAGGATTCTCAGAGTTTGGGGTTCTTATGTTTAAATCTTTAATCTATCTTGAGTTATTTTTTTTGTATATGGTAAAAGGTAGGTATCCAATTTCATTCTTCTGTATATGGCTAGTGAGCTATCCCAACACCATTTATTGAATAGGGAGACCTTTCTCCATTCCTTTTTTTTTTTTTTTTTTTCCACTTTGTCAAAGATCAGGTGGCTATAGGTGTGCAGCTTTATTTCTGGGTTCTCTATTCTGTTCCATTGGTTGATATGTCTGTTTCAGTATCATTACCATACTGTTTTGGTTACTGTAGCCTTATAGTATGGTTTGAAGTCAGGTAATATGATGCCTCCAGCTTTGTTCTTTTTGCTTATGATTGCTTTAGCTATCTGGGCTCCTTTTTGGTTATATTCAAATTTTAGAATAGTTTCTTTTAAATTCTGAGGAACACAGATTTTTGATGGCTTTGAATATCTTGCAGGATGAGACCAGAGGAAGCACATGTGGCAGAATCAGCACCCAGTTATTTAAAATAGATTTATAAGCCTACCCCTGTGGGATAACATCAGCCCCAGTTTAATATAAGTTGATACAAGGTTGAGAAGAGAGGAATAAAATATCCATCCTTGCAAGGTAGACTCATGCTTAGTGTTTTGAGAATGTACCTCAGGACTTCAGAATTGGCTGTAGGCTAGACTCCCTTATACAGCAGCTTGAGATTATCTCCCTGAAGAATTATAATATTGGTAAGGTGACTGCTAGAAGCATTAGCCACTTTCTTAGGGATCCTGCATTGCTTTTAAGAGCCTTAAGGACAGGCAGAGGGGAACTAACTGATATTGTGTGTTACCGTGGTCTCATTTAATTGTTATACTGATCCTCTGAGAAAATTCACTAAACAGATGACAAACCAAATCTCAGACAGATAAAGGAATATGTGCCAATATTCATACATGTTGTAAGTGACAAGATCAGGACTCTTTCTACAATTCCACATAGCATCTCAAAGCCATCCCCATCACCCCTATACATATTAAATCCATAGCACCCATCAGCCCCAACCCCGCTCTCACTCTGAAAAGGAAACTTAAGGTAATCAAAATGGATCAACTCAGTGAACACACACTGCCTTCTTTCTTTTTATTCATTTTCAACACATATTTATTAAGCACCTACATTATACCAGGCACAGTTCTCAGATGAGAATGCTTCTCTCATTTAACTCTAGTGGGAAGAGCTAGACAAAAAAACTAATAAACCACTAAATGAACAAAATAATTTTCGATAGCCATGTTAGAAAGGAAGTGAAATAGTGATTTGGTAGACAGAGACTGAGGAGAAGCAGCTACATAGCTACAACGTGGAAAGTGTTCAGAGAAGGGCTAAGGAGGTCACTTTTGAGCTGAAACCTGACAGAACAAAGGAGCCATCCAAGCAAAAATGAACACAGGGAGTGTTACAGGCAAAGGAGCAGAAAGTTCAGACCCCATCAGACCACTTCACGTTTTAGCCTTTTTTTAAATGTAATGTGCATAACAGTGAAGCATTTTTCTGATTTATAGTCTGAATGATATGTATTATTTGGCATTATTATTTTTCTGGGTATTTTGGCAGTGGGGCTAATAATCTTACCTCAAGAAGGCTGTGATCTGCACAAGTCCCAGAGACGAGCTGGCTTTATAGGAGGAGAGAGAACATGCGAGTTTACATCTGTTTTCTGAGGGAACCGCATACCTTAGGCTCAGCCTGAGGAGTGACTCACTGCATTCAGACATGGGCGAGATCCAGATATGCCAGAGCCAGCGGGAAGCCTCCAGATCCCTAGTCACGCAGATAGAACTTAGGCACCTCAGAAGCAAGGTGCTGGATTATGTGAACATTTGTTTTAGTGCTAAATGGGACTTTTCCCAGGATGTCTTTGGTAATCATGAAGAGTAAATTCTAAAACAAGAAAGAAAATAAAATTATTTTTGTGTAGATAAGAATAAATATGTGGCATAGAATAATTGAGAGAGCCAGGAGTAGGAGAATGTTATGAACTTGAACAAGGATCAAGTGGAATAACTTAAAATGATAAAAATCACTGCCTAGACCTATGCCTTTCCAACCTAGAATCTCTGAAAGCAGTCACAGGAACTAGAAAGCGGTTTGTAGTGTTTCAAAGATAAAAGTGAATGATAAGGCCACATAGGCTATCCTTTACTTCATGCCCTTTCAGATCATTTTTTCATCTTTCAATATTTCAGCAAATCGTTAATGAGTTATCTACTGTGTGCCAGGTACCATGCCAAGTGCTAAGAAATTTTGTAAATGGCTCAAGTAAGGATCCTTGGTGTTGATACATTTTAACCATCTAATGTGGCAAAGAGACAAGTAAATGTATAATTTTAAAACAATATTACTTGTACTGATACAGGGGTTTATGGAGTACTTTGCAGAGTCCAACGGGTGGGGGGAATGCTAATCCAACTGGGGTAGGGTCTTGGAAAACTTCCTAGAGGAGACATTGCTAAATCTCAGTCTTAAAGGACATATATAAATTAGCCACCTGGATCGAAGGGAATGAAATTCTTGGCAGAGGAAAGATCCCATACTTATGTATAGGGCTTTTAATTCTCCAGAGTACTTACTCATTGTATTAGTTAGAATTGTGTTCAGTTTTGAGGAACAGAAAATTCTGGTATCGGTAGTATAAGCAAATAAAGGTGTGTTTGTTTCACAGAGTAAATTTGGAGATAAGTGACATCTGGCTTTGGTTTAGTGGCTAATGATGTCAGGACTGCCATGTGTCTCTGAGATTCCCTGGACATTTCCTTCATGCTTGTTGCCTTACGATTGAAAAAGAGCTGCAGCTTTGGGTATTATACCCATGTTCAATCATGAGGGAGGGGTCAGAAGAAGCGCTATGTCTCTATTAATCAGGAAAGTAAACATTTTCCCGAGGAGCACCCCACCACCACCACCACCAAACCAGAAGACTTATCCTTCTGTGTCATATGCTCAAGCAAGGCTACGTGCCACTCCTAACTGCAGTGTAGGCTAGATACACAAATACTTAACTCTTCTACTCTCCAGAGTAGAAGTTAGCAATGAGAGTGAGTTGGCAAATGACTACTGAGTCAGCCGATCAGTAGTATCTGCCAAATATATAATTTCATTTGCCTCCTTGTAATAAGTTTGTGAGATGGAAAGAGTGGGTGTTATTAGCTCCACTTTACAGAAGAAGGAACATTTGGAGAGCCAGATGATACCTAAAATCACAAAGCTGAACATTTATTCACTGATAACAAAAACAAAAACTAATATTGGTTGTATGTATGCTTGTTACACACCAGACTCTATGCTAAGCACTTTACATATGTTCTCTCATTTCCTTCCCATGCAGTCCTGTAAGGTAAGCTCTCCTCATTTTATAGATGTATCTGAGTAACACAACTGAGGTATAAGGAGATATTGACATAAGTTCCCCAGGATCACAAAGCTAGTATATAGCAGATCCCTCAGGATTCAGACTTCATTTCTCCAGAATGTCAGCCTGATGCTCTTCTTGCCTCACCTCCCTTTGATTTAAATGATCAAAATGTTCTCCCTGTAGATCCAGCGAATGTACCACCTCACTGTTGCCCAGAGCCCTTGAAGCTACCCTGTGCCCTTGTTACTTCTTTTAATTATGTGACCCACTCCTGTTTCTTCATTATTGCTTTTATGGACATAGAATCCAGCAACACATTGTTTCAAATGTGCTTTCATTATGAATGCAGTTTCTTTCATTGGAATAGCACCAACCATAATGAATACATTTTGTATCCATGCAGATGTCACTGGTGTTTTCAGTGCTTCATTCTAATTTATGCTGGAAAATGAATACTTAAAGTATTGCCCAGGCTCCCATTACTCCAGAGGAAATTAAGGATGCCTTGTGTGTCTGCATATGTTTTTGTGTTCATGCAGCAGATAGAATGTTTTGGTCAGAATGAATTGTGTGCGTGAAATAAGAGCCTAGCCCTTTCCTGGAAGGGCACTTTGGAGGTAATTCACTATGCCTATCAGTAAACCTGTGCAAGCAGGTATCTTTGTGAGTGGGTGTTTTGGGCACAAATTATAGTCAGATTTTGTTAGAAGTGAAAGAGGGAAAGCCCTACTGATTGAGAGATACATGTTTTGGGGTGCCCCAAGGTCTTCTGGCCTTCTTATATACAGCCAGCAAAGGTTGCAGATGTCCTTGGTGGCAGCAGTCACCCCATCTATCAGCTTCACACTGACATGGCCTTCAATGTTGAGGGTGAACAGTGAGACAGAGGCCTACCGGCGGGGAGAATGTGCTGGGCTTGGGGTTAATTATGTGAACTCACCTTTATGGCAAGAGTTGGTTCATGACGTAGAGGATAATAGTCAAAGACTCTGAAATTATGGATAAGGGCAGGAGTACTCAGCTATCCAAGAAATGACCTGTCTTATGTTTGAAACAATATGTAGGCCAGAATGCTGTAGACATTCAGCCTGTCTGCAGGGGATTCTTGAAGTGATGTACTTTTAGATACATCTATGCCAAAAGTATTATTTCTGAGGCTTGAGATCTGAGCAGCTAAAGGGTAGCTGGAAGATAACTTGTAAGATCCATTATTATGAATTTTTATTCAAGGTTTCTACGTATTAAAAGAAGGAGAAGTGGTGGTTTACAGAATATAAGAGTATTCTAAGTTTCTTTAAAAGACTACATTTTTATACCATACCTATTTAAATCTTTTAAATATTCAGGAGTTGCCTCTTAATAAAAATTGTCTACTTCGTTTAGAATTACTGACTCCATAATTGCAAGGCAAATCGAAGAAGAAATAGTGATTGCAAACTGAATTTAGAATGGGTATTTACGTATGTATATATGTATGTGTATGTGTGTATACACACATATATAACATGCATATAGATTAAGGGGGTTGGAAATGTTTATTTTGCCTCTAACACAAAAGGGCAAGAACCATTCTAAAATTTGGCTTGGGGAGAAGCAAAATCTCTCTCTATATCTTTAAGTGATCTTAAATTTCACCAGGTTTTTATTGCTGAAAATCTAGGAACAAAAAACTAGGTTGTAGAATTTCAATATCTTTCATTTTCTGTTTCATAATGAGTACTTTCCCCTCTTGCAGTCTCTCAAGCCTTAATTTTTACACGGTGCATCACCTGACTCTTATGTCAATACCTGAAAGACAGATTTGCAAGAACTAGTTTTCTCAAATCTATCTAGAAATAGAGCCTAGATAAGATAAATGCAATAACCTTAAAGAAGGTATTGTTCTTTGCTTCTTTCACACCAAAAAGCTACAAATACTTGTCCTATACTGACTAAAATGTTTACTATTTTACAGGAAATTCTATAAAACCAAGTATACTGTTTGAGGGGATTAGTTAAAACACAAATGAATTTAGCTCTGAATTGAATCTGAGTTCCATGTTCTCCATTTTTGCAGATTCAAATAGCAGTAATGCTTGCTGTATCGCCTAAAAGAAAACAGCAAGAGGCAAAAACCTTCAGAGCTCTGCTTGTCTGATGAGATGGCCCCACTGTTCGCCATTTCCTCAGGGGTGGTTATTCAAAGCACATTTTATATTTGCCCTGGGGCAAGGATAGTCTTGCTTCAACCTAGAAGCCTTTTTGAAAGGGGTGCAGAAAGGAGGATGGATAGAAGGTGCCTCCTGCCATGCTGCCTTCAGATTTCTGTGGACAGAGCACAAAAGACAGATGCAGTTTACTATCAGAGCAGCTTTGAGTCAGAATTGTAGGAGGCTAAAACCTGAGAACCACCTCTGGGTCTCTGCACCCCATTCGGTTAAGAGTTCAGTCTTTATGGTAGGGAGCAGGAGTGGCTAAACAGTGTCAGCCTGATTCTCCTTCAGTTTGCTACTTTCAGCTGTTAAGCTGGCAGGCAAGCCTGGGAATCGGCCTGAATCCCTCCCTAGGAGCTGCCCATCTTAAGAGAGTTCCTCTAGCAAATGTGCCTTCAGGGGCCTGTATAACTGAAGCAAAGCCATTTGCATTAATTCATCCTACACATGTCTTTTGCCTCCTAAAACATTCAAGGTTCCCTGCCATATGTGTATACTGGATAGTAAAAGTTTCTAGTCTCTAAATTGCTGTGCATTTAGTCTGTGCTAAGATGATTGAAACATGTGAGAGAGAACCAGCCCCAAAGAGAATGTGGCATTTTATTTCCTTAACCTGAGTCATCTGTGCTTTCACTGCCATTCTTTTGTTGTGGTTGTTTTTAGCCGTGAAACGAACTCAAGATTTTTAAAAAGTGTTTTCAATCATAAATAGCACCTACTGAATGAGAATAAGTTAATACCAAACTTAGGTATTTTCCAAAACTTTTAATTTGAAATAAAACAAGTTACAACTATTATTTATAAAATATTACCCCTGTGCCCATTATAATATTAAGAACTTTAAAAAGTGTTTCTCTTTAGTAGCATTCACATCTACTCTATTACATAGGTCTTACTGGATGCATTTTACAGATGAGAAAACTAAAACTCAGAGAGGAAAATGACTTTCCCAAGGTTACATTATCTGCTTATCTCAGTTCCCAGTCCTTTCCTTTTAGATGGTTATTGACAACTAGAAGACTGAAGGAAGATTCCATCAAAGACTCCATTAGCTCACTTAAGATAAATAGGTTGACTCTTCTTTTAACCAGGTGGACAGCAAAAGCCACCACACTATGCACACCACTTACACTACTACCTAATTAACCCAGGAGTAACAGCTACTGAGACCTGGCGAGATTCACAGTCCCATCCAGCCTTGTTTTTAGTGGGAAGACCATGAGTTTTGCAACCAGTCACTCCTGAGATCCAAATGTAGTCAAGTCACTGACCCCTCTGAACCTCATTTTCCACATCTGTAAAACAGAATCATAATGCCTTCTTCACAGAGATGCAGCCCTAATTGGACAAGAGATTATATATGAATACCTATTATAATGCATACTCATTGAATAAATTTTTTAAAATACACAGTTGCTTAAAATATAATTTTCTCTGTGTTAGCAAAAGGTTTCCCAGGCACCATGAAGTGTTTTGGCTGCAGTAGGAGAGTGGTTGGCAGATACAGTGTTCTTCAGTTTCCATTTTTCAGGTTCATTCTTTAGAACCAACTTTGCTTTTTATGTCGTGTTTTTTCCTCCAAGATAGGAAGTGGGCTGACGCTTTCCCTTCTACACTCCCCATCCTATAGCTCTCTGTAAGTATTCTCTCGCCTCCCTTTTGTGATTTCCTTAAGTGCTTTTAATGGTTGCTTGACACTAGAAAGATATTCCCAGCAGGCACTCAATTTGTAATCACTGCTTGTTGTTTGATGTGAACTTGTGGCTGACCTCTGGAAAAGCGGCGTGGGTGGGCATGGAGACGAGGAGGGAGCAAGGCTCTGCTCCAGCAAAGTGAGATGGTGCATCCCTGAGCAACTGGCTGGCAAATGGAGGGGTGACTCTGAAGATTGCTGTCACGCCTCCTTGCCACCTTGGGTTGGCCAGCGTGTCTGGAAGTATAACACCAGCAAAGCACAAAAGAAAAACAGGATGATAGAGCAGCTACAGTACGTTTCCACAGTGTCTCTGTTATTACCACAAGGTGGATGGAATGCCCTGAGGAGCAGCCTGCATACAGCTAGAGCTAATCATCCCTTATTCCACAGCCTGCAACCTGGGGGCCTAGAATGTCCCCCACTTTTTTTTTATCTTATAATTCTGACTGTCTTCACCAAGGAGGTGATTGAGGTATTGCATATGGAAGAAAAATACAAATTCTTTGTGTCTTCATTCTACAAATCTTCATAGACACATGACTGCTAATCAGGGCTGTAAATGATGAATCCAGATACTTGCCTTCAAGCAGCAGTTCCCTGTCTAGAGGAGGAAAAGCCAAGTGTCTGTACCAGCTCAGTATCACCACAAGAGACACCTGTGGTAGTGGGTGTCAATGTCAGGGAAATGGATTTCATGTTAAATGCCTTGTGCCCAATCTTTTGTGACCTGCCTAAACCTTATGGGCATATCCCCAAACCACACTGTGAGCCAGGACTTCATAATGAGGCATCCAGTATCTACCACTGTCCACAGCCTCACTTCCTAGCCTTTGTAATGAATTACTCTGTTTATGGACATGGCTCACTTTCCAGGCTGCCACTCTCCCCTTCCTCACCAGCTTTGATGCCATCCGATGGCAGTTGTTCATGCTTATTCCCTTGATTAGGCTACTTCTAGCTCACCTGGTCTTACCAGCCCTTGGGATCCTGCATTTCTACTGCTCCCGCATGAACAGTAGAGCCACCAAGTTCCTCTTGGTCCTACAAGCAGGACCCCGAATTCTCTGATCTTGAAGGTGGATGATTAGTAGTCTCTCTAGAGTGGAGTGGTCAGCACAGACTTCATGGAAGACATAGACTTAGACTGGTTATGATTTGGGTGGGTAAAGAGAAAGGATATGGCTATTCTACCCTAGAGCAAGAGAGATCTTTGTTATGACTTGTTAACAGCCATTTAAACCATCATTGTGAAGAAGGAGTTTAGAACTGGAGCTGCCACAGAGATTCAAGGATTATCTGTGGATTTCGGTGCTGTACTGTTCTTTACCAAAGGGAGGGGAGGGGAGGCAAGGGGTTGTTGGAACGAAAGAAAGAAAATAAAGCCTCTAGTATGGCGTTATATCAGATTCATGGAGTCCTTCTGTTCTTTTCCTCCAGACAATTTTTATATTCCTGCATTGGGCCTCATTTGAGAGTCTGGTTTTGGCCCCTAACGAGAATGCCCCTTGTAGCCATGTTGTAACCATTCATGCCAATTAAAATGAATAAGAGCTAAGTGATCATCTTGCCTTTCACACAAACCAGTGGTTCTCAGAGTTGGTTGCTGGACCCCTACAGTTAATGGCTCTATTTCCAAAGCCTGGTCTTTCCATCCTCTTCAGTGGGCAAAAAGAGGCATATGATTAGCCACCAGAGGCCTTAGTCCCACCAGGGCTCTGAGCTCTATCAGAAATCAGACTCAGGAGAGGTGGCTGGAGAAGCAGTTTGGGAAGGATGTAAGCTTTCTCTTTACAGCTGAACATAAACTGAGTTGTTCCACAGGCTTTGCTTAAACTTTTACACACAGAATTATCACTCTTAACTCCTTTTTTCTTTCTTGTGTTTATTTCAGCCTGAGGCCCTAAAAATAGTTTTTTTATAGAGGAGTAGCTTTATTGTCTCACAGCAAATATTTTTTAATTTGAAAACAACTCTCAAAAGAATTCTCTCATCTTTTCCCCAAAGTGGTTGACTGAAAAATATTTATTTTGTTGTCATTCCCTCCCTCCTACCCATCTCTGCTGGGCTGAGTGAGGACTGCAGTGGAATGTTTTAAGAAGTGAGTGGGTGACTGGATAGGGAAAGTAAAAGATCTATACTTCATGTTAACTTCTCATACTAGAAGAGCCATCTGATATATTTATTGTTCTATATTAAACTTGAGTCTGATTGGGACTGAGAATGTGAGAGCCTTAGAAATCATCGAATTCAAGGAGGAAGAAGGGACATAGCAATATGTCATGAAAGTTTAGTATGTGTAGGGTACTGCTTCATACAGTGTTTAATGAGAAAGGTAATCACTTAATAGTTTACCTTGTGCTGTGTGTTTTTACATTCATTAAGAACCTGGGAATCATTGATCCTCTTTTACAAGTGAGGAAACTGGGACCCAGTGGAGTAAGTTTTGCCCAGAGGGGTCTCAGTTAATAAGTAGAAGGACTGGATTCAGCCTTGGTTTCTCTGTGCACTCCTGCTCCTCTTAGCCTAAAAGGCAAGGTTGAGAGTTCTGACAGCAGGAAACCCTGTCATCCAAATTACTGACAGATGCCCCTCAATTAAGCAGTCTTAGAGGGTGACTGGGCCTTACTCAGTTCTAAGAGGCATATTCCCCTGGTGCTCCTTGGGGTATTTACACTGTTTCGTTCTGCCTGGGCCTTGCAATTGGGCCATTGGTGACCAAGTGCTTTCCAGGTATCGTAAATACATCTTATGACACTTGATTTCTGTTGACACTAAGCCATAAACAGGTTCTTCTTCATATAGATGAAACAGGTTTAAAGTTGTAGAATTATGTCATTTGGGTGTCACAGCAGAGCCAGCTTCTGGAAAATCTGGGAGGAGGGCAAAATGTTCTTTAATAATCCTTATCTGCTTCTTTCAGCACCCGTACTTATGCCCTAGTCCTGACCCTTTAAAGATTATCATTTCTCTTTCCCCCAGCAAAACTTAACCTCATCCCAACACCTAAGATGACAGCTGGCTCATCCAGAAACTCTTCTGCACTCAAGTGGTTTATGGTGGTCCCATGGCATACTCTTGTCTTATAATACATACTGATTTTTAACTAGGGGCTAAACTATCAGGAACCTTCTAAGTGCAGCACCTTAGACTACAGGAATAACTTTAATAGGGACTTTAGGCTTAATGACTTATGGGATATCTTTTAAAAGTGGCAAAGGCCTTGCTGTTTTTCACATGCTCTCATGTTTGGCATCTGTTACCTCCTCCAGTACATAGAGCAGTCCTTTGAGTTCAAAGCACTGGGCTTTGTTCAGTCTTGAGATTAGGCAGTGACATATAAAGGATGGAAAGCTGCAGTCTTCAGTTCCTCTCTTCTCCCTGCTTCAGCTCTGTTTGATGTTTTTATGTGTTTTGGATCATCTAGTGGTGACCAGACTAGTGCTGTCTCTCATCTGACGGCACTGCACTGCAGTACAAGGAGAGCCTCTGGTAAGATTGGCTGAAAGTAAACTGGATGTGATGTTCATCTCATTGCTGTCTACATCAAGCAACCCTCCTTCCAGGAGGGGCAGATTTCCTACAGTCCAGGCCTGTTGACTGTATCATGAGCTTTTGGAATATTGAGGTTGGAGTGCAGGTAGGGATAGCTTTCTTACCTTCTTTTCCATTTCCTAGGGAAACTCGTAACAAGAACACTTACTAAAAGGGCAGGGGTAGAACTGGGTAGTAAACAGGGAAGAAACCAGGCAGTGGGAGAACAGGGACCCTCTGTTCCCTTTCATAAACATCCACTTCTCAGTTATACTCATCTGAGAATACATGCTGGCAGAGATGCTTGAGTTACTAACTAGACATAAGACACCTCCTCATGGTTTCTTGTTTTCCCATTTCAGAGCCCTCTCACTGTCCCTGGCACGGACTTTAGACTCCTGGACAAGTGAGTCTGGCTTTGACAAAGAGGGAGCCCTAGCCTCTGCTTGGGAGCAAGTGTCCATTTGCTCCAGACCCCCAGCATCATGACATTGGCACCTATAATACTCTTCCAAGCTGAGTCGCAGATCTGTGCTGATGATGTCATCACATTTGAGCAGCCTAATGCCTGCTGGCCCCCATGTAGGCTTTATATTGAGTTACCAATGGGTGTTTGTTTTTCTTTTTTTTCCTGAAACATCTGCTTGTGCTGCCTCAGGGAGTGTCACACAGAACACAGCCTGTATATTTTAAGCATAGCCCTTGTTCACATTTTGAAGTGCTGGCAATGTGGTAGACGCCATATGGAGCCCTGACACCCTTCACATCTCCTATTCTTTCCCATCTACATCCCCTCATTTTCTTAGGAGACACTTCCAGCATGACCCATAAAGATGAGCATTAGGAGCTGCTGATGAGACACGTTCTCTCTCTGGACCCTCACACATTTTATCTCTAGCCATTCTGAATTTTTCACAGCTCCTTGAGCATGCCGAGCTGTTTCACATCTTCAAAGTTTGTTCAAGCTGTTCCCTCCACCTGGCACACCCCTCTCCTTGCCCCATTGTCTTCCTAGAAAATACCAATCCATCTGTCAACACTCAGTGATAAAGTCTTCTCTGACTCTGCAGGTGGAATTTAGCACTTCTTCTCTTATGGCTTATAGCTACATTCTTTGCCATACTGTGAGCTCCTGAATGGTAGAGACATCTGATACACCACTGTGTTCCATCACTGGCATGTATTTGGGGCTCAGTCACTGCGAGGTGAAAGAATAGCCACTGACTTCAGGATGAGAGTGATACAAAAACAGTTGATTTTAGTTGAGTACTCATTAGGCAATAGGCTGAACACATTATATCCATTATCTCATTTAATATTTATATCAACTCTTAGGAGGTGGATCCTGATACTGCCCTTTCCTGAGTTGCCCCTACACACACACACACACACACACACACACACACACACACACACACACACACACACACACACACTCTCTCTCTCTCTCTCTCTCTCTCTCTCTCTCTCTCTCATCATTCTCTATTCCAGCATCCTGGTTTATTTTCTTCATATCCACTATCAGAAATTATTTATGTGTTTGTTGTCAACTTACTGGAAATTAAGCTCCATGAAAACAAGGACTTTGTCAGTCTTTTTCACTGCTATTTTACCTATTTGAATGCCTTATATACTGAGGGGTACTCAATAAATACTTCTTCACTGAAAGCACAAATGAAGGAATGACTCCCCATTTCACAGATTCACAGATGAGGAAACTGAGGCCTAGAAGATGTTAAATAGCTTTGCCAAAGTTACACAGCTCAGAGCTGAAGGGTTTGGATGGTAAGTAATCCTGGTCTCATTCCAAAGTGGATGATCCTAACGTATTATACTACCTCCTTTAGGAGTTCTTCCAGTAGACAGATCTTAGTGCTCATAGAGAAAGGTCTGCTTTCCTGCTGGATGTAGTTTTAACCTTGAAGGTTTACCTTCCCCGCCTTTTATCTCACCGGTGAAATCCCTCCTTCTAGGCCGAAGCAAGTTATGAGAGCTGCCATATGCCAGCTGCCAAATGTCTTCAGTGCCAGGCATGTTGCTAAACTAGGGGTAAAATAGTGAATGAGAAACAAATGCAGCCTCCAAAGAGCTCAAGTGACAAATAGTGACTTTTACAATATAATGATGCTGAGGTGCACTGAAGCCCGGAACCTCTGGAGGCTACAAGGGCAGAGCAGTGATGTGTCAGACCACCTGTATCACTGGTTCCCTGATGGCAGACAGGAGACATCATCTTCACTTAATTCAGATTTCATCCTTTAGTAGGGTGTAGTGAAAATCAACTCAAACCTTGAAAGATATTTCTATGTAACCTAACTAAATGAGTGAGACCTTGGTGCCTCTCACTGCAGGACAGGCAGGATTGAAAATGAAACCAATATCTGACCCAACGAGATTCTATCGTAAGTTCTGGGGAACAGGTCTTGGTGGCAGGCCCTTTTGCCCTTTTACATGACTGTTTGCTGGAGCGCACAAGAACCAAGACGAGAATCTGAGGGAAATGGCCACTTTGCAGCCAGGTTACAACAGGAAAGTCATGACCGGCTGCAGTTGTAAAAACTGAAAAGAAAAAAAAAAATTTAGCTGTGCTGCTGCTTTTTTAAAAAACAAACAAATAAAAAGACACTATTGGGGCCAGGCACAGTGGCTCACACTATCCCAGCACTTTGGGAGGCCGGGGCAGGCGGATCACCTGAGGTCAGGAGTTCGAGACCAGCCTAGCCAACATGGTAAAACCCCGTTGCTACTAAAAATACAAAAATTAGCCTGGCATGGTGGTGTGTGCCTGTAATCCCAGCTATTCAGGAGGCTGAGGCAGGAAAGTCGCTTGAACCCAAGAGGTGGAGGTTACAGTGAACCAAGATTACACCATTGCATTCCAGGCTGTGCAACAGAGTGAGACTCTGTCTCAAAAATAAATAAATAAACTAAGAGACTATTGGGATCCCCTGTAACAAGGAGAAAGTTTTCAAGTAATTAGTGCCCAGACTGGAGTTTGAGTCTGCCAAGGCCTTGGAACATCTTTAGCAACAAAGTACCAGTTACTTCCTCTGCTACTAGTAATGAAGCATTACTAATAACCAAGCTGAATAAATGCAGCCAGCTGATGTCACAAGCCCCCCCATATGCTACCTTCCCTCGTCATTGCCCAGGGCCAAAAACAAGAGCCAGTCCTTGGTAATTTCAGTGCTGCCTAGCTGTGGGACCTTGGGATGTTACTTCCTTTGTCTACTCTGCATTTTCTTTGTCTGTAAAATGGAGTGTTAATGCTATTACACAGGATTATGGAAACTGATTGCGAAGATTTGGGTGAAGTGATTAGTTCAGTGTCTAGCAAGTAATAACATCCATTTATTAATTGTAAGTGCTTATAATGTATAATTATCCTCTTTTTACAGATATGGAAACTTTAAAGAGGCATCTCACCCAAGGTTGTGCCGCTAATGCCTGCTAGAATGGGGTCTCGAAACTTAGTTGTGTGCTTTTTCCATGATCAGTCTCAACCACCACAATAACTAACCTAGCTCTCCCACTTCTGGATCCATGCCTCAGCTGACATTTCATCTGAGGGAAAGAGGGAGCCATGAATTAAGTATCCCCTCACCTCTATCTTGGCGTTGCTGACTTGATATCATCCTCATCTCTCTCCCTTCATAGACTGTTAGGGTAAGAGGTGGATAAAGTATTGGAATCCAAGCTTGCCTTGAGAACAGCTCACAGCTGGGTTATGGAGAGTTAGAAGTTGGCAGACTCACAGCTGTTTTATAGAGAAGCCAGATGAGAACATTTCCTCATGGAGATGAATTTGTTCTTCAGGTTTCTTTGTTTAGGGAGGACTGGATATGAGCTTACTTCTGCTTTGTCACTGCTGTTGCAGTGACAACAGCATTCCCTGTCCATGGGCCACACCATCCTTTACTCATACGGCTTGCAGTAAGGCTTATTTGTTTGTAAGAATAATCAGTTTATGATATAGCATTTTAATTCATTCTAGAGCTCCAGTGGTTATGTGTGCCTGGTCATTGCAGAGACAATTAGAAAAGAAATGGAGGTTGGGTTTACCTGTCAAAGTAAGCTGTTCATGAGATTCCTAAGCAGTGTCTCCATGACCAGCAAGTGGCCCATGGTTTGCCTGGGAAGGCTTCTTGAACAGTCACGTGTTATACGATTGTTTTGATCATTTACTCATTCATTCACTCAAAAATATTTGTTGTGGTTTCACCAGTGCCAAGCACATTACCAGGTACTGGTGATACGGCAGGGAACAAAATAGTGAAAGCCCTTTGCCACCACAAAATAATTGTAGATAGTGATCAGTGCTATGAAGACAATACAGCAATATAGTGTAATAGTACAGGGATGGGGTGGCTACTCTAGATTTCCTGGTCCAGGACAGCATCTAAAAAGGTGATACTGGAGCTGAGACCTGAATGTTAATGAGTCTTGCATTCCAAGATGTGAGGGTAAGAGCTCTAAGGCAGACCAGCAAAGCACAAGCCTTAAGGCATGAACAAGATCAGCTTATTTGGGGAACAGAAAGCAAGCCAGCGTGGCTGGAAGGTGGCATGAATCAAGCTTGAAAGGGAGAGAGGGGCCAAAGCATGTAGGAATTTGTGTGCTATGAACTTTGTTCTAGGGGTTATAGGAAGCTGTTGAAGGATTTTTAAATGGGGCACTGATATAATCTATTGCACGTTTTTGAACTGTTACTCTGAATACAGTTTGAATAATAGGCAATAGTGCGTTAAGATTAGAAGTAGGAAGACTAGTCAAGAAGCAACTCCAGTAGTTCAAGCAGGAGATGGTGGCAGCAGTGGAGAAGACGAATGGACACACATGGGAGAGGTCGTGCAGGGTGAGTCAATAGGACATGCTGTTGGACTTAGTGGGATAGGGAGACGGTGCTGCTAAGGTTTTGAGCACCATGCTTGGCACATAGAATGCGTTCTTATTCATGATAGCTGTTACTGTCTTTATTTTTTTAATGGCCTGTACACTAAGAGAACAAACTTGAGAAGGAATCTTAGCCCATTGGAATGACAGCATGGTACCTAGAGTGTACAGGTGACAACAGTGTTAACTCTTCTAGTTTTTTGTTAATAGACAGCAGTTTTAGAGGAAACGGGTGTTACAGGTATGGTGATGTATTCAGGAGCCAGAAACTGACTTCCAGTCGATCTCCCTCTACCATCAACTCATTGTATGACTTTTAGTCTCTCTTAGTCTTGGTTTCTTCACATGATGTTATTAAATAACTACAAAATGTTTTGAGCATTTACTGTGTGATAGGTACTATGTCAAGCTCTTTATATATCTACCAAGTACTTCATATACATTAATCTCATTTAATCCTTCCAGCAGCTCTCCCTGGTAGGTACTACATTGTCCACTATTTCCAAGTATGATCACCGACCTCAAAATCTCACAGCTAGTAAGTGGCAGAGCTGTGATTCAACCCCAGGTGTTTCGAACTCCTAGGTCCATATTCATAACCTGCTGCCCTATGAAAAGTAGCACTAGGACATTATGGATTGGTATACTTCCAACTTCCTACAACTTCAATTGAAGGTCATCATCATGGGACTGCCAAAGTTACTGAGAACTGTTTTCTCTGTGTGTGTGTGCGCGCGTGCCCGTACGTTTTGTATCTTTGCCTCTGTGTGTGTGTGTATCTGCCTTGCTTGCTCACTCTCACACACACTCATGTGCATGCACACAAACATGGTGTGAGTCTCTATTCAGACAGAGATTAGAAATCAGTGTCAAGTATATTTATTTATTGATCCTTTCTCTTTTTTTTCTTTGGTAACTTGTGAGATACAGCAGCTGAGGCAACAGGAAATTTGAAGTCCAGCATTTTACTAAATCTTATCTTATGTTTAAGATTTCTATGGAAGGAAACTGCTTGAGAGAGATTTGGTTTCCATTATACACATGCCAAGAGAAGATGAGGAAACTGGGTCAGGTGGATTTCCTGAAGGTACGGGAAGCAGGGAAGGCAAATCCTTGGGCTAATTTCTGCTTCTAACTCTCCACCCCTTGAAATTGCGTGGGCCCTAATAGAGGGTGTAGGAAAGGTTCCTTTCAGACCTCATCACAGGAGATCGTCAGTGATAGAAAATCCAGCAGCACTGGGGGAAGGAAAGGGAGGTTGGGGAAGGTCAATGTAAGGGCAAAGAAAAGGAAAAACCTGGCCCCAGGGCATTTTTCTCTTGAAGTTCAACAGGAGACTGAGTAACGTAGAAGTTATTTTAAAGAGATGGAACAGATAGACACATGCATGCATATATATGCACACACTGTATCCCATGCCAGGTCATCTCCCTGCAGTCACTTTGAAATTGCCCTGCTATTGGCAAGGGTGTGGGGAAAATGGGCATTCCTGTGCCAATGTGAGTAATGACTGTAAATCAACATAAGATTTCTGGAGGGTAGTATCAAATGCCTCTAAAACCATATCTCTTGTGTCCTTTGGAGAATATCTGATTTTAGGTCTGGGGAGGAAATAGACAGCTAAGCCTGAAGGCTCTGTAGTGCTAGAAAGTAGGGAAGTGCTCAAAAACAGAAAACCGGTATTGATGGGGATATGTCAATGGAACATAGCCAGCTAACAGAGCTTTCAAAGGCCAAAGCTGAGCAGTTTGAGCAACAGAATAGTAATATTGGATTATAACCCAAAGAATAAAATAAACATCCATGAGTCCATACTGATATAAATGATCAAATAAATAAATGAAGAAGAGACAAAGCTCATGTTCGAAAGTATTTCACATAATGTATGTAGATATTCCACCCTCAAGGAGAGGGAACATAACTTCTCACTCTTTAAGTATAGGCGACTCGTAGTGACTTCCTTCCAGAGAATACACTGTGGGAATGGGAAAAAAGAGTAGCCATACCATAGAAAAACCTGACAAGCAATACCTCAGCCAGGTGGTCAAGGCCACCTTCAACAGTGCTGTCATATTGATAGTATCAACCCTTGATATGATGTAATGATAATGGCACTTTACCTCTGTAATTTTCGTTCCAAAAGCCCATAACTATGGCCTAATTGTGAGAAAAACATCAGACAACTTCCGATTGAGGGACATTCTGCAAAATACCTGATCACCACCCCTCAAAACTGTCCTCACCATCACAAACAAGAAAAGTCTAAGAAACCATCGCAGCCAGGAGGAGCCTATGGAGACTTAATGATGAAATGTGGTATACTGAGTGAAATCTGGTGCAGAAAAAGGACTTTAGGGAAAAACTAAGGAAATCTCAAAATATGAACTTTAGTATGAAGGTATCAGTATTGGTTCTGTGAACCTGAAATATCTGAGGCAGGTCTCAGACAATTTAAAAAGTTTATTTTGCCAAGGTTAAGGACACACCCATGACACAGCCTCAGAAGGTCCTGATGACATGTCCCCAAAGTGGTCGGGGCACAGCTTGGTTTTATACATTTTAGGGAGACATTAGATGTCCATCAGTATATGTAAGATATACATTGGTGTGGTCCAGAAAGGCAGGACAACTCAAAGTGGGGAGGGGGGCTTCCAGGTCATAAGTAGATAAAGGACAAATGGTTGCATTCTTTTGAGTTTCTGATTAGCTTTCCACTGAATCAAAGGAAGCAATTGGATATGCATTTGTCTCACGTGAGCCGAGGGATGACTTTGAGTGTTGTCTGTCCTTTGTGAGGGAGGTATGTAGCTTTTTAATCTTTGTAGCCATCTTATTTAGGAACAAAATGGGGGACAAGTTTGCCACGGTT
Source organism: Macaca mulatta (assembly GCF_049350105.2). Taxonomy (NCBI): domain Eukaryota; kingdom Metazoa; phylum Chordata; class Mammalia; order Primates; family Cercopithecidae; genus Macaca; species Macaca mulatta. The sequence goes on along the minus strand of NC_133419.1, from coordinate 29,494,181 downwards.
CCCAGCTTGACTTTTCCCTTTGGCTTAGTGATTTTGGGGTCCCCAAATTTATTTTCCTTTCATAGTTCATTGGCAACGAATATACCATGCAAATATAAGATGTTCATAGTAGGGGAGACTAAGTATGGGAATCCTCTGTACTATCTTTGTAATTTTTTGGTAAATCTAAAGCTGTTCTAAAAATTAAAGCTTATAAAACAAATGCAAACAAGGCTTTTGACCCAGAAGGAAACTGCAGGGAATTTTTCTTTGGAAATAACTAAGGATGATTCATCCACAATGATGTGTGTCACAGAGATGTGGATAATAGTGAAAAGGTAGAAATAATTTAAATGCCCAATATTAGGTATGATAAATCCATACAAATCAATCATGATCATAATCTTATAGAAATATATTTCTTGATATGACATTCATGATTGATAGCTGAGTGGAAAAAGCAGACTGTGAAGAAGGCTGTCAAGTATGAGCTGATTTTGTAAAAGATATTTATTTTTATATATGTATAGAAGGTGTATGGGGAAATATATTTCACTGTGATAATGGTGATTATCCCTGGTGGTAACATAATGGAATTTTTTTTCTTTTTTATGGAACCAATACTTGTTGGTTACAGAAAGTAAAAAGCAACAAAAAAGCAAAAGTTACTCTTTGAATTAAAAAAAAAAAAAAAGCTGTAAATGATTCTACTCTAAATTCAGCAGCAGTAAAGGACTAAAGAAGGAAATTCTGAGAGCAGATGGGACACTGGCACGCTACAAGCCTGCCTGTTACTTCCGTTCAGTCACCTCCCTGTTGCAAGGCACTGCCTGGGCAGGCCTGCTGGCTCCTTTTAATCTTCCATAGAAGTAGGCCATCCCCACACAGGCCCTGCCAAGTGCAAGAAAGGTAGCCACCTATAAAAACAGTAAATAGGCTGCAAAGTGCATGGAGATCAATTCAGACTTGGCACTGTGGTCAGTGCCAAGGAGGAAGTAGACAGCTAAGCCTGAAGGCTCTGTAGTGCTAGAAAGTAGGGAAGTGCTCAAAAATAAACAAAAAACAGAAAACCCGTTTTGATGGGGATATGTCAGTGGAACATAGGAGCCAACTAACAGAGCTTTCAAAGGCCAAAGCTGAGCAGTTTCAGCAACAAAATAGTAATACTGGATTATAACCCAAAGAATAAAATAAATATCCATGAGTCCATACTGATATAAATGATCAAATAAATAAATGAAGAAGAAGAAACAAAACTCATGTTCGGAAAGTATTTCACATAATGTGTGTAGATATTCCACCCTCAAGGAGAGGGAACATAACTCCTCACTCTTTAAGTAAAGTATAGGAGTGTGGGCCTGAGGTCATGCGGGAGACCCAAGGCAAGGCTCTCTCAGAGGTCCCTAAATAGGTGTGGAGAGACAGAGTCAGCTGTGAGGGCTGAGACAAATTCAGGTCTGTATTTCTTCTTTTTCTTCTATAGTAATCCTACTCATCTCTGGCATTTTTTCATCTTAAAAAAGCACTTGCTTGTATCTTCCATCTCCTCATGGTAGGTGTTAATATCCCATTTTTTCAGGTGAAAACATTTTGCCTCAGAAAACTTAAATGGCCACTACTTATCATCTGGGTAACTAGGGATCAGAAAAGACAGGCTCATCTCTTACCCAAGGTCAGTTCATTTCTCGGGGTTCTAGAGTCTGATTGCAAGTCATGTACCTTAAGCAGGTCTTGCAGCCTCTCTGGGCCTCATTTTTCTCATCTGTAGAATGGAGATCATACCAGAAGCTATCGGTGAGTTTATGTATATAGATTTCTTAGCACAGTTTGTGGAACATTAAGTAAGCCCTCTGTGAATAGTGGCCATTACTGAAAGAGAGAAGGCTCATGGGATAAAGTAGAATGCAAACTAGAGAGAGAAGAGCCCTTGCCCTTGTGGTCTGAGAAGGAATTGCAGTGAGGCTAGAGCCAAGTCTAACTTTAAGGTCCATGATGAAATAAACAATCATGGGACTTTTGCTCATGGCAGAGCTTACTCTTGGGTCTACACTAGGTAATGATCAGGCAGTACTGTGTCCGGAATTTATTCCTTCCGGTGGGTTCTTGGTATCACTGACTTCAAGAATGAAGCCGCGGACCTTTGTGGTGTTACTGCTCTTAAAGGTGGTGTGTCCGGAGTTTGTTCCTTCATATGTTCAGATGTGTCCAGAGTTTCTTCCTTCCAGTGGGTTCATGGTCTCGCTGACTTCAAGAATGAAGCCGCAGACCTTCGCGGCGAGTATTACAGCTCTTAAAGGTGGTGTGGACCCAAAGAGTGAGCAGCAGCAAGATTAGATAGGATAGAGGGTGGCACAGGAAGCAAAGAGAGACAGTTGTATAAATGAGAGCAAATTAATTAGCTCAGCAAGTCTGTATGTTGGAGAGAAGCTTTATTAGTTTTTGTCTGGTTTGGAGTTTTCCTAAATTTTGCGTAAAATGCAAGACATCCTAATTTCCCAGATAAGGATACTGGGTCCTAGAGTCACACAGCAGAACCAGGACTAGAACTCTAGTATTTTCATCATGTTTTTCTCGGTTAGCCCCAAATAGACCAAGGACGTTTTACTTTATTTTGTAAAGTTCAGATCCTTTAAAGCACAGTAACCTTATTTTCAGTTCAGGCTGTTAGGGCAGGTGAGTGTGGGACAGAGGGGACAAAGAAGGCAACTCTGCTCTGTCTAGTAAAGAAAGGTCCCTGGATCCGATTGTGTAGTCCATCTCTCCAGCAGTGCTGATCGCATATTTACTGCAACTAGGCAACCACTTCCTCAGATACTGAAAGCATGAGACTTCCCAATCAGCTCCTTGTACAATGCCCAGGCAGTGTAATTTTTGGAGAATATTAAATCTATCTTTTTGAATTTCAGCTGAATCTAGCCTTCCTCCCTTGTCAATAACTCTTAATTTCTCCATCCTCCTGAGTTAAGTAATCCTTTTACAGCAATAATCAATTAATAAATAACTAAGAACTCAGAAGGCGTGAGTGATGCCAAGTCACATTAAGTTGTACTATATACTTAGGAAAAGAAACCGTTAAACTTGCAAAGTCAGAATGCCTGCTACCTGATTTATTAACTCCCCCTTTATACCCCTACAATCTGGGGACAGAAGCCAAAAAGCTGAGCTGCCTATGTATACAGCCTAACTAAAAAATTGTCAGTGAAACACTGTAAAATGATTATGATAAAATATGATCATTTTATCAGCAGGTGTTTAGGGTCTGAACGTGGGGCTTAAGGCATGCCCTCTGACATTTCAGTTTCACAGGCATCACATCAGACAGTGAGCCCAGCTCAGAGAAGGGATACAGCATTCTGCTGACTGGGATGCCTTAGTCTCATTCTGTCACCCCAACCCCTACCCACAACCAAGAAAGTGTTAAATTTCACACCATCCTCCTGGTCAGAATTTAGGAGCTCCCAGTTCCTTTAGCTAAACATTTTTGTTTTACATCCCCTAAAAGAAAATTTAAAAGTATGTGCCTTTTTGCACATTTTTAAATTAATTCCTGAAATCATATATCAAGTGTAAATAGTTGCTAAGGGTGTGATCACTGACATATTGTGTAGTTTATATGAGTTTTTATATATATTTTTGTCAAAACTTTGGCACTGTTAATTTAGCTTATTAAATTTATGAGCAAGGTACACTATATAATCTAATTGGCAAAGCCAGTTCTGTTGGTCAAACCATCCAGCCAGATCAGACTTGCTTTCTGTCAGATTAAGTCTGATTTCGTTTTTTTCAATACCAATAAACATTAGCACACACCTCATGATAACCATCTCACTTTTGAATTTGAAGTGTTAGATTGATGGATAGATAGATAAAACACACAGCCTTGCCAAGAGTTTCCTGCCTAAATGAAAAAAGAGATTGTCTCCTTTACTATTGCTTGCCATTCTCTCATAGGACTCCTCTAAGGGAGACATTCTAAAATTGTTACATGCTAAGATTCAGAAGGGTGAGAGTAGCATTTCTGCAGAAGTGTGGGACTATGGTGATCTGGAAAGTGGGAGTGGCTGAAACAAGAACCTTATAGAGCACAGGCATGTTTCTGAGGAGATAAGTTTTAGGAAGCAGTATATATGGAAGTTAAGGATTTGGACATTAATTTTCATAAAATTACCCAGGCCCAAATACTTCCTGGAAGGTAATTACATACCACAAGGGTATTGGTACCCCAGTTTTAAGGCCACCACTTTTAGATACAGCAATACCCTCAAACTAGATCAGTGACTGAGCTAAGGCCGGTTAACTAAACTTCACTCCGTATTTGTTCTCCCCAGTGTTTGCAGGCATGACTTTTCTCGAGACCTGCCACCTAGAAGGGTCAGAGTGATACTCAGCCTTTCTAGTTAATACCTGTATTTCATTAGGTCTGGGTTGTCATTTACAAAACTCTCCAAGTGAGCAAAGCAGGCTACTGTTGCTCTCCAGATATTTGAAGGGTATTTGGGGATAGGAACACACTTGTTCTGGAATGTAATGTTTCAGCTGCCAGAACTAGGAACATTGGAGGGAAAGGCAGGAGGAGGCAGGTTTTTATTCAGGATAAGAAGGAAGGTGGGTTGAGGAAGGTTAACATTTTTTATCATTTGTATTGCATAAAATACATAAAGCTTTCACAGTAACCCTGGAAGATAGCATTTCAACGAAACTGAGATTCAGAGAGGTTAGTGACTTAAGATCCCACCGTTTATTAGTTCATAACAGGGATTTGAACCTAGTTCAGTCTGGTGACATCAGAGTAATTATGTAATGCTGACTCTCTCATTGGCATTACCTGCTATAGAATGGGCTGTCTGCCTAACACCCTTAGTTTATTTAAAAAAAAAAAAAAAAAAAAAAAAGTGAAACAGCCATTAACATCTGAGTCCCATTCCGGCTGTAAGTCTAAATGTGACTGGTAGGTGTTTCAGAGGAGCGTGGTAAGTGGCTGAGGTAGAAGGCTCTATTACTTCCCTTGCAGAAAGTGAAGACTTTTATAGACTATTTAAGATAAAAAATCTCATGAACAGTCAGGCATGGTAGCTCATGCCTATAATCCCAGCACCTCGGGAGACTGGGGCAGGTGGATCACAAGGTCAGGAGTTCAAGGCCAACATGGTGAAACCCCATCTCTACTAAAAATACAAAAATTAGCTGGGTGTGGTGGCGTGCACCTGTAATCCCAGCTACTCAGGAGGCTGAGGCAGGAGAATCACTTGAACCCGAGAGGCGGAGATTACAGTGAGCCAAGATCACACCACTGCACTTCAGCCTGGGTGACAGAGCAAAATCAAAATAATAAATAAAAATAAATAAATAAATAAAATGAGATAATCTCATGAACATAGACTAGCTTATATACAAAGTTTATATACAAAGTGAAGGAAGAACATTCAGGAGAGGAGATGATGCCTAACACTAATTATATTGTTGAACCCTCCAGGAGAGATGACATAGAAGCTGAGCAAAGCTCTGTGTTACAGATTCAGTTATGATCCCTTTTCTTATTCATTATTGTGAGAAGTGGGTTATTATAAAAATAAGATGCTTTCTTTAAAGATGCTGTTCTGGGGGGGAAAAAAAAGGTTCTCCCTCTCTCCCCTGAGCCTGTATCTCACCTACTAGGCTTTAAAGTCCTAGAGGGCAACTCCTGTGTTCATCTTATTCATTATTGTGCCCAGAATCATGACTGACACATGGTTGACAGTCAACAAATATTTAGCAAATGAAGTAATCAATAAATGATATGCCAGTACCCTAAGATCTCATGTTTTAAACTGTGAGATAAATTTCAGACCCAAGAACAGATCTTTTTTAAGTTAATGAGAAAAGATTTTATCAGTTCAGACTTCAGACCTTTTCCCCAAGCCACTCTCCAAATCTTATAGTAAAGAACCTGGCAACTGGAAAAGAGTTTATTTATAATTTGGTTATTCCCAATTTGGCAAGAGTTGTTGACTTCTTTGAAAATATGATGAAAAGTATGGCTTCTCTCAGACAAAGGAACACACAGATAAAATTCTGTATACAATTTCATTAGGTCCATGAACATTTAAACTATGTGTCTCAAGAATGCTAAAAAGTGAACTGCAGCTTAGGGCAGAGTCACCATGCTGCCCTCATATTTGAAATAAAACTGACAAGAGAACAATGAGAGCTTGCTTTGGATATAATACCAAGGGGGAGAATATGGCGCCAGTTCCAGCTCTGCCTTGATTCTGGTGAGAAGCTTTCATAAAAGACCCTTTGTTCCCTTTGGGACAGATGCCATTAAATACTGCTCCTTAATGACAGCCCACTGTCCAGCTCTTCCTGGCATGCACCCTTCATCCCATGATTGTATGACCAGCAGGAAAGGGGAGTGGAAACAAGGCAGATTTTGGAATGGTGAAGATTACTGGGTTGGTTCTTTTGGCTCCTAGCATACACTTACCTTAACTTGCAGGACCTGTTTCTTGAAATGTTTTTGCCTTTAGTGGAAGGTCTAGAAATCTGCTGCCTAGGATATTTTCCCTTAAGGTCTTTCCCAAATGGATGCAAAGGAGCACAGCTTTTATATAGACATAGATAATCCCTTGTGAGATGAAAAATTTCTAGGTAATAGCTGGGAGCTGATGTTCTACAGGCCTTTTCTTTCTCTACCAGCTTGACCACTTCAGACTTTATCCAACTGAAACTAAACCTTGAGTTTTAAGGACACAGACCTTACTATGTGACCCTAGGATTTTACATGTCTCAGAGCTTCACGTTTTTCATCTGGAAAACGAGGGATAATAATAGCCCCTACATAATAGGAAGAATGGGTGAGTAACACACGTAACTCAGTGCCCCGGTCCACAGTAAGCACTTGATCAAGCTGGCTCTTGTTACTATTTTAAGGACAGTGACCTATGGAAGTGGATGGGGAGAAACTAGGCAAGTTTGCTACTTTTGCCTTTCTGAGTGTGCTCATTCCTGCTTTTTCAGGCTCTGCCTTCTCCTTGCCCCTGTCCCTGTACCAACAGTGTTCTCTCCCAGGTCCAAGCCAGAGGTGCTGTAACTCTGAGCAGCTGAGGTACTAGCCATGCCTCTGGGGCTTGACAACTCATTTTTTGGTCACTGAAACATCACTAACATCTGGAATAACCTGGCCAGGGCAGTAATGACTGACCAGTCCCTTCAACTGTGTCCATCCCTCCCTCCCTTTCTTCCTGTTGTTTGTATTTCACTTCCTTTTTAAAAACAATTATTTATTGAGCTCTTCCATGTGCCTAGTCCAGTGCTAGTGCTAGATATACATAGTTAATAAATAGTATTGCTATTCTTGTATGCTCTAGTCATGGGTAGAGAGAAGAGTAAATCGCAAACAAATTATGTAATGTGATAAGGCCTATGAGAGAAGTAAGAGAGAATCACCAGGGAGTCCTACTTAGTAGAGTACCTTCTCTGACGAGGTGGCATATGTCCCTATGGCATGAGTTGAAATCTTGGATTTTTTCCAAGTGCAAAATGCCATTGAGAGTGCAGATGATAGTAGCTTCTCCTTGTTTTTTCTCTCCTAACAATAAATGGCTTAAGGCTTAGAGGAAATCACACACCTGATTTTTACCAGCAATTTATTTTGTCAGTTAAGTTTAAAAGAATGATGACTCTCACCTGCTCCTTTAAATAGCTGCTCACTTAACCATATACCAGGTACTGTGCATTTTGTATGTATTCTCTTATTTAATCCTCTAGTAACTCAAGAAAGTAAGTTTTATCATCATCCCCCTATGGCCAGATAAATCAGAATTTAGAGAAACTAAGTAACTTGCCTTTGGCCATGTTGCTCAATCATGGTAGTTAAGACTTAAAATCCAGGTATGTCTGACATAAAGTCTGTGCTATCAACCAGTAGACTAGGTTGCCTCCCTTCTTGTGATACCTTAACTCACCTGGTTCTCCTTTTCCTTTGTAGTGGTGCCAGTGAAGAAGAGGACACATGAAGGCTTGCTACCCCCAGTGGAAAATCATCCCCTCCCCTTGTGTGTATGTGACAGTGTGTATGTAACGGCTTCTGATTTCTGTGAAAGCTGCTCAGCAACAAACGTACTTCCACCAGATGTGTCCCCAGATCCACAGCAGGCACATATCTCTCCAAGGGATGACCAGTTTTATGCTTACTGACTGTGTGCTTCTCATCCTCTGGTTGTGGTAGGTCAAGGAAAAGAGCCCATTTGATCCACCAGGAGCAATTAAGAAGGGTCCTTCAGGTAATCCCTCAGTGGCTGCTTTGAACTTACTCAGGAAAGTCAGCCCCCATAATATTGTGTTACCAAACAGTATGGCTTTGTTAGGAAGGATCTGGAATAATCTTGAAGGGAAGTCAGAGTTTTCTCCCTGCCTATTAACAGAAACCCAATTTTGTTCATATTGAAGCATGAAATAAATGAGAGCAAGGTAGGGCCACATTGACTCATGTGGGCAGTCCCTAAAAGTCCAGTTCTGCATTTGTGAAAATGTGGTGCCATGAATTAAGGTGGATGAGTGGAAAAAGGTGTTAAAGAGTTAAAGATTAGGAAGAGATATTTTTAGTATATGAAGTTATCCAGGACTTGAGATTCATAATTCAGTGCTGTGGAAATGAAAAAAAATGATTGAAGAGGTGGAACGGAAATGACCTTAGGGGGAAAAAAAAGGACCAAAGAAATCTGATTAAAAGTTGAAATCAGTAATTCTGAATTCAAATTGCTTGAATTTCCAAAATAGTCAGTAAAGGATCTAATAGAACCACAATTATTTGGGTGAATTCTGCAGGTTTTATGGGCTTGTCACAACATGAAGGGCTGGAATGTATATTACCAAACGGGAATTTTCATTGTAGGTTTTTGCTAGTCCTACCCCCATTTTAGCTTAATTTGTCTTAAATGCAATATGGGGAGAATTGATGCCACTCCATGTGTTCTGAATTCAGCTCATCTCCCAGCATATAGATATAACCTCCTTTACCTCAGACCAGAACCCTTCTTCCTGTGGCACTCCCCACCCACAGACCTTCAGATCATCTCCCACACCCTGGATCTCGCTCTCCTCTTAGTGACAGAGACATGCCTGAGGTTGGACTTGCTTTTCTCTACTTCCAAATCACAATTTCTTACAACCAAGCTTTGTACTCCCGAGTAAGCAGGGATGTGCTAGGGGAATGTAAAACTGCAAACTTAAAAACCTGCATCTTCTTGAAGCATCAGTTTTACTTACCAAATGGTTTGGAGTCAGGAGATGACCTATTTTTATATAAAAGTTATATTATAGAATAAAATGTTCATACACATAGACTGTTAAGATAAAAAATAGGAATCTTGAAAGGTAATTATTTGCAAGTGGGTTATATGTTCACTCTCCTCTGCCTTTATGGTATTTTGGTGTTCACTTATGAAGAATACAACTGGAACCATATCCAAGCAGACTCTGGGTTGCTGCTAACCCAGGGGCTAGACTTCTAGTGCCTCTGAGGCAGAACTAAAGGAGCCTGCACCGGGGGAAATCCCTTTTCCTGCCTGCCTATGACCTGTGTACCTATTATAGGGCCAGCTGATTATTGTGCTTGCAGGATGGTTTTGAAACAGAAACAATACTTGTTTACTATAAGAGTCCTATTTATATTATTTTTCAGTCCTGTGAATGCTGTGAAATGATTTATTCCTTTGAGGCCAGGAAGCTCCCAGGCATATATGCTTCTAGGTTAGGATTGTCCTAACTCACTAAAGATGCCAGGATATTGGGGCTGAGAGGAGTTTGAGATGTTAAAAAAAAAAAAGCATTTTTCTGTCAAACTGGTGGCCAAGAAATGGCTAAGACAATTTTGGTGCTTTAGCTGTCTCTGCAAAGACTGGAGAATTTGGCATACCATTAATTACAACCTCCAATCATATCCAACAAAACTACCCTAAAAGAAGGACCAGTGGCCACTCTTGAAAAAGTTTAAGTATCAGAAGATTAAAAAGATTTTAGGATTTGGAAGCTTGTATTGTCTTTCCCCAATAATCATTGTTTGATCTCCAAATAGTAGCCTTATATTAGCAATGGACAGATCATTGGTTCTCCATATCTGATCATATGTTATTACTTTGAATCAGTATTTGGGAAATTCAAGTATTTATGCAGTGGATATAAATAGAAATATAAAAATGTGTGCCAATCTGTCTCAGTAACTTATCTCTGATCCTCAAGGAAAGCACTTTTGCTGTTACTTAGAAAGGGTTTCAGAGTTGCTTTACAGACTCCTGCTGTCTTCAGCACCTGATAAAACTTTAACCAGGGAAGCATTAAACACAGTGCAGCAGCTTTTGCCCAGGCTCCTAAGTTCCTGCCGGCAGCATTTATCAATGTAAGAAACTAGGATGCTTCCTGCAGTGGCACCACCTTCCCATAGAGCTGGAGCATGCTGCTTGGCCTTAAGCCCCAGCATGATGAGGCTTCCCTCCTGCCACGTCAGTAAAACTTAGAAAGCTCAGAATTGTGTCTTGCCTGGCTGCAGGTTGCAGGGTTTGCTGAAACCCCTAAAGAGAAGTCACCAAGGGAGGCAGGTAATGAATGTTTCCAGAATCAGTCAGATACTCATAGCAATTTCTGGCTACCTTTCAAATGTTGAATTTCTGGATGCCGAGAGGGACTTTGATTTGATATCATTAAATCCAGGACAGTCCCAAGAAGTGCTTGGAGTCTCCGCTCTGACAGCCCAAGAAGGGAAATAACTTGTATTAAGGCACAACTATGAGCCAGGCCCTGAACTGTCTCTTAGATAATAAAACAGATGGGGAATGGAAGTCATTTGCTTCAAGTTACACAGCTAGGAAATACTCAAGCCAAATCTTGAACCCAGCTCCCCCTAATTCTGTGGACAAGCACTTTGTACCACACACTGTGGTCCACCTAAAAACAGAAGGATAAAAAGGCTTCAGGTTTTCCCACTGTGCGCTGACCATCCCAATTTATGAATCTTTTTCAAAATGACAGTTATAGTTAGGGCTCAGAAATGGCATTGAGGTAGCCTTATTTCTCCCCTTTAGCCGATGCTTTAAGTACACATTGCTGACTTGAGCCCACCCCCAGGAGTTGGGAGAACATTTCCCTTTTCATGCCGTCTTCCATAAATAAAGTGTTTCTTGGCCTTCAAAGGTATAGAACTTTGCAGCAGTAGTAAAAGTGAAGGGTGTTCTGCTTTCTACTCAACTTTATTTGCAACTCTCTGCAGCTTCACTGCTGTAGAAAAGGAAATCTTCATATTTTAGTAAACTTAGCGGCCAGTGTGCTCTGTGAGGATGTGGCAATTCAAAGTCCAGTGAATCTGGACTCTCCTACTGATTCCTGGTTTGCGTGTGTTGGGTTAGTGTGTACCTATATATAAATGACAAGTGTGATATGTGTGTATATGTATATACGTACATGTCCACACACACACACAATATTTGAGAACAAAGGAAAACTCAAAGCAGCCCCTTCATTATCTTGCATACTACTTCAAAGATTTCTGTCAGCCCTAATTACAAGTGTCACCATATAGTTGGGGCTTAGGTACTTGCTTACTTGCTTACAAGAAGAGCAATTCCCTAGCAAAAGTTGTTAGCTCCTAAGGCACTGAGTCAAAGTGACAGCCCTGAAGGAAATTGCACTCCAGCCCTCCTCCAAGATGTCTAATAACATGGGAAACTTGGATGCCCAGCCATTTTGGTGACCTGAGAGTCTAACTACTCCAGTTAGACCTGAGGGCACAAATGCAGAATTCATGACCTTGTAGTAGTGGCAGGGTCTAGGAAGTCCTCTCTCCCCAAGTAGAAAATGCTCCCTTGCCATTCTTGAAATTCCACATTCATTATATGTATTGGCTGTTCCATACATGCTTCTCAATAAGAAAATTAACTGCATGTTTACTGTGTGCTGATCACATCAGATTTTTATGTTTAAAAAAATCTCATTATGGACTGAGTCCAGCCCAGCCCTAGGAGAAAAAGAAGGCCCATAGGGGAGACTTCAATCTCATTATTATTGCCTTTATCCAACAGGGCTTATGAAACCCCCTACCCTGTCCCATTCCAGAAACCATAAGACTCAGGCAGTTCTTGAATCTGGAGGCCTGCCTGGTAAGATAAGATAGTATCATTTGGAACTGAGAACATACCAGAAACAGCAGAACAAGGTCCAGAGCAGAAAAATGAAAATAAGTGAAGACACTTATGGATACATTGGTGCAGAAAAAGCCACGGAGCCCATACTAGGCTTGATATGACTTTGAGGGGACAGCAGATTAATACTCAATGAGGATTAAACCTGACCGGTCTTTCTACAGTGACAGGCCACACTGCATGAATGGGGAGAACCAATGAATCCATTGTCCTCTGCCTATTTTCCTGTGCACAGTCACATTCCTTCCTTAGGAATCTTCCCCTTCCACCCTTTACATTAAACAAGGGAACACTGAATCTTTCAACAGAATTACACGTTTGAGTTAATGTTTCAGTATATCATTTTCATACTGTAAATTATTTTGTAAGAGAGATTTACTGCTATCCCAGGATGTTCGGACTTGGCGCCCCTGTGCATTTGGAAATCAATAAACTATTACTGGAAATGCCATTTGTCTCTCAGAGTTGTGCACAAAGGACCCTGCAAGGTGTAAATATTTATGACGATCTGCATACTTCACTGTGGTAATGCTGGAGATGATGGTGTTTTGGTCACTAGATGTGGAAGTCTAATTTACTCCTGACTTTCCCTGAGTGCCTTAGGAGAGATCTCTGGGAAGTGGCAAAAGAACAGACTTAAGATCATTATTATTTAGTGATATGTTTTCTCCTCAAAGTAAAATGATCCAGGCCTAGATTAAATTTTATGAGCAACTTAGATTATAACCTAAAGAATACTTGGTGCCAAATTATGTTTTCAAGTAACATTAAAGTTTTAGAATTTGGATGAACTAGAAGGAAGGTCAAATTGTAATTTTTGCCGTCTTTTCTAGAAAAAAAAATGTCTTTTAGAGCAAATTACAGTTAGGCCAACAAAATCTTTGTTTTGTGAAACTTTAGAAATACCATATTTGCATATAATTGATGAAGAAATAGAATGAGTTGTAAATGAAGCAATTCCAATCTGGTTTGAAGGACCAGAGGTTGCACTGAAATCAGAAGTCATATACTCAGAGGCCTTCAGGAGCCAAATGTGAAGACTCAAGATGGTAGATATTGTGTGAATTAGAAAATACCAAGCCCTGCCTAAATGCATTAACATTTAACATTTAAAAATCCTAAAACCCACCAGCAGGTGTATCTGGAGGGACAGTTTGTGGACTCTCCTCTAAATTTTCTTTTAACGCATTTGTCTTCATCAGACCCTTTTAGTTAGCTAGGGACTATGTGAGAACCTTGAGAAAATTGTCCAAGCTAGGGAGATAAGTCACTCAAGGTCACCCAACAAGCCAGGCTGGTAAAGCCCAGGACAGCAGACTCTCTGTCTCCGGGAGCAATCATTAGCCCTACTTCCTCTTCCCCAGTTGCGGAGAACACTGCTGCCTGGTGGGGTGGCATTGCCTGCCACTGTAGCACTTAGGAGTCTTCAGTGTTTTAACAAACCACAATGTGTTTGGAGGTTTTCTTCCCTGCTTCCTGGTGCCAGTATCTCAACACCACATCCACTGCCCCAGCCCTTTCTTTGTTTATCTTTCCCTCTGAAAGCTACAACTCTTATTTTATTTTATTACTCTTTGTTTGGTCCAACATGGCCCCATTTCCTTTATTCTCATGAAAAGGTAGAATTTCAGCTTGTCTGGAATATCTCCTGGCCTTCACAAGGCACAAGAGTTAAAGAGACACCCAACAGAAAGTCTAATAAGATATCACAGAAATAGAACCAAAGCAAAAGACTGCTTGAAGTCAATAACAGGCTGCAGTAAGTGTCTGTGCTTGTTAAATATTGTAATCTCCAGGTTTAAATCATTCATTTTTGTTAATAATAAGAGCTGTCACTTAGCTCTTTCTCTGGGCCAGGCACTCTCCTGTTGTCTTTCACATTATCATAATAGTAACAGCACCAATACTGTTATTCCCCACTCTATTGCTCAGGAATCAAATTTAGAGAATTAAGTACTGTGACCACGGTTACACCCTAATAAGTGGGAAGCCAGAACTTAAACCTAGGTCTAGCAGACTTCACAGCGTCTTTCCTTAATCTCTTCGCTCCTAGATGCACTGATTCCACCTTGTATTGGTGAATAACAACACTTATCCCCCTACAACTACCCCCACGCATGTACCGTATGGCTTCGGGGCAAAGGAGTTTGCCTTTTGCAAAGAAGGTCTTGCTTTGTATAGTCTGTAAAATGCAATGTACAGTGAGGGAAAGAAATCTAAGGGTAGCAGTCAAATCTTCTTCTGGCCTGAAACTGTACTTTTGGAAGAGAGGACTATTAGACTTGCTTCACCTTCTTTATTCCAAGGCCATAAATAAGGAAATCAACAAGAGAGGCAAAACCATGTTTTCTTTTGCTATAGCCTTAGAATCCTGAAAGTCAGCCAGCTCTGACACTGAGTCTGTTATTTAATTAAACATGTTGAAGGCTCTCCAACAGCTTGACATCAGGCCAACTTCATATTCTTGGAAAGGGACAATAGCAAAAGGAGCTTATCTGTTTTAAAGTTCACTTACTGAGTTCAGCTGTCATGACCACAGCATACCATTTGCCTTATAAAAATGGCCCACAACCTTCACAACATTTTAGGATTCATAGCAACTCATTTACCTAGGGCTTAGCCACCTGATAGCTTCACCTGTCCCTATTTCCTGAACACAAAATCTAAACTAGTGGTTTGACAATGAGTAACTGAGACAGAGCTATAAAAATCTAGAACCTCTGCTCAACCCATCAAAAATGACTGAGAATTAAGAAGTAAGCAAACAAGGCTTCCAACCAACTGAAATAAATCCATGAAGCAAACGCATAAGACAAAGGCCATACATCTAGCCATCAAGCACCTCCTCAGAACCTATTTGCTTTTCCTTCACACATATTTCTAAATGTAAAGGAGAGAAACAGACTTTTGGAGGAAACAAGAAGGAAAAAGGAGGACTGCAATAGAGAAGATGGAAATTTTGAGTAGACTGCAAAACTGAAAAAGCCCTGATATATGGGTTATTTAGTGCCAAAAACAGTCTATAGACATCTCAATCTTTAAGAGTCTCACTGTATCACAGGACAATATTCTATTTAAAATGATGACCCTGTGCACCATACATTAAAAAAAAACTATGCTTAGAAGGCAAAAATGTGTATATCGAACATTTTAGAAATATTTACATCCCAATGGTTAAAAAAAAACAAAAAACTTTTAGGAATTGGAATAAACTCTTGACCATCCAGAGTATTTAGCTACATCAAACAATGTATATCCCCCTAGCTAACTTATTGTTTCATGAGCCTCTGGTGTTTAGAGAGTTTTTTTCACAGCTTTCTAAGTGACTTTCATGCTACAGTTCTTTGCATATAATGGCATGAACAATGGAAGTGCCAAGTTTCCAATGTGATGAATAAAACTAATAACTAGAATACAGATCAAATTATGTTACAACAAATACTGCTACCCATAAAAGTCACTTAAGCATCCCTGTTATTTCTAAGCCCCTATCGATTGCTCATTTATTTTAGGCAATAGTCATTCAACAAAATTGGAGGATAATAAAAAGAAACTGGACCCTCAGCACAAGTTGGGTGTAACACATTTTAACCTGTAATAACAGATTCTCACTTGTATTTCTCCAGCTCTTTGCTGTAAGAAGAATAAACGTTATGTAGAATAATACCAGCATGAAAAGCTTGTGGTTGGTGGTTTCTAGGAGAAGAAAGAATTCAGAAGCAAAAGACACATGAAGTTATGTGGCAATTCCTCACTAGGGAATTTGCTCTCCAGGGCCACTTTTGACCTTAATCCATATTGGAGCCATCAATCAAAGAGTTGCTTGCATCTAACTGGTGTAATGCCTATACTAAGCCCTGGAACGAAGATAGGATTCATTTCTCATGGATTATTGAGCACTCTGGGGTAACCTGGCCCTGATCTGAAGACGCTAAGATTTAAAAACCCAGACGCATGTGACTGGAACTGTCTTTTCTCCCATGATGCACTGCTTTCAACACTGCATGATTGTAAAAACATGTGCCGTGTTGACTATATATAGAGATGGTCTAAATTAATCAGCTGCATCCCATTTGGTACCCAGGCAAGGATTTTTCCATACCTATCTTTTTGCTGGTGGTAATGATGAGCTTGGTCACTTGATATAACATTCTCTGTCTGTCTTTTTTTCTTTTATGTAAATACTTTTGTGACTTCATTGTAACCAGCATTTTGTAATATTCTTAACAGCAGAGGGGATTAAGTCGTGATTCACTTCTGAATAGTACAATCAGCAGTAGGAAAACGAGAAGGGAGGGAGAGGGAAATTGTCCACCATTTCCCAATGATAATGCCTGGCTCGGGCCCCAGATTCACATCTTACTTGAAGTTCATAAATTCTGGGCACTGCTCAGCTTGAGGAGGCAGGCATTGCTCCTTTATATTTCAGGGTGAGACAAATGCTCTGTTGAAGCCATGCCACTACAGGATACGTTCACCTCTGCTTTCCTTCCTAAGCCAGAGTGTAGTTAAACATTTATATGTCCCAGGCCAGGAGATCAAATTAAGAAGAGGTTAGCTACTTTCCCTGGCTCTTAAAAACACTGAGTCGAAGTATGGTTCTCCAGCTTGAGGGTGGCCATTTGCTGCCTCACTGTTTTTATTAGGGCATCTGGAGATTAGAGGTGTTAATTGGAAGTAACTTTTCTGTATTTGGTTTCTCTCCACACATTATGAGACCTTTTACACCCAGTTGGATGGCTATTTCCTAGTATGAAATTCAACTTCTAAGTAGGAAGAACCATGATAGAGGAACAAGATTGCTCTTTGACTTGGTGGTAGTAGTGGCAATAGGGAGTGTCAGTAGGGTAGTTTCGGGGGGGGGAGGATGACAAACCACTGATAACAATAAAAATGGGTATTCCTCAACACTCAAGCCAATGTCCCATTTGATAACAAGTAGGTTCTGATCTATTTTCCCCAAATTAATATTTTCCCTGGAAGATTCTGACCTGTCTGATCAAATAAAGGCATTCCTCTGAGAGTACACCTAGCCCACTTGTGACCAAATTATACTTCACTGTTATGTACTCCAAACAAGCTTGCCTGTTAATCGCTTTCTCTTACCTCTATTACGAGGACAAGACGTGGAAGAAGAATTAGGTCATCGGGGGATCCGCCATCGTGTATATTTAAGTGATATAAAGAAGCCAGGATTCCTAGAATGGTCTGTCTTTTGCCATTTCTGGGACAATGAGAAAATCCATCTGGAGTGCTTATGCCCCTCTGAATAGCCAAGTCATGGGCTTGTTTGCTTTCAGTCACTGCTTTCAGAAAAAGACAATTTCACTATGACTTACTTCTAATAATCACTGAAACAGCCTCATGAGGACATGCAAAACTGCTATCTTCAGGCCTGGCCCATCGTCAAATGGCAGACTTGCAGAGCAAATAAGAGACCTGGCCTAGTTCATAAGGCAGTCAAGTGATCCAAAGTTCAGGCTCCCCCTCCTTTTTGTCCCTCCACCCTGCCTTCACTCCTCCGCCTCCTATTCTTCCGGCCTTTCCATCTGGAAACCATGAGCCTCATGGATTCCAGGCACAAATTCTCAGATTTCAGATGTTTGGGAAATTTCTCAGCTTGGGTCATTCTTCAAGAGTAAGAGATTGAATTTGGGAGAAAACAAAACGCTGAGACCCTTCCACAGAAGAGAAAATAAATAAGGTGTGGTGTGTATCCATCCTTTTCCCAACTCAGCTCCAAAACCACACACAATGTCTAACTTCAGAAAAAGTATTTAGATCCCCCCTGGGAAGGAACAGAATGGAAAAACAATCTCCACTCATAAAAACACTTTTCTGCCTTCTACGGTATAAACACAACTGGCATCAGATAATACAATGTAATTGATTTTGTGTGTGTAATTGGGGAAGAGAAGGGTCTCTAGAGGGTAGACCTAAGAGTAATGGAATGGAGTGAAAAGTAAAATTTAGACTAAATTGTAGGGAGGAAACTGTTAACATTATGAACCACTTGACCCTAGTGTTGCATCTTCACAAAAAAAAGCAACATGCCGTCTTCTGTCTTTGGAAAATGGGACAAGCGTGCTCTTGATACTAGGTTTTAGAAGCAGACAGACTTGATTTTAGTACTGGATTTGTCCTTTACTAATTCTGAACAATTAAATGAGCAGATGGTCTATAGGGCTTAGTACAGTGCCTGACACATAGTAAGCACTTAGAAATGGTAGCTTGTGACTGTTGTGCTGGAGTCCTGTTAGGGATTCAGTAGATGGAGCCACCTTCAGGTTGCCCCTCACTGAGCTGCTCTGCTCACCTCTAGATGCTCCCCACAGCTGTTTCATAGCCCTCTGTACCACATCCCCATGTACTTTTTCATATCAACAGTAAGTACCTCAAATTACTCTATGTATTTACTTGTTCATATGGTTGATGTCTATAACTCTTTGAAGGTTGTATTATTTGTTTGCTGCTATGTTACTAATGATGACAAAGTTGCCTGACAGAGTAGATGTTCAAATTTATGGACTTAAACTGACTGACATCTTGATAATGTCCATATCCAGAGGTACTCCAGATATTATATCTTGATGCAGAAAACTGAAAAATACCTTTAGCTACATCTACCCCAGAATGAGTGTCCAAAGCAGGTGGCACCACCAAAAGGCACCTTCTTTTCCCACGAGAAGAAGGAAGAGAGTTGAGAAGCCTCACTGCCATCCCTGCCCTGCCACTGACAAGTTGTGAGGCATTTGGCACATCATGTTCTCTTTCTACATGCTCCTAAAATGACGGGTAGGGTCAGAGACATCGAAGGATCTCTCTTTTCTCTTCCACCTCTAACACTGTAAGATCTTAGCAAAGTAAAAAGGGACAGTGGTAACAGGAAAATTGTTCCTTTAAGAGTCCCAAGTCATCTTTTTTCTCTCCATGTGTGTTAGCATTTGTGTGTGTCTGTGGGTGTGTACGCATGTGTGTGGAAGCTATACAAGGAAAACTGGATCCATATGTAGACTTTGTGGAGAGTAGTACTGCTCCAAATGCAATATGGTTTGCCTCTGTGTCCCCACCCAAATCTCATGTTGAAATATAATCCCCAATGCTGGAAGTGGAGCCTGGTGGGAAGATTGGATCATGGGGGAGGTTTCTCATGGTTTAACAACATCCGCCCTTTGTTGTCATGACAGTGAGTTCTTGTGAGATCTGGTTGTTTAAAAATATGTGGCACCTCCTCCAACCTTCCTTCTGCTCTGGCCATGTAAAGTACTCACTCTCCCTTTGCCTTCCACCATGATTGTAAGTTTCCTGAAGCCTCCCTAGAAACTGAGCAGATGCCAGCATCATGCTTCCTGTGCAGCCTGCAGAACTGTGAGCCAATTAAACCTCTTTATAAATTATGCAGTCTCAGGTGTTTCTTTATAGCAATGAAAGAACAAACTAATACACCACGAAAAAATAATGTACCACAGTCAAACTGGGAAGCAAGACAGTGGGCCAAAGAAAGTTAAACAGGTTTCTTTCCTGTAGAATTTCTGGGAGCCTTTAATATGTTCGCATGCATTGTAAAGCTTTCATTTAACAATTTTCTAGTTTTCTGGCAGTTCTGTGTAACAATTTTAGGAAATACTGATTTAGAGATGAATCTAACTCTTCCTGAGTTAACTGTTGAGAGAACAAAGGCCCAAAGAGATTCAAGGATTTGCTTAAGGTCACCTGGCTATTGGGAAACGTGAGTTCTTATCCAGATTTGACCACTGCATCCCAGAAGAGAATGTCTGTTTATTGACTCAAGAGCCCACATTAGAACATTCTAGGAGACACCCCAAGGTTTCTCCCTTGATCCTAAAGGGAAGCGTTTGATAGGCTGCAATTCTCTGTCTCAGGACTTGCACAGACATTAATGTTCAGCATAGTGCAAGCTTCTTTGTCAGTGTGGTGCTGTCGGTAACATGGGGTGCAGCTCTGACAAGCTAGTTCTCTCTGTCTCTTCCTCTCTTTCTTCTTCTCTCCCTCCCTCCTGGTTCTCTTCCAGCTTACATTCCAGGCTTACTATTGTCATACTCTTGAGTGATGGTAAAGAATAAAGCAGCACTGACCTGCTTGATTAAGATCTCTACCGCATTGATATACTGAGCACCGGGGCATTCAGGTGCTCAGTAAGCCTTGTGCATGGGAAGCCTCTTGACTCAGATGAATGGTGACTGGGAAACTGGGGTGGAAGGCCACTAAAGGTGGCCATTTTTATCTGGTCATGAACCATTCTCAAATGCCTTCCCTGGAATGTTAGCCTGAGGCATCAGAGGAACCGTCAGGTGCCTTGCGGGGTATCAGTGTGTGACAGGCAGCAACATGGGAGTGGGAGGTATAGTAAGAGCAGGTGTGTGTGTACAACACCAGAGGGAAATAGGGCATATCAGGAAGAATAATGACTTGGCACCCCTCCAAACTGCTATTGTTTAGATTTTAGGTCAACATCTATTTAGAGAGGATGGAGGCAGGTGTGGGGTAGG
This sequence comes from Macaca mulatta, assembly GCF_049350105.2. Classification (NCBI taxonomy): domain Eukaryota; kingdom Metazoa; phylum Chordata; class Mammalia; order Primates; family Cercopithecidae; genus Macaca; species Macaca mulatta. Next base: position 29,473,522 of record NC_133419.1, on the reverse strand, counting down.
GAGCTGGAGTCTTGTGTCCCCACCTGCTTACCACACTCACAGAAACAAAAGCCCGGGCCCTCTTTTTAGAAGACCATTTAGGGACCATCTGTTGTTATTCCAGCCTAACCTTTTTGGGGTCTCACCCCACCCACTTCCAAATGGCTTTCAAGTTATTTATTCTAATCCCTTACAGTTACCTCCCTGAAAGGAGTTCTTGGAAGTGCATTTTTGTCCATCTCATTAGTGAGGTTTTTGTAGCACCACAATCCCCTCCCCCAACAAACTGGTCATATGTTGTGTGTGGTGATCAGGCTGGTGATTTAGTGAGGAGCCCACTCCTCATCTAGAAAGTATGCGTGACACCCAGATCACAACACTCCCCACGTGGTCGCCGGCTGTCTCGTACAGAGTTCATGAACTTCCAAGTTAGAAGAGACACAAGAGTGGTATTTTCTTAGGAGATTATTAGACCCACTAGAAGATAAGAGCATTTAGCGATGGTAAAGAATAAGTGTCCCCACTTACTGGGACAGCTCTCTTTCCTCTGTCTCTTCCTCATCCCTTTCCTCGGCTTCCTCCTACTCCTCTCCCAGGAATAAAGGAGCTTCATCTAGAAGAGCTCATGGACAACAAACATGCCTGGAAAAAGCTATTGCCTGACTGGCTCCCAGTTCTTATTGTGATGTTTCACACCTATCAAGTGACTTTGTTTTTAGGAATGCACAACCAAAGTATGACCTTGAATTGGATCAACCCACCATCTCACTTCACACTACTCAGCCTAACATGACAGAACCATCAAGACAACCAGTTAACTGGAAAAAAAAAAATCAGTTCAACCAGTTGTTTGGCAGATGTTAAGTAGAATTGTGTTGATTGAATTATGCATTTTAAAAAGAGGCTACTTAGGTACAGCTGAAGTGAAATCCTTTTGTGACCTTGAACTTGAGTCTTTTATTAATGAAGACTCAAGATTTCCAATAAAAACATTTCCAATTAAGTGTTTCTAGTTCGCTCCCTTTCCCAGGTGAAGTGGCCAACTTCACTAAGCCCAGTGGCTGCCTTTTGCCCAAGCTGTCTTTTCTTGAAATAGAGGTAAGTTCTCTTTGAGTGAAATAATAGGAGCATGAACTTCTAGATCAGAATGCCTGGGTCTGGCATTCACTAAGTCACTTTAAACAAGTAACTTATATGCCCTTTGCCTCCATTTCCTCATCTCTAAAACAGGGACCGTAATAGAACTTGTCACACTGGGTTGATGAGAGGATCAAATAAGATAATGGGTGAAAAGTGCTTAAAACAGTGCCTGGCACATAGTAAGTTATCAAGAAATAAAATAGTTATCAATATTGGCATCATCATCATAACTTGATTGGTGTAGTAATGAAACAGGTTATTGGATGGGAAATTTGGTGGTATCCAACCCCATTTTTAGAAATCTCCTTGAAAGAAATATGACATAGGTATAAAACTTTTTGTGTAAGAATGATCGTGTAACATTGCTTTTAAGGGCAAAAATGTGGTAATGACTTCAATATTCATTAACGGGATGGGCTAAGTGTCTGAGAATCTGTCCTTGTAGAAGAACATTCTCTAGAAAATCAAGGGTAGGTTTGTCTCTGCTGACTCAGCCTAGCCAACAGTGCATCCGAAAATCACTGAGGCCTCCAAGTTCAGATTGGCAATCACAGCTTTCCTTCCTGAAATCACGTAACATTCTCTGGGAGGCTAATCAGGATGAAATTTTTTTTTTTTTTTTTTTTTACTGGGAAGAGTGGATTTGTGTCACTGAAGCCAAACTCTGAAGCGGCACAAGCCCTAATGAGGAAGAGATCAAGGAACATTGTTGAACGATACCCTGGTTCCCAGTATAACCCCATCTCACAACTGTGACCTTCAAGTTATAGGGCCAGTCGGGTAGGTCAAATGAGTTAAAACCCTAACTTTTGGATTTTGATAACCTTCCTTAGAGCTCTCTACTATGAGAAGAAAAGGTCATCTGCTAGGCCATGTTCAAGCAAAGAAAAGTGGAATTTTTCCCATCTCTCATGATTCCCCAATCCCAATCCTTTAGGGATTGTTTCCCTATTCATATTAACCAAAAACACTGAGTTGGAAGTGGAGCCAAGCCCCTTACCACTCCACCACTCCCTAACCTCATTCCTGCTATGTCTGATTTCTACCAAACAGGAGCACTAATCGAGATCCCTTTCCCCAAAACAAAAGCTTTGCCCCTTTGAGGCTCTTGTTTTGTTTGGGTCCTTCTTGCTATCCCTGGCTTGCTCTGTGCTTTTCCTGGGCCCCATTTCATTCCAGTTTCACGAAAGAAGAGGAGAAAGTACAGACCACAAGAAGGAAAAGCATTGTAATTCTGGGTGCTTTTTATACCCACAGACGACGACTCCTATTGTAGTAGCCGCATCACGTGTATCATTGAGCGCTCTATCGTGCCCTTGACTGTTCCTAGTCCCGGCTCTTTATCTTAGAACAACAGAATGAAAAAGCTGAAGACCCAGGCGCGGTGGCTCACGCCTATAATTCCAACACTTTGGGAGGCTGAAGCAGGTGGATCACTTGATGCCAGGGGTTGGAGACCAGCCTGGCCAACATGGTAAAACCCCATCTCTACTAAAATTACAAAAATTAGCTGGGCGTGGTGGCTTATGCCTGTAATCCCAGCTACTCGGTAGGCGGAGAATCGCGTGAACCCGGGAGGCAGAGGTTGCAGCGAGCTGAGATCGCACCACAGCCCCCTCCAGCCTGGGCGACAGAGTGAGATTCTGTCTCAAAAAAAAAAAACAAAAAAAAAAAAGCTGAGGCGAACGCCTCTGCGCCCCCTAGAGGTTGGAGAGTGCAACCAACAATGAGTGTGAACACATGGAAAAACTCAGTGCTAGCCTACAAGCTGTTAGCAATGAAGAGTGAGCTTGTGGGGCAGGCTGATCCAAGCCCCAACCGCCGTGAAGGGACATTATAATCCCCAGTTCCTCCTCAAGAAGTTCTCCGTTGTAAGGCAAATCCTACTTTTCTTCTTGCTCCCATATTGGCACCTAGATATCAAGGGAGGCAAAACCAAATCCTTGACGTCTCGGCAATTTGCTTTTGTAAGCCAATTTCCCCACTAATAACTGGAGATTGTGTTCCCCGGTGCAGTGCCAGACCAGGCCAGCAGGGGTCTAACATTAGTTGCTTTTAACCTACAATGACTGGCTCTCCACCGTAGTGGCTGAGTGCGTGAACTTGAAGAGCTAATAGCCCTGGCTGGAGAAAACAGGTATAAATAGTGCATCCATTTTGTAGTAAGACTAAAAACAGCCCAACCCACAGGATATCGATTTTCCTTATCCACAATGAAGTGCTTGGTTTAATACACTTTTCCTGTTTACTCTGAAAATGCATTCATAAAGAGAGCTATCTTAATCCAGGATCTTGGACCATCCAGATTTCTGTCTGAAACAATTCACTAATTGCTGTGTGGTCTCTAAAGAGGATGACATGAGGACTAAAGATTATATAATAAAAAAGACAATGTCTCAAAAAGCAAATGTCTCCAACTTATAGAAGTCATAGTTTAAAAAACAAAAAAACACATGAGTTTAGTATTTCTGGATCATTCTTAAGGTTGGTATTTGAAACTGTAAGCTCAAATCTTTACATTGTCCTTGAATATCTTGTCATTGTGGCTGACTATTAATTACAACAATGATGAAATACCTAAGAAAACTATTGTGCTTTCCAGTTTTCAGTCTTTTTACATACATTACCTCATGTGGTCCTTTAACACAAGAAAAAAAAAATTAGTCTCATTTTATGGCCAATGAAATTGAGGCTCAGAGAGGTAAAGAATGTTGCCTGAGATCACACCACGAGTAGTAGCAGAGCTGGCAATTTTCCATGCCAAATGCAGCAATTAAATTAAAGTACATGCACATTAAAGGACATTTACATGTGCAAACATTTATATAATGCAACCTTATTATGAATGGTATTTTTTCAGCAACTAACCTGATTTTAGTTATTAATATCTATTTATATCTTGTTACTATGATAGAATAATCATAATTTCTTTAGATTATGGAATACGTGCTTTTGAGTGCACATTCCTTCACTTCATATAGCCCTGTTCTATGTTTGGCTCTTTGATGAGCTAGCAGGAAGTGGCAAGAATCCAATCTACCCAGATTCAAAAATTCTCCTTATCTTCAACAGGCCACTCTGTCAGAGAAAACGAAACTATTTTAATTACATAACAACCTGAAGAGCTAGGTACTATTATTTTTCTAGATGAAAGAAGAGGCCCAGAGAGGCTAGCTTGCCCAAATGCAACAACTATGAAGTGCAGGGACTGATTTCTACCTCACTAGACTGACCCCTACCAGGGTCACAATCACTATGGCACCAGGTGCAAAGACCCTCCAGGTGGCACAGAAGAGGTAACAGGACAGACTATCATTTCCCCCAGAAGAGTTTAACGTGGTTGTGAGAACTAAATAAAAAGGGCTATGTTGTTATACCTTGGAGAATAGGGAGAAGCGTTACAGGTTTTTAAAAAAGTCAAATGCAATACGGATTTAAAAGGACTTTATAGACATTATGATTTTGATACCAATCACTCTGAGCTGCTTGGGTTGTCTCAGAATCTCCATTTTCTCCCTTTTATTTAGAGGTTTAATGACCTTAGATAATATTAAGGAAAGGCACCTTGAGCTTGCCTGTCTGTAGCCGCCAGCACTCCAGAGCCGGCTGTGGCAATCTGCCAATCCCCACAGGGTGAGTTCCCATGGACTGAGAACCTACTACGTGCGGCATTTTGCAAACTGCCTCTAGAACAGGCCCTTCAGGCTGCCTAACGACTGCGTGTCTACTCCCTCTTCTTGCAGGATTGGGTGCAGGGATTCCTGCTCCCAGGGGCCTCCAGAAACAGGCTCCACCTCCCACCTCCAGGTGCCGACCTGATTCGTGTAAGGGAAGTCCCACCCTCTTGGTCATGAGTGGTTCAGAAATGAGCATGTGACCTGCGGGGGCTTCTGGAAAGTTTTGTCATGCCTACAAAAGCCCGCCAGAAAGTACCACCTCTCCCGTTTACGCAGATGGTGCCTACATTTGTTCCTGTGGTTTGAGAAGGGAGCTAACCTGGGGCTTCGGAGCAGAAGGTGAGGCAGCTTGAGACAGCCTCACTGCGACTTGCTCCCAAAGCTCTAAGACCCTGCGGTCCTCACAGCACCCCCACAAGGGAAGCCTTGTTAAGGCCCTTTTGCAGATGGGGAAACTGAGGCCGAGGGAGGTACAGAGTAAATAACCAAACTGGAATTCAACCAAACCCAGAGATATCTGCCTCCAAAACCTGGGCTCCCCTTCAGCTCACTGATCTGTCCACTTGTCCAGAGTGGGGAAAGTTAGAGCAGGACCCCTTTGATCTGGTGAAACCAGTGGATTCCACCCCACGCATACCTTCTGCTTCCCTCCTCCTCACCTTTCTTAAGTCAATTCCCTCTGCTCAAAATGCCCGTCACTGTCCCCTCCAACCCGTGACATCCTTTCCAGCCTCCACAACCCACCTCTGAGTTGAATTCCACTTCTGTCCGCAAAATGCACTGGATCTGCAGCCTATATCAGGCTTTCAGCTGAACTTCCAACCTCATCACTTGTGCCCTAGGTTTGGCAATTCCCAAGTTCGTGTCATTCCTGGGGGGTTTAATTTATCCACATTGAACTCTTGTTATTGACCATTAGGTCTTCTTGGGACCTATTTGTGGCTTGTACATCTGCATATCTTAAGGAATCAGGTCTGACACCAGGAGCTACTTCTTCCCTGCCAGGAGCTACATTCTGTATTCCTCTGTTCCCCCTGTTCTCTGTAAGCCAAACTAGGCTCTTCCCAGTCCCAAGTGTATTGGTTTTACAAACTAGATCTTTTCTCAGGCCATTTTTTTCTGTCTGGAATGCTAACCTGTCCTTCATGTCCACCCAGAGTTATGTTCACTTTTGTGTGTGTCTTTATCTCCTTTAATGACCTGGGGACTTCATGAGGGAAAGACCTTAGTCAATCTCATCCTGATATCCTCACAGCACCTAACACAGTGCCTGGCCCATAGGAGACATTCCGTAGATGTTTGTGGAATGACAAACGAATGAGTGAATGAATGAGTTTTCCTCTGATGTGAGAAGACTGCAGCTAGTATACTCTCAGGACCAAGGATATAACTCTTTCGTGGAACTGGATCTCCCAACAAGGTAGTATTTTGCAGTTGGTGGGATCTCGCACTATTTTAAACTATTTAAATGACTATCAGTCTCTCATATATTTTAAATAAGACTTTAATTTTGGTTCATGTCCATAGGCAGTATTGCAAAGCCGCGCATTTTACAATCGGTAACACTGATAAATGGGTGGCAGCTCCATTCACCCCCACTGCACACACACACAAAGTCTCAGACAAGGCTCAGGCAGCCTCCCCCTTCCTGTATCTTCTGGCCTAATTATAGCCACAGACTGGGTTGCAGGTGGAGGGCTCTGGTAGATAATTGAAATCCACAGACACCTGCTTTGCACTTGACAGCTTTGACCTTCTCTTCTGATCAGGTTAATAAGTCAGAAATATAAGGCACTGAAATTTGGCCCCCTCTCCTTGCCTTAACCCCAGCCAGCCAATAGTGCAAAGTCAAGTATTATATACTTACACTCTCAAAAGACACAGAAAGATGGAAAAAATCTCCCACCCACCCACCTCCACCCCTCTCAGCTCCTGAGTTATACGAATAATAATAATTTGAAATGATCCATATTTTAAGAAAATTCACCTGGGAAGACAGTGTTGCCTCATGGTTAAAAGCACAGGCACTGGAAGCAACCAGACCTGAGGTCAAGTGCAGATTCTGCCACTTTCAACTGGGGGCACTTGAGGAGGTTACTGAGCCTCTCAAAGCACTGGTTCCCTCATCTGTAAAAACCTACCTCGCAAGAGTTTGGACCAAAGTTGTAAATGTAAAGATGCTCCGTAAACAGTAGCTCTTAGTATCTACACAGACTCTGGCCCTCTTCCTACTGGAATATCATTTTGCAAACAGGGCCGATGTGGAGACCACCCTCTCTACTCTTGCCTGCCCCACCCTAAGGCAAAGAGAGAAACAACACAGAGAATTTATCCCTACCTTTGGCTCTTTTTCTTTCCCCCTCCGGGAGCCCACTGCCTGTCACATTGCACACACCCTCAGTGGCTCTCACGGTCCTCACTCAGGGCAATCTAGAGGATCTTCTTGGCATGTAGGCTTTGGAGACAGATTGCAAGATTTTGAATTCCAGCTCCATCTAGGACGTCCATTTACCACCCCAGCTTGCCCTGAACTTCCTAGTTTTAGCACCAAAAGTCCTTGGTCCTGGGCAGAGCCGGACATTTGGGCCTTCTTGCTCCATGCTGTCATAGGCTGTAAATCCTGGCTAATTTGACCTCTTAATACCTTGGTGATTTGAGCAACTCTAAAATCATCCTTGGTCATTGGAATGGAAGAAGTGAGCGCTTGGGGCATCCTGTCCCAGAGCCTCAGCCAACATTCAGATTCTACCCTAACCCACTGTGTGCACCAAAGGGCCTGTCCTCAGGACCCCTAAGCCCCCACTCTCAGCCTGGCCTGCCCTTGAGAAGCTATCAGCTGCCTAGTCTCAGGGTCATCTTTTCCCTTCAGGTGGGAGGGAACCTTGTCGTGACCACAACTAAGGCAAGCACTCAGCTGACACCCTCACCTGTGTTTGAGTCGCCATTAAATCCTGACTCTCCCCAAGCCGGAATGAACCCAAGGACAAAGGAAGCCAGTGGGGTTGAAGGAAATGGGAAATGTTCTCCCTGAGGGACCAAGTGTAGGCTGGAGGTGAGGGGAAGGTGGACAGAAATGGAGCAACTGCTTCTCTTTAATGAGAGCAGGGCCTGTTGTCTTCCCCAGGAGCACATCAGCAGCACTAATGAAGCTGAAAATCAATCCTTGTTGCTGCTGTGCAGAGGATTGAGCCAGGTCAGCTGGCAGCTCTGGCGTTATGACTCCACACCCTACAGGGAGCCTTCCAACCACTCATCCAGAGTGACATTGACATGAGAGGAGCAGCCACCATGTGCAGTACCCATTGGCTTCTCCCAGGGTGGCTTTCTGCTATTATTGCTGAGCACTTTACAGTTTGCTGGGTGTTTGGAATTTTGAAAAATCCTTCAAGGTAGACTATCAATATTTCCACTTTCCAAATGAAAAAAAAAAAAAAAATCTAGGCCCAAGAGTCAAAGGGATTTTTCTTCCTTTGACTAATGGAAGAAATGTCTCACAACTAGTGTAAAGGTAGTGATTGAGGCTGAGCACAGTGGCTCACACCTGGAATCCCAGCACTTTAGGAGGCTGAGGTGGGTGGATCACTTGAGATCAGGAGTTCAAGACCAGCCTGGCCAACATAGCAAAACCCAGTCTCTACTAAAAATATAAAAATTAGCCGGGCGTGGCGGTGCACGCCTGTAATCCCAGCTACTCGGGAGGCTGAGGCAGGAGAATCACTTGAACCCGGGAGGCAGAGGCTACAGTGAGCCAAGGTCATACCACTGTACTCCAGCCTGGGCAACAAAATGAGACTCTGTCTCAAATATTATAATAATAATAATAATAATAAATTTAGTGATTGAGAATAATCTTCCATCTTGGAGTCCTGTCAGAAAAATGATTCTGAGCAAATACCTCCAATGTATATGCATGATTTATTTATAAATTACAGCCATGACTATTGTATTGACTACTGTATTAATATATTAAGTATATTATGAAACATGCAAATGAACATTAATAAGGAATGAGACCATACATATAAATAGGAGGTCCAATACTTGCTTCTTCTGCCCCAACAGACATCTTGGATGAAGTGGGCACTTTGGAGACACAAGCCCAAATGCCTACTGGAGCCAAGCAGTCAATATATGTAAGTGAACTGGGCTGAGCATAAAAGAACCAACAGTCCAGGCAGGATAAGAAGTGGCAACTGATTGTGAGCCTCAGAACTGGAGATAATAAAGAGTAGCAGGGACTGTAGCAGAAATGAGAACAAATACCCCATCTAAAGGGAGATGCTCTTATTCAGTTTCAGCCAATTATTGCCATAAAAGAGGGTAGGTCCAGGGCTTCTGACCTTCCAATTTTTTCAGTAGAAGTCAGATATCTGTATTTTTTGTTGAAATTGTACAATTTTTATGGTGTTGGCCACTGATTTTAGTTTTTTCAACAAAATTCCTGAGGTCCAAGTGGGTCAAAATCTGCTTAAAGGCTTCCAAAGGACAACCGTTAGAGTAAAGGAAAGAGCTTTGCCTTTGTAGCTAGATGGTCTTGATTTTGAATCCTATTTCTACCTTTAACAAGTATTTTAACCTCTCTGTGTTTCAGTTTTCAGGCCAATAAAATGGAAAGAATAGGCTTTTGGAGGGTTAGTGATAAGGTCCATGAAGCATTTAACACAGTTTCTGGCACATAGCAGAGGTTCAATAAATAATACCTATTGTTAGTGGGGCCCACCCACTACTCAGCCCTGCTGACAGCTGACCCAGTTCTCTTTCCTTTATGAAGAGGCTTAAACAGAAAATCCACATCCCTGTCACTCAACTTCCAATCCTGCACTTTGCAGAATTCATTCTGCCACAGAAAGGCAGGTCTTTCCCACCCTGGTCTTATCATTCCCAAGAAGAATCCAGAAGCCAAAGAAATGAGCAGGCTGTCACCCGAGGAGGCTGGTATGGCAGGTGGCATGGAACAAGCAGTGGGAGTCAGGCGATCTGCGCTCTAGTCCAGGCTTTGCCACTTACAAGCCGTGTGAGCTTGGACAAGTGACTGAACTACTCTGGGCCTCTGTTTGCCATTAAAAGTAAGCACAGTAATATCCACCTAAAAGAGTAATCATGAGAAAGTCAAATTATACATTGTGCCAGAGTTCCTCCATCTACCTCCCCACACCTGCCACTCTCCTGACTTGTATAGGAAAAAGCAACTGTTTTTCTCCATGCCCACACTGAACACAGAACACTTCTTTGACCAAGTCTGGGAGGGAGAGGGTTGTCCCACACCAAGTATTAATAATTCTCCACTTCTTGGTGGGCACCAACTGGGTGTCCTATAACTTAACTCAATTATGACACTATCTACCTGGAGATAACATCTAAATCCTGCAAGTTAAGGGCTCGGTCCCATGAGATTGCCCCATTTCAAACATCTATTGCAAGCTCAGGTTGTCACCCATGCTTCTGACTGATTGACTATAAATCAGAGGTTCACACGACCTCCTCAGGTTCAACCATTTGGGCTAGAACAACTCACAGAACTTAGGAAAATAGTTCACTGATTCGATCAGTAACTTATTATAAACGGATAAAACTCAGGAACACATGGGAGACATGCATAGAGCAAGTTATGGGGAGTGGGAGGAGCTTCCATTCTATCTTCCAGGTGCCGCCCTCCGAGAACCTCCACATGTATGCCTTCCTGAGAGCTCTCCAAAATTCATCCTTTTGGGTTTTTATGGAGGCTTCATTACATAGACATGATTGATTAAATCATTGGCCATTGGTGATCAAGTCAGTCTTCAGTCCCTCTGTCCTCCCAGAGGAAACTGGGGTGGGGTTGGGGGAAGGCTTGAAATTCCAAAAGTCACCTCGTTTACATAAACTCAGGTGTGGTTGAAAGGGGCTTATTATGAATAACACAAGACACTCCATTCACCTTTACTACTCCCACCACTTAGGAGATTCCAAGAGTTTTAGGAGCTCTGTGCTTGAGATTGAGGACAAAGACCAAATATATATATTTCTTATTACAAGTCACAATATCACACCACTCTTCTCCCCCTAGCTTTGTGCACTGGAGTTTTATCTCAATGGGCTGCATCAATGGGACCCCTCCCCTCTGGTTTCCAGTAGGGTTCAGCACTGAGATGCATCAACAGGTGATCAGTGGATAGAAAGAAAGGGAGATGGCAGAATGTATTTCCCCAGCTTGTGGCAGTGGCCAGAGTCTATGCTACTCTCCATCTCCTATCAAGCAGACCATTTCTACAGCTGCAGTTCCAGATCTCCATTCAGCTGTAGCCACAGATCCAGATGCAGCTATCACTCTTTTTCGTTGGGGATCCACTTCCTCCCCTTACCCTTTCAGCCCAGCGGTGGTAGCAGCTACCCAGTCTGTCTAGCCCCAGAACTTCACCACCCTTTATTGGTTTCTGTTAACCCTGACACACCTTTGTAATCAGTCTCTTCCCAAACTCTCCCCCATTACCCCGATTGTGCCATCTGTTTACTGCAGGACCCTGACTATGACACATACAGCATATATATATATATATATATTTTTTTTTTTTTTACCTTGGAACCTTATATCTGGAAGACACTCAAGCAGTGTTGTTGGAATTTGAGATCATCAGCCTTTCTGCTTCATCCTCAGGCTGTCAGAGAATCCAGTTACCCGAACCCTCATCTCCTGAGTAGCCCAATCCATTAAGGTCCAAACATGTTGATGGGACACACATTCGTTCACAAATGTTTGTCATGTACCTGTAAGATACCAGGTCCTGCACTGGGTCCTGAAGATCCAACTGAGATCAAGAAAACAATGTTTGTGTCTTAGTGGAACTTACAGTCCTATGGGATGATGTGGGAAATATTCCCAGAGAGACAACTTCTTTGCAGGCCATTAGGAGGCCAGCTACCTGGCTAGAGTTCCCATGGACATGAAGACCCAAGGATGCTCCCTCAAGACTATATGAATTTGTATTTATTGTTTGTAGCCAACCCTGTAGATTGGCTAACCCAACACCCATCCAGAGCTCCTAGTCACCAGTTATGTGGCCATGAGGCACACTTCTGGCTAAGGAGACATAAGCATAAATCTTTAGGTTGGGGCTTCTAGCAAAGCCCTTGCTTCCCTTATAAATCAGGACAGACTCTGTTGATGTCAACCTTCATTCTTTTTGCCCTTTCCCTTTATTTGCATAGAACAAAGATGTGATGCTTGGAGGTGCGGTGACCATGAGACAACAAGCCAATCCTCTTAAGTGTGGCAAAGCAGGAAAAAGAAATAGCTTGTGTCATACAGAATCATTAAGCTGCCACATCAGTCCTGGACTGCTTCACTCTGAATTCATATAAAATAAACTCCTTTCTGTTTAAGCCACAGGTAGGTAAATAGTCTATTACATACATTCAAGAGAATTTGTATCTGGAGGGAACCTTCGGATTGTCTGTTCCAACTTATTGCCATGTGTATGATGAAACTAAGGCACAGAGAGGGAAGAAACTTGCTCCAAATCACACAGCCCAACTAGAGCTTCCATCTCCCAGCCAGCCCTAGTCCTCACTTACAAGCTCCTACAACTCATGCAAGGATTAAGCTCTGTGTGTTTCAGCTATTTGCCTAGTTAACAGGTCCTTTGGAAACACAGCTAATTTCACTCAGTCCTGAGTGGTCCCCTTAAAAAAAAAAAAAAAAAAAAAAAAAAAAAGCCTAGCTGATGCTCAAGCATAATCCTGTTGAGCCTCTAGTAGGTCTAGTCTGGCTAACCCTGCACTGGGTGATTTTCAGAGCTGTGAAGAAGCACTTTGTGCCAACCAAAGGCATTTGTAAGAACAAATTGAGAAAAATAGAGGCTCTCTGCCTCTTCTCTGTCTCTTGGCATGGAATTTTTGTGGATTGTGTTTAACCCTATCTCTAAAGCTATCTTTGGCAGTGCCACTCCAAAAGTACTCCTGATCAGAGGCAGAGATCTGTTTCTGTTCCTTACCCTAAGTAGTCCCCTCTCTCCTTCCCCACCTTCATCTACCACCATGCATATGCACACACATACATACACACACACACGACACATGCTGGAGATTTTGCTGTTAGTGCGTCACTACTTTAGGAAGTAATTTCTCTCTTCCCAAGAATGCTGAAAGGAGGAAAAGCCATAGAAAAAGAGACTCCAGAATCCCAAAAAAAGGCTCTTCAGCTTTATCAGAAGTTGCAATGGACTGAATGTTTATGTCTCTCTAAAATTTATATGTTGAAATTCTAACCCCCAGCATCACAGTATTAGGAAGTGGGGCTTTGAGTATGTGATTAGCTCATGAGGATGGAGCCCTCACGAATGGGATTAGTGCCCTTATTAAAGAGGCCCTGGAGGCCGGGCAAGATGGTTCTCCCCTCTAATCCCAGCACTTTGGGAGGCTGAGACAGGCAGATCACAAAGTCAGGAGTTCAAGACCCACCTGACCAACATGGTGAAACTCCGTCTCTACTAAAAATACAAAAATTAGCCAAGCTTGGTGGCACATGCCTGTAATCCCAGCTACTCTGGAGACTGAGGCAGGAGAATCGCTTGAACCCAGGAAGCAGAGGTTGCAGTGAGCCAAGGTTGTGCCACTGCACTCCAGCCTAGATGAAAAAGCAAGACTCCACCTCAAAACAAACAAAAAAGGAGGCCCTGGAGAGCCCCCTTACCTCTTCTGGCAACTATCAATGGACCAGGAGGCAGGCCTTTGCCAGATGTGGAATCTGCCAGTGCCTTAATCTAGGACTTTCCAGCCTCCAGAACTTTGAGAACTAAATTTCTGTTGTTCTTAAGCCACCCAGTCTAGGGTACTTTGTTATAGTAGCCCAAATGGATAAAGACAGGGACCTCCTGCATGCCAAGAGTACCACATGCTGCAACCTGTTCACTTTCCTCCAGGACATTCTGCATATTCGTTGGGAAGCCTGCAGTCACTGCTAGGATAAATTCAGAATTCTCAGCAGCTTATAACACCCACCTGTCAGCTTTTTCCTTAGGTCCATCTCCTGCACTGCAGTCTGATGAGGGCTACCTAGGGGAAGCTGGAACCCACCACTCTGCATGCTCATGGTTTTGAGCAGGAGTTAGCTGATTCTGAAGCTGGAAATGCTCAGCTTGAGAGATGCAGATGAACAGTACTTTCCTGCTCTTCTGGCCGTTCTAGAGCCCTACTCTTGGGAGGATGGGACCCAGGAGCCCTGTGGCTTGGCTTTCTCCAGGGTACAAAACTGTCAACACTATCATCACTACCACTACTACAATGATGATGGTACCTAACATGTGTAAATTGATTACAAAAATGGCCCCGATTCATCTTCCCTCCCTCATCCACACCATTTCCAATGTGTCTTTACAGTTCTTCTCATCCAATACTTGACTGTTTCCCCACACGTTGAATCTGGATTAACTTGTGGCTTGCTTTGGCCATTTGAACGCATCAGAAGTGACATGGGGCCAATTCTAAGCTTAGGCCTCAAGAGGCCACACTCTCCATTGGGACCCTGCCACCAACATGTGAGTAAACCCAGGTTAGCTTGTTGTATGAGGAGCCACACATGACCTATTTACCCCTTGTTCCAGCTTACAGCCTACCAATCTCCAAACATGTGGGTGAGGTCATCCTAGACTAGCAAGCTCCCAGCCAACCTGCCCACTGACGGCTGACACAAAATCAGCCAAGCCTGGCCAGATCAGCAGAGCTTCCAAGCGGACATGTAGACTCATGAGCAATAATAATACATGATTCTTAAGCCAACAAGTTGTGGGTGGGGGTTAGCTGTTGCATAGTCATTTTTTTGACCGTTTACTATAGGCGAAGCTCTATGCCAAGAGCTTTTCACAGAGTGCTTCATTAAATTCATACAGCAGCTCCAGGAAGTAGAAATTATCGTCTTCATTCTCTAGAGGAAGAAACTGAGATTTAAGAAAATTAAATAACTTGCCCTCAGTCACACAGTAAGAAGTGGATCTAGATTTGAAGCCAAGTATTCCGACTCTACAACCATATTAGAATCTTTCTTCCAGTAGCCTTTCCCCACCCCACCCCCCACCCCCAGACATGTTTGGCTCCAAAATTTTAGGACTTTTTCTTTTTAGATTTCTGTCATAGTACCTACAGCAGGGGTCACCAGTCCCCAGGCCATGGACCAGTACCAGTCCGTGGCAGGAGGTGAGTGGCAAGCAAGCATTGCCTCCTGAGCTCACCTCCTGTCAGATCAGCGGTGGCATTAGATTCTCATAGGAGTGTGAACCCTATTGTGAATTGTGCATGCGAGGGATCTAGATTGCGTACTCCTTATGAGAATCTAAATAATGCCTAATGATCCAAGGTAGAACAGTTTCATCCTGAAACCATCCCCCCACACCACCTCATCTGTGGAAAAATTGTCTTCCATGAAACCAGTCCCTGGTGCCAAAAAGGTTGGAGACCGCTGACCTATAGTCTCTTTGGGGTCAGGGCATGAGTGATTTTGGCCCATGCCTGAGTGCACATTCTGAATAAGGCTAACCGTCACATCAGCTCTAATTTCTCTCTTTCGTACATGTAATCCATCAGCAAATCCTGTCGACTCTGCCTTCAAAATCCATCTGAACTCTTGTCACTTCTCATCTGTGTCACTACCAGTCTAGTCCAACCCACCATCCCCTTTGACCCAGTTGATTGAAGCAGGCTTCTAACTGGTCTCCCTGACTATTCTTCTCCACTACAGTCTTCTTCTTAGATCAGTTATAGTGATCATTTGAAAATTAAAGTTAGATTATGGCAATCTACTGTGCAATTGTAGATTGGCATAATCTAACTTTAATTTTAACCCTTTCACGGTTTCCCAGAACACTTAGAATAGAATCTCGAATCACTACCACATCCTCTAAGGTTTCATGATCTGGGCCCCGGCCATTTCTACAACTTTATCTCCCTCCACCTTCCCCCTGCTCACTGCTGTCTGGTCATGCTGGTCTCCTGGCTCCTCATATCCAAAGCATACTCCTGCCTTTGCATTATTTCCTCTACCTAGAATGTTCCTCTCCCCTCAAATATCTACAAAGTCTTACTCTTACATTGTCAACCCAAATATTACCTCCATAGTGCTCTATCTCCTTACCATGCTTTATTTGTATTTGGAACACCTACTACTACCTACCATTATGTCATATTTTCTTATTGTTTAGTTTCCTTTTTTTTTTTTTTTTTGTTTGGAGACAGAGTCTTGCTTTGTCACCCAGGCTGGAGTGCAGTGGTGCCATCTCCACTCACTACAACCTCTGCCTCCTGGGTTTAATGTCTCCTGGATTTAAGTGGTTCTCATGCCTCAGCCTCCCGAGTAGCTGGGACCACAGGCACGCCTAGCTAATTTTTGTATTTTTAGTGGAGATAGGGCTTCACCATGTTGGCCAGGCTGGTCTCAACTACTGAGCTCAGGCAGTCTCTCCCAAGTTGTCATCAGCTGATCCAACGTGCAAGAACCCAGAAACTTGCAAGGGTTTCTGCACATGTATCCTCTGTCTTATCTTCAACTGACAGCTCCAAGCAAGGATGCACCTCAGAACTTCAACAATGAAATAAGTAAGAAACTAGTATGCAAATAGATCCTTTTATTGTGGGGAAAGAAATTCAGATCATTTGAGCACAGAAAAATGGCCCATTGCAATCCTGAGTTGACCCACCTCTTTGGCCCTAGTGGCAGTTTCTGGAATTGCAGGCAAGGAAGAGCCCGTGGAAGGTAAAGAGAAACATTTTGTTTATTCAACAATTATTTCCTCCGGGTGCATTTGCTCACGCCTGTAATCCTAGCTCTTTCGGAAGCCGAGGTGGACGGATCACCTGAGGTCAGGAGTTCGAGACCAGCCTGGCCAACATGGTAAAATCTTGTCTTCACTAAAAATACAAAAATTATCCAGGCGTGGTGGAGGGCACCTGTAATCCCAGCTACTCAAGAGGCTGAGACAGGAGAATCAGTTGAACCCAGGAGGCAGAGGTTGCAGCAAACAGAGATGATGCCACTGCACTCCAGCCTGGGCAACACAGCAGGAATCCGTCCAAAAAAAAAAAAAAAAAAAAGCAGCTATTTCACTAGACTCAAGACATGGCTGCCTCCCCTTTGGGAAATCAAACCCCAGGCTCTAGCAAAATAGGATCTAGCAGTACCACTGTCCAGGGGTATTGCTGATACCTTCTTTGTTCTGGTCTGTAGAACATTTGGCAGGGAGAGTCTATTTGAATCCTCGCAACAGACGTGCTAAAGAGGTCTACCCCGTTATTAACAAAGAAACCAGGCTGTGAAGTATTGCTAGAGCTAAGAAGGAAAAGATTTGGAACCTGTCAGGCTGATTCTCAACCCTGTGATCTTCCTCGTACTGACCAAAGGGGATAAACTTTGCAAATTCAACTCATTGCATACCACATCAAACTTCCCAAGTCTCTGAAATTTGAACTTCCCTGCCAGTTATAGTCTCATTAATTCAACAGCCTTCATTGATTGCCTCCTGCGTGCCAGGAACTGTGCTTTGCCCAGTGGCTTCCAGAGAATGACAAGTGAACAATGATAATGACATAATTTATGTGGCAAAAATGCAACTCTTAAGGAGTGCCTCTCTCAAATTGAGTTACTTTTTCACTATTGAATAAATTGTCATTTGAAAGGCCAGTAAAAGTGCCCTCTTTTGGTGAGCCAAGCCAATCAATACATGCCATTTTAAATGCTTCATTCTGCTTTTCTCCTATTCAGGCAGACTGGAGAAAAAGTCAGCATTGGAAGGCTGAGATTACTGGGTTAGGTTTCTTAATAGAATGAGGTGGTTGTTTTTTGTTTTTTGTGTTTTTTTTTTGAGTGATTTGTTTCTGAAGAATAGGCAGCCTAGGGCAGCAGGCTAAGTGGACTGCTTTCCTGGACCCCCACCCCCAGCCCCCCTCCCCCAGCCTGTGGGAGCTTGCCTGTCCACTGGTCATGTGGTCATGGGGGCAGGGTGAGGGGGATAGGGAATAGCCTCTGCCGAAATTTTCTGGGAGATGCAGATACTCTGATGGCCCCAGGGACCCATCCCTGACAGCTATCATCAATAGTGATCAACCACAAAACAGATTCTAGAACAGTAGGTACTTGTTACAGAATGCACGCATACACATACAAAACCTGGGAACTTTGGCTCTAAAATCTTAGAAGGGGTTATTTCTGCCTTGCCGGATTGTGAGTGGCTATTTTTTTCTTGTTGTATCTCTGCAATGCCTGTTTTTTCTCTGTAGATCTGTATCACCTATAATCAACAGGTGCCAATGGGCCGCTCCATCCCGCTTTCACTCTCCACACTCCCTCCACCCTTCCGAGCCCCTCCCATTCTCTTTTCAGAGTGGTTTTTTTTTTTTTAATTCTCTCTCCCCACTTTACAGAGATGAGGAAAATCCTCCCTCTGCCCTCTCCGCCTGCCTACTTCCACCTTCTTCAAGCCTAAGAAGGCAGAGGGTTCAGGAATCTAAAAGCAATTTCTCCTGTCCTCAGCAGTATGCCTGTCAATCAACTTCCCCAGCTGTTTCCCTTGGAAAGGAACTGCCTATGGGCCCAAGCGAGGAGGATGGCAGGAGTAAGGATGGTACAGGAATATAAGGCCACAAATCTGTCCAACACAATTTCTTTTTCCTGAGCTCCAGGAAGGGTCAGGCTAAATCCAGTGACCTGGGCCACAGATCCATAGTGTGACCTTCGAGGCACAGAGATGTGCGGGGACTTGCCAGTTCCCTCGCTTGTCAAGTGGAAAGAATAATGCCTTCTGCCTCACAGGTGTGTAAGGAGGGTCAGAGGAAATTATGACTACAAACGTGTTCCAAAGGTTGAGAGCCCTGCAAAATCAATCACCAAGCCCCAGAAAGCCTTTCTCCTTAATTTCTTTCCCATCTGTCTTCTCCTTTCCACTCCCCCGAATCTCCCTCTTCGTGGCCTTCACGCCCCTCCCCTGCTCTCGGGGCCTCCCTGTCTTCCCTCTTTCCTTGTCTCAGTCCCAGCTCCACACTCGGGCCCAGTCATCTCTGTAAAACCCAGTACTCAGCAAGGCACATCCCTCTATAACACCTCCAGTAACAATCCTTTACCAACACAAAAAGCAGAACTTTCGGCTGGGTGGGGACGGGCAGAATTATAAGTATGACCCCATGACACTCATCCGTGTATACATATATGTTTCCTTTTGAGTGTGGGTGGAACCTATTAATAGGTTGAGCTGTCATGTCCATAATTACGTTATACAGCAAAGGGGAGATTATCTAGGTGGGCCTAATTTAATCAAACAAGCCCTTTAAAAGTGTAGAGTGTTCTTCAGCTGGTGGCAGAAGAGGAATTCAGAAATTAGAAGTATGAGCCAGCCAGGAAACAAGAATCTACAAACCACAAGAAGCTGAACTGGGCCAGGAACTGGGATGAGCTTGAAAAGCCGATTTTCTCCCCCAGAGCCTCCAGATAAGAGCCCAGTCTGGCAACACCTTGATTTTGGCCTATGAGACCCTAAAGAGACATCCAAATGGTCCTGCCTGGACTTTTGACCTACAGAACTATGACATAATACATGGGTGTCATTTTAAGCTTCTAAATTTGTGGCAATAGAAAATGAATACACCTGATATTTCAAAGCCTTAAAAATTCTTATTCAGCCTACGTCTCCAATCCCACTCTCAAACATAAGCTCTGAGCGATTTTGGGGTTCACATCTGGCCTCTACCACTTGCTGGCAAGTTATGTGGCATCTGTGTTTTTCCATCCCTTCATCTATATATTTAGGATAATTCTAGAACCTTCCTCATGAGACTGTTCGGAGGATTAAAATGAGATAATGCAGCAAAGCCCTCAGTATAGTACCCAGCATAAAATAAATGCTGGATAAATTATTTTTTCTTTGTAGTAGTATATTCTCTGCAGAAGTTCCCGTTAAGTCAAATGGGTTTATTTA
This sequence comes from Macaca mulatta, assembly GCF_049350105.2. Lineage (NCBI taxonomy): Eukaryota > Metazoa > Chordata > Mammalia > Primates > Cercopithecidae > Macaca > Macaca mulatta. The sequence goes on along the minus strand of NC_133419.1, from coordinate 29,453,796 downwards.
TTAACTCAGGAAAATGCACTCTTGTGCTTGGCTCACTTCATGGCCATTGCCAGGCATGCCTTCTGCCTGCTACTGTGCCTCTCAAACGCCCATCTGTATTAGTCCATTTTCACATTGCTATAAAGATACTACCTGAGACTGGGTAATTTATAAAGAGGTTTAGGCTGGGTGCAGTGGCTCGCGCTTGTAATTCCCCAGCACTTTGGGAAGCCAAGGCGGGCGGACTACCTGAGGTCAGGAGTTTGAGACTAGCCTGACCATTATGGTGAAACCCCCTCTCTACTGAAAATAAAATAATTAGCCAGGCGTGGCGACTCATGCCTGCAATTCCAGCTACTTGGGAGGATGAGGCAGGAGACTCGTTTGAACCCAGGAGGCAGAGATTGCGGTGAGCCAAGATCGTGCCATTGCACTCCAGCCTGGGTGACAGAGTAAGACTCCATCTCAAAAAAAAAAAAAAAACAAAAACAAAAAAAAAAACAAAGGTTTAACTGACTCACAGCTCCGCATGCGTGAGGAGGCCTCAGGAAACTTAAAATCAATGGTGGAAAGTGAAGGGGAAGCAAGACATGTCTTACATGGCGGCGGAAGTAGGGGAGGGGAACTGCCAAACGTTTTTAAACCATCAGATCATGTGAGAACTCACTGTCATGAGAACAGCATGGTGGGGGGGAATCGGCCCCATGATTCAATCACCTCCCACCAGGTCCCTTCCTCAACACATAGGGATTACAATTCAAGATGAGATGTGGGTGGGGACACAGAGCCAAACCATATCCCTATCCTTTCAGGCCTTGCTGAGATTCCTCCCTGCTTCGTGAAACCTTCCCTGACCTTTCCAGCTCATGGTGGTCTAGCCCTTATACTAACTTCTACAGTACTAGAGAATGACGTAAATACTGAGACTGTCTCATACCTAATCATGTAAAAGTATGCTTTTTATTACAAAATAAATACCTGTTTGAGATAATTGGGAAAATCCATAAAAGTTCAAGGCAGGAAATGAGTTGATATTTCCAACATTGTTAATATTTTGGTGTATTTCCTTCCAGTCTTCTTGGTTTTATTATTTGTGTAAATGTAAATATGTATGTAAACAGTTGCCTTTCTGAGCATAAACCTTTCTGCCCAAGGCATTCATCTGTCTGAGAAAAGATTAGGATTTATTCACAGAAAGAATTCAAAGAGAAAGAACAACATGATATTCAGCTGTAGTCACGCAAAATAGGAGTATGCAGGAAACCAAGGCATTAAGAGTTGTTTTAGCTGAGGTTCATGTACTAGTTTCTTATTGCCACTGAAATGAATTACCATAAACATAGTGGCTTAAAACAACACAAATTTATCCTTTTATGGTTCTGGAGGTCAGAAGTCTAAAATGAGCCTTATGGGGCTCAAGGTATTTTTAAGATTTCCTTCAGGAGACCCCAGGAGAAACCATTCCTTTCTTCCAACTTCTAGAAGCTGCCCACATTCCTTGGCTCACGGGTGCACCACTCCAATCTCTGCCTCCATTGTCACATCGTCTTCTAGCTTTGACCTTCTGTTTCCCTCTCACAGAGACTTGTGATTACATTACTTGTAATTACAACCACCTCCCCACCCCAATGTCAAGATCATCATGGTTCCTCACTGCTTAGTGTCACAGAACCAAATTAACTGTGCAAACAGGAAAATTAAGCAGCAATCCAGTGGAGGGGAGAGGAGCTCCTTAAGGGCTGCTGTGAGCAGCCATGGTGTTTGGAGGGCTCCCAAGGACAGGAAGCTGCTAGGAAAGCCATTCTCAGAATTATTATAGAAATAGCTACCATTTGTTGAGTATCTATGTGCCAGGAGCTGTACTAGGCTGTCTTTTAAAATAGTTGATAGGAAAAACAACATTGAAATAGCCACAGAATCTGAGATAAAAATTGCCCACACTCCAGTCACCTAATTAAATCAATATTTTAATTTTTACACACATACAGATTTTTCATATTCATTATATCATAGATATAACTTAGAATGTTAATTTGCACATTTCCACTTTAATTTTTACCATAAATAATATTTCCATTTGGCAAAAATCACAGTTTCTCTCTCTCTTTCCAGTGTTTCTCTCCTGCCACACTACAACCAGCATTAACAACCTGAGAACATCTCTCTACATATTTATCTACGTTCACTGAAAACAATAATAACAGTACACAAAAGGTCTTAATGCTTGTTATAATACAGACCTGTTTTCATATATTACCTACTATAGCTCACTTAATCCTCCAAACAACCTTATGAGAGAAGTACTATTGTTATCTGCCATTTACACATGAAGAAACTGGGGCCCAACATACACGGAGTATTCAAAAATGTAAACAAATCTGTAGACACCATAAAGGAAGGTTTTTTGGTCATTTAAGAAATACAGAGAAAGCCAGGCATGGTGGTACACGCCTATAGTCTCTGTTACTCGGGACACTGAGGCAGGAGGATCTCTTGAGCCCAGAAGTTCAAGGCTGCAGTGCACTATAATCACACCTATGAATAGCCACCACACTCCAGCCTGAGCAACATAGTGAGATCCTGTTTCTAAAAATATAGAGAGAGAGAGAAAAAGAGGAACACATTACATAGTTCACAGTGGTAGCTTTTGAAGTACAGTATATCTTGCCATCTCTCCAGGGCAACAGATCCAGCTCTAGTTCATTTTTAAGGAGCAATAAAAAATACCCCATTGTATGAATGTACCATCATTTATTGCACCTATTGATAAGCATTTATGTTACTTCCTTTTTTTGCCACTACAAATGATGTCACAATAAATATCACAGAATATAAATTCTTAGGTCCTAGAGCTCTTATTTTGATAAGGTAGTGTCTATAGACTTTAGTGCTGACTTCGGAAACTTCCATATGAAATGAGAAACACAGCCATAAGTTGAGCCAAAGCATAAGACTTCCTTGAAATATGTGGGCTCCACCTAGGTCAGAGAGAGAAGACACACCATTTATATGGCCCAAGGAGTGGTAGCTAAAGAAGACACACAGCTAGGGAGGCCTAAGCTGGCACAGGAGGAGGCCAGACAGGGCCCAGCCTCTGATTGTAATAGCCCAATCAATTCCACAATTCCCTTGGACATCTCTGGAGCAGACAGAGCTACAGCACACACACTGCCCCAGTAAAAAGGCATCCACCTTCTAGTCTCCACATGCTCATTCTAAAGGAAGAATGGAGAAACAATATATAAAACCACTCTTATTACCTTTCTGCTTCCCCTAGGAACTCTTGTTGTGCACAGGGTGTGGGGGTGGGGAGGGAGGCATGAGACTGTGGCTCAGAACCTACTTTTATTTTTAAATTAAATTCAATTTTTTTTGAGATGGAGTCTGGCTCTGTTGCCCAAGATGGAGTGCAGTGGTGCAGTCTCCGCTCACTGCAACCTCCGCCTCCTGGGTTCAAGCAATTCTCCTGCCTTAGCCTCCCGAGTAGCTGGGATTACAGGCATGCACCACCACACCTGGCTAATTTTTGTATTTTTAGTAGAGACAGGGTATCACCATGTTGACCAAGCTGGTCTTGAACTCCTGACCTCAGGTGATCTGCCCACCTTGGCCTCCCAAAGTGCTGGGATTACAGGTGTTAGCCACCACACCTGGCCAAAAGCCTACTTTTAGATAGTTGAATCACTGGTTAATGATAACATCATGGTGGGGAAAAAAATGGAAGAAAATATAAGAGAGAAATGAGAAGGAGAGAGGTGACCGGTAGAGATTAGAGAAAAAGAATAAATACTCTTGACCTGCTAGTGGAAGAGAAAAAATCTAAATAAATATTTATAATAGCTTGATATGTTTAAAAACAGATATATATCATGTAGGGAAGCATCTTCAAGGAACAAAAACGAACAAAAAACTGACCACTGTCAGTCTAAGGGTTCATTTTTCTTGCATAACAAGAAGTCTAGAGGTGGCTACTGCCGGTTCAGCAGCTCAACAATGTCAAGTCCAGGGTCTCTGTGGGGTTGCTGCATCAAAGGGAAGATGCATTAGTAATTCTGCTGGATATTCCCAAATTCCCCTGCACATGCCATGGGATTGTGCCATTTTGCATTATCTGAAATACAGCTTATAAACTAAGGATCAATATTCCCAATGGATAAAGAGCTTCTAAAAATTGAGAAAAAAATCAGCAACGACCCTACAGAAAAATGAGAATTTATGAACTGTTTGCAGGAGGGAAATGCAAATGATCATTAAACGTATGGCAAGAAACTCAGCTTCCTCAGGATAGGAAAAAGGCAAGTTAAAAGTACACAGAAATATCACTTCTCCCCTATTAGACTGGCAAAAATCCAAAGTCTGACTACCTACTCTTGATAAGGCTGTTGGAAAAGAGATTCTCTCATAAGTTGCTGGCAGAAATGCAAAAGAAAAGCCATTATGGAGGGAAATTGGGACTGTCTAGCAAAATTACAGATTCATCTAACCTTTGACACGGCAATACCACTTCTAGGAATCTATCTCAAAAATAAGCTGGCAAAAATATGAAATGACATATATGCAAGGATATCCATTGCCAATAATTATAGTAAAAGAACAGAAACAGTCCAAATGTCTATCAGTAGAGGACTGGTTAGATCCATTATGGTGCATCCATACAATGGAGTATTAAACAGCTATAAAAATGAATAGGAAGGATTTCTATATATACTTATATTTCCAGATATATTGTTAACTAAGAAAGGCAAGGGACAGGAAAGTGTTTCTGGTATGCTCTCTTTTTTGAAGAAAGGGGAGTAATGAATAAAAATATATATTTGTTTATATTACCAAAAGATAGTAATAGCAGGATAAACCAAAAACAGTTAAGATGGAGACCTATAAGGAAAGGGAAAGAATATGCTGGAGAGACAAAGATGGACCCTAGACTTAACTGTACTGTAGTTTGTTGTATATTTTAACTTTGGAACAGTGTCAGTGTTTCAAATAAAAACACAAACGTAAATAAAGATGAAAAGGAGGGAGGATGTCATAGCTCACATCTGTAATCCCAGCACTTAGGGAGGTCAAGGTGGGAGGATCATTTGAGGCCAGGAGTTTGAGACCAGGCTAGGCAACATAGGGAGACCCCTATCTCTACAAAAAAATAAAAATAAAATAAAAAAGCTAGGCATGGTAACACACACCTGTAGTCCCAGCTACTCAGGAGGCTAAGGTGGGGGTATCACTTGAGCCCAGGAGGTCAAGGTTACAGTGAGCCATGATTATACCATTGCACTTAGCCTGGGCAAAAAAGCGAGACCCTGTCTCAAAAAATAAAAAATAAATAAAAGACAAAAAAGAAATTAATACAAGTTGGAAAAATGGAAACAAGTGATAATGATTATGTATTAGGTTGGTGATTTAACCACATAAAGAAGAATTGCTGCAAATGACTCTAAAAACAATAGTATTTTGACAGTATATCCTTAATGGGATATATATCCTAAGGACTAGAAAGAACCATGAAGAAATATTAAACTGCATTCAATGCTCTATAAATCAAGATAGACTAGATCATGTTATGTTATAGTAACAAATCCAAATCAAGGTGCCTTCAACAACAAAGGCTCTTTTCTCCCATGCTACATACATGTTTATTGTATGTAGCTACAGCTCTGGTCCATGTTGTCTTCCCTCTGTAACTCAGGCTGAAGGAAGAGCACCTGTCTGGAATATCGTGATAGTCATTGAAGCAGAGAAAAAAGGTACTGAGGCTCTTAGACCTTCTTCCTGTAAATGACCAATGTTACTTTTTTTTTTTTTTTATGACCAATGTTACTCTTATTCCACTCTCATTTTATTGGCCAAAGAAAGACACACAGCCTGAGTCCAACAGGACAGAGATGTATAATCCCCTACAGAGATTGGCACCAAACATGAGTGAGCAAGGATAGTCTCATACAGAGAGGAAACTATTGGTATTGTCATTATGAAACTATCCAATGCATATTTCAGGATCAGCAAATATGTGCTTTTATTATGAACCAAGATGTTTTAGCCCAAAAGATGAGAGACAAGTAAAAACTCAAACGAGTTAAGACTCTGTAATCTAAGGTTTTAATTGGAAATACTGATATGAACTCATAATTTATCTTTCCCCCAGAGAGAACTATTTGCCTTTTGCCAGGGTAACTTTGAACAGGGGGAAAGTCCATGAATCCATCCCTTGTTTATTTCTCTGGTTCTCAATAACTCTGGCTAGAATGCATAGTTGGGATGAATATAATTAACAGATAACAGATCCCTCACGCTGGCTCCCTGGCTTACAAGTTAAAAGTCATTTTGATAGGAGGGGCCATATGGAAACTACCCTTTGTCCTGGCCAAGATAGTAACTCAGAAGCAATACTTCATTTTAAGAGGAATTACAGAGATTACTGCTACTTTTGAGGACTTAAAGCGTACAGGGATAGTGGCTCCCATCACACTTCTATTCAATGCACTTTTTTAGCCTTTGCAAAAACCGGACACATCATGGAGGATGGTGGTAGATTACTGTCAACTTCACCAGGAGGTAGCCCCAGTGGCAGCACAGCTGTTCTGCCACTGGTGGTACCTCTGACATTTGATACATGGCTGTTGATATGGTGAATTATTGCTTTTCCTTATTCTGTAATAACAGGGAGGTCAAAAGCAGCTCTCCTTTGTATGGCAAGGAAAGCAATAGACCTCTCCGTTGTCCTTCTGTTGAGAGATGCATTGGTACAAAAGGGGTAGGTGCCATGGGAGTCTGGGCCACCTGTTCGTGTCATTTGCTTGTGCCTTCTGTATTTGGTCAGGCCACATCTTCACTGTATGTATATGTGTGTGTGTGTGTGTGTGTGTGTGTGTGTGTGTGTGTATGTATATATTTTTTTTACACGGAGTCTCACTGTGTCGCCAGGCTGGAGTGCAGTGGAGCAATCTTGGCTCACAGCAACCTCCACCTCCTGGGTTCAAGCAATTCTCCTGCCTCAGCCTCCCAAGTTAGCTGGGACTACAGGTGCATGCCACCACGCCCAGCTAAAATTTTTTTTTTTTTTTTCCAGTAGAGATGGGGTTTTACCATGTTGGCCAGGATGGTCTCCATCTCCTGACCTTGTGATCCACTTGCCTCAGTCTCCTAAAGTGCTGGGATTACAGGCATGAGCCACCACACCCAGCCCTGACTGTATCATTTTTATTGTGCAATGGATTACTGCTCTATCCACCCAACCTTATGACTCATTGGATTCATAGTACTCAGATCACAGTGAACATCTGTGGTGCCATGTAGTCATTTGGTGTCCCGTGGTCAGGCATTTAGTCTCTGGCAGGGCTTGAGAGCACACCAGACTCAATGCATGGCCTTGCTGAAGAACCCTAGAGGTCCGCTACACCTCTCTTGCTGAAGTTTATTAGAACTCCTGCAGCATTATCATCTGCATGGATACCTCTAGTACTATTGGATCTGCTGGGTCATACCTCCTAAGTGGCAGGGAAACTTGTACTGCTGCTTGGACATTCTGGGGAGTCCTTTTTACCCTCTGAGCCCCACTGTCCCACTTGAAAACTGATATCTATCCCTCTGAGCCACTCAATAGGACTTGGTTATATTCATGATCTACTAGCATTAATACAAAGTTGACCCTAGCCGGAAATGGACTGTGCCATATTACAGCTTCACACAGAAGCAGGCCTAGAAATAGCGGTAGAGGGAAATCCACTCTGTGGGCAGAGCTGCTAGCAGTACGCTGCTTACTGTGTGGAAGTGTGGACCCCTTGGCAGTAGGGAATGGCTCTGCTTGTTGGTCAGGGGTCTGCAAGGAAAAAGGCAACAGTCCATGTACCACCTCCAGTGTCCCAACCCTGCAAGATGTCCCTGAGCTGGCCTTTTAGCTGAGACTTCCCCAAGTCATTTGGCCATAGTTTTCTCTTGCAAGTTGTCTCTGGGTGATGAGGTACATGGAAGACGACTTTATCTTGTGGCTTTGAGCCCAATGTGTCATACTTTTTTTTTTCCTACAGTGCTTCTGCCAGCACCACCATCTGAGGGTGGACAGAATGCCCCATCTGTTGATATGATACCCTACATTAGATTGTCACAGACCAAAGAGCACATTTTGCTACCAGCCAGGAGTGACACAATGGAATCAAAACCACAGGATATAATAGTCTGCCGTGTACCTCGTCACCCAGAGACAGCCAGCTTTATAGAAAAAGGTGTGATGGGCTGATACGGTCTCAGCCGAAAGGCTAGCTTGGGACGAATGCAAAGTTACCGCACTGGATGTGACACCCACGCTGAACTGGAACCGATACACGGTGCTGATACACATGGGTTCAGAAACCAAATGCTGCAAGTACAGCTGTCCTCCTCACTAACACTCCCAGTGAAGACATGCAGAATTTTAGCTTCTTATTCCCACCAGCCTAGATTCTGTTGGATTAGAGGTCTTGGCACTTAGGTGGGAACACTTTCACCTAGGTACCTAGTAAGGATTCCACTTAATTGGAAGTTGCAGAACAAAATGAGCAGTGTAGGAGTGAGATGATGAATATAGATTTTGGCCATTGGACCAGCAGCAGCAGTGGGGACTGTGGCTTTGTTTGTAAACACTTTTAGATCTCTTGAGGAGATTGCAACTGGCCGTCATCTGGAAGAACTAGGCTTGTACCTCTCCTCTAAAGAAAGAAGTATGGGTGATTTTTCCCACATGAGATCTGAATACTGCAAAAGGATCTGAGGATGTCTAAAAGCCTAAGAGGCAGTAGAGGTGGATGTACCCATTCGTGTAGTCCTCCAGGTCCACTTGGTCACCCTGTACCAATGGGCCTTGGCCATGTGCCTTGCTTCCTGGTCAGTGCAACCCTAAGCATCACTCGCACTGTTGTCTTGGTTATAAAGCTGTGCCCAGAGCCACTGCCACCAGCACACACTGAGGCGTCCCTGCACACAACAGTGAGTGCCAAGAGAGCCACCTTGACAACACGCTGGCTGCACAGGCCACGTGGAGATGCTGGCTTCCCCTGTAGCCACGATAGGAGCAAAGAAATACACCTCAGGGATGCAGAGGAGACAACAGCACGTGGGATGCCACATGGCCACGCCTCCTGTGTCAAGAGGCTGTGAGCATCGGAGCAATTGGAAGCTGTGGCCACCCGGGAACATCTCCCTTTGTACTTCATCCTCCCCTCTGCCTCACTTCCCATTTCTTTTAAACCTCCCTGCTTCCCTGGGATTGCACTCTTCCCAGTAAACTGGCACTTACACTTTTGCCTCAGCCTGTTTTCTAGTAAGCCAGGACCAAGACACAGGGCTGATGACTGCTCTGGAGAAAGAACTGCACGAAAAGAGCTTGGGCCATCTTATTGCACCTGATAGCAAGGAAATGATGAAATATTAATGGTGTCAAGTCAAAAGGACACAAAAGCTAATCTGAAGGGGCTCCCACTGGCCAAAGATGTCACAATTTGGCATCAAAGGAAATACTGACTGTAATGGATTTAAACACCTTAAATATATGTTTAAATTATGAGTTCTTAATAATACTAAGAAAAAAAATCATTGGCAGCTAGTTCACTGACTGAGTATTCTGAAAGATGATAAAGAAAAAGACATGTATATGTATTATGTCTTTTCTGTAATAATTATTTCAGGGTTACAAATAGTTGATAAGAGAAAATTCTTCTCTGTAGAAAAATTCTACCTAACAAATGCAGAAGGAATGATAGACTTGGAAAATCAGCATTTTGCAAACCCGAATGAGATAATGGATCAGGCAATGATCATCAATAAAAACTAACCCCATGAGATAAAAGTTTAATGGAGAACTTGATAATGGCAAGAGGAAGCTAACATTTCTGAACCCACAGATCATTCTCAACATTGCAGAAAGTGGGAGAAGCAGATAGTCTGTTTCTGCAAAGTGATCCAAGAGAAGACACCGCCCATGAATCTAATCAAGCCAAAATCTAACTATCAGTTTGCAGGAAATTCAGGAGACAGAGGAACAAGTTCAACAACAACTCAGTGATGCCAACAGCCAAATCCAGAATGTGAGAAATTCTTCAGAGGGACAAATGCCTCCGTTTTGTCAACACATGAATGTGATGCATGAACTTTGTTTAGCTCCTGATTATAACAGACCAACTGTTAAAAGATATTTTTGAAGCAATGGGGACATTTGAGAATAGACTAGTATGAGACGTTTTTAGGGAATTTCTGTTAATTTTATTGGGTATTGGCGTTATTGTCATTTTTAACAGTTCTTATGTATTATAGATGCATACTAAACTATTTTGGGGTGAAACAATATGGTTTCTGGGATTTGCCTTAAAATACTCCAGAAAAAAAATCAGAGAGTGATGAAACAAGAATGGAAAAATATTGGTAATTGCTGGAGTCGGGTGATGGGTACCCTTCTCCCTACTGTCTCGTGTATGCCCTGGTTCTTCCACTTTTACCCCCGGGTCCATTCTCTGCCCGTCTGTGTCTTGCTCTGAGGCCTGGGAAGCCACCTTTATTGATGGAAACACCCAGACAACTTTGTTGGCTGGTTTCTGGTGAGTTGAGCTAATAGTGGTCACCAGAAGTAGATCCGGAGTGGGAGAAGGAACAGTCAGGGAATTATCTTCCACGTGCCCTCTCTGCCTTCCTGTGGTCTGATAGTAGCTTTGTTCCACTATAGCAGTTATATTAGTTTGCTGGGGCTGTCATAACAAAGTAGCACAGTGTGGCTTAAACAACATAAATTTATTTCTCACAATTCTGGAGACTAGAAATCCAAGATACAGGCGTGAGCAGGGTTGGTATCTTCTAAGGCCTCTCTCATTGATTTGCACATGCCATCTTCTCTCTGCTTTTTCACATGGTCCTCCCTTTGTGCATGTCTGTGCCCTAATCTCTTCTTATTAGGACACTAGTGGTTCATGCCTATAATCCCAGTACTTTTAGAAGCTGAGGCAGACGGATTGCTTGAGCCCAGGAGTTCGAGACATCCCTGGGCAACATGGTGAAACCCCATCTCTACCAAAAAAATAAACAAATAAACAAAATTAGCCAGGCATGGTGGCACACACCTGTAGTCCCAGCTACCCAGGAGGCTGAGGTGGGAGGATTTCTTTTTCTTTTTTTTTTTTTTTTGAGATGGAGTCTCACTCTGTCACCCAGGCTGGAGTGCAGTGGTGCGATCTCGGCTCACTGCAAGCTCTGCCTCCTGGGTTCGCTCCATTCTCCTGCCTCAGCCTCCCAAGTAGCTGGGACTACAGGTGCCCGCCACCGCACCCGGCTAATTTTTTGTATTTTTAGTAGAGACAGGGTTTCACCGTGGTCTCGATCTGCTGACCTCGTGATCCGCCCGCCTGGGCCTCCCAAAGTGCTGGAATTACAGGCGCCCGGCCAATGGGAGGATTTCTTGAGCCTGGGAGGTCATGGCTGCAGTGAGCTGAGACCACGCCACTGCACTCCAGCCTGGGCAACAGACCAAGACCTTGTCTCAAAAAAACAAAAACAAGAAAAATAAAAAAGCTGGATACCAGTAATATTTGATTAGGGCTCACCTTAATGGCTTCATTGTAATTTAATTACTGCTTTAAAGACCCAATCTTCAATTACAGTCACATTCTGAGGTACTGGCGTTAGGACTTCAATGTATGGATTTTGGGGGTTACATTGGCCATAACAGCAGTGATCAGCAAACTTTTTCTGGCAAAGCGTAAGACAGCAAATATTTTTGGCTTTGTGGGTAACACAGTCTGTCACCAGTGCTCAGATCTGCCATTGTAGCACAAAGCAGCTATAGATAATATGTAAATGAATGGACATAGCTGTCTTCCAGTAAAACTTGATCTATAAAACAGGGGGCAGACCCCTGGGCCGTAGTTCACCGGCCCCTGCTTCTGGTGATTAGCCCGTTTTCCATGTGTTCATTTCTCCCCGGTCTCTGCCCCTTCAGCAGAGGTGGTGATAGCTTCCCACTATTGCCAATCCTTGGATATCACACTTTCCCTTTTTGGTTCTGTTAACCCTGATGACGCCTTCTTTGGTCCCTTCATTCAGTTCTCCTTGGGTAAATGCCTTTTGAGTGTTTCCTCTCTTTCTGGTTTGGACACTGTCTGATATTTTATATTCAAAATTCTAAGCTTGAAATTGCCCATAAAAGAATCATAATGAGGCCAGGCACGGTGGCTAATACCTGTAATCCCAGCACTTTGGGAGGCCGAGGCGGGCAGATCACTTGAAGCCAGGAGTTCGAGACCAGCCTGGCCAACATGGCAAAACCCCATCTCTACTAAAAATACAAAAAATTATCCGGGCGTGGTGGTCATGCCTGTAATCCCAGCTACTCAGGAGGCTGAGCCATGAGAATTGCTTGAACCCAGGAGACAGAGGTTGCAGTGAGCCAAGATCGTACCACCATACTCCAGCCTGGGCAACAGAGTAAGACCTTGTCTGTCTCAAATAATAATGATAATGAAAGGAAAGGACTGATTTAGAAGGTAAACTTGATATGAGCTGCCTCTTGTCCCTGGAGAGTGCCCCAGCCAGGGAGGGGCTAAGATGGAGAGGACAACAGGTGCCCACAGGTGAGAATCAAGAGGGAGCTTGGGTAGGGAACATGTCCAGGACCTGATCTAGCCAAGAGAGGGACCAGACCACATGGGACGCCAGTCACAGGCTTCAGTGGCCCCCACCTGGGGGCCGGCTTGGACCACTCCACCTCAGCAGGCCCAGGGCAAGGAGCAGCCCAGACCAGCGACTCTACAGCTAGCCAGCAAGGATCCGAAGGCCACCACCTCCATCTGCCACCACACATGCAGGCCACAGTCCTTCTCCACACACCCGGGCACCATCTCATGGAGGGGCAGGAGGGAAAATATGAGGGACTGGGATTTTATTTTTTGTTTTACTTAAAGAGGCTAACCATGACTTCTAAAAACCTGCATCGAATTAGGTTTACAGGATTGGACTAAAAGTGTTTAATCCAGCAGCCAGGTCCTGTGTGGAAACTCAAAGTAATTATAAACAAATAAAGGAATGACATTCTCTCTGCACCCCCAAGAGAAGTGTGGGGAATTTTGAGAGTGCCTACACCGGTGTTAGCCTGGCAGCCCCACACTAGCTAGAAAAAGGAGGCCGAGCTTCAAGGGCTGAAACAGGCTCTCGGGGATTTTAGATGCAAACGTGTTCTCGGGTAAAGTCCTGAGAACCACAAAAGCTAAGGCAAGCTTCATCAAAAGATAAAGAGATGTTTCTGCCACCCACCCAACCTCAGAGTCAGTCCTCAGTTCTCACCCACAACACTCACAAGCCAGAGGGCCTGGGAACCTTGCTCAATCCCATTCCACTCCTTCTCTGCTGGCTGCTGGAGTCCCCAGGAAATGAAGCCAGGAGGCTGCCAGCCGGCCTCAGCACTCCTCCTTCCTCTTTCTTCGCTCTCCTCCTGTGCTGCTCAGGAAATTGCACACATATCCCCTGCCTTTGGTGCTGGCCAGCAGCGCAGATGTCTGCCCCATTCACCTGCCACCTGAGGCCACCGGCTAGGAAATGAGGAGGGCGAGCTCATGGGAAGGGAAAGCAAACTCAGGGTGACAGCAGAGCCACAGGGCACAGGGATGGGGAGAACCCATTTATTTAGATGAGATTGTGGGCCCCCGCCTTATTTAGGGATCCCAATCCTAGATATGCTAATAAATTGGTATCAAAAATGCCTTCATTCATCCAGAACAATCTGGAGGGGAAAGTACTCTGCTGGCTGGATAGTAAGAAGGATGCAGAAGAAATTGTTAAAAGTAACAGACATTGTTTCGATCATTCATTCAACCGGCCGTTATCAAGTGCCTGATTTGAACGGGTGGGTGTTTTAGGCATTGGGGATAGGGTAATGAATAAGACAACAGTGTGGGAGGAAGGCAAGAAACTAATACACACGGCATGTATGTATACACATGCGTGCATGTCGACATACAAAATACATGTCTGTTATACATAGATATGTGTACATACAACACATATGTAGCACAAAGCAGGGATGAGTAATATGAAGAAAAGCGAAGCCAGGTTAGGGGGAGAGAGGGTCAGGGAGGTCCCCTGAGGAGGCCCCTCCAAGGCAGAAGGGCCAGCACGTTTGGAAAAGGCCTTTCTGTTCTCCAAGGGCTCTCCTTAGGCCTTACCAGATCCTCTCCCTCAGGCCTCACATCAGTCCTATTGTCAAGTCAGGGAAACTCAGGACTAGAAAGATTAGTCAGGATTTGAATCTTTATCTCTGAGCTGCCCTTCCCCCCCTTCCGCCCCCCAAGATGGAGTCTCCCTCTATTGCCCAGGCTGGAGTGCAGTGGCACAGTCTCAGCTCACTGCAACCTCTGCCTCCTTGGTTCAAGTGATTCTCCTGCCTTCCTGAGTAGCTGGGACTACAAGCGCGTGCCACCACGTCTGGCCAGTTTTTTGTTTTTGTTTTTGTTTTGTATTTTTAGTAGAAACGGGGTTTCACCACATTGGCCAGGCTGGTCTCGAACTCCTAACCTCATGATCTACCCGCCTCAGCCTCCCAAAGTGCTGGGATTACAGGCGTGAGCCACCACACCCAGCTGCCCTGACTCTTAAATACTATGAAGGCTGACCACCGTGGCTCACGCCTGTAATCCCAACACTTTGGGAGGTGGAAGTGTGTGGATCATCTGAGGTCAGGAGTTCAAGACCAGCCTAGTCAACAGGGTAAAACCCCATCTCTCCTAAAAATACAAAAATTAGCTGGGCATGGTGGTGGGCGTGTGTAATCCCGGCTACTCAGGAGGCTGAGGCAGGAGAATCGCTTGAACCCAGGAGGTGGAGGTTGCAGTGAGTCAAGATCACGCCACTTGTACTCCAGCCTGGGTGACAGAGCGAGACTTCATCTTAAAAACAAACAAACAAAAAATCTATGAAGCCCCAAGTCTTCCAGAAACTCCCATCTCATCAGAAAGGCCCCAAACAAGGAAGCAATGAAATGAGGGTGTTGTGGGCACAGCCAGGAGAGATTCCCTGGGTTCCTGGGTCAGCTAGTGGGAGGCAGTAACAGAAGTAGAGGCCAGAGTGTGAGGACGGAGCAGCCAGGGTATTCATCCCCTTGCCCCCTCTGTCTCCTGCCTTGGTAGTAGCTCGTTCTGCTGTAGCAGCAGTCAGGACGCTTTTTCTGTCAAGGGCCAGATGGTAAATATTTCAGGCTTTGCGGACCATATGGTCTCTGTTACCACTACTCCATCCTAACTATCCCACTCACTGGGGCTTTGGGGAAATTATTTCACCCTCCCACCATGCCTCTACTTCCTCAGTTATAAAATGGGAATTGAAAGAATTCCTACTTCGGGGATTATGGAAAGTATTACATGAAATAACATCTGTAAAACGCTTGGCACAAAATAAGCATCAAGAGCTACCACTGCTGTTGTACAGCTGGCCTTCTGCTTCGTCGGGTTCCACATCCACCAATCACAGATGGAAGATATACAAAGCACCAAATAACAACAATGCAACAAAAATAGTCCAAATAAAAAACAATATAGTATAACAACTATTTATGTAGCGTTTACATTGTATGAGGTATCACAAATAATCTAGAGATGATTGAAGGTATACAAAAGGATGTGCCTAGGTCCTATGCAAATACTATACCATTTTATATAAGGGACTTGAGAATTCTTGGATTTTTTTATCTGCAGGGAGGCCTAGAACCAATCCCCTGTGAATACTGAGGGACTACCGTATTTACCTCTCCCCTTGCAAATCAGCAGGTGATTAAGGACTGGCGGGTCACCTGTTCTACCCTCACACCTGATCCCAGCTGTAAAGACCTCTCTCTCTCTGGCCTGTCTATCAGGAGAGGCCCAACTGCAGATTGACTGAGCTCAGACGGAAGCAGCCCCTTGGAGGTGAAGTCAGGCCCTTGCACCAACATTACCTTAATTTATCTTGCTGAATTTCTCACAGCAATTCTGTCCATTTGATAGAAAGGAAGACTGAGGGTATGGATGATAAGAACTGCTCAATTTATGACACCATCCTGTTCTGATGCACCATTTCCTCACGATGGGGAGGTATTCAGCTGAAAAAGTAGCAGACCAGATGAATGGTCTAGAGGTGAGAGGAAAGGCATCCGCTGCTTCTTTTTCATTCCTTCCCCAGACAGCCTTCAAACTGTCCCCAAGGTGCCACAGGCTCCTGCTTCTCTTCCATGTTCCTTCCCAGCAGCATCTATGCAGACCTCCCCCTGGCTCCATCAAAATCCATCAAGACCTACCCTCCCTGTGTTCCATACTCTCTGGGCCTCCTAATCTCACAAATACATTTGAATAATAATAAAAGCTGATTTGACAGTGGGATGAGCTCCCAGAGAGCATATACATTTTAGCAAAGTTTTAATTCCTTGAGGGGGGACTAGTCATGGTGGTGTTGTCAGGTACCGTGGCAGACCCTTTGAAGATATTTTCATTTGGTTGGGAAAGGAGATATGGAAGCTTTGTTCCATTTGACAGATGAAAAAATTGAAGCTCAAAGCATGTATATCTAGTAATGCCCTCCTGCTTAGATCATGCTGGGATATCTGCCATGGAAATCAGAACTATAAATGCTATCACATAGATCAGGAATTTAGCACAGTAAGTATTAGTTATCTGACCTTCTCCCTTTCCAATCCTCTAACCTCAGGCTGGAGGAGATATTTAGGTAAAGCATTTAGGTAAAGGAAGGAAGGACAATGGAAGCCGGATATTAAGGAGGAAGAGTTCCAACTCGATATAGAGAAGGAGAAAGTAAAAAGGGGTTATTTACAGAGACACATTGCACATTCACCCAATCACAATTTAAAATTTGCCAAACCTAACCCATTTTCCATAAATCCATTTACTGACATCTAGAAACCCCACTGAGAAATCTATTTCTGATCTCCTTTTGAAGAGTTATTTAATTCCCAGGGAGCCTGGCCCAGTGGCAAGATATTTCCAAGAAAAGGGAGGAGAATCTAATTCTCTATTTGGTTTAATTTTGTTCTGGAACACTTATGAAGGCTCAAATCCAAGGGGAGAAAAAATACACTCCTACTTCAGGCCGCACAGCAAGGACACAAAGAGAAAGCAAAAAATTCCCTGTAAAGAGAGGTAGGCACAACATCACTCGTATTTGCACTACTTTACAAACATAATTTGCCTGAATTTGGAGGGAAGCAGGACTTCTAAGACCAAGGGCAGGTGGAGAAAATGGAACAAAATGAATATTTCCATCTTGTAAAGGTTTCAGAGGGAGTGTACTTTAACAGTGGAAGAGGAATGGATGGATGGACGGACGGACGGACGGACGGACAGACGGACGGACGGATGGATGGATGGATGGATAGATGGATGGATGGACGAAAGGATATGTGGGTAGAAAGATTAGTGGGGTGGATGTATGGCTGTGTATGTTTATGGGTAGATAGGATGGATGGATGGATGGATGGATGGATAGATGGATGGATGGATGGATAGATGTGTATATAAGTGTAGGTGGGGGGGTGTATGGTTGGAAAGTGGGTAGATGGAGAGATGGATGAATGGATAGGTGCATGGATAGATTAGTGGGTGGATGTATGGTTATGTATGTGGATGGAAGGAGTGTGCATGGATGAATGGACAAATGGATGGATATGTATATGGGTGGGTGAATGGATGGTTGGATGGGTGGGTAGGTGATGAATGGGAAGGTAGGAGAACCAGGTGGCTAGCTAAATCCTGCTTATGCTTGAATTTTGTTTGGCCTGCATGATGTTTTGAAAACATTTGAATTAGTTGCTTTCATTTAAAGCAGAGAAAATTATACCTAAAACCTTGATTTCTGGCTTCTCTCGAAAAATCAAGGGAGCTGGCAAAACTGAGACCACATTTCTTCATGGCAACAATTAACTAGAGCTGAGTAATGACTGTCCCTTCAAACAGGACACACACGCTTCAGTCCCCCAGAGTCCCTGCGGATGCACATTGGCTCTAACACCTGTCAACTTCACTCTGTCACAGTATCTGCCTGCCCAGGAGGCATTCATTCAGGCAATCAAGGACCTAGTAAACATAGGCCCAATCCTAGTCCATTCAGGTTGCTATAACAAAATACCTTACACTAGGTAATTTGTGAATAATAGAAATGTATTGCTCACAGTCCTGGAGGCTGGGGAGTCCATGAACCAGGCACTAGCAGATCTGGTGTCTGGTGAAGGCTCATAGATACTTCATAGATGATGCCTCTTGCTGCATCCTCACATGGTAGAAGGGACCTGGGAACTCCCTTCAACCTCTTTACCTAAGTGACTAATCTTATTCATGAAGGCTCTGTCTTCATGACTTAATCATCTCTTAAAGCCTGCATCTCTTAATACTATCACATTGGTAATTAAGCTTCAACATATAAATTCTGGGGGAACATATTCAGACCATAGCAGACCTTTCCGTAAGCAGACACATAGCAAGATGGAGGTTCCATGGATTACACAAGACCTCAATTCTTGCCCCTCCATATACCTCCAGAATGGAGAGCTAACCTCTTAGCAAAACACTTAAAGCCCTTCCAGATCCAAGTTCCCACATGCCTGCTAAACTCTACATTCTATGCCACTGCAAACTCAAATATCTAAACTGGCTTTCCTGTTAGGCAGGACATGAACCAGCAGTTCTTTGCCTTTGTTTGTGTTATTTCTTCTTCCAGAAATGGGCCCTCTCACCGCTTTTGATCTGTCTGGTTAACTCTTCATCTTTCAGCCTTAGCTCAAGTATCACCTTCTTGCTGAAGTCTTCTCTGACCACTCTCTCCAGACAGAATGAAATACTCCCTTCTCTCTGTCCCTACAACTTGGACAATTATATGAACACAGCCCCCTGTGACTGTCTCTCCCAAGAACCACAGCACCTTGCCTGATCCCCGGGGCTCAGTACTGTTCCTGGTTGGTTTTCAGACACATTTGTTGTTGCATGAGTCATTAGCTGTGCTGTACCCATCTAGCCATTGAGATATCAAGGAAATGCTTTACTGCTATGGTCAGTCAGGTTCTGCACTGCACCACTGAAGGAAGCACCATAGACATAGATCAAAATAGGAATGGAGCCCCCTAGATTGTACAGTACACCAGCAGGTTAGGTGGAGGACCTGCCCATGGCCCATCCTGGCCTTGGATGATGTGGTCCTTCCTCATAATCATATCCAGTTACAGTTGCCTGCTACTGAGTGTCACCCAGTCCAGAGGCCCTCACTGAGTGAAAGGAACATCTATTATTCTACAATTAATCTATTCAGTACAGAGCCTCATCTTCTTCCTTATAATCTTTCTCTCCCTCTGTCTTTTGATGCTAGGCCTTAGTTCCTGACAGCCCCTATGAAGGTATCTGTAAGTTCTTTTCAACTCAGATTCCAGGGGTGGAACTTACCAAACTATTTTCCATGCTACATGTCCCTCCTGCCTTCCTTCTTACCTGCTCCTGAAGCTGGAAGCCATGCCCCTCCCATCCTCGGCTCATTCCTTCTTTCTAGGAGTTGGACCAACAGTTGGTGATCTGCACTAATCAGGTTGTCCAGGTTAAAGGACCTCCTCTTCACTACTCTTTGCAAAAGATCCTGTGTTTATTTTGTTTGTTTGTTTTGTTTTGTTTTCTCTGAAGCCTGTATTATTTGAAGTATTTCCTCATACTCTACCCCCAAGCTAGGTAAGACTATCCTGGCAGCCAATCTGTTATTGACCTAGAGTCCTCTGGGTCACCTGACCTTTCCTGGCTGTCTTCAGGTGAGGACAGTGATTGCTCTGCACTTGTTCATCTCCACCCCACCCCACCTCCGTTTCTTAAATTGTCATATGATCTACAGCCTAAGAATATGCCCAAGGGTGCCAGGGAAGTGGGCCTAACCTACCTTCCAAAGGTTCCCCATGCTGCCCTGAGTGAAGCCCTTGTGAATCAGAGGGGCAGGGGGCTTGGAGCTTAGAAAAGGATTAGACAATATGAGGAAGTCCAGTTTTCCAGTGGAGATGGGCTGCTTTGTAAGTGCTGATACTTACAAAATAAGTTTGCAACTCTCCGTGGAGTTTGCCATTTTTTCCAACATGGGGAGGATATGTGTCTGTACTTCCTTTCCCATCGTGCCTAGAACAGGGTGGATTACTATATGTCGACGGCTGATGCATAGGTCTCATATGGCCATCACTGCTCTTAACCTCTCCCTCTGGTAGCGGTAACTACTGCAATGAGTTACTCCTCCATTTCATTTGATTCATGGGGGCTGCCTGCCTGGCCACTGGTCTTGACATGTGACCTAAGCCAGATAATCAAATAACCCATCCCCCTGGCCATAGTAACTTGCCAAGAGAAGGATGGCATGTGACCCACACTGACCAATTAGGGGTTTTCCCGGGATTTTATATATGGACTCCAGGAAAGAGAAACTCTTTTCTTCCACTGGAATTTCCAACTAGGGTGATGTAAGCCTACAGCTTACATAGTTTGGGACCAGACCTCCCTCCCACTCTTCTTCTTTTGCCTCTGAAATGTATGAAGTCATACATTGAGAGAAGCAGACTTGGAGGTGGGAAGAGAAAACGATGGCAAAAAAGAACTGGGGAGAAAAGGAGAGAAAGAACAGTGGAGGGAAGAGAGAGGTCCTCTGGGATCCAGCACATTTTTTAATTTTTTGAGACAGGGTCTCTGTCACCCAGGCTGAAGTGCCGTGCGGCAATCTCAGCTCAC
Source organism: Macaca mulatta (assembly GCF_049350105.2). Classification (NCBI taxonomy): domain Eukaryota; kingdom Metazoa; phylum Chordata; class Mammalia; order Primates; family Cercopithecidae; genus Macaca; species Macaca mulatta. Next base: position 29,433,091 of record NC_133419.1, on the reverse strand, counting down.
TACAGCCTCAACCTCCAAGGCTCAAGCGATCCTCCTACCTCAGCGTCCTGAGTAGCTGGGACTACAGGTTTGTGCCACTGTGCCTGGCTATTTTATCTTATTTTATTTAATTTATTTATTTATTTTGACCTCTGAACTTTTTTCTTTTTCTTTTTGAGACAGAGTCTCGCTCTGTCACCCAGGCTGGAGTGCAATGGCATGAATTCGGCTCACTGCAATCTCTGCCTCTCGGGTTCAAGCAATTCTTCTGCCCCAGCCTCCCAAGTAGCTAGGATTACAGGCACCTGCCATCATGCCCAGTTAATTTTCGTGTTTTCATAGAAACGGGGTTTCACCATGTTGGCCAGGCTGCTGACCTGAGGTGATCTGCCCACCTCGGCCTCCCAGAGTGCTGCGATTACACGTGTGAGCCATTGCACCTAGCCTGACCTCTGAACTTTTTATTGGCCTCCTGCTCCCCAAAGAGTACCCTGCTTCTCCTGGCTTAAGGCTCAGAACTTTGGTGTCATTGGTCTCAGACACCACTTTGCCATCCACTATCCAGTGGGGGGTGGTCTTCGGGATGGTTTGCATGGAGTTGCTGACGTCCAGAGCATCACCAAGATTGAAGCCCTCGCTGCAGTAGGTGGAGATCTCAACCTCCAGCTTGACCTTGATGTTCGACTGGGCCTCGTACTCCTGGGCCTAGCGCTGTCCCTCTGCCCGGGTCTGTGCCAGCTCTGACTTCAGGTGCAGCACGATCCCGTTGAGCTGCTCCATCTGCAGGGTGTAGCGGGCCTCCACCTCCCTCAGGCTGTTCTCCAATCTGGCCTTCAGATTTCTCATTGAGTCCAGGTCGATCTCCAAGGACTGGACCGTACGTCTCAGCTCCGTGAGTGTCATCTCAGCAGCTCCAACCTCGGTGGACTGTGTGGTGACCACTGTGGTGCTCTCCTCAATCTGCTGAGAGTACTACTTGTCTAGCTCCTGTAGGTTCTTCCGAGCCAGCTCATCATATTGGGCCACAATGTCTGCCATGATCCTGGCAAGGTCCTGAGATTTGGGAGCTTCTACCTCCACAGTCAACCCAGAGCTGGCAATCTGGGCTTGCAGGCCTTTTACTTCCTCTTCATGGTTCTTCTTCATGAAAAGCAGCTCCTCCTTGAGAGCCTCAATCCGCCTCCACTTGCAGCTGAGTGACATTGGTGTCATCAATGACTTTGTGGAGTTTATGGATGTCACTCTCCACAGACTGGTGCATGGTGAGCTCTGTCTCATACCTGACTCTAAAGTCATCAGCAGTAAGATGGGCATTGTCGATCTGCAGAACGATGTGGGCATTGTCCACAGTATTTGCGAAGATCTGAGCCCTTAGGTCCTCGATGATCTTGAAGTAATGGCTCCAGTCTCTGATCTGGGGTAACTTCTTCTCCAGGTGCTCCCGGATTTTGCTCTCCAGTTTCCGTTCTCAGTCTCCAGGCTCCTCACTGTCCAGGTAGGAGGCCAGGCGGTCGTTCAGGCTTTGCATGGTCTCCTTCTTGTTCTGCATGCCTCCCATTCCTGCCAGACCCTCAACCATCCCCGCAGCCAGGCCCCCGGACCCCATGCCACCCTGGAAGCTGGTGGAGTGGGACACAGAGATCCGGGAACCAGAGCCCCCAGCGCCTGCATAGAGCACCTGCATAGACGCTGGCTGCCCTGCTGACTGGCCGGGTGCCATAGCTGGGCACCTGGACAGAGCCCAGGGACTGGCAGTTGGTGGAGAAGGTGGAGCAAGTGGTGAAACTCATCCCATCTGGGGAGGAGAGCGAGAGGACAGGACTCAGACTTTGCCCTTATTTTTTGTAGAGACGGGTTCTCCCTACATTGCCCAGGCTGGTCTTGAACTCCTGGGCTTGAGCGACCCTCCTGCCTCGGCCTCCCAAAGTGCTGAGATTGTAGGTGTGAGTTGCCAAACCCATTCCCAGCACATTCTTGTGGCCAGTTACCTGTTTACCTCTCATCAGCCTTCAGCTGCCCTCTGTCTCTGCCTCTCTTTGTGCCTTTAGTTTTAACTCATGCCACCAAGCACACAAGTCCCCACATTTTGGGGTCTGTGAGGGGATCTGAATGGCTCAGATAGTTACCCTTGTCCCAGTTAGAACCAACTTGTGCCCAGCACCACTTCATGTGTTGGTGATCAGTGTATGGATTGGCTGTCCTTAGGTGACAGACCGATTCCCTATGACCAGGGAGATGGGAGTCAAAAGGCACCATCGGTCAGTGTAGGAGAAGAAGCCCCAGAAAAGAAGCTGAGGCACGGCAGCAGCTGGCACTGTGCCCACCCAGATCCACCAGCCATCCAGAATTGGATTCTTTAATATTTAATATTTATTAATAGGTAGAAAATACTGAGTTGACTGTTTGTAACTAACTCACACAGAATCCCAAAAATTAAATAAAAGGGAAGGAGGCATGGGAGGCAAAAAGCAATTTCCTCAAAAAATTCAATTTGTTTTGTTCTCTGTGTCTGATTTCCTTTGGGTTGGCTCTGCTTTCCTTAAGATCTCCAAAACCCCAGACTCGGCTTGCGTCTGGAACCAAGGCAAGACAGGGGCCATTTCTCTAGCCCAGGCCCGGGCCTAGGCCCAAGCCCTGACAATAACAGAGAGGCTGGCTCAACAGTGAGGTCTCGCCAGGATACATTAACCACCGCCTCAGTGTGAAAGATGATCAGCCGTGAGCTTAATTCCTCGTAAAATATCACTCAGGCCAGAGCAGGTTAGCTAAATATGTGGTCCTAAGAATTAAACAGAGTTTCCCTTTTAGCTCCAACAAAGAGGGGAAAGGCAGGGCTGCAGGGGTATAATTTTGCAGGAGCCTTCAGGGCTGCTCCTGGGCTGGCTGCTAAGTTGCTTGAGGGCAACATCATTGTAATGATAGGGTTAACGTTTTCTCATCTCCCATTGGTGCAGCCCTCCCCCTACTAACCATGCACGTTTCTTCAGTGCAAGTGGACATTAGCAGAAATCTAAAGGTTCTCTCCCTCCTTCCCTAGGCACAAAACCCAGCCTCCAATCTCTATAGACTTTAGAGAAAGATGCCAGGAATATAAAGTATGGTGAATGTGCTTTGTCAGAGGTAAGACATCAGTGTATGTATAGCAGTGGTTATACACGTTTTAATTTCATCACTAAAGGAAGTATATGATATTCACTACTTTCCCCCGTATGGCCTTTGATCTAGCTATGCTGGTTTCCTCAATATTCTTTGAACACCGCTGATACCACTCCCGCTCAGGACCTCTGAACTGGCTGTTTCCTCTGCTTGGAATACTTTTATCCTAGATAACTCTGTGGCATGCTCCCTTAATGTCACCTTTTCCATGAAACTCTCTGGTCACTACATCCAAAGCCACTTCAAATTGCTGCTTTTCTTCCTTGCTCTGCTTTTCCCTACTTAGCCTTATTATTTACACTTGATATGTTTTACTGTTTAAATTGTTTGATCTGTTTCCCCTTATATAATGTAAGCTTCACGAAGGCAGGCATTTTTTTTAAGTTCAGGGGTACAAATGCAGGTTTGTTACATAGGTAAACTTATGTCATGGGGGCTTGTTGTACAGATTATTTAATCACCCAGGTATTAAGCCTAGTATCCATTAGTTGTTTGTCTTGATCCTCTCCCTCCTCCAACCCTCCGCCCTCTAAAAGGCCCCAGTGTGTGTTGTTACCCCCGTGTGTCCATGTGTTCTTATCATTTAGCTCCTACTTATAAGTGAGAACATGAGGTATTTGGTTTTCTGTTCCTGTATTAGTTTGCTGAAGATAATGGCTTCCAGCTCCACCCATGTCCCTGCAAAGGACATGATCTCATTCTTTTTTACGGCTGCATAGTATTCCATGGTGTGTGTATGTACCACATTTTTGTTATTTTTCTTTATCCAGTCTATCATTGATGGGTATTTAGGTTGATTCCATGTATTCGATACTGTGAATCGTGCTGCATGAACATACGCATGCATTTGTCTCTATAGTAGAATAATTTATATTCCTTTGGGTATATACCCACTAATGGGATTGCTGGGTTGAATGGTAGCTCCACTTTTAGCTCTTTGAGGAATCGACAGTGTATAAGCATTCCTTTTTCCCCACAACCTCGCCAGCATGTTATTTTTTTACTTTTTAATAATAGCTATTCTGACTGGTGTGAGGTAGTATGTCATTGTGGTTATAATTTGCATTTCTCTAATGATCATTGATACTGAGCTTTTTTTCACATGCTTGTTGGCCACATGTATGAGGTCAGAGATTTTCATCTATTTCATTTACTGCCTCATCTCCAGCAATTAGAACAGTGCCTGACCTATAATAGATGCTCAATAAACATTTGTTGCATTCGTGAATGTGTCAGAATGAGCCTATATTTGGGGTTAGATATGGGTTCAGATGTGTCCACAGCCAATTATGAACAGTGAGACCTGGGTACATGACTTCACCTCTCAGAGTCTCAATTTTCTTATCTGAAAGTTGGATATGACATCTATTTCATAAGGTCCTGGGAAATGTCAACAAGGTAATGCATATAAAGGGTTGAACACATTGTCTGGCTAGGAAATAAGTAACTGACAAGTTGTATTACCATTGCAAGAAGAGTAAGTGGTTGCTACTTCCGAGGTGCTTGAGAACATTTCAACAGAAACACAAAGAAAAATAAAAAGCATCCCAAAGGATTATAAATCATGCTGCTATAAAGACACATGCACACGTATGTTTATTGTGGCACCATTCACAATAGCAAAGACTTGAACAACCCAAATGTCCATCAGTGATATACTGGATTAAGAAAATGTGGCATATATACACCGTGGAATACTATGCAGCCATAAAAAAGGATGAGTTCATGTCCTTTGTAGGGACATGGGTGAAGCTGGAAACCGTCATTCTCAGCAAACTTTCACAAGGACAGAAAACCAAACACCGCATGTTCTCACTCATAGGTGGGAACTGAACAATGAGAACACTTGGACACAGGATGGGGAACATCACACACCAGGGCCTGTCATGGGGTTGGGGGAGGAGGGAAGGATAGCATTAGGAGATATACCTAATGTAAATGATGAGTTAATGGGTGCAGCACACCAACATGGCACATGTATACATATGTAACAAAGCTGCACATTGTGCACATGTACCCTAGAACTTAAAGTATTTAAAGAAAAAAAAAAAGCATCCAAATCTGCCTGGATTGGGAACAGGGCAAATGAATCTCGTGCACAAGGACAACTTGATATGTAAACATCTGTATGTGTGTGTGTTTGCTTGTGCACATGTTCAGGTACCTCCCATTCATATAGAAGGCAGACTTTCATGGGTTTTCATTCCCATGGCAGTGTTTCCAAGTTTCATATTTGTATTTCTGCACATACACAAGCGTTGTGAACACGACACACTTGCACAAGCATGCACATGCATGAATACACATGCACACACACGTGTGCACACATGAGCACATGTGTACACATGTTCCTCCACCCCAACCCCTAACCCAAGGGGTGAGGCTCTCTGGTAGGGCAGCTACTTCACTATTCCTGGCTTGCAGGATTTATGTCCTTATAGCCATGTTGCACTGAAGTTCCTTGCTAGACACTGCACCTGCTCCAAGCATGGCCCTCTGTTCCTCTTCCCCAACCCTCTTGCTAGCTCAGACTGTACTTTCTAAGTCCCTTCTTGAAAGGACACCTCCCTTCAAGGCTCAGAAACCTCTAGTGGTCTGACTGCAAAGGAGAGTGAGGACACTAGATAAACAAACACCAGTCCTGGCCCCAGGTGTCACTGAGAGAAGCCACAACACTGAGCCAGAGTTTAAAATGGCAATGGCTTTCTGGAGGACTTTCCTATGTGGCGAGGCACGCTGAGGTCTAGACTGGGGGCAGCTTTCAGGGTAGAACCAGCACCTGCTGGAAACAGTTCGTGTCATTATATAGCCCCTAGCCCTCCATCCTACCCCATCTGCCGTCTCTGCCATAGTGAAAGTAGAGTCCTGGTAAAAGCACTAACTTTAGAATCAGGTGGTTTGGGGATTAGAATCTCAGCTCCAATACTTGACAGCTGTGAGAAGTTCAACCAGTTTCTTATTCTCTCTGACCCATGATTTCATCATCTGTTGAATGATCTGAACTCCTTAGAATTACTGGAAGGATTTAAATCAGAGTCACCATGTATTGCTGCTCAGGTTGTGCACTGCACAGTTCCAGGGAGCCATCACTGATATGGGCTATAAAATAAATGACAGCCCTTGGACTGTGCAGGACATAACCCATACCAACTTACGTGATAATACATGTGTGAAATAACATGTTAAAAGCACCTGGTCCAAGGCCTGGCACCTAGTAGGTGCTAAATAAATGGTAGCCAAAAAATAGGTTTATTAATCATGCCTTTAATTCACAGAAAGGCACCCATTGGCCGGGTGCTGTGACTCATGCACATGATCCCAGCACTCTGGGAGGCTGAGGCAGGCAGATAACTTGAGGCAAGGAGTTTTAGACCAGCCTGGCCAATAGGGCAAAACCCCATCTCTTTAAAAAAAAAAAAAAAAAAAAAAAAACAGCTAGGCTTGGTGGCACACACCTGTAACCCCAGCTACCTGAGAGGCCTGAGGCATGAGACTCGCTTGAACCCAGGAGGTGGAGCTTGCAGTGAGCCGAGATTGCGCCACTGCACTCCAGCTTGGGCAACAAAGTGACACTCTGTCTCGAAAAAAAAAAAGAGAAAAAAGAAAGGCAACCATATAGCCTTCATTGCCTGCTGACATAATGGCTGAGGGTAGGAAGTTTTAGCCGTGGTAATATACAAGGCAACTTCAGTGGTGATGGGATATGATGTCCTCGGGACATCCATTTTTATTGTTCTTTAGATTCCAGAGTTTAAGAGTTTGCTCATGGCTTTTGCTCACTGGAAATTTTCTTGGTGAACAATCAGATATCTTGCAGTACTAGGATGTGTGCGCTCTTGGAATCATTTGGTCTTAATGAGGTGGGATTTGCTTTAAGTGGAGTATAATTGCCCTCCCCCATTAAAATATTTTCTCTTAAATCAAAACATTATGTACGATGTCCTTTTAAACATAGCTGACCTTTAAAAAGGAGAATCTAGATGCTCAGACCTCCAACCTCAATCCTTATGGTCTGGTAACTACCCCTTCTATACCCAGGCAGAGATAGGAACTTTACTTTCTGGTGAGGTCAACTCGTAGACGTGGCGTATACCTGAGAGAGGTAGAAGAGGCCTTCTACACACAGGATTTACGTTGTGAAAAGTTGGACTGTCAAATATGGTGCCCCTACCTGCGTGCCATAAAGCTACAGCCAAACCTAAACCACCCCACCCCAGGTAGCAGGCTGGAGGGTTCTGATCAGCCCAGATAATTGGCTTAAAAATATGAACAACAAGGATTTCCAAGTGAAATAGCCAGGTCCCACTCAGTCAGCATATAGTGAAGTTCACCAGCTGCTAAGCCACACTAACGAGCAAAGAACCTCCAATCGGCAGTTCAGAGCCTCTCTCCTAGAGGTTCATCAGATACTGAGGGACTGATTTTGACATTGGAAGATAGAGACTAAAAATAACAATCATAAAGAGCACAAGAAAGAGAGAAAGAGACGAGAAAAGAAAGGAAGAAAGGAGGGAGGGAGGGAAGAAGGAAGTAACTGACACAATTAATACAAAGCAGGGGCAAAATAATACTGACCAACATAGTGAAACCCTGTCTGTACTAAAAATACAAAAATTAGCCATGTGTGGTGGCACGCACCTATAGTCCCAGCTATTCAGGAGGCTGAGGCAGAAGAATTGCTTGAACCTGGGAGGTGGAGGTTGTAGTGGGCCAAGATCACCCCAGTGCACTTCAGCGTGGGCAACAGAGTGAGACTTCATCTCAAAAAAAAAAAGAAAAAAAAAATATATATATATCTCTCTCTACACACATATATATGGGCCAGGTGTGGTGGCTAACACCTGTAATCCCAGCACTTTGGGGGGCCAAGGCGGGTAGATCATGAGGTCAGGAGATCAAGACCATCCTTGCTAAAATGGTGAAACCCCGTCTCTACTAAAAATACAAAAAATTAGCTGGGTGTGGTGGTTGGCACCTGTAGTCCCAGATACTCAGGAGGCTGAGGCAGGAGAATGGCATGAACCCAGGAGGCGGACCTTGCAGTGAGCCGAGATCACGCCACTGCACTCCAGCCTGGGCAAAAGTGCGAGGCTCTGTCTCAAAAAAATATATACATATATATATATGATTAGTAGTCATGATGAGAGAAGATATTGCAACTATAAAATAAGAATGAAGTTCATAAAAAGAGAAGAACAAGAACGAACTCATAGAAATGAAAAATGTGAGAGCCGAAATAAAAATGCAACAGATGGATGAGAAGATACAGTTGAGGACATTCCCCAGAAACTCTAACATTACAACAGAAATGGAAAATGAGAGAAAGTGAGATCTGTCTGGAGATCCAAAGTCTAAATAACCAAGAGAGACAATGGAGGAGGGGAAACATCAAAGAAAGAAATAGAAGAACTTTAATGAATGGAGGAATCTAAGTTTCTAGATTAAGGAGGACTTCAAAGAGCCTAGCATAATGTAGGAATTCTCAAATCAAAGTCTGTCATTCCAAAACTTTAGGTCACCAGAAATGAATAAAAGCTCTTAGGGAAAAATAGACATCAAAATGTCATCAAACTAGAAAATGATAGAACAGTGCTTTTAAAATTCAGAAGGAAAGTTATTTCTAACTTTGAATTCTTTAGCCTGCCAAACTATCAGTCAGAAGCGAATATAGAATAGAGACATTTTTAGAAAATGCAGGGTCTTAAAAAAATTACCTCCCATATACCTTTCTTAAAAAGTTACTGAAGGATATGCTCCATCAAAATGAAGGAGTCAACTGAAGAAAAGGAATGGGATCAACAGGTAATCCAGTACAGGTGAGAAGAGACCAGGAATTTTCAGGAGGATGGAAAAGAAAAGGCCAAGAAAACAGCTGTACAGCAATTCAAAAGGAAAACTAATCCAGAGCAGAGCAGGAGAAGAGAGATATCTAGAAAGTGTCTCTGGGGATAAAAAATAAAAAGTTGTAGATTATCTGACATGTTTTGTTACATAGAGAGGCATTCTATAGCTGTACAAATATTTCACCAGAAATTTGACAAACACCAAACATTTTTTTAAAAAACAATTAAATATAAGAAAAATAAAACATTCTGTAGTTACCTCATATGAGGACTCTTAAATTTTTCTCTCCATAATATATCTTGAAAAATTATTCCACTTTTCAGACAACTATTATTTGTCTTTTATTTTTGTTTTGGGGATAACAAATTTTTACTCAGAAGCACACTAAATATATGTGCTGCAAAGACATGATAATTTGACATTACAATTTCAGGCAATGACATACCTACTAACTGATTCAACATTTCCATTCATAGACTAGCATACTGGGCAAATTTGAGTTACTTGCCACATAAATGAGCCCCAAGTGCTTTGTTACGCAAGGAGTGCCAAATAAGAAAGACCTTCTACAACACTTTAGTCTTTTGGGTGTGCATACTGTTTCCACGTTTTGAGGTACTCTCATATTTAGCTTTTATTTAGCCGTACAGGTGTAGGTCCATATTGTTTTTAAGTGCAGCTTGAGCAAATGATAACTATGACCCCCAAAAGTTGATGAATACAATGGTGCAACAAGAACATACCTTCCAGAGAATGACTCCCTCTTCCATCACACACTCAAGTCTACTCCTCCTCCTTTGGTGAATAAAGTCAAGTCTTTATTATAACAACTCATTGTGTATTATTTATTTAAGCTTGTTTTTATTGTTCATTTGATATTTTTTCCTATCTGTGAAAGTTGAGCATCTTGGGTTGGGATGCATTAATACTTTCTCCTGTTAATATTCATGAGGTTTTTTTTCCTCCATTTAACAGGTCTTCACTTAGTGGCAGGGTTTTCAGGGTCAAATTAAAGTCCTTAAAGGAAATAGGTGTCAGGAAAGGAAATGTAATTACATGACCTGGATCAGCAGTAAATAACACATGGTCCATGTCATAAAAACAACAAATACAAATTGAATAAAAATAAGAATTGGGCTGGGCGTGGTATGTGACTTAAGCCATGTTGGGAAGATGAACAAAGAATTGTATTCAAAGGGTGCTGTAACATAATTGTCTTCGTACTCCTTATTAGAAAGTCAATATGTAAAATATAAATTTGAAGTATCAAGAATAGCAATATAAACTTGTTATTTAGAAAAATGGAAATAAATACTTAAAAAAACATCTAAAGCATTGAACGTGCTTGCCTCTGGAAATGAGAACTAGGGTGAAGAGAGACACAGGATACTGCTTTTCATTATGTTTTATAGGACTGTTTGACTTTCTAAAGTAATAACTAATAAAAATTAAAATTACATTTAAAAAGGCAATAAATATTCATTGGAGAAAACTTGGAAAATACAAAAATGGAAAGAGAATAAAATAAAAGTCATTCATAACATATCTACTCAGAAAAGCTGCTGATGAAACAATTGTAGGCTAGTTTCGAGTTTTTCTACTATACATACGTACATGCACGTTTTTAAAATAAAAGTGAGATCATATTATAAATATTGTTTTGCAACCTGCATTTTTTTCCTTAAGGTAATTGTGGCAAATTTTCCTATATTAATATTCATCTACTACATCATTTTAAGGGCTGTATATTCCCCATTATACAAATATACTATAATTTATTTAATTCAACCCAATATTTACTATTAATTATTCAACCAGCATAATTATTCCAGCAAACAAATGCAACTTTTGATTCTTTTGAAAAGATAGTAGAAAGGAATTTTCTCTATCCTTTGTTCAATTGTTGTCAATAATTTCTATTTTGCTTTACTAGCAAGGCTGAGATATTTGACTTGCTCTGAGATTTTCCCCTGACAATTCACAGTCTTTTAAAAATTCTTTCTCCCTTTAAAATTGTAAAAGGAATGTGTATGTGGCAAGTAGATGTTCTTGCCTGATAGTGACCATTTTCTCATCGTTAGGGAATAGCACCTCGGTTTTTCTTCCTAGAATCCCTCCTCCCTCTCAGGCAATGGCTCAGCCTATCTGGTTTGGATGAAACTGAACCTACCTCTGGTCCAGGGTGACCATATGATCTCACCTGGTCCCTCAGCCTAATTCATCTTTCCAGGCTCCATAAATGGTACAGGGATGGATGTATGGCCAGAAAGGATGCAACAGAGTCAACACCACAGCTTTCGGTGGAAACTTTAGGGAAAAAGATTTCTCTTTCTTTTCACAGGGATGGCTGAGCTGATAAAAGTTTAAGTCTGGGGTGACTGGTGACCATTTGCTACTGCAAAGGGAAAGCCTGCCTGAGGATTCAGCCAAAGAGGAAGAAAGATGACCAAGAGATTTAAAAAGGCAGAATAATGACAACACCTTTTGAGCACCTGGATCCAGCACTGCCCAATGCTCCCAGCCAGTTACAGGAATAATACATTTCCTTTTTTCCTTAATCTCTTTTGAGTTGGGGTGCTGTCATCTGCAAGTGAGTATATATGTTAATAATATATACTCAAAGTCAAATAACTCAAACAGTATTGGTAAAAAGTGAAAACTAAAACTTCCTCTTTTCTTCCCCAGATTCTCAGTCCAAACACCCCACAGACAATCACTTCTCAGTTTCTTAACTATGCGCCAAAATGTGTCTGTGCATTTACAAATATACCAATTTCCAATTTTTGAAATATACAAACACGATTATACTATCTATACTATCTTGTAGCTTGTGTTTTTACTTTACCATGAGGAAAGAAGATACCTTGCCTTGTACAAATCTAGATGTTTACTTCATTTTTTCCTAAGACTTTTTTTTCTTGAGATGAAGTCACACTCTGTTGTGGGCTGGAGTGCAGTGGCATGATCTCAGCTCACTGCAACCTCCACCTCCTGGGTTCAAGTGATTCTCCTACCTCAGCCTCCCAAGTGGCTGGGATTTCAGGCACACGCCACCATGCCTAGCTTTTTTTTTTCTTTAAGTAGAGACGGGATTTTACCACATTGAGCAGGCTGGTCTTGAACTCCCAACCTCAAGTGATCTGCCCACCTTGGCCTCCCAAACAGCTGGGATTACAGGCGTGAGTCACTGCACCCGGCCATTTTTTCTAAGACATTTACTTGCATGTTTTCATTTCGCAAAGGAGTGTGTTATATGGACATCCCATATTCTAACCAGTCCTGTACTGATGACCATTTAGGTTTACCCAGTTTTTCATCATTAAAAACAGGCTGTGATGGGCGTCATTCTTTTATCCTTTTGTGCAGCATATCCACAAAGCCAAAGAAGTTGATGCTTCTGGCACCTCATTGTCCAGGCCCCTTCCAGGAAGCTGCCATTTCATTTACTGTCACAGGATTCAGGTAAGTGAATGCCAGCTGCACAACGTAAGAGTGACATCCAGTAATAGTACTACTGTCCCGTGCCAACTCACAGGGGTCAAGATCCAAAGTTACAGGACCCTGGGCCATGTCTCAGTAAAAACATGCCCGAGGACAACAGGTACAGAATTTTACAGCAGTGGAAGAGACCTAGTTTGAAATGTACAGAACCGGAAGCTAGTCTGGGGAAAGTTCCAATGGTCAGAGGTATGAAAAGGATTTTGATTCTCACAAAAGTCTACCGGAAACATAATATTTCAGCATGTACAACAAAAAATGTACCATATGGTTTTTTTCTTTTTTGACTAGAACCCGGGATAATAAAATTTATCAAGATTCTGTCTTTGTAGGGCCAAATCTGCAGTAACACCAGAAGCAGTAAGTATATGTCTGTATGAAGTGGCTTGTTTTCTCATCATGACTATCAATAATAAAGAACAAATTTCCATTTGCTGTGCCATAGGAAGGACTGAACTATCTTCCTACTCTCTTTATGAAAAGTGATATTTCAAAATTGTTGTCATATGAATCAGAAGCAATCAAAGAGTACGCAGCCAAAAAATGTAGGAAAGAAGGCATTGTAAAAGCACATGAAGCAGTAAATTAATAAGAACATTGTTATTTTTCTGAATTTTGTGATGATGGTATTTGGTAGCTTTTTAAAATGTGTGACTTTTGCAGTTTATTTTCTCTTTGCAAATAAATATTCATTGTGTGCCTAACTTTTATGTGTAATTTTGTGGTTTTTTAAGAGGCTCTCTAAAATTGTCTGAAACACAGGCTCTGCAAAACTTGCTTCTGCACCTGTGTAGAGGATGAACACATGATCTGCAGCCAGCCCTCCCAGCTTCAGATCTCAGTGGGGCCATCTGCCAGCTTTATAATGCTGGGTGGTTTACTTTGCCTTTCTATGCCTCAGTTTTCTTATCTATGAAATGGGGATAATAACTTCAAAGGGTTTTTTGTAGGATTAAATGAGTTAATACATAAAAAGAACCCAGAAGCTGGCTATCATTCATCATCAATAACAACTATGTTTGTTTCTTTTTTTTTTTTTTTTTTGAGACAGAGTCTCACTCTGTTGCCCGGGTTGGAGTGCAGTGGCATGATCTCGGCTCAATGCAATCTCCGCCTCCCGGGTTCAAGTGATTCTCCTGCCTCAGCCTCCCAAGTAGCTAGGATCATAGGCACCCATCACCATGCCTGGCTACTTTTTGTATTTTTGGTAGAGACAGGGTTTCACCATCTTGGCCAGCTTGGTCTCGAACTCCTGACCTCGTGATCCACCCGCCTCGGCCTCCCAAAGTGCTGGGATTACAGGCGTGAGCCACCGTGCCCGGCCACAGCTATGTTTATCTCTTATGCACATGTGCAGGTATTTCCACAGGATGCTTTCCTAGAATTATAAGCCCTGGTACAAGAGTACACACTTGATGGATTTTAATAGAGAATGCCAAATACTCTTCAGAAAGCTGGGCTAACTTACCACCACCCTACTGTGTACATAGTGACATATCTCAGAACTGAGGAGTCAGGAAGTCCATCCTGGGTGACGCTAAGGCTTGGGTTCTTACTTCATTCCAGACTAGCCCAGTTCCCGGAACATGTCCAGGTCAAGTTGGTTTGGTGGCTGCGGGGAATTGCAGGCCCTTCTCCCAGCTGACACTCCCGTCAATCTTGGCAGCACCTTACATTTACAACATGCCCTACCTTTTATTGAGCACAGTGGCCCTGTAGGTTAGGCAGGTCAGGGCAGTGTTTAATAATTTATGGAAGAAGAAATTATGTCTCACATCAGCAAGAGACCTATGCAAGATTACTCCAACTGGTAAGTATTAGTTGGGGCAAAAGAAATTGCAGTTTTTGCCATTAAAAGTAATGGTAGGCTGGCCAAGATGGGCGGATCACGAGGTCAGGAGATCGAGACCATCCTGGCTAACCCGGTGAAACCCCATCTCTACTAAAAAATACAAAAAACTAGCTGGGCGAGGTGGCGGGCGCCTGTAGTCACAGCTACTCGGGAGGCTGAGGCAGGAGAATGGCGTAAACCCAGGAGGCGGAGCTTGCAGTGAGCTGAGATCCGGCCACTGCACTCCAGCCTGGGCGACAGAGCGAGACTCCGTCTCACAAAAAAAAAAAAAAAAAAGTAATGGTAGGTCTGGTGCGGTGGCTCACGCCTGTAATCCCAGCACTTTAGGAGGCCGAGGTGGGCAGATCATCTGAGGTTAGGAGTTCGAGACCAGCCTGGCCAACATGGTGAAACCCTGTGTCTACTAAAAATACAAAAATGACCCGGGCATGGTGGCGGGTGCCTGTAATCCCAGCTACTCAGGAGGCTGAGGCAGGAGAATTGCTTGAACCCAGAAGGCAGAGGTTACAGTGAGCTGAGATTGCGCCATTGCCCTCCACCCTGGGCAACTAGAGCGAAACTCTGTCTCCAAAAAAAAAAGTAATGGCAAAAACCACAATTACTTTTACCTCAACCTAACAGGAGGGAGAGGACCAAGAACCCAGGGCTCAAGCCTGTAATTTTAAAGGAAACTGGTGTGTTTCCTTGTGGTACCTCATTGTCTCTCAAAATTCTATTAAAATGAAATATACTTTTTAAAATGGCATATATTCACAATGAAATATACCCTTTTCTCCAGGTCAGTAGTGAAAAGCAGGCATTAAGGCTATATAACATACTAAAAGGGCACCTCTTAGAAAAATAAATTTAATTGCAGCCTCTTGATTCAAATGAAACTCACTCTGTTTTAAACTTTAAATTATAGTAAGATAAAGCTGCTGAGAATGTGCTTTCCATCCTAATTTGAGACTTCAGATGGCAGCTCCTTTTGTACTTCTATCTTTAAAAAACTGCCTCCCCCAGCCCCCAATCTTGTTATCTTCTCTTTGACTTGCCAAACAAATCTAGTCCAAAAAAATAAAACTGATTAAATGCCTAAGGGAAGGAAGTGAAGAGCTTAAAATCGGTGGAATCTGTTACCACATGTTCGGGTTAATTTAACTTTGCTCACATGACAAATTAGAAAGGAAAAGGAAAATTTGCATACAAGGACAATTAAGAATAAACTAGAGGTGTCATTTGTCCCAAATTAGGACAGGATCCCATAATTTGTTTTTCCACTGAAAGAGTACTTTCTGGCAAGCAGGGACTACTGGGTGCATGCTTTTCTTCTCTGATGTCACGAGCAAGTGGGCGCTTCATCACAAAGGGAGGCTCAGCCCACAGTGAGCTGTGCCTCAGGCCTCCTCTTCAGCAAGCCAGGCTAACCACATGGTAGTGTTTCCATGCCCTAGCTGTTTAGCTTATATAAAATGTGAACATGCCTAGGGTCTGTGAAAGTGCATCCAGGTCTGGTGGCAGATAGACAATAGGTAGATGGATGACTGATGGAAAGATTCATATATAGATTGTTCCATAGATAGACAGCAAGGGGATTTATTTTATGTAACATGGTGGCTCCCAGACCACCTTCTAGCCTGCCTGCCCTGGTGATTTTCACATACTATGTCTGTCCTCAAAGCTCTAAGAATACTCAAAAGACCCCCTCTGTAAGTATAATAATGGGGATAAATTTTTAATGTGCAGGACATAGTATTCAGTAGCCACTTTGTTATTCCAGCTGCCACAGGAAGTTTCTCTCTCTCCTTAGCAAAGAAAAGATGCATGCACTTAGAAATGCCCAGCTGCTGACAGTCTTGAATTATCCAGAGATTTGCCTCTTAAAATGAGCTTTATGGCTGGGTGCGGTGGCTCATACCTGTAATCCCAGCACTTTGGGAGGCCAAGGCGGGCAGATCACGAGGTCAGGAGATCAAGACCATCTTGCCAAACATGGTGAAACCCCATCTCTACTAAAAATATTTTTAAGGCCGGGCGCGGTGGCTCAAGCCTGTAATCCCAGCACTTTGGGAGGCCGAGACGGGCGGATCACGAGGTCAGGAGATCGAGACCATCCTGGCTAACACGGTGAAACCCCGTCTCTACTAAAAAATACAAAAAAGTAGCCGGGTGAGGTGGCGGGCGCCTGTAGTCCCAGCTACTCGGGAGGCTGAGGCAGGAGAATGGCGTAAACCTGGGAGGCGGAGCTTGCAGTGAGCTGAGATCCAGCCACTGCACCCCAGCCTGGGCGGCAGAGCAAGACTCCGTCTCAAAAAAAAAATATATATATATATATATATATTTTTTTTTTAAAAATTAGCCAGGCGTGGTGGTACCCATCTGTAGTCCCAGCTACTCGGGAGGCTGAGGCAGGAGAATCACTTGAACCTGGGAGGCAGAGGTTGCAGTGAGCTGAGATCATGACATTGCACTCTAGCCTGGGTGACAGAGTGAGACTCCATCTCAAAAAAAAAAAAAAAAAAAAAAGGTTTACAAGAGCTCAAAGGCCAACTAACCCAAAATAGGAGCTGGCAAACTTCTTACCCCCTCACTGGTGGACCTGAAGGATAGATATAGAGCGGGCTCTGAAGTTGTTGAGCATCTTGTTGGGGTGTCAGTGATGGTATTTTTTATTTGTTTGCTTATTTTCTTAATAAGTAACAGACATGAGATCTGGTGAATTTAATAAAAACAAAATGCAAGAATTTATCAAAAGGCTATATGAGAGCATAGCAAATTCTAGGAAAAGCTAAGCCAACAGTAGGAACCCCAGTAGCTCTGGGAGTCTGGGTAGAAGGAACTAATAATGGACAGTTACAGCAAATAACTGCCTTTGAGAAAAGTCTGTTCAAACGATTTTCCTATCAGGTTGCTCCACCTGATTCCTAACTGGGTGAGAGCATCTGATTAGCTCAGTGTTAACCCAAGGCAGGGGATACAGGACACAGGGACAGAAACCTGTATACCTGATTCATACCACTGGGTGAGGATGTCTGATTAGCAGGGACAGAAGCCTGTATACAGTGGTAAAGGAGTGATTCCCCAAAGACCAGCTGCTGCTATATATATTTTTAAAATGCCAAAGGGATGTGGGCAAGCAAAAGCAACAGATATCCATCACACTCGAGTTTCTGCCTGTAACCTAAAGAAAGAGGTGTGTTTTCTCACTTGGAGTTGGGTCCAAGGGTTTCCAGCCCAAAGCAAGAAATACCCAGTACTCTATTTCAGGAAACTAAAGATTATACTCAGGAACAAAATTTCCCCATCCTTACTTCACATATCAAGGACAAGCTCACCTAAACCTTCAAAGGAGATAACGGGTCCAGGATATAGACAAGTGAACATCCAAGCACAAAGTAGTGTAGCAAGAGCCATGATAGGGAGGTGCAGAGTCCTACAGGAACACACAGCACGACACCTGGCCTGACCTGGACGCAGAAAGAGTCAAGGAGGAGTTGAGGGTAAGTGAGAAGCTAGCAATCTACAAAGAAGTGTCAGATGTCTGAAGGTAGGAAGAGGAGCAGGTGACCCCCTGGAGGAGGTGAACCTGGTCGGTCAGACAGGAGTACATGGGGGTGGCAGTAGATTAAGCTATTGACTCCAGTTCTTCACCACTCCCTGCAGCCTCAACTTTGCTGTGGACAGGATGAGGAGAGCCTCTCTCCCCATTTACTTTGGCTTGGCCGTGAGATCTGGTAGGTATGTCTCTATGCCAATCCTAAGAGGCATTTTCATAGCTTAGGTCGTAGGCATTGGGCGTTCCATGTGCCCCCATAAGCCACTGCCATGAGAAGAATGTGCCCCACCTAGCTTGATGGGCCAAGAAGGATGAGAGACACATGCAACTAGAAGTGGAGCCAGATCTAGTCTAGGTCACCCAAACCCCAATCATGAAGGGCCTTGTATACCTGTTAAATTGAACTTGATTCTAAGGGCAATGGACTCTATTGAGGTGTTTTGGAAGTGACACACAGATCAGCTTTTTTAAAAGCTCACTCTGGTCCGTTAGGGCGGTGGGGAGACAGATTCCCTGAAGTTCACAACCTTACTTTTTCAATGTTTTTGGCTTACAAGCATATCTTATAAGCATGCTTTTATTAATGAATAAGAAATTAACAATTAACATTGTATATTCATTATAAACAACTATAGGCATAGAAAACACAGAACATATATAAATAGAAAAAACATATGTCTAAAGGTTTACAATGATTATCTCTGGATGGGATTATGGTTATTTTCTTTTCTATAATTGTATGATTTTCTACAATGTCACATGTCTTTTTATTATTATAAAATAGGCGGAGTGCAGTGGCCCATGCCTGTAATCCCAGCATTTTAAGAGTCTAAGGCTGGTGGATTACTCGAGGCCAGGAGTTCAAGACCAGCCTAGGCAACATGGTGAAACCTCATTGATACGGTTAGGCTTTGTGTCCCTACCCAAATCTCATCTTGAATTGTAATCCCCAGGAGTTTAGGGAGAGACCTGGTAGGAAGTAATCAGATTATAGGGCAGTTTCCCCCATGCTGTTCTCCTGATAGTGAACTCTCACGAGATCCGATGGTTTTATAACTGGTAGTTTTTCATGCGCTGACACATTCTCTCTCACCTGCCACCATGTAAGATCTGCCTCTTCCCCCACCACCATGATTGTAAGTTTCTTGAGGCCTCCCCAGCCACGCAGAACTGTAAGTCAATTAAACCTCTTTATACATTACCCAGTCTCAGGCATGTCTTTCTAGCAGTGTGAAAATGGACTAATACATTTGTCTCTGCAAAAATTTAGCTGGGTGTGGTGGCTTGCGCCTGTGGTTCCAGCTATTTGGGAGGCTTAGGTGGGAGGATTGCTTGAGCCCCGGAGGCAGAAGATGCGGTGAGCTGTGATTATGCCACTGAACTTCAGCCTGGGTGACAGGGTGAGACCTTCCTTATCTCAAAAAGATAATAAAATAAAATAAAATAAAATAAAACCACAATTTAGTGGGCATTTATTACACTGTATGTGCTCATAAATTATTCTATTTCATTATCACTTCCCTTTTTACAGCTGAGGAGACTGGATTTTAAGAAGAATACTTTATTTTCCCAAGATCAGCCCACTAATATGTGGCACTATCAGAACTTGAAACTTGCTCCATCTGACATGAAAGCCTGAGCCATGATGCTAGTTTTCATGTTTGTTGTTTTGATTTTTAAGGGCATGCTCAGATGTTAAGCGTAAAGTCTGACAGCTTCTAATAGATGCATATACTTCAGTAACCCACACCCTGAACAAGACCTAGAGCATTTCCATGACCCTAAAGTTCTCTCTTCCCCATCTTTATCCTCAGCCTTCAGCAACTACTGTTGTGACTTCTTTATAAATGGAATTATACAAAACGTATTCTTTGGTTCCATCTTCTTTCATTCCACATCACATTTTTGAGATCACAGAGTGTGTCTGCTGTTGTTTATTGCTGAGTAGTACTCCATTTCTCTGAATATGCTGAAATGTGTTTATTCATTCTCATGTTACAGGTACTTGATTATTTCCACTTTGGGACCATTATGGACAAAGCTACAATGCATATCACACACAAGTCTTTGTGTTCAGATATGTATTTTCCTTTCTCTTGGGTAAATACTGAAAAATTGGAAACTCTAGGTCATAGAGTATACGCATAGCTAATTTTATAAGAAACTAACTGTGGCATCATAAAAAAACATTACGTTTGGTTTCTACCCCCAGGTTTTGGATACAGAGCTCCCAAAACTTTTGCAATTTTCTTTAAGATAGAAGTGCTAGGAGCATCTTTTAAAAAAATATTTGGTCTTTAACACTGGTTCCCGACACAGATATGCTAATTGCCTTGGAATTTCCTGAGTGATAAGAGCATCTCTTGTTCTAACGAGGTGATTCTTGGTGCGGCTCCTAGATAGCTTCAGAATGGGGGCTGGTCACCAGAAACACACCAAGCCATCATGAGAAGCTTGGAACTTTCAGCCCCATCCCCCATCCTCCTTGGATGGTAGGGAGGATAAAATTGAGTTAATAATTGATCATGCCTACATGAAGCCTCTATTAAAAAAAACCTAAAAGATGGAGTGCAGAGAGCTCCAAGTTGGTAAACACACCCACGTGCCAGGAGGGTGGCACACCTCTGCTTTATGGGGACAAAAGCTCCTATTCCCAGGTCCCTTCTGGACCCAGTTCTATGCATCTCTTCATCTGGCTGTTCATTCATTCCAGATATCCTTCATCATATACTTTATAATAAACCAGTAAATGTAAGTAAGCATTTCCCTGCGTTCTGTGAGTCCTAAAAAACTTTTGAGTCTGAATCTGAGGAGGAGATTGGGTTGTGTGAACCCCCGCTTTGTATAGCAAGTTGATCAGAAGTACAGGTGACAACCTGAGACTTGCAATTGGCATCTGAAGTGGAGTCAGTCTTGTTGGACTGAGCCCTCAATCTGTGGAGTCCTATGCCAGCCCTAAGAAGACGATGTCACAATTTAGGTGAATTGTGGGACACCCAGGGGGTGTTTGGAGGCGTAAAGAATTTTTTGTTGATGTGGAGAAAGCCCACACATTTGATGTCAGAAGTGAACTGTTGTGAGAGTATAGAAAAATATTGATTTTTCCTCTTTTAATAACAGTTTTCCAAAGTGTGTGTACCATTTTACACACTTACCAGAAATGTATGACAGTTCCACTTATGCCACAATTTTACCAATACTAGGTATTGTCAAACTTTTTAACTGGAGTCATTCTGGTGGCGGTATAACGATATCTCATTATGGTTTTAATTTACTTTTAATTGATTACTGATGATGTTGAGACCTTTTTCACGTGCGCATTGGCTATTTCTGCATCTTTGAGAAGTGGCTATTCAAGTCTTTTGGCCATTATTCATAGTTGATTGTCTTCTTAATGCTGAGTTGTAAAAGTTCTCAATATATTTTGAACTCTCAGAATGTATATGCAAATGTTTTCTTTCAGTGTGTGGGCTGCTTACTGATTTTTTTAAAAATATCTTCAATGAGCAAAAGTTTTTAATTTTATAAGACCCCATTTATTGATTTTTTTCTTTTATGGCTAGTGTCTTCTATGTCTTGTCTTGTGTGTGTGTGTGTGTGTGTGTGTGTGTGTTTTGAGTCTCACTTTGTCACCCAGGCTGGAGTGCAGTGGCGCAATTTCGGCTCACCGCAAACTCCACCTCCCAGGTTCAAACGATTCTCCTGCCTTAGCCTCCTAAGCAGCTGGAACTACAGGCACGTACCACGCACGGCTAATTTTTATATTTTTAGTAGAGACAGGGTTTCACCACATTGGCCAGGCTGATGTCGAACTCCTGACCTCATGATCCGCCTGCCTCAGCCTCCCAAAGTGCTGGGATTACAGGAATGAGCCACCATGCCCAGCCCTTCTATGTCTTTTCTGAGAAATTGTTGTCTATCTCAAATTAGGAATGACATTTTTATATGTTTCTTCTAGAAGTTGTATAGTTTTAGCTTTTAAATGTAGGTCTATGATCTATATTGAACTAATACTTGGATATGGTATAAGGTGGAGTCAAGAGTCTTTTTTTTCCCCTCATGGATACCCAGTTACTCTAGCACCTTAATTTTGTTTTTGCTTTCACCATTGAATTGCCTTAGCTCTCAAATTAAAACCCCACTTATATAAACTTATTTCTGGATTTAGTAATCTGTTTCATTGATCAATTTATCTGCTTTTGCACCAATACTATGCTCTCTTGATTACTGTAGCTTTCTATTTGGGAGGCCGAGGCAGGAGAATCGCTTGAACGCAGGAGGCAGAGATTGCGGTGAGCCGAGATCACGCCACTGCACTGCAGCCCAGGTGACAGAGCACGACTCTATCTCAGGAAAAAAAAAAAAAAAAAAGGAAAGATTTGGAATCAGGTGGTTTATAAGTCATCTAACTAGGTACTTTTTCAAGATTACCTGACTATTCTAGGACTTCACATTTCTATATTAATCTTAGAATCAGCTTGTCAATTTCTTACAAAGAAGGGTCTGCTCTATGATAACTGTTATGTTCTTGCAGAATAATCTGGGGAGAAATGACATGTTAACAGTGTTGAAATCTTTCCACCCTTGAACATGAAATATCTATTTATGAAGGACTTTAATATTTCTCAGCAGTTTTGTACTTATTAACATGGAGATCTTAAATATCTTTCATTAACTTTGTCCCTAAGTATTTCATTTTTGGGATGCTATGGTAAATGATATTGAGTCTTTGATTTCATTTTCCAACTGTTTGTTTTACTCTGTAATATAAATGCAATTGATTTTTGCATACTGACCTAATATTGTGCAAACTTTCTAAAGTTAAATCTTACATAACTGGGATACACTCTATTTGGTAATGATGAATTATTTCCTTCTAAAATATTCAATTTCTCCAGTATTTAAGAAATGTTGTATCTAGGCCAGGAGGGATATTGGTCCATAATTCTTTTCTTGTAATATCCTTAGTATTAGGATTATGCACACCTCGTAAGTCAGAAAGTGTTCCTTCTCCACTATTTTCTGAAAAAGTTTGTGTAATATTGGCATTATTTCTTCCTTAAATGTTTGATAGAATTTATCCGTGAAGTCATGTGGCCCTGAATTTTTCCTGTGGCAAGGCTTTAAATTTTTTAAACAGATATAGAGTTATTCATATTTATGCTTGATATTTTGTGAGTTTCATCATTTGTGACTTTTAAAGAATTTGTCAGTTTTATCTAAATATTGTAATTTATTGCTATGAGATTGTTAGAAATAGTCTTTTATTTGTCTTTTAACAACTGCAGAAACCAGCAGTGGTCTCCCATCTTTCATTCTTGATATTTGTAATTTATGTTCTCTTTTTTTCTTGATCAGTGTAGCTAGAGGTCTATCAATTTGATTACTCCTTTCAAAGAATGAACTTTTGGTTTTGTTGATTTCCTAATCTACTTTTTATTTCACTGATTTATACTTTTTACTATTTCCTTGTGATGTATTAGAGGTATAATTTATGTTTCCTAGTTTCTTAAGATGAAGAATTAGATCACTGATTTTAAGACTTCTTTTCAAAAATTTCCCCCAACTTAAATAAGGTATAATTGATAAATAAAAATTGTATATATTTATGGTGTACAATGTGATGCATTGACTCATGTACACATTGAGAAGGGATTAATTCAAGATAATTAACAGCCATCATCTCACATATTTTTTTGTAGTGAGAACATTTAAGATCTACTCCTTCAGCAATGTTCGAGTATACAGTACCTGATTATAAACTATGGCTACCACTCTAGAATAAGGTCTCCAAAACTTATTCATCCTGTCTCACTGAAACTCTGTACCCTTTGACAAACATTTTGGTATCCCAAGCACTTTTCCCTCCCTCCAGCCCCTGGTAACCACCATTCTACTCTGCTTCTGAGTTCAACTTTTTCAGATATCACAAATAAGTGAGATCATGCAGTAGTTTTCTTTCTGCATCTGGGTTATTTCACTTAGCGTTATATCCTCCAGATTTATCCATGTTGTCATAAATGACAGGATTTTCTTTTTAAAAGCGGAATAGTATTTGATTGTGTGTGCATATATACATACACACCATATTAATTTTATCCATCAATAATCACTTTGGCTGTTTATATATCTTGGCTATTATGAATAATGCTGCAATGAGCATGGGTGCAGTTATCTTTTTTTTTTTAGATGGAGTCTTGCTCTGTCACCCAGACTGGAGTGCAGTGGCACAATCTCTGCTCACTGCAAGCTCCGCCTCCCGGGTTCACACCATTCTCCTGCCTCAGCCTCCTGAGTAGCTGGGACAACAGGCACCCGCCACCATGCCCATCTAACTTTTTGTATATTTAGTAGAGACGGGGTTTCACCGTGTTAGCCAGGATGGTCTTGATCTCCTGACCTCATGATCTACCCACCTAGGCCTCCCAAAGTGCTGGGATTACAGGCGTGCGCTACCGTGCCCAGCTGGGTGCAATTATCTTTTTATATCTCTCCATATCTCTATTCCTTTGGATATATAACCAAAAGTGAGGTTGCTGGATTAGATGGTAGTTTTATTTTTAATGTTTTGGGAAACCTCCATATGGTTTTTCTTAATGGCTGTGCTAATTTACATGCCTACCAATAGTGTGCAAGTATTCCTTCTTCTCCACATCCTTGTCAACCCTTGTTATCTTTTGTCTTTTGTGTGTGTGTGTGTGAGATGGAGTCTCACTCTGTCACCCAGGCTGGAGTGCAGTGGCAGGATCTCGGCTCACTGTAGCCTCTTTCTCCCAGGTTCAAGCAATTCTCCCGCCTCAGCCTCCCAAGTAGCTGGGATTACAGGCGTGCACCCCTAAACCTGGCTAATTTTTGTATTTTTAGTAGAGACGGGGTTTCACCATGTTGGCCAGGCTGGTCTCGAACTTCTGATCTCAGGTGATCCACCCTCCTCGGCCTCCTAAAGGGCTGGGATTACAGGCGTGAGCCACCACTCCTGGCCTTCTTTTGTCTTTTTGAGAACAGCCATTCTCACAAGTGTGAGGTGATATCTCATTGTGGTTTTAATTTGCATTTCTCTGATGATTGTTGATACTGAACATTTTTTCATGTACCTGTTGACAATTCATGCCTTTTTTTGAACAATATCTATTCAAGTCCTTTGCCCATTTTTGAATATGGTTGTTTTCTTGTTATTGAGCTTTTTGAGATCCTTTTACATTTTGGGTATTAACCCCTTATAGGCTGTATGATTTGCAAAATGCTTTCTTGCATTCCAGTGATTGTCTCCTTGCTTTGCCAATTGTTTCCTTTGCTGTGCAGAAGGTTTTCAGTTTGATGTAATCTCATTTGTCCATTTTTGCTTTTGTTGTCTGGGCTTTTCAGGACATATCCAAAAAAATGTTGCCTAGACAAATGTCAAGAAGTTTTTTCCATTTTCTCCTAGGAGACTTGCAATTTGGAGTCTTTATGTTTAAGTCTTTAATCCATTTGTGTTGATTTTTTGTCTATGGTGTGAGATAAGGGTTCAATTTCATTCTTCTGTTTATGGATGTCCAGTTTTCCCAACACCATTTATTGAAGAGACTGTCCTTTCTCCATTGTGTGTTCTTGGCACCTTTGTTGGAAATCAGTTGACCATAAATGCATGGATTTACTTCTGTAAGCCTTCTTTTTCTCTGATATAAATATTTAAGACCATAAATTTTACTCCAAATGCTTCATTAACTGAATCTCACAAATTTGGATATACTATGGTTTTATCAGGACAAAAGATTTTAAAATTTTTCTTGTGATTTATTTGATTCATGGGCTATTTCGCAATGTGGTTTAATTTCAAAATATTTGGATTTGCCAAAGTTTTATCTTGATTTTTATTTTAATTCTGTTGTTATTAAAGAATATATTCTTGGCTGGGTGTGGTGGCTCACACCTGTAATCCCAGCACTTTGGGAGGCTGACGCAGGTGGATCACAAGGTCAGGAGTTTAAGACCAGCCTGGCCAAGATGGTGAAACCCCATCTCTACTAAAAATACAAAAAAATTAGCGGGCATGGTGGTGGGCACCTGTAATCCCAGCTCCTTGGGAGGCTGAGGCAGAGAATTGTTTGAACCTGGGAGGCGGAGGTTGCAGTGAGCCGAGATGGTACCACTGCACTCCATTCTGGGAGACAGAGCAAGACTCCATCTCAAAAAAAAAAAGAATATATTATTTATCATTTCAGTCCTTTGAAATGTACTGAGACACATTTTATGGCCCAGTTTATTGTCCATTTTGGTGAATAAAGTACATAAACGTAAACATAAAAAATAAAGTACATAAACATAAATGTACATGTAAATACAATATATATTCTGTAATTGTTCAGTAATGTTTGATAAAATGTCAATTAGGAGGCCAGGTGCAGTGGCTCACGCCTGTAATCCTAGCACTTTGGGAGGCCATGGTGGGCAGATAACCTGAGCTCGGGAGTTCGAGACCAGCCTGGGCAACATAGCAAAACCCTATCCCTACTGAAAATACAAAAAAATTAGCTGGGCTGGTGGTGCACCCTTGTAGTCCCAACTACTCAAGAGGCTGAGGCAGGAGAATCACTTGAACCCAGGAGGCAGAGGTTGCAGTGAGCTGAGATCGCACCACTGCAGTCCAGCCTGGGTGACAGTGAGACTCTGTCTCCAAAAAACAAAAACAAAAAAAGGCCAATTAGGTTATGTCCGTTTAGAGTTATTCAGATCCTCTGTATGTTTTCTGATTTTTTTTTTTTGTTTATATGTTGTATCAATTACTGAGAGAAGGTAAATCTCTTCAACTCTTATGAATTTATCTATTTATCCTTTCAATTCTATCAGTTTTGCATTCATATACACTGAAGTTTGTTAGCAAGTATTCAGGAATTGTATATCTTCTCAATGAACTGATTCTTTTGTCATTATGTAATGTCACTCTCTATCCCTGGTAATTCTCCTTGTCTTTCTCTGATAGCAATATAGCCACTCCTGTGTTTTTACAATTAATCAATACATGGTTCTCTTTTCTATTCTCTTAAGTTGCATGTATCTTCATATTTAAAGCATGTCCTTATAAACATCATATAGTTGAATCTCACTTTTTAAAATCTAGTCTAGCACTCTTGCTCTTTTCATTAGACGGTTTAGTCAAGCTAGACAGAATGTAATCAGTAATTTGATTGGGTTTGATTCTATCATCTTGCTGTTTGTTTTCTCTTTGTCCCCTTGTCCTTCGTTTCTTATTTTCCTTTTCCTGTCTTCTTTTGGATAATTGGGTGTTTTCTTGTATTTCATTCTATCTTCTCAAATAGCTTTTTAGCTATGCCTAACTTTTAGTGGGTGCTTTGGGGATTAAAATAAACATATTTTACCACTGTCTACCTTGAATTAACTTTATGCCACTTCACGTAAATGTAAGAACTTTACAACAATATACTTTCATTTATCCACCCTCATCTTTTGTGCAATTGTCATACATTTTGCTTCTGCATAGATTATACACCTCACAGTACTTTGTTACTATTTTTGGTTTAAGCACTTGAATTTTTTTTTAAAGAAACTAAGAAATAAGAAGAAATGTCTTTTATATTTATGTCCCACATATTTTCCATTTCTGGTAGTCTTTTTAATGCAGATCTGATATCATGTGGAATCATTTTCTTCCGGCCTGGAGGACTTCCTTTAACATTTCTTGAAATGCATGTATGTTAATGATTCATCCAGCTTTTACTTATCTGGAAATGCCTTTAGTCTACTTTTTAAGACTACTTTTTTTCCGGATATAGATTTATGGGTTGACTGAGGCTTTTTAGTATAGTTTTGTTTGGTTTTTATTTAGTCACTTCAAAGATGCTGCCCCATTATCTTCTGACTAGTTTTATGTCTGATTAAAAAAAAAATAGGAATATTTCTCATTATTCCTTTTTGAGTAACCTGTCTTTTTTCCCTGGCTACTTTTTAATTTTTCTCTATCTTCAGTTTTTAGCAACTTGATTATGATGTGCCTAGGTGTGGCTTTCTTTGTGCTTCTCTTAAGTAAGTTTTATTGAATTTATTGGATTTGTATGTTGACATTTTTTCATCAGATTTTGGGGAAAGTGGCCATTACTTCAACTTTTTTTCCTGTCTCACTTTTTTCTCTGTTCTACTGTGACTCTACTTATGCATACATTATACTGCTTGATGTTTTCTCACAGATCACTGAGTCTTTATTTTTTTTAAATCCTTTTTTTCTCTGTGCTTCAGTTTAGATAATTTCTGTTGACCTGTTTTCAAGCTCACTGATTTTTTCTTATGCATTGTTCAATCTAATGTTAAGCATTAAATACAGTGAATTTGTTTCATGAAGTATGCTTTCTAGTACTGTAATTTCCACTTCTCTCTTTTGAAAGTTTCTCTTTCTCCATTGAGATTTCTATATTAATGTGTCCATCCTTCCTTTTAATTCTTGAACTTATTTCTACTGGCTATTTTAAAGTCTTTGTCTGCTACTGCCAACATCTGTGGCATCTCTAGTCCTATTTCTACTGACTTTATTCTCTGGGTTATGGGTCACGTTTTCTTACCACTTTGTATGTCTAGTAATTTTTTTATTGAATGCTGGGTCTTATGAATGCTACAATGTTGAGTTTGGATTACGTTGTTTTCCTTTAGGGTGCTGGGTATTGCTAAGGCAAGCATTTAATTTACGTATGGTTCAGCTTGATCCTGTTGAGGCTTGTTTCTAAGCTTTGTTAAAGTAGGCCAGAAATAGCCCATAGGCTAGGACTAGAGTAGTCCTGTTTCTAAGGATTGGTCTTTCTGGGATCTCAATTGAATGCCCAGAGTGTTCAGTGATACAGTTGAACTATGATTGGCCAGAAATCCAATGTCTGCCATTGCTATGTAACCTCGAGAATCTCCAGCCAGAGCACAGTCCCTCAGTAGGTACCCTCTGCCAGGCTACGCAGGATCCTGTTGCACATGTGCAGCTTTGTATTTGGCCAAAGACTGAAGGGGACCCATAGGCAGATTTCTAGGGCATCTTCCCTGTTTGGCTCTTTCTTCTTTGATATCCTGCCATAGAAATTCCAGCCACTGGCTGGGCGCGGTGGCTCATGCCTGTAATCCCAGCACTTTGGGAGGCCAAGGCAGGCAGATCACGAGGTCAGGAGATCAAGACCATCTTGGCCAACATGGTGAAACCCCGTCTCTACTAAAAATACAAAAATCAGCTGGGCGGGTGGCACATGCCTGTAATCCCAGCTACTCGGGAGGCTGAGGCAGGAGAATCACTTGAACCAGGAAGTCAGAGGTTGCAGTGAGCCGAGATCACGTCACTGCACTCCAGCCTGGGCGACAGAGTGAGACTCCATTTCAAAAAAAAGAAAAAAGAAATTCCAGCCATTTCCACAGCCTGAAGTCTGAACTCTGTTGACTCCACCCAGTGAAACTAGTACTGTCTTGTGGGATTTACTTCCTTGTGTTGCCACTTGGAAAGTGTCCCTGGCAGAAAGCTAACTTGAATGTGGAGCTTAGCACATGTGTTTCCTTTGCTCAGGATTTACTGGCCAGGTTTTGGTAAATCTTTACAAGCAATGAGCAAAGCTCTTGGCAAATATTAGGTGCTTAGTAAGGTGTTTTTCACGGAGGAAGGTGTGATGAATTTAGTTCACTTCTGGAAATACCCACAAGGCTATTCAAATGGCCTGTCCAGAGAATCAATCTCCATTTCCCCCATTCACTCCCAGCTTCCCCTCAGGGGTAACAAACTGTCTCCTCTCTTTGGAAGCTGACAAGCAGTTTTCTGTGCATTTGGGTTACTCAGTTTGTAAAGCTTTGAGCATTTAGATAATGATCAGAATTGCATTCATCCACAGTTAAGATACACACTGTTTTCTGGGGGATTTGATATACTTTTTCCAAATCAGCTAAATGCTCTCTGGAAGAATTATTGGTGGGGAGGGGAGGCTAAACGACTTAGCATAAATCATCATTCAGAATGTGTCCTTGAAGCCCTGCATATAGTTTCTCGTGTTACCAAGAAAAGAACTTCTGAGTCTGTTTAAAGAAAGCAGCAGCAGCCAGCTCCAGTGTCCTCTTCAAGGAGAATGCTCCAGGTTTAGGAAGCTCTTGGGTGAAAGAAATCCCCAACAAGACCTCCTGGCTCCTTGTATTCACCTCAAACACCAGCTCGGCCTTATCTTCCCAGGGCCCATTTTCTGGACCAGTGAACCAAATAAAGACAGGCCATTTTCTTTTGTTTGCATCTTGACTGGGAAGACCAGGTCTCCAAAGGAAGGATTATTTTGAGTTGCTTTGGAGATTATTTGAGTATTTCACACTTTATCCTTATCTACTGCGTGTCCCCCTACTGCCATCACCCTGCAACATAAACACACTATATATAATCAATACCATCTTCTCTCCTGTGAAAGACGTGTCATTTGGCTTTGGGGCCCAATCACCCCATTCTTGCCTTGGAGACACCGGATGGGTAATTTGAGTTCACAATTCCTATAGTTCGGCCAGTAGATCTAACCCTTCAACTAAGATTTCCTCTTCATCAATAAGCACTAACTTTCCCCGTGCCTGCGTTTTGATTAAAAAATACAAGACAAACAAAGGATTGAAAAGATTAAATGTGTGAGGGTTTAATTTTCCTCTGGGGGAGAAAAGACAAGTTATGATTTTCTTCTAAGCAAACAAACCATTTTCCATATGCCTCTAAGAGAAAACTGCTTTTCTGTTATTCTGCACATTCCACAAATAAGTCCAGTGGGGATGGGGGTGCCTAGGAAGCAGCACATTTTCTTATGTTGTAGAAAAAATGTGTTTTCCAACTCATAGTCTCTAAGCTCTAGTATAATTAGGTTTGAGGAGCAACTCTGCTTTTGAAAGGGAGCCAGGGAGCATGGAAGAGCCAGGGTTTACTTTCTGCATGCTGTGAGGGCCTCTGGGTGGGAGTCTAGCGAGACCTGACTTCATGGCTTGAGGCAGCTGGTGCACCATGCGCCTGCCCCCATGGTAGGACACTTGCCCCTCACCACGAGATGGGGCTGGGAGGCTGTGCAACCTACAGAAAGATTGTCCAGAAATACCTTCTGCAGTGTTACCTTCTGGATTCTAGCTCCTGGGGCATATATAACCCCCATTCTCAAACCTTAGAGGGGAACCTAGGGTAGCCCTTCACATCCTTGCTAAAACTTCAAAGACTTTGGTACCTGGCCTTGTCATTCCCCTACTTCAGTCGCCCCCCAATCTTTTTGGCACCAGGGACCGGTTTCGTGGAAGCCAATTTTTCCATGAATGGTGGGGGGGATGCTTCTGGGATGAAACTGTTCCACCACAGATCATCAGGCATTAGATTCTCATAGAGAGCACACAACCTAGACCCCTCGCATGCGCAGTTCACAGTAGGGTTCACGCTCCTGTAAGAATCTAACGCTGCGGCTGATCTGACAGTAGGCGGAGCTCAGGCAGTAATGCTCACTCCCCTGCTGCTCACCTCCTGCTGTACCGATACCAGTCCATAGCCCTGAAGTTGGGGACCCCTGCCTTACTTCATTGCCTTCAATAGTTCCCCATTGTTTTTATGATGAAGTTTCTATTCCTTAGATTTTCTCACAAGTTTTTGTTTGTTTTTTGTTTTGAGATAGGGTCTCACTATGTCGCCCAGCTGGACTACAATGGCACAAACACAGCTCATGGTAGCCTTGACTCCTGGGCTCATGCGATCTTCCCATCTCACTATGCCTGGCTAATTTTTTTATTTTATTTTATATTTTTAGAGATGGTGTCTGGCTATGGTGCCCAGGCTGGTCTTGAAATCCTGGGCTCAAGTGTTCCTCCTGCCTCAGCCTCCCAAAGTGCTGGGATTACAGGGATGAACCACTGTGTCCTGCTGGTAAGTAAGTCCTTAATAACCTGATCCTGCTGTATCTTTCCCTTATCTTTCACTCCTCCTTCTGCAATCCTCCCTCCACTCTCCTAATGACACCCTCCACCAACCCCTGCCTCTCTCCTCCAGCACATGGAAGTCTTTGCAACCCCTTGGATGCACTGGACTCTCTTCCAGCTTGGAATGCTGTACCTGGAGGGTGGGAACAACATCCCCTTGCTGCATCCTGCTAGCTCCTGTTCACACCTCAAATCTCAACACAGGATTGCTTCCTCCAGGAAGGCCTCCTTCAAGGCTGAGTTGGGCATCCCTCCTGCTTGCTGCCATAGTTCACTGTGCTTACCTCATCACAGTTATTCATTCACAAGTATTTATTGAGTGTTTCCATATAGCAGCCACTGGGCTAGGTCCTAGGAATACAGTAGGAAGAAACAGTAATAAATAAGAAAAACAAACAAATACCTGAGAAAATCCTATTTGTGATAATTTCTGGGAAAGAAAAGGATATAGACATGGAAAATAGGGGGCAAGGTAAAGACCACCTTATCCTATTTTATTCTTATGTTCTCTTCATTACTTTCTCCACTAGATAGCAGGTACCCCAAGAGCAGAGATTTGTGTTACTCTTCGACTCTTCGCTTTACTTCTAATGCCCAAGTAGGACACAGTATAATGATGGCATTTGATAAGAGTTTGTGGTATGAGCCATAACCATTTTCTCTTCCTTACATTTCCGGGCCTTAACATTGTTGGAAACTGGAAATTTCAAATCTCTTTCCAGGAAGGGTCAACTGGACAGAGAACACAGGACATTGAACGAAGACACTCTGAATTAAAAGGACAGAGAAGACAGACCCTGGCTCATTTGGAAATCAACCTCCTTCCCTAGTCTGCCAAGTATCTAATATCTATCATTACTGGTATTTTAAATATAAGGACATTTTAAATATGACCTCAAATTCTTTGACAATGCTTCCTCTTGAATGTGGGCTGGTCCTAATGACTAGCTTCCAATGAGTAGAAATTGCAGAAATGATGTGTTAATTTTGAGGCTACATCATAAAAGACAGAGATAATGCAGCTTTCATCTCAGTCCCTCTTCCATCTTGCTCTGTGGGAAGCTGGCTTCCATTTTGTAAGGACATTCCAATAGCCTAAGAAGTGATGCCCATGGTTAGGAACCGAGACCTCCCGCCAAATGACAAATGAGTGACCATCTCAGGAACAGCTCCCTTAGCCCCACCAAGCCTTCAGAGGACTGCAGCTCCGGCCAAAACCTTAGCTGCAACCGCATGAGAGAGCCTGAGTCAGCCTCTCAACTGAAGTGTTCCCAGACTCCGGACCCACAGAAATCCACAGATAATAAAAGTTTGGTTTCAACCACTGTGTTTTGGGGTAATCTATTATGTAGCAGTAGATAATATGTCTGCACACTTGAACTTATGTCGTAAAAGATGGGAGTTAGCTGAGCCTCCTCTGCAAGGAAAGGCTCTTTCCATTCCAGACAAAAAAGGACAACTTGTCTGAAAAATCAGAAGGGTAGTGGGATGGACTGAATGTTGGTGTCCCCCTAACACTCATAAGGTAAAATTGAATTCCCAATGTCATGGTATTTGGAGTGGGTCCTTTGGGAGGTAATCAGGTCATAAGGGTGGAGCCCTCGTGAATGGGATGAGTGCCCTTGTAAAGGGGACCCCAGAGAACTTTCTTGCCCTGCCCTCTTTCTGCTATGTGGAGATACAAGGAGAAGTGGGCACTCTGCAGCCAGGAAGAGGGCCCTCACTAGAATCGACCATACTGGAGCCCAGAGCTTGCACTTGCAGCCTCTGGAACTGCAAGAAATAAATGTTTGTTGTTTATAAACCACGCAGTTTGCGGCTGATATAGTTTGCATGTTTGTCCCTTCCAAATCTCATGCTGAAATGTGACCTCCAGTGTTGAAGGTGAGTCCAGCGGGAGGTATTTGAGTCATGGGGGTGGATCCCTCATGAATATCTTGATGCCCTCCCCACAATAATAAGTTCATGTGAGATCTCTGTTTAAAACAAAAAATGAGACAGAGACTGGGACCTCCTCTCTCTCTTGTTCTCTCTCTCTCTCACCATGTGACACACCTGCTCCCTCTTTGCCTTTCATCATGATTGTAAACTTTCTGAGGCCTTACCAGGACCCAAGCAGATGTGGGTGCCATGCTTGTATAGCCTGCAGAATTGTGAGCCAAATAAGCCTCTTTCCTTTATAAATTAACCAGTCTCAGGTATTCCTCTATAGGAATGCAAAATGGACTAACACAATGGCACTTTGTTATAGCAGCCTGAATCAAGACAGGTAGTTGCTTTTTCATCTGTAAAGAGACTGGGCCTATCTTGGATTCTCAGGTTTCCAGCCTTCTCCATAACATCCCCTATGACCCCAAAGGAGTTGTGAATGTAAGTAGGCATATAATTAACAATTCACGCATCTTGAAAACTTTCAATGTGTTGGCACTGTTCTAAAGAACTTTGCATATATTAACTCATTTAAGCCTCACAACTGCCCCGTCAGATACTATGATTGTCCCTGCTTTACAAATGAAGAAACTGAGGCACTGAGCAGAAATAACTTGCCAAAGCAAGCTTTTAATATTGGAGAAAAGGCCCTAACAAAAAAGAAGGCTTACTATGTGAAAATCATTTTAACAAACACTTTCATAGCATTTCTCTTAATCCACAACACAAACCTGCAAGAAATAGGTCAAAGGCCCCTCTTTTGAAGATAAAAAATGAGGCCCTTGGAGGGTAAGTGACTTGCCCATGGTCATACAGGAAGTGGCAGGTGTGGGTTCAAAGTCTAGGTCTGTTGCTTTCAAAGCCTTTCCTCAACACCCAGCTGCCTCCCTACCCTCTCTCTGCTCTCAGCTTCAGATGTGTGCTTGGCAGATCCAGAAAAATCCCTCAGGTGCTGGCCAGCTGCCTAAATGAGGAATGAGGTGACAGCCCTGAAATTACACATCCCCAGGCACCTCCAGGTAGCTGTTACCTGCACCCAAGTCTATGCTGATGTGCTTTACCACAAGCCTTGGGTCGGAGATGAGTGAGAAAAGTGGGCAGAAAAGGAGCAGGATAAATGGGCTGCAGTAAGCCCAGCTGTTTTGGCTTCAAGGCAAGAGTTCAGTAAATCCAGAAACACCTGTGCCTGTGACATTCCTGAGGTTGATGCTGCCTCAGGGCTTGGCTCTGCTTCCTGGGATGAGGCAAGAGTTCAGAGGAGATGGACAGAAATCTCTCTCCTGACTGTCAGGAGAAGGGAAGAGCCCTATCTATGAAGTCAGACGGGCCAGCCTAGGAGAAATTCATACTGTGTATCCATCCACATACCTGTGTCATCTGTGTGAGTAGAAAACCTGCTTCCCTGCACATAACACGCACTCACTTGTCCATGTTAACTCCCTCGCCTCTCCACTCTCCTGTCCTCATCTGCAGGGTTTGAGGTATCCCGTGACTTAACATGGAAGTCAAAAGGCCATCCTCATGAGCTAGAAACTGTTAGCTCTCCTTGCATTTCTATAAGGCAATGGTCTGAGACCTCTTTTGGGCACTTGGGATGACTGCATTTTGCTGTAACACAGGGAAAAGAAGAGAGCTGTGGGAGTCCAACTTTGAGGGCTTAAAGATCACCTGGAGAGCATGTTAGAAACGCAACACAGACTCCAGTTTCATTCCAGCGATTCTTATTCATTGGGTGCCCCCATGAATAAGTCTTTTTTTTTTTTTTGACATATCAAATTTTTTCCCTTCAATCACATTTAAGATTAGCCCACTTCAAAGTTTAAAGTTAGAAGAATTTTACTTCGCTAATGGAAGTGGACTTTTTTATAGAAGAAAAATCACTTTCACTTTTTTTGAAGATAGAAATAGATGTTATTGTAGTCATTTGTGCAGTGAAGTATCTATTTGTCACATTTTAAAAATCCCAGGAGCATTTTTTTCTTGGTAAATTTTAATAAGATATCTTAACATTTTTCCATATGTCTGATCTGCAAGGTTGTTGTTTTTCTTTATATACATACTTTATGTTCTAGGGTACATGTGCACAACATGCAGGTTTGTTACATATGTATACATGTGCCATGTTGGTGTGCTGATCCCATTAATTCGTCATTTACATTAGGTATATCTCCTAATGCTATCCCTCCCCCTCCCCCCACCCCACAGCAGGCCCCAGTGTGTGATGTTCCCCTTTCTGTGTCCAAATGTTCTCAGTGTTCAATTCCCACATATAAGTGAGAACATGCAGTGTTTGATTTTCTTTTCTTCAATAGTTTGCTGAGAATGATAGTTTCTAGCTGCATCCATGTCCCTAGAAGGGACATGAACTCATCCTTTTTTATGGCTGCATAGTATTCTATGGGGTATATGTGCCACATTTTCTTAATCCAGTCTATCATTGAGGGACATTTGGGTTGGTTCCAATCTTTGCTATTGTGAATAGTGCTGCAATAAATATACATGTGCATGTGTCTTTAGAGCAGCATGATTTATAATCCTTTGGGTATATACCCAGTAATAGGATGGCTGGGTCAAATGGTATTTCTAGTTCTAGATCCTTGAGGAATCACCACACAGCCTTCCACAATGGTTGAACTAGTTTACAGTCCCACCAACAGTATAAAATTGTTCCAATTTCTCCACATCCTCTCCAGCACCTGTTGTTTCCTGACTTTTTAATGATCACCATTCTAACTGGTGTGAGATGGTATCTCATTGTGGTTTTCATTTGTATTCCTCTGATGGCCAGTGATGATGAGCATTTTTTCATGTGTCTGTTGGCTGCATAAATGTCTTCTTTTGAGAAGTATCTGTTCATATCCTTTGCCCACTTTTTGATGTTTTTTTTTTTTTTCTTGTAAATTTGTTTGAGTTCTTTGTAGGTTCTGGATATTAGCCCTTTGTCAGATGAGTAGACTGCAAAAATTTTCTCCCATTCTGTAGGTTGCCTGTTCACTCTGATGGTAGTTTCTTTTGCTGTGAAAAATCTCTTTAGTTTAATTAGATCCCATTTGTCAATTTTGGCTTTTGTTGCCATTGCCTTTGGTGTTTTAGACATGAAGTCCTTGTCCATGCCTATGTCCTGAATGGTATTACCTAAGTTTTCTTCTAGGATTTTTATGGTTTTAGGTCTAACATTTAAGTCTCTAATACATCTTGAATTAATTTTTGTATAAGGTGTAAGGACGGGATCCAGTTTCAGCTTTCTGCTTATGGCTAGCCAGTTTTCCCAGCACCATTTATTAAATAGGGAATCCTATCCCCATTTCTTGTTTTTGTCAGGTTTGTCAAAGATCAGATGGTTGTAGATGTGTGGTATTATTTCTGAGGGCTCTGTTCTGTTCCATTGGTCTATTTCTCTGTTTTGGTACGAGTACCATGCTGTTTTGGTTACTGTAGCCTTGTAGTATAGTTTGAAGTCAGGTAGCGTGATGCCTCCAGTTTTGTTCTTTTGGCTTAGGATTGTCTTGGAAATGCGGGCTCTTTTTTGGTTCCATATGAACTTTAAAGCAGTTTTTTCCAATTCTGTGAAGAGAGTCATTGGTAGCTTAATGGGGATGGCATTGAATTTATCAATTACCTTGGGCAGTATAGCCATTTTCACGATATTAATTCTTCCTATCCATGAGCATGGGATGTTCTTCCATTTGTTTGTGTCCTCTTTTATTTCATTGAGCAGTGGTTTGTAGTTCTCCTTGAAGAGGTCCTTCACATCCCTTGTAAGTTGGATTCCTAGGTATTTTATTCTCTTTGAAGCAATTGTGAATGGGAGTTCACTCATGATTTGGCTCTCTGTTTGTCTGTTATTGGTGTATAAGAACGTTTATAATTTTTGCACATTGATTTTGTATCCTGAGACTTTGCTGAAATTGCTTATCAGCTTAAGGAGATTTGGGGCTGAGATGATGGGGTTTTCTAAATATACAATCATGTCATCTGCAAACAGGGACAATTTGACTTCCTCTTTTCCTAAGTGAATACCCTTTATTTCTTTATCTTGCCTGATTGCCCTGGCCAGAACTTCCAACACTATGTTGAATAGGAGTGGCAAGAGAGGGCATCCCTGTCTTGTGCCAGTTTTCAAAAGGAATGCTTCCAGTTTTTGCCCATTCAGTATGATATTGGCTGTGGGTTTGTCATAAATAGCTCTTATTATTTTGAGATATGTTCCATCAATACTGAATTTATTGAGAATTTTAAACATGAAAGGTTGTTGAATTTTGTCAAAGGCCTTTTCCACATCTATTGAGATAATCATGTGATTTTTGTCTTTGGTTCTGTTTATATGCTGGATTATGCTTATTGATTTGCATATGTTGAACCAGCCTTGCCTCCCATGGATGAAGCCCACTTGATCATGGTAGAGAAGCTTTTTGATGTGCTGCTGGATTCTGTTTGACAGTATTTTATTGAGGATTTTTGCATCGATGTTCATCAGGGATATTGGTCTAAAATTCTCTTTTTTTGTTGTGTCTCTGCCACGCTTTGGTATCAGGATGATGTTGGGCTCCTAAATTGAGTTAGGGAGGATTCCCTTTTTTTCTATTGATTGGAATAATTTCAGAAGGAATGGTACCAACTCCTCCTTGTATCTCTGGTAGAATTTGACTGTGAATCTGTCTGGTTGTGGACTTTTTTTGGTTGGTAGGCTATTAATTATTGCCTCAATTTCAGAGCCTGTTATTGGTCTATTCAGGGATTCAACTTCTTCCTGGTTTAGACTTGGGAGGGTATATGTGTCCAGGAATTTGTCCATTTCTTCTAGGTTTTCTAGTTTATTTGCGTAGAGGTGTTTATAGTATTTTCTGATGGTAGTTTGTATTTCTGTGGGGTTGGTGGTGAAATCCCCTTTATCATTTTTATTGCATCTATTTGATTCTTCTTTCTTTTCTTCTGTATTAGTCTTGCTAGTGGTCTATCAATTTTGTTGATCTTTTCAAAAAACCAGCTTCTGGATTCATTGATTTTTTTGAAGGGATTTTTGTGTCTCTATCTCCTTCAGTTCTGCTTTGATCTTAGTTATTTCTTGCCTTCTGCTAGCTTTTGAATGTGTTTGCTCTTGCTTTAGTTCTTTTAATGGTGATGTTAGGGTGTCAATTTTAGATCTTTCCTGCTTTCTCTTGTGGGCATTTAGTGCTATAAATTTCTCTCTACACACTGCTTTAAATGTGTCCCAGAGATTCTGGTATGTTGTATCTTTGTTCTCATTGGTTTCAAAGAACATCTTTATTTCTGCCTTCATTTCGTTATGTACCCAGTAGTCATTCAGGAGCAGGTTGTTCCGTTTCCATGTACTTGAGTGGTTTTAATTGAGTTTCTTAATCCTGAGTTCTAGTCGATTGCACTGTGGTCTGAGAGACAGTTTGTTATAATTTCTGTTCTTTTACATTTGCTGAGGAGCGCTTTACTTCCAACTATGTGGTCAGTTTTGGAATAAGTGCGACGTGGTGCTGAGAAGAATGTATATTCTGTTGATTTGGGGTGGAGAGTTCTGTAGATGTCTATTAGGTCTGCTTGGTGGAGAGTTGAGTTCAATTCCTGGATATCCTTGTTATCTTTCTGTCTCATTGATCTGTCTAATGTTGACAGTGGGGTGTTGAAGTCTCCCATTATTATTGTGTGGGAGTCTAAGTCTATTTGTAAGTCTCTAAGGACTTGCTTTATGAATCTGGGTGCTCCTGTATTGGGTGCATATATATTTAGGATAGTTAGCTCTTCTTGTTGAATTGATCCCTTAACATTATGTAATGGCCTTCTTTGTCTCCTTTGATCTTTGTTGGTTTGAAGTCTGTTTTATCAGAGACTAGGATTGCAATGCCTGCCTTTTTTGTTTTCCATTTGCTTGGTAGATCTTCCTCCATCCCTTTATTTTGAGCCTATGTGTGTCTCTGCACATGAGATGGGTCTCCTGAATACAGCACACTGATGGGTCTTGACTCTTTATCCAATTTGCCAGTCTGTGTCTTTTAATTGGAGCATTTAGTCCATTTACATTTAAGGTTAATATTGTTGTATGTGAACTTGATCCTGTCATTATGATGTTAGCTGGTTATTTTGCTTGTTATTTGATGCAGTTTCTTCCTAGCATTGATGGACTTTACATTTTGGTATGTTTTTGCAGTGGCTGGTACCGGTTGTTCCTTTCCATGTTTAGTGCTTCCTTCAGGAGCTCTTGTAGGGCAGGCCTGGTGGTGACAAAATCTCTCAGCATTTGCTTGTCTGTGAAGGATTTTATTTCTCCTTCACTTATGAAACTTAATTTGGCTGGATATGAAATTCTGGGTTGAAAATTCTTTTCTTTAAGAATGCTGAATGTTGGCCCCCACTCTCTTCTGGCTTGTAGAGTTTCTGCCAAGAGATCTTCTGTTAGTCTGATGGGCTTCCCTTTGTAGGTAACTCGACATTTCTCTCTGGCTGCCCTTAACATTTTTTCCTTCATTTCAACTTTGGTGAATCTGACAACTAGGTGTCTTGGAGTTGCTCTTCTCAAGGAGTATCTTTGTGGCATTCTCTGTATTTCCTGAATTTGAATGTTGGCCTGCCTTGCTAGGTTGGGGAAGTTCTCCTGGATAATATCCTGCAGAGTGTTTTCCAACTTGATTCCATTCTCCCCATCACTTTCAGGTACACCAATCAGACGTAGATTTGGTCTTTTCACATAGTTCCATATTTCTTGGAGGCTTTGTTCATTTCTTTTTTACTCTTTTTCCTCTAAATTTCTCTTCTCACTTCATTTCATTCATTTGATCTTCAATCACTGGTATCCTTTCTTCCAGTTGATCAAGTCAGTTACTGAAGCTTGTGTATTTGTCACATAGTTCTCGTGTCATGGTTTTCATCTCTATCGGGTCATTTAAGGACTTCTCTACATTGGTCATTCTAGTTATCCATTTGTCAAATCTTTTTTCAAGGCTTTTAGTTTCTTTGCACTGGATTCGTACCTCCTCCTTTAGCTTGGACAAGTTTGATCGACTGAAGTCTTC
Source organism: Macaca mulatta (assembly GCF_049350105.2). NCBI lineage: Eukaryota > Metazoa > Chordata > Mammalia > Primates > Cercopithecidae > Macaca > Macaca mulatta. The sequence continues at coordinate 29,392,350 of NC_133419.1, read as the reverse complement.
TTCTCTCAACTCATCAAAGTTATTCTCCATCCAGCTTTGTTCCATTGCTGGCTAGGAGCTGCATTCCTTTGGAAGGGGAGAGGTGGTCTGATTTTTAGAATTTTCAGATTTTCTGCACTGCTTTTTCCCCATCTTTGTGGTTTTATCTACCTTTGGTCTTTGATGATGGTGACATACAGATGGGGTTTTGGTGTGAATGTCCTTTCTGTTTGTTAGTTTTCCTTCTAATGTCAGGACCCTCAGCTGCAGGTCTTTTGAAGTTTGCTCGAGGTCCACTCCAGACCCTATTTGCCTGGGTATCAGCAGCAGCGGCTGCAGAAGAGTGAATATTGCTGAACAGCAAATGTTGCTGTCTGATCATTCCTCTAGAAGCTTCGTCTCAGAGGTGTACCAGGCCGTGTGAGGTGTGAGGTGTCAGTCTGCCCCTAGTGGGGGATGTCTCCCAGTTAGGCTACTCAGGGGTCAGGGACCCACTTGAGCAGGCAGTCTGTCCATTCTCAAACTCTGTACTGGGAGAACCACTACTCTCTTCAAAGCTGTCAGACAGGGACATTTACATCTGCAGAGGTTTCTGCTGCCTTTTGTTTGGCTATGCCCTGTCCCCAGAGGTGGAGTCTACAGAGGCAGGCAGGCCTCCTTGAGTTGTGGTGGGCTCCACCCAGTTCGAGCTTCCAGCAGCTTTGTTTACCTACTTAAGCCTCAGCAAGGGCGGGTGCCCCTCCCCCAGCCTCACTGCTGCCTTTCAGTTAGATCTCCAACTGCTGTGCTAGCAATGAGGGAGGCTCCGTGGGCATGGGACCCTCCGAGCCAGGTGCAGTATATAATCTCCTGGTGTGCCGTTTGCTAAGACCCTTGGTAAAGTACAGTATTAGGGTGGGAGTGACCCGATTTTCCAGGTGCTGGGTGTCACAGTTTCCCTTGGCTAGGAAAGGGAATTCCCTTTCCCCTTATGCTTCCCAGGTGAGGTGATGCCTCACCCTACTTCGGCTCTCGCTCATTGGGCTGCACCCACTGTCCGACATGCCCCAATGAGATGAACCTGGTACCTCAGTTGGAAATGCAGAAATCACCCGTCTTCTGTGATGCTCACACTGGGAGCTGGAGGCTGGAGCTGTTCCTATTCGGCCATATTGGCGTGCCACCTTTTTTTTTTTTTTTTTTTTGAGACGTAGTCTTGCTCTGTTGCCCAGGCTGGAGTGCAGGGGCACAATCTTGGCTCACTACAAGCTCCACCTCCCAGGTTCGCACCATTCTCCTACCTCAGCCTCCTGAGTAGCTGGGACTACAGGCACCTGCCACCACGCCTGGCTAATTTTTTTTTTTTTTTGTATTTTTAGTACAGACTGGGTTTCACCGTGTTAGCCAGTATGGTTTCGATCTCCTGACCTCGTGATCTGCCCACCTCGGTCTCCCAAAGTGCTGGAATTACAAGTGTAAGCCACTGCACCTGGCCGAATGGGTATCTCTAAGCCACCATCTGGCCACACTTAGAGAAGTTCTGGATTAAGGAGAGTTTTAGGCAGTCAAGAAAAGCATCCCATATTCATCCCCCTTTGACAAATTATTAGATCCTGGTTACCTTTAACCAGTTGAACATAAAATTTCAGATTATATCTTCATAAGAATTTATAATAAATTTTTAAATTTCAGATTCCATTGAAAAGCTGATGAACATCTAAAAAGAGAGAAGGTAGGGCTTATCTCCAAAACAAAATGAGAGTTGCTTTTTTTATCCTTGGGGAGACTAGACTTGTCTTTAGGGTTCTTCAGTCCCTTCCAGAAGCCAGCTTTGTTTTTCCATGTTTGTATCTGTGGTAGACAGAATTTGGGGTCCCATTACCTTGTCTCTGGCATTACTCAGAGGAACATGTTATGCTACCTAGGAAAAAGGACTTTGCAGCTACAATTAAGGGTACTAATCAGTTGTTCTTAAGATAGGAAGATTTTTCTAGAATAGCTGGGTGGTTCCAATATAATCACATGAGCCATTAAAGAAGAGGAAGACAGAAGAAGTTAAGGACATTTGAAGTAGGAGAATGATTTGACACACTGTTGCTCACTGGCAGATGGAGGTGGCTATGTAAGAAGGAAGGTGAATGGCCTCAAGGAGCTGAGAGAGACTCCCAGGTGACAACTAGCCAACAACAGAGATCTCATTCCTACAACCTCAAGGAACAGAAGTCTGCCAACACCCTGAATGAGTCGGAAAATGCAGTCTTCTTCAGAGCCTTTAGATTCGAGCCCAGCTGGCTGACACCTTGTTTTCAACCTTGGGATACACTGAGCAGAGCCCAGAAGAGCCTGCCTGAATTCTTAACCTACAGAACTGTAAGGGAGTAAATGAGTATTTTAAGCTGTGACCACAGCACTAGAAAACTAACAAAATCTAAATGTTTTCATTTAAAATAATATTTAAATAATGTCATTTAAAATAATATTCCAACACTTTGGAAGAGCGAGGTGGGTGGACCATGTGAGGCCAGGAGTTCAAGACCAGCCTGACCAACATGGTGAAACCCCGTCTCTAGTGAAAATACAAAAAAATTAGCCAGGCATGGTGGTGCGTGCCTGTAGTCCCAGCTACTCTCAAGGCTGAGGCAGGATAATTGCTTGAACCTGGGAGGTGGAGGTTGCAGTGAGCCAAGATTGTGTCACTGCACTCCAGCCTGGACAACAGAGTGAGACTCCATCTCAAAATATAAAAATAAAATAAAACAAAACAAAATAAAATAAATATTTTGGTCTGGAATTTTGTTTTCAGTTTGGTTTTTGGTATTCTTAGACTTGAATTCATTGCTGGATGATTCCCTATGTACAAGTTCCCTGCCTCTCTTTAAAGACCACATCAGATGCCACTTCCCCCAGGAAGCTTTCCCCAAGTAAGTCATTTGTTGTCATTAGCCTAATGATCTTTGCTGGAAAAGTCCTCGTTTGTTGGTGAGTGAGAAATGGGGGATGTGATACAGTTTGGATATGTGTTCCCACCCAAATCTCATGCTGAGTTGTACTCCCCAGTGTTGGAGGTTGGGCTTAGTGGAAGGTGATTGGTCATGGGAGTGGATTTCTCATGAATGGTTTAGCACCATCCCTTGATGCTGTGCTCGTGATAGTCAGTGAGTTCTTGCAAGATCTCGTTGTTTGAAAGTGTGTGACACCTCCCCTGCCTCTTGCTTCTGCTTTCACCATATGACATATCTGCACCCTCTTGACCTTCTGCCATGACTGGAAGCTTCCTGAGGCCTACCCAGCAGCAGACGCCACTATGCTTTCTGTACAACCTGCAGAATCACGAGCCAATTAAACCTCTTTTCTTTATAAATTACCCAGTCTCAGGTATTTCTTTATAGCAGTGGAAGAATTGGCCTCATACAAGGTGATAAAGGATTGAATGTATATATGAGGAGGGGGGATATTTGGGAACCAGACAGAAAAATAAGTTCATTAACTCATTCAAGAAATACTGATCAAGCATCTATTGTTTCTTCTAGGTGCTAAAGATACTCTGGTGAATATGACAGACAAAGTTTCCCTCTGATGAACTCTACATTGTAGAGGAGGGAGGCAGATAATACACAGAAGTCAACAAATAAATGAAGAAAAGTCTCCAGACAGCAATAAGTCCTATAGGGGGCAAACTTCCAGTAATACATGAGAAACAGAAAAAGGTTACTCTCTCTCCCTTTAGAGAGAGTAACTTTTAAAGCCTTCTGTAAGAATGTGATTGTTGAGCCGAAACTTGGATGATGAGAAGGAAAATGTGCCCAAGAAGGGAAACAGCAATTGCAAAAGGCCAGAGGCTGGAGGGAGCTTGACATGTTTTCTGAACAGGGGAAAAATGACTATTTGACAAAGAAGCAGTAAATGAGTGAGAAAGTACAGCCAAGGTCCGATTAGCAGAGAGAGGCCCCAATCAACTAATGTCTTGTAGACCACAATGAGGGTGCGGGTTTTATTACATATGTACTGGACACCAATTGCTGTGGAATATTATTGCAGCTTCTTCCAGACCAGACTCTTGCAGGAGTCAGATCTTGGAAGAGGGGTCATATGAGGCTGGAACTGTAGGAGGATGCAGCTGCAGTCAGAACCATGGCAGGCGGCCGGGCGCGGTGGCTCAAGCCTGTAATCCCAGCACTTTGGGAGGCCGAGGCGGGCGGATCACAAGGTCAGGAGATCGAGACCACAGTGAAACCCCGTCTCTACTAAAAATACAAAAAATTAGCCGGGCGCGGTGGCGGGCGCCTGTAGTCCCAGCTACTCAGGAGGCTGAGGCAGGAGAATGGCGGGAACCTGGGAGGCGGAGCTTGCAGTGAGCCGAGATCGCGCCACTGCACTCCAGCCTGGGCAACAGCGTGAGACTCCGTCTCAAAAAAAAAAAAAAAAAAAAAAAAGAACCATGGCAGGCTTGCAGGGATGATGGGAAGGACAGAATAAGTATTCCAACTGCTCTAATCTTACAGTCTCTTGCCAGTCCCTCCCACTAGCTACAAAATAGAAAGGGAGAGGACAAAGCCACCTTGGTGGTGCAGTTCTCCAAGCGGTCAGCCTCATAGAAAAAGGAGAGAATGTGTTGGAGAGGGCAAAGGAGATCATTACACACAGACTTGCTGTTTTCCGTACCTACAATGTCTTCTTAGCTGGCAGACTACTAGTTTATCTTCATAACTATCTTCCAAAACCCACACGGGCGGAGGGAGATAACTGGAGTTAATGTATTCTAAGGTTCTTCCATTGTCCAGGAAGTAGTAAAAGTACTAATTTATACTAAACTATTGTAAGTCAGGAATGCATGGTATAATTTCTAAGGTGATCACTTAAAAAGGAGATGAAAGAATATATACCTAAAAGGTCAATAGAAGGGGGATATGGAATGATAAAAAAAAAAAAAAACTTGACCAATTCAAAAGAAGACAACAAAGGAGACAAAAAGGAATATAGAACAAAGAAAAGATAAATCATATGATAGATTTAAACCCAAATAAGTTATTATTTCAGTATTTCCATGAATGTAGATGGACTGTGCTACAATTCAAATTTAAAAATTGTCTAATTGGATTTTTAAAAAATCCTCAACTATGTGCTGCTTATAAGAAACATACCTTAAATATAAGGGCATAGAAAGGCTGGCTATAAATAATTAGAAAAAAATATACCATACAAGCATTAGGAAAAATAAGGATAATAGAGTCACGTATCAGAAAAATAAACTCTCTTTTTTTTCTTTTCTTTGAGATGAAGTCTCACTCTGTTGCACAGGCTACAGTGCAGTGGCAAGATGGTGGCTCACTACAACCCAGACCTCCTGGGCTCAAGCCATCCCCTCACCCCAGCCTCCCAAGTAGCTGGGACTACAGATACATGCCACCATGCCTGGCTAATTTTTCTTTTTTGTAGACATGAGATCTCACTATATTGCCCAGGCTGGTTTCAAACTCCTGGCCTCAAGCTATCCTCTTGTTTTGGCCCCCCAAGTGCTGGGATTACAGGTGTGAGCCACCACATCTGTTCAGAAAAAGTAAACTTTAATGTAATGAGCATTACTAAAGATAAAGAAGGACATCTTATAATGAGAAAAGGATTAATCCACTAAAAAGGTATAACACTTCTAAATTTTTCTTTTTTCTTTCTTTCTTTTTTTTTTTTTGTTACTGAAACAAGGTCTTGCTCTGTTGCCCAGGCTGGAACGCAGTGGCATGAACACAGCTCACTGCAATCTCAGCCTCCTGGGCTCAAGCAATTATCCCACCTCAGTCTCCCAAGTAACTGGGACTACAGGTGCACACCACCATGCCTGGCTAATTTTTTTATTTTTGTAGAGATGGGGTTTCACGTGTTGCCCAGACTGGTCTTGAACCTTGGGCTCAAGTGATCTGCCTGCCTCAACTTCCCAAAGTGCTGGGATTACATGCATGAGCCACTGCACCTGGCCTGTATTTTCTGTATTTTCCAACATGTAATACATAGCCTCAAACTATAAAGCAAAATTAGCATAAGAAAAGGGGAAAATAGATAAATCTATTTCTCAGGAAATGATAGAAGAAGTAGACAAAAATCACTAAGGATAGAGAATATTTGAACAGCATAATTAATAAACTGTGCTCATGTAGAACATTTCACCCAATAAATGAGGAATATAAATGTCATTCAAATGAACACAGAACATTTACCAAAACTTGACAATATGCACGGACAAAGCAAACCTCAAAATATTCAAAATAATTGAAATCATACAGAATACGTTAGACTACAGTGCAGTTAAACTAGAAATCAATAACAAAAAGATAACTTACTACTAAGGAAAAAAGTTACGAAAACCCTAAATAAATAGATGGATATATGATCTTCATGGATTGGAAAACACAGTATTGTAAAGATGACAATGCCCCCAAAATGACATATGGATTCAATGCAAGCTAAAGTAAAAACCCAGCGGCTTTGTATGAGAATATGCATTTGGCTGGTGTTAACAAGCTGATTCTAAAATACATATGGAAATGTAAAGGATTAAGCACAGCCAAAATAATATTCAAGAACAGAGCTGTAGAACTGACACTATCAGGTACAATGCTTATTACAATGCAAGATTTACAAGTGTGGAATTACTACAAGAGTATACAAATAGACCAGAGACATAGATCTAAGAGTCCAGAAACTGATACACACATACATGATCATTTAACTTATGATAAGATGGAAAACAAGTTTTTTTTTTAATAACTTGTTCAGGAGCAATTATAAATCTTAAGGGAAAAAAAATAAAATCTTGATCCCTACCCTTACGTCATACATAAAAAGCAATTCTAATATGTTGTACACAATACAACAGATAAAATGTTACCTGTCAATTTTAAAAATTTAAAATTTTCTTTCGTGGTGGCTCACGCCTGTAATCCCAGCACTTTGGGAGACTGAGGTGCACAGATCACAAGGTCAGGAGATTGAGACCATCCTGGCTTAACACTGTGAAACCCCATCTCCACTAAAAATACAAAAAAAAAAATTGGCCGGGAATGGTGGCAGGTACCTGTAGTCCCAGCTACTCCAGAGGCTGAGGCAGGAGAATGGCATGAACCTGGGAGGTGGAGCTTGTAGTGAGCTGAGACTGCACTATTGCACTCCAGTCTGGGTGACAGAGAGAGACTCTGTCTCAAAAATAATAATAATAATAATTTAATTTTGTCATAAAATTGATGCTTTTACATGATTTTTCTAAGATATTTTAAATAATAAACTATTTCCTTAAATTAAAAAAAAAGACGATTCTAGTGGAATGCAATGTAACTTGAAAGGTAAAACAAAATATGTCTTCTAAAAGTTAAAAACCGGAGAATATCTTTGTGATATTGAAGTAGTTAATATATTTTTAAAGGAATTAAAATTGATAAACATGATGGAAACCTTTATAAATTGGACTATATTAGAATTAAAACCTTTTTTTCAGGTAAAGGCATGATTAAAAGAGTGAAAAGGCAATTCAAAGAGTAGGACAAAATATCTACAACACGTAATTCCAAAAAAAGGACTCATGTTCAGAATGCATAAATAACTTCCACCATTCAATAACAAAACAAACATACAATCCAGTGACTCAATAGAAAAACAGAAAAATGGAGCTGGGCATGGAGGCTCACGCCTGTAATCCTTGCACATTGAGAGGCTCAGGTAGGTGGATCACTTGAGGTCAGGAGTTTAAGACCAGCCTGGCCAACATGGAGAAACCCCATCTCTACTAAAAATACAAAAAAATAACTGGGTATGGTGGTGCGTGCCTGTAGTCACAGCTAATCGGGAGGCTGAGGCAGGAGAATCGCTTGAACTCAGGAGGTGGGGGTTGCAGTTAGGTGAGATCGTGCCACTGCACTCCAGCCTAGGTGATAAAGCTCTCAAAAAATATAAAAAGAAAAGAAAGAAAAAGAAAAATAGAAAAATGAGCAAAATAATGGACTTTACGAAGAAGCCAGCCTAATGGCCAATAACTATATGGAAAAAATGATTAGCTTAATTAGACATCAGAGAAATGCTAACTAAAACTACAATATGATGTCACATCTACAAAAATGGGTAAAATTTAAAAGGTAGACAATACTAAGTGTCGACTAAGATGTGGAACAACCTGGAACTCCTGTATATTGCTTACAGCACTGCAAACTATTTGAACGGATCTATGAAAGTTGAACATATGCATACCCTATAATGCAGACAATTTTAGTCCTAGGATACTCCCCAAAAATACATACACACATTCCCCAAAAGACATATTTAAGAATATAGTGTCATACTAACTTACATGTTCATACTGGAAGCCACTCAAATTCTTGTCAATGTTGAAATTGATAAGTAAATTTTTGTGTATTGATGCAATGGACTACTAAACAGCAATGACAATAAATAAACTATAATTACATTCAATAACATGAATGTCACAAACATAATGTTGATCAAAAGAAGGCAGATACACACACCAAAACATACAAACATTATTCTGTTTATATAAAGCATGGAAACATACGCTATTGCATTAGAATTTGGATGATGGTTGCCGTAAGGAGTGGGTTTGTGGTTGCAAGTAGGTAGGAGGGAGCTTCTGAAGTGCTGGTTATACAAGGGTGTTTAATATGTGAAAACGTACCCAGTTGGGTGCTTCTGGTTTGTAATTTTTAAAAACCAATTCCTGGTGGATGGATAGCTATTACTACATCAAGACTAAGAACTTCTGGGCTAATATAGCCACACTGAAGGTGGCAGATAGAAAAAACTAAGTCACTTTGGAAAATAGAATTCTGGTTATATATTGTAAAGCTAAAGACAAAAAGAACCGTATAGAAATATTGTACTATAGTTAAGTACATTTGCTTCTTATAAAGGCTATGAGGTTAAAGGTTAAGTACATTTACTTCTTATAAAGGTTAGCAATTCTGAAAGCATTTGATGTCGATACTAGGTTTGAGCAAATAAATACATTGTAGATAATGACAGGTTTTTCACTATCAGAGAAAGAAGATAAAAATGAGGGAAATGAGAAGGGTCAAAGAAACTCTGTGGTGTTAGATTATAACCTATACCGTCAGTATGAATTCATGGCTTTTAATATACACTCACATGGAATGCATAGATATAAAAATAAACATAGCTATATGTATGTGTGTGTGCCATACATATATTATATACTTCCTAGCTCTTTCTGTTGAGAGGGACTAGAAGCACTGAAACCTCAGTAACAATGAGCAAAGCTAGCACCAAGATCTTGATTTATAAATATCATTTTATAATAAAAGGAACAAGAAATCCTTGGAAAAATGGTTGACTCCAGAGCATGGACAGGGAAAATAGAAAATGAGCCTGGAACATATTGCAGGACCTGAAAGTAAGGATGTAACCAGAAAATGAGGTGATATTGATAGGAATCAATCTGAAAGAGCCCCCAGTGGCTAATCCTGGGAGCATTTGAAAAACAAAATAAATATGAAAGAAATGAATTGTAACCCATAAAATAAAATCAATATGCTTGAGTCCATATTGGTATAATTAGATAAATGGGGGTAAAAGGACACCAATTTCTTATGCAGAATTCCAATTAATAAGTGCAAAGAGAATTATAGACATAGAAAATCATTATAGGCAACAACAGAGTAATAATTACTGGGAGCATGAATCATTGAAGGATGCCAAAACTAGTAGGTAAAGGTAGAATGAGAAACAGGATAGTTGTATGCTTCCAAAGTATGTCCCTACAGGATACTTATTAGTTATAAAGGCAAAAATAGTAAATTTACTGTGAATTCTGGCACATATCGCCTTAATCAAAGTTAACCCGACCAGTAACAATACCAGCATCCTATACTTTCTGATATGGTGCACTGAGAAAAGCAAAATGTCAATGGTATTCTTTAAAAAAAAGCATAACCTCAATCTAATCATGAGAAAAACTGACAATATCAGGTGCTATCAAGGATATGGAGCAACTAGAACTCCCATATGTTGAGAGTGAGAATGCAAAATGGTACAGCCACTTTGAAAAACAGTTTTAAGCTTGTGTCCACGCAAAGACTTCTATACAAATTTTATAATGGCTTTATTTGTATAGAAGTCAAAACTTTACCAAAAACTGGAAGCAACTCAATGTCCACCAACTGGTGAATGGATAAACCAGTTGGTGCCTGTATATTCTTCACCCGGCTTTCTCTAATAGTAACATAACCAGAGTAAAATCATTGAAACAAACAAAAAAATAACCAAATTGTGGTGCATCCATACGATTGAATACTACTAAGCAACAAAAAAGAACCAACTACTGATACAACCAAATAAATGTGTCTCAAATGCATTATTCTAAGCAAAATAAGCCAGACTCAAAAGGCTCTATTCTGTATGACTCTATATGTCAATTCTGGAAAAAACAAAACTATAGGGATTAAAAACAGATAGGTCAGCAGTCCTCAACCTTCTTGGCACCCGGAACTGGTTTCATGTGAGACAACTTTTCCACGGGGTGGGGTGAGGGGGATGGTTTCAAGATAAAACTGTTCCACCTCAGATCATCAGGCATTAGATTCTCATAAGGAGCACACAACCTAGATCCCTCATATGTTCAGTTCACAATGGGGTTTGTGCTCCTATGAAAATCTAATGCCGCTGCTGATCTGACAGGCAGCAGAGCTCAGATGGTAATGCTCGCTCAACTGCCACTCACCTCCTGCTGTGCAGCCCGGTGATAACAGGCCACAAACTGACACCATGGCCTGGGGGTTGTGGACCCCTGAGATACGTGTTGCCATGAGATGGAGTAGGGGAAGACATTGACTAAAAAGGGGCATGAGAGGGCCAGGCGCAGTGGCTCACGCCTGTAATCCCAGCACTTTGGGAGGCTGAGGCAGGCAGATCACGACGTCAGGAGATCAAGACCATCCTGGCTAACACGGTGAAACTCCATCTCTACTAAAAATACAAACAAATTAGCCAGGCGTGGTGGCGGGTGCCTGTAGTGCCAGCTACTCAGGAGGCTGAGGCAGGAGAATGGTGCAAACCCAGGAGGTGGAGCTTGCAGTTAGCCGAGATTGTGCCACTACATTCCAGCCTGGGTGACAGAGCGAGACTCCATCTCAAAAAAAAAAAAAGAAAAAGAAAAAAAAACGGCAGGGTGGGGAAGGGAATTTTAGGGGGTTAATGGGACTGTTTGTATTTCAATTGATAGTTGTTACATGACTGGAAATATTTGTCAAAATTCAGAACTATACACTAGCAAGGATGAATTGTACTCTATGTGAATATAAATCATACTCAAAAACCTGACTTTAAAAAAAGACAAAGTAAACCAAAACATCTTAAATATGCCACGTTTATAGTTACTAATTACTGGAATAGTTTTGCTAATTATGAGAAAACATTAGAGAGTCCCAGATTGAGGGATATTCTACAAAATACCTCTTCAAAAGTGTTGAGTTCATAAAAGACAAAGAAAGACTGAGGAATCACCCCAGATTGCAAAAGACCAAGGATACATGACAATTTTAGGCAACGTAGGAATCTTAGGTTGGATCCTGAACTGCAAAAAGGGCATTAGTGGACAGTTGACAAAATGGGGATTAAGGTCTGCAGATTAGTAAATAGTATTGTGGCAGTATTAATTTTTTGTACTCTGGTAAAGTAATATGTTCCTATTAAGGAATGCTAGGTGAAAAGTACACAGGCACTCTCTGTATTATTTAAGTCTAAAATGATTTTATCATAAAAAGTTTTTTAAAAAATTAACAACTTCTATTTATTAAAAGATTCTATGAGAATGTAAAAAGGCAATCCACAGAGTGGAAGACAGTATTTGCAATACATATATCCAACGAAGAACTCATCTCCATAATATATAAAGAAGTCTTAAATATTAATAAGAAATATATATAACACTCAACAGAAAAAGGATGAAAACTGTTCTAAGCACTTCATAGAGGCGGCTCTCCAAATGCCAATAAACACAAAAGGTATGCAATCTTATTATTCATCAGGAATATGCAAAATAGGACCACAACAAGATGCTGCCACACACTTAACAGAATTGCTATCATTAAAAGGCCAGTAATACCAAGTGCCGGCAAATATTTGAACTGATACAGGACTTTCATACCTTCTTGGCAGAAATATAAATTGGGACAACCTACCAACAGTGAATATATGCATACCCTCTTCCCCATTAATTCTGCCTCTAGGTACATACTAAGAAAAATGTGGACATAGATTCACCAAAAGACATATACAAAAATGTGATAGCAGTACTATTTGTAATAGCCCCAAATTTGCAAATCAAATGACCATCAACATAAATTGTAGTGTAGTCATCCAATGGAATGGTATGCAGTAGTAAAAATGAAGAAACTACCGTTATCCATGACAACACGATTGAATCATACAACTGTAATGTCAAGCAAAAGAGGAAAAATTTAGGCTGATGATAGAAGTCAGAATAGTGGTTACCTTTGGGAACAGGCAGGCAGTGACAGGGAGGGGACATGAGGGGACGATAGTTACACGGCTGTGCTCTCTGTGAAAATGCATTAAACTACACACAAAAAGGTTTAATTTTTTAAATCTTTTGGAAGGCAAAGAATAGGGAGAGAAATAGAAGTGTTTTCATGAAAATATTAAATATTCCTTTTGTTTTGAAGAAAACTACCGTTCTGTGTAACACACTTGTCCATGTGGGCAAAGAAAAGTGTCCGGATAGCCCTCTTAAATGTAAGTATGATGTAAAAGCCAAGACTTCCATGTGCTAAAACAGTAGCAACAACATAAGCAAATACCAAAAGGAAGCAGACAGAAAAATTAGAGAAGAAAGTAACCATACACATCTGAGAAACAAAAGCAAACAAAAAATTCCAAGATATCCAATGGGAGAAGTGAAAATACAGTATATGTTTCATATGATAATCAAACTGCCATGCCCATGGTGATTTCAGGAAGCTGCCTTCTCAGAGTGAAAGCCAGGGGTTACTTTGCGGGGTAAGGATAAAGAACAAAAAGATACACTGCATAATGAAAGGGCATCAGAATGAATAGAAGATAATTCCCTTGGACATGAAATGCAATCAAGTCAAGACCCATATTTTATCTCTGCTGGAGGCAGTCTTATTTGTTAGTAAAGTGCTAGGATAATAAACCATTGTTCTCCTTGCCAAGAATGTCAAAACAAATACAAGCTTCTTTGCTCAGTGCTAAAAATGTCTGAGCCTTTGGAGAACAGCTGGGCAGAAAGCGATCTTGTTCAATTTCAGCACATTTTCCCCCAAGTATTAGGCTGTCCGAACTCAGCCCACATCAAAGCATCCCAGGCACCCAGTGCTGGGACAGACCTGTCATGAAAACACAGCCTATCAAACTCGAGCAAGCAGAACGCACAATAAAACCCCTTTAAACTTGTCCAACTCTCTGTCTGAAGGAGCAAGGACTTTGAAGCACAAAAATAGCTACTTTAAACAGATAATTCCTTTGAGGTGCTTTTTTCATAAATATATAAAAGAATGTTGCTGTGCTTGCAAAATAATGTATATTGATAAGGCTCTGGGAGCATTAGAAATGATTTATGATCTCTTGGCTACCAATATCACTGTTGCCTAAGGGACAGCTTCTCCTAAGAATTTGCAGAATTGTTCTCCACGCTGTCAAGTCAGCTCTCATTAAAGTATGTCTTATTTGTGGCTTGTGATTTGTATTAATTTGGAGGTATGTCATTTAGGATGTTTGGGGATTCAAGTAACTAAAAATTAAAAATGAATTCAACTGGCTTAAACAATAAGAACACTTCTTTTATCAAATAACAAGAATCTCAGAAGTAGGTGGGTTAACCCAGTGATTCAAATGATGTCATCAAGGACCCAAGTTCTTTCCATCTTTCAGTTCTTCCATTCTCATGCTAGGTCCCCTCATGGGCCTAAGATGGCTGCCACAGTCCCACGCATCACAGCCAGATCTAAGAGTATCCAAAAGAAGAAAGCGTGTTCCTATGAGTTTCTTTTCATCACTGAGAATAAAAAAATCTTTGCAAAAAGCCTATCAGCAGACTGTCTATTGAGTTTTAGTGGCTAGAATTGTATCACATGCCTATGTCTAAGCCAATAACTAGACAGCAAATAGGATCACAATGTACCTATTAGACTAATTGACATCTATACACAGGGATGGGGATTATCTATGACTGATAAGATGGTGGAGCAGATACCCAAATAAATGTGTCATATTGTCAACCTAGAAGAAAAGAGAATGGGCTGTTAGGTAGGCGAGCATCTGTGTCTACTACAATCGAGATGCAAGGTAAAATAAGTTTGGTCTAATTGAATTTTTTGACTTAACTATGGTATGTATTTAAAAAAAACCCTTATTTACTTTCATTTTTTAATAGGCAGAATGTTATTCTGCTGCCCAGACTGGGGTTTAGTGGCACAATAATAGCTCACTGCAACCTTGAACTCCTGGGCTCAAGAGATCCTCCTGTCTCAGCCTCCTGAGTAGCTAAGACTTCAGGCATGCACCACCATGCCTGGCTAATTTGTTTTTATTTTTATTTTTGTAGAGACGGGGTCTCATGTTGCCCAGGCTGGTCTCAAACTCCTGGGCTCAAGTGATCCTCCTGCCTTGGCCTCCCAAAGTGTTGCAACTACAAGTGTGAGCCACCATGCTAAGCCAAAACACTTTCAGATTGTAACTGGCTGTTGAAAATTATTCTATATTAGTTCACTTTCCCCACTACTGTTTAAACTGGAATGACACCTTTGGTGTGTCTATACCTGATGACACTCACCTTTCCCCACCATTTGAAACTCCTCTTTTATTTCCATCCTCGGGATCTTAGAAGTAAACCTCCCGCACCTGTGTTTGTACAATGCTGTCTGCCTACCCACAGATGATTGGAGCTGAGGTGTACAGCAGACCTTAGCTAGACCAATCAGCTTCTTTCTCTGAGAATTTCAAATTGGGGGCAACTCTGGGTTTCATCAGTCTTCATGTGCTTGGGTCTATAACATAACCTCTAGAATTGCGGGGCAGCAGTTTTTCTGCCATTTGGGACATGAAGGAAAAACTAGTGTAAGGGAAAGTAAAAAAGAAAAAGATACACAGTGAGAAGTTTCTACAAGTTTTGGCTCCATAAGACACTTTGAACTACCCCTTCACCACACACAGGCACGTGGGCTTGTGTACATGCACACACACACACCTCCAAATCCATATGCAAGCCAGCTTGAGGCAGCTTATGTTACTTGCAACCAATCAGTCCTAACCAAAAAGGAACACAGTGTCCCTTTTCAGAGATGATTGAGGATCTTGCAGAACGCTAGGGTCACCCTGAAGAACTGCCAGTTCTCATTTCCTTTGTGCATAGAAAACTGAAGACAATGAGTCATACTTGTCATAAATTCACCCCAGACCTTGCTACAGAGGTTGCCTTTGTTTAAAGCTTCACTATTACTTTGGTTTCTAATACTTTTTACTCTTTTTTCTAAAAGTATTCAACAAAACATTCAACAGTGAAAATAATAAATAACTGTGTATTATGTGAATGGGAGGTGTTGTGTCTTCCAGGGGCAGGCAATGGGACTAATATCTATTGAGTTCCAACAATTTGCTTTGCATGTATTTTTTACTTTAATCCTTATCACACACAATCTACTAGTAATAACAAAATGAGGCCATGCCTGGTGGCTCATGCCTGTAATCCCAGCACTTTGGGAGGCCAAGGCGGGTGGATCACTTGAGATCAGGAGTTTGAGACCAGCCTGGCCAATATGGTGAAACCTGGTCTCTACACAAAATAAAAAATTAGCTGGGCGTGGTGGTGGGGACCTATAATCCCAGCTTCTCGGGAGGCTGAGGCAGGAGAACCACTTGAACCCGGAAGGTGGAAGTTCCAGTAAGCTGAGATCTTGCCACTGCACTCCAGCTTGGGAAACACAGCGAGACTCCATCTCAAAAAACAATGTGTGTGTTTTTTGAGATGATAACAAAACCATTTTACCAGTGTAGAAGGTGAGTCTCAGAGAAGCATTTAGTTAAGGTCACACAGCTAGAAAGCCACAGAAGATTTTAAGCCCAGGTCTCAGGAGAATCAAAGTTGATGATGCTTTCACTATTCCACATTGTTAAACAGAAAAAAAAAAAGTGCTTTGATTAACCATCCTGTTAGATAGACTCTGATTAACTGACATCTCACTCTGGCTATTTTTATTCTCACAATATAGGGTATTCTCTACCATCAGGGAAAGAAACAGATAGGGAGAATGACCTTTTAGCACCAGATCTATTAAGGATATTTCTGCATTTTTAAAATTTCTAAATGAAGCATTGCTACCTCTGATAAAAACAGAGGATAACATTTTTTAACATGTGGAAGAAAGAAATGCCAGGGAAGACTAAATGAGGGGCACAAGATGTTTAAACACAGAAGCATCTTGTAGCCATCCCTTCTCACTGTCTTAGTAGGTGTACATTCTCAAGCTGTTGATTTTTCTTGACTAATTAAAGACGATCGGAGTTTTAGGGTTTGGCTTTATTTTTGCTTCTCCATCTTTCACATATTCCAACTCACACACTGCTGCTGCCAATTAGCAAGAACGTTGGAGAAGAGTTAGTCCTGGCTGTAACCAGGCTGGATACAAACCTGTCACAATGAGATTAGGGAGATTCAGGCAAAAGCATTTACCTTAATGTGTTTCATTCCTAGCAAAACAATCATGCAAATGTTTTAAGTCAAACTTTCCAAAACAGACACAGCCATGCAAAGCTGTCCATGTGAAACAGGTTGCGAGTCAGAACCACCATTTTTATCTTTCACTGCTGTTCTGTAGGCCAGTTAACTCTTCTCTACCCATTGAATGTTTTCTTTGTTTTTAGATTTATTTTTTAAAAAACCACCCAGCTGAACTGTTACATTACAAAGAAATGTTATACTTTTGCTTTTAATACATTCCAACATTACAGGAATGAAATGCAGAAAGGGAAATTTGGGTTTGAGTTTTTCATACTGTCAGTAGCCCTTCCTGTAAACCTTGCCAATGTCAAGAATGTCTTAAAAAGTGTAAACTACAGGAAAACTCCAATTAGCCAAAATGCCCTGGGTATGGGAGATTCCAGGTTATCTCAGAGTTAACCAGAAAATCCTTTACACTTCAACCCTTGCCATTGAAAATCTCTGAAAAGCATGAGTTGAGTTTCCTGCCTTAAAAAGCACAGTTTACTCTAAATGCAATTTAATGTTTGCCTGATAGTTGAGGGTCAGGGTGGACCTCAGGCTAAATATTCTGGACCCCAATTCTCATTGTCCAGAAAAAGCAAAACAAAAGGAAATGGGAGATTGGGTAGAATTTGTACTCAACCGTAGGACATGTTTTTGAAGTTCTTGAAAGGAGCCTTTTCCTTCTGGTATTTTGCTGCTTTCTGCTTCTATAGAGAAAGAGAAAAAAAGTCTGCTAAACCAGGAGTTTTGCCTATATAAATTCCAATGAAATCAAGATGTTATGATATTTGAATTTTTTCATTTAATCTTTATGAAAGAGATGACTGAGGTGTTGGCCATCAGGAATTGGGAGCCATCCTCTTCCACCTGGTCTTGGGTCTAGTACAGGGAGGCTTGGAAAAGTGAGTTGCCTTAGCCACACCCTACCTTTCACTACCCTTCCCCCACCCCCCACCACCAGAGAACAGAATGGCAAGGGTCGTGCATTTGGTTATTTCTTCTCAGATCATTTGTCAGTCTCTAGACCAAGGTTCTTCATCTTTGGCATTACTGACATTTTGGGTTGGGTAATTATTTGTTGTAGGACGCTGTATTAGGGTTATCCAGAGGGACAGAACTAATAGGATAGATGTTTATATAAAAGGGAGTTTATTTTTTAAAATTATTTATTTATTTATTTTTTGAGACAGAGTCTCGCTCTGTCGCCCAGGCTGGAGTGCAGTGGCATGATCTCAGTTCACTGCAAGCTCCGCCTCCTGGGTTCACACCAGTCTCCTGCCTCAGCCTCCCGAGTAGCTGGGACTACAGGTGCCCGCCACCACGCCTGGCTAATTTTTTTTTTTTTTTTTTGTATTTTTAGAAAAGATGGGGTTTCACCCTGTTAACCAGAATGGTCGGGATCTCCTGACCTCGTGATCCACCCACCTTGGCCTCCCAAAGTGCTGGGATTACAGGTGTGAGCCACGGCACCCAGCCAAGGGGAGTTTATTAAGGAATATTGACTCACACAATCACAAGGTGAGGTCCCACAATAGGTCGCCTGCAAGCTGAGGAACAAGGAAGCCAGTCTGAGTCCCAAAACCTCAAAAGTAGGGAAGCCAAGAGTACAGCCTTCAGTTGGTGGTCAAAGGTCCAAGAGTCCCCAAAGCTTGGAGTCTGATGTTCAAGGGCAGGAAGTGTCCAGCACAGGAGAAAGGTGTAGGCTGGGAGATTCAGCCAGTCTAGTCTGTTCACATTCTTCTGCCTTTTATTCTGGCCGCACTGGCAGCTGATTAGATTGTGCCCACCCACATTGAGGGTGAGTCTGACTTTCCCCATCCACCGACTCAAATGTTTATCTCCTTTGACAACACCCTCACAGACACATGCAGGAACAATCCTTTGCATCCTTCAATCCAATCAAGGTGACAGTTGATATTAACCATCACATGGGCTGTTCTGCACACAGTAGGATGTTCCTGCTAGATGCCAGCAGCACTCCCCTCACCTCCTCAGTTGTGACAACCAAAAATGACTCCAGACATTGCCAAATATTCCCTGAGAGGCAAAATTGCCCCTGGTTGAGAATTACTGGTCTAGACGGAGGCACAATTATTCTTTTTCTCCCCCACTTGTCAAGATTATGAGTTTTCTTGACTTTGGCAAGTAATTTCATAACATATTTCCTGTACTATTTCATGGAAAAACAAAAATAATTCTCTGATGAAAGTGGTATTTTGACTTGAGTTGTATGAGGCAGGCCTTGTTAAAATACAACTGCAGGTTCTGCATTGTTTACTCGTCTAAATTTCCCTTGAGGTCATTGTCATTATGGACCTCGAGCCACCCCTAGCCACAGCCTCTTATGTTGTACGTCTTCAATTTCATTTTTGCATCTATCTCAGAAATACTTTCACTACTGTTGCTGCTTCCTAAAGGCTTAATAGATTTTTCACCCACTGGGTTCTTTTAAACCCATTATTCTTTCTCTCCAGTGGATTGGGTTAAGTTTAAATTCCATGTTCTTAAAGAATACTTTGTATATTTTAAACATTTGCTAAATTAGTTGAATTCAGGCAGTTAGTTCTAGATGCCTGATTTTAAGGGTAAGTATTTCTGCTGTAGAAAGAGTAGAAGTTAAATTTTTGTGGAGAGCAGATTAGGAGAGTTACCTACATATGTTGATTTTCAAATTTCAAATAATTAATATTTCATATATTATAATGTATTTATGTACAATTTTCCAGGATCATCAGATTTTTTGTGTATGTTATTTTTACTTAGATGGTAAAGAATAGAACACAGAACAATAGGTGCTCTCTGACTGTATAAAAAATTTTTGTTTACCTAGGTAAAGCCTAAAATATAACAATTAAGGCTGGGTGTGGTGGCTCATGCCTGTAATCCCAGCATTTTGGGAGGCCGAGGCAGGCAGATCACTTGTGGTCAGGAGTTTGAGACCAGCCTGACCAACATGGAGAAACCCCGTCTCTACTAAAAATACAAAATTAGTCAGGCGTAGTGGCGCATGCCTGTAATCCCAGCTACTCGGGAAAGCTGAGGCAGGAGAATCACTTGAATCCGTGAGGTGGAGGTTGTGGTGAACTGAGATCACACCATTGCACTCCAGCCTGGGCAACAAGAGCAAAACTCCATTTAAAAAAAAAAAAAAAAAAAATCCTTGTTTACATAAATTTAAAATAGGATGTATTTTTCTGATATGAAAGTAACACCCTCACATGAAGTTCACTGGAAATACAAAAAGTGAAATGATGAAAAAGTACTTGTGATATTATCACCCAGAGATTGCCACTATTAACATTTAGAAAATGTTTCCTTTCGGTCTTTCTTTCCTTTTACAAAACTGAGACCACCCTAAGTTTAGAACTCTTTATTCTGATTTTTGAAATAATAGTGAGCACAGATACAAATATAACTAGTGTATTTAAACTGCCCCACCCTGTAGGACTTTAGGTGATTTCCAGTTCACCATTATATGTTTAGTGCTGCAGTGAAAGTCTCTATACATAAATCTTTGCACACATGCCTGAGCAGCACTTTCAGCTAAAACTTGAAAAGACAAATACAGGGTCAAAAGGTATGAATTTCTAAGACTCAATCCATATTGCCGAATTACCTCGGGAAAGCTATGCCCATTTTCAGTCTTTCTTTATTAGCAATTTTCTTGAAGGGCTTCCATCTTGTTCTGTCAACCTACAGGCCTGTGAGACATTTCCCGCGAGACATTCTTCAGATATGTCAATGTCAATGTAATAAGATACATCTTAAGATATCTGTCAACAGCCTCCCTGGACCCATCTCAAGCCATCTGTCAATGGCAACTCTAATATATTTTGGGAAGATGCTGATGCAGTTGCCAAAAAAAAGTTTGCAATGGAATCAGATTGTCCAATCACTTAAGTTGCAGAATTGAACTGTGTTAATGACATGTGACAATTTTATCACAATATCCAGAGACTCCATGCTAGGAATATGTCATTTTTTGTTTGTTTGTTTGTTTCTTTTTGAGACAGATTCTCACTCTGTCACCCAGGCTGTAATGCAGGGGTGCAGTGGTGTGATCTCAGCTCACTGCAACCTCTGCCTCCTGGGTTCAAGTGATTATCCTGCCTCAGCCTCCTGAGTAGCTGGAATTATAGGCACACGCCATCACTCCCAGCTAACTTTCATATTTTTAGTAGAGATGGGGTTTCACCATGTTGGTCAGGCTGGTCTCGAACTCCTGACCTCGTGATCTGCCCACCTCAGCCTCCCAAAGTCATGTCCTTGTAAATTTAAGGGCAGGCTGCAGGACAGGGAATGGGAATTATCTTTCATGTGCATTCTGCAGAACTCACACAATCCCAGCCATGTCGCAAACTTGGCAGCAAGAATTGACTGCCAACCCTTAGCTCCAGTCAAGACTAGGGAGAAAAACACTACTTAGATACAGGACTATATGACTTAGAAAGGTAGATTAGTATAATCTGACTATAACACATGCAACTGTTACTTTGCTGTGGGTTTGAATTTCGTGCCACCAAATTATCTCTAACCAAGACAAGTATGGTGTTCCCAGGAAATGGAAAGGATCAGCTTTCTTACACTATAGAAAGCACTTTCATAAGTATATAAAAGTACTTTTCTTTCTTCCTTTTTTTTTCAAATGGAGTCTCCCCCTGTCCACAGGCTGGAGTGCAGTGGCACCATCTTGGGGCACTGAAGCCTCCATCTCCTGGATTCAAGAGATTTTCATGCCTCAGCCTCCCAAGTAACCTAGAGTACAGGCACATGCCACCACGCCCAACTAATTTTTGTATTTTTACTAGACATGGGGTTTCACCATGTTGGCCAGGCTGGTCTCGAACTCCTGACCTCAAGTGATACACCTGCCTCAGCCTCCCAAAATGCTGGGATTATAGGCGTGAGCCACCACACCCAGCCCATAAGTGTTTTTTCATTACTGTTTTTTACTGTTATCATAGCTTTATTATTGTTCTGAGCTGACTCTGAAACCCAGAATCTAAAATATCTGGGAACTAATTCATTTTATTTTTTTATTTTTTATTTTTATTTTTATTTTTTATTTTTTTTTAAATTTATTTATTATTATTATACTTTAAGTTGTAGGGTACATGTGCATAACGTGCAGGTTTGTTACATATGTATACTTGTGCCATGTTGGTGTGCTGCACCCATCAACTCGTCATTTACATCAGGTATAACTCCCAATGCAATCCCTCCCCCCTCCCCCCTCCCCATGATAGGCCCCGGTGTGTGATGTTCCCCTTCCCGAGTCCAAGTGATCTCATTGTTCAGTTCCCACCTATGAGTGAGAACATGCGGTGTTTGGTTTTCTGTTCTTGTGATAGTTTGCTAAGAATGATGGTTTCCAGCTGCATCCATGTCCCTACAAAGGACACAAACTCATCCTTTTTTATGGCTGCATAGTATTCCATGGTGTATATGTGCCACATTTTCTTAATCCAATCTGTCACTGATGGACATTTGGGTTGATTCCAAGTCTTTGGTATTGTGAATAGTGCTGCAATAAACATACGTGTGCATGTGTCTTTATAGCAGCATAATTTATAATCCTTTGGGCATAGTGTTGGAAGTTCTGGCTAGGGCAATCAGGCAAGAGAAAGAAATCAAGGGTATTCAGTTAGGAAAAGAAGAAGTCAAATTGTCCCTGTTTGCAGATGACATGATTGTATATTTAGAAAACCCCATTGTCTCAGCCCAAAATCTCCTTAAGCTGATAAGCAACTTCAGCAAAGTCTCAGGATACAAAATTCATGTGCAAAAATCACAAGCATTCTTATACACCAGTAACAGACAAACAGAGAGCCAAATCAGGAATGAACTTCCATTCACAATTGCTTCAAAGAGAATCAAATACCTAGGAATCCAACTTACAAGGGATGTAAAGGACCTCTTCAAGGAGAACTACAAACCACTGCTCAGTGAAATAAAAGAGGACACAAACAAATGGAAGAACATACCATGCTCATGGATAGGAAGAATCAATATCGTGAAAATGGCCATACTGCCCAAGGTAATTTATAGATTCAATGCCATCCCCATCAAGCTACCAATGAGTTTCTTCACAGAATTGGAAAAAACTGCTTTAAAGTTCATATGGAACCA
Source organism: Macaca mulatta (assembly GCF_049350105.2). Lineage (NCBI taxonomy): Eukaryota > Metazoa > Chordata > Mammalia > Primates > Cercopithecidae > Macaca > Macaca mulatta. The sequence continues at coordinate 29,369,510 of NC_133419.1, read as the reverse complement.
AAAAAGAGCCCGCATCTCCAAGGCAATCCTAAGTCAAAAGAACAAAGCTGGAGGCATCACACTACCTGACTTCAAACTATACTACAAGGCTACAGTAACCAAAACAGCATGGTACTGGTACCAAAACAGAGATATAGACCAATGGAACAGAACAGAGTCCTCAGAAATAATACCACACATCTACAGCCATCTGATCTTTGACAAACCTGAGAGAAACAAGAAATGGGGAAAGGATTCCCTATTTAATAAATGGTGCTGGGAAAATTGGCTAGCCATAAGTAGAAAGCTGAAACTGGATCCTTTCCTTACTCCTTATACGAAAATTAATTCAAGATGGATTAGAGACTTAAATGTTAGACCTAATACCATAAAAATCCTAGAGGAAAACCTAGGTAGTACCATTCAGGACATAGGCATGGGCAAAGACTTCATGTCTAAAACACCAAAGCAACAGCAGCAAAAGCCAAAATTGACAAATGGGATCTCATTAAACTAAAGAGCTTCTGCACAGCAAAAGAAACTACCATCACAGTGAACAGGCAACCTACAGAATGGGAGAAAATTTTTGCAATCTACTCATCTGACAAAGGGCTAATATCCAGAACCTACAAAGAACTCAAACAAACTTACAAGAAAAAAACAAACAACCCCATCAAAAAGTGGGCAAAGGATATGAACAGACATTTCTCAAAAGAAGACATTCATACAGCCAACAGACACATGAAAAAATGCTCATCATCACTGGCCATCAGAGAAATGCAAATCAAAACCACAATGAGATACCATCTCACACCAGTTAGAATGGCGATCATTAAAAAGTCAGGAAACAACAGGTGCTGGAGAGGATGTGGAGAAATAGGAACACTTTTACACTGTTGGTGGGATTGTAAACTAGTTCAACCATTATGGAAAACAGTATGGCGATTCCTCAAGGATCTAGAACTTGATGTACCATATGACCCAGCCATCCCATTACTGGGTATATACCCAAAGGATTATAAATTATGCTGCTATAATTCATTTTATTTTGATGCACAAAATTGGTAAGTGTCAGTAATCGCCTGGTTTCATCCCCTTACCAGATCCTCCCTGGCAACTTGACCCTCATCAAGAATCATAAAGCTGGAATTAGCCTTTAGCTTTCAAGGGACTGGTGTATAGTCTAGTCTAAATTTTCAAGTGGCCAGAGTGGTCTCTGCCCTCAAATGGATGAAGTGTTCATGGGTTCTCATTGCTCTGAAGCACTGGCAAATTGAGTCACTTTCTGAACTGTCACAAACAGTACAAAGTCCCCAGGCATTCAGACTGTTCCTTAGCTCTCTGGACCATATTATCTCCTTGGCATCTCATCTAAATGCAACACACCACCAAAGTCAGAGCAGACAGAAACCACAAGGAACACATAACAGACAGAAGTCAGGGGCCTACCGCTTTGCCAATGAGGCAGACTGGAAAGGCAGGCCTGACCCAAATTGCTTCTCACTATAAATAGCTTTATTAAGAATGGGTTGTACTTAGCCACACCCATCAGATGAGATCAAAGCATCTTGAATGCATTTCCTGCGTGTGGTCTGTTGGGTATAAGAATAACCCAAATTCTTTATGTCCGTACACTGTAGCCAAAATTCACCCAAATGGCATTCTCCTGGAATGGAGACTAGAACCCAGCTTATCCATCTGCATGTGTTCTATGGATTTATTCCTACCCTGAGTGTAGGAATAGAAAGGGGGAATTAGAAACAGACATTTTTAAACACTTCACCCATTTTATTACATGTAGTTGTCCCAATAATTCTGTAAGCCAGGACTTTTATCTCTTTCACAGAAGAGCGAAATGAGGCTCAGAGAGGGTAAGTATCTCACCCTAAGTCACACAGGAAAGAAATGGCAAGGCCAGGACATGAACGTGAATCAAACTGCCCAGTTTTTTTTCTTTTTCTTTTTGAGATGGAGTCTCGCTCTGTCACCACTCTACAGTGCAGTGGCGCAATCTCGGCTCACTGCAACCTCCGCCTCCTGGGTTCAAGCAATTCTCCTGCCTCAGCCTCCCGAGTAGCTGGGACTACAGGCACCCGCCACCACATCCAGCTTATTTTTGTATTTTCAGTAGAGATGGGGTTTCACTATGTTGGCCAGGATGGTCTCAATCTTTTGACCTCGTGATCCACCCACCTTGGCCTCCCAAAGTGCTGGGATTACAGGCATAAGCCACGGCGCCCGGCCTCAAACTGCCCAATTTTAAGGTCTCTGTACTCCATCATCACATAGCAGGGGATCTCAAGTAGACAAATTTCTTTGAAGACAAACTTCAAATCTAGAAGAGTTAACCAGAATGAGGACTCCAGGGGTTACATCACTTTTTATGAAAAATGAGCATTATAAGGCATGGCATATTGGTTATAAATTTGTGCAATTTTTATGTGTTAATGTCTCTGTCTGAATGAACCTCATTTATCCTATATCAACACAAGTAACTTGTATGTCTTTTTATAGGTTTTTGTTTCGTCTTGAACTCCTAGGGCCTGAGAGCCCTGACCATCTATGTTATACCTAGAATTCAGAATTGTTTTTCCTTTTCTTTCAATCCTGATTTAGTGTGAAATTGAGTCAGGGCAGGCAACTCAAGAGTGTATGATTATTACAGAAACAGGCTGCCCAGTCAGGGCCACATTTCATAGTCCTCTGAATGTAGCTGGGCCCGTGTGGTCATTTCTAGTCCAAAGTAGTTAAGAAAGAGATATATATTCCTTCATGCTTCCTCTTTTCTCTTCCACCTGGTTACAGAGAACTTTGCAACTAGATGTGGTAGCTCATGCCTGTAATCTCAGCACTCTAGGAGGCCAGGAATTTGAGACCAGTCTCGGCAACATATTGAGACCCTGATCTCTACCAAAAAAAAAAAAAAAAAGAAAGAAAGAAAGAAAAATTAGCCAGGCATGGTGGTGTGCACCTGTGGTCCCAGCTACTCAGGAGGCTGAGGCAAGAGGATCACTTGAGTCTGGGAGGCTGGGGCTGCAGTGAGCCATGATTGCACCACTGCACTCCAGCCTGGGTGACAGAGCAAGATCCTATCTCCAAAACAAAACTCGAATATGCCTCAGAATCAACTGGAAGACTGTTAAAAGGCAGATATTGCTGGGCTCTATCCCCAGGTTTTTCTTCAGTAAATCAGGGACTTGATGATTTGCAAGCCTTACAAGTTCCCAGATGTTGTGGATATACCAATCTGGGCACCACACATTGGGAACCACTGCCCTAGGGCAACACCCTTGTGGAACGCTGACTAGACACCCCTGGAGGTGTTTTAAACCTAATGCCCAAGCTGCAACTAAAACCAATAAAATCAGAATATCTTGGGGATGGGGCTCGTGTATTAGCATAAAGCTCCTCAGGTAATCACAAAATTGAGTTAAAATGGAAAATCACTGGTGTAAGGTGGAGCCTTAAGATTGAAGAAACATTGGTTCTTAAATCACTGAGTGGAGGAAAGCAGCCTGCCTGGAAGAAATGCCCACTTTGGATTGTTACACGAACAGGAAATAAACTTTTACTGGGGTAGGCTGCTGAAATTTTGGAGATGATTTGCTGTTGCAGTTGGCATTATCCTTATTAACACTCTAATGTTGACTGTTAAGAACCAGCTTTTTTTTTTTTTTTTTTTTTTTTTTTTTTTTTTTTTTTTTGAGACGGAGTCTTGCTCTGTCGCCCAGGCTGGAGTGCAGTGGCCGGATCTCAGCTCACTGCAAGCTCCGCCTCCCGGGTTCGGGCCATTCTCCTGTCTCAGCCTCCTGAGTAGCTGGGACTACAGGCGCCCGCCACCTCGCCCGGCTAGTTTTTTTTTTTTTTGTATTTTTTAGTAGAGACGGGGTTTCACCGTGTTAGCCAGGATGGTCTCGATCTCCTGACGTAGTGATCCGCCCGTCTCGGCCTCCCAAAGTGCTGGGATTACAGGCTTGAGCCACCGCGCCCGGCCTGGAACCAGCTTTCAAACATTCTCTTGCTTCTCCTTTTAATTCCTGCCTTGTTCTGCTCTGAGAGTATTGATCTGATTGGTTAGATTCTGCCATACTTAGTGGCCCTTATTTTCTAGAGGTGGAACTTAAAACAGATAGAAGGTTATATACCACACACATAATATAGGTATAGCCTGTCTTTTTCTCTCTTTATCCTTGTGGCCAGAATAGCAGGGTAGCTCTAGTTCATTCTCTTCGCTTCTCCCCACCCCTTCACTTTTTCTCTCCTTGGAAACACGTTCCTCCTCCCACCTGGAAGCAGGTTCAGATTTCTTCACTCAGTTTGAAAGGACTTGGGCAGCCACCATTCGGCAAATATTTTAGGCAAAGGTGAGAAGATGCTTTCCCTTTCTTCTCTGATATAGTTAAAAAACAAGAATCAAAACCAAACCACAAAAAACCTGAGCCAATACACATCAGCCAGAGGCAGAGGACAGGGAACTAGAGAGTCGAACAGGTAATACCTGAGAATTGGGCTCGAACCACGACAGGCAAGAAGCAAGAGGTCCACTCTTGCTCAAGTTTGCATTCCGGTTTTTCACCAAAGCTCTAAAAATAAAGTGCTACTTACCGCTCCTATGAAGGCACTGCTGGGAAATAGAGCTAGTCAGCCAAAGGCAGGATTTAGGTGTTGCAGGGTTCTCTGGCCAAATGTCTTCATCGACCCTCCATTAGCTAAAAAGATGGTGTAATTGTGATAACAAACATTTAAAAGGCATGGTGACCAAAAACAGATATGGATGACTTTGTTGAGGAATCAACCCATGTCTGTGTTCACTCTAAGGGAGACTAACATCATGTGAATAAAAAACTAGACAGATTCCCCCCACCGCCCATAAAAATGTCAGGTTTTCGATAGACAGAAATGGAAAAGCTAATGACTCTAAAAGCATATGTTGTAAATTCTGCCTTTTCATGATAAACGTAAAGGGACAACAGTCTCAGTTGAGAATCGGTTTCCTGGCTGACAGCAGTGAACTTACCCCTCTCCTGGCCGCTCTTGTTCTTGGAGCTTCCCCTCAACTTTCCCTAGTGGGAAATGGACAACTTTTTTGTTGTGAGAAACAGAAAATCCAACCTAAGATAGTGCTCAAAGAAATCTTATTGAATCATGTACTGACTGTCTGAAATCAGGACTTACTTCAGACATTGATTGATTCGAAGGCTCAAGCACTGTCCTCAAGATCCAACATCTCTCTGGTTCTCGTCCTGACTTGACTGAGTTCTCAAACCTGTGTTCCCTCAATAGATGGAAATGGCTACAGCTGCTCCAACCTCATACCTCTCAAGTCAAGCAAGGATCTAGTGAGAGTCTCCTTCCCAGAATTCCCTGCAAAAGTCTCACTGTGTCTCTAATTGGCGCTAATTAAGTCACATAATTATCAATGAACCAATCATTGGAGTCCAAGGAAATGCAATACCTTGATGGGCTTAAACGTAAATCACATGCCCTACTCCTGAGGCAGGGTGAGTCATCCCGGTAGAAAGAAGAAGGGATGGTGGAATTGTCAGAAGAAGGGGGATTAGATTCTGGACAGCCAAAAAGGAACAGGTGTCTGGCATAGTATCCCTGACTTCCAGGGCCAATCCAAGAAAATTCTTCTTTAACTGTTTTCTCCTGAGGGGCAGCTCAGGAGGTACATTTGATTCGCTACATTGAGTTTCCAACTAGCCCCAATAAAAGGGGAAGGATGGAGACAGGAATAAGCCTGAAAAGGGAACAGAATTGAGGGGAGAGCTCTCCTGAGGAGGGAAGAATGAGACTGCAGAGTGGGAACTGTGTCATCCACTCTACACATCATCTTTCCCCTGGCAGAGCAGCCCACCCACACAGGAACTGGATCGCAAGAGCTGGTGATGTTCTCTTTCCGATGGAGACTCACCAGGCAGATGCTTCCTTCCTTGTTTGCCCTGGGCTGCTTCTCTCCTGCCACTCTATTGACACACACATAGATCCTCTTATGATGATGCTCCATGGAAACCAGGGATGGAATGAATCAAAAGTGGTCAGAGGAACCATTGTTCTCCCTTGTAAAATAACTGAACCCTTATTAATCTGTTGCCAGCCTTACATTTCTCCCGGCGAGATCTCCATTGGATGGAGGCTGTAAACAGGAAACTTGAAACCCTCAGTCATCCTTTGTATTACTTATTGTTTGCAGGCAGCTGCAGGGTATTCGCCACCACAGAGCTTATGCCTGGGGTTGAATCCTAGTAGGGAGATGAGCAGTATAGTTTCTAAGACACAACACGCGGAGGAGAAAATACACTTCTTCAAAAGGAAAGCAGAAATAAGGCTCAGAGTTGAGCAAAGACGCATTTTTAAATGGGTGACAGATTTGCAAGGATAGTAAAATAACTCTTAGTTTTACTTTGTGTACAATCTGCATGCCCACACACTGTGGCTACAGGAAAATGTAAAAATTTTTTAATTTCCTGTCGTCTGGCTGAAGATGGACTATTACTATGGACAAAACTGAAGCTTTGGGGAAACAGAAGTAAATTGTAAAGTAAGGCATACTTCAGAAATACCAGCAGATGTGGCTGGTGTCCAGGCTCAAGAGATCCTAGCTACAAAGATGATACCAAGTGGGGGATGAGAGCTAGGACCCAGACGGTATGAGTGTGAATCCCAGCTCTGGCACTCACCAGCTGTGGGGCTTTGGGAAAGGCACTTAACCTTTTTCTGCTTGTTTCATCATCTATAACACGGGGATAATAATAGTACGTACCTCACTGGGTTATTGTGAACATTCTATAGGTTACTATGAATAAAGTGCTTAGAACAATGACTAATGCATAGTAAGAGCTTGTATGTGTTAGCTATCATTATTTTTTCTAAATAATTCTCCCCCATGTAGGTACTGGATTTGTTTGTTGAGTGAATAAACAGATGAATGGATACAATCAGCCTTAGCATTCACTGCACATAAAGCACCAACCTCTCGGTCCCATTTTACCCAGGTCCATTTTCTCAGCAATGACTGGTGTGCGGTGAGGCTCAGACCTCCTGGTTGTTTCTAAAGACAGGGTCTCCACTCTGCAACTCCTGAAAGCTAGCCAACCCCCACCAACCCCTCAATGTTTAAAAAGCAAAGTGTAGTCTAAAATCCATTCAGGGAGAAAAAGTTTATTTAAATAAAAATAAAACAAAGCAATACTGTCTGTGAAATAAGCACTCAACTAAATGAAACATTTTTCACTGTATGGAAGGACTTTGAAATGGACCAAATGCATTACTGAGTACATTCAATGAAAATCTACGTGCTGTCTTGGGCAGCCTTCCAGGGTGTTTGATTCTGTGGGATTGCTGCACTTTCACTGCCTTGAACAATTTTACAGCTTTGTAAGTTGCAGCTAACTGATTGCAATACAAGTGATTATTTTCCGTGGACATGTGTATGAGTTTTCTGTTGCTGTTTAAAAAAAAACTACCACAAACTAAGCAACTTGATATAACATAAATGTATTATCTTATATTTTCTGTGGGTCAGGAGTCCAGGCACAGGTTAACTGGGTTTTCTGCCCAGGATATCAGCAGGTTGAAATCATGATGTGGTCCTGGGCTTGGGTTTCTCTCCTAAGTGCATTTCGTTGGCAGAATTCATCTTGTGGTTTAAGACTGAGGTCCCTAATTTTTTTTTTTTCAAGACGGAGTCTCCTCTGTTGCTCAAGCTGGAGTACAGTGGCACGGTCTTGGCTCACTGCAACCTCTGCCTCCTGGGTTCAAGCAATTTTCTTGCCTCAGCCTCCCGTGTAGCTGGGACCACAGGCACGTGCTACAATGCCTGGCTAATTTTTTGTATTTTTAGTAGAGACGGGTTTTCACCATGTTAGCCAGGATGGTCTCGATCTCCTGACTTCGTGATTCACACGCCTCAGCCTCCCAAAGTGCTGGGATTACAGGCGTGAGCCACCGAGCCTGGCCCCCTGGCTGTCAGCATGGGCTGTTCTCAGCTTCTAGAGACCACCTGCTATTCCCTACCATGTGGCCTTCACAACTTGGCAGTTTGCCTCTCAAAGGTCAGCAGAATCTTTCCTACTTTAAACCTCTTCATTTAAGGGTTTGCTTGATTTAGGTCATATCCACTCAGGATAATCTCCTTTTTGATTAATTTGTCTCAAACATTTAATTACACCTGCAAATTCCCTTCACCTTTGTCGACCAATGTAACCTAATCATGAGAATGAAATCCATCATACTCGCAGTCCTGCCCACGCTCAAGAAGAATAAATTCTGCAGGGGGTCAGCCATGGTGGCTCACACCTGTAATCCCAGCACTTTGGGAGGCCGAGGCGAGTGGATCACTTGAGGTCAGGAGTTCAAGATCAGCTTGGCCAACATGGTGAAACCCCTTCTCTACTAAAAACACAGAAATTAGCTGGGCATGATGGTGCACACCTGTAGTCCCAGCTACTCATGAGGCTGAGACAGGATAATTGTTTGAACAATGGAGGCAGAGGTTGCAGTGAGACAAGATCACACCACTGCACTCCAACCTAGGCAACAGAGCGAGACTCTGTCTCAAAAAAAAAAAAAAAAAAAAAAAAAGAAAGAAAGAAAAAGAAATTCTGCAGTCTAAAAAAAAAAGAGAAGAAGTTATGCAGGGCATGCACACTGAGGGGTAGGAATCTTAGAATTCTGGTTACTACAACATGCAATGAATTTTGAAAATTGTCCCTACTATTTCCCCTCAAGCCAGTTTTTGCATCTCTTAAACAAATTTGTCAGCTTTCTTGTTTGTTGGTTGGTTTGTTTTGGTGGTGTTTTTGGTTTTGTTTGAAACAAGGTCTCACTCTATTGCCCAGGCCTCAGTGCAGTGGTGTGATCATAGTTGCAATTGCTCACTGCAACTTTGAGCTCCTGGGCTCATGAGATCCTCCCTGCTCAGCCTCATCTAGGAATTATGGGCACCAACCGCCAAGCCCAACTAATTTTTACATTTTTGGTAGAGATGGGGTCTGACTGGGTTGCCCAGGCTGTTCTCAAACTCCTGGGCTCAAGCAATCCTCCTCCCTGGGCCTCCTGAAGTGTTGGGATTACAGGCGTGAGTCACCACACTCAGCTGTCGGCACTCTTCATTGCCCATATGTGTATCTACTCTTTGATTTCCTTTGAACCTGTTATAACGTCTTACTGTTTTCCTCATTAATTAATGAGTTAAATAAAATATTTGACACGTGTTCATTTTCTGTTTGTATGAGTCATGGTTTTAGTTTTTAAAATATTCTATTTTCACATTAACTTTTATATTAATATTAATTGCATAATTTTTCTTAAAAATGATGGATATGTTACTTACTTTTATGTGTGCAACTAAAGGGCTCTTTCCCTTTTCTAGAACTTCTAGCTCTTGAGACCAAATATTATTTGCTGCTGTGAAAGTCTAATGTTTCTGGCTTTTACTAGCCTCATCTTAAGAAGCTTAATCCTGAGACCTAGTGATAGAACTACCGTTACCTAGAAAGGGGCAAACAACCACCTGCCTCACCACCACTAGATTATTTTCCTTCCTTAGGAACAAAAAATATCAAAGGGCGCTGCTGACATTTTCTTCTAGAATCTTGGGATTCCAGGATTTTGCTGCTGGAAAGGGCAGGGGATTTTTTTCTCCTCTCTATGCTCAAAATAATGCACTTTTTTGATCACTAACAATGCCTTTGTGGAAACAAATACCAACAAAATTTGATGTTATCTTCCTGTGCCTAGTGTGGTGCCTGGTACATAGTAGGACTTCAGGAGATGTTAGGTCTCTGATTCCTTTCCAGCCATACTGTGAAGGGTGAAAAGAGAATAGGCATAAAGAGGCTTCTGGGTTTCCCGTGTCTATCCTGGCATCAAGCTGATTGGCAGCAGGGCCAGCCTTTCACAAGTGAGTATAGCGCATATGTAGCACACTCCTGATGGCTTTCATGAGCAAAGAAAATTCTTGCTCTTGCCAGAGAGTCAAATGAAAGATTAATGCCAGTTAAATAATATATGATAGTAAGATCATTATCCTGTCCTCTCCCAGTCAACTAACTTTGTAATGTGTAAACACTTACAGGGCATACAAAATCAAACTACATTAACTGTTGTAAAGTGGAAGAACGATTCTGATCAATCTGGCGGCACACAAGGACACAAGAATTGTCTTTTGTTTCCCTTTTTCGAGTGAGGAGTCAAGCTGACATTCTGGACAATCATGCAAAACAAATTTCCTGTCCAAGTTTAATAGGCAACCATCTGATCTTTACAACTGGTGCTTCCCATTACATACCCCCATGCTAACTTTCTCACAAGTTTCCTCTCTTTCTACCTTTAAAAGCAAAGGCTGGAACATCATAGTTTTGTCTTCAAAGCCATCAGCAAATATTAGTCATGTTTCATCAAGGTGTGTCCTGGAGAGACAGAAAACCCACATGACTCTCTTTATCCATTTCTTCTTACTGCAAGGTAAAAATGAAATAACAAACTATTATAGAAAAAGTCTTAAAGAGGGGACTTAAGATGGAGGTTGGGAAAGGTATGGTTTGCAATGTAAAAGTAGAAGTAGAAAAGACATTCATGTGTGAGCAGCGCACATTTTTGAAATTGCTTCTGAATCCACTATTATAGGTTACATTGTCAGCAGGCTGTATTGATTAGTTTTAGGTAATTTATTTGTAGAATTTCTGCTAATGGACACTTCAGGATCATCTTTTGCATTTAATGTATCTAATACCCATTGATCAGGTCATTGGCTTATTGGTTATCTACTTTGCTGCCAAATGATTCTCTATAATTGCTTTCTTCATTACCCATTTCTATTCCAGGAGCAGCTTCTATTGTGTCCCATTACACTAATGGAAATTATTGATATGGAAATTAGTAGGCACTGAGCTTAAGAATTCTATGATACACACATTGCATTTCTTTAAGTTGTAGATGTTCTTGTATAATTAGCAGTAAATATTGACATGGTGAAATTAGTGGATTTAAGTCAAAGCAAAAGAACAAGAAACATCTTTAAAAAGGAAACACCAAATATTTTGCATAGCTATGTATACTTTAGTAAAAATAAATATAGCAAGTTTGGTGTTTATGTTTAACATTGTTTAGCACCCCGAGTTAAAAGACAAGAGTGTTTTTGATTCTTGTTGCTATAAGCATGCTCATGTTATAGATGGAAATGTTAGCCTCAGGGTGGCTAATATCTGTGTGATGTTGTCCAATATGTTAGCCACTAGCTACATGTGGTTGTTGAGCACTTAAAATATAGCCAGTCTAAATTGAGATGTGTTATAATTATAAAAGGCACACCGAATGCTGAAGACTTAGCATGAAAAAAGGACTGTAAAATATCTCATTAATTCTTTAATTAATTATAGGTTGAAATAATATTTTGAATAGTCAGTCATAACATATATTATTGAAATTAATTTCACCCTCTTTCTTTTTCCTTATTTTAAGGTGACTACTAGAAAAAACTAAATTACATATGTTGTTCACATTATATTTCCGTTGGACAGCACTGGTCTAGCACAAGTCCTAAGTGGGCAGTGTCTAGCACTTCACTGTGCCATATGGTAGCAACTAGTCTCATGTGATAATTATATTTAAATGCAAATTATTTAAAGATAATACTTCTAAAATTCAGTTCCTCAGTTGTGCTAGTCACATTTCAAGTGCTATTGCTCTGTGTGGCTGGGAGCTACCGGACTGGACGACACAGATAGAGAAGCCTCATAGCATCCCAGAAAGTTGCATTGAAATGTGCTGGTCGAGGTCAGGAGTTCAAGACCAGCCTGGCAACATGGTGAAACCCTGTCTCTACTAAAAATACAAACATTAGCTGGGCATGGCAGCATGCACCTGTAATCACAGCTACTTGGAGGCTGAGGTAGGAGAATCACTTGAACCCAGGAGGCAGAGATTGCAGTGAGCCAAGATTGCGCCACTGCCCTCCAGCCTGGGAGACAAAGCGAGACTCCATCTCAAAAAAAAAAAAAAAAGGAAAAGTGCTGGTTCAGCACATTGCTAAGCAACCATTAAAACTGAGAATGCCTAGTCTGGGCATGATGGCTCACGCCTGTAATCCCAGCACTTTGGGATGCTGAGGCGGGTGGATCACGAGGTCCGGAGTTCGAGACCAGCCTGGCCAACATAGTGAAACCCCGTCTCTACTAAAAATACAAAAAATTAGCCAGGCCTGGTGGTGGGCGCCTGTAATCCCAGGTACTCGGGAGGCTGAGGCAGGAGAATCGCTTGAACCCTGGAGGCGGAGGTTGCAGTGAGCCGAGATCTTGCCATTGTACTCCAGCCAGGGTGACAGCGTGAGACTCCATCTCAAAACAAAACAACAACAACAACAACAACAAAAATCCCTGAGAATTCCTCTCTGCTAAGTCATTGTCCACGGAGACTGTAATGAAATACTATGAAAATAAATGAGTCATATTAAAGGTGAAACTGTGCAAATAGTGATAACGCATAGTTGGCAATGATAGTTATTAAAACAGGTATTCGTCCTTGGAAAGTCTAATCTCTAAGAAGCACTGCTCAGAATATAGCTTCAGAGGTGGTATTTATCCATTGGGGTGACTACTTAATTTTGAGGGACAGAAAGGATGCAAATTGGGCAGAAAAAACTGGAAACACGTATAGCATTTTAATAAGTTGTAGTGAACAAGAACTTCCATTCTGGCTCTAATCTCTTTGAAGGGGCTTGGAAGTTAGACGACGAAGCAAGTCCTGAGGACCCCCAGCCAGACAATGCCAGACAATGCCAGTGTTCTTTCCTCTGTGCCCGGCTGCCTGGAGGTTAAGAGAGTGATGAGAACTGTATGTTTGTTTAGGGGACTGGGGGCTGCAGGGTGGGGAAGTCATAGATTTCAAAGTAAGCACTTAAGGGGAAATTTCTATAAAGCCAAGGGTCAAAATTATTCCTAAACCTAAACCCTCAGAATCAGAAACCAAAATTAATGTCATCAGTTTCTCTTTGTTTTTGGCTGTAACCTTTTTGTACCCCAGCGCCATAGAAGGTCCAGGTGTCATCAGAAGAATTAGAAAAGTAGATCTTATTTTCTTTCTTCGGCACACTGTCACTCTCTTTTGCTTGGTGGGAATGGGGGGGGGGGGGTGTGTCCAAACACGTTTATTTATTTATTTATTTATTTATTTATTTATTATTATACTTTAAGTTCTGGGGTACATGTGCACAACGTGCAGGTTTGTTACATATGTATACTTGTGCCATGTTGGTGTGCTGCACCCATCAACTCGTCAGCACCCATCAACTCATCATTTACATCAAGTATAACTCCCAGTGCAATCCCTCCCCCTTCCCCCCTCCCCATAATAGGCCCCGGTGTGTGATGTTCCCCTTCCCGAGTCCAAGTGATCTCATTGTTCAGTTCCCACCTATGAGTGAGAACATGCGGTGTTTGGTTTTCTGTTCTTGCAATGGTTTGCTGAGAATGATGGTTTCCAGCTGCATCCATGTCCCTACAAAGGACACAAACTCATCCTTTTTATGGCTGCATAGTATTCCATGGTGTATATGTGCCACATTTTCTTAATCCAGTCTGTCACTGATGGACATTTGGGTTGATTCCAAGTCTTTGCTATTTTATTTAAATGTACATTTGGGTCGGGTGCGGTGGCTCACGCCTGTAATCCCAACACTTTGGGTGGCTGAGGCTGGCAGATGACGAGGTCAGCAAATCGAGATAATCCTGGCTAACACAGTGAAACCTCATCTCTACTACAAATACAAAAAATTAACCAGATGTGGTGGCATGCGCCAGCAGTCCCACCTACTCAAGTGGCTGATGCAGGAGAAGTGCTTGAACCCAGGAGGCGGAGGTTGCAGTGAGCCAAGATGGCGCCACTGCACTACAGCCTGGGCCATGGAGCGAGACTCCATCTCAAAACAAACAAAAAAAAAGTACATTTGATGGAACCACTCACCACTCCATAGTTTTGTTATGTTTATTGTGCTTGTGTAGAAGTGAAGGCATCAGGGAAATTATTCCTTCTTGAGTGTCTGCATGTTATTATTCTCTCCAGTGTTCATAGGAGGACCGAGATCTTGCCACTGTACTCCAGCCAGGTGACAGCGTGAGACTCCATCTCAAAACAAAACAACCACCACAACAAAAATCCCTGAGAATTCCTCTCTGCTAAGTCATTGTCCACGGAGACTGTAATGAAATGCCATGAAAAAAATGTGTCATATTAAAGGTGAAACTGTGCAAATAGTGATAACGCATAGTTGGCAATGATAGTTATTAAAACAGGTATTCGTCCTTGGAAAGTCTAATCTCTAAGCACTGCTCAGAATATAGCTTCAGAGATGGTATTTATCCATTGGGGTCACCACTTAATTTTGAGGGACAGAAAAGATGCAAATTGGGTAGAAAAAACTGGAAACACGTATAGCATTTTAATAAGTTGTAGTGAACAAAAGCTTCCATTCTGGCTCTAATCTCTTATCTGAGTCTACCAATGATAAAGTTCATTGTCCAACGTCACCAGCTGGTTAGTAGCTAAACCAGGATTTAAACCCAGGTTTTCCCTGAAGCTGAGCTCTGTTTTACAACAAAATAGCTCTTCTGGGCACCGAAGCAGGCACAATGGAGTTTCCTGCTGCCAGCATTATTGTGGGTATAAGTGAGTTAATACTGCACACTGCTTCTGGGGCATGCGATGTAGCCCATTAGAGTCTCCGCGGACTCTGAGTCCAGAGGCTAGGAATCTTTGCTTTGTCACTGATAAATGATCTGCGGGCTCTTAATCCTGATTCCATATTCCTCATTTGTAAAGCTGTTGGCATATTTGCACTGAGCAGATTGCTCTCTCTGCCAGCTTAGCTTCACATGGCAGTTTGGGATTTTATTTTTTCTTTAAGATTTCATAAAGCTGAGTGTAAAATGGGAATGTTTTCATAAACGCTTAAGCATCTTTAGTGAAGCTAATTTATAGAATTTAAATGTTCCTCTCCGGCAGTTTTAAACTCAAATTCCTCAGCAGTGGTCGGGGGTTGGGGCCAAGAAACAGGAAACTGCTCTGTTTCATTGTTCATACTCAACAATAAAAAATTAAACAGCCTAAAAAGTGCAAGCTAGAGAGAATTTTTTCAGACGTTCTCTCCTCTGAATTGGAGTGATAGTGATAAAGGCAAAAATGGGATTCCTTTCTTCTCTGGGTCCCCCGGCCCTCCCTGGCAGGGGCCTGGCAGCCACACCTTGAATTTCTGGGGTGACTCAGCCCCTGTGGCACAGTGCTAGGCACGACACCCAGCACCTTACTCAAGTCACCTTTGCCAGCGGCTTGCCTCCCAGCCCCTCCCTAGGGAGCATGCTTTGGCAATGGCGTGACTGGGTGGTGAAGAACCTGGATTGTGCAACCTTGCAAGGTTGTGTAACCACCACGGCTGCACTTTTTGCACAGCCTGCTAGATAGCTTAGCACACAGCCAGAGTCTGCAGCGAGGTTCCCATGGTAAGATTTTTTTGGGAGCGACTTTCTGCTTCTATTTTACATCCCATCCTTGTTTTAGCATCTGTTTTTGTTGCCAGAAGATGAGATGGCATGAAGTCTGCCTTCCTCTCTCTTCTTATATGGAACCAGGTGGTGTATACATAAGTTAGATATTTAATATATCAAAAGGGGAGGCCTTTCTCCTCGCTTCTCATTTATGGCTTTGGGAGTTCAAAAGCCTCCTTTTGCCTCTCAGCCCTAACCAAACTCAAAAGATACTCAATTTTCTCTCTGGATCTGCTGATTCGGCTTTTTTTTTTTTTTTTTTTTTTTAACTGTGCATAGCGGACACCATCCTAGCCTTCAGCTCAAGAGATTGTGGACTGTATAATAATAGAAGTAATATGGCCGGGCGCGGTGGTTCACGCCTGTAATCCCAGCACATTGGGAGGCCAAGGCGGGTGGATCATGAGGGCAGGAGATTGAGACCATCCTGGCTAACACAGTGAAATCCCGTACCTACTAAAAAATACAAAAAAATTAGCCTGGCGTGGTGGCGGGCGCCTGTAGTCCCAGCTACTCAGCAGGCTAAGGCAGGAGAATCTCTTGAATCCAGGAGGTGGAGGTTGCAGTGAGCTCTACTCACTGCAGATCGCACCACTGCACTCCAGCCTGGGTGACAGAGCTAGACTCCACCTCAAATAATAATAATAATAATAGAAGTAATATAACAGCTAACATTTAATAAGTGCTTATGCTTTTAAGAAGCAATATAACAGCTAACAGGGCCATATAATAGATACCTCATCCCAGTGCCATATAATAGATACCTATCCCTTAATTCTCACAGTCCTGAGATAAGTGTTATAATCATCTTCCCATTTTACTGGTGAGAAAACTGAGGCTCGGAAAGATTCCGTAATTTATCCAAGGCCACACTGCTTGTAAGTGGCATGACAAGGCGGGCACTCTGGTCCATGTCATGCTTATCTCACGTGTCCTACTGAGCAGAAGCTCAGCTTTCCAAATTACCCATGGTGGAAAGGAAAGACATTCCTCAGGCTAGCCTCTAGGCTAACAGGGTTTATCTCATTACATTAAATAGCTGTATACTTGAAAATCATTGTTAGTCCAGGATAAGGTAGGCTACACTGCAGCAATCGACCCAAAGTATTAGTGCCTTAGCATAGCAAAGGTTTATTGTGGACTCATGCAAAATCTAATGTGAAAGTCCAGGCTGGATAGAAGGGCATGTGTTGATGTTTTGGCTGATGGTCCCAGCTGGGTCCAGTCTCAGAGTTGTCCCGTCCCAGACCCCAGGCATATGAGGGAAGAAACCTCCAGGCAATTTCTTTTTCTTTATTTTTTTCTTTTGAGACAGAGTTTCACTCTTGTTGCCCAGGCTGGAGTGCAGTGGTGTGATCTCGGCTCACTACAACCTCTGCTTCCCGAGTTCAAGTGATTCCCCTGCCTCAGTCTCCCGAGTAGCTGGGATTACAGGCATGCACCACCATGCCTGGCTAATTTTTTGTACTTTTTAGCATAGACGTTTCATCATGTTGGCCAGGCTGGTCTCGAACTCCTGACCTCAGGTGATCTACCCGCCTCGGCCTCCCAAAGTACTGGGATTACAGGCATGAGCCACTGCACCCAGACTTTCCAGGCTATTTCTGCTCCTAACATTTCAAGTCGCCTCCAGCTATTCATGTTGTTATGGGCTGTTTGTGTACCCCCAAAATGCATATGTCAAAGCTCTAATCCCCAAAATGATAGTATTTGGAGACGGGACCTTTGAGAGGTGATTAGGGTTAGATGAGACCATGACGGGAGGTAGGGGAGACCTGGTTTGATAAAATCAGTGTCTTAATGAGAAGAGACAGCAAAGAGCTCCTTCCTCTCTCTCAACTGTATGAGCATAGAGTAAAAGGGGGCTCCCTGTAAGCCAGAAAGAGAGCCCTCCCCGGAAACTGAACGGGCTGCCACCTTGATCATGAACTTCCCAGCAGCCAGAACAGTAAGAAAATAAATTTCTGTTGTTTAAGCCACCCATTCTATGACAGCCAAAGTTAGGGCAGCCAGGCCAGGCATGGTGGTTCACACCTGTAATCTCAGCACTTTGGGAGCCTGAGGTGGAAGGATCACATCAACCCAGGATTTCAAGGCAGCCTGGGCAACAGAGTGGGACACCCACCTATACAGAATATAATAATAATAATTAGCTGGGTGTTGTGGCACACACCTGAGGTCCCATCTACTCAGGAGTCTGAGGCAGGGGGATCACTGGGGGATCGCTTGAGGCTGGGAAGTCAAGGCTTCAGTGAGCCATGATAGTGCCACTCACTGTACTCTAGCCTGGGTGACAAGAGTGAGACCTGTCTTAAATAAAATACGTAAATCAATAAGTCAATAAAAACATAGTTATGGCAGCAACAGCAGAGTAATACACACATTTTTCCCAGCTGAGGCTCCAGATATCATGGAATTAGACAAGACATCCCACTTTGTCCTGTTGGAACTCCTGGCCCACAGAATGCATGAGCCTATTACAATGGTTGCTGTTTTGAGGATGGTTATTTATGAAACTACAGATAACCTACACACACACAATAGATTTGCACACACCACAGGCTATAACTTTCATTCATTCAACAAATATTTACTGAACACATATTAAGAGCCAGACACTATTCTGAGTATGTATCAGTGAACAAAACAGATAAAGACCTGTCCTCCTACTGCTTATATTGTATAGGGATAAAAATTGATGTTTTTAAAAATAATCATTTTAAGTATATTTTTCTAGTTACAAAAGTAACACTTGCTTATTCAATGCATTTGAGAAATACAAAAAAGTACTTTGAAAACACACAAAAAATAATCATTATGCAGAAATAATGCATTCCTAATATTATTTTATCTGACAATCACACACACATAGATGAACAAACACACTCTTTAAACTGGAGTCAAACTTTATATTCACTTTTATATACTGTTTTTATTTCACTTAGTTATTGCAGACCTTTTCTCATGTCATTGAAATATGATTTTTAGTGGTTGCATATTGTTCCAGCCTGTAGCAATACCAATTATTTAACCATCCTGCAACTATTTTACATTTCAGTTGATTCCAATTTTTCACTGTGATAAGCAACGTCTTGAAGAACAACTTTGTATGTGAATCTTCGGCTGCATCTCTGATTAGTTCCTTAGAATATAATCAGAGAAGTGGGATTACTGGTTCAAAGGATATGCAAATGTTCAGGCTCTTGATAAATATTGTCAGATTACTTTCCAGAATGTTAGCACCAATTTACATTCTCACCTGTATTTTATAAGATGCCTCTCCGGCATTCTTGCCAATATTCAGTATTAGAGTGTTCGTAATCTTTGCCAATTTGTTGCATTAAAGAAAGGTATTTCATTTTAAGACTGGTTGACTGCCTAGGTCGCTCAATAATTATTGGGATTTGCCTAAATCTGAGTATTTAAAACCTAGCTCTGGCACCTTCTAACAAAATACATAACCTCTCTAAGCCTCAGGTTTCTTTTTCTACCAAATGGTAACATTTATCCTGACTTCTTAGGTTATTGTGTGGATTAAATATGTTCCAGTTTATAAAGTGTTTAACACCGAGCTTGTCAAATGGTAGCTATTATCACAGGTGTGACACTTTAGAAATTATCAACACATGAATAATTCCAGCCTTTGCTCTTTCCTGTGTGTGTTAAAGAAGATCCTGATTTTGCTTCATCTTATTGTTCTTCCTTCTCTCTCCTTTGAAGGAGAAGCTTGCCATGCTTTGGGGCTTTGTGAATTAGAATTAGGAGGAATGAGAAGAAGAAGGACAGGGAGACACACTGACCATTGACAGACCACCCAAAACCCAGTGGCTAACAACAAACGTTATTCTGCTGCACATGGGTCTGCTGTTGGCTACAGTTAGACTGACTGTGGCTGGGCTGGGCTCAGCTGGGTGGTTCTGCATCAGGCTACAGGCTGACTGGACTGGATCCAAGCTGTGAATGGGTTCATGTCTGCCCCATGTATGCATGGTTAGGAACACATATGAATAGAGCAGAAAATACCCAGGGCATATTCTCATGGTAGATTACCAGAGCATAAGAGGTCAAAACAAAACCCACAAGCAAATTTAAGATCTCTGGAGTGTTAGATCTGCTAATATTCCTTTGGCCAAAGCAAGTCACATGGCTTAGCCCAACATCAGTGGGCTGGAAAGTCTCCTCTTCCCACAGTGGAAGGGGGAGAGGAAGTGAATATTTACTGAACAAAAGATCACAACAAATGTTTCCAGAAATTTGCAGGAAGAGGCTACATACAGTGCAGTGTAAGAAAACTGAGAAAAGTGATTATGAAATATGTTGGGTATGTGTAAGATTTTACAAATCAGGTTCCTCTTAATTTCTGGAAGACTTCAGTTAAGAATTTCATGTAAGTTATATTTTGCCCGTTTAGACTGGAATTTATTAGAGACAACTTCCCCTCAGGACTGATCTTATGGTGTAATGGCTTCGATAGGGTTACATAATGGAAACCATATTATCTTTTCGATTGCCACAACCCTACACAGTTCTTCCTCTTTGGGTATTTTAGATCTTTCAAACATATCCTAATAGTTCTCTTTTTTTTTTCTTCCCAGAGGAGAACAAGTATGGGTGTCAGCTTCCTGATTGTGATTTACCAACTAGAGGCACAGTCTCTGCAGGAAATATGTCAGCTGTCTCATTGCTATCTTATTTAAAGTAGGACAGACACCAAGCTTGAGAAAACTTGGACAGGAGGACTCAGTGGTAGAAAATGCAAGCAACCAAGTCAGTCTCAGTCATGACTCACAAGCTCCAAATTCACTTATGGAATCATCCGGTGAAATCAAATTGATAGTGAGAACAGGGCGCAGCAATGATCAGAAGGAGCCCAAAGAGCTCTAATGTCATTTTTGCAGCCTTTATTCTTGGTGTCTCCCTGAAGACCATTTACTTGGAACCTAGACAGGAGACTAAAGTCTGTGATCTCTGGGTTTGCTTAGCTCTGTAGACAGCTGGTACACCACATACAAAATATTACCCCACGCTCTCATAGTGTGATGAGTTGTTAATAAATCCATTCCAAATTCTTGGTTCTCATTCCTCTGAATGTAGATAGACTGGCTGAATATGGATGTATCAGCTCTGCTTATCACTCTAAATGTCATCTGTCTTTAACTTTATCCAAAACAGTTTTATTTTGCTTCAGAGAAAGCAGTGTTCTCAACTTGTTGAAAATCCAAGCCAAGAAGAATCATAGAATGAAGAATTATGCTAAATATTTGGTCCTCAGCCTTCCTGGAGCTGTGGCACGAAGCATCCGTGGCCTCAATATGTGTTGGGTTTTCCTTGGAATAATGAATAACACGTGTGCTTTTAAAAAAATGCATGTACATTTGACAGTTTTGGGATAGGGAACTGTCCATAATTCTGTCTCCTCAAGTCATTACAAGACATTTTCCTGTCTTTCCATATTTCTACAGAGAGAGTGTGAGTGTATAAAAAATTTCCTAATATTGTTTCTGTCTCGCTCTCACCCCATCCCCAAATAGTTGCTTTTTTTTGGTTTGCACTCTTTCTGAAGTCCCAGTATAGGTGGTATTTTAACACGGTTTAAAGCCTAGACTAAGGATTTGAACAACAGTTTGAATTTTCAGCCATTTCTTAACTCTGCAACTTTTAATAAGGTACAGATTCTTCTTCTGAAAATGAGAAAAATAATAGGTGCTGCCTTGGCCTCCCAAAGTGCTGGGATCACAGTTCTAATGATGGACAACAGAGTAGGGTTGAAGTAGGAGGTGGGACTCAATGCCAGAGGCGGGGCTCGGACACCAGACCATACTGGGAATTAGCTAAAACAGGGCCGGGGTGGGAGCAGCTTTCCAATCAGACACACCCACCAGTGTGCCATGTCAGTTTACCATTACCATGGAAACACCCAGGAGTTATTGCCCCTTTCTGTGGTAATGACCTGATGACTCAAAAGCTACTACTCCTTCCCTAGAAATTTCTGCATAAATTGCCCCTTAATCTGCATGTTATTATGTGGGTGAGTATAAATGTGACTGCAAAACTGCTCTGAGTTGCTACTCTTTGCCTACAGGGCAGCCCTGTTCTGCAAGAGCAGTCACGGAGCAGTACCACCACCAGCGCTGTAACACTGCTGCCTCAATAAAGCTCTTCTCCTACCCCTGGCTTGCCCTTGAATTCTTTCCTGGGCAAAACCAAGAACCCTCGAGGGCTAAGCCCCACTCTGGGGCTTGCCTGCCCTGCATCAGGGTGACTCTAGTTAACGATATATTTCAAGGTAGCTAGAAGAGAGGACTTGAATTGTTCCCAGCACATAGAGATGATAGATACTCAAGGTGATACATATGCCAATAACCCTCACTTCATCATTATACATTCCATGCATGTAACAAAATATCACATGTACCCCATACATATGTAAAATATTATGTATCAGTGTAAAAAAGTAGCATGCATGCTCCTCCCACCAAAGAATTGAGCAAATGAATAAATGAATGAATGGTAGTTATTTGCTATTTTCTAGTAGTTGTGATCAGAAATGATATTCAAAAGAGAGGGCATCAACTAGTTGCATGAAGCTTTAATCCCAAATGGTCACTGCATCAGGGAGCTCCAGGGGTAGCTGGGGTGATATGGGAGGCACCCAGGGGGATCAGCCCCCAACTGGTCCAGAGGTGTTTTATTATTCAACAGTTGACTGTCTGTATTGGCGTTCTCTGTCTGAATGTAAGCCCTGCTTGTCAACACTGGAAATAGGTCTTCCACACTCTTTCCCAATCCCTTTTTGACCCCAAACACCAGCATTGGCAGGATGACTGAGTGGGATGAAGGTTCTAGTCAGTGACCATAGAACTTTTTGCCTCCTCAGTGCAAAGCCAACTGGCCCGTATCAGTATTGACTTCAACTTTGTCTTCTTTGGCCCTGCACTGTGAGATCTGAGCCACTGGCTTATGCAGCCAGCTTCCGGTATTACCACTGCCTGATCTTCTTCTACCTCGGAAATTTTCATTTTAACTACTCCGTAGTTTTGCTATGATCAGGCTTATGGTGATAAGGCAGTGGGTTGGCACACTTCTTCCGATGGACTAGCTAGGGCACATGTCCTCCTTCCAATTCTCTCTTAAATTGAATCACTCCTCTGGCTTGGCCAGGACACCAGCTTTGCCAAGGTGACTTTATTATGTGTATCCTGGTACACATTCCCTTTTGTGTATGTAGCTCTGTTTCCTGGCATCATTATTTTTGGTAGGATTGGGGTTGATTTCTGGCTACGTGTTATTTTTCCAGCTAAAATATTTTGTTCCTGCACTTCGACATTCCATGAAGCTTTGTGAAAACACTCGTCCTGCTTCGGAAGGTTGTTTGTAGAGGGTTATATTGCCCTAAACTTTTCCTTCCAGGCCATGGTGCGATTCACAGGACTGAGACGAGCTGCAGCTCTGCTGCTCATTCACTGCAGGACTTGGGGCTTAAAACTTGATTTTTGTGAGCCTTTGTTATCACACCTGTAAAGTGGAGATAAGGAGAGAACAAAAGAGATAATGTGAATCGAAGTACAAAGCAATAGAACGTAGTCATTCATTCTACCGCACATCAGCCATAGTTCCCGACCATAGGGAGCTATGGATTGATGGGGGAAATAACACATTAATAGTCAATTAAGATACAGACTCAGACGTCCTACAAACAGGGATAAATGCAAGGTGTTATAAAAGCACACGGGAACAGGGCTGAACTCAGTCTTGAGGGGTTAGAAAAAGCATAGAAAGAGTAGGAATTATTAATAGTAATGATAGTTAAAATTAGTGGGGTGCTTACAATTCACAATTGCAAAAATATGGAACCAGCCCAAATGCTCATCAATTGACGAGTGGATAAAAAATTGTGGTATATGTATACCATGGAATACTGCTCAGCCATAAAAAGGAAAGAAATAATGGCATTCGCAGCAACCTGGATGGAATTGAGACATTATTCTAAGTGAGGTAGCTCAGGAATGAAAAACCAAACATTATGTGTTCTCACTTATAAGTGGGAGCTAAACTATGACGATGCAAAGGCATAAGAATGATAGAAAGGACTTTGGGGACTCAGGGGAAAGGGTGGGAGGGGGATGAGAGATAAAAGACTACAAACTGGGAACAGTGTATACTGCTCAGGTGATGGGTGCATGAACATCTCAGAAATTACCACTAAATAACATTCATGTAACCAAAGACCACCTGTTTCCCCAAAACCTATGGAAATAAAAAATAAATGAATAAAAAACTAGTGGGATGCTTCCTGTGTGTCAAGTAGTATGCCAAGCATGATCTCATTTAGCTCTCACAAAGTGTGCCCATCTCATAGAGGTTTTAATTCTCATTTTATAATCAAAGAAACTGGTCCAAAAAGCTTCAGTAAGTTGCCCAAGGACATACAATTAGGTGGCATGGTCAGACGTTAATTTAAGTTGAATTCCAGAACCCTTGCTTTTAACCACTAGGCAAATCTGTTCATGCCATGCCCCTGCTTAAAACTGACCATTTGTGGCCAGGCGTGGTGGCTCACGCCTGTAATCCCAGCACTTTGGGAGGCCAAGGCGGGTGGATCACCAGAGGTCAGGAGTTCGAGACCAGTCTGGCCAACATGGTGAAATCACATCTCTACTAAAAATACAAAAATTAGCTGGGCGTGGTGGCACACACCTGTAATCCCAGTTACTCAGGAGGCTGGGGGAGAAGAATCACTTGAACCCAGGAGGCAGAGGTTGCAGTGAGCTGAGATCGCACGCCATTGCACTCCAGCCTGGACGACAAGAGCAAAAACTCCGTTTCAAAAAAAAAAAAAAAAGACAACAGAAAAAAACCCTGAGCATTTGTGACTTTCCATTGCTCATAGGATAATGACTAAACTCCTTTATATCCCTAAAAGTTTCCTGCCCAACCCTCTGGTCTTACTCTTCATCCTTTTCTCTGCCCCCCGCCCATGGTCATCAGCCTCAGCAGCAGATCATAAACGATATACTCAGCTAAGGAGTCTGAGCTTGTCCTATCACCAACAGGGAGCCATGGAGCTTTTAAGCAGATTGAACAGGAGCAAGACAAGACCTGAAAACGCCAGTGAGGAGGCGGTTGAAGTAACCCAGGCACAGGTACATGGGGGTGTGAACTAAGGGACAGAAAGAGGGAGGGAGAGGGAGAGGGGTGAATTGGATTTAAGACACATTAGCTTATGGAATCTACAAATCTTGGTGACTGATGACGCAGGGGAGTCCAGCAGAGCGAGGACTCTAGGCTTATAACCACATTTCTAGATGTGGTTAGATGACAAGGTCTTAGATGACAAGGTAGAGGGCACTAGCTATTTTTAAGGAGCTGCTATCAATGCCTAACAAAAGCAAACAACACCCACGATCTGCGTTTTTATTACATGTATGCTGCAAGGCCCTGAAAGCTGTACGATAATTTCCGTTCCCTGTCCCTTTTGTTCACTCCCTTCCACACTGAGTGTGGGAATTCACTGAAAGCTCAGCGAAACCCATCACCTCTGCCACACCCCCGCCCCCTGCCCAAGTTGAACTACAAACCCACACATCAGTCCCAGGTTAGCAATCTAACAGTGCCTGAAATTAAGCATTTAAACATTAAAATCAATCAAGCCCAAAGAACCTAACTTGAAGAGGTGTTTAAAAGAAGTAGGCTGAGGTACACCGAGAAAAACAACTTAAATTATTAAAGTGGAGTTTTCACCATGCAGGAAAAATGTTCCAATAATGTCAGATTAAAAATGTAAATCTATTTACCTTCCAGACGGTTTTTATGAGAGCTCTTATTAAAATCAGCTGCCTATCTGTTTGTCTGTGAAACAGAGTTTGTTACTTAGGGAAGGTAGTCAGACCCAGGCATGCTGGAATCATTTTCTCACATTTGTCACCGACTGAATAGCTCCTGTGACTTCTGGTTTGTCAGTTAATTACTCTATAAACTTTCCCACTGAAAACGGAGGTCTTATTTTGTGTTGTTTTTTCTTTCTTTCTTTCTTTTTTTTTTTTTTTGTTTTTTGAGATGGAGTCTCGCTCTGTTGCCCAGGTAGGAATGCAGTGGTGTGATCTCGGCTCACTGCAACCTCTGCCTCCAGGGTTCAAGTGATTCTCCTGCCTCAGCCTCCCGAGTAGCTGGGACTACAGGTGCCCGCCACCACGCCCAGCTAATTTTTGTATTTTTAGTAGAGATGGGGGTTTCATTATGTTGGCCAGGCTGGTCTCGAATGCCTGACCTCAAGTGATCCACCCGTCTTGGCCTCCCAAAGTGCTGGGATTACAGGGATAAGCCACTGCACCCAGCCTCAGTGTTGTGTTTTTTTCTGAATCCAAGTGACAAATGTTCATGTTGTCTAAAGCGGATTTTTTCCAATTTATCTCCTTCCTCTTGACCCTGTAGTGCATTTGTAATTCCAAAATTATGACATTAATATCACTTCCATATCAACGAACTTTGTGTCTAGGTTATATGGTTAAGAGAGCTTTGAGGCAGAATTAGTCAGATGGAGAAACCATGAGGAAAAAAAAGGCCTTCATAAGTCAGTGATGGACAAGACGACTTATTTTCAACTATGTTGCCAGAAACTCCAAAGGGTCATGTTTTCATTCATGAAATAAAATATTATCTATATCAGTTCGGTTTAATAGAAATATGTTGTGAGCCCCTATGGAAGCCACAAATGAAATTTAAAATTGTCTAGGAGCCACATAATAAAAGCACAAAGAATTATGTAGTAATTTTAATATTGTTTTAGTTAATTCTATATATTCCAATACATATTTCAATGCAATGTAAATCCTACTGAGATCTTTTACATTCTTTTTTGTATTAAGTGTTTGAAATTCAGTTTGCATTCTATAGTTAAGAGCATATCACAGTTGAGGATAGCCACATCTCAAATGCTCAATGTCAGGAGTAGCTCATGACTACAGTACTGCATTCTGCAGATCTATGCAGTTCAATGACAGCTTTCCCCATCACATTGATAGACCAAGAATAGGTTTATACATTTAATAAATCTACCTTTTATTCCAAATGAGAAAGAAAACGAAATGTGACTATGGGAAAACCTGGCCAAAATTTCTCTTGCTACCCCGCAGGTTAAATTTATTTTTCCTATCATTGTTCCTTGGTTTCAGGTCTAGTCACGTATGAGAAATCATCCTTTTAAGGGGGTCGACAACTTCATTCAAGGGACAATAAAACTAAGGCATTAAAATAAATAACCAACTGCACATTTTAAAAAATGAGGGGTAAAAATGTCAAGTTTCAGATGGTGCAAAATTTTCATTAATATATGTCAGCAGCTCTCTTTTCTGCAAGCTTCTGACTATATTAAACATGAATTACAAGAACTCTGTTGGTTCCCAGCAGTATTTTTCTGTAGATTAGTATGACAACTTAAAAATATATAGATACATTTGGCAGCTCTGGGACGACTTTAATTTCTAGCTGAAAGAACTCTCACGCTCAGCATGTTTTGGGGGTGGGTGGAGGCTACACCAATTAGATGCATCCTGAAAACTTTTCTAGTTTTCAGTTTTCTAGTTTGTAATTGTATTACAAAATAAATCAAGTTCTGTTTGATGTGCTGAACATCTTGAGCTTTCTAGCTCAAACCCAGTGAACACATTATCTTCGAAGCTGCAAATGCATTTTGTGTTTTATACATTGGGGATTATTTTGCTGTAGTAGGCAGCATGGTTTGGCATGGTATTGTGGGAACCTTTTAGAATCAATAGGATCTGCTTCAAATCTCAGTTATTTACTGGATTATTCGGGGGAAGTCTTTAATTCTCTGAGCCTCAGATTCCCCATCTGTGTAAAAGAGATAATAATGTCTATTTCAAATACTATTGTAAAAATTAAATGTGATCCTAAATATACAATGCCAGAAGCAGGCACTTGATTAATGACAGTCCTCTGTTCCTGCCTTTCTCAGGGTAACTGGTAAGTGAGATTCAATGATGTTAAGTATTCACAGACCTGATGTTTGCTGTAAGGCTTTGTATTAGTTGTCTTTTGCTAAGTAATAAATTAGCTCAAAACTTAATGGTTTGAAACAACAAACATATATAATCTTGCAGTTTTTCTGGGTTGGGAATCTGGACACAGCTTAGCTGGGTACCTTTGCCTTAAGGTCTGTCATGAGGTTTTAGTAAAGCTGTCAGCTGGGGCTGTAATTTCATCTGAAGGCATGACTGGGGAAGATCTGCTTCCAAGCCCACTTCTGCGGTTGTTGGTAGGATTTAGTTCTTTGTGAACTCTTGGGTTGAGGACCTTAATTCCTCACTGGCTGTGGACTGAAGGCCTTTACAGTTCTTTGTCACATGAGCTTTTCCACAGGCAGTTCACAACATGGCAGCTAGCAAGAGAGAGAGAGACCAAGGATAGGAGCCAGAGTCTTCTTGCAACCTAATCTTGGAAGAGACCATCCCCCTGCTTTTGCCATATTCTGTTTGCTAGAATTGAGTCACTAGGTCCAGCAACACTCAAGGGAAGGGAATTGCACAAGGGTGTGAATATTTGGAGATGGGGATCATTAGGGGCTGTCTCAGAGCTTGCTGACAGCAGGCTTTTCTCCCTGTTTTTTCTTTTCCAAATCAATTTCAGGCAATACAGCAGGCTTTTTCTGCAGCTTTAGCCTTCATGTTTCCTGGCCTTACTCCTCCCTCACATGTAGGTTCTAAGTCTGTAATACAAATAAGAGCTGAAAACACCTGAGTTATACAATAAGGAACTCTGCTAAATGCTTCACATAGCCCTTATGACATCATACACCCTTATATTATATGCTCTTACATTATATACTCTTATGACACTACATGATGTGGTCATTTGTTAATTTAATACTCATCTACATCTCAATATACTGTGAGCTCCCTGAGGATAGGGAATTGGTTTTGTTCACTGCAGAAATCCAGAGCCTACAACAGTAATAACTGTTTGTCAAATAAATAAAGGAAGGAGAAAGAGTCCTTTTGCTTCACACAACAAACCTAGGAGGTGGGTACAGTTCTTATGCTCATTTCACAGGAAATTGAGACTCAGAGATACACTGAGTTTCTCAGCCTTACATAGCTAGGAAGTAGTGGAACCTAGGACCCCAGGTGTATCAAGCCCCCTCAAAGCCCATTCTCTTAGTTACCTGAGTCTGTGGCCTCCTGCTTTTATGTTGGGGGTAGAAAGTGTGTGTGTGTGAGTGTGTGTGAGAGTGTGTGTGTGTGTGTGTGAGTGTGTACGTGTCAGAGAGTGTGTATGTGTGATGTATCTGGGAGGGACTTAGCGATCTTCTTATACCAGGCAGCTTCTCAGTAGGCAGTTTCCACCACCCACTATAATCTGGAGTAGAGTAAGCCTTCCTTGGCTGAATCCTCAAGTGAATTTCTATTTTCTTCACATATTGGAGAGAAGAATGAAAATCGGATGAAGGGAAGGGAGAGCAGAGAGCAAGAAATATGGAACCATAGAAACCATGAGTCACAGAAGTGACTGGGGGAGTTGAACGTCTCCTACTGTCTCTGCCTGATTTTTATGAAGTGAATCAAACTAAGGCAGACTTGGTGTCAGTAAACTTTTTATAGGTAAGGTTTGGTCCTTCCAGTGTCCCTGCTCCTTTTATCTTCTTGTCAGTTGCCACAAGTTCCTACTCTTATTCAAGTTTAAATATATTTTTTTGAAAGTTTGAAAGGTCTGCGTCTTAGGCGCTTTGTGAGAGAGGTAAGACACTGACAATTAAAAAAAAAAAACTATGATAACAAAACTAACATATATTGAGTGCTTACTATGTACTAGGCAATATTCTAAGTGTTTCCCATGTACTAACTTATTTAAAAGATCCTATAGAACCATTAAGTCAACCCTACGGATGACCTTAAAGATAGATATACTAGTTATCTATTACTGCATGTGAATTATCCTGAAAGTTAGTGGCTTAGAACAGGAATGAACATTTATTATTTCTGCCAGTTTCTGTGTATCAGGAATTTGGGAGTGTCTGGGGGTTCTATTCCAGCTCACTGCAAGGTCAATCACGTTAGCCAAGGTACAGTCATTCAAAGACTTTACTGGGGCTGGAGGATCTACTCCCAAGATGGTTCACTCCAAGGCTGGCAAGACAGCAGGAAGCTCAGTTTCTTCTCATGTAGACATATCCACAGGGGTGCTTGAGTGTCCTTACAACATGGTGGCTGGCTTCCCCCAAGCCAAGTTATCAAAAGAACAAAGGAGAAACTGCTATGTCCTTTTTGACTCAATCTTGGAGTTATCTGCTGTCACTTCCACAATAGCCATTGGTCACATATGGCAGCCCCATTCAGTGTGGAAGGACACTGCACAAAGGCATGGATGCTAGAAGGTTAGAAGCTTTGAGAGCCATCTCAGAAGCTGGCTTCCACAACAGTTGCCTTGTAGTATGTACCAGAACTACACAAAAGCTAATGCTTCTTGAGCAATTACTGTGTGCAAGGTACCATACTAGAGACTTTATATATATTATCCTTTTAAATCCTGGACAGCAACTCTAAGATCCAGGTGATACTGTAATCCCCATTTTACAGATAAGGAAACTAGGACTCAGAGAGGCTAATAACTTGCACAAGGTCATAGAGCTAGTTTGTGGCAAGTGAAATGAGCATAGGAGCACATCTCAGACATACCACAAGTTCAGTTTGTGCTATTTTCACCTGTAATGTTGCAGGGGCCGCTGTGGGGAGTAAATGAGAAAATGTTTGCAAACTACAGAGCATTGTATGGAGGCCCACAGAGAGAAGACATTCTTTCTTCCCTCCTTCAGCAATGTGCAACCATGTCAGAAGCACACATGCATGGTCAGAGTGTCTCTTGGTAAATAAGAGACATAAACCACTTTGTTTTTGATTTTTATTAAACCAATCTTAAAAAAGATTGATTGGATCCATAGGACGTAAACAATTAGCACTGAAATCTCTCACATTTCCTGGAAACTGAATTTTTTTTTTTTTTTTTTTGAGACGGAGTCTGGCTTTGTTGCCCAGGCTGGAGTGCAGTGGCCCGATCTCGGCTCACTGCAAGCTCCGCCTCCCGGGTTCACGCCATTCTCCTGGCTCAGCCTCCAAGTAGCTGGGACTACAGGCGCGCACCACCACGCCCGGCTAATTTTTTGTATTTTTAGTAGAGACAGGGTTTCACCGTGTTAGCCAGGATGGTCTCGATCTCCTGACCTCGTGATCCGCCCGCCTCGGCCTCCCAAAGTGCTGGGATTACAGGTGTGAGCCACCGTGCCCGACCGGAAACTGAATGTTTTGTGCTTGGAATTCTAAAGAACTGGGAAAAAGGAGAGTAATAAAGTATAAAGAATGGTTTCATCTCCTGCCCAGCTTATATGGTGAGGAGGAGGTTGGCAGTGATTTAGTATAATTACAAAAACAACAGTTGGGCCGGGCACGGTGGCTTACACCTGCAATCCCAGCACTTTGGGAGGCTTAGGCGGGCAGATCACGAGGTCAGGAGATGGAGACCAGCCTGGCCAACATGGTGAAACCCCCGTTTCTATGAAAAATACACAAATTAGCTGGGCACAGCAGCAGGCACTTGTAGTCCCAGCTACTCGGGAGGCTGAGGCAGAAGAATCCCTTGAACTCGGGAGGCAGAGGTTGCAGTGAGCCGAAATGTGCCACTGCACTCCAGCCTGGGAAACAGAGTGAGACTCTGTCTCATAAATAAATAAATAAATAAAAACAACAGTTGACCTTAAATAAGGTTTTACATTAGTCCAAATGATTTCAAAAACATTAATATATTTAAAAGTGTGTGTGCCTGTGTGCATGTGAGAGAGAGAGAAAGAGAGAGAGAGAGAGAGTCAGAGTGAAACTTGCAAAGGAAGGAAGTCGAAGTGCCCAAAGAAACCTAAGGAAACAAGAACTATAGCACTGGATCAGTCGCATTATCTTTCCATATCCCTAATGTTTAGAGGCAAAAGAGCAGCTGTAGGAGAAATTATTTGCTTATTCACCCCCTCAGATATTGTTATCAAAGGCAGGGGGCCTCTTCCCAACAAGCTTCCTGGAACAATGCACATACTCACATGCACAGGAAATTTTGCATAAAATTTTAAGGGCTTTAAAATTCCTTAAAGCCCATGGGACAATGTCCTTAATATTCATCAATCCCAAGATAAAAGCCCTGAATGCCAAATCATTTAGATAATTGATTTATATTTCCATATGTACTACGAACTACGGAACTTGTTAAACTTTCTTCCCTTATATCACATTTTCTCATTACCTCGAACTATCGTTGGTATTTTAAAATTGTGACTTGATCCATTTGAGCCTTTATGTTTCCAGACTACGGCAGGCAATTAAAAAGTAAAGTAATTGAATCTTAACACCCTTCAGAGTGTCTCCAGGGCATCCCAAAATCTGATGCAGGCATCCCTTTTATAACTGCCCCTGTACCCATACCTTCCCCTTTCCTTCAGCCAGGTGCAGTTTGTGTAAAGTAAACTTAGCCCTTTCGAGGGGTGGATTTTAGGGATGCAGTTCTATTGTTTTGACAAATGTATACAGTTGTGTAACTACCACTATAATCAAGATTAGAACAGTGGCACTGCCCCCAAAAGCTTTAATTTGTTGATCCATTTTATCAGTTGATGGACACTTGAGTTGTTTCCAGTTTTTGTCAATTATTTGCATTAGTCTTTTGCTTTTTTTGGGTGGGGGGGTCGGACAGAGTGGAGCACAAAAGTGTCATCCCCTTCTTCCACTATCTAAGTCTTTTGGGACTTTTCACCAGTGCCCTCTAGAAGCAACTGCATTGGTGCAGCTATATGTTTTGCATTGAGCCTTTCATGACCTTTTTTTTTTTTTTTAATTTTACTTTTTCCAAATTGGGTCCCAAACGTTCAACAGGTCAAGGTGGACACTATGCAGACAAAATAACTCGTGTGGTCCACCCTGTGTGCATGGAAGGTGTCAGCTGCTCTTACCTGTGGCTCCAGGATCATCAGCCTTGGAATCAGCCACGATGGTAAAAATGCAGAAACTCAGGCTCCACGCCAGATCTACTGAATCAAAGAGTCAGTATTTTCACAAGATCGTCAAGTGTGCCGGATGCATATTAAAGTTTGAGAAGCACTGGTATTCCACACTCGCTACTAAAAATATACTACAATTTTCTCATAAGATTTGGCCCTTTAAGTTTTTCTCTCTCGGTAGTAAACTCACTTTGTAGTTTGAGTAAAGAACTCAAGTTTTGGACTGGGCGCTGCATCTCGCTGGGTGTGGAAGCAAAGGCAGAAATGAGAGGGACAAAAGGAGGCAGAGAACAGAGTCCAGGCTGTTAGAAGACCCCCGCGGCCAGACCCGGGAGGCGACGAGAGACCGAAAGGGTGAACCCTCCGCCCCTCTCGGCGGCTCCTCGGAGTCAGGACACCCAGGGTAGGATGCCGGCGGCCACGCGCAGCCCAGGCGCTTGCAAAACTTAGCGGAGCCGGGCCGGGGCCGGGGCCGGGGCCGGGCCCTGGGCGGGCTGGCGGGAGGAGAGACAGGCGGGAGGGCGGGGCCGGCGCGGCGAGGGGCGGGGTCAGCGCCGAGGCCGCGGGGGCAGCGACGGCGCCGGGCAGCGGGAGCGGCGGCCGCGCCATGTGGCTGCTGGGGCCGCTGTGCCTGCTGCTGAGCAGCGCCGCGGGTGAGTCGGGGGGCGGCCGGCGAACTTCCCGCGGGGCAAGGGGTGCGGGGCGCGGCGGCCGGGTGCCATTGCGTCCCCTCCCGGGCACGGGCCGCTCTCCGGGCGTGGGTGTGCGCGGAGGGCGGACCCCGGCGCCCGGCTGGCCGGGACCCTGCGGAGGGGCCGCCGCGGGGTGCGCGCCGTCCTATTGTGTGGGCGTGCGCGCCGGGTCGTGTTGTGCTGTGTGCGCGGGCGGGGCTCTGTGCGGTCCGGGTCTGGGGAGCCCGGCGGCTGCCCCGATTGGGCGTAGCTCGAGTGTGGCTGTGTGTGTGTTGTGTGTGTTGAGGAACGGAGGCGGGGAGAGGAGAGGAGAGAACTCTTCCCTGGTCTCGTCTTCCCAGACGCCCGGGCGCGCGCGGCTGCGTTAGCCTCCTCGGGCCCTCTTCCCGAGTCTCTGGCGTGCACTCCGTGCCTCAGTTTCCCCACTTGCACCGCGGAGGGAGTAGGAAAGCTGCTTCCTTTCATTCCTCTCTGGGACTGTTTGGTTTGGGTAAAGTGAGTTGAAGCAGGGCCGGATCTGGGAATTCTTCATTTTTCCCTCTGATCCTGGGAACCGAAGCTTTATTTAAGACGTCTGACCACCCTGCTTGCCCGGCGATAGGCGCCCTGACCGGCGAGGGGCCCTGGGAGAGGACACGGGGCTTCATCCGGCGGCCCTTTGAACTTGGCATCACTACCGCGTGTGCATCCCGGGGCCTGGACCGCAGCAAGCCTGCTTCCCTTCCAGACAGCGTGCTGTTCCCAGGAACTTTTCTGCTGATGTGGGCACGATCCGAATTCCAGCCTGGGAGCCCTTCCTCCTCTGCCCCTGCCCGCCGCCCACAGCTGTCAGCTGTCCCTCCTGGGCTGGACCCGCCCTTGGTCCTTTGACGTTTATTTCTGGGCATCTGATGCCCAGAATGTGGGTGACAGGGCCCAGTGAACTTTCTTCAGTAGAGTCTTGCCTGCCTGGCGTTTGTGCCATCCGCATATCTAATAGCTGCCCTGTTTTGCCAAGTGCTTCTAGCAGCTTGGCTGTCAAGGTGTCTTTGGTGGTGTGTGGGTTTGCTAAGTTGAGGCTCACTTCATTCTGAGCTGTCCCTTGGAGATATGAATGCGTTAAAGGGAACTATCCCCTCTTCCTTGATGTCCCTGGTCCTGGGCATCCTCACAGCCCACTAGGCAGCCTTTCCTGCTCTCAGACCCATGACATCATCTCCTCTCCTCTGATACCCCATTTAGATGCTTGTGGGTTTGCTGGGCTTCCAGGGAGGGGCTAGACCTCCTGGTGACTGCTGTGGATTTTTAACCAGGTCTGGGTGAGAGTGCCCTTAAATTAGTACACCTGGGGAGACAGTTCTCACAGGACATTGGGCAGCCAGGAGCAGGTGTGAATTGTTTGGAGGCTGTTAGAGCAGGTCGATTTCCAGGGCGTCTACAGACATGAAGACCTGTTTGGATTCACAAAATCAATTTGTGTAGCTGTGGTGTGTCCCCTCATAGCATCTGAGAAGGACAGCTGGCTCTTGTGTGTGCCCTGGGAGAGTCACTGTGGCCAAATAGAAACTGTTATTTATTGCATCTCCCAGTTGGTACTGGGTTGCTTTAGTTGAGTCTCCATCTCTGTAAAAATAGTTGTAAAGTTAATTTTGTCCCTCTCTGGTCAGCAGTGGCTATTTAATGTGTGTGTGTACATCTAAAATAGGGCTAAAATAAATAAAATGGTCATAGAGGGGAGTGGAGGGGTAGGGGGAGGAATAGCGTAACTGTCCCCAGTGCGTTTTCCATTATCTGAGGGCTTTGAATTACCTTTACAGTTGCTTCCTTAGAAACATCTAGGCAGGTTGGAGTGTGTGCATCTTTCACGTTACATTAAGCATCATCTTTTTAGCATGGACTTCACTTTGACCCAAGTGTTGCCAGAAACAGGGCTGGTCATTTTTCCTAATGTCAACCAGATGCTCCTGGGTGCCCAGCCCATAAGAAAAGCCTGTTTGGTTCAGTTTGGGTTTCATAGCCAGACCAGAGACCCTACCCCTCCATCCCATAGCCTGTGCTTCGATCCTCTTCTGGGAAGTTGATAAAACAAGAGAGATTGTAAAAGCCAAGACTTTGGATTTCTGTCTCCATCTGTTAGTCTGTGACAAAGAATCCCGGGGTCAAGGTTGAACCCTAGTTAGAGCCTGGGTCTTTGTGGGGCTGGAAAGCCACTAACATTCCAAGAGCAGTTTGGAGGCCTTTTTTATTCAGGAACCTTCTTAGAAACCTTCTTGTGTATTTTTTTCTTCCTTTGTTTTTATTTGTGTTAGGGAAGTGAAGCATTGATTTTCACCGTGACTATTTTTTAATGTATCCTGCGAGAGAGACTCAGCCCGGGTCACGTCATCTGATGTCCAGTTTTCCTGCATGTGGGTGCAGTCAGTGGGTGTAAGTGTGTAGGGCTTGAGATATTTCCAAAGGCGGCCATGCTGGGTGATGGTCCCATCTTCTCACCTCCTCCAGGACTGACCTTGGCCTAGACCTTCTGACATTGTTTATCAGTGAAAAGGCTTGATTTTCCCGTGTGTACTCCCAGCAGTGAGTATTGACCTTTTCTCCTGCAAAGATCTGCTTAGTGGTGCGAGGGATGGATTTTGTTGTTTTTAACTAGCTGAGTGGCTGTGCACAGCTCAGCACAGCTCAGCTCAGCTCGGGAAGATGAGGCCTAGAAGAGGCCTTGTACACCAGAGTACAAATAAACACACCTTGTTGCTTTTCATCTTCAAAGAGATGTGACTGAGGCTCCCTACTGGGGTGTGAGATGTTTTTTCCTGACAGCCAACTTAGGCCATTTACTCTGGGATAGGTGGGGGAGGGAGAGAGATTAGAGTAGGAGAGGGTGGGGTGGTAAATTCTGGGCCTTGAAGAGTGGTTTAGACACCTTTCAGCCAATCTGCAGGATAAATTGAAAGTGGACTTGTCACCTTTGTAAACCAGTTTAGAGAATTTGGAGTTTAGGAACACTTATAATCAAGTAATTTCATATTAAAGAATTGGCCTTAAGCCGGTGTGGTGGCTCACGCCTGTAATCCCAGCACTTTGGGAGGCCAAGGCGAGTGGATCACTTGAGGTCAGGAGTTTGAGAGCAGCCTGACCCACATGGTGAAACCCTCATCTCTACTAAAAATACAAAAATTAGCCAGGCGTGGTGACGTGTGCCTGTAATCCCAGCTACTCTGGAGGCCGAGGTGGGAGAATCACTTGAACTTGGGAAGTGGGGGTTGCAGTAAGGGAAGATCGCGCCACTGCACCCCAGAACAAGATTGCCTCAATTTTAAAAAAAAAAAAAAGAAAAAAGAATTGGCCTTTACAGCCTTGCCTGTTTGCGTGGGCAAGGGGAAGAGAGGGAACCCACTATTAGTGAAACATCTCCTGTGTGTGAGATGCTTTGCCCATTACTTTAAGCACATGATCCCATTGAAACTTGCCAAGGATATCATGTGGCAGGAAATCATTGTGTGGTTCAGGAGAGACTGATAATACCCAGGATACCACAATAAAGGCTGAAGCCTAGGTTGTAACTTAAGCTTCTCCTTGCCCCCAACCTGGGCTGTTGCCGTCCTGTTTCCAGCCTTCCTGCACCATGCTTCCATGCCTTTCCTCCACATCACTCTTGTGAATTGACAGAATCAATGAGATTGTGTACATGAATGCTCCCCCTCCCCATATCTGTTCACTTTGTGGTCACTGCCCAGGATTTGTTCAGCAGAGACATCAGCTTTCTCTGCAGGACACTTTGGTGTTCATGGTAAATACATAAAGTACATCTCAATGCTTATGTGAAGGTGAACCTTTTTCAGAATAACTCTGGTCCTTTTGCTTTGTGTGTGGGTGAGTGACAGACACGCTAGGCGGGGACATGATACCAGCCAGGGTTCCATTTCTTGACCCGAATTGTACTCACATGGGGCTTCGTTTTTATTCTTTGAGCTCTAAATTCATATTTCCACCCTTAAAATGTGTTTATTGTATTTTAGAATTAAAAAAATAAGTACAGCATGGACATGCCTTGGAGTGATGGAACTGTTTTTAGCTGTGGGATTGCCCCAGGGACGGATCTATTTTTGGTTGTTGGGTTTTCTTGTTTGTTCTTTTTCTCCTCTTTCTGTCTTAGAAATACTTAGGAAATGCTTGGGCCATTCTAACCATGCAGTTTTGCTGTTGTTGTTTTGCCAGTGTCTCTACGTGACAACCAGGGAGATTTTTAAGTTGTCTGCTCGTGTGTGTGTGTGTGTGTGTGTGTCTGTGTGTACGCATGTGCATATGTATGAAACTGCCTTCTATTGCTGTGAAAATATCTACTCACTTGGATGCTAAGGAGTGCCTTGAAGATGTTTGCTGGGAGAGCAGCCAGGTACTTTTGATATGCCATATTTGCTTGTCACATCGTTGGCTTGATGTTTAATATATCTTAAGATAGTACGTGGATGTTTATGGCAGAGTAACTGCTTGGTTGGGGGGAATAGCAAAAGTTTACTTGAGGTATGATTCTTAGGGCTTTTGGAGGTGGTTGCAGGGATGGGGTTAGTCTCGGACAGGGTTTCTCAGCCTTGGTACCAATGACACCTTGGCATGGATAGTTCTTTGTTGTGGGGGCTGTCCGGTACATTGTGGGATGGTCACAGCAGCATCACTAGTTCTCGATGCCCATATTGGCTTCCTCTTCACCCAGAGTGGTTATGGCCAAAACTGCCTCCCGACATTGCCACGTTGCCCCTAGTTGAGAACCCCTGGTCTAGGGTGGATGCATCTTGAGCACATTTCTGTGCATCCTAAATGTGTCTTCTGGATGCAGGGGGTCAAGACGCCATCCTACTCTCAAGGGCCTTTGGGCTTTGGCTTTATGTTTTGTAGCCACACAGTTCCATGGGAAAACCCATTCTTAACCAGAAATGCCCTCAGCACTGACCCTTTCCCTCTCGCTTTCCTCTTGTGTTAGAGTGAAAACTTCTGGAATTTTCTATATGTGGTTTCCTTGGGAGAGACATATGCAGAGAAAGCAGGTGACAGGCAGGTGACAGCTGACACCAAAAGCCACCTGGTTCCCTGAATGTTAAACCTGGGAGGTTCACTATCCCTGAGGGCTGCAGGAGCACAAGCTGCCAGTTTGCCTTGGAAGCCTTGTGTTGAAATCCTAACCCTGGAAGTTCCCCTTCCTCCACTCCACAGAGTAGGTATTGTTCTTCTGGGCTCCCCTCTCCCTCCCCATAATTCCTTCTCCCTTGCCATCAAAAGGCCTTACAACTTGAGTCGTTCTGCAGGTGCTTGGGAAAATCGTCTCTACCAGCAGCAAGCTGTGTGTGTGTGTTTTTACAAGTTTTCATCTTACACTTTTTTTCTCTAAAGTCTCTTTGTTGCTCTGTGTCGCTTTATAATAACTTCAGTTCCTTTAAGACACTTTCCCCTCCAGCTGTCATTTTGCTTCGCTCTGTTCCAAACTTTCCTTAAGAATTGTACTTCCACCTCTCTTCAGACTTGCCACATAACTTATCTGCAGCTGTCTTCTTTTGGGCATGAATTCCCAGGACGCAAGGTGGCACCCAGAG
This sequence comes from Macaca mulatta, assembly GCF_049350105.2. Classification (NCBI taxonomy): domain Eukaryota; kingdom Metazoa; phylum Chordata; class Mammalia; order Primates; family Cercopithecidae; genus Macaca; species Macaca mulatta. Next base: position 29,330,686 of record NC_133419.1, on the reverse strand, counting down.
GAAGACGATGGCTTCCTGGGGAGAAGTGCACATTGTCTCAGTTCAGAACCATTGGTCTCAAACCATACCCTCTTGGAAAAACCTTCTCTAGTGGGGAGCTCTAGCTTCCTGAGTGTGCAGATATCATTTTCTTTGTCTTTGGATAACTAGAAATGTCTTAACGTTTTATTTGGTTGTTCGTCATTGTGCCATCAGCTCTGCCACACCCAGGCACTGTGTCTTATTTCCAGGGGTAGGCAAAGCCATGTAAAACTTGTTCTTTGCCCTCAAAGACCCAAATGACCCGCTGATGGAAATGGGATTGTTGACCTTCTTCTTCCTTATCTGAGAAGGGTAGAGGCTCTCCGCCAGCGTTATCTCGGAGGCATTTCTAAACAGGAGACGTACTGATGGATCTTGGACCTTGATGGGAACACAGAGCTGTGAAGATGTCACAGTGCCCAGGCAAACATGGGTACTGCATCTTCAGGGATATTTAATCGATGTGTCATTCTTGAACAGGTTTCAGAGGTGATGACACGTGTCCTAGTTTGCTTCTTTAGGTTTCCAGATAAAATATTGGTATACGTGTATTGGTGCTCTGCGACTTTTCCAGCTCTAGGCTTCTGAGGTTTGAGCTAGAAATGTCTTCTGTGGCTTTTGGACAATAGCCTTCTTTACCTTATGGTCATACACAATATATACGTGTGTACATGTGTGTGTGTATACCCTGGTTATATATGTACACTGTATGTATAAAACCTCTCTTTTAAATCCTGCTAGATTGAAAACTCCTTGAGGGACTGGGATCATATATTAAATGTCTATGATACTTTTTCTTTTGTGGTGTTTAGAAGAGTGAGAGTGACTCCCATTCATTGAAGGTTTACTCTGACTGGCAGGGTGGCAGGACTGTGTGTGCCTTATTTTGTTGTAAACTTCTTGAATGACAAACACTGCAAAAATAGTACACGGGGGCCAGGCGCAGTGGCTCATGCCTGTAATTCCAGCACTTTGTGAGGCTGAGGTGGGTGGATCACAAGGTCAGAAGATCGAGACCATCCTGGCTAACGTGGTGAAACCCAATCTCTACTAAAAACACAAAAATTTAGCCAGGAGTGGTGGCATGGATCTGTAATCCCAGCTACTTGGGAGGCTGAGGCAGGAGAATCACTTGAACCCAGGAGGTGGAGGTTGCCGTGAGCCGAGATCGTGCCACTGACTCCAGCCTGGATGACATAGCGAGACTCCGTCTCAAAAAATAAAATAAAAATAACTAAGTAAGTAAATAAATAAAATACACAGACTGAGTACGTGCTTATGATACGAAATTCAAACAAATTAGAAGTAATGGCAATAATAAAACGTTAAAATCTTCCTTCATGTTCCTTTCCCATTTCTCTCCCCTCCCTTAAGTAACTACTGTGAATCGTCCGGTATGTATCAATTTTTTTTAACATGGATTTATATTTATATACAGATACACACACAGACATAATTTAATGAGCTCCTGCTTGTCTGTATCTGTAGTTTTTTGGCTGACTGTTTAACTCAAGTACTATATTTCATCAATTTTATTTTGAGCCGTGTGAGTGGGTCACATCTGTCCTGTTTAGACATTTCAGTTATTCCCAAGCAATTTGGCAGTTTCCCTCACCTTCCCTTGCTTTGCTCGGCTCTTGAGCAGACACCCCTTTTGCTGCTCTCAGAAGTACAGCTGATACACCTTCAGTTATTCGTGTTTTCCTCTTTTAAATCTCTTAAAGCGCTGGCTCTTGCTTTGCAAGAAAATACGGAATTATAGTCATTTCTTGCAGTGAGTGATATTTGCTTCACTATTATCAAATTCATGCTGTTTCCCTACCTCTTTGTGTATACACGAATGTGTTTAATTTTTCATTTCAATGCCGCATTTTAACATCATCTTTTAAAGGACATTCCAAATAGCAGGTCAGTTCAACCTGTGCAGCACCAGCCATGCACATAACTCGATGGAAGTGTTGATGTATGAACAGCTGTGAGCAAGTTTACCCAGGCACTGCCAGTGACCAATGAATCACAGCTTCCACACACCCCATGCTTTTAGAAGATGCAGTTGGCCATTAGGTATGTCCTGATGTCAGAGACGTTACAACATCAAATAAATGTGTCTTCTTGGCCATCTTTCTTTCCGCTCTTATATACCTACCCATTCTTTTAAAAATAGCTTTCCGGGATGTGTACATACTATAATTTATTTAATAATTTCTCTGCTGGTGGATCTTATTTCTTTTTCAGAGCAGTTTATTCAGGTAGGTAGTATGCTCTACCATTGTATAGATGAGGAAACTAAAAGGTTCAGTGACTTTCCTAAACCTTCGACCAGTAAGAGATAGTTTCAGAATTGGCATGTGGGTCTGCGTGGTCTCCTAACCACTGGCTCTGCTGCTTTGGTATAGAATAGAAATCCAAGTCTGTATTTGTTGGGAGAAGAATCGCACCATGTACCTCGTGCTGGAGAATTCCAGCATTGCATAGGGATGTCAGTATTGACTCCATGCTTATCGTATTGGATAGAATGATTTGTTAGAGAGCCATTGGAGTGGGGGGCATCTCAAGTTGATTTTACTCAAATGGCCTGTCTGTCTGATAGAAACTGCTGTTCCCCTATGTGGAGAACGTATCAGTATAGGGGTTTCAATTGGCTTTTGCAGAGACTCAATTTATTAAAAGAAACAAAAATAAGAATAAACAAGTTATTTTAGCACCATGACACTTGCCTTTGAATATATTAATGATGGAGACAATTTTTCCCCCCTTTACGGGAATATTTTGTTAGAATACCCACCAAAAGGCTTTCTTTTCCCCCAGCACTTCCCTCAAATAGTACTGGGTGCCAAATAGAAGGACCCACTGTTCAAAAAGTCCGGAAATAGATTTTCCAGACAAAGATATAGCACTGATGATAATGCCTCATATCAAAAGAGAATTTAAAGTATTCTTAAAATTACTTTCTGACCCTGAGCTTAAGCTTTTAAGCTTATATGGTCCATGTATGAGAGAACGTTCCTGAACTAGAGATTGATGTTCTTTATTGTGGAAGCAGAAATTTTAATGTGTAGCTCCAGAAAGAAACTAGAAATAATTGACCCCATCTTGTTGCTTCAAACTAAGGGGCTCTTGTGAGAAAGTAGGCAGTGGTGCCTTGTGAGAAAGTAATGCCACAGGGCCGTAAAGTGTTAACTACAGGCAGAGCAGAGTGAACCCCAGGATTTTAAACTCACCCCCAGGGCCTTTCCAGAGACCTGAGAACTGGACTCTCCTTTTAGTGAGTCATTGTGATATCAAGAGACTGGTGATAAATTGGGTGAATTCACTGTTGCCCAAATCGAACTGTGATTTTTGACAGACAAATAGCGCAGTGTGCAGACGATGTTGTCTCTGTCCTGGAGAGCAGCCACAGGGAGGGAGGGCAGGCCCTTTAGCTTACTCTGGAACAGGCCTTGGGCATCCGGGTACTGCAAGGATAAGGAATTTATGAATAACTTGATTTAGAAGACTTGCAAACCCAAGGTGCCAGTGTTCCAGGTGGCAGTGGTACACTTATGTGTTTGTTGGCATAGAGAAATGAAAGCATAAAGGGTGTTTAATTTTATTGCATTAAAAATCCCTTCTCATTATTATAAGACCCGGTGAGTTTGGCTTGGGGAATGTCAGAAGTGTGTCCTCTTTGATGGCATTACTGGAACATTTTCCTTCAGCTTTAGCTTTGAATCAGAGCAGTGTTCTCCAGGCGTCGTTAAACTAATTGGACATGGCTGAAAAATGAGCCCTAGTCACACTTGTAGTTCCACAGTCAGTTGAAAAAAGCCCCTTGATTGATTTGGAAAGTTCTAAATTTAACTTGTTTTTTTATTATAAAAATAAAATTGAGGGAATTTGGGGAGGGAATGAGTGATTAGCAACACAGGGTATTTCATCAGAGTTCAAGCTGTAAAAAATGGTTAATGCTAAGAGTAACCAGAACAGAAGTTGGAAAGAATGACTTTTACGTTAAGAATATTTGGTATTAATGAAAGATAGAACTAATCTTGTAAATGTTATAGTGAAACAATAAGCATTGGTGGATCCTGTGAAGGGCAGTGGTGATATAAAGGTTTAGCATACCCAGAGTTCATTTATGTTATTCAAGTAAATGATAATACAAGAAAAGCTAACAGATGTCAAAAATATCATAGGGTTCGGTTTTTGAATAATGAGCATACCAGAACAGTCAGAGATATACAAAATATGAATATATATATAAATATATATATATATTTTCAGAGAAAGGAACACTGCCCAGAATTGAAGGGCAACATCAGCATCTTTTGAAAGTACCCATAAGATGTGACTTGGCAACAATCCTGAACAGAAAAAAGAATTCTTGTTTTCCTGTGTCTAAAGCTCCGTGAGGCGGGATGCAGTCTATTGTGTTTTTGATGTCTATCTTATTTACTGTTATACTCCAGAACCTGATTCAATGCTTGGCATAGTGTTAGGCACACAGTAGGATTTCCTCTAGGTTACCTATAAGAAGGAATGGAGGGGATCACTAAAGACATGACTATGACTTTGAAAAAGAGACGGAATTGGGAGAGTCAGACTAAGCCATGGTGAATGAAATTTACCTGGCCAAGCTAATTCTGCCTTTTGGTGAAAATTGCTTCTCCTTCGCTGGAGTTTAGAACAGTCTCATTGATCTTCAAAGACTTGGAAAGATCTTTACAAGATATCCCTTGGCTTAAAAAGGCGAAGAAAAAGAGGCCTTTGATAGGGCAATGTACTAGAGCAGATTAAAATCAGGTGATAAATTAGATTCACTATGAGACTAGCATGTGACGTATCAAAAGGGCTTCTGACAGGCTAATGAAAACTGCTATGCATCTTAATTCCATCTGAAGGGAGTTTACATAGTTTACTTAACAAGTAGGGGAGGTCACCAAGAGGAAATAAAGCAGGTCTGTTTTCTAAGATATCAGTGTTAGGCCGGGTGCGCTGGCTTACACCTTGGGAGGCCGAGGTGGGCAGATAACCTGAGGCCAGGACTTGGAGTCCAGCCTGGCCAACATGACGAAACGCTATCTCTACTAAAAATATAAAAATTAGCTGGGCATGGTGCCACATGCCTGTAATCCCAGCTACTCAGGAGGCTGAGGCACGAGAATCACTCGAACCTGGGAGATAGAGGTTATAATGAACCGAGATTGCGCCACTGCACTCCAGCCTGGGCGACAGAATGAGACACTCTCTCTCAAAACAAAACAAAACAAAAACAGTATTAAACACATGAAATAGTAAGGAACAGTTGGTTATCTTCTGGTCTAGTTTAAAAGGAAATAAAACTTTGCTGGTCAAACCACCTTAATGATTCCAGGAAGGAAACACATCAGTACATATAACATTAAAGGAAAGTGGAAGGCGATATAAATACGCCAACTGAAGACTAAATATAAAGCAAAATGTTACTAATTCTTTTTAAAAGAAAACACCTATCTACTCACTTTAGGACACGTAGTAAAATCCAAGAGATAATAGAGTGAAAAATTAAGGAAATAAAATCTATTATGTAAGGACTACTTTTATGGTATCATATAAGTAATTTCATAGCATTAAGCATTAAAATAGATAAACAGGGTTACTGCAAATGACAAAAGGTTCATTAAACAACAAATATCTGATCATCCCACATAAAAAGACATGAAGAATTAGGAACATAATGAAAAGGGTATTGAAGATTCTCTAAGTATAAAATTAGCTGGTGCTTGCCAAGTTTTCGAAAGTTAAAATATTTAGAGAATACACAGTTCTAATGTTTTAAGTAAGGTCTGTGGGTATGGGGAAGTGCTCATCAGGTGCTGAGGACTGGGTGGTTTGTGCAGTGGGAGTGGTGGGTGGGACTGACCCGTTCCTTGAGGAGCCCCCAGGGGCCTTTCCTACACATACCTGCTCCCTGGATCTACAGAAGTGCTCACTAATGGAAGCTATGGGGATAAAATCCTTCCTGCTAATGAGATGAGAAATTTGATTAACTAACTTTGAGTTGGGCTTAGTGAGCCTGACACCAGTGGCTGCCCAAGAGTCGTCTGCTGGTGGGAATTTACAAGAGCAACTTCGGGCCTCTTATATGGATAGAAAGAGGATTTAAAGGTTACTGAGAAGGAGGTGTATTTTTGTTATGTATTATTAAGCATTCACATTATTTAAATTGTTTGATAACAGAGCTGGGAATGGTGGCTCATGCCTGTAATTCTAGCTACTAGGGAGGCTGAGACAGGAGGATCGCTTGAGGCCAGGAGTGGAGACCAGCCTGGGCAACATAGCAAGACCCCCATCTCTAAAAATAAAATTCAAAATAATTATTAGAAAACATTTTCCTGGTTGAGTATAGTGTATTTTCTCTTTTAAGATTTTACCATATGGATTGTGTAGAGCTTTGCTACTCTTAATGTAGTTGACAGACCAACAGCATCAGCATCCCCTGAGTCAGAATCTGCATTTTAACAAGATCCCCAGGTGATACATGTGCATATTAAAGTTTGAGGGGCATTAATATGGTGATTAAGAATACAGGCTTTAGAGTGAGTCAGTCTGGGTTCAGATTCCAGCTCCTTGCCTTGATCTTGGCTAGGTTTCTTAAACTTTTTAAATCCATCACATCTTCGTCTGTTAATAGGTATAATAATGGTCCTTACCATGTAGAAATATTTTAAATAAGATAATGCATGTAAACACTTTATTTTTATTTATTTATTTATTTATTTATTTATTTATTTATTTTTGAGATGGAGTCTCGCTCTGTTGCCCAGGCTGGAGTGCAGTGGTGCAATCTCGGCTCACTGCAAGCTCCGCTTCCCGGATTCATGCCATTCTGCTGCCTCAGCCTCCCGAGTAGCTGGGACCACAGGCGCCTGCCACCACGCCCAGCTAATTTTTTGTATTTTCAGTAGAGATGGGGTTTCACGGTGTTAGCCAGGATGGTCTCGATTTTCTGACCTCGTGATCCGCCCGCCTCAGCCTCCCAAAGTGCTGGGATTACAGGTGTGAGACACTCTGCCCAGCCACACTTTAAAATTGCTCACTAAGTGTTATTGATTAGTAATAGATTTATTATAAAAACTTGGACAAAAGGTAGAAACACATAACATACAGTCTATCACCTAAAGATTTTTAACACATTGATTATGTTTGATTTTAGATAGTTTTGATCATACATGAAATATAATTTCATGTCCTGCTTTTTTCACTTATGAATGTAGCATAAGCATTTTCCCATGTTACACTAATCAAAGTACAAGGAGTCTCCCATCACAGAATGCTGGGTTCACTCTTTGATGTTGGCTGTAAAAAGCATCTGACCCACCCAAGCCAGCAACATGCTGCCTCACAGCTTATATCCTCGTCTATATGTAGGAGATGACATTACCTGGCCCCTCTACTTTTACATGATAGTCCTGAGAATCTTAGAATCGTGTAGTATGTAAAAATAGCTAGTAAAAAGTAAAATGAGCTGGGTGCAGTGGCTCATACCTGTTATCCCAGCACTTTGGGAGGCTGAGGCAGGCTGATCACCTGAGCTCAGGAGTTTGAGCTGGGCAGCCTGGGCAACATGGTGAAACCTCGTCACTACTAAAAATACAAAAATTAGCCAGGCACAGTGGTGTGCACCTGTAGTCTCAGTCGGGAGGCTGAGACAGGAGAATCGCTTGAACCCAGGAGACGGAGGTTGCATTGAGCTGACATCATGCCATTGCACTCCCGCCTGGGTGAGAGTGAGATCTTATCAAAAAAAAAGAAAAAAAAAAAAGTAAAATGCTGTACACATCTGTGTTATTTTAAGTGGGTGAATCTAATGTATAGGAAAACCCTAAAAACAGAAATTACCCGTTGACTCCACAATTCCACTTCTAGCACTTTAACCCAATAAAATAGTTTGCAGTGTGTACAAAAGTTTGGCAATGAGGATACCTGTATTTGTGGCAGTATCGTTTATGGTGGTGAAACACTGGAGACTAACAAAATGCTCACTAGTAGGGGAGAGTGATCGTGTCAGGATACTAAAATACTATGTAGACAGTAAGAAGGATGTTACTGACCTGTATTCTCCAGTAAGGTGGCCACTAGCCACCTGGGGCTACTGAAATTTAAATTAGTTAAGTTTAAATAAAATGTAAAAGTTCAGTTTCTCAGTCACACCCAGCCTATTTCAGATGCTCAGTAGCCCCTTGTGGCTGGTGAGATTGGATAGCACAGATAGTGAGCATTTCTGTTATCGCGGAAAGTTCTAGCGGACAGCGCTGCTGTAGAATAATTCTTCCATGGGAAGAAAATTCTTACGAAACAGATGATTCAAATTTGTAGTGTGTATGTGTGTGAGGTACAAATTGCCCCGTGGTGCCCAGCATTTCATTTCTTTGTTTTTCTACGTTCAGTCCAATCTGGCCGTAGCAGTCCCCACTCACTAAAAGCTAGATATCTGATGTCAGCCACCTCGAAGTTTGCTGTAGGTCAATTCTTGAGGGCCCTCCTTTTCCTGTAGGCTCTCTCAGGACTCCTGGGTGCCTGGTCTGATCATTGGTGTTACTATTGCTTTTTGTTCCAAAGTCTGTTGTTGCCCAGCCTTGGACCTTCTTTTCTTCCAATTTCTTCAGTCCACCTCTTCATATCAATTAACTACCCCCTACATTTTACAGCAGTGATATTCAAGGGTTGGGGAAGAGGAAGCCACTCTTCCTCTCCCTCATTGAGATTGATGGGAGAATGTTACCTAGGGGGTGGAAAAAAGGCTGAAAACCATATTACGTGAGTACACAGTAACAACCACCCTAGACCTTGATTCATGTGCACCTACGTACGCCGCTCTCGCCTAGTTTGCAGACCCTCCTGGACACTTTGCAAGAAGGCTCTGCGGTCACTGGACCCTCCATCCCCTGGCCCTCCCAGCAGCATTGGGCCTCCAGGCGCTCAGGCCTTGCCACATGGGTGAACTGACACAAATCAAGATGGTGTCAGTACCATAGTGATCCCTTTTTCTTGTTGGCTTTTTTAGCACATGATTCTGGTTGGCTTGATGGAGAAGGAACACAGTCTCCCAGCTTGCACCTTTCCCCACAGCTCAGCACAGCCATATGCAGTGTGTGCTCTTGTTTTCTGTCTGGTCTTACTATTAATTAAGGATATGACTGTGTTTGCAGACAGTTTATCAGAGAAAGCTTCCTGTTCACTCTCTGAAACCTGGCTAGTGAATCTCCTTTTCTAGAAAAGTGTCCTCCCATCTTCAACTCCCAATCAGAGAATTAATCTCTGACTTCTTAATGGCTGCCTCTAACTTGTATTTGTTCGTGTAGAACTTAACACACGATATTGCAGTTTATTTATGCTTGTTCCCTATACTTGAACGGTTATTAAGCCTAGATGATTGTAAGAGTAACTTGGGTGCTTTAAAATATATTTTTAATTACTTTAAATTATTGAATCTTCCAAATAGCATAAAAGATCTGAGAACAGCATAACAAACACTAGTGTACCTGTCATGTAGATTTATCAGATTTTTAATATATGTCATTATAATTCAGGCTTTTCTTTTAAAAGAAAAATGTGGCTGGGTGCAGTGGCTCATGCCTATAATCCCAGCACTTTGGGAGGCTGAGTCTGGTGGATCACTTGATGCCAGCAGTTTGAGACCAGCCTGGCCAACATGGTGAAACCCCATCTCTACTAAAAATACACAGAAAAAATTAGCCGGGCATGGTGGGGTGCCTGTAGTCCCTGTAGCTACTTGGGAGGCTGAGGCATGAGAATTACTTGAACCCAGGAGGCTGAGGTTGCGTGAGCTAAGATCTCACCATTCTACTCCAGCTTTGGTGACGGAGTGAGACTCCGTCCCCCGCCAAAAAAAGAAAAATGTATTACAGATAGAGTCAAAGACTTTGCCTCATCCCATTACTCTCTCTTGGCCCAGAGGTCATCACTATCCTCAAATTGGCATATATCCTTTCTGTCCGTTTTTAATCTTTTGCTACCGATGTGCATTTATATTCCTTGCATAGGATTTTAAAGTGTACATAGATGCTATCAAATGGCCTATACTTCTGCAGCTGGCTTTTTTCATTTACCTTTATAATTTTGAGTTCCGTCCCATTTATAATTTTGAGTTCTATCCACGTTGCCACATATAGATATAGTTTATTTTAGTTGCTGCAGAATATCCTATTGTATGAATATATTACGCTTTGCTCATTCATCTCTTAACAGGATATTTAGATTATTACCATGACTAGCCACACTGCAGTGAAAATTTTTGTGCATAATAGCAGGACTTTCTCTATAATAATACTCTTGAAGTAGAATTGCTGATCAAAGGATTTGCACGTTTTCAACCTGAGTAGATATTGCCAACTTCTTTATAAAATGGTCTTGCCCATTTATGCTTTCATTAGTGGTTTATGAGAGCGTCTGTTTCTCTACCTTTCTTCCAGCGTTTGGAATTTAGGGTTTTTAATTTGTTTCTCCAAGGTGCAAGATGGTGACTTGCTGTGTCTTGTTTTGTTTTTTTTTGTTTGTTTGTTTTTGAGACAGAGTCTCGCTCTGTCACCCAGGCTGGAGTGCGGTGGTGCGATCTCAGCTCACTGCAACCCCCGCCTCTTGGGTTCAAGCAGTTCTCTGCCTTAGTCACCTGAGTAGCTGGGATTACAGGCTTGTGTTCCCATGCCTGGCTAATTTTTGTATTTTTAGTAGAGACAGAGTTTAACCATGTTGGTCAGGCTGGTCTTGAACTCCTGACCTCGTGATCCACCCACCTCCCCTCCCAAAGTGCTGAGATTACAGGCATGAGCCACCACGCCCAGCCTGCTGTGGTTTTAATTTGCCTGCCCCTGATGACTGGTCAGGGGAGTGGTGGCCTGTGCCCAGGCTTGTTCCCTCATCCCCTGCCGAGGTAGATAATGGATGGGGAATCCCAAGGCCATTCATGACAGGCAATTAAGAGGCAGTTGTTCTACTGTTGGCATGGCATGAATGTCCAGGCCCCAGCTGTGGACTGTAGGACTGGGTGATAAGGTCTCATTCTGCTGGAGATCAGAATATTTCCCAATTGTGTGGATTCTGGTGCCCCCATGGCTCAGCATATAGAAGGCAGTGCGCCTCAGCCGTGTGCTTCTCCTCCCTGGAGGGTGTCTCATTCTGTGATGCTGGGACCACTCATCCAGGGTATGCCGCTGTGAGAAGATAAGCAAAACAGTGGGGAGCCACTTTCTAGGCTCCACTTCCAGTGGAGGTATGGGAGAGTGATGGTTCAGAAGGCAGGTTCTTGAACCAAACAGTCTGAGGCCAGGTCCTGGCTGCGTGACCTTAGGCCAGTTACAGAGCTGCTCTGCCTCAGTGTGTTCGTTACTTGTAAAAGGAGGGTAAGGTTAATAGGCTCATGGCATTCTTGGGGAGAGTAGACAAGATCATGAATGCAGGGTGCTTAGCCCATGCTGGCATTTCAGGAGCATTCACCACATGCTTACCAATCCATGCTGAGACTAGGGTTGAGGGCTGGGAGTGTCAATTTCTCTCAAATCTCCAGGGCCTAGCCCAGTGCTGGCACTGACTGGGAACTCAATAAATGCTTGTTGAATGAATGAATGAGTTTCTACTTAGTGACTTCTTGGTTGTGCTTTGGTTTGTACAGCAGACAATGTAAAGCTTTTGCATTTTACTCTAAGAGCAGTGAGAATGTTAAATTTTTTTTAAATGTTAAATTTTTGTGAGTACAGAGTAGGTGCATATTTACGGGGTACATGAGATGTTTTGCTACAGGCATGCAATGTTTCATAGTCACATCATGGAGAATGGGGTATCCATTCCCTCAAGCATTTATCCTTTGTGTTGTAAACGATCCAATTATACTCTTTTAGTTATTTTAAAATGCACAATGAGGATATTTTAAACCAGGGACGACTGTGATCCTGTTTGTTGTCTTAAAACAGAGATGAGGACTCTTGATCCTCCTGAAAATGTCAATCCTGACATTTCTGGTCACCAATCATGAACTTGAAATTAGACTTTTGTGACTCCTCATTTTCACATTTTCACTTTAAAATAATTATTTGCATTTTTTCCCCCTCCTTGAAATGTTCTTCCCTCTGTCTTCTTGGTGTTTTTGAAGTGCATTTAAATAGTCTTTTTCCTTTATTGTTGATTGTAAAATCCTCACGATTTTGGAGTTTGAACTTGAGCTTGTCTCCAAGGTCGAGGGGTATTCTCTCTCATGACCTAGGACATAAGCGCAGGGTCAGTGCTAAGTGAGATTCTGGAAGCAGAGTCTTCAGAATTCCAGGTATATTTTAGTTCTGCTGCTAGTTCAAATGGCTCATCTCAGTCTCATTTTGCCTCTACAGAAAGTACCTTTTTCTTCCTAAATTTTGGGTTGAAGAGGGTATGCCCACCCTCTGGGGCCATCATCAGGACTAAGTGGCTGATGATCATTTTCCATATGTTGGTTCCACACTGACTTCAAAAGGGTATGAACAGCTTGCGTCTGGGAGGTTCATTAAGTTTCCTGGGCTCTCTGGACCACCTCCAGTTTAATGAGTTCGCACAGTGGACTAAAGAGCCTCAAAGATTATGATATAGAAACGCCCTTTCTCTAAGTATATTTAGGGGAGGACACACTGACTGTTCCCTTTTCTGTTTAAATGTGTTTTATTTGCGAGATGGAAGAGGAAAGCAGAATGAAAAGAAATTAAAATCTCTGTAGACTTGAGCTATTTGCATACTTAGGACACCATGACAAGGACATTTAGTGGATTCAGAACCCAACGTGGGTGGGGAACAAAACAGAGAGTAAAAAGACTGGCTTTGCAAAATAAATAACAGTGTCATTTGGAAATGGTGATCTGAGTGAAGATATGGAAATAATGTGGTAAGTACTAAACCAGAAGTAGACATACCAGAAGAAGACATAATCAAAACAACACAGAGATCAGAAGTACAGAGATGTAGATGTTAATGGGAGAACAAAATAGAGTTATATGGTGACAGTCAGTCACAGCTGTGGAGGGAGGAAGGCCAGGCGACAAGGATGATGGATTTAAATGCCATTGGATTAAATTTTTAATTACAGTCCACTTGCATTGCCTGAGATTTTGGGATGAATGTATTTGTGTCTGTGCGTGTATATGAAACCAACCAACAGTCCCATAGTTAGTTTTTTTGGGTAAATATAGAAATTGACCCTTCTGATCTTAAAGCTTGAAACTTACATTTTTTAAGTATGAGTTCCTTCCTCAGGAAATGATCTTCAGGTCTCTTAAAAAAAAAGAAAGTATCAAAGAACTGAAATTCGCCAGATCACCACATTCCCACAGTTAGATGTCAGAACCCCTCATTCATCACGATTGCTTCCTTGCCCCTCCCAGTTCTGTTTTTTTTTTTTTTTTTTTTTTTAAACACATTGTTACATTTCTTCCCTAAAACCTCTAGTTTTAGTTATTCAGGGAGATTGATTTGAGACTGAGTCTCCTCAGCTTTAGCACCCGATGAAAGCCTTCTTCCTTGGCAATAATCATCATCTCAGTCATTGGCTTTCTTTGCAGAAAGCAGCAGGACCTAGACCCAACTTGTGGTATTTCCGTAATATATATACCCACATATAAACATTGCTGTTCTTCGTCCTAGGAAGAACTTCAACATTGGCCATAAGAAGTCTCCACAGTGTATGTGCTTACCATCTATTTTTAAATGACCTGTTCGGTATTATTGTCACTGTCATTATTACGGTCTTACTTTTACCCACCTCGTGTAATGGTGAAACCATTTATTTAGTAAATGCAATATCAGAAAGGGTATATATATTAGGAGACCCACTTCCACAAAGGGACTGGGAACTCTTTTTCAGGAATAGCCTCATATAACCTGGCAAGTACTGTGGAATTCTAGGCACATCTTCTTGTAAACTGTTACTTGAATTCAAAACCAAATTCCATTCCTTTCTACATACAGTGAGTCCCTGGGATCTTTGGTGGGGAATCTACAACAGCAGCCTTCTAATCCGTAAGGCCAAGCCAAGGACTGTTTCCCTTTTTCTTCCTTTAGTTCGGAGGCTCATGCTGTCCCTAAGGTAAAGCCCGAAGACTTTGCACTCTTTCCTCCTACCAGGCATTTGATGTTTCCTGACCCCGTATGGTCCCGGAGACCCCAGGGTCACCATGATGGAAGTCTTCCTGCGGGGACTGGGCCTGCTGGGTTTCTCTTTGTTCCCTTTCCAGTGCAGCTGTCTTGGACTTTTCCAAATTCAGCTGCTGCTAGAGCTCTTCTGCTTTCCCCAGGAGGGCCAGGGCCAGTTTCTGAACAGAGCTGCTGCAGAAGATCTCTCTCCTGGATCAGGGTGGATCATGTGCTTGAGCAGACTGTGGAAGTCTTCTGAGAGCTCCTGAGGAATGTCTGGGAGGTTACTCTCATGGTTATGGTGCCGTGCAGCACTGTTGATGGGTAATGTCCGTGCTCCTTCAGCTGTTGCAGTGATTAATCCCAAGGCAAATAGGTCTACTTTGGGAAGGTACTAATCATCTTCTTGCAAAATCTCATTTGCCAGGAAGCAACTATCTCCTTCTTCCACTTTGAGTTTGCTTAGTGATGTCACATGACCTAGGTCACCAATTTTTTATATCACATGGGCAGAGAGAAACTAATCAGCTTCATTTTCAACTTCTGTGACTCCAGAGGAGTCACTTCGCATCTTGTGACAAAGGAAGGTCTGAGTAGGTTTGATGTCCGGGTGCACCATGCCAGAGTTCAAGGGAAATCTGTAGAAGGATGTCCTTGAGTGTTGGCTCTTGGAAATGATTGGTAGACTTAGTGTTTTCAGATATAGCAGCCTGCAAGCTCCTGCCATTGCAGTACTCATTCTGAATGATCATATGGTCATCTTCTGCCCGTGAGGAGTAGTATTGTACCAGGTGGGGTGATGTCAAAACACTGCATGAGCATAAACTTCCCTCAAAGTCAACTTCTCAGGTGAAATCCTGCAGAAGTTTTCATAGAGTGCTTTACTGCATAAACACTTCTCTCCAGGCTTTTAATGCACTTGTAGACCATACCAAATTCTCCAACCCCAATTTTTTCTACCTCTGAACATTCTTTTTTATAGCAGGAAGCCATGTTGATTTCTCATAGAACGCATGTCTCAGCAGGCAGCCCTTGTTCTTCCTTGCCTTCCTCTGGACCAACTTCCTCAAGATCATCTCGAATTTTCCTCTTGACACTGGATTGAAGGAATAATTTTCTGTAGGACTTTGGAGTGAAGGGATTAGTATTGACCAGAGCCAGTGAGGTAATCTCATCCTTGGGAGGAGTAGATATGAGCGTCAAATGCTTAGAGCCTCTGGAGGGAAACTTTGCCATTGGAAAAATAACCTCTGTCTCAGCAGGCTTTTGGGAGTAGAGGGACTGGCACCATGTGGCAGCTTGTTCTTGTTGCCTGGTTGGCCTGGGGTCTCAGGACATTTGAGAAGGTGTGACCCTGGAGTCCTCAAAATCTGATCTGAATTTTCTTTGTCTTTTTCCCCGAGGTGTGCTGAGTTCATGCATGTTACTGAGAGGAGCCCTGGGCAATGTAAGCATTGTCTCTGAATCCTGCACTTCACTCTTCTCTGGGGTCTGGCTCTGGGCCTCCCTGCTTCCTTGTGCTTTCTTTTGCCCTTCATTCGGAGTCTCTTCTTCACAACAGGAAAAGCTTAATTTCTGCCTCAGTTCTTTGTTAATATTTCTGTCATCCATCTCAGCCAAAGAGCTTTATAACATAGGCAAGATCTATTGCAAGAGAACACCGTGATTCTGCAGAAAGAGGAGAAAATTATTTAACCTGGCAGGTTTCACAACTCTAGCCTGCCTTTCCCTCCACCAGCTAACAGCTAGCTGTTTCAGATGGTTAAATTCCACACGTGCGGCCTCGTCATTTGGTAACTGGCAGATGGGACTCTGTCGTCTACAGATCTGTTTACGAACAGTCCTTTCCTAAGTGCGTATGGTGTGCGTACCAAGTCCCCGGCTCAGAGTCACGATTTTATACACAGGTTCCAGCCGTGGAATCCACATGCCTTAGACTGGGGGACACTTCCCCCTCAGGACGCCGAAGCTCAGAGAGAGGAAAGAAATCCCTAATATTCCAGATGCAGCCAGGATTTGAACCCAAGCCTCTGTCTTCTCAGTCGAGGTCCTTCTCAATTCATGTCCATGGAGGCTTCTCTGCTCACGTCGGTGTGAACCCCAAGGGGCTTCCCCTGGAAACTCATAATAGAATCTTTGAACAGCTGCCCGAGAACAGATTTCAGATTTTTAGCCATTTTCCTCTTTTAATGGAAGCTCTGACTGGCTAGTTGGTTAATGGGTCCCAGGTTCTCCCAAGTCACTTAACTTCCTAATTTTCAAGCATTATCCACGGAGAAAATCCACTCTGCAGAAGCTTATGACTTAATAAGCTCAGTCAAAGTCAATCTGAAGTTGCGGGCAGCAGCTTTGATCATTGTGATAGGCGTTTTGGTTTCCACCGAGCAGGGAATGGGAAAAAGCTTTGCCCATGATTTATTAATCACTTCCTTGGCTGAGCCGTCTCGCCTGACTCTCCCGGGAAGCCCCAGTGTTGAGGTTGCTCAGGATTCAACCTCAGTACGGGCTTTAGGTGTCCATAAGCCCTGTGTTGCCTTGTTTCTGGAAGGCTTTGCTGAGCTGGAATGCAGCCAGATGTTGGAACCAGGGGTGCGCACCTTGAGCAAACTCCTCTCTGCTTTCAAGCAGCCCTAGGGGCCCCTTATTGGCAGAACCAGCTCCTCCAGGGAAGAGGCGTGTGGGACCCACGTGCGTGCATGGAGTTTTTTTCAGAGATCCACCGATAAAATATTTACATCAGTGACTTGGTACCAAGTCCTGCTTTGTTTATTTTAAAGTCTTAATACGGCATTAGCCATGAGGATACCGGCTTGTTTGCTTTTGGTTTCTTGCTTGTGGTTTTTGTTTTTATGAGGAGCAAAGAAGCTAGGCCTGATCTGGGAAAGTAGCCTGCTGTGTATTAGCCACACACTGGAACAGAAAAACGGTTCTGTGTGGAGTGCTTGCTGTGTGCCCCGGGTACTGTCCTTAGTGCTTTTAGGTCATTATTTCTTTAATCCTCTCACAATCATCCAGGTAAGTGTCGCAGGTTAAATTGTGTCCCCTGAAAAGATGCACTGAAGCCCTAAACCCTGGTACTTGTGAATGCAATCCAGTTGGCAAATGGCGTCTTGACATATGTAATTCGTTAAGACACACTTCTGTTGGACTGGGGTGGGTCCTCATTCCCATGACTGGTGTCTTTGTAGTAAGAGGGGGCACACGGTCACTCACAGAGGGAAGATGGCCTTGTGAAGACAGAGGCAGACATTGGAGCATGTAGGTGCAAGGCCAAGGTGCGGAATGCCAAGGATTGCCAACAACCTCCAGAAGCCAGGCAAGGAAGGATTCCGCCCTGGAGTTTTCAGAGGAAGCATGGCCCTGCCAGCACCTTGAACTCCTAGCCTCTAGAATTGTGAAATAACATATTTTTGTTGTTTTAAGCCACTCAGTTCCTGGTGATTAATTATAGCAGCCCTTGGAATTAGTATAGTTAGAATTACCTAGAAGAATATTAACCCCATTTTAAAGATGAGTACATCAAGGCTCAGAGGTGTTAAGCATCTTGCCCCAGGTCACTCAGTTCATAAGTGGAGACAGACAAATCAGGTCTTGCATAATGCTGCTGCCAAGCCCATGCATTCGTTTTCACTGTGGAGCCAGCAAGGTGGTAACTTTCTAATGCTGGATATCTAGGACAACTTAATGAGCAGTTTAGTCTCAAAGGGAGGTCGCCCAGTCGCGGTTTAGATCTGCTTCTAATCCTGGATTCGAAGATTCCGTGATTGACTCTGGGGGAACCTTTACTTTTACAGAGAGGATACAGGCCTGGTATTTTCTGTCCAGGGGATCTAAATGTGATGCCATCTCTCCCTGCTCTTCAGCTAGGCCTGTGGGTCATCAAGGACACAGCCCGTTCTGCAGAGAGTTTAGACAGTTTGCCCAAAGTCCATCTGTAGCTGGAAGAAGCATGACTGGAAGGGAGATAATGAAAGGGTGCCATTTCTTCCTGATCTCTCTAATTCTGCCTGTATCCTTACCCCCATCTGAACTCCCACCCCTCCCTACACTTCCTCTCCATTTGGGAGAGAGAGTAGTAGGCAGGGGTCATGTTTTGGAAAGGGTATTATTTCAAGGATATTGGAACCCCTGTGAAAGATTTTATTGAGGGGAGTGACATGACCTGTTGGACACTGTGATGGGCTGACTTGCGTCCCCAAAACTCATATGTTGATCCCTGACCCTCAGTACTTCAGAAGGCGACTGTATTTGGAGACAGGATCTTTAAAGAGGTAATGAAGTCACTTGTTAGGTAGGCTGTTAGGATAGGCTCTAGCCCAGTTTGACCTATGTCCTTGTAAGAAGAGGAGTTTTAGACACACAGAGAAACACCAGGCATACACATGCACAGAGGAAGGACCATGTGCAGACACAGTGAGAAGGTGGCCATCTGCAAACCGAGGAGACTTCTTGAGAAGCCACACCTACTGACTCCTTGAACTTGGACTTCCAGCCTCCAGAACTATGTCTGTCGTTCCAACCCCTCAGTCAGTGGCGTCATGTGATGGCAGTCCCAGGGAACTATTACAGAACCAAAAAGATGAATTGAGCCTCAGGGCGGGGAATGGATGGGGGAGTGATATTGTGGGTATTCAGAATAGCTGGGAACTCACAGGAAAGAGAGGAAGGTGGTGTGGACCAGGGAGATCTACAGAGGTGGGAGGAAGGGGACAGATTACAGAACTGTGTAGGAGCCTTAAAACTGATTATTGGGGTGGGGAAGGTGTGGGGGAAAGAATCTAGGAAGATCCCAGTATTCTGTCTGAATGGATGGTGGCTCCATTCACTGGTTTATGGGAACACCGAAGGAGCTGCCATTGTGGGAGAGGAGTCCCAGTTGTCAGTAAGATGTCCTCTAGCAACTGATTTTTGTATCTGGAGCTCAAACAAGAGATCTGGGCAGGGATGGAGATTTCGAAAGCACTGGCATCTAGATGACCACTCAGCTGTGGGTACCAGTGAGGAGAAGGAGATGAGAACTTGTTAAGCACAAAACTCTGTGAAACCCCAGAGTTTCACAGAAACCCCAGTTTTGCAGAAGCCAGCTCTTAAGGGAAGGCACCACCGTAGGAGAATAAGAAGGGGAATCACCAGACCACTGTGCTGAGAAACTGAGGGAAAGACTGCTTTAGGATGGCAGTTCAAGACACGGACCAGGGTAGAGACAAAGATTTAGGAGTTATCAGCATGGAGATGTTGGGGGCGTTCATCAGTGAGAATCTTAAACGGGGAAGAGCAGAGGACCAGAGAAACCACAATAGCTTAAACTTTTTTTTTTAATCATTTGTTTTCGAATTGGTAATAGATATAATGGTATAAAATTTGAAAGAGAATTTCTCACCCCTCAGCCTCACTGCACAGTTTACCAGTTCTCCAGGCCAGAGGAAACCAGCCCTCAGATTCTTGTGTGCTGCTTCAGAGGTAGCTGTTTACATGCAAGAATGTATGTATGTAGGTATGTCTGAACAGATAGATAGTCTGAATTTAATTTCTTTGCAGAAACTGTAGCATACCATGCATCCTGTTCTGCAAATTATATGTATTTATTGATTTGAATTTTATTGTTTGAAAAAGAAGTGCAACCATGTGGTTCAACATTTAAAAGGTATAAAAGAGGCCAGGTGTGGTGGCTCATGCCTGTAATCCTAGCACTTTGGGAGGCTGAGTCAGATGGACTGCCTGAGCTCAGGAGTTCAAAACCAGCCTGGGGAACATGGTGAAACCCCGTCTCTACTGAAAATACAAAAAATTAGCCAGGCGTGGCGGTGTGCGCCTGTAATCCCAGCTACTTGAGAGGCTGAGACAGGAGAATCACTTGAACCCAGGAGGTGGAGGTTGCAGTGGGCCGAGATTGCACCATTGCACTCCAGCCTGGGCAACAGAGTGAGACTCTGTCTCAAAAAAAAAATTGAAAATAAATAAATAAATAAATAAATAAATAAATAAATAAATAAAAGAGCACATAAAAGCTGTCCTTTTGACCTGACCCCAGCCGCCCTGGTCTCCTCCCTGAACGCACCTCAGTTTTGTTTTGTTTTGATTATTGTTGTTGGTGTTTACTTAATATATTTCAGAGATCTCTCTTTCTGAATGGAAAGAGATTCCTTGTTCTGTGTGTATGGTTCATGGTGTTCTGTTACATGGATGCACTATAAATTATTTCATTATAAGCTCCTATTGGTAGACAGGTTGATTCACATCTTTGTTGTGACAAACAATGTTACATTGGATAGTCTTATACATATGTCATTCTAAATACCTGTAGAAATGGAATTGTTGAGTTGAAGAGTCAAGTGCATTTGTAGGTTTGTTTTTTTTTCCTTTTTTGAGATGGAGTCTTACTTTGTCTCCCAGGCTGGAGTGCAGTGGTGTGTGGCGTGATCTCCGCTCACTGCAACCTCAGCCTCCTGGGTTCAAGCTATTCTTCTGCCTTAGCCTCCTGAGTAGCTGGGACTGCAGGTGCATGCCACCACACCTGGCTAATTTTTGTATTTTTTTTTTTTTTTTAGTAGAAATGAGGTTTCACCATGTTGCCCAGGCTGGTCTCCAACTCCTGACCTTAGACGATATGCCCACCTCGGCCTTCCAGAGTGCTGGGATTACAGGTGTGAGTTACCACGCCCAGCCACATTTGTAGCTTTTATAGTTACTGCCTTGATGTCCTCTAGAAAGGCTGCACCACTATACTCCCCACCTAAATGAGGATGCCATTTTCCCCATTGCATTTCAATCAAGTGTGTTATCACACATTTTGATCCTGGTCAGTGTTTCATTGTGTTTCTCACTCTTATAATGAGGAAACATCTTTCCACAAGTATAAGAACCATGTGTAGTTTCATTTCTGTAAACTGTTTATATCCTTTGCTTTTTTTTTTCCTATTGAGTAATCCTTTTCTTATTGATTTGTAGGAACTACTTATATATTATAGAAATTAGCCCTCTGTGATACAAGTTGCAGATATATTTTCTCTGTTAATCAGATTTATTAATCTTTTCTTTCATAGTTTTTGGACTTTCACTTAGGAAGGCCTTGCTCACTCCAAAATTACATATTAAAAGCATGTTTTCTCTTTTGATGTATTTTTCATATTTAAATCTTCCCTCAACCTGGAATTTATGTTGATATCATGTGAGAGTGAGGGATCCAGCTTTTTTTTTTTTCCCAGGGGCTACCCAGTTGTTCTCATCATTTGTTGAATAATCATTGTTGCTCACTGACTTGACCTCTGTTCATTTTCTGTTGCTGTGTAACAATACTATCACAAACTCCATGTTTTAATACAGTACACACTTATTATGTCACAGTTTCTGTGGGCCAGGAGCCTGGAATATAGCTTAACTGGACTCTCTGAAAGCCTGGAATCAAAGTGTCAGCTAAAGCTGCAGTCTTATCTGAGACTCGACTGGGGAAGGACTCAATTCTAAGCTCATGAGGTTATTAGCAAAATTTATTTCCTTGCAGACAGCCAGATTAAAGGCCTCATTTTCTTGCTGGCTGTTGACTGGAGGCCAGTCTCAGTTTCTTGTCATGTCGGTCCCCCATATAGCCTCTTGTTTCATCAAGTCAGCAAGAAAGAGAAGGACTCCAGCATGTTGGAAGCCGTAATACGCACATCTGATCACCTTCCATTTATGGATTAGAAGGAAGTTACAAGTCCTGTCCAAATTCAGGGGAAGAGGATCACACAAGGGCACGATGCCAAAAGGTGAAGACCATGGTGGGACCTTAAGAGTCCACCTGCCATCCTAGGTTTATTTTACTTTAAATTTCTATGTGTATATATCTGCTTCTATGACCCCACCAACTTTTAAGGAGTGAAGCCAGCTGCAAGAAGTAAATGCAACGGGGCTGAGCTCATCTTTCCCGATTCCCTGCTTAGGTGTGGAGCCTAACTCTGTCCAGTTGTGGACTTCATTTCATAAGACCCTTTGGCAGCTCTTCACTGGTTGAACTTGATACACATGTTGCCTGCTGACTTCATGTCCACACTCCATGTCTCCAGGCTGTGATAACCTAGGAACTGCTTGGGTATAGGAGAAGCTTACTACCTGTTTCCATACATTTGGCCCTGAAATTCTGTATTTTATTAGGGATTATGTTCATATTGTTAAATATTACTTTTCTGGCCACACCACTGCCTCTTGGTGAAATCAAGTGTGTCGTTGGAACTTGAAAATGTTATCCTAGTAGAATGCAGTAATAGCAAAGCTGTAGAGTGTTTGAGATGCTGATGGATTAGTGCCAGCCTCTCTCCCTGAAGAACGAGAGTATGCAGAACAGGCATCTGGAAGAAGGATGGAAATTCTGGCAGCTATGTTCTCTGCATTTGTGTTTTCCCCACATTTCCTGAAGTCAATTTTGTTACCTACAATTCCTGGCCAAAATAATGCTTCCATTTCCTTTCCCAAAAGTCATTATAGATTGATTGATCTGTAGGGGGTAGAGAACTCAGATTCTAATTAAAAGATGATGGGTTAAAGGAAGTTAAAAAACAAAAAGCAGTAACAGTATAGGCACTGGAGTGCAGCTGGTATAATCTTTGGCACTGAGCTTTATAGGACAGAGAGATATAGGATGATGCCGTGATTTATGAGAGAAGGCTGGAGAATGGAACCTTCAAATGGGCTGAGCCAGAGAGCTGGCCAGGAAGAGGAGGGAGCACTAGAGTTTTTTTTTTTTTTGTTTCTTTGCTTGTTTTTTTTTTTTTTTGTTTTTTTCTTTTTAGTGGAAGGGTGTGAAGTCAAAAAGTTGTCGGTTGTGTTTTGATGTGCCGATGGTGGTAGAGACTTCTGAGAGCAGGTGAGTAGAGCATTGCGTGTCCAGGCTCAGGAGAATGTTCATATAGAAGATACCTTGGGCAGGCTGGGGAATCAGTTGAAGAGAGGGACCCTTTTTGATATCAGGTAAGGGGAGTTGGGCTGGTGAGGAGTGGAGGGGTCTCATTTTCCTAGGAGTGTAGGGTGCTGAAAGGAAGGATAGGGCCTAGTTCCTGAAGCAGAAATGGGATGATCTCAGAGTTGGGGACCACATGGATGGGGTGGGGTGATGTTGGCAGGAAACCTGCCTGGTAATTCTTTAAACTTGTTGCGAGTGAATGGCATCATGGTAGAATTTGAACTTGGAAGTGTACACAGTTAGATCCTTATGTCCCTTTGTAATTGAGAAAGGCGTAGTTGTAGGGATTAGTTCTGTCAGTTCTTGTGAGATGTGGAGGGTTCGTATCTTGGTGGGAAAGGAGGGTAGTAGGCAATATGGGACTTACGGATGTTGGAGCTGGAAAGTTTCTCCCCAAAACAGGTGATGAGAGCTGACCAGGTGGCCTCTGAAGGAGATCATGTAGAGGAGAGGTATGAGGGCCCAGGGACGATGGATAAGGGATGCTTTCTGGAAACACAGACTTAGACACAGTCAGGAAGGGGATGCTGGTATTTCCTGTGTACACTCATTTCCTCCCCTCCTGGGACAGTGCCTGAAATCGACTTCATTCATCATGCAGCCTACTATGTTCCAGGCATCGTGTTAGGCACTGGGTGGTGCTGAGTTGAATAACACAAAGTCTCTTCTCCAGGAGCTTAGTCCGGTGGGGGTGGGGAAGGACACTATGAGGTGTCTGAGATGATGTTGGAATGAATGAGTCTTCCATTTTCAAAAGAGTCTGTTTTAGTTGAATTTTATTATATGGCAAGTGGACGATGACTTAAGGTGTGTGTGTGTGTGCGTGCGTGCGTGTGTGTGCGCACACATGTCCATGCATGCGTGTGTCTGTGTTTAGCTGTGCTGCTTTGGTTTTTTTTTTTTTTTATCTTGGAGTTTTGGAAATATGCATGCTTAGAACATATTTACAAATGTGTTTTTTTGGGTGTTACTGGTTTATTGAAATTCAAGCTCAAATTCAATAACTCACCTTATTAGAATGAAACCTGCATTGCTCAGGCATGTGTTCTGCCTATTGAGTGGCTTTCAGAGCCTGCTGGAGGTAGGTAATTCAGGGTGGCATGGTGGCTGGCTCCATGCTATCAGGGATTCAGGCTCCCTCTCTTACTTGGTATTCCTGCGCTAAGTACCTCATGGCCCAAGATGACTGCTTGAGTACCAGCCATGTCATCTGAATTCCAGTTGGAGGAAGGAGGAAGGCACCAAGAAGGATGAGCTTCCTCTTCTTAAGGATCCTTCCTGGAAGTCACACACTGAACTTCTGCTTATATCCCATTGGCCCAAATACAGCCACACTTTGTTGCAAAGAAGAATGGGGAATGTGCTTAAATAAAGTCAGGAGTCTTTTTAGTAATTAGAAAAGGAAAACATATAATGGGGCCGGGAGGAGTGTATGAAAGGGTTCATAATGAAGGGAAGAGGACCAAATTCCAGAATTTTACTTCCAAAAACTTCACAGGGGTATTTTATAGAAAATATGATTGTTCTCCCAAGCAGCTTTACTAGAGGAATAAGAGGTATCCTGGGAGAGTACAGGTAGGGAGAGGCCCAATGAGACGCCTGTCTTAGGTCCTTTCAAGCTGCTGTAACAAAATACCTTAGACTAGGTAATTTATAGATAATAGAAATTGATCACTCACAATTCTCTAGCCTGGGAAGTCCAAGATTAAGGCACCAGCAGATTCTGTGTCTGGTGAGGGCGCTCTGCTTCATAGGTGGTCCTCACATGGTGGAAGGGGAAAAAGGCCCTTTCAGGCCTCTTTCATAAAGGCGCTAATCCCATTCATGACCTAACCACCTCCTGAAGGCCCCATCTCTTAACACTATTACACTGGGGATTAGATTTAAACATAAGAATTTTGGAGGTAGGCAGATGCTCAGGCCATAGCAGTGCCTTCAGATGGTGGGGTTAGGGAAAACATACGGTGGTTTCAAAGCTGAACCCCCACATCGGTGGTCACCGTGGCAGACTCCAGGAGGGCTGCAGTTTCCTGTGTGGGCTCCATGGGATATGCTCCAGCGTGAGGCACAGTGGGGATCGTTTTATTGATTGACAATGGCTTGTGATTCTCCCAAGTGATGCAAAGTAAGCCAGCTTATTTAAAATAACCAGCACATCTAATTCACGTTTTTAGGAGGAAGGGAAGTAACCCTGAAGGCTGTTTCCCATTGCCTCAAAGGCAAAATCCAAACGGTAGCCGTTTGTGAATGGAATCCCTGTCTGTCTCTAGCGTCACATCCACTCAAGGTGTGCCTGCCTGCAGTGCTGCATGCGCCCTTCAGCCTTCGTGCAGGGTCGTCCAGGGTGGTCCAGGGCAGGGCAGTCTCATCCATTCTGTTTGTGACGTTATGTGACATGGATCCAGTAGAGCCATCAGTGAAATGTGTTTGCGGTCGTGGTAGCTCTTTTTGATACATTAAACTCCTTGGTTCAAGGTGGGGCTGTTTCTCACACATCTTTGGGACCTCAGCTTTGCTTTGCCTGGGACACGTGATTCTGACCCAGTGCCCCAGACCTGAAGGCCCCTCTGTGTGTCAGTCCTGAAAGGATTTCTCTGTTTTCTTAGCCTCATGGTCTCTCCTAAGCAGGAGGCATTGCTTTACCTAGAGCAGATTATTGAGCTGGAAAAGACAGTTAATAGGTAAATTGATCACCAGCTGAGTCCAGGATACTCAGCTCAATGAAACATTAAAATTTTAAACACCCGCATTCAGAGTTGTTTCTCTCACATTCCAAGTGCTTCAGGTCAGGGGAGGAAAGAGGAGTTATTTTAGCTTAAATTATGCTTATCCTCTGAGGGGCACAGCTATTTAGTATATTGTTTCCCTGAACTTGGACTCATTTTGGATTTTGCTGAACGGTTTACCCATTTTTCCCTTATTGGTGAATGCCAGAATCTCAGATTTGCAAAGGACTCTTTAATAAGGCTGTTTGTTCCCAGCCATTTTCTTTCATATTTGAGTTGGTTTTCTTTCCACACATTGAATAGTGCTCCACTCTGGATCCGGGGTGTCCGCCTAGAGTGTTGCTTTCATAAACATGGTGAGGAAAGACAAGAAGAAGCAGGCACAATCTGTGGAAACTAGCCTGGTTGATAATTCTGGTGGTGGGCACCAGCAAAGAGGCATGTGGGTTTTCCTTTGGGTACCCTCCAGCCGAGTGCGGCCCGGGCTCCTGGATGGGACAGTGCTGCCTTAGAGTTTGGTCACAGGCTAGATCAGGTGGAAGAGCTTCCTGAGAGTTGTGTGCAAAAAACCACTTAGCTGCAGTTCTGTATTTGCTTGCTCGATCACCTTGGCTGCTTTGGGACTCATCCATCCTATGACCTCTCTGACCTTGGGAACTGAAGTTGCAGTTTTAGCCACAGGATATTGATGGTGGAAGGGTGTGGAAGTCTTTGAGTTGTAGTTGCGTTGTAGTATGATAGTTTCCCTTCTTGAGGTTGACCATGGGTTCGTCCTTGCTATACAGGGTAGTGTAAGGGTTGGGCTTCTCAGGTTAGCGGAACTTTAGGTGAGTGTTGGAACTGTCTCAGAGCCTCTGATCCATTTGTTTTAGGTTGTTGGAGGTTATTTGCCTCTTCTGAAGACACTGGGAGAAGCCAAGTTAAAATCGAGTCAAGTTAGTTCCTAGGTACCATACTTGAAAGAGAATTTATGAGATACACTGGGTCTTGTTGCTCTGTGCTGAGAGATGTGGTGGTTGATGTATCTGGGACAAGGTTGTTGAGCCAGTGTCATTCTCCTGGGGAGGGCTGTCCTGGTCCCCTGATTCCAGCCAGGCTCACACCTATTCTACTAGATATATCCTCTTCCCTTTAATTGGCCAATAGTTTATCAATGCAGAGCTTCATCAAGAATGTTAGAGAAGGCCCGGTGTCTCTTTGCCAGAAATATCTAAACCGGATGTAAGTGTTCTTGTCTTTAAAATAACAAGGTGATGGAAATTATTAAAAAATGAAGCCTTTTAATTGAGCCTTAATCTCCATGGAAGTATTTTTATGAGATTTATAACTGTGTTTAGTAGCTCTCTAATGAGTTCGTCAATTTGCATAATGCTGATTATCCAGGCAATTCAAAGTAATTTATAGCTATATCTTCATTACTAGGTGGCAGATATTATCCCCATTTTATTGCTGGGGAAATTGAGGCTTCATATAGAGAAATAAATGACCCATAGACAGTCAAACCACAGAAAAGAATTACTGCACTGGCATTTTCCCCTTCCTTGACACCATTGGCTTTATTGGGATGGGCTGTTACATGGCTTGTTGGCTCCTGTTAGGGAACCGATCTGCTGGCAGATTAGTTAGGTGGTTTGAGTTACTCCTTTTGAAAACGAGGTTTCTGTTTCTGTTTACATATATAGAATGGAAATTCTTGTTCATTTAGCTCTCCTACTGTGAAGGTTAATGAGTGTATGTGAACTTTGTTACAGTTTGGGAGAATGACACTATGAGAGATGTTATTTCATTAATGAGAAACTCGGATTCTGCTCCTGGGCCTCGTGAAGGTATTTTCTGATTTTTCCAGATGCGAACAGGTGCTGATAAATCCTTTTCCACTCACTTCCTGCCCAACCCAGCTGAGGACTTCTTGTATAATATTCCCCCCACTAGCCAGATGTTTTGAAATAACAAAATTATTAAATAATAATTTGTATTGTTAAAACATGAATGAAAGACATTTATAGCTATGAGAGTTTCTGCTCAGAAGAAGTCGTTCTCGTTGTCCTGCAGATATGTTTTGATTTCAGCCAAGGACAAAGATATTTGATATGTCAGTTGCCCAATGTTTAGGAAAAAGGACAATTTTGGTTACTGCTTTTGCACTAGTGGTGGGAACCTTGGGCATCCCCCGCAGTCTGTGGACCCCAGTTTGGAAGCTATTATTGGGGACCCTCGGGCCACTGCTGACCCCAGGGGAAGCAAGGCTTTCTCGTTTGGATTTTGGTTTTCAGACTGGTTGGGGGAAATCTCATATATGGGAAAAGAAGAAAAACAAATGTAAGTAAGTTTCCCTTTGGGGCCATGGTCCACTTAGAGCTGTGACTTGTACCTTTCACTTCTGTTTCCTAAATGCTCATGTCGTTAGGCCATACTTTTGGGAAATGTGAGGGCAGTGTGTGTGTGTGGGGGGGGCAGTCAGAGGGAGGAGGGTTTTGTAGTGACAACCAGGACTCTGCAGGCACAGTAACTTGGGACTGTAACTTTGCTGTCTGTTTCTCAGCTATGTGACCTTGGCCATGTCACTTAACCTTTCTGGTCTCAGTGTCAAAAGGGAGAAAATAACGACCTTAGTGGGTGGCTGTGGGGATTAAGTGGGTTAAGGTTTGTGAAAAACAAACAAAAACAATGGGGATGTCCCCGGCTGTTAATATTAAGAACGGAAAATAACTCTTGAATATCTCAGATTCTGATAGCAGGTGCACACGCTGATGAGAAGATTTGTTTTCAGATCCTCAGATTTTTTTAGGAGTACACTTCTCTAATGTTCATTTAGATGGTCTTGATGCTGTGACCTTCTCTGTCTCTTTAGAAAAGGAAGTCGATTTCAGTAGGGCCTTCTCCTTGCCTGCAGTTTGCCAAAGCCGCATTGGCAGGATAGACTTGGAAATGCAAGGGTGCTTGGCATCTCCCATTACGTTGGCATTTCCCTGGCTTTAGCTTTCGACAGGAGCCAGCTGTAGCCCTGCTCAGCCCAGGCTGTGAACGTAGTGTGTGGGTGGGTGTTTGGGCGTTTGAGGCATGCTTTTGTTGCATATTAGAAAAGCTGTATTTTCCGCTTTTGGTTCTTCCACTGAAAGCTGAAGGACGATTTCTTCTTACTTGGCCGTGTAGCCTGGGAGTCAGAGCTCCTTGGGCCTTCCATCACCAGTGTTGTTTCCTCGGCTGTTCTGGGTTGCAGTAGTTAGTCCTATGTTCAGGGTCAAGTTGTGTGCCTGCACTCAGGAACAGGCACTATATTATTAAATAGTTTTCTGGAGTGGGTATAACAAAGTACCAAGACCGAGTGGCTTAAACAACAGAAATTTATCGTCTCGCAGTTCTGGAGGCCAGAAGTTCTACATCAGGGTGTCTGCAGGGTTTGTTCCATTTGCAGGTGCGGAGGGAGAATCTGTTCCGTGCCTTTCTGTAGCTTCTGGTGGTTTTTCTGCAACTCTTTGTCGTCCTTGGGCAGCAGCAGCACCTTGGTCTCTGCCTTCATCGTGACATGATGTTCTGTGTGTGTCTCCACATCACCCTCCCTCTGTGCAGGTCTGTGTCTGTGTACAGATATCCCCTCTTTATAAGGACCCCAGCCATGTTGGATTAGGTCCCACCTTAATGACCCCATTTTAACTCGATCACTTCTGTAAAGAGCCTGTCCCCAAATATGGTCACATTCTGAGTTAACTGGAGGTTAGGACTCTGGCATATTGTTTTTGGGGGACACATTTCAACCCATAACTAATAACCCATTTGCTCATTTGCACAAAGTAGCCTGCTCATGAAGCCGTGGACTTACTGTGCATGCCCAGAAGGTGTGCCTTTTACAAATCCACTCAAGGGCACGTCTGGGTAGCTGCCACTTGCCCCACAGGTCTGTCATCCCCCTTATTCTCTTCCCATCCATGTTGTTATGCAGCCTGAAGACAGCTTAGCCCTCTCTAAGGTGGCCATTTCTTCTGAATTCGTGATACCCATGTGCATTCCATTCCTCTCCCAAGGCCACTGCTTGTGACATTTCTTGTGTCTGTGTTTAGGACTGTTTGCTGCTTTTTTTTTTGAGACAGAGTCTTGCTCTGTTGTCCAAGCTACAGTGCGCAGTGGCACAGTCTCGGCTCATTACAACCTCTGCCTCCCAGATTCAAGCGGTTCTCCTGCCTCAGCCTCCCGAGTTGCTAGGTCTACAGGTGTGCACCACCATGCCTGGCTAATTTTTATATTTTCAGTAGAGACGGGGTTTCACCATGTTGGCCAGGCTGGTCTTGAACTCCTAACCTCAAGTCATCTACCTGCCTCTGCCTCCCAAGGTGTTGGAATTACAGGCGTGAGCCACCGCTCCCAGCTAGTTGCTGCTTTTGAACTAATCCTGGGAACTTGCTTGATTATTGAATATATTTGAGACTTATTTCCTCACCTCCATCGTATACACATTGAAGACCAAGGATCATAAATCAACCCTATATTGGGTGTATAGGTTAAATAAAAGATGTCATCGAAATTAATTTTATCTATTCCTTTTTACCTGTTTGTAACGTGGCTACTAGAAACATTTTAATTACATATGTGGCTTGCATTACATTTCTGGTCACTGCTCTCTCCCTGTATCCGTATAACAAACCACATGGACCTGTTTGGGCTATGAGGCTAGATTGAGGGTTTGGAAGGAGGTGGGCATGCAGTGCTCTCACTGGCTGGCTTACTGTTCAGTTGGCAATGCCTAGACCCCTACAGGGGAGTGTGTGGTGGTCAACGTATGTACACTCTGAACGTGTGAATCTGACCTTATTTGGAAAAAGGGTAATTAAGAATTTTTTTTTTTTTTTTTTGAGACAGTCTTGCTCTGTCACCTAGGCTGGAGTGTAGTGGCACGATCGCAGCTCACTGCAGCCTTTGCCTCCCTGAGCTGAGATTGCGCCACTGCACTTCAGCTGAGATTGCGCCACTGCACTTCAGCTTGGACGACAGAGCAAGATTCTGTCTCAAAAAAAAAAAAAAAAAGCAGCAAACAGTCCTAAACACAGACACAAGGAACTCCCAGGTTCAAGTGATTTTCCTGCCTCAGCCTCCTGAGTAGCTGGGATTACAGGTGCGTGCCTGGCTAATTTTTTTGTAATTTTAGTGGAGACGGGGTTTCACCATGTTGGCCAGGCTGGCCTCGAACTCCGGACCTCAAGTGATCCGCCTGCCTTGGCTTCCCAAAGTGCTGGGATTACAGGCATGAGCCACTGTGCCTGGACAAGTTAAGATCTTAAGAAGAGGTCATGCTGGATTATCTAAAGCCAATGACAAATGTCCTTATAAGAAGAAAAACAGTTTGCTAATTATGAAGGGTTTTTTCTGCTTGTTGAGAAATCTGATGTCTTAGTGCTCTTTAAGTACTTGTTGAAATGGATTGCTCCATTTTTGGGAAAACAGCATGACATACTGGTTTACCTAGAGATTTTGGGCTCCCAGCAAATGTTTTAGAAAGGGCCCTCACGTTACTGATTGCAAAATAAACATCTTCAGCCTCATGTGCAGCTGACTTATTTGGCCAGTGTTTATATTTACGGGGAAGAGAAGGAACATTTGTTGACCGCCCACAATGCAGCAAGCATTTTGTTTTTTTCATAATTACTTCTGTTAATCCTCATGCTAGGCCTGTGAAGTGGTTTACTGCCCTGGTTTATAGAGAAGGGATCTGGGTCTCAGAGAGATCAACTGATTTGTCCAAGAACAGACAGATGGAGAACTGAGAGTCCCACAGTACAAGCCACTTTCAGCAGCAAGTGACTTTTTCACCAAGGAAATCTTTACATCAAAACTAATATGTGAAACAGGTCATCTGTACTGCTTTGGTTAGGTGGGAATTGGGTGGGGTGAGCTCTGTGTCCCTTCACCAAGATTCTCACCAAGCAGGCTCTGGTGCATCCCTGCAGAGCACATTTAAACTTCATTGTTCTTTTATTATTATTATTATTATTTATTTATTTATTTTTTTTTTTTGAGATGGAGTTTCGCTCTTGTTGCCCAGGCTAGAATGCAGTGGCGCGATCTTAGCTCACTGTAACCTCCGCCTTCTGGGGTCAAGCGATTCTCCTGCCTCAGCCTCCAGAGTAGTTGGGATTACAGGCATGCATCATCACACCTAGCTAATTTTATTTTTAGTAGAGACGGGGTGTCTCCATGTTGGTCAGGCTGGTCTCGAACTCCTGACCTCAGGTGATCTGCCTGCCTTGGCCTCCCAAAGCACTGGGATTACAGGCGTGGGCCACCGCACCCGGCCTGTTCCTTTTTTTTTTTTTTTTCCCCCTGTAACAGGGTCCCACTAGGTGCAGTGGCATGAACATAGCTCACTGCAGCCTCAAACTCCTGGGCTCAAGCGATTCTCCCACCTCAGCCTCCCAAGTAGCAGGGAACTACTTATGCATGCCATCATGCCAGGCTCACTTTTTACTTACAGTTTTTGTAGAGATGAGCTCTTGCTTTGTTGTCCAGGCTGATCTTGAACTCCTGGCTTCACTCAATTCACTCACCTTGGTTCCCTGAAGTGCTGGGATTATAGGCATCAGCCAACATGTCAGATCCATTATTGTTCTTGACTTGGTGCTTCCTGTACCCTCCCGCTGTCTGGTTCTGTGGATTCACTATTGCATGTCTCTCTGGAGTTAGTAAATCTCTAGCATTTTGAGCTTTTCCTTTTTGACAAGTTAGGAAATGGAGTAGACTCAGGGAGAGGATATTTTTTGCAGATTCCATAAAGTGGTCTTGCTGAGATGGTGGGACTCTCTGGCCATTGGGAGGGTAGTGCTGAAACTCTGTGCTGGAGCCTTTTAGTACTTGGGCTCTAGTCAGTCTCTTGGTCCCTGAGGGAGGCAAATGTGGGAGATACGTTGGTGGATTATGTGGTTTGGCTGTGTCCCCACCTAAATCTCATCTTGAATTGTAGCTTCCGTAATCCCTACGTGTTGTGGGAGGGACCTGGTGGGAGGTAACTGAATCACGGGGGCAGGTTTTTCCAGTGCTGTTCTTGTGATAGTGAGTAAGTCTCACGAGATCTGATGGTTTTATAAAGGGCAGTTCCCCTACACAGGCTCTCTTCCCTGCCATCATGTAAGACGTGCCTTTGCTCCTCCTTCACCTTCCACCATGACTGTGAGGCCTCCCCCAGCCATGTGGAACTGTGAGTGCATTGAGCCTTTTTTTTTAAAATAAATTACCCAGTCTCGGCTATGTCTTTATTAGCAGCGTGAGAACAGACTAATGCAGTGGAGTTCAATTTATGGTGTGTGGAAGGTACAAAATCTAGGTTGGGGTGTGCCCAAGGAGAGGGCAGGGGACAGTACCCTGATGCCAGTCTGGACAGATGGGTATTTGATGAGAGACTTATGTTGATGACTTTGTGTGAGAATGCTGCCATTGTTCATGAGAGACATTCATATCCCAAGCATTTGTTGGATCCAGGAAGATCCAGATCCATCTAGGTTGGGGACCACAAAGATAAGACAAAAATCTCTGCATAAAGGGCCATTTGGGTTGCAACTGGACAGTGCCTGATTATCTCTAGGAAGAGGCTGAATTCTGAAAACACTTTGTATATGCAATGCCTCGGATTGGTTAAAGGAGAGAGAATGTATTTCATTTTATTTTTGTGTCCCTTTGATATAGAAGAAAGGAAATTTGAACAGACCTTATACAATATATGGTAAATTTCTCTCTACCAGAATATTGTTAATGTTCAGGCTTCAAGAATTAATGTAGTTTTATCTTGGAATTTAACCTGGTATTTATTGTGATATGCTATGTAAGGACATGTGTTAGATAATGTATTAGTCAGGGTAGGAGAGGTCTGTGTTGCAGTAACAAACTTCCCAGAAAGTTTAACACATAGAAACCTATTTTTCATGTACACAAAAACTCCTGAAGATTGGATGGCAGTAGTGGGCAAGGGCTCTGCCTGTCTTGGTCACTTTCTCCCGACTGATTGAGGCTCCACCATCTGCAACATTGCCACAGCAGAAGAGATTGCAGGACCTCTTATTGCCAGCTCCTCTGTTCACCCAGAAGTGATACATGTCACTTTTCTGCACTTTCCATTGACCCAAAGTAGTCACGTGGCCCTGCCTCACCTGGGAAATGGGGGGACTGTCAGATGAGTACCACTCTCTGCCACAAATGATGCAGAGCACATCTTTTGGTAATTAGTTCATTGAATCTGAGTAAAAGCTCAAGCATGGGTAGTGTTGGGCCCATTCACTTGAGAAAATGAAGTCTTGAGCTCCTGAAAGTCAAGGGCTGTATCTCTAGATCTCTCACACCGGACTGTCTGCCTCACACTTTCTCAGCACTCAGCAAAGGTTGGTTGAGTTGAATGAATGAGGCATTTAAAATCTGAGTATTTGTCTGATTCACAGGGCTGCTTGACTTAGAGTTTTGCTAATGTAGCAGTCCACCTAAAGAGAATGTTCATGCTTCCTATGGTGGAGGTGGGTCAAGTACCAGCTATGACATATTTGTATATCTTGTTATGATGCATTTGTATATCTTGTTAGCAAGAAACTGCTGAAGTCTCTGCATATTTTTAGGGATCATCTTTTTAAAGAATAATTTCAACTTTTATTTTAGATACAGGGGATACCTGTGCAGGTTTGTGACATGAGGGTATTGCAAGATGCTAGGGTTTGAGGCATGATTGATGCCATCACCCAGGTAGTGAACTTAGTACCCAATACTTAGTTTTTCAGCTCTTGCCCTGCTCCCTTGCTCCTCTGTCTAGCCGTCTTCAGTGTCTGTTGTTGTCATGTTTATGTCCATGAATACCCAATATTTAGCTCCCACTTATAAATGAGAACATACGGTATTTGGTTTTCTGTTCCTGCATAAATTCACTTAGGATAATGGCCACAAGCTGCGTCCATGTTACTGCAGAGGACAAGATTTTGTTATTTTTATGGCTGTGTATGTAGTAGTCCATGGTGTGTATGTACCATATTTTCTTTATCCCATCCATTGTTGATGGGCACCTAGTTTGATTCCATGTCTTTGCTATTGTGAATAGTGCTACGATGAACCTATGAGTGCATGTGTCTTTTTGGTAGAATGATCTATTTTCTTTTAGATACATACCTAGTAATGAGATTGCTGGGTCGGTCGAATGGTAATTTTGTTTTAAGCTCTTTGAGAAATCTCCAAACTGCTTTTCACAGTGGCTGAACTAATTTACATTCTCACCAACTGTGTATAAGTGTTCCCTTTGCTCCACAGCCTCATCAGCATCTGTTGTTTTTTGACTTTTTAATAATAGTCATTCTGACTGATGTGAGATGGTATCTCATTATGGTTTTGATTTGCTTTTCTCTAATGACAAACGTTTTTAAAAATATGTTTGTTGGCCACTTGTATACCTTCTTTTTTGTTCATTTGTTTTTTGAGACATAGTCTCACTCTGTCACCCAGGCTGGAGTGCAGTGGCGTAGTCACAACTCACTGCAGCCTCAATCTTCTGGGGTCAAGCCATCCTCCCATCTTAGCCTCCCAATTAGCTGGGACTACAGGCATGCACCACTATGCCTGGCTAATTTTTAAATTATTTTTTGTAGAGATGGGGTC
The DNA here is from genome assembly GCF_049350105.2 of Macaca mulatta. Lineage (NCBI taxonomy): Eukaryota > Metazoa > Chordata > Mammalia > Primates > Cercopithecidae > Macaca > Macaca mulatta. The sequence goes on along the minus strand of NC_133419.1, from coordinate 29,295,268 downwards.
TCACTGTGTTGCCCAGGCTGGTCTCGAACTCCCGGGCTCAAGTGATTCTCCCACCTGAGCCTCCCAAAAGTGCTGAGATTACAGGCATGAGCCACTGTGCCTGGCTGTGTGTCTTCTTTTGAGAAGTGGCTATTCATATCTTTTGCCCACTTTTTAATGTGGTTATTTGATTTTTGCTTTTCAAATTAAGTTCCTCATGGATTCTGGATGTTAGACCTTTGTAGGGTGCATAGTTTGCGATTATTTTCTCTCATTCTGTAGGTTGTTTACTCTGTTGATAGTTTCTTTTGCTGTGCAGAAGCTCCTTAGTTTAATTAGGTCCCACTTGTCAATTTTTTTTTTTTTTTGAGACAGAGTCTTGCTCTGTCACCCAGACTGGAGTGCAGTGGTGCGATCTCGGCCCATTGCAACCTTTACTTTCTGGGTTCAAGCGATTCTCCTGCCCCAGCCTCCCAAGTATCTGGCTCTCCAGGTACATGCCACCATGCCCTGCTAATTTTTTGTATTTTTAGTAGAGATGGGGTTTTACCATGTTAGCCAGGATGGTCTTGGTCTCCTGACCTCGTGATCTGCCTGCCTTGGCCTCCCAAAGTGCTGGGATTACAGGCATGAGCCACTGCACCTGGCCAGGTCCCACTTGTCAATTTTTGTTTTTGTTGCAGTTGCTTTTGAGGACTTAGCTATAAATTCTTTGCCAAGACTGATGTCCAGAATAGTATTTCCTGCATTTTCTTCTGGGAGTCTTATAGTTTGTGGTCTTATATTTAAATCTCTAATCTATCTTGAGTTAATTTTTGTATGTAGTGAAAGATGAGTGTTCAATTTCGTTCTTCTGCTTATAGCTAGACAGATATCCCAGCACCATTTACTGAATAGGGAGTGCTTTCCCCATTGTTTATTTTTGTTGACTTTGTGAAAGATCAGATGGCTGTAGGTGTGCAGGTTTTATTTCTGGGTTCTCTATTCTGTTCCATTGGTTTATGTGTCTGTCTTTGTACCATTACCATGCTGTTTTGGTTCATGTAGCCCTGTAGTATAGTTTGAAGTCCAGTAATGTGATGCCTGCACTTTTGTTCTTTTTGCTTAGGATTGCTCTGGCTCTTTGGGCTCTTTTTTGGTTCCATATGAATTTTAGAATTGCTTTTCTCTAATTCTATGGGAATTGACATTGGTAGTTTGTTAGGATTAGCATTGAATCTGTAGATTGCTTTGGGCAGTATGGCCATTTTAACGATATTGATTATTCTAATCCACGAGCATGGAATGTTTTTTTTTGTTTGTTTGTGTCTATGATTTCAGCAGTGTTTTTTAGTTCTCCTTATAGAGATCTTTCACCTGCTTGGTTATATGTATTTCTAACCAAGGAATCTATCTTGGTTAGGTATGTATTTTATTTGTTTTTTGTGGCGATTATAAATGGGATTGTGTTCTTGATTTGACTCTCAGCTTGAATGCTATTGGTGGATAGAAGTGCTACTGATTTTCGATCCCAAAACTTTACTGAAGTTGTTTATCAGTTCCGGGAGCCTTTTGGCAGAGTCTTTAGGGTTCTCTAGGTATATAATCATGTTGTCAGTGAAGAGAGATGGCTTGACATCTTCTTTTCCTATTTGGATGCCTTTCCTTTTTTTCTCTTGCCTGATTACTCTGCTGAGACTTCCAGGGATCATCTGAAAACCTCGCAGGAAAACCACTCTACAGACACAATGGCAACATTTGGTGCCTCTTAACTAGTAGTTCAGGCTTGGGGTTTACTTATACAGTCTTGGGGCCTGATTCCTCCATTTGTTCTCTATGTGATTTTGACATTTTGTTGAGTCTCAGTTTTTCCACTACCTATAAAGGCATGGGGGGTGGTTTGAAAATGCCCAGCTCTCAGGGTTGTCGTACGGAATTTATTTATAGTGATATTAGTTCCCTAAGGCTGTTGTAACAAATTCTTACCAACTGGGTGGTTTAAAACAGTAGACACTTTACTCTCTCACATTTCTGGAGAGAGAAGTTTGAATCAAGGTGTTTGTAGGACTGGTTCCTTCTGGAGGCTCTGGGGGAGAATCTACTCTATGCTTCTGTCATAGATTCTGGTGGTCACCAGCAATCTGTGACATTCTTTGGCTGGCAGCTGCATAACTTCAATCTCTGCCTCCATCTTTTTTTTTCTTTTGAGATGGAATCTCGCTCTGTCACCCAGGCTGGAGTTCAGTGGCGTGATCTCAGCTCACTGCAACCTCTGCCTCCTGGGTTCAAGCGATTCTCCTGCCTCAGCCTCCTGAGTAGCGAGGATTACAGGTGCACGCCAGCTAATTTTTTAATTTTTTAATATTTTTTTTAGTAGAGATGGAGTTTTGCCACGTTGCCCAGGCTGGTCTCGAACTCCTGGCCTCAAATGATCTGCCTGCCTTGGCCTCCCAAAGTGCTGGGATTACAGGTGTGAACCATTGTGCCTGGCCTCTGCCTCCATCTTCACAGGGTATTCTTCCCTGTCTGTGTCCAAATTTCTCTCTTGTTATAAGGATACCACTCATTGCATTAGAACTCACCTTGATCCAGTGTGACCTCTTCTTAAACTTTGTATCTGCAAAGACTTTTTCCAATTGAGGTCACATTCACAGGTATTGGAGGTTAGGCTTTGAACCTATCTTTTTGGGAGACTCAGTGCTAACCTCAGTAGCATGGAAAGTCCTAACACAGTACTCACACATAGGTGGCCTTCAGGAAATAATAGTTTCCATTGTTCTGCTGTTGTAGTGTTTGGCATGTCTGCATGGAACTTTCTAACTGAATTATGCTATCTTTTCAGACCTTGGAGGCTATTGTATTGATAAAACCAGAGCATTTCCTATTGTTTGGTAACGCACAGCTTCTGTTTGTGGCACGATGCTCTTCTAGGGTGCGTGCAAGAGCCCCCATGCATCTCAATTACAGAATATGTTAGGCGTTTGGTTTTGACTAACTTAGCCTAGTACTGCCGTGGGTTCCTTCGGGCACTTTTGTCTTGCTTAACAATGCAAACTAGAAACTGCACACAAATGGTTACTCAAAATGAGTCGTGTTATTATTGCTTCTTTTACCCCCGGGGCCCCAAACTGCAGAAAGCTTATTCACTGCAAGACTCTAAATGTCTTGCCTCCATATATTACATTCCGTATTACACTGGAACATGGTGAAATTAATTGTGGCCAGGCAGGGAAGACAGAAAAAAACCTATAATGGTTTATCATATTTTGTAGGCTTTGTGAGGGTCATAAATTTAAGGCATATAGGAATTGTATTTATTAGATTTCACAAGTTTGTCATGTTCCTTTTCTCCATTGGTGACAGGTTTTTCCGACAACTAGGTCTCTGTTGTTGAAGTAGAAAATAGAAAAGGGAGTGGGCACGGGGATGTTTCTAGTGTCACAGATCACTGCAGAGCTCTCCCTCGCAAACTTCTTTGGTTACATGGCTGTTAATAGCTAAATTATTGATGCAGGTTTGCTGGTGGGGGGAGCTGCTTTTGACCATTGCCTCTCTTCTTACATCAGCTCTTCAATAGCCACAATCGTAGGAGTCACATTGCATGCAGAGCAGTTCATAAATTGAGTGTGTGTGTGTGTGTGTGTGTGTGTGTGTGTGTGTGTGTGTGTGTGTGTAGCAGAGGAGGCTCGGAGTTTTGGCCTCTGGCTGTGTGGCTGTATGCTTGTGAGTGTCCTTTGTCTGAAACCTGATGATGCAGGAATTTACATCTTAGAATGGGAGCTGGTTTAAACAAGGAAATTTATTCATTACTGAATTCTCCTGAGAGTTCAGCTGCTCCTGTCAGCATGGAAGTGCTTCTGTCTCAATCTTTTTGGACAATGAAGATGGATATTCCAAAGGTTAGATTTCTCTGAAATGACTGGTTTTTCAAGATAGTAGGGAAACAGTATTGGCCACAGAGATCCAGTGGCTGCATGAACAAGAATGCGACCTTGATTTTATGGTCTTTATTTCCTTTTCCAAAGTCACGGTCCATGAGTTGATTAAAAATATCACAAAGTGATTTAACTATTCCTCAGTAATCATGTAGCCTATTGCCATCAAACTTTGTTGACAGTGACTTATGGAAACACATTGGTATGTCCACATACAAATTTGTACGCTAGTGGTTCATAGCAGCATTATTCATCATAGCCTGAAAGTGGCAACAACGCACATGTTCACCAGTGGATGAATGGATAAATAAAATGTAGTATATCCATACAATGGGATATTATTCAGCCATACAAAGGAACAAAGTTCTGATACATGCTACAGGATGAATGAACCTTGGAAATATTATGCTAAAGGAAAAGAAGCCAGTTACAAAAGACCAGATATTGTATCATTCAATTTATAGGAAATGTCCAGAATAGGCAAATACATGGAGATAGAAAATAGATCGGTGGTTGCCTAGTGCTGGGTGAGGGTTTGGGAGAAAATGGGGCATGGCTGCTAATGGGTATGGGGTTTCCTTCTGGGGTGATGAAATGTTCTCAAATTGATTGTGGTGATGGTTGCACAACTCTGAATATACCAAAAGCCATAGTGTTGTATACTTCAAATGGGTAAATTGTGTAGTGTGTGAGTTTTATCTCTTAGTCATGCCGTTAAAGATCACATTTACATTGCAAACAAGAACACTTATATAAAGGTGAATCAAAACATACTCTTCATATCTGATATATTCTGATTTATTCCAGTCCTTTCCATTTTATTTCTTTAAAAGTGTCTGGACATGAGCCATGATACTGAATCCATAATCCACACTTTTATGGATTCCTTTCCATTTTACAGATTTAAAAAACAGAGTCCCAGCGCTTAATGAGTGAGTACAGGGTTACACAATTTATAAATGACTGAGTTGAGACTTCATACTGGGTCTTTCTTCTGACTCTCATTTCACTGTGCTAGCTAAGAGGTTGGGTAGTGTTTAAAAACGATGTAAAAGGTTGAGCAAATTCTGGGGTAAACAAAAAAGTACCAGCAAGGAATAGCCTCCTTATAAATACCTTCACCTATAGTCTGAAGTGCTTAGGGAAGCTCAGGGCACAGAGAAGGGCTGGCTGCACATCTTTGCATTGAGCACAGTTTTCAGTGTCTGACACCCTGTGCATTGCCCTGGCTGAGTGAGGAGGCTCCATTTGTTTATTTTTCAAGCAAAGATGCTATTTTCTCAGCACTGTCGAGTAAAAACATTAGAAATTTCTAGCTGCCTGCCACTTAGGGCTTGCTGGCTTCTAGCCCTTCCACTGAAAGTCAGATGTGAGGTAGGGGATCATAGAAAATGAAGAAAAGACATACAACTCATTAGGGAGAAAAGAGGAGCTGATGTTCTCTTACAGCTCTGGAACTGGTATCAGATAATTGTGCCCTGACTGCGCAGTCCTGGCCAGAGATACAAAAAAAAAAAAAAAAAGAAGAAGATTTTTACTGGAGTAAATGGGGAGTAGGGAGTGAGGTACCAGAAAGGTCTTGAGTTAGCCCAGATGAGTGATATATTTTTAATAGGGAGAGGATTCATGAGCTGATTCAGACGTATGGCCCCTTCCAGTGTCTGTGAGAGGCCATTTCATAAGCAAGTCTGTTTTTTTCCCACTAAGTTTTGCTTAACATTTGGAAAGAACATTCTACCTCCTTAGTTAATTATGTGCATAAATATTTGCTTCTCCCAGCAGGACCATTTCCCACGTTATAAAGGGCTCACATAGATTTAAAGGTTTTCTTTTCTCCCGCCCATAAGGAATTCAGTGTTGGTAAAAGGTACCCATCTCAGGAACAGAGAAGCTTCTGATTAGTTAGGGGTCCAGCTGTGGATATAGGAGCAGAAATGGGAGGAAGAACAGCCCTGTACTTCAGCAGGGTTCCAGGAGCCTACCACACCTCAGAGATATCGTGGGTTCAGTTCCAGACCACCACGATAAAGTGAGTCACATGAACTTTTTGGTTTCCTGGTACATATAAAAGTGATCGGGAGGCTGAGGCAGGAGAACGGCATGAACCCGGGAGGTGGAGCTTGCAGTGAACCGAGATCACGCCACCGCACTCCAGCCTGGGGGACAGAGTGAGACTCTGTCTCAAAAAAAAAAAAAAAAAAAAAAAAAAAAAAAAAAAAAAAGGTGATGTTTACACTATATTGTAGTCTATTAAGTGTACAATAGCATTATATCTAAAAAAGCAATGTATATACCTTAATTAAAAATACTTTATTGCTGAAAAGTGCTAATGATCATCTACCCTTCAGTGAGTTTTAATTTTTTTTGTTGATATAGGATCTTGCCTCAGGATTGATGGCTGCTGACTGATCAGTGTAGTGGTTGCTGAAGGTTGGGGTGGCTGTGGCATTTTCTTAAAAATAAGATTACAATGAAGTTTACCGCATTAGTTGACTCTTCTTTCATGAAAGACTTCTCTGTAGCACGCAATGCCTGTTTTATAGCACTTTGCACACAGAACAACTTCTTTCAAAATTGGAGTCAGTCTTCTCAAACCCTGCCACTGCTTTGCCAACTGTTTATGGAATATTCTCAATCCTTGTTGTCATTTCAACAATGTTCATAGCATCTCCATCAGGACTAGATTCCATCTCAAGAAGCCACTTTCTTTGCTCATCTGTAAGAAGCAGCTCCTCATCCATTAAGTTTGTTCCTGAGATTGCAGCAATTCAGTCACATCTTTAGGTTCCACTTCTAATTCTAGTTCTTTTGGTCTTCCCACTACATCTGCAGTTACTCCCCCGACTGAAGTCTTGAACACCTAAAAGTCATTTATGAGAGTTGGAATCAGCTTCCTCCAAACTCCTGTTGATGTTGATATTTTGATCTCCCACGAATCACAGATGTTCTTAATGGCATCTGAAATGGTAAATCCTGTTCAGAAGGTTTTGAATTTACTTGACCTATATCCATCAAAGGAATCAATATCGATGGTAGCTATAGCCTTAAAAATGTATTTTCTAAATAATAAGACTTGAAAGTTGGAATGACTTTTTGATCCCTGGGCTGTAGAATGGATGTTGTGTTAGCAGGCATTAAAAATCGTTAATCTTCTTGAACATCTCCAACAGAGCTTGTGGGTAACCAGATGCATTGTCACTGAGCGCTAGTATTTTGAAAGGAATCTTTTCCAGAGCAGTAGGTCTCAACAGTGTGCTTAAAATATTCAGTAAACCATGCTATAAACAGATGCACTGTCATCCAGGCTTTGTTGTTCCATTTATAGAGTGCAGGCAGATAAACATAATTTTTAAAGGCTCTAGGATTTGCAGAAAAGTCAATGAGTATTGACTTCAGCTTGAAGTTACCAGCTGTATTAGCTCTGAACAAGAGAGTTAGCCTGTCCTGTGAAATTTGAAGCCAGGCATTGACTTATTCTGTCTAGATATGAAAGTCTGGATGGCACCTTCTTCCAATAGAAGGCTGTTCCATCTACGTTGAACATCTGTTGTTTAGTGTAGCCACTGTTATCAATGATCGTAGCTGTCTAGATCTTCTGGATAACTTGCTGCAGCTTCTACATCAGTATTTGCTGCTTCATCTTGTATTTTTATATTACGGAGATGGCCGCCTTCCACAAACCTCATGAACCAACCTCTGCTAGCTTTAAACTTTCCTTCTGCAGCTTTCTCACCTCATTAGTCTTCTAGAATTGAAGAGTTAGAGCCTTGCCCTGGATTAGGCTGTGGCTTAAGGGAATGCTATGGCTGGTTTGATTTTCCTCTCCAGACCACTAAAACTTCCTCCATATCAGCAATAAGGCTGTTTTGCTTTCTTATCATTTCTGTGTTCATTGGAGTAACACTTTTAATTTCCTTTAAGAACTTTTCCTTTGCATTCATAATTTGGCTAAGTGTTTGGCCCAAGAGGCCTGGCTTTCTCCCTTTCTTGGCTTTCAACATGCCTTCCTCACTAAACTTAACCATTTCTAGCTTTTGATTTAAAGTGGGAGATGTGCAACGCTTTCTTCCTCTTGAACACTTAGAGGCCATGGTAGGATTATTAACTGGCCTAATTTCATTATATTGTGTCTCAAGGAATAGGGAGGCCCGAGGAGAAGGAAAGAAATGGGGGAACGGCCTGATGGTGGGGTAGTAAGAGCTCATGTGTTTATTGATGAAGTTGTTGTCTTATATGGGTGTGGTTTGAGGTGCCACAAAATGTTTACAATGATGACATCAAAGATCACTAATCACAGGTCACCAGAACAGATATAATAATAATGAAACAGTTTGAGATATTGTGAGAATTATCAAAATGTGATGCAAACACATGAAGTGAGCACACGAGGTTGGAAAAATAGTGCTGGTAGACCTACCACATTCAGGATTGCCACAGACCTTCAGTTTGTAAAAATATAATACTTACGAAGCTCAATAAAGTGAAGCACTGCAAAACGAGGTTTGCCTGCATGGTTTCTATGTTGAGTGGAGGTCTGTCCCTTAGATCAAGAATTGATGTTCTCACCTGATTGAGAGGGCCAGGAGCAAGCAGCATGCCGAAGGGAATTGAAGCCGCAAGTATAAATCATAGTGAGTGAAACAATAACAGTTAACTGTTTTCTGTTAAATGTGCCAGCCCCTGTGCAGTGTGGGTTGCCTCATCCAGATTCTTCCGACGTCTCAGTACAGCAGGTACGATATTGCCAAACTTTGGCAGACCTGGTTCAAGTCTGGGCTCCTCCATGCACCTATGGGAATGGGCTAACCATGTACCTTTGGGAATATCGTGTCTGCCTTTCTAAGCCTTAGTTTCTCATATGTCAAACAAGGACAGTGATGTCCTTGCCTCATGGAATGATGGATGGCTGAAAACAAAGTAATACACGTACAGCGCTTGGCATACAAAATGGGCCATAAAATGATTGTTATTTTTATGATTAGGTGGAAACTTTTCTTTCTTATTTTAGTTGTCAAATGATCCTTTATTGAAATGTTTTCCTTTGTGCTTCTTAACTAGCTGGGGATTCCACCGCACCACTGTTGACATCATGAAGTGGCAGCCATCAACATCGCAACTCAGGGACTGGGCGGTTCCCAGGATCTCTTTAACGGTTTCAGAGAGTTCTCTGGCTAAAGATCAGTGCCACATCTGTGGAGCAATGTTGACAATCTCATCAAAAGTCATATTTCCATTGTGTTTAATGTTTTTCTGTTTCTTTCCGTCTCTTTGTGGTTCCTTGAGGGCTTTGCAGAAACCCTTCTGGCAGAGGCAGATGGAACCAGCTCACTCTGGGTCTGTTCTGAATGGTCAGTTTCACTGTAATCCTTAGACCCTTCCAGTCACTGGTTGCTTTGGCAGTGTCATCACCAACCTTTTTTGCAGACAGACCCAGAGGGCCAATCTTGGGGACCAGCACAGCCATGGCACCAACTTTACCCGAGGTGCACCTCAGGTATACGACTTTGATCTTGTTGAGGTTGAACTTCAGTGGTGTGCTGGAGGCGGCTGGTGTCAGATGAACCTGGATTTGGGACGACCCAATAAAGTTGCACCTTGGCCTCCTCCGAGCCGAAAGCCAAAAGCGGAAACTTTCCTTATTCCTATTTTACAGATCAGGAAACTGAGGCTTATCTAGGTTATGAATTCAGGGGTCGCAGCTGCAGAGTGGTGGGGCTGGGACTGGAGTTCAGGTCTGTCGGACTCTGGCCTCCTGTTTTTTCCCTATCATCTGATAATTGGCTGAAGATGTCAGTTTTCTAGAAGAGGCTGTGGCGAGGGCACTGAACCTGTGCTGCCTTTTCAGATTGGACGGTCTTCTCTAGAAGGGCGTTGACTCAGCCAGGTGACAGCCAGGAACAGGGTTAGGGTGTTCACTGGAGGAGGGTGATTGCACCACCTGTGAACACGGGCCTCCCCCAGGTGTTGTCTTTCATTTCCTTTTTCTCGAACCCTGGGATTACCGAGGCTGAGGAGGTGTTTTCCATCTCCTTTTTAAAGAAGAACTCTGAGCTGATTTTTGGTAGTGCAAATTTCCTTGTCATCCGCTTTCAATATGTGTTTGTTTTTTGTTCTTGTCGTCTGTCAGAGATTATCATCTGTTGTGGCAGAGAAAGGCCTTTTCCCTCCTGCCTCTTCTCTGATGCTTGCAAATGCTCCTAGTGTCTTAAGAAGCATCGGATGCACCCATGAAGTAGAATCCACACATTTAAGTCTAGATTGATTCTCTCAGGCCTTCCCTGCCAGCCTCCTTTCAGCCAAGCATGTTCGCCCTTTGTCAGGCTTGTGTGCTCAACTCTGTGAAATGCTCAGAGCCTGTTGGGCAGGCTGATTTAAACAAACAACAACAAAACACAAAACAGTCCTAGAATGAACCTCTGGAGAGGAGTATCCTGGATTCACTTGGAAAATATCCTCTGTGGTTCCAGGGAGGTCAAAGATGTGAGCCCAGGGGTCTGTGGTTTATGAATGTTGCAGATCTCTAATTGGGGTCTTGGTCTGATGGCTCCGGGAATCCTCTAGATTAGGTGTAGTAATAGTAATAGCACTTTAAAGTAGGCTCATTACTAGAGCGGTTATTGCTTTTGTTCGAAATGGCCCATCTAAGTCAGGCCCTATTAAATAGAGCAATTTAACTGACACTTAGCGTCTTTAGGGAGATAAATTATCCTTTGGCCTGGTCACCTCCACTTTGAAATTTGATCATTGGTATGAGTCCTGGGAGAGTCGTTCAGGCAGATGCATTTGTTCATGTGAGCCCACATTTCAGTCATTCGTTCAGGACACATTTAATGAGGGCCAACCTGACACTGTGTAAAGCCCTGGATGTATGATAAAAATGAAGGGGACATGGGCCCTGCTTTTAAGGAGCTCACAGCTTTTATTCAATCACGAAACATTGATTGGGCACCTACTGTGTGCAAAAAGCCCTGTGCTCGGTATTGCACAGGAGACAGGTTAGTGGCAGAATGTGTGTGCTCATGGGGCCTTTGTGATCTGTGTGGAGAACAGACTTGCAATCAGTTAACTGGGTGCAGCCTAGAACTGAACGTACGTTATAAAAGAGGTGGAGGGAAGTGCTGCAACCCCAAGGATGCAGAGGTTCCTTCAGTTGGTTGGACTGGAGTAGCCTTGTGGTGGTGGTGGCGTTACTGATCCCTGAAGGATGTCCTCTCTGTTGAGAGTCAGCCAGATTACCTGGAGAAACAGCATTTAGGACTGCTCCAGGGGCCTGGCTGCAGCCACAAGCCTCTCCAGAACTGAAGCTGCCCCTCTTCATCTCTCCTGCTGCCTGCAGATTCACTCTTTCTTGGTGTTCTTGGCTTCTCATTGGAGGCGGCTGCGTTCTCATCCTACCCACTACTTTCTCCAGGCTTCATGTCCATGACCTACCCAATCCCAAGTCTCCCTCATACTCTTCCATTCAGCTTCTTTGGCTAACCCAAAGTGCACTAATTCTGAAGACCCAAAGGGAGGGGTGTGTCACCTCTTTGACTTTTCTGGACCTCCATGCTTGTCACTGGCCTCCTGGAAATCTTCTGTTGGATCAGAGGCCCCCACTGCAGTCACCAGTGGCAGCGTCTACCCCAAGGGATGTTGGTGACCCACTCATGAGGGTCCCAGGCCCAGTAGTATCCAGGCAGGGTGATCCTTGCTTCCTATGGATGCAGCATTATTGCTCAGAGAAGGTCTCTGCCTGTGCCTATGGAGACATGTACAAGGATGCTCATTGCAGGTCTGTCTGCAATGGTAAACATTGGAAATGGCCTCATTGCTCATCTCAGGGGACTGGGTAAATAAATTACGGTACTACTATGAAGTGGAATGCTATCCAGCAATGAAAATGAATAGGCTAGATCTTCACATATCGATGCAGATAAATCTCTAAGGAGACTTAGAGTAGGTAAAAGGAAGGATCTATATGGTATAATGCCACTTGAGTTTATTTTAAAAGCACACAAAACTCTGTGTATGTGTGTAATACTGTATAATGTATATTTTTGTATATATATGTATACATGCTATATACTACTATAGAGTGTAATATATATAACATAATACAGATACATATCGTATAGTGTTTCATGTCTATACACAGACACTGTTGAAATGTATGTGGTAAAAGTAGAAAATGAGTGGTAAAGCAGATACTGGGATTGTGATTAAAATGGAAAAGGAACAAAGAGAAAGGAAGATGGGTGAGAGGGTCTTTTCAACCATCCATCTCAGTAATATTTTATTACTTAAAAAAAGATAGGAAATAATGATGGTAGAATACTAAAATTTATGAATTTGGGGTCTGGTTCCATGAGCATTTATTATGTTAACTATATTTCTTTATATGCTTGAAATATTTCATGCTGTTAAACGGTTTGTCTAGAGAATGGGAGGTTGTTTGGGGTGTCTGGAACGTAGTTTGTTGGGAGGAAATATCGTGGATGATGAAAGTAGGAAGGTAGGTGGAACCTTGGTCATGCAGGCCATGAGTCTTCAAGCTGGGGCGCATGACATGGAGATGGTGACATGACCCATCCTCGGTGTGAAAAGGGCTGGAGAGCCAAGGAGGTTGGGGGCCAGGAGGCTGGATAGGAGGCTGCTGTAGTGGTCCCAGCAGAGCGGGTTGAGAGCCAGAGGTGGGCGGATAGGGGGATGCATCAGAGGGTCCCCAGGGAAGCAGAGACATGTGGGAAGGATGGGAGATGTGCGGTTAGATCTGCAGGAGTCCCTAGCGCTAAGTCCTTCACACTCAAGGGAGTGTTGGCTGTTGAAGTGGTAGAACTGGTTTACCCATACCTTGACGGTGTATGTTCTCCCTATTCAAGTGGTACTTTCTTTCTCAGGAAAGTGCCTGGAAAAATAGATGACAGCCGGAAAGAGAGCTTGGAGAAAAAAATGACTCCAAGGAGAAGGTGGTCATTTCCTAGAGTCTGGCTGGTCAGTTGTAACTCTGTATTCTTGATATGTAAAATATCTATTATATTTCCAAAGTACAAATTAGGATGACAGTTATTACAGAAAGATTCTGTGGAGGAATTCTTTAATGAGTTCCATATATGTTTATCTGAGTCGTTTCTTTATAAAAATAATCTTTTAATCTAATAATTTGGGTGAAATGGTTGCTTCAGAATCAAAGCTCAGGCTACTTTGACTTACTGTTTGGCAGTTTTGTTTCTGTGGTGGAGTTTAACCTCCCCTACAATTGTAAAAAATAAAGAAGGGCTTTTGTTGCTGTTTTTATTGTTTGTTGTAGAAAATACAGTTGGAAAAAAGAAAATAAAAATCACCAGTAATCCTATCATTCAGGAAATGTTGGCATAGTATCCTTTCAGTTATTTTGTATACATGTGTGTGTGTGTGCACATATAATTTGTAATGTTCTTTTTAAATTTTATACACAGTGGACATTTTTCTATTCATTAAAAGCATTTCTAACTTGGTTTTCACTCAGACTTCTTTACCCCAACTCTTTTGGTCAATATTAGCTTTATTTTTTGTCTATGTTGTTGAAAACATAGGCTTTTAGGTTACTTGACTCACAGTTAGCAGCTCTGTTCTAATATTAATTAACATTTACGAAACACAAAGGGCCCCTTTTGCTGGGGCTCTTCTTCTAGGAGGGTTGCTTTCCCATTTCTTCTAAACCAGTTTTAATTGCTGTATTGAATTTTGTCCAGTAGATGTTCCATAAGTTGTTTAACTACTCCCTGCTTTTGGGCTTTGTGTTGTTTCCAGGTTTTTGTTGTCATAAGCATCTCTGTGAATGACAGGTTTGTAGCTATTACTAGCATACACTTAACAGTCATTCCTGTAGATGAGAAAAATCCCCAGAAATTCCACATCCCTTTTTTCCCCCAGAGATGAATGACTTGCAGCAGAGACAGCTGCCTGGCACTGGCCCCTATAGGTCAGGAGCTTAGAGCTCACTGTTTTGTGTATGTGTTATCACTCCTTCCTGTGTCATTCTCATCTTCCCTTCAATGACTAGAGTTGGAGCTGGTGCTGCATGATTCTGTTCCTGTGACCATCCTGCCTGTGCACGTGCAATCATCTCAAAGGCCCCATTAATACCCTCAGCTAACATCATCTCCTGGTGCTTTTTCTAACTCTGGCTTATCTTACCAGCCACCCAGGGTCACACTGGATCTTCATCAGGCCCCTCCTGGACTACAGAGGGTCCACTGGAACCTCACCTGGCTTTAGGACTGTGCGTGTCATCGAATTGGACAAGGTCAAGGGAAGTCAGAAATGTTATTCCCAATAAATAGCTTGCAAAAATGATTTTAGCCTGGCTTGCTTCAGTGGGGAAGGGCCCCTATGGCACACCTACCACCTTGCTTCCCACTTTCTGGTAGAAAAGAATTAGAGATGGACTGCCTAAATAATAACGTGGGATTTATGCCATAGAAGCTCACAGGCATCCTACGAATGGAATATGTAAAAACAGCTATTTCCTACTCAACAGGGCCCATTTATCCCTTTGCTTTCTGACATATGGAGTAACCTTGCATGTATTATTAGGTTACCATCACATTTTGTTAGGGAAAACCATACACATTTCCAATTAAGACAAAGAATGTGCAATTTCCTGAAGTCAGGATTGAGGTCATAACTTTGAGTGCTCAAGAATTCCAAGTTTAATTAAGCCACCAAATGCTGCTGATAAAGAGAAAATGCCCTATCAATATCAGAGGTGATGAGAGGGTGATCTGGCTGTGACAGGTCACTCTTCTAATGGCCAAGACTGATCTTAACCTGGCCTGGCTGGTCCAGGAAGTATCTCATATTAGTGTGAGTGTGTGTCAAGGTCTGGAAGCTGCCAGGTTCTGTTCTAATACCCTTTTCTGTTTCAGTAGAGACTACACACAGATTTTGCCACTGTGAATGGGGTGTGTTGCTTTTCTTCCATATTAACTGTATTTTCTCAGCCTTTCCTGTTGAAGTCTAAGTCCTTTCAGTCAGAAGGCCTATGAGCTTCCAAGCGGAGTGGACTTGGAGGGATAGTGAGAGAGTGTTGATAGGGTCTTACAGCAAAAATGAACCCTGTCACATCCTGCCTCTTGGAAGGGATGGAATGCTTTTGTCCCTGTTCTAAAGAGTCACTCTCCAGAGAGGGAGCATCATGTTAGTTCAGCTTAGATTACGTGATCTCACTTTGGCTAGAAAGGGTAGAACCTCCGACTCTGGTCCTATTACATTATAGCCACTGAGAGAGCAGTGATTCAAATAAAGTAGGAGGAGAATGGATGTTGTATTAGTACATTTTCACATTGCTATAAAGAACCGCCTGAGACTAGGTAATTTATGAGGAAAAGAGGTTTAATTGACTCACAGTTCCATAGGCTTTACAGAAAGCATGACTGGGAGGCCTCAGGAAGCTTACAATCATGGTGGAAGGCAAAGGGGAAGCAAGCACCTTATTCACATGGTGGCAGGAGGGAGAGAGAGAAGGGGGAAGTGCCACACACTTTTAAACCGTCAGATCTCATGAGAACTCACTCACTATCACAAGAACAGCAAGGGGGAAATCTCCCTGATGATCCAGTCACTTTCCACCAGGCCTCTCCTCCAATACAACATGACACTTGGGTGGGGGCACACATCCAAACCATATTATTGCACCCCTGACCGCTCCCGAATTTCATGTCCTTTTCACATTGCAAAATACAATTATCCCTTCTCAACAGTCCCCTAGTCTTAACTCATTTCAGCATTCACTCAAAAGGTCACAGTTCAAAGTCTTATCTCAGACAAAGTAAATCCCTTCTGCCTATGAGCCTGTAAAATCAAAATCAAGTTAGTTGCTTCCAAGATACAGTGGAGATACAGGTATTGGGTGAATGCTTTTGTTCCAAGTGGGGAAAATTGACTGAAAAAATGGGTCTATAATCCCCACACATGTCTGAAACCTAGCAGGGCAGTCATTAAATCTTAAAGCTCCAAAATAATCCCCTTTGACGCCATGTCTCACATTCAGGGCACACCGATGCAAAAGGTGGGCTCTCAAGACCTTGGGCAGCTCTGCCTGTGTGAGTCTGCAGGGTACAGCCCCCATGGCAGCTTTGGCTTTTCCAGGTGCATGGTGCAAGCAGTCAGTGGATCTACCATTCTGGGGTCTGAAAAATGGTGACCCCCTTCTCACAGCTCCACTAGGCAGTGCCCCAGTGGGGACTGCGTGTAGGGGCTCCAACCCCACATTTCCCCTCTACATTGCCCTAGTAGAGGTTCTGTATGAGGTCTCTGCCCCTGCAGCAGACTTCTGCCTGGACATCCAGGAGTTTCCATACATCCTCTGAAATCTAGACAGAGGTTCCCTTCTAGAGGTTGCCTTCTGTACACCCACAGGTCCAACACCATGTGAAAGTTGGCAAGGCTTGAAGCTTGCACCCTCTGAAGCCACAGCTTGAGCTGTACCTTGGCCCCTTTTAGCTGGAGCTGGAGTGGCTAGGACACAGGGCACCATGTCCCAGGGCTGCAGAGAGCAACTGAATCCTGGGCCCCACTCACGAAACCATTTTTCCCTCCTGGCCTGTGATGGGAGGGGCTGCTGTGAAGTTCTCTGAAATGCCCTGGAGATATTTCCCCCATTGTCTTGGCTATTAACATTCAGCTCTGCTTTACTTATGCAAACTTCTGCAGCAGGGTTGAATTTCTTTCCAGAAAATAGGGTTTTCTTTTCTACCACATGGCCGGGCTGCAAATTTTCCTAACTTTTATGCTCTGCTTCCTTTTTAAATATAAATTACAATTTCGGATAATCTCTTCGTTCATGCATATGAGCATACACTTTTAGAAACAGCCAGGTCATGAATGCTTTGCTGCTTAGAAATTTCTTCTGTGAGATATCCTAAATCATCTCTCTCAAGTTCAAAGTTCCACAGATCTCTAGGGCAGTGGCAGAATGCTGCCAGTCTGTTTGCTAAAGCATAGCAAGAGTGACCTTTACTCCAGTTCCCAGTAAGTTCCTCATCTCCATCTGAGACCTCCTCAGTCCAGACTTCATTGTCCACGTCACGATCAACATTTTGGTCAAGACCATTCAACAAGTCTCTAGGAAGTTCCAAACTTTCCCACATCTTCCAGCTGCCTTCTGAGCCTTCCAAACTGTTCCAGCCTCTGCCCATTACCCAGTTCGAAAGTCACTTTCACATTTTCTGGTATCTTTATAGCAGTGCCCCATTCCTGGTACCCATATTCTGTATTAGTTCATTTTCACACTCCTATAAAGAACTGCCTTAGACTGGGTAATTTATGAAGAAAAGGCTAATTTACTCTCAGCTCTGCAGGCTTAACAGGAAGCATGACTAGGAGGCCTCAGGCAACTTAAAATCATGGTGGAAGGTGAAGAGAGAGCAAGGACCTTCTTCACATGGTGGCAGGAGAGAGAGAGAGCAAAGGGGGAAGTGCCACACATGTTTAAAGCATCAGATCTCTTGAGAACTTGCTGTTACGAGAGCAGCAAGGGGGAAATCCACCCCCATGATTCCGTCACCTCCTACTAGGCCCCTCCTCCAATTCGACATGAGAGTTGGACAAGGACACAAATCCAAACCATATCTGAGATGTTGAGTCAACTTAAAAAAACTGCCACCCTTGCCCACTATACATGTGACCTGAAAATGGCCTACTCATTCCTCATCCCACAGGAAATATGGGCTCAGAGACCTTGTGGGTAGCACCATTGAGTATTTTCCTCTAGCCCCAGCAGTTTGATTCTGTTTAATCCTTCTTTTTTCCCTAAATCATGTAGGCACCATAGTTACCAGAGTTACAGTTAACTCAGATTAGGGTAAAAGCCATGACTTTAGGAAGCATATGGATGAATTAAAATGTTGGCTTTTCTACTCACTAGCTGGATGCTCTTGATTTTTCCCAGCCTTGGTTTCCTTATGGGTGCAGTCAAGGGGATGAGATGCCTGCCAGAGTTCTTCTGAGAATTAAATGGAACAGGCTTGGTGAAAGCGCTGAGCTGTGTGCCAGGGACATAGGAGGTAGGAGTTACTGAATGGATGTGGGATGGTGGTTCCCCCTCCTCAAATCCCAGATGGGGCATCTTGGGCTGGCTGCCTCTTCACAGCTGCTGCAGTTCCTAGTGTTTAAGAGTGTGGGTTTTAGAGTCAAACAGATCTGGGTTCCATGACTGTCTGATTGTGTTTCCTTGGGCAAGTTTTTGAACTCTCTGAGCCTTAGTTTTCTCCTCTGTAAACTTAGCACTGGTTCCTTCCTCTATCACATGGTGGTGGTGAGCAAACCCGTGACGATGCAGGATGTAGATATTTGGCTCAGTGCCTGGTGCATAAGTAGTGCTCCACTGTTATCATACAAGGTGAAATTACCTTATGGGCTCAAGCCCGTGGATTCAGACCTTACTTCTGACTGCATCTGCCTTGCTCCAAATGTCAACCATTCCCCTTCTTGCTGAGGAAGTAGCACTTTTAGCCCAAGAGGGAGGAAATGGCTGCTTCATTGCCACCACCCTGCTCAAGGTTCAGCCCTGCTGGTCCCATATTTGTGCCTTGACCTGGGTCACTGTGTCCCCAGCCCCACACAGTGGGCCTCAGTGACTCTCTCAGTCTGTGGGGGAGAAAGTTAACAATTCTGATTCCAAGAGCTTTGGAAAAATCCCACCTCCTCCAGCAGTCGTTATTTATTTATACTTTACTCTTCATGGATTACTCTGAGTTGCTCATAGCTTTCCAGAAAGCTCCGAGTAAGTGGAAGTCGTACATGCACCCGAAGTAATTAATGCACTTTCTACTAGCGAGAGAAGGTGTAATTTGCAGGAATGTGTGTCAGGACCCACCCTGCTAAATTTATACCCTGTAATTTGCAACGTTTGTTGGCACTGAATTGGCAGATTGGTGAGTCTAGCCTACCTGCTTTGCAATTACATCTCCTGGCCAGTATTGTAGGATTGAGTAACTGGAGAGACTCATCGCTTAAGTAAATTAGAACCCGCTCCTGGGACCCATCTGAGATCACCCTCTGGTAGGGAGGCTGGTTAATCATGTTTCCTTTGTGCATACTGGAGAGAATCTGATAAAGGCAAGGGAGGGAAGAGGCAAAGGCAGTCCTGAGGCTTGCCTGGGTGTGGAAGGACCTGCGGCTTGGGAAGGCATTTCTGCAGCAGTCCTCCTCAGCCAGCACTCTGGAAAAGGAAAACACAAAACTATTAGGACAGAAATGGTTTTATGGTACGTTTTATGAGCAGCATCAGCCCTAATAATCAGCTCTGGGGGAGACTCTTGTTAGTTTTTAAAACTAGAAGTCACTTTGCAGCCTCTGAAGACCAGTGATTTTAGTAAAATCCTCGTAAATTTTCTTTCTGGGGGGAAACTGGCAGGAGAATCCGACAGGCTGCAATGTAGGCTTGTAGTTCAGGTGCTGGGAAGCGGGTGTGAGATGGTTGAGTTTTTCCATGGCTATGTTTTTGTGGCCAGATAAAAGAATTGAGTGAAGATGAAATAAAGTTGAGGCAGACCCAGCTCTTGTAGAAATCCCAGACCCTCAATTTATTCCACGTGACCTCTGGTGGACTGTTTAGCCCTACCTGAGAGGTCTCTTTTCCTTTGTGAAAGGGAGCTAATGAGTCTTTTGATTAAAGTTGTTATAAATACTAGATGCTTGTAAAGGCTCTGGCACATGGTGAATACCCCATAAATGGTAGTTATCATTAGGGCCATTTTTATGTGAGGAGGGCATATTATTTGTCGTTTGTAAAGAACACTTGGGGACACAAACTGGGCAGAATGGGTAAACAAATTGGGTCAAATCCTAAATTTTTTCAACAAGCCATTTGAATGTGTACCTGAGGCCTGAAAATGTGGATTAGATACAGATTTTGCTTTGATGAGAGTGCGGTTGTACCTCAGGGAAAGCCTCCTCCATCCCAACTCCAGGATTCATGGAAGACGGTAGCATTCGTCTATTTGGTGTTGGGACTTCTTCAAGCCTTGAGAAAATATAATGAGGAGTTTAGAATCTGGGGAGAGGGATCTTTTCTCCCGGAAGTTTGCTGGGGTCAAGAAACATAGCTTTAAATGTTCCTATTGCAATATTGGGTTTGTAGATATGCAGACAATTCTATGGGTGTCCCAGTCCTATGGGTTGAGAAAGAATGAATATGTATATATATATTTTATCTCTCTCTGTACGTGCTTGTGTCAATTCCTAGTAAATATTTATGGGCTGGCAATCTGCAACTGGGAAAGGCCTGTGTTTAACTGGCTAAATATTACTAAGCATATTCAAGAGAATTGAGGCCTTCGTTTTGTCTTTTTAAGAAATGAATCCGCTCTTATTCACTGTGTATTCACAGGAAACTGTGCTGTTCAAGGAAGAAGTACTGCCTTGTTTTCCTTGTAGGCTTTCCAGCTTGGATTTCGATTTCCACTGAGGCCTTATTTTTAAAAACATGTTTTTACAGCAGCATTACAACTGTGGGGATTATAGCCGTCTCCTACAGCTTTGGTTATGAAAATAATATATATCGTCTTTTTATTCCTTTTAATTGACCATTCTCTTACCTTCCTTTGTTTCCACATGGGGACAGTGCCAGGTATCTCCCTCCTTTGTATTTTTTTCTCTCTTCTCCAACACTCTGAGATCAAGGCCCAAGTAAGTACACACCTTCGCTTTTATCCTGGCTTCCTGGTATCCAGTGACATGGATTTTATACTGTTGAAATGTCCATCCTTTCCCCAACTCATATTGTGGGTACTCCTCCCTTTTTCTTTCTAGAACTTTCCTCAAGAGTTCATTTCCTTACCTTGGCAGTGCTTCCCAGGAAACTCCCTTTTTTTGCTCTGAGACAGACCTTTTAATATTATTAAATCAAATGCTTCCAAACCATAGTTTGGACCCCCTGGTCTGGGAGCAGTCATTATAGGCAGGGCTTTTGATGAACTCCCTTTGCATGATCTGGTTGGCTATCCTGGTCCCCCGGATTTACAGAGGGCTAAGAATAGCGTTGGAGGAGACAGTCCTGTATTATTTTCACTTACATACTTGAAAAATTAGTTTCTGTCAGAATAGAAATGGATTTCCCCCTAGCCAGAGGTTTCTGCTGAAAGATGTAAAGTGGAATTGGGAAGATGAAATTAGATTCTTTAGGAAAGAATGGGTTTCCCACCTCCACTATAATCACTGTCATCCTTATAAGTGGATTGGGTGTTGCTGAAATGCAAATGCCATTCGTTCTGTTGCTGATTTGCTTACCGAAAGTTGCAGAAATTTAATCCATGCAGAAAATGCTGTGAGTCACTTTATTTCCTGTAACATTTTTTCCCATTATTATGGAAAGGAGCACATCAAAAAGGCAGGTCTACAAAAAACACAGTTTTCAAAAAGATTGTTTTATTTTTCTTACAAAGAAGTTTTCCAGAAATCTGTAACCAGTATCAGGAATTCTCCAGCTTTGTTTACATAGCCACTCATGATTGGATTCTACTCCTTGCTTT
The DNA here is from genome assembly GCF_049350105.2 of Macaca mulatta. Taxonomy (NCBI): domain Eukaryota; kingdom Metazoa; phylum Chordata; class Mammalia; order Primates; family Cercopithecidae; genus Macaca; species Macaca mulatta. The sequence goes on along the minus strand of NC_133419.1, from coordinate 29,273,880 downwards.
TATCTCACTTGTTGTCTTTGGGGTTTTGAAGATTTGAAGGAAACTGGTCAGAATTATTGACAAAGTGCTCAGGCCTTGAAATATACTATCAGGAAAAGGGACTGAAGAATATAACCTACTTTACTGTATTTGTGTCTGGAGTATCTGAGTGTTAAAATTTGAAGCCCAGGATAGCTTTCTGTATTGCTTGTTACATTTTAGGATTGCTTGCCCCTTGCTCCAATGGTGCAGGCAGAAGAAATGCAAACAAAGTACAGCATTAGCCTTAGCAAAACATATAACTAGGACAGTGGATCTGCTGCCAAAAATACCATCTGCTGTTTTCCAAAGCCAGAGATTGATGACTTGAGTTGTCTCTGCCTTCAGCAAATAGTCAGAGACTAAATAGATTTATTTACTTTTAAGTTTGCCCAGCCCTTCATAATATTTCTTATTAGAAGAAGAATATGTTTTGGAATTAGTGAAGATAGACCCAAGTTTTTGATTCCCAAATGGATGCCTAAAAATTTCCAATAGCTTCCGAATTGTTTTTTCTTATTACTTTTCTTTCCCAGTCTCTTTCTACATAGGGCTGCCAGGTTAACCTGTCTGAAGCATTACTCATCTCATGTCACTCCTTTGCTCAAAAACGGATGATGTTGGCTTCTCCTTGTGTATAAAGTCAAGTCCATAGCCTGGCACTTAAAGCTTTTCCCACCCTTATATCCTCTTCTCCATGACTGTTTGCTTTCACGCCTCCATTTAGCTCAGTGTTTCATTCGGAATGGAGGTCTGCATCGTACCCAACCTACAAACCGGCCTGATTGGAAATTATTCTATGCAGCATTCCATGATGCTTCCCCCGGATTAAATTTCCGCCTCCTTAGTAATTCTTTTTTTTTTTTTTTTGTGAGACAGAGTTTCGCGCTTGTTGCCCAGGCTGGAGTGCAATGGCGCAATCTCGGCTCACCGCAACCTCTGCTTCCAAGGTTCAAGTGATTCTCCTGCCTCAGCCTCCTGAGTAGCTGGGATTACAGGCATGCGCCACCATGCCTGGCTGACTTTGTATTTTTAGTAGAGATGGGGTTTCTCCATGTTGGTCAGGCTGGTCTCGAACTCCCAACCTCAGGTGATCTGCCTGCCTCGGCCTCCCAAAGTGCTGGGATTACAGGTGTGAGCCACCGTGCCCAGCCCCTCATTAGTAATTCTTACGTTCTGTTTCCTGTTTTCTTCTGTGGCATTTATGACTTCCAACTTTTATAATTATAAAATAATTGTAATTTTATAGCCCTTTAGGTGCACACTCTTCTCTCCTGCTCAACAGTAGGTTTTTGATGTGCTCAAGTCTTGTATTCCCTGCAGCCTTGAGTATAGTAGGTGTCTAATGCTTTCTTTTTGGGTAAGTGAATGAATCAGTTAGTTGAATGAGTGCTTACTACAAAACAGAGCATGCGATAGGCAGCGGGCGCCTATTAAATATAAATATCTTGTTCCATGGCCCCAAGCAGTGAAAAATGTCATTGTTGAGGAGATCACTGGCTAGGAATTTTAGCAGCGAGAACACAGTGGTCGTTGCAGTAGTCTAGATTTGGGTGGTCCTTCAACACTGTAGATGTATAATTAATTTGGGATTTGTGTATCAAAAGTTCTGCTACCTCAATAATACTGATATTATAAATTTTGAAAGGGTGGAGAGAGAACCATAAGCAATTGTAACTTATGTATTCTTCATCAACAGGTCTATTCTGCTATTTTGGGGACATAGCAGAGGTCAGTTGGAAAGAGATTTAGGGAGCCAGTTAGAGCCTGATTTGCATCCTAGTTCTCATTACCTAGCTTGTCATCTTGAACCTCAATTTCCTCATCTGGAAAATGAGCATAAGTAGCTACCGAGTAGGGATGTAGTGTGGATTAAATGACAAACAGAAAGCACCAGTGCAGGCTCTAACACATAGTGGGTGCTCCACGAATGCAAGCATCACGTCTAAGGGAAGTCTGAGTGGCGGCCTGTCACCAGCATCGTGACTGTTTGACTTCATAGTCTGACTGCATAACTGGGGGGAAGAAGGCAGGCAGGGTCATAGTAGTTCGCTATTTTCTTTGAAAGTGGTTTCTTACTATTAATTTTAATCAGTTTAGATTGCCATTCTTCTATATTCTGAAGTCTCTAGGGGTTAGGAATTCTGATTAATATATTCTGTAGTAGTCTCAAGACCCCTTATCTTTGGGGATACATCTCAAGACCCCCAGTGGATGCTTGAAACCGAATATGGTACCAAATTGCTGTCAGTTGGAACCTATTTCTGTCCATGTGTTCCACTCACAAATGTAATGCCTTTTCCGTCCTAACTAAGCACTTATCACACACTCTGGCTGTAACTTTTGCAGTTTGAGGTGTGACAGCAAAACTAGCACAAATTCTTTTTCCTTCTTCACAATTTCACAGATAGAAAATTTGTTCGTAATGTACATCTTAGCAACCTCAGCATAAGATTTTTCTTTTCTTTCCTTACTAAGTCGAGAACTTTCACCTTTTCACTTAAAGGAAGCACTTTACAGCTTCTCTTTGGCATACCTGAGTTATCAGCATCACTCCTCTTGTGCTTTGGGGCCATTATTAAAAAAAAATTGGTTGCTGAAATACATTACAAGACAGAGGCAGTTGATCTGATAACTGAGACCGTTCCTAAGTGACTAATAGGCAGATAGTGTAGACAGTGTGTGTACGCTGGACAAAGGGAATATTCATATCCTGGGCAGGACGCAGCAGGACGACACGAGATTTCATCACACCGCTCAGAATGGAGCACAATTCAGAACTTATGAATGGTTTATTTTTGGAATTTTCCATTAATATTTTCAGAAGTCCATTGACTGAGGGTAACTGAAACTGCAAGAAACGAAACTGCAAAAGAGGGAGGACTGTTGTGTTTAAAGATGTGAACTTCTGGGAAGTTTGAAACTGGAAAAAAACTGGATGGAAAAGTTGAAAAGAAAAAGTCAGATGTTTGGGAGCAGAGGATGGAAATTTATGCAGTTTCAATTCTACCTCCATTATAGTTCTAAAGTTTCCTGTTAATTTTGAAATATAAAAAACGTCCACCTGCATAAATCGGCTTGCCCAAAGGTGATTATATTTGGTATATTTAGAGAGAGAAATGCTGTTCCTTATTTGTACAGGCCACCTGAGAAATATTTTGTTTTCCAAATATTGCTGAGTGTTCTTATCTCTTGTCCTTTGAGCAGTGCCGAGGATAATGCCTGATTCATAGGGGCAGTTTGGTCATAATACGTTTTTTTCTGAAATTGTGTGCTTATTAGCAGGCCTTCTTAGCCTCTCAGCAGCTTGCTGATGCAAAGGGACTTTGAAGGAATGATGTCTGTTTCTTCTTCTTCTTTTTTTTTTTTTTTACTTTAAGTTCGAAGATACATGTGCAGAATGTGCAGGTTTGTTACATAGGTATACATGTGCCATGGTGGTTTGCCGCACCTGTCTACGCATCATCTAGGTTTTAAGCCCTGCGTACATTAGGTATTTGTCCTGATGCTTTCCCTCCCCTCGCCCCCCATACCCTGACAGGCCCCTGTGTGTGATGTTCCCCTCCCTGTGTCCATGTGTTCTCATTGTTCAACTCCCACTTATGAGTGAGAACATGTGGTGTTTGGTTTTCTGTTCCTGTGTTAGTTTGCCGAGAATGATGGTTTCCAGCTTCATCCACATCCCTGCAAAGGACATGAACTCATTCTTTTTTATGGCTACATAGTATTCCATGGTGTATATGTGCCACATTTTCTTTAGGAGTGATGTCTATTTCTTTGGATGGTGTTTTACAAAGTCTGTTTCCTTTTCTTCTCAGGAGTTTGCAACCCCCCAGGGGAGCGTGCCTGAGTTTTTTCCTGCTGTCTAGCTGGGGTGATTGACAGTGGCTGTTACAGATGCCTTGAAGTCTTTCTGCCTCCCATCCACCAGTTTTGCTGCTGCCCGGTAGATAAGTGTTGTCCGCTAGGATCAGGAAGTCCTTGGTGGAGAGCTAAGGCAAGGTAGACTTTGCAGGCACACCCCCTTTTTTTTCCTCCATAAAGATACTTTGTAAAAAAATCTTAAGTTGGTTCTTTCTTTTGGAACCTTTCCTCCTGTGGTTTTGGTTGTGTGTCCTGCTGCTGAACTGTGGGCCTGTGATTCTTGGGCCCGACAAGTGTGCGCTGAGGTGTTCCTTCCACGCCTCCCTGTTCTTGGAGGCTGAGCTTTGAGCAGACCTTTGCGTGTTTACACAAGTTTGGGATTTTTACTGGGGTTGGGGAGGTGTCTGGAGATTGAGTTGCTCTGGGCGGAAGTTTGAACAGAAGCTGTTTGTTTTGTGGGAACACAAGAAGCTGATCTGAGAGAGAGAGACAGACAGATAGACAGACAGGGGTGCATGACCGGCATGAAGCTGTGTACTAAATACAAAGGAATGGTATTACCAGCCTGGCCTGTAATGAAAATGCTGTATAATACCATTATGGGAAATGATGACTTCTGTTGTGCCCAAGGAATGGAAGTGGCTGGAAGGGTGCAGTACGGGGTGTGCATGGTACCTGCAGTGATGGTAATGCCTGGAGTGCTCTTAAAGTCGCAACTCCCCTTGTCTCACTTGCTGCCAGCTTTCCTGCCTGCAGTGGGGAGGTGGCAGAAACTCTGCTGGTGAGGTGAAATCAGCCTTCCTTTCCCAGGGTTCAGATTCCTTCCTGAACATCTGTCTTGGCACGGGTGGTGACAGGGCAGTGCCTTTTTGAAAGAGTTATTATGGCAAAAAAGAGGAAGAAAGCCAGGTTCAGACTTCTCCCTTGGCTGCAGGCAGAAACCAGCATTCAGTTGCCTAATCTGTAGACTCATCAAACGTAAATTATTCTGGATTGCTTTTCTCTCCGTATAGTTTGCTATAAGCTTTATGATTTATTTTTATTTTTATTTTTTATTTTTTGCCAAAGACAAATAAAAAACGTTTAAACAAAAGAAGGGGGGGAGCCCCCAAACAAACTAGGTGGAAAAGTTCAGTGAAGACCCCCCTAAGATTCCTGATAACGAAGAATAATCCCAGAAGAGTTTGGAAAGTGAGTTGGATTTTAACTGGAGCTGGAATTGGCTTCTAGGAGGCGAGTCCCCTACTCTCTGTTCAGATTCATTTTGGAACCGAAGCGACAGCAGCCATGTAGACTTTTCTGAATGCATCCCAAAGTTTGGCTCTTCACGCGAGCTTCAGTAGATGCCACTGCAGAGCCTTGCGCCAGGTCTGAGAAGTTTGCATGCTTGGGGTTTATCAGGGTGTGGCTCGTGCCATTTTGGGCATTGCAGAAAAGGAGTGGGGCTGTTTTGAGTATTCGGAGAAAATGAGTGAATAAATTAAAAATAAATCCAGGACATGCCATTCCCCACCCCTCCTCACATTGCCTGTCCCCGTCCCCACCCCTTGTCGTTGCATTAGGAAGTCCTTGGACTTGATAGTGAGGTTGCTGGTGGCTCAGGCTGTGGAAGGAAGAAAGGAGAGGAATGGTGTCTATGAGCCAGCTGTGCTGTTCAAAAACATGGTTTTTATTTTTTATTTAAGTAAACTTTTTATAGAAACTTAACACACGCACCGAAGAGCGCGCAGATGTTAACTGGGGAGCTCTATGAATTTTCATGAAGTAAACACACCTGGGGAAGCAGGGCTTAGCTCAAGAAGTACAGCATTGCCAACCCCAGAGCCCCGGTGGTGCCCCCACTCCATCCTCCCCACCCCCGCCCCACTATCCTGACTTCCAACGTCACAGATTCCTTTCTTCTGTTTTTGAACTGGCAAGAATGTCTGGCTTCTTTTACTCCACATTAAAAAGATATAGTTTCCACCTCGTCTTCCAGGAGGTGGGTCGTAGGATAACCCTCCACCCACTTGGGTTGCAAGGACAACTCCAAAACCTTGGCAACCCGACATCCCACAAGCCTTGGACTCCAGACTCCAGAACTCTTATTCCAGGCACCCTTGAATGAGCTCCTCTGTTTTCCAGCAGAAATCGTGGCCTAATGCCACCTGGAAGACCCAGTAGCGTGGAAACGGGAGTCCAGAGCAGGCTATAATTGTGAGCTCACAGGGAGGGCAAGCGAGATTTGGAGAGACCTGCCACATTCCCCGCAGAGGGCGAATGACGTTTACATCCCTTAGTCAGAGTCAGAAGCATCCCACCCAGGCAACTGAGGCATGGCCCTTTTGTGGGGAGTGGGGCTGGCCAGAAGGGAGGGGAGAAGTGTGGCTGTGGAAGGTGGCTCATAAGAGCTTTTATAGAATACATTTGTGTTCTAAAAGGGAATAAAAGGAAACATAGTCCTTGGGTCATTTTCTATGATAACTCATTAATAAGCAGTCATCCACAGGTTTCTCTAAGTGATTCCTTGTTTAGTTTTTCTTTTTAGTTTAAGACAGCATTTGGGACTGTTAGTTTCTGACCGTATCGAGTACTCTTATCCCAAACTTGCTTCTCTTGTGCTTTAAGGAATGCTTCTTGAAAATATTTTGTAATTTGGTGAGTAAGATGACTGTTTCCTTTTGGGTTTTGTTTCTTAAGGTTAAAGGAGCAAATCTTTCTCTGTGTGTATGTATTTGTATAATGAGCAGCGCTATGCAACCTCTCCCCTAAATCATCTTGGCTGCTCTCATAAGTTCTCCAGGCATATTTACTATGGTGACATTTTAAGCAATTGGTTCTGAAGAAAAGATGCCAATAGAAAATACACCCACATTCTAAAAGGACCTCTCAATTCCTTCCCTCAGAGTGTGTGTTCTAAGACGATGCAGATATAAACATAAATACCAGTACTATACAGCTACATCTCTAGCGATGAACAAACATGGGATTCTGCTATACATATTGTTTTGCAACTTGCTCTTTCCCTTCTGACTCTATTGTGGCTATTCTTCCATATCAGTACATTGTAACTCCTGAATTCTTTTTAAAGGCTGATGTGGTAGTATGGCTCTACGGCATCATAGGAGGGGACCTCAGAAAGTTCGTGGAAAGATGGAATTAAAAGATAAAAATTTCAACTTTACTCCTCAACATAAGCTTCATCAAGTTCAAGGTACTTTTGTAAGAGATGATACCAGCCATTTAGTCCATCCCTAAAGAACTGAGCGTTCTGGGAATTTAACCACGTCAATGTGTTTTCCATATTATTAACTGAAGAAAAATGTTTGCCTTTGAAAGATTTTTAGGATTAGGGAGCAAAATCAGAAGAAGCCAAGACTGTAAGGAGGCTGCCTCTTGCATTCCCATTGAAATTCTCAGAAACTTACCCTGTTGGATGAGATGAATGAGCAGGCACATTACTAGGATAGAGGAGGACTCTCTAGTGAAGCTTTCTGGGCCATTTTTCTGCTAAAGCTTTGGCTAACTTTCTCAAAACCTCTCATAATAAGCAGACATTATTGTTCTTTGGCCGTCCAGAAAGCCAGCAAGCAAAATAGCTCTCAAGTATTCCAAAAAACTGTTGCCATGACCTTTACTCTTGACTGATCAGCTTTCACTGTGATTGGACTACTTTCACCCCTTGGTAGCCATTGCTTTGATTGTGTCTTTTCTTCGTGATTGTACTGATTAAACCATATTTTGTCTTTTTTTTTTTTTTTTTTTTAAAGACAGAGTCTCACTCTGTTCCCCAGGCTGGAGTGCATTGGCGTGATCTCGGCTCACTGCAACCTCCGCCTCCCAGATTCAAACAATTCTAGTGCCTTAGCCTCCTGCGTAGCTGGGATTACAGTCGTGCACCCCCATTCCCGGTGACTGTATTTTTGGTAGAGATGGGGTTTCTCTTTGTTGGCCAGGCTGGTCTCCAACTCCTGACCTCAAGTGTTCCACCCACTTGGCCTCCCACAGTGCTGGGATTATAGGCATGAGCCACTACATCCGGCCCATGTTTCATTTAATACAGTTCTTCAAAGACATGCTTCAGGATCTTGGTCCCACTTGCTTAAAATTTCCATTGAAAACTCTGTTCTACTCTGTGGCTGATCTGGGTGCCACAGTTTTGGCATTCATCGAGTGCAAACTTCAGTTTTTCAGTCAGAATTGTGTAAGCTGAACCAATTGAAATGTCTGTGGCATTGGCTATTGTTTCTGTTGTTTATCACTGATCCTGTTAAATTAGGGCACAAACGAGATTAACTTTTTCCTCAAAAATTGATGTGGATGGTCTGCGGCTGCAGACTTCATCTTCAACACTGTCTTGCCCAGTCTTAAAATGAGTTAGGCGTTTGTAAACTGCTGATTTTGGCGGGGGGCATTGTTCCCATAAACTTTTCATAAAGCATCAGTGATTTCATCATCCTTTCACCCAAGCTTCATCGTAAATTTGATGTTTGTTCTGCTTCAGTTTTAGCAGAATTCATATTGCTCCTGTAGGGGCTTTTTTCAAATTGATGCCTTATCCTTCTTAGTGCCTCAAGCTCGATTCTGTTCAGACATGTTATAAAAAGTTAATACGAGTTTATTTGGGTACAGAAAAATTTTAAAATCCACGCATAGTTTTTTCATAATATGCATTTTCACGAACTTTTTGAAGATCCCTTTCATTTACTCATCTCCTCTTATAGATACTTAGGTTCTTTAAAGTTTTGAACTTTTACAAGTGATGCTATAAATAAAAAAAACCCAAACTTTTATGTGTTTCTCCCTGCATTTATATATTTCTAAGGCTAGATTCCTAGAAATACAGTGGGTCCAAAGGTAAGCTCATTATAAATTGTGCCAGGTGCTGTCAAATGGCCCCAGAGAGATTGTACTACCTTATACTCCCACCAGTAGGGTCTGAGGGTGCCAGTTTCCTCCCCTGCCAACCCTCAAGAGTACCCATCTTTTCAACTTTTGTTTTAAAACATTGCATTTCACCTGCATTTGTTTACCTGCTAGTGAGGCTGTATGTCTTTTCATTTATTAGCCATGTTTATTTTTTGTGCCATGCTTGTTCATTTTCTTTATTCATTTTTTTTTCTTGGTTTGTTTGCAGTTCTCTTACTGATTTTTAAGGAGTTCCCATTAGGGACATAGAGGATTGTTTTAAAACATGCATTTAGAAAAAAAAAAAATCTTGATTGGCATTTCTGGCTATAAAGCTCTATAAAAGACCAAGTACTTCTTTCTGGCATTGAAGGCTTTGGTTTTCTGCTTTATTTTTATTTAATTAGGTGAAATTTTTCCTCCTGGCTGGAGAGTCCGGCTGTCTGTAAATGCATTATCATTTGTGCAGCACAGGGTGGATTGTGATGTGAGGTGGAAAGTGAGCCATGCCAGGCAGGGGTTGGAGCCTGTTGGAGCTGATTATCGTGGGTGTTCAGTGCGAAGCTGGATGTCTTGCCCCGTGTCTTTTAAAAACCGTGGTCTCTCATGTTGTTAGCATAAAGGCACTTGATTGACAAAAGGAGAGACAGGGAGAGTCTCTGGAGATGTGCTGGCACTCTGGTTCATTATGTTTCTTTATTCTACTGGCATTTCCTATGTCAGTCTTGCTTCATGTGGAGCAGCCAGTATTCCTCTCTTCACATCCAGGGCATGTGGAGAGCTGCCACCTTCCTTATAGTTAGATAACCTGGCCTCATTGTTCATAGGACACCAGAGCTTTCAGGAATGGGGTGGCCGAGGGCCTGGGTCCCAGCGCTTCGATGGCCTTTGATAACAGAGGCAAGCTCTCGACCGAACCCCTTTAGGCTCCTTCATTCCTGCCAGCCCACCCTTACCTCTCCTGTAGTAAAGGGCTTGTGCCTTTGCCTGCTCTGGGTGAGAGTCCCTGAGCACAGCGGTCCGTCACTGTGTTGCAGCTGTCACTATTCCCTGGATCCAGAAAAGGTAGGGTGCTAATGGTTTGGGATTCACCCTGGGGAGAAGGTGAATCAACCTCTCTGTGGATGGAAGACTGGAGGCTTGACTGAGAGGCTGTCTGCCACCCAGTGAAGAGCAGAAACAGAGGGCTGACTCAGAGAGGCATTGTCACCTGCCAGATGCACCTGGGCCTGGCTCTCTTCCCCTTTAACATGTGTCTGACCTTGATTTCCTGTGAGCTGGCTCTGTGGGCATGGGTCATCACAGAATGCTGGGCTTGTCTTACGGGCAGCCGTGTCAGATGGTGCTGACAGCACATGCTATCACATGCGAAGTCCTCGTGCCCCAGAGTTCTGGAGGCAAGCTTTTACCTGCCCCGGTTGCAGTATGAAGTACTGGGCTACATTTGAATTTTTACTTTGGGCCATAAAGAATTACTGGTTTACACTCAAGCTAATCTGGAGGTACAGTTTGCCTCACAGAAAATCCTAGGGTCCATAACCTTCTCAGGAAAGACAATAATAATAATATGAATAAAAAAGAATATGAATAAAACCATGAATTTTTGGTTCCTGTCCCCACTCCTGCCTTTTAAAATAAGCAAGTTGTCTGAGCATGAAGAGACATGTTTTAGTTCTGTAATCTTAAAATGCATGCAAATAGGGACTGTCCACAAGATGGAGGAATAATCCTAATTTGAAGGAATAATCCACAAAATGTTCATAGTGCTTGTAATCTCAGCACTTTGGGAGGCCAAGACGGGTGGATCACTAGGTCAGGAGATCGAGACCATCCTGGCTAACACGGTGAAACCCCGTCTCTACTAAAAAATACAAAAAACTAGCCGGGCGAGGTGGCGGGCGCCTGTAGTCCCAGCTACTCGGGAGGCTGAGGCAGGAGAATGGCGTGAACCCGGGAGGCAGAGCTTGCAGTGAGCTGAGATCCTCCAGCCTGGGTGACAGAGCCAGACTCCGTCTCAAAAAAAATAAAATAAAATAAAATAAAATTTTATAGTGTTTTACAGGGAAGCAACTGTCCATTTTTCCCTCCTCCTTTTTCTCTTTCCATTTCAATAGACACTCTGTTGCGGACTCTGGGCTGCATTAGAACACATTCCCTCCTCCAGTATCAAAGTTGCTCCTGGGTTGTGGGGGGAAGAAAGGCACCCAACAGAAATTTGTGAAGCATTATGGTAAATGAAGAGATCGAGGTTTGCATAAGTTATGTTGAGAGGTCTGAGTGGGGGCATGTACATTGTGTTGGGGGGACTAGGGAGAAAACCCCTGGAGAGGTGGGCTGGCCAGGATACCCAGGCTGGCCAGGATACCCAGGGCCGCCTCTGCTGACCCAGGGACCTTGAGTTTTACCTGCTGTGGAATGGGGATTTGAAACAACATATGACATGGTCAGATTTGTTCTACAGCTGTGTGAAGGATGCTTTTAGGGGCCAACACTGGAGCCAGGAAAGCCAGTAAGGAAGCCATTAGGGCCAAACAGGCAAGAAAAGCATTTGGACTAGGGTTGTGAGTGGCAGGAATGGGACATATTAATGAAAGCACCAGTTGGTTGATGGCGGTGGGGGTGGGGGAGAGGGATGGTTGGTGGTTCTACCAGCTGAGATAGCGCATGATGCAGGAGGAGCAGCTTTAGAAGAAAATCCCAAAGTTCTGTTTTGGACATGCTGAGCTTGTGCCAGGGACGGAAGTATCTTTGGCAATATGGGGTGGAAATGTGAAGCCAAGGGTGGAGGATGTCGTTGAAGGGAAGAGAGCTGAATTGGCCGTGTTGGTTTGGAAGCTGTCACCGTGAAGGTCCAACTAATAGTGGACAAAATGACTTAACTAGGGAAGATGTCGTTTGCTTAAGCAGTTGGGAGCAAAACTCTGAAGCCTGTTAGAGGAGGGAAAGGAGCTTCCAAGATGACTGAGAAGGAATGATCAGAGAGCCAGGTGTGTGTTAACGGGAGGCAGAGGAAGAGAAGAATATGGTGTGAGGGTGGCCAAGGGAATGGAGTTTCAGAAGGAGGGAATGATCTAGCTGATCCAAAGCAGCAGAATTGTGCCTAAGGAAAGATGGAAAATTAACATTTGAGTTCAATGATTGGGAGGTCCCCCAGTGACCTTGTGAAGACAGATTCAGAGAGAGTGATGGTTGTGGGAATCAGTGCTGGTGGAGAGAGCAGATGGGAAGGGATTGAAAAATATGCAGACTGTAGGGTTTAAACCTTGTTTTTTTTTAGACAGGGTCTGAGTCTGTCTCCCAGGCTGGAATGCAGTGGCATGATCTTGGCTCACTGCAACCTCTGCCTACTGGGCTCAAGTGATCCTCCCACCTCAGCCTCCTGAGTAGCTGTGACTTACAGGCACATGCCACCATGCCTGTCTAATTTTTAATTCTTTTTTTTTTTTTTGGTAGAAATGACATCTCACTATATACCCCAGGCTGGTCTTGAACTTCTAGGCTCAAGTAATCCTCCCACTTGAGCCCTGCCAAGTGCTGAGATTACAGGCGTGAGCCACTGCGCCTGGCCTCAAACCTATTTACAAGTTAATCATGGTCTCAGCATTCGCCAGGCCTTTGACTTCTTCCGGCGTCTTGGTATTGAGCTGCCCCTGTTAGCAGGGAGCAATGGAGTCACCTGAAGAACTGGACCCACACTGTGGGGCATGTTATTTCAATTTACTGAAAAATCATTTCCTAATGAACAGTTCCCTTCTGTTCTTTCATCTCGCCTGGTATGATTCTATTGTATTCAGTTCGGGGTCGATCCTTTTACACTTCAGATCACCCTTCCTTTAATTATTAATCATGTAACTACATTAGAATGCTTTGTCTTATGAAATGACATGTTATGTACCTACATTACATCTAGTCTTTATATCATAGTAATTCTTTAATCATGAATAATAACACCTTTAAGAAATGAGCTCTAGTTAATCTTATGGCCACTATCTGCATGCTGTCATAAAATGTGTGAAAAATTCAGAAGCTTCTACTGAATTTTAGTGTGTATATATATATATATATTTTTTTTTTTTTTTTTTTTTCCTGAAGAGGTTTTCTGGTGTGAGTGATATGCAGTGAGAATTCTACTGTTTTCAGGTCTGTGACTAGTTGGCTCCAGTACCAAGATGGACAAAACAGCCCTTTGATTACCCAGGGAGCCTGTCAAGTTTGTATTTGGTCAGCCTCTGTTTTACATATAAGGAAACTGAGGCACAGGGCGGGTAAGTAATTCCCTGAGCTTGGAAAGTAATGGTAATAGAATTCAGTGTATGGGCGCCAGGGCTGACTCAAATGAGAAGAGCTCTATAATCCATCTTTAATTTTTAAACTTGCTTCGTTTTCCGGAAGGTCCTAAGCTACCTTTTCATAGGCTACCCTTTGCAATCTGGAAACCCCAAACAGGTTTGTCTACACAGTTTCAGCCCTTTAAAACAGATTTACCAAATCTGATTGTCTCTTGCAAAGGTAAATTGCTCACTCAGGAGGTCTGAAAGCTGCGATCATTCAGACATGCATACTAAAGTGGGGACTCCATGGTAAACACTGCTTAACTCTGGCACTCTCTAGATGTACAAACATCATTTGCTCAAGAAGTCAGCTAATTCCTCATGATGGAGGGCCTGTCGTCGTGCTCAGGAGGGAGTGTGCCTGCGTGAGCAGATTGTAGAAGCGGGATGGACCAGTTTAATGGATTAAGCTACTTAAGAAAATGTAAAAAGACTCCCCGGTGAATATGCACACCCTTGTGCTTGACAGAAACAGGCTGGCATTTTTGATCTCCCTGGCAGGGTTGCTTTCCCAATCAGAAGTTATAAGCCAAACAATCATTTATTTGCTGAGACATGATGGAAGATTATGGATAATTGAAGTGAACCAAAGAGGCCCTTTAATCCATAGGGAACGGGAGGCAGGTGTGAGTCCCATCCCTTTGGAGATTATTTTCTCCTGTTGCAGGGGGCTATGGGGAGTAGCCATCTCCTAGCTGACAGTGGAAAATGTCGGAGTTGTAAAGTGCAGAGGCCAGAATTGGGTCTCATTTGGGAGCTGGAGACCTGGATTCTTTGGCCAGCTCCAGCACTGCCTTTTGATGAGCTGGTTGATCTCTGAGTTTTAGTCTCTCTATATTAAACAGGAGGAACTATTTTCAGTACCTGCCTTTCAAGGATCTCTGTGTCAATCCCACTTATTATTTTTAAATGCTGAAGACTCTATCTAGGACAGGCAGATGATGTGTGTTTGCCTGCTATGGGGACGATTACGAGTCCACAGAAACAAACAATGAGTGGGGGAATTGGGTTGTCATCTGTTACTGCCTTACTTTATGCACGGGGAAACTGAGGCTTAGGGAAATGAAGCAGCTCCCCCAAAGCCCAGTGGTGAGTCCCAAATGCCTTTTCTTTTGACCTGCTTTATAGCTTTATAGTTGTTTGGAAGGGTTGGTTCATGTGTATAGTTTGGCTGCTATTAAAGAGCTCTAGGAATGACTTAAGGAGGGCTAATTATTTCTTAGGAATAATTGAGCTGAGGCCATCGTGTATGAGAAGACACACAGCCAGATTCTGCATTGGGAGCTCTTTAACTGTGTCCTTAAAACCTGGTGTCTGGCCCCACAATCTGCTTTTCTGGATCTAAGGGACCACTAGGTCCCAGATAACCAGCCCAAATTCCAGCAGGCTTCCCATCTGACCAGGTTATACCACTCTAGAGAGGCAGGAAGAGAAAAGGGACCCAGCCTTCTCTGACTCAGAGAGTCAGTAAGAATGTGTGGAGGGAAGGAAGGTATGACATATACTCGTACCATTTATTAACCCCCAAGTACATACCACCTGCTCTCTATATATGCGTTATCCTTCTATCTCTTGTATGTCCACATTTTACCTATATTTATATATATTTTATCTATATCTATACCTATATCCATATCTATAGCTATATCCATATCTTTATGATTATTTGTATCTATCATCCCTCTATCTCTCAGCAATGCTGCCCGGGAGGGGGGATTTCAGTTTTACAAATGGAAAATTGAAGCTCAGAGAGGGTAGCTCTCTTGTCTGAAGTTGCCACAGCTAGTTATGGTTATAAGAGAATTCAGCATTAGAACCCAAGTCTGGCTCATTCCTGAGCTCATGCTCTTTTTAACAGACTGCCTTCCCAGAAGGGAGGACAAGGTGCAGGGATTGGGCTTCACTGTCTGGTTTGCTTGCCTTCCCCCATCCTTCACCCTCAAACCACTTCTGTGCTGGCCGCCCTGGTTTTTGACTCTGCTCTGTGCCTTTGGCCCCTCCTTAGTCGCAAAAGCCAGGGGGCCCTACCAAGTCACAGCCTTGGCTACCCCCCAGCTGAGCCCATCTGAGCCTTGCTCAGCCTCCTGCAGCCCCATGTTGAGGGGTGAGGAGGCAGATGGTGTGGACTATTCTAAGGAAGACAACTTTACTGTGGCTTTCCTCGCCCTGACTTCTTAGGGAGTTAGTATTCAAAAAATATCTGGCCTACTGGCTAGGCCTTGCTATTTCTGTTTTTGGAATGTCATGGCTTAATAAGTTTGGTGGGTAAATCTATCTTAGGAGATATGTTTATTTTTTCCTCCACAATCAGCTTCTACCCTGCAACTGTTGCTGCCTTTCAGAATATGAACAGAGTTCATGCTAGATGGAATCTCCCAGAAGAATGTCTTTGCATTTGCTCTTTCTTGTCCAGTATGAACACTTGCCCCCTTTTATCTTGCATTCCTTTGTAGTTGGTGGGGTTTTTGAAGTAAGAATAAAGTGGTAAAAGCTTCCATATATCTTTCATAGGTTTTTTTTCCCCCTTAAATATTAGTGTAATTTTTATTCTTTATAATGAAATTTTAGCAATGAAACATTTTTTAAAGGGGAGAGAAAAGATACCAAGAATAACACAAAGCCCGCTGTGTGCCTGCCACCCAGTTCCCCTGAATTCTGATATTTTGCCATGCTGACTTCAGATTTTTTTTAAAGACAGAAATCTTGCAGTTGAAGTTCATTGTGACGATCCCAGTTGCCAGAGGTACCCACGATCCTGAATTTGATTTTTTTTTTTTTGAGATGGAGTTTTGCTCTTGTTGCCCAGGCTAGAGTGCAGTGGCACGATCTTGGCTCACCACAACCTCCGCCTCCGGGGTTCTAGCGATTCTCTTGCCTCAGCCTCTTGAGTAGCTGGGATTACAGGCATGCACTGCCACGCCCAGCTAATTTTTGTATTTTTAGTAGAGACGGGGTTTCACCATGTTGGTCAGGCTGGTCTCGAACTCCTGAGCTTAGATGATCCGCCCGCCTTGGCCTCCCAAAGTGCTGAGATTATAGGTATGAGCCACCACACTCGGCCCTGAATTTGATATTTATCTCTCCTGTACATTTAAAAAATCTGTATGTATCCATTAAAATAGTATTTTTTGAACAGGATGTAGGTGATATTCTGCAGTTTGCTCTTTTCACTTAGCAGTGAGTTTTCTCAGATTTACCTGTGTTGAGTCATGTAAACTCTAGTTCATTTAATTGAAGTTCTGAGTAGCCTTTCATTGTGTGAATGTACTCTGTTTTCTCATCCATTCTCCTTTTGATGAACATTTAGTTTGTCTTACAGTTTTGTATGATAGTAGTGTCTCACTGAATGTTCTCTTACTGTCACCCTGTGCACATGTGCATGTTTGTCCCTGGGCCTAGAGTATGTATTAGGATTGGCTGGGTCAAAGTGTTAGAGGCGTTTAAACCAGAGTGATTCCATCTTAATAGGGGCTGGATAAAATAAGGCTGAGACCTACTGGGCTGCATTCCCAGGAGGTTAGGCATTCTAAGTCACAGGATGAGATAGGAGGTTGGCAGAACATACAGGTCATAAAGACCTGCTGATACAACAGGTTTCAGTAAAGAAGCCGGCTAAAACCCACCAAAACCAAGATGGCGAGGAACTTGACCTCTGGTCGTCCTCATTGCTCATGATATGCTAATTACAATGCGTTAACATGCTGAGACACTCCCACCAGTGCCATAACAGTTTCCAAATGCCATGGCAATGTCAGGAAGTTACCCTATATGGTCTAACATGGGGAGGAGTCCTCACTTCCAGGAATTGCCCACCCCTTTCCTAGAAAACTTATGAATGATCCACCCTTTGTTTAGCATGTAATCAAGAAATAACCATAAAAATGAGCAACCAGCAGCCCTCGGGGCTGCTTTGCCTATGGAGTAGCCATTCTTTTATTCCTTTGCTTTCTTAATAAACTTGCTCTCATGTTACTTGGGATTTGCCTCAAATTCTTTCTTGCATGAGATCCAAGAACCCTCTGTTGGAGTCTGGATCGGGACCCTTTTCCAGTAACAAAAGCGTGTGAGCTTCACTAGGAGTTGCCAAATTGCTCTTCAGATGTGCCGTGTGTGAGTTCCTGTTCCTCCCCATCTTCACGCCACTTGAGAATGTCAGGCTTCAAAGTTTTGCAAGTCTGATGGGTGTGAAAGAGAGCCCTCTTGTTCCATTAATCATTCTTTGATTACAAGTGAGATTAAGTGTATATTAAGTGGTTATTTGAGTTTCCTCATCAGTGAAAGTACCTGTTCATGTGCTTTGTCCATTTTTCTGCTGGGCTGCTTGTATTTTCTTATATCATTTTTTCAGAAAATTCTAGATATTGATGCTTTGTGGGTTATACATGTGGCAGATAATCTTATTCTAGTTCGTGGCTTCTCTTTCAACTTTGTTTATAATATCTATTGATGATTAGGAGTCTTAACATTTTCCTGCAGTTGTATTTATCAGTCTTTTCCTTTGTGGCCTGTGCTTTCAGTCTTATTTCGGAAGAATTTCTTCCTTACCCTGAACTCATAGAGATATACTTTGGGGCCTATATGAAGATGGTTTTGCTTTTCTGGCCTTATTCTTTAGTTGACTTTGGTATTTTCCACATTTGCTCTGCCTGGAGATGTCTGCACGGAGCAGAAGAGAGGCTACCGAATGGTTCCCAGTGGCTGTGGAAATTGTTGCAGTTGTTCCTGGGCACAAGGGGCTGGGCTGAACTTGGGGTTGTAGCAAAATCCTTCCTGGGCAGTGGCTCTTCCTGAGAGATGCTGAAGTGCAAGTTGATTGGCTCTCTCATGAGCCCTGGCTTATCGCAAGCCAGATAAAATTGGTCGTAAAGTTGTCCCCTCCTTCAGTTTAGCAGCATGCCCAACTCACTTCCTCCTGCCACTGCTGATTGAGCTGAAAAGATAGAAGGCATGGGGGGATGCCTCCTGCTCTGGGTTCTTTCCCAGGCCTGACCAGCGGCCAGCCCTTGGCAAGGACATGGGTGTGAGTGAAAAGCAAGTGCTTGCAAAAGTTCTTCCAGAAGTTCTTGACTTCAGTGCCTTTACTCGTGGGAGCCCAGCAGTGTTCTTCACCCCAGTCTCATTTATCCATTGCATATTGCGTGGCAGAGTATAAATGGGTTCAACTCCTGTTTAGATAAATTCACAGAACTTAAGAATGTCACAACTGGAAAGGTTCTTAAGGGTCAACAGGTTCCGTTGCCTGTTCATGCAGTCAATAGGCATTTATGGAGGGTCTTCCAGGCACCTGGCACTTGCTGGTTGCTGAGGATGCAACAGCAAGAAGACATGGTGTGGGGAGCAGCCAGTCAACAACGGGGCTCATTTCAGAGTGGTGGGTGTGATGGGATAGGGAGAATGTGCCTTGGGATTGGCCACTTTTGTCATTTTCTTATTTTACATAAACCTGTAGTCTTCTAGTGCAGGGAGTCAGTTGGCAAATGGGCTGAAGCCAGCCATCACCTGCTTATAGACACTCCCCTGAGCTAGGTATGGTTTTTACATATTTAAATGGTTGGGAAAAAATTAGACATTTATAATATATTTTGATAATGGAAAACAGTAACTTTGAACCTTAATTAAGTGAAATGTTAATTACCCTTCCCAAAAAGAATTTCATTTTTTTCTTAGTAGACCTATATTACAGAAAATTGTTCCCAATGATTATGAAAATATTTTGAATTTAATCAACAAAAATTTGTGGAATATTCTTTTCTTTCCTCTTATATAGGTACCTTAATTTGGCCTCTTGGCCTACACGGCCTGAAATATTTACTCTGGCCATTTACAGACTTTTTCTAGCTGTGTTACCTTGGGAAAGTTACTTCAGTCTCAGTTTCCTCATCCTGCAAAATGGAAATGGTGCCTATTTCATAGGGCTGTTGTCAGGAGTAAAAAAGAACTGAAGGGCCGGGCACGGTGGCTCACGCCTGTAATCCCAGCACTTTGGGAGGCCGAGGCAGGCGGATCACAAGGTCAGGAGATCGAGACCATCTTGGTCAATATGGGGAAACCCCATCTCTACTAAAAATACAAAAAAAATTAGCTGGGCGTGGTGGCATATGCCTGTAATCAGACAGAAGAATTGCTTGAACCCGGGAGGTAGAGGTTGCAGTGAGCAGGAATCACGCCACTGCACTCCAGTCTGGGCAACAGAGCAAGACTAAGTCTCAAAAAAAAAAAAAAAAAAAACCCCAGAAAAACGGATGTTCCACTCCTGCTGTGTGTATGTGTTTCAGTAGATGTCAGGTCTTCCCTAGTGAAAAGTCTGTAATAATTGATTTCTTGAGGGCTGTTAAAGGGAGCAGGAGGAGGGATGGGATGAGGGTGGGGCCAGGGCTCAGTGCTCATCTTGGAGGTCAGTATCGTGACAAACAGCATCTTCCAGAGTTGCTGTCAGACCCCCAAACTGTGGACCTTAGATCTCACAAAGACCGTATCCTGATGGCTCTGCAAACCCACACTAGATTAACATTGCTGCAACATAATTTTCCTCATGAAATGCACTGAAGCATAACTAAAAAAATGTAAGTAGCAGCTATCAGGACCTTAATGAGGTTATAAATACAGCAAGAAAATAATTTGTAAAACTCTTTCCTGGTGAAAAACTGTCCTTTACCTAGACCTCTTTGCTTGCCCCATTAATAACAGCCATTGGCTTTCTTTACTAACTCGCTTTGTAAGAAAGGAACAAAGCCTTTAACATTTTGTAACTCATGCTGCTTTACCCTTGTAGGAGAAACAACCATATAGCTGTAGGAAGTGCAGACTCCTCATGGCAGAGTAGGCAGCTAGGCCCCCTCACTATCCCGGTGACTTGCTCCATCCATCAGTTGTTTCTGCTGCAGTATTGCACACCATCTTCTTTTAGGATCATAGGCAGTGTAAATATGAAATCTGTGGATATCAATAGCCAGTGGTCCTGGGCTGAACCCAGGGGTCGTGTTATACCTTCTCACCAATTTCCCTGGGCTGTCTTTCTTTAACAGATGGGTAAATGGAGGCTGGGGCTACTGGAATGAGCTCACAGGGCAGGGTGGTCTGAAGAGTCTAGACAGAGCTGGAGACATGGCTATGCTGAGGTACTTAGACCCAGAAGGCCCATCTTCGCCCCAGACTCAGCCTTGTGTGACTGTTCTTGGTGACAGCTGGAGTGCTCTTCATAGGCAGGCTCTAGCAGGAAGCAGTTTGATGGGAACCGAATGGGAAATGCACAGGACAGATGTCTCTAGTTCCTTCTTACACTGATGCTACCATGCGGAGCAACCTAGAGTCGAGGAGGTCTTCAGGGATTTTCTAGGGATGTTTGTAAACAGATCATTGCAGAGCAGCTCACTCACTGGCCTTGTGCCTGTGCATGGAATGTGTGTGTGTGTGTGTGTGTGTGTGTGTGTGTGTGTGTGTGTGTATGTATACGTTTAAAGAAGGCAGTCATGGAAAACAGACAGTGGCGTTCAGTGCCTCGTAACACTGTGTTGGCATTAGGCAGTGGAAAGAGGTTATTAATTCTCTGGGGAGGTTTTAGACAAGATCCGTTTGAGATTTGAGATTTGCAGAACCAAATGCTAAGCCTGTGTGTCTGTACATATGTATGGGTGTACGTCTTGCTTTTGCTGTTCATTGAGCAGAGATTGTCTCAGATCCAGATTGTCAGGAAGCAGAGGATAAAAATGAAGGCCACTGGGCAGAAGTTGGAAAGCAGGGCTGTCATGGTTTGCAGATGTCAATTCTAGATTGCATCATGACAAGGGGTCCCCCTAGGGTGGGAAGAACAGCAGAAGGAGAGGAGAGAGCCAGGAGGACTCCAGCTGGTAGGATGGAATTCCCATTTCTCAGCTGGAAAAGTCAACCTCACTAACTGCGTGTTCTGGAGTAATTTGGGTGGAATGCAGCAGCTGTCTGAGTTTGTGTAGTTGCACCAATTTCGGCCCCCTTGTCAAATATAAATTTGTGGGAGCCAGCAGTTTTGGAAGAAGCTTCTGCAGCAGGCTGTTTGCCTTTGTCCAATAGAATGGGACTTGGAATTTTTTTTTTTTTTTTTTCATTCTTGGTGCAGATGGTGTAGTTATTTTAAGTAAGTGATGTGCTGCAGTGAAAATGGGCAACTCTCTTTCATTTTTCAGCTTAATGAAAAAAAGAGAAGGGAGGAGGAGAAACCCCAGCTAGCCAACTTTGTGCTAATGCTTGTCTTTTTTGGATTCTAAATGTGTCCCAAGGCACTAAGATGGGATAAATATTTCAGCCACTAGAAAGTCCTGCTGTCGGCCTGAAAAGATTTCTAACCTCTTTTAAAGCAGACTGGGTAGTAATTTACTTGTACAAATCCAGACACCCCCATGTCCCTTGTTTTAACTATGCATGTACAGATTCTACTCACATTCTAGGGGGATGAGGCAAGGGGCAGATGGAACTCTCTAGGGAAGAGTATGTGGGAAAGGGAGGAAATAAATTAGTGACTGAACATTTGCCTTCCTTCTTAGAGTGGTTACAAGTATTCATTGGAGACCTACAGAGTGGTCAGGTGCCCAGGGTGCAGAGTTGAACAAAACAGTGCCTCTCTGCCTTCATGGAGTGTTCAGTCTAGGTGGAGAGAGAGTACAGACACACCAGTAAGCAAAAGTTGGAATAAAGGAAAACAGGACATTACCAGCATGAAAAACAGGGAGACGAGCTTTAGATTGAGTGTCCATGCAGGGACCTGAAGAAGTAATTTAAGCGGAGGTCTGAAGGATGAATGAGGTTAGCCTCACAGTGTATTAGTTTGCTCGGGCTGCTGTTAGGTTGGTGCAGATGTAATTTCCTTGTGCATTATGCAACTACTTTTGCACCAACCTAACATAGCAAAGTCCACAGGCTAGGTGGCTGAAACGACAGAAGTTTGTTTTCTCACAGTGCTGGAGGCAAGAAGTCTGAGATGGGGGTGCAGGATTAGTTTCCTCTGAGGCCCCTCTTCCTTGGTTTATGAATGGTTGTCTTCTCCCTGTGTCCTCACATGGTCTTCCCTCTTCCACGGTCTCTGTCCTGATCTCTTCTCAGAAGGACATCAGTCATACTGAATTAGGGCCCACACTAATGCCATCGTTTTAAAGATCCTCATCTCCAAATACAGTCACATTCGGAGGTTCTGAGGTTCAGGACTTCAACATATAAATTTTGGGGGGACACAGTTGAGCCCATTACACAGATGAAAGGTAGGTGGAAGAATGTCTGGGCTCGGCAAACAGCACATCTGGAGGCCTCACAGCGGGGGGTACTGAGGTGTGTTGCAGGAGATGATGTGAAATGAGTATCTAGAAGTAAGCAGCAACTGGACCATGCTGGACTTTGTAAACTATGGCCAGAGTTTTAGATTTATTCTGAGGACACAGAGAACCCGTAGTGCGTTTTAAAATCTCACTCTGTGTGAAGAGAAGGAACTGGAGGGAGTGAGAAGTGGGGAGTCCAAAGGTTTTTAATTAATAAACTAAGGTTTGTGAACCTCGCCACTATTGACATTTTCAGCTGGATGATTCTTCATTATGGGGGCTGTCTTGTGCATTACAGGAGGTATAGCAACATCTCTGGACTCTGCCCACTAGATGCCAATAGCACCCCCATCTCCCCATCACGACAACCCAAAATGTCTCCAGAGAGTGCCGTATGTTCCCTGGGGGGCAAAATTGATCCCTGTTGAAAACCCATGGTTGAAAAGGGCAAGAGATAATGGTGACTTGGATTGGGTGGTGCCAGTTGAGTGATGGGTTTGCAAATTGGATGGGTTTGAGGCAGGTTTTTGAAGGCAGAATCAATAAGATTTAACCTGCCTTTGCCTTAGTTTCTCCTCATGCCTTTTTTTTTTTTTTTAAAGACAGAGTTTTGCTCTTGTTGCCTAGGCTGGAGTACAGTGGCGTGATCTCGGCTCACTGCAACTTCCACCTCCCAGGTTCAAGCGATTCTCCTGCCTGAGACTCCCAAGTAGCTGGGATTACAGATGTGCATCCACACCTGGCTAATTTTGTACTTTTAGTAGAGATAGGGTTTCACCATGTTGGTAGGCTGGTCTCAAACTCCTGACTTCAAGTGATCCACCCACCTCAGCCTCCCAAAGTGCTGGGATTACAGGTGTGAGCTACCGTTACTGGCCCTCCTCATGCTTTTGAGTTTGATGATGTCACTTCCCTACAGCACATGGCTGTGCACCACCTGCATGCCTAATACAGTCGCTCAGAAGAGAAAAAAGAATGTGCCTCTCTGTTACTGTTCACCAGGCCCCAGGATCCCTGGTCCTACTGAGAAAGCACTTTGAGCCCCGTGGCTGGCAGGACCACCTGTGTGTAATAGACATGGTATTTAGTCTCTGCATCCACCCATCCATTTGTCAAGTCCGTGTGCCGCCAGCCTTATTGACTCTCAGAGGAAGTGCTTTGGAATCTAATCTGGCCAATTCTCCTGCTCCAGAAATCTGTTCATCAGAACATGATTTCACAGTTGCAGTGACATTTCCAGGGGGGCTTGCCTTCGAGGAGCTACCTCTACAAATGCACGTGTAAGTATTTCCAAACAAAGCAGAATGACCGTTACATTCCCGGCCCCTGGAGAGTTCTCTGCTTGCTGGAGAAGCCCAGAGCAGTTGTTAGCAAACAGCCGGAATGTGTGGATTTTCTGGGTTGAGCATTCGTTGTCTGGCTAGTATCCAGTACCTGGCTGCCCTTCTGGGGTCCCCCTCACGCCCTTGCCTGGAGATGGTGAATTGGTTTCATGTTCTTCTCGGGGTTGTTAGTGGCTTTCTGGAGTCCAGTCTTGAGAGGGAGTCTCATATGGATTCTGGGCTCAGTGGAACAGAGCATCATGATTAATTAGGGATGGCCGACTTTGCACTAGGATAGGAGAAATTGCAGCAGAATAGGAGAAATAGTAGCATAATACCTTTGCATTTCCTAACAATCAGAGCTGCATGATTTTTAAATTCCATGTCGTTCCATGTTCTGGGCTACATCTTCCTGCACAGAGTCTTTGCTGACACTGTTCTCTAGACCTGAGGGGTGCTTAGTTTTTATCTCTGTGTGTCTATCAACATCCACTGTAGATGCTACCCTCTTTCTAGGAATCTTTTTTGATTTCTTTGAATTTTGACTTTATCTTAAGAACACCAGGGAGCCATTCAATGACCTTTTAAAGTTAAGAAATGATTGACTTGGTGTTTAGACAGATCCTTCTGGCCACAGAGGGGAGAGTGGGTTGGAGGGGGGCAAGATGGGAGGCAGGGAGACCAAGTTGGGAAGTTGTGCCGCGTAGCAGTCCCCGTAAGAGAGGGTGGCTGCTTCGGCTGAAGTCGCAGCTGTGGCAATGGAGACTTGGGGACTGGCCATTATCAGAACATGATTTCACAGTTGATAGACTGAGGAGGGGACAAGGGAGATTTCTAGGGTTCTGATGTGGGCAGTTGGGCAGGGTAGAGCCCCTCATTGTAGCTTCTCTCCTAGAGCTCTCCAGTGAGTGATGAAAGCTCATTTTCAGTAATGAAACATGCATGTGCATTATTAATTCTGTATAAGGCAGCAGATAGTCCACAAGGGAAATTCCATGGCACCAAGGCCGGTGGGGTATTGCTTGCCTGTGACGGTGTCCATTGTAATTGGTTGTTGCCTGCTTGTTCTAGTTATAAAATAATTTTAGTGTCACCCCAGTGGTACTATCACCAGACTACAGAGTTAGTGCTCATCTGTGTTTGGAGAAGCCAGGGAACACGTTAGAGGAAAGGGGACATATTTGTTTGCTTAAGGGTGTGTAGGGATTTACTAGGAGACCCAGCAGGCCGAAGGGCATCCCTGGTAAAAAAGAATAGCACACATAAAGGATAGTGGTCTGTAGGCGGATATGATGTTAGGGATCTGGAGATCTAGAGATGCTTCTCCTTGGCAAGGTTTTTGAAAGAGAATTATGGACCCTTCTCTTCTCCTGCTACCCCCAGGCAGGTCTGGACATCACTGTTCTTATTTTGCTGTGTGTGCCTTTCCAGCCTAAAGGTATAATAAGCCCTAGGCTTTATCTCTGTATCTTTAGAACACAGCACAAGTATCTGGTCATAAATGTCTAGTAAATGCTTACGGAATGACTCAGGAGGCGGCTCTGGAGCTGTGGTGTGCTGAAGGACTGGTCTTTTTTTTTTTTTTTTTTTTTTTTTTTCTGCTTTTCCCCAAAACTCTTTTACTCACATGGCTCGTTGTCCCCCAGCCATTGATCACAATGGCTCAGACTGGTCAGATCGATCAGATCCTGGCTGCCTTGAAAATCTGCCCCCAGGGTCCACTGGTAGATGAACTCAGCACGCTGCCCACCTCCACCGCCACAGCACTGGCCTTCTCTATTTGCTTTCCAGCCTGAGAGTTGGCTGTTTGGGTTGGGGACTTTGGCACTTTATGACCATGTTCAGTGGAGTTGAATCTGAACTTGCAGCTTGGTTCTCAGCCTCCAGTAACTCTTGGCAGGCAATTTCGTGACCTTGGGACCCTCATGGAGGTTACAAATCCCGAGTTCAAGATTCAGTGCGGCCTTTTCTACCTGTGCGACCTCAGGCAGGTTGGTTTTATAGGTCTGGGCTCCTGTTTCCTAGAGTGAAATGATCTCCCAGTATTTCTGCCAACTTGGCCCAGCTTCAAGGATTCTGTGATTGTAAGGGCTACAGAGTCTGAGGCCTGGAAAGGTCTTGCAGTTCCTACTGTTGGGAGTCCAGTGCTCACTCCTGTCTAGAATTTCAATTTTTAATCACTGCTGATGGGCCAGAAAAGAACATTTGGATTTTACAACCAGTCTTTGATGGAGAAAGAAAAAAAGTCAGTGAACACCCATTTTGTGCTCGACATTTAAGTATGTTTGTTCCCTGTATTTCTCCATTTAGTCCTTTCAGAATCTCCGGAGGTGGACTGGGGCAGATTATTAGTCCATTTCACAGATGAGGAAACTGAAGGTCAGAGAGGTTGAGTCACCTACCAGAAGTCTCACCTATACCGAACCAGACACCTTTCAGCTGAGTCCCTACTGTTGCTGTGCCATCTGACCTGTCCCCTCTCTCCAACAGAGAGCCAGCTGCTCCCCGGGAACAACTTTACCAACGAGTGCAACATACCAGGCAACTTCATGTGCAGCAATGGACGGTGCATCCCGGGCGCCTGGCAGTGTGACGGGCTGCCTGACTGCTTCGACAAGAGTGATGAGAAGGAGTGCCGTGAGTGGCCTGGCCCTTTGCTGGGGTGGGGTGGCAGCCATCCTGGGGCAGAGGGGAGCCGGTCCTGAGCTGGCTTAGACCCTGCACACTCTGCTTGCTGCAAGCTGGTGGTTTTGTGCCTCTTGCCAGCAGTCCTGCTTCTCTGCTGTATCTCCATCTCAGTGTCACACGATCTGTGTAGACACAGGGATCTTGGTGGAGGTGGAGCTAAGGCTTTGAGAGAGCAGAAGGTTTTACCATCAGGCTCTACTAATCCCTACCCTGGAGTCCCGCCCTTGCCTTCATTTTATATACAAGCCAACTGAGCATCCCAGAGGTTATATGGCTGCAGCACCTTAAAACCAGCAAGTGGCACATTGGACGTGGGAACCCAGGGCTGCCTGACTCCAGGGTCCATGCTGGTGACCATCTGACAGAGCACCGTGGAATTTTCTTGATGATTAAATGAGGCATAGCATCCCACCAAGTATCCAGCATGGAGTTGGCACTGAATAGATAGTAACGTGCTTTCCCATCCCCTTTTCTCTGCCAATAGATATGGCTTGAGCCTTTGCTGGGGACATCATCTCCTAATGGGCACCACCAGGATCAGATGGTTTTGTGATCCTCCCCACCCCACCTCCTTGTCAGCCCTTTGCCTGTTTTGTGCCGCCGAAACATGTGTGAGAGTTGGGTTGATGGTCATCCACGAGAAAAGAGGCATCGGGGATGTGAGTTGAAAGGGTCCGTGGTGTCAAGTGATCCTGCTCCCTGCCCTGCAGAGGTGTATTTCTCTTCCTCTTCAGTTTGTCTCTGCAGAGTGAGCTTGGCCATGTGCCCTGTGTGGTTGTCCTCCTGGGTGCCCTGGTAGGTAGGAAACATGACTGACAAGTGGTGGGCACAGTGTTGTCTCACAGGGGATTGCCTTGAGACCACATGACTAGACGACGGTTCCTGGCTCTTTCGTGTGCTTTGGGCACCAGGCCACGTGGCCTGTCTGACAGTAGAACTGTGTGTCCTGGCTCTGAGCCTGCTGTCTCCCTGGAAGCCAGCTGAGGAAACAGCTGAGGACAGGTTAATCATTTGAACTTCTTTTTTTTTTTTTTCCTCCCCGAAATGGAGTCTTGCTGTGTCACCCGGGGCTGGAGTGCAGTGGTGCGATCTTGGCTCACTGTAACCCCCACCTCCCAGGTTCAAGCAATTCTCCTGCCTCAGCCTTCTGAGTAGCTGGGATTACAGGCACCCACCACTGCGCCTGACTAATTTTTGTATTTTTAATAGAGACGGGGTTTTACCATGTTGGCCAGGCTGGTCTCAAACTCCTGACCTCATGATCCGCCCACCTCAGCCTCCCAAAGTGCTGGGATTACAGGCGTGAGCCACCGCGCCCAGCCAATCATTTGAGTTTTTAACATATCTCTGACCGGAATTTGGGGCCCCTGTCTGTTGACGCACAGGAAGGGGTACCTCTGACCAGAGTTTGGGGCCCCCGTCTGTTGACGCACGGAAAGGGGCACTGGCTTTGGAGTTCACATACCTCTGGAGCAAGCTGCCCCCTCTGAAACTGGCCCTTTGCCCATCCAAGGGTTCCCGTATCCTCAGTGCCTGCTCCTGCCCTTCAGAGAAGTTTCTGGGATGGGAAAATTGAGGTGTGTTTTTTGGGGAGAATACTTCATACTGCTTGTTGCATGTGACCTTTCTGAAATGATGACTATACGCGTGAATTTTTATTTTTGCAGAACTGTTTGTTTGTTGTCTTCCAGCCCAGGCTGAAATACAATGGCATGATCATAGCTCACTGCAGCCTCCACCTCCTGGGCTCAAGTGATTCTCCCACTTTGCCCACCCCTAGTAGCTGGGAGCACAGGAGTGCGCCATCACGCCTGGCTAATGTATTTTTATTTTTTATAGAGACAGGGTTTTTCACCATGTTGCCCGGGTTGCTCTTGAACCCCTGAGCTCAAGCAGTCCACCTACCTCCGCCTCCCAATGTGCTGGGATTGCAGGTTACAGGTGTGAGCCACCAAGCCCGGCCTGTAGAATTATTTTGTAAAATTATTATGTCTAGTTTAGCTTTTCTCTGTTTCTAACATGGCCTCAGAATTACTAGAGCTGTAACATTAGTAAGCTGAGCAAATGGCATAGTATGTGTGAGCTCTGTCATCTGTCTGGTTTTAAGGATTTATTAAACAGTATATAAGTGTGCCAAGTTACCATTTTTGAGATATGGTGTATATTTGACCATCGGCACATGCGGATTGTTGTTAGCTGACCTGGGAATATTTGGGACATGATGTTTCCGAAAGAACGCAGGGTTAAGGAGTTAATTCCTAAATTGTATTCCCAGCTTTGTCAGTAGCAGCTGTGTGATACTAGTGCAATCTCTGACATTCTCTGTCCTGTCACAAAATCTCATGATTTTAGAATTCATGCTCAAATGGGAAGACATGGTGGAGAGCAAATATTTTTTTAAAAAGATGTTGCTGGCAGCTACCTGGAGCTGCTTGGTTTGGTTTGGAACAGGCTCATTCTTGGCTATTCTCCATTCGTTTTTTCTCCTGACTTCCTACCTTTAGCACCCAAGTGTGGTGGAGATTTGAGTGGCATTTATGTAGTCTTTTGAGCAAAACATAATTAAAAAACTATGCGCCCCAAACGTATATTAACCTCTCTCTGTAGCCCTTCTTTTTTGTCTTTAAATTGTGAAAACAGAACATTAGAAAGTTTAGATAGTAGAGGGAAGGAGAAAAAGTCCCTTTTCTAAAACAAATTCTACTTTCATTTAAAATTTCTTATATATTCCCTTCCAGCCTAGGACTTGAGGGTGTGAGCCCTTGAGAAGGCCTATTTGTGTCAAAATCTGAGCCCTTCTTCCCCCTTAGGGGGCTGTGTGATGGTGGGAAACTTACCAGAATGTTCTAAACTTTAGCCTTTGGGAGAATTAAAGAGAATTCTTTAACCTCCTGGTGCCTCAATTTCCTCCTCTCCAAAACAGGGGTAATAAAGGCTTCTGATACTTAACACTGTTGTGAAGTTTTAACCTGTATGAAGCACGCAGCGCAGTGCCTGTATACAGTAAGTGGCTTGTAAACATGAACTATTATTGGTTAAATCTGTACCAACTGTTTTATTTGGTGGTTGTCATGGGGAAATACGGTTCAATTGCCTGCTTTTTTCTACTTAACATTAGAGGCCCTTGGCCACATTCTATATTGAGGATTCACAGTTGTTTTGGGAGGCTGCCTAATGCTGTCAGGTAGACACACTGTAAGTTAACCATCCCCCTGCGTTTCAGTCTCTTCTGTTTCACTCTCTTCCGCAATTTTACTTCTGCTGATCAAAATGTTTAGGATCATTTAAGGAACTTATGCTTAACCAGATCACGGAAATATACAATGGTTTCAGCCAGAGCCAGGGTGGACGGGGCTGAGGTCTCCAGGGTGACCAACTTGACCACCTTTTCAAGGATGATTGGAACGGCTGATGTGGAGTTCCTGCCGCCTTCCCGGAGGGAGGGAGACTGGTTCTGTGTCTTGCTCATGAGCTACGAAGCCCTTTCTCTGATTCTTTGGAACAACTGGGTACCGAAGGGGAGGCGAGTGAAGGTGGCAGTGTTCTCGCCTCAGAGAGGTGATTACTTCAAGTGCCCTGTGGAGCTTTGGCATTGGGAAGATAATACGCTTCTTAAAAAAGAGAATTCTTGCCCTTTCCAAAGGGCAAGAAAGAGCCTGCAGAGGTGTGTTATGGTGGGATATGAGGCAGTGAGCAGCTCTTCTGTATCCACAGCACAGGAAGGATTTTTACCAGACAGGAAGAATTTTTTAAAAAATTTTTATCGTGAAGGTAATAAGACCACATATTGTAAAAACTGAGGGCAGAGAAGGAGGAAAAGCGTATGTACTCAGATCCACTGTTGGCATTCTGGAAGTTCTCATTCAGGCTTTTCCCCAGCGTAATCGCCAGGGGTGTACAGTTTTATATTTTGACATTTTTTCATGTAACATTTCAATTTCAACCTGTTAACATTTTTTCTGTATCTTCCCCCATTTTCCTCTTTGTCATTTTTAGTGCCATTAACTTGCTATAATATGGTTTATTTACACATAATTTGGCATTTCTCTTCTTTCCAGTTTTCCACTATGGGAAACAGTGCTCACTTGTGAACAGGAGGGTGTCATGACTTCCCCTCTGTTTTGAGAAATTTGCTTAGGCTCAATTCTCAGAATTAAAATTACTGGGTGAGAGGGAAGGCACCTTTTCTTGGCTCTTGACACTGACTGCCCACTTGTTTTGCTAAAGTTTTGCACTAGTTTGCTGGCAATGTGTGAAAACTATGACTTTATTTTAGTCGTGGCAGCCCTGGGTAACATCTTTAAAAAATATTTTTCTGGTTAATTTAATAATTGAAAACGGTTACTTTTTTTTAATTTAAAAAAATTATCTAGCGAGATTGTTTTCCCTTACCTCTACTTACTAGTTTTATTTCTTTGTGAGATACCTATTGATGGACTAAAATTAATTTCCAGCTGAGTTAAGACATTAGATTTTCTGCCTCTTGAATCTATAGAAGAGGCTCATTTGGGGACACTTTGAGTGTATTTCTGTTCTTAGTTAGTGGAATGCCCTCAGAGATAGTTTTATCCAAATAGCTTTAAAATAAAAGGAATAAAGATAATGTTTTAGAAAAACGAGGAAGCACCATGCAAGTCCTGATTATGAGGAGAGTTTATTAGAGCTTCCTCTAGGCCACACTATCCCAGGCATTTTACATTCTATTGATTCGTTTGATCATTGCAGAAGCCTTATTAGTAAAGGGCTGGTGTCATCTCCAGATGAGGAAATTGAGCAGTAGAGCGATTCCGTGGAGCTTGCCTGTTGGCCCAGAAAATAAGTCTCCATAACCTTCTTCTGTCAGAGACCCCCAGTGGGGGCTTTCAGTCTTTTTCTCCAGTTATCTGTTACCCTGCTGAAATGGAATCTTACTGCTATCATGACATATTATCCTGTCGAACCTGCTTTATAAAAAGATTCTAAAAACATCGATAATGGTTTCCTATGGAAATGAATATTTACATGGCTGTTAGTCCCGGGAGTTTCTGAAATGTTTTCCTTGAAGAGACTGTCCTTTGATTGGTGTTGCCTTCTGTAATAAAGCAGCAATCCAAATTTCCAGAACCCACAGGGGACTGGGAGTCAAGAGCCTTAAGTTCTGTGTCGATGTTAGCTGCCATCTGTTTGTGTTCTAACCAAGTGGTTGGGGGGATCCTGAATGTTTGGGGTCCTCTTCCCATGGCGGTTCATTTTCTCCTTTGGAAAGTTACACCGATTGATGTCTTTGGCTTTGCGTTTACAGACCTGGCCATTTATGTTTGATGGGTGTGTTTGGTTGGGGGGAGGTGTGGAGGAGGGATACATTTGAGGACTTTGTCAAATGATAAAATATGAACGAATCTCCAAATCCAGCTATAGGAAAGTAGGTGCAAAAATGGGATTTGAATTTTACTTGCTTTTACTGTTCCTGACCATTTCTTGAACATGTGTTATTATTGCTCTGGTGCGAAGGCATAAATCCATGAGATAGGGTTGAGAGGGCAAGTTTGGGCAAATGATCCCCAAGAAATATAAAAGAGCAAGAAAGCTGGGGTTGAGATTGTTCAGGCTCCATACTCTTCCTCTTTCCTTTTTAGCATCTTCCTCGCCTTCTGCCTCTAGGTGGTGCCACCTATATTTTCTTTTAACCTCGCACTACAGGGCAAGTAGAGATGTGGGAAAAAGCTGGATTCTGAGTTATCCTTTACCTTTACTAAGCTTTACCAGGAATTCAGCTGTTTCTCTAGGGCACCTAATACCGGCTCCACACACAAAATGCCTCTGGAAATCAGGAAGCTTTCTTTTTTTCTTTTTTTGAGATGGAGTCTCGCTGTGTCGCCCAGGCTGGAGTGCAGTGGCGCGATCTAGGCTCACTGCAAGCTCCGCCTCCCGGGTTCACGCCATTCTCCTGTCTCAGCCTCCCGAGTAGCTGGGACTACAGGTGCCCGCTACCACGCCCAGCTAATTGTTTTTTGTATTTTTTTAGTAGAGACAGGGTTTCACTGTGTTACCCAGGATGGTCTCGAACTCCTGACCTGGTGATCCGCCCACCTTGGCCTCCCAAAGTGCTGGGATTACAGGCGTGAGCCACCACGCCCAGCCTAGGAAGCTTTCATAGGATGGATAGAGCTTGCGGCTTCTTCTCTTGGACTGTTCTGTCGTTTCTCAAAGAAGGGGATGTGTTGGCTGATGGGCTGTGGCTTAGGGAGGCAGCCTGTCAGTCACTGTGTGCAGCTGCAGTGGGCTCAGGTCTCCCCATCACTGTGTAGAAAGCAGAACTGGCACAGCACTATCATTTTGGGTTGAATTGTAGCCCAACCTTCCCCCACAATTTTCCTGTGTTGAAGTCCTAACCCCTAGTATTTCAAAATGTGACTTTATTTAAAGATGGGGTTTTAAAAGATAACCAAGTAAGAATGAAGTCATTAGGTGGGTCCTAATCCAATATGACTGGTGTCCTTATAGAAAGGGGAAATTTGGACACAGAAATATGTACAGAGGGGAGACGATGTGAAGACTTGTAGCAAGAAGACAGCTATCTACAGTCCAAGGAGAGGGCCTGAAACAGATCCTTCCCTCACAGCCTCACAGCCCCCAGAGGGAGTCAAGCCTGCTAACACCTTGATTTCAGACTCCTGGCCATCAGAACTGTGAGACAATAAATTCTGTGGTTGAAGCTGTCCAATTTGTGGTACTTGGTTATGGCAGCCCTAGCAAACTAACACGACTATCAACCTATCTCCTTTGTTTTAAAAAATAAATTATTATAGGCCGGGCTTGGTGGCTTAGGCCTGTAATCCCAGCACTTTGGGAGGCTGAGACGGGCAGATCCCTTGAGCCCAGGAATTTGAGATCAGCCTGGGCAACATGGTGAAATCCTGACTCTACTAAAAATACAAAAATTAGCCAGATGTGGTGGCGGGAACCTGTAATCCCAGCTACTCGGGAGACTGAGGCACAAGATTTACTTGAACCCGGGAGGTGGAGGTCGCAGTGAGCTGAGATTGTGCCACTGCACTCCAGCCTGAGTGACAGAGTGAGACCTTATCTCAAAACAAACCCCCAAAATTATTATATAGTGAATGATAGCTTCCTGCAGCTGTCTAACAGACTGACATGTGCAGACATCCTGCTTTCATTTTTTCCTTTAACAATTTGCAAGTAAGAATCTCACTGTTATGGGTCAAATTGTGTCTTCCAAAAGGATATAGGATATGTTGAAATCTGAACCCCCGTATCTTAGAATGTGACCTTATTTGGAAATGGGGGTCCTTGTGGATGTAATTAGTTAAGATGAGGTTGTACTGGAGTAGGGTGGGCCCTTAATCCAATGTGAATGTTGTCATTATAAGAAGATAATATGAAGATATGAGGGAAGAAGACCATGTGACAACAGAGGCAGAGACTGGAGGGAGGCACCCGCAAGCCAAGGAGTGACCACCATCACCAGAAGCCGGCCTCTGCCCAGTCCACGTGGACCTTTTCTTAACCCCCCTACTGCCCGGCCTCTCGGGAAGAGTCACACCCTCTGTTCCTTCTGGAGGCCCACTGCTTTCTCATATGAGTGAGGTGTCCGGTTTTTTTTTCGCATCTTGGTTCTTGGCAAGCCACTGCTAGCTAAGGGCTGAATTCCAAAGGCCTTCTGAAGGAGCTGAGCCTCAGAAAACATAACTGGCACTCCAAAGGGTCTAGAGAATATCATCGTGGTTTAAAGATCTGTCCATCAAACACTTCGGAATGAAAAGACATGCTCTTTCACAGCGCTTATGGTATGGAGGAAATCCAAGACCTATGTATATTAGCGTTGCCTCTTTTCTCATTGAGTCATTTCTGTTTGTATTTGGTTTTTAAATGACTCACCTAATTCCTGGCATGATCCTCACTTCACTGAATTTCTTTAGTCTTAAATTCAAAACCATAAATCCTATGGTTAAGAACAGGAGCTTTGGGCCCAGACAGTACTGAGTTCTCCCCACAGCTTCCATTTATGACGTGTGCAGCCCTGGGGCTTACCATGCACCTGTTTTCTCATCTGTAAAATGGAGGTAATAGCAGTGCCTATCCCAGAGGTGTGATATTTCGGGGGTGATATTTCAAACATCTAGTAAGCGCTGTGTCCAGGCCCTAAGCCAGTTAGAAAGGAGTGGATTTAAACAATAGGTATTGTTTCCTGGTGCAGACAAGGTGAAGATCAGCTCTGTGAGTCTGACATGAGCTAATGTGAGGCTTGTAGCTGGTACCTGGTGTGAGTTAAGCATTCAGTGAATGCTAGCTGACCCTATTCCCTCAAACACATGTATGCTGGTGACATTTCCTGGCCAGCGCAATGCTGGGAGTTATTACTGCCCTGTTCCCAACACCTCCCTCCTGCACTTCCCCTTCCCACACCCGATCTTTTCTTGCTCTTAGTTCGAGAGCCTGTGCCATGGAAACACCATCATCTGCTAGGTCAACATCTGCTTTTCACTGTCCAGTCTTGAACACACATTCATGAGCTTGCATGAAATTGCTTTTAGCTTAGAGCTCCAGGGAGCCAGCCAGACACCCAAACTGGTACAAAAGGGAAGGAAACAAACTTTTGAGGGGCTGAGGTGAGCCAGGCTCTTGAGGTTGCGGGGAAGGAAGCTTGGAGGTACCTCCTCTGCATTCAGATGGGGACCTGTGTCTTAATGGACCTGCAGTAGGCGCCCACCCTCAGAGTGGCTGCCTTAGGCTGTTCTCAGCTCTGCTGGAGCCCTGCACAATTAAACACCTAAGTGGATTTTAATGACGATATTTTGCTTCAGCGCCCAGGCTTCTCAGCCTCCATGAGTATGTAGTCTCTTCCACCTTCACCACACTGACCTGAAGTCAGCACCACTCCCTGTGGCCTTCAGCATTGTAGGCCTAGAACTTGCAAAAATTACTGTCTTCCTGATTCCTTCTTGCCACTCTAGATGTGCTCTTTGTGCCTCGTGGCCTGTGGTGAGGACGGACTTTCAGTTCAGATGTTGGAATCACAGCATGAAGTTTCAGGTGGGCATCTGATAGGCACCCACCTACATACGGACGTTTCCAGGTTGTCAGGCCACACATAACATGCATTTGACTGTATGCAAACTTTTCTTAAAGGCCCCTGATAGATTTTTGAAGATGTTGGTGATTTTACACTAAGTGGAGAAGTACAAAGTGCTCCAAATCTTTCCAGTTTTATTAGTTTCCTAGGGCTGCTGTAACAGAATACCACAAACTGGGTAGCTTAGAACAACAGATACTTATTCTTTCACAGTTCTAGAGGCTAGGTGTCTAAAGCAAGCTGTCGACCCGGCCATGGTTTCTCTGAAGGTTCTAGGGGAGGATCCTTCCTTGCCTTGTCCTCACTTCTACTGATTTGCTTTCTGATATGGTTTGGCTCTGTGTCCCCACCCAAGTCTCACTTTGAATTGTAATAGTCCCCACGTGGTCATGGGCGGGACCTGGTGGGAGGTAATTGAATCATGGGGGTGGGTTTTTCCTGTACTGTTCTCGTGAGAGTGAATAAGTCTCATGAGATCTGATAGGTTTTTTGTTTGTTTGTTTCATTAAAAAAAAAATTTATTTCAGTAGTTTTTGAGGAACAGGTGGTTTTTGGTTACATGGTAAGTTCTTTTTAAATTTTAAGTTCTGGGATACATGTGCAGAAAGTGCAAGTTTGTTACATAGGTATACATGTGCCATGGTGGTTTCCTGCACCCATCAACCCGTCATCTAGGTTTTAAATCCCACATGCATTAGGTATTTGTCCTGATGCTCTCCCTCCCCTCGGCCCCCACCCCCAACAGGCCCCAGTGTGTGATGTTCCCTTCCCTGTGTCCATGTGTACCCATTGTTCAACTCCCACTTATGAGTGAGAACATGTGGTGTTTGATTTTCTATTCCTGTGTTAGTTTGCTGAGAATGATGGTTTCCAGCTTCATCCATGTCCCTGCAAAGGACGTGAACTCATTCTTTTTTATGGCTGCATAGTATTCCATGGTGTATATGTGCCACATTTTCTTTATCCAGTCTGATCTGATGGTTTTATAAATGGGGTTCCCCTGTACAAGCTCTGTTGCATGCCGCCATGTAAAACGTGGCTTTGCTCCTTCTTTGCCTTCTGCCATGATTGTGAGGCCTCCCCAGCCATGCGGAACTGTGAGTCCATTAAACCTCTTTTTCTTTATAAATTACCTAGTTTCAGGTATGTCTTTATTAGCAGCATAAGAACAGACTAATACACTGTCCATCATTGTGTTCTTCGGCTTGTAGATGCATCACTCCCTTCTCTGCCTCTGTCATCCATGGTTCTGTCCCTGTGTCTCTTTGCTTTTTTGTCCAAATTTCTTTTTTAAGGACACTGATCATTGGTTTAAGACCCACCCTAATCTAGTATGACTTTATCTTAACTTCATTATATCAGCAAAGACCCAATTTCCAAATATAAGGTCACATTCACAGGGCCCAGGGCACTGTTCAACCTGCTACACTGGGTAAATATTGAGGAGGTGAAGCTCCCAGTGACCAGCAGCTACCACCGGAGGAGGCCTTTGCAAACTCAGCTGCCTGGCGGTCCCCATGCTGTGTGGATGCTCACTGCATTCACTTGGGGAATATCGCTATTAATTGTTTTACCTCTGCCTTTGTAGCATAGTGGTTATGGAACAGAACCAAGTGTGTCAATAAAACAGGGATGATTTGAATGCCTAAGAAGGTTGATTCAAATGAGAAAATAAATAAATACATATATTTTTAAAGTCAGCTGGATGTACTCTTTTTTCTTCTGTAATCTGATGCCTTCCTTTGGCCACTTCCATAATGTGAAGATACTCTAAATGCTAGTTAGTGTGTATAGCAGTCTGTGAAAGTTCTGTGCTTTTAGTAGCTCTGGGGCTGGAGGGGGCTGCTGTGGACTAAGCACAGTGTCACCAGCTCTCTGCTGTCCAGCCCCGCTTGGAACCTGGGAGGGTTCCAACTGAGGGTCCCAGCCAGTTTGGACTGCAGTCAGGTTTTGTTTGTCCTGCACAAGGACACGAAAAACAAGAATTAGTTGCCAGTGTTTATAAAGCAAGAGCTTGCACATAAAAATTAGGATTATCAGGTTTTCTTGAGAAATCAGATATTAGGTTACTTTTTGCACTCATGGAGAACCATGTCCATTCTGCATCTATCATGTATTTCCCCGTCTTGATCATTCTAAGGCCTCCAGTGTTTTTAAAATTCTGAGACACACATTTTTTTTCCCCACATTTTTCAATGGACTAAGAAAACAGTGTCTAATTTAATTGGCAGAGTTGTTTCTTTCTTAGTTGTGCACAAAATAGTGGTGTGCTTTGCACTCAGTGGCATCTTGGATTCAATGAAATGCACTAATTTTCTCTGATTGTTAGCATATGATGTTTCAGCCAACGGTGCTGAACATTTCCAAACAGATCAATGCACCATGTGTGTGTTATGTTTTCCTTTGGGTGCTGTGCTTAGAGGATAGCAGACAGGGTGCAGAGTGAGAAGGACCTGGCTTTGCAGCCAGCACTGCCAGGATTGAATCCTGGCTCCATCATCTGGGAGCTGTGCGACCTGGGCAAGGTACTTGGCCTCAGTTTCCTCATAACTCCCCTGGCATTTTTGTGAGGATTAAATGAGCTGAAACCTTGAAAACCCTTCAAACAGCAGCGGGCACAGAGGAAGCAGTCCATCAATGTCAGCTGTACTCCTGGCAGTGTGGAGGTCCCAGCTCTGCCCCTAGCTAGTCACTTCTCTTCTTGGAATCTCAGTTCCTTCATCTGGGAAATGGGAGCAGATGTGAAAAGGGGCAGGGTGAGAATACATATGAAGGTGCTGGCGCCTGCTGCATAGCAGGCACTTAATGTGGTATGCTTTCCATCTTCTGCCTTCCTTGGGGATGCATTGTGCCCTGAAAGGGAGAGCCTCCAGGGTTGCCAGAGAGTTTTTGATCTAGGCTCCTTCAGGTGTCAAAGATGAGCTGGGTGATGCTCCATAGGTTCTCCTTTCTAATAGGTGACAGTTCTGTTTCAGAAATACTGTGGATGTTCAGGTTGACAGCACATAAGTCAAACTTAGCCCAGAAATACTGTGGATGTTCAGGTTGACAGCACATAAGTCAAACTTAGCCCCTTCCTTTCCCTGAACCATTTTCAGGAGATGGAACCCGGGGAGCTTGTCATAGTCTGGTTCTGAGGAGTGGGCTGGGGGACAGCCTAGGATGGGGAGCCCCACTCCAACTACAATGCTGTTGAGTTCCCATTGACACCCCCAACCACTGCCCAGGGGGTGAGAAGAATCAGACTATCTACCTGAGGTCCTGGGGCTCCCTCCCTTGAAGCTGGGACAGAAGACCCAAGACTCTGGTTGGGAAGAAGTTGAGTCAAGTCTATTGAGATAAGGCTTCCTGGAGCCTAGAGAAAAACTGAGAAGAACTTATCCAATTAAGTAACTCCCAGGAGAAGAGTGACTGTTTCATTTTCTGAAGTGACTAAATGCCCCAGTTCTTAGAAAGTTTGTTTCATTATTCAGTTAAATCTCCCATCACATATCCCTGCTGTTACCATTCTGATCCTATTCTGGTGGTGACAGGGAAACTTGGACGGCATCTGCAAGAATCCCACCAGGCCCCTTCCAGCTCCCTTGGTCCTTCCTAGGTGACAGCAGCTGTTGTTTGAGACCTGCCACTGCTTTCTTGGAAACTACCAATTTAAATGCCAATATTGTCACCAGCTGAGAAGTGAGTGGCATGGAGTCGTCTTAAAGTCATCTTTTAAACCAATTCTTTTGCACAAATATCAGCTTCATTCCATCTCGCCAGTCTTCTTCCCCACTTCCAGAGAGCTTCATTATCATCAGCAGTGTGTGCTGCCTTTTCTCTGCCTGCGAAGGGAGAATCTTAATGAAATAGCTCTGAGCTGGGGGGCAGGGGTCATGTTTCTGTGTTTCTGGAATGAGTGTGGTCAGGTCCCTGTCATTCTGGCATGCTCTCATTGCCAGGACTTGGCTGTAACTGCAAAATATAGTCAGTGGTAACACGCTTGGTAATTGCTAATAAAATTTAAATGGCTGCAAAATCACAGAACATCAAAAAAAATTTTCTCCTGGCACATCCAGACAAATCTTGCTGATCCAAGTTAGGGTGTGCAGTCTTTATTTTTATTTTTTAATGCAGACTTGCACTTTTATCTGCAACATAGCTAGTTTGCAGTCGCCAAATGACTTTTTAAAAAAATCTTGAGACAGATGAGAAAATAATAATTAAAAAAAAGAGAATATGGTGCATTCATATAATGTAGACATGTGACCAGAGAGACTTTCGCTAGTAACACTTGAATATTAGTTTTCTAAAGGTTTAGAGTGGGAGGAGATGGGGGTAGAGAATCTTTAAAGTCAAAAGGTAACTGCATACCCCTCTTCAGAAACTTTAGCTTTTGACGTGGTTAATGCCATGTCCTTTTCTCAGATCACTACAAGAGGAGTCACATAAAATGTGGGGAATGTCTTAGGGCTGAAAGGCCGTTGGGTGTTCTAGAATCAGTGATTGGAAGGCAAAGGACTGAGGTAGGTTACATTACAAGTATTCAATGTTCTATAGCACCACAGAGTTCCAGGTTAATTTCAAATTAAAATACAGTCTCTTACTCCACTGGAAAGGCATCATTTACGTGTACCTGAGTTACTTATTTCTATTATCCATGCCCTTCATTTTGGTGGGATAAGGGTGGAGAGGCAAAAAGTTAGTGTCTCAGATTCTCCATGGGATTTAAATATGCAGGGTCTGAAGACCATCTTGGCTGCGGCTGTCTGTTGTCAAGTGAAGGGTTGTTTGCCTCTCCTGCTGTTTTGGGATCTAGCAATAAAGCCTGTGATGTTTACTGACCTCTGAGAGGGAGGTGAGGAGAAGAGACCCAAGAATTTTGTTTATTTGGAGAGAGGAGGGAGAGAGGCCATCCCGTTGCCTTCTCGAATCACATAGAGAGCTACGAGAGAATGCTTCAAAGATGGATTGGACACTGTTGGAGGAGTAGGTGATTGTGGTGAGGAGGTTTCCATGATCTGTGTTTTCCTTTGGCTGTTTTGAACATTTTAGCCAATGACAGGTTAACTATAGCAGGATCCTGCTGGTAGCTGTATATTTGTTCCTGAGCCTGTGCAAGCCCATCACCATCATCTGCTGCATGTCTGTAGACCTTGTCCTGTTGAGCCCTGGGTAGTGCCTGCTTTTTGATGCTCAAACCACATATTCACGTTGTTGTCGGTCCCCAGGCAGCAGGGCAGGCAGTCTGGTGGGCCACTGAGTGAAGCTGTTGGATGACAGGGAGCAGATGGCCCTGATGCAGAACACGGTGGGTGTCTGCCACTTGTCTGACTTTAAAATCCAAGCTGGGGCTATTCCCAGTTCCCTGGAATGGAGGCCACTGGCCAGTCAGATGCTGTTAAGGGAAAGTTGAGTGTAGTTCAGTGGTGACAGTGCTGGCCGCCTTGATTCAAGACCTGGCTGCTGCATCCTCTCCATTTCTCATCACTACTGGCACTCAGAGCCTATACTGAGTGTCCCTTTAGATGGATGTATTCTCTGCTTTATTTTTCTATTTAATCTTCTCAGAGTGCCAGTATCTTAATCCATTCAAATACTACTAACTGGGTGGCTTATAAACAGCAACACTTATTTTTCTCAGTTCTGGAGTGGGGAAGTCTAAGACCAAGGCACTGACAGATTTGGTGTTTGGTGAGGGCTCGCATCCTGGTTTGTGGACAGCCGTCTTCTCTCTATGTCCTCATAGGGTGTAATGGATGCTTGAGCTCCCTTGGGCCTTTTTCATAATGGCACTAATCTCATTAATGAGGGCTCCACCCTCATGATCTAACCAGATCCCAAGAGCCCCGCCTCCTAATACCATCACATTGGAGACTAGGGCCTGAACAGAAGAATTTCAGGAGGACAAAAACATCCAGTCCATTGCAGGGTAGAATAACTTTCATGGAAAACGAAAGCCTAAATACAGCCCTGAGGGTAAAGAAAGAAGAGGATGCTGCATATTTAGGCCTGCCCATGGTGATTCCTATGGCTGGTTGGAAGGAAGAGGAGAGATTTCAGGGGTGCCTAGAGAAGTATGTAGTGGATCAGGCAGGCAGGGCTGCATAAGCCAAGGTAAGGAAATAGCCATGTGCTTAGTGGTCAACAGGGTCGAGAGCGTTGGCTCCAAAGTCAGATGAGTGAGTCAAATCATGCTGTACCTCTACCTAGCTGTGTGATCCTGGGCAAGTTACTTAACCTCTCTGTACCTCAGTTGCCACATCTGTAAAATGAGATAGGAATAGTTCCTATGCCACGGGCTGGTGAAGATTAAATGACTCTCTGTAAAGTTCTTAGAAAACACCTGCTTCACAGTAAGCATTCAACAAATGTTTGTTGCAACTCTTGACAATACTTCATGCTTTAAATTCTCCTGTATAAAAGTTATGGCCAAAAAGTTGTAAATGCTTGCCTGCCGTCATCTGTTAGTCACCAGACTAACCATAATGACACGACTCATAAATTTTCTGAATGAATAAAGGAGTACTGGAGTGTTATCTTGGTGGCTCAGCGTGGTGCTGCCAAACAAAAAGAAAGAAAAGAAAAAGAAAAACGAAACAAAATAAGTTTTGAGTTGTCTCTTGAATAACCACAAAATAAAGGGCTAAGCTCTTTGCCACCTTGGGCTCCTGGGCTCTTAGGGACAGTGCCCAACCAGTACTTTCTAAATTGTGCTTGATGGGTCATCTTACTCATTTGTTAATGTAGATTTGGGGATGACTCAAAAGCTGCTGGAATAGAATTCTTAGAAACAGAGTGGAGCCCAGGAGTCTGCACCTGAACAAGCAGCCCAGGGGAGTCTGGCGCTCCCTCCATTTTGAAACTCATCTGTCATAGGACTAGACTAAGTCTCACTGAGTGAGGAATTTGGTTGGACAAATCTTGCATTGCCAACCTCTTTTGATATCTGGGTAGAGGAAATGTCCAGCAGAGCATTCCTTCTGCTAAGTCCAGGCAGATGCATTGCAGTTAGTATGGTGGCCTCAAAAGCACACTGTTTTGAAGAGAGAGTGCTAAGTAATGGGATGGCGACATGATACGGGTTATTGCTTTGTTTTGCTTTTAAAGTTCTTTCATGCGTATTATCTCCTGAAGAAATAAAATAGATCGCAGATGCTCTCATTGCAATACCCATGAGAGGAAATGACTTTATCTGAGCCAGAAATGAAATTCTCAGCAAGAGGCTCCTGTCCATTGGAAATTTCAACAAATATTGCCAACAAGATTATATGCCTGTTCACAGTGGGTATCTCTGGAAGGTGGGATAATGATAATTGTTCTTCTCTAACATCATCTTATTTTTGCACGAGAGGCGGTGTGTGGCGTGCTTGAAAATACACAAGCTTGACATGGGCCAATCTGGGTTTGTCCTAGTTCCTTTGCATACTGGACACGTTATTTAATCTCTCTGTACCTCAGTTTCCTCATCTGTGAAATGGGGAAATAATAAAATAGTATCTATCTCCTACAGTTTAAATACATTTATACCTGTTATATGTTTAACTGGTATTAACAATGCTTGATCTTTCTTAGTTGTTGAAAAGAATTAGCTATAGTTATTAACAATGTCATCAAAGTACATGCAACTGGTAGTCCTTGGAGCATAAATTAAACCATAAAGAGAAATGCTGTCCAGGTCCTGGCAGCTGATGTGTGAAGGGTCTAGCATATCTGTCATAAGGACCAATCGGGATTTGCTAGGACCCAGCTCTCTGATTTGGG
Organism: Macaca mulatta; assembly: GCF_049350105.2. Lineage (NCBI taxonomy): Eukaryota > Metazoa > Chordata > Mammalia > Primates > Cercopithecidae > Macaca > Macaca mulatta. Next base: position 29,230,673 of record NC_133419.1, on the reverse strand, counting down.
GTCTGATTTTTTTTTTTTTTTTTTTTTTTTAATCTCTGCAGTGAGGAGTAGGACTCCTATCAGTGTTTTTCTAACTGTACTTCTTGGAGTGCCAAAGGGAGAAAGGAGAGCACCTGAGCCATGGGGGCTTGGAGCATGGACTCTTGTCCTTGCTGAAAGCAAAGCAGCTACAAGTCTATTTTGTAAAAAAAAAAATCTATTGGGCTTGAGATTTGATTTTCACAGAGACTTCTGTGGTAAACAGACAAAAGGGTTAATTCCTACTGGACTTGCTCTCTAAGCAGCCTTTTTTTTCTTTCTTTTTTAAAATCTCATTTTGACATGTGTGATTCCAAAGACAGCACTGTAATTGTCTTTTTCCAGAACAGAGCTCACTTCCAACTCTCATAGCATGGGAGTACTCAGAAATTTATTTCTCATAATGAGCCAAAATCTCTCTGCAGCTCTTTAAAGGTAGCTGTGGAGCACCTTGGGTGCTAATGAGCTCCCTGTTAATAGAAATGCTCAGGCTTGTATTGGTTTCAGGTCCCGGCTTCACTCATGACTGGCTGTGTTGTGTGTCTAGGTAAGTCTCGCCACCTGTCCAAGAAATAAATATGAGGATGTATGCAAAGTCCTTGGTACAGTGCCTGGTAGGTGTCAGCCTTGGCTGCCACCAGCAGCAGCAACACTACTGTTCTAATAATCAGAAGTGACTGGTGCACATCTGCTTGGAATCCTCTTCCCGTGACCCCAGAAGAGAGTCTTATGTTCATGGTTAAGGATGATTTTTAGATGATGCCATTAAGATCTCTCTTCAGTGCCCCTGACACTGCAAATGGGCCATGCACCATTCGGAGATGCGGCCTTTCACAGTTACCACAGAGGCTACCTGGAAACATTGTATGAGCACCTCCAGGAAGTTGTGGGCATGTGACTCTTATAAGGAGTCACCCTAATGCTAGCAGTTAGCTATGCCCACGGGCAAAGTGATGGATGGGGTTCCCTAGAGTCCATCAGTCCTGCACTCTTCCCTTTGCCCTGCACGGTGTATTTCAGAAGAAAACATAAACTGTGGATTGTATAATCATCCTCTGATGCAAACCAAACTTTGGCAAGTGTGAACGATTATGAAAACAATGCACATGTGAAACACACTTTCCCTGCGCTCTCTGTTTAACATCCCAGGTTATGTGCCAGGTTTCTGCGCCCCCCGCCCCCATTTTCTGCATTTCAGAAATATTTTTTTTTTCATTCCAGACTGTGGGAGTACAAAGGCAGATTTGTGTCATCACTTAATTTGTTAATTCTGCCAGGATTTTTCTCCCACCAACCGGCAATCCTTTTTGCAGTCTTATATTTAAGGCTGGCCTTGAGGAAAATTACATAGGAGCAGCATTGTATTTACCCTTTGTATGACTGCAGGGGATGTGAGTAAAATCAAAACAAAACAAACAATTTTAAAAACAAAACAGTGCCTCTGTGAGTGAATTCCAGAGTAGACTGATATGCCATGGCTGAGCAAGGTAGAAGAGCAGCTCTTCTTGACCCTGCATGGAACTTAGAGCATGGAGTTTTACTTTACTGAGCCTTCTTTTCTTTCTAAATAGAAACATGCTCTCTGGCATCTTCCCAGAGATGCTGGTTATTTACAGGATCGACATCACCCAGTTCTTTGATTTCTCTGCTGATGGAAGTACAGAACTGTAAAACATCAACAGAAGCTGCTGCTTAAAAAGAATGAAGATGGATGGATGGATGCGTGGATGGATGGGTGGGTGGGTGGATGGATGGATGGATGGATGGATGGATGGATGGATGGATGCTTGGATGGATGGATGGATGGATAGATGGATGGATGGATAGATGGATGGATAGATGGATGCATGATAGGTACATGGATGGATGGGTGGATGAACGGATGCATGGATGGATGGATGAATGGATGGATGATGGATACATGGATGCATGGATGGATGGATGATGTATACATCGATGCATGGATGGATGGCTGCATGGATGGACGCATGAATGGATGGATGAATGGATGGTTGGATGAATGGGTGAATGGGTGAATGGATGCATGGATGGGTAGATGAATGGGTGGGTGGATGGATGGATGTGTGGATGGATGGATGGATGGATGGATGCATAGACGGATGGATGGATGGATGGATGGATGAATGGTTGGATGGATGGATGGATGGATGGATGGTTGGATGAATGGATGGATGGATGGATGGATAGATGAATGGATGGATGGATGGATAGATGGATGGATGGATGGATGGATGGATGGATGCATGCATGGATGGATGATGGATACATGGATGCGTGGATGGATAGATGGATGCATGGATGGATGGATGCATGGATGGGTGCATGGATGCATGGATGGGTGCATGGATGGATGGATGGATGGATGGATGGATGGATGGATGGATGGACAGATGGATGGATGGATAGATGCATGGATGGATGGATAGTTGGGTGGTTGGATAGGTGGATGGATGAATAGGTAGATTTATGGGCCATTGTGTAAAGACAGAGGCCTCTCATTCCACAATGACATCTCCTACTGGAAGCCTTCTCTCCCTTCCTACCCAGGCTAGGTAGATGCCCCTTGTCCCTGCTCCCAAAACATTGCCTCTCTCTACATTTGACTTGTAAACAAGAAGATACAGTAAACTGGTATAGTTTTCATTTCCCAAGGAATCAGATGCTTCAGTACAGTCAGAAAAGGACTGATATCCCTTGTTAACTGATACACCTTGTTATCCCCACACCAAACAACATTAGCTCCTGCTACGTGGGACATGCTTAGTACACATTTGTTGAATGAATCAATGAAAGAACAGTGACTGTTTACTAGGATTTGTGGGGGCAAATCATTGCTTGCATTCTTACATCTCTTTCACTACTGCTGTCTCAGAGCTAGTTTTCTCTTACCAGGAGGCCAGATGGGATTGCTGAGCAAGAATAAGATTCCTTCCATCTGTCTCACACACACACACACACACACACACACACAAACACACACACACACACACCCACCCACCCACCCCCATTGCTCTCTCAGCACTTTTAAAGGATCACTTGATTGATTCACTTTAACAGCCTCATATCCTCCCTTTCCACCTGCCCTGACCCCAATTCCTGCTTGTAATTAATTTTTCTTCTGAAGGTAAATCTTCTCTCAACTTTTCTCCTTTTTGATTTGGGTCCCAAGGAGTATGAACTCTTGGAGAGTCTTATCCCTCCCTCTCTTTCTCTCTGTCAGCCCTCGCACAGATGCCTATTATCATCATCTCAAGCCATGGTATCCAGATAGTTTGCTTGGATTTAAAGACCAGAGGCAGAAGCTAATGAAGGGCTTTCATGTTCAGAAACAGAGGGTTCCTGGCAGCTTCTTCTTCATTTAATTCCAGGGTGCTAGGAGCACTCCCACTGCTTGGCACAGCCTGGGGGACTGACAGATGGCACAATCAGCCCAGAAGGGCCAGTCTTCCCTGGTTCAGCCATTGCCTGTGCAGCCACAGTGCCCGTGTGCAGGGCAGAAACCACAGCACTAAAAGACACTTGCCTGTGGTCTTCCTAGTTAGTATACTTTGGTGCAAAGAATGAACTCTTGCTGTGGGTGAGCACTCTAGCTTTTCTCAGCCTTAGTTTTCTCATTATAAAGTGCTTATGTTACCTCCAAGCACCCTTACAACTACAGACCTCTGTAATTTTAAATGGAATGTTCTCCTCCTTGTGAAAATACAGAATGGTTTTCTTGCAGGTGGACCTACACATGTAGTAATGAGTTTGGGTAGCTTTATGGTTGTGCAAAATTGTGGAGACCCTAAGTGAGCATGTAGTGTAGGGGGGGTTCTGGGGTCAGACAGCCTGCCTATTTTTTTTTTTTTTTTTTTTTGAGACGGAGTCTTGCTCTGTCACCCAGGCCAGAGTGCACTGGTGCGAGCTTGGCTCACTGCAGCCTCTGCCTCCCAGGTTCAAGCAATTCTCCTGCCTCAGCCTCCTGAGTAGCTGGGATTACAGGCATACGCCACCACGCTCAGCTAATTTTGTATTTTTAGTCGAGACAGGGCTTCACCATGTTGGTCAGGCTGGTCTCGAACTCCTGACTTCGTGATCTGCCCACCGCGGCCTCCCAAAGTGCTGGGATTACAGGTGTGAGCCACCACGCCCGGCTGACAGCCTGCCTTTAAAGAGCAGCTGAATTTTATATAATGGGCACCCAATGCTCTGCAGGGATGATCTCATTCAGTCCTCACATCACCTGAGTCCTGCTAGTATCCCCATTATACAGTTGGAGAGTTGAGGCTTAGAGAAGTTAAGTAACTGGCTGAGGCACTTGGGTGGCCTAGCCAAGTTTTGAAGGCAGACATTCTGGCTTGAGTTGAGCCACTGAACCACTCTGCTCTGCTGCCGTCTGTGGGTAAGTGCACACCACCGCAGGTCTGTATGGAGGAGGCTTTCAGGATTCACTTGGAGCTCTGGGAATGCATAAAGTGCAATACTTTCCCATTGCTGCAAAAGGATATTGCATTTTAAATGTCTGAAATCATGATTGACTTAGCTCCTCAGCCCTGGAGGGCGCAGCAGTGGCTTGAAGCATCAGAACCTTGAAGGAGGTTTATTTGAGGAACACTTTGCTATCTCCCGTAAAAATTACAGCAAACATTCTCAGGGCACTCTCCACTAAATAGGTGTGGCAGGAGGGTACATGATACCTCTCACCTCAACCCCAAAATCCTCCCTGTATTGCAGTCTAGAGCTTTTCAAACTTCATATGCATTCAAAAGGCATGGGGGTCTTGGTAAAGTGCAGAGTCTGGCTCAGTAGGTATGTGGGGTGAGGCTGATTGAATTTCAACCCCCCAGGTGGTTGCTGATGCACTGGTCTGAGGTCTACACTTTGAGCCACAAAGGTCTAGAGTTTATGATTTTCAGGGAGCTAAGCTGGCTGTATCAGAATGACCTAGAGTCTTCAGTAAGCAGCTTCCCAGGACCTTTCTGGGATATTCTCAATCAGGAGGCCTAGGATAGACCCAGGAAGTTGCCAGTGTTCCAGGAACCACACTATGAGAAATGTTGCCTCACTCAGTGGTTCCTGTGATCGTCAGGGTCCCTGGTGGATTGAGGCCAACTTGGGAAACAAAGGTTGTTGGGTTTGGGATGGGGCCAGAAACCCACTTGTATCCTGTTTCGCCAGGGGAGCCTAATCTACACTCAGGTTTGCGAATTCCTTGCAGTAATTACTTCTTTACCTCCTCATCTTTAGTCTCCCCCCTGGCCCCACACTCTTCCTCAAGCTAGTGTCCCACTGGCTCTTGCTCCTTCTCCTTTGTTGTAGCCAGTGTGTGACTCCTTGGCCCTCTGCACCTGGCTTTTGATCCTCCACAGTAATGTTTTGCTCCAAGAATCTCTTAGTTGTCAGATCCAGCAAATGTTGAAATCTGTTCTTACTTGACCTTGAAGCAGTACTGGACGCTGCGAACTGCCGCTTCGTCTTCTCTCCTTTGTTTGCTGAGATTCTCCCCACTATCTCTTGGCTGCCCTTCTGCCTTCTTGGTCTTCCTCCCTGGATCATCAATTGCCTGGAAATGAATTCTGACCTTTCCATGTAATACATTTTCCCTTGCTCATTTATTTCCATAAACTAGTGATCCTCAGATATTTTTATTTCCTGAATGATCTTCCTAAACCACACATTTGCGTCACAATTTCCTTGCCTAGCGTGAACTCTGGAGCCAGCTGGTCTGGGTTCACATCCTGGCTCTGCCACTTGTCAGCCAAGAAATCTTGCGCAAGTCACTGAGTTCTTTAGGTTGCAGTTTTCTCATCTGGAGGAAGGATGAAGTGCCTCATCTAAGTAGAGCGCCCAGCACTGGGGTTGATGCCCTCCGAGCACTCGGGAGATGTCTCTTTGATTTTCCTTTAATCATTAGTAATAAGGAGTAGGAATAACAACCACCCTCCACTGGCTCCCAGATTGCACATGGAATCAAGTGTGTCTTACAGAGCCCTCCTGGCTGGTCCCTCCTGTCTGTCCAGCAGCAGCTCCTTCCCTCCTCCTCTCTGCCCGCCAGCCCTGTCTCAAACCCAGTGCTGTGGCACATGCCATTTCCCTCTGTGCCTCTGTCTTCCAGGCACAACATTGAAATCTCACGGGAGCACTCCCACCACTTCCCCCAGAAGCAAAGAGCCATGTCTTCCTTCACGCTCTGGTCAGTCTTGGGGGTTTTTCTGACGCATATGACCTACTTTATCAACCCCATTTGCTTATAGGTCTATGTCTCTGTCAAATTGTGAGCTCTTTAAGTTACGCTTGCGTCCCTGGCATTGGGTTTGGCTGACACTCATTGTGGACTGTTTGAATGAATGAATGATTGAGTAGCACTGAAAATCAAAACCCAGCCCACTGGTATAGAGGGAGAGCCCTCTGAATGTCTAAGATGATCTTACCTTGTTACATACAAAAACTTAGAAATCCTTCTTGAGTCCTCTCTCTCCCTGTTCTAATCCATTAGCAGGCCCAGTCAACTCGACTTCTAAAGCAGTGGGTCTCAGTCTGAGGTGATTTTAACCCTCATAGTCGTTTGGCAATGTATAGAGACATTTTTGATGGTCACAATTGGGGTTGCAGCTGGTGTATGTGGATAGAGGCTAGGAAAGATGTGAAACACCTTACAATGTATAGGACAGTCACCTCAACAAAGAATTACCCAGCTTTAGTGTGAAGAGTGCTGAGGTTGAGGAACCCCGGTTTAGACGATACTGAATTCATTCACAGCTCTCTATCTTCCCCACTCCTGTGCTAGTGTAAGGCACTGTTGTCACTCCCTGGACTGGTCTACCTGCTTCCTTTGCCTCCCTCTGTGCCTCCCTCTGTGCTCTCAGAGCATTTCTCACAGGGCAGCTGAGTGGTCTTGTATAAAGGATAAATCAGGCCAGGCACAGTGACTCACACTTGTAATCCCAACACTTTGGGAGGCTAAGGTAAGAGGACCACTTGAGCTGAGGAATTCAAGACCAGCCTGGGCAACACAGTGAGACACTGTCTCTATACAAAATGAGAAAATTAGCTGGTCTGTAATGCATGCCTATAGTTCCAGCTACTCAGGAGGCTGAGGCACACTTGAGCATGGGGGGGTGAGGTGGCAGCGAGTCATGATTGTACCACCGCACGCTAACCTGAGCAACAGAGTGAAACCCTGTCTCAAAATAAATACATAAATAAATAAGGTCACTCAACCCGAGCAACAGAGTGAAACCCTGTCTCAAAATAAATAAATAAATAAATAAATAAATAAGGTCACTCAACCTGAGCAACAGAGTGAAACCCTGTCTCAAAAAAAAAAAAAAAAAAAAAAAGATAAATAAGGTCACTCCCCTGTAATGACTTCTCATCACAGCTAGAATTCTGAACTCAAACTCCTTAGCCAGGCTGAAGAAGCCCTACCTAACCCAGCTCTTGCTGACCTCTCTGACTCATTGTGCCCCTCCCCTGCCATCCCTGGGCACTCTGCTTCAGCCCCACTCCACAACCCTTCTTTCTGTTTCAGATTCTTTCCAGGCTTTAGGTATGTTCTCGAGATGTTGCCTCTCTGCTTGGGCTGCTGTCCCCTCTCCCCCTTGGTTGGCTGACTTCTTGTCTTCTAAACCTCTCTGGAACTGCTTCTGCTATAGATATTCCTTTCCTCAACACCCAGACTACTTGTCCAGTTGCCGACTATCACATCTCTGTACATCACCACCTAGCACTTAGCACTGCCTGATTTGTTTTTTTTCTTTTTCATCCTCCCCTGACTAGAGCACCACTGAGAGTGAGACCTCCCCTGCCTTGTGAAAGGCTCTATCCACCCATGCTTAGCACAATGCCTAGCACATAGTCAGTCAATAGACTGTGATGGGAATAGGAGGGATAGTAATAGTTTACACTTATGTAATGGAGTCTAAAAAGTCTAAGTGCTTTACATTTAATCTCCACAGTAGTTTTGCGAGATGAGTATCATGATTGGCATCTTCATTTTACAGATAAGGAAACTGAGGCATCAGAAGTTATATAACTCAGCTGGGTGCAGTGGCTCATGCCTGTAATCCCAGCACTTTGGGAGGCCGAGACAGGTGGATCACGAGGTCAGGAGATTGAGACCATCCTGGCTAACACTGTGAAACTCCGTCTGTACTAAAAATACAAAAAATTAGCTGGGCGTGGTGACGGGCACCTGTAATCCCAGCTACTCGGGAGGCTGAGGCAGGAGAATGGCATGAACCTGCGAGGTGGAGTGACTCACATTTTATGATTTACTTGCTTGTGTGATGGGGTTATGGTGTGGGGGCACCAAAAATCTCTTGTCTTATAAATAGTTCACTTCTAATGTTCTGGATACTTCTCTCCATCCTTACTATTGATCATGCTTCCTTTGTTATTTTGGCCACAAGGAAACTCAACTAAAATTTCAGCCCTGATACTAGTGATCTTATAATAGTTTGTGAAATGCATTTTGTCTATTACCTTTCTTCTCTGCTTTTCCTTGTAACATCCCATTTTCCGCATTTAAAAGTATTTATTTATCTCAGCCAACTCAATTTATGAAAATAAATTATGAATTTATAACAAATAAATATATGTATAAAAGTGTGTCCCTGGACAGGTTCCTTAACCACTGTGATGCTTCCTGTCTTCTGTGCAGTACTGGTAATCATTCCTGCCTCACAGTTTTTTCGTGAAGTCTAAGCAGGATAAAGTCCATGAAAGCCCAGAACACACAATAAACATTAGTAAGAGTGTCTTCTTCCTCTTCCTCATTTACAGTAAAGATGAGGGAATCATTTTTTTTCCCCCCGAGACAGAGTCTCACTCTGTTGCCCAGGCTGTGGTGCAGTGGTGCAATCTTGGCTCACTGCAACCTCCGCCTCCTGGGTTCAAGTGATTGTTCTGCCTCAGCCTCCCGAGTAGCTGGGACTACAGGCACGTGGCACCACATCCGGCTAATATTTGTACTTTTTTAGTAGAGATAGGGTTTCACCATGTTGGTCAGGCTGGTCTTGAACTCCTGACCTCAAGTGATCTGCCTGCCTTGGCCTCCCAAAGTGCTGGGATGACAGGTGTGAGCCACTGCGCCTGGCCAAGGATGAAGGAATCTTGTGCTGGTACCTGGCATAGTGGAGGTAATGGAAGGTGGTTTAATATGTCTTACTGAGCTGCTAAGAAGCAGCTGCATGTCTTATTGAGCTGCTAATTGGTACTACTAACTGGGGAGCACCATTACAGAAACCCACAATAAATGACAGGCTGTCATCACGTCCTGTTTTGGGTGGCTCTTTTCACTATAATAAATTGGTTTTTGAGCAGCAGAAAGATAATAGGTTTAGTAAGTAGAAAAGACTCAACCACAGGGGGCTTGTGCATAAAGCCCAGCCTGGAAAATGGAAAAAGCATTTATCAGTAAGACCCACAGAAACTTTTTATTACTATGGCAACTGGGTCTTTGGTCAGTCTCTCTTTAGCTAGATTATAACGTAATAGTGAGGAATATCAACTGTGTGTTTCAATTGCTTATTAGCTCATAAAATTTGCCAGTTTGCATATTAATTGTTACCGGATAAAATAGCCCTATTTTTAGGTGACCCAGTCACCCATTTTCTGATACCAAGCCGCTTTCGGAACTTAAAAAAAAAAAAGTAGTTATAGTAATAAAAACTCTTAGCCTTAGGCATCTTCTCATTTAATCCTCCCAACTACTCTGTAAGGTCAGTTTCATCTTCCATTTTACGGATGAGAGAGGAAAAGCCCAGGGCAGTTAGGTAACTTGTCCAAAGTTACAGTTCTGGTAAGGCATAGATCCAGGATTTGAGTCCATGTCTGTTTGATTTCTATTATAAAAATAACTTTATAATCTTAACCATTAATATGGGCTATATAGCCCATATGATATAGAATATAAAGTTTCTGTAAATCTGAAAAGGCAAAAAATCCAAGAGTATTGACCTTTCCCTAGTACAGGGTTGGTTCTTCAACCTCAAAAGTATTGACATTTTGGGGTCAGGTAAGTCTTTCTTTTTGTTACTGAAACACCAGGGGTTCAGTATTAGGTCCTGCTACTCCACACACAGAAAGCCCATCAGCAACATGACGATCATTGCCAAGGAAGAAACCTTTCAATCAGGTGCTGCAGCTTAGGAGATGGGAGCTCAGTCTCAAATTCATCTCCCTGACTGATATGGTTTGGCTGTGTCGCCACCCAAATCTCATCTTGATTTTAGTTCCTATAATCCCCATGTGCCATGGGAGGGACTTGGTGGGAGGTAATTTAATCATGGGAGTAGTTACCTTCATACTGTTCTCATGACAGTGAATGAGTTCTCATGAAATCTGATGGTTTTATAAGGGGCTTTTCCCCCTTTTGCTGGGCACTTCTTGCTGCCCCCATGTGAAGAAGCACGTGTTTGCTTCCCCTTCCACCATGATTGTAAGTTTCCTGAGACCTCACCAGCCATGCTGAACTGTGAGTCAATTAAACCTCTTTCCAATTACCCAGCCTTAGGTATGTCTTTATTAGAAAAGACTAATATGTTGACCCACTAAAACTAGCTTTGTATAGCGGGGAAGAAATGTAACAATGTGTAAGCAAACAGGAACTGGGGAAGAGCAAGGAAACAATTATGATGAATAGAGGATCTCTGCATTTCATTGTCTGGATGTGGTGATCTGGTGAGTTTCAGCTCTTTGATACTTTTTTGAGAGGCCTGTAAGTCCTTCCCTGAGGAAGGAACTCAGATAAAACAAATGTAAACTTCAAACTTTAAGACCAGAAAGGTCATCCACACTCACCTCCCTACATCCCCCAGTATTGCCTAATTTTGCCTGGGGAGGAATTTGGCTAATTAGGACTTTCCTGGAAAAAAGCAACTCTTTCATTTCTGATGTCACCAGTCTTCTTAGATCTTAGCCTTTACTAGAAAGTTTTGTTCTTTATCTAGTTATGTTCAGAGAGCTGTACAATTTATTGCTACTATCTAATTTTAGAACATTTTAATCACCCCAAGAAGAAACCATGTACCCATTAGCAGTCATTCCCCCTTCTTCCCTCTCTTAGTTCCTGGGAACCCCTAATCCGCTTTTTGTCTCTACAGATTTGCCTGTTCTGGACATTTCATATAATGGAATCATACAATATGTGGCCTTTTGTGTCTGGCTTCTTTGACTTAGAATAATGTTTTCAAGGTTCATCTGTGTTGTGTCATGTATCAGTACTTCATTCCATTGTATGGAATATAGGAGTCCAATTTCGTTCTTTTATATGTGAATTTCCAGTTGTTTCAGCCATTTGTTGAAGACTATCCAGTGAATTTTCTTGGCACTCTTGTCAAAAATCGATTGACTAGAAAAGTAAAGGTTTATTTCTAGACACTCAATTTTATTTTATTGATCCATATGTGTACCCTTATGCCAATAACCACAGTGTCTTGATTACTTTAGCTTTGTGTAGTATATTTTTAAATTGAGAAGTGTGAGTCCTCTAATTTTGTTCTTCTTTTTCAATATGGTTTTGGCTATTCAGAGTCCCTTGAATTTCCATATGAATTTATGATCAGCTTGTCCGTTCTGCCAAGAAGCTAGCTGAGATTTTAGTATAAGGGTTCCGTAGACTCTGTGGATCAATTTGGGGAGTATTGCCCGTCTTAACCAATTTTAAGTCTTTAAATTCTTGAACATGGGATGGCTTTCTGTTTACTTAGGTCTTCTTTATTTCAGTGATGTTTTGTAGTTTTCAGTGTGCAAGTCTTACACTTCTTTTGTTAAAATTATTCCTAAGTATTTTATTCTTTTTGATACTATTGGAAATGGAATTGTTTTCATAATTTCATTTTTGGATTGTTAATTGCTAGTGTATAAAAACACAATTGATTTTGGTATATCCACCTTGTCTATTGCAACCTTGCTAAGCTTGTTTGTTCTAATAGTTTTGTTTTTTTATTTTTGAGACAGGATCTCACTCTGTTGCCCAGGCTAGAGTGCAGGAGTGCAGTTGTGTGATCACAGCTCACTGCAACCTTGACCTCCCAGGCTCAAGGGATCCTCCCACCTCAGCTTCCCAAATAGCTGGACTACAGGTGCAGGCCACCACACCTGACTAATTAAAAAAATTTTTTTTTGTAGAGACAGGATTTCGCCATGTTGCCCAGGCTGGTCTCCAACTCCTGGGTTCAAGTGATCTGCCCTTCTTAGCCTCCCAAAATGCTGGGATTACAGGCATGAGGTACCACTCTCGGCTAGTTCTAATAGTTTGTGTATGTGCGAGTTTGAAATCTTTCTGTTTTTTAATGTAGGCATTTACAGCTATAACTTTCACTCAGCCTTGTTTTGGTATGTTGTGTTTTTGTTTTCATTCATCTCAAATTGTTTTTTAACTTTATTTTTGATTTCTTGTTTTGACCCATTGGTTATTTAGGAGTATGTTAATTTCCACATATTTGTGAGTTGCACAAATTTCCTTCCTGTTGTTGATTTCTAATTTCATTCCTTTGTGGTTGGAGAACATATGTTATATGATTTCATTCCTTTTAAGTGTATTGAGGTTTGTTTTATGTCCTAATATTTGGTCTGTCCTAGAGAATGTTTCATATATACTTGGGAAGAATGTGTTCTGTGGTTGTTGGGTAGTGTGTTCTGTAGACATCTATTAAGTCCGTTTTGTGGTGGTGTTCATGCCTTCTATTTTCTTGTTGATCTTCAGCCTAGTTATTCTATCCATTATTGAAGATGGAGTACTGAAGTTTCTAACTATCATTGTTTAACTGACTATTTCTCCCTTTAATTCTGTCAGTTTTTGCTTCAAGTATCTTGGGGCTCTGTTTTTAGGTACATGTAATTATGTCTTCCTGATAGAAGATATATTGACTATTTTATCATAAAAGTTCTACTTTGTCTCCAGGAACTGAACTTTTTTTTGGTTTTAGATTTGATTTTGTCTGATATTAGTATAGCCACTTACACTCTCCTGATTTCAAATATTTTTTTAAGCCTCCTAGGCTATTCTAATATGCAGCCAGGATTGAGAGTCACTGCCTTTATAGGATAAGTTAGAAGCTGAGGATCAGTATTTTGTTGTTAAAGTTAGCTCATAGCTACCAAGAGATGATAGCCATGGGATTTCCTGATTCCTGTGACTGATGTAGAAGGCATTATAGAAATTTCAGGATGCCTTGGTGAAACCTTTCCTAGAGCAAGACTTGTGGTGCACTAATGTACTATTTTCCCAAAAGAGTTGTTTTCAAGTTACATCATGACACAGAATTCTGTTATGGTTTATAGTGTCTTTCTTCCTAAAAGTACAAGCTGTAGGAGCAGCCTGAAGGAGCCTCCCTCCCTCTCTGCCCCGTTGACACTCTCACCCCTGCTGTCTCTGAATGGAAGTCTTGAGTTCGCATGGATGTTACAGTGGCTTAATCTTCACATCGTAGGCCTTTATCTCTGCCCTTTGGAGGTGTTTTGAGAAAAAACCTGAGTTTTAGGGTTCTGCTGTTTATGTGGATCATGTGGAGAGGGCCAAGAAAACCTTTCAGAGATGCCCCTAGAGAGCTCATCAGAAATGAGCTTCCTCTTTGGAGTCTGAAGGCAAAGAATATGCCACAGAAGCGAGGATGTTTGAAGAAGGAAAACCTCAAAGTTTGCCAGGAGTCAAGGGGATGGCAGAGGGTGGCGGCTCTGAAAAGAAAACCCTTCTTTTGGTGAAGATAACCCTCCTTGCCTAAGTGAGATGGAAGAGGGTCTACAGTGGAGTCCTCTTTGAGTTTATTCAAACTTGAAAACTGTCTGTGATTCTCACACTTTTCACTCATTTTTTTTTTCGTACTTTTTTTCTACCACTTGTTAGGAGTCATCCCTTAGATATCAATTTTCATGCTGTTGGATGATACCTTTACCGAAACACTTTTTTTCTTAGGTGGAGACCATTCTGTTCTGCCGGAATCTCTGTGCCCACATCTGGTCTTAATCCCAGGGACTTCGATCCACTGTCAGGAAGATTTTCCACCAAGTAGTGAAAAGCCTCCAGAGGCTCAGTTACCTAACCCACATGTATTTATTATCTTTTTAGATCTTTCCCCACCCCTCAAGATTTGTCTGTAGAAGCAGTGGTTGGGAGTATCTTAGTTTCCTGCTCATAAATTCTCTAGAATTTTCATTCCAATATATATGCACACAAAAACCTCTTTATCCATATACGTGTGTGCATTACAGATAGCCAAAATAAATAACCTTTAAAAATCCCTTTAGATTATAATTTCCTAATCCCAAACTTGCTCGGTGGAAATTTTGCCTTTTTTTCCGCCTGTCATTCTTCATAATAAAAGTACTTTAAGGGTCCATGATAGCCACTTTGAATTCTGTTGTGGTTTATAGTGTCTTTCTTCCTAAAAGTGCAAAGAATATTATGGGCTTGTCTCTCTTCTGCTCCCTCAGGGCTTTTGAGGGGGATGAAGAGATTTCCTTGACTTCCAGTAGCTTCATGATATCTTTGTGGGTTCATATAAAAAGTTTCTTCATAAAAAACAAATCTGATGCATCACTTTCCTCTAGAAAGATGTCTGCTGGCTTCCAGGATAATTCCAGACTCCTGTCTGCCTTGCTTCCAGACGCATCTCCTGCCACATAGCTCGTGTCCCAGGTGCCCTAGCTTCTCCCAGATTTCTGTACAAGCCATAACCTGTTTCAACTCTGAGCTTTAGTTCATGCCATTCCTCTTGCCTGGAGTGTCCTTCTCTCTTTTTTTTCACTAACACACTCCTATAAATCTTTCATAACCAACTAAAATAGCACGGGTTTATGAAGTACCCCCTGGCTCCCCCAGGCTGAGTGGGTCCCACTCTTTCTGAGGTCCTTTTGCATTCTGGCCATTCCCCACATATTAATTAAGCATCCACTGCTGGGCAGAAATTATCTGAAATGATAATAATAATAATAAATGGGAATAGTAATAATAGTTAATACTGTATAATAATGCTGGATAATCTGTAACACTCAATACTACATAATACTACATTTTATATTTTATAATACTATATTTTGTAGTGTAATATCAGATAATAACAAGATGTAATGTATAAACTATCATAGCTAATACTTTGTTCCAGAAAAAGTGCCAAGTAATTAATACATTGTCTTATTTAATCCCCACAACAACTGAGCGAGGTTAGTAGTGTTCATATCTCCATTTCCTGATAAGGAAATTGAGGCACAGAGAGGGTAACCAACTTACCATAAATCGTATGGCCAATAAGTGGTAGAGACAACATTTGAACCCAAGCAGGCTGACATCTAACTGCTTAACTGCTGTAATTAACTTTTTTAAAAGACAGGATCTTGCTCTGTCACTCAGGCTAGAGTGCAGTGGTATAATCTTGGCTTACTGCAGCCTCCGCCTCCTGGGCTGAAGTGATCCTCCCACCCTAGCCTCCAGAGTAGCAGGAACTACAGGCGTGTGCCTGGCTATTTTATTTTATTTTATTTTTTTGTAGACATAAGGTTTCACCATGTTGCCCAGGCTGGTCTTGAACTCTTGAGTTCAAGCAATCCACCCATCTTGGCCTCCCAAAATGCTGGGATTACAGGTGTGAGCCACCACACCCAGCCATAATTAACTATTGAAAGGCAAATGTTGATACAGCTTATGTAGCACTTACCACATCTCATTGCAATCGTCTGTTTATTGTCTCTTTTTTTTCTCTTTCTCTTGGCCAGGTGTTTTCTTTAGCTAAGGGCCTCTTGCTAGCAGAAATTGTTTTATTCTCTTTGCAACCCCCACACTTGGTTCTGTGTGTGGCATAAAGCGAGTTGAGAATTACTGTTGGTGGAATGAATAACTGAAAGAGCAAAGCCTTAGACTGTCTAAACATTACATTGATTTCCACCTCATTTTTCTCAGGACTAGCCATCTATGTGAAAAGCAATTTGTAGAACCATGAACCATGTTAGGGAGGGGAAGGCATTACTGACTCTCTACCAGATAGCAAACGTTTTGCTGTATTCTCTACATGCAAAATCTCATTTTATTTTCACAACAGCTGGGGAGTTCTGTACCATCTTTATCTTTCTTTTACAGATGGGGACACTGAGGCTGAGGGAAGTTAAGTGATTCATCCAAGATCTCAGTGATTACGTGGTGGAACTGAGGTGGATACCTGGATGCCTCTTTTCTTTTTCTTTTCTTTTCCTTTTTTTTTTTTTGACAGTCTCACTCTGTTGCCCAGGTTGGAGTGCAGTGGCGCAATCTCAGCTCACTGCAATCCCCGCCTCTTGGGTTCAAGCGATTCTCCTGCCTCAACCTCCTGAGTAGCTGGGACTACAGGCATGTGCCACCACAACTGGCTAATTTTTTGTACTTTTAGTAGAGATAGGGTTTCACTGTGTTAGTCGGGATGGTGTCGATCTCCTGACCTCGTGATCCACCCACCTCAGCGTCCCAAAGTGCTGGGATTACAGGAGTGAGCCACCGTGCCCGTCCCAGAAACCTGGATGCTTCTTAACCCTGAGTCCTTCTGACCTCTTAACCCCAGGCTGTAGACCTCCTCTTCTCAGCTTAAAAGAGAAGAGGTTTGGAAAGAATTTTCTACAAGAGAATCTTCTGGCAAAGCTGCTTCAACTGGATGCCTTCTTTCTGTATTTATATTCCAGTTAGCGTATGGTCTGTTGCTCTTTCACTCCCCAGTGTGTACGTCTGAAACAGCCAATATGTTATTTTAGGAAAAAATAATACATTGCAATATCTGATCGATAAAACTTGGAGTCTACTCCAGTAGTCATGTGGAGCTGAACTGTTGCAACAAGCAAAGGGCTTTTTGCCCAAGCCGTAATTTTTGCAAAGGCTAGAATTCCAGGAGTGAGTTTGTTTTCTGGGCTGTTTGTCATCTGC
Source organism: Macaca mulatta (assembly GCF_049350105.2). NCBI lineage: Eukaryota > Metazoa > Chordata > Mammalia > Primates > Cercopithecidae > Macaca > Macaca mulatta. Next base: position 29,213,770 of record NC_133419.1, on the reverse strand, counting down.
CTTGGGACCACAATAAAGGAGCTCCCTGCTTTGGCCCCCAGATTTCCTGGAGAATCCAGGCAGATTACTTTTTAAAAGTCAGTTATTTTTACAAGGCTTTCTTTGCTTTCTTGTCCCCAACCATGAAGTCATTTTAAAAGGAACCAGTTTGACCTTTCACCAAATGAGCTAGAGGACTGAATATATTAATAGTAGCAACATCAGATCGACTGCTTTTTGCAGTTTTTAGCTAGCAATGGCCACATGTGGGTATTCACTTTGGGGAGCTGTGCATGTTGATTCAAATTATGTGAATTTTACACTTTGATTCTTTTCTGACATATACTTTTGCTTAGCCCTTGTCATTCTCACATCTTTACAGTGAGCTGAATTGTAACTGGTTCATAGCACATTTTTTTAAATGAGAAATAGGGCTTTTGATTTTTTTAATTAATGAAAAGATACCAAGTACTTTTACGGATATGAGAAGCATGTTCATACTGACCTCCTTTCAGTTCCTCCTTTATCACTTTGTTCTACCTCCAGGCTTTTACACAGGCGGCTTGGAACATCGTTGATTCCACAATTCCACAAACACCTCGGTGTCTTCTATGTATTCTCATTCTTTGCAGGTGTGACACAGAGTTTGTGAATTAATATTAGTGGAATGAAAAACGGAATGAGTGAGGCCTCACGCTGTAAATATTACATTGCTTTTCCGCCTAGACCATGGCCCACCTCAGCTGAAACCGACCTTCCCCTGAGAAGCCTGTTCTGATGCCAGCCTCCTCCCTAGTTTGAGATTAAGCATCCTATAGCTCCCCCATCAGGGCACTATTTGCATTACATACAGGGGCTCCTTTACCTGTCTCTGTCTTCCACTATCACAGAGAGAGCCTGTCGGCTTCGCGTTTGAATTCCCACACGACTGACTCAGCACCAGACAGGTTGAATTCCCACACGACTGACTCAGCACCAGACAGGTAATAGGATGCTTAGGAATATTTTGATATTGGCCAAACAGGAGCAGATTATTTATTGCCTCTTTAATTCTATTTTCTGTTGGGCACAGGTAAATGTAAATCCTTACGAAGTGGACAGAACTGAGTAAGTTTCAAAGCTTTAAAAAGGGCCTTTTTGCTTGAATAACAACCATTTGTATATGAGCCCACAGCTTTTGTGTGTGAAGCAGAATTTGTATCTTGCACACAAATGGGAAAGAAGAGAGCAGTGTTGAAATGCGGAACGATCATAAAGAGGCCAGTTGTTTCCTTGTGGATATTCATCTCATGGTAACTCCTCTATCTGGGATGTATTAGACTTGGCTTGAAGGAGTCATGGCCAGAGTAGGTCTCACATTGGCTGTGTAGCCGTGATTCTTGGAGCGGCAGTAACATCAGGAAGAAAAGAATGATGAGGTCATTTGCTCTGTGGTATAAGAAAGCAGTAGAATCGGTCAGAGTAGGATGTTCACATTTTAGTACCCATTGGGATCCTTAGTGTGCTTAGTAAAAATGCAGATTCCCCTAGGGGAGAGACTCAGGAATCTGCATGTTCACAAGCATCCTTGGGGATCCTGCTGCAGGTGGATCACTGACTTTTTCTCCGCGACACTGCCCCAGAGAATGGGGAATTCTGGAAAAATACCGGCAAGTAGGACAGTCCTAAGAGTGAGAGTCAGCACTTGCCCTTTGTCAGGGTCATTAGTCGAAGGAGACCATGTAGCCCAGGAAAATCAACTCAAGGAGCATCTCACAGAAGGAGGACGCTGCATTTTCCCATGATTCCTGCAACCCGGGGAAACCAATTCCAGCAAAGACTGATGCCCTATACCCGGTGCAGATTTAGAAATGATCAAAAGAAGAGTCATGGTTTCCTTGACTAGACAGGAAGGTCCCCTACTCTGCAGAATAATGAAATACACAGATGTTAAAATGAAAAGAGAGAGATGGATGGAGAATAATAGAGCGCAGCAGCAGTTAAGGAGCAACTTAACAAAAATGCAGAGGAACCATGGGATGCTCTCAGCCTTTGTGCTTCTAGGAGCGTCATTGCCAACATGGGAGAATCAGCCCATAGCAGACAATCCTGGGCTGGAGGCTTTTCTCATAGCCATCTGTGGCCAGAAGACAATACCAGTTCCTCAGGGAGGAGGCAGTCAACAGTCAAAAGGATACCAAAATGTGAAACATGCATATCCTTTGACCTAGCAGTTGTACCTTCACGAGATAATATACAAGTGGGAAAAATATGCATCTGGCTGTGCATTGTTTATTGAAAACACCCCAAATGTCCATCAGTAATGGGATTTATGGGTACACAGACAAAGTAAAGTTACCCTTAGCCATTAAAAATGATGATGTGTACCAGTAGTTATTGACATGAAAAGATGTCACAATATGTCATGTAGCAAAAACAGGTTTCAGAATAGCATATATTTTAAGGGTGCATTTAAGTAAAATTGCACGCTCGGATTTCTGCCTATGAATTCCGTCAGTAATTATTGAGTAGCCTGTGTGCCTGGCACTTCTCTGGGCATTGGAGATACACAGTGAACAAGACAGTGGCCCTTTGCTCTTGGAAGTTGTGGCACCTGGAGCCAGCAGCATCGCCTGGGAACTTGTTAGGAATGCAGGATCCCAGGCTCCACCCCAGACCCACTGCATTTTAACAGGGTCCTGGGGCGATCCATTTGCACACACTAGTTTTTGAGAACATGCTGTAAGAGCATGTTTACCAAAATGGCCGCAGTGTACTTCCCCACGTGGTGGCAATTTGTTATAAATTTTACATCTGTCTTTGTATGTTTCTCCATGGTTTGACTTTTTCACAGTGAGCTATGTCTTGTGTTTATAAAAGCAAGGGTGGCGATACTGTGAAACAGCTCCTTGTTCGTTGGGCTCTCTCAGCCACATACCGGTAGGATCCTGGGGCAGGAGTAGGAGATGAACAGGGGTTGAAGGTGAGTAGCTGTTGCTCATTTGGCCAACCACAAAGGTCTAGAAGAGAGATCCTAGAGACCCACAGCTACAGCAGGAGCTGTTGCCATAGCCTGAGAGAGGCAGCAGGTCTGATTAGCTGACTTCATGGCTGTTCTGGTGGAACAGAGATGCTTCCACATTGCAGCCTCTGTCCAGCTCTTTTGTGTGATTGCTGCCTGGGAAGCATCTGGGGTGGTGGCCAGAGACAGCAAGCCCACGCTGGAGTTTCCATCACCCTCCAGACCTTGAGCAGCCCTGTGCCCTTCCTGGGCAGATTGGGAGCTACAGGCATGATGATGTCTGGGGAAGAGCCTTCTCTACAAGGCCTGGAAAGTTCTGCTCCTGTGGGAGAGTGGCTTTTTCTTGGGAGTTTCTCCTGTGCCTGTCCCAGAAGAGGGGTTTGATCAGGTGTGGCCCTAGGGTACCCTGCCTAAAGTGTAGTATAGTTAAAAGAAGCTGGACTCCAGCAGAAGAACTGGACTATAGACCAATCTGACCCTAAACAGCTATGTGACTTTGGGCAAGTACAGTTGCCTCTTTGGGCCTCAGTTTTCTCATCTGTGGAATGTGAGAATTAGTTACTGAGTGAACCTGGGTGGACTGCCTGTGTGCTCCAGTTGTTACGAGTCTTTGTCGTTAGGATATTGCAACCTGGAGACACTGGAATGCCTCCTGGCCCCCTCTAGTTCTGACGTGGACCCCGAATATTGGTCCCAGGACTGTCTCTGATTTATGACCTGGTTGTCACTGGCCCCTGGTGAAATGGGAAAAATAAAGACAGTCTAGTGAACATGTAGCTATAAAGTTTCTACCTTTTCAGGTTAGAGAGTTCCTTACTCTGAGACTGCCTTCCTGCATTTTGGATGCTAAGGCAATATGTTATTTTAGGCAAATGTTTATTTAGGGCAATAGTAAGTAGAGGTCATCGCGTGTATTCGTGTAAGTTTTTGCGTAAAATAAAAAGTTGGCAATTGTATTAGTCTTTCCTCCACTTTCATCTAGTTTTTTATTTTTTATCTTACTGGTCTGTGAATTCCAGGACTGTGGGAAGTCGGCTCTAAAAAGTTGGGGGAGGGCTTCGGTCAGGAAATAAACCCAACCCACAGGAGACCCTTGGTCCCCATCTTCCTGCTAATGAAAGCTGCCGCTTTGAAAAGTTTGTGGACTAAATCCTTGAAAAGTGGTGAATTCAAGTATTCAGCGGAATAGAGTCACCCTGTCTGCCTTTGTCAGGGCTACTTTAAAGACAGGCAGGGTCAGTGTTTCGCCTTCTGCCAGACGCTGCTGAGTTCTATGAGGAAATCTCCCCTTTGTGGAAATGGGGGGTGAGAGAGGGACAGTCGGAGCCTTGCCCAGGACCCCCCTTCCCCACAGCCCTGTAGCAAGTCATGCAGGCAGGCAGCAGCTGACAGCTGTTGTCTGGGATAGGCTTTTCTCTGCCCCTGCCAGGCACTCGGCTGGTTGCCTGTGATCTGCTTTGTGGGCATGTGATGATGCAAATGTAAATCATAACAGGACAGGCTCCCCTGACATAAACCACGACTGAGCATGCTGACCAGGCAGTAAGTCTCATTAGTAATTCCTGAAAAGGGTGCAAGGGCAGGGCCAAAGAGCCAGTTAATTGGATGATGGCTAATTTGTTTATAATCATTCATATTTTCACTCTTTTCTCTTTCTCCCATAAAATCTAGTCCTCTGGAACTGGGCTGGTCCTTGGAGAAATCTAAGGAGGCGACAGAGCAGCTGTGCCAAGGGAAATATTTGAGCCTTGACTCTGTTTATTAGCATTGTCAAGTTACTTCACTTCTGGACCTCAGTTTTCTTATCTGTAAAATGTTTTTTTGTATGTGTGTGAGAACTTAAAATATATCAGTGAGACAGAGTGTGATGCTTAGCTCATACTAAGCATTCAGGAAATACTAGCCATGTTGTCCAGCCTCACTCTTTCCTCTTATAGGTTCATTTGGACATTATGCAAATATTTATGAGGCACATGGTGTAGGCACTGTACGGTGCAGCTCCTTTAAAAATGATAAATGAAAGTATGCAAATGAGTGTACGTTCTTGGAGGCTGGAAGGCAGGGGCATTAGCCAAACAGCTTAGTACAAAACTGGTGAGATCAAGTAGTGATGTGTCCTGTGAAGGGAAAGAAAAGAAGGCTGAGGGTTAGAGTGACTAAGGGTGGGAGCATAGGTTCTACTGCAGATAGTGCAATGATTCAAGAGACTAAGATGGAGGAGTGAGCCGTGCTGAGCCCTGGGAAAAAGACATTCCAGGTGGTGGGAACAGAGAGTGCAAAGGCCCTGAGGTGGGACTATGCTGGCTGGACTTGAGGAGGAACGAGGAAGCCTGTGTAGTTAGATTTCCAAGATGGGAAGATCTTCATGGCCTTGATGAGAAAGCCTGGAATTGGAGAGCAGCATGATGCCTCCAGGTTTTATTCTAATGGGAAGGCAGTGATGTTCTTAGTAGAGGAGTGATGTGCTGAGGCTTATGAGGAAACACTCTCAGCCTAGATGGCAAAGTCTATAAGCATTCTTCCCTGCTCCCTCAAAAGGTGCCCAGAACGAGACTGGCTGATTAAGGACCGTGTGTCAGAAGCTTGAACCTGTCTGGAAGGACACGATGGCTGGAGAGCTGGCAGAGGGGCAAACTTGACCCTGGAAAATGGAACTCCTCTGCTTTTCTCTTCCTGTAGCCTTTCCCAGCAGAAGCCAAAATGCCCATCTGTGCAGAAAAAGCATTAACACAGCAGGCCTGACTGCTGCCCTTTGAAAAGTGTGCTTGGAACATTGGCCCTTGGCTGGCATCTGGGAACCTAAATTTCAGTAGGTTTCCCATTACCCAACTGTTAATGGTGGCTCACCGTGCCTAAACTGGCTGTGCAGACCGTGTAGTTGATGCTGTTTTTCTGCTGGAAGTCTGGAAATGTGGTGTACTGAGAATGCCTGCGTGACCAGCCCCTAATAAAAACCGTGAGCACTGAGCCTCTAATGAGCCGCCCTGGTGGGTGACATTTCACACATGTTGTCAACAACTTGTTGCTGGAGGAATTAAGCACATCCTGTGTGTCTACCCTGGAAGAATACTTGTGAAAGCTTGAGCCTGGTTTCCTGTGACTTCATTTCATATACCTTTTTCCTTGGCCTTTTTATCCTTTCACTGTAAGAAATCTTAGCTTTGATTATATGCCGAGTCCTGGGAGTTACCCTAGTAAATCATTGAATCTGTGTGGGCTTGGGGACCCCTGACACAGCATCTTATATGAAGGGACTATAATGTTGATGTATCTCATTGCTGATGATGTTGACCATGGTCACTTGGTTGAGGTGGTATCTACTAAGTTTCTCCACTGTCAAGTTACTGTTTTTCTCTTTGTAATTAAATGACATATTGGGGAAGATACTTTGACACTGTGCATATCCTGTTTCTCCTCAAGTGTTTATTTTCTAATTTTAGCATCCATTGCCAGATCTTGCCTGTAACAGTTATTACAATAGTGTTTGCTTCGTGGTGGCTTTCTGTTTCCGGCACCTCTTCTACATTTATTAATGAGAAGTTTTCAATAAAGAAGAACTTTCCTTTCTCCCTGTTTACTTACTTATTCAACAATTTTTGGTATCAGTCTCGGGTACTAGATCCTTATTTTGTTGGCCTCAGATATTTATTTTATTATCTGTGTCATAATCTGATACTGTTGTTGACTTTGTTGCTTGGATTGTTCTAGCTTTGGCTATTGGGAACTTCAGGGTGACTTCTGTGTCCTTTTGACATGCTCCCATGATATTTGGACACTTATTTACTTTATTTTCACACATCTGGCAACAGAAGATACTCCAGGTTCATCTTGTTTGTATATTCTTCCTGGAATCAACCACTTCTCCAAGGAGGTTGGTTTTCTTTGTTAGATAATGGTATTTAGAAACCAAGATCTGGCTGCTAGGTGTGCTTATTGCTGTTTAGGTGTACTGCTTCTAGTCTCCCTCAGCAGATGGAGCTAGGAAATGTATGTATATACACTATTCCGTATATACACACAAGTCAATATTTATTTTTGTCTGTCTGTCCATCTGTCCATCCATCCATCCATCCATCCATCCATCCATCTGTACTGTCTGTCTAATTTTTGCAGACCTTGAGTTCATACTGGTGGCCTCCAATTCCTTCAAATTTCCATTGGAAATTTTGGTTCAATAACCAAAGCCTCAGGATTCACTTTAGCCTTCTCACTTTCTTTTCTTTTTCTTTTTTTTTTTCAGATGAGTCTCGCTCTGTCGCTCAGGCTGGAGTGCAGTGGCACAATCTCAGCTTACTGTAACCTCCACCTCCTGGGTTCAAGCAATTCTCTGCCTCAGCCTCCTGAGTGGCTGGAATTACAGGTGCCCTCTACCACGCCTGGCTATTTTTTTTGTATTTTTAGTAGAGATGGGTTTTCAGCATCTTGGCCAGGCTGGTCTTGAACTCCTAACCTCGTGATCCACTCACCTCAGCCTCCCAAAGTGCTGGGATTACAGGCGTGAGCCACCGCACCTGGCCTAGCCTTCCAACTTTCTTTATTTGCAACTTCTCTCTCTGACAGAAATCTTACAGTATATTTACATATTTGTTCAACCCTAGTGCACCCAGAAGATAGTTTCAGAATTGATGACCCATACTCTTGGGAGAAACAAATATAACTAGTGTACAGTATTGTAGTTTTTTTTTTTTTCTTTAGCTTTATGGAATCTAGTCAACATACTGTTTTCCTGAGTTACTTAGGCTGGTTGTTTTCTTCCCCATCCCCTTCAGTGTGGTGGTGTTATTTACTAGTAATACGGTTATGTTTACTTATTATTGTTAATATTTCATTTTGAGTTTTCCCCACATGTGATTGATTTTAAGTGTTTATTTTTGGGGTGTGTGAAATACTACCATGGTTCCAAGATATACAGTGCTCTGAGTATATTTACACAAGTATATGGTGAGTCAGATAGATATACTCGAAGAAATGTGCAACCTTCTCATCCTGTTATCTTGTCTGATATCAGTTCCCCATGGTTTTTCACTCCTTTCCAACTCACCCCCTATAGATAACCAGTCTCGTTAGTTTCTGGTTTATCCTCCTGTATTTCTTTTGCACAGATAAGTCAGTACATGTATATTTTCTTACACCCCTTCTTTTCTCATATGGAGGGCAGTGAAGTACTGTTACGGGATCTCTGGGGTATCACTTTGCCAGCTGGAAATTTCTGTGGCCAGTGGCACCTTTGCCCAAGTTTAGCTCTGGCCTTCTGGGCTCCTCTGCCCACTTGACCTGGCAGGCTGTGCTTGGCTCCCACTACAGGCCTAGACCCCGTACCTGACAAGGGCAAGCCAGTTGCACAGCAGTGGGAGTTGTGTGAGTGAGTGTGGAGTTCAGCCACTGCATATTCAGGTATGCCAGCTGTGGTGGGGCAGGCAGCTCCAGACACAGGCATGGGTGCTAGCTCCCCGCAAGGCTGCGGTTGGACCAGGCATACCATAAGCAGTTTCCATGGCTGACACTGGGGAATGCAGTGTGATGCCTGGAAGCTTGGAGACTCCAGGAACCACAGAGCCCTAAAAAGGGTATCACAACCCTGGCTTGGGGGTGCTCTTAGGTCTGGGCTCCCCAAAGGGCCACAACTCTTCTCTTCTCTTCTCTCCTCTTGTCTCCCACAACATGGTGGGCAAACAGCATGTTTCATCCCTGTTTGTGGTATTGCTCTTTTAGCCCTGCCATTCAGTGAGTCCCTAGTTCTTGTCCTGCATCCAGGAAGAATGAGGTACGCAGACAAGTGGAGGGTGAGCAAGACAAAGAGGAACTTTATTAAGCAATAGAACAGCTCAGAGGAGACTCACAGTGGGCAGCTCCTCTCTGTAGCCAGGGTGTCTTGATGAGTGTTCAGCTCTCAGCACAGAGGGTAACTCCTCTCTGCAGTTTGTCCTGTTGTCTCCTCCAGTCTGACTGAGTTCAGGGCTTTTATGGGCCTCAGAGGGGAGGAAGTGCATGCATGCTGACTAATCCATGGGTGGGCCTGGAAAAGTTCCCACTCCAGTCTGTGGGACCCACAGCCTGGCCCTCAGGCCTCAGGCCTTCCCTGGCTTGAAGATTGGGCTTCACCAGGGACCTGCCCCCTCTGCCTAGGAGCATGTCTGCCTCCTGCTGTCTTTCATGGTGCCCAGGGTTGTGCCAAGGGGCACCTGCAGGGCAGTGCCAAACTGTCTTCAGCACCGCCTTGGTCTCCCTCCCATGTTTGTCTTCACCCAAAGTCCAGAGGCAGCTGAGGTGGCAGGGCGCTGGTGTGTCAGCACTGCCCTGAGCGTGCACACATCCAGCTGGGTTGCAACAGTGCCCAGGCTCGGCCTCAACTTTGCTCCATGATCTCAGTGGGTGCTGACAGCAGGGAGAGGCCAGGGAGCTGGAGCAGACACCTCTGAGACTGTGGGAGTAAAGGGGGGCCCTTCCTGGGCCCCTGAGAATACAGAGATGTCTGCGTCTGCAGCTGCAGTTTGGGTGACTGCAGCCATGCCCAGAAGGGTGGGACTCCTGCCTGCTCCACGCTCCTGCTGACACCATAGAGTGTGGTACTGCCCTGGGCCCAGCTCTGCCTCTGTGCCCCTCTCTGCCTGCCTCTCCATGATCAGTTTCTAAATTCTGTGAACTTAGTGATGATGATGATGATGATGACGATGATGACAAATAGCATAAGCATTACCATTAATTGAGCATCTACTGTATACCATGCTCTATAATGTCTTGTATAGATTATCTCAATCCTTACTAGAGCCCGAGGAAGTAGATGTTACCTCCAATTTACTAATAAATGTTGTGGATGCAACTGGTTGGGGCTGATGTCGTGGGTGGTAAAAGAATACCAAGACAGTCATAGGTAAAGAAGGGCAGATTTGTCAGCAAAAGTACAAAAATACGTTGCATGGGTGCAACAGGCAGCACGGCAGCGAATGGGCCGTCTGCAAAGCGGCAGGGGCTGGAGGAAAGTTTTATAGGGTCATGCTGGAGGGGCCTACTTATGGAATGAGGTATTTAATGAAAGGATGTTGGGCCAGTGGGTTTGTGATTAGCCATTTCTTGGAACAATTGTTCTTCCCAACTTGGGCCCGCTTACTTGTTGCTTACTTATCAGGATGCCACAGTAAGGAAACTGAAGTCCCGCAAAATTTAGAAACTTGCCCATCATAAAAAATAGAGTTGGAACTTGAACCCAGGACTGTCCTGAGTTTATGCTTTGAGAAGAGTACACCAGTACCGTGACAGAAGTTCCAAGGTGAAACAAAGCCACATGGGTTTTTAAAACCTGGAACATTTCAGGCCTTAAAACCCTGATGATTGTGAGTTGGCTGTTGCCAAAGTCAGCATGTTACAGACAGCAAGAACGTGGAGGTAATTTATTGCCTGTTTGTTTCAAAGAAATGGCCCTTCCTTCTTGGAGGACCATGGGCCCTGCCTCTAAGACAGGAGACAAGAGGGATGCTACATAGGGCCTGCTACCTGGGATGTAGCAATAGATCTCATCTCACATCCCCTAATCGCAAGCCAGAGCACCAGAACCATTAATGGGAGAGTACATTACCCCACAGGGCTGTTTGGTTTAGCAGGACACTCAATCAAGCCCAAGTTACAGCGGTTTCTGCTAAAACTGTTTGTACAGCATGAGTGGAAGAAGAATTTATTTGGAGCAGGAGTCTGGCTTCTGTTGTGGAAAGTGGCAGCCTCTGGCAGAGAGAGAGGCAATGCTGTCGAGTTGGTTGAGGTCAGGGCTTCTGGAACCTGTGTGCCGGCCCTCACCCGGTGCTTGATTTTCCAACTGTGTGACCTTGGGCAAGTCACTTGATTTCTCAAAGCGCATTTATGAAGTGGTGATAAGAACCATACTCATTAGTTTGGGGCTCCCAAGACCACCCCAGGTTCAGCGATTTGCCAGGAGAATTCACAGAACTCAGTGTATGGTCATACTCATGGCTATGATTAATTACAGCAAAGGGATACAAAGCAAAATCAACACAGGTAAAAGATGAGTGGAATAAAGTCCGGATGAAATCAGGTTCAGGCTTCCAAGAGTCCTCTCCCAGTTGAGTCCAAAGGATGTGCTAATTCCCCTAGCAATGAGTTGTAATGTAACAACACATGTGGAATGTTACCAGGGACACTCACTAGAGACTCAGTATCCAGAATTTTTATTAGAGACTGATCACATAGGCACCCTTTGCTCAGCATGTACCAAAATTATAGCCTCCCAGAAGGAAGGAAAGCAGGGGTGTTCAGTGTAAGTTGTACTGTTTGCATAAACAGTTTAGGCACAGTGAGCCACTCTTGTTAGTTAGGGTGGTGCAAAGTCTCTCAAAATCCAAGTTCCCAGACTCCAGCCAAGGAAGAGCCAACCTTGCAAGGAGGTCTTTGTAAGCATAGCAGTTTCAGTTCTGTTTTGTTACCTCTTTTCTGCCCATCATCCCGTTGGGTGGTTGCTGGGTGAATTAAATGAGATGATCCATACAGAGCTCTGAGCACACTGCCTAGCATGGTGAACACTTACTAAATGTTGATGCTTCAGCACCTTCATCTACTCATCATCCATTTACTTACCTGTTCTTCTTCGTGGCTTCATTCAGTACGTTTTGATTGGCACCTGCTGTGGTGCAGGGGATATGTTAGCCTCTTGGGTACTTTTGAAGCATTCCTCTCTAGATGATGCTGCATGTGGGTGTTCAATCTGGCTGGGTGTTTGAGGTGGGTGGTGGTAATGAGAAGAAAGCTTCAGGGACTTTAAGATAAATCTTAAGTGGACTCATTTTCACATTCAGTGTTAGTAGGATGAGTATGCAGTCATCTGAGAACATCTCCTGATGTCTTGCTGTTTCTTTTTCTTCCTGCAGCCAAGGCTAAGTCGAAATGCGGCCCGACCTTCTTCCCCTGCGCCAGCGGCATCCACTGCATCATTGGTCGCTTCCGGTGCAATGGGTTTGAGGACTGTCCCGATGGCAGTGATGAAGAGAACTGCAGTAAGTGCTGTGCACTTGGACGCTGTGATCCCTTGTTCTTTCCCGCCAGCCAAACTTGTCCACGTCGGTCCCCCTCATCATGTGCTTCTTATACCTAGAGGCTCAGGCATTCTCTTCTGTTACCCAGATTCTGTTCTTTCCTACTTCTTGTGTAAATCTGTAAATGTTCAGCCACCATTTATTAGGGGCTCTACCAAGTGCACTGAGCCTGAGACTTGCTATATTTTCAGTTCTGACAATAGCTCTGCAAATGCAGATGTATTATCCTTAGTTAACAGATAAGAAATTTCAAGTTAGAGAAGTGCATTAGCTCATCCAGGGTCACATAGCTCATAAGAAGCAGAGCCATTTCTAGGTTCATTCAAACCCTCATCTGACTGATACAACACTTCATGTTTGTGCTTGCTTACTTTTTTTCTTACTTTGAATTCTTTTCTTAAAAAAGTTGGCTGGGGCCGGGCGCGGTGACTCACGCCTGTAATCCCAGCACTTTGGGAGGCCGAGGCAGGTGGATCACGAGGTCAAGAGATCAAGACCATCCTGGGCAACATGGTGAAATCCCATCCCTACTAAAAATACAAAAAATTAGCCGGGCGTGGTGGCGGGCGCCTGTAGTCCCAGCTACTCGAGAGGCTGAGGCAGGAGAATCACTTGAACCCGGGAGGCAGAGGTTGCAGTGAGCCGAGATTGTGCCACTGCACTCCAGCCTGGCGACAGAGCGAGACTCCGTCTCAAAAAAAAAAAAAAAAAAAAAAGTTGGCCGGGTGTGGTGGCTTGCACCTGTAATCCCAGCACTTTGGGAGGCTGAGGTGGGAGGATTGCTTGAGTCCAGGAGTTCAAGACCAGCCTAGGAGACAAGGTAAAACCCCATCTCTACGAAAAATACAAAAGTTAGGTGGGCTTGGTGGCACATGCCTCAGGTACTCAGGAGGATGAGGTGGGATGATGCTTGAGCCTAGGAGGTCAGGGCTGCAGTGAACTGAGATGGCACTACTGTACTCCAGCCCGGGCAACAGAGTGAGACCCTGTCTTAAAAAAAAAAGTGTTTATATGTTAGTTGTATGCATACTATAAAAATTTATTCTTGAGAAAACAGTTCAAGTATCATAGATGAAATTAATGTCCTCCTTGACTGTGACCACCCTGATTTGTTTTACCTGCTGTATAATATTCCCCTGGTGTCAGTGTGCACACACACATATTCACTCCCTCTCACCTTGCAGCCAGCAGTCTTGCTGTTGGATTTAACTACTCCTTGCCTTGGATACATGCAGATCCTTCCTTTTAGAATCCTGCTGTCCACAATGACTTTGCATACAGTAGCCTCAGTGACCTTCAAACCTCTCTTCTTCACCTTTAATACTGGCCCAGCTCTCCCATCAAGTTGCTTCATACCTGCCACTGGTCACTCTGGTCACTGTTTCTTCTTTCCCCATTCCTCAAGATGTTTAGACTACTTGAGCCTTCATAATTATCATTGGCTCTGAACAAACTTACGTGTTTATTTTCTGTGCATATATATATATATAAAAAAGACTTTATGTTTTAGAGCGGTTTGAGGTTCACAGCCAAACTGACAGAGATTTTCCAAATCCTCTGCCCCAACACGTGCACAGCTTCTCCCATTGTCAACATCCCTGGCCAGGATGATACAGTCATTACAATCAAACCTGTGTTAACACATCAAGTCCATAATTTACATTAGGGTTTGCTCTGGTATTGACCATTCTATGGATCTTGATAAGTATATCATGACATGTAGCCATCATATAGTATCATACAGAATAGTTTCACTGCCCTGAACATTTTCTATGCTCATCCTACTCATCCCTTTTTGTATCCCTACCACATATTTTAATAAATAATTTTCTTCTGATTATTGTGAAGAACTTGCAAAATATAAACAAGTATACAGAAAAAAGCAAAACTGCCCATATCCCATAAGTTAGAATGAGACACTATTAATATTTATGCCATTGTGTGCCAGTTCTTCCCTCCCCTCTGCTCCTCCTTCCCTCCCCTCTCTCTTTCTCTCTCTCCCACTCTGTCTTCTCTCTCCCTTTCTCTCCTCCTCCTTCTCTTCCCATCTGTCCCACTTTCCTCCCCACCTTTCTGTCACTCCTTCTCCCCTTCTCTACACACACACACACACACACACACACACACACACACATACATACACACACACACACACAGCCCCCTTCTCTAAGCACATTGTACTTGCTTGTACTGTCCTGTATGTTGTGACCATTTTCACATTATCAGTTTTTTTCAAACATAAGTTTTAACGACTTCAGTGATTCTTTTGATAGATTATGTTCTTCCTCCTACCTCATTGGCTCGATTTTAAGTCTCTGATGAGGAGGATGACTGTCTCCTATGTCATATGTGCCTTTCTAGGGAGCAATCATGGCTGTCCCTTCCCAGTAGGGGCACAGGAAGTTTCTAACTCTCCCCTACATTTTGTCCTGTTGCCTTATTTCATCTTCTGGGCTCCAAGTGTCAAGAATCTGGCACAGCCAGCAGATGATTGTGTGGTTAGTAAAGTGATGGACATGCACCCCAGCAGGGAGGATACATATCACTAAGAGGAGAGGCGCAACTGGGAGAAATGACTCGACCCAGACTCTGGGCTTGGATTTGTGCTATACCCTAATGAAGCATGAGTCAGATATGCCACATCATCTCTTGCATGGCGGTTTACTGGTCTGCACACTGGGGGTGCTGAGAGCCTGCTTCCCAGGATTGCTGGAGAATTAGATGAAATAACTGAAAAGACTCAGTATAGTGGCTGGCACAGAGTAATTGATTTTTTAAAATAGTGGTTTAAAACAACTGTGAGAAAAGACCATAGTTACTAGGATTTTGCCTTTGATTTTGGACTTACAAAAATATACTTCTTTTGTATTTTACTTAATCCTTTAGTAAGTATCACCTTGATCTCTGCTTCCTGTTGTCCATGGGGATCTTATAATCTAAGGGAGAAATGACACACACAGACACACCCCCCCCCAGAATAATCCAATGGCAATAAAATGCAAGTATGACACCTTATAGTATAAGCAATCTAAATGATTATGTCATCCTATATATTCCCTGCCATAATTAAAGACCTTATATGATTTAAATGTTTGGACAATGGTCTTTAATTTTCTCTTTTTTTAATTAATTTTTTATTGTACTTCTAGGGTACATGTGCACAATGTGCAGGTTTGTTACATATGTATGCATGTGCCATGTTGGTGTGCTGCACCCATTGACTCGTCATTTACATTAGGTATATCTCCTAATGCTATCCCTCCCCCCTCCCCCCACCCCACAACAGGACCCGGTGTGTGATGTTCTCCTTCCTGTGTCCAAGTGATCTCATTGTTCAGTTCTCACCTATCAGTGACAACATGCAGTGTTTGGTTTTCTGTTCTTGTGATAGTTTGCTGAGAATGATGGTTTCCAGCTGCATCCATGTCCCTACAAAGGACACGAACTCATCCTTTTTTATGGCTGCATAGAATTCCATGGTATATATGTGCCACATTTTCTTAATCCATTCTGTCGCTGATAAACATTTGGGTTGGTTCCAAGTCTTCGCTATTGTGAATAGTGCTGCAGTAAACTTATGTGTACGTGTGTCTTTATAGCAGCATGATTTATAATCCTTTGGGTATATACCCAGTAATGGGATGGCTGGGTCAAATGGTATTTCTAGTTCTAGATCCTTGAGGAATTGCCACACTGTCTTCTACAGTGGTTAAACTAGTTTACAGTCCCACCAACAGTGTAAAAGTGTTCCTATTTCTCCACATCCTCTCCAGCACCTGTTGTTTCCTGACTTTTTAATGATCACCATTCTAATTGGTGTGAGATGGTATCTCACTGTGGTTTTGAGTTGCATTTCTCTGATGGCTAGTGATGGTGAGCATTTTTTCATGTGTCTGTTGGCTGCATAAATGTCTTTTGAGAATTGTCTGTTCATATCCTTTGTCCACTTTTTGATAGGGTTGTTTTTTTCTTGTAAATTTGTTTGAGTTATTTGTAGGTTCTGGATATTAGCCCTTTGTCAGATGAGTAGACTGCAAAAATTTTCTCCCATTCTGTAGGTTGCCTGTTCACTCTGATGGTAGTTTCTTTTGCTGTGCAGAAGCTCTTTAGTTTAATTAGATCCCGTTTGTCAATTTTGGCTTTTGTTGCCATTGCTTTTGGTGTTTTAGACATGAAGTCCTTGCCCATGCCTGTGTCCTGAATGGTATTGCCCAGGTTTTCTTCTAGGGTTTGCTGAAGTTGCTTATCAGCTTAAGGAGATTTTGGGCTGAGACAATGGGATTTTCTAAATATACAATCATGTCATCTGCAAACAGGGACAATTTGACTTCCTCTTTTCTTAATTGAATACCCTTTATTTCTTTCTCCTGCCTGATTGCCCTGGCCAGTCTTGTGCCAGTTTTCAAAGGGAATGCTTCCAGTTTTTGCCCAGTCAGTATGATACTGGCTGTGAGTTTGTCATAAATAGCTTTTATTATTTTGAGATACGTTCCATCAATACCGAATTTATTGAGAGTTTTTAGCATGAAGGACTGTTGAATTTTGTCAAAGGCCTTTTCTGCATGCATTGAGATAATCATGTGGTTTTTGTCTTTGATTCTGTTTATATTCTGGATTACATTTATTGATTTGTGTATGTTGAACCAGCCTTGCATCCCAGGGATGAAGCCCACTTAATCATGGTGGATGAGCTTTTTGATGTGCTGCTGGATTCAGTTTGCCAGTGTTTTATTGAAGATTTTTCATCGGTGTTCATCAGGGATACTGGTCTAAAATTCTCTTTTTTTGTTGTGTGTCTCCCAGGCTTTGGTATCAGGATGATGTTGGCCTCATAAAATGAGTTAAGGAGGATTCCCTCTTTTTCTGTCGATTGGAATAATTTCAGACGGAATGGTACCAGCTCCTCCTTGTTCCTCTGGTAGAATTTGGCTGTGAATCCGTCTGGTCCTGGACTTTTTTTGGTTGGCAGGCTATTAATTATTGCCTCAGTATTTCAGAGCCTGTTATTGGTCTATTCAGGGATTCCACTTCTTCCTGGTTTAGTCTTGGGAGGGTGTATGTGTCCAGGAACTTATCCATTTCTTCTCGGTTTTCTAGTTTATTTGTGTAGAGGTGTTTATAGTATTCTCTGATGGTAGTTTGTATTTCTGTGGGATCGGTGGTGATATCCCCTTTATCATTTTTTATTGCATCTATTTGATTCTTCTTCTTTATTAGTCTTGCTAGCGGTCTATCAATTTTGTTGATCTTTTCAAAAGACCAGCTCCTGGATTCATTGATTTTTTGAAGAGTTTTTGTGTCTCTATTTTCTTCAGTTCTGCTCTGATCTTAGTTATTTCTTGCCTTCTGCTAGCTTTTGAATGTGTTTGCTCTTGCTTCTCTAGTTCTTTTACTTGTGATATTAGGGTATCCATTTTAGATCTTTCCTGCTTTCTCTTGTGGGCATTTAGTGCTATAAATTTCCTTCTACACACTGCTTTAAATGTGTCCCAGAGATTCTTGTATGTTGTATCTTTGTTCTCATTGGTTTCATAGAACATCTTTTATGTACTCAGTAGTCATTCAGGAGCAGGTTGTTCAGTTTCCATGTAGTTGAGTGGTTTTGATTGAGTTTCTTAATCCTGAGTTCTAGTTTGATTGCACTGTCTCGGAGACAGTTTGTTGTAGTTTCTGTTCTTTTACATGTGCTGAGGAGTGCTTTACTTCCAACTATGTGGTCAATTTTGGAATAAGTGCGATGTGGTGCTGAGAAGAATGTATATTCTGTTGATTCGGGGTGGAGTTCTGTAGATGTCTATTACGTCCGCTTGATGCAGAGCTGACTTCAATTCCTGGATATCCTTTTTAACTTTCTGTCTCGTTGATCTGTCTAATGTTGACAGTGGGGTGTTAAAGTCTCCCATTATTATTGTGTGGGAGTCTAAGTCTCTTTGTAAGTCTCTAAGGACTTGCTTTATGAATCTGGGTGCTCCTGTATTGGGTGCATATATATTTAGGATAGTTAGCTCTTCTTGTTGAATTGATCCCTTTACCATTATGTAATGTCTCTTTGTCTTTTTTGATGTTTGTTGGTTTAAAGTCTGTTTTATCAGAGACTAAGATTGCAACACCTGCCTTTTTTTGTTTTCTGTTTGTTGGTAGATCTTACTGCATTCCTTTACTTTGAGCTTATATGTGTCTCTGCACGTGAGATGGGTCTCCTGAATACAGCACATTCTCTTTTTCTTTTTTTTTTTTTTTTTGAGACAAGGTCTTACTCTGTCACCCAGGCTGGAGTGCAGTGGTGTCATCACAGCTCACTCCAGCCTCAATCTCCTGGGCTCAAGTAATCCTCCTACCTCAGCCTCGTGAGTAGCTGGCATCACAGGTGCATGCCACCATGCCCACCTAATTAAAAAAAATTTTTTTTTGTAGAGATGACATTTCACCCTGTTGCCCAGGCTGGTCTCGAACTCCTGGGCTCAAACAATCCTCCTACCTTGGGTTCCCAAAGTGCTGGGATTATAGGCATGAGCCACCATGCCTGGTCTCGTCTTTAATTTTCTAAATGAGTAAATTATACCCATTCCAAACTACGCCAATGAGGATTAGGTCAGCATCTTCCTCTGACATAGCTACCATTTAAAAATAGTGATTCTGAAGCCGGGCGAGGTGGCACACGTCTGACACACGAGTGTGTGAGATGGAAGGATTGCTTAAGCCCAGGAGTTCAAGGTCAGCCTGGGTAACATAGCAAGACCCCATCTCTATAAAAATAAATAAGTAAATACAATTTTTTTTAAATTAGTAAAAATAGTGATTCTAGCTCACTGTTTTGGAAAGTGGTAAATAAAAGTATGAGTCAAACTTTATCCCCTTGCTCCTATGTCAATTATATTTCAGAGTAATCAAATATCTGACTTTAAAAGGTAATTTTTTATTGAAGAATACCAGTGAATAGAAGAATAAACAAATTAGAGTATCTTCATTTTGTAACTCCTAATGAAGAATGGGTTTAGGTAATGATCATCAATGACTGCTTAAAACCATTAGGTAAAAAATTGATGGGGCCTTCATAATGGAGAGATCAGGCTAAAAACTCCTGAACAGCTCTGAATTAGTGTGGATTCACTTCAAGTAGAATGTATTAATAGAAACCTTGCCACTCTCTAGGTCACTTTAGAGTATGTTGTCTTATATAGTACATCTGTGTACATTAGCCACCCCACAAGGCAGTGTTTTAATTTTTGCTTTAAATATTCAAATGTATTTTGAAAAGTTCCAGAGGTATTGTATTTACCCAGATATTCACCATTCACTCTTCCTTCATTCCTGATATTGCCAAGTCGTCTTCTAGTATCATTTTCCTCCTCTGTGAAGAACTTCCTTTAGCAATTCTTCTAAAGCTGGCAACAAATTATCTTAGCTTGCCTTCATCCGAGAATGTCTATTTCACCTTCATTCCTAAAGGGTGTTTTTACTGCATATAGAATTCTGAGCTGACATTTCTTTTCTCTAAGCACTTTAAGTATGCCACTTCCGTCTGGCTTTTACGATTTCTGAAGAGAAATTTACAGTCATTCAAGTTGTTTCCCCATAGATTATACATCATTTTTCTTTAGCTGCTTTGAAGGTTTTTTTTGTTTTTTTTTCTTTAGTTTTCAGCAGTTAGATCATAGCATGTCTGGGTATAGATTTCTTTGAGTTTATCCTGTTAGCGTTCTCTGAGCTATTTGAATCTGTAGATTTTCGTCTTTTGCTATACATGTTCAGCTATTAGTTCTTCAAATATTTTTAAAGTACTATACGTTTTCTCCTTTCTTTATGGGAGTCTAATGACAACAATGTTAAATCTGTTTTTATTGTCCCACACGTCCCTGAGGATCTGTGAGTTTTTATTTTTTTTAATATTTTTGGGGGTGGGCGAGGGTTTCACTCCATCACCAAGGCTAGAGTGCAGTGATGTGATCATGGCTCACTGCAGGCTCAACTTTCTGAGCTCCAGTGAACCTCCCTCCTCAGCCTCTTGAGGAGCTGGGACCACAGGCATGCAGCACCATGCCTGGCTAATTTTTTTTTTTTTTTTTTGTAATTTTTGTAAAGGTGAGTTTTGATATGTTGCCCAGGTTGGTTTTAAACTCCTGAGCTCAAGTGATGCACCCGCCTCAGCCTCCCGAAGTGCTGGGATTACAGGTGTGAGCCACCACAGCAGAACTCTGTTCATTTTTTATCACTCCTTTTTCTTTTCATTGTTCATATTGGACAGTTTCTATTAATCTGTCTTCAAGTTCACTTACACTTTCATCTGTCATCTCCAGTCTGCTTTCAAGCCTGTATAGTGTTTTTTTTTTTAGTTGTTTAAATTTCAGTTACTGTGTCTTTCTATTCTGAAATTTCTTTTTGGTTTTCTTTATATCTTCTCTTTCTTTGCTGAGACTTTCTGTTTTTCCATTTGTTTTGAGAGTGTGTGTGATTGCTTATTAGAGTATTTATGTAACAGCTGCTATAAAATCTTCATCATATAACTTCAACATCTGTGTCATCTTGGCATTTCTCTGTTGATTGTCTTAACCCAAATGAATTGAGATTTTCTTGGTTCTTAATATGGCAAATAATTTTGGATTATATTCTGGATAGTTTCATTATTATGTATGACACTGTGGGTCTTATTTGAAGCCTAGGGGGAGTGCTTATATATGTGTTTTAGTAGGTAAATGACCTAGGCAGGTTAGGCCACAGGTTTCTACCAGCCCTTTGTGGGCTATGGTTACAGCCGTTTTCATGCTGTTTTTGCAGTGCTATTTGAATGTGTCCTGCCTGTGCCCTTACCAGTAGTTTGTGAGTTCAGTCTTTGATGTGCTGATTAGGACCAGGTCCATGTTCATGCAGCTTGTGGGGATCATCCCAGGAGTTCATAAACAGTTTTATGGGTTAGCTTTTCTGAGCTCCTCTCTCTTCTTAGTGTCTCTGGTTCTTTCCAGTTTCCTGGGGCTCCAAAAGGGAGAAAATACAGTAAACCCAGCACCATTTTGGTGATAGTTTAAATTTTGGTCTTATTCTCCATTTGGCCTGCTCCAAATTACCCTTTGCAGCTACTGTATGCATTCTCTTCAGGTTTTTAGGTGATATTCAGTGGGAAAGCTGGAGTGAGGTATGATGACTGCATCTGACCCGGAGCAGGAACTTCCATAAGCCAGTTTCAGCAGCACAAAAAGACAGTCTTCTGATGCGGTGCCAAGGAATACACATCACCAGTATGAGATCGTGCTGCCAAAAACATCCCACCTAAATCTGATCGAGTCTCTAAATCTAACCATTAGTTTACTGGAAATTCAGGGACAGGGGAATATGTTAATGACCCCAACAAAGGGGCATACTTTTAGATACAGAATGTGGGAAATTCTTCAAGACCCAGTTTCATTCATAAATAAACTCTAAGAAAAAACAGAGGAAAAGGAAACTTATAGATTGAAAGAGAGTAAAAGACAAATTAACCAAATGTGATGTGTGGACCGTATCTGAATGCTGATCATACAGATCGACTGTTAAAAAAATTGAGATACAGAAATTTAAATTGTGGTTTGATACTTGATATTAAGGCATTATTATTTATTTTTAATGTGTAAGAATGGTATTTTGTCTATTTTTTAAAGTCCTTATCTTTTAGAAATATATACTAAAGTATATAAAGAGATTATGTGCTATCTGGGATGCACTTCAAGCCAATTCCATCAGGGATTGAAACAAAATGGTCAGTGAGTTGATAATTGTTAAACCCATGGAATTCAATAAACCAGTCTCTATTTTTGTATATGTTTGAAATTTTCCATAATGAAATGGTGAGAAGAAATAAATAGAAGTTAAAGAAGTGGTTCTGTCTGGTGATGTCTTGACTTTAACAAAAATAACTAGAGAGTTATATTTTTAAAGAACTTTGGTTTGCAGACATGTGTTTTCCAGGTGTAGCATTCATTTTGCACTCAGGAGTGCAGATAAGCAAAAACCCAGTATATATAATTCTTTTTTTTTTTTTTTCCCCAAAAAGGGTCTTGTTCTCATTGTCTAGGCTGGAGGGCAGTAGTATGCACACAGCTCACTGCAGCCTTGACTTCCGAGGCTCAGGTGATTCTTCCACCTCAGCCACCCAAGAGTATCTGGGACTTCAGGCGCACACTACCACACCAGGCTAAATTTTTTTTGTATTTTTAGTAGTGTCGGAGTTTTACCTTGTTCCCCAGGCTAGTGTCGAATTCCTAGCCTCAAGAAATCCACCCTGCTTGGCCTCCCAAAGGGCTGGGATTACAGACATGAGCCACTGCACCCAGCCAAATTAAAAAAAAAAAAATTTTTTTTGTAGAGATGGGGTTTTGCCATGTTGCCCAGGCTGGTCTTGAACTCCTGAACTCAAGCTAACTGCTTGCCTTGGCCTCCCAAAGTGCTGGGATTACAGGTGTGAGCCACCGCACCCAGCCCCTCAAAACCAGTATTTTCTTTTAGAGCTTCACAAGGCTGAGATTTTTGCCCTTTGACTGTTTTTCCTTTCTGCTTTTTGCCGTTTGGCCTCTTTCTTCCGCTGTCCTCACACATTCTGGGCTGGAGGTGAAACCCTGGGTTGGCTGGCAGCACAGCTCTCACCCCAGTCCTCATTCAGTAAGGATGAGGACTCCAGCCAAGAACTGAAATGGCAGGGTGTCTGGGGACCACGATTGAAAATTGAGTCAAGCTGATGATCTTCTGCTACAGCTTTTAGTGTAGTTGTGCCCAGAAAAACCACTGTGTCCTGGACTGTATCTCCCACTGATGACAAATTTTTGCCTGAATTCTGAGCACCACTGAATCATTTAGCTAGTATGTCTGTGTTTTTGTGCACAGAGCTCCACACTGCTGGCATATTTCTGTAGCTCTATTCATGTCAATCCAGATGAGAGTCCCCGTTTCCTCTTCACCCCTCAGCCAATTCATCAGTTGTAGCCTCAGAAAGCTGTGTCTTTTATTGGGTAGACTAGCCGAGCTAAAAGTGTCAACAGGAGAATTTTTCCTCCCAGTACTCCAAAGCTACATCATCAGGGTCTCCTTGAAGACTCTTATGTGACTGGTTTCCTTTGGAAATCTTTCTGGTTTGCCAAGGCTGGGCTGGGTCATCCTCCGGTGTGTTCTCAGACCATACGGGACCTTCTTCAAACAAATGTCACCTCATCAGAGAGGCCTTCCATAACCACCCTATGAAAAATGACCCCTCTCATCTCCAGTCTCCCACTCTGTTTCTGTCCCCTGCTTCATCCTTCTCCACTCTTACTGTCTTCCCTACTACACTGTGACAGCCATGAGATGGTATTATAGTGTGGCTCACAGCTATATTCCCAGTGCCACGTATATTGTCAGGCTCAGCCTTAGCAAGCGACAAACATATACTGAATAAATGGTATTTCTCATGCTTTCTCGTAACGGCGTATTGACTTGCCTGTATAGTATACAAACTTTCAGGGCGCATGAACTGCTTGGCTGACAGTTACTGAGCACTTACCTTGTATATGGCCTGTTTCTACATGCTTTACGTGGATGATCTCATTTTAGGTAGCTAGTATTATTACCTGCTTTTCATAGATAAGGGAACAGAGACATAGAAAGGATAAGTAACTTGCCCATACTCACACACTTAGTAAGTGGCATAGTTGAGGTATCAACCTAGGCAGTATAAATACAGAGCCTAAGCTTTTAACTGTTACATGAATGTGTGTTCCCAATACATTTTTTTTTTTTAAATGGAGTCTTGCTCTGTCGCCAGGTTGGAGTGCAGTAGCACGATCTCGGCTCACTGCAATCTCCACCTCCTGGGTTCAAGCAATTTTCTTGTCTCAGACTCCGAGTAGCTGGGATCATAGGCGCGTGCCACCATGCCCAGCTAATTTTTGCCCAATACATATTTTTTAGAAACAGGGTTTTGCTCTGTTGCCCAGGCTAGAATGCAGTGGTACAATCATAGCTCACTGTACCTTAAACACCTGGGTTCAATTGATACTCCCATCTCAGCCTCTTAAGTAGATAGAAATACAGGTGCATGCTACCTTGCCTGGCTAATCTTTAAACTTTTTTTTTTTTTATTTTAAGAGAAGGGGTCTTGCTATGCTGCCTTGAATGGTCTCGAACTCCTAGCCCCAAGCTGTCCTCTCATTTCAGCAACCTGAAGTGCTGGGACTATAGGCTTGAGCCATCATGCCTGGCTAATAATTATTATAATAAACATTTATTGAGCACCTACTGTGGCCCACATGCTATTTTCCATGCTTTGCTCATTTAATTTTTATAAAAGTTTATGACAAGACATTATTTTTATCCTCACTTTACAGATGAGGACATTGAGGCTTGGAGAAGTTGAATAATTTTTCCAACATCATATAGCTGGTGAAGTGGTAGGCTGAAATTTGAGCCCAGGTGGACTTCACACCTTCACTTCTAACCACTACAGCAAAATGTGTGCTTGGAATTGTCAGCTGGGGCAGATCATAAAAAGTTGAGATTATAAAAGGTTATATATTATACTCAGTGAGAAGCAGTTGATACTGAGCTGATGCAGGATGAGGAGAGGAAGAAGGTCACATGACTGGAGACTGGGGAACTGGGACATGGTGGCACTTTCATAGCAGTAAGACCACAGGAAGAGGCAGAGGTTAGGAGCAGAGGGGACAATGTCAGTTTCAGATCTGCAGAGTTTGAGGTGAGAGGGTATTCAGGCAGAGGAACCCATGAGGCAGCAGGAGAAAGATGTTTGTTTCTGGGGGAAGGTTTAGGGAGCTATCCACAGAAAGGTGGTAATTGAAGCAGTGATACTGGACTTGTTCCCTGGAAAAGGCAGGGTTGGGTGTTGGACAGGAGATAACCATGCCCAGGAAGCCTTTACCGATGAGGAAGAAACAGACTGCCATTAGCAATGACTCTTGAGTTCTGGCAGTGGCCCCTTGCACTGACTCTAGAGGAGTTTTGAAAATTAAAATCCTCTGAGTCCTTAGAGCCTGAGGAAAAGGGAAGCAAGACTGAAATATTTTTGCCTCTTGCCTGCTTGCCCAGCCTGGCGGCCCTTTCCTCTCCTGCAGACACAGAAGAAGTTCCATGTGCAGAATGCGGCTGCACATAGGCTGTGTTCTGTCTTGGAGGGGGAAAGGCTGCAGAGGCTGGGGGACCTGGTAGCCTTGGGGCTGGGAGAGGCCCACAGGACCTGTTGAGCAGACTTTGGAAGGAGGAACTCACAGGTGTCCATAGGCAAGCCGAGGTCAAGGCAGCGAGCATTTTCCAAGTCACAAAGGGTACAGGACTTGTTGCCGGGATAATTTGCAGGGAGACTGCTTCAGCGGGCTCTGGTTTCCTGGAGCCAGGCGCCCTCTATCCTGGAGAAGAGAAGGTCTCAGTGCAGCTCCCTCTCCGTCAATTGCCTGGTTTCCAGGGACATTGGGGCTGGTAATACAAGGACCGGGTGGAGGCTGTGAGGTTGGGAAGTGAGTGGTGACCACCGCAGGCTGGAGGAGCCGATGGGAATTGTGGGGGCTAATGACAAGGAGTTTCTCATTTATGTGTTTTGTCAAGACCCTTTGAGGTAGGAGGGGAGCCGACTTCACAGACTTTAAATGAGTTAAAGAGTACATTTCCTAAGTCCTCCTGTAGACAGATTGCTTCATTTCCTGTCTTGAAGCCAGTCAGTTGCTTTTGGGAGACCACAGTGGTCCCTCGGTCCTATCTTTTAGATGTGGTGGAAGTAAACCCTGCCAGTTTAATTAACCACTAAGCGGTTCCCTTCACTCCTGCCTCCCTCCCCCCCTCTGCCAGAGAGAGACAAGTTCTTTCTCCTGAGTATTGTGGCTTGGGAAATAGAGCTTTAGAACCCTGTGTTTTTTGGGGGTAATAATAACCAAGGAGCTTTTGAGCCTGTGATTCAGTTTTTGAAGTCGACTCTGCAGACAATTTTCTCCACCCCTAGTGAAATAAATATTGTAAAATACAATGTTCCTCTCCCCAGTTAACTGAGTAACATAATACATTTCTCAGTGACTGGTAAGCCGCAACAAGGATGAAGAAAACAAACATTTGGAGCACATTAAATATGGCTAAACGATACTGAAACATAACATCCCAGAGGATGAAATGTTTCCTGGTCCATTTATGATCTGTTCATTGAGCATTTACTATTTCCAGGGTCCTGGACCAGGCCCCATGGGACCACAGAAACCCCTAAGACTTGTCCACCATAGTCCCAAATACAATCATTCTGAAATCTGGCTGAGCCAAATAAATAGCTGCAGAGGCTTTGGAAGAAATGTAGTGAAATCTGAGCTGTCTGGGGTCTTTGGAGAGATCTGCCACTCTGGTTAAGTCTGTCTGCTTAATAACTGAATATTTATGCCTTTCAACACCAGCAACAGGAATCTCTCTGAGATGTATCGAATCTTGGCTTTGTCAAAATGTACCTTTTTTGGTAGTAGCACAGGGTCATTCTTAGGAACATTAATTTTTAGACCAGGCTATAATACAGGGCTGCCTTTGGCTCCTTTTTAGAACTTTTTTATTAGTCTCTTTTGGAACTATCGTAGGCTGTTGTGCTTTTGGAATTCTTTTAAAAATACCTTTATTTTTATTTTTTAAATGTATGCATATATATGGAGTACAGGAGAAATTTTGTACATACATATAACGCATGATGTGATCAAGTCAGGGTATTTAGGTGCCCATTACTCAAGTGCAGTACACTTTTTTTAAGTATATTCACCCGACTCTGGTTTCCTTGTATCTCACTGTATGTTTGTATTCTTTAATCCACTTCTCTTCATCTCTTTATCTTCCTCCCTTCCCCCTACTCACCCTTCCCCGTCTCTGTTACCTATTTTTCCACTCTCTACTGCCATGTGATTAAATTTTTAGCTTTTGGAATTCTTGAGGTTGCTTTTTAGAGCTTTTCTGTCCCCTTCTCTGGTTGTCAGTTTTTATTTCTTGCTGCCAGTTTGTCTACAAGGCAGCAAATGACATCCCCTCTCCCTTTTTATTTGCTTTGTCCTTGGGAGCCGGTATGCAGAACTTGTTGGAATTTACATAAATGGAGAAGGCATAGACCCTGAGAGAGGTGATGGCTGGAGCCCTTTTCCTTGAGGAAGCTCCTGGCACTTTCAAGGCATGCACATTGTGATGTATATTTTGATGGTTGGGAGGTGTTTTTCTCTAGCTTGCTGCTGGGTTTGGGCTGTGTTCCTCTACCATCCTCTACTTCTGTTTTTCTGCCCTGCAAAGGATGGGGGAGATTACACTGTGTTTTATGAGGAGTCATTGACGAGGAGGAATGCTAGGTGTGGTTGTATACAAGGATATAGCTGTCTCTTGAGCAACTATGCCCCTGAGTGTGAAAGATACTAAATATTAAGAGGTGTTTGTGGACCAGGGAGAACTTTATGATGGGAGAGTAAAAGGGAAGGAAAGTGAATGCTCACTGAAACATTTCTGCTAGACTAGACGTTGAAAAATGTTTAGTGAGGTTTCTCAAACATACTGAAAAGGAAAAGTAAAGTAAAATGAACACCTGCATTCCCAACATCCAGTTTCAAAAATGTATCACCATGTTGCTGTATTTGCTTCAGAATTTTAAAATAATAAAATATTACCAAATATAATTAGAAATCTCCAGCCATATCCCTTTGGGATCTTCTCTTCTCTCCAGAGGCATCCATTGCCCCGGACGTGGGGTTGTTTATTCCCATTCAAGTTTTTTTTTTTTTTTCTTTCCGTATGTGTATTTTTTAATCCTGCTATGACAAGTAGCATTCTCTTGCGTGGGTAACTTGTTATGAATGGTATGTAGTACAGGACATAACCTACTACTGACACAGGATTTTTGTGGGCCACTTTGCCAGTTGGGTACCTCCACAGGCAGTGACGCTCCCCGCCCCGCCTGGGCCCTACTCCACCCCAGGTTTGCTGCTGGAGGCACCCTGCCCATTCAGCCCACCCGTGTTATAGGTTGTACCCGTGTTCAGTAGTTCCTGAGCTCTTGTCCCATGTCCAAGAAGAATGAGGGTATGCTGAGAATTCAAAGGGTGAGTGGGGGTGGAGAATAATTTTATTGAGTGATAGAACAGCTCTTAGTTGAGAGGGAATGCAGGGGTGGTTTTCTCTCCCAGTGTGCCTGGGTCCAGGGCTTTTTATGGACTCAGAATGGGGAGTCCATGGTAATTGGTTTGTGACTATGCAAAAAAGGTTCAAGTGAAGACACCACTCAAAGGTGGGCATGACAGTGTAGAAAACCAATTAGGAAAGGGTAGGTGTATGTAAAATAAGTGATGGTGGGGATCCATCAGAGGAAAGTGCACCAAACAGGAAGGCAGTTTCTCAGTCTGGTCCATGGATTTGACTTGTAGCTTGGCTTTCAGGCTTTAAACTGTCTTTGGCTTGGAGGTGGGGTTTCACTGGGGACCCACCCCTGTCTGCCCAGGCATTTGTCTGCTTCCTGGTACCATCACTGCTTGCTTTTCTCCCTCACCATTGTATTTGTAGGATTTATCCATCTTGACACCAGTTCATTCATTTTTCACTACAATACAGCATCAGTTGAGGCACTATGGCCCTATTTTGCCTAACACCAGCTTTTGTACATAAAGTTGTATTAGAATGTAGTATGCCCTTCATTTACAAATTGCCTATGGCTGCTTTGCAACACAATAGCCAAGTTGAGTCATTACAACAGAGACAAAAGACCAAACAGCTGCCAAAACCTACAATATTTACTATCTGGCCCTTGATAGGACCAGTTAACCAGTCCTAGCATTGTAACAGTATAACACATTGTGTCTGTTCTCTTGTAAGTAAACATTTGAGCCACTTCCTTTTCTTTCTTTCTTTCTTTCCTTCTTTCTTTCTTTCTTTCTTTCTTTCTTTCTTTCTTTCTTTCTTTCTTTCTCCCTTTCTTTCTCTCTCTCTCTCTTTCTTTCTCTTTCTTTTTTTCTTTCTTTCCTTTCTTTCTTTCTTTCTTTCTTTCTTTCTTTCTTTCTTTCTTTCTTTCTTTCTTTCTTTCTTTCTTTCTTTCTTTCTTTCTCTCTCTCTCTCTCTCTCCCTCCCTTCCTTCCTTCCTTCCTTCCTTCCTTCCTTCCTTCCTTCCTTCCTTCCTTCCTTCCTTCCTTCTTTTCTTTCTTTCTTTCTTTCCTTTTTTTTTTTTTTGAGACAGGGTCTTATTCTGTCACCCAGACTGGAGTGCAGTGGCACAGACTCAGCTGACTTCAACCTCTGCCTCTCAGGCTCAAGCGATACTCCTGTCTCAGCCTCCCAAGTAGCTGGGATTATAGGTGTGCGCCACTACCACCTAGCTAATTTTTGTATTTTTAGTAGAGACAGGGTTTCACCATGTTGGCCAGGCTGGTCTTGAACTCCTGACCTCAAATGATCCACCCACCTCAGCCTCTTAAAGTGCTGGGATTACAGGCGTGAGCCACCGTGTCTGGCCCGTTTGAGTCCTTTCTGATTTTTTAATTTTACAAATAATGATTTCAGTAAACATTTTTGTTTCTTCAAGACTCTTGCAATGGCTCATACCTGTAATGGGAACACTGTGGGAGGATTGCTTGAGGCCAGGAGATTTGAGACCAACCTGAGCTACATAGTAAGAACCCTGTCTCTCCAAAACGTTAAATAATTAGCCAGGCATAGTGGTATATGCCTGCAGTCCTGGCTACTCAGGAGGCTGAGGTGGGAGGATCGCTTGAGCTCAGGAGTTTAAGGCTACAGTGAGGTGTGATTACACCACTCCACTGCAGTCAGTGACTGAGACCCCGTTTCTTAAAAAGGAAGAAAACAGAGTCTTTCTAGAGCAGAGTATATAGCTGCAAGTGAAATTACTGGGCCATGCTATGTACACCATAGGCTTTACTATTACTGAATGGGCCTCCCAGGTGGACGTACCAATTTACACCCCCGCTTATAGTTTATGAGACTTCCTCTCCCTCCACATTCTTGCCAATGACCTGGTACTTTAAGACCTTGAGTGTGGTAAGTCTCAGGCATAGTGGCACGTCATCACTAGTGACAGTATACGTTATTTCACGTTTTTACTGACCATTTGCTGTTCCTCCTATGTCAGTTGCCTGATTACATCCTTGGCCCTTTTTTTCTATTGAGTTGTCTTTTCCTTTTTGATTTTCGAGAGTTCTTTACATATTCTGGCTACTAGTATTTTGGGTTCTATTCATTAAAACCAATCTGTGACTGTGACTTGGTTTTTAAACGTACATACGCATACTTATAATAGACATGTAATATGTATGTAGACATATACACGTATGTGACTTTTTTCCTTGGAAACTTTGAGAGGTTGAAAGGGTCTGAGACTGAAGGAAAAGTAAGTAGATGACATTGGTTTCAGCAAGGATGACTCTGCACAGCTTTCCCCGTCAGGAGGTTTATATAAGCTTGTGAACACTGCATCTTGGAGCACTTAGAATGCCTTTCCCAGGCTGTCTGAGTGAGCTGATGGTTACTGATGTTTTGGTTGCATAGATGTGACCCACAAGGTCCGAGAGAAGCCGAAGGTCACCATGGTGGGATGTTGATGGACACAAGGGTTTGGAGAGCTGCCTTGGACAAAAACCAAACGTGATTTGTGGTTTTGGATTTCTCCATCTTGGTTTTGGCTGAAGATAGACCTTGGTTTTGGCTTGATCCAGTTGAGCCATTCTCTGGCCCACAGCGATGTCAATAATTAAAACTTCAATTTTCAGGCCAGACCACTTTTGTTTGACTTTACATCATTGGTCCATCATCCTCAACACTGAAAGCACTGGCTTCCTCCATTCCCCCCACCTCTTCTGACCTTTCGGATCAAACTTTTGGAATTGAATAGTTAAAATAAGAAAGTCTTCAGTTCCTCAGATTTAGATAGTGCTATGAAGTTAACCAAGTCCTTGCAGCTATGATCTCTGTGTGTTCACAATAGCTCAGTGAAGTGTAGGGAGAAGACAGATCACAACTGCCATCTTGCTGTTGAGGACCGCAGAGAGACGCTGGAGCTGGTGTGGCTCTGATCCTGTAGCAACGTAGCAATCTTCTGTGCTGGGCCTGGCGTCCATTCTGGTGCTGTACCCACCACATGCAATGCAGGTGCCGACTCAGTTCATTCCCCGAGATCCGGGATGACCCCTCTTCATCATTACAGATGTTGCTCCTCGTGGGAGGACCACACTCTGTAGGACCGAGATTTACATAATGAGGGGAACGAGTGTAACATTCCCTGAGCCTGTGCTACATGTCAGACTGGGCACTGTACGTTTTCCCATGGATATCATCTGATGCTCAGATTAATGCTGTAAGTAGCAGGATCAGCTGCTTGGTCTGTGGCTGGCGTAGCCATACAGGGCCAGTGCTTAGCTGAGAAGGGGACCATGCTTGGTTTTACGTTCTGCTCTTGCCATCTTGAGTTCTTAAAATAATTTTTGACAGCAGATCCCACATTTTCAGCAGGCACTGGACCTCACAAATCATGTAGAGGGTCCTGTCCACAGATAAAGCAGCTGAGACTCAGAGAAGTGAGGTCATTTGCCCAAGATTAATAAGTGGCAGAGCTGGGATTGGAGTCATTTCTACTTGGCTGATTCAGTTACTGAAAACAGAGCCCTGGAATGAACCTTGTTTGAATTTTACTGCAAGTAAATTGTACCATAGAAATACTGGTTTTCTGTGGAGATTTGCTGTTGTGTTGTTAAATAGTTTTGTGCTGACCTTGTACTGGCTGGTTGTCACACTTCTTCTTAAGGGGAGGGCGCAGATCTGTCATTTCTTTTGAGGTCTCAGAAGGTGCCCAGAATAGGAGCCTCATGGAGGAGCTGCTCGGAAAGTGGTCACTGACCAACTAGGTTCATCGGCTTTTTTGTTTGCAAAGAAGAAATTGAGGCTACTCGGTTTACCTTAGTGAGTCATAAGGAATAAGTGAGGAATTAAAAGGCTGCTGCGTAGTTAGAGAACTGGAAGCATCCTATACAGCTGTGGGATCAGATCCTGTCATTACTTCCCCAGTGGCAGAGAGGTGTCAATCCCTGCCTCAGCTACTCCTTCTGTCCTGGCTTTGCTCCCTGTGTCTCTTATGCTACCAGCCGTTCACTCTTGCCTCCTCCAGGATATGTGCATGAGGTTCAGGTTTTGCCCAGACCCCTCAGTGTCTGCTGGCCAGCCTTCAAGTTGACCATTTCAGGTGAGGCATTGAGAGCGTGGGGGTGGAGAGTGGCAAAATAGATAACAGAGACCAGAGACTTGGAAGGGTGAGTTCGGGGAAGGGAGGATGATAAAGAGATGAAGAGAAGTGGGTTAAAGGATACAAACACAGTGAGATAAAAAGAAACCAGAGTAGGGTGAATATACTTAACAAAAAAGTACCGCACTTGGGTAATGGGCACCTGAATACCCTGACTTGATCACATCATGCCTTATGTATATGTAACAGAATTGATCACATCATGCCTTATATATATGTAACAAAATTTGCATAAATAAAAAAACAAAAATAGAAAAAAAAATTTTAAAGAATTCCAAAAGCACAACAGCCTAGGATAGTTTAAAAAGAGACTAGAAAGTTCTAAAAAGGAGCCAAAGGCAGCCCTGTATTATAGCCTGGTCTAAAAATTAATGTTCCTGAGAATGACCCTGTGCTGTCACTAAAAAAGGTAAATGTTGACGAAACCAAGATTCAGTACATCTCAGAGAGATTCCTGTTGCAGGTGTTGAAAGGCATAAATATTCAGTTATTAAGCAGACTGACTTAACTGGAGTGGCAGAGCTCTCCAAAGACCCCCAAGAAGTTTTAGAATGAGGCAGAGTAAGTCTTGTTTCCAGGTTTGGCTGGCCAGTCTTCCAGGATGGGCTTTGAGTGTGTCAGCTTAGAAGATAAACTTACTGCTTCCTGAGCGGGACACACCCCAGGCTGGAAGACGTTCCACGGTCCCCAAGGGGACTTGCTGGCCTCCCTGGTCATGTGCTATGTTTTCCCTCCACAGCAGCAAACCCTCTACTTTGCTCCACCGCCCGCTACCACTGCAAGAACGGCCTCTGTATTGACAAGAGCTTCATCTGCGATGGACAGAATAACTGTCAAGACAACAGTGATGAGGAAAGCTGTGAAAGTTCTCAAGGTAGGAACCTCTCAAGCTCTAAAAAGATCATTGCGACACCAAACTGCAGTGACGGAACACACTAACACACTGAAAGGCAGAAAGCAACATCCGTCCCCGCTTCCAAACACAATAGCTATGTTTTTGCACTTGGCCTTGCGATCCTTGTACAGGTAGGTACCCGTGTTTACATGGCTTTAACTGCAACACACCTACCATTTTGTATTTTGTATTGTTCCTGAATTAAATATCATCTATACATTTCTCTTCAAAACTGTAAGATGCCCCAACTGTATTACATACTGTCACGTTGCCCTACTGTGGTTTTCTGAGGCACTGCCTTGTTGGGGCAGTCCAGGTTGTTTCTTTCCCTTGAATGACTTCTTTGGGATAAACTCCCCAGAGTGGGATGTCTGCACAGGTGTGCGTTACACCTCAGCATGCAGCTGTTTGTTTGTTTGTCTTTTAGTTTACATTGCTGACATCATTGTGCGTGTCGGTTTTACAGTTTTACTGTACTATCACAGACATTCACAGGCATCACAACTGCTGCCCTATTTTTTTTTTCTCCATTTTTGCTAATTTGGTAGTCATAGAATGACAGCCTCCCAAAATGCTTTCATTTGCATTTCTCAGATTGTGAGCAGAGTTCACGTTTTCCCCCCTCATGTTTGTTTACTGCTTCGTTTCCTTTTTTGGGAATTGCCTCCTTGTGTCTGTGCTCTTGATTTGGGGCTGTTTCATGGAAGCTGAAGGATGCAGCTGGAGGACGAGCTTTGTTAGGGAGTCTGAGGAGGACACAATGGGGTAAGGTCATGTCCTCCCTTGTTAAAACTGACCGGGTACATTTCTTTACTCGTGGACTCTTTTTTTAGTATTTCTTCAGTGATTAGAAACACTAAGATTTAAAATGCACATCTGTTTTAAGGCATCCGAAAGAATATATATTTCTAATGTTATAAACTGATAGATATCATCTGTATGTAATCTTTCCTTTTTTCACTTAGTATTATGTTGCTGTGATTCACCTGTATTCTTGTTTGTTGTTGGAGATTGTTTGTCTTGACTGATGTTCAGTGTTCCACTGTATGATTGTACCATAGTTTCTATATCTAATAAAAGTGTAAAAAGAAAAGTAAGAGAAAGATGGTTAACTGCTTAGCTGGTGAACTCATATATTGGGAGGTAGGATAGATGATGGATAAGTTCCATGTGGTTAGGTGTAGGTTATTTTCAAGGTCCTAGCTTTTATTTTGATTGGTGTTATTAAAAATGAATGACTGAACGAACAGATGGTCATACGTAACCACTGGTAAGAGTGGGCCACAAACCAAGGATTATGGTCAATCCAAATCTATATGCCTGCGGTCCACAGGAAAGAAAAGACAAAAATGTGTATTGGCAAAGACTTTGCTAAGATTTGTGCAGAGAACAGCTGTGGGAAGCGAGTCTTGGAGAGAATTAGCTTCTGATTGTCTCTGCCTGGAAAATGCCCTTCTTGGGTCAACCCTTCACAGGGGTTCTCAAAGTATAATCCTCAGTCCAGGAACATCAGCATCACATGAGAACTCAGGAAATGCAGTTGTTCAGTTCCCATTCCAGATCTGCTAAATCAACTGGCGAGGGTGGGCCCAGCCATCTGTGTTTTACTTAACAAGCCCTCAAGGTGATTCTAATGCACACTGAAGGCTGAGCTCCACCATTCTTCACTCACCTTAGAGAGGTTTATAATCCTGCCATTTGCCTAGAAATTTCCAAACTTCTGACTGAATGCAATGTATTGGTGGCCTGTATACCAGATCAAATTTTTATAAAACCAAACATGCCAATGTCTTGCCAGTGATGGACACGAAATAGGGAAGAAGAATACAAAATCAAGTAAGTATTAGCATAGATAGGAAGGATTGGGGAACATTTTCTATGGAGATTATTTCTTACATAGTTTCTTTTTTTGGTTGAGGGCAGGATGGAGGCTTGCTCTGTCGCCCAGGCTGGAGTGCAGTGGTGTGATCTTGGCTCATTGCAACCTCTGCCTCCTGGGTTCAAGTGATTCTCCTGCCTCAGCCTCCTGAGTAGCTGGGACTATAGGCGTGCACCACCACGCCCAGCTAATTTTTGTATTTTTAAGAGATGGCGTTTCACCATGTTGGCCAGGATGGTCTTGATCTCTTGACCTTGTCATCTGCCCACCTCGGCCTCCCAAAATGCTGGGATTACAGGCGTGAGCCACTACGCCCAGCCTATACAGTTTCTTAAGTGTATATGTATCCTGGACTCACTTACTCATAGCACCCTAAGATGTTCAGTGAAAAGGCTCCCAAGTGTAAGATGTGGAGGTTAGGCCTGTCAGTGGTTTGGGCAACACCCTCTTCTGTGCCCTTCCCAGTGTTTTACTGAAGTGGATTTTTGCTTGCCGTTAAGAAGAATGGTGGATCTCTCTATAGGCTCTTTAAAGCTCCGATTTTTTAAAGTTCTGCTTTTCTCTCTCTCCATATTCCACGTCTCATAAATATGAGGTTTATGGAGAAAGTTAGTGGTGGACACATACACATGAAGCCCAACTCTTGACAGATAACCTTCTTTAGAATCGCAGCTTTGTGCCTTCCTTAGCCAGAGGGCATCCCCTTAGCAAATAAGCTACATATGCACATGCTCCCAGAAAATAAGGCCCACCAGGTGATTGGTGACACCTGTCAGTTTCATGGTATAACAGCCACCCCACAAGGTGGCCACTTGTGGAAGGCATTGCTGGGAGCTACCCAAGAAAAGAGTAACAAGAAAAGGACGTGTGCCCATGTTGCCTCTCCAATCCCGCCGAACCTGTGTCATGGCATTGTGCTCAGTACCTCGTGGATTTGCTAAGTGCTGAAGACTAGATAAGACTTCTTAGTAGCGTGTTGTTATTAATGCTGTGTTTTAATTTGCACCCTATGTGATATTGCACCGTATAGGATTTTAAGTTACATGAGTTCAGATATCTACGATCTATTAAAATAATAACAACAAGTATTATTATTATTGTTTAAATTGAGTAGAAAGTTCCATCATTTCCTCAGTGGGAATCTGCCCTGCAGTGAGTGTGAGATGGGAGACAGATCTGGAGTTCCCTTAGCTGTCTGCAATTCTACAGCCTCGTCCCTCATAGGGTGTACATATCTCCCTGCCCTGAGTGAGACTCTGGTATTGAGAGTGTGTTTTCTTGTATCATGTAACCTCTATGTCCAAACCGACTAACTCATTTTGGTGCTTGACCAAAGGAACCTCAGTGCATCAGTGCTATGGGAAAACTGACCCACACTGAGCTCCATGCAGTATTTTCCTGAAGAATCTCAGAGATATTTTGACTAGACAAAATATTGCCCTATGCCACACAGGATTTGACCCACTGTCATCTTATTTTTTTTTAATTTTTTATTTTTTTGAGACAAAGTCTCGCTCTGTTGCCCAGGCTGGAGTGTAGTGGCGTGATCTCGGCTCAGTGCAAGCTCCACCTCCCGGGTTCATGCCATTCACCTGCCTCAGCCTCCTGACTAGCTGGGACTACAGGTGCCCACCACCATACCCAGCTAATTTTTTGTATTTTTAGTAGAGACAGGGTTTCACCGTGTTAGCCAGGATGGTCTCGATCTCCTGACCTCGTGATCTGCCTGCCTTGGCCTCCCAAAGTGCTGGGATTACAGGCGTGAGCCACCGCACCCGGCTGACCCACTGTCATCTTAACAATACCTTTCGATGCACCGAGTACTCTGCTAAGCACCTCTGTACGTGAGCTCACTTAGTCAAACTTTGTTCTCTCTCCTTCTGCTGGGTGTGTCGCCCTTAAAAATAGATCTTTGCTCTCAGTTATGTGGGAAAAAATGACATTTTATCATATTTATCTTGATGGAGTAGAGCAGACTGGCTCCAAGACCGGAAAGAGAATGCTTGAAATAATTTTCTTCCAATTTGACTAGGGTATGTAATAGTGGTTTCTCCACTTCAGCAACACCAGTTTATGGGAGCCCCTCCTCCTTTCTCTCCTTATCTGGGATTTAGTTCCCCTCCTTATCCTTGGCCTTGAAAACTAACAGTACAGTCTGTAAGGAAATGGGCATGAGAATGGGGTCCTGAAAGTGCAGTCATTATTCTGTCGTTGTATTCTATATGAGATGTATTAGAGACCAAAGAAGGTTGTGGTGGTACTGAATTTGAATTGGGGCTCATTGATTGGAAACATAACCTGTTTACGAGATAATTCTAAAAGTAAGAGCTGTGGAGCAGGCTTTCGATGGTTTTTCTGTTGCTTGGGACCTCTCCGTGGGAGGGACAGATCTGAGAGTTAGCAGGTCCTGCCATGCACATGTTGGGGGTGGCCGGCACTCAGGTGGCCTTACAAATGTTGACTGAATGTGGCAGGCAGCCTCTGATGACCCCCACCTCCTGGTATTCATGCCCTGGTATAATCTAGATCTTAGATCCCATTCTTTTGGTGTGTGTCAAAATTTGTCTACCATAAAATTTATCATTTTAACTGTTTTTAAGTATACAGTTCAGTAGTGGTAAGTATGTTCACACTGTTGTGCAACCAATCTCCGGAACGTTTTCATTTTGCAAACCTGAAACTCTATACCCATTAAAAAATTAACTCCCTGCTCTCCTTCCCCCCAGGCCCCGGGCAGTCATCATTCTACTTCTCTCTTCATTAATTTGGTAACTCTAGGTACCTCATATAGTG
Organism: Macaca mulatta; assembly: GCF_049350105.2. Classification (NCBI taxonomy): domain Eukaryota; kingdom Metazoa; phylum Chordata; class Mammalia; order Primates; family Cercopithecidae; genus Macaca; species Macaca mulatta. The sequence goes on along the minus strand of NC_133419.1, from coordinate 29,175,940 downwards.
GAATCATACAGTATTTAGTCATTCTTAAGTGTGTATGTGTCCTGGACTCACTTACTCATGGTGCCCTAAGACGTTCAGTGAAAAGACTCCCAAGTCTAAGACGTGGAGGTTAGGCATGCTGATGGTATAGGCAACACCGTCTTCCATGCCCATCCCAGTGTTTTACTGAAGCAGATATTTGCTTGCCCTTAAGAAGAATGGCGGGTCCCTCTGTAGGCTGTTTGAAGTTTATATCTTTAAATTCTGCTTTTCTCTCTCTTCATATTCCACGTATTTGTCTTTTTGTGACTGGCTTATTTCACTTAGTATAATGTCCTCAAGGTTCATCCGTGTTGTAGCCGGTGTCAGAATTTCCTTCCTTTTTAAAGCTGAGTAGTGTTCAGGTGTGTATATGTCACATTTTGTTTATCCATTCAGCCATTGATGGACACTTAGGTTGCCTCTACCCTTTGACTATTGTGAATCATTATGCTAAGACATGGCTGTATGAATTGTGACTCGCTTTTAACAAAGAAAATGCAGCAGAAGTGGTGGCTGTGAGTCCCGAGGTTAGATGATGGAGCCACTCTGCCACTGTCTTGCCTGTCTTCGCCAACTGGCTCTCTCCCACTCTCTGAGGCAAGCCGGTTGCCATACTGTGAGCCGCCCTACTCAGAGGCCTATGTGGCAAGGAACTGAAGGACAGCTCCAACCAAAGCCAGCAGGGAATCGAGAGCTGCCAATAGCCACATGAGTGAGGTTGGAAGTGGGTCCTCCCCTAGTCAAACAAAGACATCTGCAGCCCTGGCTGACACTCCAACTGTAGCCTTGTAAGACACCCTGAGCCCGGTGTGGCCACTCCTAGGTTTCTGACCCATAGAAACTGTGAGATCATAAATGTTTGTTTGTTTAAACCTCTAAGTTTTGGGGTAATTTTTTTCTGCCACATTAGATAACTGACATACTGAATACTTCTCAGGTGGGCCCCAGTTCTCATTGCTCTAACCACCAAGAGCTTGTGGTGACTCAGGTCACAGTGATCAGTAAAACCTTTGGAAGATCATGCAGGGATTTATAAGAATAGCAAACATTGGCCAGGCACGGTGCCTCACGCCTGTAATCCCTGCACTTTGGGAGGCCAAGGCGGGTGGATCACGAGGTCAGGAGATCAAGACCATCCTGGCTAACGTGGTGAAACCCTGTCTCTCCTAAAAAAGTACAAAAATATTAGCCAGGCGTGGTTGCAGGCGCCTGTAGTCCCAGCTACTCAGGAGGCTGAGGCTGGTGACTGCCATGAACCCGGGAGGCGGAGCTTGCAGTGAGCCGAGATGGCGCCACTGCACTCCAGCCTGGGTAACAGAGCGAGACTTTGTCTCAAAAAAAAAAAAAATAGCAAACATTTGGAGTACTAACTGCATGTCAGGCACCATTCTAACCATTATTGTATTTTCCTACGCAGTTCTCACAGATTCCCTCTGAGAGTGGCTGCTCTTATCACCCCCATTTTCTAGATGAAGAAACTGAGGAACACATAGTTTGTTCCTGGTCAAGTCTGCATAGGGAGCAGGTGGTGGAGCCAGGATGGGAACTCGGGTCATCACACTAATGGACAGACTCGTGTTTTTCATCTCCCCTTGAGACTGCTGGCTGGTAACACTGAGCTGGGCCCAGGACTTTCAAGTGGTCAGTCCAACTCTTGGCCTGTGAATTTATGGGGGAGGTTAGTTTGAAGAGTAGCACGTTTTCCCTCTCTTTGTACTCCCAAAGTTTTCCTTTCCAGGAAAAAGAATAATGTGCCTGTCCACCTTCCCTCCTCCTGAGGAATGCCGGGAAGTTAAGCTCTTCTCAAGAAGCCACCAATGCCAGGAGAGTTAATTAAGTGTTTTGGCAGTTTCTTTATCTTGCTTGCTGTATCCTGGTGATAAGGCTTGAGGAGAATTTGAAAAACTGGCTGTGAGATTTGGCACCTCACTGGAAGCTAACATTGACAGCTTTGTCCTGTTCCTTCTGCAAAAGTGTGTGTGTGTGTGTGTGTGTGTGTGAGAGAGAGAGAGAGAGAGACAGAGAGAGAGAGAAAGACAAGGGGGGGTGTGTGATTGTGAGAGTGTATGCATTCTTCAAGTTGTTATTTTTGTCTGTGGGGAGGTAATGGGTAGGTGAGGGGTTGCCTCCCCTGTGCCAGGCCCCTGGCTGCATGCAGGGGTATAGAAGTGGTCTTGGCCCCTCGTTGAATTGTCCTCCTCCCCTGCTGAAATTCTCGTGTTGATGTCCTAAACCCCAGTGCCTCAGAGTGTGACCTTATTTGGAAATAGGGTCTTTGCAGATGTTACTTGTGAAGATGAGGTCACACTGGAGTTGTGTGGGGCTGTAATCTGGTATGACCGGTGTTCTTATAAAAAGGGAAGTTTGGACACCGACATCTCACAGAGAGAACACCGTGTGAAGGTGAAGGCAGAAATTGGGATGACGCATTTACAAGCCAAGGATCAGCAGAGATCACCAGCAAACACCAGAAGCCAGGAGAGGGGCTCGGAACAGATTCTCTCTCGCAGCCCTCAGAAGGAGCCAACCCTGCCGACACTTGGATCTTGGACTTCTGGCCTCTGAGGAGGCAATACATTTCTATTGTTTTTTTTTTTTTTTTTGAGACAGAGTCTCGCTCTGTTGCCCAGGCTGGAGTGCAGTGGCGCAATCTCGGCTCACTGCAAGCTCCGCCTCCCGGGTTCACGCCATTCTCCTGCCTCAGCCTCCTGAGTAGCTGGGACTACAGGCGCCCGCCACCGCGCCCGGCTAATTTTTTTTGTATTTTTAGTAGAAACGGGGTTTCACCGTGGTCTCGATCTCCTGACCTTGTGATCCGCCCGCCTCGGCCTCCCAAAGTGCTGGGATTACAGGCGTGAGCCACCGCGCCCGGCTACATTTCTATTGTTTAAGCTGCCTAGTCTGTGATACTTTGTTGCAACAGCCATAGCCAACTAATACAGTCCCGGAGAAGTCACACTTAAGCAAGGCACAGACATTCACTAAGTGCCAGAGCAAAAATATAGCCAAGAGGACGTGAAACTGCCGGAGAGCGATCAGAGTACAAGAGTGAAGGGAAGTGAGGTTCCAAGGGAGGCTGGAAAGGCTAGATACAGTGTAGGAACTGTGACAGTTGCTGATAAAGAATCCCCTTGGCAGGGAGAGCTGCTGGTAAAGAATCGCCTTGGTAGGGAGAACTCCTGGTCTGCCTATGGTGTGGGACTTGGTAGAGCCACGCTTGGTTAGGAGGACACCTCCCAGCCTGTATTTCAAGTTCATTTTCTGTACTTGGTGCACAGACCTCATTATCTCTCTCTACGGCAGCCCTGGACCTGGAGTCAATGGAGTCAGAACCCTTCCATGTTCCTTGAGAGCTATGGCCTAATCCATCAATATCTGTGTTCTAAGGACCTTGGACAGTTGTACTTTCCCCTTCGAGTTCTAATGCCTAAGTTAGTGGTTACTGACCCTGATTGATTGCTGGATTCTGGGCTCACAGTGAATATATATGTATCTATGAGAAGAAAGAATTAGGGATAGTGACTGCTTCTTGCCTTACCCTCTCAAATAGATACCTCAAATAAAACCTCAGAGGTGGGGGACCCCAGGAGGAGGGTCCTTAGGGCTGGCAGGCAGAGGGGTCACCAAATGAGGCCAACACTGCTAACTGTGACTTCTGTGTCCTGCATCTGTAATGACCAGGGCCATATTGCATATGGTTCATCAAGGGAACTGTCCTTTAGCTACTGCTGAAATTTGGAGTTTGGTGTCCCTTCACACGTTCCACCTACCCCAAACCCACCACCTCCATATGGGGTCTATGATAAGACTGGATTTTTACTTTCAGTTCTTCACTCCTCCCCTCTGCTGTGTGACCTGGCAGAATGGCCAGAGGAAATGTCCCTGCCCCGTGGATGTGGGGCTTGCTTTGGCCCGTGGAATGTTGGCTGTCAGCATGAGACCAGCATGGCCTCTTGCATCTCAGGGATCTTCCTGGAAAAAAATATACCCTGGGAGCTGCTGGTCCAAAGAGAATGCAGTGGCACATGGAACCGACCCGGACCCACCCCACAGCTCAGGATCTATCCCAGCTGAAGCCAGCAGAGCCACAGCCAACCTGCAGATCCAGGAGAAGCCAGTAAATCTTTGCTGTTGTAAACCACTGAGATTTTAAGATGTGTTTGCTACACAGCAAAACTGATTGATATTGGATCCTCAGGAAATGTCTTTTTTTTTTTTTTTTTTCTGAGACAATTTTGCTCTTGTCACCCAGGCTGGAGTGCAATGGCGTGATCTCAGCTCACTGCAACCCCTGCCTTCCAGGGTCAAGCAATTCTCCTGCCACAGCCTCCCAAGTAGCTGAGAGGCGCCCGCTACCATGCCCCACTGATTTTTGTATTTTTATTAGAGACGGGGTTTCACCATGTTGGCCAGGCTGGTCTCGAACTCCTGACCTCAGGTGATTTGCCCAACCTCAGCCTCCCAAAGTGCTGAGATTACAGGTGTGAACCTCCGCACCCGGCCTCTGCCTGTAATTTAACAGGTATAGTCATGTGCTGCATAATGACATTGCAGTCAACCTACGTGTATGACTGTTGTCCCATGAAATTATAATACAATATTTTTACTGTATTTTTTCTGTGTTTACACAAATACTTGCCATTGTGTTACAGTTGCCTACAGTGTTCAGTACAGTAACATGCTGTACAGGTTTATAACCTAGGAGCAGCAGGCTGTACCATAGAGCCTAGGTGTGTAGTAGGCTGTTCCATCCAGCTTTGTGTCAGTTCATTCTATGATGTGCACACCGTGATGAAGTCGCCTAATGATGCATTTCTTAGAATATATCCCTGTCGTTAAGCAACGCATGACTGTATTTTTGATTGCTACTGTATGCTAGGCACTATGCCCAGGAGACTAAAGGCACATACCAAATTTTGCTAAATCTTAAAATGCCATCTATTGTAAGAGCCATCATTATTTTATGTTTTACCGAGAAAGAAACAATACTGACCATTAAATTATGGTACAATGTTGTTTTTAAAATGCATTCCAGGCCAGGTGCGGTGGCTCATGCCTGTAATCCCAGCACTTTGGGAGGCCGAGGCGGGCGGATCACGAGGTCAGGAGATCAAGACCATCCTGGCTAACACGATGAAACCCTGTCTCTACTAAAAATACGAAAACAAAATTAGCTGAGCGTGGTGGCGGGTGTCTGTAGTCTCAGCTACTCAGGAGGCTGAGGCAGGAGAATGGCGTGAACCTGGGAGGTGGAGCTTCCAGTGAGCCAAGATCGCGCCATTGCACTCCGCCTAGGCGATAGAGTGAGACTCCGTCTCAAAAAAGAAAAAGCGTTCCAATTTCTAAATGTTAAAATGTAAAAAGAAAATTGTATCTTAGAATTGAAGAACGGTAATAGGGAGCCAGACAAATGTGGTCTCTGCTCTGATAGAGCTCATATTCTGTAGTAAAAATGGGTGTTCAGTTGGTCGGTAGCGTGAGGAATGGGTTGCAAGGACAGGCTCAGGACACTCTGTAAGTGAATGGCAGGGCAGTCTGTGGGGTGCTAAGGCTTTCTCAAGACAATGATGCTGAAGTTGAAACCAGAAGGACGGGGAAGAGTTAACTGGACAAGAGAGAGCAGGGTCAGGGGAGAAGGATCCTTCCAGGCAGAGAGAATGGCAGGTAAGTGGATCCCGAGGTGAGAAACAGCGTGATGCATTTGAGGAACTGGCAGATCCACACGATTGCCCTGGGGTGGATGTCAAAGAAAAGCCAGAGCTAGATGATAAAGCACTAAAAACAAACTTTATCTGGAAAAAGGGTTGCCATCAGGGAAAAGAGACCTCAGTCTAGAACTGGATTCAATTCCACATATAATAGGAAAAGTGGGAATTTTTAGCCAAGCAGTAGGGTGGGGTTAGTGGGTGGAAAATTACTAAGAGGAAACATCAGGGTAAGGGGGGATTCTGACTCAATGGACCTAATGGGATTCTCACTGAAGGCAGGCCAGGGTGATCAGACATCACCGGGAGGATGGTGAAGGAGGAGGAACAGGATCAGATACCAAGGGTGAGCATGTGGCAAATGGAGGATTTTGCTAAACTGACTCATCAGGGCTCAGCTAGAATCAGACAATGCAGAGAGGAATGCAAAGCCCCAAAGCTAGGGCCTCTTTGAGAAGAGAGCTTAGAAGAGCCGGAGTGGAGTTTGATCAAGGAGAGAATCTTTGTCATGCACAGGGGAAGAACAGCCTGCGGGGAAGCTGGAGTGGTCCGTGGTGGCCTATGTGGCCTGGAGGCCTGGGAAACCACGGGAAGGATGTTGAACTCTCTTCCATGGGCTGTGGGAAGTCACAGGTAAGACATGTGCAGGTGGTGGCAGTGGGAACATATGGGGGATGGCTTCAGGAAGTATTTCAGTCTAGAATCGCCAAGATTTGATGACAAACTGAATGAGAGTAGCAAGCTGCGTATCACCATGGGGATACTAATTTTGTGGAACTAGAGAATCTGCCGTATTATTTTCTGATTGTGCTTGCTTTCCACTTTGCTGCTCCAGGCCCCCCACTAGCCTGGGTAATTGAGAGTAAAAGAGCTTATGCTTTTGGAAGAGAGAGATCTTTGCTTTTTTCTGTCGCCAAATAGAACCAAGTGACTAAGCAGGCAGAGGTAATTTCTACAGAAATCGTGCCGGGCATGTGATAGAAGAAGTGCTAATTTTAGTTTAGTTTTCCAAATATGGATGGGAAAAAGCTTTATATTTTAAAAAAATAGTAGTCTGCGTTTAGGGGATCCAACCAAAAATGTCACAACCTGGAATTTGAAGGGTGGTCAGTATTTCTGCCAAACCTTGTGGCTGCCAAGTGATGTCAAGAGCTTCATTAGAGAGTCCGTAGGAAAGAATCACCACCCTTACGGAATTCCTGTAGATTTTCGTAGAATGAAACTGCTGGAGGTCCGTTTAACAGGAAGAATGTGGAAGCCTTTCTTCCACTTTTAATTTAAGAGTTTGAAAGCCCAGCTGGGCTGAGAGGCAACAATGCTGACTCCGTTGGAAGAAACTGAAGGAGGCTGGGAGAGGTTGCTTGCCGCCTTTCTGTACAGGTGGGGTTTTCTTCTTAGTAATTGAGTGTTTGCATCACAAAAGCTGCCTTTTCTTTAACCACAGCAGCAGGAGTTCGAAGATTTCCGAAAGGTCTTTCATTTAGAAGCAAGTCAGAATGATTCTGCAGTCAGAGACAGTCGTTGCTTCCTGATCACTTTGCTCCTGCAGTAATCTTCAGGGCTGTTTCTTTAGTCTCCCCCATTTCTGTCAGGTGCAGGTTTCCCCTCCTCCTCCCTCTCCCAGTTGGTCCCCGCCTCTGTCCTGCCTCTCTCTCCCTGGGGAATGATGGAGTCCAGCCTGGACACCTGGCAGAGTGCGATTCCTCCTGAGGTGGAAGGACTGAGTTTCAGAGCAGTCAGGGATCGGGTGTAGGGCTTGCTGTCTCTCTACACGTTTGCTCTGAAAGTTCCTGGAGCCCTAAGACTGCTGTGTTGTGCTGCTTGATTGTAGAGGGGCCGTTTATCCCTCCATGGACCGACTGCTGTGGCTCTCAGCTCCCCGACCCCCAACACCCTTCAACTCTCTTGACTCTAACATTCGTTCATGCACACATCATTTGCAGAGTGCCTGCAATTGCCCAGTCTCACCCAGGTACTGGAAGAAATACAAACTATTATAGATCAGATCAAAGTTGCTCACAGCCCTGCAAGGGAGAAACATAATAGCCTGCAGATAATTACCCTCAAGTGTGATAAATGCTGTAATAGAGGAATGAGCAGCGTGCTGTGGGAGCTTGAGGCTGGCGAGGAGTGACGGTTTTTCCTAGGGGGATATGGCAAGCCTTCAGAGAAATGAAATCGCTGCCCAGTCTTTACAAATACATAAAAATGGACCTGAAAACAAACGTGGGGCTGGGCATCCAGCCAGAGAGGGAATAGTATATCCAAAGACAGAGATTCTGTATGGCTGGAGCAAAGTGTGCATGTGTATGTGTGGGGAGTGGGAGACGTGAAACTGTTAGGGTGCATCGAGGCTGACTGCTGGGGGCCCCCTCCCTGCAGGGTCCAAGGAGAAGGTGGAGACATGAAGAAACCCAGGAGAAACGAGATGTTCAGCCCTGGAAAAGGAATTCATAGGAGCCGCTCGTTATCACTGCATGCCGTGAGCATTCTGCTTATCCTTGTGTCTTATTGAGCCCTGCTAGTATACGTGGCAGGATGAGCCTGGGGAATCGGGGAATTGTAGACCTGTGAATTTCTAGGGGTGAGAAGGGTTTGGGAAGCTCAGTGACCATGGAAGGGATGTCCTCCCCCTCCTGCTTCCAACAAGTGGCTTGAAAAACTTTCCTGGGTTATTCAATCAAGTCAGTTATGTCTTTTTTTTTTTTGGCCCCCGTTTGACTTCCTGATAGTTGTGTGGCCAGTGAAATGTGGAAATGTGCTCTCTGTTGCAAATATGTCAGTTCTTGTCACATCCCCCAAGTACTCCAAGCAGCTCTTTCTTGTTTCCACCTTGTTTTCCTCTCTGGAAACCCACCACGTTATCAGTCTGGTTCATCTTTTTTTTTTCCCCTCTGAGACAGAGTCTCACTCTGTTGCCCAGGCTGGAGTGCAGTGGCACAATCTCGGCTCACTGCAACCTCCGCCTCCCGGGTTCAAGCACTTCTTTGCCTCACCCTTCCAAGTAGCTGGGATTACAGGCGACCGCCACCAATCCTGACTAATTTTTGTGTTTTTAGTAGAGACAGGGTTACACCATGTTGGCCAGGCTGTCTTGAACTCTTGACCTCATGATCCACCTGCCTCAGCTTCCCAAAGTGTTAGGGTTACAGGTGTGAGCCACCGTGCCCGGCCCAGTCTGGTTCATCTTTAGTTCATTTTGTGGAATGCCTCTAAATGACACTTACCCATCTTCTCCCATTAGTTCTCTTCCTTGAGACTTCGTGCCCTTCATCATGTGTCTGCTGCTCAGATTTGCATCAGTAGGTCAGCTGTTATTGAAACCCTCCTTTTTTTCTTTAAGAAAATTTATTTGTACCTCTACAGCAGAAATGGAGAAATAACGAGTAAGTTTATGCAAACCATACTTTATGAAATGGATCCTCATAGCACATCCTTTTTAATGCAGGTTTGTTGTTGCAACATTATTCCTGGATTTTCAAAATCCAGCCAACATGGATACCTCTGGTACTCTGAAACCCTCCTTTTTGCAGAGCACATTGCTAGGTGCTGAGAGTCAAGAGAATTCTTAGGAGCTGCTTCATTCTAGTAGCTTATATTTTAGTTGAAGAGAAAGACCAAGAATACACAACCATGTCTTTGACCACTACTAACTTGAGAAATGTTGCATAAGGCCTTCTGTTTAAAAGTATACATGAATTCCCCATACATCCCGAGTGCCAGGGTACATAATGTATGTTGAATTAGTTGTCCTGTCCTCAGCAACTTCCAGACCGTGCACTCGTGACCTTTGGAAGGGGCAGCCCTCTGCTCTCCAAGACACCTCCCTGCCATCTCAGTCACTGTTGACCAAACCTTAAGTGGACAATTGATCCTAGCCTAGTCGGTTTACAGCTGGCCGGCAGCAAATCAGAATGTCTCTTTCAAAGACACTCAGGACTGAATCAGCCTTAGGATGCTAAGCAAATCATTCTGTAGGGTAGGACACAGTCACGTAGAAGCTACAGCTGGGAAAGGCAGAATTCACAGTAGAGGGTACTGGTCCACCTAGAGGCCAGCCCAAGAGGCCAGAGATGGCCATCCCCAAAAGAGAGATGGAGAGAGTATTTGTTTTTTTTCTCAGATGTTTTCCCAAATTCCCAGGAAGCCCAGTGTTTCTGCCTTTTCAGTGAAGCCTCTGTCTTCTAGAATATGCCTTTCCCTTATTTGAACTGATTTCAGTGGATTGCAAGCTTTTATCAAGAATGGTCAGTGTCAGTCAGTCATACATGGAGCCATGGAAGACTTACATTGCATACCTCTGACAAATAGGGAGGAATGGGAAGGCAGGGAAAAGGTTCAGAAAGACAGATATGTGTACATCTTTTGGGGGACTTTTGGGATCTAGTTTCTAGGGTTTCTTCTATGATTCTTTCTCACATTAGGTTCTTAGTGTAGAATATTTGAGGCGGCCCAGGGATTCTATATTAGTTAGAACATAGGGTAAGCTGCCATAACAAAGATAACCCATCATGAAGTGGCTAAAATGAGATGCAGGTTATGGCTTAATAATTGCCTTCAATGAGAAAACGTCTCTCACTTGGAATACCCCAGAGATGAGCAGTTTAGGCCACAAGGAGCTCTCCCCTCCTCAGGAATTCCAAGACCACTACAGTGGTTACTATTTCTGAGTTATCAGAAAGGGGGAACGTACAGAAGGAGCAAGACTGAAATTTAAAAAAAAAAGAAAAAAGAGAAAGGAAACAAGAAGGGGGAGACCAGGACAGATAGCTTGATATATAAGGAGATGACCTGAAAGTTATACACATCACTTTCACTCATGATCTGGTTGCCTGATCATGACATACTCACATGACCACACCTAGCTGCAAGGGAGGCTAAGCAATGTTTTCTTTCTCATTGTGGGTACTTATATTTCCTTTTATATCCTAGGTGTAGAAATCACATAGCATCACTTTTTTTTTTTTTTTTTTTTTTTTGAGACAGTCTTGCTCTGTCACCCAGGCTGGAGTTCAGTGGCACGATCTCAGCTCATTGCAACCTCTGCCTCCCAGGTTCATGTGATTCTCCTACCTCAGCCTCCTGAGTAGCTGAGATTACAGGCCCGCACCACCACACCAAGCTAATTTTTGTATTTTTAGTAGAGACCGGGTTTTGCCATTTTGGCCAGGTTGGTCTCAAACTTCTAACCTCAGGTGATCCACCTGCCTCGGCCTCCCAAAGTGCTGGGATTACAGGTGTGAGCCACCACGCCCAGCCAACTTCTGCCATACTCTATTGATCAAAATAGTCAGGACTTTCAGTAATATTATGAGAAGGCAGAAAGGGAGATTGGATGGGTACTGGGAATTGATTAGCCACAGTCTTTGCCACAGACTCTTTTGGACTGAGCTGATAGGTCAAAGGTTAGCTTATGCAGTAGCATGGGGTGTAGGTTTTTTGCACTGACCAACTCCTGAACTTTTAGAAGACTTTTAGAAGATTTGTTTTCTGCTGTGAGTGACACCAGTTCACGCAGCCTGAAAGAGAACCCTCAGTCCATGCTGTCCCTCCTTAGGCTCACGCAAGCAAAATGGGTCTGAGCTGCAACACCCTGCAGTGCCAACCGGGAGAAACCTGCCTGTCAGGGCTGAGAAACATCCTGTAGCAACTGCGCATATCTCTTGCCCCAAATGTCAAGTGGAAGAGGTGTTTCACATATGTATTTCTTCCTACATAGGCTCATTTATTGTACGCCTGTTGTGACCCTTGGAGAGCCAAGCTTTTATCTTGATTTTGGAGTGTGATCAGGGTTACAGTTGTTCCTGCGGATGACAGGAATCTGACTTTGGTTTTGCTTTTTTCATAGAGGTCAGTTGGCCTCAAATTTGGGCCAGTTTGCATCTGAAGGAAATCTCCAAGGACAGATGCCTTGTCCTCATTAGCTAATTTGTCAGGCAGTCTTTCCTGAGTGGCACAGAACCTTTTATAGATGTTTCCTCAAACTCGTCTTGGTCGGCCAGTGCCTGCCTGCTTTCCTTCTGGAAATGTGCTGTGTATTTGTGGGGACGTGACTCCATGGTGCGTCTCTCTTCCCAGTACATTCCCTTTCCCCTATCCACGGCCATGTTGCTTCTGTCTTTCTTCCACCGTCAGTGCAGCAGTTTTAAAGTACATCCACAGACTCTTTGGCACTCCTACCTTCGAGAGGTACAGACTGTGCCCCCGCTTCTGGAAACTGGGCCAGCTATTGTGACCATTTTGATCAGTAGAGTATGGCAGAAGTGGTGCTATGTAATTTTTACGACTAGGATATAAAAGGCGACACGACCTCTTCCTTGTCCAGAATACCCCTCTTGAAAGCTTCAGCTGCCATGTGAATGTGGGGCCCTGAGGCTGTCGTATTGGGAGGAAGCCCAAACTATCTACACGAAGAGACCATGGAGAGGCCAATGAGAGGAGAGAGATACTTGGGCCACCCCTGGCTGCTTCCTCCACTGCTGTCCCAGCTGCAGATACTGTCTGACTGCAGTGACTTGTGAGACCCCGAACCAGAACTACCGCTTCCTTCCCAAATTCCTAAACCATAGAAACTGTGAGAGATGATAAAAATGGTGTTAAATTTGGGGATGATTTGTTACATAGTAGTTGCTGATTGGAATCTCAGTCAATAAAAAGGCATGTCCTTGCTGCATCATCAGTGTGCTCGTCTTGATAGAGAAGCTAATAGGTACCCATTTTCAGAGTCTTACTTTTCCTAGGGGCAGCTCGGACCTTTCACTGGACCCCCATTTCCCAAGAGAGCATTCATGTGACCCTTGTGTTCCCGAACTCTGTCAAAGGTGACCACTCCCTGAGGTTGCACACGAAGGCCAGAAAGGCCACTGACCTCAGGCTCTGCTGTGTCATGTCTCTGTCACACAGAGCTACTCCTCATCACCCCACAGTCACAGCCCCAAAAGGTTGCCCCGGTCCCTCCTCACCTCAAGCATCATCTAACAAGGCTGTGTATGGTGCTTCTGATGGAAGCTGAGCCTGAGTCCCTGGTCCCTCACTTCCTTGGCATGAGACTGAAGCCTGAGATACCTTTCCTTTATCTGTGCCAGGCCTGTGCTAGGCATGGAGGATACAGAGGAGAACATTAGATGTGAGAAAGTTTTAAAAATAAAATCCTTCAAGCTTTGGGTATAAATTTCAGGAGCAAGCTGATTTTGCAAGGCCTCCCCCTTACCTTAGCATGTATATTAACATATTCATGATATAAAACATTAAGAGCCCAGGCTCTGGATAGGTCAGACAGCTGTACCACTTAGTAACTCTGTGATTTTGAGCAAGTTACTTAACCGCTCTGAGCCTCTTCAACACAAAGGCAATCAGGACTGCCTCTGGGATTGCTGGGAGGAAATGTGAGAAAGGCCGTCCAGCACTTAGCAGGTACTCGTAAGTGTGGGTTCCATTCCCTGTGGGCCACCATTCCCCCATGTAACGAGCAACCATCAGAGCTACCCGCCCAAGCCATTCCATCTTTCGAAAAACACCAAATTGAAGCACCAGATGGGTTCTCCAGGGGACTGTGTCTCCGACAGCTGACAAGGGTTTTCTTTTTCCTGCCTACCAGCAAGGAGCCAGGGTCCCAGCTTGGTTCCATCTGGCATCTTGCTTCCTGGCCTAACAAAAAAAGGAAATACCAGTGGAATGTTCACACAGAGCTGGGGGTGAAACAGACCCTGTTCCAGGAAGGCAGGGATGGGGGGATGCTCAGAAGGCGCTTCTGTTGTCTCAAGTGTCCACTCTAATAACTCCCCCAGTTGTGTTCAGAGAGACTCTATTACAAATAACAGAGCTGAGTCTCATACTAGCCTCTGTTAATTCAGTGTTAGGCACCCGGGATGCATCCTTGGACCCTCCCTGCTTTATGTGGTTCTCTTCATTTCTAGTGATTGGCACCTCAGATATCAAGGGTGGAGACTAAAAAAAGAAAAAAGAAAAAAATAAAGACTGGCACTAGTTTAAAAGCCACGTGTAAGTCTTGATTAGTTTGGGGAAATTAACCATACTTTGATTATTTATCAGGACAAAGACTTGCCTTGTGATTGTCTGAATAACTTTTCTTTCTTTTTTTTTTTTTTCTTTTGGAGATGAAGTCTTACTCTGTCGTCCAGGCTGGAGTGCAGTGGCGCGATCTTGGCTCATTGCAACCTCTGCCTCCTGGGTTCAAGCAATTCTCGTGCCTCAGCCTCCCAAGTAGCTGGGACTACAGGCGTGAGCCACCATGCCTGGCTAATTTTTCTATTTTTAATAGAGGCGGGGTTTCACCATGTTGGCCAGGCTGGTCTTGAACTCCTGACCTCAGGTGATCTGCCTGCCTTGGCCTCCCAGAGTGCTGGGATTACAGGCGTGAACCACGGCACCTGGCCTGCCTAAGTAATTATTCAGAGCAAAAGTTGTGAGGTAGAATCTGAAAGGAAAGGGAGGAAAGAGCCTCTGAGATCAGTGATCCTTTCTAGACAATCACACTTTGAGACATTTGGTGTAGATGAGTCACCTTATACTAATTTATGGTGTGTTTTCTATTAGAATTGCAAAATTCTCACACTTACAGGGTGTTAAAATCTGACTTCACATCATATTTAATACATACTATATTTAAAACTAGGATGTGAACTGAAACAGAAGCAAAAACTAGAAAGAACTACACTCGTTTGCTGACTTCTGAACCGATCAGGGTTTGACCATTGTCCTCTTCATTTCCACCGTGGTGACTTTCTATATTTCAGTACTGTGTTTTGGATCTGAACCATACCATGAATTATCAGAATTATTCCACTAGGACAAACCTAAAACGTCGGAACACCCCAGCAGAGGTGGAACTGAACTGGTTGTTGCCTGGCTGCCTGGTTCCCGCCCAGCATGACAGTGTGATGGGCAGCGTGGCAGCCACGGCTGCTGTGGTATCTGCGACTGAGCTTCTGCTTCAGCTCTGCTCTGATTCAGGGGCAGTGTCAGTGATGGCCTCGATGCCTTAAATGGTGGGTTCTCCGCTGTGCCAACCCTCCAGCTGCTAATATGGTGGTAAAGTTCAGATTATTATGTAAGATATCTATAAACAGGCTGGGCGCGGTGGCTCAAGCCTGTAATCCCAGCACTTTGGGAGGCCGAGACAGGTGGATCACGAGGTCGGGAGATCAAGACCATCCTGGCTAACCCGGTGAAACCCTGTCTCTACTAAAAAAATACAAAAAACTAGCCGGGTAAGGTGGCAGGCGCCTGTAGTCCCAGCTACTCGGGAGGCTGAGGCAGGAGAATGGCATAAACCCGGGAGGCGGAGCTTGCAGTGAGCTGAGATCCGGCCACTGCACTCCAGCCTGGGTGACAGAGCAAGACTCCGTCTCAAAAAAAAAAAAAAAAAAAAAAAGATATCTATAAACATTAGTGGAAAGATCTGGAGAGTGGAAGTGAGTGTGAGGCAGAATTTATCAAAGGAGAAGGCACCGAGGCCAGCATCAAGGTGTGTTTGGAGCTAGAAGAGTTGCCCTGGAGAATATCTAGTTATAGGGATCCTTAACCAAAGGTGGTAGAAAAATGTGGGGCTGAGAGAGAGCATTTGGAAATGTGGATGGTGAGTTCCACAGTGTTGGCGTCGGGGTGGAGACGTGATTGGCATTTAATCATAGGGTCAGGGAAACTTAATGTCCCCCATGATAGGGTAGTCTTACAAAGCAAAGAATTGTCCCACCCCAGATACCAAGAGTACTCCGGTTGAAAGGTGTTAGATCAACTCTTTTGTTTTATAGAGGAGACAATGGAGACCCAGAGAGATGATGTAATTTGTGCAAGGCCACACAGCTAGGAAATGGCAAGAACTGGGAATGGGAACCCAGTTCTTCGGACCCTAAAACTGAGGTCTGTTTTCATCATGCTCCTTGTAAGGGGAAAAAATTAACTTACGGCATAGTGATTAGAGGGAAACGTCTGCATGGCATTGTATATGGTATCAGCACATTACTATTGTGCCATTTGACACACATGTCTCCAAACAGAAGTGAGGAAATAAGAGTGTGTGTGTGTGTGAGAGAGAGAGACAGAGACAGAGAAGGAGGGAGAGAGAGAGAGAGAAAAATACCTTATTCTCTGCCAAGTAGAAGCCCTAAACTGAACTGGATTCAATTTGGAGGTCCTGAGCACCACTACAAAAGGTATCGGTCAATAAGTATATTACTTTGTTTTAGGGTTTTTTTAACAGCTTTATTTTAAACCCTGCTATGGGTCTGAGTGTAATTAATATACCATATTAATTCACCCATTTAAAGTGCACGATTCAATGTGTATTCACATAGACAGCCATCACCACTGTCTAATTTTGCAACATTTTAATTACTTCGGAAAGAAACCCCCATACCCACAAACAGTCATTCCCTATGATCTCCCTGCACCTTTCCCTCAGCCCTGGGCAGTCCCAATCTCATTTCTGTTTCTATGAATTTGCCTATTCTAGACATTCCATAGTGATAGAGTTATATAATATGTGATCTTTTCTGACTGACTTCTTTCACTTAGCATAACGTGTTCAAGGTTCATCTAACCATGGGTAACTTAGACCTTTTGGCTTCCCTGGGCTACATTGGAAGAAGAATTGTCTTGGGCCACACATAAAATACACTAACGATAGCTGATGAGCTTTAAAAAAAAAAAAAAAAAAAGCCGGGCGCGGTGGCTCAAGCCTGTAATCCCAGCACTTTGGGAGGCCGAGACGGGCGGATCACGAGGTCAGGAGATCGAGACCATCCTGGCTAACACGGTGAAACCCCGTCTCTACTAAAAAATACAAAAAACTAGCCGGGCATGGTGGCGGGCGCCTGTAGTCCCAGCTACTCGGGAGGCTGAGGCAGGAGAATGGCGGGAACCCGGGAGGCGGAGCTTGCAGTGAGCTGAGATCCGGCCACTGCACTCCAGCCTGGGCGGCAGAGCAAGACTCCGTCTCAAAAAAAAAAAAAAAAAAAAAAAAAAAAAAAAAAAAAGTTCGTGCATTATTTTCATGATATCCACCACAAAAGATAAGCAAAAAAGTCCTCACATTCAAAGGGTTGGGCACTCATGATTCTAAGCTATAGTATGTATCAGCTTTTGGGATTTTTTCACTTTTTGGCTATTATGAATGAGGCTGCCATGTACATTTGTGTGCAAGTTTTCTGTATGCACATATGTGTTCATTTCTCATGAGTGTACAGCTAGAAGTGGAATTGTTGGGTTATGTGGGAACTCTGTTTTAACTCTTTGAAGAACTGCTTTCTACTATTTTGGACTGTTTTCCAAAGCTGCTATGTTGTTTTACCTTTTACATTCCTACCAGCAGTGCGTGAAGGTTCTGACTTCTCTACATCCTCACCAGCACTTATTATTCTCTGTTTTTTTGAAGATAGCTATCCTAGTGGTGTGAAATAATATCTCATTGTAGTTTTGATTTGCATTTTCCTAATGACTAATGATGTTGAACATCTTTTCATGTACTTATTGGCACTTGTATGCTTTCTTGTGAGAAATCTCTGTTGCTGTCCTTTGCCCATTTATAAGTTGAGGTCTTTTGATTGTTGAGTTGTAAGAGTTCTTTTTATTAATTCTTCAGACAATTCATTTATCAGGTATACGATTTGCAAATATTTTCCTCCATTCTGAGTTGTCATTTCACATTCTTGACAGCATCACTTGCCACACAAAGGTTTAATTTTGATGAAGTCCACCTCATCTATTTTGTTGTTGTTGTTGCTTATGCCTTTAATGTCATATCTAAAAACCATTGCCTAATTCAAGGTGCCAAATATTTACTCTCGTATTTTCTTTTAAGAGTTTTGTAGTTTTAGCTCTTGTTTTTAAGTCTATGATTCATTGTAAGTTCATATTTATGTATGGTGGGAATTAGGCATCATTCTTTTGCAGGTGGATGTCCAGTTGTCCCAACATCTTTTATCGAAAAGATTATTTTTCTGTCACTGAATTGTCTTGGCACCTTTGTCTGCTGTTTTAAATAAATACACTGCATAGACTCCCTTGGCTATGTTTCTAGTCTGGAAACAAATACACAAGTAGTGTGTGATTGTCCCTCTCTATATTTAGTTGGGACAAGCCGAAGCTGTATGATGCTGTAACAACCATTTTTTTTTTAATGGTCTGATCTCTTCTTCACTGGGTGACCTTGTAACACCACACACCTCTCCTGCAGAGAACCAGTGCCAATCTCCTTCACTAGAATATTTTCTACTCCACAGATACTAATAGTTGTGGCAGTAGTTGTACTCATTGGAAACTGTCCTTTGTTTAGTATGTGCTAGGCACTTTCCTTAGCACTTTATGCATATTATTTATTTAAACCTCGTGAGATCTTAGACTAAGGTAGCGTAGGGAAAAAAGCAATTTTAAAAAAAGAAA
This sequence comes from Macaca mulatta, assembly GCF_049350105.2. NCBI lineage: Eukaryota > Metazoa > Chordata > Mammalia > Primates > Cercopithecidae > Macaca > Macaca mulatta. The sequence continues at coordinate 29,157,812 of NC_133419.1, read as the reverse complement.
AAAGAAAAAGAAACCTTGTGGGAACCTCATGAGGCAGTGATGAGTATCCACGTTTTACCAATGAAGAAAACAAGACCCAGAGACATTAGTTAATTTGCCCTGGGTCACTTAGCTAGTAGGTGAAGGTGCCAGTTTTGAAACCAACAGCCCACCTCCAGATGCCAGTCTGCACCTCCAGAAGTGAGACTAAACTGCCTGCTATGGGTCTGAATGTGTCTCCCCCAAATTCTATATGTCGAAATTCTAACCCCAAGTATGATTGTATTAGGAGATGAGGCCTTTGGGAGGTGATTAGGTCATGAGGGCAGAGCCCTCATTGATGCCTTTAGAAAAGAGGTACAAGGGAGCACGTTCGTTCTTTCTATCGTGTGAGGACACAATGAGAAGACACTGTCTGTGAACCGGGAAACGGGCCCTCACCAGATGCTAATTCTACCAGGACTTTGATCTTGGACTTCCCAGCCTCCAGAACTATGAGGAATAAATGTTTTTTGTTCACCAGGTCCATGGTATTTTGTTGGAGCAGCCCCAACTAAGCCACCGCCTCTCTAGTTCACTGTTCTGTCCCCGGTACCCATCACATCGTAGACACTCAACAACCATTCGTTGAATATGCAATTGGATGAAATGAATAAACGACTAGAGGAACAATCCAGACAGAGCAGCAGTGGCCGAGGGAAGGGAGGATTGATTTATGGGAGAAAATTAGGGGAATGAAATCCATAGAAAGGGTTTGCCTAAGTGAGAGTGATGACTGGAGCCGGAAGACGCCCAGGGGGAGAGGAATTGTATCACATGGTAGGAAAGGGGAGGAGGGAGAGAAGTGGGGTGGTGGAGTGCAGCGTCGAGGCTGGAATATAAATGAAGAGCCACAGAGCTGATGTTTCAGCCCGTGGAACAGTCTGGAGGAAAGTACGGAAATGCCACCATGTAAGCACATACACCCAGGGCGTTCTACCCCGTCCTGTAAAACAGCGAGGGCCCGCTTTGTCTGTGACCACCACAATGGTGACGCCTCCTGGGAAGGGTGCACCATGAGTATCAAATTATTTTGGTTCAGGAAAAGAATTGCTGGTTGTGGAATTCTGGAGAAGTGGTATCGCAGAAGAGAGACATGCACAGAAGTGTTCAGGCGGGGAGAGCTGGTTTGTGTAAGAGCTCGATGAGCTATCTGTGATGATTTATGCTAGGAATCCACAGCTTCTGTGCTTCTCACACAGTACGTAAACCCAAAAGGTCGCTCTAGTTTGGAGCGGTGAGGCTGTGCCAGTGTGGGAGCAGGCAAAGCCGTGAGGCCTTCTTGCTCACAAATCCGGCACCTCCCACCTGCCGTCGGGTGAAGAGAGGGAGGGCACTGCAATGGCTGGTGTTACTGAGCCCTCGCAGCATGCTATTCGTGTTTTACACCATTTCGGAATCCTTTGAGGAAGTTATTTCTATTATCATGATCCCCATTTTACAGGAGGGGAAAGTGAGGTTGAGGGAGAAAATAGGACATGCATGAGGTCATCCAGTAAATGGCAGAGCCAGGATTCGAACCCACACTCTTGTGACCTCAGAGCCCAAACTCTTAGCTACTGCCTTCTACAGACACAATCCCTGCACCGTCGGATTTTTACCTAAGGTTCTTAATTTGGTTTGGGGGATCAAATGAACAAGTAAACAAACAGAAAATGACAAGGAAGAACTGTGCTGTGTGCCCAAGAGAGGAAGCAAAAGGATGGGCATGAACAATTTGTAGATGCCATCCAGAACAGAGTGGTCAAGGAAATGGAGGCTCAGTGCAGGGGGAGAAGCGGGAAGGGCTTGTGCTGTACACATGAAGGTTAGGAACTGACGAAGCAACCTCCCCAAGCCTCAGATTTTCCGTCTGAAAAATGGAAACAGGATTGATCTCCTTAATTGTGACTGTCACGTGTAATAACATTGGTAAAGAGCTTAGCACAGGCTTGGCACATGGTAGGACTCCATAAATAGACACTGCAATTATTCGTTGTGTGGTTACTGCATGATGATGATGATAACAATAATAATCACTGTGATTATTAAGCAGGAACTATTTTATGTGCTGGGAAACCAAAAGGAAAAAACTCCAGCCCCAGCTCCGAGGAGCCTGTCGTCTAGTGAAGGAGATAAATGTGTGAACAGATATAATTCCTATCTCACTGCTTGCTTCCTTTTCTATGCACTCATGGTACTGCCTGGTGCGATGGTTCATGCCTGTAATCCCAGCACGTTGGGAGGGTGTGTCAGGAGGGTTGATTAAGCCCAGGAGTTCAAAACCAACCTGGGCAACCTAACGAGATCCTATCTCAATTTTTAAATATATAAATAAAATAAAATTTCATACAAGGCTAGCAAAGTGACTCACGCCTGTAATACCAGCACTTTGGGAAGCTGAGGTGGGAGGATTGTTTGAGCTAAGAAGTTTGAGACCAGCCTAGGCCATGCAGTGAGACCTCATCTCTACAACAACAACAAAAATTTAAAAATCAGCCAGGCATGATGGCACATGCCTGTAGTCCTGGCTGCTTGGGAGGTTGAGATGGGAGGATCACTTAAGCCCAGGAGGTCGAGGCAGCAATGACCCATGATGGCACCACTGCATTCCAGCCTGGGTGACAGAAAGAGACCCTGTCTCAAACAAACAAACAAAAAAGTGTGGTACATAATAAGTATTCAGCAGATACCTTCAAGTGAGTAACCATCAATGCATATTTTTAAACGTAATATGCTGTGTGCAACACAAGAGTTGAACCCGGCCTATAGCTCAGCTAATCGTAGCTCACCAAGCTTAGCTCCATTCTGCAAGCTGGTGCAGGTTTGCCCTACCTGCTTTTCTTTCTCCTGGAGCAGAGGGCTGCCCCATGGCATGGTTTTCTCATGGCAGTATTAGAAGTACAAAAGTGCAAGCCCAGCTGCATAAGCATATTTTAAGCATCTGCTCATTTGTCCCATTGACCCCAAAGTCACATGACCAAGCCCAGGATCAATGGGGCAGATAAATCTATTCCCTCCAGTGAGAGGCTGCAAGGTGGCATGGCCAAGTGCATGGACATGGAAAGGGTGAAGAACTGGAAACAGTCTTGCCTCTTTCACAGTGAAGTGTGGAGGGGGAGTAGGCCCTAGCCACAAATGTCTGCCCCTTGGCCTGGCAGATGTCTTGTTTTCCAGGAGTCCAGCCAGGCTGTGGCATAGCGCCGACCCCCTGACTCCTGTCCGAGGGTCTGTGCCAACCATCCAGACTCCTAAAGTCCTGCTGTGGCTGTAGAGTTGAACTCTGGCTGAAGCCAGGCTGCCTTTTATTGAGTCTGCCTCCGCCTCATTATTTACATAGACTGTAAAATAAAGCTTAACTCAAAATTACCGTAAGTCAGCGCATCCGAGTGAAGCCGGCAGCTGGACCTTCACAGTTGAAAGCAGACTAAATAAAAGGGGGCGGATGAAAAAAGAAGAGCTGCAAATGAAATGTCAAGGAATGCTTAATTATATAAAGGTTATGCATTTGCCTGCATAATTGTCCAAAGCAACTGATGGCAACAGCTGGCAGAGAAGCTGGTCTTCAGCTCTATTTGTGTTTATCTGGTGCCTGTCACCATAATAGCTACAGGAAGTATTGATCACAAATTAATTTGGCCTCGTTCCTTCTTTTTGGCTGTACCCTTATCAGTCTCACTTCCCCCACTAAAATAGGAAACCTATTGAATACATGGAGAAAACTTGGAGGTTGTGGAGGCAGAGGCTACCAAGTAACACGGAAGCAATATACTATATGCCAGGCACTAGCATAGGTAGCATTTGTAACTGACTCTTTTAATAAAACAGCCCTGTAAGGTAGATATTGTTACTCCTGTTTAACATATGAGGGTAGTGAGACCCAGAGAGGTGAACTCATTTGACAAAAGTCACACAGCTTGCAGTAACCTGGTGATTCTCTTAACCACGGTTCTCCCAACTGGGATCTGCAAGGTGAGTATTTGGGGAGTTTTTTTGCTGCACCTGGAGTGAAATCTGAACTCTACCACAGACTACATGCCCTGTGTGTTCTAACTGGTCTTCAAGCACCTCTTCTCCGAGTGGTATCCTCCACCTTGTCCAGCACGCTAGTCTCCTTACCATTTCTTTTCTTTTCTTTTTTCTTTTGGAGACAGAGTCTCACTCTGTTGCCCAGGTTGGAGCGCAGTGGCGTGATCTTGGCTCACTATAACCTCTGCCACTTGGGTTCGAGCAATTCTCATGCCTTAGACTCCCAAGTAGCTGGGATTACAGACTTGTGCCACCATACCCAGCTAATTTTGGTACTTTTAGTAGAGACGGGGTTTTGCCATGTTGGTCAGGCTGGTTTTGATCTCCTGGCCTCAAGTGATCCACCCACCTTGACCTCCTCATTTCCATTTCTCAGACATGCCAGGCTCTTTCCTGTTTAAGGGTCTTTGCAGGTGCTGTTACCTCTGCCCAGAACTGTATTCCTGCAGGGTCACTTGCTCTACCTTGGCTGTTTCCCTCCTCACCCTTAGTATTCTCGATCACAGTATCCAGAGTGTTTCTTCTAGGCAGTTACCATAATCATCAGTTGTGCCTTTCTGATTGTGGGTCTCCACTCTGATCTGTGCATTCCATGTAAGCAGGGATCCTACTTGTTTCATTCACCTATGTGTACCTAGATCCTGGTACACAGAGTGCATTAAAGCATGGTCTCTGAAAGCAACTTCCTGGGTTCAAATTCCAGCTCTGCCACTTATTGTCGACTATGTGACTTTTAGGCGGATGACTTTCTCTTTCTGTCCTTGTTTTCTCTGTCTGTAAAATAGGAATAATGATATTGTTGTTGTGTGGAATGAATTAAGACATAAAAATGTACAGTGCCTGATACGCGGTAAGCCCTCAGTACATGTTTAACTGCTGTTAGTCATCATGATCAAAATCATTAGCGCATATTAGATAGTCAATGTTTGTGGAATGGATGAATGAATTTCTAATTGCAGAAGGGCAAACAGGCCTCAGCGATCGATGGGGTGAGTTTGTAAGCGCAGTGTGAGACTGCTCCATCTGAGATGACACGGTGATCAAAGGGTTGTTCTTGTTTGGTGTGCTGGTCTCCACTACTGGGCAGTCTACTGTCCAAACAGTACTGTAAGGTAAACAGATTTGGGAGACCACCTTTTGTGATTCTGTAAGTTCTTTTGGTGGAGTTGGACAGAGTTTTGTTGGTGGAGAATGGTGTCTTCTTGCTCCTGCAGTACACAAGATGTTTTCAAGCCACATGGAGGGTGTGGCTGGTAGGCTCTATGGTCGTGTTCTGTCCCGTCCCATAACCCCCTCAACCTGATCTACTGCAAAAGGTCACCCCCCTTGGAAGGCAGCTGATAGAGAAGCTGTAGGCTCATGCTGGGACCCCAGCCGGGACAAATGAGGCCAAGTTGGAGACGCTGTGGAACCAAGAAGTCAGTCTGCACATTGAGATCTGCACCTGCGCTGCTCCTCCCCACCCTTCACGTACAGTGCGGTTTGGAGGGCTCACTCCTGCTTTCTGCTCTCCTCTTGCCTTTGGTTCTCCTTTGGCAGGATCCCGCAGGAGGCGTTGGAACCCTACCACTGCTCTCCATTCCTTGCTTCTGTCTGCTGCTGGTCCCTGCTGCCTGCACTGCCCACGCCCCCATCACCTCTCTCTGCTGGCCTCTCAGGGCACTGCGTTGTCCTTCAGTTCCTGGGCGTAAATCTGCTCATCAGGCACCATTTACCTTCTCCAGCCCTGTGCCCTGTTCCTAAATCAAGGATTACACCCGCCAAGAGCAGGGTTTCTTTTGTCCCACTGTAACCACTCCTAATGTAATCAGAATGCTCAGATCTCTTACTGAAGAGAGTAAGTTATCACCAAGACCCCTCCCAGACCCATTTCAGCCAATTCTAGCATGCAGGGAAGGGGCTGAGGATTGGCCCTCGGTGGGGTCAGGGTCAGGAGGCTGGTCCCCAGAAGAAGCCAGTTGTTGGCTGTGCCTTTGGGGTAGCGGAGTCTGGAGCCTGGATCATCCACCAGGGCTGTCAGCCTTGTTTGGGTTTTTCAGTGGGAGCTCATTCACATATGCAATAATGGGACGCTGGATGGTCTAAGTTGCCTTTTGATTTTTTGTCTCCAGGAATTCCAGTGTTCCTGGTGTTATTTGGTATGTCTGTGACTTTAATTTCCTTTTTAATTTCTGTTGAAAGGAAGAAAGAACTCTGTGGAGTTACAATCTGCAGAGAACCTATGTTGTAAGACCAGCAGGTGTCCTGAATGGCTAAGTAATTAGAACGTTCGTAATCACCCAGGCTTAAACCCACTGCCCAGCAAGTGCATCCTGTGAACTCGACTGTGTAAACAAAATTGTGCAGGATCAGCCCAGAAGGAAAATTCAACAAATGTAAGCAGTGGTCATCCCTCGTGGTAGATTGTAGAGAATTTAATGTCTGGTTTTGCCCGTTTTTCAGTTTTTTACACTGAGCACATTACTCTTGTGTTTTGTAAGAAAGACACGCATTAAAAAATAAACAATACCTGTATTCTTGAACACTTGATCTTGCAATCTTAATATAGAAGGCTGAAAAAAATGACAGAAGCTAAAGATACAGGTTTAAGGAATGTCTTTATTTTATTGCTTATATAATGAAGTATTAATATAACTGCAGATTTGCATATGGAATTGGGGTTAAACGGGTTTGAAGGATTATCAGTTATGAATAGTTTATGGTGAAAGTTAGAATCGGAAAATAAAACAGTACTAGGGAGGAAGGTGTTTTTCACTTATATATTTGAATTTGTATAGTACATGCTGTTTAGTCCTGGGCTGGTTCCTTAAAAAAAATCTCACTTTGCCTCAGTTTCCCCATCTGTAAAATTCGGGTAAAATAGTACTGGCCTGTTAGGTTATTTTTAGGATGAAGTGATTAATATTTGTGAACTTCTTAGAACAGGGTTGGAACATAGCAGTTAAGAAATGCTTGCTGCTGCTGGGTTAGTCTTATTGTTGTGATATAGAAGCTTTGACAACAGTTTTTGCTCCTACATCAGAAGTAACAGTAGGTAAAGCTATAATGTTAGTGAACCTGGGTAGACTTCTTACCATGTCTGAGCCACCATGCTCAGTTTTTTATTTAGGTTATCTCATTTGCTCCTCAGATCTGCTTCATATCAGTTTAGGATGTAGGGGCTCAGAGAGGTTAAGTGACCTACCCAAGATCACACAGCTTGTAAGAATTTGATTCCAAAGCTCATGCTCTGAATCACTGTTTTATTACCTAGTATTGTATTTTTTGTTCTTCTGCAGGTACCTAAAATATGCACTTGCCTTTACTTTCCCTGGGTCAAAGGTCCACTGGTTGAGGTGTTTTAATGCCCTTCCAGAGGTATATGTTGGGAATTTCTCCAGCTGTTTCCCCAAAGCAGCCTCCTCCTGGTGGATGTACACTGAGGAGGCAGGAGCTACCCCACACTCACTGATCTGAGGCCTCAGGTGGCCAGGAGGTTCGTAACTCAACTGTTGTGTATTGATGGTAGAGGTTTTTTTTTTTTTTTTTTTTTTTTTTTTTTTTTTTTTAAATAAGATATGTAGGCAATTAAACTTCGAATGGGAACTGAAAGATGAAGAATTAATTTCCTGTTTGTTTGTAATACTGTGTGTAGGCAAACAATCAGCATCTGTATAAATACCCCCCCATAGGGGTCTGGCCCAGGGTCAGGGAGCTCCTCTGCCTCCTGCTAGCTGGAGAATGTTGGTCCATCTCATGCATTTAACAGCAATTTCTTCTGCCCAGCTTTGTGCTGGATGCTTCAACAAGCGAAGCTTACGGAACCACCATGCACAGATGCTCTGCCTGGGACCCATGGGTAAAGATGCCAGAGGGTGCCATCATATAGGACTGTAGAAGCCCGTGCACCTGGGGAATCGGACTTTATCTCGAGAGCAGAGGGGAGCCCAAAGGGCAGAACTACAATCTACAATCCAGTTTTTAATCAGAAAAGCCACTCTAGGCCGGGCACGGTGATTTGTGTCTGTCATCCCAGCACTTTGGGAGGCTGAGGTGGGTGGATTGCCTGAGGTCAGGAGTTCAAGACCAGCCTGGGCAACACGGTGAAACCCCATCTCTACTAAAAATACAGAAATTAGGCTGATGTGGTGATAGACACCTGTAGTCTCAGCTACTCAGGAGGCTGAGTCAGGAGAATCGCTTGAACCTGGGAGGCCGAGGTTGCAGTGAGCAGAGATCACGCCACTGTACTGTAACCTGGGTGACAGAGTGAGACTCTGCCTCAAGAAAAAAACAGAAAAGAAAAGAAAAACCACCCTAGCATCGGTGGAACAGTGATGGGCAGAGGCCAAGGTTAGTAGAGAGACCCTGGCTGGGATGCTACCTTTGTAGTCTACATGAGGGATGGTGGCAGCTTTCCCTGTGAGATGGAGGGAAATGGACAGAGTCAAGAGATGTTAGGGAAGTAGAAGTACAGGTCTCAATACTAGATTTGATGTTTGGGGAGTAGAGAGGAATAATGGTGAGGGAACCGGCCCCTGCCTCTAGCTCGAGAGATTTAACAGACCTTCCCAGATAGAAATGTCCCGGTCATTGTGTGGGAAGGTTTATTTAGAAGAGCATATGGCATTCGTTCTCTGCCTGCTTCTGAGCAGAACACTATTAGCCCTTTTCCAAGTCCTTTCTAAAACAAAAACTAAAAACCAAAGGATCTGGCTTGCAAATGTTGATGGCAGAGGCTGCTGCAAGCAGGAATTGGTGTTTGCTGATTCTAACATTGAGCAGAAGTACGTGGTCTGGGATTCCCCGTGAAATCAGCCCCAGAGCCTTCATCTCCAGTAGCCTGTGCCCACCTGGAAGGCCAATATGAAAGTCGAACGAGGAACTAGGAATGGTCCTTTCCCAGAGTCCATTCGGAGGAGGTGAGCCAGTATCAAATCCAACCTTGCTGGGACCCCAGGCGATGTTCTGGGCTCAGATTTTATAAATCATTCTTGGTGCCATGTCCCTTCCCAGGAGCCACAGACATGACTTAAGTTGTTGCGTGGATTCCCTCACCTAGGGCACAGAGAGGCCATGCAATTGACCATTGCTCTGAGGCAGTCAGAAAATGTGGGAGGAGGCATCGCAGCTGAAACATCTGCCCTAAGCCTCCTTCTTGACCCTAAAACCTGCCTGGAATGTTCACCACCCCCAGCACTCTCCCCAGTCCACCCACCTCCTCTGGGTCTTTGCTCAGTGCGACCTTCCCTGACCACCCTCTATCAAACTGCATCTTTTCCCTTCCCTGCTATGTTTTTCTCTGTAGCATTTATCACCGTTGGGTGTACACTGTCCTTACATTCATTCTTGTGTGCTAGTCTCCCCCTGTAAGAGAGAAGCTCCAGGAGGGAACTTCTGTGTTGTGTTTGTTGTTCACTGCAGTATCCTCAGCCTCCACAGTGGTGCTTGGAACTCAGGAGGGGCTCAGTCAGTATTTGTTGAATGGATAGTCATAGTAATGGCTAGCTTTTATCAGCTGAGACTCTGTGCGTACAAGTTCACTGCAGAGTTGAGAGACAGGCATTGAACAGGCAATTTCAAATGTGATGATTCATGTAAGGAAAACTGTAGGACATGATAGTAGCATGGTTGTCTTCCCTGAGGAAGGGGCATTTGGCTGAGGCCTGAAGGGTGATAAGACCCTGAAGAGAAGAGTCTTCCCGGTGGAGGGAGCAGCATTTGTGAGGGCATAAGGTAAAGAGAATGGGGCTTACGGCATAGAAGACAGGGAGTGTGCAGAGGCCTGTCTGGACGTGCCCACGGGGGCTAGAAGGGGCTGGATTTTAGAAACAGTATTAAGATCCCAGCCTTGATCCTTAGGACAGCGAGAGGCCATCAAAGGGTTTGGAAGGAAGTTTGGAGGGCAGAAGGCTGGAGGGAATGCTTCCTTGCCCAGATGAAGCCTGAATGACTCGCAGGGCTGGGGCAAGCTGGAGCCAGTTTTATCCACGAAGCAGCAACCACATCAGCTAAGATAGTGGTGAGTCCGAGCCCCTCCAGCTTCCCTGTTCTCCTCAACCCCAGTCTGAGCGCCTGCTTTGTCCAAGTCATTCAGGCTTTATCAAGGCACTATGTTAATGTTAGGTCCTTCTTACAGATCAGCCCACATAATCCTCACAGCAGCTGGTTGAGGAGCTATTATCATTATCATCCCCACTTGGCAGTGGTAGAGGCTGAGGCTGAGAGAGTTGCCCAGGTTCACTCTTCTGGAAGGAGCCAGCTCTGGAATCTGGAATTCAGCCCCAGGCCTCTCCCAGTCCAAGTCCAGTGCCCACGATCTCTTTCATGGACTGCCTCCCATTCTCAGCAGCTCTTTATCCAACCCTGCTGGTGGCCAGAAGCCTCTACCTGGTACCCCTCGCAACCTGGCTTAGACCAGGCATCTCAGGATGCCCCACCTGACTTCCGGCTGGCATCCAAGCTGAGCTGTGCAGTTTGCTCAAAGGGCGGCCAGCCAGAGGAGCAGCTTCATCCACGCTGGCATCAGAGAAACCACTCTAGGCCGGGCACGGTGGCTCATGCCTGTAAGCCTCATGCCTTGAGAGGCTTTCCCTGTTCTCCCAGCTCTCAGCCCACCACCAGTAATCTGTGCTCGAACGGGCTGTCTTGCCTTTCCACGCAAATGAATTGCAGATAGTGAGGCTCGAGGCAGCAGCAGACGCATCTCAGAGCTGGTTTGGGGCACAAGACCTTTCTCTCTATGAGAATAACCTGCTTCAGAGCCTTCTCAATGATAGGGAGGTTGGTATTTATATAAAGTGAGGTTTTTGAAATGAACAGAGGTATGAGCTGCCTGGCAGTGTCCTGGAACCAGCCAGTTTGTAAAATAACTACTTTTTTGTTGCTTTGGGGCCAGAAGACATTATACCAGAGTAAGAGATGGTAACTGATGACATCATTGTGTTTATTTCTTGGGAATGAAAACACTGTTCCTGTTATTGGGGATGCTTTGCCTTTAAAAAAAATTATGGTGAAATATACATAACATAAAACCTACTGTCTTAGCCATTTTTAAGTGTACAGCTCAGTAGCATTAAGTACTGAATTATTGTGATGATTTGCCTTTTGAAATCCAAAAAAGAGTACCTGGGTGTATTTTGTCCAAGCATATAGTATTGCTTCCTTGACTCCTGTTTATAATTGCTAACGTTTGCATGGTTTATTCCAGTTTGTACAGTCTATATCACACATCCTGCCCATTGAACCCACCTGGGGCCTGGGATGGACTGGGCAAAGGACCAGAGGAGCTGAGGTGTTGGGTGGTCTTTGTTTCGAGCATGTTCTAGCGCCATCTAGTGTCTGTGGGACCTTGTGCTGGCCAGGCTAAGGCTGTTGGATTTCCCCTGCTTGGGGCGATGGCTCTGTAAAACCCAAATAGCTTTAAAAGAGCACCAAGGAGATGTTTGTCTTTTTAGATTAGCTGGGATTTTTTTTTTTTTCCAGCTCTGATCCCTTTGAAACTTACAACTGAAATTCATTTCCTTAGGAGTCAGAACAGTGTGTCCCTTTGACGTTCAGACAGGGAGCAATTAATATGAACCCGATATTAAGCTATTAAGCATCAGTTTGGCGAACCTATTTATAAAGGAGAGTGGAAGATGGAAAATAAAGGAGGCTGCATTAAGAGGCTCCTTTGCCAAGTCCACTGTCTCTTATTGGAAAAATGTGTCTCAATAACCAGTCTTTGTGTGAGAGAAGAGAAAAAGAAAAAGTGTGACTATGTGTGTGTGTGCACACATGCTTCGATGATGTGTGATTATCTAATAAGAGCGATAGTGCGGCATAGCTAAACTTACACGGTGTTGACTGTATGCCCAACACTGTTCTTAGTGCTTTATATTTAAAACGTGTTAAATCACACAACAACCCAAAAGGAGTAGATGTCATTATTTCCCCGTTTTATAGATGAGAAAACTGGGGCACACAATGGTTGGGTGGTTCGAAAGTCACAAAGCTGCAGTAAATATTTCGTGATAGAGAAATTGTTCAGGACTCAGAAGCACGTGGATTTTTAATTAGGGTTTCAGGTGATGTTGTGTTTTTTCTTCCTATCCATACGTCACTTTTGAGCGCCTTACAGCCCCAAGAGGAGAGGACCTTACATAGTGCTTCTTGAGTGAATGCAGCAGTTTAAGCCCATGTGGGGTTTTGGCTTGTTTTAATGCACTCCTGAGTACCAGGTCGTGAGGGGCTGTGTGTACAGAGGGACGAGCACCACGTTAGAGTCAGCAGGTCTGAGTTCGGTCCTCAGCTCTGTGGCTTCCCAGCCACGTGGCCGTGGGCAAGTGACTTCCTCTCCCCAGCCTCAGTTCCCCCATTTTGGGGATAAATAGAATGAGTTTTATAATGTTTTGGGGTTTTTATTTTGAGAGGATAAATGAGATACTGATTAAAATAGCACCTTGTCTAGTGTTTGGACCATGGTATATGCTCATTAAATTTTACCTTTGTTTACTTTTTATCTGGAAACTTAAACTTACTTGGCTCTCCTTTTGCATTTTCTGGCATCTCCTGCAGTGATGATTCATCTTCCTTATGGCCTAAGAAGGCTAAGTCCATTTGTCCATTTTCTTTCTTTTTTTTTTTTTTTAAGTTGAGGCGGGGCCTTGCTATGTTGTCCAGGTTGGTCTCGAACTCCTAGGCTCAAGCAATCCTCCTGTCTCAGCCTCCCAGAATGCTGGGATTACAGGCGTGAGCCTTCATGCCTAGCCTGAGTCTCTTTTCTTTTCTTTCCTTTTCTTTTCTTTTCTCTTCTCTTCTCTTCTCTTTTTTTTTTCTTTCTTTTAGAAAAAAACTGAGACAAGGTCTTGCTCTGTTTTTCAGGTTGGTCTCGAACTCCTGGGCTCAAGCAGCCGTCCTGCCTCAGCCTCCCAAAGTACTGAGCCACCATGCCCAGCCCAAGTCCATTTTCTTTGTTTTTTTTTTCTTTTGAGACGGAGTCTTGCTCTGTCGCCTAGGCTGTGTCTCCACTCACTGCAAGCTCTGCCTCCTGAGTTCACTCCATTTTCGTCTCAGCCTCCCGGCTAGCTGGGACTACAGGTGCCTGCCACCATGCCCGGCTAATTTTGTTGTTGTATTTTTAGAAGAGACAGGGTTTCGCTGTGTTAGCCAGGATGGTCTTGATCTCCTGACCTCGTGATCCACCTGCCTCAGCCTCCCAAAGTGTTGGTATTACAGGCGTGAGCCCGTAATTTTATGCTCCCGGCCCATTTTCTACATCGAAGGATAAAATGGTCCAGTTCTGCTTGGATGTGGGTTCTTAAATGTCTGTTCTAATTGAAAGAACTGAAAGCTGAGAAAATCTGGCTTCTTCTTTCAGATTTCCAAGTGTGTGTGTGTGTATATATATATAAAAAACATATATGTATACACACACATACACACACATGCATGCATAGCAACCTGGATAATTTTGGATCAAGTATAACAGGAATGGAGATAAAATCAGAAGGACGCCAGACACGGGGGAAAAAATCTTGTTCATCTGCATGTTACCTCCTACAAGGCAAAATCATAGCATCAGCATCTTATGGAAACTGAATAGGGAGATCCCGAGAAGCTTCCAGAAAGCAGGGGGATACATTGAAATGCATTGTACACTCCTAATGATTGCAGTTTTAAGATGTGTAAAGTGTTACTGATAGTCTCCTTAATATGCAGTGTCTGTTGTCATTAGGTATTAATAAGCACTAGTGATATTAATAAGCACTTTTATCAGTTCCTGTAAAAATCAAGTTTTCCTAATCTTGTTTTTCCTGTCATGTCTTAGGCTACTCAGTCATAGATTCTCACTCCATAGGGTCTGCAGCATTTGCACGTCTGAAGGAAGTGGTTTCTTCATCCAAAGTTCTCAGGCTCTGAGAGGGAATTTTACATATCATCTTTACAGTGGTGTGGGAAATGAGATACGGTATTTTTGTTCAAGGGAGCTTATAGGCCCCCTTCGCATCTCATAGAGAAGGCAGCAGTGTAGTTTTTGCAAGCTGAGTCCAGCCATTCAGCTGAAGGTAGCTACAGCCACATCGGGCATCTGTTATGGACCTCATTGAGAAACAGAATCATTCATTCCCTCTTGGGCTCATTCAGTTGCAGTTATGTTTAACGTGCTCTTGGGAACTTCCCCTCTTGCTGAGAAGTCAATCTTTTGATCTGTAGCAGGAAGAATAGCTCAGAATTGGCAGGTTGGTGGTAGGTGCTGCTGGCTCTCTGGGGACCCAGGAGGTATCATCTGCCTGGTACCATGAGGGTATTAAAGGGGGTGAAACACTAGTGACTTCTTCCAGCTCCCCTGCCTCTAGGTTTCTCTCCTGGTTACTCTCATGTCCCCAGTTCTCCACTCTCAGCACCCTTCTTTGCTCCATTTTCCCTCTTTCCCGCCTCTCTCTCCCTCCTCTTCCTCACCGTGGTAGGTGCAGCAAGAGTGATGTTTGGTGGATACGTGGGATAACTGAGCTTCCACCTTCTTTTGACTCAGCGTGGAGATGCAGCCTCTCAACTTTTCTATATAAATCATTTAAACACAAGGTTTAATAGGCGCCAAGTTTTGCTGTGGCTTGTTCCTGGTCTTTCAGATCAAAGCCAGAAGTCCAGGGAAAGGTCTGAGAAAAGTCGTGCCTCTGCATTCCAGTTCTGTGCATTTTGATTCTTGAAAGATTCGTTGCTGGCTTTTTGCCCTTTCCCCATGGCTGGGGTTTGGGAAGATTCGAGAGAGTTGTAATTTCTGGCCCCTAAGCCTTGAGGGGTGGCAACAATTCTGACCTTGCTTTCCTTCTTCCTGCCTTCTGTTCCTATTCTGAGTCTTCTCATTATCCTGAGTGTTTAAAATGATAAACTCCTTTGTGCCATCACTCACCCATCTCCCAAAACAGTGACTTTAAAAGTATGAAAAACCCCAGGTAAAATGAAATCAAACCGGTTTCTTTGCTTTGGAAGTACTACAAGTCTTGGGTGCTTTAGAAATCCCTAAGTGGGGTCGGGCATGGCGGCTCACATCGTAACCCCAGCACTTTGGGAGCCCGAGGTGGGCGGATCACTTGAGGCCAGGAGTTCAAGACCAGCCTTGCCAACATGGTGAAACCCCGTCTCTACTAAAAATCCAGAAATTAGCCGAGAGTGGTGGCGGGTGCCTGTAATCCCAGCTACTCAGGAGGCTGACGCAGTAGAATGGCATTAACCCGGGAGGCAGAGGTTGCAGTGAGCTGAGAACACACCACTGCACTCCAACCCGGGCAACGGAGTGAGACTCTGTCTCAAAAAAAAAAAAAAAAAAAAAGAAAGAAAAGGAAGAAAAAAGAAATCCCTAAGTGGGAGATACAGTGTTTGGCATTTTCCAAAATACCCAACCATGGAATTATTTCTTGGAGTTACATCTCATGGATCAACACTACTTGCTAGCTTCATTCCTTCAGGGTAAGATATTCCTTCCATATAACCCACTTCATCTGTGCACATGAATCTGTGTACATTGAGTCCTGTGCTCTATGCCGATTGGCCTTCATGAATATGTGCTGCAGGGGGCATGCTGACCTATCTCAGAAGGATTAAGTTGAGGCATAAAAGCCTGAGTGCCCACTGTGTACCAGATGTTTCATATATACTGTCTTAGGAAGACTTCATAACAACCCCACAAGGTAGATCCTATTGTTCCTGTTTCACAATTGAGGCCAGTGTACAGAGTAGTAAAGTAAGTTACTGATATAGTTTGGGTATTCATCCCTGCCCAAATCTCATGTTGAATTGTAATCCCCAGTGCTGGAGGTGGGGCCTGGTAGGAGTTGTTTGGATCATGGGGGCGGATCCTTCATGGCTTGGTGCTGTCTCTATGATAGTGAGTTCTCTTGAGATATGGTTGTTTAAAAGTGTGTGGCACCTCCCATCAGACTCTCTCTTAACTTGCTTCTGCTTTCACCATGTGACATGCCTGTTCCTCTTCACCTTCTACCATGATGAAAAGCTTCCGGAGGGCCACCCAGAAGCTGAGTAGATGCCTGTACCATGCCTCTTGTAAAGCCTGCAGAACTGTGAGCCAATTAAACCTCTTTTTCTTTGAGACATAGTCTCAGTCACCCAGGCTGGAGTAGAGTGGTGCAATCGTAGCTCATGGTAACCCTTGTCTCCTGAGTTCAAGTGGTTCGCGTGCCTCAGCCTCCTAAGTAACTGGCTAATTTTTGTATTTTTAGTAGAGGCAGGGTTGTGCCACGTTGGCCAAGTGGGCCTCAAACTCCCGCCTCGAGTGATCCACCCTCCTCAGCCTCCCAAAGTGCTGGGATTACAGGCGTGAGCCGTCACGCCCAGCCTAAACCTCTTGTTCATAAATTACCCAGACTCAGGTACCTATTTCTTTTATAGCAATGCAAGAACAGCCTAACACAGTTACCCAAAGCCCTACAACTAGCAAATGGCAGGGCCAGAATTCAGCATAGATATTAGGAAGAGGTCCGTGGAACATAACTCAGCCACGCTAAGCCTCCGTTGTCACTGGCCAGCAACCTGAACTGAGGTTGACCAGGAAGTGGATTTGTAATGGGGCCATTCTGTCACTGTTTGTGTATGTAAATAAGGAACATCTCTGACACCTGCTGAGGTAGCCAGAACATTTACTATCCTTTGCCTGCCTGAACATCTTTTCAAATGTAGGGCTCAATTCACATACCTACAAGTTCAGTTTTTACCCAACCAACTTCTAATGACATAATCTCATGAGTTCATTTTATCTGTAACCTCTCATCAGAATTAGCAGATCCTCTGCAATTTGGGAACTCTGGACAAAATCCAGGGGAAAGATTCTGAAGGTGAAGCATTCAAGTCTAGCAGCCCTAATGGAACAGTGTAATAGCAACACGCCCCTCGTCTGCAGTCAGCCTGGATCACTTAAATTGGTTTCCAGGAGGTTGAAGGTTCATGAGAACAGCTCAGCACTGCTAAGCTGGTATTAATAAGCACATTGTGCCCGTGGACAGCATTGTAGATCAATACAATGTATGCTCCAAATTCACATGATAGATGAGTACCATTATGACCTAATTAGCAAGCCTTATATTTTGAATAGATAAATAGTAATTCCACCACATAAACCTAAACCACTTCTTGAAAAACGCTGTTGCCGCCGCTCTTCCCTGCTGCAGAGATGAAGGCAGAGCAAGCAGAGGAACGGGCAGCCATTTACATATTTATTTGCTTCTGTGATGGGTAACTGTTTTGTCTGTGTTCACAGACGTCTCTAGCTCAGCTGTGCTCATTATTTTTTAACATGAGATAAGAGGAAAGTGTTCAATTTTTTTTTAAAGTCAAACTGCCTCTTAAGGGTGGAATTTACTGGGCCATACATAACTCAGGGGCCTTTTAATCTGTTGCATTTGAGGTGCATCAGCCTGAGTGCCTGACTGAAGATCAGGGAGTTGGGTCCAAGGCTGGCAGTGACACCACCACGCTGTCCTCTGCAAGGGAACCATCCATTGCCTTGCAGGCAAGAACATGGACTCTGGATTCAGAGAGATCTGGGTTCAAATCCTGACTCTCACCTTTCTTAACTTTGTGACCATGACATTTCTGAAAGGCAAGTAAATGGGATTGCTAATAGTACCTACTTCTTTTTTTTTTTTTTTTTGAGACGGAGTCTCGTGGTGGTTGGGAGGAGTAAAGGAGATAATGTGTGTCTTGCCTAGCACAGTGCCTGGAACACAATGTGGGAATAGATCAGTTAGTTTTTATTGATAGTCTCTTTTATCTTTTGTGCAATAAAGTAGTACGACCAAATCAAAGATTCCCAAAGTAAGGTCTTGACAGACATCCTGGTGGAGGTGGCTCTCAGGCTATTTTAAGTAGTAATTAGAAGTGCCTGATGTCTTTGCCTTTGACTGGACTCATTCCAACTTCATAGCAACACCTGTTATCTCATGGTGGTCAGAGGCTTGGTTTGGCAGTGACATTTGTTTACGATTAGTAAAAAATGGGAATCATATTAATTAGTACTTAATAACTGCATTTTGGTGACAGATTTTGCTACCAAAGCTTTCCTTACACATCTTACTTGGAAAATGCCTCTGGTTTAGAAGATGGCAGTTGTCGGAACATGTGATGCTTGAGGGGTTTGAGGGGTAGGTGGACAGTAAAGATTGGTGGTGGTAGAAAGTTTAAGACCCTTGGTCTGGATGGTGTTTTCTAGTTAACCTTCTCTGATTCTGTGAGTCCTGCCTGTGCAGAAAGCGCAGTAATAGGGTAATATGGAACCCCTATGTAATAGGGAACCTGACTGTTTACCTATACACACCTTGCCTGGCCTTTCCTCTCCCACCCATTATGCCCTAGCTGGTGGCCTTGGCTTAAGCCAGATAAATGTCCTTATAATCTCAGGAAAATGCAACTCTCACTTCTACTCCCTGCTATCCCTGTGCTGCCAGCCTGCCTGGAATGCTCTTCTCTCTTTGTGACCCTACTCAGGGTTCCTTGAGCTTGATACTGCTGGTCTTTTGGACTGGCGAACTCTTTGTTGCAATGTAGGATGTTAGCCAGCATCTCTGAGGTCTATCCATTACATACTAGTAGCGCCCCTGTCCCCTAAGTTGTGACAACTAACAGTGTCTCTAAGACCTTGCCAGATGTCCCCTGGGAGTGGGGGCAGACCCAGCTTAACATCCCACATCTTCCATGAAGACTTCAGTTCCAGTCCACAGAATTCACCTGTCAATTATAGATGATCCCAACTTTGGTCTGTGTGTGTCTTCATTTTGTCTTCCCATTCAGGTCTCACTGTTAAAGAGTTTGGACCACATCGTAACTCTCTGTCTCCACAGGGCAGATCCTTGTTTGCTGTATTGGTTTTTAATAAGAGTCTCCTGGCTTGCTGTTGGTTGCCATGAATTGAGTGCCTGATATTTTCCAGTCGCTTCATGTATATTTTCTCTAATTCTTACAACAACCCTCATCTTAACAGGAAAGATATCTGAGGCTCAGAGAGGGTAAGTCACTTACCCATAGTCACATAGTTGATGAGTCCAAACCTGTGCCCTTTCCCATAAACCACCAAACCCTGCCACTTTCGGGAGGGCAGCAAGAAGGCATTCGGTGTCTCTGTCTGTTTGTGGCCTGTGTTTAAATTATCTTGAGGAGATGAGGGTGAAGGGATAGTGTGGGAGTGCCCTTTGAGAATGTATGTTGGGAAGAACCTAGTATGAAAGAATAGGGGGCAACCTGTCTTCCCCTGGAAACCTTGGCAGCAGGAATCCAGCCGAAGTGAATGTGCGGTGGGTGTAAAGCTGGGCACTGATTGGTTCTTCTGTGGCAGCCCTGAAGGCTGAGTCAAGAATAGGTCAGCCTGACATCCTTGGGGATGCTCTGGAAAATGACATATCTCTTATTGGGCTAAGCACCATGCTAGGGAAAAGTAAATATTCCCTCTGGCAGCCATGAAAAGAACAGCCAGCAGTGATGAGCAGGACAAGGGAAATGATTTGTTTTGTCTCGGAAAGCTGTGTTTGTTACCTCTGATTGTGGCATGTTTGTTCTTAACGAAGACTTATGTGGGCAGTTCGCAGAAGTGGAAATCTGGTGAGCTGTGAGCCTATGAGAGGACGTGCACTTTTTCTAGCAGGCAGGGCAAAGTAAACCGAAACGGCAGGACCCTCCTCACACCAGAGAAGACCTTGGCCTGTGTAGAAGAGGATGCGCTTACACGCATTCATATCCTCATTGTTGGTAATGATGAAAAATTAACAAACCAGCTAAATCCCTATCTCTAGGGGATTTGACAAATCCTGTGATGGAATACCATGCAGCATGAGACAGGGTTTCACTGTGTCACCCAGGCTAGGGTGTAGTGGCACTATCACGGTTCGCTGCAGCCTCTACTTCCTGGGATCAAGCGATCCTCCACCTCAGCCTCTTGAGTAGCTGGGACTACAGGTGCGCGCCACCATGCCCAGCTAATTTTTTGTAGAGATGGGGTTTCTCCATGTTGCCTAGGCTGGTCCTGACCTTCTGGGCTCGAGCAGTTTGCCCACCTCGGCCTCCCTAAGTGCTGGGATTACAGACGTGAGCCACCGTGCCTGACCTGTGTGCACTTTAAAAGCACATGGAAACCAATATTATTTATTTGTCATAGATAGACATGTGTCGGTGAAAGTATTAAAAATAGACTTTCAGGTTGCAAAACAAACTGAAGGAAATAATTATCTAGGAGCATGAGGGGTGAGCAGGCAACGCAACTGAAGTGGATGAAGCATCCTTCTTTGCCTTATCCGAAAAGTACTAAAGTGAAAAATAATTAATGGAAATGTGATAAAATCCTAGCTAGTTTTAATTCTGGGTGCTGTTAAGCGCGCTCTCTCTCTCTCTCTCTCTCTCTCTCTCTCTGTGTGTGTGTGTGTGTGTGTGTGTGTGTGTGTGTGTGTGTGTTTCTGTATTTTAAAAAATGGTTCCATCCAATATGGAGATGTGTGTGGTACTAGCCCTACTTCCTGTGTGGGCTGTCATGGGGATTCGATGGCAGTAATGTATGTGAAAATGCTCTGTCAACTAGGAAGCAATGCAAAGGCAGGATAATGTTTATTTAATAAGAATAATCACCTATCGGGTTTTTCTTTGGTCCTTGGCTAAGTAGCTTTGTAGCATTTGGAGGCTTAGGAGAGTTTGCAGTGATTTACACTCTCCATACCTTGAAGTTCATGTTCGTTTGTTTTGTAAAAACTCCCCAGAGCACACAGCAGAGATAAAAGTAAAGAGAAAGCAGGGATCGAATTTTTATGTGTGTCTTGGAAGGCTGGGGAGGATGTGGAAACAGATGCATCCCTCCAGGAAAACGGAGACAGCCGCCTGAATGGAAACCCACAGCCCCATCCCTGTCCTGCGGTCTGGGGTTTGATCTTGTAGCACATCTGATCAACTTTAGTACATGCTTACTGGGTCGTTGGTCTAGGCAGTACCCGGAATAGAATTTGGTGGGGGTGAGAGTAGGGAATCAGTCAGTAAAGGGAGATAGGGATGGGGCAAGAAGGAATGTTGGCTAACCCATATAGATGAAGGGCATGTTCAAATAGTGGTTTCTATGGCAACACGTGGAGTGAGCCAGGTGCCCCTGGCCCAAGCACACAAGCAGGCTCTGCACGGAGCAGTCTCCATTACCTGAAGAGGTAGCTGGCTGCAGTAGCCAGGGTCACAGGAAGTCAGCAGAATAGTTGGGTGGAAGGCAGGCTAAAACACAGTGCATAGCCTCATCTGCATTTCCGAAGGCAATAAATTCCCATTTAAGCTGCAATATCGATCTGCTCTGTGAAATTGCAGTATGAGAGGTTTTCTTTTATTTATTTATTTTTTTTAACCATACAATTGGGACCTTTTCCTGAATCTCAGACAGGATGTGCAGGCTAATTTGTTCCATTTTCTAAGGAAAAATAAACCACTATTGCTTGCTTCCAGTCTCCTCCCCCTTCTTCACTTTTGGGGAAGCCATCCAGCCGTGGCTGGGGTTTCCAGACAGATGGTGCCCATCCTAAGCAGCCTCTGTGAGCCTCCATTTGGGACACTCTGAGTGCAGTGACACGGTAGAGTCACTCCTTAGTTTCAGGCCTCTCTGATGGTTTTACTCTGATGAAAGGGTGGACTGCAGTCTCCCCCTCATTCACACATCCCGGCTGTATTAAGTGAGCTGACGAAGACATAGACACAAGAATATCCATGTGCCCGTTTGTTCCTGCTCTGTAGTTCTGCTGTGTGTTTGTGATTTGTCATCATGTTCCATTTAGTAGCTGCTGGTGAAATTTTGAGGTTGAATTCTTACTAGGACAACCTGTTCACCTACCAGCCTTAAACCTGGCTCCTCATGAAGTCTGAATGTCCTCAGCCTTCAGTGCGTCTTAGCCCTTTAGTTTGAGTGGAGGAGGATTCGGTTATTTGATCCACAGTGCATGCTGAACCCACTCTTTGGTTCCCGCCCCCGCTTCCTGCACTTAGTCTTAAGTACAAACATCTAAAAGAAGCCAAGCGGGAGGGGCAGCAGTGCAGCCGGTGAAGTGAGACTCACGCACATTGGAGAGCATGTGCCACACCAAAGGGAAGCCCCCAACCGAGCCACAGCCAGGCACTGCCATGCAGGAGGGCACTTTCTGCATTGCTGCCTCCAGGTTATCTAAAGGAGCCAAAGATTGGAATTTCTGTGTGAAAGCTCTTGATTTTTAAATATTGGAGGAAAAAAAATTGGAAATCTGAAAGCACTGTGCAGTCACACACAAGTCCAGCTCCCAGGCTCATGGAACCCAGGGGAAAAGAGGCAAACCACCCCAATGGGATTTAGGTACAGTTGAAAAAGGAGCCAAATTGGTGAACCTTTTCATTAATAAACATAACAGACATTGATTAAACACGTACTATGTGGTGGGCACCATGCTAAGTGCTTAACATTGCCAATGCATATTCACCGGTGAGGTGGGTAGGGTTAACTTCACTTTACAGAGGAGGACATTGAGTCTCAGTCTGGGAAAGCATTTTGCCTGGGGTCACCTAGGAGTGATCAGAACCTGTATCTGAACCCAGTTCTCTCTGTGAGCCTGTGAGCCTGTTCCCCAGGCACAACACGCTGTCTCCCGCAGCCTTGCTTCCTCTATTTAAAAGTCACAAAGAACTCCCTGGCCACAAAGGAAACCCAAGGCCTGGCGTCCCCTCCCTGTTTCCCATGGTGGCTTTGAATGAGAAACCAGGGGAAGCTGGCACATCACATGAATGTGGCTTTGACCACTTTCTTTCTCCATGGTGCAGGGTGGACTTTCTTTCAAAAATAGAGTTGCCAAAAGTCTTGGCTGTTGTTAGCTCAGAAATAGCCTCATTGGGCAGGAGGATCCTGTACCTGGAAATTATGTATTTTCCCACTTCCTGTTTGAACTCAGGGAGAACACCACAGGAAAAAGGGAAACAGGTATAGAGACTGTGTGTTCCAGCCTTCCTAAGTGTGTTAGTTGGCTATAGCTGCTAACAAAATACCACAGACTGGGTGGCTTAAACAACAGAAATGCATCCGCTCACTGTTCCGGAGGCTGGAAGTCCAAGCACAAGGTGTCAGCAGGTCTGGTTTCTCCCAGCACCCCCTTTTTTCTTTGGCTTGTAGATAGCATCTCCTTGCTATGACTTCACATTAGATTAGAACCCACCCTACAAACAAAACAAAACAAAGCAAAAACCTCACTTTAACTTAATCACTTCTTGAAAGACCTTGCCTCCAAATGCAGTCACATTCTGAAGTGTTGGAGGTTAGGACTTCAACATAGGAATTTAGGAGGGAACAAAATTCAGCCTGTAACACAGGGTAAATAGCCAAATGAATGGGTGCTGGTGAGAAGCACCAAAACCTAAATTCTTATTCAGACTCAGTCAGCGCTCAGCCTCCTGATCACACTCCAACTCAAGTTGTCACCCATAAAATCAGAATAATGTCTCCTCATGCACTTACCTCCCTGGATTATTTTGAATATCAAATGTCTGATGAAAGTAATAACTGCTACATGGCAGCAAGGGTTTGCCTTTAGAGAATCCATCAGTGATGAGAGATGGCAAATTTTTTATATGTTTCTCATAACCTTTTCTCTCTTTACAGAAGTAATATATACCCATTGTCCATCCTTTTCATACCATATGATTGAAATTATCTGTAAAGAGTTATATAAGCTGCTTCTACATATCATAGTATATTGGTTTTCTCAGGCTGCATAAATTTCTACAGATTTGGTGGCTTAAAACAACAGACAGTTATTCTCACACAGTTCAGAAGCGAAGTCCAAATCAAGGGGTCAGCAGGGTTTGTTCCTTCTGCGGACCATGAGGGAAAATTCACTGCATACCTTTCTCCTAGGTTCTGGCGGCTTCCAGCAATCCTTGGCATTTCTTGGCTTGTAGATGCGTCCCTGCAATCTCTGCTTCCATCTTCACCTGGCATTCTCCCTGGAGTCCCAAGATTTCTTGTCTCTGTGTCCCAAATTTCCCTCTACTTACGTTATGTTATGTTATGTTATGTTATGTTATGTTATGTTATGTTATGTTATTGATTGAGATGGAATCTTGCTCTGTCGTCCAGGCTGGAGTGCAGTGGCATGGTTTTGGCTCACTGCAACCTCCGCCTCCCAGCTTCAAGTGATTCTCCCACCTCCGCCTCCTGAATAGCTAAGACTACAGGTGTGCACCACCACGTGCGGCTAATTTGTGTATTTTTAGTAGAGACAGGGTTTCACCGTCTTGGTCAAGCTGGTCTATAACTTCTAACCTTGAGTGGTCTACCCCCCTTGGCCTCCCAAAGTGCTGGATTACCGGCGTGAGCCACCCTGCCTGGCCCCCTCTATTTACTTTTTTTTTTTTTTTTTTTGAGACGGAGTCTCTCTCTGTTGTCCAGGCTGGAGTGGAGTGCAGTGGCACGATCTCAGCTCACTGCAAGCTCCGCCTCCCAGGTTCACACCATTCTCCTGCCTCATCCTCCCGAGTAGCTGGGACTACAGGCACCTGCCACCATGCCCGGCTAATTTTTTTGTATTTTTTAGTAGAGACGAGGTTTCACCGTGTTAGCCAGGATGGTCTCGATCTCCTGAACTTCTGATCCGCCCACCTCAGCCTCCCAAAGTGCTGGCATTACAGGCATGAGCCACCACGCCCGGACCCTCTATTTACTTTTAAAAGGACACCAGTCATTGGACTTAGGGTCAAGTCTAAATGGAAGATGATCTCATCTAAAGTTCCTTAACTCAGTCACATCTGCAGAGACCCCATTTCCAAATAAAGTCATATTCACAGGCACCAGGGGTTAGAACATAGACATAACTTTTGAGGGACACAGTTCAACCCCCTACACATAGTATCATGTACACATTCTCAAGTTATTAACAATTCCTAAAACAATCAGTGTTTCAGAATATCTCCTCATGTGGCTGTGGTATAACGTATCTGACACTGTGTATCTGACACTGCAGTTGCCAGGCTCCTGTGATTCTGACCTCTTACATCACAGCAAAGCAATACCTGACTTTGCATATGCCCTGTGGTGTTACAAGGGTGAGCCACCAGCTTGAATCTTTATTGCCTGGGCCTTTATTTCTTTTCCTTTTTTCCATTGGTTTTTTTTTTTTTTTTTTTTTTTTTTTTGAGACAGAGTCTCGCTCCGTTGCCCAGGCTGGAGTGCAGTGGCGCGATCCTGGCTCACTGCAACCTCCACCTCCCAGGTTTAAGCGGTTCTCCTGCCTCAGCCTTCCGAGTAGCCGAGATTATAGGCACCCGCCACCACCCTCGGCTAATGGTTGTATTTTTAGTAGAGATGGGGTTTCACCATGTTGGCCAGTCTGGTCTCCCAACCTCAAGTGATCTGCCCACCTCGGCCTCCCAAAGTGCTGGGATTACAGGCGTGAGCCTCCGCACCTGGCCAGATTTTTTTACTGTTTTCTTTTTTTTCTTATTAAATATATGTTACATATTTAGCATAGGGATTTTAGAAAAGGGGCCCAGTGATGGTCCTCTCCTTATTTCTCGACCCTGTGATCTTTGTGTTTTAACCCCTGCCCTGTCATTTTAGGGGTCTGGAAGTGGGAAGGAGACATCTGTGAGTGCTCAGATGACCATCCCAGTACACTCAGGCTGTATTTTCTGGGGTGACTCTGGGGGCATCTCAGTTCATTTGGTGGCAAATCCAGCTTTTCTGTTCCCTAACTAGGACTTAGCTGCCTTTATGATTTTTCTCTCACTGCCTGCTTCTGGAAAAATCTTCTGACAGTTACACTTCCCAGTAGAACTAGAAGGGAATGCTTCAGTCTATCCTGTGTTTAGAGTCATGGAGTTGGAGGAGGTTTAGGTGGGAATCTGAGTGACGGCTAAAAAGAAGGAGATAGGGCCATCTTGGGGTTTTCTGCAGTCTCGGACTCTGGGTCTTTGTATGACCCTTGGGCACATGAAGCAGCCAGGGAATGGAGCCAGGACCACTCCCCCCCAGCAAGACTCCCAAGCGGTATCTTCAAAGCTCTGAGGGACGTGGTGCATTCACCTGTCTTCTGCTAACCACAGATGACCCGCTCTGTGAAGGAGGCATCCCCTGGCTTGGGTAGGCAGAAAGTGTTGGAAAGGAATTGAAGTAACATTTCAACTTGAAGCTTTTGTAACAGATGGTGGTGGCAGCTGCTCTAGGAGAGGCAAATGAAGTTAGTGAAATGGTCCTTCATTCAGTCTAACTTGTGCATCCATCCATTTAGCCAACCGTGTGGGTTGGCTACGATGAACCAAGCCCCGTGTCGCACACTGGGATGATAAAGAGAGAAGACCTGGCCAAAGCCTCTAGAAACTCCTTATCTAAGAAGAGGGACAGACTCATGGCCCACGTGATGAGTTCTGTTGAGTACCAAGGTAGCAGAAAAGGGGAGCTTTGAACTCTATTTGGGAGTGGCCAGGGAAGATGGCCTTTCCGCAAGATTCTTGAGGGAATGATCAGGCACTCAGGCCTGAGAGGGGAGAAGACATCAGATGTCAGGGGATGGTCAAATGTCTGTGCAGAAGGTAAAATGAAATCTGTCAAAATCTACAGAAGAATAGGGATTGGAGAGTTGGGGGCACAACAAATGCAAAGACCATCGTGGATAAAGTTAAGTTGGCAGAAAGCAAGAGAAAAAGGGGAAAGAAAGTACCAGCATGCAGTTGCTAGAAAGGATAGGACAAAATAACCCAACTTGGAAGGCCCCAGAAAGACAAATGATTCAAGAAGCACCATCTGTGTCTGAAACGTTGACCCTGCACAGCAATGTCCTCCAGCTGGTGAGAGATGAGGATGAGAGGGAGTTTGAATCTGTCCGCTGCTCCTGCTTACTTGTTGAAAATGTCAGAGCTGCGAGTCTGCTTCTGTGCTGCGAGTCTGGTCTGTGGCTCCCAGCGCTGTGGTGTCCTGCTTCATTTGTGTCAGATGGTAATTGTGGAAGAAAACCATCTCCTGGGGCTTGGTGACTGGGGTGTGAGAACACTGAACACAGTGCCGGAGCTTCCAGAAGTGCTGGGGCAGGTGCGGTGCTTGCTGACTTGGGACCCCATTGAGGCTCTGTGTCTGTTCCTCAGGGCCCCCCGTGTGGCTAAGTTGAGGGCTAAAGCCTTGCTTCTCTCTTACAGCGTTGCTTTGGCATTCACCAGCCCAGGGCAGGCGTGAGCGGTGGAACAGGGGAGTGTGGTAGGATGAGGTGGAAGGTGGGGTGTCCTTTTTCATTCCCAGAAACGGCTTTCTTGAACTATCCACCAGGCTGCAGGGGGTGTCGTTTACCTGGGGACTTCCCATCTCTAGGGAAGAACCGTGTTGCCTCCAAGTGGCTGTGTCTGTCTTGGACACCGGTATCTTAAGAACTGAGAACAATATTTGTTCCATAAATGAGGCATGAATATTACTCTTTAAAGATTCCCTGTTGAAGGCAGGTACAGTGGCTCACACGTGTAATCCCAACACTTTGGGAGGCTGAGGCAGCAGGATCACTTGGGACCAGGAGTTTGAGACCAGCCAGAGCAACAAAGTGAGACCTAGTCTCTACAAAAAAATTAAAAATTAGCCAGGTGTGGTACTGCACGCCTGTAGTCCCAGCTACCTAGGAGGCTGAGGTGGGAGGATTGCTTGAGCCCAGGAGTCCCAGGCTGCCGTGTGTTATAATTGTACCAGTGCACTCCAGTGTGGGTGACAGAGCAAGACCTTGTCTCTTTAAAAAAATAAAAAGGGTGAGACCATCCTGGCTAACACGGTGAAACAACGTCTCTACTAAAAATACAAAAAAGTTAGCAGCGCGTGGTGGTGGGCGCCTGTAGTCCCAGCTACTCGGGAGGCTGAGGCAAGAGAATGGTGTGAACCCAGGAGGCAGAGCTTGCAGTGAGCTGAGATCGAGCCGCTGCACTCCAGCCTGGGCGACAGAGCGAGACTCCATTTATAAATAGATAGATAGATAGATAGATAGATAGATAGATAGATAGATAGATAGATAGATAGATAGATGCGACAGAGCGAGACTCCATTTATAGATAGATAGATAGATAGATAGATAGATAGATAGATAGATAGATAGATAGATAGATGCGACAGAGCGAGACTCCATTTATAGATAGATAGGTAGATAGATAGATAGATAGATAGATAGATAGATAGATAGATAGATAGATAGATAAGAAAGAAAGACCCTTGTTGAAGCTGAATGCCCGTGCCCAAATTCTGGCCTTCTCTCCACCTCCTGCTTTTGCAATAGCTTTCTAATGAGCCTTCCTGACCTCCAATCCTTGTAACTGAAAGCCCAGCTCTGCTTGTCTTGCCCTCTGTGCTCAAACACAGAATAGCCCCTCATTGCCAGTAGCATAAAGCTGAATCTCTTACTGGACATGGAAGGTTCTCCGAGGGCTGATGCACCCACAGGCACCTCTGTACAATCCTTGGTTTCCTACCTTTCAGGCACACGTTTCTGTCTGTCTAGAATGCCCTCCGCAGTCTCAGCCAGGCCAGAGGTTTCCAATTGTGCAAATTGTAATTCACATGGCACTGTTTCGGTGAATCATGCTCATATCTGGGAATGACCTGAATTCTGTCCCAGCTTTGATGTACCTGCCTTTGGGTACTTACCCACATGGTAACATCAGAGACAATCATAATAGCAGCTACTGTGTATTGAGCACTTACTACACATAGATGGGCCAGGGCTGCTCATTGCAAAACTTCAAGGGGTGCCATTTACATTGAATACAGAACAGAGGCACTGCTGGCCACTGTGCCAAGACCTTCATATAGATAATCTCAGCCCTAACAGGTGGACTCTGTTACTGCCATTTTACAAAGAAGGAAACTAAGCCTACAAATGTTAAGTTTCTTGCCCAGGGCCACATAGCTAGTAAACAGTTGGGCTGGGTAGTAGTCAACTCAGGTCTCTTTCCAAAGCCCATGGTCTTTCCATGGCACTCTGCTCCCTCTTTAATAGACGCTAAGCTCCGTGAGGGCAGGATCCCACTTTGAATTGTTTTTAGTCTTCCACCTCCTCCATTGAGCTTGATAAATGTTGATTGGTCAAAATCTCCAATCCTGTCTAGTGCCAGTTACACATCAGTGTCTGTAATAGAGACCGTGGTGCTACCATGAATTCTGCCAAGTAGGCTAGACTTTACAATCAATCAACAGACTAAAAGGAAGGAAAATACACAGTTCCTCCCAGCCCACTGAGTACTATTGTCTTGTCTCTTAGTACCACTACAAGGAATTGCTAGATCATGAGCTGGGGCTACCAGAGGGCTTCATAGACTTGACCCCAACACTTTAGCTGGATGACTTGGAGAAAATTACCCCAAAGTGTCTGCAGTGACTTCTGTGACCACCACCAGCTTCCCGAACCAGCCCATCCAACTCCCATTTCCTGAGTGAGGTAAAAACTGGTAGAACCAAGGAATGCTGAATTTCCAAATGCCTCCTAAGGGAACTGAAACCGCAAATTGGCCGCTTGGCTGAGAAATGCTCTCTCCCCCTCCAACACACACTTTCCTTTTCCTTTAGCTAAAGAATCCATAGATGTGTCTCACTTTGTGATACATGTGCTCCTGAAAGCTGTGTGGAATTGAGTCATATTCTAAATTCACCAGGGAATCTATTTTAAAGAAAATCTCTAGTCAGTTATAAAACCAGATGCTATCAGAGACAGAAAGACCATTAGAGGTTTATCTAATTCAGCTTTTGTCTCATTTTACAGATGAGAAAACCAGAGAGGTTAAGTGACTTGGCCACAGTCACGCAGCTCATTAGCGATAGGAATTGACCTTAAGTCAAACAGAACCTTAGATCCTCTGATGCTGGTGCCAGTGCTTTCCCCTTTCCAAAACTCTTTCATCATGAAATCACCCGGCCCCTACCCATGTCCCTATTCACTGCCGCCAAAAAAAAAATCCTCCATATAGTGTATTTTACAAATTCACCCATTCTTCTATCAGGGAGAGTGTCATCTATACTTCTAGTTTTGTCTGCTTCCAACTCCCTTTGGCCATTTGCACAGATCAGCTTTTCTAACAGAAGGGTGTGCAGAAAGAAGTTTAAATAGCAGGCCTGTTTTAGGATAAATAGTTGTGATGCTTGACAGCTTGCACCTGGTTTACCCCAGCCTTTACTCCATGCACCTTTTTCCATGCTATTTTTGCTCTGTAATCTGTTGCTCTAGTAAGTTGTGCCTGTGAGTACAACTATATGCTGAGTCCTGTGAGTCCTCTTAGCAAATCTTCACATTTGGGGTGCTCTTGGGGACCTCCAACAAAGAGGGAGAGGAAGCTTTCAGTCGAGGGTACAATCAAGCAGTCTCCTGTCTTAATTGAGGCATGGATGATTAAGGTTTGTGGATGAATACTTTGAGGTCCTGCTCACCTGGGCTCCACTCCGGAATCTGCCATTTACCATGGATTTGTGGCAAGTTATTTTCTCCCTCTGAGCCTCAGGATCTCCGGTAAAGGAGTTAGTAACACTTACGGCTTCGGGTTCTTGGAGGACACCAGGAGACACCCGGCATAGTGGGGGTGCTTGACCAGGATATGCTACATGGGCGTAGGAACCCTGAGTTGTAGATGTGGTGTCTCCACTTCTTAGAACAGGTCCTCCTGCAGCAAATATTTGTTGAATGTATACTTCAGGAGTGAATAAATGCCACCTAACATTGCTACAGAAAGCACTTGAGTCCAGGAGGGACCAGAGATTATTGTCAAGCGAGGTGAGTAAATTCCGTGTAAGTTTCTGTCTGAGCACTGGCTGGCTCCGGTTGTTGTGGGAGAGAACTTTTAATTGAATACAGTTGGGGGTATCTCTGCTTTACCCAGACCTCTTGCTGGGTCGGTTGGCACCCCTCCCTCTCTTAGGACATTGAGGCTTCTCTCTGGGTTACCTTGGTTGATCTATTTCTGGATCGGTCTGTAAATTTGTCGTAAAGGTAGACCCTGTTACCAAGTACAAGGTCTTAATTAGGAAGACACATTTTGAATGGCTAAGTGGAACATCCCTTTTGCAATCCCAGTGACCCATTTCCTAAGTGCTGTCTTTTGGCCTTATTTTTTTCTGCTTCTTGAACAAAGGAGAAGGGAGGAATGTAGCTATGTGCCTATTTGTTTGCTCTAGTGGTGGGGAAATGTTTACCTTCCTGCCTTAGGGGGTTTCTCTAGCTTGCTTTGCTTGTTAATGTTTTTTTTACAGGATAAATCATGTGCAAGTGTCATCGATAGACTAACAAGAGGTAGGCCGGCCATGGGAAAGTAGAATTTACCACCTCTCCGACGGCTCAAGGACACCGTTCTTCTTAGTTTTTAAACATTGGTTGGAGTTGTGCCTTCAGTGGGGTTGGGGGAATTGGAGAGGTACCTTCATAATGGACTGAAGGCCAGAAGCCTCGGGTTCCAGTTGTATCTTAACCACTGACTTATCCCAGAGATTTTGGCATAAACCACTTGACTTCCTCGGCCTCTGCTCTTCCTTTTGTAAAGAGATGAGTTCATCCAGAATGTTCTCCTGCATTCTGGCATTCTTAAAGAGTCCCAATTTTGAACTTTGAGAATGCCACACCCACTGAAAGTCAGCCACACCTTTAAACATCTGGGGGACTTCAATTTGTAGAATGTGCCCGTGATACCACCACCACTGATGTCCCCAGCCTGCAGATGAGCCAGGACAGGTAAATAGTGACCCACCGTTAGTGTCCAAGAGATGACTAGACCCCAGGTGGCACAGCCAAGGGGCTCTCGGACCCCACTGATTCCTTTTGTACCCAAGTAGCTTTCCTAAAGCATGTTCCTTAGAACCCTAAATCCACAAGCATCTCCACCTGTGTTCACATGAATTTGGGAGGCACTTTCCCCATCTTAGAAATCACAACAGAGGTTTAAAGAAGTCATATGGAAAAAAAAAATTATTGTTGTCTAACCTGTGTTTCCTGAACTTAGCTGACCAAATAGCCCATTATTTTACCCCTTTCCATACTGCCTGTAGCCTCCCATGCGAACCCATTCCAGAACCTGCGGCTGCAGTCAGTCTGGAGTCAGGTAACTTAATTAGGAATTTGTTTCGTGTCTCATCATTCAGTTCCTATTGGTTAATTTTCTTGGAACCTTTGTCAGAGGGACATCCATGTGCATCCTAATGACAGCCTCATTTGAGACAAAATTTTCCATTGTGGACAAACCAACCACCAGGTGACCCCAAGCAGCCTCCCCGGGCCTCTACCACAAGTCCCTCTCCCAAGAGCTTGTGCCGTCTTCAGGCCCCGTCCATCTGTGTGTCTGCTTCTCTCTCTCCCTTCCTCCCCTTCCTTGGGCAGCTCCTCCTCTTCCCCATTTCCCTGTTTTCCATCCTCTCACCCTTGCCCTTACTTTGAATTCTGCTGGGAAGGGGATGGCCTTGAAAACCCAGACCCGCAGTCTTTCCTGGTTCAGGCTGGTTCCTTTGCCATCATTTGCTTTCTCATTGATTAGGAATTAATCGATGGCTGACCATCTCCCCAGAGTGGATCACAGCTGTCTAGGAAATCTGCTGATCCAGAAAGATTTTCAGATGCCGTTAACAACCCAGAGATCACGCTGTCAAGTATTTTCTTTTTCCAGCAGCTCTTGGCATGGCGAGCATGTGATTCAGCCCCCCTGCTCTGTGGCCTTTCAGTGACATTCATTTATTTATCCCGGGCTTTGAAGCACGGCTCCAAAATGTTGTCAAAAATTCTAAATTATTTTCTTCCTTTTTGTTTAAAGAATTGTCATGTAAAACTTTGTTTGGAGAGAGCCCAGTCAGGTCATAGTGATGCTGACGTATGTGTCTGTTCCCCAGCTCGTCTTTGCTCCCTGTTTTCTCCCCACGCTGGCCTCTATGCCTAGCACAAGTCAGACTTGGGTTACTTCCCAGCTGTGTGACCTTGAGCAAGTGGCTTAATGTTTCTGAGCCTTAGTTTCTTCGTCTGTAAAATGAGGATAATAATACCTTCCTCACAGACTAGTGGTAAGGATGACAATGAGAGAATACAAAGCACTTAGCATAGTTCAAGAACATAATTATCCGGCCCGGCGCAGTGGCTCATGCCTGTAATCCCAGCACTTTGGGAGACCAAGGCGGGCGGATCGCGAGGTCAGGAGATCAAGACCATCCTGGCTAACATGGGAAACCCCGTCTCTACTAAAAATACAAAGAAAATTAGCTGGGCGTGGTGACGGGCGCCTGTAGACCCAGCTACTCCGGAGGCTGAGGCAGGAGGAGGGTATGAACCCGGGAGGCAGAGCTTGCAGTGAGCCGAGATCACGCAGCTGCACTCTAGCCTGGGCGACAGAGAGAGACTCTGTGTCAAAATGAAAAAAGAAAGAACATAGTTATCCATCACTTTAGAATACAGCAGGGGCCTCTTGTTCACCCCTGTTTTTCCCAGGGGTACCCGCCTGGCTCATAGTAAGTGCTCAGCAAGATTTTTTTCAATGGGAACTAGAGGGATGTGCCTATCTAGGAAATCCTCTGTTGGAGCCAGTCTAGGTCCTCAAAAGTCCTGGGCCTGCCTTCCCCCTGGCTTCAAGGAGCTGCGCCAGTGATAGTAGCACGTGGCCACCTGCAGGGCTCTGTGGAGGAAAGACCTTTGAACTGGGAGATTATGTTCTTAGATGACTCGTGTTCTGCCTCTGCATTTCTTTAGTGGTTCTCAGTCCTAGCTGCACATTAGAGTCACCCAGGGAGCGGTTTTTAGAGACTCCATGCAAGAGACTGACTCTGCTGATTCGAGGTAGAGCCTTGCGATGTGTCAGAAGTTCTTTGCTTTCGTTGAGAAGAACGTACTGAGTGGAAATTGTATAACCTCATCAACAGCTAAGCACTTGAAGGGATAAAAAGGACTGCCAGTAGTTGGCAGTCTTGGTTGGAGCTTCAAGATTGAATCCGAAGCAGTTTGTGATTCCTGTGGAGTGGCATGATCCCCAACTTAAGCGCTGTTTGCACATACACATTGTCACTGCAAACTCAAAACCCAAGTTTGTTCGTATAACCAGCTCTGCCCAGCAGGACCCTGGGTAGGGCCAGGTGCCTTGGAAGAACATGGATGAGGCAGCGCAGGGCCACTTGGATGAGGGCCTCCCATTCGTCATTGTTAGCATGAACTGAAAGAAGTTGGGTCTCCCAAGGCGGTGCTGTCTCACTGCAATAAACAACAGTTTTCAGAAGATCCACCTCCTTGAAATATACATGGATTGGGTTTTGTTTGTTTACCCACACACAGCCTTCTCTTAGAGGGGAGTTAAGGTAAGGAAATGACAGTCTCAACACCCACACCCTGATGTGGCATTAGTTGGCAACAGTGACTTGTTCTTCAGCCCCTCCCCTCCTCATGGCACCCACCCAACTGGCAGAAAATGACAAAGAAGGAAGGTCAGCATTCATCATCTTCAGCATGATATGGTTTCAGAGATTTTTAGCATTTGATTTGTAACATGTCAGAAGGCAGCATAAATCATGTTGGTAATTTTTTTTTGTCATGCCAAAAAAAAAAAAAGGAAAATCTGAATTCATTTGGGAGAATGTGTGTATGTCAGTCACAGCCTCTTCGGATCTAGTTGAAAAGCTGCAAATATTTTTCTCCACACAAAGTACATTCAGGTTTTGTTGATGATGTTGTTAGTACACATCTCCTCTGGGGCACTGAGTAACCCTGGGGAGAGGATGGGAAACAGTGTAAGGCCTGTAATTTTCAGCCTGGAATAGAAGCAGCAATTTTAGGCAATTTAAACAATTCTATTAAGGGTAATCTGTTGGTCTCCTGCTGGAAAGAGAGGACCCCATTCCGAATGCTCTCGGTAATACTGTAAGGGGCTGATGGGGTCTCCAGATTGTATACAGTCTCCTGCACCCCCGAAACCATCATAGAGGACCTCTGCCCCCTCATGCCTTTAAATAAGAACATTAATAATTTCCTGCTTAGTGCGGGATGTAGTCCAAAAACTCAAAATGAGTTGTCCAGATAAAGGGAGACCTCTGGGGGATGCCAGACAAACTTGGTCTTGTCAGAAGAGAAAAACTTGAGAGGGAGTTAATTGAAGAGTTTCCCACATTGCAGCTTGTGTGAGTGGTTCTGTTGTACTTTTGTTGATTTTTAAAATTTCTTTTTATTTAGTCAGTTTTTCAAAGTCCCACATGAACCATGGTTCTTGGCCCAGAAAACAGATGAACATTGGTTAGGCCAGGGAGTTATTTTCCAACAAACCACCCATGAGTTAAACTCCACTCTGTGAATTGGGGATTGTGATAAGGGAAGGGAGCTCCTACTATTGTGCAGTCTCTGTTTTGAGTGTCTTAAAATTCTAGCAGAGTAGGAGCCATTGGGACCATCATGCGAAGATGTAGCCCCTGGGTGGGAAGCAGGGTGTCTGTCTTTTATAACCTGTTGGTTAGTAGCTGTTAAGCAATTTTGACCCAAACCTACAATAAGAACTACTTTTGTTTCGCAAATATACAGATAGGAAATCATCCTACCTGCAGCACACTGATGCAGGTATTTTTAATACATTCTATTTCCTTCTTTTAATTTTATGCTGGCTGTGACCCACTATGTTAGTTTCTGTACTTATTATACTATTTGGTTGAGACCTGATGTTGAAAAAACATTCCAATGGGATAGTCTATGAAGACAGCCTCAGCACATGAGTTGTGAGAGCTGCCTCAGCTAGAAGAGTTCTAGGCACATCGCTGTCCGGGAGTAATTCCCTTTGAGTTTCATTGAATTTTAAAGAAAAAGCCCCCTTGCTGTTCCTCAAATGTATCAAAGACTCTCTCACCCCAGGATCTTTGCACTTGCTGTTCTGTCCACTTAGAACACCTGCCTTCCATATACCCAAGGGTCCCTCTTCAGCTCTTTATCAGGTGCCACCCTCTCAAGGAGACCCCCATCTCCATCCCTACCGCCTGTTTAAAATTGCAACCCATCAGCAACCCCGCTCCCTCTTCGTTCCGCTTACCACGTTCTGGGCTTTTGTTGTTGTTGTTGTTTGCCACAGCATTTATTACCTTCTCCCAAACAATATACCTGTAATTTTTTTTATTATGTCTAGTCTCTGTCTCTGCCCACTACCCTGTAAGTTCTGTGAGGGCAGGAATTTCTGTTCTGCATATCATCACATCCCATCGGCCGGCTCAGTGCCTGTGATGTGACAGATGCTCGCTAAAGACTTTGCGGAATGAATAAATGAATTAATTAATGATTTTAAAATGATAGCTTCTTCTTACTACAACGGTCTTTTATTTTTTTTAATTGACACATAATAATTGTACATATTTACAGGGTACAATATGTTTTAATCCATGTATACATTGTGTAATGATCAAATCAGGGTAATTGGCATATCCATTGCCTTATATGTGTATCATTTCTTTTGGTGAGAACATTTGGAAAGCTCTAACTATTTTGAAATATACAATACATTATTATTATCTATAGTTGCCCTACTGTGCAATAGAACACCAGTTTTTCTGATTGTACTTTTGTACATGTTGATTGCTTTCTTAAATTGTGGAAATTAAAGGAAGGGCTGAACTGTCACTCAGATTTGAATAGAAATGAGGAAGATGAAGAACAGTGAGATAAGGAGATGGTGACAGTGATACCTGGTGACAGTTCCATTGAAAAAGGAGAACTTGACCGGGTGTGGTGGTTCACGGCTGTAATCCCAGCACTTAGGACACGAAGGCCGAAGCATCACTTGAGCCCAGGAATTTGAGACCAGCCTGGGCAACATAGTGAGACCCCATCTATATAAAAAATTTTTTAAACTTGGCTGGGTATGGTGGCGTTTGCCTGTAGTCCCAGCTACTCGAGAAGCCCAGGTGGGAGGATCACTTCAGCTCGGGAGGTTGAGTCTGCGGTTAGCTGTGAGCAGGCCACTGGACTCCAGCCTGAGCGACAGTCAGACCCTGTCTCTAAAAAGAAAAAGGAGCCAGGTGCGGTGGCTCACTGCTGTAATCCCAGCACTTTGGGAAGCCAAGGCAGAAGGATCACTTGAGGCCAGGAGTTCAAGACCAGCCTGATCAACATAGTAAAACACCGTCTCTACAGAAACAAATAAACAAACAAAAAAATAGCCAGATGTGGTGGCATGCTCCTGTAGTCCCAGCTACATGGGAAGCTGAGGTGGGAGGATTGCTTGAGCCTGGGCGGGTGAGGCTGCAGTGAGCCCAGATCATGCCACTGCACTCCAGCCTGGGCAACAGAACGAGGCCCTCAATAAAAAGGAGAACTCAGGGGACAAGAATCAAGGTGACAAAGGCCTATGACCTTTGCCCACAGAATAACCACCCCTACCCTGGAGGGCCAGGACGGTTCCTTCCTCTCCTTCCATCCCAAGCCTGAGTCTTCTGTTCCCTGCCCAGTAGTGAGTCCTCCGGCAACTCATGAACAACACAGAGCCACAGGGCTTTTGTTGGGACCCTCTTGAAGACACTCAGTCCCACGTTGCTGCACATTGCTGGTGGTTGATAAGACTGTTGCAGGAAAATTTATAAATCCGTGGCCTTACTGGCTGTGAGTGAGGCAGATAAGCCACAGTCTGACAGAAAGAAAAGCATCTCCCTTCCCTGTTCTTGACGCAGAGAAGAAACCTGAATCTGTGTGGTGAATGAACATCCTGGTGAAGTGAATGTGATAAAATTCCAGCTTGCTGTTTTGTGGGACGTATTGCAGGCACTGCCTCTTTGTGCTCAGACCCCTCTGCCCTTTGTGTGGGCCAGCCTCGAGGGACGTGGCCCGGTGAAACCTGGGGGAAAATCACGCTCACAGAAAGCCAGCATGGTTTCCCAGCCAGAGGAGATAAGGCCCATGGGAGTGAATGGCAGCTTAGCGACCCCTGTTACACCAAATCCTCCTTGAAATATTTAATTATAAGATACATGAATGCTTATCCTAGCAGTTATTTTTTCCTCTTAACCCATGTTGAGCCTTGCAGCAAAAAATAAAATATGGTTCCTGGGAGTTTATCTTTCTTTTAATGAGGCTCTCAGGGGTCAGTTTTTTCCCTTACAGTATTTTTAGCCCATAGTTCAACCCAGGAACTCTGCTTGTCAAAGAGGATCTTTCAATAAAGTAATGCTGTCTGGTTTCTTTCATAGGTACCGTTTACCCTTTCATATTGGTTTTCAGTTTTAAAAAGCGTTTTCACATAGAAGAAATTGGGATTGAAAATATGTTAGTGACCAGCTCAAAGTCACTCAATGACTTAGTGAAACCTCGAAATGGAAACAGGATCTTTTTTTTTTTTTCTTTTTTTTTTTGCGGGGGGAGGGACAGAGTTTCACTTTTGTCACCCAGGCTGGAGTGCAATGGCGCAATCTGGGCTCACTGCAACCTCCGCCTCCCAGGTTCAAGTGATTCTCCTGCCTCAGCCTCCAAGTAATTGGGGTTACAGGCACCCACAACCACGCCCAGCTAATTCTGTATTTTTGGTAGAGACAGGGTTTCACCATGTTGGCCAGCCTGGTCTCGAACTCCTGACCTCAGGGGATCTGCCCGCCTTGGCCTCCCAAAGTGCTGGGATTACAGGCGTGAGCCACCGTGCCTGGCCAGAAGCAGGATCTTGAAGCTCTCAGAATGCCCGTTTCTGCTTCTGTGCACAATGAGGGCTTCCCATTCTCTCTGATTTCCCTTTCCTGTAGCAGAGAGGGGGAAGATACTCCACATTTGTTAAGAGCTTTAGGGTACCAGGCACTGTGTGTGAAGTGCATTTCTTATATTACCTCCCAGGAATCCTATGACATGTATAATATTATCCCTGTTTTCTAATTGAGGAAATGGAACTTCAGAGTGATTTTGTTCCAAGTAGAAATCAGGCTTTGGCAACTGCTTCCTGCTAGCAGGGTGAGATATAAACTTTTACAAATAGCAGACAGGCCATCATATAAATATATATGATGTATTTATAAATATATATCTGTAGATGTATTTATAAATACATATCTGT
Source organism: Macaca mulatta (assembly GCF_049350105.2). Lineage (NCBI taxonomy): Eukaryota > Metazoa > Chordata > Mammalia > Primates > Cercopithecidae > Macaca > Macaca mulatta. The sequence goes on along the minus strand of NC_133419.1, from coordinate 29,118,827 downwards.
AGATGTATTTATAAATACATATCTGTAGGTATATTTATAAATGGGGGGAAAACAGATAAAAATCCCTACCCTTGTGGAGTCTGCATTCTGCTGATTCATTTTGGGATGAATGAATGGATGGATGGATGGATGGATGGATGGATGGATGGATGGATGGAGTACAACAATCTTCAGAGGCCAATTCCACTTCTGTTCCAGCAAATTCCTCTTACAGAAGGGTGGAAACATACATTGGTAGACCTGGGCTTCAGACCAGGAAAGTTGTATTTTGCCACTAAATTTAGCCACTGTGTCAACACATCTCCCGACTTACAAGATGACTGAGAACAAGTGTAAGTTCTTGAGGGCACAAGCCCTTGCCTTAGCCAGCTTTGTGTGCCCTGCTGTCCTTAATGCTTCATGGGTGTTCATTAAATGTTTAAATGAATGAGATGTGTAATTCAGTTACAGTGAGGCTCTCTGAGAATGAATTAACATCTATTGAGAGTTGTGCAGTCCGCAGACTTAGAAATATCCAAAAATAATCACCCCTAGAGAGATCTCTGCAAATCAGTAGTGAAAGAACTGTAAAACTATAAATCATTCCGTTACGGTTTCATACATTTACAAGTAAGTAATTTTGGAAGCAAAATTGGTATATAAGCTGTATTTAGCCTCAATGTGCTAAGCAACTTTGAACCAAATATAAATTCCTGGCGTGGTATTTTTAAGCCATGGTGGGGGCAGGGCGCTGGGGAAAAAGTAGAGTTGGAGGAGCATCAAAGCTATTTTTGCAAGTTTCATCTACAGTTTTAGAAAGAGGCATTTTTGAAGAATTGGGATATCAGTCACTTCTTCCTGGCAGGATTCCTCATCAGGGGAGAAATGACAGCATGTCCGATCTTCCTTGGGTCTCTAAAGATCCCATTATTAAAATGGTTTCTGTCACTGTGCACCATGAGAAGAAACTCTTCCTTGGCACACCACCCTGTCCTTCGTCTCCTGATTTATAGCTTGCAATAGACTTGTTGAGTGTGAAGCTAGAACCCAGACAGAATGTTAATGCAGGGAAATGACATGTGAGTCAGTGGTGCCCTGGGCTTTGAGTGTACATGACTGAGGGGAGGCCCAGTCAGCTGTGGCTGTGCTCCTCACATTAGCTTTGATTTGCTAGACATTGCATGAAGAATGAAACAGAGCCTTAGCCGTGAGCTTCTCAGACTGGAGCTAAGTGATGGTCCCTAAGTCTATAGCTTCCCACCAGAGACTGACTTAATTAGCCAGGATCCTGAGCTTGGCTAATGGTGGGCCCAGTGAATGCTTGATTTGCAATGGAAATGCCCAATTTGATATGGAGTCTCCATTTTTAAAATGCACTGACTAACTTTGCAGCTTCCCCCATCCCCTTCTCATGACAGTCTCCCTTTCTGGAGTATTTCAAATGTGAAGGGGGAAACAGGGTTGTCATTATATCTGGATCCTATCCACAAGAGCTCAGCAGCTGTGATGTTCAGCAGGACAAATACAGACCCAAGAGACCAACAGCTTCTTCCTTCCCCAAGTAGTTAAAACAAAGACCTGTTCACTGCCTTGCCTGTGTGTCTGCATGGGTGTTTGATATCAGGGTAAACTCTAGGGACTAAAAGTGGGAGCAGAAAAAGCAATGCAAATGCATTAGGCGAGCAGCCAGGGCGGATCAGCAAAAGGTCTGGAATTATGGAAGGTTGAAGATAAGCAGTTTTGGTTGATTTCCAACACAGGCAGTTGCCTGCTTTAATGTCTGGATAAGAACTTGCCTGTAATTGGTAGATGGATTGCTTGGCTATAAATGGAGCCTGAAAAGAGTCTATTCCCTTCTAGCAATTAAACATCCCCCCGACTGCTGCCACTTTCTCCACTTTGATTATTCAGCAGACCCATTCTTCTTAATACATAGCACCAAGGTGTTGCATAGGCCAGCCTGGTTTGAATTAGCTTATGGGATCCACGTTAATGAAGCTTAGCTTACTTCCCTGCATATGATGTATGACTGGGTATAGTCGAGTGCCCAGTGTAGGTAAATAGATTTGGGAGAATGGTGATGTAAGATACCTACCAACCATATGTGGAAATCCCTTTCAGGATGGTTTCCCTCTGCAAGACTATAAAGGTAGGAAATGCACTTCTTTTCCCGCCCCTTCACTCCAGCACCTATTTGATAACCCACTTGAGTATTTAGAACAGTCTTCCAAAGAGGGATGTGTGCAAGGTGATTGTTTAGGGAAGGAAGGAAGGAAGGGAGGGAGGGAGGGAAAAGGGAGAGAGGAAGGGAAAAGGGGAGGAGAGGAAGGGAAAGAAGAAAGAAAAGCTTTATATTTGATATATAGATTGACAGGATCATGTATATAATGTAAATATACATATATTGGGGGGATATTGTCTCAAATGATGCAAGTTCGCTGGTTTAGAGCACTGATTGAGCCACCTCAATTTTGCTCCCATTTTCTTCTTTGTCCCTAGTGCTGAGTGGCTTCCGTTTTCCCTGCTTTGATCTATGTCCTGCCTGACTGGATTACGAAAATAGAGACCTAGAGCTTCTAGTGGGAAGAGAGGAAATCGGTGACAGAACTGGATTAAGACATCTCTCCAGAAGGAACCGTTTTCCAGCCTCTTACCACTGCCCTGGGTGATCCCCTAGGTCACACAGGAGCTGATATCATGGTTGAGCCTGTGAATCTCAGCCACACTCTGTCCCTGTGCATCTCATACAAGCTTCCATGGTGATGAGAACTGTAAAGATGCCTGTGTGAAGCACGTGGGCTTTGGGTTTGCTCATTACAGGCTGCCTGCTGCTGATGCTGTTTCACCTATTTAAATCACCCAAGTGTTGCTTTATTTAAAATTGAACAAGAGTCAGCCACTTAGAACATTTATCAATAAACTCATCACTCAAATGAAAGTGTGCCCCCACCCCTGCACTTGCATATGGCCTTAGATTGCTGTTCATTTCCAGACACAGATGACTTGCTTCAAAATGTTTTGCTTGAACAAGGTAAAAAAGTGAGAGGTGGTAGCTTTCAGGTGTACAAACTTGCCAAGAAAGGAAAATGCTGTGAGTGGGGGTAATTGCTGGCAAGGAGCAGGGTCTGATACAATCCATGTCTGTCCATCTGTGTGTCTGTTCTTCAGCCCTGTGTGGCAGATCCCCTTCCAGTGAATGAGCTTAGCAAATGGAGTGTCTATGACAGCTATTTGAATCATCCTAGAATCTACTGGCTTAAAGCTGACAGCTCTGACTCTTCCTTTAACTTCTTAAGTGCAGTATTTTGGACAGAGATAGAAGCTTTGCGAGCAGGCAACCCGCCAGATTCTTCTATATCCCAGATCTGGATGTTAGATTAGAAAATTTGGTATTTACAAATGTGCTTCACCTTGAATTAGCCATGACCCAATTGCTATTGTTTGTTGAAGGGGACATCTTTTAAAATTTTACTTATACAACTGACTTGCTTTTCAAAAGCACAATAAAATCTTATGTTCCCAATATAAAAGTGCATATACTCATTACAGGATGTTTGGAAAATACAGAACAGGGAAAAATTCACACACATTTCCTGCTTCCATAAATAATCACTATTAGCAGTTGGCGTATTTCCTCCCATATCCTTTTCCGTGCCTAGGTAATGGAGGCTTTGTTCTTGCAATCATGATACTTTTTATTCAGTTTTACATCCTACTTTTTTTCCCACTTATATTAATAAATATTTTCCCGTGTTGTTATAAACTCTTAGTAAGCATTCTTAATGGTCATATGATATTCTATTAAATGGGTGCATCTTATTTTTTACTTAGCCACACATCTATTGATGAACATTTAGATTTTGTCAATAAATTGTAGACAAAGTTGTAATGGCCTTTAAAGCTTTTTTTTGCTTTCGTCTTTTGGATTACTTCCTTAGGATAGATTTCCATAAGATTTATATCAGGTATGAACACCTTTAGGGCTCATTACATTTATATTACTAACTTGTTATCCAAATGGATATCTGTTTACACCCCCACAAGCAATTGGATAGAACCTTTTTTTCATCACATAATTGCCAACATGGGATATTATCATTTTAAAAAATCATTCTTGCACTGCTAGGCAAGAAATGGTATCTAATTGCAGCTCCCTTCTAAGTGTTGATTGAGCCTTTATTTAGGAAGGCCCTGCTGTGTTTTGCATAGTTCATGGAAATTCTAGGAAAGTGCTCTTGAAAAATGAAATTATTTATTTTCATTTTACTTTTTCAAACTTCTCACCTCCCCCTCCCACCCCCCCCAGTTTTAAGTCATTTTACATGAAGAAATACAAGACCAAACTACAGAAGTAGGGAATTAATGCTCCACAGATTCTAGTTAATGAGATGGCCACCCGGTTTTCAAAAATAAGTGATCTCATTTTTATGGCTTAAATATTTTAGTCAGTAATCGTTGAGTGCCTACTGTTTATATTTCTTTCTAGGCTGACTTCTTTCCTTCCTTCCTTCCTTCCTTCCTTCCTTCCTTCCTTCCTTCCTTCCTTCCTTCCTTCCTCCCTCCCTCCCTTCCTCCCTCCCTCCCTCCCTCCCTCCCTCGTTCCTTCCCTTCCTCCCTCCTTCCTCCCTTCCCTCCTTCCTTCCCTTCCTCCTTCCTTCCCTTCCTCCCTCCCTCCCTCCTTCCTCCCTTCCCTCCTTCTGTCCCTTCCTCCTTCCTCCCTCCCTCCTTCCTCCCTCCCTCCCTCTGTCCTTCCTTCCTGCTTCCTTCCCTTCTTCCCTCCCTCCTTCCTTCCTTCTCCTTCCCTCCTTCCCTCCTTCTCCTTCCCTCCTTCCCTCCTTCTCCTTCCCTCCCTCCTTCCCTTCCTCCTCCTACTTCCCTCCTTCCTTCCCTCCCTCCCTCTCCCTTCCCTCCCTCCCTCCCCCTACTTCCCTCTTTCCTTCCCTCCCTTCCTCCCCCTCCCCTTCTTTCCCCTCCCCTCCCCTTCTTTCCCCTCCCCTCCCCTCCCCTCCCTTCCCCTCCCCTTCCCTTCCTCTGTTCCATCCTCTCCTCTCCTCCCTCCTCTCCCATCGTGGACAGCTTAGGTAAAGGGCTGACGGAGGGAAATTGACTGGCTAATCTATGTGCAGTAGCCCCTGGTCCCTGCTCTTTCCACCGAACATGATTTATAGTTGTTTGGCAGAAGGTCAAAATCTGATTCCATAGAGTGGGGATGCAGGGGGAAATATTTGATTTCTTTGACACAGTTCATTAAAAATTCATACATATGGATCTGAAAATGAAACATTTCTCCATGTCAACATGAATTACAGTGGGAGCCTAGAGCAAGACATGAGTATTCAAGTGAGACACTGTCACCAGGTAATAACATCGGCATGGCGGTGCCTCTCAATGAGACAGGAAAGGGGAAAAGGTGGCCTGGACTCTGGAGGGTGGAAATGAAGTTTTTCTCTCTTTTGCCTAAAGACTTTCCTTGTAAATAGAAGCCAGTTTGTTAGAAAACCTCTGTTATGAAGAGCCCATTTCATTCATGTATTCTTTTCTCCATTTGTTTGACAAATATTTATTTATTTTCCACTATTGGTAAGGTGTATATTGATTAATAAGAGAGAGTACTTATTTCAAATCTCCCTGTTATTTCTACTTTGTTTCTTTTTTTTTTTTTTGAGACGGAGTCTCGCTCTGTCGCCCAGGCTGGAGTGCAGTGGCCAGATCTCAGCTCACTGCAAGCTCCGCCTTCCGGGTTTACGCCATTCTCCTACCTCAGCCTCCCGAGTAGCTGGGACTACAGGCGCCCGCCACCTCACCCGGCTAGTTTCTTGTATTTTTTAGTAGAGACAGGGTTTCACCGTGTTAGCCAGGATGGTCTTGATCTGCTGACCTCGTGATCCGCCCGTCTCGGCCTCCCAAAGTGCTGGGATTACAGGCTTGAGCCACCGCGCCCGGCCTCTACTTTGTTTCTTAATTCTTCCTCTTTGACCCTTTACTTTAGAGCTATCTGACTTTTACAATGTCTAGACTTCAAGCCTTTTATTATAAATACCATAAATGGTTGGAAACATGATCTTCTAGCCCAGTACTTCTCAAATTGTAATGTACACACAAATCATCTGGGGATCTGTTAAAATGAAGATTCTGATTCAGTAGGTCCAGGATGGGGCCAGAGAGAATGCATGTCTGTCAAATTCCCAGGAGATGCCACTGCTGCTGATCCAAGCACCATTTGAATAGTGAGGCTGTAGTCTACCATATCTGCACGGGGTTGAATAATGTTCTCCGAAAATTCATAACTACCCAGCACCTGTGTATGTGACCTTATTTGGGTATAGTTTTTGCAGCTGTAATCAAGTTAAGATGGCTTTATGGTCAGCATTCTTCAGGAAAACAGAATTAATAGAATTGGATGTAGATAGAATGATATTAATTTATTTTAAGGAGTTGGCTCATGCAATTGTTGGGGGCTAGCTAGTCCAAAATCTGCAGGGCAGGTCAGCAAGCTGGAGACCCAGAGAAGAGTTGATGTTGCAGTCTTGAGTCAGAAGGCAGTCTGGAAGCAGAATTCCTTCTTGCCCCAGGAACCTCAGTCTTTTCTCTGAAGGCCTTCAACTGATTGGATGACGCCCGCCCACATAATTTGCTTGAACTCAGAGTCTACTGATTTAAATGTTAATCTCCTCTGAAGAAATATCTTCACAGCTGCATCTGGAATGGTGGTTGACTAAAAGCTGATTACCATAGCCTAGCTAAGTTGACACATAAAATTAACCATCACAATGAGGTCATACTGGATTAGGGTGGGCCCTAAATCCAATATGTCTCATGTTCCTATAAGAAGAAGGAATTTTGGATACAGAGATACAGACTCACAGGACCACATGAAGACAGAAACAGAGATTGGGAGCTAAACACAATTGATCCAACTGAGGTAAAGAGTAGAATCATGGTTACCAAATGCATCTGCAAGCCAAGGAACACCCAAGATAGCCAGCAACCACCAGCAGCGAGGAAAAGGCAAGGAAGGACTCTTTCCTAGGGCCTTCAGAGGACCTGCTGACAGCTTGATTGCAGACTTCGGGCCCCCAGAATACATTTCTATTGTTTTCATGCCACCCAGTTCATGGCACTTAGTTACAGCAGCCCTAGGAAACTCATACAGTATCTAAGACATAGGCCTACAACAGGCCTAAGAACATCATCACAAAGCCAGAATGCTTGACTTTTCTGGTAATTTGCCACCTTGACACATGGATGCAGTGTCTGGAAAGTGCACCAACTAAAATATTTTGTCATTCTCGTAGAAAAGAAGTTCAGAGTCACTGTGGGTGGGAATGAATTGGTCAGGAATCCCCTCCTCTTTCTTAGACTCCCAAGTTGGTCTGAAAATGCTCGTCGATCTTCTCCTCTGCTTTCTCTTCTGGCCCTGCCTTCAGGTTGCAGGGCAGCCCGGTGACAAATGAGGAGGAGCTTAATTTGCTTTTTCTTTGAACAAACTATACTAATTGAAATGGACCCCACTGGGATTGCTGTTTGCCATAAGTAATGCATATTTCATTAACATTTGCTTTAAAAACCAACAAGATCATAAAGCTAAGATTGCTTTAGCCTAAATGCTGTCCAGATTTAATATGTGTGATATAACCTCCTGGCATAGCACTAAGCTTGAGCATGCAATTTTTGGTGCCTCCCTGATGCTTGTTTTTAACAGGAGGAGAATCAGTACTGGGTGAGGGTTAGACTAACAATGTGTTTGAACTGTTACCAAAGAAATAATTAAAGTTATAATATTAACAAAACAACATGGTTGTAGAGGGGATGGATAAATGATTTTATTCCCTTTCTTTCTTTCTTTCTTTCTTTCTTTCTTTCTTTCTTTCTTTCTTTCTTTCTTTCTTTCTTTCTTCCTTTCTTTCTTCCTTTCTTTCTTTCTTTCTTTTTTTTTTTTTACTGCCTCAGGCATGTTTGTTGGCATTTTCAAAAGGAGATAGAATCTAGGAGGTATTTTTCTGCTAGGAAATGTTTAAGTAAATGTCAGTTGTGATCAATAGGGTAGCCTCCACAAAGCAAGCAAAGCAGTAAATGTCACTCATTTCACTTTTTAGCAACAGTTGTGGGTGTTAGAGCCGAAGTCTGTAATCAGTGACTTCAACTTTAGCCAGGGAGTATCGACCAAAATCGGTGGTGAGGAGATAAAATTGCCCTGGAAAAGTTGGGTTCCCCTTAACAATGGTAGCATGGAAAAATCAGACTTCCAGACGTTGTGATTTCTCAGCTCTCTAATTCATCAAATTACGATGACTCTCAGGACTGCCTGGAGATGAACATCAGACAGAACACAGCCCACATCGTGCTTTGAGCTGAACACCTTTAAAAGAGTTTCACACCGACGTTGAAGCATGGCTGTGCAGAATGACATATAAGGAATGATTCTGTATTCCCAGTATAGGAGTCACCCTGCTTTTTTACTTTCCCGGAAGAGTTGTCTTATTTCTGATTTGGGTCAGTGCAGACTACAGTTGTGTAGCATTAGCTGGACCCCTGCTCCACCTGGGGCAAAACAAATCCTTCTTATTGATCTCCTATGAGATTTTTATTGATACATAATGATTGTAGTGTTTATGGGGTATATGTGATACTTTGATACATGCATACGGTGTGTAATGATCAAACCAGGGTAATTGGGATATCCACCACCTCAAACATTTATCATTTATTTCTACTGGGAACATGCCAAATCATCTCTTCTAGCTGTTTTGAAATATATAATTATTGTTAACTGTAGTCACCCTACTGTGCTGTTGAATACTAGGACTTATTCCTTCTGTCTAACTTTATGTTTGTACCTATCAACCAAACTGTCTTCATCCCAGCCTCACCCCTGCCATCCTTCCCAGCTTCTGGTAAGGATGTTACTGCAAATGACAGAATTTCATTCTTTCTGTGGCTAAATAGTACTCCATTATGTGTACATACCACATTTTCTTTATCTGTTCATCCATTGGTGGACACTTATGTTGATTTCCTATCTCGGCTGTTGTGAATAGAGCTGCATAAGCAAGGGAGTGCAGGCATCTTTTCTATATCCTGATTTCCTTTCCTTTGGATATATCCTTAGCAGTGAGATTGCTGGATCATGGGGGTAGGTCTATTTTTAGGTTTTCGTATCTTTTAATTTTTTTAATTCAATAGGTTTTTGGGGAACAAGTGCTATTTGGTTGCATGGAGAAGTTCTTTAGCGGTAATCTCTGAAATTCTGGTACACCTATCACCGGAGCAGTGTACACTACCCAATGTGCAGTCTTTTATCCCCCACCCTCCTCCCACCCTTCCCTCTCTGAATCCCCAGAGTGCGTTAATATCATTCTTATGCCTTTGCATCCTCATAGCTTAGCTCGCACTTGTAAGTGAGAACATGCGATGTTTGGTTTTCCATTCCTGAGTTTCTTCACTTAAAATAATGGTGTTGAACTCAATCCAGGTATTTTGTTCCTTTTTATGGCTGAACAGTATTCCATGGTGTGTGTGTGTGTGTGTATGACATTTTCTTTATCCACTTGTTGATTTATGGGCATTTGTGCTGGTTCCATATTTTTTCAATTGCAAATTGTACTGCTATAAACATGTATGTGCAAGTGTATTTTTTATATAATGACTTATTTTCCTCTGGGTAGATACCCAGTAATGGAATTGCTGGATCAAATGATAGATCTACTTTTAGTTCTTTCAGGAATCTCCATATTGTTTTCCATAGTGGTTGTACTAGTTTACATTCCTACCAGTGATACCCTGTTCACCACATTCATGCCAGCATTTATTATCTTTTGATGTTTTAATTATGGCCATTCTCGCAAGAGTAAGATGGAATCACATTGTGATTTTGATCTGCATTTCCCTGATCGTTAGTGACGTTGAGCATTTTTTCATATGTTTGTTGGCCATTTGTATATCTTCTTTTTTTTTTTTTTTTTTTTTTTTTGAGACAGAGTTGCCCTCTGTCTCCAGGTTGGAGTGCAGTGGCGTGATCTTGGCTCACTGAAACCTCCACCTCCCAGGTCGAAGCGATTCTCCTGCCTCAGCCTCCCGAATAGGTGGGACAACAGGTGCGTGCCACCATGCCCAGCTAATTTTTGTATTTTTAGTAGAGACGGGGTTTCATCTTGTTGGCCAGGATGGTATCGATCTCTTGACCTGGTGATCACTTGGCCTCCCAAAGTGCTGGGATTATAGGTGTGATGTATATCTTCTTTTGATAATTATCTATGTGTGCCCTTAGCCCACTATTTGATGAGATTATTTGTATTTTTTCTTGCTGAATTGTTTGAATCCCTTGTAGATTCTGGATATTAGTCCTTTGTCGAATGCGTAGTTTGCAAAGATTTTCTCCCACTCTGTTGGGTTGTGTGCTGATTGTTTCTTTTGCTATGCAGAAGTTTTTTAGTTTAGTTAAGTCCCACTGTTTATCTGTTTTTATTGCATTTGCTTTTGAGTTCTTGGTCATGAAGTCTTTGCCTAAGCCCATGTCTGGAAGGGTTTTTCTGATGTTATCTTCTTGACTTTTTATGGTTTCAGGTCTTAGATTTAAGTCTTTGATCCACCTTGAGTTGGTTTTTGTATAAGGTGAGAAATGAGGATCCAGTTTAATTCTTCCACATGAGGCTTGTCCATTTATCCCAACACCATTTGTTGAGTAGGGTGTGCTTTCCCCACTTTATGTTGTTGTTTGCTTTGTCAAAGGTCAGTTTACTGCAAGTATTTGGCTTTATTTCTGGGTTCCCTGTTCTGTTGCATTGGTCTGTGAGCCTATTTTTCTACCGGTGCCATGCTGTTTTGGTGACTATAACCTTATAGTATAGTTTGAAGTTGGGTAATCTGATGCCTTCAGATTTGTTCTTTTTGCTTAGTCTTTCTTTGGCTGTGCGGGCTCTTTTTTGGTTCCACATGAATTTTAGGATTGTTTTTTCTAGTTCTATGAAGAATTATGATAATATATTGATGGGAATTAGATTGAATTTGGAGATTGCTTTTGCAATATGGTTATTTTCACAGTATTCTACCCATCCACAAGCATAGGGTGTGTTTCCATTTGTTTGTGTAATCTGTGATTTCTTTCAGCAGTGTTTTGTAGTTTTCCTTGTAGAGGTCTTTCATATTCTTAGTTTTTTGTTGTTGTTGTTTGTTTTGTTTTGTTTTGCAGCTATTGCAAAAGGAGTTGAGTTCTTGATTTGATTCTCAGCTTGGTTGCTGTTGGTGTATAGCAGTACTTCTGATTTGTGTACATTGATTTTGTATCCTGAAACCTTACCGAATTCATTTGTCAGATCTAGGAGACTCTAGAAGATCTAGAGTCTTCAGGGTTTTTTAGGTATATGATCATATCATAAGTGAACAGCAACAGTTTGACCTTTTCTTTGACAATTTGGATGCCCTTTCTTTCTCTTGTTTGATTGTTCTGGCTAGGACTTGCAGAACTATGTTGAATAGAAGTGGTGAATGTGGGGCATCCTTGTCTTGTTCCAGTTCTCAGGGGGACTACTTTCAACCATTCCCCATTCAGTATTATGTTGGCTGTGGGTTTGTCATAAATGACTTTTATCACATTAAGGATGTCCCTTAAATACCGATTTTGCTGAGGGTTTAATAAAAAGGGGATACTGGATTTTTGTCAAATGCTTTTTCTGCATCTATTGAGATGATCATGTGATTTTTGTTTTTGATTCTGTTTATGTAATGTATCACATTTATTGACTTGCATATATTAAACCAGCCCTGCATTCCTGGTGTGAAACTCACTTGATCATGGTGGATTATCTTTTTGTTATGCTGTTGGATTCTGTTAGCTACCATTTTCTTGATTTTTGCATCTGTGTTCATCAGGGCTATTGATCTGTAATTTTCTTTTTTGGTTATGTCCTTTCCTGTTTTGGTGGTAGGGTGATACTGGCTTCATAGAATGATTTAGGGAGGATCCCCTCTTTCTCTATCATTTGTAATAGTTTCAATGGGATTGGTCCTAATTCTTCCTTGAATGTCTGATAGAATTCAGCTGTGAATCTGTCCATTCCAGGACTTTTTTGGTTGGCAATTTTTTAATTACCATTTTAATTGGGCTGCTTGTTATTAGTCTGTTTAGAGTTCCTATTTCTTCCTGGTTTAATCTTGGAGGGTTGTATATTTCCAAAAATTTATCCATCTCCTCCAGCTTTTCTACTTTATGTGTGTAAGGGTGTTCATGATAACCTTGAATGGTCTTTTGTATTTCTGTGGTATCACCTGTAATATCTCCCATTTCATTCTTAATTGAGCCTATTTAGATCTCTCCTTTTTTTGGTTAATCTCACTAATGGTCTATTGATTTTGTTTATCTTTTCAAAGAACCACCTTTTGTCCCATTTATCTTCTGTAATTTTTTGTTTCAATCTCATTTAGTTCTGCTCTGATCTTTGTTCTTTCTTTTCTGCTGCTGGGCTTGGGTTTGCTTTGTTCTCGTTTCTCTAGTTCCTTTAGGTGTGACCTTAGATTGTCTATTTGTGCTCTTTCAGACTTTTCAATGTAGGTATTTAATGCTATGAACTTTCCTCTTAGCACTGCTTTCGTAGTATCCCAGAGTTTTTGATAGGTTGTATCACTATTATTTTTCAGTTCAAGGAATTTTAATTTCCATCTTGATTTCATTATTGACCCAGAGATCACTCAGGAGCAGATTATTTTATTTCTATGTATTTGTATGGTTTTAAGGGTTCCTTTTGGAGTTAATTTCCAATTTTATTCCACTTTGGTCTGAGAGAATACTTGATATAATTTCAGTTTTCTTAAGTTTGTTGAGACTTGTTTTGTGGCCTATCATACAGTCTATCTTGGAGAATGTTCCATGTACTGATGAATAGAATGTATATTCTTCAGTTGTTGGGTAGAATGTTCTGTACATATCTGTTAAGTTTATTTGCTTTAGGGTATAGTTTAAGTCCATTGTTTCTTTGCCGACTTTCCGTGTTGACCTGTCTAGTGCTGTCAGTGGAGTACTGAAATCCCCCACTATTATTGTGGTGGTGTCTATCTCATTTCTTAGGTCTAGAAGTAATTGTTTTATAAACTTAGGAGCTCCAGTGTTAGTACATATATATTTAGAATTGTGATATTTTCCTGTTGGACTAATCCTTTTACCATTATATAATGTCCCTCTTTGTCTTTTTTAACTTGTTGCTTTGAAGTCTGTTTTGTCTGTAGCTACTTCTGCTCACTTTTGTTGTCCATTTGCATGGACTGTGTTTTTTTTTGCACCCCTTTACCTTAAGTTTATGTGAGTCGTTATGTGTTAGGTGAGTCTCTTGAAGACAGCAGATACTTAGTTGGTGAATTCTTACCCATTCTGTCTCTTTTAAGTGGAGTATTTAGGCCATTTACTTTCAATGTTAGTGTTGAGATGTGAGGTCCTATTCTGTTCATTGTGCTAGTTGTTGCTTGAATACCTTGGGTTTTTTTTTTTTTTTTCATTGTGTTATTATTTTATAGGCCCTATGGGATTTATGCTTTATGGAAGTTCTATTCTGGTGTATTTCAAGGTTTTTTTTTTTTTCAAAATTTAGAACTCCTTTTAGCAGTTGTTGTAAGTGCTGGCTTTGTAGTGGTGAATTGTCTCAGCATTTCTTTGTCTAAAAAAGACTTTATCTTTCCTTCATTTATGAAGCTTAGTTTCACTGGGTACAAGATTCTTGACTGATAATTATTTTGTTCAATCAGGCTAAAGATAGGACCACTCCCTTCTAGCTTGCAGGGTTTCTGCTGAGAAACCTGCCGTTAATCTGATAGATCTTCCTTTATAGGTTACCTGATGCTTTTGCCTCACAGCTGCTAAGATTATTTCCTTCATCTTGACTTCAGATAACCATGTCTAGGTGATTATCTTTTTGCGATGAATTTCCCAGGTGTTCTTTGAGCTCCTTCTATTTCAATGTCTAGGTCTCTAGCAAGGCCAGGGAAGTTTTCCTCAATTATTCCCTCAAATAAGTTTTCCAAACTTCTGGATTTCTCTTCTTACTCAGGAACACCAATTATTCTTAGGTTTGGTGGTTTAAGATAATCCCAAACTTCCTGGGGGCTTTGTTCAATTTTTTTATTTTTTTTTCTTTGTCTTTGTCAGATTGGGTTAATTTGAAAGCCTTGTCTTTGAGCTCTGAAGTTCTTTCCTCTACTTGTTTGATTCTATTGTTGAAACTTTCCAGTTTATTTTGCATTTCTCTGAGTGTGTCTTTTATTTCCAGAAGTTGTAATTGTTTTTCATTGATGCTATTTACTTCTAAATATTTTTTTTACTTTTTAAATATTTTTAAATATTTTTACTTTTTAATATTTATTTTACTTTCTAAATATTTTTTCATTCATATCCTGTATTACTTTTTAAATTTCTTTAAATTGGTTTTCATCTTTCTCTGGTGCCTCCATGAATAGCTAAAGAATTGAGCTTCTTAGCTCTTTTTCTGGCAGTTCAGTGATTTCTTCTTGATTTGGATCCATTGCTCATGAGCTAGTGTGATCTTTTGTACATGTTAAAGAACGTTGCTTTGTCATATTACCAGAATTGTTTTTTCTGGTTCCTTCTCATTTGGGTAGACTCTGTCAGAGGAACGATTGGGAATTCAAGGGCTGCTGTTCAGATTCTTTTGTCCCACAGGGTGATCCCTTGATGTGGTGTTCTCCCTCTTCGCCTAGGGATGGGGCTTCCTGAGAGCCAGACTGCAGTGATTGTTACTGTTCTTCTGGGTCTAGCCACCCAGTGGAGCTACAGGACTGCAGGTTGGTGCTAGGGAGTGTTTGCAAAGAGTCAAAGAGTCCTGTGATGTGATCCACCTTCAGGTCTCTCAGCTGTGGGTACCAGCACCTGCTGTGGTGGAGGTAGCAGGGGAGTGAAGTGGACTGTGTCCTTGGTTGGGATTTTGTATAGTCCGCTGATTTTCACAAATGCTGCTTGTGCTCCCGGTTGGTTGGCCTCCAGCAAGGAGGTGATGCTTTCAAGAGAGCATCAGCTGATACAAGCTAAGGTCGCCTAGATAAGTATTTGGGTTTCTCAGGCCATAGGCAGTGCCATAGAGCTCCTAAGAGATTATGTCTTTTGTCTTAATTCAGAGTTTTTGTTTTTTGGCTGTCTCTTGGAGTTTGCAGTGCAAGCCACTTCCTTCAAAGAGTCTGTGAAATCTTGCGGCTTTCCTGGTGTGTTCCTGTGGTGGTTTTTGGAGCTAAAGTTCACGATGTGAGTTTCTACATGCTATTCTGTCCATCTGAGTGGGAGCTGCAAGTTACTCCTGCCTCCTCACCACCATTTTCCCCTATTTTCAGTTTTTTGATGCTACCACTGTTTTATACCACTTTGTTCTCAGTCCCTCAGTCTCATCATGCAGAAACCCTTGCTTCCAACTCTATGGAGAATAATTCAGGCCTCCCAGTGAGAGTTTCTTCAACCTCCTCTCCACCCCAGGATTTCAGTTTCCCACTGTCCCTCTCCCTTCCACTGCTGAGGGTCCTCTCCTGGAACCTGCCACACTTCTTTGACCTCCATGGTTCATCTGCCCACTGGTCTTCCCACCTCCTCATTCCCTCTTATGCCAAATCCATCCTACACTCAGTATCATATTTGTTTTTCTCAGTCTCATTACCTCCCCACTCAAACCCCTTCCAAACACCCCTTCTACCTTTTAGATTAAGAGTAAGCTCCTCACCCTGTCATTCAGAGCTGTGCATTTGACTCCAGTGAACATATACCCTACCCCTGTGCCCCATCAAAACTGAATTGTTGATCATTACCCAAAAACATCTTGCAGTTTCTCTCCTTCCACTGACCAGTGCTAATTCCCTTCACAGGAAATATCCTGTCTCCATCTCCACTTGCTAAAATTGTTTCCATCCTTCAGGACTCAAATACCACCTACCTGATGAATCATGAGCTGATTTTCACTTCTGTGCCCGAGACCCTCCCATCCCTCCTGCCTTTGAACATCCACAGCATGGAATTTATACGCTTTTCCATCACTTATGTTGGAGAACTTGTGTTCCTGACACTTGCCTACCTTGATTTGTCTACTGATTTGATTGTAAGTTTCTTGAGGTCATAGAAGTAAGAGCATGCCTTGTTACCCAGAGTACAGGCTGTCTGCCTTTGCTAACATAGGCCCTCCTTAATTGTGAACTGCATTGAATTCTCAACAGAGCAGGGCCTGTCTCTGTAATTTAATCGTTTCTCTGACTTGAACAACAATGAAGCAGGGAGACAGAATGCTCTGGCTGACATGGGAATCCCAGGGTATTCACTAAGTACACATTCTTGGTCTGCATCCCTGGAGATTCTGAATTAAAAGGTAGAGCCCAGATAGGCCAGGCATGGTGGCTCATGCCTGTAATCCCAGCACTTCGAGAGGCTGAGGCGGGTGGATCACTTGAGGTCAGGAGTTAGAGAACAGCCTGGCTAACATGGTGAAACCCCATCTCTACTAAAAATACAAAAATTAGCTGGGGGTGGTGGCAGGTGCCTGTAATCCCAGCTACTTGGGAGGCTGAGGTAGGAGAATCGCTTGAACCCAGGAGGCGGTGGTTGCAGTGAGCCAAGATTGTGCCACTGCACTCCAGCCTGGGTAACAGAGTGAGACTCTGTCTCAAAAACAAAAAACAAACAAACAAAAAAGGTAGAGCCCAGAAACCTGTCTTTTTAACAGGCATCTCAGCTCAGAAGTTCATTGCTACTAAAACACGTTGTGGGAACCACTGGGGGAGTGGACCAAATGAAGCTGAATTTGAATCCAGTTCTTCAGTTCCCTAATTGTACAGACCTGAACAGCCTCCTCATCTGTAAAATGGGATAATACTTGCTTTTTTAGGCCATTGCAGGGAGTGAATAAAACAACAGATGTAGCCGAGCTCGGTGGCTCATGCCTGTAATTCCAGCACTTTGGGAGGCTGAGGCAGGAGGATGGCTTGAGCCCAGGAGTTCGATACCAGCCTGGGCAACATACGGAGACCCCCATCTCTACAAAAAATTAAAAATTAGCCTGACATGGTTGCCTGTGCTTGCCTGTGGTCCTAGCTACTTGGGAGGCTGAGGTCGGAGGGTCGCTTGAACCCAGATCTAGGCTATAGTAAGCCATGATCACACCACCACACTCTAGCCTAGACAACAGAGTGAGACCCCATCTCAAAAAAATAAATAATCAAAACAAACAAAAAACAATATATGTAAACTGGCCAGCCCAATGCACAGATCAGGGTAGATGCTCTGTCAGTTTCCTTCCCAAAGTGCCACATTCAGTTCTGCAGCCTGGTTCCAGGTGGGTCCTACCTGCCTTGGTATACTGTCATTTTCCTCATCCTCAGTATTAGTTGAAGGTCTCTTCACCCTAAGTCAGCAGCTCTCCTTCAGCTGGGATTTGTCTGCCTCTTCACTCCCTTCTGCTTCTGGCCCAGAGGACCTACGTTGCAGAGGACACGACTGCCGTGCTGGCTTTCTTAGAATACTTTTCTGTTGGGCCGTTTCCTCAACATACACTTGTTGAGTGTCTGCCCTGTGGCAGACTCTGTCCTAGAGACTGAATGTGCATCTGTGAACACAATGAGCCCAAATCCCTGTCTTCATGGGCTTGTAGTCTAGAGGGACTGTACATGTAGAAATAAGTAGGAGGGTGCTCAAGGAGGCCTGCGAGGAGAGTGGCGGGAGCTGGGGACAGCTGAAGAGAGGAGGTGTGTGCCAGAGGGTGAAGACTTATGAGGCATTGAAGGGACTTTTGCCTCTATTCTGGGTGACACGGAGCCCATGGAGAGTTTTGAGTAGAGGAATACCCTCATGTGGCTCATATTTTGACACGATCATCCAACTGCCGTATTGAGAATAGACTGCAGAGGGCAGTGGTGGACATGAGGAAGCAGTTGGGAGACTCTGGCTGTAATGGGGGTTAGGTGGGGGTTGGGGGTGGGGTGAGGATGGTGGCCAGGGCCAGTGTATACCAATCGGGGTGGTAAGAACGGTCAGTGCGGGCCATGCTTGGAAAGTGGAGACCATTGGAATTGCTTGCGGATTTGATGTAGAGTGTGAGATAATAGCTAAGGATGGCACCAAGGTTTTTTTGGCCTAAAGGAATGAAGGGATGGAGCTACCAGTAACAGAGAT
Source organism: Macaca mulatta (assembly GCF_049350105.2). Taxonomy (NCBI): domain Eukaryota; kingdom Metazoa; phylum Chordata; class Mammalia; order Primates; family Cercopithecidae; genus Macaca; species Macaca mulatta. The sequence goes on along the minus strand of NC_133419.1, from coordinate 29,100,709 downwards.
GGGGCAGAGGCACACATTGCAGAAAGAACAGATCAGGAACTCAGCTACGGATATGTTGCCTCCTGAAATTCAGTGTGGCCTTGGGTAGCTGATCTTGAGCACAGATTGGAGACTCTTGTCCCCGTGTGTGGCTCAGGGTTAACTTTTTAACGATCAGATGCTCACCCCTCCCAATAAAATGCATTAACTGTGGGCACCTCTTCAAAACTCTGGCTAGTCTTTAAAATAGCTAGTTAGCTTTCATTACAAAAGTAATACATATACATGGTTAAAAAAAAAAAAATCTAAGAATTACGGGACTAAGGTGAAAAATAAGCCTTCCTCACTACCCCTGCGTCTTGTTCTTTGTCTTTTTGCAGCTATTTTTCCACAAATTACTGTGTCCTAAGCCCTGAGCTAATTAAGTGCTGGATAAGCATCACCTCCCAGTAATCCTCTTATCAGCCTTTCAAATGAAGGTCACTTTATTATCCACATTTTGCAGATGAGGAAACAGCATCGGGTGAAGTGTCTTTTCCAAGGCCACAGGCTCCTGAGGGCAGGGGCTCAAGTTTAGGCCTTCAGACTCCAAAGTCCAGACCGTCCCCTGGGAACATGCACCCTAGGATTTCACATGGAGCCTCTGAAACGCCTCTGGCATCTCCTGCTGTGGGTTGGTTATGAGCTGTCTTATATAGACTCTACCTAAATTAAATTAAAATTGACTAATTAAATGTGGCCTCTTTGAATACACTGCCATATTTCTAATTATAGCTTTCCTTCTCTCCTGAGAAGGCAGCCCAACATTGTTTCTGAAAAGGTCCTCAATTATTAATGGTTGGATAACATTTTGAAAATGTAAGTGTCATTAAATTGTTAGAAGGCCCTGAGTGGGGATGAGAGTATGGAAGTCAGTTGTCAACTGTATCCTCTCTCTCTCTCTCTCTCTCTGTTTCTGTCTCTGTCTCTGTCTCTGTCTCTCTCTCTCTCTCTCTCTCTCTCTCTCTCTCTGTTTCTGTCTGTGTGTGTGTGTGTGTCTCTCTCTATTTCTGTCTCTGTCTCTCTCTCTCTCTCTGTTTCTGTCTGTGTGTGTGTGTGTGTCTCTCTCTATTTCTGTCTCTGTCTCTCTCTCTCTCTCTCTCTCTCTCTCTGTAATACACATATGCACATCCTTATCTCACAATTCACCCAAAGCATCAGAAATAAGAAGTCAGACTGAGTGACCTTAGCTGCTAAGAAGCATCTTATTGTACCTTCCCTCCCTCTCTGACTTTGGCCTCGACACTGATCTGAGCCTGCAGATAACAGAAAGCAGGAGCTTATCTAGACAGGAGTGGTGGAAATAGCCAGTAACAAATCATTGAAGTGAGGAGAACGAAGGTAGAGAAATTGATCAGCTTTAAACAGGAGGTGACTCTGCATTCCTCTTGCTTGGAAATGATTCCCGGGATGGAATTATGTCCAGGTGGGAGGTTGGTTGTGATCCAGTCCTTTCCAGATAGAATATATGAGGCTTGAAACTACATAATGCTTATTACCAAGAGATATATAGGTTTGTCAGAGCAAGAAGACCGCTCCCACTTCGTCTCCGGCAAAAAAAAAAAAAAAAAAAAAGAAAGGTAGTATGAGACTTAGAAAGTAGAGAAATATAGGTAGAAGTACAGTACCTTTGAGTGACCTTCAGAATTTGGTCCTCTTGGCTCAACATTTAGGCATCATCTCAACAAACTCTTTTTTTTTTTTCTCCCCTCATTCGATTTCCCCTTCAAGAAGACAGGGAGTGAGTGGGCTCCAATCTTGGCAATGTTGGCTGCTTATTAGAGCATTTGCAGGCCTCGGAGATTTGCTCCTCTTCTTGGTATCTGAAGTTCCACAAGCCTGTTGTTCACTTCCCCTGGAGTGGGGACTGTGGAATGTTACCACTCGCCCTCAGTTCCCTGTTGAAGCTCTTGCAGACCCCTAACAGTGCATGCTACTGTTCTGCAGAGAAAACCATGATGACAAACCACAGCCATCCTCCTTCATCTGTTGTCTTCTGGTCTTTAGGAAGGCATTCCTGGAATGACTGGGGGCTGTGCATCTCAGTTTAATAATGCAAGCTTTTGGTTTTTGTTAAACACATGCAGAGCCTGATATTAAGCATTAAACCAAGGAGCCAAGCTAAGACAGTTGTGTCAAGAAGTTGCTGTCTTTGAAGAAGCACAAGGAATTTAAAGAGATGAGGAAACAAGAAGGGGGCCTATACGGTTGGGACCACAATACAAAATTGAATTTATCATCTATAATAATGGCTTCTAGTTTTTGAGTACTTACTGTGTCCCAGGCACTGTAGATGGTGGGACGTAGATGGTGGGATGGTGAGAGACCCCGAGAGCTTAAGTGATCTAGCCACGGACACACAGTGCTAGTTAACTTTTGGGAGACACTTTTCACAAGCTGGTGTGAATGAAAGAAAAGCAGCATGTACTTTTACAAACCTTAATTTAAGCAAAGGTAATAAATTTAAACCTATTCAAAGCAGAACTAGGGGGTAATTACTTGCCTTGTAAAAGAATTTTTTGCTTTGAAAAGTTAGAAATACTGGTTTTCAAAATATGTTTTGATTTTCCTATCTAAACCTCTTTTGGATTACAGTAAAACATGTTGACTGTAATATCTGGAGAAATAGTGCACATTCTGTCCAGCTATTCTGGATGAAAAGGGTGCAGTCAGTGACGGGTGAAAAACTTAATCTAGTTTGGACGAGAAGAAACAATTAACTTCTGTACTTTGCTACCTAGATGTCACTACTCTAATACTTCTCAAAGTATAGATGGGCTGGGTGTGGTGGCTCACGCCTGTAATCCCAACACTTTGGGAGGCCGAGGCGGGAGGATCACAAGGTCAGGAGACCGAGACCATCCTGGCTAACACGGTGAAACCCCATCTCTACTAAAAATACAAAAAAATTAGCCGGGCGTGGTGGCAGGCACCTGTAGTCCCAGGTACTCGGGAGACGGAGGCAGAAGAATGGTGTGAACCCGGGAGGCGGAGCTTGCAGTGAGCTGAGATCACACCACTGCACTCCAGCCTGGGCGACAGAGCATGATTCCATCTCAAAAAAAAAAAAAAAAAAAAAAAGTATAGATGGACACCACACCTGCTAATATTGCATATTCCTGGGACTTGACCTAGTATGAATAATCAAACCAATGGTATTAGGGCCTCAGAATCCATATTTTAATAAGCTCCAAAGGTGATTCTGCACCATAATTTGAATTTCCTTTAGATCACCTCATTCCGTATCTGTTAACCTCTTGTCCATATTTTCTATCTTTGTGTGTGTCTTTCTGCTGCATTCTGAATAGTTCTTCTTGAGCTATCTTTCGGTTCATTTATTCTTTTTTCATCTGTGTCTAATCTACTGTTAAATGGGTCCATTGAGTTTTTAATTTTAGCTACAGTATTTTTCACTTCTAGATATTCTGTTTGGTTCTTTTTCTATATATATTTCATCTTTTTTTTTTTCCAAGATGGAGTTTCGCTCTTGTTGCCCAGGCTCGAGTGCAATGGCACATCTTGGCTCACCACATCCTCCACCTCCTGGGTTCAAGTGATTCACCTGCCTCAGCCTCCCGAGTAGCTGGGATTACAGGCATGCACTACCACACACAGCTAATTTTGTATTTTTAGTAGAGACGGGGTTTCTGCATGTTGGTCAGTCTGGTCTCAAACTCCCGACCCCAGTGATCCACCCACCTTGGCCTCCCAAAGTGCCGGGATTGCAAGCGTGAGCCACTGCATCTGGTCTTCCATCATTTCTTAATAGTTTGCTCTTCCCTGCAGATGGACGTATTCAAGGTTTGCTTTTATTTCTTAATAATTTACTAATATGTTCATGAAATTTAGTAATATGTTTATGATTAGGTCTGATAATTTTAATATCTGAAGTCTTTACATGTCTGTTTCTGATATCTGCTATTTTTACTGGTCTATTCATGGTATCTTGGATCCTCCAGTACTTAGTATTTTTGACTGTATATTACTCATTGTCTTTGAAAAATTATTTTTGGAAATTCATTGAGGACTGTGATAAAAAATGACTTTCTCCAGAAAGATTTAGATTGGCTTCTGCCAGGTGCCTAGAAGTACTACCAGTTCAGGACCATTTCAAACCAAGTTTATGAGGTTCCCTGGACCATCTGAGTAATGCAAACCCAAGGTATACAATCCATGAGAAGGCCACCCATGGTGAATAAATTCTTCCACATCTCCCTTGTTGAATTTGTTGCAAAGACAGCCTTCTCCACAGTTCCCTAATCTGGAGAAGGTTTATTTCTGGTTCATCTTCACCTTCTGGTTCATCTTCACCAAAGCCTGCTTTGCAGGCTCACGCTTGCAAAAATTAACACTTTGGAGTCTAAGCATAACAGCGGGTCTCCTTTAGACTCTCCACTTTGGCCCTGGATCTTGACTTACTGGTCCTCTCAATCTTTGGTAAAACAGAAACTCAAGTTGGTCCAGCTCACCATTGCCCTTAGAAGAAAAGTTGCCTCAATTTTCCAGGTGCTTACCTTTTACTTTTTATTACTTTTTTGAGGATATTAAGAATCTTAAAAAATATACTTTACTCTAGAATTAGGTTTTTTTGCCCAGTAGGGGAGATGGTTTGCATATATAGCTCACCATATTACTAGAACTGGAAGTCTCTGCACTAGAATTATAGAACCATTCCTCTGTTCATTCCAGCCCATGATGTTGGAGAGACAGAACCAAAGCTGTCCTCTGGCCTGTGGTTGGGTAGAACGTTTTACTGACCTTTGCCCAAATCTTTCACCTTTGTTCTCCCTAGGGTGTTTCCAGCCATCTCAAATGAGATGGCCCAAGTCTCAAGGCACCAGTAGCTTTAAAGCAATAAAAAGATCAAATAGTACTTTTAGAAGGAGACAAAGGGGATTCTATAAAAGGTAAAAATCTTTAGATGCTGAGAATTTAGGGTGTAGTAACCACAGCTATTCAGATGAACTTGGGCTGGTCTTCCCTGTCACGATCACTGTGCGCCTCTAGACAATAAATGCTGTTTGAGGAATGCAGTGGCACAAGATGGCTTGTATTCACCACAGAGACTGATAAATGAGAGCTGGAAAGAGTGCTCCAGTGTCCGTCGTTGAAAAGTGGGGAGATAGACAGCCTGTACCCGGGCTCCCTCACTGTCGAGTTCATTATTCCCTCACATGGATGAATTGGCCTCTGGAGGTGAGATTGCTACTGGTTCTGAAGGATGCCTCTCTTTAACACGTTATTGCTTGCCCTTCACTCTGCTTCTGAAAGTCACCCTTGAAAACACACATTCTTCTCTACCGGTGAAGCCTGATTTATCAGCCAACTCCTCAGAGAAGAAACAAGATAAAAACCTCTGGCTATAAAACACCGTTATGCATTATGCTCTGTTGGCTGTGTGTCTAGACAGAGCTAAGAGACCCCTTTGTGACCCTAGGAATACCTAGAGATGACTGTATATTTACCTCTTTTTAGAAGAAAGATGGACTTGACATTTTTATATATTAGATAGAGGCCACAGAGGCAAAGAAAACTCTAGCCAGGGAGACAGGAGGTGACACTTTAAAACCCTGGTCTGGCCATCCTTCCCTGAATGAGAGAAAGTATAGTATAGCCTTGCAGATAAAAACAGACCCTGGAGTCACTAACTGCCTGGGTTCCCATTCCTCACACTATCACTTTTTAATTCTGTGACCTCGAGCAAGTTACTCACATCTCTGTGCCTGAGTTCCCCCTCTATGAAGTGGAAATAATGGTGGTACCTATCTCATGGTGGTGGTGTACAGATCAATCATGTAAAGTACTTAGAATATAATGCTTGACATGTAGTAAACACTCAATAAATGTGAGATATCATGATTATTATGCCAGCCCAGAGAAACTACAGTATATGCAGTTACTGGCAATGCCTGTAAAATAGTCTCCTCTTGCAGTGAGCCACAGGAGCTAACAGCTCCCATTTTGAAAGGGGAAATTGACAGTGGTATCTGGCGTTTTTGAGAGAGTTGGTCCACATCCAAAAATCTTTTCAGGCCAGTAAATTCTGGCCAGACTGATTGCATGTGTGGTCTAGGGTTACCATGTTCATTGCCAAGAGACATGTGAGTTACTGAGCTAGGAGAAACCCAAATTAGGGGGGTACAGAATCAGGAGATCTCTGGGAAATGCAGGCAGAAGACTAGATAGCACTACCAGGCAGGTCCTGATTCAGAATTAGTGAGACGGATGGGGTATGAATCCCATACTCACCACCTATTCCTGTGATTGATGGTGGCTGAGTGAGCTCTTCTCCTACAGATCCATGCACTTGCGTATAGCCATGAGATTTTTTTTAAATGATTCCCCCTTGGGTTACGTGGGCATATGCATTTTTCGGAAGTCATAGCCTGTATACTCAAGATGTGTGCATTTTGCTATATGGAAATTACACAGTTTTTTAAAAATGAGTTCTTCCTCCCCTTAAGTTGATAGTGGAGCTTGCATAAATGTGCAGGTGGTTGCCATGGCCCACGGGGATCCATTTGTGGTTACCAACTGGGAGGAGATACACCTGCTTGCATGTCTCTAGCAGAGGTGTGTGACCTGCCCCCAACTCCTGCCAATTTGGGCCCCTTTCTTAGCCTCTTCTCCTATATCCATCTTGCCTTGGCTTCTTATTACCTTTACTTCTTTTCTCAGATTCTGGGTTTTTTTTTTTACTCTTTTAATTTACATTTAGTCTTTCCTTTTTTATGATCAGAAATAACCTGTGCATATTATGAGAACGATCAAACTGCTTAGAACTATATAAAGTAAAAAGCAAAAGTTTTTTTCAATTCCCCAGAAGTGATCAGCATGATTTGGTGAAAATGCAGCCATACTTTTCTATATAAACATGTCACGTATCTATGTGCCTATATAATACAAATATATAGATGTGTAGATAAAGACCTCCACATATATAGGGTTATGTTGTTTTATTATAGGAATGGAATCCCACAAAACATCTTTCATGGCACTGCAAATAGCACTGCCACCCCATTCTTTTTCAGTGGCTATAATAGATCCACTGTTTGGATATATTAACCATTCTTTTTTCCATATTTCTAACTTTAGTCAAGGTGGACATACAGCTCAGCTGAGAGGCAGACATATTGTGAAATGGACTCCTCAAAAAGAGTTTCATCTCACTTATCCCTTCTCAGCAATAAAATCTTGGATTCTGGGTGTATTTGTTTTAGATGCTGTGGTACTGGCTGGTTTTGGCAACAAGGACAGTGTTGGTAGGGTGAGAAACACTATCCCAAGTCATATGTGTATGTGACTACAGGACATTTCTTTTGAATGCCACAAGGATGATTTGTATGATTACTGGAGACAAGCCTCTGTCTCCTGAAGACAGGCCAAGATAACGTTAGATTGAATTTCAAGAGATGAAAGTGAGGTTTTTAAGTAATAGCAAAGCCTTGTGTTTCTGTAGTACTTTGTGCTTTTTGAAGTGCTTTCACAGTCATTATCCTGTTTGATCCTACTAAGAACCCTGAAAGTACATAGGTTGGTGGTTTTTATCCTGAGACTACAAATGAGACCAAGGATAACAATGAGTAGGAATCAGAGCTAGAATTAACCCCTATTTTCTTATTATTGACCCAGCGTGCTTTCTGCATTGAGAAGTGCACCGCACTGAGAAGAGATTGGTCACCACAGCACAGGGCACACAGAATTCCATTAGTATCACTTACCTGGGAAGTCCAGGTGCCTTCGATAGTTGAGGGGAGTAAATGATATGACTACCTTCCTTCAAAACTTGTAGTTTAAAGTGGTAACTTGAATTCTCACATTTACCTCTGCTACCTTTCTCTAAAATGGTTTTTTAAAGGGTAAATCCACAGGGACAAAGAAAAAGAGAGGAGAAACAGGAAAAAAAAAAAAAAAAAAGGAAGCTGGAGAACAAATGGGTGAGCTATGACTGGATTAGTGAACTCAGAAAATGGAATTCTAAGCTGGCACTCAGGAGATCCAAGAGGCAACCAGATTTACTTCCAGAAGGCCTGGGAATTGGCAAGTTGAGATAACTCTGGAAACAAAGGAGATGGTGGGGCTAAAAATGGGAAGATTAGTTGAAATTTCATTAGGAAGCTATCACACTTTCATATTCCTTCCCTATGCTGCACAGCCTGGCGACTGCCCCTCTCACACCCAGGCAGAAGACTGGAGCTTACTCTCTGGTGAGGGTAGAGCAGGTCTCTGGAATACCAGATATGAAGCACAGCTGAGAATGGGGATCCGTTTCTGAAAACAGGGATTTAGCACAAGTCAACATAATGAACATTGAAACTACTAGTCCTTTTCCTCAAGTCCGGTCCCAGAACACAGCCAGCCAGGCTCATATTCCTTCTAAGCAGGAGTTTATAAAAGTCTTCTTTGGGAAAACTCACCAGTTTAAGAGATTGGATGTCAATGAAATGGCCCAACTGAATCATCTAATGATGAAGCCCACAACCAAGAGCTTTTTAGTGTCCCACATTTAAAAATGAGTGTCAGCCAAGGATCACCAGACATTTGACACTTGACAGAAACCTTGAATATGAAAGACAGAACACTCACACATCTATGGGGAGGGGGAGGGGAGGAGGAGGAGAAAGAGGAGGAAATCACCTGGGAGGAAAACAGGCTATATCAAGAGAAGGAAACTTAAAATGAAACAGAAAAACCTAAAAGATGACTGAAGATATGGAATCCGTGAAATAAAAATAAGATGCCTCCCTGCTTTTAAAGGACTAAACAGGAAAAGACTCATAGAAATTTAACTTGAAAAAGTTGGGATTGCTTAAGGCCAGGAAATCAAGACTAGTCTGGGCAACATAGTGAGACCCCATCTTCACAAACAATTTAAAAAATATATTAGTTGTGTGTGGTGGCACATGCCTGTAGGCCTAACCACTCAGTTGGCTGAGGTGGGAAGATTGCTTGATCCCAGGAGTTAAAGGCTGCCATGAGTTATGATTGCACCACTGCATTCCAGCCTGGGCAACAGAGTGAGACCTTGTCTCTAAAAAAACATAATAATGGCAAAAGTTAGGTCATAAATTTGAAGGTATATCCCAGAAAATTGAAGGTATATACCAGAAGGTAGAAAAACACAAAGAAATAGAAAATAAGAAAAACTGAAGACTGGGTTAGGAGATACACATCCAAATCATAGGAATTCTAGAGAGAAGAGAAAAAATTTGAGAAATTGAAGAAAATGCTCCCTGAACCAAAGAACAGTGGTTTTCAGACAGAAAAGAGCCCACCTGATGCTCAGATTGGTGAACGACAGTAAACCACACCAAGCACATCGTTATGAAATTTCAAAACATTGGGCAAAAAGAAGATCCTACAAGTTTCTAGAGAGGGCATTACAAAAGTAAATACATAGATAAAAGTAAGTTTTTTACAAAGATTCAAGAATCAAAATGGTGTCAGTCGTCTTAATAACATTGGACGTGAGAAGACAGTTCTGAAACAAATCGTTTCAACTCAAATTCTGTACCATAAAGACATTTTCAGAAATGATTAAAAAGTTACTTTCATACAGCCCTTTCAGGAAGCTACTAATAAATATGGTCTACCAAAACCAAGGGAGTAAACCAAGAAAAAGAAAGACATAGGATATGGGAAATTGGGAATCCAACCCTAGAGAGTGAAAAGGAGCCTCTGGAATAACACTGAAGGGCCATCACACAGTGGCAGCTGGGAACCCTTTGTCCAGACTGGAGTGGATCCGAAGGTGTGGGGAGAGATTTCTATAGGAAGAAATTGATAGGCCAAGCTTGGTGGCTCACTCATGCCTGTAATCCCAACACTTTGGGAGGCTGAGGAAAGAGGATCACTTGAAGCTACAGCCTGAACAACATAGTGAGACCCCATATCTACAGAAAAATTAAAAATTATTATAGCTGGGCATGGTGTGCTCACCTCCAATCCCAGCTACTCCAGAAGCTGAGTTGGGAGGATTGCTCGAGCCCAGGAGTTTGAGGCTGTGGTGAGCTGTGAGCACGCTACTGCACTGTAGCCTAGGTGACAGAGCAAGACCCTTTCTACACACACACACACACACACACACACACACACACACACAGAAGAAGAAATTGATAGAATACTTAATGTATTTGAATTTGTTGAGAAGAGATTTATGAATCTGGGAAAGACTTTGTGTGTGGATTATTGAGAAGTATATGGAATGCTAAACAAATGGGGAGGGGGAAGGCTTTTGTTTTCCCAGGAAGAAAAGTGTTCAAATCATAGTATACCTGTGTTGTTCATCTGTAGCATTTTCTTGATCAAGATAACAAAAACACTGATTATCTATAATTACTGTCTAACTAAGAAGCTTGAAAATGGGCATGTGTGTGGCAGTGGCAGAGAAGGTAATAAACTAGAGCTAAATCCTCAGCTTTCAGAGAGGGAAGACAATAAATAATTCCTAAAACTAAAGAATCATAAAGTAGCACACAAGCATGCTATTTAGAGATACGGCAGTAAGCTATCAAAAGACCTAACCAAAATAGTAGAAGATGACTGCTTCTGGAAGATGAGGGTCAAAGAATGCGATCGCTTTTATCAAGCCTCTTACAACTATTTGACTCTTTAAATTGTGTGCACTGGTTACTTTGATAGAAATAAAAGTGGAATTTCAAGAATGCGCTGGTAGGAACAATTGGTCTGTGACAGCACTTTGCACTTTAAAAGCGAGCTGTCAAACAAAAACCTCTTTCAAGCATCTCTAGCCTCGCCAACAGATGGTCTGGGCATGCACAAGACCACTGCACCCCTGCTTGTCTCCCAATCTTGGATCCACCTTAATGATGGAAGCACAGAGGCTGTGGGAACATTTCAGAAGCCTGTGACCTGACTTTTTTCTCTGCAGGTAACTGCAGGATGAGTGGTTTATTGAAAAATCCAATTCTGAGCATTTTGGTCTACCACAAACTAGAGGAGAAGGCAGAGGTGCCATCTCAATGGGTTTGGGTCACACACAAAGCATCACAAGGCCGCTTTGTGGGCAAAGTTATAATGCTGCCCTGCTCTTCAAAGCAAAGCTACATGCACATATTTGGCATATGTGCAGCATAAGAATTCATTCTCTTTTCTCTCACACTCCTAGGTAGCCTGGATGAGGTCCAGGGCATAGAATGTGTTGCCAGAGTTGTCTCCCTAGCACCTTTTAGGGTGAATGGTGGAGACTCCTTTCCTGAGATGAGATCCTGCCAACTTGCTCCCAGGCCAAACCAGCCAAAGCCTCAGGGGCCAAATGCACTTGCTTGTGAGTATAGCAATTCAGAGCATGGACTTTGGAGCCAAACTCAATGGAGTTCAAATCTGAACCTTGCTACTTACTAGCTGAGTACCACTCCGAGGAAGTTACTTCACTTCTCTGAGCCTCCATTTTCTCTTCCGGGAATGGGAATAATAGTAGTGCCTGTGTTGTAACATTAAGTAAGACCTAGGATGTGCTTTTAGCACCTATCATATATTAGCTCTTAACTCAACATTATATTTGCTGTGTCATTGTGGGAAAGTCACGGAATCTCTCCAAGCCCCAGTTTCCTCATTCGTCAAATGGGGGTAATGCTGCATCCTCAAGATTGTGGGGAACGTTCTGTGAGCCGATGTGTGCAAATTGCTTAGCCCAAAATGTGGCAACTAGTGAGAGCTCAATTCATGAAGGTGATTATTACTTTCCTGCCTTTTCCTTTCCACAGCTTCTCTCCTAATTCAGGCCTACTTTCGTTTTGTCTGGCCACCAGAATAGCTTATCTGGCCACCCTGAGTCTCTCTCCCTCTTTCTGCTGTAGCTCATCCTACATACAGTCGCCAGAACAATTTTACATAAACATGGCTTTTATAACTTCCCACCCCTGCTGAGGAGCCCACTACAGTTAGAAGATCGAAACACCCCAGGCTGTTATTTAAAGCTTTGCACGCTGAGATGTGTGCTTTGCATCTTTGCTGTCCAACCAGTCACCTTATTCCTCATCTACCTTTGTGCCTACTGCCTCTGTGTGCTAGACATTGTCACATGCCCCTCCCAGCTCTCCTGTTAAGAGCACCACTTAGTTTTAATAATTGATTTGAAATGAAACCCACTTCTTTCAAAAATTCACCCTGACACCTTTACCCTCCTCATTCCTTTATGCCTTGCCTTAGCAGCCCTTGGGGCTATAGCCAGCACTGGTCTCATGCAGCTTTGAGTAAATTTCCTTGTCCTGAAAAGCCACTGAGTGTAGTGGAAAGGCCTTGAGGCTTTGGAGGTCTGACAGATTTGGATTCAGATCTTAGCTCTGCCACTTACTAGCTGAGACATCTTGGGAATGTTATTTTACTTCTCCATGTTCTCACTTACCAAATAAGAATTTATAAACTGGGAATACTGTCATTATTCCCAGTTTACAAATGGGGACATGGAGAGGTGAGATAACACATGAGATTATTATTACATAAAGTCCTTAGTACCACGTCTGACATTTAGCTGCTTACATATTACAGTTCCCTTCCCCCCGTTGTTTCATATGTGCATGGTTTGTTGCTTTGCCCAGATGTTTTGTCTGTGTACCTTAGGTCCCTGTATTAGCTGGTATATGCTAGGTGGTGCTTTGGTAACTTACGGACCCAAGTCTCAGCAGTTTCAAACAATAGAGGTTTGTTTCCCACTTGCTTTGCAGGTCCATAATGGATTAGTAGGGCAGGCTTCTCTCATCTTAGTCACCCAGGGAGCTAGACCACTCACATTACACTGGCCAAAGCACATCACCTAGACAGATCTGAACTTCTGAGGGGACAGGGAAGTCTAATCCTATTGTATATCTGGAAGGACAGAAATTCAGGAACATTTGTCAACCACCTAGTGACCACCGTATCCTCCAGGTCCTATCTCAGGTTTCCTGTGTGGCGATATCTGTTGGCAAGCCTGGTGCCACCACTGGGTATATGGTTCACTGCCAGGACTTGGAGTCTTAGTGATTACAGTCCTCTTCTCCATGGGTTCATGGTTGCCCAACTGTGATTCACAACCTGTGCCAGAAACCCAGTGTGAATCCACTTGTCTCAAGACTCAACCATACCCCTACCAGTAAGGACACAATGAAGACGGCACCTTTGTCCTGTTTGAAAAAATAAGCAACGTTCAGGGATCCCCAGTTCTCTAAAACTCTGTCATCCTTTACTCATTCATTCACTCCACAATACTAGATTTGTGGAGATTTGCTATGTGCCAAGCACAATTTTATTTACAACAATACAGTGATACTAAGACAGACATGGTCCCTGCCTATTCAGATCTGACAATTAGGCAGAGAAGGCAGTAGTCTAAAATGATTAACAGAATGGGCTCTGGAGTCAGACAGCTCATCACTGGGCCTGCATTTCTTCCTATCAGCCTTGGGAAAGTTCCTAAACCTCTCTGCACCTCAGTCTTACCATGTGCAAAGTGGGTGTGATGACCATACTTCTGTTATAGAGCTTTTTAAAAGAGGAAATGAGGTTGGTAATCCATATAGAACATTTCATAAAGACATCAGCTTCTAGAAAGCCCTTGGTAAATGTTAGCCACGGCTGCTGTCATCATCTTCTTCATCACCATTACCATCATTAGTAGTAACAGTAGGAGTATTTAGGGTGAATAGTGGTAGGATGAGGAAGATGTTGAGCCAGCAGGGAAAGTTTTGCATTTTTCTAGAAGCATCGTACTAAAAAGGGTCATTGGCATTGCACATAAGTCCATGAAAACCTATTTCTCGTGGACCAGAAGCACACTGTGAACACCACCATTCCAGTCACACCTCACCACTGTTTATAACATTGTGCAGGGTCCAGCTCATCCCCTGTTGTTGGCCATTTATGTTGTTCCAACTGATTCTCTGTTGCTGGCCCCTGAAGTCCCACCGTCTAATTCCTTTTGAACATTCAAGTAGCTTTTCATGATTAAGGCTCAGAGTACAGAAAGGAGAGCTGAATAGGAATTGAACATTTTAAAACAGGGAGAAAAGGACTCATAATTCTAAAAGCCAGATTATAAAGGGCTGCAAAACAGCCCCTCGATGCATCAGCCTGGTGCCTGTGTATAATGTTTATGGCCTGACTTTGTGTCACTGTTCTTAAGGAAAAATATATTCTAAATCCCTCTGTGACTCCCCTGCTCAGTCACCCAAGACACTTGACCCAGCGGTGACATGGTGAATTCAGCATTGAAGCAGGAAAGACAGGAGAGCCAGAGACACGCTGCTGTTAATTCCCCACATGTGCATAAAATTCAGATACCTCCAGGTCTGTATTTACTTGTGTTTAGCATCTGCACGTAAAGAAAGGGAAGTTACTCCCTGCTACCTCCCATCAGTCAAGCATCACCTGATTCAAGGACATACTAAGCCATAGTCGGCCCATCCCAACTTTTTGCCAAAATGCCCACCCCAAAAGACAAAAAAAAACCATACCCCATCCAAAAAGCTGGCCTAATTAAATCCTGACAGATTGCTGCTCTATTTCACAGCTGCCTAGTAGCTGGGTCTGTTTCTGAGCTCTGGCAAGAATAGGATACATCTGGCTTTACTGAGTTATTTAATATCTTTGGCATGAGCCAGAAAATGGTGGAAATGGTAGAAAATGTGTCCTTTTCTTACGCTGAGACGCAAGGGAGTTGGAAAAAGTACATTTTTTCCCTCCACATTTGAAAATGACTAGAAGGTGAGAGAGAGAGAAGGCTCATCTGCAGCCAGTGAAGTCACGCTTTTGCATTCTGTTTGTAGGACAAGTTGTCAGTGTGCGATGATTTCTGTAGGCTTTGAAATGGGGTAGCAGTTTAACCATATCAAATGCTTAATGAAGTGAGGCCCCATCTCATCGGTATGCAGTGTGGCATTAACATTACATACGCTAATCCTGAAACGATAAGCTATAAGGAGAGCCTCGCTTTCTGGGTTTGAAATGAATGGAGCAGTCTGAATTCTTCCAGTTTTATCTCCTGCTTTAACCTGGAATGATGCCAGTGTGTTTGGTTTTACCCTGGAGAATTCATATCATGTGAAAAACTTAAATCAGGTCTGTCTGCCAGTACACGCAGTCCTAATCCGTTAAATATTCCTAGCTAACAATGCACGTGGGGCTCTTCAGCTCTACAGACAGTCATGTTCTGCTAAGTCCATGCAAATATGACCACTTCTGCCTGCTTTTTTGAGAGGGGGATCAATAATCCCCCATGCCTACATGGTTTTACCCAAATCCCTCATGCAACATACAAGGCTCTTGGCATATCTTAACCCTGGTGGTAGCTCCCCATCCATTCTCTAGGGCCTGGCTCTCTTACTGTGAGTTTGGGAAGGTTTCAGATGAGACACTGCTTCTCTTTCATTGGTCACTTAAAAGGAACCAGAACTCTTGACTTTATCAGGTTATAGAAACTTGAGCCCAGAGTCCCATTTGTAGAATGTCTGAAGAGAATGCCATTGAACCCCATCATTCCCTGTGCCCTTCTGCATTCGGGAAAATTAAAAACGTGAGGACTTGTGTGAACCATGTATGGGGCATTTTTCTTCAGAGTCAAGCACTGCTGTCTGAAAAAGAACACTTCTTTCCAGAAAACTCTGCTTTTTCAGAACGACCTCTTTCATTCTGCTGCCTCATTCCCAGAGGAGTGATTTTGTATTTCTCCTCATCCAAACATGGAGATGACTATTTCAGGATTGTAAAAAGGAATGTGTGATCAATCTTTTATTTAATACATATTTATGAGGTGCTGCTGTGTGGGAAGTGCTGGGTAAAAGGGCAGTGTAGCATCACAGTTGCAAGCATGGATTCGAGAGTCCAGCTGCCCGGGTTCAGATCCTGGCTCCCACCTTTGACAGCTGTGTGAGGTTGTGATGGTTACACAGTCTTTCTGGGCTGTGGTTTCCCCTTCAGGAAAATGGGGATGTTGACCATACTGACCTCATAATGAAGTCCTTGGAGTCTGGTACCTAGCAGGTACTAAGCAAATGTTAGCTGTCACTGCCTCCATTCCTGCTCCTGCTGCTCTGCTGTTGATCTCATTACTGTTATCTTCATCATTATTATTATTAGGTGCTGGGAACAAAGTTGTCCACCAAAACAAAACGAAACTATACCCACCATGGTTCCTGTTCTTATGGAATACTAAGTTTCCTGAGGGAGGCACACACTGAATAAAAAACTGTAGACCAGGTACAAGGGCTCATGGCTGTAATCCCAATGTTTTGAGAAGCTAAGCAGGAGAATGGCTTGAGGCCAGCTGTTCAAGACCAGCCTGGGCAACATAGCAAGACCCCATCTCTTAAAAAAAAACAACAACAAAAAATTAACTGGGTGTCATGGCACACCTGTAGTCCCAGCTACTCAGGAGGCTGAGGCAAGAGGATTGCTTCCTCCCAGAAGTTCAAGGCTGCAGTGAGCTATGATTGTACTGCTGTACCCTGGCCTGGATAACAGAGACCCTGTCTCTAAAAAATACCAAACAAACAAAAGATTGTGGTAAATGTATAAGTATAGCATGTGCTATGATGAGAGATAACTAGATTTAGGTGAACACGAATAAGGGGAACTGTCATAATCATGAAGGTCATCAAAGGCTTTTCTGAAGAGCAGATGATTGACCTGAGATCGAAAGGAGAGGTATTAATTCAATACAAGATCATTAACTCAGAAAATGTAGAAAAATACCCCCTTCACATCGCATGTAATTTATCCATCCAATGATAGTAGCCATTGTTAACATTTTGCTGTATAGCCCTCTATACCTTCTTTATGAATGGATAGAAATACACACACACATACACACTTTCTCATCAACATAAATGGCATCCTGCTCTCGTAAAAGATATGCTGTCCACTAATGTGCTGTCTTCACCAAGCAGCCTGCTGAGGATACCTTTCTGTGTCAGCCAGCAGGACCAACATTCTGAGAGCCAAGAGCCACTGCGGACCTTCCAGCTCAGTTCCGTGCCTGGCTTGCTTCCCACCCCGTCCCACACTTGCCTCTGCATGAAGCAGGGTGGTTATGCTTCTAGAGCCAGGCTTCTTCACTCTCACCTGACAGCTCTTGGCACACACCTAGCACTGGACTTCCATCTATTTGCAAGGCTACTTCCTGACACCTGCTTAGAGCCTCTAGGTACCTTACAGTATATTCTTCTGATGTGCAAATTGGATCCAGAGGCTTTATGGCTGTGTCTGAACACCTCATTTGGGTTTGTGATCACCATCAACATTTATGGGCTTATCTGGAATGAAAACCTCTGTTTACACATTTGGAGGAAAAATGTATCCACAGGCACAGCACCTTATTTCTTTATTTTATTTTCTTTTTTTGGAGACAGAGTCTTGCTCTGTCACCTAGGGGCTGCAGTGCAGTGGCATGATCTCCACTCACTGCAAGCTCTGCCTCCCAGGTTCATGCCGTTCTGCCTCAGCCTCCCGAGTAGCTGGGACTACAGGCGCCCACCACCACGCCCAGATAATTTTTTGTATTTTTAGTAGAGACGGGGTTTCACCATGTTAGCCAGGATGGTCTCCATCTCCTGACCTCATGATCCGCCTGCCTCAGCCTCCCAAAGTGCTGGGATTACAGGCATGAGCCACAGTGCCTGGCTGCACCTTATTTCTTAAAATACCTTTCATATTCCTGGAGCCTGAGCTCTAAAGGATCCCTGTTAAGGAATTTACTCCTAGGGTCTTAAGAGACTCCCGAATCATGGGAGCCTCTTAGAGGATGGGTTGCTTTTTCTAAAATTGTTGAAGGCTCACATCACGAAAGTCGCCTTTAAAGGAGGTACTTTTATGGACTTAAAAAAAAATCACTGTCTTTGTGCTATGTTAATTTGCTTTCCGCCTCTTTCTCCTCCTCATCTACTCAATACAAGCTGATTCATTCATCTCCTATATGGTACGATCGAAGGCATCTCTCAATGAGGGTCCCTGTAGCATAATGTTAGGAGTAGCAGGAAGCTGTGGTTCTACACACACACACATGCCCGCACGCACACACACACACATTCTGGCTCATTCCAGGTGGATTGACAGCAGCTGCTTAGCATGTCACAGGCCTCAGCCTTCTAACAGTAGCCCGCCCGTCCAGCTTCCTTTGTGTCATGAAGAGTTGTCTTCTCCCTCTTGAGTTGATTTTTCTCTTGTATTTTCCTTTATACTCTCACAGCTTAACCCTGAATCAGTCCAAAATGAGTAAAGTGAGTAACCAAGGTCATCTAATAAAACTGTGAAATGATCTCACAGTCTGCTCAGGCTGCCATAACAAAATACCATAGACTGGAGCCGGGCGCCGTGGCTGACGCCTGCCATCTCAGCTCTCTAGGAGGCCGAGGTGGGCAGATCCCTTGAGGTCAGGAGTTCAAGAACAGGCCGGCCAACATGGTGAAACCGCATCTCTACTAAAAATACAACAATTAGCTGGGTGTGGTGGCATGCACCTGTAGTTCCAGCTACTCAGGAGGCTGAGACAGAAGAATCACTTGAACCAGAAAGTCGGATGTGTAGTGAGCCGAGATTGTGCCACTGCATTTCAGCCTGGATGACAGAGCAAGACTCCATCTTAAAAAAATAAATAATTAAAAATTTAAAAAACAGACCAGGTGGCTTAAACAACAGAAATTCTCAGTTTTGGAGGCTGAAAGTCCAAGATCAAGGCTCCCACCAATTCAGTTCCTAGTAAGGGCCCTCCTGGCTTATAGACAACCAGCTTCTCATGGTGTTCTCTCCTCAGCACGCTCTCTGGTATTCCGTCTTCATTGGGGCACGAATCCTAGCATGGGGGTCCCACTCTCAGGACCCCATTACTCCCTAACCTCCCAAAGTCTTCATCTTAACCACCATCACATTGGGGGTTAGTACCTCAACATATGAATTGAGGAGAATACATACATTCAGTCCATAACCATCTGTTTTCAGGACTCAGGGCCAAGAAAGGCATGTGGCCAAGATACCACCGCTGGCAAAAGCTAAAATCTGAACTGCCAAGATGGCCAGGCATCAGGAAAAGGATGGAGAGGCAACATGGTGGTTGGGTGGGGGAATACAGTGTTGGCACCAAATGCCTGCTCTGCCACTTACTGGCTGTGTGAACTTAGAAGCGTATTTAATCTCTCTGAACTTGCCTTTCCTTCTCTCTAAAAGTAGGGCCGATGGTGCTCACCCCGTGGGCTTGCAGTAAATGTTCTTCTGTCAATCAGCCAGTCAAGAAATAGCAATGGATTTATATGTCAGGAACTCTTAGGTGATGAAATTAAATGAAACTCTTGCTTATGCCGAAAGCTCGATGCAGGACACGGTAGGCACGTGATCAGTGTCTCCTTCCTGGTCCCACACAGAAGGGATCCCCAAAACACGATTAGTGGGAGTAACTCAAATGGAAGAGCTGGTGGGAACAGAGTGCTGTAACAGAGAGGGAGAAAGAAATGTTTTGTTGGTTTGCTGGGCATGAAGGTGAAGTTTCTTGCATGCCAGATTGCAGTTGGGGCCTGCAAATGGGTACCAGTAGAGTTATTTGAGGGTGGAAGTGTGAGGGAGTGACAATGGAAACCACCTGCTGTTCTTCTTTGAAGGCTGGGGATGTAATTTCTGAAGGATACCACGATAAACCAGCAACCAGAAGACAGGTGGACCCCTGACAGCCCTCCCCACTCAACACAAGTCTTTGTTGCTATATGGTAGAAAAAATAGAGATGTGAGTTCTGAGACATTTATGGGACTGGCCTTTTATTATAGCTTGACAAGTACAACACTGCACTCAAGTTAGAAGTAATCACATCACATTTTTAGGGCACATTGTAAGTCTAAAAAACCAGATTTGCCATAATGCCTGCTAGTGGGATTTTTTTGTTGTGGGTTTTTGTGGGATTTTTGTATCTTTTAAATTAATTTTCAATTAAGTTTTGAAAGGACAAAGTGTAAAATTAACTAACTTGCAATTAATTTCAACAGTCATTATGCAAAAATTCTAGGCATGTGAAAGATGGGGAGCACGGAATAATTAGGCGTGGATTTTTTCACTACCATAATTACAGTAATGAATATGCATGAAGCCATTTGGGAAAGGAACACACAGCAAGCAATTGTATTTAATTAAACTTCTAACTGGCTTAGCCAGGCAAACCTGCCTTGTGTTGTGTTGTAGTCTCCTCAAACTATTAGCAAAGTCTTTCCAAACAAATAGCACCCCAAAATATAAAGGAGGCAGTTGCTGGAAAGGAGGCATTTGCCAGTGTGGTTTTTCTCAATTCTTCCTTTAATTTTCAGATTTCTAGCTTCCTTGGACCTTAGGCATGGCATGCATCATTGTCCGGTGTGACCTGAACAGCAATACCTTGGAATAGATTTTTATGTCAAATAAGCACAGCTCAGCCTTATGCAGATGCCACTTTGTTTCATTTCCACCTTGTATCAAAGACCCCTCCTTGGGTACTTCTTGGGGGCACTTTTTTTTTTTTTTTTGAGATGGAGTTTCGCTCTCGTCACCCAGGCTGGAGTGCAATGGCAGGATCTCAGCTCACTGCAGCCTCCACTTCCCAGGTTCAAGCAATTCTCCTGACTCAGCCTCGGGAGTAGTTGGGATAATAGGCATGCACCACCATGCCCAGCTAATTTTTGTATTTTTAGTAGAGAGGGGGTTTCACTATGTTGGCCAGGCTGGTCTCAAACTCCTGACCTCAGGTGATTCACCCGTCTCAGCCTCCCAAAGTGCTGGGATTACAGGCGTGAGCCGCCGTGCCCGGCAGGGGCATGTTTATCTATAATGCAAGATGTAGGAATTGGGCTATAGCTGGAATACCCAATAATAATAATAACAGCACCTCTCACGGTTGAGCTGTTCCTACAGGCCAGAGATGCTGACCACTTGACATGCACTTTTCTCTTTCATCTTCCTGGCCACCGAAGTTTGACACTTGAGGAACTTGTTCAGACTCACTTGCCTAGGAAGTGGCAGAGGGAGATTTGAACCCAGGTCTTTTTCATCCTGAGGTCTGGGTTCGTATCATTTTTCTCCAGCTTGAGAAAAAGAAGGAAATTGTTGTGAGTCCCCACTTTAGGCTGTAGGTGGAGTTCATGCATCTCCCTTGTTTTTCCAAGGTCACCTTCCTCCTACAGATAGATGTCCCACGGGCGCCTGAGTCAGTAAAGCCAGACCCTGACAGGGAGCTAAGAAGAAGGGCACAGCAGAGGGGGATGTGATGGTGGCACTGGCAGCAGCAGCTGCAAATATTTAATGACCCCTTCTACTGTTTGCCAGGCATTGTGCTACATGCTTATTTAAGTATGTGGTTTTTTTTATCTTAAGAGACAGAGTCTTGCTCTGTCGCCCAGGCTGGAGTGCAATGGTGCCATCATAGCACACTGTGACCTCAAACTCCTGGGCTCAAGCCATCCTCCCTCCTCAGCCTCCTGAGTACCTAGGTTTATAGGAGCATGCCACCATGCCCAGCAAATTTTTAAATTTTTTATAGAGATGGTGTCTCACTGTGTTGCCCAGGCTGGAGTACGGTAGTGCAATTATAGTTCACTGTGACCTTGAACTCCTGGCCTCAAGCGATCCTCCCATCTCAGCCTCCAAAAGTGCTGCGATTACAGGTGTGAGCCCCCATGTCCAGCCCTGTGCTACATACTTTATAACGACCGTGTCTGATCTTCACAAATACCTCATGAGATGCATGCTCTTTATTCTTCATTTTACAGATGAGGAAAACAGGCTCAGGAGTTGAAGTAACTTGCCACAGTTGCAAAGTTAATAAATGGTAGAGCCAGGATTCAGACATGGGTCTGTCAGCCTCCAGAGTCTGTGGTCTGTGTTGGATGTCAGTGCATCATCGTCTCAACTCCTTTTTAATGTCCATGGGTGCCCATCCACCAGGTGGGAAAACCTGGCCCGACAAACGCAGTGTTTAATCTCGCTCACTGGTGGTAAGAGCCAGAGTGCGAGTGTTGGACATCTTGGAAAATTTCCCCTGGTGGCACATGAGATGATACTTGGAAACTTGCAAAGAACTTTCTAGAATCTCCACAGCAAAGAGTTAAAGAAGCATAGATTGTCTCTCACTGTAATGATTACAGGGTCTTGTTTTTATTTAACACACAGCACTTTGTCTGAGCTTCTCATTTCCAAATGCATAACCCCAGAAGGCCTCTCCACCCTTGCCCCCTCACTGTGAGGTCACAACACCCCGGCTAGTGACTTTTTTTGATCTGGGAAGAACACTCTTTGAGGTCAGCTGTTACCTTCTGGAATAGTGTGTGATTTCTGAAGGCAGTTACAACTCACCAGAGGGGCCAGGATGGGCCCTAGTGAATGCTGGTTCCACAGCACTTTTCCAGTTCTCACTAAGCACAATGGCTTTTAGTTTAAAAAAAAAAAAAAAAAAAAATCCATCACAGACGTGCATACCAGACTGCCATTAGCTGAACCGGGAAGAACCTTTTGCCAAGTGAAGCAATTTCCTTCCTCTGTAATTAAAGCAATTTGCGGGCTGAATGTATTTATGGGCAAACCTGGTGACGTGAGACAGAAGCGTTTTACAATGTGCATGTCAGAGGAAAACCGGAGGCTCTGGGCAGAACATCCTGGGTATCCCCTTGTCATGAATACAGCATAGCAGGGGGGTCAGGTCTGAGCCATTTCTTCCTGCTATATCAGGGGCAGCATGAAGAGACCAGGAAACTGAGGTACAGAGAAGGGAAGCAGTTGGCCCAAAGTCAGAAAATGAGCCATCCAGTGGCCAAGCAGTTCCAGGCTTGGTCCTTCCTCTCCTCGTGTTTAGACAACTCGTCCCTCCTACTCTTAGCCAACTCGTGTTCTTTTCTGTCATGTTGGGTTTTTCTTGATGTCATTGGAGTTTCTCTCTCTCTCTCTCTCTCTCTCTCTCTCTCTCTCTCTCTCTCTGTTTTTTGTTTTGTTTTGTTTTTTGTTTTTTGTTTTTTTTTTGCGGTGGAGTCTTGCTCTTGACATCCAGGTTGGAGTGCAATGGCTGCTCACTGCAACCTCCGCCTCCCAGGTTCAAGCGATTCTCCTGCCTCAGCCTCCTGAGTAGCTGAGATTACAGGCACCCACCACCACGCCCTGCTACTTTTTTTGTATTTTTAGTAGAGACGGGGTTTCACTGTGTTGGCCAGGCTGGTCTCGAACTCCTGACTTCAGATAATCCACGCGCCTCGGCCTCCCAGAGTGCTGGGATTACGGGTGTGAGCCACGGTGCCCGGCCTGGAGTTTCTTCTTTAATGGTTTCAGTTTTCCTCTAGTTCTTAAGTTTTCAAAGTTTTCCTAGGCTATCATTTCAGTATTTGGACATTGCTGTCTCCTGCCAGACAGCCACTTAGGTTGTCACATTGGCACTTGTTCTGCAAAAGTCCCTTGAGCGCCTATGACGACGGACTGGAGCCGCCTATTCTTGCCCCCGCCCTAATGCACAGCCCCATCTTCCCTTCAGGTTCCCGGGTTCTTCCTCCTCTTCATTTATAAGTGACTTGAATTCTCCGGAACTAAGATTTATACTTTCCAAGCTCAGCTGGGACTCCAGTGCCATGTTCTGTTCATTTTGGTTTTGCATTATTCTGAATGGTAACAGAAACGTATGAATTTAGGACAGATTAAGGCAACAAAGCCATTCTGTGTTCTCCGTGGGGCCGGGGGATTCCTGCCTTCAGATGAGCTTACCCCACATTTGACTGTCATCATCATGAATGTCCCAAGGCAGCTTGCAGCTATCTCTTCCTAGAGGAAAAGCCCAGTGCTGTGGCTCTCTTCCTGCTCCCCTCTGCGCCTTGAAAAGTGAATTCCGAGGAGTGAGACAGTCACTGGCTTCACACAGCCCTGTCACTGTCTTGATGTCCCTGATGAAGGGCTGTTGAAGGGCTTTTATCCATAGAGAGAATAGATAATGGTGGAGATGCCACAGATGACAGTATCTTTAGCTGAAGGTGTAAAGTTGAGGGGTATAAGCAGAAAGAAGCAAGAAGGTCCACAGCTTCTCCTGTTATTCCCCCAAAGTCTTTACAGATCAAAACAGGGTTTAAGAGCTGTTTATCTGCCATCAAGCAAGA
Organism: Macaca mulatta; assembly: GCF_049350105.2. Lineage (NCBI taxonomy): Eukaryota > Metazoa > Chordata > Mammalia > Primates > Cercopithecidae > Macaca > Macaca mulatta. The sequence continues at coordinate 29,076,622 of NC_133419.1, read as the reverse complement.
TGCCTTAGAATAGCTCCATTTGGGGCCTGTGCTGCTGAGACCACAAGGGAAGTTTGTAATTACGACTGATTATGGGTTTTTCTCCTTGGAAGCCAATGAAAAAATACAATTAGCTGAGTCTCCCTTTATCTCCCTCATTTGCGTGTTCAATTAGTGCAATTGGACATAGACACTGTTATAAGAGGAGCTTTGCCGGCAATGATAGGGTGGCCAGCAAATGCTCAGAGGTGATGAGTAGAATATTAATTGACGTGAATCTTGTTTATGCTCCTGCCTGGAAGTTCCCGCTCCCTGGGTCTCCAGTGCAGATTTTCCATTGGTGTTAACAGCGGGGTCTCCTTGTTGCTCTGGGTGAAAGTATCACCAGAGGAAGCACTTGATGTATGAAAACAGCAGAATTAAGCTAGAGGCCCTCAACTTTTGGTCTGGAGTTATTTCTTCTAAACTTAGAAATTCAAAAATCAGGAAAATCATGAAGAGTCCAGAAAATTATATCCTTGTTAGAGAAGCAAGCATTCATTCTTGAAATATTGAGTGGCAATAATAGTGCTTCTAAGAGCTAATACTGTGTGCAGTAGGTGCTGGGGCTGCCTGGTGGTCCTGAACCCACCATTTAAGGCTAATATGTAATATGACATATTAGCTTTACAGATATTTTAGAACACCTAACATATATGTGCAAGGCTGAGCTTAGTGCTTAGCAGTGAGAGGGATGGGTTATAAACATGACTGAGAGGAGAATCCAGCCCTTAATAAGTTTAGTGTTCGGAAGACTAGCTATGTCCATAACTCGACAACATGGGAGAGAGGAAGATGTGCCATGACATGGGCCAGGTAAAGCACACTGGGAGGCTGAGGCAGAGCGTGGTTATTACTAGTTAGGGAACTCAGGGAAGAAGTCAAGGAGAAAGTGGCTTAGTGGCCATTTGAATCTTGAAGGCTGGCCAGATGTGGGCAGGAGGTCATCTTGGCCAAGAGAGCATCAAGCTCTTATACAAAGTCAAGAGAGCATCAGTCCTAGGAAGAAAGGACTGCTAGAATGATTTACCTGTACAGCCCTGTAACTAGCAAGACTTGTTGATTTTACTTTTTTTTTTTTTTTTGAGATGGAGTCCTGCTCTGTCACCCAGGCTAGAGTACAGTGCTGCGATCTCAACTCACTGCAACCTCTGCCTCCTGGGTTCAAGCAATTCTCCTGCCTCAGCCTCCCAAGTAGCTGGGATTACAGGCGCCCCCCACAACTGTGCCCAGCTAATTTTTGTATTTTTAGTAGAGGCGGGATTTTACCATGTTGGCCAGGCTGGTCTCAAACTCTTGACCTTGTGATCCACCCACCTCGACCTCCCAAAGTGCTGGAATTATAGGCATGAGCCACCGCGCCCGACCCTGATTTTATGTTTTGTACCTGAGTTTCTCTGGCTTAAGATCTCTCATGTGATTGCACTTCTCCTATCTGCTGGAACTGTGGTCTCATCTCAAGTTTCAACTAGGGGGTTTCCATTTCTTGTGGGTTGCTGGAGTGAGAGCCTCAGTCCCTCACTGGCTGTCTGTTTGCTGGAGGCCTCCCTCTGTTCCTGGGCATATGGACTTCTCCATAGAGCAGCTCACATTGTCGTGGCTCTTAGAGCAAGCAAACAAGAAAACGATCAAGAGCAAGCAGACAAGAGGGAGCGGAAGCCACAGTCCTTTGATAACCTGGTACTGGAAGTGACATCTTATTTCCATCATATTTCATTAATTAGAAATGAGAAATGTCTGGGTGTGGTTGTTCCCGCCTATAATCCCAACACTTCCGGAGGCTGGAGGAGTTCAAGATCAGCCTGGGCAGCACAGGGAGACCCTATCTCTCAAAATAATTTTTAAAATTAGCCAGGCGTAGTGGCATGTACCTGGGGTTCCAGCTAGTCAGGAGGCTGAGGCAGGAGAATCACCTGAGCCTGGAAAGCTGAAGCTGCAGTGAGCCATGATCATGCCACTGCACTCCAGCCTGGGCGTGGGGGTGTGAAGGGCCATTTAAGGGCTTTTATCCACAGTGAGATCCTGTCTCAAAAAAAAAAAAAAAAAAAAATTAAATAAAACAAGTAAGAAATAAGTCCAACCCCACCTGATGGGAAAGGGATCACAGAAGGCCATGAATCTGAAAAGGCAGGCATTGGAGGAGCTGCCTCAAAGGTTGTCCACCACACTGGGGAAGGGAATAGAACATCGGGAACGAGGGCAGAGAGAGAACACGGGGGCTGCTCAGAGAGGGCCTCCTAGGTCTTTGTAAATGCTTTAGGTTTTACTTTAACAATTGCTTATGTATGAAACAGCCCACCTACAAGGATTTTTATTGTAAAAGATTATAATAGAAAAGTTTGGAAATAGATAGATCCTGGTTATAATCTCCACCAATGGTACACTCACTATGCAACTATCAAGAAGAGTTAGAGTTGATTCTAGGCCTCGGGCTGGGAAATACAAGATGTGCCTGAAGCATCTTCTCCCAGAAAGTAAGCAAGTAGCCCCCAAAGCATAAAGAACAAGAACGTGGAGGTTCATTGAAAGGATGCAGGAGCCAACCTGAGAAAGTGCTCCCCATGGCCAAAGGTGAAACAATGTGAGCAACAAAATAAGTACTAATGCCTTTGTTTTGTGCTGGTGTAACAAAATACCTGAGACTGAATCATCTAAAAAGAACAGAAGTTTATTTCTCACAGTTCTGGAGCCTGGGAAGTCCAAGATCAAGGCGTGAGCAGGTTCAGCTGTCTGGGAAGGGCTGCTCTGCTTCTAAGATGCTGCTCTATTGCTGCATCCTCTAGAGGCGACGAACGTGTGTTCCCAGGGGGCAGAAGGGCAGCTAGCCAAACATTGCATGATGCCCCTTTTATAAGCACCCCAGTCCCATTCCTGAGGAAGGAGCCTTCCTGGCCTAACCACCCCTTAAACGCCTCACCCCTCAATACCATCACATTGGCAATACTTGTATTTTGGAGGGAACCCATTCAAACAGTATTGGGTTTTATAACTCAGAGAGTAACTTAAATAACAAGTCCATCTGAAGTAAATAAATAATAAATAAATTGGAGAAAGGGGCAAACCTTCCTTATAGAAAAATCATAATCATTGAAATGTAGAGGAAATCAAGGAAATAGGGGGGAAAAAAAAACCATGAGAACAACACAGGAATATTTGCTGCAGGCAGCAGGCAAGATCCATGATGAATGCTAAAATGAGTGGGTGAAAGTTTAAGCAGAAACAGGATATTTGCATAGTTTCAAAGAATCTCCCCCAAAATATTTATTGACTACAAAGACAGAAATGGTAACTTTGCAGTGAAGAATCCTGGCAGATAAAGTGATCAAAGTTAATATCATCAGTGAATGCATTTCAGGTACCCCCTGATGGGGTACACTGAATATGCTCTGATACTCTTTTCAATAATATATATTCTCACAATTGTGAAACTACATCAGAAAAACCCAAATTGAGGGACAGTCTACAAAATAACTTCTCAATCCTCTTCACAGTATTAAAGTCATGAAGAACAAGGAAAGACTGAGAAACTGTCACTGATTAGAGGAGATCAGTGCCCCATGGGATCCTGGCAAAATTTGAATCAATTCTATTAACTTAGTTAATACAGTTGTTCCAAGGTTAATTCAGTTTTAGCAGTTGTTCTGTGGTTAGGAAAGGAATCATCACTAGGGGAACCTAAATGAAAGATTTACAGAAACTGTGTCTCACTCTGTCACCCAGGCTGGAATGCAGTGGTGTGATCTCGGCTCACTGCAAGCTTCGCCTCCCGAATTCAAGCGATTCTTCTGCCTCAGCCTCCTGGGTAGCTGGGATAACAGGTGCATGCTGTCACACCCGGTGTCTCGAGAGCTTTTGACAGGGATTCTAAAGCGGCCCTGGGGGCACTTGGTTATTATTTCCTCTTTATAGAATTGAATGAGTAACTTTGAATCCTCCACAGCCCAAGACCCTGTAGTTATTCATATATTATGGCACAACCGGGTTCAGTGACCTACTGCCCAGGAGGCCCACTGGTGTTGGAGTGGAGCCTCTAGCACCTTGTCTTAAAGAACATTAAAATGCTCCACCAAGCCTTCATTTCAAGAAGCATAAATATGAGACATCCAAGTACCTCTCAGAAGACAGGATTGCACAGGCAGACAGTATTGCTCAACCACCCAGGGAGGTGGTGGTGGCAAGAACAGATAGGTTTTTAACTGTTCGGGTATTTCATAGCCAAGATTGAGACCAAGTTTGCCATTTCCTATAGGAACATTTCAGGCGCTTACTTCTACAGATAACAAAAAGCAAGAGCTAATTGAGGGACAGCAGGGGAAGGGTGTGCTTGATTTATTCCTTGATTTCTTGATTTCTCCATTCGTTTTCTATAGCAGTTATAGTTACCTTATGCTGATTGCCACATTTTGTGTATTAGAGTAACTTCCCAAAGAGACCATAGCTGGATAAAAGCTGCGCATCTCTAAGCTCATGGTTCACTGCAGTATTGGTCTGCTTGAGGAACTAACATTAGCCCTCCTTGGGTCAGTTTGTATTTTAGGCTTGATGGACCCTAGAATCACTGTCTCAACTATGCAACTCTGCCATTGTAGCATGAAAGCAGCCATAGACTATACATAATGAAGGGGAATGGCTGTGTACCAATAAAACTTTATTTATAAAAGCAGACAGCAGGCCAGACCTTACCGACCCCCAAGCTAGAACACGGGATGCTAACAGGCAGGTTGTAGAAGAGTCAAGGGCCTCTCGTAGAGATCATATGTTTAAGCCATTGCTAGGAGTTTGGATTTTCAGTACAGTGAGCAACCCTTGGCAGGGGTATAAAGCAGGAAACATACCATGATCTTATTTACTTCCTAAAATGAGCTCTCCTGGTGCTGTATGGAAAACGGATTGGAGAGGGGCAAGAGGCAAGATCAGAAATTGGGAGACCAAGTAAGAGGTTCACATGGTAATCCATGCAACAGATGATGGTAACTTGTCCCACATTGTGGAAGCAGACTCAGCAGGACCTGCCCCTGAGTTAGACATGAATGGAAAAGGAAAGGAAGGAACCAGCTTTAACACTGAGGCCTGCAGCTCCAGTGACTGCCTGGGGGCCCTGTCCTAGGATTGTAATTGCTATTTGATGATGATACTTGTTTTCCCAGCTCCCACAAATGAAGTTTTACTTGCAACAATGGCCTGCCTGAAGTAGATTTCTCTCTCTCCAGTTTTTAGGGTTTGCTTTTCCCTGCAATGCTATTTGTGTGTGATTACACCATACTCACAAACTGATGAGAGCATCTCCGCTCCCTGCATCCTGCTTGAGTTAGCAGTATTCACTCTGGCCGCTGACACAGCAGGCTCAATAAACTATTGTATTGTAACTGGCCAAGCCTTATTACTGGACCAGAAACCCACTGACCATTGAGTTCAAAGAATGTCTGCTAAGCATTTAATTTTGCAGCTTCCACCAAACACTACAGGTAAATAGATACAGTAAGCAAGAGAAATAGTAATTCTTTAGAACCCTCCTTATTCAGCAAATTCCAGGAGGCATGGATAGTCATTACCAGCATGTTGCCTGCAGGAGCAGCCCGGGATGTCACATACAGGAACCTGGGTCTGGCGAAGCCACTTAATGCAGAGGAGACAGATGCCTCAGAGGTTTCCCTTCGGATGGGTGCAATGATTAGATTGATCCCAGTGCAGGTGCATGAGCTTATTACCAAGGCCCACCCCGTTCCCGCACTGTCTCTCATTGGCCTTTGCTGCTTTTGTGGCCTGTGGTAGGAGAGGTAGCAAAGAACTCTTACCCCTCATTTTCACTGCATTCTTCTGTTGACATTTTCGAAGCGATGACACAATTGAGCAGAGTTCTAAAAAGGCCAACTGGGCCCTAGCTCCCAGTTACCCTCTCACTGAGTTTGAGTGGCAATCTGAATTCTTATTTAAAAAATGCCCTTGCACTCTAGCCTGGGCAACAGAGTGAGACCCTGTCTCAAAAAAAAAAAAAAAAAGCCCTTTTCTATCTTAAACAGCCAATTAAATGCCTTACCCTCCAACCAGTTCTGCAACTGCCCTGAGCCTGTGTCTTAGCAAAGAGGCCATTAGCCACCCGACTCTCTGGCTTATCACTGGGCCCTTCCTCATCAGACGCAGAGATCAAATTCTGAGGGTATACAGCAGCTGTCAGCAGGCTTCAGAGAGCTCTGGGACAGCTGGGGGCTTTCCTCCATTCTAAGAAACTCTCTGGGGTGAACACCTTAGAAATTAGAGGCCATTGATACCAGTTGGCTGTTCAGTAGCACTTACTGAAAGGATAGAGTGCAGCTTTCAGGGAGACTCCCTGCTCCCATTTGCCCAAAGGATGGCAGTGGTTAGGCAGATAGGAAAACTGTTCAGTCTTTTGCAGTAAGAATGACTGAAAATTCCCAGGAAATGCCTAAATGCCTGCTTCATTCGGTCTTCAGTCTTAGAACTTTCTTCTCTCTCTCTCTCTCTCTCTCTCTCTCTCTCTCTCTCTCTCTCTCTCTATATATATATATATATATATATATATATATATATATCCCCCTCCCCCTCTCTCCCTCCCACTTGTCTCCCTCCCTCCTTCTCTCCCTCCCTCCCTGTTCCTCTTCCACTCCCCCTCCCCTTGCTTTCTCTCACTCATTTTGAATTTAATCCTCGGGCACTTGTCTCCCAGATCTCAATGGTCCCGGTTCCCAGCATCCTGGCAGATGGGTCTCCTCTCTCATTTCCCTCTGGCTTGGGGCCAGGATGGCCCCTGCTGTGGCTGGTCTGAGGTTGGGCAGCTCCAGTTTTCCCATCACCCTCTTTTCAGTTAATTTTAGCAACTTGAGTTGCCATGGTAATGGTTCAGTGGGGTTTTCGTGGCTCTCTTTTGATTCAGTCATTTGCTGGTCTGCCCTTTAGATTAAACTTTTTCAATCCGCGTCTAAATTGGGATGGGCGATGTGCTTGGAATAGGGATCTGCAAAGGCGCTCCAGTCCCCTGGGATGCTTTTTTTAAATAGGAAAGTTGGGGTGGATGTGGGGATGCCCTTGGTTTACAGTGGTCCAGACAGTCCCTTGATGCTTCCAGGCTTGAGAAAATGTGGCTGCCGCTGTGGCAGAGGCCATGGTAGGAGGCATGCAGGAGTGAAATGGGCCCCCCAGGGCTGCTCCCACCCTGGGAGTGCCACCGGGGTCAGGCCTGCTCCCAGCTCCTGAGCACAGGGCACAGCCAGGATCTGGGGTCTCCCAGTGGACGAATGAAATGTGGCCCCAGCCAGACTTCCCTCCATCATGTCACAGCTTAGAGTTTCTGTGTCCCTGTGAATCCCAGCTGTTCTCCCTGCCTTCCTCTCAGCAGCATTTTCTCTTTGCCATTCAGCACTCCCGAGGCCCGTTTTAATCTGGTGTGAAGGGCCGGACTCTTCATCCAGGTAAAAGGAAACTGCAGAAGCAAGCTCACAGTCGCTTCACTTGGCTCAAATTTAAAATAGTCTTCAGTGTCCATCTAAACTTTGGGGTGGGTATAAGTTGTTCATCCTGACTTTACAGTCCCAATTTTAATCCTGCTGTCCCTTCATTAAATGCTTTCAGTTGTCTCTTTTAAACCAGGAGGCTGTGGGGCCCGGCGTTGACAGGCTTTAGGCACTAGGCAGGCAATTTGTTCTAGGCATGGCCAGCACACTGAAGAGCAGCTGGAGAAGGAGACAGTGAGAGAGGAGAGTGGGGGAGGAAGGCTCTGTGGTGAAGAGCTTTGACTTTCATGATGAGGGGGTGGGACGTGACCCTTGGCAAATAGGAAGTCCTGGAAGGGCTGTGAGTGGGGGCAGAGCCAGGTCCAGTCTGCAGGGTTGGCCCGGAGTGACTATGTCAGGGCACCATCTTGGCCACTTTGGGAGAGGAGTCTGCCTGCACTGGCCCCACACTTTTGGTCTTGCAAGGCAGTGGATCTCTAGATGATTCTGGGAAAGGGTTACATTGATCCCACTTTATTTGTGAGAAGGAAGATTCTAGAAGGATGAGACTCTGTTTTTGTACAGTGAACATGTGTTTTCTCTCTGAGTCCTGAGCTCAGCCAGTGCCCATCAATAACAGTGTGAATATTTCAGCCAGGGGGGTGGTTTTACCTTCCCCAAAACAGATCAATGGGACAAACTGGTTGAGTGGGACCTGCCCTCATACCATGTGTCATCTCTGGGCGTTGGTCAGACAGACCTGAGCTCCTGTCTCAGCTCCATCATTTCCTGGCTGTGTGACTGGGGGCAAGTGACCTCACTTCTCTCAGTCTTCTTTTTCTCACCTGTGAGGCTGAATGGAATGATGGCCATGAAGCCGTGGAGTCTCATAGGAAAGATGCACAAGCCAAGACTTCATAGGGCCACAGAGTTAGAGACACTCTGCCCGCTTCTCCCAGCAAATTTTTACTATTTGGGACTTTGGGGATTCAGGGATGAACAAGCAGAATTCAGCTCTGCCCCCAGGGAGTTCTGTTCCAGTGGGAAAGAGAGACAATTAAATACAAATATAAAGTACAGTGACAGGCAGTGACAGTGCTGTGAAGGTAGACGAGGTGAGTAGGGGGATAGAGAGTGATGTCAGTGGGCCAGAATGGAGTAGAGCCTTGAATGGAATCGTGAGTGATGCGGATGCCCTGGAAGGGCGTGCTAAGCAGACGGCAGGGGCCCTGTAGCAGGTGCATGCTGGGTGTGTTCCAGAACCACATCAAGGAGGCCAATGGGTCTGCAACAGCAGCCAGGGAGGAGCAGGAGTGGAGGTCAGAGTAGCAACGGGAATGAGATTATTCAGGGCCTGGAGGCCATGGTGTGGACTTTGGGCTTTATTCTAGTACATGCGAAGCCATTGGAAGGTTTTGAGCTGAGGAGTGACATGAACAGATGAATGTTTTTAGAAGGAGCACCCGCAGCCATGTGGAAAAGAGACTACAGAGAGTCAGAGTGGAGGCAGGTGGAGGGGACGTGGCTGAGAACAGAGAGGTTATGAAGCACAGGCAACAGGACTGGGGATTGGTTGAGGCTGGTGTGCAGAGTCCCGTCTGGCATCAGGTATGTCTTGTGCTCCCCTTTCAGGCATGCTCATCCTTCCTGCACTGGGACTGGAGCCTGAGAGCCCAGTGTCTGGAGAACAAGAATCCGGTGTGTGCGAAATGAACAGCCCTCCCTCCAAGGCACTGGAGCTCGTTGGGTCAGGGTCGTTGTGTTCAGATCTGAAATCTCAAGAAGCCATGAATTTGTTCATGGTCGATAAAGCTCCCCCTTGGGAGCCCCGCTTACAGTGATTCTGTATCAGCCCGTTCCCCTCAATTACTCAGAAAGTTTTCTGCCCTCTGAAGCTCCAAGTGTGCGCACTCAGCATTTCCCTGGGTAATCAAGTTTCACGGGCAGGAGTAGCACCTGATGAACTGATTATGCAAGGGGCCATGACAAACTCACAGATCCCAAGAACAGAACCAGGGCAGCCTTTGGACTCCTTGTGAATTTCTGCAGCATCAGCTCCTGCATGCTCAGTTCTTGACAAATGTCAGACGCGGCAGAGTGTCGTACAACCCTCAGGGTGGCCTCTCTCACTTCACACTCAGGAGCTGCTCCCAGTGCTTGGCCGTCAGTGATGGTGCTGCTGAACCTTAACTGATGTGGCCTGGGACCTGGGTCTCACTGTATCATGAGAAGAAAGGATAGGGCTAAGGTAATTGTCTCTCAGCTTCATCTTCTTCCGTTGGCAGCTGCAACACAGAGCTTCCTCCAACAGCCTGCCCAAAGGCCGGGGATTCCCCTTTCTGATTTGTGAGAAGATACCTTCTAGAATGTTGGGCATGCACATATTTGGAATATGGTGTATGTTCTGTCCATCTCAGCCTAGCACTGAGATTGAGGAAATAACCACATCCTCTCATGAAGTGTCACAGTGGACATGTGCCTAGTAAAGGCTCTGACGAGTCAGTAGCTATTGATAATAACTGAAAGGTTTGTTGGGTGCTACTTACTCTGCGCCAGACACCACTTTAAACATTTCTATACATACTTTCCCTTTGTATCCAAAACAAAACCCTATGGGGTGGGTTCTGTTATCCCATTTTAAAAGTGAGGATTTTGAGACACAGAGAGGCAAAGTAACTTCTCCTAGTCCACACAGCTAGTGAGTGACATGGCTGAGGTTTGAATCTAGACAGTTTGATCTCTGTACCTTCGCTCCAAACAGCTACAAAAAAGGAGGGGGGAAGGGGTTTATCTTGTCTTATTCCAGTCATTGTCACACCTGTTTGACCAAGGTACTCTTTTTCATGAAATACCTCTTGCCATCCCACAGAAGATACTTCCAGTATATTGATCAGACTCTAAGATTGAGTCTTCATTGAAGTCACTGGAAAGGGACCTCATTGCAAGAGCAGTACAGTGAAGTGACAAATGGTCAGGATGAATGCGAAAGAGGAGAGGAGGGAGCAGAGAGGATAGCACAGTGGATTCTGACATCAGACTCCTGCAGCCAAAGACTAGTTGTACCACTTGTTTGCTCTGTGACCTTCTATAAGTTACTTAACCTCTCTGATCATAAAATGGCACATTTCACAGGATTGTGGTAAAGAAAAAGGGAAATTGTATGTTTCAAAGGAAGAGTAGAAAAAGGAGGTTCAGTGCTCACTGCTCAGTGTCTAGGTTATCCTTATTTTCTTCTTCAAATGTTTGCCTTCCTATAGTTTTGACTGTCTGTAAGTGAAGAAATTGTGAATTACCATGTTGACATGTTTCAGAGTTAGTTTACCAATATCAAAAAACACCGTGGAGTACCTGTTGTATTTCCCAGATTGCAGTGAGCCCTGAGTGGGGTTCCAAGAAGGAGCAAGCCTGGTCTTTGCCCACTGAGAACTTAATGGTAAGATGGCCACATATGTAAAATGAAATAAAGCTGTGGGCTAAGAGCACAGATGCTGGAACCAGACTGCCAGGGTTCCTCTTGGTTTCTCCACTAGCTAGCTCTGATAATAGCTATTAATCTTTCCTCAGGTGTAGGGAGTACTTGGGCAAGTTCCTTAACCCATGTTCCCATTTCCTCAGCTGTGAAATGGTCCACTTCACAGGAGGGTGTATTCGTTTGCTAGGGCTGCCATAACAAATGACCACAAACCTGGCTTTGAAACAACCGAAATTTATTCTCTCACAGTTCTGGAGGCCAGAAGTGCAAATTCAAGGTACTGGCAGGGTTGGTTCTTTCTGGAGGCTCTGAGGGAGAGTCTGTTCCGTGCCTCATTCCTAGCTTCTGGGGCTGCTGGCAATTCTTGTGTTCCTTGGCTTGGTTGGGGCTGCATGATTCCAGTTTCTGCCTTCAACTTGGCATGGCCTTCGTCCTTGTCTGTTTCTGTGTCATCTCCTCTGTCTCTCATAAAGACACTCATCATTGGATCCAAAGCTCACTCTAATTCAGAATGAGCTCATCTTGAAACTCTTATCTTAATTGTATCTGCAAAGACCCTTTTTCCAAATAAGGTCACATTGTGAGGTTCTGGGTGGACATATTTTTCGGGGGGACACTACTCAACTCAATACAGATGGTGTAAGGATTAAAAGTGTTAGAATGTGTAAAACACATCAGATATTAATGAGAATAGGGTAACAGCTGCTAGGATAACTATGGTGATGATATTATGGTTACTCTTGTGTTTTATTTCAAAGCAACTATGCATGGTGGTGATGGTTGTTAGTATTATTAATATCATTATTTAGTTCAAATCAGAAATGAGGCCATGTCACAAGGCAGATGGTGTTCCTCATTCCAACTCTGGACTTTTCCCCATGCCCTCTGGGGGTTGATGCTGGGAAATTAAGCACAGGGAACAGTGCTATCTGTGAATGACAGGCCAAACAGGGTGATGTGAGCCACTGAGGTTCCTTGATCTGAAGAATATTACAAGAATTACACAGCAACACAGTCCTTGGTAATGTTCAGACTTGTGGGAGTATTGCAAAAAGACTTCAGTTCGAAGAGGCTACAGTTGGCAAGACTCTCACGGAGGTTTTCTTCCTGGCCTGGGCCTGGACGTGACCATGAGAATGGACGTGAGGTTAAGAGGCTGGAGAAACACAGCACAGTAGAAATTGACCATACTTGGTTGCTTGATGTGGACAGAGAAAAAGGAGAATGTTCAAGACAACCCCAAGTGTTCAAACCTGGCAGACCAGATGGCCAGGGAAACATCCAGCATCTAGGAATTCGTCCAAAGAAATAATTGCATCAGTGAGCAAAGATCACTGGCCACTCCCCTCATGACCCTCACTATCTGCCTGAATGGTATTGTAGCATTGTTTGTAATAGCAAAAATGGGAAGTAACCTAAAGGTACTTCAATGGAGGTTTGGTTAAATAAACTATAGTTTATCTCTATAGTGGGATACTATGTGGCTATTCTTTCACAAAGGTGTAGGTGACAAGGAAAGATGCCCACACGCTGAAGTATCCATATAGCATGAAGAAAAGTACATGCATGTTCACAAGCATAGGGAGCAGTTTTCAAGGATCTATGCTGTGGGTAGACAGCAAACTATGGCCAGTGGGCCAAATCTGACCTGCCGCCTGTTTTTGTAAATGAAGTTTAATTGGGACACAACCACATTCATTCATTGACATATTGTCCATGACAGCTTTTATGCTACTTGTGTAGCTCACAAAGCATAGAATATTTACTGTCTGGCCCTTGACAGAAAAAGTTCACCAGCTCCTGGTCTATACCGAACTGTAAACCATGTCTAGTAGAATCCTAGTAGGTTTGAGGGAGAGGAGGGGACGTTTTTGTCTGCCTTGAGTATTTCTATATTACTTTTTTTTAAAAATGACATGGGTTTTTACAATCAGAAATAAAGTTCATTTTAGAAGGGGGAAAAAGGCATGTAAGACACACTGCCTCATTTGAAGACTTAACTATAAAGCTGTAGTTAACAACCCTTATTGGCATAAAGATAGGTGTATAGCTCAATCATACAAAATAGATAGTCTAAGAATAGACTCAGACTTGTATGGTCAATTGATTTTCAACAAAGGTGCCAAGGTAATTCAATAAGAGAGGATAGGCTTTTCAACAAATGGTGTTAGAAAAATTGGAAAGCTAAATGGGGAGATAAAAAGAACCTTGACCTTTACCTTGGAGCATAAACAAAAATTAACTTGCTGTGGATCATAGACACAAATGTAGAAGTTAAAGCTATAAGACTTCTTCTAAGCAATGATATAGGGGAAGATTCCTTGAAATGAATACAAAAAACACAAACCATTAAGAAAGAATTGATGGAAAGGACTATATAAAAATTTGTTTTGAAACTTTCTCTTCATTGACTAGTCTTAAAAAAGAAAACACCAAAAAGCTCTTTTTAAGACACTGTAAAGAAAATGAAAAGATAAGCCATAGACTAGGAGAAAATATTTGCAAAACACATTTGTGATAAAATACTATGTCGCAGAACATATAAAGTGCTCTTACTATCCAATAATAATGTCAAACCAATTTAAAAATGGGCAAAAGATTTGAATAAACACTTCATTAAAGAAGATAAAACTGTGGCAAATCAGTACATGAACAGATGCTCACACCATTAGTCATTAGGAAATGCTAATTAAAACCTCAATAAGAGTTTTAACTGGTATGAATAAGATACCACTAAATACCTATTAAGATGGCTAAAATTTAAAAAAAACTGGTATTACTAAGTGCTGTTGAGAACACAGGATGACTGAGAATTTCATACATTGCTGCTGGTGGAGATGGGAAATGCTACAGCAACTTTGGAGAACAGTGGGACAATTTCTTCTAAAGTTAAACATGTGCTTCCCGTATGACCCGGAAATCTCTCAGCCCTAGTATGCCCAAGAAATATGAAAATATATGTTAGCACAAAGACCAGCCTTCCTGAAATTGGAAACAGCCCAGTACCCTCCCTCATTTGGGGAATCAAACAAATTGTGATACATCCATGCAACTGAATACGACTCAGGGACAAAAAGGAATGAAATATTAACACTTAAAGAAACACGGATGAATCTCAAAAGCAATGTGCTGAGTGAAAGAAGCCAGATGGAATAGAGTATAAAAAACACCATTAAGAAAGAATTGATCCAAAGGACTACGTAAAAATTTGTTTTTAGGTACTGTAGGATACTGCATACTGTAGGATTCCATTTGTATGGCTTTCTGGAAAAAAAGTGGATCTATTTGGACAGAAAATAGACCCCTGGTTTCCAGAGGCTTGGAATGAGGGGAGAAGAGTGACCACAAGAAGCACAAAATACCTTTTGTGGGGGATGGAAGGGTCTGTATCTTGATTGTGGAAGAGGATGTGTGACTGTTTCATTTTATCAGAATTCATCTAATGGGTGCGTTTTTAAAGGGCAAATTTTATTATGCCTAAGGTGTACCTCAATAAATCTAACTTTTAAAATATATAATCTGGAGGAAAAACAAACAAAAAAACACTTAAAAAAATAGCAAGGTAGGAGTTTTTCAAAGGGATGAGGAAGAGTCAGTTTGAAGGGCAGTGAATATTCCAGAACAGGAATTCTGGACTCAGGAGGTCAGGCTGGGCCAGGCATGGTGGCTCACGCCTGTAGTCCCAGCACTTTGGGATGCTGAGGTGGGTGGATCACTTGAGGTCAGGAGTTCGAGACTGGCCTGGCCAACATAGTGAAACCCCATCTCTACTAAAAATATAAAATTAGCTGGGCATGGTGGTTGTCATGTGCTTATAATCCCAGTTACTCATGAGGCTGAGGCCGGAGAATCACTTGAACCCAGGAGTTGGAGGTTGCGGTGAGCCAAGATTGTGCAGTAGCCAGGATTGTGCCACTGCACTCCAGTCTGGGAGACAGAGTGAGACCCCGTCTTAAAAAAAAAAAAAAAAAAAAAAGTCAGGCTGGAGGCATTGGAAGCTGTCCTCAGGGAGTCATGAGTCAGCAAAGGGTCTTCAAGTGAGCATGGGACAGTGAGGCCTGAACCCAGGGAAGCACCTACAGGGAGAGAAGGACAGGAAACAATAAAGAAACTGAGCCGGGTGCAGTGGCACATGCTGCAATCCCAGCTACTCAAGAGGCTTAGGTGGGAGGATCGCTTGAGCCTGGGAGTTCAAGACCAGCCTGGGTAGCACAGCAAGACCCTATGTCTAAAAATAAAAATAAAGAAACTGAGATGCACCATCAGCCTGGGCATGTCTAAAGGAAGAGGACAGAGTGCTTGTTTTTTTAATAGATAATACAGAACAAATTCTACAAAGGAAGGAAGGAGTAAACAATAAAAAGTAAATCTCCCTCTCCACAAGCATCTATTCCCCTTCCTGGAAGCTCCCAGTGTTACTAGTTACGTTGTGTCTTTCCAGATATATTCTATACGTTCTCGACTGAACTTTGCTTTTTTCTCCTTATCGATATATCCTTCCGATTGTTCATATCAGTATATTTAGAGGTTCCCTGATTTTAAAAATAGGTACAAGATTGTATGGATACAGCATAATTTATTTAGCCAGGCTGCAACTGATAAACATTTGGATTGTTGCTGATATATTTTGCTGTTATGAACCATGCTTTCATGAATGCTTATTTTGTTTGTTGGTTTTTTAGAGACAGGGTCTCACTCTGTCACTCAGGCTGGAGCATAGTGGCATGATCATAGCTTACTGCAACCTCAAACTCCTGGGCTCAAGTGATCTTCCTTCTTAGCCTCCTGAGTAGCTGGGACTACAGGTGCATGCCACTACACCCAGCTAATTTATTAAATTATTAAATGTTTATTTTTTTGTAGAGACAGGGTCTCCCTATGTTGCCCAGGCTGGTCTCGAACTCCTGGGCTCAAGCCATCCTCCCTGCTTTCACCTCCCAAAGAGCTGGGTTTATAGATAGGAGTCACCATGCCTGGCCAATCTCAAAAAATATGCACATTTTATATTAATATATATTATTAGCTCCTCCACCACCCTGGGTTCGTACCAACTTACCCTCCCACTAGCCATGCCTGCATATATATACCAGGCACAAATATACCTGTTTGCCTGAGACCTGGCCAGCAGAATATGAGCTCAAACTTTGCTTTTGCCAATCTGATGGGTGAAAAATGGTATCCGGTAGGAAATGTAATTTGCATCTGGAGGAGGGGATTTTTTTGGAAGTGAAGGAACACCAAGTCACAAGTGTCAGCTGCTTGAGTGCCTTCGCTGGTCCAGACAGCACCTCTGAGTGAATTAGTTAAAGGTACTCCTCCTCAAGACACTTGGCTGCCATCTGCTAGAAAGCTGTCATGATAACTAAAGAAATATGTAATGACTTTGAGGTGAAGAGCACCCCTGGAGTTGTACAAAACACAGCCTGCTTCTCCACAAGCGGCCGTGGAGCTACTGGCAGTCTTGATAGAACAGCAGTCTCTAGGTAGTGACCAGATTGCCTGGAATTAGTATAGTAGAAGCGGTACGGACAGGACAAGAATTCAAGATGCTTGACAGTGGAGCACGAGGGCATTAGCTTGAGGGACAGCCAGAATTAATGGAAACTTCATTATCCATGGATTATGCGCTTGGAACTTAGGTCCCAGGCAACTCTGATATTAGTAATTTGGCCAACAGGCTCATTAAGCTCTTAAGAAAAGTGGGCCTAGTTAATGAATTAACACAAGATGACATTTTACACACAGCAAAAACGAGAGCAGGCACCACTGAGTTATGCAACATCATAATTTCTCAGGCAAATGTGATCACTGTGTCTCGCCTGCCAAAGTGAAGAGATGTCTGAAGAGGCCTGCTTTCGGAGACATAAGTGAGACCATTAAGTTCCCCAGGCATTTTATATCCTATGCATTTTAAAGGGCTCCCACTTGTATTCTTAAAACCTCACGTGTTTACACAGAAGTCAGCATTTTAAAATCTCTGGACCATTTGTTTTCTGTGTGACAGTTTACCCACTTTCCTCCTTTAAGAAATACGTTTCACTGGCCAGGAGCAGTGACTCACACCTGTAATCCCAACAGTTTGGAAGGCCAAGACGGATAGATTACCTGAGCCCAGGAGTTCAAGACCAGCCTGGGCAACATAGGGAGACTCCGTCTTTACAAAATATGCAAAAATTAGCTGGGTTGTGTGGCGCACGCTTGTAGTCCCAGCCACTGAGACAGGAAGGTGGCTCGAGCCCAGGAGGTGGAGGCTGTTGAACCAAGATCACCACTGCACTCCAGCTTGGGCAACAGAGTGAGACCTTGTCTCAAAAAATATATATTAAAAATTTAAAAGCAATAAAAAATAAAAAGAAATACATCTCACTGGAATGGAACTCAGTCTGTTCATATCTTCTCCCCAACCCAACCCCATCCCCCAGAGGTGGCTCCCCCAGCTTTCTACCCCCGGTTTCGAGAAGTTGGTGAGGATAATGGTAAGAAAGGCAACACTACAATCTAGTGTTCATTAGTAAGGGATGATGGAAAATTCTGGAGCTGGATAGTAGTGATGGATGCACAATAACACGTATGAACGTTAATAATGTGTATGAATGTTAAGCACCCCTGAACTGTGCACTTTAAAATGGTTACAGTGGTAAATTTTATGTCTATTATTTATTATATAAATTATAATTATATGAGCAAATTCAGATGAGCAGATTGACTCAGAGAGGTGAATTATTTTGTCTAACATCACCTGCGAAGTAGGCAGAGGAACAGGACTAGAATTTAGATGTTTCTCCTTCAAAGTTATATAATAATTATCATTATTATTTTGTTGTGGTGGTGGTGGTTACAAAAAAGAGCTGGCATTACTGAGGCAAACCTTTGCCAGGCACTGTGCTCAGTGTATATATTATACTCTACCATCTGGATAATCCAGGGAGATACGGATACTGTTGTTTACCTAGGACCGCCACCATTTCACAGACGAGGAGGGTGAGGCTTCTAAGAGTTAAATAACTTACTTGAGCTCAAACAGCTAGAAGCAGTGGCTCCAGGATTCCCCCCAAGGCTCCTAACTCTGCAGTTCTCCCTGCTAGATAACAAAATAAAGAAGATATTTTAGTTTAAGCCTGAATTCTGAAACATACACATACACAAGCCTCCACCCAGCTTCTAATTGTCTAAGCGGAGAACAGACAGAGCTCCGGCAGAATCCCTGAATGACAGCTAACTGTCTTCAGAAAACATCCAAAAACCGCCTCCCTCCCTTAACTGTAGTGCAACATGATTCTGTCTTTCCGCTGGGCCCCTATTTGCTTCTCTCTGTGCAATGAATCATTGAAACAGTGACCGCCAGGGATTTGGAGAATCTTTGTAGCTTTTAGTCTATGCTTGGGTGTGGCTGGAGAGACAAATTAACACACAGAGCCGGACCTTGAAGGGGAAGGTCATCATTTGTCTCAGATTGGGATCGTTTGGGGAATCAGAAAATGTTTATATCAGAAAAGAAGAGAAGTCAATGTGTTTCACAGTCTGTGGTTTTTTGAAGGAGAAACATCTAAATTCTAGTCCTGTTCCTCTGCCTACTTCTTAGGTGATGTTAGACAAAATAATTCACTTCTCTGAGTCCATTTGCTCATCTGAAAAATAGGAATAACAGCAGCACTCACTTTACTAGGGCATGTGAATAAACAGATTTTTTTCCCATTGCGTGGCGGGTATTCATTGAGGGCCTACTATGTGCCAGGCACCATCCTACTCTCTCGGGATACAGCAGTGAACAAAACAGATGCACAGCTAGTGATGAGGGATGGAGTGAAGCCCTTAGCCGATGCCAGGACAGCGGACACGAGTCACCTGTAGTCGCTGCCACTGCTGCTATTTCATGGCTACATTTTGACCCCTGTGGACCCACTGAAGCCTCCTCACTGCCTCACAGGCGGAACAAGGACAGGGTCGTGGCCACCAAGTGTACTCACTTGAGCTGCATTTAGATTATTCTTCCAGCTAGGCCATGACAGTAGGTAGTGGCAGCTGTCTGTAAAGATGAGGGGTACCCAGCTTGGACCCCTGGTTTCCTCCACCTGCCTGGGCCTTACAGTGGTAGCCAGGTGTGTCCTGCTGACTGGGAAGCTCCTTACCTGAGTGCTTGAAGCATGGCTCTTTAGCATGTGTGCAGAGAAGGATATTATGATAGCAACCTGCAGGGGTGGGATATGTATCAAACCTCCACCCTGGAACTCCCGAGGAAGTGCCTGCAGATTGCCTGGCAGGTCTTACTCGGGTGATGTAGAGCAGAACGCTGGGGCCAGGTTCTGAAGTCAGAGCCCTGGACTCAACTCATGCACAGCTCCTTACCTCCAAACTGTGTGGCCTTGGTCAGGGGAACTGACTTCTCTGAGCTTCATTTTCTTCATCTAAAAAAAAAAGAATCACAACACCTACCCCATGGAGTTGTTATGAGGCAGGGAGATGTGATATAAAGCACGTACTTGGCCAGGCACAGTGGCTCACGCCTGTGATCCCAGCACTTTGGGAGGCCTAGGCAGTTGGATCACTTGAGGTCAGGAGTTCGAGACTGGCCTGGCCAACATGGTGAAACCCCATCTCTAAAATACAAAAAGTAGCTGAGCATGGTGGCATGCACCTGTAGTCCCAGCTGCTTGGGAGGCTGAGGTGAGAGAATTGCTTGAACCCGGGAGGCGGAGGTTGAGTGCACCGAGATCGTGCCACTGCACTCCAGCCTGGGTGACAGAGCGAGACCCTGTCTCAAATAAATAAATAAATAAATAAATAATCAATCGTGTATTTGTATGTACCAAACACATGCACTTACAGAGCACAGCGTGTAGCTATGTTCAGGGGCTTGATGAGTATTGACTCATTTCATGCTCAGAGAAGCCCCAAGAACTTGGCACTATTGCATCTCCATTTTGCAGCCGGGAGAGGGTAGCACTTCCAAAAGGCACACAGCAAGCAAGTTTTGAGGGGCTGGGATTTGAGCCCAGGAGTTCCTGCTGTGAGGCTGGGCTGTGCGGGCTCTCCATCCCAAAAGCTCCATGTGGGGCCTGGCTTAAAATAAATGATCTGCAGGTATGAGGACCCCAGAGGTACCGTACGCCTGTGTTCCTGAGGTGTGTTACATTATACATTTCTACTAAAGAACTGATTTCTGCCACCAAAACTCTCACTCCTGTTCCCTGGATAGTATATGAGTATATGATACTTTTTTAAACAACTTAATTGAGGTATTATTTGCAGTACTTAAAATTTGCCCATTTTAAGTGTACAGTTCAGTGATTTTGCAGGGGGAAATTTGCCAATTTGTGTAACCATCACCATAAACCAGTTTCAGAACATTCCCATCACCCCAACAAGATTCCTCCTGCCCACTGACTGTTAATCCCCATTCTCTTTCCCACTCCAGGCAACCACTAATCTACTTTCTGCCTCTGTAAAATCGCCTTTCCTGGAAATTTCGTATAAACAGAATCATACAATATGTGATCTTTTGTGTCTGGATTATTTTACCGCATCATGTTTTTGAGTTCCATCCATGCAGTAGCATGTATCAGTATTTAGTACTTTTTATGGCCGAATAATATTCCTTTGGGTGGATGTACCACATTTTGTTTATCCGTTCATCAGTTGGTGGACATTTGGGCAGTTTCCACTTTTTGGCTATTGTGAATAGGGCTACTGTGAACATTCGCATGCAAGTTCTGGGACTGACGTTGAAACACAAAGATGAGCCAAACTGGTAACCTTCTCTCTTTTCTCTCCTCTCTCTGGGGTTTCTCAGAACCTGGCAGCGGGCAGGTGTTTGTGACTTCAGAGAACCAGCTTGTGTATTACCCCAGCATCACCTATGCCATCATCGGCAGCTCCGTCATCTTCGTGCTGGTGGTGGCCCTGCTGGCACTGGTCTTGCACCACCAGCGGAAACGGAACAACCTCATGACGCTGCCCGTGCACCGGCTGCAGCACCCTGTGCTGCTGTCCCGCCTGGTGGTCCTGGACCACCCCCACCACTGCAACGTCACCTACAACGTCAATAATGGCATCCAGTATGTGGCCAGCCAGGCGGAGCAGAATGCGTCGGAAGTAGGCTCCCCACCCTCCTACTCCGAGGCCTTGCTGGACCAGAGGTGTGTGCTGGATGGAAGACATTGAGGCGGGAGAGGTCATCCATTGTGGGGAGGGGAACAGGTGCACACACTGAGGTTCCTAGGTCTTGCTGAGAGCCTGGCTTCAGCTGCCGTAGGCAGTGGCAGCATCTGACATTCTCCAAGTCCTTGCAAAATGCTCTACATGTATCACCTCATTTAATCCTCTCAGCGCCTCACTGTGGGAGGAAACTGATAGGAATGTTCCAAAACTGGCTTATGGTGATGGTTGCACAAGCCAGGAAATTTCCAAATTCTACAGATGAGGAAACTGAGGCTCTGGGATGTTAAGTGACTCATCTGAGGAACATATAGTTAGGATCCTGGCTAACTCAGAGGCCTGCTCCTCCTGGGAATGCCACTCTGGTCCATGTTCTGGCCACAGACCAGCTCTGAGCCTCACCTGCTACTGCAGAGCAGTGCCCAGTACATGTGAGAGGTTTGGTTAATATCTGTGGAATGAATGGATGAATGAAGAAGTGAAGGAATGAGAGAATCAGTGAGTTCCTTAACTTTGCTTGGCTCATTTATAAAATAAAGGAGGCGGAAAGGAGCACTTTCAAGCTTTTTTAAGCAGTAGACACCACATTGCAAATGGAATTGTACAAGAGCCCCCCAGTAGGTATAAAGCCAAGAAGCAGAGTTCTGTAGTTGAAGCAAGTAGTGGGTCCGTTTGCTGATCAGCATCCCTCTTCCTCGAGCTCTGCCATGTATGGCATTAGACATTTTGCAGGCCATGTTCTGATGGTGACTGGGCTCTTCCTTGGACCCTCTTCAGTGGCAGCTCTTATATTATTTAATCTTCGTTTTCCTTCCTCATAAAAGGTGAATAAAGTTTCAGAGGTCAGGGGAGGGGATGGCACTTAAGGATCTCTTTGCAAATAAGTGTAAGAATTCAGGACCTTCCTCACCTAATAAAGTTCCCACTCATAACCTCTCCATATGGACCATCCAGCATAGGGTAGGGTTAAAATTGCCGGATCCGGAAACAGAATGCGTGGGTTCAAATCCCAGCATTGCTGTGTACCAGTTATTTCTGATCCTGGGCCAGACATTGAATGTCCCTGTGCCTCAGCTTCCCCGCCAGAGTAGCAGGCATGAAAGTAATGCCCACCTCACAGCATTCCTGTGAGCATTAAATGAGGTAAGAAATGTAAGGGGCACGGCAAAGTGCCTCACTCACGCGGAGACTTCGGTAAATGAGAGCTAGAAAATCAAATGTCTTTTCTGTTCAATTCATTCCTTTCAAGCCCCTTCTGCAGATACAGACTGAGGTGTTGAGAGGATGTCCTCTCACCTACCCCAGTTCACAGCCAGGAAGAGTTAGCTTTCAGTAGAAATGCCAATTCCCGTGTTCCCATCAGAGGCCCAGTCAAGATACCAGCCCAGCCTCTTGACCACAGGGCTTTTGGCCAATGGAGCAGAGTGGCAATGCCGAACCACCCAGGTTGAGCCGAGGGACTTGGCGGGCGACCTCATTCTGGTTCTACCCAGAGGATATGGTTTTGGCACTGCCCGGTCAACCCGAACCAGCCAGAACACACTGGCCTTTTCTGTTCCGCCGTGGTTCCTGGTCCTTGAATTGACTGTCTTTGTACTTGGATGGAAAATCTCATTTCGCACTGGAAACACCATCTCAGAAATGGGCTGAAGTTGGCTTGTCTTGGCTCTAATGTGTTCTCTTCTTTTCCTGTCTCCACTGCCCCTGCCCCTCTGCTGCCCCCATCGCAGGCCTGCGTGGTATGACCTTCCTCCACCACCCTACTCTTCTGACACGGAATCTCTGAACCAAGCCGACCTGCCCCCTTACCGCTCCCGGTCCGGGAGTGCCAACAGTGCCAGCTCCCAGGCAGCCAGCAGCCTCCTGAGTGTGGAAGACACCGGCCACAGCCCGGGGCAGCCTGGCTCCCAGGAGGGCACTGCTGAGCCCAGGGACTCTGAGCCCAGCCAGGGCACTGAAGAAGTATAAGTCCCGGTTATTCCAAAGTCCATATGGGTTAATCTGCTCTGACTTGTTGCCGTTCTAACAATTTGTGCTCATGGGAAACATTTTAAGCACCTGTAAGGGCGTCTCAAGTTACGGTTTGGGATATTAGCTATCTCTGCATTCCCCTCCTCCCCCAGATTTCAGAGATCTTTTCCTGGCCTCTCAGTTGACGTGATCTGTTGTGCATTTTTTCTGTGAGCTCACTCTTCCTTCCCTTGGGGCCCGAGATCACACCCTTACTTTTCACATTATTCTGTTGCTATTGGAAAGACAGCAGATAAAACAGTATTGAAGTAGGCTGGGAGAGAGCAATGTTTCTATGCTCTATTATATGCAGAAATGCAGGAGATGCTGGACCAAATTCTCTCTGCTGGGCAGCTACCTGATGGCATTTGGGGATTTGGGTTACATGATCTAACCAGGAGGCCATCATTGGATGGTCACCCCCCCAAAAAAGACTTCCAGTTGAGCATCAGAACCTGCCTTGCACAATCCTGTATGTTGCCATCAGTTCAGCAGAATCAGTAGCCAAAGAAAACTTTGGACGTGAGTAACACCCTTCAGCAGTCACAATGTGATTATGGTTTTGTGAAGGACTCTGGAACCATCTATGCTGTATAAATTCTGGCTTTAGAAATTTGCCCAAGAATGCTTATTCTGAGAGCTTCCTCCAGCAGCATATATCATCAGCCTCATCCCAGAATAGGCAGGGAGCCCCTGCCATGAGTTGATATCCAAGTTCTCAGCTCCTAAAATGCAGGCTGCCAGGAGCCTACACCTGCCCTTGCACTACCAGCCACTTACCTGGTTTCTGGACTGCCACCCTCCCAGCTGACCCGCCCATAGCCAAGGAATGAGGACCTAACTTGAGTTGAGCCAAAATCTGACCTGGTTGTATGTCCCTGTGACCCACACCCAGCCTTGTCTTGCTCATTCGTGCAGCCTCAACACTGGCCTCCGAAGTTCCCTTAAGACTTGCAAGTCCATTTTACCTGTGCATTTGGACTTGAGGACACTGGTTTCTATCACAGGTGAGAGCTGTATTCAATACCTCCACCAAGAGCTCCTGGCTCCCTGCACTGTGCACGCTCCTCTTCCCAAGGTCCCACCCAGTACCAGCGCCTCTAGTTAGAGTTAGGATCAGGGTCAGGCCTCTCCCAACATCCCAGTAGTTTCTCCTCTGAGACACATGGGCAATAGACAATTTGGAGTCAAGGTTTCCCGTTTGGATTTATTTTAAATCTTTTAGAAATGCATTTGAAACAGTGTGTTTGTTTTTTCCCTTCTAGTTAAGGGACTATTTATATGTGTATAGGAAAGCTGTCTCTTTTTTTTTATTTTGTTTTTCCTTTAACGAGGTCCAAAGAAAAATGCAAAAGGAGATCACACCCTTGCCCCACGGAGCCCCGTGATAACAAGTCACTCCATACTAACCTGTGTGCCAGACATTTGTGCATTGTTGCACTTTGAGGTTATTATTTATCGAGTTCTTGAAGGAAGCAGAAAGAGGGACTCCTGTCTCCCTCCGTGTATAGTCTCTATGTTTGTGCTCGTTTTTCTCTTTCTTTCTCTGTGCCCAGCCAGCCAAAGGGCCCGCCTCCCGGCAGGAATAAGGGGTAAAATATTAGGCATTATTTGGCAAGAAACCACACTGACTGATGAGGGGTGAAATGGAACCAGGTAGAGCGACTCGGGGCAGCTGTCACCCATTCAGAACTTCTTTCTGCAGCTGAAGAAATGTTCTGTAACCTGTTTGATGCTAATTAAAATAGAGCCTGCAGGAAGTGGGGCTGAAGTGGCATTCAGTGATCCTGTTCTGTAGACTTTTCTTTCTTTTTTTAACCAAATCCAAAGGATGTTACAGGAAAGCTAGCCATTGGTATTTTGTTTTGTTAAAAAAAAAAAAAAAAAAGAAAGAAAGAAAAAAAAAAAAGGGAAAGGAACCTAGTTGCCTGTATCTTTCATTTTTAAAATAGCACTTGAGTTATTTTCTGAGTAATCCAATAAGGAACTTTTGATGACAGCTAGAATGTGTTAGAACTCCGGCTGAACATTTCATCTCCTGTGAGTCAGAAGGGCTTTATTTCTCCCTTTGATGGGGCCCTTTCTTCTTTCTGGTGCTCTGGAAGTTGTTTAGAGGAAAGAATTCTAATTTTAATTAATTGCGCAGTGAGTTAATCTCACTTGCTTTTCTGCTTCCAAGCATCTTAGGAAAAACAAATGGTTTTAGTAGATAAGGGAAGCCTACTAATGTTGTTTTTTAAAACAAACAGGGACATTTTTATTATAGATTTGGTTTTTTTAATGAATGTTTTTAAAAATATATAGGATACCAAAGCGGCAGGGTTTTTTGCGGGGTGGGGTTTGTTTTCCTACTCAAGATGGCAAATTAGCGGCCAGCAATATTTTTTAACTCATTCCAACCAGGAAGCTTTTTTATACATTGCCAACCAGAAAATGGTCTCGTCTCTTTTTTTTTTTTTTTACAAATGAGATCAGTGCTTTATTTTAGCATTAAATTAGTGACACTCTGATGGCTGGCCTATTACCTGACTCAGCTCCCCCTACCTTGAAATTGACATTTTTATAAAATGCAACTAAGTGATTAATAGTGTGTGATGCTCAAAGTTAATGTAAACTGGAAAGGTTGTATGTCTTTGCTTGTTTTTTGGTTAGGCTTGGTTTTGTTTTTTAATTTTTATACTTTCTAATAAATTTGCAGTTTCATTCTTTCTCTTTGTGCAAATGGTTCTTGACCCACTCATTTCCCTTATAGCAATATGAATAGTGGACAGTCACTTCTGTCATAGCTTTTGCAATGAATTTATGCTATAATAAAATGAGAAAAAGGAAGAATATGTTGGTGGGACCTCAAAATGTGATGGATGCTTCAGGATTCCACAGCTGATATGATTGGAATACAGAGCCAAAGTTGTGGACACCAGTTAATGTAATGGGCCCTGGGAAATCATACTGGAAGATGGATGTTTCTGCCTTTGCTACAGCATTGTTCAAGGGAAAAGGACAAGTGGCTGTGATAACTAACAGATTCTGACCACATATTCAGGAGCACACTATACCTCTTGCACAGGTGTGCTAGTAATTAGTTTCAAAACACAAATGGCTCAGATTGTCCCCACCAATGATGGGAACATCTTTATGCTTTTTAAAGTCTAGTTTTGGAGCCACATGTGGTCCAATGCAGCAGGGACATCTATGCGGGAAGGAAGTTAGGATGCTCCATAGGTCACCACCACCATCGTGAACAGAAGCAGTAACTCCAGCCCTGGCCAAAATGAAATCCACATGGAAATCCAAATGCAGGACCCATGGTACCAAGATTTAGATCATGTGTTGATCCCAGATTCCTCAAAAAGAAGACTGGGCTCTCAGACAGGTATATCCCAAGTATATGCTGTGTCATGTCCTGCCCCAAGTGGTGTAGAGTAGACTTTCCTAAGCCCCAAAGATTTGTCAGGTTACTCATTTCATCATCCCTCAAGGTACCTTATGAATACCATTTTTATGGATGCCAGGAGGAGCATTTTTTATAGATGCTCGTGCTTTGCAATGATTGTAAAGTACTCAGCTAGAGCCGGGGTTGATAAACTCTCTAAAGGGCCAGAGAGTAAATATTTTTGGCTTTGTGGCCATGTGGTTTCTGTAGCAACTGCAAAAGCAGCCATAGACAATACAAAAATGAATGGATGTGGCTGTGTTCCAAGAAAAGTATTTACAAAAACAGGCTACTGGTGGGATTTGATCTGTGGATGTGGTTTGTCAGTAATCTAAAGGATCACTTTCACATTGAGTTCATAGATCTAAAGCTAAGGACACTGAAGAGAAGAAACAGTTGTGTTAATGACTTGGAGTACTAGAACCTTTGAAATGACACCAACCTCAAAAAATTAAAAAAAGGCCGGGCATGGTGGCTTATACCTGTAATCCCAGCACTTTGGGAGGCCAAGGACGGTGGATCACGATGTCAGGAGATTGAGGCCATCCTGGCTAACACGGTGAAACCCCGTCCCTACTAAAAATACAAAAAAAAAAAAAAAAAAGTCGGATGTGGGGGCGGGAGCCTGTAGTCCCAGCTACTCAGGAGGCTGAGGCAGGAGAATGGCGTGAACCCGGGAGGGGGAGCTTGCAGTGAGCCGATATCGAGCCACTGCACTCCAGCCTGGGCGACAGAGCGAGATTCTGTCTCAAAAAAAAAAAAAAAAATTAAAAATAAAAAAACTCATGAAGCAGACAATTCAAGGCCCCTATTCTCTTTCAAAATAAGAAGATACAGGATTAAGATGAAGAGAGGCTTTCTTAATGAAGTCCTAAATATTTGGGTTGAATATAGCAATCCCAGAAAGAACAAAAAAAAAAATTCTACCCTTACTGGGAGTTCTTCAAGGTCATGAACTCAGACAGCAAACGGTCTTTTTTTTTTTTGAGACAGAGTCTCGCTCTGTTGCCCAGGCTGGAGTGCAGTGGCATGATCTCGGCTCACTGCAAGCTCCGCCTCCCGGGTTCAAGCCATTCTCCTGCCTCAGCCTCCCGAGTAGCTGGGATTACAGGCGTGTGCCACCACACCTGGCTAATTTTTTTGTAATTTTAGTAGAGACGGGGTTTCACTGTGTTAGCTAGGATGGGCTTGATCTCGACCTCATGATCCATCCGCCTCAGCCTCCCAAAGTACTGGGATTATAGGCGTAAGCCACCACGCCCGGTTCAGCAATCTGTCTTTTAGAGAAGGCCCATGGGAGTGAGTGACTTGAGAGGTCCATTTTCTCCATTGAGCTTGCAACCCACAGGCAAAGCAGTAGATTCGAAGAGTGAATTGAATGAGAAAGAGATTCAAGTGGCTGTAGTGGAAGTGTATGAGTGTACATAAGGAAAGACTGCACTCAGTGAGACCCTTAGGGAAAAGGTCAGTGAGGAAATACACTGACTCCCTTGACATCCTATAGCTAAACAAGTTCATAGGACATTAATTAGAACTCCTAGTTATAAGTAATAGAAATCTGACTCATACGTGATTAATTGCATTAAATTTTAGAACGTATATTGTCTAATGCAAATAAATCCAAGATTAAGGAACTTTTGGTTTCAAGCAGACATGGATCCAGCTGCACAACAGCTCTCATTAGGAATTTGTTTCTCCCTTGCCAGTTTCTCAGCCCTGCTTGCTTATAGAAAAGAGAGTTCCAGAAAACCCAGGTTCACAGTCTCGGGAGAGGCACTGTCTCCTAGCATCCATAGCAAACTTTAAACGGACTCACGATTGGTTGTTCTTGGTCATGTGACCACTACTGGGCATGGGACTCAATCCCTTGATCGACAGCCCCACCTGAATTACATAAAGTGGGAAAGAGAAAATTCCCACATGGAAAGAGTCTGGTAACAGACCAAATACCAATACGTCTACTATAAACCGTCACCAAAGAATGGGACACACAACTGGCTGGTACAATTTGTAATATACGTAAGAAAATAGCAGACAACTACAAGCTTCAGACAACATAACCATGGGCATTATATGGTCTGAAAGAAACAGAGGCCACGTTGCAGTGAAAATTTAAGGAGACTCAACAGCCTTTCCTTAAACCTATGAGGCAAGGTTAGTTTCAAGTTGGGGTTAGATCATGTATACTTTTGTGAGATGGTCATCAATAAGCTGTGTAGGAGGAATTCTACCCTAAAGATACCCCAAATATCTGTTGGGCTCAGAACTGTCTCCTAACCACTGAAATGGGGCAATTATCCTGCCAAGAGTTTCCCCATCCTTCACAGTATTTTTAAGCTGATGGATCAGAAATATATTCCCATTCATCACCCTTATCAAGCTACCTAAAGACCTAGACTCAAGTACGCATGCAGTTAATGAAGGTTTCCATAGTTAACCATTTTATCTATACCTGAAAGTTAGGATGTGTCAATATCTAGAGAACCATTCACTGGAAATTTTGGAACAGCTTGTGTCACTGGAGCTGAGGGACTGAATTTCCATTAGATTGAGAGCTTGAAGGCATAATCATGAGGAGCTGTGATGAAATATTGGAGGAAGCATGTTAATATAAATATGACTGATGCCTCAGCTGGGCTGAGTTGATAGTCTGAGCAAGGATAATTCACTCTACAGTTCTAATATCAGACTGTATTTGACTTTACATGCTTTTCAAGGTCACCCTTGACGGTGAGTCATCCCAGTGAGCCGGCAGAGAAAAGGCATTCCAAGGAGCACACATGCATGGGCAATGTTTATGGGCCAGACCTGGAAGCAACACACACACCTCCACTCACATTTCATTGCTCAGAGCCTGGTCAGTCCCATAGTCAGACCTACCTGTAAGAGAGGCTGAGAAGTTAGATTAGCTGGGTGTCCAGGAAGAACCAGAAATGGATTTTGGTGCTGGTTACCAAACCTGTGTTTGCACTCTTCTTCCCCTTCTGGAAGAAGACACCCAACCATTCCATCCAATCAGATTCAAGGTCTGGGATCTGGTGAAAATGTCTATGTCAAGTCCAAATGTGGCTTTTCTAGAATGACAACTTTTCAACCCCACACAGCTCATATATCATCTCTCCCCTAGATTGCCTCCTTTTGGCCTGTTCTCAGAATCTTTCTCTTTTCTTTTCTTTTTTTTTTTTTTTTTTTTGAAACAGGGTCTCATTCTGTCACCCAGGCTGGAGTGCATTGGCATGATCTCTGCTCACTGCAGCCTCAACCTCCCAGGCTTAAGTGAACTTCCCACCTCAGCCTCCTGAGTATCTGGGACTGCAGGCATGGGCTAACATGCCCAGCTAATTTTTGTATTTTTTGTAGAGATGGGGTTTCGCCATGTTGCCCAGGCTGGTCTCAAACTCCTGAGCTCAAGCAATCCGCCCACCTTTACCTCCCAAAATGCCATCATTCCAGGCACACAGCAGCGCTCCCAGCCTATTCTCAGAATCTTTGAATAACTTTTCCAGACACACACGACCACTCACAGCCTATTCTCAGATTCTTTGAATAACTTTCAACTCACTCCAGAGAAAGATCAAAATGCTAATCTATGGGACTTTCCACCACCTGGCTCTTCCCTTCTCCCTTACCCTGCCCCAGCTATCCTGACCACCCTCCTGGCTCGAACCCACCAGGCAGACTCTCAGCTCCCGAACTTTGTTCTTGCTGTTCCAGCAGAGGGAACAACCTTCTCAAGATCCCTAGAATACTCTTCCCCCTCGGAGAACCATTAGGAGCCACAGCCACTTGGAATCTTGCTATTGATGTCTTTGGGACCTCAGCTGTGGCAACACTGAGATTTGTGGAAGACAGAAGTTCCAGACTCCTTGATCAAGATACTGATTGATCCCTAGACTAAAGCAGTACATGAGAACTTGGGAAGGTGAGTTGAAATACCTTGAAATTATAAACAATACACTGGAATATGAAGAACGGGACTAAGTGATGGAGGTGGTACCTGAACACATGCCCACCTGGGGCCCTGCTCTTTTGGTGACCCCTCAATAAGTATGGCTCTTTTGCAAGAGGACCTGGGCCAGACCATCTTGGAAGTGTGTTCCTGGTGTGCCAGTCTGTGAATCAACTAAGAGCATGCAGACATGCCAGGCAACTTCCCAGGGATTGGACCACAGATTCTGTTTGAAAATGGTGGCATCCCTGGTTTGGAGATAAGAAACTGACACTTTGCTGAAACATGGAAAAGAGGTAAGAAATTATAGAAAGAGAAGACAGGGCCAACCTCCTTTTAAGTGAAAAATAAACTGCTTGAGTAACTCAGCCCTCAGTTACCAGGAAATGATGGAATGTGAATGTCTTGACCCCACTTGCTGGCTTGGCTTAGATCTAATAAGTGATCCTTCCATGAAAATGATGTTTGTGCTTGCCTGGTGTATCAGTTAGGATCAATCAGAGCCACTACAAGTATTACAGGAATAAGGGATTTCATATGGAAATTAGGGCTTACCCTGATGCGGAAAGAGCTGGTGGAGGGATGGTCTGGAAAGCTGGAGGATCCGGGACACTATCTCCATGGACACTAGCCTGGGGCCTGGGACAGGTGGAGGAACTGGAGCTGGCAAGGAAGGCCAAGAAGGTGCTGCTCTATTAAGTCTTCAAAATGGTATTGCAACAAGTGAGCTCATGGAGAAGATTGTGAAGCCACATGTCTGACCGCCCCAATACTTGGAGAATAATGACTTCTGCTCAAGTTCAATTATCTGGCCCTCCCAGAAACTCTTCAAGCCACTTAATGAATTCCTTTTTTGTTTAAATCAGCAAAACAGGTTTCATCATTTGCAGCAAACATCCTAACTAATCCAATATTCAGCCCAGGTGAGTTGTGGGAGAGATGAGCACTGGATCTAAAGTCCAAAGATCTGAGCTCAAATCTCAGCTCTGCTCCCCATCTTGTGACTTCACACGTCAGTCTGTCTTACCAAAGCTCAGTGTCTTGTCTATAAAATGGTTGTAATAGTCATTACTTCTTCAAGCAGCATTTGAGAAATCCTTGCAATATTGCAAAGAAAAGTCCCTTGTGAAGGGCAATAGACTTTTTTTTTTTTTTTTTTTTTTTTTTGAGACAGAGTCTCGCTCAGTCACCCAGGCTGGAGTGCAGTGGCCCTATCTCGGCTCACAGCAAGCTCTGCCTCCCGGGTTCACACCATTCTCCTGCCTCAGCCTCCCGAGTAGCTGGGACCACAGGCACCCGCCGCCACGCCCGGCTAATTTTCTTTTTTTTTTCTGTATTTTTAGTAGAGACGGGGTTTCACCGTGTTAGCCAGGATGGTCTCGATCTCCTGACCTGGTGATCCGCCCACCTGGGCCTCCCAAAGTGCTGGGATTACAGGCATAAGGCACCGCGCCTGGCCTGGCCGGCAATAGACATTTTTAATGGGAAGTCCTGTCATTGTTCCTTCACTATGGATCCAAACTGCCCTTCCTTTTAAATGCTAAGCAACTGGGAATTTGCATTAAGCAAATCATGTCAGGACAAAATCTTGACTGCACTTGCACCCAGGAATTGAGTGAGTCCATTCACATGCCCTTTTTGGAAAGGAGTAATATGGTTTAGCTCTGTGTCCCCACCCAGATCTCATGTTGAATTGTAATTCTAGTGTTGGAGGAGGGGCCTGTTGGGAGGCGATTGATTCATGGGGGTGGATTCCCCCATGCTGTTCTCGTGATAGTGAGTTCTCATGAGATCTGGTTGTTTGGAAGTGTATAGCACCTTCCCCTTTGCTTGCTTTCTTCCTCCTGCTCCCACCATGTAAGACGTGCCTCCTTCTTCTTCGCCTTCTGCCATGATTGAAAGTTTCCTGAGGCCTCCCCACCCATACTGCCTGTACAGCCTGCAGAACCATGAGCTAATTAAACCTCTTTTCTTTTTTTTTTTTTTTTGAGACGGAGTCTCGCTCTGTCGCCCTGGCTGGAGTGCAGTGGCGCAATCTCGGCTCACTGCAAGCTCCGCCTCCCGGATTCACGCCATTCTCCTGCCTCAGCCTCCCGAGTAGCTGGGACTACAGGTGCCCGCCACCGCGCCCGGCTAATTTTTTCTATTTTCAGTAGAGACGGGGTTTCACCGTGGTCTCGATCTCCTGACTTTGTGATCCGCCCGCCTCGGCCTCCCAAAGTGCTGGGATTACAGGCGTGAGCCACCGCGCCCGGCCTAAACCTCTTTTCTTTACAAATTACCCCATCTCAGGTAGTTCTTAATAGCGTTGAGGAAATGGACTAATATATTAACTAACAGGTAGAAGAATGCAGGGAGAAGGGAAGTAGAGCTATTTACTGTCACTTGATGATCTAAGTGGCCGAACGCAGAGCAGCAATGCCGATAATAATAGTAGTAGTAATAGCATTTATTCTTCAGTTATTTTGTGCCAAGCACTTTGTTAACACATAATCCTCCGAATCAGGAGCTGGCAAATGTGACCCACAACCCAAATCTGGCACTGCTTATTTTGTCAATAAAGATTTATTGGGACATATTCCCATTCATGTACTACTGCCCTGGCTGCTTTCATGCAGAGTTGTAGCATGAAACATACGCCCAAAATATTTGCTGTTTGGCTCTTTCTAGAAAATTTTGCTGACTCTACTCTGAATGAACCATGGAAGATGGATACTATTATTCGACCCCCTTTCCAGATTGGAAAACTGAGGACTAGAGCTGTAAGGAGCTTATACTAACACCAAAAGCTAGTAAATCCTCAAGCTCGGATTTGAGCTCAAAGCCCAGGCTCTAATCACTGTTTTAGCCTTGCCATCATTTTAGGTGAGTGATGTCCCCTCCTTTTTCTGTTTTCTGTTGCTTTGGGGGACATTGGTGTGGGGCAGTCACTGCCTTCCACCTCAAGTGATGACATCAGGCTTGGATTGAAATGTCTACTTCCTGCCTTCAGGCTCTAGAGCAGAACTGGATGTTTCTTCCCTAGGGGTTATTTGCTGCCTTGCTGCTCTCAAAATCAATCAGTTCCCTAAAGCCGTGGTTCTACTTCTACTAAATGGTAGGAAATCTGTGCAGTTTTGGGGGCTGAATCCAGGGCCCCTGGAGAAATGGAGCTTTGCCAGGCAGAGCTGGCTTTGCAGAAGCTCTCCCTTTTGGAGCGTGAGTTTCCAGGGTTTCAGCTCACATGACTTTGGTGTCCCTGTACCCCAACCCCCACTGTAGGGAGCCCTGGACCCTAGAGGGTGTTTTGGCATTTTGCTGTACTTCTCATCTGAGTCCAAAGCTTACTTGGGACGGATTCGCCTCTGGCAGTAAACAACCACAGACTGTGGATGGTGCCGTGGCAGATGCTCCTCCGGAGAGGGGCTCTCGGTCTGGGCACCTACCCACTGCCTGTCTGGGCAGAATTAAAGGAGGGAGCCAGAAGAACAGTCCTCTTCTCTGCGACTTCCCAGTTTAAATTGCTTCTTCACATCTGTGGTTTTCTTTTTTTTAATTTTTCTATTTTTTATTTTTTAGAGATAAGGTCTTGCTCTGTCACCCAGGCCGGAGTGTAGTGATGCGGCCACGGCTCACTGCAGCATTCAATCCTCCTGCTTTACCCTCCCCTGTAGCTAGGACTACAGGCATAGGCCACCACACCTGGATTTTTTTTTATTTTTTATTTTTATTTTTGTAGAGACGGGGTCTTGCTATGTAGCCCAGGCTGGTCTCGAACTCCTGGTCTCAAGCAATCCTCCTGCCTGCACCTCCAAAATGCTGGGACTACAGCTGTGAGCCACCACACCCAGTCATATCTGTGGTTTCTGACTGACTTTGTCATCTTAATTCTGGTGTCATGAAACATTTCAGAGTTGGGAGAAACTGGGGGCAGGAAGCAGTCAGGAAGCCCCTGGGCGAGGGGTCTGCCAGGGCGAGGGGTCTGCCAGGAAGGGCTTGGCCCATTGGTACGAAGCCTGAGAGAGTGGGTTGGTGTCCACCCTGCTCAGAAACCTCTTTCAAGCAAACGAATGCTGATAGAATGGTTCCGCCCTTCACAATGAGTTTCCCCTGGCCCTTCGTACCACTCAGAATGAGCTCCTCTATCATCTCAGGGTGTGCCAGAAAGATAATCTGTTATGCACAATTCCCAAAGATAGGCAAGCCCAGGCCAGTCCTGGCTTCCATGCGTCCCAGGGCTTTTTCCATGTCTAGGACCCTTTTCTATGCCTCAGCAACCCTGTCTGTAAAATGGGAAAGCAACTGGCCAGCAGCCCAGGGAGAATCCCCATTCCGGAGAGCCTTGGTCCCAGTAGACAGGCGTGGGGCTCGGCAGCACTGATAGCAGGGAAATTCTACCTCTCAAAGAAAGGGCTGGGGGAGGGTTCTGCAGATAGTCTCTCAATAGGCCTTATATCTTGACTAAATTGCATGTTGGAATTTAATTTGGAATCCCTGCTGTTTCCTTGATGAACGCAAACCACACTGCAATTAGAGTGATGAAGCGGGCTGCTGCCATGTCTGACAAGGGTGATCTGTTTGAGCAGGGAGGGAGGGGACAGGCAGTTGGCAGGTGGCTGGTGGACTCATGCTGGGCATATTCTCAGCATCTCTCCCACTAGACAGAGGTCCTCAGGGGAGAGAAAGGAGTTCAGAGGACAGAGGTTGTGTGCTCTCACAGCTCACAGGGCAGAGTGGAGGGGAGAGTTTCAGGGGACTTTATTGGATTGTGCTCCATGGCTTATCCACTGCAGTGTCCTGGGCCCACATGACACCAAGTACAGCAGACTAAGCTCATGACTTCGGTCTCAGAATCTCACCTCTTCCATCATCCCACTATGGAAGGAAATAAACTTTTATTGAGCACTTCCTATGTGCCAGGCACTGGGGTAGGTGCCCTAAAGGCATTATCTTATTTAATCCACCCAGCCACCTCATGAGATGGGTGCTGTTATCATCTCCATTTTACAGATGCAAAACCTGTGAGCCAAGAGGTTAAATAACTTGCACACAAGGTCACAGAGCTCATAAGTGATGGCGGTAGGTAGGATCTCAGCCTGATGGTCTGGGTCTAAGTTCCCTTTCCACCTTACCCATGCATCCGCCAAGGCCCTAGCCTTCCAGAGACTGAGCTGGTCTCTCCCTAATCATCTGCTACTTCCTCCAAAGGATTCTTGCTCCTGCTATCTGCACATGCCCATACTGGCTCATTGAAAGGGGAATTTGCTCCCTTCCCACCCTCCTCGCTGCTTCTTCCCTGCTGGAGGAGGACTAGCTTATCTGATGCATTCATGTAGGAGAGTTGCCCATTCGTGGGACCATATGAAACAGGTGCGCTGAGCATACCCGCCCTCCCAGTCTCTGGGTGGAAAGCAGACTCTACAGAGTCCACTGCTGGAAGCCTGAGCCGGGTGTTTGCTCTCTGACACCAGCTCTTCCATCTGGGGCTAGATCGAATGCTCAGTGTGGCCGTTTCTGCAGAGAGATCGCAGATAGAGGTAGAAAAAAAAGCTTCATTTGGCCTCAGTCTTGGTTGCATACTCTCAAACCTGACTTTTGAGCCCCATTTTGTTCAGTTCTCTGTATTGATACATTATAGGCCAGAATTCAGGAAAGGAAGAAAGAGGCTATTGCTTTAAACCTAACCCCCAGCTTACAGGCACCGGAACTGGATACCCTTGCTCCCAGGCTGGGGCGCTGCAGTGGAGGAAACTTTTCCAGAAACTGCCACAGAGCACCCAGGCAAAGGATATTTCCTGCTGGACTCCCAACACAATCTTCTTCCTGATACTCCAAATCCAAACCATCAGAGAGGAGATGCAAGAAGAGTCAGAGACTCCCAGAATCAGACGCAGGGGAAGAACAGCAGCAATTGCACTGGAAAGTTTACATATTGACAGTGGGACCTGGAGCAGTAGAACAAGTATGGACCTCATAGGCAGTGAACCTGAATTTCAATCCCGGCTCTACTCCTAGCTTGCTGTGTGGTCGTTTTGGGCTTAACTTCCACGTGGGTAAAGTAAGAATATTAAGTAACTGCTAAGTCATTATGCTACTGTGATTCTAATGTGATTAACGGACATGTGAAAGCCAAAGACAATAGATCAAGAGATCCTGAGTACTCGTGGTGACCCCCCGCTGAAAACAAGTGGCAAATATACCTCAGGCCTCTTATTCCACCATTCATTCTGCAAACATGTAGTAGAGGTCTGTGGTGTGTGGCTTGTGCCGGGAGGTAAGAATTCATTACAGAACAAGAACGTTCTTCGTCTCACGGATCACCATCAAAGGGAGGGAAGGACAGTGTCACAAGGGCATAAGCACAGAGGGGCTGACTACAGGCCAATCTCAGCATCTCCTGATGTCACTGCGGTGATTAGGCTATAGGTTTGGCTGCTTGACTGAGACCAAAACTAGACTTGCTCAAACAAGATAGATATCTGTTTCTCCCCCACCTAGCAGTTCAAACACAAGGCATCCAGGGCTGTTATAATGGCTTCAGGATATCAGGGACTGGATTCCTTCCATCCTGAGTCTCTGCCATCCTTGTGTGTTGCCCTTGTTCCCTTGTCTGACGATGGCCCACCACCATAGCCATTGTCCAGCCAGCAGGAGAGAGGAGGAGGAGAAAAGGGTGGTGCAGCCCAGAAGTTGCACACCTCCCTTCTGCTCATGTTCTATCAACCAGAGCTTAGTTGTATGTCCATATCTAGTCCGTAAGGACGTTGGGAAGGGTGGGCTTCTGGGGGCAGCCAATGTGGAGTGCCTAGCTAAAGACCAAGGATTCTCTTACTGTGTAAGGGAGAGTGGGAAACAGAGAACAAGCCATCACTGCCAGACTTGTTTTCTCCTTCTTTTAAACCATGACTAAATCAAATATAACAGACTTAGCCCATCACGTGTCAAGTGCTGTCGTAGTCCCAGAAGACAGAGTCCACACCCTCAGAGCATGTAGGTTGGTTGGAAACCAGAGAACGTAGGACTGTGGGACTGCTTTGTAGTAGGGAACAAATCAGAAAAGCAGCCACTGTAGGTCTTTTAAACAGAGGACAATCAGTACAAGGAATTGGTTATTCAGGGAATGGAAGAACTGATAAACTGAACAACCCAGAGACTAGAAACTGCAGGAAGTCATTTCACTCCCAGGCTGCAGGGACCAAGGGAAGAGCCAAAATCATGGTGGTTGATGCCCAGTGGACTCTGGGACCACAGAAGGAAGAACTGTCCAGCGGGAACTGGAGCCAACAAGGAAATACAGTTAGAGCTGAGGCTGCCACTCGAGGCAGAGCAAAAAATGAAGAAATATTCTGGCTTCTCCCTTCTTCCCACCTTCTGTCAGTGCTGCCCATTGGCCAAATTTAGCTGGACGCCAGCTGGAAAGAGATTCTTTAAAGTGTAGTTTTCTGCAGTGTGGAGCAGAGCAGAGAGCAGGGAACGGCTGGCGGGTGGATCTGAGTACAAACAGGCTAGCACAGGCCAGCACAAGGCCAGAAATACCCAAGGGACAGACCTTAGAGTATATTATTGGAAAATTGTATTTTCTCCAGTCTAGCGCTAATTAATATAACAGAGTACGCTTTGATTTTTATAATAAGATAAAAGCCGGATCCTTGATTTTAGAAAAGGATAGAGCACATTTGAAAGTAGAAGACCCATGTATTAGTTTCCTATTGCTGTTGGAACAAATTATCATCAACATAGTGGCTGAAAATGACACAAACGTATTACCTTACAGTTCTGGAGGTCAGAAGTACAAAATGGGTTTTACAGGGATGAAATCAAGATGTTGGCAAAACTGCATCTCTTCTCAAGGGTCCTATAGATAATCCATTCCTTGCCTTTTCCAGTTTCTATATATTGCCACATTCTTTGTCTCATGGCCAACCTCCAACCTCTGCTTCTGCGGTCACAGGTCCTTCTCCCACTTTCCCATGTCCCTCCTACAAAGACACTTATGATTACATTGGGCCCATCCAGATAACCCAGAATAATCTCTCCATCACAGGATTCTTAACTTGATCATATCTGCAAAATCTCTTTTATGATGTAAGGTAACATGTTACTTAGGGTGAGGATTGGGATGCAGACATCTTTGGGGAGGCCATTATTCTGCCTACTACAACCCTCATTCCATTTTCTTCCTAGATCTGAATCTAGGCCCCCAAAGATTATCAGCATGCAAAAGTAATTACAGTCAAGTTTCTTCAGGCCCTTGGTAGGTCTCCTGTAGGTACTCTGTGGACCATGGCTACCCTTTGAAAGTTAACACACAATATGTCTTTGGAGGATGTGCAGAGGGAGTTCAGTCAATACTGGCTTCCTTCCTGGTCGAGCGGCATTGGATCAGTTAGGAATACTTTGGGCTGCAAGATACTAACACATCTGACTCAAATATGGTTTGTCAGTTGTTGTTGTTTTGTTTTTCTTAATAGCAAAAGTCTATAGGTGGCTGCTGGCCTTGGTTCAGTGGGTCAGTGATTTCAGGGCTGGCATCTCTGGGAGTCACTTTCAAGTTCCCTAATGCTTTTACCTCACTCACTGGATGTCTGCCCCAGCTCTAGGCATAATGCTTTTGCTTCACTCACTAGATGGCTGCCCCAGATCCAGGCATCATGTCCAAAGTCAAGTCAAGAAAGATGGAAGAGATGGCAACAATAACTACGTCCCTGTTGTCAGGAAAGCAAGCTCTTCCTGATCCCCCAGCAGACTTCCACTTACATGTCATTGGCCCAAACAGTCATGTCACCATCTTTAGCAGCAAGGGAGGCTGGAAAAGTGAGTATTTGACATTTCCAGCCTCTATAGTGAAGTTGGGTGAGCAGGGAGGAGGTTAGGTATTGAATTAATCAAACAGAAGAATCTGTCACCACTACCTTTCTTGGATTTACTTAGTTCCTCCCATTGAATGTATAGATGAAATATAGTTATTTTGGGCTGATTATACCTATCAGCAACTTTTATCTCACCATTCCTCTTCTAACCCTCATCAAAGTCAGCTCTTTGGAAAAGCTCATGACCTCTCTGTCCATCCTTGTTGACTCTAGTGGCAGGCTAGTGCTGGGACCTGGGGAGTTTGCTAGAGACCCACAGCATGGATGACCATGTTTGCTGCTGCTGATGACAGTCTCAAAAATAAGTATGAAATGGGTTCTATTATTATTTCCATTTTACAGAGGAGGAGACTGAGGCTCGGGAAAGTTTAATGACCTTTCTCAAAGTGCCACCTCTACTAACAGCCTAAGTAGTTGGTGACTATGATATACCTCCTCCTGGAATTCACTTTCCAGGAAGAAAGGACCAAAGGCAGAAACTGTCTATTACTACAAAGCCAGGGCAAGAATGTTGCAAGATTAATGATCCAAGTGATAGCTCCAGTGTCCAAAATTTGTTGCATGTACAGCATCAGTAGAGTTGGAATGTGATATGAAGATGCAATGAGCACACCACACACTTAGCCTTGTCCCACAGTTCATTAATCACCCTCAATTCAAAAGCATTTATCATGATTAGATCCAGCTCAGCCCCCGTGGTAAGAGTTTTTTTTTTTTACTTTTTTTTTTTTTTTTAAATAAATACACTTTAAGTTCTAGGGTACATGTGCACAACATGCAGGTTTGTTACATATGTATACATGTGCTATGTTGGTGTGCTGCACCCATTAACTAGTCATTTACACTACGTATATCTCCTAATGCTATCCCTCCCCTCCCACCCCACAACAGGCCCCGGTGTGTGATGTTCCCCACCCTGTGTCCAAGTGTTCTCATTGTTCAGTTTCCACCTATGAGTGAGAACGTGCGGTATTTGGTTTTCTGTCCTTGTGATAGTTTGCTGAGAATGATGGTTTTCAGCTTCATCCATGTCCCTACAAAGAACATGAACTCATCCTTTTTTATGGCTGCATAGTATTCCATGGTGTATATGTGCCACTTTTTCTTAATCCAGTCTATCAGTGATGGACATTTGGGTTGGTTCCAAGTCTTTGCTATTGTGAATAGTGCCGCAATAAGCATATGTGTTCGTGTGTCTTTATACCAGCATGATTTATAATCCTTTGGATATATATGCAGTAATGGGATGGCTGGATCAAATGTTATTTCTAGTTCTAGATCCTTGAGGAATCTCCACATTGTCTTCCACAATGGTTGAACTAGTTTACAGTCCCACCAACAGTGTAAAAGCGTTCCTATTTCTCCACATCCTCTCCAGCACCTGTTGTTTCCTGACTTTTTAATGATTGCCATTCTAACTGGTGTGAGATGGTATCTCACTGTGGTTTTGATTTGCATTTCTCTGATGGCCAGTGATGATGAGCATTTTTTCATGTGTCTGTTGGCTGCATAAATGTCTTCAAAGCTGGAGGCATCAAGCTACCTGACTTCAAACTATACTACAAGGCTACAGTAACCAAAACAGCATGGTACTGGTACCAAAACAGACATATAGACCAATGCAACAGAACAGAGCCTTCAGAAATAATACCGCACATCTACAACCATCTGATCTTCGACAAACCTCACAAAAACAAGAAATGGGGAAAGGATTCCCTATTTAATAAATGGTGCTGGGAAAACTGGCTAGCCATATGTAGAAAGCTGAAACTAGATCCCTTCCTTACACCTATATAAAAACTAATTCAAGATGGATTAAAGACTTAAATGTTAGACCTAAAACCATAAAAACCCTAGAAGAAAACCTAGGCAATACCATTCAGGACATAGGCATGGGCAAGGACTTAATGACTAAAACACCAAAAGCAATGACAACAAAAGCGAAAATTGACAAATGGGATCTAATTAAACTAAAGAGCTTCTGCACAGCAAAAGAAACTACCATCAGAGTGAACAGGCAACCTACAGAATGGGAGAAAATTTTTACAATCTACTCATCTGACAAAGGACTAATATCCAGAATCTACAAAGGACTTGAACAAATTTACAAGAAAAAAATCAAATAACTTCATCAAAAAGTGGGCAAAGGATATGAACAGACACTTCTCAAAAGAGTTTTTTTTTAAAATAATGCAAATAGCAAACCATATCTTCCCTGTGGCTTCTACAGTTCAGGGTCTGGAGGTCAGGCTCCCTAATTCATTTAGCAAATATTTATTGAGCACCTACTGTGTGCTAGGCACTGATCTAGATGCTGAAAATCTAGCAGGAATCAAATACATCAAAATCCCTGCCCTCATGGTACCTATATGTCTCCTCCAGTGAAGAGAAATGCAATAAGCGAAATAAATAGGTGAAATATAACGATTGTTACATGGTGTTCCCATAATCCTAGGAAATAATTGGTTGTTCCATAATCAAGATGACAAGTTTCCATCACTTTGTTTTAAACCTATCTAATTCATCAAAGACAGTCCTATAATCTTTGTGTCAAAGAAAAGCTAATTTTACAACTTGGACAAGTTGATGAGTGGTAACTCACTTCAATGATCAAAACTCTGAAAGCCAACCAATCCACAGCAGCTTCATGATGTGGAA
The DNA here is from genome assembly GCF_049350105.2 of Macaca mulatta. Taxonomy (NCBI): domain Eukaryota; kingdom Metazoa; phylum Chordata; class Mammalia; order Primates; family Cercopithecidae; genus Macaca; species Macaca mulatta. The sequence continues at coordinate 29,034,630 of NC_133419.1, read as the reverse complement.
GTAAACCAATTCCTGGTGGACTCGCTTATGTGAACATCCTTCTGAGGCTGATATCAACCCACCCCTGCCTCTAAAAACAACACAACCTGAAACATTCTTCCCAACAACTCTATAAAAGACTGGCAGTTTGCCTTGGTTGGAGAAATGTTCCTGACTACAATGGGTATTCTTTACTTAAGAAAGATATTCAGATTTTAAGTGGTGGTCTCCTCCTTTGATAAATCTGGAGGTCCCAATGAGGTTGTGTTGAAAATGCCTAGCTAGCAGAATTCCATGGCACTCAACAACAGATGCTTTGAGCCCAGGTCCTCTGTGCCCTAATTCTACTTACTTTGTGGATTTTCCTCACGTGTTTCATTAAAATGTCTTTGCTGAATTTATTTTGTTATCCTAGATTTCATAACCAAATAGTTCTTTGTACAAGAAAATGAGATCTCAGTCTTTTTGTATAATTAGCACTTCTTTGGAAATGCATCATTTGGTGAATATTTTTGCCTTTAATCTGCTTATTCTTTTCGTGCTTGCTTTGCTTTTGTTTTTATTTGACTATTTGTACAAAGTCTCATCTTGTGCAGCTCTGATTTGATCTGCACTGTCTTGTGTCTGTTAAATGCATGAGAGAGTGCTCCACAAGGATAGCTGGAGGCATGGGCTTCGATCCCATCCAAGCTAGCCCTGAGGACTGCAAGTCGGAGATTCAGGAGATAAGCAATTAATTCATGCAAAAGTGATGGATCAGATTTTGCTCTCAATCCCTTTCCAAATTTTGTGAGGATGTTCCCTGTCTTAACAACTTGTAAAGGAAGGTAATTTTGTTCAGTCTATCCCAAGGTCAACAATTGTTGCATCATTGGTTGTGTGACCTCTTCCTAGATTCTGCTTGGTTGGTTGAAACACTCTTTACAAGTACACACACTTTTGACTAACTATGGTGGTCCCTTTGTCATGAGATTGGCTAGGTCAAAGCCCCAACCCTTTCCTAACAGAACTCCTGCTTTTTGTATGAAATTACTTTTAACTTGGTAAGTGACAAAACAAAATTGTTTTACTTAGTATATTAGCTTGCTAGGGCTGCCATGCCAAAGTACCACAGACCAAGTGGTTTAAACAACCGAAATTGATTTTCTTGAAATTCTGGAGGCTAGAAGTTTGAGATCAAACTATCAGCAGGATTGGTTTCTCCCTGTGTTGTCATATGGGTCTTCTCTCTGTGTCTTTCTGTGTCCTAATTGCTCCTCTTCTCCTCCTCCTCCTCTTGTTCCTTCTCCTCCTTCTTGTTCCTTCTCCCTCTACTACTCCTCCTCCTCCTCCCTCTCCTCCTCCTCCTCCTCCTTCTTTCTTTTTTCTTCTTCTTCTTTCTTCTTTCTTCTTTTTTCTTCTTGTTGATAGGTCTTGCTCTGTTGCCCAGGCTGGAGTACAGCGATGTGATCATAGCTCACTGTAGCCCCAAGCCATCCTCCTACCTCAGCCTCCCTAGTAGCTGGGACTAAGGGCATGCACCACCATACCCAGGTAATTTTTATTTTTATTTTTTTAGAGATGAGGTCTTGCTATGTTGCCCAGGCTGGTCTTGAGCATCTGACCTCAAGCCATCCTCCTGCCTCAGTGTCCTGAGAAGCTGAAATTACAGACTTGAGCCACAGCACCTGGCTCTAATCTTCTCTTGTCACAAGGATGCCGGTCAAATTGGATTAGGGCTCACCCTAATTACCTCTGTGGCAACTCTATCTCCAATTACAGTCAGATTCTGAAATACTGGGGATGAGGACTTGAACATATGAATCTCAGAGAGACAAAATTCAGCCCCTGACACTGAGAACTGATCATTTTGGGGAAATTGTGACATGTCAAAATTAAGAAATTAATACATTTCACAATAGCTCTGGAAAATGCTGAGAAAAACATATTCAAAGTTCAGTAGTCAGCTTTTTTGATGAATAGACTAAGGACTCAAAACAAAGTATTGATATGGACAGAACCTGTCACAAAAGTTCTACTTAGCTCCCGCTTAGACTCAGAACTCTCTCCTCTGTGCTCTGCTCTCTTTCCTTGCTCATCACCACCGCTTACATTCCTCTATTTCTTCTCTCTCTCCTGAGCTTCTAAGGAAGCTTGTCTCAGGAAACGAACAATTACATTGCAAAACAGCCCCTGAAAACTACTAGACCAGAAGGCATATCTATAGAAGCTGAATTTTAACCACGGTCTACAGCTAAACTGAGGGATATAATTAAAGTATTTTTGTAAACCTCAGGAAGGAAGGCAGAAATTTGCTACAGAGTTCAGGGTTTTTTTTACACTGATTGTCCCCAGCAATCAGATATATACCAACTAGTCTACTGCATTGTCAGGCCCTCTGGTGAGGGAAAATGTTAAAAGTAGCAGTGTAGGAGAGAGAAAGAGAGAAACTAAATAACTCAGCTATGCCATAATTTTTTAAATGGCCCTGAAAGCACAAGGAAACAGGAAAGTTGTTAAAATAAGGCCATGTCAGAAGGCTTTTCCTAAAAGGCAGTGGTGTGCTGGTAAATATTTAACCACCAGCTCTTTGGGGTTGGAGGAGTAGGGGAAAGCTATGAATCGTAACATTTGCAGATTTCCATGGTGTAAATACTCCCACCTTAGCCAGTTTCAAGCTAATTACAAGATATGACCTAATGCAGCACGTGGTACAGAAGCTCCCAAGAGTCAGTGCAAGCCAGTTCCAGTACACCATGGCTTCAGGGTAGCTTGGACAAAGATTTGAATTTGCAAAGAAAACAAGGATGAATCAACAAATGCCAAGAACCTTTCATAACAGTATTCTGGAGTGAACCCACAGCCAAAGTCAAGAGAGAGTCATCCTCTCTCTTTTTTAATGTCCTCTGACCTAAAATAGAATAGGAAAAAACATGTTTGTAAGAAAAGTTGCCAGTGTAGAAAATTTTCAACATGTAGCCTAATAGAAATCAATAAGCTAGAAATGGAAGAAAACATCTGAGTTTCTGACTTAAACAACTGACCCAGGGATCAAAACATGCCTTTTGTGCTCAGAATTCAGAACTTGTTGAGAGGATTACCTGTGGAGGTTGCACGCAGAAGAACCATTGGAGGAATGAATGGCCCATAGTTGTGTAGAAACTGAAAAAGAACTATCTGAAATCTGTCCAGTGATGCCTCACAGAGAGACATTAGCACCCAACAATTCCTAGTTTTCCTCTTCTAAACTCCATGCACCAATAGACATCGTTTGTTTTACCTGCTCAGGGTCTCTACCTCTGGAGTCAAAACCGATTTGTCATGTGCTTTAAATGAAGCTGACCCCAGCTCCTCCACCTTCCCCTAGTCTAGCAGGTGACTCAGAGATGGCTGGTTGGGAACTCCCGCCCCTTGGTTCAATGATGGGCGAGTGACCCAACCTGGGTCAATCGGAGTCCTCCTTAATCTGCAGGATTTTCAGGAAAGGTGGTATCTGTTTAATAGAGTTGGTAAGCTAGTGAGCAGGCATCCACTTCTCCTTAAACCTGGGCTTGCCACTGGGGCAACTCAGCTATGTTTTGCCTCTGCTTCTATTCCTCCTGTATTCCTGACCATCCTTCTCCCTCTTCTCTGTACCTCCCTCATAGCTGTTGCTTTCTCATGATCTCCAATGGCCTACCTAGTTCATGGCCTTCCCAGTTCTTGCCTATCGCTTTTGCACTTTGCATCTTTACACCTCTGCCTATTTGCCCTGTGAAGACAGGGATCATGCCTGTTTTGTGCACTATTTTATATGCAGTGCCTGGAATTCTTTTGAATAAGTGAATAATCTTTGTCTTTCCCTGAGTTTTCCGTTCAAACTTGCCAAGAAATTGGGTTCTGATGGAGTTGAGCCCCTCACCCCACTTGAGCTGCCTTTGGTCAGGTATTCTAGTCTTGTCCAATCCATTATGGCGAGTGTCATTATGGCCACCTTGTATAAGGAACTCTCTGCGGGTAATGGAAGGTTTCCAGAAAGACGAATGTATAGCTAGCAGAAAAAGCCTGTTTAGCCCAAAAAGTTATGGGAGGCAGATTCTGACCTGACCCCACTGATCTCTGCTTCCTGATATTCCTACCCTTTTGTAATCCCCTTCCCTGAGCATGGGCTGGACCTACTGACTCGCTTCTAACCAATAGAATAAGGCAAAAGTGATGAGATGTCACTTCCATGATTAGGTTAGAAAACACTGACTTATCTTTTTCTTCTTATATGTTTGTCCTGATGGACAGGCCAATCTGTCACAGAACTATGGGTGACTTCCAACCAACAGCTGGAAACTGAATCCTACTAATGTGTGCTTGGAAGTGTACCCTTCCCAGCAAAGCCTTCAGATGAGACCACAGCCCCAGTCAACACATTGATTTTAGTCTTGTGAGAAACCTTAAGGCAGAGTACCCAGCTAAACTGTGCCTGGGTTTTTGATTTACATTAACTGAGAGAAAATAAATGCTGTTTTAAGTCACTAAGTTTGGGGATAATTTGTTATGCAGTAGTAGATAACTATATACAAGCCAAATGATATCTCATCCCACTATCATGCCTACCATTATTTCTTAAAGTACTATTCCCATTTAAATTCAGGGCAATCATCCTGGGCTGGGCATTTGGAGTGACAGAGTCAACTCTTTCTTAGAACTCTGTTGTATTTCAAGGACCAGAGGCAGGGAGATGCCTAAATAAACATTCACAGAAGACATCCACAACTCGGGCCTGTAACTAAGGAGGAGACTACAACTCACCAAATCTCTGACTTCTAGTGCCCTGTAGTGCCCGTGCTGGGAGCTGAGGCTTTGTCGCCTGGGGAGTGGGTAACCAACCCTCCGAAAAGTGGCCTGAGGCCAAGAGACACCAGTAACAGCAAGAAGATGACTTGCATTGGGGCTGAATTCTTCTCTTTCATTTCTGGAGAATGGTTTATATTTTGGCCTAGGATGGCCACTGGGTTCCCACATTCTACTCTGAGCCTCTGAAACAAACCTGAGCTGTCTAGGCTAGAAGCCCTTGGCTGCCCTCCCTGATATCTCTCTGTTGCATTCCAGGCTCCTAATGTTGCTAAAGTGCCCTCTGTCCAGAGAGCCCAGGATTCATGACTCCAGAGCCTCTCAGCCAGAGCCAAGACACAGGACTGCCCAGCAGGAGATGTGGCAAAGGCAAAGCCTCTTCCCATTCTTCCCCAGACTAGCTGCCTCCTTGGGTTAAACACCCAGCTGAGGCCTAAACCAGAAGAAAAACAAAGCATCCCTATTGAAAGAGTACCTCCATCATTTCCATCCAATAGATGAGGTGGCTTCTCAGAGAGTAGCTGGGAAACCAAAGACAAAAGAGACAAAGAGCCTGATGTCCTCATCTTCCCGCAGGCTGCTGGGTGGGTGGGTCACAGGGTGGGTTGGGAGCTGCCTCTGCGTCTTCATTGCAGCCCCAGCCTCGGGAAAGGCATAGAAGATCCCTCCTCCAGGGCCCTTTTAGTCTGAGGCCCTTCCCCTCTCTTTACTGCTGTGTTGCAGGCCAACAAGTTTACCTGGGTGAGCAGAGCCATGTGCCCTGGTGGGTCTGCAGAATCTGCCATCATATCACCCTTGTGTGATATAGGAGTCCCAGGGTGGGTTTCTGGCCATCTCAGAAGGCCAACTTTGTAGCAAAGCAGTCCTGAATGACTTCAAATAAATGCTCTGGGGGCAACTTTGTGCAGTGAGAACAGAGACACAAGAGTCAGACAAGGCCAGGACTAAATATATCCCAAGCCACCTGCAGTGTGCCCTTGGGTAAATTACTCACACCCTGGCCCCCTCAAGCCTCAGTTTCCCCATCTGTAAATGTGCGATAATTTATTCACCCTGCACCAGTGCCCTACCTTGTAGAATTAAACAGGGTTGGGACTAGGATGAGGTGAGTGAGACACTTGTCTTAGGCATAAAATTTAAGGGGATGCCAGAAAGCTCAGTAGCCAACATAAATAATATTTTAATGCAATATTTTTAAAAATCAAAATTAATGCAAAAAAATCCATGATCAACAAAATGTCACAATTCTAAACAAAGAGGATCTATTCAATAAGTGACTGTGAACATTACGCTCAATAAACTTTGTGAGATGCTTTCCAGAAGGCTGCAAGTATGGATTGTAGCTGCATGAAGAGCCCCATCAGGCCTGCTCAGGCCCAAGTTCAAGTGCACCGTGCTGGCTTGCACTGTGTAGTGCAGTGGTTGGTCGTATAGGCTTGGGGGTCCAGTAGACCCAGGCCTGAAAACTGACTTCACTACTTATCATTTTTGTGACCTTGGATGCTTTATTTTGTCACTCTAAGCCTCAGTTTCCTTATGTGTAAATTAGGGATAATAATAACACTGTCTCCACCAAAAGGTTGTTGTAATGCAGGATGCCTGACCCATAGCAAGGGCTTCGTCATAGTGGTTGTCATTTTGGTATCATTTAACACACATCAGAATCAACATGAAAAATTCCCTTGGTTGGGCAGAGGATAAAACAGGCTGGCATTTTGTGGCTGTCTGCTCGCTGCCTTTGTGAGTCTTCCCGATAAGCTGCATCTGCCTGGCTTTCTTGTTAATCAAATACACAGCTGGCTTGGGAGCTGCTTGCCTGGAGCTGCCTTTGCTACTGTGTCTGCTGCCATCTGGGTATCAGAGGGATCACAGAGAAGAGGCTGGGTGTCAAGGCAGGAACAGCTGGGGCAGAGGGCGGAGAGAGTCCCGGGCTGCGATCTGTTTGCTGCACGCTTGTTTGAGATGCATGGTGCTTGGCAAGGAACAAAATACCATCCCTGGGGTTCAGCCAGCCACTCTCTGCCTTCCTCCTTGGCACACAGAGAGCATGGGGCTCTGGTCTGGTTTTGACCAGTGATCTGCTCTGATAGCTGACTTGTCCAGTTTGAGGAGAGCTAGGGGTGCAAGTGACCCCGACAGGACAAAAGAGGACGCTTTCCAATTTATTTTGGGCAGGCTTTTTCCTTCTGATGCTTCTGTCATCAGATGCAAGAAGAAAGGTTTTGAATCAGAGTTATGTGTAGGTGACAGTATGAATTTGTTCACTTAGTAAGCCACAGACCTGTGCTAGGTACGAGAAGAATTAACTGATGGGGTGGAGAAGTAGCACAATAGCAGAGCACAGGGTTCGTAAACTTTAACGTGTATCAGAATCTTCGCGAGGGCTCATTAAAAACCAGAGTTCTGATTCGGTAGGTCTGGGGAGGGACCCAAGAATTCACATTTCTAACAAGCTCCCAGGTGCTGCTGCTGCTGCTGCTGCTGCTGGTGGTGGTCTGAGTACGACTGACATTAGATGTGTGCTGTGTAGTTAGACTGCCTGGGTTTGAGTTGAGACCAACTCAGGTACTTACTGGCTGTGGGGGGCCTTTGGCAGCTTAATCTCTCTGTGAATCGGTTTCCTTATCTGTAAAATAAGGATGAAAATAACAGCATCTAGTTCACGGGCTTCATGAGTTATGCATACAAAGCACCCAAAGCAGTGCCTGGAATATGGTAAGCACTCAGTATGCATGAGCTATTATAATCTATAATATGTAAACATTTTACAATGAATTATGACGTGTGCTTTTATAAATAAACAGGGAAAGGATTCATACATATACAAAATATTTGCATACAATTTCAAGGGGCTCATAGGCCCCCAGGAATTTCATCCTTCTTGATGCCCCTGGTTTTGTAGATTATAAGAGGTATTATTTTCGAGACTCCTCTCTGTTGTATGAAGTGTGGCAGGTAATTGATAGTCTAAATTATTTCACTTAGTTCGCACTCTAACTTTGTAAGACAGTCATTGTCATTCCTGTTTCACAGGCAGAACAACCAAGGCTTAGAGAACTTGCCAAGTGAGGGCTAGAGTCAGAATTTGCACCCAAATCTGTAAAGCTCTATGTCACATGGCCAATAGTCACTTCCTTAGAATGACTGCATCACCAGTTTATCCAGAAGAGCACATTTAGCAGTGACCAAGTGATCAGCCCTATAGGGGAGAAATTGAAGGTTGTTCTTGACCTCAAAGAGCTTCTGTCTAATTGAGAAATCAAGGTAAACAGAAATCTGCAACATAGCGTATGATTGCCCGCAAATAATAGGTGTGGCAGAGCATTGATGTGATTCACCGGATATGCATTTGCTTTTCACATTTTCCAGCTTCCCTTGCAGTTGTATTAGCTCAAGTGACTGGGCTTTGGCCAGTGAATATTGGGCATGATATAAGTTACTTTCCGTCTTGGCCCCTTATAAACATGTCGAATGGTCTCTGCTTTCTTTCCCTTGCCTTGTTGCAGTGATTTAGGGAGCCATGTGTTCCAGATGGCACAGTTCAAGATGGAGGAGAATTGCCCACCTGGTGTCAGACTGAAACAGGAAGGAGAAAGGAACCTCTATGTGTTAAACCACTGAGATTTCTGGTCACTGCAGCATAGTCTAAGTCTCCTGAGTAGTCAGATGGGATAGCCATAGTTGCATACCGAGGATTTCTAAGAAGATTAGGAGTCCAGAAATATTCAGGTCTCGAATTGGCTACAGGCCCCATTCTAGACAAAGTGAGTCAAAATCTTTAAGAAGGGTCACAGTACTCTTTATTTAAGGTGATACTGAGGAAAGGCTGGTACTGTGGTCTGCTGCGTCTCCTGGAGAATCTCTCATGCGAGAGCCACCATCACATGAGCATCTAGAGAGTCCCACCTCTGGGGTGGGACTCCTTGGGCTAGAAGCCTGCCACCACCTCCTTCTAGCTTTATGCTGGATGATTTAAGGATCTACTTCGTAAAGTTGTTGTGATGACTAAATGAGAGTTGATGTATTCGTTATCTATTGCAGCATAACAAATTACCCCAACACGTGGTACTGTCGACAAAAAGAGTCAAACACTGTAAAATATTTGAAGAAGTTTATTCTGAGACAAATATGACTGACCATGGCCCAAGACACAGCCCTCAGGAGGTCCTGAGAACATGTGCCCAAGGTGGTCGGGGTGCAGCTTAGTTTTATGTATTCTAGGGAGTCATGAGACTTCAATCAAATACATTTAAGAAATACACTAGTTTGGTCCAGAAAGGTAGGACAACTTGAAGCAGAAGCCTCCAGCTTGTAGGTGGATTTAAAAATTTTCTGATTGACAATGGGCTGAGTTTATCTAAAGACCTGAGATCAATAGAAAGGAATGTCTGGGTTAAGATAAAATGTTGTGGAGACCAAATTCTTATTTGCAGAGGAAGCCTTCAGATGGTAGGCTTCAGAGAGAATAGGTTGTAAAATGTTTCTTATCAGACTAAAGTCTGTGTTGATATTAATGCCAGAGAGGTATAATGAGACAGATCCAGCCCCTACTTCTCGTCAAGACCTGAGCTAGTCTTTCAGGTTAAATTTTAAGAGTGCCCTGGCTGGCCGTGCGCGGTGGCTCAAGCCTGTAATCCCAGCACTTTGGGAGGCCGAGACGGGCAGATCATGAGGTCAGGAGATCGAGACCATCCTGGCTAACCCGGTGAAACTCCGTCTCTACTAAAAAATACAAAAAACTAGCCGGGCAAGGTGGCGGGCGCCTGTAGTCCCAGCTACTCGGGAGGCTGAGGCAGGAGAATGGCATGAACCCGGGAGGCGGAGCTTGCAGTGAGCTGAGATCCGGCCACTGCACTCCAGCCTGGGCGACAGAGCGAGACTCCGTCTCAAAAAAAAAAAAAAAAAAAGAGTGCCCTGGCTGAGGAGGAAGTCCATTCAGATGATTGGGGGACCTTAGGATTTTATTTTTGGTATGTGGTGCCATAAAACAGCCACCATTTACTATCTCATAGTTTCTATGGACCGGGAATTGAGGGGTGTTTCACTGGGCAGTTCTGGCCTCTTGTGAGGGTGCTGTCACATGTTGGCTGGTGCTACATCATCTGAAGGTTCAAGTGGGGCTGGAGCATCCACTTCCAAGTTGTCTCACTCATGCAGCTGTTGGCCAGAGGTCTCATTTCCTTTCTACACAGGCCTCACCGTAGGACTGCCTGAGTGTCCTCCCTGGATGGGGGCAGGCTTCCCTCAGAGCGAGTGATCCAAGAGACCAAGGGGGAAGTCGTGATGCACTGGCATCACACAGGTCAGCCCTGACTTGGTTTGGGCTGGGACTAAGCACGGATAAGGATACTAGGAGGGGAGGATCCCTGGAGGCCATCTGTGAGGTTGGACAGCATAAGCTTTTCAAATATCAACTTATCTGAAACATAATCTTACCCTTATCAACAGCATAACCATCTCATTTGATATCTGAAATGCTTCAAACCGTGTCTGACACGGAATTACAACTCAGTAAACATTAGCTATTTGTTATTACTAATAGAATGATCAGTAATCTCTAACTCAGAATTCTAGCTTTTCCACCATTTTATCCTCCTTCCCTCATTCCTCAACTACCCTCCCAGGTGGAGACCAGCTGTATAAACACTTGTGCACCTGTTATGCCAGGCCGTGCACTGGGTGTCTGGCTCCCAGAAGGTAGGGGTTCACCTGGGCACCTCTGTGCCCCAGGGCAGAAAAATTCTAATAGAGACACAGAGGATGCTAGAAGCCAGGGAAGAAGAGGTTGAATAATAATGAATGCTTATATGGGGGTGTCAGAGTTAACAGGCTTGTTCGCCTCCATTATCCTACTAGAGAAAAACTGGTGGAGCGGCTAAGAGCACACACTCTGCAATGAGATTGCCTGGGAGCAAATTCCAGTTCTCCTGACTAACTATGTGAACTTGGGCAAGTTACGTAACTTCCCTAGTGCCCAGTTTTCTGTTAAAAAAGGGAATAATAGTTCTCATTTTACCAGGTTGTTGTGTGAATGAAATATTCTAAGCATTTAAAAGGCTCAGAACAGTGCCTGGCTCATACTACATGCTAAAAAAAAAAAAAAAAAATGCTATTATTTTCTTTCTCAAATCACCTGGGGCAGGGGAAGGGGGTAGTGGTTAAACAGGAGGTAAAGAGACAAGGGAATAAACAGATGCAGACACCTTAAAAATTGCAAGGCAAAGCTGGTGTTAAGACACAGCTCTCTAGGACTTTCCCCTAGAGTCTCCCCGGCCCTGGGGGTGCTTCTCACACAGAGGAAAGCTTGACCCAGAGTGAGTTCATCATGCTGTGAGTCCCTGGGCCAGGGTTGCACGCCCTCACAGCCACCTGGCACACTTCTTGGCTGACTTCTTCTGTGACCAGGGCCTCTGGTAGCCCTGTTCCCCTCCCTGCATGTTGTTTGTATCTTCTTTTCCTAGCTTTGTTTCAGATAAGCTCAGGGGTTCCTGAGCCGTCTTGTCTTCCTTTGATGGATGGGTGGCAAGGGAGTAGGGCTGGAGCCAGGGGCCTGTCCGTGGAGGGTGGAGGCAGATGGAGTGGGGTGAGGCAGCAGGCAGGTAGGAGAAATCAAAAGGCTTCACATCAAAGAAAGAGAAGCCAATCAGCTGGAGTATTCTCCATCCTCTGAGATGGGATCTGAGCTCTAATTTGTGAATCTTAGTTAAGTTTTGAAAATCAAAAGCAAGGGGCTGCTGGACCTCCTGCCTAACAAAAGTGTTTGCTGAAAAGATTCAGAACCGCGACAAAGACACAGCTCCTGCAGAGCTCTAAAGAGATGGGAATTCAAGCTCCAGAAGGTGGGGACCCCACAGTGAAAATGACAAACAGGGTTCACACTCTCCTAGAGCTGGTCTTCCAGTGGGAGTACACAGACAACGCCAAACAAGATCATTTCAGCAAGTGTGATATGTAGGAAAGATGCTCTGTGACTTTGGGTTGGGTGGTCAAGGAAGTCTCCCTGAGAAGGTCACACTGGGGCTGAACCCTGTGCAGCCACATGTGGATCTGGGGGAAGTGTGTTCTAGGGCGACCAAAGAGCTGGTGCCAAGGTCTCATGCAGAAGGGAGTTCAGTGTGATTGAGGAACAGAGGGAGGTCAGCGTGCCTGGGGAAAGTGCAGGGAGGAGAGGCGGCCCACTGAGCCGGGGAGGCTGGGATGAGGAGTGCAGGTGTTATGGTGAGCCTCGTGGCAGGTTTTAAGTGTAGAATTGATGACATCTGATGGGTTTAAAGTGACCACTCAGCCATCCGGCACAGAATGGATTTCAGGGGACAATAGAAAGGGCGAAGCCTGTTAGGAGGATGTCAGGAGTCCAGATGAGGGCTCTACACCTAAACTAGTGTCGACAGTGGAACTGAAGGGCATGGCAAGTGGACTCACATTGTGAACAGAGAAGAGAACTGCCATTTACAACTCCTGAGGGAGTGACCACAAAGGAACCTCACTTGACGGTGCCACAGGGTGGGGCTCTGAGGAAAGGCGGCAGATCACAGCCAGGTCTGCAGTGTCTAGAACAAAAAGGGTTTGGGAAGAGTCCCTGATTCCAGCCCCAGTCCTAGCATGAGGGAGTTTCTTTTATCCTAGGACTCAGCAGATGGGAGGGCAGGCGACTCACCCCGGGACTGGGCAGCTGATGGCGGACCTTCTTTCCGGACTAGTGCTCCCCCTGTACGAATCGCTGAATGCATAGCTTAGAAAAGTGAGATGCTTCAGGGGGTTTGGAAAAGGGAAGTGCATTGGATGAGGCCAGGACACGTGTGTTGTGAGGCCCAGAGTTCTGTGTCGTGGTAGCCTCTGAGCCCCGGCCGCTCCAGCCCTGGGGAGGACTATCCGTGCAGCTTCCACTGTTCGTCTGGATGGAGCACGGAGCCTGTGCAGGTGTCCATCTTCGTCGGCAGCAAGGTTCAGAGGGAAAAGGTGCAGGACGAAGCTTAAGGAAAGACAGGTCAGCAAGGACCCATTTCTTACTACTCTCCCCCAGCTGGCCAGGTTCCCAGCAGCCCCACCTCCAGCACGCAGGAGCAGCGGGGGGCTGCTGGGCTGGAGATGGCATGAAGGTGCTGTAGAGGCACCCCTGGGAACCACTGTGCTGGCAGAGAGGGACAGAGGAGAGGAGAAAGGGCTTCAGAACAAATGCAGACCACTCAAGACTTGGTTCTCCCTGGGGCAACCTCCCAGACCTAAGTCCGTTCAGTCACTCACTCACTCACCCACCAATATTTGAGACACCGGTGATACAGCCAAGAGGTAAAATGAGGAAAGAAGCAGGGAAGGAAGAAAAGAAGGGAGGGAGGATAAAGAGAACGGGATGGAGGAAAAGGGCACAGGCCCTGCCCTTATAAACCTCACAGCCTAGTAGAGGAAAAAACAGGAATCAAAGAATGACAGGCCTATGAGTTGGAGGTTCCAGCCAGACTGAGCGTGAATTCCTGCAGTCAGCTCTGAGCCCTTCATTGTCTCCTCTGAGCCTTGGCACATGCTGTCGCTCTGCCTGACCGTCTTCCCTGTGTCCCTCCCTCCTTTATCGGTGGAGGGAGCAGAACTGAGGCTGGGCCGGTAGGACATGTTCACCGGGGCAGCTGAAGGCTCAGTTGAGGTCTGAGGAGGGGAGACAAGCGGGGCATATAGACCTGCCCCTGCCATCCGTAGACGCTTCTCATTCAGAGGGACCATGGCCTGGGGGGCTTTCTTGTGATGACCCTCAGCAGTGACATGAGTGGGATGGCGTTTCCTGTCCCCATGGCATGTGCTTCCCCTCAGCCTTTCACCAAGGACCTGCCATGTGCCAAAGACTAAGCACTGGGGGATAGAAGGGGAACGAGACTGGTGTGGCCCCCCTGCCCTGCTCTCAGACCTGCCGATCTCCGGCGTTTGTTTTCTTGAGACTCCTGACGCTGCCTGCCCTCAACTAGGGATTCCTGATCTCTGCATATCCCTTCCCAGCCATCCAAGACAGCAAGAGATGTTACCCTCTGGCTAACTCTTACTTATGCTTCCAGTCTCAGCCAGATGTCATGTCCTCAGTTCAGCCTCCCCAGGGGTCCCTCCACATGTTCCGCAGCCCCTGTACCTCCCCATCATTGCCCTGGGCCAGAACGGGCTCTGACTGTGTGTCAATAGAGACAAAGAAAACTCGGAGCAATCACAATACCACTTTGGCTTCCTAATTTTCTCTGCAATCTTTGGGGGGCCAGTGCCAACCAGGCCTTGAAGACTGATATTCCTCTGCGGGGTGAGAGATGCCTGCCTCCCTCTCTGGACTCTTGTGGGACCAGCAAGGGGGATCCAGCCTCTCTTGTCATCAGAAGACATGAGCTATAAATGTGATTCCCCAACCTGGCTGTATGTGCAACACTTGGGGAATTCCTAAAAATAGAGATGCCTGGGACTCTAACTCCAAAGACACTGCCTCAGTAGATCTGTGCTGAGATCTGGGCGTATACATTTCTTGGAACTTACTCCAGCTTCATGTACAGATCTATCGCAGCAGCATCTGTAATAGCAGAAGGTTGGTAACGGCCTAACTGCTCACCAATAGGAAACTGGCTAAATAAATCATAGCCCATCCAGGCAATGGTATTCTGTGTACCCTAGAAAGGAATGAACAAGCTCTTAAGTACTGATAGAAAGAGACCTTCAGGATAGGTTATTGGGTTAAAGAAAAAAAAAAAGGCAAGGCGTATAACATACTATTTTTTCATCAAACTTTAATCAAACTTTTTCTGTAAAGAGCCTGATGGTAAATATTTTAGGCTTTACAAGCCACGTATAACCTCAGCCTGGAGGCGCTGACGTGGCTTCAGCAGAGTAAACCTGTAAATGGAGTGGATCACAGAAAACTGAGGGGTTAGTCCTGAGTGGCCACTGGAGAAGATAGGCACCTGTGTTAGGACCCTCGGATGGAGGCTTCCGAAGAACCCACAGAGGCACCTGATGTTAAAGCACCAGCTTTTACCATCCGCAACCCTCGGAGCCAGAGAATAACCCTACAAAGCCAGGCAGCTATCCCTCCCCACTGTCCTCCCCACTCCAACCTTGCCCTGCCACCTGGAATAACATGCACCCGCCCCTGTCATGAGATAGCCTTTTGATGTTACCCCCTCCTGAGTCTCCTTCTTTCTTTCCCTCCTCTATTTCCAACTGCTCCTAATGTCACCAGGTTCCCAGACATCTCCCCAGCCTCCTTAGTCTCTGACCGGTCCGTCTGGGGCAGCCCCCTTCTCCTTATCCCTGGAGCTCTCAGCTTTAGATCACCGGCACTCCTGGGGGCCACCTCGTCAATTTTGACACTTTTATCTTCTGAGGATGATCCTTTTCCACACTGTAACTTCCCAGCCCTGAATTTGTCCAGAAACCAAAGACCACTGGACTTGGGGCCAGACCTAGCTGTGACCTCCAGCAAATTATTTCTCATCTCCAAGGCTCTGTTTCCTGATCTGAGGAAGCGGAGATAATAAAACCACCGCTGAGGGATACAAGGATTCAAAGACCTGGTGTGCATGCCCGCCAGATGCTTTGTGTGCCAACTTCTGGTGCCCAGTGTGAACGTGGAGATCCTTTGCCCTCTCAGCGGACTCAACTCAGTGGATTAATCAGAAGTGCACACAGTTTTTGGGGTTTACTGTGGAGAAGTTCGTGCTGCTTGGAAGGACTGTGGTTCGTGAAAAAGTCCCTAGATACCGTCAGCTCCTCCTACCCCATCCCTGCTGCAGAGGCTCAGTTTATATCTGTGGTCAGGGCTGAGCCCAGAGGGCTATCCCCAGAGCTGCACACCCAGGAACTGAGGGAACACTCTCTGAGGAAGCTGACTTGGAAACTCGGAAGTGCCTTCTTCAGTCCTGGCAGCTGCCTGGTGCTGCTGGGCTTGGGAGGCTAAGAGCAAGAAACCGGGGGCTGAGCACAGTGGCTCATGCCTATAATCCCTGCACCTTAGGAGGCTGAGGCAGGAGGGTCGCTTGGGCCCAGGAGTTTGCAACCAGCATGGGCAACAAAGCAAGACCACATCTGTATATATATATATATTTTTTAATCAGTTGGGCTGTTGTGGTGTGTGCTACTTGGGAGGCTGAGGTGGGAGGATTGCTTGAGTCCGGGTGGTTGAGTCTCCAGTGAACCCAGATTACACCATACTCCAGCCTGGGCAACAGAGCAAGACTCTGCCTCAAAAAAAAAAAAAAAAGAAAAGAAAAAGAAAAGAAACCTTATCCAGACACAGAGCCATTGCAAAGAGCCAGCAAAGATGTTTAATCCAGCAGATACATTTATCAGTGGAGGCAGCAGAACTGAGGCTGGGCCAGTAGGATATATTCACTGGGGCGGCTGAAGGCTCAGTTGAGATCTGAGGAGGGGAGATGAGTGGGGCAAATAGCCCTGCCCCTGCCATCCGTAGATGCTTCTCGTTCAGAGGGACCATGGCCTGGGGGGCTTTCTTGTGATCTGAGTGGGATGGGGTTTCCGGTCCCCGTGGCATGTGCTTCCCCTCAATCTTTCACCAAGGACTACCATGTGCCAAAGACTAAGCACTGGGGATAGAAGGTGAACGAGACCGGTGTGGCCCCCTGCCCTGCTCTCAGACCTGCCAATCTCCAGGGTTTGTTTTCTTGAGACTTCTGACGCTGCCTGGCCCGAGTCGGCACTAGGGATTCCTGATCTCTGCATATCCCTTCCCAGTCACCCAAGACAGCAAGAGCTGTTGCTTCTGTTCTCAGATTTCTCCCTTGGCTTCTTGATTCAGCGTTTCATCCCAGCTATGGTTTAAAAAACAAACAGCAAATAAACAAACTAACCACACACCCAAACAAATCTCAGACTGCACAGAATGGAAGCACTGCCTGGAATCATAAAGATCATTTGTTCTTGACCGGGCGCGGTGGCTCAAGCCTGTAATCCCAGCACTTTGGGAGGCTGAGATGGGCGGATCATGAGGTCAGGAGATCGAGGCCATCCTGGCTAACACGGTGAAACCCCGTCTCTACTAAAAAAATACCAAAAAAAAAAAAAAACTAGCCCAGAGAGGTGGCGGGCGCCTGTAGTCCCAGCTACTCGGGAGGCTGAGGCAGGAGAATGGTGTAAATCCAGGAGACGGAGCTTGCAGTGAGCTGAGATCCGGCCACTGCACTCCAGCCTGGGTGACAGAGCGAGACTCCGTCTCAAAAAAAAAAAAAAAAAAAAAGATCATTTGTTCAATGTCCCTTTTTCTCACTGCCAGGCCAGGGCTCTTGTCTGCACCATGGAACCCATTATGGCTTGAGCCTTTCCAGATCAATTCTCCATAAACCTAATGAGGACATTGGAAAGGTGAGCTGAGGTAAGTTGGTGAAGAAACTCTAATGGAGCCCTATGGAGTCTGGAGTTTTGACAGCATACTGGGGACAACGGGAAACCATTGACAGAGAAAAGCAGGACAGAGCCATGATGCATCATCCGTTCACTTATTACATTCAGTTAGCATATATTTATTGAGCATGTGCTCTGTGCTAGGCTATGGGGATATACCATTGAACAAGATAGACAAGTTTCTCATCTTCATGTCTCCAGTGGGGAGACAGAAAATGAGCATGGTGAATAAATTAGAATGCACATCAGTTCACCGAATTAATAAGACTTTCCGTGGCGTGGGGTGGTGAGGGGCAAGAAATGAACAGGATGCTGTGATTCAGAATAAAAGACAGAATCGTCTTTAGAGAGCATAGCTTGAGAAAGTTTCTCTAAGGAAGTGATCTTTTAGATGAGCCTTTAAAAAATGGGAAGAACCCAGTCTTGTCAAGAGCGGGAGAAAGAGTGTTACAGTTCGGAGCAGGGCGAGGGGTGGGTGGGTGGCGGATGCAGTGAGTGCACAGGTCTTGTGGCTGCAAAGACTTTGGAGGACACTTGGAACTGAAGGAAGGTTGGTGTGAATGGAGTGCTAAGGAAAGTGTTATGAGCTCAGGAGGCAGAGGTGGGCAGATGTCATCATGCTTAGAGGCTACCATAGGTGAGAAATGACAGAGTCGTTAACCAAGTTGGTGCACAGATGGAGAGACATGGACCAATGTGAGTATATTTTGGATCGAGAACCGGCAAGTCTTGCTAATGGATTAAATGGTGGGTGCAGCGGCAGACAGAGAAGGAGGCAGTGATGTTTCCCACGTCTCTGGTTGGAGCTGTTATTTACTAAGATGGAGAAGCCTCGGAAGGTCGGACCAGGTTTGGGGGGTAAAACTAGATCAAGTTTGCACTGAGAAGGTTGGACTTGGGGAGGACAAGGTCAGTGCAGGGTGCTCTTCAGAAGCGAATCCAGTATTCCAGGTGAGAGATCATGATGAGGATGAGCTAAGGTGGTGAGGGGGGATGAAGGGAATACCCATGCCTCTGCTAAACAAGCCAAGAGAAGAGTTTCCCACTGCCTCAGATGCTCTGAATTTCATTTTGTGACACGGCTCAAGAGACCAACCAGAGGGAGGAGTTCGTTTTGGATAAGGTTGAAATGAAATCAACATATGGAGAGGAGTGGAGGCGAATGATGTGGAAAATGGGGTCACGAAAGACACCAGGCAGAGAGTGCAGCAATGCAGTGCCTTCCGCAGCTGGCTGTGTGACATGGGAGAGAGGAGTCTGGATTCACCATCTGTGCCAGGGAGAAAGCCGTCCTGGGAAACAGATGGCCGGCAGCCATGCCCACGCACCCTGGACGACCACAGGGTTTCCCTGGGGTTCTGCAGCCTGGGTGACTTTCTTGGGAGGTTTGGGACAGAGCATTCAGAGGCTGTGGGCATAGCAGGCTCTGGGATTTCTGCCCTTGATGCCACCGTTACCCAAACCCCTAGAGCAGGGTCCCAGATGGTGCAGCTGAGATGAGCTCTCTTTAGCCTCACGGTCCTCCAGCAGTGCCCCTTCCAGCCTCTGAGGTTAGCAAAAGCCAAGTGGCTGGTGGCACTGACAGTGACCACTCAGTCAACCCTAGTCCCTGTCAGGATAGTCATCTTTTTCCTTCATTTGTTCTTTCATTCCTACATGCATTCAACAAATCCTGACTGAGTATCTGTGACTGCAGGCACTGTCCCAGGCCCTGCCCTCGAGAAAAGGCAGATCGAGAATTGGACAATGTGGGCTACCAAGCCCTCTCCTTCCCTTCTTCTTCATCCTGTCACTCCTTCCGGCCTTGAGGCCCAGAGCTGACCCGAATCCTCACCCAGGACCCATTCCAGCCCCTGGTCCGGGCACTGCTGATTCTGATTTAAGTCCATTTCTTAATTTTATTTCATGAGACTAAAATGTCATCAGAAATCAGGTTGTAAAGGACACTGAATAATATTTTTCTGAGTTTGGGCTTTATTCTGAGTATTTGTTTAAGTATTTTAGGCAAGAGAGTGACATTAGATTTCCATTTGCAAGACACCTGCAGCAATGAGGAGGAAGGATGGGAGGCAGGGAGAGAGGGATGGCACGATGGGAGGCAGGAAACCAGTTTGGAGGCCTTTGGACTTGTCCAGATGAGAGGTGACAAGGGCTCCTTGCCATGTCCCCACCCCCGCCCCCAACCCCATCACATCAAAGCTACTCTCAGAAAAGAACTCACGAATCCTGTGAGCTGTGGAAGGGCTCACCCCAGTGGAGGCACCTGTGTACATATTTGAAGTTAAACCAACATTCGGCATCTTTTATTTCTCAGACACCTTCATGTACAATGAATCCCCTCCAAGCAGCATTGTCAGGAAAAAATACTCTCCATCTCTCTCTTTTAGAGATGAAGAAACTGAGACTTAGCTCTAAGCACCCCTAAATTTGAATCCTGGCTCCACCACCTGTCCAGGTGTAGAAAGTTCCACTGTGGACAGACTGCGGGACCTGCATGGTTGCCGTGAGCAAAACCTGATCTGGAAGAGTTGTATCTAATGGGCCCTAATGGTGGCATCTCAGAAGCACCGAGGAGACCCTGGGGGCTTCTGCAGCTGGGCCTGGGGAGCATATTGAACGGGCGCCCTGGGTGGGCCTGCCCTGCCTGCTCTGTCTTCTGCCTTCTCTGCCTATGTTGCCCAGGGCCTGAGCGGGAGAGTTCTGTAGGTGAAGGGGCCTGGGCCTGAGGGCTTCTTTTGCAGGAAGCTTCTCCCCTTGCAGGATTCTA
This sequence comes from Macaca mulatta, assembly GCF_049350105.2. Classification (NCBI taxonomy): domain Eukaryota; kingdom Metazoa; phylum Chordata; class Mammalia; order Primates; family Cercopithecidae; genus Macaca; species Macaca mulatta. Next base: position 29,014,703 of record NC_133419.1, on the reverse strand, counting down.
GGAGAGGCCTGCCCACTACCCCACCTTCCCCCAGCTTTCCTGGTCTTTGTTCCGATTTTAGGCCAGAGTGGGACGATAAGGAGGACGACTGCGCCATCTGCTGGGCATCTCAGGCAAGCTCCAGCTGCGCCCAGGTGAGTTTGGCTTTTGCGCATGAGAACCTTGGGTCACCAAACGGGCTCTGGCCCCTTGACCGATGATCTGTTTTATAGAAGTAGCCCTAGGGATACACTACAGTCAGCTGCTGCCAGGAAACTCTCGGTACCCACAGAAGCTGCCCATTATCTGTGCGCTCAGGTGTGGGGAACAGAAAGGTGAACAGGGTGTGGGGGAAAGCACAGACACAGACTATTAAAATGCAGTGTGCCGAGGAATGACGGAGAAAACGCAGGTGGAGAAGACAGGCCAGTTAATTTGACTTCCTGGGTCCCTGTTAGGTGCTGCTCCTGAACTCAGAAGCATGAATTGGAATTAGGGAAGGATTAAGGGAAGGCCTTCCAGAGAGACGGCATGGCAGGGCAAAGCCCTGGTGACCGTGCGGCCACCTCTGCTCAGGCCCAGGGCTACTGCCTCTTTCCTGCCCTCCTCCAGCAGTTGGAGACTTTGCTGACCCCTTGGAAGTGCTGGTCCCTGAACTCTGCAGTGGCAGGAGTTCAGAAGGTCCACATCTGCCCCTTCACTTACCACCTCAGCAGCAGCTCCTTCCTACCCTCACCCAGCGTTCCCAATCCCTACCTCTTCCTACCCAAGCCAAACAGTGTGGCTGGGAGACTGCTATGAACCAATCTCCCACACTCACAGCCTCAGAAATCAATGCTGGAGAATGAAAGAAAGGTGGAGAATGATGAAATCACCTAGTTGGTGAATTAGGGTCCAGCTGAGGTCGATTTAGGAAGAGCAATTCTAGTGAGCGTGAGTTCTGTCAGTCTGCCATTATATTGCATTCAATCTAATTCAGGCATGGTTTACTACACAGGTCAAATCCTGCGAGTTTGTGGAAGAAGTGGGATGCAAAGGGACATTTACGGGGCAATCTACTGTGTGCCAGACACAGTGGAAGCTATCATGGATATCAAGTGAATGAGACATGGTCTCTGTCCTCAAGAAGCACCCACATCACCACCCGGTCCTCCCCACCACCGCACAGTTCCTTTCTGTTCTTTTCTCTTCCTGCAGAAAACCTGCTTCCGGGAAAGTAACTGATAAATTAAGCCACACTGAGCTGTAGTCAGTTGAGTGGGTGTTTATGACAGTACCTGTGAATTGTCTCTATCTGCTCTATTTCAGTAAAATCAAGAAACCCACTGGCTTATTCTCCTGCCCTCCCCCACCCCAACGTGTTAGCTACACACAAGACCACCCAGCAGAGACTGTATTTCCCAACCTATCTTGCAGCTAAGTATAGATTATGTGATGGAGGCCAGTGGGACATGAGTGAAAATAATGTGGCAATTTCTGGGGTATACCCTCCTCCTCCTCCTCGTCTTCCCCTTCCCCCTTCCCATGGCTGGGATATAGACTTGGAGGGTGATGGCGCACAGGCTTTGCTCACAGCAATGAGGGTGGTACCTGGTGGTTGGTGAAACAAGAGGGAAGGATTCCGAGTCTATGAACCAGAGCAGAACCATCCTACTCGCTCAAAGCTCCTACCAGCTCAGACTTTTACATAGAGAGAAACTTCTAAATTCTTTAATCCACAGAAGCTGGGCTTTTGTTAAAGCAGCCAAATCAATATCTTAATACAGTGGCTCTTGCTCCCTGATGTTTAATAAGCAAATAAGCAAAAATATCTTGAGCAAGAGCTTTATCAGAGTTCCTGAAATTCTAACCAGAGGCCATCCCCTGAGCTGGGGATCCAGCATGTGTATAACAATGACCCCATGCCCTCTGATACCCACAAGCATCTCTCAACTAATTTATCATTCAGTTTGTTGGGACAGTATTGTATTTTACTGTGTGGTATGTGTCTTAGGTCATATGGCTAGTTCAACATTGATAACAATAGCCAAGAAAGTTCCATTCTTCAGCCTGTGGGTCTATGCAGTTTACTGTAAATTTATGGGATGCATTACTGAAGGAGTTATCTTATCTCTACTTACAGATGAGACCTAAAAGCCCATTAGAGACTTTCCCAAGGGCCTGGGGCTAATAGAAACTCAGCCTCTCAAACTTACCTTTAAGAACTCTTGACACTTCCCCAAATAAAGGACCATTCCCTCTCCTTAGAGATTAGGGTCCTCTGACAACAACCAGGGAATACTATTAGAAAATATTCTTTATTTTTTCTTGAAGTACTTGTAAAAAGGACGATTAAATCACAAAAATGTGAGCACCAAAGACAGAAGGAAGTTGTGTAAAGGTCAACATTATGCTGGTAAGAGCATGTTCAGGAACGATCAATATTTGGAAGCCAATGGTCACAGGTTGGCAATTGTTCTTATAAATGTTCAACCACTGGAAAACTTTCAAAATGCTAGGTAGCCAATGGTTTCTAGATTAAAGTATTAAAACAAATAATAATTTTTTAGAAAACTATCATTTCTGATAACATCTCAGCTTACTGAACAAAGTAACGGAGAGCCTCTCGCACCACGCTGGACTCGTTTCCTGGAAATTTGTAAATACCAGACCACAGAGCTTGACTAATGACTATTGGACATGGTGCCCACTGTGTGTATTTAGATAACTGGCTTGTGTGGGAAGAACCCAAATGTCTGGTCCTCATGCCAATTTGTCTTTGGACCTAAAAATGACCAGAAAAGGGAGGCAAAGGAAAATGACCATGATCTGGATGGAGATGGTGAGGCAGGACTGATGGCGGAGTGAGCCGAAAGTTGCCAAATTAAGGGGAAATTTAGGTGATCTGTAAAGAATCATGAGTTTTCTCTTCCCCAGGTTGAGGCAGGAATGGAGAAACCACAGGCTTTTGAGTTGAAAGCCCCAGATACAAGTTCCAGCTCAGCCCCGGACTACTTTGAGCTGACTTCTCCTCAGTAAAATGCACAAATACTTGTGAATGGATGCTCCAATAACCTGAGAAGGTTGTGTGAAGAGGTAAGATGGTATCTAAGGAAACGTTTCAAGTGCTCTCATGTGCCACACAGGTGAGGAGATTTATCATTATATCATGAGAAAAAAGCTGAAATTGGATGTCAGGGCATGTATTATTACAATTCTTTTTTATTTTTATTTTGAGACAGGGTCTCACTCTGTTACCTAGGCTGGAGAGCAGTGGTGCGATCTCAGCTCACTGCCACCTTGATCAAGCTCAAGCAATCCTCCCACCTCAGCCTCCTGAGTAGCTGGGACTGCAGGCACACACCACCATGCCCAGCTGATGTTTGTATTTTACGCAGAGGCAGAGTTTCACCATGTTGCCCAGGCCAGTCTCAAACTCTTGGCCTCAAGTGATCTGCCCGCCTTGGTATCCCAAAATGTTGGGATTGCAGGCACAAGCCACTGCGCTCGGCCACAATTCTTTTGAACAATTCTTCTTCCTTTTGCTTAAGCAAAAGAGGAATCTTTTGGTTCCAATGACAGTTGTCAGTAGTCATCAGGACTAATCACAAATATCCCGCTTCTCTTCCGTCCTGGCACATGGTAGGATTCAGCTTCTCTGCTCTTTCATGGTTAGATGTGCCCACATGATTTGACTGGTACTTCTGGGCAGCAGCTTTAAGATCACAGGTACAATTTGCCATAGTCCCTTTCCCTGCCTCGGTGATTGTGGAGGCATGTGTTGAGATGAAGCTTCCATCATCTTAGGCCCTTAGTGATTACAGTGAGCAGAATACCCACCCTTCTCCTCCAACCTGCAGTGAATGTACAGCATTGGCAAAGAAACTTGAGTTGTGTAAAAAGCCACGACAACCTTGGGATTGTTTGTTACTGCAGCATAACCTTGTATTGAGTATATGTTCTTATTTTCTGTATTCTTCATGCTCTAGCATTTGGGTCGTTGATCCAAAGAAGCCGCCCCATCCAGGGCTAGCAAATTCCTAGAGAGAGACAGAGACAGAGAGAGAGAGAGAGGTAGAGAGAGAGAGAGAGAGAGAGAGAGAGAGAGAGCGAGCGCACACAAACAATTCTCCTGGGAGCATGCCTTTGATGTACAAACCAACTAATCCAGAGCCCACACTCCCAACCATCTTCTTCTTTTTAAAACCAAACTTTCACATGCCAAGCCAATATTCCCCTTGCCCTAAGTCACCCTAGGGCCAGACGACTAGGGACCATCCCTATGGCCCTGAACCCACCCAAATTATTCAAACTATCCAACCCTAAACTTAGTGAGCATATATACCTTGTCTTAACCATTCCTTCCTATGAAAACCCCAATAAAGGCTTGGGGCCATGCTCTCCCCTCTCCCTGCCTCCTGACCAACACTTATCCTTCTGAACCACGTGGCCCCGTGTGCCACACCTCCTGCTTCTAGACTCTATGAGCACAAACTTCTTCCTTCATGATAATCATTTCCATGTCTCTGTGCCTTATGTCTTAACATTCCTGATTAAAACAAATCCTGAGAACACCTGGCACAGTGAGCAGGGTGGTTTGATGCCAGATGGAGATGGAATGTCCTTGGACTGATCTTGACTTGCTACCTGGACCCAACAGACAGCAGCCACTGCTTGGCAAGGCACAGCTGGGAGTAGAGTGCTCAGACTTCCTGCTTGATGGCTACTGCATTGGGTTGTGTTTTTTGTCAGGTGTTGCCATTATTTCCCAGCTTGAAATTGTGATGCTCGAGAAGCTGAGTCCCGGAGCTGCCTCATAGGCTGGTGTCATGTGTCTGGGACTAACCTATTTCTCCACGGTGGTGGAGCACCCAGGATTCAGGACAGAGTGCCTGGGGTTATATAAGTAATTGGCTACATTTGTTTCTCAAAAGGTCCCTCTGAAGGGGACCAGGAGTGACTGGCTACCCTCTTTATGCCAAGGGACAAGTCTGATCCACTGACTGAGGATCACTGACAACACTGGGGTCATGAGAGTCATTTAGATGAAAGTGCCTAGTGTCTAGGATGTGATAGCTCCTGAGGACACTCATAAACCACTTTCCCTTTTCCCTCTGGGCTTTGCTGAGTCAAATTTCAGCCTCTTCCTTGGAGTACTGCGAGAGCACTTCTCTGAATGCCTGCTCCTTGCTCGCGCATGTGTTGAGGGCCATTCATGGGGTCAGTGTGAAGGGCTCCTCCAGGGATTACAGCATCCCACAAATGTTCAGATCACACACTTCTCTGCTGTCTGCTTGCTGCTGTCACGATTTATTTCCCAACCCAGGGGTAAATAAGAAGTCCCCTTCCTAGAGACAAGTGACTCAACGTTTAATGATAAACAGGAAAGAAAAGGATCATCTGTTTCCAACTTCCCCAAAAGCCCCAAAAAGATGGTCCTTCCCCACGTGGCCCTATGTGGCATGCCATGCCTCCTGTTTCTAGGGTTCTGTGAGCACAGACTTCTTCCTCATGACAACCACCTCTGTGCCTGTGAGTCTTACCATTCCTGATTAAAACAAATCCTGGGTACACCTTAACACAAGCCTGGTCCGTCCTGATGAATACACAAGGAGGAAGAGTGGGATTGGCATCAGGCACCGAGATTTTCTCATCTTCTTCCCAACCTCTGGGGTCTAGATGGCCTCTCCAACTGCAGACAGGCTTTCGGTGTGCAGGAAGATGGACCCCATCATCACTGGCCTGGCTGTCAGAGCCTGGAGGCAGGAGGTGGTCTCTATTGGTTACAGCAGAGAAAGCCCCAGGGACAGACTCAGATTGGCTGATTGGAATCATGAACATTCATGAGACGATCCCTGTGGCACATGCATTTGATCAGGATTGAGGCAGATGCTGACCCCTGTTGGTGGGTGGGTAGGTGGGATGTGTTGGGCAAGCCAGCACAGGCACCAGTGAGATTGATCACTGTCCTTTTGTGGATGGAGTTTGGACATCCAAACCTTGCCACTCCCTGAGGAAGGGACAGTTTGTATACAGCTGCTTCATAACACAAAGTACTACTGGGAAACCAGACAAGCAGTGAATGAGCCAACTTCCTTTGAGATCAACAGATACAGCCCGGAGGCCCTTCTGAGATAGGGCCAGGCCAACCAGAAATACGGTATCTACAAACAATCCATCATCACTACAGAGGAAAACAAATGCCTTAAATGAACACATGAGGTGAAGGGTAGCAAACATGTATTGACTTTTCCAATTATTTATCAAATGCCCTCTGTGTCACGTACCCAGATGGCTCTATTTGGACAGATCTGGCTAAAGGAAATGTCCAACTGCCCAGACACCTCTACTGGGCTTCTTGCTTCAAGTGTTTCTTATGGATGCCCATGGGAGGCCAAGAGAAAGGTATATGAGATCTCTCTCTGCAGGTCATGGGGAATGGAAGGAAAGGAGAGGGGTAAATTTGTGACAAGGGTGAGCTCAACTGGAAGGTACAACCAGGGGCTCTCAACTTGGAAGTAGTGGGCTGACTTCTGGGGTCCATGACCTCTTGTCATTGCATGCAAAAAACTGAATGTTCACTTCCTATAGCAGATAAAGAAGAGCTTGGAATTTTTTTCCCTTGACCTTCCTAGTATCTCACTGGGTAGGCAGAGGTAAGATCTCTCATTTGTACTTCAGTTTCAACATTTTCCAAATGGCGCTAGTCACAGAATTCCATGTTCCTTGCAAAGTCATGTGTTGTAGAGAGGCTAGAGAAATAGGTGTCTACCTCTTAATGACCAGCAGATGACTCAACCTCAATGAGCTGGTTTCCTGGTCAATAAAGGGAGGATAAGAGTATTAATTCCTACACCAACTCTGTTATAGTAGATGAGACAATAAATGCACCAAGCTTTCTACTCTCATCCATTAATAATCAAAGCCTTTCCTATTAGTTGTAACAGTACTAAGTGTTTTTAGGTGCATTATATCATTTAATTTTCACAAAAGTCCTATCAAGTAAGGTACTACTACTATACTCATTTAATTTAGGAAAAAAGTACAAAGTGGGTGAAAATTGAGATTTAGAGGTCAAGCACCTTACCACTGAGAAGCAGAGCTGGCTTCTGACCTTGGCTGCCAGACTCCTGAGAGCATATTCTTAATCTGAGGATTTACCTCCTCCATTCACTCAGTACACAAACTAGCAGAGAAGCTGCCAAAGCAAAGCACTCAAACAGCAGGCTGCAAGCTGTTGCCATGGGGATGATCTGGAGAGGGAAGGGAGATCTTCACGCATGGAGTCCCTGTGAAGCGTGAGGCACATGACAGAGATGATCTCATGTGGTTAAACTCGAAGGAGTGCCTTCATCATAGCTCTTGTAACAAGCACATATTATTAGCCTTGCTTCCTTTTGTTCTATGTAACAGGTGAAAACACAGAAGGCGGATGGCGGATGAGATTCATTTGCCTGATTTCATGTCACATCATGGGTCAAGGGCTTAGCTGGGAATTAGGAAGTGGGGATCATCTTCAAAAACTAGAGAAAGTACTGGCTAAAGGCCATAACTTGGGGACAAAAGAAGCTACAAAAATCATGAAAGTTTAGAACTGTTGTTTATTTCCAATTATTCCCACTTCTTCACCTAGGAGTGGCTGCATGAGATGAAGGAAGAGGGCCCTGGTTTCATGAAGAAGCGAATTAGTACCCATTTCAGACTTCCTGCACTGAAGAGGGGTTCCAGTGTGGTGGAGGGAGCTCAGGAAACACTCTCGATGGACCATGCTCTGTGGGCTCTGCCTGACTTCCCTGACAGAGGAGCAGGAACTGCTGGCATCTCTCACCTGATTCCCTTTGTGTGTTCTGGGATTGGAAATGAACTAATTAGAGCTAATGTTGGAAATAAATGTATTGGATAAACTGCATGATTTGGGCCTGAATTTCCCAAACAGCTATGCAGAGGCAGCTGACGACGCAAATGTTTCCTCACCCTGCCATGGTGGGAATTCAGTTGCATTCAGGAGCTTTTCAAAGATGGGGGCTTCTGCTCTCCAGCTTCAGAAAGAGAAAGAAGATGAGTGAGGAGAACAGCGGGGGATCTGGCTGCTTCTTCCCAATCCAGCTGTAACTTCTGGATGGCAGTAGCCCCCTGCTGTCCCCACCATCCTGCCTGTTGTCAGCTGCAGCTGCGAGGGCAGCCTGCATGTGGGGAGACATTTATCGCTCATGAGCAGCTGGGTCACGGCAGTGGCCCTGGCAGCTGGCTGGATCATTTACTGGCCACGGCAGAGAGTTGGTCTCGGATGCGGCCCAGGCCATCTAACATGGTGTCCAGTGTTTCTTTGCTCAGCTCCACGGTGACAGCTGAGATGGAGGGTTTGTCTCCACATAGGCTGGGATCTTCCTGGATCTGAAAAGAGAACATAGCCCAGGAAGTCAAAGCTGCTTCTTTTCCTATCTCCCTGTAAGTCAGCCCTGAACCTGCGAGGCTGAGCTCAGTTCTGCTGAACCTTTGAAGAGAGGCTCTTTCCTAAGCACTAGAGAGTACCAGCCCTTGGGTCATTTAGCAGTAAGGGAGAGGGCTGGAGATGCCTCAGAGGCCTGGGTCAGTCTCCATTTGCAACAAGTGCCTGGGGTAGGTATCAAAGAAGGCCAAGCCAAGGCCCACTCACCTCTCTGATACCCTAACTCTCAGCATTCAAGTAAGAAAACATTATGTGTGTTTACATTGTATTTAAGGAGCAGGCTCTGTTGAATAATTAAGACAATCCTGCACTGGGATGCAGGAACAAGCTTACAACCTTTAGTTTAAAAAAAATAAAAGAAGTTAAGCTTCACTAATATTTAAAACTTAATTGCTAGAGGCACCCTTACTTCTTCATTTTCTTACAAGTGTTAAATTTCTGGGTGTCTGGTTATGTAGACCAGAAACTCTTTTTTTTTTTTTAAGATGGAGTCTCACTCTTTCACCAGGCGGGAGTGCAGTGGTGTGATCTCGGCTTACTGCAATCTCCACCTCCCGGATTCAAGCGACTCTCCTCCCTCAGCCTCCTGAGTAGCTGGGACTACAGGCACCCGCCACCACGCCTGGCTAATTTTTGTATTTTTGGTAGAGAGGGGCTTTCACCATGTTGGCCAGGATGGTCTTGATCTCTTGACCTCATGATCCGCCCACCTCGGCCTCCCAAAGTGCTGGGATTACAGCCGTGAGCCACCGCGCCTGGCCACTAGTAGAAACTCTTGAGCAGCCACGTTACAAATAATGACAGCCTAATCACTGGATAAGAAGTTGGCTAGAGTACACTGAAATGATCAGGCAGGCTATTCAAAATCTGGAAGCCCACCACTATTGTTAAAGCTAAACTGCTAAGAGTCTATATAGGGTTACCTTTAGGTATCAGCAAATTATTTTAAAAATATATTTTGCATTTGTTTTGTTGTTTTAATATGTCCATAATATGTTAATACAGTAGTATACACACACAGTATAACTGAACAAAGGAGGATAAAGGGAATGGTAATTTTTAAAAACATATGGGTTAGAGATCCTAAACCTTGGAGACTGGTGTTTTAGATGGCCCTCACAGGGGTGCTGCCTCTTCTTTCTAATGGCCTGATAGTGAATGTACCTTCATCTGGAGCAGGCAGGTGGGGACGGCCATGCGGCTGATGCTGTCTGAGGAGGTTTTGATATCCACTCTCCAGTCCAGATCGACCAGGCGTGGCAGAGAGACTGTGGAAGGAACAGCTCAGCTCAATGCTCTGTTGGTCTATGCAGCAAGTCTCTGAGAGAGACAGACAGACGAAGCCCAAGACCCACAGGAAGTCATGTGCCTTACCCATTGCTCTGTGCGGCCTGAACTTAGCACTAATTCACAGTGGCAGCATATCCAGCCTTCTTCCTGAACACCCAGCCCTTCGGATGTTAGGGCACAATGAGAAGTGACATAAGGCAGAGAAGAAATCATGGCCTGAGGCTTAGGAAACGTGTAGTTTCAGCAATAGTGGTAAGAGCTCTTGTTGTGGAGATAAATGGACTTGACTTGAATATAGGTGCTACCACTTATCTAACCTTGAGCTTCTGTTTGCTCATCAGCCTGGCTCACAGGGCTGTCGGGAGGACTCAATGACTTAACACAGACAAACTGCTCCAGCACTGTGGCTGGCTCAGAGTTAGTGTCATGACCACGTATTAAACATGGACTTTTATTCAGTCAAACTATTTTTGATCACTGTTGATTTTTTTCACAATTGAAATATTTTAAGTACTTCACTTTCTGCTTTGGATATTTCTGTTTTTTAACAACATGCCTATATAATCATGTTTATAATCAGAAAAAAGTTAAAAAGTAGAATTAGGAAAAAAAAACCCCACCATACACAGAGTATGGGTTGAGACTAGAATGGTTCACTTTGGTTTCTGTTGAACTCTCTGATCACCTGGGAGACTGAGAGCTGAGGCTGGGGAGACAAGTAAGAAGGGCGGGGCAGATTTCTTGGTACTCACTCTGATTTGCCTGGGCTTCGGTTCTCCAAGCAGACCTGTTTAAGAGGGAAAGATGAGGAAAAAATAATGGAAAGGGGATGAGACGGACTCTTCTGATAGAGAGGGGACCTTGGTCCTTCCTGCGATCTTCAGACCTGTCATCACCTGCTAACAGGAAAGGACCACAGAAACCCCTCCCTCCCAGAAAGTCTTTTGTTTATTTGTTTTACAAGCTCAGTGATGTTAAGGCCGTAAGTGTTGTCAGTTTTCATAGTTTAGGACAAAAAATTAGAAAATACAATGTATTGTAATCTTATTGCGCTATTGTTCTCAAAGACAAAACAGAAAAAAAGTCAACTTATCTTCTCTTTATTGAGCACCTACTGCATACACAAATATTGCATCTTCTGCAAAAACACATCCAAAGAGACCTAATGCTGCAACATACATAATAAAATGTGATCATGTATGAGAGAGTTCTTAATATACAATAAAACCCTTGGTAAATAGGCATTATCAGTTATTGCTATTAGAGAGGTCTGTTCAAGCTTTCTGCTAACCAACAGTTAATCAATTCTGCTTAAAATGTACGTGTTTAAAAGGAACTTCCCAGGCAAGAAAATATACAGATACTTCACAAAAGAAAAAAAAAATCATCAATAACCATATGAAAAAGATAACTGACATCACTAGTGTCAAAGACGGGAACACTGAAATTGTCATTTGTGGAACTGGGAAAAATGTAAGAAAAAAATCCCCTCAGTGAAGGTGTAGGGAGAGGGTTACACTTGTATCCTACTACTGTGGAAAAATACTGCAATCTTTCTAATAGCCAACTTGAACATTTAAGGCCAAACCCTCAAAATGTCCATTACCTTTAACCCGGTAAAAAAATAAGCACACGAGCAAAGTTTTCACTGTAAATTGTTCACCGAAATGAAAAAGTGCCAATAGCCTCAGTATCCAACACTACGAAATTTTAAAATTAAATTATACATCATTTCTTCCTATAATAGGATATGTTTAACCATTACAATGATATTGAAGGTAAATATTGACCTGAAATGTCACTATCGTTCATACTGTTAACAGAAAATAAGCAAGTTACAAAATAGCATGATCCATTTGGTAAAAACAAAAACAAAACATCAACCTCTTATAGAGGTGTAAAGAGAAAAAAATAAACATGTCTTAAAAGGCTTTCCATTAAGAAAAGACTATGCTAACCTCTGGCTGGTGGAATTATAGGTGTCTTATTTTCTTTTTGCTTATCTGGGCTTCCTAATTTTTTTAACAATGAGCATATTATTACTTCTAGAATGAGAATAAAAATAAGAAATATAAAAGTTAGAAGGGACTTTCAAGAAATGAGCACTTACACATGTTCTAGGATGATCTTCGTCAGCAGGTTTTTGAGGTTTTGGTGGAAATTTTCTGGAAAGAGAGCCAGAATCGCCTCGGCAGAGGACAGGTCACGGAATGCCACCAGCCGAGTGAGGCGGTGCAGAGCCTGGAGCAGCTGCAAGATAGACGGAACCATCCTGTAGCTGCAACAGAAGCAGCAGGCAGGGGGCACAAGTGAGGGCCAGGGGTAGGGCTCTCCACCCCTAAGGCTGCACACTGTCACGGTCATTCAACTGAGTCACGAGTCCAGAGGCCTCTGTGGCACATGTTCATGCCCCACATGCCTTGGCCTGCCTCGGAGTTCACCTGTTGCTTTAGAAGACAGATGCAGCTGCCTGACCTAGGAAGCTGTCAGCTTGCCAGAAACTCTCCACTTGTGGGCAAAGAGTTAATATAGCCCTTTTCCTTCTGCATGAGAATCTGACCTTCAGTTAACTTTCTGGTGCTGTTTCCCTGGTAACCTGAGAGCAGTGCAAAGTCAGCTGTGTTACTAAGCAACCCTGCATTGGTCCAAGCCTCTGGACTGAGAGGACTGCATAAATACCTAGGGTGCCTGTAGCTCCGGACTTGCCTATGTGTGGCTACAGGCTCCTTTTGAGAACCTGAAGCTGTCCTTACTGAACCGTGACACGAGATACTGGCGCCTGTGGAGTGAGGGCCTTGAATCCAGGGTGGTAGGATTCGTGTCCTTTCCTCTCAACTGTCGCCTAGGAGGGCAAAGAGAACAAACAGCTCCTGGCCGGCTGTGTGGGTTCCTACTGGGAAGAGGCGTGTCTGCCCGTCCTGCTAAAATGCTGTGTTCCCATCCTAGGTCCTTCTAAGTGAATCTGTAACTACGAAGTTTAAGAGTGGTTTATGGTGGTCTTGTGAATACAGTAATTCTTAGCTAACCTAAAAAAGCTCTCTGGAGGTAACTGTTTCTCTGCTTTGGGGCTTTCTCTGATATCACTGCAGATTACCTGACACAACCTGGAAGTGAAGGGAAGTTAACCTTCCACCAATGAGAGTGGGTGTTCATGGATAAATGGGCAAGCCTCTCTGTCCTCCTGGGGAACAATTCTGAGAGGTGTTCTACTTGGTTTCTTACAGGATCCCAAGTTTTCCACAGCAGTAACCGCTCTTAACATCCTCTTTTATTGACTTGCCATCCCTGTTTGATTTTCCCCACTGCTTTGTGTTTTCTAGAATCATCTCCTAAATAATCTACTTTGGGGGGAACCCAAAATAAGTCTCCAAATCACTTCCATAATCTTGCTTTTTCCTTTTACTTTTCTACAGCTCATTTCAATAAATAAGGTCCAGAATTAAAACAAAAAACAAAAACCATATGCCAGGTGCAGTGGTTCATGGCTATAATCCTAGCACTTTGGGAGGCTGAGGTGGGTGGATTGCTTGAGCTCAGGAGTTCGAGACCAGCCTGGGCAACATGGCAAAACCCTGTCTCTACAAAAAATACAAAAATTAGCCAGGCATGGTGGTACATGCCTGCAGTCCCAGCTACTCTAAGATGGGGGGACTGTTTGAGCCCGGGGGGTCGAGGCTACAGTGAGCCATTCTTTGCCCTCGGCTTGGGGAACAAAACAAGACCCTGTCTCAAAAATTAAAAAAAAAATCCAAAAACATACGCCCATTGCGATGAAGAAACTGCTGTTTTAAAAACATATTTGCTGGCCGGGAGTGGTGGCTCACGCCTGTAATCCCAGCACTTTGGGAGGCTGAGGCAGGCGGATCACGAGGTCAGGAGATCGAGACCATCCTGGCTAACACAGTGAAACCCCTTCTGTACTAAAAATGCAAAAAAATTAGCCAGTCGTGGTGGCGGGCGCCTGTAGTCCCAGCTTTTTGGGAGGCTGAGGCAGGAGAATGGTGTGAACCTGGGAGGCGGAGCTTGCAGTGAGCCGAGATTGCGCCACTGCACTCCAGCCTGGGCGACAAGCGAGACTCCATCTCAAAACAAAACAAAACAAAACAAAAAAACATATTTGCCTTGACAAGATAAGGCTGTCGCTGCTACATAATAACTTACTACAAGTTAGCTTAATCTCCCTCTTGGCCACCTGCTGATATCAGATGAGCTGAGGAGAAGGGGACCTTCTGTGGGACAGAGGGCTAAGGAGGGAGTCAGAAACACAAAGCACCCCTCAGGAAGCCTGATGGAATCTAGCAGTGCATACTCCTGAATCTTACGCAGGCCTCAAAGCTTCTGTTCAAAGATCCCTGAAAAGTCTGTCCTAAGCTATCCAGCTAACAATTTATCAGCATCAGCACGTTACGGGTTGGAAAAGAAAATCACAGAAAGGTTGGCTTTTGTTCCACATTGTCTAGGTAACAGGTCTGAAAGAAAATGGTCAGGAGCTCTGATTCTGGGTACAGTTCTCCCATTCATGTCCCATTTATCAAAGTTTGCTATAGTGTCAACAGATGTTTCAAGGGATTTTCCTTGGACATGGCGATGACTGGGAAGTCAAGAAAGAGACTAATAAGAGGGCCAGTGGCCAAAGGTCATTTCTGACCACACTTACTTCCTCTGCCTCCTCCTGGGTCACAGACAAGCTGGAACATGTAATATCCAAGAGTTTTTTCGAGCCAAGGGCTGAACTGGAAAAGCTCTCTTGACACAGCTGTCTGACAACATCTTTTGAGGAGGCCTATGAATTAAATCACAGATAGGAAAAAAAAAAAAAAAAAAAAAAAAAACCTCAGACTCTGAAAACACACATTTTGAGTAATAACATCTTAGTCATACATGATACCTTTGAGACTTAAAATTTAAAGATACATAAGACTTTGGATTCTAGGAAGATCAAATAGATGTACTTTTCCCTAATCTTTCTGCTAAGTACAACCAAAAACTCTGGACACAATGCAGAAAACATACATGAGACCCTGGAAGCGGGAGAGAAGGAGGCAGATCTGCTAGGGACCGCATAATACAAGGAATGACACAATGGTGAGTTCCCTGGATTTTTTTTTTTGCTTCATATATCCCAGACTTTCAGCTGAAGAAGAGGGCAATGTGGAAATGACAATGGATGCAGAGGGGAAAAAACGCCACAATAAATACCTGTTCTATCTAGCTAAAGGACCAATAAAGGGGCAGCCTCGCAAGACAGAACACTTTTAGATAACAACTGCTACACTCCAGCCAAATATCATTAAAAAAACTGCAGCCCGACCCACCTCTATGTCAACAAAGGCTGAGTGGGAGGCCTAGACCTGAGTGAGAAGACTTGTGAGGCTATAATGAGGTACGCCAACACTCCTGCTGGGGAGGTGTCAGAGAAGGTCAAGTAGGAAGCTGGGACCTTTATCCCCACCAGTTGGTAACAAGCCTCATCATTGTGTGATATCAGTGGAGACGACATGGAGTCAGAAATTCCACCCCTCCCCAGTGGTAACAAGGAACCTCTGCTTTCAGGTATCAACAGAAGCTGAGTGGGGAACCTGGACTTCAACTTCCAACTGCTAGTAATGAGGTAGCACCCCCTTCCCCTGCCTAAGCAGTGCCACAGGAAGCCAGCTAAAACATAAAATTTAAATAAAATCCATTCTCAGAACGTAATATGAAAATGTCCAGGTTTTCACTGAAAATCATTCATCAAACCAAGAACTAGAAAGATCTCAAACTGAATGAAAAAAAGGTAATTAACAGATGTCAACACCAAGATGACAGATGTTAAAATTAGCTGATAAAGAATTTTAAGTAGCCAGGATAAATATGCTTCAACAAATAATTATGAACTTGCTTGAAACAATTTTTAAAATCACCTCAGCCAAGAAACAGAAGAGATAAAGAACAACAAAATGGAAATTTTAGAACTGAAAAATAAAATAACCAAAATAAAAAGCTCAATAGATGGGTTCAGCACCAAAATGGAAAGAATAGGGGAAACAATCAGTGAACCAGAAGCCAGAGCAGTAGAAATTACCCAATCAGAAAAGCAGAGAAAAGAGACAAAATTATGAACAGAGCCTCAGGGACATGTGGGACCCTAATGAAAAACCTAACATTCATATCGCTGGAGTCCTGGAAGGAGATGAAAAAAGAGGGCAAGACTGAAAGAAAATTCAAAGAAATAATACCTGAAAACTTCCCAAGTTTACTTAGAGACATACTCCTATATATTTCAAGAACCTGAGTGAACCCTAAACAGGATAAATCCAAAGAAATTCACACTAGGACATATAATTGAACTTCAAAAATGAAAGACAAAAAAAATCTTTCAAGCAGAGAAAAATGATACCTTACCAATTAAAAAAACAATTAGAATGAAAGCAGATTTTGTATCAGAAACCATGGACACAAGAAAGAAGTGACAATATTTTTCAGGTGCTGAAACGGAAAAAAAACTGTCAACCTGGAATCCTACACCCAGCAAAAATATCCTTCAGGAATGAAGAGGAAATTGAGACATTCTCAGATGAAGAAAAACTGAGAATATCTGTCACAAGATCTGCTGTAAAAGAACAGTTAAAACAAATTCTCTAAACAGTAAGGAAGCAATGAAACAAGAAACCGTGGAACACCAGTGTGCTAGCCAGAGCTCTCCAGAGAGACAAAACCGACAGGGTATGTGAGAGGGGATTTATTGGGGGGAAATGGGTCACATGATCACAGAGACAAAGCCCCACAATAGGCCATCTGCAAGCTGGAGGAAGCTGGCAGCTTGGCTCAGTCAAAGTCTGGCAACCTCAGAACCAGGCAAGCTGATGGTACAGCCCCTAGTTTGAGGCCAAAAGACTGAGAGCCACTGGGAGGCCACCGGTGCAAGCCCCAGAGTCCAAAAAATGAAGAACCCAGAGTCTGATGCCCAAGGGAAGAGGAGAAAAGGCATCTTACTTTAGAAGGAAGGGAGAGAACAGAAAGAAAGGGAATCCCCCATCTTCCACCTGTTTGGCCCAGTTGGGTCCCCAGCCAGTGGGATGGTACCTGCCCACATTGAGGCAGGTCTTCCTATCTCAGTCCACTGACTCACACATCAGTTTCCTCTGGCAACACCCTTACAGACACACTCAGAAACAGTGCTTCAACAACCATCTAGGCATCCCTCAATCAAGTTGACACCTAAAATAAACCATCACAATCAGGAAGACAGAACAGGGCAAACAAAAACATGGAATTCAAAAGAAGTGAAGTAATGAAGAGTGTGTTCTATGTGACCACACTGGAATCGAACTAGAAAGCAATAGCAGAAAAGTAACAGAAAAATATCTGAACACTTACAAACTTAAACTTCTAAATAATTCATATGTCAAAGGGGAAGTCTGAGGGATATTTTAAAAATTACACTAAGTGAAAATGAAAACACACCATATCAACATTTGTGGGACGCAGCCTAGCAAGTAGTGAGAGGAAATTTTATAGTATTAAATGCATATACTAGAAAAGAGGAAAAGTCTCAAATCAATAATCTAAGCTCCCACCTCAAGAACCTATAAAAAGGAAAGCATAATAAACTCGAAGGAAGCAGTGGAAGTAACAATGATAAGAGAAGAAACCAATTGAAATTGAAAATAGAGAAATCAATGAAACAAACAGCTGGTTCTTTGACAATGTCAATAAAAATCGACAAACCTTTAGCAAGACCAACAAAGTTAAGAGGGGAGACACAAATTACCAGTATTAGGAATGAAATAGAGGATATTACCACAGATCCCGCAGACATCAAAAAGATAAGGGGAACTTAATGAACAATTCTATAAACATAAATTTGCCAGTTTAAATAAAATGGGCCAATTCCTCAAATAACACAAACTACTTCCACTCCCCTTCTATAAAATTGATCACTTGAATTGATCATTTGAATTAATATGACTACTAAGAAAATTAAATTCACAATTTTAAGGCCCCTAAAAAAATTTCTAGGCCCAGATAGTTTGGAGAATTCTAACAAACATTTAAGAAAAGAATGAACTGATTCTACACAATCTCCTCTAGAAAAACAGAAGACAATGGAGTACTCTCTAAATGATTTTATACAGCTACAAAGCTAGCATTACCCTGATACCATAACCGCACAAAATTGTACAGCAAAATAAGAAAACTACAGACCAATATCCCTCATAAAAATAGACGCGAAAATTCCTAGCAAAATATTGGCAAATAGAGATGAGTTATATATATATTATATATATAAAATAAAATATTACATATATAATTATATAATTATATATATATAATATTTTATTATCAAATACAGACATCTAATTATATATTTATATATTATATTATATGTTTATATAATTATATGTAATATATAATTATACACTATGACCAGGTGGGATTTATTCCAGTTGCAAGGCTGGTTCAATGTTTGCAAATCTATGTAATCCACCGCATTAACAAAGAAAATCACATGATATAAATCAATGCAAAGAAAGCATCTGACAAAATTAAACATCCATTCTTGATAAAAACCCTCAGAAAAATAGGAATAGAAGAGAACTTCCTTATCTTGATAAACAGTATCTACAAAAAACCTACAGTGAACATTATACTTAATGGTGAAAGACAGAATGCTTTGCTCCCAAAACCGAGAACAAGGCAAGATACCTGCTTTCTCCACTCTGAATCAACACAGTGCTGAAAATTCCAGCCGCTAAAATAAGGCAAGAAAAGGAAATAAAATGTGTGCAGATCAGAAAGGAAGAAATAAAACAGTCTCTACATCCCAAGAAATATACCAAAAACTCCTAGAAACAGTGAGTTTAGCAAGTTTGCATGTAGGATATAAACATACATAAATCAGTTGTATTTCATATATTAGCAATGAACACGTGGACACTAAAATTAAAAATATGGGCTGGGCGTGGTGGCTCACATCTATAATCCCAGCACTTTGGGAGGCCAAGGCCGGTGGATCACTTTTGGCCAGCAGTTCAAGACCAGCCTGGCCAGCGTGATGAAACCCTGTCTCTACTAAAAATACAAAAAGAAAAAAAAATCAGCCTGGAGTGGTGGCAGGCACCCATAGTCCTAGCTAGCCGGTAGACTGAGGCATGAGAATCGCTTGAACACAGGAGGCAGAGGTTGCAGTGAGCTGAGATCACGCCACTGAACTGTAGCCTGGGCCACAGAGCGAGACTCAAAACAAACAAACAAACAAACAAAAAACCCAAAACCATTTGCAATTGCTCAAAAAATGAAATACAGGATGTGTATGCTGAAAACTACACAATACAACACTGTTGTACAATCATTACATGGAGTACTACTCAGCAATAAAAAGGAAAGAACGACTGATACAACATGGATGAAAATTAGGCTGAGTGAAAAAAGTCAATCTCAGAAGGTTACTTACTGCATTATTCCATTTATATGGCATTCTTGAAATGACAAAATTAGAGAAATGAATAATTCCAAAGGTTAAGGAGGGTGTGGCTATTCATGAGGAATATTTGTGGTGGCGAAAATGTTTTGTATTTTGACTGTCAATGTCAATACTTTTGACATTAGGTACTGACATCCCATTTATCCTTTACCCAATTTCCCCTATGCAGAACTATACATAATAGTAAGTATACTATATATGTATACTATATATACACTATATTATATAGTATGTATACTATATATTATATACATACTATACATAATAGTATGTATACTATATTATATATAGTTCTGCAGAATCCGGCAGAACTGGGAGAAATTGAGTAAAGGATAAATGGGATCTCTCTATATTATTTCTTACAACTACATATGAATTTATAATTATCTCACAATAAAAAGTCTAAGTATTTTTTTTAAAAAAAAGAAAAGAAAGTACATAGGACAGTAGCAATGAAAATCAATGAACTACTGCTACATAATGGTGAGCAAAAGCAGCCAGGCATTAAAAAAAAGTATATGCTGTATTATTCCATTTATGTAAAGTTCAAACATGGGCAATATTAAACGAATTGTATCAGAAGCAAACATGGAGTTTACTGTTGTGGAAGAAAGTGAGGAAGCAAAGAAGGGGCGAAAGGGGGACTTCTGGGGTACTGGTAACATTTCATTTTTTGACTTTGGTGGTGGTTACACTGGTGTGTAATAAATCATTTAACTGTAAATTTATTATTTATGCACTTTTCTGTATGTATACTACGCATTAATCTTTTAAAGTTTTTAAAAGAAAAGAGTGCATAAGACCAACAGGCATAGGGACGGGGGTAAGTACACAGCAGCCAAAATGAAGGTGAAAAGGCACTGGGCTGGGAGCTGAGAGCCCTAGATTTCCAGTCCCAGCTCTGTTAAATCATTTATTAATTCACTTAACAGCTATTTACTGAGCACGTGCTGTGTGTCAGGTATTATTGTTCTACTTGTTGCGCATTAACACTTGTGAACCAAAGAATAGATAGGAGTGGAGAATGCTAATGAACACTAAGAAGGCAATTAAAAAATAAATAAGTAAAACAAAACAGACTATTACATGAACTGATGATTATGATGTGTCATAAATTGAGGAGGGTAACTCAACCCTCTTCACCTGGTGTTTAAAAAAAAAAAAAGAGAGAGAGAGAGAGGAAGAAAGGAAAGGTCCCTGATGGATCTTACATTCTTATGAGACAGACAGACAACAGGCAAATAGCTAGCGATAAGTTCTACGAAGGAAAATAAAGCTGCCCTTTCTCCTACAGGACAAATCATAAGTTAAATAATTCCGGCTAGGCGCGGTGGCTCAAGCCTGTAATCCCAGCACTTTGGGAGGCCAAGGCGAGTAGATCATAAGGTCAGGAGTTCAAGACCAGCCTAGCCAAGATGGTGAAACCCCGTCTCTACTAAAAATACAAAAATTAGCTGGGATTGGTGGCCAGCGCCTGTAATCCCAGCTACTCGGGAGGCTGAGGCATAGAATTGCTTGAACCCGGGGGGCGGAGGTTGCAGTGGGCCGAGATTGCGCCACTACACTCTAGCCTGGGCAACAGAGAGAGACTCCGTCTCAATAATAACAATAATAATATTTAATAATATTATTGTTTAATAATATATTTATATATAATTATAATTAATATATATTATAAATATAATTATTTAATAATAATAATATTATCATTACATCATTTGAGCTTTACAAAGCCCTATTAAGTAGGTCCATTTCAACCTCACAACTTTTCAAATGATTATCAGGAGAGGGTCCCGCCCCTTTCACAGGTCAAAGCGAGTAGGGAAAATCTGGACCTCAGG
This sequence comes from Macaca mulatta, assembly GCF_049350105.2. Lineage (NCBI taxonomy): Eukaryota > Metazoa > Chordata > Mammalia > Primates > Cercopithecidae > Macaca > Macaca mulatta. The sequence goes on along the minus strand of NC_133419.1, from coordinate 28,993,699 downwards.
GGAACACTGAACGCATAGGTCATTCGGAGGGCTGGGCGGATGTAGTAGGAGATAATTTCTTTTTTTTTTTTTTTTTTTTTTTGAGACGGAGTCTGGCTCTGTCGCCCGGGCTGGAGTGCAGTGGCCGGATCTCAGCTCACTGCAAGCTCCGCCCCCCGGGTTTACGCCATTCTCCTGCCTCAGCCTCCCGAGTAGCTGGGACTACAGGCGCCCGCCGCCTCGCCCGGCTAGTTTTTTGTATTTTTTTTTTTAGTAGAGACGGGGTTTCACCGTGTTCGCCAGGATGGTCTCGATCTCCTGACCTAGTGATCCGCCCGTCTCGGCCTCCCAAAGTGCTGGGATTACAGGCTTGAGCCACCGCGCCCGGCCGGAGATAATTTCTTAATTATGGAGTGCAGGAGGGGCTACGGGATAAAATGGGGAACTGGTAACGTGGGTCTAGCAATTACCACTCCAATGCCCCAATACCGAAAACCAATCCCAGAGACTAATAGCAGGAGGTTGTACTGCGCCTTCATGCCCATTATTTTATTTTATTTTTTATCTTACGTTCCTGTCAAAACGATATTTTGTTCTTTCTTTTTAAAAGCTCAGAAAGAAGCCACGATTTGCCTGGGATCACACAGAGAACAAGCAGCAGAATTCTGGCTCTACACCAGGGTCAATTTGTTCCCAATTCCTGCTCCGTCTAAAGTCTCGGAGACAAAGGGCCACCTCACGCTGTCCCCACCCCTTCGATTTACCTTGAGTAGGCTCTGGAGCGCTGCAAAATGCTCCGCTGTCAGGGCAGCCATCTTCCCGAAGTCACATGACCACGGCACCCAGTGAAGCGAGGTCACGTGGCTTTCGCTGGCTGCTGTCGCGGGGCCTGCCGGGGGCTTCGGGGTGGAGGAAGGCGTTTCGGTTGTGGTGCTGCGGCCGTGGAGCGCGGATCCAGACGGACGCGGCGGCTGGATGGCTAAACCCTGGGACTGTAGGACCGAAGGACTAGGGGAACCAGGGTGGAGGATGGTTTACTCGGGGGCGAAATTGGCTTGACTTTACTTACCAGGTCAGGGAAACAGGTTTTCCCTTGACTCATGTGGGTGGGCTGGCACATTTGGGGAATGCACCTGCAAGCTTGTCAGGCGCCTTGGAAACGTAGCTGTTCAGGAGTGATCAGCGTACCAGTGTTTGGAATGAAAATGAGAGTGTGCATATGGGGCTTCTTGGAATTTACACACACACACACACCCTGTCTTTAAGAATGTAAAATTACTTCTGCGTGTATAGTTTTTCAGCCTATAGAGTAGGTTGGAGCTGGTATTATTAGTATTATCCAGATTGGGAAATAATCATTTAGGGTTTTTAGTAACTTTCCCATAGTCATAGAGGAGATCTGATTCCAAGAGCAGGTGAGGAAGTGTTTGGGAGAGGGGACAAGAGAGGAATGGAATGAAAGCTACTACCTAGCTAGGTTCTTGTTATACAGGGGTGAGATGGGGGAGGTGGTTTATGGAAATGATTTAATTCATTTATTCAGAAAGGTAATTACAATGAGTATAATTGTAAAGAGTGATTTTGCATAGGCAGTACTGGACTCTGATTTGCCCAGTTCTCAGAGGCTGTACATCAAAACAGACATTTCCTTTATCTACCTTTAGTATTTGGGTGGCTCTTTTCTTTTCCTACCCTCCACTTTTTTAAAGCAAATTCCAGCTCAAAAAAAATGGGTTCTGATATATTCGAGCTTAAGAAAGAATGTCCATTTATGAAATTCCAGAAATTGGTAAGCTGCTAAGGACACTTACTCCTTTGTTTCCTCTCCTCCCCTTTCCCCTTCCTCCACTCCATTTTCTGTGGGGATGTTGTCAAGGCCCAGGAAAACAAAAATCACATTGTCTAAGGAGGAACCCATTCCTGGATTAGAAGATTTTAGAACCATTTTGTCATGGAGTCCTGATTGTAGCTCTCTTTCTTGGCCTCTCTTTTCCATGTACCCTCATGGCCTGATTCCTGGTTTCTGTTATAACTCAATGTAGGTTCTAGGTTTAACTCCTGCCTGTATCTATAGGGTTGGGCCCATTGCCTTGGGTGAATTGAGTATTTGTTAAATAAACAACCACCCAAAAAAGTGATTAGGCTAAGATGAACTTTTGTGACTTATTTGAGGATATTGCTTTGTTATTTGCAGGATTGTGGCTTCTTGTCTTACTTTAGAGCAATGAGGAGTGTGGTCACCAGCCTTCAAGATGACCCTCAATGATCCCATCCTCCTGGTATTCACAACCTAGTGTAGACACCTCCCACCTTGTACCAGGATTGGTATGGGTGACCAGTAGCATATGGTGGGTGTGAATGGCATATCACTTCTGAGATTAGGTTATACAAGACTGCACCAAAAACAAACAAAAAGACTGAAGTTCCTGTCTCCTGGCTTGGGTGCTCTCTCATGTACCCTGCTCTCTTTCACTTGAGTCCTTTGCTCTGGGGAAAGCAAACTGCCATGTTGTAAGCAGTCCTACAGAGAGGCCTAGGTGACAAGGAACTGAAGCATCTGGCCAACAACCTCATAACCGACCTTAGAAGCAGAGTCTCTAGGCCCAGTAGAGCCTTAAGAAGGCAGTAGTCTTGGCCAACAGCGTAACTGCAACCTCATGAGAGATTCTGAGCCAGAACCATCCAGCTAAGCCACGCCTGGATTTCTGGCCTTCAAACACTATTAAGATTATAAATGTTTGTTGTTTTAAGCTATGAAGCTTTGAAGTAATTTATTATACAGCAATGGTAACTAATGCATGGTGGCAGCAAAGCATAGGGGTTTTAGAATTCAACTTGTTGGCATCCCAATTCTATGCATTATTAACTTTTCCATGTACAAATTCTTGAACTTCTCTGGGCCTCAGTTTCCACCTCTGTAAGATGGTGTTCATCACACCCATCTAGTTCAGAGAGCAGAGCTGAGTGACAGGAGATGCTTGAGTGGGAGGATTCCCAGCTCTCCTTGCTCCTGTGGGCAGGTGTGATATGAATGGCACCATGTCATCCTGTTTTGGTAGGGCTGCCTGGATTGCCAATGCCATGTTGCATGTAAAGGTTCGTCTGTGGTCTGCAGAATGTCCAGCAATTTCTAAACCATAAACATTTTCCTCGGTAGGAACAGAACAGAATGTCAGAGTTCATTTCTATGATTCGGTTCCATTGACTGTTTTTCATTAGGCCAAATCTGACTTCTTTCCAATTCTGAGTATAGGAATCAGTGCTGACTTTCATTTATTTAATAAACTTGTTATGTGCCCGACTCTGTTCTAAGCCCTTACACTTACTGATTTACTTCCCATTCCTATCCTATGATATTATATATATACACACATATATACACATATATGTATGTACATATACATATATAAGCACACACACCCTGTATTATTTCCATTTTACATATGGAGAAACAGACATAGGCAGGTTGAGTAGTCTGAGGTCACACAGCTAAGTAGTGGCAAAGTCCAGATTCAAATATGGGCAGTCTGGCTCCAGATTCTGCACTGTTAACCATCAAGCTGTACATGCCTCCTTGTTGCCCCACAGCTGTACATTCATGTTTCTTCTCTTTGCATGTCTGGCTACCTTCCTCAGGCAGCAAGAACAATCTAAGAGTATTCCTGGGCAATCAGTCTGGTGGTGGTGAGAGACAATATAATGAGTGAGTGGAAGGGCTACCTTGGGCTTTGGAAAAAGACCTAGGTTCAGTTTCTGACCTCTGTGTACTGTTAGCAAATTACTTTCGCTCTTGGAACCTCAGTTTCATCATCCGTAAAATGGGAAGAATAATAAAAATACCTTTTGACCATTAGGGGGAGCTCAAGGATGACTTATACCCCAAAAAGGGGAAGGATTGCTTATGTGGATTCTCAGTTCTAGTCATTGGCAACACTAAAGGGCAGAGCTTTCCTGTGTTGTGGGCAAGGGTTTGCATGACGGGGACTGGCCATCCCAATTTTCCCAGGGATGAGGGATTTCCTGGGATGCAGGACTTTCAGGACTAGTGCTGGGACAGTTCTGGACAAACCAGGCCAGTAAGTCACCCAAGTTGGAGCCCTGAGCCTTGGGGGAAACCAGCCTTTTGGAACACTTGCCCTGATTTCTCCAGTGGGGCAGATATGAAGAGAGGGATATGGACACATAATTTATTAGTAGAAAATGATTAAGGGCAGCAATCTTAGTATTGAGGGTTTTTTTTTTTTATCATAGCTTTATTGAGATAGAAATAACATTCACGTACCATACAACTTATCCATTTAAAGTGTACAATTCGATGGATTTTAGTATACTCACAGAGTTGTCCAACTATTACCACAATTAATTTTAGGACATGTTCATCATCCCCGAAAGAAAGCATATGCTTAGCTATCGACGCTTGCCTCTGCCCCCGGTTCTCTCCATCACACCCAGCCCTAGGCAATCACTAATCTACTTTCTGTCTCTATGGTTTTGCCTTCTGGACATTTCCTGTGAGTTGAATTATATGATATATGGTCTCTTGTACTAGTTTCCTCTACTTAGCATGAGAGGAGAAACTTCTTCAAGGTTCATTCATATTGTAGCCTGTATCAGTACTTCATTCATTTTTTGCTGAATAATATTTTTTTGTATAGATATACCATAGTTCATTCATTCATCAGTTGTAGACATTTGGGTTGTTTCTACTTCTTAGCTGTTGTGAGTAATGCTGCCATGAGCAATCATGTACAAAGTTTTTGTGTGGACATATGTTTCATTTCTCTTGGAGTATATACCAAAGAGTGGAATAGTGGAGTTTATGGGCCATATGATTACTCTGTGTTTAACCTTTTGAGGAAGTACAAGACCACTTTCCAAAGTGACTGCACCATTTTACAGTCCCCAGAAGCAATATATAAGGGTTTCAATTTCTTCACATCTATACCAACATTTGTTTAAAAAAAAGAGAGAGAGAGATGTGGGTCTCTGCTCTTTTTCCCAGGCTGGAGTACAGTGGTGTAATCATAGCTCACTGTAGCCTCAAGCTGCTGGGCTCAGTTGATCCTCCCACTTCATCCTCCTGACTAGCTGGAACTACAACCACGCACAACCATACCCAGCTAATTTTATTTTATTTTTTTAGAGACAAAAAATATGTTTCGTCTCTAAAACATATGTTTGCTATGTTGCTCAGGCTGGTCTCTAACTCTTGGCCTCAAACAGTCCTCCTGCCTCAGCCTTCTGAGTAGCTGGGATTACAGATGGGAGCCACTGCATCTGGCTCTGCCTTTTTGATTATAGCGATCCTAGTGGGTATGAAGTAGTATCTCATTGTGAGCGGTCTTGTTTTGAAGTTGCATTGGTATAGCAAACACATTTTATCACTGGCTCTGTCTTTTTGATTATAGCAATGTTAGTGGATATGAAGTGTTATCTCATTGTGAGCAGTCTTGTTTTGAAGTTGCATTTGCATAGCAAACACATTTTGTCACTTATACTACTTGGATTCATTTGAGGTAACTGGTGAAGGTTATGGGAGCTTAAATAAACTCCTATTCTCCCCTTTGGTTTTACTACTAAGTCCTGGCTGCCTTCTTTTTCAGAGGAACGCCTGCGGGAGGTGGATTAGGTCAAGGGTCCTGTAGTCCTTTAAGGAGAGTCCTTGCCACCCTCCCGTTATTTCCCTAGTTTCCCTTTTCCTCACCCTTGTGTCAGTCCAGAGATGAGGGTGGGTTGCAGGGTGAAAAGACTGATCAATCTTTTTAGCTTTATGCTCCCTACTGTGGGTCAAAGAGTGGCTTTGAAATGGCCCGATCAGCTCACCAGGCATCTTAGTCCATATGGGCTAATATAACAAAATACCACAAATGGGATGGCTTATCAACAACAGAAATGTGTTGCTTATAGTTCTGGAGGCTGGGAAGTCCAAGACCAAGACACTGGCAGATTCTGTGTTTGATAATGAGTTTCCTGGTTCATAGATGGTGTCTTCTCACTGTGTCCTCAAATGGTGGCAGTGAGGAAGGGAGCTCTCTTCTGCCTCTTTTATAAGGGCACTAATCCCATTCATGAGGGTTTCACACTCATGACCTAATCACCCCCCATAGATCCCACCTCCCACTACCATCACCTGGGGGTGAAGATTTCAACATCGAAATTTGTGGGGGATGCATACACTCAGACCATAGCACAAGTTGGGGACAAAAGCTCTGAGTGTCAGCAGGGTTGCACTGGCTTGGAAATGCTGTCTGTGTCCGGATCAGGCATTACAAACTGCATGACCTAGGGCTCATGTTGCATTAACAATGTTGTGTGTGGTCCACAATGTTTCAAAATTGGAAAACTTGACATAAAAATCCACTCTTCTGGCTTTTGTTTAAAAATTTGCCGGCCCAACCATGCTGTTTCCACCTTTCTGCGTTGCTGCAGTTGGCTGGGGCTGAGCCCTGGCTGCCCCCTGAAGACTGGTGTGAGCTTTCCAAATCTCCACAGTTCCCACCATACACTGTTGCATCACAATGGGCCATCTCCACACATTTGTCGCCTGTCTCATACTTGAGAATATTTATTAGTGCCCAATTCCTTCAGGGACCTAACACGGTGAACTTAGGCCATAATAGGTAGCAGGGCTAAATACAGACACTTGGGATCCTGGTTTTCCAGCCATCTGCATACCATCTCCTGATGAGTGAGTGCAAGCAAGTTTCAGGGGTAATGTGGGCATCTAATTTGTGATTTATGGTTCTTGATCACTTTTATGGGCCAGCCCCTGTTCCTAAGAGTTTTGCATATATTAATTCATTTAATCCTCATAGGAACCCAGTCATCCTAGTTTACAGATGGGAAAACTAACCCCCAGAGAAAACACTTACTCACAGTCCATGGGTAATAGTTGCAGAGCCAGAATTTGAAGTCAGGAGCAAGTGAGGTCATTTTGCAAGGTTGCTCATGACCTAGTGTCTTGTTCATTATGGGGATTCAGTGGGTGCAAGCTTTATAATATTCATCTAATCTTGCCAGCTGCTGCTAACGTGCTGAGTGGCTGGGGATTAGTCCCGGCCAGATGTCCCATAACAAAAGTTAGGAGTTGAAGAGTTGAAGTAGATGACATTTGTGTTTGGAGAAATGATATGTCTCATTCTTTTCAGCTCTAACTTGGGGTAAGTTTCTGAAAGCAAGTAAGAGAAGAGGAGAGGGACATTTGTGATCTCTCATGTATAGAAGACTAGCAAATAGGCAGGTGGTCACACCTGAAGGCATGTCCCCTGACCCCTATTACATCATGCCATGGGCTGAATGTCCAAAATGCCTCTCCCAGCTCTGATTGACCTGGCTACTCTGATGAGTGAAGTCCACCAGGGAAGACATCGTGCCCTCATTTCTCATCCTCCTGTCCCCAGGAGTAACACAGAAGCAGTTAGTAACACAACAGCATTGTCCTCACATACACAGGCCTGCTTTGTTTCCCCACCACACAGAGCAGCGGCTGTAACAATGGCCCCGAATGACACTTTGCCCTCCTTTCTCCGATGTTGCACTTGTTTTTTTAGTCTGGAATTGGCTAAACAATGATTTCCTGCAGTGGGTATCAGCTTTTCATATTTTCTGCCTGCTTCTCTGTCAGTCTTCAGGCCCCAGGTGAGTGAGTGGCGAGCGGGCCCAGAGAGCTCTGGGCCCATTGGAACATTCCCTTTTCGGGAGGCTGGAAGGCCATGGTTCTTCACCTCTCCCCAGCAAGGTGGAACCTGCCCTGGAAGAAGAAACTGGATCAGGTAACACAAGAGAGACAATGAGAGGTTGGGGCTAGGGGGTGGGGCTGCAGGGGATGGCTGAGTATCCAGCCCAAGGAGGATGGGTTTCTGGCTTCAAGACATCCTATTTTCTTGAGAGCCACCATATGCTGTTAAATAAATAATGAAAAGCAACAGAGGTCAAGTTCAGCAGCCTCCCAATTAGGAAAATGCCCGCTGGCTGGCTGGCCCTGTTCAGTGCCTCTGATATCTCTGGGTGACCAGGGTCTTCATGGCCCATGTAGATTTATTGAGGTGACTGTTGCCTTAATAATAGCCGCTAGTACTAAGCTCTTTCTCTATGTACTGCATATGTATACCTATTACTGTATGTCTCTCACTGAATGATCAGTAATGATAGCAAACCCTTATGCAACGTGCCTCAGATTCTTGCTTCATTCAAACCCAGGCAGTCTGGTTCATCTGCGCCTTTCATCATCATGCCCCTTGTAAAGCTTTTTTTTTTTTTTTTTTTTTTTTTTAAACAACGTTGTGCTAATAAACCAAGGTCATCACAAGATTTCATTTTGAGAGGCAATGATGTATAATGATAGCTATGTGTATTGTGAGTCCTTTGCCCTGTGCCAGGCAGCGTTCTAAGTGTTTTGCAGCTATTTCATCAGATGGATACTTTATGATCTCTATTTTATGGATGAGGAAATTGAAGTACAGAGAATTTAAGTCATTCACCCGGGGTCACACAGTTGTTAAATGGCAGAGCCTGGATTTGAACTCAGTTTTCTCTTAAGTATTGTGGGAATCTTAGTCCTGCCCAGCCCTGCTGGTCTGGAGTTAGTCTGCTTCTCTAGGTCATGGGGTATAGAGGATGACATTCAGTTTCTGGCTTCATAGAACATCTGCACCCAAGTTGAAAGCTTAAGGATTTTTTTTTGTTTGTTTGTTTTAAATGATTTTTCTATTGGCATCAGCTAGTCTTGCTTGAAGAAGATGGAATTGCTCAATGATGACAGTGAAGGAATTTGAAAGGATAAGAATTGCTCAATGAGTGGTATCTCTTTTTTGGCCAGAGACCAGGCTAAGTTGCCTCATGTGTAGAAGAACATACGTGAAATATACAGGACTCATGGTATATTATGAAAGCAAACTTTATTTTTGCCTATCATTGTTCCTAATTTTTTTCAGTGGGTCCTCACTCTTCCCTTGCCCTGGGATGAAAATTAAAGCAGGTCCACAACTCTTCTGGGCCCCCTTCAGGAATCAAAAGTTCTTAAGTCACTTTTAGTTCCAGCACAGCCTCATTCAGCAATTGGGATGTCCAGTCCCAGGGAATCAGCCAGATCTTCGAATTTGGTTCCTAGTGGAGACTTCTCTCCCTTCTCTAGTGGGGCCTGCAGCTTGGAAAGGGGGTCTATGGATGGCTTCTCATTTCCCACATTAAGTTTCCATCCTTCTCTCCTCTGGCTTACTGAGGATTCTGACTCCTGGCAGGGTGAAGGGTGAAGGGAGAAGAGAGGAGGCAGGAAAGGAGCTGGAAGTCCTTACATGGTTAATGCTATGACAAGCTGGCATTTCACTGGCAGGTTCTGGTGGGTGTGTAAACCTAGTTCTTTCTCTCTTGGCACAGTCTTGTGGATAGTTCAGAGAGCGCCATTATTTCTCATCTTTGGGGATCTCTGAGTTGCTGGTCCCTTGAAGCTGGTTACCTAATAAGACTCCTTCTTAGTTCCCTGGCATCTAAGCAGTGCCATATTAGTTTGCTGGGGCTGCCATGACAAAATATCACAGACTGAGTGGCTTAAACCAGCAGTCCCCAGTTTTTTTGGTATCAGAGACCAGTTTTGTAAAAGACACTTTTTTCCACAGACCAAGGTGGGGATGGTTTCAGGATGATTCAAGCGCATTACATTTATTGAGAACCTTATTTCTATTATTATTACATTATAATATATAATGAAATAATTATACAGTTCACCACAGTGTAGAATCAGTGGGAGCCCTGAGCTTGTTTTCCTGCACTAGACAGTCCCCTATGGGGGTGATGGGAGACAATGACAGATCATCAGGCATTAGATTCTCATAAGGAGCATGCAACCTAGATCCCTCACATGTGCAGTTCACAATAGGGTTCGTGCTCCTATGAGAATCTAATGCTGCTGCTGATCTGACAGGAGGCGGAGCTCAGGTGGTCATGTGAATGATTGGGAGCAGCTGTAAATATGGATGAAGCTTCGCGCTCTCTCTCTCCCTGCTGTGTGGCCTGGTTCCTAACAGGCCACAGACCAGTACTTGTCCATGGCCCGGGAGTTGCGGACCCCTGGCTTAAACAACAGAACTTAATTTTCTCACAGATCTAGAGGCTAAAAGTCCAAGATCAAGGTGTTGGCAGGTTTGTTTTCTCCTGAGGTCTCTGTCCTTGGCTTGTGGAAGGCACTTTCTCACTGCGTTCTCACGTGGTCTTTCCTCTTGGCATGTCCAAATGTCCTCTTCTTGTAAGGACACAGTCAGAGTGGATTAAAGCCTACCCTAAGGGCCTCATTTTAACTTAATCACATTTTTTAAAGGTCCTGCTTCCAAATACAGTCACATTCTGAGGTCCTGGGGGTTAGGGCTGCATCATATAAATTTTGGGAGGATAGTTCAGGCCACAACAAGTGCTGTCAGCTTTTTTCTGAAGGTAAATTTCCATTCCTCCTGGTGGTCCCTGTCAGAAGGACCTACACATCCCACAGGTTGGCCACGGTACGTCTCTGGTTTATGGAAAATACTCAAGTTCCATTATCCCAGGGAATCCAGAGCTACCACGTTCTTCTCACTCCAGCTAATCACTCCATGTCTCTTGTATTTTGGGATTCACGGACATGATTCAGACATCAGCCCTCAGTGACAGTCAACCTCCAGGGACCAGCATCTTGGAGGCCACTGTTGGAGGGTGGGTAGCAGACAATTGGGACTTGGAGTGCACCTATTGCTGTCTCCAAAATTCATCCTCTATGCCACCAACTGTTCTCCTCACCCAACCTTCTTTGTGGGCTGGAGGTGGTCAGGTAAGAGGGAAACCAGCTTCATGCCACTTATTTTGTCATCCCTGCTTGATGGCCTCGGTGTCACAGCTCACTTTGAAACATGTCTTTTGTCCTTGGCATTACCCGAACTGAGACCATAGTCATTTTTACATCCCACTACACAAACAACATCTCATTTAGTTTTCATAAAGAACCCTAGGAGTACTTCTACATGTGGAAGAGGAATCTGGAGCTCAGAAAGGTTAACAAATTCACCCAAAAGAGATTATTCAGTGAGTGCAGGGAGGGGAGTAGAGATTCAAGCTTTAGCCCACTTCATTATTTACTTCTCTGGGCCTTCATCATCTAGGCTTCTTAGAGCTTTTACCTACTGGAGTAGTTTGGTCTGTGCTGGTAAAACGTTTTCTTCTCAGCAGAAAGCTATAAAGGTAAAAAACAAAACAAAACAAAAAAAACCACCACACTTCATCTCCTCTTGCGCCACTTGTGATGCAGGGGCTGGCAACAGGAGGACAGGCGTATCAGGAGCTTTCTTGGGTATGTTGTGAGATGACCTCTATGTAACCAGGAAAGTTCTTTGACTGCTTGAAAGTCCTCCATTCCTGCCCCAGTATAATTTAATCAGCAGAATAATGAAGTTCAAGTGAAATATCTTTTTTTTTTTTTTGTAGAAATGCATAAAGGCAATTCTGTTAGTCTGTTTTGTGTTGCTGTAAAGGAATACCTGAGACTGGGTAATTTTTAAAGGAAAGAGGTTTATTACGCTCACGTTTCTGCAGGCTGTACAAGCATGGCACTTGCATCTGCTCAGCTTTTGGTGTGGCCTCAGGGAGCTTTTACTCATGGCGGAAGGTGAGTGGGGAGCATGTCACACGGCAAGAAAGGGTGCAAGACAGTGCCAGGCTCTTTTTAAACAACCAGCTCTCTTGTGAACTTACAGAGTAAGAACTCACTCCATTATCATCAGGGCAGCAACAAGTCATTCAGGAAGGATCTGCCCCCATGACCCAAACATGTCCCACTAGACCCCACCTCCAACGCTGGCATTCGCATTTCAACATGAGATTTGGAGGATACAAACATTCAAACTGTATCAGCAATATTGCATTCTGAGAATTTTATTCAAGGCAGAAGGGGCCATATCATCTCACCTTCTAGCTCCCAGGAGGTACTTTACTTAAAGAGGATTTCCAAATATAAAGCTATTAAAAAAAAAAAAAAACCCTCTTTTTTGTTTAGATTTTTATTTATTTTTTTCACAAATAAAAAAACCCAAGCCTGTTGTTGCCCATTCTTCCTTAGGAAAGGGAAAGCTACATATGGGCCTGGCAGTGGTTCAGAGGCTGCCTGCCAAGGCTGTGTCAGGTTCATCTGGCAGCCGCACAGAGCTGGGCTGGGTTGCGCTGGGCTGAAGTTGGGGCCTAGGGCACAGGCCTGGGATGGGCTGGAGCTGCAGCTGCCTCTATCCAGGGAGGAAGGGGAGGATGATATTTTCTGTTCACCCACTCAGCAGTTATTTAACGAACATTTATTGTGCCCAAGGCTTTTGTGGGCTCTCTGCCAGGAAAGGGCAGGTCATTGAATGGGCCCTGGGAAAAATGGTGTCTGAGCTTCTCTCCAGTTCTCAGAGGAAGGTAAAGCACTGGAGGCGGGTGGTTCAGGGAGAGGGCGCAGAGGCATGGAAAAGCATGGTGTGCTTGGAGACCTATGGATGTTTTTGAGATGCTCAAGCACAGGCCAGGGGTCAAGGGAGGGCAGGGGTCAGAAGAGGGAGGAGGAAGAAGGTGGAAGAGCTGCTGGATTGGAACTTGGTGGGCAGGCTGGGCCCTGGGAGGGCCACAGAAGGGTTTGAAGCAGAGTTGTGACCAGAGTGGGTTTGTCTTTTAAAGGGAACTCTGATGCAGGACGGGGACACACTTGAGCATCAGAGGTGTCAAGGCTCAGGGAGAGGGGTGAGGGAAGATGAAGGGCAGAACCGAAGCCCTGGGAGGGGTTAAGCTGGAGAGAGTGGCAGCCACCTAAGGGAGGGGTCAGTCTAGAATGTCTTTCAGGTTTCCGACTTGAACCACAGAAGGGATGCTATGCCATGACGAGTCAGTGTGTGTGTAGGGGCCAAGGACCCTCCCCAGCTGGAGGAAGTAGGGCATGGCCGGGGGTTGGAAGGTTGTCCTTTCTTTCAATAAATATACGGAGGGGCTACCCTGAGCTGCATGCTGGGAGAGGAGAGCAGAGGGGACACCTTCCGTTCCTCACAGAGCCCTTGGGCCAATGAAGGAGCAATTAAATGCAATGGAGCAGGAAGACCCTAAGAGGGAATTGAAAAATGACTGGGAAAATTTGAATGTAGACCAAGCATTCAGTGATATTAGAGAATTATTAATTTTTTAAGGTGTGATGGAAGTATTATGTTTTAGGTGGGAGAATACCCCCTCATCTTTTTTTCTTTTGGGGAGATACAAGCTGGAATATTTAGGAGTGAAATGTCATGTCTGTAATTTACTTGGAAACAAAATAAATACATACACAGAGAGAGAAGGAGAGACAGAAAGAGAGAGAATGAGCAAAGATGGCGAAACGTTACCAATGGTTGAGAGTGTACTGTACTCTGCTTTTGGCTTTTCTGTGTGAAATATTTTGTAGTAAAAACTGGAAGATACAAAGTAGCAAGCGCATTGATGGGAGGTAAGGGTACCATAGGAACACAATGAAGGGCCCCTAATCAGAATTCGATGCATGAGGGATGCTTCTAAAGAAAACAGCACCTAAGACCTGAGGACGAATGATCCTTGAAGTGGGGATGGGGAAGAATTTTGGGGAGAATGTACGAGGCAGAGAGGGAACAGCCTGTGTGTAGGCCTGCTGACCTGTCTTGCTAGAGGAACAAAAAGGCATTTAACGTGAGTGCCAAATGTGAAGCAGAGTCACTAAGACATGGGAAGAGAAAGGTAGGCAGGTCCTACAGAGTCTTATAAGGAGTATGGGGGAGTTTGGACTTTGTCCCAATGACAGCATAACTAGGGGACTGCATTTCAGAAAGATGCTGGCTCAGCCGGGTGCGGTGGCTCAGGCCTGTAATCCTAGCACTGTGGGAGGCTGAGGCAGGCAGATCACTTGAGCTCAGGAGTTCGAGACCAGCCTGGGCAACATGGCAAAAACCCATCTCTACTAAACACAAAAAATTAGCTGGGCATGGTGGCGGGCACCTGTAATCCCAGCTACTCAGGAGGCTGAGGCACAATAATTGCTTGAACCTGGGAGGTGGAGGTTGCAGTGCACTGCACTCCAGCCTGGGCAACAGAGCAAGACTCTGTCTCAAAATAAAAATGAAAATAAGAAAGAAAGATGCTGGCTCATGTGTGTGCACCTGCTAGGATCTGGCAGCCCCTGTTTTAAGCACTTCATCTATATGAGTTTGCCTAATCCTCACTGTGCCTTTATCAAGTATGTGCAGATTAGCACCCCTATTTAAGAGAGAAGCCAGCCAAGGCACAGAAGAGTGAAGTCACTTGCTCAACATCACATATCTGGAGGAGTCAGGATTCGAGGCCAGTCATCCTGGCTCCAGAGCCCACGCTGCCCTAATGACAAGGCAACATTGCCTCTCGAGTTTAGTCTCTCTCTGTGTGGAGAAGGAAGTGGAGGGAAGTAGGACTCTTCCTCAAGACAGGAAGACAGCTTCGGAAGCAACCATACACGTCCAGACTCAAGGTGATGGTGACTTGAACTAAAACAATGACAGTGGTGATGGAGAGAAATAGATGTAATAGAAAGTTACTTTGGAGTGAAATCAATAGGACTGGGTGCTTGAAGAGTTGTGTCAGGGGAAGCCAAAGACAATGCCCAATCATACCCCACTGAACACCTAACTCTGTGCCTTCTTGGCATGAGAAAAGGGCTAGAGTAAGAGAATGTGGAGATACCTTGCTCGTAAAAAAAAAATCGAGAAGACGTTATCAGACCCATAACATCCCCTTCAGCTGTGAGGAGCAGCCTGTTGTCCACCCAACCTACATATCTCTTTCCTGGCTTCCGCTAATCCTTATTTTTGGTGCAACTTGCCATTTTCACTGTTTGAATTTTGTAATCTGCACCTGTTGTAAAATATAGATCCTTCCTTTATCCTGACTTCACTGGCAAAACAGAGTCAAACCACAGCTCCTGGTCCCTTCCCTAATTGTCTCTCAAGTCCCTAAACTGCCATTAGCCTTGAGTGATGTGACATATGCACCTGCCTGTGTCTCACAAGAAGCCCTTGATCCTTGGGCCTCTTCAGAGGGCTTAACCGCAATGAAAAATTAAACAAATATTGAAAAAACAATAGAACGAACAACACATGGTCATGTCCCTCTAATACTTATTGATTTTTAAGATCTTCTCAGGCGTGAAAACAAGATTCACTGCTAGCATCCCAACATTGGATTCCTGTTAACTGGAAGAGTAGCTTATTGATCAGGGTGGGATGTCCAGCAGGGCAGGAGCAGGCCTGTGTCTGCTCCACCAGCTAATCACCCCCAATTCAACCCTAAGAGGTGGAGCTCAGCTGGGTGAGAGCTACACTCACTTGAAATGAGGGACATTGTGGCCCAGGAGGGTCCTCATAGCATCCTCAGAAGAGACTGAGGCCATTCCTCAGTCATATACCAACTCTCTGGGGACCTCATCTTTTTCTTGCTAAAGGCCTCAAGAATTCCTCATTATTTTTTTCTGTGTCAAAAATAATATAACTACTACATGAATTCATGTATAGAGGACATGGGTCTGCAGAATAAAATGAGTTCATCTACATATATTCCTGCCTTCCATTCCTCTGTCTCAAGGAATTGTTCATTTAACAACAGATTCAGCTGTTATTCTGTGCTGTTGCTTGAAGGTTGGCAATACAGCCATTCACCATATGCCAAATGACAAAAATCCCTGCTCTCATGGAGCTTTTGTTTTAGGGGATGTTGTCAACAGTTTGGTGAGGAGCCTTCCAATCCATATATGTATTAACACAAACAGGTTTGTGCTGTACATATGATTCTGTGGCTGGGTTTTTTCCCTAACAATATGTCTTGGAGCTCATTCCGTGTCAGCATGAATGATCCTTCCTCATTCTTTGATAGTTGCATAACGGTTCTCTGCAGGGATAAACCCCTGCTAGTAAACATACAGTTCTAATTTTTCTTTTCACAAATAGCGTTACAGCGAACTTCCTTCTGCATGTACTGTTGTACACCCACAATTTTGGACACTTACTAAGTCATGATATATAAATTAACCTCTCTGTGCCTCAGTTTCCTCATCTGTACATTGAAAGTAATGATAATAATCTCCCTCTAGCCATCAGAGAAGAGCAAATGAAAACCATGATGAGGCGCACTTTACACTCACTGGGATGGATATAATTTTTAAAAATAGATAACAAGTGTGGGTGAAGACATGGAGAAATTGGAACCCTCATGCGCTGCTGGTGGGAATATAAAATGATGCAGCTGCTTTGTAAACAGTCTGGGCGTTCCCCAAAAGGTTAACACAGAGTTACAATTTAACCCAGCAGTTCCACTCATAGGTATATACTCAAGAGAAATAAAAACACATGTTGCCACAAAAGTTCGTTTAGAAATGTTCAGAGCAGCATTATTCATAATAGCCAAAAGGTGGAAACAACACAACTGTTCATCAACTAATGAAGAGAGAAACAAAATTTGGCATATTCACACACAGGAATATTATTTCACATTAAAAAGATATGAAGTACTGATACAGGATCCAACATGGATGACCTTTGAAACGTTATGCTAAGTGCAAGAAGCCAGTCATAAAAAGCTACATATTACATGATTCCATTTATATGAAATGTCCAGAATCGCCAAATGTATAATGACGGAAAGTAGATAAGTGATTTTTAGGGGCTGGGGGTGAGTGGGAAGGGAGGAAATGGAGAGTGACTGTTAATGGGTATGAAGTTTCCTTTCTGGGGTGATAAAAAAGTTCTAAAATTTGCTGTGGTGATGGTTGCACCTATCTGTGAATATACTAAAAGCCATTGAATTGCATATTTTAAATGGTTGAATTGTATGGTAAGTTCTATGGTCTGAATGTTTACATCCCCCTGAAATTCATCTACTGAAACCTAATTACTAATGTGATGATGTTTTGGAGGTGATTAGATCATAAGGGTGGGGCCCTCCTGAATGAGATTATTGCCATTACTTAGAAGGCTAGAGAGAGACCCCTCACCCCTTCCACCGTGAGGACACAGCAAGAAAGTGCCATCTATAAACCAGAAAGTGGGCCCTCAATAGACACTGAATCTGCCAGTGCTTTGATCTAAGACTTCCCAGCCTCCAAAACTGTGAGAAACAACTTTCTGTTGTTGATAAGCCATTCAGTTTATGGCATTTTGTTATAGCAGTTTAAATGAACTAAGTTAGTATATGAATTATATTTCAATAAAGCTGTTATTAAATAAAGTAAGATTGCTGTGAGGACTGACTGAATTACATAAGGTGTGTAGAAAGGTGCTGGCACTTTGTCTTTTTGGGCGTAGCTTATGTCACTTAGCCAGGAATCTCCTTGCAAACAACAGGATCTCATTCTTTTTTATGGCTGAATAGTACTCCATTATGTATATGTACCATTTTTATTATTATTATACTTTAAATTCTAGGGTACATGTGCACAATGTGCAGGTTTGATACATAGGTATACATGTGCCATGTTGGTTTGCTGCCCCCATCAACTCATCATTTACATTAGGTATTTCTCCTAATGCCATCCCTCCCCCAGCCCCCCACCCGCCAACAGGCCCTGGTGTGTGATGTTGCCTGCCCTGTGTCCAAGTGATCTCATTGTTCAGTTCCCACCTATGAGTGAGAACATGCAGTGTTTGGTTTTCTGTCCTTGTGATAGTTTGCTGAGCATGATGGTTTCCAGCTTCATCTATGTCCCTGCAAAGAACATGAACTCTTCCTTTTTTATAGCTGCGTAGTATTCCATGGTGTATATATGCCACATTTTCTTAATCCAGGCTATCATTGATGGACATTTAGGTTGATCCCAAGTCTTTGCTTTGTGAGTAGTGGGTGCTGGCACTTTGAATATATGTACCTACTACCTTCGTTATTGCTTCCAGGGGATGGATTTCTAGAAACAGAATTGCTGAGCAAAAGGGGAGGTGCATTATTATTTTAATCATCTTGCAAAGTTACCTTCTAATAAAGGCTTTACCAATGTACCCTCCAAGAAGCAGTGCATGAGGATACCAGTTTTTTTCTCTTTCCTTTTCCTTTTCAAAGCAACCACCACCAAAAAAGTCTGAAAGAATATACACAAGTGTTCACAGTGATTTCAGTGGGTGATGGGATCAGGTGTGAACTTCCTTTTCCTGTATTGCTTATCTCTATTTTCTCATAGTGCTAAAAAAAGAACATGGAATAGTTGTATAATGTTTAAAAAATAAAAGTCTCTTCTCTTTTATTGAGGCTCTTCTTGAGGCTCCTACCCACTCACAGGGTTGGTAGTCATGACTACAGAAGACCCTTATTGCCACACCCTAAAAAGGACAGGAGCCCTTCCCATTGTGATGGTTTTTGTTGTAAATTTCTAGAAGAAACAGCCAGGGGGCGACAAACCTAAACATGAAGGAGGTGCGGAAACTGCAGTTATTTTCCCAGACCTGTACTTTCGTGCTAGAAGGCACCAAAAAGCCCTGTAATAAAAATCATACTGTGAGATATTCCCCCCTTACCAGCTACTAGACACAACAAGTTTGAAAATGCTTCATATGCCTTGTCATTCACTTCTCACAATTCTATGACAGAGGTACTGGCGCAAAAATGAAGTTAAGGAAATTAAGCGGCTTACTCAAAGGCAGACTGCTAGGAAGTGGCAGAGGTAGATACTGTTAAGACGCCTTCAACTTCAAGTCGAGAGTATCAACAAGGATATTTTATTATCTCATTTAAAAGTGAGGACATAGGGCAAGCTTCAGGGAAGGTTGATTTGGCAGCTCAGCAATGTCCTCAGGGTGCCTCTTCTTTCCAGTCTGCCATCTTCCTGTTGCTTACACCCTCAGGCAGAAATAGGGCACTAGCAGTGACATGTGGAATAGCAGAAGACCAAGCCAATGCACCCTCCCAGAAGTAGTGCATGAGGATACCAGTTTTTCCTCTTTCGTTTCCTTCTCGAGGCAGCCACCAACAAAAAAAAGTCTGAAAGAATACGCACAAGTGTTCACAGTGATTTCTTTGGGCGATGGGATCAGGTGTGAACTTCCTCTTCCTTTTCTTGTATTGCTTATCTCTATGTTCTCACAGTGCTGGAAAAGAACATGTAACAATTGTGTAATGTTTAAAAAATAAAAGTACCCCCCACATTTCCCTTTGCTACGTCCAGGGGAAGAAGAGAGGGACAGTTTCTTCCTAGGGTTTTCTCCTTGGAGTGAGGAAACATTTTCCTGAAATCCCTTTCCCTTCCTTCCAGCAAACTTTCCCCCACAGGCACACTGTGTGTCTCATTGGCCCAATCTAGGTCACTTACCTACTTGGGAACCAATCATTGGCAAAGTGAATGGAATTCCCTCTAGGTCTATCCCTGGGGTTTGTGCTGGAGGTGGGTCATTGTCCTGAGGAGGAATGTTTCCTGAGAAAAATTGGGATTTTATTAGGAAGAAAGAGGGGAAATGGATGCTGTGGAGTTGGAAGGAAGAACCAATGTGTCCAGCATTGGTAGAGACTCAGACATGCATTTGTGAAACTCAGTAGCCTGTTTTTAGCTGCCGTGCTGTTCTGTATCTTTGCCAAGACTTCCATTGCTAGAAATTGATTTTGGAGGATGGAGAGTATAAGTCACCCACATCTGCTCTTTCTCTCTGTCTTCAGGACCCATCCTCTAAACGGGATTTGAAAGTTTGGTTTGGGGCAGGTTTTTAGAAGTGAAGTAGTTGGTTTTTGAAATGCCACGGTCTCCACTAGATAATTTCTACCTTGCTGTCTCTAGCCTGGAAGAGTGCCATTACACATTCCCCCAGGTCCCTCAGGAAAGGTCCCTTTGGGATGATCTCCTCCTGGCAGCTTGTAGGACTAACTTGATTAATAGTATTGCATTTTAGATTTAGAGGACTTTGGAAAGACCTGTTTGACCTCCCTTCATGGGAATCACATTTTTAGCTGATGTGATAGATTGAGGTATTGTTCAGTAAATCTTCACTCACTTCCCTTCCACCTTGGGACACAGTACACTTCCTGAGTCACTGACTCTGGGCTTGGGCATTGACTTGTTCTGGTCAACGTAGTGTGATCAGATGTAACTCTGTTAGAGGCTCTAAACAATACTTGCACTGTTTGGCTTGGCCTTCTGCTGTTCTGACAGTCAAGAGAAGAGCATAACTTAGGTAGCCACTGCCCTTTCTCCCTGTGCTCCAGAATTAGTCACATGGAACAGACACAAACCTGAACTAAGGCAGAATTGCCCTAGTCAACCTGCAGATCTGTAAGTGAGAAAAAAAAAAGTCTTATTTTCCTCAGTCACAAAGTTTTTATTTTGCAGCAGTATTGCAGCAATAGTAGATGGATACAGGTGAAATTGGAGGGCATTCAGCAAAGTGTATGGACAGTGTAGACACATTAGACAAACTGTGAGAATATGTCTCATTGAAGCAGCTCCTGGAATAACAAGTGTTAGGTATGGCTCAGGCAGGGAATGACTTGGAGTTGTTTTGGTGAGTTTCTTGGAGCAGCCTAAATTCTAAGAACTTTCTATAAACTGTTTTCTGACCTATTCTCACCAAAACAAGCATCAAGGCCAAGAAATTACTAAACCCTGTGTTTCATCATCAATACTCAAACGTAGTATAATATAGAAGAAAGAGCACTGGACATGGTGAGGCTTTGGGACCACAGCTGTGTACTACAGTTTAGCTCACGTCTAGTCTGTGGCTTCAGGCATGTCATTTAATTTCTCTCAACTTTACTTTCCTCACCTGCAAGTTAGGGGTAGTTTTAAGAATAAAATGACCAGGCTTATCTATGGTTTTCAAACTGTACATTTAGTGATAGGATTTTTTTCAAACAAAATCAAGTAAACCTGAGAGTTGAACATCACAGTTAGTTTCAACATTCCTTATTTTGGACCCAAGTCTTTTACAGTTGGCAGAACCTCCCAGGTTCCTCTTCAGAGCCCTTAGAGTTGCTTGCAGCCTCATTTGAAAACAACTGATATGGCACAAACACTCTACAAATGTGGATGGTGGGGCTAGTGGGGATGATGGGTGGTGGTAGTGAGGATGATGGTGGTGGTGGTAGTGGGGATGATGGGTGGTGGTAGTGAGGATGATGGTGGTGGTGGTAGTGAGGATGATGGTGGTGGTAGTGAGGACAATGGGTGGTGGTGGTAGTGGGGATGATGGTGGTGGTGGTAGTGGGGATGATGGTGGTGGTGGTAGTGGGGGTGATGGTGGTGGTAGTGAGGATGATGGATGGTGGTGGTAGTGAGTATGATGGGTGGTGGTGGTAGTGGGGATGATGGTGGTGGTGGTAGTGGGGACGATGAGTGGTGATGGTAGTGGAGATGATGGGTGGTGGTGGTAGTGGGGATGATGGTGGTGGTGGTAGTGAGGATGATGGGTGGTGGTGGTAGTGAGGATGATGGTGGTGGTGGTAGTGGGGATGATGGGTGGTGGTGGTAGTGAGGATGATGGTGGTGGTGGTAGTGGGGATGATGGGTGGTGGTGGTAGTGAGGATGATGGGTGGTGGTGGTAGTGGGGATGATGGTGGTGGTGGTAGTGGGGATGATGGGTGGTGATGGTAATGGGGATGATGGTGGTAGTAGTGGGGATGATGGTGGTAGTGGGGATGATGGTGGTGGTGGTAGTGGGGATGATGGTGGTGGTGGTAGTGGGGATGATGGGTGTGGTGGTAGTGAGGACGATGGTGGTGGTGGTAGTGGGGACGATAGTGGTGGTGGTAGTGGGGACGATGGTGGTGGTGGTAGTAGGGACGATGGTGGTGGTGGTAGTGGGGATGATGGGTGGTGGTAGTGGGGATGATGGTGATCGTGGTAGTGGGGATGATGCATGGTGGTGGTAGTGGGGATGATGGGTGTTGGTAGTGAGAATGATAGGTGGTGGTAGTGAGGATGACATTGGTGGTGGTAGTGGGATGATGGGGGTGGTGGTAGTGGGGATGATGGTGGTGGTGGTGGTATATGATTTCAAAGTCTCTGAAAATGTTTCCTTGTCATCTCTTTCTCCCAGGTCCCTCTCACTGGCTGTAATCTGAAAGCCACCATTAGAGATTTTGTGTATGTGTGTTTGGCACACTTCTAAGATTAAAAGGATGAAGAGACTCAACTATATTCAAAAAGTCCACCATAATGACAACACAGTCACTTCTACAGTTCTATGATGTCTCAAAGTGTCTGTGTATCACCCATGATTATCCTGTTAGTTAGGTGGCAATTCTTTGACTCCATGTCACTATTAGAGCAGAGCAATTTACCATCCTGACCTGGAAGCCTGTTGTGTCCTCTCAAAAGAACACAACATCATTCCGTGGCTTGACATAATGCTGGGCTTCTTTACTCATATGTGCTGCAAATGGTACCCTAATTTACTCTGTCCCCAAGGGTATTCTCAGTTCACAACTCTGTCTGACAGTGAATAACAATAAGTACTATCAGTTGTTGCAAAAATAGATTTTACCGTTAGATCGAAACTTGGCAGCAAGCCCGTCAAGAACTCTCGTGTGTCCAGCCCACTGCTTTAGAACTACTGCCTTAAGTATATTTCTGCTTTGAAACTCATTCCCCTGATCCCTAGGAGCTGTTTACACTTTCATAAGAATGAGCCCGTTAGAGTCCACCCAGAGAGCATTCAATAAGGGCAAAGTAGAGCCTCTTAGTTTGAATTCACTCAGGAGCAGACCCTGAGATAAGGATACTAATGCAAGTAATTTCTTTGGAAGGTGAGGGGAACACCGTTACACAAGTAAGGATGTTAGGTGGGCAAGAGAAAGTAGCCAATAAAAGATGAATTGTCAAGAAAATTACCCATGTGGGTGACTGAAGCTAAATCCTACCAGGGGATTCCCAGAACCAGCATGGAACATGCACCCCAGAGTTCTCCCACCCAAGAGGAAAAGGACTTGCAGTATTTATACAGCAATTTCCTTAGTCACTGGTTAAGAATGTTGCCAGGGGCTGGGCGGGGTGGTTTACGCCTGTAATCCCAGCACTTTGGGAGGCCGAGGTGGGCAGATCACGAGGTCAGAAGATTGAGACCATCCTGGCTAACATGGTGAAGCCCCGTCTCTACTAAAAATACAAAAATTAGCTGGGCATGGTGGCATGTGCTTGTAATCCCAGTTATTCGGGAGACTGAGGCAAGAGAATCGCTCGAACCAGGGAGTCAGAGGTTGCAGTGAGCCGAGATCATGCCACTGCACTCCGCCTGGTGACACAGTGAGACTCCGTCTCAAAAAAAAAAAAAAAAAAAAAAAAAAAGAATGTTCCCAGGAACGTCAATCCTGAATTTTCTGACCTTCCATGTGCATGAGCATAATGCACCCCATAGAATCAATTACGGGGAGAACGGGAGGGAGGAAGAGCTTGAGAATGCAGCAATTGAGTTTAGGGAAGGAAAGAATGTCAAGGGTATTTAAAGTTTCTTAATTCTCATTTTATGCAGTGCTAATCCCATTCTAAGGTGTGGCTGCTTGGCATAGCAGTTTTTAGTGAAAACCTTAATGAGGTAGAAGAAGAAATACCACCTCTTGGTGACATATCTAGCACCAACACGACATTTTCACAACTTCAGGCAAGCATCTCTGGCTTGGCTGGGGCAGAGCCGGGGGAGCAAATGTCTTGGTGGAGAGGGCTATTTTTTGGCTCCTAATGGGCCCAGCCCAAGAAGCAAAGGCCTCCCTTCTTGGCCCCCTCTTGAGTTGGTAGGCTATGCCAGGTTGAATTTTATATTATCTTAACAAACCATCTGAAGTTATAGTAAAAAAATCGGGGAGGTTTATTACTTTTATGAAAACTCTAAGACATTAAGCACTAATGCTCTATGTATGGGTTACCTAGTTCAAGATGTCACTTTTTTTTTTTTCTGAGCTGAGGAGAAATGGGATCTTTGGAAAAAGCCAGATATGGCAGTCTCTCCTGGCATAGTAAGATCTTTTCACACAGGGGCTTTTGCTGAATTTTTGCTTTTTTACTCAGAGCTTTTAGTGGTGAATAGTGTTGGAATTTTGGATGTCTATCTATCTCCTCTCTGAGCTCTAGCCAACTGAGGTATAGATTCAAGGAATTCAAAGTATCAACTTATGAGTAACAAAAGCTTGGAGACCATCAAAATGTTTGTTAATATGGGAAAGGTTAAATATTAATACATTATGGTAAATCCATATAATATAACTATGTAGCTATAAAAGAGAATGAAGATGCCCCCTTGAATATTCACATGAAAAAAGTGCCAGTAAAATGGGAAGGAGTGAGAGGAGATAACGTATTTGTAGTGTCTTGTATATGCATGAAGTTTGGAAAGAATCACAAGAAAATACGAATAGGTAGGGCCTGGGAGTAGGAACAGGGTAGATGGGGGCCTGGGTGGGAGGGAGCATTTTTACTGAATACCATTTTTTGAGAAGCACATAAATATATTGCCGGTATATACCTAGATATCTAGAGAAAGACTCAAAGAGGGGAAGATGAAAATACTTGCTTTTTTCCTCAGATCATGAGTCATCTGAGTGTATCTTACCATGACTTTGGGAAAGGGAAAAATTGTTGGAGAAGAAAAGATGGAAAAGTACAAATGAGAGAACAGGGGTTGTGTACTCTGAAGGTAGAGATTACCATCTCCATCTGCTAAACACAGCACTGCTGTGCTGTCTACATTTCACTCAGCAGGTGTGCTTTACACCAAGTAGGTGCTTGGGAAGTACACCTGCTAAGGGCTGAGCCAGTGTTGTATGATCTGTTGGATCAGCTGTTCATTGCCACTCACTTGAGAGGTGGTGTAGGGTGATGGATAAGAGCATGGTCTCCTCCATCAGAATAAACCAATGTTCAAGTCCTGGCTCTGCCACTTGCTAAATATGTGGGCTTAGGTACCTAGTTCATCCTCTCTGAGCCTCTGTCTTCCCTTGTAAAACAGGAATACTGCTATTACCCACCTCGCTATTATGAAGTATAGCATACAGAGTGCACAGCACAGTGTCTGGCCCATTGTAGTTGCTCAATAGCTTTTAGTGTTTGCTTTTATGAGTTCGAGTCATCTTTGTGGTGAGGAGCACAGACCCTGACCCCTCTACTTGAGGTAGAACCAAGTCTATGGTTTTTCAGCCTGGGCAGGGCAACCTGCCCTTTTCTGACTTTGCTGTGTGATGAAGCAGCTGCATTTCCATTCCAGCTTCCAAGGGCTGAGTGTGGGGGTCTCCAGAGGAGCCACTTTACTGACAGATGTATCCTCTAGGATTCCAGAGGCAATGCCAGATGTCGGTGTGCAGCTGTGTTCACAGAACATCCTATCAATGTTTATTCCCTGTGTAATTGCAAAGCAAATGGCTTAATGCCATTGTAAAAACAACTCTAAAAGTTAATAGTTCTTCTAATAGGAACCCCCTCACCGCCACCTTCAACAGCACCAAATTGTTAGTTCTCAGTCTTCTGTCTCACAGAAAGAAAACCAGATTACACATTGGTCAAGATATGTACCTAAAGTTTCCTTCTTGATGATTTAATCTTGGTTGGGGTGAGAAAAAAGCAGGTATCAGCCGTGCTAGTGGGGATTTCCTACCCTTTATATTATTACATGTTTCATCCTGCCTTGAGGAAGAAGTTTTAAGCTCTACCAATATTCGGGGCTCAAAGAGTTATGTGTGTTTCAAGTTTTAAAAATGTTTGATATATCAAAGATGGTTTTTGTCCTGGTCCCTGCCTTCTGGCTGGAGACACTTTGCTTTGTTGGGTAGCCAAATGCTGTCTCCTTTTGAAGCAGCAGGTGAGCCAATGACCGATGTAATGGGGAGTGGGGTAGAGATGCTCTAAGAATGGAGGGATCTGGGACTGGACATCTGGCTTGTGAGTCCAAGTTCATTCCCAATGTCTTTTCCTGTATGAAAAAGCCACGCACCTCAAAATGAGGTTCCAAAAGCAGCCAACCTGTAGTTTTAACAGCATGATTGACCTTATCTGCATTGCCAGTTCAATCTACCTTGAGGAAGAATACTAAATAGACTTGCCCATGGTCAATTTGGGAACCAGAGATGGGAGGTTAGAATGCACTGCAATTACTGCCATTGCTGATTTCTCCTCAGTCCACTACACTTGAGGCAGCATGTACTGGGCAGTTTGGTGTAGTGGTTCAGATTATGGGCTCTGAAGCCGCACTGCCTGAATTCAAGTCCCAGCTGTGCTCTTATTAACAGCTGTGTGGTTTGACCTAGTTATTTAACTTCCATGTGCTTCAACTTCTCTGATGTAAAAGGGTTGTTACAATATCTCTACTTCATAGGATTGTGAGGGTTAAATAATTAATATGGGTAAGGTACCTGTTTCATAGTGAGCAGTGTAGAAACTTAGTCTCAAATACCCTGTCATGAGTCTTTTCATTTATTTGTTTAGTACCTGGTACCAAAGAGGACCTAATTCAATTGAATCATGTGGTTGGCAAGAAGGAACTGAAATAAGTTCCCTATAAATTATTTACGTAACTTGGATGGGAGGTCAGCTGGTCCCTTGGGCTTGGGCTCCTGTACCCACACGAGCAATCTCTGTTTTTGCCTTGCAACAGCCCACAGCTAGGGTTGTTATCTGAAAAGAATCTCCCCACACATCAGTGAGTAAAGTGGACTTGGTTCACAATAAGCTGGTGAGGTCTTAGGAGGGCGTGAGGGGATGTATATTGCACATACTTCAAGGCGCACACACATGCACCTGCACATTCCTGCAAACCACTTTCACATCTTTCACGATTTCTTCTCTCCAAAGTCCCACTTGGCTACGTTTTAAGGGTTCCCCTTGATGCCCTCTGCCCCACAGTGGCCTCCAGTGTTGTTTTTTCTCTGCCTCTGGGGAACTTCAAATTCCTTACTCTTTTTAGTAAGCAGAGCTGTTTAGCTCTGCCCCAGCTCTGACCCACAATTTTACTCCATCATACACATCTCAGCCCAACATCTTCAACTAGATTCATTGATGTATGAAGACGGCGCTTTCCTTAAGGGGTCTCAAAGCACTTTGCAGACATCCAAATGTCCATTCCCCAATTAAGTGCCTGCTCTGTTATCTACTATCTATGTGACCTTGGGTGAGTTATTTCACCTCTCTGAGTCTCAGTTGAAAAATGAAGATAATGCAAGGACTGTGGGGGTTGCTAGCAAGAAGTGAAATCATGACTGCAAAACATAGAACAGTGCCTGGTGTCTAGTAGCATCTCAGTGTATGCTTTTTGTATAAATATATAGCAGAATCCTTCATCTAAATTGGATTTCTCACAGTAGAAAATGGACATTGACTTGACAACTTTTTATGATGTTTGTATAAGGACTATAGGGCACAAAGGAGTGAACAGGGCTATCTAGACGGCACTACGAACTTTTTTGCAAGTTACTTAATTACTACACATTAGTCTCCTCCATTGTAAAATGGGGATAGTAATCGTACTTATTTATGGCTGTCGGGGAGATGAAATGAGATAATGCATGCAAAAACAGTCTAGTCCAATGTAAGAATTTACGAAAACTTAGCTATTATTATTAAAAGCATATGCTTTTAATTGAACTATTAGGATAAGAAAGCATATTTGCCTCCTTTCCTGGTATAAAACTCACATTTGCAAAGTCTAGATGTATTTAGGAAATCCCAGTGTTTTTTGCTGAAGGCTTTAGTCAAGGCAGAAGTTATTTAAATTAAGCTGATAGCTTTGGCTTTAGAAGTATTAAATCACTACACAGTCCATAAACTTACTAATAATTGTCTCTTGATATTTCATTTGAAAATCTGAACTTCTTTTTGGGCTGTTAGCTTTGTAGTAATATCCTTTCATCGGCTACACATTAGAATTAATCTGGAGTATGAGAGAATAGTTCAATACTCCTGACCAGTGTTCCCTTTGATTTTGTATAAACTGTGAGCAATTGGCCATATTCCACAAGCAACTAGTTATGAAGTGGAATATGCATGAGCAGACTTTAGTATTGAGATCAAATAAAGCTTGCAGCAAATTTAATGTGATGTTGTAAAGGATATGCAAAATCAATATTGTGCTGTGTGATAATTAGATATAAACGCAGTTCACACAGATGAGTGTAGCTGCCTTGCCTGAAACAAGCCCTTCTAGGATTAGCTACCTAAGAAGTGGGTGGGGCTGTTAGGAGCAGAAAACAGCTTTGGAGCCCCTCAGAATTCTTCTGAACTAAGAGCCTCCAGATGTCTCTTCATGTAGATGGAGCCTGGGTTACCAGGAGGCTTATCAGGACCAGGACATGACAAAATCAACCTCCTCCTGGCCGTTATAGGGGATTGACTAAGGGGAAGTTTATTAGTCTAGGACAGGAATCAGCAAACTTTTTTATAAAGGGCCAGATAGAAAATAATTTAGGCACCAAGGGCCATATGGTCTGTGTTGCGGTTACTCAGCACTGCCATTGTAGGGCAAAAGCAGCAATAAAGGATACAAATGGTTCTGGCTGTGTTCCAATAAAACTTTATAGAAAACAGGTGATCTGCTGGACATGGCTGTGGTTTGCCAGCTCCTCCTGTAACTATCCGATGGGTTCACCTTGCCCTCTGCCTAGACAGAGCTGATTTATCAAGACAGGGGAATTGCAATGGAGAAAGAGTAAATCATGCAGAACCAGCTGTGTAGGAGACCAGAGTTTTATTATCACTCAAATCAGTCTCCCTGGGCATTTGGGGATGGGAGTTTTTAAAGAGAATTTGGCAGGTAGGGGCTTGAGAAGTGGGAAGTGCTGATTGGTCAGGTTGGAAATGGAAGCATAGAGGGGGTTGAAATGAGATTTTCTTGCTGTCTTCTGTTCCTGGGTGGGATCACAGGACTGGTTGAGCCAGATTACTGGTCTGGGCGGTGTCAGCTAATCCATCCAGTGCAGGGTCTGCAAAATATCTCAAGCACTGATCTTAGGTTTTATAATACTGATGTTATCCCCAGGAGCAATTTGGGAAGGGTCAGACTCTGGCAGCCAGAGGCTGCATGACACCTAAAACATAATTTCTAATTTTGTAGCTAATTTGTTAGTCCTACAAAGGCAGACTGGTCCCCAGGCAAGAAGGGGGTCTTTTTGGGAAAGGATTACTATCAATTTTGTTTCAGAGTCAAACTGTAAACTAAATTCCTTCCTAAGGTTAATTCAGCTTACGCCTAGGAATGAACAAGGACAGCTTAAAGGTTGGAAGCAAGATGGAGTCAATTAGGTCTAATCTTTTTCACTGCATAATTTCCTCAGTTATAATGTGTACAAAGGTGGCTTCACTCCTAGTCTAGACTAAGGCTCTGAATGGGAAACTGGAGAAGAGGAGAACCCGAACCAACACTTTCCGGAAAAGGCTAGCATCTGGGTTGATGAATGAAATAGGGCCATGGGAAGTCGGAGCACAGGGAAGCTTTGAACACTCTTCTCTCCTCTCCACCTTTACAGGGCTTGTCTGCCTTAATGAGGGCAACCAGCTGGAGAGGTAGTACAGAATGGACAAGCGTGTGAACACTGACTGGGGTCAGGCTTAAACCCCAGTTCTCTCTCAATTTAACTGTGTGATCTTGGACTAGTTGTTCTGCCTCTCTGAGCCCATCTGTACAATTGGGTTCATAGAATCTATCTTGTAGAATTGTGAGGATCAAATGAATTTTGCTATGTAAACTGTTGAGCATGCACTAAATGGTAGAGATAGTGTGTCTATATACTGTATTTTATGGGCAATTTGAGGAAGGTTCAAGGTCTTTTTGAGATTTGTCGCTTTTCCTACAGACTTTAAATTGCAACTCCCCATAAGCTGAGTTTGTGTCCAGAGTTATTTGACTAGTTCCGTAATATGCCTAGGAGTAGAATTGTTGGTTCAGCTTTAGGTTGTCCATGTTCAGCAAGTACTAAACAGCTTAGTAGACGCTAAGCAATTTTCCAAAATGGCTATACCTATTTGCATTTCCATGAGCAGTGTGATGTGAGTTCCAGTTGTTCATCATTCTGGTTCCTGGTGGTTTTAATAGGCATATTCCCAGTGGGTTAATGCGTGTGTGCATTTTTTCATATGCTTGTTAGCTACCTGAATATCCTGACGCTTCTGTGAAGTACCTGTTCAAATGTCAAGTTTTCTTATCGGTTTGTGAAAGTTATTTATATAGTCTAGATATGAGAATTTAGCTGCTATGAGTGTTTTCTGATGAACAGAAGTCTCTAATTTTAATATACAGTCATATACCACATAATAACATTTTTGGTCAATGACTGCATATATGATGGTTGTCCTGTAAGATTATAATGCCATGTTTTTACTGTATCTTTTCTATGTTTAGATATGCAAATATTTACCATTGTGTTAGAATTGCCCACAGTACTCAGTACAGTAATATGCTATACACGTTTGTAGCCTGGGAGCGATATATACCATATAGCCCAGGGGTGGCAAAGGCTGTCCCATCTAGGTGTGTATCAAGTCCATTCTCTGATGTTTGCACAATGACGAAATGACCCCACAACACATTTCTCAGGTTATGTCTCCATGGTTAAGTGCCTGACTGGAGTTCTATTTATCTATCTTTGCTTTACTTTTTTAAATCAATAATTTAAGTAAATTATTTGGTACTATTTATACCATATTGCTTGTAACACTTCCCACTAATATCTACTAGTTGAGGACCATTGGATTCATTGATTAATTTCCTTCCAACCCTGAAACTTGGTGAATCTGTGAAGTCCTGCCAGTTGGTGTTCGTCTGGGCTCATTTTCAACACATCTAAGAGGGATGGATATGTGGAGCTACTGTTAGCTGTGAATCACGATGGACATCTTGATGTAATTCAGTTTAATCTATTTGCTTGTCTAGCATCTAACTAAAAGTGAGAGTGGTTGGTGCAGAAAAGAAAAGGAGGAAATTTTGGAGTGCACAAATTTGTGCTAGGATAGGATTTCAGGGGAAAGGTTAGGTAGTGTAGGGAGACGGAGATTTGAGCAACCATGGAGTATAGCCAAGGAAGGATCCTGGATATCTGGAAAAGTGAAGAGAAATTGAGAGGAAGGTGGGTCACAGGACAGGTGAGAGAGAAGGGAAGTGGGAGGGAAAGGCCAAAAAGAAGGTTTCAATTATGTAGCAAATGTCAGAGGCTTAAACGTAACAAAGGAAGCTGTTCATGAGAGCTTGGCCTGATGAGAACTGATTTCCTTGACTTTTCTCGATTTTTTTACTAGAAAGGTCCTAATACTAAATCACATATCATGGCTTTCTTTGATAATAGAAGCCATTAATACTCATCACTTTTTTCTCTCCTGATTGGGAATAAAATGGATTATTAACTCCTGAGTAGGCATTGTATGAAATAAAGGGGATAAAGGAAATTTAGGAGCAGAAGCAAGCACTCTCAGCTCCTGCAGTTAATCCTGATTGGCTTAAAGCAATCAGCAAGTCTCATCCCTGGGACCACAGTGAAAGGCTGATTTGGACCAGTGAGGGCCTGGCCTAAGACTTTTATTTGCTGGTGGAGGGGATGAAGCTGAGAAGATGTAGTTTGGAGTTGTTGCAGTCATCTTGCTACCACAGGGAAGAGCCTGAGAATCGAGCTAACATGAGGAAGAAAGCAGACAGAAGCCAAGAGATGGACGGATCGGGGGTTAGAAATGTCATCTGAGTCCCTTGATCTAGCGGCACCTGACTTTTAATCTACCTAAGTCAGGGATTGGCAAACGGGCATAGTAAGGGCTTTAGGCTTTGTGGGTCATATCATTTGTATCACAGCTGCTGGTCTCTACGACTGGAGTACAGAAGCCATAGGCGATACATAACTAATGGGCTTAGTTGTGTTCCAATAAAACTACTTACAAAGGCAGGCAGTTGTGGGGAGGGCTTGGCACAAGAGCAATAGTTTGTAGATCCCTCATCTAAGACGCTACATTTCCTTTTTTTTTTTTTTTTTTTTTTTTTTTTTGCTTAAATGTATTTGGCTTGGGTTTTCTAACACTTGCAAATGAAAAAGGCCTTAAGTGTTACAGGTTCTTAGGTTGTGAGCAATGGAAATCGACTCCAAATTCCTTAGGGAAAAACAGAGATTTATTATCAAAATAAAGCATAGACAAAATACAAATTCCCAGGAGAGAAATTCCAGTTGTTATGACTGAAGTCACATGTCCAGGGAAGGGGGATTTACCAGCCTTCCCAAGGCTGGACACAGGAGGAAAGAGATTGTTTCTGTGGGGAAAATTATGGGACTGTATTTAGACAAACAGGTACTAGAGGCTGGATCTACTCCATTCAGACAGGAAAAAGTTCCTATATCAAGTGTATTCAGCAGGTGCCCTGCAAATGCAGTTCATCAAAGGCAGTCTTGTGTATTAGAAAGACATGCTGGTTAACAAAGACTTGTGTCATTGTACCTCTGCCACTACTGGCTGTGTTGCCCTGGGCAAGATATGAAATTTCTCTGGGCCTTAGTTCTTCAAGTACAAAAAGAAGGTGATGAACTGGGAATCTTTAAGGGCTCTTTGAGTGCCAAGCTTTGGTGGCTTTTTCCATGTATTCATCATCTTGCCTGTTAATGTCTGAGACTTTACACTCTGTGCCCTGTGGCTTACCTTTTTGTATAATTACTAGCTGTGGGACCTCCCTCATGTTACATAATGTCTGTGAGTGTTAATTTCCTCATCTGCTGTCAGCCCTACCTTGCAAGGGGGTGTACGGATTAGAGCTATGCATGCTACTTGCTTAGAAAGGCAGAATGTGTACTGGTATACAGTAGGGGCTTCCGAGTTACATGATGAAGACTCAATCTTTGTTTAGTCTTTTTCTTACTGTGCAACATTAAGCAAATTATTTAAACTCTTGGAATCTTTGTTTCTTTATCTGTAAAATGAGGATATTTATAGACCCCTCTTGATGAGATTGTTGTGTGGATTAAATGAGATACTGCATATAATATGCTTAGCACATGGCTTGGCACGTGGTACTCTGTAAAGAGAAATTGTTTATTACTTGTAATGATTTAATTGGTTTCTAGAAATAGGCTCCTGTTAGAAAGAAAGTTTCTCCTAATTTTTACAGTTCTTATTATGGAATTTTAAAAAATAATTCTTTGAGTTTTAATGTTGTTGTTTGCTTTAGTTATTTTGGTAAAGTTAAAAAAGTAACAGAGGTCTATTTTAAAAATATTTTATTTTCTAACCATTATAGTAGGATGCATTCAGTTATAACAACAGACTTAAGAATGAAAAGGCATTTATTGGCCCATGTAATTGCTGTGCTTAGTACAGCGCTCAATAATGTCCTTAGATTGTTTTCTACCTCTCTGCACTCTGCCTTCTGTAGGAATCATTTCCTGGTAAAATAGTCTCAACTCATGATCACAAGATGGTTGCCAGTAGACCCAGGGCCTGCCTGCTTCCCCCTCCAGATCCTGTAGAAAGAGTAAAGGGGCTCTTTACTCTTTTTGTGGCTTTTTCAGAAAAGCAAGAAAGTTTCTTTTCCATGAGCTTCTAGCAAATGTCTTATCAAGGCTCATTTGCCCAGGTTAGGTCATGAACCCATTATAGAAAGAAATTGTGTCCCCAGAGGTTGGGCATCAGCTAACGTGTTTGAAAGGACCTGGACCCATCTCTGAAGCTGGCTGGCCGTGCCCACACAGCATGCCTGAGAACGCAGAATCAGCATGCCCCCAAGGAAACACTGCCATGACTGGGTGGCAAAGGTTAGGCATCAGCATGGATTCACCGCCTCTGCTTTGATCCTCGTGTTGTCGCTAAGTCCCTATATTAATTTGCTGGGGCTGCCACAACAAAGGACCATGAGCTGGGTGGTTTAAACAACAGGCATTTATTTTTTCACACTGCTGGAGTCTAGATGAAGTGCAAGATCAAGGTACAGCAGGGTTGGTTTCCTCTGAGGCCTCTTCCTTGGCTTGTAGATGACCATCTTCTCCCTGTGTCTTCACAGGGCCTTCCCTCTGCACATGTCTGTGTCCTAATCTCTTCTTATAAGGACACCGGTCATATGGGGTTAAAGCCCACTTATTTAATGTCGTTTTATCTTAATTACTTTTTCAAAGCCTCTGTCTCCGAATATGGTCGTATCTGAGGTTCCTGGGACTTATGACTTCAACATATGAGCTTTTGAGGGACATAATCCACCTATAACAGTCTCCCCAACCCTCAGGTCTATTCCTCAGAATCACTATTTTGAACACTTTGTAGATATCTATAATTCATAATTATTTCAAAAATGTTCTTTGAAATGAACCTACATTGACTTTGCTTCAGAGATTAAGGCAACTCTTTTATCAATGAGATGATCTCAGCAGTCAGGAAATCTTCTGGGTGCCTGACAATTTTTTCCTAGAAAGGGTTTAAAGCAGATGTTACCAGTAATTCAGGGTATCCACTTTTTAAAAGTATCTCAGTAAAATATCTCCACCAATATATACACCATAAATTCTTGGTGAGCCCTCCTCAAATGAATTTCATAATATATGCAACACTAGAAAACAGAATGATTTATGGTTTAGAGTAAACTGTTGTAGATATTGTTTTTATCTGCCTACCATACTTTGGTCGTACCATTTCTTTTGTTTTGTTTTATTTTTTGAGGAGGAGGCGGAATTCTTCCTCTAGTCCATTTTTGAATATTTGACGGTCAAATCATTGTGCACCACCACCCACCTCTGGCTCATCACAGGGCTGAGTATGTGATCCAGACTAAACAAACTATAGTACTGCATCTTTGGGACACCAAAGATAAGTTAAAGAGCTGAGCACATAGCCTGAGTCAGCCCTTCCCCAGATGTAATGAACTGCCGGGGAAGAGTAGGCCCTCTGTTGTCGATTGGATCATGTACCACAAAAGATATGGTGAAGTCCTAACCCCTCATATTATGAATGTGACCTTATTTGGAAAGAGGGTCTTTGCAGATATAATAAAATTAGGATGAGGACACTCTCCTTTAGGGTGGGCCTTAATCCAATATGACTGGAGTCCTTATAAAAAGAGGAGAAGAGGCACAGGACATAGGAGGAAAACTTCCTAGGAGGAAGGAAGCAGAAATTCGAGTAATGCTCCAGCCAAGTGGCATCTACAAGCCAAGGAACGCAAGCATCGCTGGCGACACCAGAAGCTAAGAGAAAGGCATGGACTAGATTCTTCTCTAGAGCATATCCCTGTGCACACCTTGATTTCAGTGTTCCAGCCTCAATACAGAGGCGAAATTTCTGTGTTTTTAAGCCATCCAGTCTGTGGTACTTTGTTGCAGAAGCCCCGGGACACTGATGCCCCTCCCATTCTCTTGGATAGAAGTTGTCAGAAGCTGAGGATTCTGGGTGGCTACCATCCGCACCCCATGGAGAAAAGATAAGGCCAAAACAAAGAGATAAAGAGTGATGAGAGGTAGACTAGTAGGAAGTGGGTTCTCGTATCATTGAGTCCCTGTTCTAGTATATTGGCCTGGTTCCCATAGCAATTCTTTATTGTGTTATCTGTTACTGACCTCAGAGCTTTCCAACCAGGGTGCCAAAGGTAGCAGGGTTGAGCATCAACTTGGGTTCATCGCCTCCGCTTTAAGCCTCTGTGTGTTGGTTCCTTCAGCCTGGTAGCTAGACTGGGCTGAGGCAGGCATGCTGCCTCCAACTGCAACCAGAGTCGATCCAATTTAAGATGATTCCTGTGGGCTCTTATACGTATTATCATTTTCTACGTGTGCCATGACATGAAAAACCTGTCTTCACAGCCTTCCAGTGGTATGAACCATATGTTTCTGGTTTTTGCTGACACTATTTTGATTTGACTTTCTATCACTTGGA
Source organism: Macaca mulatta (assembly GCF_049350105.2). Taxonomy (NCBI): domain Eukaryota; kingdom Metazoa; phylum Chordata; class Mammalia; order Primates; family Cercopithecidae; genus Macaca; species Macaca mulatta. Next base: position 28,957,955 of record NC_133419.1, on the reverse strand, counting down.
TTTAAAAGTGTCCTTTGAATCATTAGCTGTAAATCTGTTAAGCATTGGGAGAAGGCCTACTAAAAATTATTTGAAGGTTGTGAGCACCAGTAATCCCAGTTACTTGGAAGGCTGATGCAGAAAGATTGCTTCGGTTTAGGGAGTTTGACGCTGCAGTGAGCTGTGATTATGCCACTGCACTCCAGCCTGGGCAACACAGCAAGACTCTGTCTTTTAAAAATTGAGCTAAAATTTAAAAGACTAATAATACCGTGTATTGACAAGAATGTAGAACAACTGGCAGTCTCTTACATTGTTAGTAGGAATATAAAATGGTGCTACTTTGGAAAGCTATTTGGCAGTTATTATAATGAACCAGTTATTTCACTCCCAGGTATATACCCAAGAGAAATGAGTGTATATGTCCACAAAAGACTTGAACAACAAAGTCACTAGAAAAGTGATTCCTAATAGTCCCTGACTTGAAACAGCTCAAATGCCTCAGTAACAAGATAATGAAAAAATAAATTATGACATAATTAGATAATTAAATTCTGTATAGTTAGTACAAAAGAATGGATCACTAGAACGTACAAGAATATAGATGAATTACAAACACGGTGGTGTGTTCCAGAAGCCAGACCCAAAAAGTATATACTGCATCATTCAATTTAGATAATGTTAAAGAACAGTACAAATCCGACAATATTTATAGATGTCAAAATAGTGGTTAATTCTAAGTGAAGGAGGGGGCAATACACTGGAAATGTGTGTAAGAAAACAGGAGGTGCTGGAAATGCTCTGTATCTTGATGTGGGTAGTGGTAACATCTGGGTGTGTACATATGTGAAAAAACCACTAGGTTGGGCACCTGAAATTAGTGTACTTTACTGCAAAAAAAAAAAAAAAATTAGAAGAATATATACACCTACTATGTACCCACAAAAATTAAAAATAATATTTTTAAATTCAAAAAATAGTCATTGCCAAAAAATTCTAAGAAAAAAATAGTGCTTTTTGCATTTGTAAATCACGACACTTAACACTAAGAATTTTAACCTATTCTTTTAAAATTAATCTGAAAACAAATACATATTTATATTTAGAATTTTAGACAATACTGAAAACTAAAAAGTAGAAAATAAGTCATCTAGATTCCCACTATTTAGAGAAAATCATTGTGACTTTCAAGGTGTATTGTTTCATTCTCTTAAGAGCTTTCAATTTTCTTAATTTTAGTGAAAGTCTGATTGTAGTATGCCAATTATTTTGTAATCTTTTTAAAAAGCTATTTTGTACATTTTTATATTAGTATTTTTCAACAGCATTTTTCATGATGACATAATACACCAGCATAGTCTTTTACCTAAGTTAAACTAATTTTTATTGATGGCAACTACAGTTGTTTTTCATGTTCTGACATTCTAACGTCCTCCAGGACAAATATCCTTTCAGTAATCTTTACACATATCCGGGATTATTTTCTTAGGACAGATTCCTGTGAGTCAATTGTTGGTCTGCAAAAATGCTGAAGTTTTTTGTTTGTTTGTTTGTTTTTAAGAGGTAAGCATTTTTATTATTTTTGGTGAGTATTTCAAATTCTTTTTCAAAGAATTTGTATTAATTTACACTACCAGCAACAATGTGTGTCTTTTTATTTTACTTTTTTATTATTTAAAGTCTCAAACATACAAAATTAGAATAGTGAACCTCTACATACCCATCACCCAGTGTTAATAATTATCAGCATTTTTCTGATTTTGTTTAACCTGTGTCCCTTCATCCTCCAATATGCACCTTTTCCCCCCGGGTGTATTTAAAGTAAATTGCAAATGTTATAGCTTTTTATCTCTAACCACTTTAATGTGTCTCCCCCAGTAGATACACACACACACACACACACACACACACACACACCCCACACACAGGCAAACCATTATTGCTATCACTCACAATTAAATTAACAATCTATGATTTAATTCTAACTGGATCTTCTAATATCCAATACACCTTCAATTTTCCCAGTTTTCTCAAAAGAAATCTTTTAGCACTTGGTTTATTGGAATCAAGAGCCAAACCAAAATTACATGTGATTGATCTACCTCTTGATTCTCTTTTAATCTCTAACAGTTTTCCCTCCCCCCCCCCTCTTTTTACTCAATTCCATTGATCTGAAGAGGCTGGGTCAGTCATTTGTTCTATAGCAGGTTTCCTATTCCTCATTTGACTGACGTACCTCTGTGGTATGCTGAACAGGCTCCTCCCTTCTCCCACCCCCAACCCCCTCCCTGCAAGGAGCTAGCTGGCAGAGGCTCCATTAGATTGTTTCAGTTAAAGTAGCTGAACTCTAGAAATGACTTTTTAAATGCCCCCTGGAAAGGTCATAAATATTTAAAGAATCTAAACCTTTCTTAAGAACCCAATTAAATATCATGGTAAGTGGTTGTTAACACCTCACCTAGTTAGGGGCAGAAATAAAACCCTGTTGTCTGCACTGGGTGAATTCCCCTAGAAGCCAGTTGGAGATGAAACAGGAGGGTGGTACGAAACCTTTAAATCACAAGTTAAAGTGGAGTGGAAAATTGACTTAGTGAATTTTCTGACTCTGTGCCCCCAGTTGGGGCCATTGGACAAACAGAAGAATCCTTGTATACAGGTAGCTATTAATTTAACACTACCTGTGGAGGCAGTCTCTGTTTCATTTACACTGTGAGGAGGAAATACTTCTCCTTTACCTTCTTACGTTCGGTAATTGAGAATGTGCAAATGAAACTGACTGTAAGCCAAAAATAAAACTCTAAGATGCCCACCGAACTGAGTGGACCTCTTCTCTTGGCCAAGGGAATTCCAGGGTAAACCTGAAAAACTAGTTCATGCCATGATGGGAACGGGGTGTTGGACACGCCTTATTTTACCCTCCTTCCTTTGGAATTTCAGGCACAACCAATCAGCATTAACATTCAAACAGAGATCCTAAGACTGGCAAAACAGACTCTTTGTAACAATAAGATTCCAAATTCCAACCTGACTCTAGTATAGCATCACATGACAGCAGGCCCTGAAAGAAATTATTTTACCCAAAATACATTTCTTTGACATAATTTGGAATGTCCCTGCAAAATTCTCTCTTGTAGAAGAAATTTACACTCTCTAGAGAATCCTCTTCCCTTTCCAGGTCTTTTTCTGATTCTCAAGAGATTAAGTGAGAATCTAGCACTTTTAAAGGTCTGAATAGAAATCACTGGTCATCTATTTCCTCTAAGGGCAGTCACCTATGAGAATTCTTCTACATAATAAGAACCTTAGACTCCACAATCCCTTATCTTAACCCTGACATTCCTTTCTATTGATTCTAGGTCTTTAGATAACAACTCTTTCAACCAACTGCCAATCAGAAAATCTCTGAATCTACCTATGACCTGGAGGCACTCCTGTTGGCACCCCCTGCCCCAACTTCAAGTTTTCCTGCCTTTCTGGATTAAACCAATGTACACCTTACACTTATTGATTGATGTCTGCCTGCAGCATTTTCCAAAATCGAGCTGTAACCCAATCTTTTTGTGTACATGTTCTCAGGACCTCTTGGGGTTGTCACAGGTCATGGTCCTTACATTTGACTCAGAATAAATCTATTGAAATATTTTACAGAGTTTGCCTTTTTTGTCAACATGACAAAAGACAGATTAGCAAGATTTTTATTCATGTATGTACATGAAGCTCACAGAAAAATGTGACTTGAAAAAGCAGTTAGAATTTGGGGTCTTATACTATATATAATAGGGGAAAGAGAGAAGGACACTTATGGGGAAAAAACGACTTTTAGGAAAGATAAATGGACTCAGAAATATGAGTGGGAAATATGAGTTTTGAGACTGATATGGTTTGGATTTGTGTCCTCGCCCAAATCTTATGTCCAGCTGTAATCCTCAGTGTTGGAGGTGGGGCCTGGTGAGAGGTGATTGGATCAGGCAGGAGCATTTACCCCTTTGGTGCTGTTCTTGTGATAGAGTTCCCACGAGATTTGGTTGTTTAAAAGTGCATGGCAACTCACCTCTCTCTTTTTCTCCTGCACCAGCCATGTGGAGTGCCTTGCTCCCCCTTTGTTTTCCACCACGATTGAAAGGTTCCTGAGGCCCCCTCAGAAGCTGAGCAGATGCCAGCATCATACTTCCTGTACAGCCTGTGGTATCATGAGCCAATCAGATCTTTTCTCTTTATAAATTACTCAGTCTCAGGTATTTCTTTAATACAGTGGCAGTATATGTTTTTCCTGATGCCAACTTCTTATCTCCAGTGATAGGAATCTATCTTCCTGGGTTGCGAAACTCCCATGGAGGAGATTAATGGCTATCGAATTTCTTTGGGAGGCTCTGTCTTTAGGCAGATCAGGGATGTTCAGAAAAAAATACTCTTTATAGTGGTATATTCTGGTTCTTTTCATTCCCCCATCTGACACTTCCCTAGAAATGTCACAGATAAGGAGTGGAATTATTTGATTGCCCCATATTCCTTTTTTCCAGGCTCCCAATCCTGGGAAAAGTTAAACAGTTGTAACTCATTTCAGGAGGCAGTGGTGCAGGTGGGAGTTAGGCCTTTGTGTCCTGGAAACAATCAGGTATTTAATAAAGGGCATTTCTATGGAGACAAAACAAAAACAAAGATAAATGTTTGAAGCAGACAATAAGCTCATTTTTTTTTCTTTTTTTCTTTTAGTCTAGAGTACAGGCAGTCAAAAAGGTTTCTAGACATTGGGCCCAAAGTGTCTTTGGATGATGAAATGAGGACGACAGTGGCAATATTACAGTCATGGTTATTTCCTTGAGCATGGCATGGAAGATGAGGTGTTCTAGTGAACTTTCTCACTGGCCCAAATTGTTGTGATAAATCCTTTGAAGTTTTATCAATTCATTCAGCTTCAACTTCCAGGGCTTTGGGAAAAGGGCAGTTTCAGCTCCCAAGTCAGGAAGGTGGGAGAAAAATTGGAAACATTAATTACTGAAAAAATGTGTAAAAGAGCAGGATCCAATTTACATTGAGATAAAAACAACTCAAAGACAATGAATAGGACTGGAATCTGATAAGCTACAGGGTGAGTCATAGTTTTCCACTGCACATAAAATTTCTGTCTGCAATTATTCCCATTTTGCTCAAAGATAATCAAAGATTACCCGTGTTTATAAAATAAGTCATCTCATTAAATATGTCCTGATCCCTTATTTGCATAAGTGCAGCAAAAATGGTAATTGACCGTACAAACTTTTTAAAATGTGCTTTATTGGAACTTTTATAAGAAACCTCAGATTGGACCTTTAAAAGCCTTTGAGGCAAGAAGTCAAGCCAAGAGCTTAGTCTCAGACTTCACTTGCAGTCCCTGTAGATTTGGGTGAATTCCTATCTTCCTGAGGTCTTCAAAGCATACTGTTTCCTGAGACTGCCACCTTCATTGCTCATCTGTAAGGCTGGGAACCCTGTAGTCCAGGAACCAGGTCCATTTTTCCAAGACAGCTTTTTAAAGCATTGACTCCAAAAAGTCAAACTTAGTTTGTTAAAATATTGGTCATGTCTGATTCAAGGCACATCAGTCTCAAATATGACAATTTAGTCGAAGCCTTCATAATATAACCAATGTTTCCAATTATTTCTTGTTTCAAGGAGAACAGATTTTTATTAAACTTATGCAAATAGCTATATTGCCATGAAAATAAGAATACTCAATAAGAGTTTCTGAATTCTGGAGGGATTACAGAGAGAAAAAGATGAATGTTTCATTTTTGTTTACAGACATATAATCTACTAAATTGCTGTAAGTTATAGATAGTTCAAGATAAAAGAGAAAGGGATTCCTTATATCCCCAGAAAATAGAACATTAAAGAACTAACAATATTCCAAACAAAAAGGCCATAAAAATTTTAACTCTTCTTCATCAATTCATTCAGTCCTATGCAATCCATTTTTGTTTTGCTTGATCTTAGCAGTTTTATGAACCCATACCTCCTCTATTAGTTCTGGAAATCTTAATTCAGTCTAGTGGTATAATCATCAAGTTACTTAGGTAATGTAATTGGAAACCTGCACTTCTGAGTACTTGTCATATCCCTTTCCATGGATCTTGAGACAGGCCCTTTTGTTAAATGTGAAGCACTTTGACCTGTTGCTGATTGTAAAAGCATTCAGGGAGGCATCAGAGTAAAACAGTAACTATCTGTGGATGACAAAAGAGTTAATGCCTGTGGTTAAAGGTCTGATGAGAGTTCATTTTAATGTAATTGATAAGAAAATTTCATTGTCTCTGTGACATATTAACACAACATTTAGAGGCAATAACTAGAATTATGACTGATAACATTTGCCAGGACATCATGGACAGCAAGGACATTGACAGATCTCTTTTTTTTTTTTTTGAGATGGAGTTTTGCTCTTGTTGTCCAGGCCAGAGTGTAGAGGCATGATCTTGGCTCACTGCAACCTCCACCTCCTGGGTTCAAGTGATTCTCCTGCCTCAGCCTCCTGAGTAGCTGGGGTTACAGGCATCTGCCACCACGCCTGGCTAATTTTTGTATTTTTAGTAGAGATGGGGTTTCACCATGTTGACCAGGCTGGTCTTGAACTCCTGACCTCAGTTGATCCTCCCGCCTCGGCCTCCCAAAGTGTTGGGATTACGGGCGTGAGCCACCATGCCTGGTCCACATTGACAGATTTCTAAGAACATTATAAATTTCTGAAATATTTATATTAATAACATATACCCGTACTAATATAGCATAGAGACAGTTAAGAATCTCTTTTTATTTGACAATGCTTCATAGGCAATTTAGAATGTCAAATAACCTAATTTGTTTAACATCTCTCCTTTTACAAGGCAAGAGAACAAATTCAGATTTTTCAGAAGCTGTCTTGATCTCAAAATCAGTTTGAAGTTACGAAGAATTCATTTAGAATTTCATTTGGGAAGTTGTCAAAAATGTCAAAACGTTTGAACACCTGATGAAATAGAATCACAGGTCACTTGGAGAAAAAGATTTGGTTCTCTTAAATAATCAAAGACAAGATAAAGATAACATAAAGTATAGGAAATTATTCTGATAAGATGGAGAATCTTTGTTTCCTCAGTAGATTATTCAAAAAGTAAAAGAACAAACAAACTTTCATAACTTCCTACTAAAAGCAGACCAATAATCCAAGAAATTTTATCCTTTTAAGAGAGAGAACAGCAAACTCTAGTTTAGCATTGAAATGCTATTGATATTAAAACTCATTTTCAAACCTTATAATAAATCCATTCAATGTTAGCCAGATTGACCATGAATTAAACTGTAAGCTAAGCTGAAAAAAGAGATTTGCAAGGGAAAAGACAGATTTTTATTCATGTATATCCACGAGTTCATAGAAAAGTGTGATTCAAAGAGATAGTTATAATTTGGAGCTTGTATTAGTCAGGGTTCTCCAGAAAAATAGAATATGTCTATATATGTATATAAATATTTGGAAATAAAGTTCCAAAACATAAGTATCATTCCTTACAAGCTGTTTGACCTTGGATAAATTACTTAACCTCTCTGGGTCTTAGTTTCTTTACCTGTAAAGTGCAGAAAACCACAGGATTGTTGTGAAGATGAAATGAAAAATCATTTACCTAAAGCTCTTTGTCTAGTTCTTGGCTTTAGATGGGCTCATTCTTATTTAAGTTCCTTAATTTCACACTACCCCCCGGATTTGAAGTTAAAAGGAGGCACACACAGAAATCAATAACAATAATAATTTCATTAGTATTAATAAAAATGTAATAATATTCCAAAAAAATCCGCATGGATGCCAACATCATCATTTGTACATCCTCTTTCCTTCTGTCTAAAATGCCCTCTTCCACAACAAAACAAAGATACAAACAACCAAACCAGAAAAACTGTAAGTTTGCCATAACTGAAGCTGCAGCCATTGCCAGTTTTCCTCCATGTGACTTTGGCATCTTGGGGACAAAGAGAGCAGTAGTTGGGAGTATTCTCTGGCATTAAATAGGCCTGGTTCTGAGACCCTGTTCCTCTATTATATAACCTGAGTGATTTTCTTAACCCTCCATACCTAATTTATCATGGAATCCTACATCCATTATCTCCTAAATGTCTCACCAATTCATCTGCTATGGTTTTGACGTTTGTCCCCTCCAAATTTCATGTTGAAATGTGATCCCCAATGGTGGAGGTGGGGCCTGGTGGGAGGTGTTTGGGTCATGGGAGTGGACCCCTCATGAATGGCTTGGTGACCTTCCCTTGGTGATGAGTGAGTTCTCACTCTATTAGTTCATGTGAGAGCTGGTTGTTTAAAGAGCCTGGCACCTCCTCCTCCTGCTGTTGCTCCCTCTCTCGCCATGTGACATGCCTGCTCCCCTTTGCCTCCCACAATGAGTGGAAGCTTGCTGAGGCCTCATCAGGAGCAGGTGCTGGCACTATACTTATCATGCAGCTTGTAGAACCATGAGCCAAATAAACCTCTTTTCTTTATAAATTACCCAGTCTTGGGTGTTCCTTTAAAGGAACTAATGAACTAATAAACCATTCATTTTTCTCCATGTCCACTGCCTTCCCCTACTCCAATCTACCATCATCTCTTGTCTGAACTACAGGAGTCTCCTAACTGGTCTTCCTCCTTCCTTCCTTGCTTTCTGTATTCAATAGAATTTAGCTTTGGCTGAGAGTGATAGCAAATCCAAAATAATGTGGCTTAAGGACAACTTAAAATTTTATTTTTTACTCATATAAAAATCCAGGTAGCCTACTGAGAACCCATTAGAATGTCTAAAATTCAAAAGACTGACAATACCAGGTATTGGGAAGATCTGGAGCAAGTGGCACTCCTATTCGCTGCTCATGGGGATGGAAAATGACACACTTACTTTGAAAAACTAGCTGTTTCCCATATTGTTAAACATACACCTGCCATACGACCTGGCCATTCCACTCCCAGGTATTCTCCCAGAGAAATGAAGCATACATCTATACAAAGACTGTATGTAAATGTTCACAGTTGTGTACACAATAGCCCCAAACAGTAAATAACCCAAATGTCCATTGACTGGTGAGTGTATTAAATGAAGTGTGGCACAACCATAAACAGAATACAACTTGGTCATAAAAAAGAATGAACTATTTATAGAACAGCATGGATTAATCTCAAAATAGTTATTCTGAATGAAAGCAGCTAGACACAGAAGAGTGTGTAACATGAGTCCATTTATAGAAAGCTATAGAAAATGAGAAATAGTCTGTGACAGAAAGTGGGTCAGCGATTGCCTCATTCTGGGGTAGGGTTGGGGATGAATTAAAAAAGGGCATGGAAATCTTCTGGGAATGGTAGAAATGTTCTGAACTTTGGTTGTGTTGGTAGCTGCATAGTTGTATACAACTGCCAGAAAAAATTGTACACTTTAAATGGATGCAGGGGTTTATTGTCTATAAAAAGTGTATGTAGATTATAGCTCAATAAATTAAAAAGTCAAAGGAGCTGTCCAGGGCTAGTAAAGCAGTCCACACTGTCAAGAACCCAGGATCTCCTTTTTGTGCTGCTCCTGCACAAGAGGCTTCATCCTCATGGTCCGAGATGGTAGCATCTGCTTTCCAGGCTGCATCATGGAGGAAGGGCCAAAGCAAAAGAAGAGCACATGGGGAGTCTCTTAGAAGCCCCTCCCACTTGGCAGTTCTGCTCACATGCCATTGGCCATCTTCTAGTCACAGAGACACATCTATTGCAAAGGAGGCTGGGAAATGTAGTCTTTATCCTGGATGGTCTTGGGTCCGGGGGAAATTTCATGACTGTGGAAGAATGGAAAAATGGATACTGAGGGACAATTTGCAGGTGTTTTTGACACTGCCACTTGTATCTAGTTTTCAAAATGTGCATCTGATTGTATTTCCCTCTCTGCTTAAAGCTCCTCTGTGGCTTTCCATTGGTCTCAGAATATAGTCCAAACAAGCTCCTGGCCATGGCCTCTAAGAACCTGTGTGGTCTGGCCCTTGCCTGCCTTGTAACTTACTCTGGTATAGTTCTGAACTCCACGCAGTATTTGCTGGCTTCAGCTCCTCTGGTACACCATCGAGGTTATTATTTACTCTGTTTCTTTTTGCTTGGAACCCTTTCCCCTCCCTCTTTGCTTGGTTAACCACTCTTTGTCCTTTGGATTTTGGTTGGTTGATCTTAACTCTTCAGCATAGGCCAGACGCCCTTTTTGTTTTACACTTACCTTTTCTATGTAGCACTCCTCACAGTTTGTAATTTTATATTTGTGTGGTAATTTGGTTACATCTTCCTCATACACTAGACTGTAAGCTGCTTTTGTGCACCTTTGTATTCTGGTGTCTAACTCAGTACTTAGCAAGGCAGACGGAACTGAATAAACTTTTGTTGAGTGATCAAATGAATGAATCCATTATATACAATTCATACTGTTAATTGATCTGAGGTTGCTAAGGAATAATTTTGTACTTCCACTGAGCTTTGACTGCAAAACACTCCACTAATTATCTTTGTTAGGTATTGCTTTTGAAATACTGAATAGTATTTCTTCTGATCATTTGATCTGTACCACCACCATAAATGTTTATTTAAGTTTCCATCTATGTTTTGAGTGGAGATCTTTTTTATTTTATTTTTTTAAGACAGAGTGTTACTCTGTGGCCCAGGCTGGAGTGCAGTGGTGCAATGATGGCTCACTGCAGCCTCTACCTCAGGCTTTCTCCCAAGTAACTGAAACTACAGGTGCACGCCACTATGCCAGGCTAATTTTTGTATTTTTTGTAGAGACAGGGTTTCTCCACTTTGCCAAGACTGGTCTCGAGCTCCTGGGCTCAAGTGATCTGCCTACCTCGACCTCCCAAAGTGCTGGAATTATAGGCATGAGCCACCATGCTTGGCTGAGTAGAAACCTTTCTGTAAATATTGTCTGCTTGGGTGGCGGTGTGTGTGTGTGTGGTGTTTGGGGGGTAATGTGAAATGAGTAAAGTTTGTGGAAATGAAAGTTACTGTACAGTTCATTAATGCCTGTTTTCCTATAAGGGAAATTTGAATTATTTAGGGTAGAAACAGGACTGGTGTGTAGCAGGCTCTAGGGAAAGCAGCCACACGTTGTGATGTGGTTATATTGTTCATTTAACTGGAGAGGTAGGGCTCTGTTGATCTACTTGAGGAGATAAATTATTCTCTAGTATGTGGTATTTATTTAGAATGCAAATACAGTATGGTCTACTTAAGTGGGAGCTTTGACAGGATAATTATAGGATATTAATATAGATTCAAAAAACCATGTTCTCCATAGTGTGACTCATGGTTAGCCAACTATATAATAAGCAAAAGTGAAACCACTTTTCTTTATAAATATTTTCTTATTCAAAGTTTCCTTCATTTATTCATTTACAAAGCTTTGCCACAGTGAATCCTATTAGTGGGTTTTCTTACACTTTGAAATGGAAGTACTCTGATTTAATCTTGTGTAAGCCGCAGAACATAGTCAAAGGAGTAACTGCATGACTTGGGATGAGAACAGGAGGAGGCAGGCAGAACCTGGGAGGGAATGTGGCCATGAGGTTCGAGGTGAGAGCACCAGCCTGGACAACTCTTCTTCCCATGGGTACTTAGTAAGCTGCCTCAGACCCAGCACATCCAAACGTGGCTGATTTTGTATCACCCTCACCATTTTTGCCATATCTGCCAACCAACCAGGCATTGTTTACTTAATAAAATAGACTCTCTTTTTCAAACTTAAATGTATTTTAAAAAGAAAACTGTTTTTTTTTTTTTTTTTTTTTAAAATATGAGATGAGGTCTCTGTTGCCCAGGCTGGAGTGCAGTGGCACAATCATGGCTCACTTGCAACCTCCTTCTCCTGGGCTCAAGCGATCCTCCCACCTCAGCCTCCCGAGTAGCTGGGACTGTAGGCATGCACCATCACACCTGCCTAATTTTTGTATTTTTAGTAGAGACTGAGTTTTGCCATGTTGGCCAGGCCAGTCTTGAGCTCCTGGGTTCAAGTGATCTGCCTGCCTCAGCCTCCCAAAGTGCTAGGATTATAGGCGTGAGCCACCGTGCCTGGCCTAATTTTTTTTTTTTTTTTTAAATGTTTAATGCCAGCGCTGGTATGTCAGGGATTTTTCTGTGTTGCTTTCTGCTGTATTCCCCTAGTGCCTAATCTAGTACCTGGTAGACGCTTAAGTAATGTTTGTTGAATGAATAAACGTCATTCTCATCAATAGAAAAGCATGTATTTTTCTAAGATGTGTTAAAAACATATAGCTATTACAATTAAAAATGTCGGCTTCCCATTTAGAATCCTCTTGCATGCCACCTGTAATACACCTATGTACCATAGTGTTCTTTTTTTTTTTTTTTTTTTTTTTGAGACAGAGTCTCGCTCTGTCGCCCAGGCTGGAGTGCAGTGGTGCGATCTCGGCTCACTGCAAGCTCCGCCTCCCATGTTCATGCCATTCTCCTGCCTCAGCCTCCCAAGTAGCTGGGACTACAGGCTCCTGCCACCACGCCAGGCTAATTTTTTGTATTTTTAGTAGAGACGGGGTTTCACCGTGTTAGCCAGGATGGTCTCGATCTCCTGACCTCGTGATCCGCCCGCCTCAGCCTCCCAAAGTGCTGGGATTACAGGCGTGAGCCACCGTGCCCAGATGTACCATGGTTTTCTAAACTGCATAGCAATTGTCACTGAAGAAACTGTCTCATATCATTATTTACTTATTGTCTTTGTCCGTTATAGATGGGTACCTCTGTTTCTTAAGAGTTTTGTCGACCTCTCTATCCTGAGCATCCAGCACTGTGTGGGGGCACATTATAGGTATACTACAAACATCTATAAATAAATAAATATCTTTACAGTTATCCTGGCATGGAAATTATTATCTCCATTATCATATAGATGAAGAAGAAACCAAGGCATAGAGGAGTTAGGCCACAAAGGTTGTTGCTAAAAAGTATTTGCCATGGTCACTGGGTCATGGGTCATTCCCCCATGGATCATCCCCCCAAAATTAATATGTTGAAACCTAACCCCTAATGCAATAGTATTAAGAAGGAGGACTTTTCAGAGGTGATTAGACTATCAGGACTCCGTCCTACTGAATGGGATTAGTGCTCCTATAAAAAGGGCTTAGAGGAGTCTATTTGCCCCTTCCCACTTCTCCCCTCTTCTGCCACCTGAGGACTCAGCAAAAGGTGCCAGGTGTGAAGCAGAGAGCAAGACTTCACCAGACACCGAGCCCTCTGGCATCTTGATCTGGGACTTCCCAGCCTCCAGAACTGTGAGCAATAAATGTATGCTCTTTGTAAATTACCCAGTCTAGGGCATTCTGTTACAGCCTCCCAAATGAACTAAGAAAATTCTCTTGTGTATTTATGACTTTTTAAAATCCCAATTCTTAGAATGGTTTTACCCCCAGACAGGTTTCAGCACATGCTCATTTATTCTTCTTGCCTAAATGGCTGCACTCGACTTCCTCTCTGAGCTCTTAGCCTCTGGGCTCTTCCTCCTTGCTGCACAGTTGCTGCCGTATTGTTTCCCGTGGTATCCTCCACACCACATATTCATCTTACAACCTGCCTGCTCCTAAACTTCCAATGGTTGCCTGCTGCTCCAGGGCGAAAGTGTGAAGTCTTTGGCTTGCTCATCAGTTATGACTAATTTCAGGCACAGGTTAAGATCCAAAATAATAGTGGCTTATATCACAAAGAAGTTTCTTTAATGTGAAACAGTTCAGAGGTCAGATGTCCAGGGCTGATATATTCAAAAGGGAGGTTGGTCCCTTTCTTTTCCTTTCATCATCTTTAACATTCTGCCTCATGATCTAAGATGGTGCCGAAGTTCCAGCCATTATGTTCACGTTCCAGAATTTGTGCATAAGACTTTCTCTTAAGTCTTATTCTTTAGAACTTTGTCACGTGGCCACACCCAGCTACCAGTAAGGCTGAGAAATATAGTCTATGCTAGGAAAGTAAATTCGATATCTTGTTAAAATGGAAGAAGGGGAGACATCTAGTATTCTCTACCATAGCCTGGCATTGAAGGCCTTTCTCAGTCAAGTATCAACCCAGCTTTTCAGATTTCCTTTACTTACTTGGAGTTCTTTTTTTTTGTTTGTTTTTGTTTTTTTTTGAGACAGAGTCTCGCTCCGTCGCCCAGGCTGGAGTGCAGTGGCCGGATCTCAGCTCACTGCAAGCTCCGCCTCCCGGGTTCACGCCATTCTCCTGCCTCAGCCTCCCATGCAGCTGGAACCACAGGCGCCCGCCACCTCGCCCGGCTAATTTTTTGTAGTTTTAGTGGAGTTCTTAATACTCTATCTCCATTGCGCTCCTTTGTTCACAGTCTCTGAAACACACTTTGTATTTTGTAACTTTCTCTCCATTCATTCACCCCTCTTGGAATGCTTTTTTGCTTCCCATCCAAGCTGTAATTTTGTTTCCATGATTCTTTCCCCTAACTGCTGGAACCTGAAATGACTTCTGAAACTGAACTCTTCTAGCAATGACCATGAGATTTGTTCAGATAATCACTCTCTTCTGCCTTGGATTTCTCTTCTTTTGATGAGTTGAAAAGCTAAAATCTTTCATTGTTAATTTTTTACACACTTAGGTCTTACCCCTCACTTCAATCCCTCATTCTAGATTCCCTGAGGGCAGGATCCCCTTATGCAAGGAATATTTATTGGCCATGTACTTCACATGTGACATCGTACTCTGTGCTGGGAATTTTGTATGGAATAAGATGTCGGACCACTCCTCAAAATCCTCATATTGCCTATGAATTTTTTTTTTTTTTTTGAGATAGAGTCTCACTCTGTTGCCCAGGCTGGAGTGCAGTGGCATGATCTTGACTCACGGTGACCTCTGTGATATGGTTTGGCTGTGCCCCACCCAGATCTCTACTTGAATTGTACCTCCCAGAATTCCCACGTGCTGTGGGAGGGACCCGATAGGAGGTAATTGAATCACAGGGGCCCGTCTTTCCCCTGCTATTTTCGTGATAGTGAATAAGTCTCATGAGATCTTATGGGTTTATCAGGGGTTTCCTCTTTTGCTTCCTCCTCATTCTCTCTTGCCACCACCATGTAAGAAGTGCCTTTTGCCCTCTATCATGATTGTGAGACTTTCCTCAGCCATGTGGAACTGTAAGTCCAAGTAAACCTCTTTCTTTTGTAAGTTGCCCAGTCTCAGGTATGACTTTATCAGCAGTGTAAAAATGGACTAATACACTCCACCTCCCGGGTTCAGGCAATTCTCCCACCTCAGCCTCCTGAGTAGCTGGGATTACAGGCGCCCGCCACCACATGCAGCTAATTTTTGTATTTTTAGTAGAGACACTGTTTTGCCATGTTGGCCAGGCTGGTCTGAAACTTCTGACCTCAGGTGATCCAACCGCCGCGGCCTCCCAAAGTGCTGGGATTACAGGTGTGAGCCACCGTGCCTGGTCTTGGAATCTGGTTTTAAAACTTGCGTATATTAAGTACTTCGTGAATCCCTGTTGGTTTATTGAGGAATAAAAGCTGACACTTATTTAATTGATTATAACTTATATTCACAATAATATTTATTAACTTCGATGTTCTAGGCACTGTGCTAGTCTTTCATGTGTATCATTTCATTTCTTTCTTTTGACATCTAGGAGGTAGGCACCATTAATTTTTACAGATAAAAAACGAGGCACAGAGAGGTTAAGTTACTTGCCCAAAGTCACACAGCTGGTAAGGGGTGGAGCTAAGATTTAATCCAGGTAGCTTGATTCCTGAGCCTAGGCTGTTAGTCACTATGGTCAAAAGGTGACTGGAAAACATTGGTGGTCTCATCATTTAAAGATTTACTGCCTTTGTTTAAAATATCCATCCACAACGTGGATGATGCCAGCTACCCCAGCCCATTAGGAAGCTTTCTTGGGCTGGGATGGCCTTGCCCCAGCCTGGGCACTGCCAACCTACCACTTGCCATCCGAGTCTCAGCTGCCAGCCCTCTCTCCCTCTCTTCCCTTATAGTTATCAAATCCTACTTTGGACGTGATAAAAACAATTCACCTCTTTCTGTGTTTTGCCTGAATGACTGCACCCAACTTCTTCTCTGAGCTCTCAACCTCTGGGCTCTCCCTCCTTGCGTCCTTACTGCACAGTTGCTGCCATCCAGTGCACAGCTGTGTTTCTGGGTACAGCTTTGATCTCATCCATTCTGCAGTGACAGGAAGGAGTAACTGAGCAAAGACTGCAGTCTGGAGCCCCCCTGCTGGACCGGGCTCACCAATCTGTGTGGTTTTGTTCTGTCCAGCCCAGTATTTAATAATGTTTCTAAATTTGTTGTCAGCAATTGCAAATTAGATGTCACACAAAATCTGGATTTTTAGTTTCTCTTGAAAAATTGGCAGATTTTGGAAACATTGGCTCTGTATGCCCATGGACTTAGGCTGCCAAGTGCAGATGAGGCATGTGCTGTCTAAGATGGCACAGTCCCTCCTCCCTATGACTTGGGTCCTTAGAGCCATATTTGTTTTCCTTTCTAGCTTGTCATAAATAATAACTGATAATAATGATACAGAGTGCGCATGCATATAACACTATGTGTCAGACACTGTTCAAAGTGTTTTACTTTTTATCACTGCAGTCACTTTGGGAAGAGGTACTATTACACTGGCACCACTTTGCAGATGAGGGAATTGGGGCCACACTAGTAGTGAAATGGCTGGGACTCACACCCTGGCATTCTGGCTTCAGAGTCTTGGCTTTGAAACTCTGCACTGTTACCTCTCAATGCAGACAGTGGAATTTGTGTCTCTGCTCTAAAAGGAGACAGAAGCAGGGAAGAACCTGCCCCCTGTGCTGCCTGAAGCTGACACATCAAAACTACAAAAACCCCAGAGCTGATTTCCTATACAAATAACATGCAAGGAGGGAAAGACTGTTCTTCTTTATTGCTCTAAACAAAGTTGAACTTGCACTAGAGATGGGGGCAATGAAAGGATCCCAGGTGAACACCTAGCAGTGTCTCTGGGGCCATCTCAGAGACAGCTATGGTAGAGACAGCTTTCTTCTATCTCTCACGGAACAGAGGGAATTAATTAATTCTATTAAGCCTCCGTCCAACTCTCACTTGAAACATAAGCCCATAAACAAGTGTAATCCATCTCCATCCCAGATTCTCTCCGGGAAAGGCAGGCAGATGGAGAGGCAGATATGAAACATGGTGCTGGACTCAGTAAGCATCCTGGCCTTCATGCCAATGTCCACAGTGGTCGCCCAGCCTTCCTGAGCCTCCCTGTGCTGCAGAGTCCACAACATGATAAATGGAGCCTGTCACACAGAGACAGATTAATTTGGGTTCAGGATTACTTGCCTCACAGCCATGGGAAAGTGAACCCCCTATATGCTTGGCTCAAGTGATAATTTCATTTGAAAGCTTCTATAATTCAGAGGTAAAGGGAATATGGCTGGTTCGGGGGGGTGAAGTCTGTCCCAAGACCAACCTGGGAGCTGAAGATATTCACTGGGCACTTCGATATGCCAGGCGCTGTGGATGCAACAATGGATAAGCCTCTAGCATAGTTAAGACGATCATAGGATTCCAGACCAGAGTGCATTGACAGTGAAGAACACAGGCTTCAACTGGAAGTATTTGGAGCTCACTGGGACATGCTGTCACAGTAAGCAGAGCCATTAAGACCACCCACAGCTCTGGAGCTCCCAATTCTGAATCTGGCTAAGTGACCATGGGCAAGTTAACCTCTGAGCTTGTTTCTTGCTGCACAAAATGGGAACAATAATAGTACAGAGCTCTTGCCTCCCATAAATGTTGTAAGCGTTATATCAGATAATAATAGTGGCTAGAATTTGCTAAGAACCCCCTCCCCATAAGACAAGAGCTTGAGGTCAAGTCATTGGGCTCTGTGGTGTTTACCTGGCTTTCCAGAAGCTGAGATGCCAGGTGGGCTTTGCAAGGTAGAGCCAGTGCTTAATGGCTCTGGAATATCCAAGGGAATTACAGAGGCAAAGGTAGGGACGAGAACAGGAGAAATGAAGAGACAACTAGAAGAGGAAAGAAATGTTGGGTGGACATTGGACAGCTAACGGAAATTTTCAAAGTTCCTACTGTTCGGTCTACACTGTGATTCCATCTACAAGCCCATCTCTGCATCAAGTCTTCAGTAAAGTAGCCATTGTTCCTGAATGTCTTGATGGAGCTAGATCTTTTTGGGAGGATACAGCAGACTCAAGGTGGGTCGGCAGTGGGAGCTGAGACACTCCCCACGTCCCACTCCGCACTCCATGAAGGCTCAACTAAGGGTGAATTGGTGAACACCAAGTGCTTAGCCTAGTACCAGTCCACAGAGAAGTTTCTATAAACCGTATTATTATTACCATTATCTTTATTGTATAGGCTGGCTTTGGTCTGTCAACACTAACCTGGACATATAAAGCTGGAAATCAATAGGGCAGACGGGAGGAAAAATGTGCCCCATAAGAATAAAGGGGGCCGGGTGCGGTGGCTCACTCCTGTAATCCCAGCACTTTGGGAGGCCCAAGCGGGCAGATCACGAGGTCAGGAGATCGAGACCATCCTGGCTAACATGGTGAAACCCTGTCTCCACTAAAAATACAAAAAATCAGCCAGGCGTGGTGGCCAGCGCCTGTAGTCCCAGCTACTCGGAAGGTTGAGGCAGGAGAATGGCACGAACCCGGGAGGCGGAACTTGCAGTGAGCCGAGATCGAGCCACTGCACTCCAGCCTAGGTGACAGAGTGAGACTCCGTCTCAAAAAAAAAAAAAAAAAAAAAAAAGAACAAAGGGGAGTGTTATGATTACACATTATCCCTAGAGAAGCCTAGAGTTCAGCAGAAAGAAATGACTTCGGGAAATCCCAGGAGAGTCTCAGGCAGCTGGTGTGCCAGGTCTACCTCCAGTAAGACATGGGCAGTACTCCACCCTGATCAGTTGTTTGAAGAATGAGAAGAATGTTAATTAATCCTGTTATCTGAGTCAAATAGTTTCTGGTTCAGTTTCTCTGATAAAACCACTCTGAATGGAGAACTCTCAGAATACCAAAGCAGGCCTCCTTCTGGGATCCCTTGAGGTACAGTGAGACTTGGAATCAGGTGGAGGATGGGGCACCCTTTCTGGCCCTAGGAACTTCAGGGTCAGGGCTGACTCTTTCCTCTCAGTGTTCTGACCAGAGACGCTTTACCATCCAGTCTTCGTCCCCCTTTAAACGTAGCCACACTTTAGAAAGAAATGGGAAAAAATTAATTCATGTGTCACTTTGGCATGTTGTTTTTTTCTCATAATCTCCTTTAAAAACCTGTAGGCATTAAAAAAAAAAATACCGGGGATGCACCAGGGACTGCGTGCTGGGCACTGGATAGAACTGCTTTAGAACAGACTTCAATAAGTGAATTGTTAAATTGAAAGGCAAGAACAATTTGATGTTTCAAGGGAGATCATGGTTTTGCAAAAGCGATTCTTAAAGTGATTGGCAGCTTACACAGATTCACAATTTAGCATGAAGGGCTGACGATCTCAAAGGCAGCTGGGCAAAGACCCCAAAATGATTCCTTCAGGACCAGGATGTGACTGGCTTGTGTGATTTGTGTCAGAATTCCATGTTAATCAGAAATGCATTCGGAATTGCTTCAAATGTTAAAAAAACAGAAGAGAGAGACAAATTCTAGTTCGATATCTGTAAGGGAGTACATGTATTTTCAGTGAGTGATAGGCAAGATTTGCAGATTAGCTAAAAAGTATTATTATTGTCCACCCTGTGTGAAAAGTATATAAGATGACTTGATCCTTATAAGGTCCTCTATCTAGTTACTTAGAGGATTTCTTTGTTGCTTGAGTCTGTCTATAAGGGTCTCACAACCTTACCTCTGAAATATGGTTTCACCTACCTTGAGGACCCTTTCATGCAAGGTGGAGGTTGGTCTGAACAGCTAAAAAGACAGCGAACAAGGACTTCACTGAGCATGCAGTAAAGGCTGTAGGAACCACATTATTCCTGCTTACTCTAAAAGTTTAGCAAACGTTGGTATTGTGGAAGATTTGATCTGAGATTTGCTCTTGGGTGGTAGAAGAGCAGCTAACCTTCAACCATCAGCCTTTATAGTGGTTTCCATCACTTACCAAAAAGAAACTAAGAGTACGTACATAAGGTACGTGATTCTCACAATGACTCCATGATGTAAACACTATTATTACCTCCACTTACTGTTGAGGAAACAGGTCTAGAAAGCTTTAGTCACCTATCCAAGGACACAGTCAGAATATAGATCTAAGTCATTTGATTCTAAAGCCCATGCTCTTTCTACTATGTAGAAATAAGTTTTATGTTGTTTTTATTTTAGAAATATCACATGCTTGGCGTGGTGCAGTGGCTCACGCCTATAATTCCAGCACTTTGGGAGGCCAAGGTAGGTGGATTGTCTGAAGTTAGGAGTTCAGGACCAGCCTGGCCAACATGGAGAAACCCTGTCTCTACTAAAAATACAAAAATTATCCAGGCGTGGTGGCATGTGTCTGTAATCCCAGCTACTCAGGAGGCTGAGGTAGGAGAATCACTTGAACCTGGGAGGTGGAGGTTGCAGCGTGTCAAGATTGTGCCACTGCACACTCCAGCCTGGGCAACAAGAGCAAAACTCCATCTCAAAAAAAAAAAATCACATGCTCATAGAAAAATTGGAAAAATATATAAATGTATAAAATAGTCTAATTTCATTACTCAGAGAAAATCGTGTTAAGTCTTGGTGTATTACTTCCAGACTTATTTCCATGAACATTTAGTTGAGATTGCACTGTATTTACAGTTTTATGTTTTGCTTCCTTAACATGTTATAAATATTTCTTGATATTATTAAAAGTTATTGACATAATTTTTAAGGCAAACATAATGTTCCATTCTATGGCTATATTGTATCACCTGTTTTGGACATTTAACTTCATTTGCACTTTTTGTATTGTCAATCACAACAAAATAGCCATCTCTGAAGGTAATTTTTGTTTTAATTTCGTAGTATTTTATCAGGGCAGATTTCTGGGAAGGGTATTACTGGGTCAAAGGGCAAGAACAGTTTAATGGACATTATGAGGCATTAGAATACACTAAAGTGCCCTCAGTTTTTGTAAATAACAAAAAATGAGCATTACTTTTCAAGACTGAGATTAAAAAATCAAGATAAATGAAAACCACGAGCATTCTGACAGAATGAACTGACCAGACGTCAGGTTTATTTAGTGCTACTTTTCTGACCAGTAAGGAAGGGACAGCACAAATACCCATGGAGCTCCTCCTTGACTATTGAATTTGTCATTTTTGAAGCGTTTTTACCAAGCTTGATTTGTTATAATTCAGCAACAACAAAGTCATCAAATTTTCAGGCAGAGGCCGGAAAGGAAAAACTAGTTCACAAAGATTTACAGCTTTTAGGAATGTTCCAGAAGACTTTTCCAGATGGCAAAGGGCTAGAGAGAAAAGGGTCTTTCCAGCTTGGGCTTGACTGGAGGCTAGGAAGGGAGGTCAGGGTGACAGCAGTGGCAGGAAGGACCGTGTCAGCGCGTGGGACTGACGGTTGTGTTTTGTGCCCAGTGAGAGGTGGTTTGAGGGCTAGGAAGTCCGTTTATCTTCCCAAACAGGATAGGTAGAGGAAGAAGGGGGCACGTGACTGCCAGCCCGAGGAAGTCCTTTGGAACAGCAGGCACAAGGTCGATGATGGGAGGAAGGGAAGTGTTAATGAATCACAGAGAAATATGCTGCGTCTTAAACTCCTGACAAGGGGCGGGTAACCCGCTGTAGGGAACGTGATTGCAGTGTACCTGGAGCTGGGGTTGTTAACCTAGGGATTGTGCCCCATGGATAGCATCTTCAGGAATTCTGTGCATGCCCTGAATTTATGAAGAATTCATGAAGAAAAAAAAACAGACATAGTTTTTGGGGAGACAAGGTCTATAGCTTTTAGGAGTCTGTGATCCCCAAAAGATTAGAAACAAGTGACCTGTATGTATATTCCCTCCATCTCTAGGATCAAAGGTATCTTCTCTCCTGAGCCTAACTCCTCCCCTGTTCCAAGGTGCCTCTTGCCCTGGCAGTGGCAAAAACCCTGCCTGGATGCAGTGGTGGGTGCCCCAGCCTAATGCCTGGGTTGTAAAGGAGGGTTTAGTGGGAGATGTGGGTAGGTCAGGTAACAGCAGATGCTCAGGGAAAAGCTCTGTGCTTTGGCAGAAAGCTGGGAAGAGTGTAGGTGAATCTATCAGGACAAGATTTTCACTTGGAGACATATTCTGTTTCCTAAAAGTATAATTCCTTTCACAGGAGCATGGCAACACCCAGGGCTGGGTATAACTGCTGCTTGAAGAGGCTTATTGACACAGTGAGAGCATTGCGTTTGAGATGAGGGCTGTATTTCTCTTGAGAGCCCCTTGGCTCTCTTCATTATACCCAGTTTCTTTTGAAGGCTTTATTTTTTAGTTTAGTTTTTTTTTTTTTTTCGTAGAGATGGTGCCTTATCATCTTGCCCAGGCTGGTCTCAAACTCCTGTGTTCAAGCGATCCTCCAGCCTCAGTCTCCTAAAGTGCTGGCATTACAGGCATGAGCAACTGGCCCAGCCTTCTGAAGGATTTAAGAAATAGGTGTGTAGGCTGGGCACGGTGGCTCACGCCTGTAATCCCAGCACTTTGGGAAGCCGAGGCAGGCAGATCACGAGGTCAGGAGATCGAGACCAGCCTGGCCAATATGGTGAAACCCTGTCTCACTAAAAATACAAAATATTAGCCAGGCGTGGTGGCGGGAGTCTGTAGTCCCAGCTACTCGGGAGGCTGAGGCAGGATAATGGCGTGAACCTGGTAGGCGGAGCTTGCAGTGAGCCGAAATTGCACCCCTGCACTCCAGCCTGGGCAACAGAGCGAGACTCCATCTCAAAGGAAAAAAAAAAAAGAAATAGGTGTTTATTACAGCATTTTCCATAGTGACAGAAACCTGAAAACAATTTCAGTGTCTAGCAGTAGTGAAATAATAGAAGAAACTGTGGATCATTCATATTACAAAATACTAGATAGCTTTTACAAGAATATTAGCTCCATAGGCAGTGACCTAAAGAGCGTCCACAATGTTTTCTTAAGCGAAAAACCAAGCTAGTATAGTGCATAGGATAGGAATGGGCAAATATTTTCTGTAAAGAGCCAAATAGTAAATGTTGTAGGTTTTGTGGGCCATATGGTTTTTGTTACAAAAACTCAGCTAGTGCAAAAGCAACTATAGACAATACACAAAAGAATAGGCACAGCTGTGTTCCGATAAAACTTTATTTACAAAAGCAAGCAGTGCATCAGATTTCGTGTACGGGTCATGGTTTGCAGATACTTTGCATAGTGTGTGATATCTTTGAAAAGAAACTTTGGATATTCTGTATATGTTTTATAAGAATAGGCTCCAGGCCGGGCGCGGTGGCTCACGCCTGTAATCCCAGCACTTTGAGAGGCCGAGATGGGCTGATCACAAGATCAGGAGATAGAAACCATCCTGTCTAACAAGGTGAAACCGAGTCTCTACTAAAAAAAATTAGCTGGGCGTGGTGGCAGGCGCCTGTAGTCCCAGCTACTCAGGAGGCTGAAGCAGGAGAATGGCGTGAACCGGGGAGGCAGAACTTGCAGTGAGCCGAGATTGCGCCATTGCACCTCCAGCCTGGGCAGCAGAGCGAGAGAGACTCCGTCTCAAAAAAAAAAAAAAAAAAAAAAGAATAGGCTCCAAACTGTTAATACTGATTACCTTGGGGAGAAAAAGGGTGGGATTGGCAGTAGGGTGATTATTCGTTTTTTCTTTATTCATTTCTGTTTTCTTTGATTTGAAATGAAACACATGTATTGTTTCGTAATTTCTTGTTCACATTCCTACAATGAAATGCGTACGCAGTGGGAATTCCCAGATGTATAGAAATGACTTTGCCTATGGAATGGGACAGTTTTGACTTGATTTAAGGGGATTTTGGTTGACCACAAGCTTCAAGAAACCAGCAGTTGCTAAAAGCCCAACCTAGTTTGAGATGGTGGTAATGAAAGTATAATTTTCTGATTAATAGAGGGGACAGTCCCAGTGTTTTTTGCAACAGTCAAACCATATCTAGGACTTTCTTTTAATTTTGGGGTGCTGAGTTATAAGGCAGACATGGACAAACTAGATGTTTGCTGAAGACAGAGATTGGGAAGGTGAAGAGTGTGGAAGTGCTGTCAAGAGGAGTGGAGTTTGCTGAGCCTGAAGAAGAGAGGACAAGCATGGAAGAAATAAAAGCTGCCCTCACATCCTAGAGAGGAGAAAGGAACTGTTACCCATGCCCCAGGCTGTGCCCTGAACCACTGACATCCACTTCTTGTCGAGCAGATGATGGTTCAGCCACTATGTAAGGACGAGATCCTTACATAGCCTCCTTCTAAAATATTTCAGGAGGGCCTGGTCTCTGCAAGATTCAGGAGCCTGGGGGGGAAAAAGTTCCTATGGTGGTTCAGGGCCTGAGCTTTGGGGTAGACAGACCTGGGTTTGCAACCTTGGAAAAAGTTTCTGAATCTCTCCAAGCATCCATTTTTCCTCTGTAAAAGAGCCACAGTAAGATTATGATAATGATACTTATTTCATGGGGCTATTATGAGAATCAAATGAATCAATGCACATTTAGCATTTTCCATTATGTCTGGCACAATCAGTAAGTGCTCAGTACATGTTAACAGTTTGTTGTTGGTTTGGTTGTTATTATTATGGTTGTTACTATAACAGCTGCCGGAGTAGCCTTATTTTACTCTGGTAGCTGTGTTTGATATGCTGGTCCCCTTAACTTCACAACATTTTACCCTATACTCTTCTCAGACAAAACCAAGGTGATAGCTTGGCTGCATGGCTTTCTCTGGGCCTTGGTTGTTTTCATCTGTGAAACAGGCTTCATGGTATCTATTGTTCCTATTTAGTAAGGCAGATGATGTATAAAAGACTCCATTGATATATCCTTAGAGAGAGAAATAAAGGATGCAAATTGAAGGTGACACAGTGCCCAAAGCCCCAGTTCCCTGCCTCACCTTTCTGTGCATCCGAATCCCACTCCTCCTTTAGCTAACCAAAGTCCCCGCATCTTCCGACCATATGTTTATCTCCTTCCTGGAACTTCCGGGCACCTCTGTCTGCCTTGCCCATTTGGGCTGGTAATTCTATGCTGTATTGGTTTGCATCATAAATGAATAATCTCACATGGCTGTGTCATAACCATAACTGTAAGTAAGATTTTAGAGAGTTGGGTCTTTGTCTTACATATTTTCATATTAATAGCTATTAAAAAAAGATTACTTTAAAATGAATAATTGATGCCAAGTTCAAGAAGATTGCTGTGTGTCAGAAATGGTGCCAGATATCTTCGCAGATCATCAATATTGAATGACATTGCAACACCCCTATAACTCAGGTGCCAATGTCTCTACTTTACTGATGAGCAGTGGAGTTCGGAAAATTAGTTAGCTCATGACCACTCACGTATAGTAAAAGACTGGTTCTTTCCTATTCTCTCAGGGCCAAGCAGGGTATCAGGCACACAGTAGGTTCAGGGTACATATGATGTAAAATGTACTTAGCGTCCCTCGCTAAAAAATTGAAGATTTTGGCTGGGTGTGGTAGCTCACACCTGTAATCCCAGCACTTTGGGAGATGAAGGTGGGCGAGAGGCCAGGAGTTCAAGACCAGTGTGACCTAATGGTGAAACCCCATCTCTATTAGAAATGCAAAAATTAGCAGGGCGTGGTGACGGGCGCCTATAATCTCAGCTACTTGGGAGGCTGAGGCAGGAGAATAGCTTGAACCCAGGAGGCGGAGGTTGCAGTGAGCTGACATTGCACCACTACACTCCAGCCTGGGTGACAGAGCAAGACTCTGCCAAAGCAAAAAAGAAAGAAAGAAAGAAAGAAAATTTGAAGATTTCAAAAACTGTTGTTTCTAAAAACAACTAAGTTAAAGTTAAAAAAAAAAAAATTCCATAGGAGCTTGCACTTGCCTCTTTCTGGTATCTGTTTACCAAACAGGCTGATCATTCACCGGGAACTGAACCAGGGCCAGTGAGGGAGGGGAAACAGGAGGCCCAAGTAGGACCCAGGTTTCCTGCAGGGAAGTCCTGGCCAAGTATCCCGCTTCCTTCTGGTCGATTGTTCATGGGAAGGAAGGCGAGGGGCCTTCTGTTCTTTCTCTGGAATCCCGTGGTGCCCGTCTTTGGCAGGCAGAAACAATGAGCCTACCCCAGCTTCCCACAGTGTGTTTGAGGCACATCTTCGCCATGCTGTGGCCTCGGTGATGCTTGGACACATTGTAAGCACACAGATGTATGGATTTCTTCTTATTTCCTAAAACCTATGCTCTGCTGGCTGAGATGGGCCTGGGATTTATAAGCCCTACCAGTTAGCCGAGTGCTGAGCACTGTAACCCAGGGCCAGGACTGCTCTCCTAGCTGCAGGGAAGGTGTGGTGAAAAATCGCAAGAGGAAAATGGAACCTGGCACTAGAATGTGAGCAAAGAAGGGGCAATTCTGCTGACTTCAGAGAAGCCTCCTTGCAGAAGGAATCTGAAACAGGAGCACCTCTCCGGGGAGGATGAGAAGAGCACAAGGAGGAGGGAAACATACCTTATGCTTTGTAGGAAGGGCTGCTGAGAATCCAGGTTAAAATGTTTAACCCTGGAGAAAAAGAAGTCAATTAGGAGTTTCTTGCTGTAATCCAGGTGGTGACAATGAGGGCCCGGATGGAGGAAGAGAGTGAGTGAGTGTGTGTGTGGGTGAGTGTGTGTGTGGGTGGGTGAGTGTGTGTGTGGGAGGGTGTGTGTGTGGGGGTGGGTGAGTGTGAGTGTGTGTGGGGGATAAGTGAGTGTGTGTGTGTGGGATGGGTGAGTGTGTGGATATGTGAGTCTGTGAATGTGAGAGTGTGTGTGTGGGTGTGTGTGTGTGTGTGAATGTGTGTGAGTGTGTATATGTGTGCATGTGTGTGCCGGGGAGGAGGAAGTGGTGGAGAAGTGAAGAATAAGAGGGAGTGAAGAATAAAAGGGACAGTGGCAAGAGGTTCTTAAAGGTAAAGATAAAACTTGACTTGGGATTGGTTATGAAACAGAGGACCAGTTAAAAAAAGTTCATGTTTCAGAATTTGTTAAAACTAGGGTTTTATTTATTTATTTTCTTCTTTTTAAAAATTTCAATAGGTTTTTGGGGAACAGGTGGTGTTTGGTTACATGAATGAGTTCTTTAGTGGTGATTTCTGATATTTCGGTGCACCCGTCACCCGAGCCATGTACACTGTACCCAATGTGTCTAGTCTTTTATCCCTCACCACCCTCCCACCCTTTCCCCCGAGTCCCCAGAGTCCATTGTATCATTCTTATGCCTTTGCATCCTTACAGCTTAGCTCCCACTTATGAGTGAGAACATGTGATGTTTGGTTTTCCATTCTTGAGTTACTTCATTTAGAATAATAGTCTCCAGTTCCATTCAGGTTTCTGTGAATGGCATTATTTCATCCCTTTTTAATGGCTGAGTAGTATTCACTTTATGTGTGTATATATATAATACACATAAATATACATATACACATAAATATATATATACACATACCACAATTTCTTTGTCTACTCGTTGATTGATGGGCATTTGGACTAGTTCCACATTTTTGCAATTGCGAATTGTGCTGCTATAAATATGCGTGTGCAAATATCTTTTTTGTATAATGACTTATTTTCCTCTGGGTAGACACCCACTAGCAGGATTACTAGATCAAATGGTAGTTCTACTTTTCCTTCTTTAAGGAATCTCCACACCTTTTTCCATACTGGTTGTACTAGTTTACATTCCCGCCAGCAGTGTAAAAGTGTTTCCTTTTCACTGCATCCCCGCCAACATCTATTATTTTTTGATTTTTTGATTATGGCCATTCTTGCAGGAGTAAGGTGGTATGGTATTGTGGTTTCAGTTTGCATTTCCCTGATCATTAGTGATGTTGAGCATTTTTTCATATGTTTGTTGGCCATTTGTATATCTTCTTTTGAGAATTGTGTATCCATATTCTTAGCCCATTTTTGATGGGATTATTTGTTGTTGTTTTTTCTTACTAATTCGTTTGAGTTCCTTGTAGATTCTGGACATTAGTCCTTTGTCAGATGTATAGATTGTGATTTTCTCCCACTCTGTGGGTTGTCTGTTCACTCTGCTGATAGTTTCTTTTGCTGTGCAGAAGCTTTTTAGTTTAATTGAGTCCCATCTATTTATCTTTGAAACTAGGGAGTTTTAGATCTAGACAGGGCTCACCTTACTCCTTCCCCCTTTCCCCTTTACAGATGAAAAGTTGAGCCCAGGGAGGTTAAACAACTTGCCTACAGCAGTAACTCATGTCGGTACCTGGCTTCAGGGCCAGTATTTAGATCTCTGGATCCTCAGGCTGGATCCCCAATTTTCCCCTTCTCTTCAGCTCAGAGGGCAGTGCTAATCCCAGGTTACAGACTTGGCACTCAGCTAAACGGTGGGGCTTAGACATCCCTGGCCCTCCTCAGATACCAGGATACCAGTTTTATGAAGAACAAACCCTGATACCAGTGTTCTCAACCTCAGCACTATTGACTTTTGGACAGAGAGGACAGAGAGAAGGAATATGGCGTGAGATGAACTGGAGAGGTGGACAGCCGTATCGGGTACAGTCCTGTGGTCACATAGATTTCTGCCTTATCCCAGAAGTGACAGGAAGAACTTGGCCCACCTGACTGAGAAGGATGGTGTAAAAATATTTGGTTATTTGGTTTTGTTTGTTTCTTCTTACAGACAGAGTCTTGCTCTGTCGCCCAGGCTGGAGTGCAGTGGCACAATCATAGCCCACTGCAACCTCAAACTCATATAGCTGTTTGTTGTGGGTGACTGTCACCCACATTGTAGGATGTTTAGCAGCATCCCTGTCTTGCACATCATATGTTCAGCAGCATCCTTGCCACTAGATGCCGTTGGCATCTTCTCCTTCTCTGCACATCTACAGTGGTGACATTTAAAAACATCTCCACACGTTGCCAAGTGTCTCCAGAGGAGTAGGTATGGAGGGACAAAATTGCCCCTAGTTGAGAACCAATGTCTTATATTGATGAGCTCCAGCATCACATGAGTCAAAGAAAACCATAAAATTGTAAAGGGCGAAGCTCCTATCATTCATTTAGAATGAAATGATTACTATTTTCCAAATAATCTTGAGAAAAGTGAATTGTTCATTCATTCGTTCAATAAAAATATACTGTTTATGTACTGTTGCCAGGTGCTGACAGTCTTTAGGGAGACAGGAATGAACAGGCTGGACTCTAGAGCAGCAGCCCCCAACCTTTTTGGCACCAGGGACCAGTTTTGTGGAAGACAGTTTTTCCATGGAGGTCTAGGGAGAGATGGTTTTGGGATTAAACTGTTCCACCTCAGATCATCAGGCATTAGATTCTCATAAGGAGCACACAACCTATAGCCCTCACATGTGCAGTTCACAATAGGGTTAGCGCTCCTATAAGAATTTAATGCTGCAATTTAATGCTGCAGCTGATCTGACAGGAGGTGGAGCTCAGCTAGTAATGCTTGCTTGCCCATCACTCACCTCCTGCTGTGTGGCCCCATTCCTGACAGGCCACAGACTGGTACTTATCTGTTGCCCGGGGGTTGGGGACCCTTGCTCCAGAGGGTTTATAATCAAGCTCAGTGACTGTAAAAATGAGCGACCATTCCTAGGACTTTAAGAGTCATGTGGAGAAAGGGAAAAGGGAGAGAAGCCAGAGGAGACAAAGAATCAATAGTCAGAAGTGGCTAGAAAGACAGGAGAGTACACTGCTACAGAAGTCAACCTAGGCATTGGGTGGCTGAGACATAGACTTCATTGTCAGGAGCACCTTTGTCTCAATTCTGGCTTACTATGACTTGGGCAAATCACTTCTTTAACCTCAGTTTCCTTGTCTGTAGAATGGAAATGATAACAGTAGTCACCTCCTGACTGTTTTGAAGATGAAATAAAAATAATACATGTGAAGCTCTTAGAACAGTGCCTGGGACCTGGTAAACATGCAGCAAACCTACATAAGTGTCTCTAGTCATCTTTCAGTTTATACTATTTTATTGCTATGAACAAAGTTGCGCTCCAGGCAAAGGCACATCAACTGCCACCAAAGATTGGAATAAGTTGTCGGGACAGTTATTTTAGCTTTGGCCATCTGGCTGTCCCTTATCAATAATTTGTTGGTTGCATCTGTGGTGAGTTTTGAGGTATGATAAAGTTTACTAAGCCTGTTATTTCCTATATGCACAGAAGCAGTGAGAGGAATGTGCTGCAGTCATAATGAAAGTAGAGGTCATTTTTTAAAATTGAAAGTGAGAAAATGTATTGCAATAGGACCATTCTATATTTGTCTAAAAAAGAAAAGAAAGTGAGAAAACGCAGAATGTTACATGTGCCTTTGAAGTGAAGCATCGGATGATGGGGATGACGATACATATTAAATACTTAGAAATGAGTTTGGCACATGGTGAGCACTCAAGCAACATCTTCCTTTGTGATTATGATTATTATGGTGGTGCAGAACAAAGAGGGAATCATACGGTATGTGAAAAATGTTGAGCTTACACACAAGACAGTTATTAGCCAGGGGCAAGGAAAAGTGAAGACTAAACTGGAAAAAATCTGGAATATGTGGCTAGAGCTCAGCCTCAATTTCAGATGGCTTATGCAAATTCAGGAGATGGCTAGAGGTTGGAGAACATAAAGGGGTAGCTTGGAGAAAATGCTGCTTGGAGATGATTGTTGTAAGCCATGGGCATTCCGTGAGGTTAAGTTCATTCATTTGAATATGTTCTTCATTTAAATGAATCTCAGGTGATTGGGTCATGGATCCCATACCTCTCAGATATTTCTAGAGACCATCAGCTGAGGGAGGTCTCATCTGCCTCAACAGATTTACAAATTGATCCATTTTAAGGAAGGATGTCCAAGAGCGGAATGTTTTATGGTGGCAAAGAGAAATATAAACTTCAGAGTCTAAACTAACATTTCTATTTGGTGGATATGTGAGTGAAGATTGCAAACTTAGTCTCGTCTTGTTCACCTTGGATTTACGAATATAGCATCAACAACAACTCGCACCTACTGAGAATGCAATATGTGGCAGACAGTTCCAAGCATACTGCATGGACTTTCACAAAGACTCTGTGAATTAGTTAGTGTTACGTGCCTATTTTATAGATTTAGAAGTGGAGGCACAACTTGCTTAAGGGACCCAGTTAGTGAATTGTACAAGTAAGATTTGAACCAGGTAGTCTGACCCCAGAGTCCCTGCTTTGCTCTGCTTCGCTTTTTTTTTTTTTTTTTTTGACAGAGTCTTTCTCTGTCACCCAGTCTGGAGTACAGTGGCGTGATCTCGGCTCACTGCAACCTCTGCCTCCTGGGTCCAAGTGATTCTCCAGCCTCAGCCTCCGAGTAGCTGGGGTTATAGGTGCATGTCACCATGCCCAGCTACTTTTTTTTTTTTTTTTTTTTTTTGTATTTTTTAGAAGAGATAGGGTTTCCCCATATTGGCCAGTCTGGTCTCAAACTCCTGATCTCAGGTGATCTGCCCGCCTTGACCTCCCAGAGTGCTGGGATTACACTGAACTTACAAACAGCCTATTAACAACTGATCTTTGTTTTTTTTTCTTTTTGAGATAGGGTCTCCCTTTGTTGCCCAAGATGGAGTGCAGTGGCGCGAACAGCTCACTGCAGCCTTGACCTCCCAGGCACAAATGATCCTCCAGCTTCAGCCCTTTAAGTAGCTGGGACTACAGGCACATGCCACCATGCTCAGCTATTTTTTGTAGAGTCGAGGTTTCACCATGTTGCCTGGGCTGGTCTCAACCTCCTGAGCTCAATTGATCTGCCTGCCTCGGCCTCCTAAAGTGCTGGAATTACAGGCATGAGCCACCATGCCCAGCCAACATCTGATCTATTTTTAAGTATCAAAGCTTCTGTATTATTACGACAGCTGTCACTAGTGGGGAAGCATGATCACTGATATCAAGGACAATTGTGACTAAGTAAAAGTCATTTGATTTAGCAACAAGCAGATCATTGACCTCTGAGTGGGTGGTTTCTGTAAGGTACTGGGGTGGCAGTCAGACTGTGAGGCCTTAAGGGAGTTTAAGGAAGTGAGAAAAGGGAGGCCTCCAGGGTTTACAGGCATACCTTGTTTTATTCTACTTTGCCTTATTGCACTTCACAGATACCGTGCTTTTGGCAGATTGAATGTTTTTGGCAACCCTCTGGCCAAGTCAGTTGGCCTCATTTTTCCAACAGCGTGTGCTCACTTTATATCTCTGTGTCACGTTTTGGTAATTCTCACAATATTTCCAAATTTTTCATTATTATTTTATCAGTTATGGTGATCTATCATGAGTGATCTTTGCTGTTACCATTGTAATTGTTTGGGGGCACCACACGCTGTACCCGCATAAGATGGCATACTTAATCAATAAATGTTATATGTGTTCTGATTGCTCCATTAACTGGTTGTTCCCTTGACTCTCCCTCTCCTGGGGTCTTGATATTTCCTGAAACACAATAATATTGAAATCAGTCAATTAATAATGCCACAGTGACCTCTAAGTGTCCAAGTGGAGGAATGACCACGTCTCTCACTTTAAATCGAAATCTAGAGATGATTAAGCTTAGTGAGGAAGGCATGTTGGAAGCCGAGATGAGCCAAAATTCCATCTCAGCTGGGCCAAACAGCCAAGTTCTGAATGCAAAGGAAAAGTTCTTGAAATTAAAAGTGCTACTCCAGTGAACTCAATAATAATAAGAAAGCAAAACAGCCTTGTTATTGATATGGAGAAAATGTTAGTGGTTTGGATGGATGATCAAACCAGCCACAACATTCCCTTACGCCAAGGCATAATTCAGAGCAAAGTCGTAGCTCTCTTTAATTTTATGAAGGCTGAGCAAGATGAGGAAGCTGCAGAAGAAAAGCTGGAATCTACAAGAGGCTGGTTCATGAGGTTTAAGGAAAGAAACCTATCTCCATTACATAAAAGTGCAAGGTGAAGCAGCAAGGACTGATGGAGAAGCTGCAGTAAGTTATGTGGAAGATCTAGCTAAGATCATTGATGAAGGTGGCTACGCTAAACAGATTTTCAATGTAGACAAAACAGCCGTCATTGGAAAAAGATGCTCTCTAGGACTTTCAGTTTAGTGAGAAGTCAATGGTTGTTTCCAAAGCTTCAAAGGACAGGCTGACTCTCTTCTTAGGAGCCAATGCAGCTAGTGGCTTAAAGTTGAAGTCAGTCCTCATTTACCCTTTTTACAATCCTAGGGCCCTTAAGAATTATGCTAAATATACTCTGCCTGTGCTCTGTCAGGGGAACAAGGAGTCCAGATGATAGCACATCTGCTTACAGCATGTTTTACTGAACACTTTAAACCCACTGTTGAGACTACTATTCAGAAAAAATAAAAAGATGTCTTTAAAAACATTACTGCTCTCTGGCAATGCACCTAGTCACCCAGGAGTTGTGATGAAGATGTATAAGGAGATTAATGTTTTCATGACTGCTAACACAACATCCATTTTGCAGCCCAGGGATGAAGTAGTAATTTTGATTTTCAAGTCTTATGATTTAAGAAATACGTTTTGAAAGGCTAAAGTTGCCACAGATAGTGATTCCTCTGATGGATCTGAGCAAAGTCAGTTGAAAACCTTCTGGAAAGGATTAACCATTTCAAATGCCATTAAGAACATTTGTGATTCATGGGAGGAAGTTGAAACCTCAGCATTAACAGGTGTTTAGAAGAAGTTGATTTCAACCCTAAGGAGTGACTCTGAGAGGTTCAAGACTTCAGTGAAGGAAGTAATTGCAGATGTGGTAGAAATAGCAAGAGAACTAGAATTAGAAGTAGAGCCTGAAGATGTGACTGAATTCCTGCAAGCTCATAATAAAACTTGAAGAGATGAGGAGTTGCTTTTTATGGATGAGCAAAACAGTGGTTTCTTGAAATAGAACCTCCTCCTGATGAAGATTCTATAAACATTGTTAAAACAACAACAAAGATTTAGAATATTACATAAATTTAGTTGATAAAGCAGTGGCAGCGTTTAAGAGGACTGACCCCAGTTTTGAAAGAAATTCCACTGAGGGTAAAATGCTGTCCTCTATCTCTTGTGAAAGGAAGAGTTTTTTGTGAATGGAAGAGTCAATCAATGAGGCTAACTTCGTTGTTGTCTTATTTTAAGAAATTGCAACAGCCATGCTAACCTTCAGCACCCAGTACCCTTACCAGTCAGTCAGAAGCCATCAACATTGAGGCAACACCCTCCACCAGCAAAAAAGATTACTGTTCACTGAAGGCTCAGATGATCAACATTTTTTAGCTGTATTTTTAAATTAAAGTATGTACATTGTTTAGGCACAATGCTATTGCACACACTTTTAATAGACTACAGTATAGTATAAACGTAACTTTTGTATGCACCAGGAAACTCAAAACTTTGTGTGACTCACTTTATTGTGATATTATTATTCACTTTATTGCTATGGTCTGGAACCAAACCTGCAATATCTCCAAGGTATGCCTGTATATAACTTCCAAGAATTTGGCAGTAACTGTCAGGAAAGAAATAGAATTACAACTACAAGGAGTGGCCAGCCATGTAGAGGTTTGTTTTTTCTTCTTCCCAAAGTGATAAATATACATTGGACGTAAGAAAAAGGGCTGGTAAAGGGGGAGAGAATGAAGATGCTAAAGAAGAAGGAAAGATACTTCATACATCTGGGAGGGGATAGTGCTCAGGGCACTGGTTAAGGGCTTTGGCACCTGGCTAGATTTGGAGATGTTTTGCATTTTACTTATTGACGATCCCTAATACATCAGTGCTTGAATTTTTAGTAATCAGTGGTTGGATTTTCAGTCACCTGGACCCACGCTGACTTGCAGGCTCACATTCTTGTGGTTGGATGGTCCTTTATCTAATGTTAGGAGAACTGCGTTTGAGTCCCAGTGCTGCCATTAAATAGCTGTGTGTGATTTTGGACAAATAAGTCACTTCATGTGGCTGAACCTCAGTTTCCTTATCTGTAAGTGGCAGATTTGAACTAAAGATCCAGGGGTCCTTTGTACTTGGAGCAGTATTAACTTCTAATGAGAACAGAAGGATGTTCTGTCATTTTAGGTGAAAGATTAATCCTCTTATTGTAAGAGTTTGTCTTAGCGTGGGAGAGAGGCCACAGTCACTTTCTTCGGTGTTGGAGAAAGAGGTGATTTGACCAGAATTGTAACAGAGGCCGCATTATATTTATACATGTGTATACTATTCTTTGAAATGGATTAATTTGTTACTTGGAGTCTAGGGCATTATATTTAATTTTTATTTTTTTACATATTAATTATCATTTTATTCTGGTGTTTTGTTCTTTAGGAAGACATAAATGTTTGTGATCAAATGTTGACAATCAATAATGATGCAAAGATATCAGCAATGACACTTTCATTAAAATGTAGAAAATAACAGATAAGATACAGACATAACGATTCCAGAGCAGATGCCATGAAGACACTAACAGTATGTCCCAAAGGAGTGGGATCAACAGAAACAGAGACGGGATACATCCAGACTGTTATATAACAGAAACTATAGGGTATTGTTTTAAATGTTACAGAAGCCTGGCTGAGTGCGGTGGCTCATGCCTGTAATCCCAGCACTTTGGGAGGCTGAGGTGGGTGGATCACGTGATGTCAGGAGTTTGAGTGCCAACAGGGCAAAATCACGTCTCTACTAAAAATACAAAAATTAGCTGGACACGGTGGTGCGCACCTGTAGTCCCAGCTACTAGGAAGTCTGAGACATAAGAATTGCTTGAGCCTGGGAGGCAGAGGTTGCAGTGAGCCGAGATCATGCCACTGCACTCTAGCCTCGGTGACAGAGTGAGACTCTGTCTCACACACACACAAACACACACACACTCACAAATACTACAGAAACCTTTTTATGTTCTTTATTAGCTAAACTCATCCCTGAATCTCAGGAGAATCATGAAATATTGTTACCTTGTTTCTAGTAGAATGACAGTGACATACTGTTCTTCTTTGGACAAGTCTACCTATTATTAGTGGGATGGTGACCTCTCTAAGTGTTGAGTTCTCAGGAAGGAGAATCAAACGGGATATCTATGTGCCAACCATCAGTTGCTAACAGTATTTAACAGGCATAATTTTCTTTAACCACCAGAGTTATAAAATTTAACTCAGCAAATGCTTAGAGTGTCTACTATGTATAAGGTACCAAACAGGAAAATGGGGACTAGAGGTATCAGTTTTGCTGATCAAAGCCTATAACCCAATAAAAACCCAAAACAGGAAACCATGACAAATATCTGACTATCTGGTGTGCAGCCATTTGGAACACAAAGGGTATGTGCAACCCATCACACATGTAACGCACACACCCACATGCATGCAACTCATCAGCTCAAGGAGTATGTGTGTGCATGCATAAATGCGTGTGTGTATGTGTGTGTGTGTTTAGGGTCAGTGTGGAATAATAGGCTGAATAAGAGAATAAGGTTTTATGATATACACCCAGAGGGAAAATCTGTGTAAGTTATGCTTTTATCTTGTTAGGTATATGCTATTACTCAAGAACACTTACACCTGGTGATCCAGCAGCTCAAACACACATACATGCACACACTCCTAACTTGATATCACCCTGGTGTACGCTAATTGTCTGAAGCCACTCATTTGATTCAAGAAGCAAGTATAACTCTACAGCAGCAGTTCTCGACATGTGGTCAGAGACCCCTGAAGTTGCCTGCAGGAGCCGTGAAGTCACACAGGGCCCCATGCTCAGAGCTCAGTTCAATGTTCTGCTGTGGCTGTCTTGAAATTCTTTTTTTTTTTTTTTTTTTTGAGACGGAGTCTAGCTCTGTTGCCCAGGCTGGAGTGCAGTGGCCGGATCTCAGCTCACTGCAAGCCCCGCCTCCCGGGTTCACGCCATTCTCCTGCCTCAGCCTCCCGAGTAGCTGGGAGTACAGGCGCCCGCCACCTCGCCCGGCTAATTTTTTTTGTATTTTAGTAGAGACGGGGTTTCACCATGTTAGCCAGGATGGTCTCGATCTCCTGAACTCGTGATCCGCCCGTCTCGGCCTCCCAAAGTGCTGGGATTACAGGCTTGAGCCACCGCGCCCGGCCTTGAAATTCTTTATAACTTTTGGACAGGAAACAGCATTTTCACTTTGCACTGGTCCCCACCTATGTAAGTGATCTTAGTTGCTTGAGATCCTTTTAGGAGGTCCATGAGCTCAAAACTATTTTAACAGTAATAACAATATTAATATATTCTTTGCCTTCTCTACTCTGATTTTCACACAAGTATACAGTGGAGTTTTCCAGAGGTGACATGGCATTAGTATTAAAACAGATTGAGCCTGGGCGACAGAGCGAGACTCCGTCTCAAAAAAAAAAAAAAAAAAAAAAAAACAGATTGAGTGCAGAGCAGACATGAGAATCCAGATCTGTTAGGCCAGACATTCAAGAGAGTTGCAGAAATTAAAAAAAAAAAAAAAGCCACTTTTCTTGCTATATATACTTTTTGCTTTTGGAAAATATAGCTATTTTTCATAAAAACATGTTACTTATGTTAATTTGTAATGGCTTTTAAAAATATTTTTAAATTGATTAATAAATAACCAAGGATTTTCTCAGTTTTAGTTTCTAATATGTTAAATATCAACAGATATAACTGGTAAAAACAAAAGACTTTAAGGCTCATAACAGTTTCTAAGACTTTAAAGTGGTACTGAGTTCAAAAAGTTTGAGTCACTGATCTCTAGGTATTTACTGTTTCTGCTAGAGGAAAGAAATCACTGTGGGAATGTGATCAAACGATAGTGTGTTTGCTTATACTTGTTCATTTATGTGGGCAAATCAATGTCTACTGAAAAAAATGAGGCAAAGAGACAATCTTTTTCATTACCCTTGGACTTCTACAGAATTTTCCCAACTGTGACCTAACACAAGTCACTTGTTTTGACTTGTTTCTCTCCTTTGTTTAAGTTTTAGATCAGCAGGTTCTAGCTTATATCTAGCTCTTGGAGTTTTCCAAAATGGAATGGCTGTTAGAGAGAGATCACGAGCCTCTCTTCCCTCGAGGGGCTTGGGAGAGGCGCTACAGACGATTCCAGCATGAGGCAGAGTTGGATCAAGTGACCTCTGAAGGCCCTTTCAGTTTGGAGGATGAAAGTAGAGAGAGTCTTTTCCCTTACCAAGTTCAAAGTCGGGGGGCTGAAGTAATAACAAATGAGTACATAAAAGGCAAAAAAAAAAAAAAGACATTCTGTCAGCATGGAAGCAGCAGGCAGTCACCAGAGACTCCTGCCTTCCATAGGCAGCAGAACTGGCCACCGGCTCCGTCCTGAAAACAGAACTTGCTCTGAGTGATGTAGGCAAGGGAGAATGCTTCCGATGGGAGGGCAGGGCAGGGTGGGTATGGGAATCGCATGCTCTCATTCTTATGACTCTGACTCACTGAAACGGATCCCTCCCTTCCCTTTTTGGGGCCCCCTATTCCTCCACTTTTAGCAGCAAAGTGCTGACGTGCCTTTTCCCCACTTGTCTTTAGAAAATCCATCTTGCAAGTGAATGCTAAGGTGCTTGGCTATTGACAGTTTCACACATCACCCTTAGTGGGGTGGGGGTGAGGGGGCGGGGGCGGTGGTTGGTGGGAAACCATGACAAGGAGAACCAGACACAGTATCTTTACCCCAGGAACAAATCTCCAAAAAAGGACGTTTTAGACACGGGGCAAGCAGAATTGACATATTGGGGAAAGAATGTTTTTCTAGCACTTCTCACACCATGCCTGCTGTTTCTGATTGAAAGCATCATCAGTTATGTCTGTCCTCCCTTCTTCTCTCTACCCGTCTTTCCTTCCTCACTTCCACTTTTCCTCCTTCCTTCCATAAAAGGTCTTACGGATTCTCTGTTATAACCCAGGCATTGCTTAGATATTGGAGATTCAAAGATGAATAATGTGCTGTCATTGATTTTATAATTTGTGAGTGGCGACAGACAGGTAAACTGATCACTGTAACAAGAGGAGGCAAATGCTGCATGGGTGGGGTTTGGGGAGTGGTGTGTGTGCTGAGTGCTAGGGCAGGTAAACTGATCACTGTAACAAGAGGAGGCAAATGCTGCATGGGTGGGGTTTGGGGAGTGGTGTGTGTGCTGAGTGCTAGGGCAGCCTGCTTGGGATGGAGGAGCAGGGCAGCGCTTTGACCTGGCTCCTGCAGGAGGAAGTGGGTGTTTCTAAGGGGGAGAAAGAGAACAAGGTGCTCCAGGCCCAGAGAGGCTAAGCCATGCACCCAGGTTCACATGGCCATGCCACTGGACCGGGCCTGAGCCTGGTTTGTCTCTGCACCCTGCATCCTCGACCCGTCTGCAGTAACTACTGCCTTTTCCAGACCACAGGGATCTCAGTGTGCCTGGGCATAGGGTGAGGTGAGACGGAAAGAGTGGCCGGGAATGAGGTTGTGGCCAGGACTCCACACACTACTCTTTGTGTCATACCAGAAGACAGAAAAGAGAGGCAAATATTTATGGACCAGGAGAAAAGTCAAGCCCAATTCTTTGCTGTTAACTTACATTCGTGCCACAAGTTATTTAAAATATATTCCCGGAGTGCTTTCGAAGTGTGAGGGCAGACGTCACTCCCTGACCTCTGGGAGCTCATGTCTTTCTTTCCAGATTAGCTGGGGACAGAATGACTGCACTAAGCAGAATTCAGTGTTAATAGCTCAATGCCTTTTCTGCAGATGCTGTGGTTACAGCTCCTCACCGCTTCCTTAGAAGTTCTTTTACCCCTTCTGATAATAAATGACCTGACTCTTGTCTTTTCTTTTCCCCTTCCTCCTGACCCGCCTTTGAGAGATGAATCAACCCCAAGGCAGGTTTCCTGCAAGGAGTGGAGGAAGGGCTGCAGCTCCTAGATCGGTAGAAAAAGCAGGAGTTGACCGATTTCTGACAAGCTCGCTTGACAAAGGGATCTGCTCCCCTCTACCTACCCGTCCTTCTGTACCTGCCTGACACTGGCCAGGCACTTACTCTTCCAGAAACAGCTGGGCCAGAGGAAAATGGCCCAACCCTCCCACAAGAATGCCAAGAAACAATTGGCTATTAATTTCCAGTAGGACGAACAGGAACCCTTTCAGCCAGGAAATCTAAATTGAACCGTGATTAAGTCATCCAAGCTCCGTGGCCCTGTTTAACTTCCAGGTCTACAGATGGCTCTGCCTTCCTCTTAGAGACCATTTTTAGCCACTGGTCTCGGGAGGGTATTTCACTTTTAAATAAGGCACATGCGTGTTCTTGTCAGGCTGCACTCTGTGGTGGTTAAACCCACAGACTAGTCGGAGCAGAATGTCCCGGTGTGAATTTCAGCTCTGCCATTTGTTGTGTGACTTTGGGCAAGTTACTTACCTCTCTGTGCTTCAGTTTCCTCATCTGTGAAATGGAAATAATAACAATTGCACTGGGCTCATAGTGTTGTTTTGTGTTGTAGGAGAATTAATGAGTTGACACTTGTGATGTGCTGAGAGCTATGCATAGTAAACATTTTTGGGGGTTAAATTAATACATATATTTAATTATCCAACTGCGGATGGGACTTGCCTTTGTCCTTTCCTTTTCTCATGAGGTCTGTCATTAGACAGAGGGAATGAACTTAGTAAAGAGGTTAAATGCAGAGATTTGGAGATCAAATTGCCTCAGTTCAAGTCCTGACTCCATCACTTAATTAGAGGTTAAGTCACTTCACCTCTCTACTCTTCAGTTTCTTCATCTGTAAGGTAGGTTATAATTGCACCTATTTCTTAGGATGCTCGTGGAGAATGAGCTTTGTAAAGTTCTTAGAGTAGTGTCTGGCACTTAGTAAGTGCTCAGTAAATTTTACCTATTGCATTATTACAAACTCAAAAAAAGTGCCATATAAACACTGCGGTTTTGATTATACAAGCTACAAGCTGCCCAAAGCTAACATTCTGAGCAAGTGTAGCCAGAGCCTCAAGCCAGCTCCTAGAGGCTGGCTGTGTGTTAGTGAGCAGGAAGCTTGGCAGTTTGTCCAGGTGTGGAAGAGCTCAGCTCTCCCATGTTTGAGTCCTGACTCTCCTGCTTGTTGAAGGTGTGATGTTGGGCAGTTTGACTTCTCTAAACCTCAATTTATTTCCTTTCTCTCTCCCTCCATTCCTTTCTCCCTTCCTCTAGTGAACATTTGTTGAGTGGCTGCTCAGTGGAGGAGGCACTGTGTGAGGTTCTAGATATTCTCCAATGGACAGTTCAGTGATCCATGCATCACAGGCAGGCTATAAGGATTAAACGAGTTACTGTCTGCTGGGGGCTTAGTCTGGGCCTGGTACTTAATGTAAACTCAGTAAGTAATGGCTGCTCATGCTGATTTCCTATCAAATGTCCTTAGATCCTATCTGTTGGGTCTCATCATCCCTTCTGTGAAGGAGGTAGCTGGTTCTTATGATAAAGCACTTAGGGGGAATGATTGTTCAAGGTTACTTGCTTTGTTTCTGCAGTGGAAACTGAAGCAGGATTTTTTTTTCTCTGTAAATTTGGGAGACTATCAGCAGACCAGTCATCCAAGAAATTAAAAAGCCGAAAGCAGAGTCTACTGAGTAGACTCAATGAAGATCTCCCCTCATCTTATACAGTCTCTGGCCCTTTCAAAGCAAGTTTGACTGACAGGGAATTCTTTGGTCGAGGACCACATTTCCCAATTATGTCCTGCAGAATATTATTTCCTCAAGCTGTTAATAGTATTCCATGAAATGAAATTAAACTATTGAATGTTTTTTTTCTGAAGACCATCTCCAAGTTCTTAATATACGAATGCATTTTACAGTATTGCATGCAGTATTTTTCCAAAAGTTATTAGATTAAGGAATGTTTCTCCAGCAACACCAGCAACATTTCATGGTATTATCCCTTCCTTTCCTTGGGGAACAGTTTGAGAAATGCCCATCAAGGATAGCTAAGCCAGACTTCATCAATAAAAATCAGGCTGAAATACCAAAACTCTGGTAACACAAGTATTATATTTAGGAAAAGAAGTGAAGCAGATGTTGAGTGATGGGCCAGTCTGTGTTATTGTCAGATTAGAACTTCCCCCCAGTTAATGCTGGAGAAAGAACAGAGTTCTTTGTGAAGGGCAGCCATCCACTTGGCTGGCGTGGCTCACCTTGACTGAGTGAGACATTCAAGCACACTACATGTGCTGCTAGGGGACAGGGCATATTTCCTCGTTCACTTTCTGCTCCTGCAGAATTCTAATTTCTCACATGCAGCAGAAAAACCTCCCTGCAATGAGTGGTTTGGATGAGAATATTTATCTTCCCCAAACAGTTTTGCAACTTCCTCTTCCTTAATTGGGAGGTCAAGATGACTGAAGAACTTACATTGGGAAATAAAACTGTATAATTTGTAGTTATTTCTGCCTCTGACAAGCTGTGGGACCTTGGGAAATGACTAAGCTATTTCTTTTCATCTTAACTTCTTCATCTATAAAATGGGGATAATAATAGCACCTCTTTCCTGGTGTTG
Source organism: Macaca mulatta (assembly GCF_049350105.2). NCBI lineage: Eukaryota > Metazoa > Chordata > Mammalia > Primates > Cercopithecidae > Macaca > Macaca mulatta. The sequence continues at coordinate 28,915,335 of NC_133419.1, read as the reverse complement.
TCTGGGGAGTAAGTGAGCCACTGCTTGCAAAGTACCTCACACGGTGTCAGCACATTGTACATCTGCAATTAATTTTTTTTTGCAATTAATGTTAATGTCAGTTGTAATTTGTTTTTATCAATTCCATATTTGCGTGTGTGTGAGAGAGAGAGGACAAAAAGGGAGGAAGAGGGAGGCATATGCCATGCTTAGAGTATAATGTAAATTCTATTTTGCAAAGGAAGATTTAGATTAAATGAAAAACAAATACATTTCCTATTATTGACATCTCTTTTGCCTAAAGAGATAATTTATAAATGTGATTTTAGGTAGAAAATTCTAGAAACCAAATTACTGATTAATTAGTATTTTAGTTTATTCATCACTCTCTGGGGAAGGAAGTTAGCATGAGTTAATCCCTCAAAGCTTGCTTTGTATGGGATGTACCTTGTGGGTGTATTATGGTGCCTAGGACGCTAAATTAGTGGTTAGAGGGTTATACAGTAGTCTTTGACTCTGAGGAAAGGGGCTGAGATTGCCTTGAGGAATTTTTGATCGGGTCTCTTGAATAGCCTAGATAAACTATCCTGGCCAGAATTCTTTCACAGTAGAGTTTAAAACTCCTCTCTCCTTCTTTCTCCCCTTCTTTCCCCTCCCTTCCTTCCCTTCTTCTCCCTTCTTCCACAGACAGGAATAAGCATATATAAATTTTTGCTTATTCCATTTGCCTTTCTATATATCCAGTGCAGACTGCTGCCTTGTGTCATTATTTATGTTATATTCATGTGATTATGTTCCTTATCTTGATTTTATCTATTTCTGAAGTAGGAAGGGTGTAAATGTCATGGTTTATTTTTTTATTTTTATTTTTATTTTTTTTGAGATGGAGTCTCGCTCTGTCGCCCAGGCTAGAGTGCAGTGGCCGGATCTCAGCTCACTGCAAGCTCCGCCTCCCGGGTTCCCGCCATTCTCCTGCCTCAGCCTCCCGAGTAGCTGGGACTACAGGCGTCCGCCACCTCGCCCGGCTAGTTTTTTGTATTTTTTTAGTAGAGACGGGGTTTCACCGTGTTAGCCAGGATAGTCTCGATCTCCTGACCTCGTGATCCACCCGTCTCGGCCTCCCAAAGTGCTGGGATTACAGGCTTGAGCCACCACGCCCGGCCGTCATGGTTTATTTTTAACATTACAACTGTATTTCCATATTCTCGGACCACTTATTGAGGTCTCATTTATATTCAACAGCATGCAGTAATACGCATCAAAATATAAATAAAGGCTAAAACATACGTTCACCAAATTGGGACTGGAATAAAATACTAGGCTTTGCCATAAAAGAATTGAGATTATTTATGTGGGGAAACAAACATAATAGTTGGTCAATAACATACAAGGGTCTCTTATTTTAAATATGGTATCTAATTATTTTTCTTTTGTTACTAAAAAGTGTGTTACAATGTGCCAAACATTGTGCCAAGTATTTCACACAGCTCTCCTAAACCTCATTTAGGCCTCACGAAATCCCTGAGAAACAGGTCGTGTCTGCAACTGAGACTCTCACTGCCTTCAAACGGAACTGTCCTTAAATGGTATTACCAGGTCTCAGTCCAAACCTTAGCCTTTTTCCCCACAAGGAAACATTGATTGACCTAAGGTTTGGCTTATACTAGAAGGGATGACTGTTCTGGTCAACATATTTGGGTTTCAAAGGACAACTTGACCTGGACCCTGGACCCCACTATCTCAAATAAAAGGGGCGTCTCATAGAAACAAGCCCAAGCCAGGCTTCATGGGATCTGGGACCAGAGAACTCTCTCTCTTCTCTTGCTCTCTCTCTCTCTCTGTTGCTGTCTCTCTCTCAAAGCAAATACAATGAAGTGTATGAGGTAAACAAAAGGGTAAGAGAGTCCAAGGTGTATGTGAGGGAGTTAATATAACAAGGGAATCTAATCTGGGTGAGGACGGAAGTGAAGACTTGAGAATGACCAGCCGTAGGTTAAGATAGTGTATCTCAGGGGAGTTGAAGATTTGTGAGAGCCAAGGCACTAGAGAAATGACCGTGAAAGATGGGAGGTGGTGATTAGAGAGTGGGAGTCGGTGTAAATAGGAAATGACAACATCAAGGCTGACTGTGAGAGTAAGTGGCTGCTGTAGAGTGGAGAACAAGGTCATCAGGGCAGAGGTCAAGGATCTGAGCTTCTGGGATACTGGAAAAATTATTTCTATGGATATTGAAATCATGGAGAATTATGAAAAGAGCAACATCTAAGAGAGTGATCATAAACCAGGTCTGAAAGTTTCAAGGCAAGAGGGAGATAACCCAGGAATCTGTAATGAACACTACAGGGGCAGGGGAGAGCGAGTAGAATAGTCTAATGGCTTGATGGGGATTTTAGGGAGGGATTGTGGTCTGGAAGTGGCACAAAAAACAAGGAAAACAATAACTCTACCTCAAAGTCCAGCCATGCCATGAGTGTGGGAGAAAAACTACCATCATTTGAGAGGATTTTTAGGGCCTCAGTGGAAAAGCAGAGTTCACTTTGAACAGTGATTCTCAAAATGTGCTTCAGGGACCCTTAGGGAGTCTCTAAGACCTGGCAGAGATCCACAGCTCAAAACTATTTTCATAGAAAACTAAGGTATTAGTCACCTTATCACCCTCATTCTCTCACAAGTCTATGGTGGAATTTTCCAGAGTCTATGTAATGTGTGATAATGCAACAGTAGATTGAATGCAGAAGTCAGTAGAAGAATCCAACTGTCTTCTATTAAGCCAGGCATTAAAGAGATTTCCAGAAATGTAAAACAACACCATCCTTCCCAGTACTTTTTTTGTGTTTTGTTTTGGAAAATATAGTTATTTTCCATAAAATATGTGATGGTTTTATTATTATTTTAAACTGAATATGTTAAGTTTAATTTTTAATTTCAAATACAGTAAGTATTGATAGATATTACCCACACCAATCAAAGCTCTTAGGGTCCCCAGTCACTTTAAAGAGAGTCATGAGATAAAAATGTTTGAGAACCACTGAGTTAGGGCATAAAGGCAAAGAAAATGTTCAGAAAAGAAGTCGAAGTGTAGAGGATTTTGCTGGTGATGGACTATGGGTTTCAGGGTGCACAAAAGGAGGTTTGGGCTGGGAGACAGGTCAGAAATGGGGATGGAAAAAAGCACGTGGTGATGATAATCTGGGGTGACTAAAAGAATCCTGGGCCCTGATCTTTGAACTGATGGGCAGAGACAAGGATGCAGGGCATAAGGTGGCCTGATGACTGCAGTGCAGAGAGTGATGCTGAGGCTGAGGCTGAGTGTTGTGAGGAAACCAGGATCACATGAAGCCAGCTTCTGTTGGGGGAGGATGAAGCTGGGAAACCAGTTATCTTATATGCCATGTGGGTCCCTTAGTTTGAACTCCAAAGGACACTTTGATTGGCACATCTCATCTGCTCATGTGTCAGGTGCCCAGTCCCAGGACCAGTCACCTGATACAGGTCTAGGACAATCTGCTGCACCGTTCTGCAGAGTCTGAGGTATGTGATGGTTCTTGGAAAAGGCAGTATGGTCTGGTCAGATGTTCCCCAAAGGCATCTACAATCACCAAGAAAGATGAAGAACTCTTTTTTTGGGTAACTCTGGGAATTTATTTTTTTTTTTGAGATGAAGCCTTACTCTGTCACCCAGGCTGGACAGCAGTGGCACAATCTTAGCTCACTGCACCTCTCCCTCCCAGGTTCAAGCAATTCTTCTGCCTCAGCCTCCTGAGTAGCTGGGACTACAGGCTCCTGCCATCGCACCCGGCTAATTGTTTTGTATTTTTGGTAGAGATGGGGTTTCACCATGTTGGCCAAGCTGATCTTGAACTCCTGACCTCAGGTGATCCACCAGCCTCGGCCTCCCGAAATGCTGGGATTATAGGTGTGAGCCACCATACCCGGCCTGCAACTCGGTATTTATTTGGAAAGTTTCCCATTCAATCCTGTCTTAAGATGCAGAGAGGGATTATTTGCAATGGAGTGTCTTCCACTGAAGCAAAAGACCTTCTAGGAAATGAACTGGGCAATATAATGGCAGCATGTTTGATCATGGCAGTGGTGACTTCCCACTGTGACCAACTCCTTACCATGACCTTACCATGACCTTGCTCTGTTGCTTGGACCTCATCTTGTCCCCTCCCCACCTGTTCCCTAGGCTTCAACCATAGGGGTTTGCTTTCTCCCTCCAAATTCCCATGCTTCTTCCTGACTCAGGGCCTCTGTACTGACCATTTCTGCTGTTTGCAACATTCTTCTGTTTCCACAGATGCCTCTTTTCATCATTTAAGTCTCGATTTCAAAGTTTTCTTCTACAGAAGATCATCCTTGATGACCCTACGTAAAGCATTTCTCTTCTTTTTTTCCAGTCACTCCAGTTTATCCTCTTCACAGCACATATCAGTACTTCAGATGATCTCCTTTATGCATTTGTTTCCATGTGTAATGTTTGTCTTCTGCTCTTTGGTGTTAGAAACCTTGTCCTTCTTGTTCACCATTGCATCACTGGTGCTTGACACCAGTAAGTGACCAGCCAGTATTTGTTGACCAACCGACGGACTTAGGATTGTGGGAAGGAATAATTGAAACCCTTGAAAGTTATCTAAGAGGCCGGGCGAGGTGGCTTACGCCTGTAATCCCAGCACTTTGGGCGGCCGAGGCGGGCAAATCACAAGGTCAGGAGTTTGAGACCAGCCTGGCCAACATGGTGAAACCCCATCTCTACTAAAAATACAGAAAATGAGCTGGGTGTGGTGATGGGCACCTGTAATCCCAGCTACATGGGAGGCTGAGGCAGGAGAATCGCTTGAACCCGGGAGGCAGAGGTTGCAGTGAGGCAAGATGGCGCCACTGCACTGCAGCCTGGGTGACAGTGTGAGACTCCATCTCAAAAAAAAAAAAAAAAAGTAGAAAGAAAGTTATCCAAGAAAAAGTCAAGGAGGATCACCAAATTTCTTTTTTCCCTGTTAAGATTTGCTTGCTCAAATTATTCTCAAAAGACAGTCAGATTTAATTCACTACCAGCCACTTTAGAATGGAGGGCAGACTCTCCCCGACACCAAAAGACAGAAACGATGGTAAAACCCAATATACCAGAAATACCCCATTGCTAACAAGAGAAGGATGAAAGGGACTAAAATAATTATTTTGTTTATGTCATCCAAAATTCTCCCAAAAAGCGAACTTCAGGGTTCTCAATTTTTCTACTATGGAAGTTACAAGGAAGGCAGAAGGAGGGCAGACTTTTATCATTTGTGTGCTAAATCTCCATGCTGTACCAAAGGTCACTGATTTTACAGCCTGGTGTTAGATCAGATGCTGAGTATATTTCTCAAATGGTCCCATTTTTATGGATAAGGCTGTACTGTGGTGGTATATTGAGTGCTTACGCAAGTTTTATATCTAGATTTGTATTTATCATGAGTAACTACGTTAACTCATTTTATTACCTGAGCTCTGAGGACCTGAAAAACTGTGTGTTCTTATGTTGCACGTGACTGGGAGACCTGCCTGTGCTCCTCACAAGTTGTGCTAGGCATTAACAAAGGATCTTGGATTCTCAGGGCCTCCTTTTTTCCATCTACAAAAGGAGAAAGCTTATGGAAGGATATATGTTTTTCTTCACTGGAATACTTTTGTATCATAATATGAGACATTGGGGTTATCGTGGAGGGAGATCAAACTTTAAACACCTAAACTTGGCAGACATTTGTTTCACAACTATTGTATATCAGACCCCTAAGGCATTAAATGCGATAATATGCACTGGGCATGGTGGCTCAGGTCTGCAGTCCCAGTGCTTTGGGAGGCAGAGGTGGGCAGATCACCTGAGGTCAGGAGGTGGAGACCAGCCTGGCCAACATGGTGAAACCCCATCTCTACTAAAAATACAAAATTAGCCAGGTGTGGTGGTGCATGCCTGTAATCCCAGCTACTTGGGAGGCTGAGGCAGGAGAGTCGCTTGAACCTAGTCACTTGAATCCAGGAGGCAGAATTTGCAGGGAGCCAAGATCGTGCCACTGCACTCCAGCCTGGGTGACAGAGAGAGACTCCATCTCAAAAATAAATAAATAAATAAATAATAAAATGAATAAATAAATGTGATAATGTGTAAATTGAGTAATTTTCATTATCATTCAGAGATGGAAGCAGTTAATCAGAGGAAGAGAGAGTGACTTGGTATCAGAGATTTCTGTCCTGTCCTTTTTTGCCTGTGTATAACTTTAAACAAGTCACCTAACCCTGCCTGAACTTGGTCTGATTAGGCTCTTTGTGGGGTAGAAATGAGTAATGGGAATGGGGTGGGAAGGCATTGTCATGGGAACAAAGCAAAACTAGAACAATGGACTTTTGAAAGAACAGAATCTGAAAGGTGGTTTTGATCACAAGGCAGCCTCTCAGGGAGGGCCTCTGCTTCTCCTGGTCTTGATGTCCAATTGTCTTCTACTGTTTCCTTTCTCTCAGTAGTGTTCAAATTATGTGGTTCCAAGCAAGGTTTTGTTTGTAAAATGGTTTGAACCCATGCCATTCTATTGCATAATTTCTGCTTGCTCATAGCGCTGGCCCCTTCTATGTGTCTGCATCCCTTGCAAGCTGCATTCAGAGTGGCAGGGAAATGGGTGATCAGGCTGGTAACAAGAGAAGCAGGGAGTGGCTGGGACTGTGGCAGACTGAAAACTGCATGTTCTCCCTAAAAGGGAGAAAAAGCACTGCAGAACTAGCCAATTATGGAGTGCAGGTCTGCAGCAAGAATCATGCCGGGTTCCCCAGGTTTTTCAAGGCAAGCTGAAAAATCTGCATTTTCGCATAATGTTTTCTGATTTTAAAATATCGGCAAGTAATTCAAACAATGTTGACCTCATGAGGTTCAAACAATACAATCTAATATATAACATTTAACGGGCTCACAGCCAGTCTGCAGCTTTTAGAATCTAGAGTTCAGATAAAGTCACAAACTTCAGCTTTTGCTCTGCATAATAGTTGTGTGTGTGTGTGTGTGTGTGTTCACATTCCTGAAATGTAATCTTACTGGCAAAGTGTACTTCTGGGGGCCAGAATTTTCACAGGACAAATCTATGGATTGGATGCACCTGGCTTAGGTGCCCACCCTTAGTCTTAAAGGGGGCTGCCTAAGGGATAGCTACTCTTTCAACAGGAGCCTCTATTGGACTGACTTCCATTTCAGAGGCTGTGGACATGGCAAGCTGTGTATATATCTAATAAAGACCTAGAATTTTCTCCTCATAAATTAATGTACTGGTTTCTCCTATGAAGATTCTGTTTCTTGATAAGAAAAAGCAATGTCCCATTGACATTTAGGTAGAATTTTGGTGAGAATTTGGGTGGTGACAAGCATCACATATTGGCATTAATGGTCCTTAAGGAGAAGCTCTGATTTCCATGGAAATACTGACTACTTCTCGTCTTAAGAAAATTCTGGCTTGGCGTGGTGGCTGTGATCCCAGTGCTTTGGGAGGCCGAGGCAAAGGATCAGTTGAGCCCAGAAATTTCAGGCTATGGTGAGCTATGATTAAGACACTGCAGTCCAGCCTCGGCGAGAGAGCAAGACCCTGTTTCAGAAAAAAAAAGAAAAAGAAAAAAAAGAAGAAGAAAAAATATCTGCTTACAAAATGAGAAACTCTTAGGATTAGAAAAGAATTTAACCTCTTTAAACTTCCCTTTCAGTCCTTCAGTACTTTTTTATGGCATGCTCCTATATTGTGAATACTTCTGTTTACCAGGAAGTATGCTTCTTCCACAGGAGTCTCTTTCATCTTTGGATAAGCCTCATGATTAACTTTTTTTTCTTATTGCACAATGCCCTGCCCACCATAGGCAATCAGTACAGCATATGCTAAATGAGTTCATTTCTATGGCATTTGCTGAGTACATACCATGTGCCAGACACTGTTCTAGAAACTTGGGCAATATCAGTGAATTTTTAAAAATTGGATTTGTTTAACCAAAGCGGTCCCTTATAGAGCCGATGTTCTACCCTGAAAGTAGGAGGTGGTAAAAGAGAGATAATTCCTTCTTTCCTTTCCTTCCTTCCTTCCTTCCTTCCTTCCTTCCTTCCTTCCTTCCTTCCTTCCTTCCTCCCTCCCTCCCTCCCTCCCTCCCTTCCTTCCTTCCTTCCTCCCTCCCTCCCTTCCTTCCTCCCTCCTTCCCTCCCCCCTTTCTCTCCTTCCTTCCTTCCTCCCTCTCTCCCTCCTTCCCTCCTCCCTCCCTCCTTCCCTTCCCCCTCCCTCCTTCCCTCCCCCCTCTTTCTCTCTCCTTCCTTCTTTCCTCCCTCCCTCCTTCCCTCCCACCTCTTTCTCTCCTTCCTTCCTTCCTTCCTTCCTTCCTTCCTTCCTTCCTTCCTTCTCTCTCTCTCTCTCTCTCTCTCTCTTTCTTTATCTCAGAGGCTGGAGTGCAGTGGTGTGATGTCACCTCACAGCACCCTCCACCTCCCAGGTTCAATCAATTCTCTGCCTCAGTCTCCTGAGTAGCTGGGATTACAGGCACCCACCACCATGCCGGGCTAATTTTTGTATTTTTAGTAGAGATGGGGTTTCGCTATGTTGGCCAGGCTGGTGTAGAACTCCTGACCTCGTGATCCACCTGCCTCGGCCTCCCAAAGTGCTGGGATTACAGGCGTGAGCCACCACACCCGGCCATGATTTTTTTCTTAAAGTAAACCATACAATATGTTACAAGGTGATAGATGCTATTAAAAAAAAAAAAAAAAAAAAAAAAAAAAAAAGCAGAGTTGAATGAGGGAGACTGGGAGGGAGGGGCGAATTACAACTTTAAATAGGTGAAATAGGGTAGGTCTCATTGAAATAAGACTTGAAGGAGATGAGAGAGTTAGCAATGTAGAATGGATGTTCCCAAACTGATCTCCTTGCAGCCGCGTAGAACTAGCTCCCTTTGCTCTTCCCTGGCCCTGGGGATAATGATAGGAATAATAATAGCTTAATATCCTTTGAACCCCAGCAGGGCTTCTAAGCATTTTTTCTGTTTGAATTCACTAAATCCTCATAGCCACCCTAAGACATAGCTACTACTTTTATCCCCATTTTCATATGAGTAAACTGAGGCACAGCAAAGTTAAGTAACTTGGCTAATAACCAGAGGATGGGAAGAAGAGGAGCTGCTGTAGAGACCTTGCCATTTTGGCTCCAGGCTTCGGCTCTTAATCCTTCAGACCAGCCTCTTTTATGTCTCCTCCCTGCTCTTTGTCCTCTCAGTTTCTGGCCAGGCACAGTGGCTTATGCCTGTAATCCCAGCGTTTTGGGAGGCAGAGACATATGGATCACTTGAGGTCAGGAGTTCTACACCAGCCTGGCCAATATGGTGAAACCCTGTCTCTACTAAAAATACAAAAATTAGCTGGGTACGGTGGTGCATGCCTGTAATCCCAGCTACTCTGGAGGCTGAAGCATGAGAATTGCTTGAACGCAGGGAATTGGAGGTTGCAGGGAGCCAAGATCATGCCACTGCACTCCAGCCTGGATGACAGAGGGGAAATGTCTCAAAAAAAAAAAAAAAAAATTGTTTCCCAGGTATGTGTCCCATGCCCAGTCTCTTTCATTGTGTGTGATTCCTGGGATGAAATTTAAAGCCCTTCATCATTCTAGGGCTTCTGTTGAGGATCTTTTAGCTTTACCTAATATCACAGGACAAATGAGACACCCAGAACTTCCTCAACCCGCTCCCATGCCCACAACAACCCTAACACGTAGGTTTTGTAGGGTCGCAATGACCAAATCAAAAAATGAAAATGAGTCTTGCTCAGTTTTGAGATAAAAGGACACGCATATCTTTTTCTTCAGCAAATGTCACTGTGGTTTCAAAGCCTACGTGTGATGTGCGATCGGGCAGCATTTTTAAAGTATTTCCTGCTCAACCATAGGGTGAAATGATGCAAGTAGTGAGTCCTGCAAACAGCTGCACTAAATTCTTAACACCTGCAAAAAAAACAAAACAAAACAAAACACACACACACACACACACACACACGGTTTTCAAAATAATTATGCATTGTTTTTAATTTTTGGCTTGTTGGTTTTCTGTGGTATTCAAACTCTGAAGGACCCTCCAATTCATTAAACCTGCAGTTAGAAAATGAGTTTGGGAGCTTTAAAAGAATTTGCAAACAGGGGAAAGATTTCACTTGCATTATGTTTTCATTAATGCACTTGAAACAACTTCTGGAATCGCCCTAGGGACTATTCCTTAAAAAAAATAAAATTAAATTCAAATAATAAAAAAAAAACTTCCAGGCTACAGTCCTCTATTCAGCTCTGCCCTGCTCCTTTCAAGTGAGCCCCAGAATCACCTCTTGGCTTGACGGTTTCCCATTGCGGGGCAGCGGGGCCGAGGGGCTGCACATCTCCCCTTGTGTGAGAGAAACACAAGCACGGAGCTCCCTTGACCTGCATCGTCCTTGGTTTTTTTTTTTTTTTTTTGGTTAAGTCAAAAAGTTTGGATTTCCTGAAATTGTTGAACTGGATTTAAGTGCAGGGCCCCCCTCTCCGCTCTCCCCAGCCGAGTGAGAGTTGCTGAAGGGGAGGAGGAGTGGGATGGTGTGAAGTGAGGTGGGGGCTGTTTGTTGGAGAGAAACTAAAGCGAGGTGCCCGGGACAGGAAAAGTGGGAGGAGGAGGAAGGGAGGAGAGGGAGGAGGAGGAGGAGGAAGAGGAGGAGGAGGCCGTAAGATGAGAGAGGAGGGAAACGTGTCACCAGCCCGGCTGTGGGAGCTCCGCGGCCGATGAGTTTGTTGACTCGCTCTGGAGAGGAACCGAGGCTGGACGAGACCCCATCGGAGGGCAGAGCTGAGGGAGGAAGGAGGGAGGGAGGGAGGGAGGGAGGGAGGGAGAGCTGGGCAGAGCGCGACGGGGAGAACCATCCAGGTCGCTCATTTCTCCCCGGTGAGAAAACTTCCTCGGGAAGACCGGAAACTTTTTCCTAGGCGCGCGGAGTCTGGGGCGGAGGCGAGCGGCGGGTGTGCGCGACTCGGTGTGATTCACGCCGGAGATCCCAAGGAGGTGAGTGGTGGGTGGGGGGCGTCTCTGGGAGGGGCCGGAGTCATAGGCTCAGCAACCGCGCAGGATTGAGCAGCAAATTACCGCGCACTAATCTGACTGGGCGCGGCGTGGCGGGGGTCGCGGGGAGGAGCTGGGGAAAAGGGTCACATGTGGGGGGCAACCAGGTGGGAACTCCTGCACGGTTAAGGATCCTTCGATCGGACGCTGCAGGCAGGCGTAGGGGATCCTACTCGCGACCACCATGGTGGGGCGGTGGGCAGGCCACGCTGCGGGTCTGCTGTTTAGGGTGGCTGAGGTACCGCCGTGGGGTGGGATGGGGATGCTGGTGATCATGGGACCTAGGCTGAGCCGGGAGGTCGAAAAAGAAAGTCGGCTTGTTTGACTCTCTTTTTCTCGGTCTGGGGGGCAAATCTAAAGAGCTGTCCCCGCTTAAGCGCGGGTGATTTCGCGCCTGCAACAGCCTTTCCCCGGCCTTCCCCGTTTTTCTGGAAGGAGGCGTGGGAGAGAAGGGCAGGGAAGGGAGCCACTTTGTCCCGTGCGCTGCTGCACACGCGCGCTCTGCGGACTAGGGCGGGCCAGGGCCCATCCCGCGGGGACCCCGCCGGGACGGGCTGCGAGCAAGCCCTGGGACCCCGCGCTGGGAGGCCGCAGTATCCCCCCTCGGTTTTATTTCTCCCACCTGCCTGCCTTACGGCGAGACTTTCCTCTGCGCGCCTACTGTGAGCGCACGCCGGGCTCGCTGCACGCAGGGGGCGCTCTGGGGGCCCCGCCCCGGCAGCTAGGACCCTGCCTGCCCAACCCTCCGGCCCATTTTCCTAGAGGCCGCCGCCCGGGGTGGGACCAGGCTGTGTGCTTGCTAACTGTGCTTCAGGAATCGGCTCTGGGATGCCTTCCTGTCTGGCAATAGGGGTTTCCCCCAGTTCTACCCAGCCCCTGTCTTCGGTCACATGCCGTCGCCGCCTCTTCCTCCGCGGTGCCGGGAGCCCGCGTTTTGTTTGTCAGCAGTTAGGCGGTGAGTATTTATAGACGCCACGGCAGTCCTGCGGTGTGCAAGGTTTCAATTACTGCGATGCGCTCCACAAGTCGAAAGGTTCACGCGCTGCGTCTGAGCTGCACGTCTGCCCCGGAGACCCGCGTGGAAAAAACTTTGGGCTGGAATCTCCGGGCTTCCCTGCTTGGGCGGAGTTCTGGACCTGTTGCCCAGACGACACGTGCACATTCAGGTGACCCACACTAAGGATCAAAGGGATGCCACAGGCCCAATGGACGCCTTCAATCCCCCACCATCCTCAAGGGACCCTTGCTGATCAAGCCCGCGAGACTATCCTTTTTGACCTCTCTTTGATGATCCTGACCACCGGAGAAATTTGCAGTCATGACATTTCATTGCCCTACATACTGCAAAATGTCAAAGTGCTGAGCTGTGGTAAATTGCTCTGGGGTGGAAGGCGCTGTTACAACACGAAGCAGCTAGCGGGTCAGGAGGGGAAATGGAGCTTGCAGAAACTAATTTAGCCACATTTAAAATTTAGCCCCTGGTAAGGTTCCCAGTTCGACTGAGGAAGGTGCAGGGCTCCCGTCTGTGGAAGCTGGCTGGTTAGTCTTCTCTGGTTGCAGCCCTAGAATCAGGATCAAGGGTGCTGTTTAGAGCGGTTTCTGTAGAATGTAGCCTTGCAGATAAGGGAAGTGATGCTTCATCAGTCCCCAAAGTTGTCTTCAGTTTTTCCAACTGCAGTCATCGCTCTTTGAGTATGTTACTGATGCTTCTAACAACTGGAACCATTAATATGTAAAAGAAGAAAGGCACTAGAAATAAGAAAGTCAAAAAAGGCTTGATTTAGACTAGTTTGTTTCTCAAGGGCGGGACCTCATTTCTTTCAGGTCCAGCCGGCCATGGATACATATTTATTTCTGTGAGTGAGATTTCAATAATGTTCTGTGTTTGAACATTACAATATGTGCCACTTGTTTTAAAAAGGGGAAAGGTGCAAATACCTCTTGAGGTCTTAAGATGTTTTAAACTTTGCGTTGAGAGACTTTGATAATATTATATACTCCTCATGCAAACAATGATATAGGTACTATTATATCCCTACCATATAGATGAGCCCACTGAGGCTTGGAGAATTTAAATAATTTGTCTAAGGCCATAAACACAGGGATGGAGCTGAGAATGGATTACAGATTTGTTACTCCAGACTCGTAGTCGGGAGATGTCTTTCCCTTCAATTCTCCATTGTTGATTAGCTCACATTATAGTTGATTAGATTGATGGTTTTTAATTTATTTTTAAAATTTAACAGAGTGTTACAAATTGGCTCAGTTATTGGGGAAAAAAGCCCTAATCTTGTCTTTAGAAAACTGTTACACTGATTATCTGAAAATCTCTTGCTAATAGTCCAGACCTAAATTATAATCCTCACTTTGCTCCTTGACTTAGTGTATCTTTAACATTAAAGCCATTTCTCTTTAGAGAATTGAATTCAGTAAGGACTTTGTGGATTACTTCATTTTTTTCAGATTTCTCCATGCTAATGATTTGTAGGTGTGCATGTGTCTTTTTTCCCTTGGCTGTTCCTTTCGTACAAGGTAAAATATGCTGACATCTCTCTTAAATTGCAGCCTTTTTCCTTTTCATTCTTTCTGCAGAGCTAGACCCAATACAGAATTGATGTGAAAAATAGTGTGTGAGTTCCTCTGAAAGATCCCTACAATGTCTAATGTTTGTCATTAAAGGTTTGTTCTCAAGAGTTGCCTCTTTGTATGTCAAATGTAAATACAGGTTAAAGGCAATGCTTGTAGAAATGACCGTTTGTTAGCAAGTCAGTGTGAATTCATATGTTAGTTGCTGAAATCTAGGAATAAAATATTTTGTGGATTTTGTATATAATACGGGTTTTGGAATTGGGGAACAAAGAGAGCGGTACCCCGATAAGCAGAAAGCACTGTTTTACAAGAGATTTCACATGGAGCCAAGGCGGGGGACGGATGGCAGTGATGGGGCATCAGAGGTGAACTTGAGTTAATTCACATTTTTGTCGGTACCTGGGGATCCAAGATTTACTTTGTAACTTGTACAGTTAAAGCAAATGAGCTGACTTATTTATTGGGCAACTTCTGTGAGCCAGGTCTAGCTATGGTAATGGTATTTGTGCCTCCCAACAAGCCAGGCAGGAAGGTGTTATTTTCTCTATTTTCAGATGAGAAAACGGAAGCTCAGAGAGGGTTATTACTCTCCCAGTGTCACACAGCCACGAATTCAAGCGTCTTGCTCTTTTCAGTACGTTTTGATATCTACCCTTGAAGGCCTTCCATGGAGAACCCAGGGTCCCATGTTCTCAAGAAAATCCTAGTGGTTCACATGGAAGTTTCTGGATCGGAAGTTTCTGGATCAGGAGTCAAGGCTGGAGCTATTCAGGGACTGTAAAATGAGGGGACAGGAGGTGGGTAAACAATGAAGCCTGAAGGGACAGTCTGGATAATTCTTACAGTAGCGATGCCACAGAATAAGGAAAGTCACGCCCTGTCGTTACTGTGAATATAGAGAATTACTAGCATTGGCCTGGGCGAGGATGGCTGTCACACTGCAGAACACACCAGACGAGGTTCCCAGAAGAGAAGAGTGGGGAAGTGTCTCCACCTCCCTCCCAATGTCTTCTGCTGCTCGGTGTTGGCTTTATAGTCAATATAAATCAGGAAGCCTGTGGGACCTGTTTCCATTTTAATTAGACTTGGCCCTTTGAGGTTCCAGTCACCCAGTCTCCCTCTTTAAATATTCTTTTTTTATGCTTTGCCAGTTTATGGCCTTTGTAGATCAATCCTTGGATTTCATGTACGGGAGAGAGAAAGAGAAAAAAAGCAAAGGTTAGTGATTACCTAAATTGGATTAAGTTCTGTCTAGCAGCGTTTAATGAAATGCCACTTGCTCCCTAATTACCATCAACTAAGAATTTAAACGGTCTATTCAATTTAAGCTGACTTTTTTTTTTAAACTCCCTGAAATTTCTAGCTGTAACATATTCTGAGATTTTAGAGGCTTTTATATATTCTTCAAATGTGTAGAGGACATTCTCTGCTTTCCCCCCCTTTTAAAAAATATTGCATTTCTGGAGCAGGGTAATGACATCACTATATACTAACTTCATTAAAAAGCAGAAGCTCACAGCTAGGCTCTCTAGAAGGGTTTGTGGAGAGCGGTAGAAACCCGTCTGACTGTGGCCTGAGGGAAGACCTGATAAACATCTACCCCCTCCAAACAACCTGCCGTTATTATTTGTTCCATTTACTTAGCATATAATTATATGTTACATAAAATTATGTATTTACTCATGTATTAAACTCGCAAAGCTTTCATTCTTCTTTTTCTCTCCTCAATTTTGAGGTGCGAATATATTTCCCTCACCCACACATCAATATTCTGGTTTCACTTTAGTTGGTTGCCAAATGCCAGCAATACTTCCACTTTTCCGTTCTCTCCTTACTTTACCTATTACAGAACTTTCTCCAACTTTGCTGGTTCTTTTCGACACAGGATGCGTCCCATATTTTGTTGATGGCATCTTTGACAGCAGTTGGGTTTCCAGCAAATACTAGGATTAAGGGCCTGCATTGCACTCAGCTGTTTAGGAATTGGAGTATATGTTAGCTTAAGTTGAGCCTGGAAGAATAGCTGAAAGGATTTGTTTTTGTCTTCTTCCCAAGGACAGAGGGCAGGGTGGGGGTGGGTGGGGAGGGGGAGAAAATCTACCACTGGCTCTGATGTGTATCTGTATCAGACTGAACTAGGCTGTCTAAAACCCTGTCACAACCTGCTTATGACCTCAGCCGCATAAATCCTTGGTGTAAACCCTTTTACGCTTGCCATTTAATTCTAAATACTTATTTGGAACTGGTTCAACATCTTTCCCCAGATGCCTTTGGGGAGACCGTATTGACTGCTGCCGTCATTTTGGAGAACGGTTTCATCATGCTAGCTCCTGGACATCACCACTATGGGAGCAGTATGGCCGCTTTCCTTGTAAAACATCGCGCAGGCTGAGTTAGTGGGTAAACATGGTACTCTTTTGTGGTGTTTGGGATAATTTTTTTTTTTTAATTATTCACCAACAGGACAATAGATTCCTTTCAGGCCTCAAAAAAGCTCTCCACCGGCTGGGCGTGTGGTGGCTCACATCTGTAATCCCAGCACTTTGGGAGGCCAGGGTGGGTGGATCATGAGGTCAGGAGATCGAGATCATCCTGACCAGCATGGTGAAACCGTGTCTGTACTAAAAATACAAAAAATTAGCCGGGCATGGTGGTGCGTGTCGGTAGTCCCAGCTGCTGGTGAGGCTGAGGCAGGAGAATCGCTTGAACCCAGGAGGCAGAGGCTACAGTGAGCCAAGATCGCATCACTGCACTCCAGCCTGGGTGACAGAGTGAGACTCCATCTCAAACAAAAGAAAAGCTTCCCACCAAGGTTGGTATCAACTTTTCAGAGAGGCAGGATTGTTGAATGAGCCCTCATTTTGGTCCTAATGGGCATCATGGAGATAACACAGGTTGAGGAATTGAGATCTGCAATCTGATCTCAGCTCTGCCATGAGCAAGCTGTATGACCATGGTGAGTTGCTCAGTTATTCTGGGCCTCAGTTTCCCTATTTACAAAGTAATGACTTTGGCCTACCACTAAGGTTCCATTCTGTTCTAAAATTCCTTGATGGCCATGGAAGCGTGGTCTAGACTGTGCTTCTGAAAGTGCACGTGCATCACCTGGAGATCCTGTTAAACCACAGAATCTGATTCAGTAGGTCTGGGCTGGGGCCGGAATGTCTAAGAAGCTCCCAGGCAATGTTGATTCTGTTGGTTCCCAGATCACAATGTGGGCAGCAGGGCGCTAGATCCTTGGTCAGGGCTTCCCAACCTTGGCTCTATTGATGTTTTTGGCAGATAATTCTTTGTTGTGGGGGCTGTCCTGTGCATAGTAGGATTTTTGGCAGCATCCTTGGCCTCTACCCATTAGATGCCCACAGCACCCCCCACTACTATAGTTATGACTATCAAAAAGTGTCTCCAGGCAGTGGGACAAAATCACCCCTAGTTGAGGACATTGGTCTAGACCAGTGTTACCAAACCTAGTGGTACATCAGAATCACTTGGAAGATATCTGGAAAGTACAAATTTAGGTATCTTGGACCCAGTGAATGAAAATCACTAGGGGAGGGCCCAGGAATCTATATTCTTTAAAAATCAGGTGATAGAGATGGCCTGGAATTCTTCTCTTTGAGAGTCTGAAAAAGTACAAGATCTACACCTGAGTTCTGATGTTATCTCTCCATGGCTATGGGACCACACAGGCAAGCTCCTTAAATGCTCTGAACCAGAAACTCTCCAATTCTAAAATAGGAATAATAATAGTGTCCACCTCCTAGGATTGTTGGGGGTCAAATGGGATAACATGAGGAAGAGCTTTAGTAACTATAAAGTGCTGTGCAGATGTTAGTGGCAAGTGTTATACCACAGGCCTCTGGAGTTTAATTTTTTTGGTTCAATTACTTTTTTTCCCCAGGGCTGTATTTCTTTTTCTTGAGACTTAGCTCTGTAACCTTCACAATATGTCTTTTCATCATTCCTTTGGCCCTCACAGTCAACAGCTGTGTACATTTGTCCCCACTCAGTCTCATGCAAGGGTCTAAAACTGGCAGCCCATGGGCCAAACTTTGGCATCAGACATGTACTGTTTGGCTTGCATTGTATTTTGGGGAAAAGAAGAAAACAAGATGATTTTTCCAGTATTTAAAAGTTGGGCGAGTTGACATCTGAACACAGGTTTTCAGCTTTTCTGTAATAAACCAAAAGGAGTCTGAGGACACTCTTTAGTTTGCCACATTCCCCACCTGGCCTGCTAATCTTATTCACATTCTCTGCTTTGGTCTGCTGTAAGCATTGTTTCCCAGCCCAGCTTTAGGCTTTCCTGTCTTTTTCTTTGTTTTCTTTTCTTTTCTTTTTCTCTTCTCTTCTTTTCTTTCTTTTTTTTTTTTGAGATGGAGTCTTGCTCTGTCGCCCAGGCTGGAGTGCAATGGCGCGATCTTGGATCACTGCAACCACCGCCTCCCAGGTTCAAGTGATTTTCCTGCCTCAGCCTCCCGAGTAGCTGGAATTACAGGTGCCTGCCACCATGCCCAGCTAATTTTTGTTTTTTTAGTAGAGATGTGGTTTCACCAGGTTGGCCAGGCTGGTCTCAAACTCCTGACCTCAGGTGATCCACCCGCCTCGGCCACCCCTGTCTTTTTCTTTAATCATGACCAATTACTATTCCCTTTTATTACTATATTATTGTAGGAGCCATATCTGGCTCATCTTTGTGGCAGGGGTAGTAGGTACTCCCTAGATATTTGTTGAAATGTGATGTTTTCATCCTACACCTGGTATCTCATAGTTAAGACTTGAATACACCTTGAACTTTTAAAACTTCTTACATATGAAAGCTTGTTTTTCCTTCTCAAAATTTCCTTTCCATTCTCCAGGCCCCATATTCGTTAGACTTATGGGCAAGGAAGTGGAGAACCTGTAGTTTTCAGTTGACCTTTCATTAGCTTTGTTTCGTAACTGTAGAATGTGAGTTAACCTTTCTGCCTCAATCTTGTCTCAGTTGTCCATCTTCAGTTACAGCCCTTGGTGTCTGCTTGCATTTATAGTATTACTTTTGGATATTTCCTTTGAAACTCTGAGCTCCTTGGGGGAAGATCATTTATTCTTCTTTGCCCCCTGTAACTTCCTTTACTCAGATCCTGGCATCCAGTGGGCACTCTAATGTTTGGTTGAGTTAAATGGGCTTGAATTGGACTCATTACGTCCATGAAATGATCATATGTGGATATTTCATCAGTTTTCTGAGTCTGTATTCAATGCCTGTTATACCTGGCTATACTACCTGAGAAGAAATTTCCCTTCCCTTCCCTTCCCTTCCCTTCCCTTCCCTTCCCTTCCCTTCCCTTCCCTCCCCTCCCCTCCCCTCCCCTCCCCTCCCCTCCTCTCCTCTCTTCTTTTCTCTTTTCCCTTCCTTCCTTCCTTCCTTTTCTTTTCTTTTCTCTTTTATATTTTTTTGGAGATAGTGTCTTACTTTGTCACACAGGCTGGAGTGCTGTGGCGTGATTATAGCTCACTGCAGCCTTGAACTCCTGGGCTCAAGGGATCCTCTTGCCTCAGCCTCCTGAGTAGGTATCACTACAGGCATGTACCACCGTGCCTGGCTATATATATTTTTTTGTAGAGATGGGATCTGGCTATATTGCCCAGGCTGGTCTCAAACTTCTGGCCTCAAGGGATTCTCCCACTTTGGCCTCCCAAAGTGCTGGGATTATAGGTGTGAGGCACTGCACCCAGCCTCATCTCCTTTTCTTATGAAAAAAACATTTTATCTTATTTCTGCAGTGAGAGAGTGGAGCTAATTTTTTAAAGTTGCACATTTTAATCTAGAGCACATTTTCCCACACTTAAAACTCTTGTTGGCTGCCAGACTGTAGCTTTTGACTACTCTTTCCTTCACCAGGGTTTTATATACGTTACATGTCAGAAATGTAATTACTCACTCATGTAATGGTCAGTCTTAGCTACTGCTTGTGTCTAGACTTTTTGGCTTACCATCTGGTAGGCGCTGTAGAATCACTCTGGATGACATTTGTGGGCCACACCCAGACAATATGCACTCCAAGAAACTTGATACTTAAAGTGGGCTTATAGATGAGTAAATAAGATGTGTGGTTATTTCCCACAGCTTTGCTTAACTTGTACCACAGAAGGGGATTTCTCTGGTGATTATACAGTGGCTTGCAGGCCAATGCAATGATGACGTGATGATATAATGACTTCTAGGTGCGTCCAAATTGTCAGCTTTCTGAATCCTGTGGACACTTAGTGAACACTGTCAAGCAGAGATAAACACTTGAGTGTGTATCCTGTTTGCCCTAATATTTATTGTTGTGCCAGTTTGGACTCTCAGACACTTCTGTCTGCACTCAGTTTCCAGTAGCGCCTGAGAAAGTTGTCTCTTGCTTCCTGTTGAGCCCTTTTCATAGTTCACAGTTGACCCTTAACATTTGCCTGTTTGTAAGAGTCAGTGTTCATTCCTTGGCCAGCTGTCCGGCTGTTGTCTCCTAAGAGTTGCAAAGATTGGTCCTTAATAGAAACAAATGTGCTATGCTATGTAGCAGGCACTTCTGCTCTGCTATGTCTGTAGGCTCCACTGACCAGCAAACAGGCTCAGGATTGCTCACCCATGTGGCCCAGGTCTACGTCCCTGTGGACAATAATGCTTAGGTGGACCCAAGTTTAGTCAGCAGCAAAGAAAATTATTCTGATCTCTCAGGAAAAGGAAGGCCACTCTTCCTGGTGACTTGGAAGTGCCCCTTTTATTCCATCATTTAAAAGTATTTGGGCAGGCATGGTGGCTGACACCTGTAATCCCAATATTTTGAGAGGCCATGATGGAAGGACCACTTGAGGCCAGGAGTTCAAGACTAGTCTGGGCAACACAGCAAGACCTGTCTCTACAAAAAATTAGCTGAGTGTGGTGGTACACACCTGTAGTCCTAGCTACTCAGGAGGCTGAGGTGGGAGGATTGCTTGAGCCGGGAGGTCAAGGCTGCAGTGGGCTGTGATTGTGCCACCATACTCTAGCCTGGGTGACAGAGTGAGACCTTGTCTCAAAAAAAAAAAAGTACAAATAATTAAAAATATGTTAAAAATAAATAAAATAAAAATATTTATTGGGTACCTTTTATGTGCTCAGTGCCATGCTAGACACCGGGATATGAGAGTGAACAAGACGGGCAAGATGTTTGCCTTTAAGGAGTTTGCATCCTGTCAGGGCTCATCAGACACTGAACAAGTAAATAAACACAACAACTGCAGCCTGGTCTGTGGGTGCCACAAGGAAACAAAGACTCCTTGCTTGAGGGGCAGAGTCCTCTTGCTGTAAGGTAAGAAGCTATGGGTGATGTTTATGAAGGGAAGCAACGGGTGGCGTTTAATCTCTCAGCTCTGTGTGTGGCACACATGAGCATTGTTTAAAACAGAGGAGTCAGGAGTTCAGGCTCTGAAATCATACAGGATTTGCCTCTTGGTCCCCCTTCCTAGTCTTCTGCCTTTGGGCAAGTGAATCCCTATGCTTCGGTTTCTTCATCTGCAAAACGAGCCTAATGAAACCTACCTCATTGGTTCAGAGTAGAAATTAACTGAGGTAATAGATGCAAATAGAGGCTTGACACAGTCCTGACCATCCTGGCCAGCTTCTGATGATAGTTAATATTATTCTAATTAGCAGTCATAATGATAATAAAATAGCCATGGTAAACAATTGATTTGACCAAATGGCCCCACCACTTTTGAAAATTTACTTGTGATCTAGTTTCCATCTAGTGGTCCGGCCCTGGGGCAGGCGTGGGGTCCAGATCTAGTCTCCTCTGCTGGCTTGGAGGGTTGTGCTTTCTGTGTGTTTCCTTTAGCAATATCTTGGGTGCTGCTGGCTTACCCTGTATCTGGGTGTGTATATAATACATAGGGGAGGGAGTATGTCATACGTGAGGCTTCATAGAGACATCGATAATGGGTTGAGAGTGAGTTAAGACAGAGAGCCGCTAAGTTAAGAGGCTGGTGAATTAGATAATGTGGTAGGTGGGAGTTCAAGCATGGCTGAGGGAGGGTTCTGAGTTTGTGTTGTGTTAGGGTGTCAGTCCCTGCCTCCTCTCTCAAAGGTTCTCGGTGTGTATGGCTCCCAGGGTAGGGGCTGAATGCACAGCCAGAGATGGTGAAAGAACATCGTGGCCATCAGCTGGGCCAAACCGTTAATTAACTGGCGAGTCAGCAGACCCAGAGAAGTGAAGTGACTTGCCCAAGGCCACAGGGACTGATTAGTGCGGGCTTACCTTATACCTGGCTTAGGCCCCGCATAAAAGCTCTGAGAAGACTGGAGGCTGCAGCTGTGATGGGGGTAGAGTAAAGGTCATAAACCTACATGTTTGGCCTTCAAAGTGCTGGTTGGCCTGGTGAATTAGTTGCCAACACTTACAAATCCAGTGATTGCACGTTTCTAAAAATTTGGATTTTTGGCTTTTCCTGGGAAATACCAGATCTGGCAAAACCGGGCTTATATCCGAAGATGGCAAACACCGGATCAGATTGAGTAGCGGCTGCCTCCTTTAGCCAGGGCAGGTGCTGGTAGTAAAGCAAGCTTACTGTCCACACCTGCCTCACTCCCTAAGCTGGTCCCAGCCTGGCCCTTTTGGCCTGTTCATGATGCATAGTGCAGAAAAAAGAAAAGAAATTGGTTCTTCCTTTCATCGACTTTTCCTGCCAGTGTTTATTTGCTAGCGCATATGTTCCTGCACAGGGTCACTCCTGTTGTGGAATAAATGCTGAATACATAAAATTGGTGTCAAATGAATGAACTGTCATTGCTAGAGTCCTGCTTGGGATCAGAAGCTGAATCTTGACTTCCTCCTAACAGCTGGGTGACTTTGAAGAAATCATATGACCTTTATTTGTTGTCTTCCTTTTGTGGAAGGGAGGTTAGGGGAGTCACTATTGCCTTTACACTTATTTATTTGAAGAAGTAAGGCATTTTCATGTTTCTGAATTCAAAAAGTCCAAAAGGGCTTGTAGAGAAAAGGCTTCCCTACTGCGTCCCTGCTACCCAGCTCCTTGCCCTGGGGGAAACCAGTGTTATCTGTTGCCGGTTTGCCCTTCCAGAGACATTTTACGCACATGCAATGAAAAGGGTAAATGCTCTTTTTTATCTTTTTTACATAGATGGTAGCATAATGTACACGTGGCTCTGTGTTTAGCCTTTCTTTCATTCAAGTTTGGCTCTTTCTTTTTTTTTCTTTTATTTGAGATGGAGTCTCGCTCTGTCGCCCAGGCTGGAGTGCAGTGGCAAGACCTCAGCTCACTGCAAGCTCCGCCTCCCGGGTTCATGCCATTCTCCTGCCTCAGCCTCCCGAGTAGCTGGGACTACAGGTGCCCGCAACCACGCCTGGCTAATTTTTTGTAGTTTTAGTAGAGACGGGGTTTCACCATGTTAGCCAGGATGGTCTCGATCTCCTGACCTCGTGATCCGCCCGCCTTGGCCTCCCAAAGTGCTGGGATTACAGGCTTGAGCCACCGCGACCGGCCCAAGGTCAGCTCTTTCTTAGAGCTGCTTTGCCTTCCGGTATATGGGACACCATAGTTTACATATGGCCAGTTCCCTGTGGGGGAGCACTTAGGTTATTTCCAGCTCATTGTTGTTATAAACAAGGCTGCAGTAAAACCCATGTTACATAAGCCACTTGATGTGCCTTGAATAAAATTCTTGGAAATAGATTTGTTGGGTCAGAGGGTATGGCCTTTGTCACTTAGATAGATCTTGTCACATTTCCTTCCGCAGCAGTCAAGTCAGAGTGCTCTCCCTCCAACGACGCGTGCGAGTGCCTGTCTCCCCCAACCCCACCACCCATCACCTTGTGAAGCCTAAGAGAGTTTTGCAAAGAACACAATGTTGTTTAAAAATATTAATAATAACTATAGCTTTTTGGGCCTCTACTCACGGCCAGGCCATGATCTAGGTTATCTCAGTTTCATCTTAACAACATGCACTTAAGCATTACAACCATTTGACAGACAAGGACACTGAAAATTCAGAGCCTATGAGGAACGTATGCAGGTCATCCAGCTAATAAGCTGTAGAGGCTGGATTTGAAGCCAAGTGAGTCAGATTTCAATACCCTGGTGTTTACCCATGGTGAAGCCCCATGTAATTTTTTTTTTTTTTCTGGTAGAGTTTTGCTCTTGTCACCCAGGCTGGAGTGCGATGGCGCGATCTTGGCTCACTGCAACTTCCGCCTCCTGGGTTCAAGCAATTTTCCTGCCTCAGCCTCCCGAGTAGCTGGGACTACAGGCACTCGCCACCACGCCTGGCTAATTTTTGTATTTTTAGTAGAGACAGAGTTTCACCATGTTGGCCAGGCTGGTCTTGAACTCCTGAGCTCAGGTGATCCACCCGCCTCGGCCTCCCAAAATGCCCATGTAATTTTAAATGTTGGTGTTCTGAGCCGACACCTACTTATAGTTGCTGTCTCTTAGCAGTGATGCTTCACATACACCTGGCTCATTTACTCATTCAGAGAACATCTATGGAATTCCTGCTTCACTAAGCCCTGTGCTAAGCCCTGGGGATGTACCTGAGAACATGACAGATAGTGCCCGCCCTTATGGGCCTCACAAAACTGTAACAAATAATTCTGTAGTCATTTATTAAGGCGGATTATGACAAGATGACGAAGGAGGTAGGGAGGGTGCTCTCTGGGGGTAATGGAACCTAATCAGGGGTGAGGAGAAAGGAGGGCCTCTCTGAGCGAGTGATGGTGGGCTATAAAGGGGGTGCAGGTTTGAACCTGGGGAGTAGGGCGGGAAATATTTCACATAGAGGCCACAGCACATGGAAGGATCCTGGGGCGGGGCAGAGCAGGTGCTGGTGGAAGACATGAAGGAAGGCCAATGAGAGGAACTGCAGAGTGGTGAGAAGTGAGGCTGTGAGGATGGAGTTTGTGAATTTATTCTAAGACTTGTGGGGAACATTTGAAGGCATTGCAGCAAAGAGTGACGTAAGCATGGTGGGCTCTGGACTGTTGGGTTCTAGTCCCAGCATCCTTTCTCATGAGCTGTGTGACCTGAGACCAGTTAAACATTAGACACCTCCATTTGCTTCTCTGTAAGCTGGGGCTGGTAATAGCACCTACCTTCTGGTGGTTGTAAGATCAGACACAGGTACTCCCAAACAGGTGCTTTCATGTAGTTTTGAGTGCCATATGAGGTGTGAAATAGATGAGACATTTTAACCCAGTAAACATGAATATATTTGTTTTCTCCAGATGTGATGCACTCTAATACTTTCTATTCTATTTCACTAAAAGTCAAGACCCTGTAAGTTCATTTTTAAAATGCTGAGATAATACATGGCAAGTGCCCGCCTCACAGTTGGCAGTCAGTAAATGGTGCTATCATGATCATCAAGGTTGTCATTAGAAAGACCATTCTGACTGCAATTAGAGAATGGATCAGTTGAGTTTGACCGATCATTATCTAAATCCTGGTGGTGTGGAAGGACATTGGGTCATTCCTGTGTTCATGGGCCAGGGAAGGATTTGCATGCTGGGCTTTCTGACTGCAGAAGCTTCTGAGGGTTATGTGTAAAAGAGGCCATCTCTCTTGTTTCCCTGGGAACTAGTGTCTCCTTGTTTTCCAGGCAGTCACATCAGATGGCATGGCTGTTTTCTTTGACTTCTTTGTTATTTACACTCAGAATGGCTTTTTCCTGGAAGCCTCAGAGTTATTATAAGCCACTTACTTCTTTATTTTAAGTTGTTGAGCCACGATTCTACTTCCCTTTTCAGAGTCAAAGGTTGGAGCCCTAGTGGAATTCATTTGCATTTTCCACTAAGTGCAGCATCTTCCTCTACCCATTGCCCCAGTAGGCAGGGCTTTGCCCCATCTCTATGCCCTGGCCGTGGCAGCTGTGAGGAGAAAGTGAGATGACACATTCTTTTTTCTCCAAGAAACACATCGTGGAAGTTTTTGAAGAAACTCATGTGAGCTGAGTGTTAGCAAGGCCTGTGATACCTCCCAGTAACTCTGTAACTGCCACGGAATTTCCTGGACCCAGGGCCTGGGCTTTCCAGATAACTGAGGTGCCAGCACCAAAACTTTTAAGTTGCTTTTGAAGGGAATTTTTCTTAATGTAACTAGCATTGGTCTTTCAGAAAGGAATATGGACCAAAATTCTAGTTTCTCTAACTCAGAGACATTGGGCATAGAACATTTCTTCTAATTTTTAATTTTCGTGGGTACTTAGTGTGTGTATTTAGGGGGTACATGAGATATTTTGGTACAGGCATGAAATGCACAATAATCACATGAGGGTAAATGGGGTATCCATCACTTCAAGCATTGTTCCTTTCTTTGTTTACAAACATTCCAATTATACTCTTAGTTATTTTAAAATACAGTTGACTGTAGTCACCCTATTGTGCTATCACATACAAGATCTTGTTCATTTTACCTAACTATATTTTTGTACCCGTTTAACATCCCCCCTTCCTCCCACCACAAATACCCCTTCTCAGTCTCTAATAACCATCATTTTCGTATCTCCGTGAGTTCAATCATTTTAGATTTTAGCTACCACAAATAAATGAGAACATGTGAAGTTTGTCATTCTGTGCCTGGCTTATTTCACTGAACATAATGATATCTAGTTCTACCCATGTTGTTGCAAATGACAGGATCTCATTCTTTTTTATGGATGAAGAGTACTGCATTATGTATATGTACCACATTTTCTTTAGTCTGTTGATGGACACTTAGATTGCATACAGGTCTTGGCTATTTTGAATAGTGCTGCAATAAACATGGGAGTACAGATACCTCCTTTATATTCTGATTTCCTTTCTTTTGGGTATATACTCAGCAGTGAGATTGCTGAATCATATGGTAGCTCTATTTTTTGGTTTTTGAGGAACCTCCAAACTGTTCTCTATAGTGGTTGCACTAATTTACATTCCCACCAACAGTATATGAAGGTTCCATTTTCTTCACATCCTCACCAGCATTTGCTATTGCCTGTCTTCTGCATAAAAGCCATTTTAATTGGGGTGAGATGATATCTCATTGTAGTTTTGATTTGCATTTATCTGATGATCAATGATATATTAGTCCATTTTCACACTGCTGTAAAGAACTATCTGAGACTGGGTAATTTATAACAAAAAGAGTTTTAATTGGCTCACAGTTCTGCATGGCTAGGGAGGCCTCAGGAAACTTACAATCATGGGGGAAGGCAAAGGGGAAGCATAGTGGCAGGAGAGAGAGAGAGCAAGAGGGGAACTGCCACACACTTTAAAACCATCAGATCTCATGAGTACTCATTCACTTTCATGAGAATAGCATGGAGGAAACTGCCCCCATGATCCAATCACCTCCCACCAGGTCCCTCGTCCCTCTCTGATATGTGGAGATTATAATTCAACATGAGATTTGGGTGGGGACACAGAGCCAAACCACATCAAATGATGTTGCACATCTTTTCATACACCTGTTTGCCATTTGTAGGTCTTCTTTTGAGAAATGTCTATTCAGGTATTTTGCCCATTTTAAAATCAGATTATTATATTTGTTTCCTATAGAGTTGTTTGAGCTTCTTATATGTTCTGGTTATTAATCCCTTGTCAGAAGGATAGTTTGCAAATATTTTCTCCCATTCTGTGGGTTGTCTCTTCACTTTGTGGATTTGTATCTTTTGCTGGGCAGAAGCTTTTTAAATCAATGTGATCTCATTTGTTCATTTTTGCTTTGGTTTCCTGTGCTTGTGGGGTATTACTCAAGAAATCTTTGCCCAGTCCAATGTCCTGGAGAGTTTCCCTAATGCTTTCTTTTAGCAGTTTCATAGTATAAAGTCTTAGGTTTAAGTCTTTAACCCATTTTGATTTGATTTTTATATATAAGATAGGGGTCTAGTTTCATTCTTCTGCATATGAATATCCAGTTTTCCCAGCACCATTTATTAAAGAGACTGTTGTTTCCTCAGTGTATGTTCTTGGCACCTTTGTCAAAAATGAGTTTACTATAAATGTGTGGATTTGTTTCTGGGTTCTCTATTCTGCTCCATTAATCCGTGTGTCTGTTTTTTATGCCAGTACCATGCTGTTTTGGTTACTACAGCTCTGTAGTATAATTTGAAGTCAGGTAGTGTGATTCCTCCAGTTTTGTTCTTTTTGCTCTGGAAGATCTTGGCAATTCTGGGTCTTTCTTGGTTTAATATAAATTTTAGGATTTTTTTTTTCTATTTCTGTGAAGAATGTCATTAGTATTTTGATTGGGATTGCATTCAATCTGTAGACTGCTTTAGATAGTATGGACATTTTAATACTATTGATTCTTTCAATCAGTGAACATGGAATGTCTTTCCATTTTTGTGTGTGTGTCCTAGAAGAGGCAATTTGGACATAAAGAGAAACATCAAGGGCATGAGTGCACAGAGGAAAGACCATGTGAGGGCATGGCTACAAGGCAGCCATCTGTAAACCAAGGAGAGAGACCTCAAAGGAAATCAACCCTGCTGACACCTTGATCATGGACTTCTAGCCTCTAGAACTGCAAGAAAACAAATTTCTGTTGTGTAAGCCATGCAGGCTGCTGTATTTTGTAATAGCAGTTTGAACAGGCTAATACAGGGGTCACAGTAATGGAGGCAATACAATAAACCATAGGTAGCATTTATCAAGCACTTGCTATGTTCAAGGAGCATTCTAAGTCCTACTTGAGTCATCTCATCCAATATCTTGCAAATCCTAAATCACCTGCTCAGTGCTCCACAGGAAGTGGTGACACCAGCCTGTCTCGGGTGACTTTTCTCCCAGCCTCCACTGCACCTGTGTGTAGCACCTGTACAGTTCCAGGAACCATGCAAAGTATTTCATAGACAATCTTTCTGGTCACCACAACTCTCCAAGGTAACTCTTCCTTTTCCCACTTTTGAGATGTAGAAACTGCAGCTCAGAGGTATCCAAGGTCATACTGTGAGTGTATTGGTTTTTTGTGGCTGCTATAATAAATGACCACAGCTTTCATGGCTTCAAACAACAGAAATATATTCTTTCATGGTTCTTGAGGCCATAAGTGCAGAATTAAAGTGGGTCAGGGCTGTACTCCCTGTAGGGGGGAATCTGCTTCTTTTCTCTTTCAGCTCCTGGTGACTGCATTACTCCAGTCTCTGCCTCTGTCTCCACATCACCTTCTTCTTTATGTGTGTCTGTGTCTTCTCCTCTTCTGTCCCTAGTACCTTCTGCATCCCCTTTATAAGGACACATGTGATTGTGTTTATGGTCCACCTGGGTAATCCAGGACCAGCTTCTCTTCTCAAAATTCTTACCTGAATCGCATCTTTTGCCATATAAGATAATATCCACAAGTTTTGGTGAGAAGTGACTGTATCTTTGTAGGGGGTCGGGAGATGTTTTTCTGCCTACCACAGTGAGCGAATGGCAAAGTGACCACTGATTCTAGGGTTTATCTGCCCCCAAAGCTCTTGAGTGATACACACTTGTGGCTGTACATCCTTCAGAGCTATAAGCATTATACTTCTCAACATCTTTTCTGCAATGCTATTTCTAGGCTCTGGTAGGGGTGGGTCATAGCAAGACTTTCTGGGCCCTTTGATTCAGAAGTTCCACTGCTGAGAAGGCACCTTACAAACGTGGTCATGTCATCCCTAAGACCCACAGATACGCTCATTCTTTACAGTAACAAAAAAAGGGGAAACTCCCTAAATATCTACCCATAGGGGACTAGTTAAATAAAACGTAATACCTCCTAAATGGAATAGTCAAGCTACCATTAAACATAATAAGGTAGATCAATATGTAGTGATATGGGAAGATGGCCATGACGTGTTATTGAAAGGAAAGAAAAACATTACTCATTCTTATTAGCATATTAACAAGAATGTGTGTGTACACATGTGTACAGCTATTAAAAATTCAATGCAATTAAAATTCAGTTCCTCACTTGCACTAGCCACATTTCAAGTTCTCAATGGCCATATATGGCTAGTGGCTACCATATTGGGCAGCACAAATACAGAACATTTGTGTCATCTCGAAGTTCTACAGGATAGCGCTGCTTTATACTAAGTGGCTAGAAAGAGGCCTTTCACTATGTATGTTATAGAGTTATGTGAATTCTTATGTTTTTTGTAATATATGACCAAGTATGCTATTATCAGAAAAATAGGGGCACATAGAGTTTCCAAGGTAACATTCTATTTCTTAAGTAGGTACTAGTTTATTATCATTATTTATTTATTCATTTTTTTTAAAAAATAGAAGCAGGGTTTTGCTCTGTTGCCTAGGGTGGAGTGCAGTGACAAGATCACAGCTCACTGTAACCTCGAACTCCTGGGCTCAAGCAATTAGCCTGCTGAGTAGCTAAGAATACGGGCAAACACTACCATCGCTGAACAATTCATTTTTATTTTTATTTTTTGTACAGACAGGATCTCACTACATTGCCCAGGCTGGTCTCACCCTCCTGGGCTCAAGCAATCCTCCTGCCTCAGCTTCCCGAAGTGCTGGGATTATAGGCGTGGGCCACTATGCCTGGTCTACTATTATTATTTAAAATATATGTTTGTGTGTGTATAAACTCTTAAAGCATGTTTCATAATGAGAATATTTTGAAATATATAGGAAAAAAGATAAAAGGAATCTCCTGGCAGGCTTAACAGTGAGCCAGGTGTGAGGCTGGGAGGCTCCCGGCTGGGGCTGAGTCCCTGACCTGACAGCTATCCAGCCTTGGCCGAGTCAGGCACCTGCTCAGGCTTCAGTTTTCTAATTTGTGACAGACTGTCTGCTCCATCTGCCTTACAGGATTGAGGTAAGACTTAGAAGCACAACTGTGGGTGGAAAAACACTTTCAAACTGAGGAACTTGCTACAGAGAGGTGTAGGATCAGTAAATAACGTCATGAGTTATCAAAGGGCTAAGGAGGCAAGCCTGGGTGTACTGTGATGGGGATGGGGGCTCAGAGGACTTGTCTGCTCCTCAGTGGAGTATTTCCAGATGCCACTGGGTTACCAGAAGCAGAGGGAGCTGCTGTTGTATCCCTACTTCTGTCACAGCTTGGCAGTTTAGGAATAACTGCAACAACATGATTTTATTTATTGAACGAGCTCTTAGGTAGCACTTATTTGCCAGGTACAGTTCTAAGCGCTTGACAAATATTTACTCACTTAATCCTCCTCCAACCCTCAGGCAGTCACTCAGGGTCATTTCATGTGGGAGGAATTTGAGACTCAGAGAGGTCGAGTAACTTGATCAAGGTTACACAGCTAGTAGGGAGTGGGTGTCTAAGGCAGCTGTGCTTTCTCCTTCATCCTTTCTCACCACTCCTCTTGCCCCATCAAGTATGGTCATAGAGTTCCTTATGCCAGTTTATTTATCTCAGGGGCATGAGATTGAACTTTTGATATGAAATTTGGTTCCTAACTTAGTGGCTTCAATTCTGGTTTTCTGACTGAGTTTGGTAGCATGGAAAAGTGGGAGTGGGCTAGGGAATGAGGCACCAGTCAATGATCTGTCACTCACTAGCTGTGTGACTTTGGGTAGGTTACTTAACTTCTCTGATGTTCAAGTGTTTTGTTTTGTTTTGTTTTGTTCTTTTCTGAGATGGAGTCTTGCTCTGTCGCCCAGGCTGGAGTGCAGTGGCACGATCTCGGCTCACTGCAACCTCTGCCTCCTGGGTTCAAGCTATTCTCCTGCCTCAGCCTCCGGAGTAGCTAGGATTATAGGTGCACCACCACAGCGGCTAATGTTTGTATTTTTAATCGAGACGGGGTTTCATCATGTTGGTCAGGCTGATTTCCAAACTCCTGACCTTGTGATCTGCCCACTTTGGCCTCCCAAAGTGCTGGGATAACAGGCATGAGCCACTGTGCCCAGCTCAAGTGGTATTTTGTGAGGGTTGAGGAAGTTTATGTATTGAGACAATGCTTGGCTTCATGGCAGCCAGGCAGCCGATGCCTTTTTTGTTTTTTTTTTTTTCTTTTCCGAGAGAGATTGAAGCCTTGCTCTGTCGCCCCGGTTGGAGTGCAGTGGTGCGATCTTGGCTGACTGCAACCTCTGCCTCTCAGGTTCAAGCTATTCTCCTGCCTCAGCCTCCTGAGCAGCTGGGACTACAGGCACAGACCACCATGCCCAGCTAATTTTTGTACCTTTAGTAGAGACAGGGTTTTGCCATATTGGCCAGGCTGGTCTCGAACTCCTGACCTCAGGTGATCCGCCTGCCTTGGCCTCTTAAAGTGCTGGGATTACAGATGAGAGCGACTGTGCCCGGCCTAGCCAATGTCTTCTTAATTCTTATATCTTCCTTCATCTCTTTTCTTCTCTCCCCTCCCCTCCCCTCCCCTCCCCTCTCCTCCCCTCCCCTCCCCTCCCCTCTCCTCCCCTCCCCTCTCCTCTCCTCTCCCTTCCTCTCCTCTCCTCTCCCTTCCTCTCCTCTCCTCTCCTGTCCTGTCCTCTCCTCTCCTCTCCTCTCTCGTCCCTTCCTCTCCTCTCCTCTCCTCTCCTCTCCTCTCCTCTCCTCTCCTCTCCTCTCCTCTCCTCTCCCATCCCTTCCCTTCCCCTCCCCTCTCCTCCCCTTTCTTTTCTTTTTTGATGAGTTTTGCTCTTGTTGTCCAGGCTGGAGTGCAATGGCACGATCTCGGATCACTGCAATCTCCGCCTCCCAGGTTCAAGCGATTCTCCTGCCTCAGCTCCTTGAGTCGCTGGGATTATAGGCGTGCTCCCCCATGTCCCGCTCATTTTGTATTTTTAGTAGAGATAGGGTTTCTCCATGTTGGTCAGGCTGGTCTCGAACTCCCGACCTCAGGTGATCCACCCACCTCAGCCTCCCAAAGTGCTGGGATTACAGGCTAAGCAGTGAGCTTAGTCTTGAGGATGCAGAGGTGAATGAAGCCCTATGTCTGTCTTCAAGGAGTTTGCAGATTGGCCTAGGTGGGAGCTGGGGAACATGCTCAAACAGGTGTCGGGGAACAGCTCTCACAGTCCTAGCTCTCCTCCTGCCTCGAGTACCTTGGATGAGTTTCTTTGTTTCTTTGCTATACCTTTGTCATCTGTGGATGGGACCTGGACTGGCCCCACTCCGAGGGCCCGTCTGTTCTGTCATTTTCTGACTTGTCAGATTTAGGTCAGGACAGGCCTGCGCCGGTGGGGCCAGCGCTGTAGCAGGTGAACCCAGGGTGTATCATTTCCCTTTAGGGCACTCTTGTCAATGCTCCCTCCTCCTTCCTCCCTGTGCTGCTCTGGGGAGGTCTCTTGGCTCTGCCCAGAAGTAGGAATGGTGGAGACAAAGACAGCTTCACATTCTCTTCAACTGTCAGCATTGAGAGTGGTGGATTCGGGAGGAGAAAAATGAGTCAGTGGCAACTCGTTGTGTGTGACTCTGCAGTTTATGAGTCCGCGGGAGCCACAGTCGTAGGCTGAAAGTGACCCTTATTTAAGAGGGGCTGAGTGTGTGGATGGAGCTGCCCTGGCGCTTTGCTGGACTAGGCGGCCTGGGGACACTAACTGAGAAGTGGATGGGTACAGGAGCCAGCCTGCAATCCTCAGTGTCTTACAGTTTCCTGGAGAAGTGGGTGTTTCGGCAGGAAGGTGGTGGGTAAACACCTGGAACGATCCATTCTGCTCACTTTTCTACTTCCCTGTACCAGTGCCATGGAATGAGAGGCAGCTCCATTAACTCGTTTAAGATCCTCATAAAGGGAGTTAATATCCTGTAATTACACAGGTGAATTGCAGTTAGCAGGCCCATTTGAAGAAGGGCAGCGAAATGGATCCTGTCTTTGTAGTGTGACCTTTACTGGGTGAGTTAAATCCCAAAGCTAGCCAGTTTAAGGATACGGAAGGACCTTCTGTGGCTTGCTTTCTTCATCATCTCATTTGTTGGTTTATATAGATCTTTCCAAGTGGCAGTGGCATTTATGAAGCTGCTGAGGCCTTCTGAAACTTGACAGGCCTGTTATGCTTCTTTTGTTAATAAAGTTTAACGAAACTGTTGAACTCATTCTGAGCAGGGGGTGAAGGGGCAAAGACTGTACAGAAAAACAGGACATAAGTCTGCTTTTTCCTTAAAAGAAAAAAGTTAAGAGACAGGACAAGTCATTTCTTTTCTGCCTCTTCGTATCACAAGTTCCTTGTTGCGATGCCTGTTGCCTGCAGACAGCTGCTAACACCTCCCGTGCCCTCTCGATGGCTTGCCTCCGTGCCCATCTGAGTGGCCTAACTCACTCTTCTGACCACAACAGCATGTTTGATTTGGAGTTGAGACTTCGGTTCCCCCTTCTTCAAATGCTAACCAGCTGGGGTTGCAAAAACCTTCTCCCCTGGCAACCTGAAGGTTGACTTAAGGCTAGAATATCTTTTTCTTGCATCATTAGTTTTTGGGACATAGCAGACTTAGCTGGTGAGAGAGATGTCAGTGAACATACTTCTGGGCTAAACCTACTAAACCCCTAAGTAAAAAGTGACTATGAGATTCGTGGTGTTTCCTTTTGTCCTTCACTCTGCTGAACTCTAATACTCACCTTTTAAGTCATTCATTTAGACTTTAGAGTCACTAAAGAATAAGAGACTGAAATTACAGGTCCAAAGGTGTCGAGGAAAGAAAGAAATTCATCCGAATGGAAATAGCCAGTCCTTGAGGCCCATGGCTGTGCCAGTCTGCCGGCCATGTCACGTGATCTCATTTCGTCTCTCCAGTCCTGGAAAGTGGGCATTAGTAACAGCTGAGGACTTTAGACTCAGTGTGTCCAAAGTCACACAACTTGGGAGTGGCCAAGTTAAGACTCAAACCTGAAGCCACTGCCTTTAACTGTGAAGCCGCGAAGTCTCCCAGCGACTGCTACAAGGGGACGGTGTCGTTGAACCCAACCCTGCAGGGTGAGTTGGGTTTAAATAAGCAGAGGGAAAAAGGAAGAGAATTCTGGGTAAGAGGAGCAGTTGGTATGAGCAAAAGTGTGGTGGAAGGATCAGGCATGACATAGAAGAGTGCCTGCCGGTTGTGAGCTCCATGGGGCAGGGCACCATGGCCTCTGGAGCCAGCTTATAGCTCCCAGTGCCTGAGTGCCTGTGCATAGTAGCTGCTCAATAAATATTAATTGCATGAGTGAATACTTGAAAAGATAGTTATCTTCTCCATAGACTGAGTACCCTGAGGGCAGGGATTTGGTCTTAGAAATCTTTGGATGTTCTGCAACTCACAGTGGTTAATAAATAGCAAACATTCAGTGAGTGTGTCCTGTTGAAATGAGTGAAGGAATAGCAGGTAAGGGAAGGTGAGATGCGCCTGAGTGAAGAGACACTGATACTTTGACAAAAACTGAGCAATACATTCAGACTGGCATGGTAAGGGTGTATCATGGAAGGTCATCAATGCCAGGATGAGGAGCTCTTGTGTCCTCCTTGAGACATTTAAAAAAAATCTATCTCTTACTGCACAACATCATGGGCCACAGAAACCCAGGCAGTGCCCAAACTGATGGGTGCATATTAGAACCAGAGTCTAGCACAGCTTAGAAATCATTTTTCTGCAGGACTGGCCTTAGCCTGGCCCCATTGTCACTGTCTTCCCACTTGAGGGTGACCACACTGTTACAACGAAAAAGAGATCTGTACCAACTTGTGAATGGGAACCTGCAAGGGAATAGATGCTATTTCTGGGTACCACAGTTGTTTTGGGGGTAGTTAGGCTGGAAAGTCCCAGCCAACTTCCTCTAAGAGGTGTTCTCAGGCCAGGAGTTCTCAATAAAAGCTGCCCTCTCTTTTCAGGTGTTGGCTACGTTTGTGGTTTTAAGAAAGCCTGAGCACCTGAAGGCAGCCCTTGGAAAAGCCCTTTCCGAGGGCATTCAGAACCTCCTGCTCCTAGAGGTGAAGCTGAACTGTCACCAGGACTTATGACCCGTGGCTTCGCTCCCATTCTGCCCGGCGAGTTCCACAAGATGGGCTCCTTCCGCAGGCCTAGACCGCGCTTCATGAGCTCCCCTGTGCTCAGCGACCTTCCCCGATTCCAAGCGACTCGGCAGGCTCTGCAGCTGAGCTCCAGCTCAGCCTGGAACAGGTGAAGGAGGCCGCAGGATGTGGGGTGGAGGGCTGCCAAGGGCCATGGCAGGGAGGGAGGCATCCAGGGGCTGACTGAGCTTCTGCTGATTCTGGGAAGGTCGTGATGATGGGGGTAAATGATGACGAGAGCAAATTTTCTTTTTTTTTTCCTTTTTTTTAGAGACAGGGTCTCACTCTGACACCCAGGCTGGAGTGCAGTGGTGCAATTATAGTTCACTGCAGCCTCAAACTTCTGGGCTCGAGCGATCCTCCTGCCTCAGCTTCCCGAGTAACTGGGACAACAGGCACATGCCATCACACCGAGCTAATTAAAAAAACTTTTTTTTTTTTAAGGGCTGGGGTCTCACTATACTGCCCAGGCTGCCCTTGAACTCCTGGCCTCAAGGGATCACTCCCACCTCAGCCTTCCAAAGCGCTGGGATTATAGGTGTGAGCTACCACACCTGGCCAAGAGAGGAAGGTTTTTTTACATCCAGTGTGTCTGTTAGCTTTCTTTGTTTCAGTGGCCAGAAAATAGACCGCTGAGAGCCTCTGGCCTGTCAGAGTCAGTTTACCAGACTGGGACAGTTGTACTGGAATTACAGTCACTAGTCATGCTCATTAGTCACACCTGAAACTGTCAGCATATCCGAGAGTGGGCTTCTATAAGTAACCTTAAGTAACCTACTTCCCACTTCCTACTTGGGAAGATAAAACACGTCTGTGAAAAATTAAATGAGTGGCATAAACCAAAGATTATGAAGACCTGTGAGCCACAGGTGCTTAGAAGAGGAGGCACAGAGTTTTGTCAGGTGTCTAGCCAACCTTTTGTGCACCAAGAATTGAGCAGACTGAATCAGCACTATGTCTTATATGCTTGTGGGCTACTGTTTTTCAAATCTTTATAGATACTGTTTGGAGAAATTAAATGCATCATTATTTTGAAGCATGACTGAATTCTTTATAGTTTGGCTCATTATGGATCTTTTCTCTTTTCTTTTTTTTTGTTTTTTCTTTTCTTGAGACAGTCTTGCTCTGTCACCCAGGCTGGAGTGCAGTGGTGTGATCTTGGCTCACTGCAACCTCTGCCTCCCAGGTTCAAGCGATTCTCCTGCCTCAGCCTCCTGAGTAGCTGGCTTTACAGGTGCACGCCACCACACCTGACTGATTTTGTATTTTTAGTAGAGACGGGGTTTCACCTGTTGGCTAGGCTGGTCTCGAACTCCTGACCTCAAGTGATCCGCCTGCCTCTGCCTCCCAAAGTGCTGGGATTACAGGCGTAAGCCACCGTGCCCAACCCATTATGGATATTTTCAATGAATGGACACAGAAAGCACGACTCTGATGATAGGGATGGAGAGAGGGGGTTCCAAAATGTTTTGGTGTTAAATGGATCCCTGTTCTTTAAAGAAAAGGCCAGGGCCCTTAATACAGACAAGATTGTAAGCAGCTCCTTTGCTGAAACACTGGGCTGTCGTCCTAGAGGCTGTGGAGTAAGCCCTGATACGGCCTCTCAAGGGACTGACTCTGCTGCGGGTACACCTTACAGGAGTGGAAATATGAGGGGCCTGTAAGGCTGGCCTGCGGGAAATTCTTCCAAGGAAAGTGCTGTTAAAAAGGAAAGGAATTACTGGTTCATGTTAGTTCAAGGCCACCAAGCTTCCCTGTGAAGACAGTGGCTATGAAAGAACCCCAGGCATGGGTCAGCTTCTGCTTGCAGGAAATGTCATTTGGAATCTCACAGGCCCATGCAGTTTCCTGCAGTCAGATCCCACTGCCTGCGCTTGACTGTGGCTGCACCAGCAGGGCCGCCAGCGAGGTGAGGGAGGAAGACCTGCCGGCTTGCAAGAAAGCGGGGGCTGCTTTTGAGTCCTTTCGGCTTCCGTCTTCCTTTCTCTCCAAGGACACTGAGGAGGAAATGGAGGATGGATGGAGAGTGTGACCAGGTTTGTGCTATGAGCTTCCTGGTCACTCCACCCACCTTCAGCCCTGAGGTGCTATTGAAATGGCCCAAGAAGAGAGATTCTCTAACCGGGGGTTATTCTCTTTTCCTGTAGCGTTCAGACTGCTGTGATCAACGTTTTCAAAGGGGGCGGCTTGCAAAGCAACGAACTCTATGCTCTGAACGAAAACATCAGGTATGTGGCAGGCCAGACTTGGTGCCATTTTCCTGTATAAGCCTGAGCAGGGGCAGAGGGGCTACCCCCTTAGGAGCCTTAAGGGTTTTTTTTTTTTTTTCCCCCCCTGCTTGGCTCTTATTGCTTCTTCTGTCAGCTACGCTGCTTTCGTGGCTGTTGCGTTCTGAGACCTGTATCTGTCTAGACTTCTGATCCAGAGAGAATCATTTGTTCAGTATGTAGTGTGTTTTGTGGGGGAAGGGGTAGAGGGTTGATAGATGGCAGGTGTCATTTATTCTGCAAGCATTTATTGTGCCCCTCCTAACCATTAGGCACCATAATAGGCAATTCAGCTTGGTTGTTGGAACCAGACTGCTTGGGGCTTTATCGCTGTTCTTCCTTTTACTAAGTGTCTTACCAGCAAACATTTCAGTGCGTCTCTGTTGGCCAGGCACTGGAGAGACAACAAGGACCAAAGACAGACATGGACCCTGCCCTCCTGGAATTTATATTCATTGGGAAGGGAATCATGAGTCAACTAGCCACACATGTGAAATGTAACAATGCAACTAAGACAGCTACTCCAACACAGCTGATGTGATGAAAGCATATGTTAGAATGATTGATTTTTGTCAAGGAGGCCAGGAAGGGTGGATGTGATGCTGCTGCTGTGATCTGAAACATCCACGGATATTACCTAGGTGAAGAGGCCTCCAGTTGGTAAAAACTGCGCATGCAAAGTTCCTGTGGTTGCAGTGAGCAAGGAACCAAAAGGCGGCCCATCCACGTGCGTAGAGCACCTAAAGTTGGGTAGTTGTGCAGTTAGGTCTGTGTTTTGGTGAAATGAGAGCAGCAAGTCAGGCAGGGCTCAGAGCACCAGGATCTTCTAGGGATAGAAGATTGATCCATCAGGTCTTTTTTTTTTTTTTTTTTTTCTTTTGAAATGGGGTCTTGCTCTGTTGCCCAGGCTGGAGTGCAGTGGCGCCATCTTGGCTCACTGCAGCCCCCGCCTCCTGGGATCAAGCAGTTCTCTGCCTCAGCCTCCGGAGCTGGGATCACAGGCGCCTGCAACCATGCCCGGCTCATTTTAGTATTTTTAGTAGAGATGAGGTTTCACCATCTTGGCCAGGCTGGTCTTGAACTGCTGACCTCGTGATCCACCCACCTTGGCCTTCCAAAGTGCTGGGATTACAGGCATGAGCCACGGCGCCTGGCCTCCATCAGGTCTTTTCAGGCCCTGGCATTCATTTGTTTCTGGATATGTTAAGTGCAGAACTTCAAGGCTAAAGACCCAACCCTGGAGTGGGCAGAACAATAAACAAGTCCATTGTTCTGGTCCTGTTTACAGTTAGTTAAGGCCTGCCTTAAGGTCAATGGGGTGTTTTAAGAGCTCTACTTTCATTAAAGTCTTTAGAATTGTATTAAATTTCCATCCATGTTCTTGAATTTCACATCTTATATAAATATGGAAAAAGACAAAGGATATCTAGCCCAAGGCCTCATTTTACAAAGGAGGAAACTGAGGCCCCAAGAAGTTGAGTGACAGGGGCAAATCTGGGTCAGCCAACCCCCACATTGCCAAGCTTCATTTTTCTCCAAGGACTAAAATTCTGGCCTTTCCATGAGGTTCTTTAGTTCACAATACAAGTATAAATAAATAAAACAGTGACTCAGGAATGTGCTAATTGTTCTTCACTTTGGGAGGCTGATCCTGAAATTGTACTTAAAAGCTCTGTTTGTGGACAGCTGGGATAAGTACAGGCCAAGCCAGATTTCACTAGCCCAGGTAGCCCAGGGGCTGCTAACTCAAAAGACTTCAGGTACCAAGCAGGTCTTCTGAATGGGTGAAGCTGGTGTGGGTGCCGGGCGGTGAGATCTTGTCCTCTGTCGAAAGAGGATTACCCTGGCAGAACACAGGCCCTGTGATACATCTCTTATTTTTCCAGAAGAACTGGAAATTGAGATGTTTATGTGAAATTTTCTGACTTTTAAATGTTGGTAAATCCAAATTTCCCCAAACATTGGTGCAGGCCAAACAAAACACATCTGTGGACTGAATATGGCCAAGAAGCTGCCCTTTTATGATACTAGTCGTTGCATGCATTGGGGAGGTATTGCTGCTTCGGGGTGTTGAGTCCCCAAAAAATGCTAGGTACCTTCCTCCTACATCAACACATTCAACTCTCCCCACAGCCCTTTGTTATGAGTAGTTGATAAATGAGAAAATCATGTATTAGAGAAATAAAATAACTTGTCCAAAGTCACACAGCAATGAGCAGTGGCATAACGATTTGAACTCCTTTCTGACTTAGATACTTCTAGTAGTCTGCTGGGGCTGCCATAACAAATACATAGACTGGATGACTTAAATAACAAAAATGTATTTCTTGATGTTCTGGAGGCTGGGAAGTCCAAGATCAAGGTGATGGTCATTTCCATTCCTGGTGATGGCCCTCTTCCTGGCTTGCAGATGTGTACTTTGTGTACACATGACCTCTTTTGCATTCGATGGGGAGAGCTCACTCTCTGATGTCCCTTATAAGGACACTAGTCATGTGAGCCCTACTCTCATGACCTCATGTAACCCCAAGTATCTCTCAAAGGCCCATCTCCAAATCCCATCAAATTGGGGGTTAAGGCTTTGACATATAAATTTTGGGGGGATGCATAGCAACACCTTTGTTCTTTGGGCAATATTGTAGTGTCAGAAAGAGAGGTCTTATGCTGGCAGAGGGATTAAGCTGATCTTTTTTTCTGCCATCGTTCCTTTCCTGAGGTCTCTGTGAGCCCATCTCTTATCATATTCTGTGACTAACACCCATCCTGAGGAGCATGACACTCCCCCAGCCCTCCTTTCCAGTGTTGGAGTTAGGGCTACTAGATGTCCTCTGTGTCTTGAGTGATTTTTCAGACTAGTGGGAACTACATATGGTTGAGGTTTGAAACTATTTGCCCAGATATAAATTGAGCCCAGAGTAAGCCAAAGCTTAAAAAAAAAAAAAAAAATCAGAGCTTTCTTCCCCATTTTTCTGTACCTGGTATTCTAGCCACACTATATTAGAGAAGGCCTGAGGATGGAGATAGGCTTTCACATCAGAGACGCAGATTATAACTGAGGATGTGAAGTATCTCCCAGGGACTGAATGTGACCTGGATGTCCCAAGTTGAATAAAGCCAGCCCTCCCACATCAGCAAGTGCCTGTGTGGAGGTAAACACAGCTGCCTTTATTCCAGCATCTTAAACACTGAAATAGGCTGCTCTCTGGTTACATTCAAGTAGACACTTGGGTTTTGATTTTCCTTTCGGAAGACTTGTTTGCAGAATAGATCTATCAACTCAACATGATTGAGGCAGGACTGGTGGAGAGGGTGGGGCACAGAATGGTAGGGATGTCAGAAAGAGATGTGCAAACAGAGAGGCCTCAGTTCTTCAGCCCATTTTTCAGTTGTGACAGTCCTCTTACATGCAAGAAGATTTGTGCTAGGTTTAATAGAAATTTTTAACCGAAGAGAGCAGTTTCTGGATTCAGAAAGATCAGGGATCAAGATTGGGCTAGCTGCGTGACCTTGGGCAAGTGACTTCATTTTTCTAAGTCTATTTTGTCTTTTATGAAATGAGGATAATAATAGCCCTAACCTCATGGTCACTGGGAGGATTGAGCTAATGCTAAAAGCATCCTTAGTACAGGGTCTGGTGATTTAATAAAGTTTAATAAATGTTAGCCATATGATTCTTATTACTGTGAACACTTAAGAAATAGTAAAGTGATACATAATGGGTGAGTATAGTGCATGAAAGCACAGGCTGATGTGATGAATTTCCCCATGAATAGTGCTGTGTATAACCCTCTCCTGGCTGGGTGTCATGCTCTCACTTGTAATCCCACCACTTTGGGAGGCTGAGACAGGAGGATCGCTTGAGTCCAAGTGTTTGAGACCAGCTTGGGCAGCATAATGAAACCCCAGTTTCTACAAAAAAATACAAATAAAATTAAAAACTGGGCATGACGATGCACATTGCACTCCAACCTGGGCAACAGAGCAAGATCCTGTCTCAGAAAAAACTTCTCGAGCAGTTTGGATGAGGTGAACTCACTTTGAACTAGAGAGTCTGGGACAGAATCCTCAGAGTGGTGCCTGGAGTTGAAGTTTGGGTGAGGCTAAGTTCTTACAAGGAGAGCCAGCTGTTTCTCCTTTCCACAGAGAAAAGAACAAGAGGAAATGACTTTCTCAGTTCTCCATTCTACTCAAGCCAAATGGTAATAAACTTTTGATGGAGTATCCAAGTCTGGGGTCAAAGCCTAAATCACGTTCTTTGGGTCACTCATCCCAGCCACCCTGGCCACTTTCTATCTGTGGAGTTAGTATGTACCTGGAAAATACAAATTTGTTTAAATAGCAGCCAATGCAAAGGATGACTAGGAAGGAAGATGTTTTATGTAGCTGGGTCTTGTAATGCAGTCATTATTATAAGTGGTCTTTCCATTTAAGACATGTCTTTGAAAATAGACTCTATTTTAAATGTTAGCACATAGACTTTGAAGTAACTATGAGGAAGAACTTGGGACTGAGGAAGGTCAAGTTCTAAAACACAGTATTGGATCCAAAGGCAGGTGTCTCCACACTGTAAGAATAAATCCAGCTGGGTGTGGTAGCTCACGCCTGTAATCACAGCACTTTGGGAGGCCAAGGCGGGCAGATCACAAGGTCAGGAGATGGAGACCATCCTGGCTAACACGGTGAAACCCTGTCTCTACTAAAAATATATATTAAAAAATTAGCTGGGCATGGTGGTAGGCACCTGTAGTCCCAGCTACTCAGGAGGCTGAGGCAGGAGAATGACGTGAACCCAGGAGGTAGAGATTGCGCCACTGCACTCCAGCCTGGGCGACAGAGCGAGACTCCATAACAACAACAACAACAGGATACATCTGTCAGGCCAGGTGTGGCGGTTCACCCTGTAGTCCCAGAACTTTGAGAGGCCGAGGCGGGTGGATCACCTCAGGAGTTCGAGACCAGCCTGGCCAACATGGCAAAACCCTGTCTCTACTAAATTAGCCAGGTATGGTGGTGTGTGCCTGTAATCCCAGCCAGCTATTTTTGGGAGGCTGAGGCAGGAGAATTGCTTGAACCTGGGAGACAGAGGTTGCAGTGAGCCAAGATCATACCACACTGCACTCCAGCGTGGGGGGGACAGAGTGAGACTTTGTCTCAAAAAAAAAAAAAAAAATCCGACAGAAATGTTTCACCTCAATACAGTGGCCAGTGTTGCCCTGTGTAAAAGTCAGGGCACACGGTCTGTTGATATGAAAACCATAAATCAGAATATTTCCTATTGAAACTGCCTTAGGAGGCATAGCTTGCACGTTGTAATCTCTCTCAAGGTAAGACAATGACCTTTCAGAATAGATGTATTCTGGCTAAATCCCCAGGCATCACAATCAACAATTCTGGCTTCCCTAAATTTCCATCTGCTGGAGTCCGGGCTGATTCTGGGAATCTTCTTGTTTTGAATTCTCTGTGGGGTATTAGTGCGGCTTTTAACACCCCTCTCCACCCTCACCCCTGATGTGGCTGCGTTTTGGCAGCAGGGACAAGTCTGGGTTAGAGGTTTGGGTTTCATGAGCCCTTCCAGGAACGAGGGCAGCTAAGCTGACTTTAGAGAGGAGTGCACTCCCCCTAAACAGTCTTTTCTGCCAACTCTCCCACTGATTTTATGCGACCGAGAAGAATTAGAAAAGTGTGAAAAAAAAGCAAGATTGATGTTTGCTGGTTCTTTGAAGAACCTGCTTGCCAATGTTCTTATAAGTTCTTATTCAGTCTTTGAGTATTGGGGTGTGTGTGTCGAAGGAGGGGCCATTGATTCATTGATTCTTTTATTGAATAAATGTGGAGTACTGGGCTGTATTCTGGGGTGGCCATTGAGTAGGTGGTTTGTGTCTTGGAGCTCTTACAGCAGAATGAGAGAGGAACTGGGCAGGTAGTTCTCAGGCAATGCTTTTAGAGGGGTGAAGGTGGAATCTGGAGTGCTGGGAGCCTGTGGAGGATGGGCACATAATTAGACCTAGGAGAAAGTGATACCCAAGTTGAAATCGGAAGCGGGAGCAGGCAGAAAGGGCAGTTGAGCATCTAACATTCTTGCCACCGCCACTCACTCCATGCCCTCCCGCCTCCTCAAACTCCCTGGGAGGACTTTTTCTCTGCAGAAATAAATGCTCAGAGGTGAGGTTTCCGGAAACCAGAGATGAGTTATCTGCAGCCGGCCTGAGACAGGAAACGCACATTTTCCTTCTCTCTCCAACCACCCTGCTTCTGTTCTTGTTGGGAGGGAGGAGGTGGTGTGAAGAAAACCCCAGAGATTTTCAAGGAAAGAGGAGGTTCCAAGAATTGTGTTTGATCTCTGACAGGTCTGAGTTGAAATATCTTCCTTCTGAGTCAGTTGGTTGCCGGAAACCCAAAGGGAAATCCACCTCCAATTTTTCCATCTCTTTAACAGAGTCTGTTGACTGTAGGAGAGGGGGACCCACAGTGGTGGGGAGAGCTGGGAGGGGACGTGAGGAAGGTGAGCCTGGATCCAGCTCACAGGCTGATATCATAGACCAGTCCCTGGCCTGATGCCACGAGGTAATGATAACCGCAGACACTTGCTTAGCGTTTAGTATGTGCCAGGCTCCAAGTGCTTCATATATGTCAACTCTTTTAAAACTCCCCACACCCTGTGAGATAGATACCGTATCCCTGTTTTACAAGGAGGAAGTACAGATACAGAGAGGTGAAATAACTCGCCCGGAGTCATGTAGCCAGTA
Source organism: Macaca mulatta (assembly GCF_049350105.2). NCBI lineage: Eukaryota > Metazoa > Chordata > Mammalia > Primates > Cercopithecidae > Macaca > Macaca mulatta. The sequence continues at coordinate 28,870,713 of NC_133419.1, read as the reverse complement.
AGAGCCTGAGCTGGGATTTGAACCGAAGTCTCCCATGTCCTTAAACCCTTAGTAAGTGGGCTGCAAGAGCCACACAGAGCTGGCATTATCCAGATTTGGGCTTGATGTACCTGGGCAAAGGTTCATGAATAGATCATGAGGGGGGCATTGACCTTCTGAGAAGCCTAGTTTTGGAGGGATTAAGATGAGGTCTCTTCTTGGTCTGAGTGACTCTGCCTGATGATGTGTTCCTACCTTGTATCTGCTGTGGCTGAGAAACAGACTTGGTTTTCAGGTTAAGAAGGGTTGTTAGAAATGGCAGATTGGAAACCCATGGGGTCGGCGCATGTGGTGTTTGGCCTAAAAGTTGTTTAGAAATCTGGACATCTCACCTAAAACTCCAGGTTTCCAGCCTCTCTGGAAAGGTCAGATCTGGGCACTGGACTCGTGGTCTGGCATGGAGCTTGTCAGGGGAGCTGAGGCCTGGCTGCTGGCTTTAGAGGGACTTTCTTGGACTTTACAGTATACACTCACTTGCCCCCCTTCCTTGCCTGCCTGCCCCTGTGGCATGGGGGGTACCACTGCCTGGTTAGGTTGGCCTCCATTTGAGTTGGGATCTACCAGTGTATGCCCCTGGCAAAGCTCTGAGCATCAATCTCATCAGCAAAATGAGGATACACTCCTACCTGTGAGGCTGTTGGAGAATTTGAGATTCTGTGTGCAGACTGCTGAGCATAGTGAGCCGCATAACTAGGAGTTCAATAAATGCTCTTTGTCGGTTTCCTCCCATGTTTCTCACTGTTCCCATTGCCACCCACTAGGATGCAGACACCCAAAAGGTGGGAGTACTCCATGTCCTGAGTCAAGGATACCACCTCCCATGGGTTCCCATGGAATGGACCAGAGAAGGGGAGGGAGTCTTTCTGTCTGTTCCGACTTAAGAGAAGCTGTCTCCTTGAAACATATCCTATCGCAGAAGTGAGGTGGGTGATATCAGGACATTCAGCAATCAGGCTGGATGGGCACTGACTGGCTACAGCATTGGGCACAGGACTCTGGAGGAGGACCTCTGCTGTTCCTGGATCTTGAGGTGGTCTGGGCGGATCTCGCCAAAGGGCCAGGGTGCAGGGCTAGGGAACCCCTACTTGCCAAATGGCACAGAAATGTTAACTACTGATATGGTTATTCCAACTCATCTTGGCTAACCTGCAGCACTTCTTGCAAGCTGCCTCATCCTCTTTAACCTCATGTGGGAAGAGAGTTGGGTCTTTAATCTCATGTGGGAAGAGAGTTGGGACAAGGAGAGGGATTTCGCCACCTTGGGTCTTTCTCTGTGTGCAAGGCAGACTGACTCTGTCCGAGGTGATTTCCCTCTGTCACTTCCACGCTTGCCTACTCTGCTGCCATCCTGCTGTCCCTGTGCCTCTCCACCAGCTTGACTCCAGCTTTTAGTAATGCCTCCTTTACCTTTAAGCCCACAGGAGTGGGAAGTTGAGTTGACAAGACGGTGAGGCGTGAGATCGCAGGTCTGTGTAATAACAGGAAATCCTGTCAACTGGGGTGGTGCCTCAGCTGGTCAGCCTGGGAGGGAGAAAGGGTGAGATCATGTAGACCAGTCAGTGCTTCCCCATTTTTTCCCCCTATTATGCCTCCTTTTGGCTTCTGGCTGAACTTCACACCCAGTTTCTCATTTTGGTCAGGCCCCATGTAAGTGTCCCCTTCACATTACCCTCAGTTCCCGGCTTCCCTTTTTCTAGCTTAGTGGCTTGTGGTGGGGGTTGGTAGCAGTAGAATTCTGTTTTCAAATGAAACCAGGCATGGAGGTCCAATATGTGAAACAGATGGCATATGGGGGCTGCTGAGGCTGAGGGGTTGCTTTCATGTCAGTTACACGTCCCGGCAATTCTCTTCTCCAAAACTGCCTCCACCTTCCTACCTTCTTATCCTTTCATCAGCTGGTCTGGCCCTACCTAACATATTACCCGCTTTATGAATTTCTCCTGGGTCCTCAATCCCAGCCATAGGAAATGCTAGTGTGGCTGTACTTGTAGGAAGATGCTGAGAAGCAGTGGGCTGGAGTTTTCAAGACCCTGGGATTCAGAGTCCTGGGTGAAATCATAGCAGCTCATGCTTGCCAAGCCTTGCTATGGGCCAGGCAGCGTTCTAGCAATTTGATGAGGATTAACCCATTTTACTTGTACAGTAATCCTATGAAGTAGGTATCCTTATCCTCCCCACATTCTAGGTGAGGAAACTGAAGTATGAAGAACCAGTGAATTTTCCCAGGTCATTGCTAACAACAGCTACTAAGTGGCTGCCAGGATGCAGAGCCAGGCAGCTCTGGGCTCCCTGGTCACAAGAAGACACATGCTATCTCTGGCCTGTGCTTGCTCGGGACAGTTTCCTTGTGTATTAAAAGTGAGGCTATTATTGCTGCTTACAGTTCTGTTTTAGGCTTAAATGTGGGAACGCCTACATTGTTGACAGTGGTTTCCAGCACCCAGTAAGTGCTCAATAAACTTTAATTGGAGAAAAATGCCGGGTTCCATCCTAAGAGCAATTTGTTTATTATTCCTTATGATGATGTTTGTTCTAACAAGTAATTGCTTTTCTGTTGACAGGGCAGCAACCCTAGGATAGAGCGGGAAAAGTGGAAGGGAGGCTGCCAGATTCTAGGCCTGAGCCTCCAAGGAGCTTACGGCCTAGGTGTTAGGAATCAAGATTTTCATCTTTCCTGCATCTAGGGAACCACAAACCACAGCCTCTTTAATTTGGCTGTCTCTCTCCAGCTTTTCTCTTCTTTCTTGTCCTTTACAAATTAAATTGGTAAACGTGAGTAAGGCTATAGGGTGAATTGTCCCATTGTGATTTTGGCCTAGGTATCTAATGCCTTGATATTTTTTATTCTCATCTTTTGGGTAAGATGAACCTCCTATGCCCTATAAAAGAGTGGACCAGATCACTCTCTCGTGGGGCACAGGAGAAATCATTGAGCTGTTTCATCCTTTTCTTCTGGCATCCAGCACCATGTCTAACACATAACATTTTGTTTTCAGTAAATGGTTAAGAGTCAAATAATTAATTAATGGGGTCTCCACTCTGAGTTCCTTCTTTTTTTGATGGGGGAAGGTATCTTTTAAGTGGGGAAGTGTCTGCCAAGTTCCACTGGAGATGGTGTGTTGGAACAGAGGTGTGGAAAATCCCCTTCTCTCAATTCAGCTGAGACAAGATAGAGGTTTCTTCAGAAACATTCTTTGCTTATAAACCAATGCAAGCAGAATAAACAGAGTATAGACATGGATTGTAGATTTGCAACATGACTCAGCCACGGTCTGCTCACAGGCTGGCCTAGCCAGCACTGCTGGGGACTCCTGGCCCCCTTTCCTCATCTCTTCACTCTCTATAATCCTGGGAAAAAGGATTCTTGGATTATCAGCTTGAGGCAGGTCTGGACTGGTGGGTTCCCAGGACTTGTGGGATTCTCTGTTAGCTGGTACCCACCCTGCTTCCTGATGTGCCCTTGATAGGGACTTACTCCTGCGATTCTTTCTCGGGCTTCTGACCATTCTGCGATAATCTTGGTGGTGGTTATTAACTTAAAGATCTTAAAAATTTGTTTCTGAATAGGATTGTATTGACGTGGTTCAAAAATTTTACACATATAGCAAGGGTATACAGTAGAGTCTCCCACCCCTGTATCCCAGAAACCAGTTTTCCATTCTCTCTTCCTCGAGATAAGTATTAGTAACAATAACTTATTGGGTATTCTTCCAGAGTTTCTTTATGCATATATAAGAAATACATACGGAAACACAGTTGATAATAGTGGATACTTTGTACAAGGTCTGTGGACTGGAGTGGGGTCTGGTGATGTGGTGTCTGCAGGACAGCATCTTCCCCAAACTTCAGGGAATCGGATCGGCTAAAGTGTTGTGTTGCCCTACGTAATTTCCAGCAACAACTTCAAGCTTCTCCAAGGCTTTACGTGTAGACATGGAGAAGAGGACACACAACCCAGTACTTTTTTACATATGATTAAAAAAAATGCATATGTGGGTCGGGCACAGTGGCTCATGCCTGTAATCCCAGCACTTTGGGAGGCCAAGGTGGGCAGATCACCTGAGGTCAGGAGTTCGAGGTCAGTCTGGCCAACATGATGAAACCCTATCTCTACCAAAAGTACGAAAATTAGCTGGGAGCGGTGTTGGGTGCCTGCTATCCCAGCTACTCAGGAGGCTGAGGCACAAGAATCGCTTGAGCCCAGGAGGCAGAGGTTGCAGTGAGCTGAGATGGCACCACTGCACTCCAGCCTGGGCAACAGAGTAAGACTCTGTCTCAATAAAAAACAGCTAATGAATTAAAAAATAAATAAAATGTATTTGTGTTCTCTGTGTTTAAAAATCAAGGAGCTATATATTTCAATTCTAAGGGCCTATGGGGAAACCCATTCATATAGTAATACAGACTTGAACAGCAAGTTATAAGAGTGGAAGAGTGGAATTAACCAACAAATGTGTTAATGTTATATAAACTAAAATATGTATTCTTGTTTTTTTCTTCCTATTTTATAAGATAGCCTGTTGTATGTACACACTGTTCTGTATCTTGCATTGTTTCTTTGCTTACTATGACTTAAATCTTTCATGTCATTATTTAGAGCACTTTTTCACTCCCTTTTTTAAATAGTTGCATAGAATTCCATTGCCTGGATGAACATAATCTTTTTATTAGCACTTTATTGGTGCATATTTATGTTGATTTCTATATTTTGCTGCAACGAAAAACTCTGCACATACGTGACATGTGACGCTGTCTAACCATGTTATCATGCCCAGACAGAAGGCAGGATTTTATAAGGAATAAGGGCAGTGTAGCTTACTGACTTGCCCACGTAGAGCAATAGAATCTTGCCTTAAGTGATCAGTAAGGTCTTTTCTGTTCAGATAAGTCTATGAACAGTACCTAGTGGAGAAGGCTTTGCATTCTAGATTTGATAAAAGAACAAGTGTGTGGTTCTCCTACTATACCTGGCTATGGACCATTATATTTAAAGTATATAAAGCAGATGACCACATCACGTCTGGTTCCTCCTCAGTAAAGAAATAGTTATCACTATCAGCATGGTGGAAGGCCCCTCTTCATGTTCTACTTCTTTATTCTTCCCCATTACCATCTCATCACCTCTGTTATAGCTGCTTCTAGCTTCAGAGTCCTTTCTGCTAAGTCTTTGTCTTGGAAGTTGCATTGTCTGCTCTTTAGCTTCTGCTCTGTTAGGCTGATTTCTACCTAGACTTCTCTTCCTGGGACCCTCTGCAGAATTCTGGCCTTGGCTGTGGCTTGCTGCAATGTAAGGCTCCTGGGCTTCCGCCCTCCCGGTAGAGTGAAGCCCCTTCCTGCCTTCCCTGATAGGAGGAGAGGAGATGTCTTGGATTCCTCAACTGGGTAGCATCAGGATGCTTGTCTGCATCCCACTGTGAGATGCCTGGGGCAACCTTTACTTGTTCAATCATATCCAGCCCAAACTCATAATTCCGACACCAGCATAGATCCCTCCTCCATGCTGCTCTCCAGGAGGATGTCCATAGTTTTTTATCTTGAAGGCCCCCTTAACCCCGACCTCTTTCTTTTTCAGTCTTGCCCATGGCATCTTCATGAGCACGGTGTTTTCCCACTGTGGGTTCCTTGGGACACCAATTCCACAGCATATTACATGATCTCAGAACCATGTTAGTCCCTCAGCATCATGAGTACCCAAGATACCTCCTTGGGAAGCTCTGCCCTAAGTAGCCTATTGTTAGGACTTGTTTTTCCACTTGTGCGCAAAGCTTGGCTTCTTCACCTATGGCGTTGAGACTTCCCAAGGACCACGAGGACTTTGTTAGAAGGTGTTTCTCCCTCCTGTGGTCAGAAGCAATCTTCTTACCTCTTCCTGTTTCAAAGCCTCCATCCACTTTAGGCTGCCCCATAGGTTGCTGCTTCCTGTCTGAGAGACACATCTAGCCTCTGCCTCAAAGACTAGTGATGCCCAACCTGCTCTTAGTCCAGTGGCTTTTGACAAAGGCTTCCTTCTCTTGGATCAGACCTGCCCACATCTGGGAGAACCCCTGGGTTGTGTTGACCGGGTGGCCCTCCATGAGACTGCCATTAAATTGGCCCTCAAAATGCAGCATCCACGAGAGACATATTTTCTGTCATGGGAAAAGGAAGGTATTTTCTTTGTTCAACGTGTGTTTGTGGTTTTCCAGGGCTTTTTCTGGCACAGAAATTCAAATCGTGTGGTTCTCTCTTTTTTTGTCTTAATTTTATTGTGCCTGTTTTCTCTGCACAAAACAACATCTTGCTGTAACCTCCTGTTTATCCTTCAGTGACATGAGTGAACATGTTTTGGGGGAGTGAATCCTCAGCAAGGGTTGTCAGAAACTTGAGCATTTGCTCCTTATTAGCCATAGCCAATGGGATGAGTAAAGAAAACCATTTGAAATCATGAAGGGTTTACTCCCTAGGGAACTCACTGGATCTGGGGAGCAAGTTATTCTTGTTTTTTTGTTCCCTTACCTTGTCTGGATCAAAATAAAGAATAGTATGGGTGGTTCCATTATTTGTCACAGAGGAGAGCTGGCGTCAATATCCCTATTTTCCATTTGTATTTTATTAGCACTTAAGATTCATTGAAATCATCTTGTGAGTGTATTTATTAACATGCTATCTATCCATCAGCCCCCAAGAAGAGAGCAGAGACCTTGTCTGTCTTATTCACCTTTGAACTCCTGGTGCTAGAACGACGTGTAACACATAAAGAGCCACTCAACACATATTCATTGCTGGATAAATAAAATCTCTCTGTTCTCCCTGCTGTGGTCCACCTTAAAGACTGCTTCAGTCCATTGGGCATGGGTTATAAGACCACCCAAACCATGGTACCAAGTTGAATGTTAAGTCAGGGTTGGGGGAGGGGTTCTGGATTTAGAGGAGAGACAGGGTGGAGTTATGGGAAAAGATGTTGATTTTGCAAAAAGTCTGGGTTCAAATCTTGGCTCTGCCACTGACTTGTTTTGGGGAACTCTCTGAGGCATAATTTTTTAAATCTGTACAGGAAGAATAATAATTACTCCTACCCCCCCCAACATACACTTTATAATCCTTGGTTGAAGAATGTATGAAAAATGTGTTTTAAACTATAAAGTGCTCTGCAAATGTGGAGGAGTGCAAAATGATGGTCTTTCTCTTCTTCTTTTTGCTTCATATAAACCTGGTGCCCTGGCCTGCCCTTAGCAGCTCTGCTAGAATTAGGATTTCCTGTGGCTGGCTGCCCTCTTCACAGTGCTACTTTCTCAGAGTGAACTGAGGAACACATCTTCTAGGATTTCCGTTGCTGCAATTCCATGATAACAATGGGGGCAGGGGGACCAGGACCTAAGAAAGTGTCCCCAACTTCTCAGGCCTGGTCCCACTCCATGCCACTGGTGAGCACATTGTCACCATGAGCTGTACCATCAAGGGCCGCTTGACGGTGTTTCTCTTCTCCCTTCTCCCCAGGCGGCTGTTGAAGAGTGAACTTGGATCATTCATTACAGACTATTTTCAGGTAAGCTGTGTGGATATGAGCATCCGTCATTATCATGCATGTGGGGGCATGGACCTAAAGGGGGTGGCCAGTACTGTACAATTGGACATTCTTTCAACAGCCAAAATTACATATCCCTAGTCCCTGCTGTGTGCTGTGCATTGCAGAGGAGTACCAGGCCTGAGTGTCCCGGCAGTTAATGGAGATCCCAGTCCCATGCAGCAGTTCTCAGGCATTTTGGTCTCAGGACCCCTTTACACTCATAAAATATTTTGATCCTTGTCTGGATCAAAATAAAGAATAGTAAGGATGGTTCCATTATTTGTCTTATGTCTGTCTTTACCATTATAGAAATTAAACCTGAAGAGCTTTAAAATATGTCTTAATTTAAGTAATAAGCCTATTACATATTAGTGCTAATTACATTTTTATGAAAAATAACTCTCAGAATAAAATAGTCAGGAGATGTCTGCATTGTCTGGCTTCATAGAAGACAGTTGGATTCTTATACCTGCTTCACTTTCAACTTGTAATGATATTGCATGTCATGTAGTTTTGGGGAAACTCCACTGTAAACACGTGGATAATGCAAGGGAAAAAAACAGATAGCTTAGTATTACCGAGAAAATAGTTTTGACCGTGGGGATCCCCCAGGGGACCCTGAATCATACCACATCTGGATCCACTGTCTGGATCAGTCAGACTTCTCCCCTGTCTATAAAGCTAGTGTAAAGCTAGTGAGTTTAAGGTTCCAGGACCAATCAGAGGATAGTTTCTCATTCACAGACACAAGCTGTTTTCATGACTCTATCCAAAGTCATATGGTAGAGAGGGAATGGGGAGTGTTGGGTGACAAGGAGTAACTGACTGGACAGCACTTTAGTGAAGTCAGAATCCCCACTTCTCATTCATTTGCTGAGTGGGCAAGCTGTTTCACCTCCCTGTGCCTCGGTTTCCTCATCTGTAAAATGCAACTAAACATACAACTTATCTTAAAAGATTATATGCTTTATGTGAAATAACACATGTGAAGCCCTCTGTACATAGTGTGTAGGGGGGCAGTATAGGGTAGTGGTCAAGATCACAGCCTTTAGAGGCAGAGTGCTTGGGTTCAGTGCCCAGCATAGCCACTTACTAGCTGTGTGACCTTGAGCAAGTTGCTTTACCTCTCTGTATTTCCTTTTCTGTGAAACAACAGTAATAGGACCAAACCTTATAGAGTTGTCGTGAAGACTAAATAAGTTATTTATAAAAAGTGCTCAGTGACTAGCAGAGAGAGTAAGACAGTAATAAGTGCTTACTAAATTTATATAAGTGCCTATGTGTTATTCTAAGGTGTAATCCATCTCTTTTAATGGAAAAGTAGCATACAATGCATAACATCTTGGTTTCAGGTTAGCAATATTATTCTGTATCCAAATAGAGCATGCTTTTAAGACAGTTTAAAGAGATTTTAGGTTTTGAAACAGTACGGGCATCCTTTTATAATTTTTCTTTATGAGATTCAGGAAGCTTAAACTTTTACATGCACTTTAAAAGAATGACATGGCAGTTTAAACACACACACACACACACACACACGGACAACTCCTCTAAATCTGGACAAACCAAGACCCAACAGAAGCCTGGAATTCAATCCGGTCATATGTCTCAGCTGCTTGGAAGACAGCTCCTGTTCAGGGAGGGACAAACATAAAGATTAAGAGAGAGATAATTAGTCACAAATGTGAATCATTTCAGTTGCCCTTGACTCAAAGGTCAGTCTTGGCCTCATTCTCTTCTCTTGCCGTCTCTACTGATTGATTTTTTAAAAATCTAACTACAGAGAAGTGGTTTTTCAGTCAGTCCTGGAGAAACCTGCTGAGTTGAATTGCCATCCTCCTTGACATTTAAAAGCTCCATGGTTTGGTGTGGTTTCAATCAGGTTTTAAATGTCGTTTGTCTTTTGGCGCTGGGGGTTACCCCTAGGGCGGATAGGAAAGGGTGTTTGGGTGGGGACTTGTTTATCTGGGAAGCCCTGAGGTTTTTGGGGGCGGTTAATACTGCTTACAAAGCATGCCAGATGCTTAAAAACTAATAACCACTTGTCATTTCCTATCGGGAACCTAATCAGAGAAGCTGCTATGGGAATAGAGTCTCTTGCCAGGGGTGGGGGCGAGGACTGGTTTTCACAGTTTTAAATCGAAGTTTATTTAAGGTGCTGATCTGGAAACAAGGCTCTCCTAGATACAGTTGTTGTTGTTGTTGTTTTTTAATAGATTTTAAGTGTCATGTGGGCACACAGCTTTTTTCTTGCTTGCTTGCTTGCTTGCTTGCTTTCCTTGCTTTCCTTGCTTGCCTTGCTTGCCTTGCTTGCCTCTCCCTCCCCCCCCCCCCTCTCGGTTCTCCACTCCCTGCAAAGTTCCTGGAATATAGTAGATACTCAGTAAACCTTCTTGGGAGAGAGGGAGGGATTTTCTGCCACAGATCACTGAAATGATTTTAGGTGATGCGTGCAATGACATTAAATAACATTAGGCCTTGCGGTTAGAAACTGCTCTCCTCTTTTATTTTCCTTTCACCCTTGGGATTGTGCTAGAGAGGATCTTGAGTTGCACCATGGTGTCCTCTCCCCTCCTTCAGGACTTCGTAATCTCTCTTGTTTGAATAAGGAGGAGAAGTCCTCGAACTTAGTGTCTTCAGCTAGGGACACTGACTAGTTAGGATTTCTTAACATTATTTTGTTGGCATTGAGTTGATCGTTGAGTTCCATTTCACTTAGTGTAAATGATGTTGCTATGGTTTCGGTTTTAAACATATTTATGTGTTTAAAAAGTGGATTGATATAAGAAAAATAGTATGCAAAGAATAATCACGTAGGTGGCCCTGGCTCTGGCCCTAGTCATGCAGGTGGTTCAAGAGAGACTCAGATTTGGAAAGCCCATTACCAGGTATTGCTTAAAAATGGGCTGGTTTCAAACCATTCATTTTACAGAAGAAATCTCCATATAAGGAGGCACGTCCCAGAGGGAAGGCTTGTAGAGGCGAGCTTAGCCTTCACATTCGACGGTCAGATGTCGTTTCAGGAGGGAAAATCAGGAGGAATGCTAGAAAGTGTGTTCCTCCAGTAAAGGGGCAGAAGGCAGGCCTGAGGACAGATGAGGAATGGAACCCAGGAGTGGACAGGAAAGTCACCAAAACCATGGCTCTGGCTGTTGGGAAAGGTGAAAGATGAGCTTCCTGGGTGCTGGGCTCTGCACTGCAGAGGCTCGGATGGCCATGCCCAGGCATCTGCATTCAGCAGTCAAGTCTGTCTCCTCACCCTGACCCCCGCCTCCGAGCTTGCCACTCGTACAGCCCTTTCTGTGGCTCTGCTTTTGAAAGCGAACGTTCTTATTTTACATTCTGTGAGTCTTAACACATTTCCCACTTTCCTGAGTGGGAAATAATGAAAATGACCCCGGGTGAGGCCAAGAGAAATCATGTAGGAAAACTGTGCTTATCTCATGTCTGCACACAGAGAAGACAAGCTGTGTGATCTGCGGAAGCCCTGAGAGACGTCCATAAGGCACTGGCCGGAAAAGTCTCTGACATTTCCAGTATTGATTTTTTCCCTTTCCCTCTGTTTTGAATTGTGCCCGGAAGGAAAATTGGGGTTTCCGAGAGAAATGCTATATACTAATGACAGCTCTGAGGGATAATTGGTTTCTTGTAATTTTTGAAACTGATGATATGAAACGTTCTGGATTTTCCTATTTACCTAATTAGGTATCTTGGTGGTTCAGAGCATGGGCGTGTTTGCAGATCGCACTTTCTGCCATTCTGTATTTACTGGCTTTGTTGTGTGTATTATAAGCTTCTCCCCCAAGCCCAGAAAGTTCAATTCCTTTTGTTGGAACTGGTGTTTTAGTTGATAACAGAAACTCAGGCTAGAGTCGGTGGCTTTGAATGGGTTAATACTAGGAAGAGAGGAAACTTAGCTACCACGGTTGTCAGTAGGTCATGGATACGTGGTAATGTTTGAGATGCATTTGTGTGTGCGCATGTATGCATATATATTTATTTTTCCATTTGCTGCTAATATCTGCAAGAGTCCCAGGAGGTCAGTTTTCCCTAGAGTTTACAGCATATGGCAGAGAGCTGAAGGAGTGTAGCATTAACTGAAGACCTGAATGGATGGCAAAGACTTTAAATCAGGCCCAGAAAAAGCAATTATACTTTGTGGGAACAAAGATAGGACTTCTGAAGATTCTTGGCAAGCTGGATGGAGAGAAGATCAAGAGTGGTGAAGGTAACTTTTGTGATTTCTAAATCCAAATTGAGGAGGAGACAGAAGTTTCAGCTGTTCTTTGATCAGTTGGACAGGCTTCTCTAACAAGCAGGACTCCCAAAATGGGAAAAGAGCTAATTGGGTGAACAGAGAGTAGTAAAAGGAATTCCACATACACCCTTCTTTCAAGGTAAAATTGAGGCCTATCCACACAGGGGGGCTTTGAACAAGTGGAACGGGGATCTGGTGAGAAGACAGAGGAGAAGTTATGTTTTTAGGTGAGAGGTCATTAGAGGTTGCATTTTTTTTTATTTGGCCAGTACTTAGAGAAGAACAGCATTGTGGAATCTATAAGCTTTGGGGTGGCCTAGAAGCTCCCATTGGCCACCGTGAGGGGCGAGAATGAGGTGGAGCCAGACTGGGGGCTTTGAGAAGCATCCCTGGGTGTCTTGGGCTACTCACTGTGGAGCTCGCTGCCTGCCAGAGGTCACTTTTCAGCAGCTTTGCCGTTTTAAATCTCCTTAACAATTATTTGAATTTTGTGCAATTAGTTGAGTATTTTGATTGTACTTTTATTGTACTTTATGAGTTTATGCGGGAAAAATGGATCTTGAAATTGATGACCACAGGTCGTAATATAATTGAGATAAAGATGAAAATTGATAGGCTTGCAGAAGTGGCAAATCTTTATCCTCATTGGACTCAGGTTATTGCACATCAGTTGTGGAAGAAAGGAGCACATGGGTACCAAAGGCTGAAAATATATCACCCAAAAATGAGCTCTGAAGATGAGGTGTAATTAGGGATTTCATAATCCTTTCAAGCTCTGGGGGGACAGAACTCCTCCTAAATCATGGAAGTGTGGTATTCTACATGAGTATGTATTTGCAGGAACTCACTATGTATGGAATTTGGTGATTCATTGTAGATGAGAAAGGAATAGCAGGAGCCAGGCTTAGGGCATTGATGGGGGAGGCATAAAAGGTAGGAGCAGATGCTGGAAACAATGTGGTATTAAAATAGTGGAAACACTTGGTGATTCAGTGGGCATGAGAAGTAGAAACTGAGTTGGAAGCGTCGGGAAATTTTTGTTCAATATGGAAAGCAATAAGGTGACTTTCTCTGAGGCTCTTTAAGAGCTATAAGGAGAACAGAATTAATGATAATGGTAATGACAGCTAACATTTTCAAGCACGTACATGCTGGGCATTGTTCCAAGCTGAAGGTTCTCAAAGTATGGTCCCTGAACCAGGGGCTTCAGTATCAGCTGGGAATCTGTTAGAGAAGCAAATTCTAACTGAATCAGAAACTCTGGGGTTGGGGCCCAAGCAATCTGTTTTTTTTTGTTTTTTTGTTTTTTTTTTAGACAAAGTCTCACTCTTGTCACCCAGGCTGGAGTGCAATGGCACGATCTTGGCTCAGTGCAATCTCCACCTCCCAGGTTCAAGCAATTCTTCTGCCTTAGCCTCCTGAGTAGTTGGGATTATAGGGACACCCCACCATGCCCAGCTAATTTTTGTAATTTTAGTAGAGACGGGATTTCATCATATTGGTCAGGCTGGTCTTGAACTCCTGACTTCAGGTGATCCACCTGCCTCGGCCTCCCGAAGTGCTGGGATTACAGATGTGAGCCACCGCACCCAGCCACAATCTGCGTTTTGATGAGTCCTGCGTGATTGTGAGGCATGCTCAAGTCTAGCAATGCTTTCAGCATTTCTCCTGGGCTAACTCATTTATTCCTCCTGAGGACTGATGAGGATGGTTGTGTTATTACGTATCCCCCTTTTACAGATGCTGCCACTGAGGCTCAGAGATGGGGATTATTTGTCTAAGATACAAATACATACAGCTAGTAAATGGTGGCACGAAGACCCAGCCCAGGTCATCTGGCCACAGAAGAAAAATCTCTTGGATTATATTTAAATGCCCTCAAGGAATCCCCAGGAAAAAAATCTCAAAAACCCAGGCAGGAGGAGTTCCAGGTTTACTTTATTTGTTGTTGTTTTTGTTTTGAGTGTTCAGCAAATCAGACATGGACTGTCTTCCTTCTTCCTTATAAACATAACCTTTTGAAAGCCCCAATTCACCCTTGACTTATGGCTGAAACGGTGCTAAATGAAGAATTAGTATTAGCACCGAGTTTCCACTTCTTCAGTCTCCATTTGGGGACTTCTCGTGAGTCTCATCACACGTGCACACACCAACATTGGCTTATTAGGAATTCTCTGGGCCTGGGAGTAAGTTGTGTTTGTAAGGCTTTGTTGTTTATCTAGGAAAGCTTCCAGGTTCACAGGAGATGTACACATCATTAGAGGTGATGGCTGACCTTTCAAAGTCATAGAGAAAAAAAAAACTGGAAGTGGCCTATGATTTCCTGGGTTTATGCCAACAACGGGAACCTTCTAAGACATTGATATCTCCGGAAGCAAATGTCTAGAGTGAAACTGGTTAACACAGGTTCTGGGAAGGCAGAGCAACACAGCTGCTTTCCCTCTGGGGTAGGAAAGAATATCTCATTTGGGAATGGAATCCACTCGAGTGCCAGGCACTCTCCTTGCTAGATGTTGAATGTGGATAGTCGAGAGGAAGGCCCAGTTGGGTGGAGGCCCTGTGGCAGAACCCAGTTACATGGCCTGAGATTGCCAAGCCAACTGCCCCAGTATCTGAATCTGTAATGGATCCCATCTGCTTTCTTCTCTGGGCAAGGACGTAAGAAACCTCTCTAAGGCAGGAAAGCATGATGTCTAAAAGCACCAGCTCTTCTACCAGTAGATCTGGGTTCTAATCCTTGTTAGAACACTGACTAGCTGTGTGCCCTCAGCCTTGTTACTTAACCTCTTTGATCATCAGTTCTCTTAATAGTAATCCAGGTGGAATCAGGGGACCTACTTCATATGGTTGATGTGGTTGCTAAGTGAGGTGACGTATAAAAAGTGTCTGGTTACATCGTGAGCAGTCAACAAGTGATAAGTATTTGTATCAGTGTTTTTATTACTATTGCTAAGTAAACCAGAAGAATATAATAGGGGAAAGATTTGGGCTTTGGATGCAGACCAACCTTGGTGCAAAGTCTGATCTCACATTTGCTAGTTGCTTCTTCGAGCCTCAAATTCTTTATTTGTAAAAAGTGGACAGGTTGTGGTGAAAGTAAAATGTGAGAAGGCAGCAAAAGACTGTAAGACAGTGTCTGATACTGAGTAAAAACCAATAACTGACTCCACTGGCATTCTTACTGCCATTATCATCACCCCTAAAACATTAAAAGGGACGGTATCTAGCAGCTTAGCATTTACAGATTTCCTGCTTCCTGGTCTCCGTGGAAAGTTCTTCCTGCTGGGAAGATGGGGTTCTCCCTGGTGACCCCTCTCATCTGGGTGCCTCCCACCGGGTTGGGAAGGTGCCTGCTTGGCAGGAGGCATGCATCGTTGGTAGCCCCACACCACCCATGGCCACCCTCTGCTCTGTTCTGCCCACTCCTCCAACTCGCTCTCTGCGATGACCCGGGAGGAGCCGGGTCTTTCCTGTCCATTGAAGAGTGGTGGTTTTAGATGCCTTTCCCCAAACATCTTGTTTACATTTTTCCTAGCTAAGTCTCATTTTTCTGTTTGCAGCCCATTTTTCTATGTCTTAGGAAAAATAGATATGTCAGCTGTTTTTCTTTTTCACTTCCATGTCCTCTGCCACTTCATTAGAGTGCGACTTGACTGTGTCCAAGTTCATGTATCGGATGGGGAGAGGATGCATTAAGTAACAGTGGGCCCAGTTCCAAGTCCCAAGTTGCTTCCTGGGTGGTTACTATTTAGTAACTGTTTTTGGCTTAGTCTTCTGCCTGGGGAGGTGGTGGGGTTGGTGCCATCAGGCAAGGAGTGGGACAAGAGAAACTTGGGCCTTCTCCAGCTCTGTTACCATACAGCTCCATCACTACAGCTCAGCAGCCAGCAAACATTCAGAAACTTCTGGAGTCAGGCATTCGTCAGGGGATGAGACTACTGTGAGGTAAGGTCCAGGAAGACTGGACACTTAGGAAGAACACACAATGCAAGATGGCTGCCTGAGCCAAGGCTGGGTTTCGCCCCGCCTTCAACCCATTTGAGCAGGCTTAAGCCCCACAGATGTTAAGTTGGCATATCTTTAGGTGAAGTGACAGGGTGAGCTTCATAATTTGCAGAGGCCAGTCCAGAAGGAACATGTGGGTACTCAGCACTCTGTGCAAGGACTCCTGAATGCCATTCTTCTCACCACCTCTAATGTCAACAGTGGTGTCCCTGGCTTCTTCTAAAATTACTCTACTAACCAGACTGGTGTAGGGATGCCAATCTCCCCTTCCCACGGGCCTGCCACTGCAGCTCATAGTGGGCAGAGGTCCCCAGGAGATTGCACATCTGCACTGGGCACTCTTGGTACCTAGATGGAGGGTGGGTGAGAGGTCCCCGTTGAGTCAGCAGCAATTGCACTGCAGCACTGCCAGTCCAGGGAGTGCAGGATGGCTGGCACTATGCCTCTCCCCAAGACATTGCAGGGCGCATGCCCAGTCCTGACTCTCCCTGTACAGGTGCAGAGGCCTCCACCAACATGACTCTGTCAGCACCTTGGGAGTAGGGTGACACTGGTGATGGAGCCCAGGCACCAGGGGTGAGGTGTAGGTGCCTAAAAATCCCTCCTGGGGAGGTGGTGAGGAGGCAGGACCATGAGTGAGCTGAGGCTTCAGATGCCAGTGCATGTTCACTTATAAAACACAAATTCAAAGATAAAAATACTAAGAATCAAAGATGGCAACTGCAGAGCACCCAACCGCAAGTAGAGGCCTTCAGAGTACAAGGCCCTTAAGAATGCAAGACCCTTTGGGGCTCAAATTCTCTAGAGAGATTTGGGGTTCAGTTTGAGACCCATTAGCAAAGCTGGAAGATGCAGCTGTGGCTCGGATGTTGGAGCATAAATGAATGGGCACACCTCCACTGGGTGGATGGCAGTGGTTCCCCAGTGAAGAGGGGCCTGGGGCTTGGCTAACTCAAAAGATCCTTACTCTGATAGTGTGTGCTGAATAAAACATGAGCAGTAGAGAGACTGAGCCTCACTCTCATGTCTTTTATTGGAATTGTGGAGGGGGAGACCCTACTTCTAGCCTCAGTTTATACAACTATAAGGTAAGAGCAAAATCTACAGACTCCTGGGAGCAGGAAGTTATATAAGGATTTTCAAGATACCTTTGAAAGGTACGTTAGCCTCCTGGAAAATGGAAATGGATCCACTAAATATCATTAAAATGTGTGTGACCAATTGGTTTTGACCATAGGACTGGGGAGAGGAGAGAATGTCTATATGATTCTTAAGACCCCTTCTAACCTCAGGTTTGTGTTTCTCTTATTTTGGTCTAAGCTGTAGAATTTCCATGCTGTGTATTGTGAGAAGTTTTAAAGGAGTATTTTCTTTATCATTTCTCCATAATATAGGAATAATTACTTTTCCTTGAAAATATATAAAAAAGATTTTTTTTCCTAATGGCTCCTTGAAGGGAGAAGACCTTGAAAGGAGAAGAAAGGAAAATCCAGGCCACGTTTTGAGGTTTATTCCATAAGATATGGACAATGTAATTTTCAAATGATTTTCTAATTCAAATGAAGAAAATGGCAACAAACTTAGGGACCCTATAGCACTTATTCTTCTTAAAAATATTCTGTCTTTTATCTTGGCTTCTTAAAAATAAAAAATGATTTTTATCACTAAAATAGTCAGTACATATATTCAGTAAATATTTATTAGGTACCTACTATGTTCTAGGTACTATACCAGGAGCCAAGGATATTAACTAAAATAAGACATGCCCTCACTCCTAAGGACCTAAAATTCTAACACATGAATGGTTTGAATTAATTTCTGTTAACTCACGCTATCACCTGGACTAGGTTTTTATTTCTGTCCATGCCTCAGTTCCCCCTATCCTCCCCCCATGTAGATAATTATAGTGATAGAACAACATGATGAAAATTGCATCACAGAGGCAATCTCTAGTACCTCTCTAGGTGGATTTCAGAAATGTGAAATTAGGGAGGGTTAAGAAAGTTGTTTTAATAGAAGCCTGGGACATCAGTGTTGACACTAGAGGTGCTGAGAAGAATGGCATTCAGGAACCCGTGCACAGAATGCTAAGGGGACGTTCTGAGAACCTCGCCTGGGCTAGGTGTAAGGGACCAGCCAGGCGGAGACTGCAGGGCACAATTGAGATTTGTGCTCAGAAGTATTCAGTGGAGTGGTTGCCATCTGAACATACCTCCACAGACCACTCATGTCCAGCTCAGCTGTCACAAGATGTCAATTTGGTGCTGGGATATTTTCTTGCTTTCTGACCCAGAAAGTCTTGCCATGACCCAGCTGGGATTCATGAACTCGGCTGGAAGCTAAAGAACAGGTTAGGGCTTTGTCTTTATTGCCTGTGTGTTTCACAGTTCTTTGTGAAGGAATTGCTTTTTTTTTTTTCTTTAACAAAGTTGGTATATTCCTATATGGTGTCACTGTAATTTTGATTTGGTGTTCTAGCTGCCATCTTGAAACTACATGGTGGCTGGGTGTGGTGGCTCACGCCTGTAATCCCAACACTTTGGGAGGCAGAAGTGGGCAGATCACTTGAGGTCAGAAGTTCGAGACCAGCCCGGCCAAAATGGTGAAACCCCGTCTTTACTAAAAAAGTACAAAAATTAGCTGGGCATGGTGGGTTGTGCCTGTAATCTCATCTACATGGGAGGCTGAGGTGGGAGAACTGCGTGAACCTGGGAGGCAGAGGTTGTAGTGAGCCAAGATCCCACCACTGCATTTCAGACTGGGTGACAGATCAAGACTCTGTCTCAAAAAAAAAGAACTACATGGTGACCAGTTACTTTCTCTAATTAGGTTGTATTTTGTAAATCCTAATAGGACTGTGAATTTGCTTAGTGTGTATCCATCACAGAAATGGGATAGTACCTTTGATAAAATGTTCTATTAGTACATTTTATAAAGGCCCATTCACTACTGACTCTCGGCCTCCCACTCCTTTTGTGAAGTTGGGCTGAGATAGCAGTTATTACTATTGCTACCACCAATGCTGATTACTAAGGACATAAAATACTGTGTGTATGTGTTTATAGTGATTAATCATGTTTATAATGATTAATGTGTTTATAATGATTATAATGAAGAATGTTATGGTATTGCTAG
Organism: Macaca mulatta; assembly: GCF_049350105.2. NCBI lineage: Eukaryota > Metazoa > Chordata > Mammalia > Primates > Cercopithecidae > Macaca > Macaca mulatta. Next base: position 28,851,730 of record NC_133419.1, on the reverse strand, counting down.
TATGCCATTTTACAGAGGAAGAGCTTGGGACTCAGGGAAATTAAATACAAAATCGCACAGCTAGAATGTAGCTGACTGGAACTTGAACTGATACCCAAGTTCTTTCCACTCTGCTCCATATGCTTCTTTTATCATTGCAATAGGGTCTAGGGTTTTATAAAGGAGAAGGCTAAAGAATGCATTAGGTCCTTTGGTAAGACACATTATCACCTTTGCAGCTGCCTCTCCCATAACATAGGCCTTGTTAATCTAACAATGTAACATGAGGGTAAAGACCCCAGCCCGTCATTGATCTCTGAGCTTCTGTGACTTGCAGAGAGGCTGCTCCATGTCTTAGGGGGCCAGCTGTAGCCTTTCAAGGGAAGAAAGGGGTCTGGGTGGGAAGACTTGCTGGAAGGCAGTGAAGTGGAGTGGAAAGAACATGGCTTACAGACTCAAGAAGACCAGGTCTGTCTCCCTTGAGCAAGTCTCTTCACTGACCATCAGTAAAGTGAGGACAGTAGCACCAACTTGATAGGAGTGAATTAAATGAGATGAAGGATATAAAGCTTACGATGTAGACAGGACACTCAACAATTGTTAGTTGCAGTTGGAAGAAGACTTTACTTTTCTCTTTCCACAATTTCCCACGTGCACATTCATCGACAGATGCATATTCACTGCTGCTTAAGATTTTGCACGCGGTCTCTTTCATGCTAGTGTGAGAAGCCCTAAATTTATGTTTTGAAAAATATGTTATTTCTGCATAGTTTCCCATTGCCTCAGTGCTCCCTTTTGTGAGTTTAGATCACTAAGGGCACTGGGTGTCAGCAATAGCGAATTCATCCAAGCTTGTGTCATGCCTCTTTCCTGGTCTGAGGGATGAAGGTGGCGGTTGGGGTTGCCTGTTATCTCACCCGCTCTTTTGCTATGGGAAGTCTCACTGTCTTCTCCTGAAGCCTTGGCCTTCCAAGAGGAGAAAAGGCTTCTTAAACTCGGAGGCGTGGCTAGAACACAAGTGCCTAGAACTCTGTGCCCTTGCCCACTGGAAGTGGAAGAGGGTTCATCACTCACGCTCTAGAGTTGCCCAAATTCTTATGTTCTTTGTTCTCTTTTGGCAGAACCAGCTTCTTGCAAAAGGACTGTTCTTTGTGGAGGAGAAGATCAAGCTATGTGAAGGCAAGTATAAGACAGCCCTGATAGACTGGGGCCTCTGTGACTCAGCCTTTGATGTCTGAACAGCTGAGATGCTTCTGTCCAGAAGTGACAGACTCCAAGCGAGTGATTCACCCTGTCCATTTCCTCCCTACCTAGGCGGCAGCACTTTGATTTGAGTCAGCTACTCACAGCATTGCAAGTCAGAACTGTGTTTCAGAAAAGTGTAGTGGGATGGGGTGGTTTCTTTGGAGACCTTGTTCAGGATTTTGTTTGTTTGTTTAATGGGATGCAGGCTAGGGGTCTCTTTTGAAGGAATAAGTTACTCTGTGAATCCTCCATGCTATTTCCTCTGGTCTGCCCCGAGCTATTTCCTACAGACCTTTGTAATATTTCTGGGGAGTCATAGAGGAGTCCTGTCCATTTGGGGGACATCAGGCTAAGCAGGTACTCACTCAATAGGGTATGATTTGATAGATGAAGGGAAATTTCCTGATCTTAGATTTTAAAGTCCAACTGACAGGAGAGAAAGGAACTGAATGGAGATGGAAACAGGTTCCAAAGGTAAGAATTGGTCAACCCCATGACTCTATCAAGGGCTACTTTTAGCTCCCACCAAAGTGGGACTTGATCTTAGCTTGCCACCTACTTTTTGGGTAACTTTTGGTTAGTTACTAGTTTCTCCAAGTCTCAGCTTTTATCGTTTTTGAAGTGATAAATTGGGGTGAGGGGTTGTAGGGAACATAAGGCACATGAGTGGCGTAACACCATACCTGGCACACAGCAGGTGTACATACCGGACCCTTTCTTTTTTTTCTGCTCCAGCCTAATGTCCCATAGATCAAACTTACTTCCAGGCCCAGACTTATTAGGTGGCATGTCATCATCCTTTTGTTTCTCCCCATTCCCTGGGAGAGACACTAGTGTGTCCAGGAAAGGGGCTCCTAGAAAGACAAAGTAGGAAGGAAAAGGAGAAACTGACGCTAGAAAGTTCTGAGGTCTGGCATACAGTAAATGCTTACCAAGCCTTGGGAAGAATAGGAGGTTAGAAATTAACCTTTGCACATTTGAGAATTGGCTGAAGCCATTCTTCCCTTGAATACATCGATAATATTATTTTTTTTTCCAAACTTATAAATACCCAGTAACCCAAGGCCTTTAGAAAAAAATTGTAAATTGTGGTTAAACAAAACCCCACACAATATAAAATATACCCTCTTTATAATTGCAGTACTTTACAGTTCAGTAGTGTTAATTATATTCACATTGTTGTGTAACAGATCTCTAGAACTTTATCTTGCAAAACGGAAACTCCATGTCCATTGAACAACTCCCAACATTTTGCCCCCTTTCCTCAGCCCCCGACAGCCACCATCCTATTTTTTGTTTCCGTGCTTTGACTACTCTAGGCGTCTTATAATTGGAATCATATGGTATTTGTCCTTTTGTGACTGGCTTAGTTTCATTCAGCATAAGGTCCGCAAATTCACGTTGTAGCATGTGAGAGGATTCCCTTCTTATTTTAAGGCTAATATTCCATTGTATGTGCATGCTACATTTGCTTTATCTTCTCACGTGTCAAAGGAAGGGGCTTATTCTTAGGTGACTTGCTTAAGAATTTAGTGGGTCTTTTGCATTTTATTTATGTATTTTTTTTGAGACAGAGTCTCACTTCTGTGGCCCAGGCTGGAGAGCAATGGTGCGATCTTGACTCACTGCAACCTCTACCTCCCAGGTTCAAGCGATTCTCATGCCTCAGCCTCTTGAGTAGCTGGGATTACAGGCACCTGCCACCACGCCTGGCTAATTTTTGTATTTTTAGTAGGGGTTTCACCTTGTTGGCCAGGCTGGTCTCAACTCCTGACCTCAAAAGATCCACCGCCTTGGCCTCCCAAAGTTCTGGGATTACAGGCATGAGCCACTGTGCCCGGCCCTCATTTGCATTTTGGAGTCAGGCTAGTACAAAAATGTGGGAAACAACTGCCTGGTAAAGGGAGGGGAAAGAAACATTGTCCCTAGTCACATAAATTGTATGTGTGTTATCTGGGGAGTTATTACAAGCTCCTGGAAATGTGGAAAAACAGCTCTATGAAAAAGATACTGAATAAAACCAGAGGTTCAAGTGCCCTTAAAAGGGGAAGTTGAATGTCTCTCACCCGAATAACCCTCATCATAGATACACTCAGAGTGAAAACTCAGAAATGGGGCTAGACAGGATGAACAAAGTTCATCCCACATTCTATGCCCCTGCCCTGGCGTGGCCTGAGAGCACCAGGCCTGGGGTATTCTCTCTGAGTCTCTTCTAGTCCCGGAGTTCTGGTGTTGGGGCCTTTTCTGTACAGTGAATGGGCATGTGGGGAGCCTTTAAGGGCCTCTGCCATCTTCAACCAGGCATCTCTACTGTTTAATTTTATGTATTAGAACTCCAAGAAAAATTCTGTTTGAATAAAAGGATTCTCTTGCTATAAAACAAAGTTTGAAAACAATTAATATGATATGTCCAGTCACTGAACAAACTCCTCTTTGTTGACATCTCTGCTTAGATACTTACATGTCTATATATACACACCCCTTCTTTACTGCTGCAGAAAAGACAGGTGGCTGTTCATACCCACCTGTTGCTCTTTTGTGGGCAGAAGACGCCATGTTAAGTTCATCTTTTCTAGAGCCTTAGTGACCTTGAGTCTTAGGAAGTTTCTGACACTTACCCACATACTTCTGGTGACCTAAACTGCTGTGTTACATTAGAGGGCAGATGTATAGGACAGTCATCTAGAACCATCCATCCAACCCCCTTCATTTTTTGCAGGGAGCTAAGTCCTTGACTTATGGGCTGTTTCTGGAAGGGAAGGCACCTGTGTTCTTTAACTCTTTCTCCCCCAGGGCTGCCCTGTTGCTGTGTCTGTGTCTGTCTGATGTTCTTCTCTGAACACTTTCCAAAACCTCCATTACTCTCTGAAGTTTGCAGCCAGCAATTAGACCTGGGTTCTTGGGAGGCGTCTTACTGCTGCTAGGTTGCAGAATTACGTTGTGTGTCAACGAGCATCCTGTCTTGGCACTGCAAGGGGGAGTAAGTAGGCAGCAGTGCCAACCTGCAAGGTTCTCTCTTCTTCCCTTCCTTCAGATCAAGAGGACCTCTGCTTGTCTTGGTTGTAGAAGGCTTAAGATAAGGGACATCAACAGAGAAGCTGGAGTCACCTTTTACCATGTGGGGTACATTATCCAGGTGCTGGAGTTCACCTTGGTTCTAGGAACCAGGATGACCCAGTATGTGAGATGGTCCTTTTAGACTTCCCCTTCCTCCTCACTGCAGTGAAACAGCATAGCCTGCATTTGAAAGAGGATACTGACTGCTTCAATCAAATGTTTATTTGATTATCTACTATGAGCCAGTACGTTGCTAGGTGCTGGGGAGTCAGGAGTCGGAGAAACCATCACAGCATTACAGGCCCTCATGGAGCTCACACATGAATCAAATCATCACCAAGTATAAAACTGTACCCAGGACAAGTACTAAGAATACAATCTGTAGCACAGTGGTTTGACCAATGGGGAGAGACTTTCTCCTAGAAGTGATGTTCAAGCTGCAACTAGAAAGATCAACAGAAGTAGGTTAGGTAAAGAAGGGAGAGAAAGAGCAGTCAAGGCAGAAGGGCCAGCACATGCAAAGGCCCTGTGGCATGAGAGAGAAGGGTGACTGCAAGAGAGATCATTAGAGCCCAAAGGCCAACAGGAATACAGAAGAGGATCAAGACCCAGAAGGAGGAGACGGATTCTCCTGGGCTGTGTAGATCATATTATTCAGGTTTTGTTTATCCTAGGAGCAAAGGAAAATGTTCATGCTAACTATTAAGTCCTGTTCTACACTGTCCCATATTTGAGTTAAATGGTAACCTCCTTCCACTCACCAGTCCCAGTATCTGCAAAAATCTATACACTTGGCACTTTCCATCCATTCAAGCAAAGCTTTTAAAAGACTGATTTATGAAGTGGCTGCACCATCCTTAGCACTAGTAATATAGTGATGAGCAAGACAGATAGGGCCCCATTCCCACTTCCATTCCAGTGACAAGACAGAGAAGAAGTGAATAAACCGTTCCAATAAAGTGTGATCAGTGGTTTGCACAGGAAAGTTGAGGGTGTCCTGGATTTGCATTTTCCCCCTGTGAATTTCACCCTGACCTTTCAAAATCTGCACATCTTTGGACCTGCTGGCTACTAGTCATGCCCTTGTTCTATTCTGTCTCCCCAGCCACTGCTTTTATTGCCCATTAAATTAATAGACGGTGCCAAATGAATCTTTCAAGATTTATTCAGTGGAACTGGCAGTGTCTTGCCAAACGTGTCTCTCAGTGTCTAATCTTGGCTGACCCAGTTTCTTTGCCTGGGATGAGCTGAGGCAGTGACCAATATCAGCTCTGATATCTAGGTCATTAAACAGCAACTGCTATGCAGGCCCTTCTCTGCCAGGGCCCGTCTTTCCTGGAGGTGCAGAGTTCCTCACACAACCTTCCGATGGTATTGGGTGACCTGTGTGCTCCAGCCTGGGGTAGCAGGGACACTTGGCTGTAGCTTAGGCTTCCTCATCCTGGGAGTAAGTAGGGACAGCATCAGGAGTCAGGTGCTGTGTTTTGCAGAAGGCCTTTTCAGAGAATGCTGCCCTCCCAGTTACTGTAAAGAAGTGGGTGGAGAAAACAGTTTCCAGATCCTCTTTCTGCCTCTCTCCATTGACAGCTGAAATCCAGAATAAGCCCAGTGTCTTAATGGTAAGAAAACAAAACAGTATATAGTGGTGCACATGATCTTCCCGGATTAGCCTGGCCAAGAGCATGGTTTCTGGAATCACAGCTCTGCCTTTGAGCTGTGTGACTTTGGGGCAGTTAGTTGGCCTCTCTGAGCCTGTAAAGCGGGGGTATTAGAGTCTAGTCATGAGATATCTTATAGGTAAGTAAACTAGCATTGTGCTGGATAATGTTGTAACCATTCATGTGATAACAGTTACTGTGTGATTCTAAGATGTCAGCTCCCTTTTCTGGATTGGAGGATGGAAAGGCATATTTGCATATTTTCTGTTGGATTCTCCCACCCAGTCCTACATTTACTATAGTAACACCTTGTAGATCAAATGTAAGTAATGCGCTCTCTTCCCTCCCCACACCTAATGCTGCGTCTCCCATTCAGAGTCTTACTAGTGAAGACTGGTAAGTTTAGATTACTTATTAGTAAGACCAGTGAGCTAAGATCAATGCATGCATCCTTGTGAGATGGAATATATTTCTGCCCTGAGAATTTCTGTTGGTCTTAGCCTGGAATGAAGATCCTGCAGTACCACACCTCTGCTCTCTGGGCTTTAATAGCTCCTGGCTGCAAGTTTGTTAGCATGTGCAACTTAGACATTTTATGTGGAACTGTCTTCTGGCCTCTTCTACAAATAATGACAAATTCTTTTCTTTCTTCCTCCCTTCCCATCTTCTCGCCCTCTTGTAGGTGAAAATCGCATTGAGGTTCTGGCTGAAGTCTGGGACCACTTCTTCACTGAGACTCTCCCTACCCTGCAGGCAATATTTTATCCAGTTCAGGTTAGTCTCACTGGGGAACACTTCCTGTCATCCTCAGCAGTCTGTCTTCTCTCCTGGCCTTTGCAGCCTGGGGGCTCCTGGTAAATGGGAGAAAACTTGGAGATTGGGCACTTGCATTGGTTAAGGAGTTTAGAGATGTTTTAAGGGCTCTCTGGTTCTATATTTAGTACCTAAGTTCAAGTGAAGAAGAGTGCCTGCATAACTAGCAATTTTTAGGCTCTTGTTACCCTCTTGGTTTTGAGTATGTCTTTATATTCTTGGAGTGGTTTGTTTTTCTTAGTTTTCAAAAGTAGAGAAGTTGGGGGGAAGGGAGATTTCTTGTTTCTTTTCTTTCTTTCTCCCCTGCCTCTTTCTTCTCTCCTTTTTTTTTTTTTTTTTTAAGCACAATTTTAAAGCAAGTTTGCTGTTGCCTTCAAATCATGAAAAAGGAGTAGCATTCCGTGTTCCTCTGTAAGGGATCCTACGTGATTTAGTAGGAGGAACGCCGGACTAGGAATCCGTAGACTTAGATTCAAGAGTGTGGGTTTGGGCAGAGTCATTTATCTTCTGTGAGCATAGCTCCATCGTATCCCCAGCAAAACGAGGACTTGAGAGTAAAATATGAATGACACCTCTAGTATTCTTACTCTGTGGCCTCCACTCCTTCTACCATTTATGTTGATATCCTTGCCCCCTTGTCTCTGTAGAGCTAATACCATGATGATCACTGCCAGGTCGATGCCACCTCTAAGGAAGGTTGACCTGTAGATGTTCCTCTCCAAAATACATGTCTCTCTCACTTAAGCTGCAGTGTGCTCACTCTTCTCTCCTCCCACTGTGGTTGAGGCTTCGTATGTAATTAGGTATTGTTGAAGTGTGGGTGTCGTATGCAGAGGAACACAGCCATTAAGCAATGGGTAGAATGACCTTATGTCAGAGGTCAAGACCTACGTGGACTGTTTGGTCTGAACAGTGTTTTAAAGGAATTTTGAATTGCTGAAAACATATGTCAAGTATCTAAAACCTGGGAGGTTAGGCTTATAGATTCCATTTTCCATGTGAGACCCACCCCATAACATTTCCAGTAAGATAGTACAGATAGAAGCCTCTGTCCTGTAGCCTGCAGAAACCTTCCCCTTCCTTGCAGTAGTCACCCATCAGCCATCAGTGAGTCTTCTCTCAGGAAGACAGACATGGGGATAAGGTTGCCAGATTAAGCATATAAAAATACAGGATGTTGGCCGGGCACAGCACTTCGGGAGGCTGAGGCAGGTAGATCACTTGAGCCCAGAAGTTTGAGACCAGTCTGGGCAACAAGATGAAAACCCATCTCTATTAAAAAAAAATCAGCCAGGCATGGTGGCATGTGTCTGTAGTCTCAGGTACTAGGGAGGCTGAAGTAGGAGGATCACTTGAACCCAGAAGATCAAAGCTGCAGTGAGCCGAGATTGCACCACTGCACTTCAACCTGGGAGACAGAGCAAAACCCTGTCTCTAAATAAACAAACAAGCAAACAGGATGTTGAGTTATATTTGAATTGCATATATAAGCAAATAACGCAATATTTGGGACATGTTTATACTGAAAAACTCTTCAAATTTCTATGGGTATCCTGTGTTTTATCCGGCAACCCTACTGGAAGGGGGGTGTACAGAAAAGGCCTGGATTTGTAAGTCGACAAAGGGGCATGTTGAATCAGTACCTGGTGTCTCCTGTGTTTGTTTATTTACTTATTTATTTATTTATTATTACACTTTAAGTTCTAGGGTACATGTGCACAGCATGCAGATTTGTTACATATGTATACATGTGCCATGTTGGTGTGCTGCACCCATTAACTCGTCATTTACATTAGGTATATCTCCTAATGCTATCCCTCCCCCCTCCCCCCACCCCCCGACAGGTCCCAGTGTGTGATGTTCCCCACCCTGTGTCCAAGTGTTCTCATTGTTCAATTCCCACCTGTGAGTGAGAACATGTGGTGTTTGGTTTTCTGTCCTTGCGATAGTTTGCTGAGAATGATGGTTTCCGGCTTCATCCATGTGCCTACAAAGGACATGAACTCATCCTTTTTTATGGCTGCATAGTATTCCATGGTGTATATGTGCCACATTTTCTTAATCCAGTCTATCATTGATGGACATTTGGGTTGGTTCCAACTCTTTGCTATTGTGAATAGTGCCACAGTAAACATACATGTGAATGTGTCTTTATAGCAGCATGATGTATAATCCTTTGGGTATATACTCAGTAATGGGATGGCTGGGTCAAATAGTATTTCTAGTTCTAGATCTTTGAGGAATCGCCACAATGTCTTCCACAATGGTTGAACTAGTTTACAGTCCCACCAATGGTGTAAAAGTGTTCCTGCTTCTCCACATCCTCTCCAGCACCTGTTGTTTCCTGACTTTTTAATGATCATCATTCTAACTGGTGTGAGATGGTATCTCATTGTGGTTTTGATTTGCATTTCTCTGATGGCCAGTGATGGTAATCATTTTTTCATGTATCTGTTGTCTGCATAAATGTCTTCTTTTGAGAAGTGTCTGTTCATATCCTTCACCCACTTTTTGATGGGGTTGTTTTTTCCTTGTAAATTTGTTTAAGTTCTTTGTAGTTCCTGGATATTAGCCCTTTGTCAGATGGATAAATTGTAAAAATTTTCTCCCATTCTGTAGGTTGCCTGTGCACTCTGATGGTAGTTTCTTTTGCTGTGCAGAAGCTCTTTAGTTTAATTAGACCTCATTTGTCTATTTTGGCTTTTGTTGCCATTGCTTTTGGTGTTTTATGCATGAAGTCCTTGCCCATGCCTATGTCCTGAATGGTAATGCCTAGGTTTTCTTCTAGGGTTTTTATGGTTTTAGGTCTAACATTTAAGTCTCTAATCCATCTTGAATTAATTTTTGTATAAAGTGTAAGGAAGGGATCCAATTTCAGCTTTCTACATATGGCTAGACAGTTTTCCCAGCACTATTTATTAAATAGGGAATCCTTTCCCCATTTCTTGTTTTTGTCAGGTTTGTCAAAAATCAGATGGTTGTAGATGTGTGGCATTATTTCTGAAGGCTCTGTTCTGTTCTATTGGTCTATATCTCTGTTTTGGTACCAGTACCATGCTGCTTTGGTTACTGTAGCCTTGTAGTATAATTTGAAGTCAGGTAGCATGATGCCTCCAGCTTTGTTCTTCTGGCTTAGGATTGTCCTGGCAATGCGGGCTCTTTTTCGTTCCATATCAACTTTAAAGTAGTTTTTTCCAATTCTGTGAAGAAAGTCATTGATAGCTTGATGGGGATGGCATTGAATCTATAAATTACCTTGGGCAGTATGGCCATTTTCACGATACTGATTCTTCCTATCCATGAGCATGGAATCTTCTTCCATTTGTTTGTGTTCTCTTTTATTTTGTTGAGCAGTGGTTTGTAGCTCTCCTTGAAGAGGTCCTTCACATCCCTTATAAGTTGGATTCCTAGATATTTTGTCTTCTTTGAAGCAATTGTGAATGGGAGTTCACTCATGATTTGGCTCTCTGTTTGTCTGTTATTGGTGTATAATAATGCTTGTGATTTTTTTTTTTTTTTTTTTTTTTTGAGACGGAGTCTCACGCTGTTGCCCAGGCTGGAGTGCAGTGGTGCGATCTCGGCTCACTGCAAGCTCCGCCTCCCGGGTTCCCGGCATTCTCCTGCCTCAGCCTCCTGAGTAGCTGGGACTACAGGCGCCCGCCACCGCGCCCGGCTAATTTTTTGTATTTTTAGTAGAGACGGGGTTTCACTGTGGTCTCGATCTCCTGACCTTGTGATCCGCCCGCCTCGGCCTCCCAAAGTGCCGGGATTATAGGCTTGAGCCACCGCGCCTGGCCTATGCTTGTGATTTTTGCACATTGATTTTGTATCCCGAGACTTCTGAAGTTGCTTATCAGCTTAAGGAGATTTTGGGCTGAGACGATGGGGTTTTCTGAATATACAATCATGTCATCTGCAAACAGGGACAATTTGACCACCTCTTTTCCTAATTTGAATACCCTTTATTTCTTTCTCCTGCCTGATTGCCCTGGCCAGAACTTCCAACACTATGTTAAATAGGATGGTGAGAGAGGGCATCCCTGTCTTGTGCTGGTGTTCAATGGGAGTGCTTCCAGTTTTTGCCCATTCAGTATGATATTGGTTGTGGGTTTGTCATAAATAGCTCTTATTATTTTGAGATATATTCCATCAATACCTAACTTATTGAGAGTTTTTAGCATGAAGGGCTGTTGAATTTTGTCAAAGGCCTTTTCTCCATCTATTGAGATAATCACGTGGTTTTTGTCTTTGGTTCTGTTTATGTGATGGATTACGTTTATTGATTTGCGTATGTTGAACCAGCTTTGCATCCCAGGGATGAAGCCCACTTGATCATGGTGGACAAGCTTTTTGATGTGCTGCTGGATTCGGTTTGTCGGTATTTTATTGAGGATTTTTGCATCAATGTTCATAAGGGATATTGGTCTAAAATTCTCTTTTTTTGTTGCATCTCTGCCGGGATTTGGTATAAGGATGATTCTTGCTTCCTTAAGAGTTAGGGAGGATTCCCTCTTTTTCTATTGATTGGAATAGTTTCAGAAGGAATGGTACCAGCTCCACTTTGTACCTCTGGTAGAATTCGGTCATGAATCCACCTGGTCCTGGACTTGTTTTGGTTGGTAGGCTATTAATTATTGCCTCAATTTCAGAGCCTGCTATTGGTCTATTCAGGGATTCAGCTTCTTCCTGGTTTAGTCTTGGGAGGGTGTATGTGTCCAGGAATTTATCCATTTCTTCTAGATTTTCTAGTTTATTTGTGTAGAGGTGTTTATAGTATTCTCTGATGGTAGTTTGTATTTATATGGGACCGGTGGTTATATCCCCTTTATCATTTTTTATTGTATCTATTTGATTCTTCTCTCTTTTCTTCTTTATTAGTCTTGCTAGTGGTCTATCAATTTTGTGGATATTTAAAAAAAAACAGCTCCTGGATTCATTGATTTTTTTTTTTGAAGGGTTTTTTGTGTCTCTATCTCCTTCAGTTCTGCTCTGATCTTAGTTATTTCTTGTTTTCTGCTAGCTTTTGAATGTGTTTGCTCTTGCTTTTCTAGTTCTTTTAATTGTGATGTTAGGGTATCAATTTTAGGTCTTTCCTGCTTTCTCTTGTGGGCATTTAGTGCTATAAATTTCTCTCTACACACTGCTTTAATGTGTCCCAGAGATTCTAGTATGTTGTGTCTTTGTTCTCATTGGTTTCAAAGAACATCTTTATTTCTGCCTTCATTTCGTTATGTACCCAGTAGTCATTCAGGAGCAGGTTGTTCAGTTTCCATGTACTTGAGTGGTTTTGAGTGAGTTTCTTAATCCTGAGTTCTAATTTGATGCACTGTGGTCTGAGAGACAGTTTGTTATAATTTCTGTTCTTTTACATTTGCTGAGGAGTGCTTTACTTCCAACTATGTGGTCAATTTTGGAATAAGTACAATGTGGTGCTGAAAATAATGTATATTCTGTTGATTTGAGGTGGAGAGTTCTGTAGATGTCTATTAGGTCTGCATGGTGCAGAACTGAGTTCAGTTCCTGGATATCCTTGTTAACTTTCTGTCTCATTGATCTGTCTAATGTTGACAGTGGGGTGTTAAAGTCTCCCACTATTATTATGTGGGAATCTAAGTCTCTTTGTTGATCTCTAAGGACTTGCTTTATGAATCTGGGTGCTCCTGTATTGGGTGCATATATATTTAGGATAGTTAGCTCTTCTTGTTGAATTGATCCCTTTACCATTATGTAATGGCCTTCTTTGTCTCTTTTGATCTTTGTTAGTTTAAAGTCTGTTTTATCAGAGACTAGGATTGCAATTCCTGCTTTTTTTTGTTTTCCATTTGCCTGGTAGATCTTCCTCTATCCCTATATTTTGAGCCAATGTGTGTCTCTGCACATGAGATGGATATCCTGAATAGAGCACACTGATGCATCTTTAGTCTTTATCAAGTTTGCCAGTCTGTACCTTTTAATTGGAGCATTTAGTCCATTTACATTTAAGGTTAATATTGTTATGTGTGAATTTGATCCTGTCATTATGATGTTAGCTGGTTATTTTGCTCATTAGTTGATACAATTTCTTCCTAGCATCAATGGTCTTTACAATTTGGCATGTTTTTGCAGTGGCTGGTACCGGTTGTTCCTTTCCATGTTTAGTGCTTCCTTCAGGAGCTCTTGTAAGGCAGGCCTTGTGGTGACAAAATCTCTCAGCATTTGCTTGTCTGTAAAGGATTTTATTTCTCCTTCACTTATGAAGCTTAGTTTGGCTGGATATGAAATTCTGGGTTGAAAATTCTTTTCTTTAAGAACGTTGAATATTGGCCCCCACTCTCTTCTGGTTTGTAGGGTTTCTGCCAAGAGATCTGCTGTTAGTCTGTTGGGCTTCCCTTTGTGGGTAACCCAACCTTTCTCTCTGGTTTCCCTTAACATTTTTTCCGTCATTTCAACTTTGGTGAATCTGACAATTGTGTGTCTTGGAGTTGCTCTTCTCGAGGAGTATCTTTGTGGCATTCTCTGTATTTGAATGTTGGCCTGCCTTGCTAGGTTGGGGAAGGTCTCATGGATAATACCTTGCAGAGTGTTTTCCAACTTGATTCCATTCTCCCCATTACTTTCAGGTACACCAGTCAGACGTAGATTTGGTCTTTTCACAGAGTCCCATATTTCTTGGAGGCTTTGTTCGTTTCTTTTTACTCAGACTTCTTGCTTCATTTCATTCATTTGATCTTCAGTCTCTGATACCCTTTCTTCCACTTGATAGAATCAGCTACTGAAGCTTGTGCATGTGTCACGTAGTTCTCGTGCCATGGTTTTCAGCTCCATCAGGTCATTTAAGATTGTCTCTATGCTGTTTATTCTAGTTAGCCATTCATCTAACCTTTTTTCAAGGTTTTTAGCTTCTTTGCAATGGGTTTAACATCCTCCTTTAGCTCGGAGAAGTTTATTACCGATCATCTGAGGCCTACTTCTGTCAACTTGTCAAAGTTGTTCTCCATCCAGCTTTGTTCCGTTGCTGGTGAGGAGCTGCATTCCCTTGGTGGAGAAGAGGTGCTCTGATTTTTAGAATGTTCTGCTTTTCTGCTCTGGTTTCTCCCCATCTTTGTGGTTTTATCTACCTTTGGTCTTTGATGATGGTGATGTACAGATGGGGTTTTGGTGTTAATGTCCTTTCTGTTTGTTAGTTTTTCTTCTAACAGTCAGGACCCTCAACTACAGGTCTGTTGGAGTTTGCTAGAGGTCCACTCCAGACCCTATTTGGTATCACCAGTGGAGGCTGCAGAACAGCAAATATTGCAGAACAGCAAATGTTGCTGCCTGATCCTCCCTCTGGAAGCTTTGTCTCAGAGGGACACCTGGCTGTATGAGGTGTCAGTCAGCCCCTACTGGGAGGTGTCTCCCAGTCAGGCTACTTAGATGTCAGGGATCCACTTGAGGATGCAGTCTGTCTGTTCTCAGATCTCAAACTCTGTGCTGGGAGAACCACTACTCTCTTCAAAGCTGTCAGACAGGGACGTTTAAGTCTGCAGAAGTTTCTGCAGCCTTTTGTTCAGCTATGCCCTGTCCCCAGAGGTGGAGTCTACAGAGGCAGGCAGGCCTCCTTGAGCTGCAGTGGGCTCTACCCAGTTGGAGCTTCCTGGCTGCTTTGTTTATCTACTCAAGCCTCAGCAATGGCAGATGCCCCTCCCCCAGCCTCACTGCCTCCTGGCAGCTTGACATCAGTCTGCTGTGCTAGTAGTAAGCAAGGCTCTATGGGCGTGGGACCCTCCAAGCCAGGCACAGGATATAATCTCCTGGTGTGCCATTTGCTAAAACCATTGGAAAAGTGTAGTATTAGGGTGAGAGTGTCCCGATTTTCCAGGTACCATCTGTCATGGCTTCTCTTGGCTAGGAAAGGGAATTCCCTGACCCCTTGCATTTCCTGGGTGAGGCAATGCCCCACCCTGCTTCAGCTCACACTCCATGGTCTGCACCCACTGTCCAGCAAGCCCCAGTGAGATGAACCCGGTACCTCAGTTGGAAATGCAGAAATCACCCATCTGTGTTGCTCACGCTGGAACTGTAGACTGGAGCTGTTCCTATTTCGCCATCTTGGAATCAGCTGCCTCCTGTGTTTAAAGGCAAGATGAACCAGACCCAGGACAGCAACATGGTACCACCATTTCAAAGGGCCCTGGGTCTCTCTTCAGGACATTTGTGTAGGGAATTCCAGGGTGCAGGTGTCCAGATGGTTCTAGAATGGAGAATGCAGGATCTGGGTGGACATAGCCCCAGTATAGTCAAGAGGGCAAAGGTGGAGGCAGGGGATGGGGAGGGTCTTAAAAGCTCAGAGCCAGGCAGGAGCCCAGACATGTGGGTCTAAGGATAGCTCTGTTTTGGTTCTCTTGAAAGATGGTAAGATCTGGCAAAAATTAATATTGCCCCCGTTCACCTCCTCACTCCCCACTGACTGACTTGAATTCTGCTTCTCTTCTCGAGTTTGCCATGGCCCCAACCTTGCTGGCTTCTCTTTTCCTGTCAACTCCTGAGACCATTCACATGTGCTAACCCTGCTTTATTCAATTAGCTGAATTGGGTGTGGGTGAGATGGGCATGTCCAAATTCAGATTGTGGACAGGGAATATTCCGGGGAGGTGGTGAAGATCTGTAGCAAATGGGCATCAAAGGTATATAGCATACCCAGAAGGAGGCAAACTGTGCCTTCCTCCTCCTTTTTGCTCTCAGCTGATCAGGTTCACATATTTATCATTTTATGGGACTATATGCTCTTAGGCTTTACTTTTTCTTTGTGCTTAGCATAGAGAAACTGGATGGCATTTGGGTAACAGGGATATGCACTGTTATTTTTTTTTGGAGGATGTAGGTTGTGAGGAGACAGGCTTGGTTTTCTTATGCTTTCCCCCCACCCCCAAGCCTAAAACAAGAAAAGAAAAGCCAATTCTGGATTAGTATGAATTCCTTCTCTGATTCATTGTGGGCCTAAGAGATGGCTAAGTCCTGGTAACAAGCCAGTCCTCTGGTTAATGGCCCCAAATGATCCTTGAAGAAAGCAATGATTAACTTGTTTATGTGGCAGGTTGGTATAAACCAGGTACCTCACACCATCCCTTAAAAGTATTTTCTGCCTACATCAAAGGCCAGATTCTACATTTAGAAAAAGAATTTATGGGTTGGAAACCAGCAAGGAGTTCTCAAGATAAAGCCCCCTGCCCCCCACCCATGCTGGGGAGGAATTTAGATATTGAGAGACTGGGATATTGGAGCCAGTTCTAACATAAATGGTCATGGCATGTTGCTGTCCTTGGCCTGGTTCAGCTCACCTTTAAACACAGGAAGTACTAGGTACCAATTCAATATGCCCCACTGGTCACTTATAAATCGAGGCCTTTTCTTCTGAGAGTGTAATGTTTAACCATGGGCTTAGAAGTCCCAAAGGCAAAAATCCGTCATGTTCTCCAGGTGAGTGCTGTAACTACTCAGGCCCAGTCTAGACCCAAATAACTACAGGTATTTCATATGAAGAAGTGATGACAACAGAATAATCTGGGTAAGAAATGAGGGAGGGGGAGCAGCACCAAAGAGGAACAAAGTGGTTCAAAGCATGAGCTGCTGAGTTAGCTCATGACTGACTGTGTTTGTCTGTTTGTGTTGCTATAAATGAATACCCAAGACTGGGTAATTTATAAAGAAAAGAGGCTTGTTTGGCTCATGGTTCTGTAGGCTGAACAAGAAGTGTGGTTGCCAGCGTCTGCTCCGGGTGAGGCCACAGCAAGCCTTCACTTATGGCGGAAGGCAACAGGGGAGCCAGTGTATCACATGGTGAGAGGAAGCAAGAGATGGGGAGGAGGAGCTAGACTTTTTAAAACAACTAGCTCTCTCATACTAATAGAGTGAAAACTCACTAAAGAGTGAGAGCTCACTCATTACCAAGGGGAGGGCACCAAGTCATTCATGAGGGATCTGTCACCATGACTCTACCTTCTACTAGACCCCACCTCCAACACTGGAGATCACATTTCAACATGAGGTTTGGAGGGACCAAATATCTAAGCCATATTATTCTGCCCTGGTACTCCAAATCTCATGTCCTTCTCACATTGCAAAATACAATCATTCCTGCCCAATAGTCCCCTAAAGTCTTAACTTCTTCCAGCATCAACTCAATCAAAAGTTCAAAGTCTCATCTGAGACTCAAGGTAAGTTCCTTGTACCTGTGAGCTTGTAAAATCAAGAACAAGTTATTTACTTATAAGATGCAATGGTGGCACAGGCATTGGGTAAACATTCCCATTCTGAAAGGGAGAATTTGGCCAAAAGAAAGGGACACCAGGCCCCACTTGAGTCTGAAACACAACAGGGCAGACATTAAATCTTTTTTTTTTTTTTTTTTTTTTTTTTGAGACAGAGTCTTGCTGTGTCGCTCAGGCTGGAGTACAGTGGTGCGATCTTGGCTCACTGCAAGCTCAGCCTCCTGGGTTCACACCATTCTCCTGCCTCAGCCTCCTGGCAGACATTAAATCTTAAAGCTCCAAAATAGTCTTTGACCCCAAGTTCCACATCCAGGGCACACTGACGCAAAGGATGGGCTCCCAAGGCCCTGGGCAGCTGTGCCCCTGTGGCTTTGAAGGGTGCCAGCCCCTGGGTCTGCTCTCACAGATTGGAGTTGAGTGCCTGTGGTTTTTCCAGGCTCAGGGTGCAAGCTGGTGGCTCTGTCCTTGGGTCTGTGGGAGGGGGTAGAGAGCAGCAACCCCTTCCCACAGCTCCACTAGGAAGTGGCCCTTTGTGGACCGTGTCAGGGGCTCCGACCCCACATATCCCCTTGGCACTGCCCTGGTAGAGTCTCTTTGTGGGAGCTCCACCCCTGCAGCAGGCTTCTGCTTAGGCACCCAGGCTTCTCCATACATCTTCTGAAATCTAGGTGGAAGCTGCAAAGCCTCCTTCTCTCTTGCACTCTGTGCACCTGTAGACTTAGCACTATGTGGACGCCACCAAGGCTTATAGCTTGCTCCCTCCAGAGTAGCAGCTGGAATGGTACCTGGGGCACTTCGAGCCACTACTGGAGCCAGATAAACTGGGATGTGGGGAGCAATATCCTGAGGTAGCACTGGGCATCCCCTGAGCGTGGCCTCCAAAACCATTATTTCCTTTTAGGTCTCTGGGCCTGTAATGGGAGGGACTGTCCCAGAGGTTTCTGAAATGACTTCAAGGCCTTTTTAAAACTGTGGTCTTGGCTATCAGCACCTGTTTCCCTTTTAGTCATGCAAATCTCTCTAGGAAGTGATTGTTCCACAGCTCTCTTGTATTTCTCTCCTGAAAATGCCTTTTCCTTCTTCACTGCATGGCCAGGCTCCAAATTTTCCAAATTTTCATGCTCTGTTTCCCTTTTAGTTATAAGCTCCAACTTTAAGTCATTCCTTTACACCTATTCCTGATTTTAGACTGTTAGAAGCAGCCATGCCACATCTTGAATGCTTTGCTGCTTAGAATTTTTTTGAGACAGAGTCTCACTCTGTGGCCCAGGCTGGAGTGCAGTGGCACAATCTCAGCTCATTACAACCTCCACCTTCTGGGTTCAAGTGATTCTCCTGCCTCAGCCTCCCAAGTAGCTGGGATTACAGGCGCCTGCCACCATGCCTGGCTAATATTTGTATTTTTAGTAGAGACAGAGTTTCACCGTATTGACTAGGCTGGTCTCGAACTCCTGATCTTGTGATCTGCCCGCCTCAGCCTTCCAGAGTGCTGGGATTACAGTTGTGAGCTACCATACCCACCTTAGAAATTTATTTTACCAGACACTCTAAGTCATCACTCTTAAGTTCAACCTCCCACAAATCCCCAGGGCATGGACACAATGCAGACAAGTTATTTGCTAGGGCATAAAAAGGGTGATCTTTATTCTGGTTCCCAATAACTTCCTCATTTCCATTTGAGACCACCTCAGCCTGGCCTTTACTGTCCATATTTTTATCAGTGTTTTAGTTATAATCATTTAACTAGTCTCAAAGAAGGTCCAAACCTTCCCTTGTCTTTTTGTCATATTTTGAGCCCTGAGCCCTCCAAACTTCCAACTTCTGCTCATTACCCACTTCCAGAGCTGCTTCCATACCTTCAGGTATCTTCCTAGCAACATTCTACTCCTTATACCAATTTTCTGTATTAGTTCATTTTGCATTGCTATAATGGAATACCTGAGACTGGGTAATTTTTTTTTTTTTTTTTGAAAAAAACAAGGTTCATTATTTGACTTACAGTGCTGCAGACTCTATAAGAAACACAGTACCAGCATCTGCTCCTGGTGAGGCTTCAGGAAACTTGTATAACCATGGTGGAAGGTGATGGGAAGTCAGTGTGTCACATGATGAGAGAAGGAAGCAAGAGATGGGGGAAGAGGCACCAGGCTCTTTCAAACAATTAGCTCTCATGTGAATTAATTGAGAACTCACTTATCACCAAGGGGAGGGCACCTAAGCCATTCATGAGGGATCCGCCCACATGACCCAAACACCTACTACTAGGCCCCACCTATAACACTGGAGAAAACATTTCAACATGAGATTTGGAGGAGACGAATATCCAAACCAAGTCACTGACCTGGGTTCACGTCCTCAGTCTGCCGCTTATCATCTTGATATTCTTGGGAAGATAAGTTTGCCTCTCAGAGCCTTGGTTTTCTTCTAGAAAATAATAAAACTTGTTTCACAGGAGTGTTAAGAAGAGTAAGTGAGATAATACATGAAAAGCACTTAATTTTGCATATGACATACAGTAAGGGCTTAACAATTGTCATGATCATCATCAATATCATTATCATTACTATTCTCTGTACAATAAAATGTGTTGGAATCACAGCAGATAATCCAGTTATTTGGATGTGGTTTTCCCATGTCATCGGCTGAGCAGATGAGTTGACAATGGATGACTGTTGAGTGTCTACCATATACTGGCACTGTTATGGATGAGTGTCTACCATATACTGGCAGTGTTATGGAAGTGTGGGCACAGCTCATGAGAATTGTCTAAGTGGGGTCATGACATGTATTTTCCTAACCATCCTACTTAAGAAATCATCCTCCCAGTTGGTGTGAGACAGTAGGCTCTCTTATACACTGTTGCTGGGGGTACACACGGATGCAGTCTTTTTGGAGAGCAACATGGCAGTATTTTTTTAAAGGACTTTTTAAAGGCATATTTGGATTGAGCAATTTTCCTTTGCAGGACAATAATCTGGATATGGTGACAAAATATGTCCAACATGGCATGGATAAATATGTTTGAAACACACACACACGTGTGCAAATGAAAGCATCTTGGTCAGGAGTTGGTTGGTTACACAGAGTGTGTTCATACAGTGGTAGAATATTACGCAGCCTTAAGAGTGAGGTGGGTCAGTATATGCTGGTATGAAAAGATTTCCAAAATATACAAAGTGAACCAAAGCAAGCTTCAGAACAGTAGGAGGGGTATAATATCTGTGTGGGTTTAAAGGTTTTATGTGTGGTTTTGTGGATATAGGAGCTTTCTGGAGAAATCTAGAATATAAGTAAAAACTTCAAGGAGCAGTTACCAGTGTGGAGTGAGAATAAGAGATTAGACGAAGAGGACTTGTAACTTTACCTTAAGCCCTTTTTTTCTGATCTCTTTTAATCTTTGCCTTTAAATTTTTTATGATGTAAATACAAAACCAAAAACAGTAAGGCAAAATAATTGTCTATTTGGAGTGCAGTTCTGGGGAATGAAGGGTCCTTTGGGATGCCTTGATGACTTTCTAGGGAATTCCTAGAAAATCAGTTCTGGAAAGTGATTTGGCAGTTGTTGGAGCAGGAGGTCCTAGAATTGTTTCCTTTTGCCTTGCAGTCTTTCCTTCCCACCAGAATTGCTGTTCTAATTTCTAGAAGGTTGCCTGCCCCAGTCTTCCTTTTTCTCTCTTCCTACATTCTATAGTTTAAATCAGACAGTTCTGTTGTTCACTTCCCTGGAAGGTTGTGAACAAAAAGTTGGTTATGTCTCCTCTGCTTCCAGCATCACACAGGACCAAGAGCCAGGACCTGGCCAGAATAATGCTGCCTAATGCTGGCTCTCTCCTGTTGCCTTAGCATCTCCGTCCATCAGTCCATCCAACAGAGGTAGTACCAACTGGCCAACTTTTAAAAGATATTGAAGGAATAAAAACCCAATCAAAGTCCCTCATTATAAGATAACTTAAAGCACTCAACATAATGTGAGCTCTATAATTTTTTATGTTATTGAAAGGTATGGGTGGTGATTGTGTGTATCTGTTGGATGTGGGGGATCAGGGGATATGGAGATAGCAAAACCACTCTTGACCATGTTTCTATAAAACTCTACGGAGTTGCAGGAAATAGAAAACATCCTTAAACCTTCGTCGAACAACCGACTTCTAGTGTGCATTTGTATGTATGTGTGCAAAGGAGAGTCTGAAAAATGTACCTTCCTTTCTCTTTTGGTCTTGGGAAACTTGAGGAGCTCTAAAATCAAGAAGTTTGGGTTTGAAAGCAGCTCTACTTTGGTTGAATTATAGTAACTCTCTGGGTGTTTGGGTGTTTCATCTGTGAAATGAGTTTTATAATGGTACCTATCTCAAAGGGTGGTTGTGGGGATTACATGTGTTGTTTACATCTAAACTATGTAGAATCATGCCTGGCACATAGAATTTAATACATGTTAGCTTACTGATAGTTATTATTTTTCACCTTCTGCTCCCTACCGCATCCCAACAATTGAACAAATCCCTTTCCTCCTACTTTCCTATTTATTTTTCTTCCTCAATTATTGGTATTTATACAATAATCTAAGAGGTCCCGTGTTTTTCTTCTTTATTTGTATGATAGGTGTTCAGATGTATTATAGATGAAGTTGGGAAAACAGCCTTGAATGTAGGGAGGTAGTATTGATCTTCTTCTTTGTTTCTCCCGTCTTTCTCTTTCTCTCCTTCCCGACCACTTATAGCACTTATAATAGTGTGGCCCCGATTATATGTGCCTTGTATTGTCTTTGGGTCATTTAGGTGGGCAGGTTGAGTCATGACTTATCTTAACGACATTTTAATTCTAGAGGAGCCTGGTCTTTGGCTCTCTGAAAGACACACTGGCCCTTGCAGATGCCTCATCCCATCTTTGGTGCTATGTAAACATGTGTTGTCTTGAGCTTCACATGATTGGTGGCAGATTCAGTGAGATCTCACCTCACAGCTTTCCCTTCTCTGTCCTCTCTAGGGCCAGGAGCTGACTATCCGCCAAATCTCCCTGCTGGGCTTCCGAGACCTGGTCCTGCTGAAGGTGAAGCTAGGTGACCTGCTGCTGCTGGCCCAGTCCAAGCTGCCCTCGTCCATTGTCCAGATGTTGCTCATCCTGCAGGTGAGGCTGTGCTGGAGACTTGCCCCAAGGCCAAGGGAGGGAGCGAGGGAAGAGACTGCCTTTTTGAGATAAGGGGGAAGGAACCTAGTGACCAGAGCACCTTAGCTTGGCTAACTACTATTTAGTTTGTTGGCCCGTGTTCGTTCGTTCGTTCATTCATTCATTCATTCATTCATTCATTCATTCATTCATTCATTTGATGTGCATTCACTGAGCACCTGTTAGGTCCTGGTGCTGTGCTTGGTGCCAAGATTGCACTGGGGAGTGAAGGAAGCATAGTCTTTCATTCAGGAAGTAGATACCCTTTTCCCCTCTCCAGTGATGCCAGGGAGCCACAAGTTGCAAGTCACAGCAAAGAATACACTTTGGCCTAGCTTAGGCAGATGAGGAACTCCCTGGAAAGCTCCCAAGGCAGATGGACTTCAGGAGGGATTACAACCAGGAATGAGGCTGTCTCAGGCCAGGAAGCCACCATCCTTCCTCTGCTTCCTAGTCTCTACTTGTATCTGGGCTGCCTTGTCTGTCTTCGTCTTGTCCTATCTTTCCTGGACTTGGTCTTTTTCTCCTTGCAGGTTTGTGTTCTGTGTTTGGTTTTTACCTGATCGAAGGTGACACCTCACAGTTGATGTGCTTCCAGTAAGAGACTAGCTAGTGGCTGCCTAGTGTCACTCAATCCCAATTCTAAATCAATACTAGGAAGTTGAGCTAACACTTATTGGTCCTTGGCTATGTGCCAGTCACGGGCCAAGGACTTTAAGTGTGTTGTTTCCTTAATCAGATAATCCAGACAATCACTGTATGAAGTAGGCATTGTTGTTATTCCCATTTTAGAGGTGAGGAAAATGAAACCTAGTAAGTTTGTGTGCTTGCCTGAGGTCCCTCAGCGAGGAAGAGGCAGTAAGATTTGGAATTATGCACACCATGCTTCCTCCCCAGAGGAAATAATTTAATTGGTCCAGCTTGGGCTAGATGATTCCTCTTTGCCCAATCAGCCATGACCCTTGAATAAGATCAAGCAGTATAAACATGGCCTTGGCAAACTCATTCCTATGGGTGGGGGCACACAATTCTCGAAGAGTAGGGTTTTTGGCTAGGGACACCCCCAAGAGGTGACTGCTATGCCTCTTCATCTCTGTAACAAGTTCAGATGCTGCAGCATTAGCTCTGAGCCCTTCCTCAGGGAAGATGGCTTCATCCTTGATCAGGCTAGTGGTGACCCCTTGCTGCCCTCACAGCAGTGATGGAATGTCAGGCATTGGGGCCCCAATCCTACCCCCACATCCCCTAGCTGGTGTTATGTTTCAGTCCTTGAAGCTGGGCCATCCTTCTGGGCATTCTCCCCCTTTCCTATAATTAGAGAGGAGGAAGAGTTGCCTAATAGGGTGAGGGTGGGTGTAATTGGCCGGAATGCCAGGTCAAGTATTTTTATGGAAGAGATGGAGAAGGAGGGGGATAGAAAAATGCATGGGGGGGCTCGGGTCTGAGAAGAAGCCTTAATTGGATCGTGCTTCCTGAATAAGGAGTCTTGAAAATGAGCCCTTTGGGATTCTGATAGGAAAATTCGGAAAGTTGGGCTCCCATCTTCCCATTTCAGTTTATAATAGTTTAGAGCTGAGAAGCGATTCCTTTGTGTTTTGGGTGGTGGTGGTTTGTTTGGTTTTGTGGGAAGGAGAATTGATCCAGTCCTGCAGGTGAAGGCTCTCACCTGTCACTGCTGGAACAGGAGGGCCTGTGTCTATAATGAAAGACACCTATCACATTCCAACATTCTGGGCCCTGGGCCAGGTAGCCCTGCAACCGTATGAGAAAGCTGTCATCATAGCCCTGAGTCCCCAAAGACAGGTGAGACTGCTTGCCCAGGAGAATCTGCCCTCATGCACTCTGGTCCCCACCCCAATTTGCTCTCCATGGGACGGCCTCAAACTCTTCAGTGGTTTCCAATCGATCTTAGAAAAACAGCCCAAGTCTATACCCTCGCTTTCAGCATCTCCCACCCTTCCATCCCTGCCTGGAACCTGACTTCCCCACTGCTCTGGTCTTCTTGGCTTCTCCTGGCTGCCATGGGATCTTTGTACTCAATGTTCCTCCTGCTCAGAACACTTTGTTTTCCGGGCCCCTCAATCCCCTCTCTAATCAAGGCAGGTCAATGTTTTCTCCTTGCCCTTGAGACCTCAGCACCCAGCACAGTCTTTGACACATAATAGGTATTAATTAAACACTGGCCATGGAATATAGTAGAAGCTTGAGCAGGACTGACTCTGGGTCCCTGGCCTCACACCCATGTTGGTGACCATCATGCAGGGCTTCTTCTCTTGGCAGAGGGAAGTACAGTCAGAGAAGCTCTGGGGTCATGGTGAATTTCTGGAAAGTCAGGCAAGGAAGCAGTTCCTCCTGTGTCTATACCATTATTTTCCCCATCTCACAGCTGAGATGGAGGTTCAGAGAAGGTGGTGGCTTTTCTCAAGGTCTTGTACTCATTGATAACAGAGCTTGATTGCTCCCCATCCCTTAGCCCTTGTCTTCCTACCTCCACTTAGCCTTTCTTGGCAACTACTGCCTTCCTTTTGCAGTCTCCCGGGGTACTGAGAAACACCCCACAGGCACCCTACAGACCATTAAAGATCGTCCACTCTCCTGCAGGGCATCTGGCATCACTTCCCCTGAGGGCTTCCTGGGAACAGTGCCTTTGGCCCATGTTTTTCCTCACCAGGAGCTCTAGAGCCTGGGGCTGGGGGTATGACTGTGAAGAACTCGGATCTTTCCCTGGCCCAAGTCCATCTTGAGCAGCAGGGGCGGTGGCCTCTGGATCTGAATGAAACTTCCAGGTGGCACTGCCCTGGGGCCATATCTGCTACAGGAAATTTGGGCCTCAGCACTTAGAATTGTCCATTATCTGCCTAGACCTGCACTTTCCACAGTGCCATGAGACCTGGAGCTGATCTTTTTCAAAACTACCTGAGCCTACTACAGAGAAAGAAGCTCTTTATTAGGCCTTCAGCTCCGTCTTTTCTGTTGCTCTTCCACAGTGTCCCTGACCCCACTCTACCCTTCCCAAAATGTACAAATACTCCTACAGTGGGCCACGTGCGCTGCCTTCAAACCACCCCAGTGAGAGGCACAGTCAGAGATATAGACCAGTGCGAAGATCAGTTCCCTCCCAGCTGACGCAGACCGGTCCTGACACTACCGTCAGAATGGTGCATTCTCAGGGGTCCCAGCCAGGCAGAGTGTGCAGCCTGTGCTCAGAGGACCCTGAGCTTGTTTTATTTTCTCCCATCACCATTTGACATTCTTAATGAGTTTTGAACACGGGGCCCTGCGTTTTCATTTTACGCTGGACCACACAAATTCCATAGCTGTTTGGCAGCCAAGCCAGGGGCTGAGGACAGCACCTTCCTAGAGGGCTGTGCACAAGCCAAGTTCTCAGCAGCGACTTTTCTGGGAGAAAACCATCCAGCTCCAAATCACGTGTTCATTATCCATTTTCTTCCCACTTTTTGCCACTTCTCCTTTTTCTGTGGTCCCTCCCTGTTTTGCATGTATGGAAGGTTTGGGGGAGAAGCCACTCATTTTCTCTGCATCTCTTCTGGCTCTGTTTCTACCTCCAAATCTGCACCATAGCCCCCTCCTCAGCCTCCTTGTATTTCCTGAAGCTGTGTCCTCTCTCCCCCAGCCCCTGCCACACCCATCTCAGTGTGATGGTACCAAAAAGGGGCCCAGGAAGAGCCTGTTTCCTTGGCAGCTTACATCTCCCCCTGGGATCACCAGCCTGCAGGAGTCAGCCCTTCCTGCCTCATTACCTGACCAGTTTCCCCTTCAATCCCTGAAACACCGCACTGGAGTGGAGTCTACTTTGAAAGTGAAAGTGATTTACAGTCTACTCCATTTCGAGAATTTGACATGTTAACCCCTTGGGCTGGGCACAGCCCCACGGAGACTTGTTTCTTTCCTGGCCAGTCCCTTCTTCTGCCAGGTGGGCTTTGCTTCTTTGCAGCCCCTCAACATGACAGCATGTTTGAGTCCTTTCCAGCAAGAAACTGAATTCCCTAGGAGTCTGCCAGTTTTCTAGAAAACATTGGTTACTGGCTTCTTTCTGGTTTTGACTGTTCTTTACTCAGGGCTTAGCTTTGAGGACTTCTGTCATGCTGAGGTTTTTAACTGGCTCTTCATTTGGGGCTAAAACTATTCCTGGCTCTAGAAGAATTCTCCTTTTCTCTTATCACCCTGAACTTTTCCATATTCTTTCTTCCCTTCTTTTCTAGCCTGTTAGCAAGTGGCAGAAGAGGGGATCAGAGCCAGATAGCCTGGGTTCCAGTCCAGGGTTTTTGCCATTTACTGGCTGTGTTTTTCTGGGCAAGGTATTTAAGCTCTCTGGGTCTTTAGTTCTTCATCCATAGAAGGGGCATAATAAGAGGACCTTCCTTTTTGCATTGTCAGGAGACCTCTGTGCATTATATATGTTAAATGTCTCTGTGCTGTGTATGAACCAGTGCATGTGGGTAAGATTATTGTCCTTGAAACCAGTCGGATCTCAGCCTTGGAGGTGGGACACCCACACTGTATTGGTGGCCCAATGGGAGAGGCTGCTGTGGTACTAACCATGTACAGTTCTAATTGCAGTGACCCATGGCAAGTGACTAAGGCTTCAGGCCTCAGTGTCCTTCATTCTAACTGCAGCGATGCTGCCTGCCAGCAACACAGACTTGTACATTGGAAGAGGACAATCAGGATTTGTTGAATGAGAACCTGCTGGTCATGGCAATGAACGCTGACCTTTGTGTATCTTGGTTGTTCATTTTCCAGAGTGTTCACGAGCCCACAGGCCCAAGTGAGAGTTATTTGCAACTGGAGGAGCTGGTGAAGCAAGTGGTTTCTCCTTTCCTCGGCATCAGCGGGGACCGTAGCTTCTCAGGCCCCACGTACACGCTGGGTAAGGAGTGCAGCTCTCAAGTTGTCAAGAGGCCTGGTGATCATGATACCAGCACTGTTTAACTGAGCACTGATTATGTGCCCAGCCTTTTGCTTCCTGTGTGGGTCAGAGCAAATCTCTGCATCTTAAGCACTCACGTTCCTGGCCTCTGGAGGTTGCAGTAACCTCTACCCCTTGATGATTCCTCCCCAAGGACCAATACTATGCCTTTGTGGTGGTGCTTGTCTGATCCACATCTTTGATCAGTGGCTTTGATCATTTTGGTGTGCCTAGGACATTAATCTTTCTGTATCTGATACCAGAAACTGTGCTTTGTTACACTCTTCCTCTGGGTGAGTAAAGAAACCTACTGTGATGGATTTCCCTTTGAAACCAACTGGAAATGCCAGGCCAGCTTGTATGCGTGGCCAGATGTTATCGAGCTGCTGTCTCCCACTCCGTTTCTGTAGGTACCACCACATGGCAAGGAAAGGGGCTCCTGGATTTGGGGACAAATCCTGTTGGGGCCGTTTTTTGATGGCTGTAAACCTAGCATCAGTGAGTGTCAGGCTCTGTACCAGGCACCTTGGAAAATCTGGAGATGAATCAGATCTGTTCCTTCTCTCAGTGACACTGCAGTCTAGATGGGTTCAGTACAAATATCTCTATAATACAAAATAGCTCTCAGACCAGTCTTTGTAGAAATAGCTGTATGATAAGGCTTCTAATAATAATAATAATAAACCCAGTTATTGTCTGAAATATAAACCCTCGAAATGCAGAAACGTTTTATTCATTATTCTGTCCCCAGGAATGGTGCCTGGCATATTGTAGGCACTCAAAAAATGCTAGATGATGGCAGCAACGGTACTTCGGGGCCAAGGGAGCCAGCACCCACAGAGAGATGCAGAGGCGGAAATGGATTACTCAAATTGGGAGCCTGATACCCCCTCTTCTCGCTTTAATGGAGTTGTAGTAGTTGAGCTTCAAAGAAAGGAGTGTCCTCCAGTGAGGTTCCTGCCCCTTCCTGGGCCTCTTACCACAGCAAGAGCCAGGGCCAGCTGGCCGTTTTCACCACCCTGATCATGTTTTTCTGGAGACACCAGCTTAACCACAGCCACCACAGATCGGAGGGTGCTGGCCTCAGCCTGCTGCCTGCTGGTTCTTCTCCCTCCTCCTTCCCTTCTTCACTCATTCCTCCCAGGAGCTGGAACGAGCCAGTTTCAGTGACACTAAAGGAAAACAGCCTTCTGCAGCCCCACTCTGAGCTGGGCGCCATGTTGCTGCAGTCTCCCTGGAGCCCACGTTCCTGCTGGCTCAGCTCACCGACTTTGGGGGTCAGGGGCATCCAGGGAGCTGTCAGGATGTCAGCAAGCTAGCTGGGCCATGGCAGGAATGCCACCATTGTTTGGGCCTAATGCCAGTGTAGAGGAAGAAAAACAGTTTTTCTTCCAACCCTCCTAAGCTCTTAGTTAGAACAGACCCCTGTAACACATTAATAGGAGAAAAACAAACAGAAGCTTATTAATATTGTATGTTTCATATATACATGGGTCACACCCAGGGAGATAGTAGTTCTTAAATACGTGGCTTTGAATTTCAGCTCATATAGCATCTTCAACAACAAAAAATAAATTTCTAGAGAAGTGACAAGGCAAAGAAAAACAACTTTGAGTCCGGGGAGGCAGCTTGTGGCAAGGGAAGTAGATGACAGATAAGGGCTGGTTAGTGAGGCTTGTTCATGTAGGTTTCTCTGGTGCCATTGCTGGCTGATAAGGGTCTAAAATTGTCTTCAGTGGTTAACCTTTGCTCTCCCTGGTAGAAGTGGGATGGGATACCTTTTGTCTTTATACATCTCTATAGCGCCTTTAAGCAAATAGAGGAAGGACAGAGAGCTTCCTGTATCTGCTTCTTAACTGCCTTCAGTTCATAAATCCTTATGCCCAAGAGGCATATTTTGTGGTGGCTTATTCTGGTGTCCTATCCCAGGAACAAGAGTGGATTGGGAAGCTTGTTCAGTGAGGATTCACTCTAAGAGGGGATAGCTTTAGTTTTCCAACTAAAATAAGAATAATGCACATTTTTGCCAAATTAAAGATTTGAGGTTTTATTCTTGTACCTAGGACAGTCCCTGCCTCTGGTGAGTTGTCACAGTAGGGGCAGGGAGGGAAGGACGTGACCCTCTTTTGGCTAATTTTAAATTATTTCAGCAAATGTGTACTAAGACCCTGTCCTGGCACTCTGGGAGGTGCTATAGACATATCTGTGAATGAAGCCAACCCATTCCTGCCCTCCAGCACACACAGCCTAGGGGAGAAGTCACAAACAAGGCAGTGTCTCGTCAGTGTACACTTGTTCTCAGGGGGCAAGTACAGGGGCCACGAACCCAGGGCACGCGGACTTCACCTTGACTAGGGAATCAGGGAAGACTACCTGGAGGAAGTGATGATGTCTGTGATGGGACCTGCAGGATGAATATGAGTTAGCTGAGTAAACAGAGAGGGATGACTATAAGGGGAGGACCTTGGGGGGGTTTGGAGGACAGGTGATGAGCAAGAGGAAGGAGTGTTAGAGGAACTGAAAGGGCTTCAGAGTTGCAAGGAAGCTGATGGCAAGGGAGCTACTGGACACAGACCTCGTCCTGGGCATGGTGCTGGGGGCGCTGGATGCTGGGCCATGGAGCAGACACTGCTGTTTCCAGGTTTACAGGGGAAGCAAGTGAGGATTAAGGTCACGTGGAGCCAGGATTACAAAGCCTGGAGTTGTGGATGCTGTTGCGGATACTTTATCAGCTGCCCCACGTGTGCTATCATCACCTCCACCCCCACCGCCCGCTGCCAACTTTGAGGAGGTGACTTTATTAAGGGACAGCTCAGGAGGTGTTCCTCAGCCCAAGAGGGATCCTAAGCCAGACATTTCAGCCCATGTCTCTGGATACTGAGAAGCTAAAGTGGTCACAGCGGTGCCCATCCTGACTGAGGACATGGCTTTCCAGATAAAGAGAGGACTCTGGGGTCCTCCGTCTGCCCCTTAGTAAAAGGTTTATTTTGCCTGTGGGAGGGGAGTGTTGAGATGGCTGGCTGAGGTAAAAACTAAGGAGTCAGGCTGGAAGTGAAAAACCCCTTAACCTATGGGAGGGCTTTGCCGCGGCTCACTTGGGCGGGAGGATGGGTAGGCGTGGTCGCAGGTGGGCGTGGTCACAGGTAGGCGTGGTCGCAGGCAGCAGGGGCCAGCCATCCCCGAAGAAGCCGCCACTCAAGCTGGATTACTGACTAGGGTTTTGGCATGTAACTCATTCCATCCTCCAAGGTACTGTTGGGCTTTCAGTCTTAAGGTCACCTGCAGGGCAGGTGACTAGAGCCAGAGAAGCGGTTTATTCCCGGGACTCCGCACTGCACCCACGCGCCTGCGCGTGTTTGACTGCACGAGGATTCTCGGGTGGTCTCCCTTCCTGCCAGCCCGGCCTCACCCCTGGGTCGGAGGCCCATGATGGGAGTGAGAGAATGTGCTCCCCTCTCCAAAGCAGCTACTTTTCTGCAGCAGTGGGAGTTGGTGAGGGAGGAGGAGGAGGGTAGTGAAACTTTGTAAAAGGCCGACTCCTCAGAGGCTGGCCCTTGCCCCACCTTTCAAGTCCCCGAAGTCTCCAGGCTGTTTGCCTGCTGTTTGCAGGGCCCTCCCAGCGTGTACACTCAGCAGCACGCTCGACTTCTCCCACACAAAGGCGCTGGTTTCCCACAGGCCTCCGTCCATTGTATCTCCCGCGGGAGGGCCCTTCTCCTTCAGGATACTGTAACTTCTCTGCGTGACAAGCCGGCATTCACGGCTTTCAGGTGCCAGCCTGGAGAGGGACGCCGACCACGGGCTTGGTGTGCTGGGGTCACAATGGCCGTATTATGGCGGTCGCTCCGGTGGGGCCTGGCCAGGGAGCCTGGGAGATCAAAAGCCTGGGAACCAAGTCCCCAACAAAGGGCCCCACGACGGCCTTCTCCAGGCTTTGCTTCTCTCTGGGGGTTTGAAAGGAGCTGCTCTTGCTGGCTCCGGTGCCGTGGATGAATGCCAGTGCTCAGCAGGGCTCCTGGTGAGTGAGGAGGGAATAAAGGCTCCCCTTGGCCTCACCCCGTGTGAAAGGGAAGAGGCGGCGGCAGAGGTGGCCTGGAGATGCCAGCTGAAATGGCAGGACCCAGCCCTGTTCCTGCTA
This sequence comes from Macaca mulatta, assembly GCF_049350105.2. NCBI lineage: Eukaryota > Metazoa > Chordata > Mammalia > Primates > Cercopithecidae > Macaca > Macaca mulatta. The sequence continues at coordinate 28,820,518 of NC_133419.1, read as the reverse complement.
AAAGGGCACCACTGCAAGGGAAGGGCTGGCTTGGAGCCCCAGGGGGTACCCACAGGGTAATCAGTCCCTTAGTGGGATATTCCCTTCCCTGGGTGACAGGGTCCTGCCTTCCCCGGGGCAAAGAAGGAAGAGGTTGGGGAGGAGAACAAGAAGCAAGAGTGTCAGTCGCTGTCTGCCAGTCATGGGCATGGCGTTTGGTTTTAAGGCCTCCCAAGGGGCCCAGCAGGCCTGACCTCCCAGTGGGGACACAGCTGACGCACTTGTCTGAGGCTTGGCTCTGGAGTCTGGCGGGAACTTAGCAAGGAAACGCTGTCTGCTCGGGGGACTCAACACAGCCTTGTGGTCCCTTTGGTCCTGGCTCTGCCCACACCCAATCTTGGGAATGAAAACATTCCACCCAGAAAGCAGAAGGAAGAGCTGTAGCCTCTCTGGTGAGTCATCAGCAGGGAGAGAGAGGCTGAGGCAACTGTGGAGAGAGCAGGGCCTTGGAAACCACAAGAGCTGGGGCTCAGCTGTGTGGCCTGGAGCAACTTCTGAGCCACAGAAGGCTAAGCACAGAGGCCCTGTCCTCCTATTCAGGGCCAGCAGGAGGAAGAAGCTGTCCTGTCTTAGGGAGGGGCCAGGTAGAGCTGCCTGCTATGTTATGGACCCCAGCTAAAGGCAGCCTGGCCCCTGTGAAATCGCTCTCCGGGGAGGTTATGTGTACCTCCCCAGTCCCTCCCCTGGATCCCAGACCACATCCTTGGCCTTGCCAGAACGTGGCTGTATTGCCATGTTCTGTTTCTCAGCCTCTCCCTTACACTGAGCTTGCTCGTTGAGAGCAGGGATTTTGTATCCCAGGACCTGGCACAGACCTCTCCTGTGAGTGAGTGGTTCAGTCTGTAAGTCAAGCCTAGAGAAGCACAGCCCATCTGAAATAGACTTTGTGACTTCTCTTCCTTCTCCTCTGAATTTCCAGGGTGCTGTCATCTGTATCTCCGACCTGACATTTGCCACACCGACCTGTTCTGACAGTTATTTGTGTGTGGGGGTCATGAGCTGGGCCTGTGCTGTCCGCTCTGGGTTTGAGTCCTGGTTTCATCACTAACTGTGACTGTAGTTATTTCACATCTCAACTTCAGGTTCTTCTGCAAAGCGGTTAGAAGCCATCAGTGGAGCACATCCTTTCTGATACATACTGTAGATGCTCAGTAAATAGTTGCTCCTAAGAACTCTTTCCCCTGACATGTGAACATACATGCATGGAGGTACACAAGTGTGCTGGGCTCAAGCCCCTGTTGGGGGCCCCACATCAGATTTATGTTCTTTACTTCTCTGTAGCTAGTGCAGCATTTTGCATGCACAGGAAGTAGTGTTTGTTGAAGGTGGGGACAGCTGGTGTTGGGGTCTCCTCGTCCAGGGCAGCCCCCCTCACTCTGGCTCCAGCTCTTGACCCGTGAGCAGCCAGAGGGGCTTCTCTTGTCTGTTTGCTGCCTGGGCCCTCCAAGGACCATTGGAGACACCTTTCCCTGGCTCATCCCAGTGGGTTGGGACCTGCGGAAATCATCAGATAAATTCTCATTTCTTCCAAAGATGCTGCATGTGTCTGCCATGCAAGTAGATTTCCCGTTCCCTTGATTTACCCTCTGTCCTCTCTGGTCCCAGCCTTTCTTCCAAGTTTCAGCCATGTTGTAAAATCTAACATTAATACTGTATCTTTCCAGATACCCCTTCCCCAAAGAGAGGAGTCCCCCATACTCTTATAAAGCATTATCGAGGCCGGGCGCGGTGGCTCATGCCTGTAATCCCAGCACTTTGGGAGGCCAAGGCAGGCAGATCACGAGGTCAGGAGATGGAGACCATCCTGGCTAACACGGTGAAACCCCGTCTCTACGAAAAATACAAAAAATTAGGCGGGCGTGGTGGTGGGCGCCTGTAATCCCAGCTACTCGAGAGGCTAAGGCAGGAGAATGGTGTGAACCCAGTAGGTGGCGCTTGCAGTGAGCTGAGATCGCTCCACTGCACTCCAGCCTGGGCGACAGAGTGAGACTCCGTCTCAAAACAAACAAACAAACAAAATTATCGAAATCTCTAGCAACAATAGAAATAATGTTGCTACTGTCTGCCTCTTTTGCCCTACCCTTTGCACAAACCCCTCCTGGCAGGTGGGTACCCCGTCTCAGGAGCCCAGACATCTGCATGCAGCAAATGCTCCCCAGATAGGTCTTTTCCCATCTCCTGCTAGGCTGGCTGTAGGGTTCAGGTCCCAACATGGGTTTCCCAACAGCAATCTAAAGTGTGTACTTCTATCAGCAGTGAGAGAGAAATGAATTGTTCTCAAGGGCGTTTTTTTTTAAGGACAGTTTTTCAGTGGGATCCTTGCTGCTTTGAACTCTTCTGGTGCTTCTGTTTTATAGTTATTGATTTTGGAGATCATAAAAGTAATGCAGGTTATAAGAATGTGGGAACATTTTAGAAATGTGTAACTTGGAGAGTAGGAGCGTCCATGCTTCACAAAGAACTGCTGCCAGTGCCTGGCGTAGATGCTTTCTTCTTGGTTGCTCCTTGGCGTTTTGTCTCTTATCTCCAAAGAGGGGAGCCAGTGTCAGCTACTTGTCTAGCACCTGCTGGGGGGCAGTGTTTGCTGTTACTTGACTTTAGTGGGGGGGGGCCCGCTTCCAGGGACATGTCTTCTGAGGGCAGCAGCAGTCCCCTGAGACACAGCAGCATGTAGTGGGGAAAGTTTGGGTGCTGCCATCTGGAACCTAAGAGAACTGGGGCTGATCCTCAGTCTTCCTCATCTGTGCAGTGGGCATACTGAGAACAACTCTGTTTTGGAGGGAGATTGGGACTAAACAGCGAGATCCTGGGTGGGAACACACTGTACACTCTAAATTCTACGTATTATCCTTTAATTTTGAAAAATTGTTGTTACCACCAAATAGGCCCCTTGGGCTTCTGAGCCAGTAGACTCAAGATTTAGTCCAAAGGGTTAGAATTTTATTATCTTCATTATTTATACACACACACAACAGTCTGATGACAGGAGCTGCTGTGAGCTTTGCACATGGATGTGGGCAGGTCTTGCTGCGATCTCCTTCCGGGAGCATGGGTCTGGAAGTGGCTGACACACGTGTCTAGGGCCCTCCAGATCCACTGCAAGAGCAGAGAGTAAACTAAAGCAGCATGAGCCACATGTCCCCACGGCCAGTCTGTGAACAGCATGGTTTGCTTTCCTCTTGGAAAGTGGGGTGTTCCCCCTCCTGTCCAAGTGTGGTGGGAATACTGATACCATCAGCCCCGCTCCCTTTCTCCCCACTGCATTGTCCTGCCTGGATGGCAGAGGGAACACCGTTCTCTTGGGTCTTCAGGGTGTCAGAGATATGGGCACTGTGGAAGGCAGGGACAGGTGAAATTGGGTGTGTGAATGGGAAGCTGGGGAGAGGTGTGCTCTGGCAGAAAGGGAGGCTGAAAAGAAGAGGCCCAGAACAGAACCCACCCATCCCCCAGCCCGCTGAAGCTGTGTTTCTCCCATGGCCGTGCCTTCAAATTCACTCTCTCCCAGGCCAGACCAGCTGCAGTGGCTGGACTGTCCCATGCCTCCGCCTCTCTCAGGTCCAGAGCCATCCAGCTCCTAACATGATACCGGGCCTAGGTGGCAGAGGAAGCAGCACTGCCTTGAGAGGAGCATGGGTTGGGGGACTTCTCTGGGACCAAGGGACCCCGCCTTGTCATGGTGCTTATTCTATTTCAAACTCTGTGCAGGTTTCTGCCCTGGCGCAGCCTATGTGAAGGTGGGAGAGCAGAGGCCCTGGGAGCTGGGGTGTTGCTGTCAGATTTGCTTCCTCTCTTGGGACTCTACTCCCCAGGCTTTGGTTACCTGAGTGTTTTGGTTCTTCTCCGGCCTCTCTGACGCACCGTAGGGTTTCCTTCCTTCTGGAAAGGCGATGAGGCTCCCCTGGTTTTTGGAGGCTGCCATCTGTGCTCCAGCCCCAGCTCTGCCTCTTCTTTGTAATGTGGAACAAGTTATGTAACCTCTTCCGTGCTTTAACTTCCCATCTGTAAAGTGACAGTGGTGATAACAGGACCCACTTCATTAGGCTGATAATTAGTTCATAGATACAAGATGCTCAGATCAGCACCCAACGCTCTGAAGTGCTATCCTGTGTGTTAGCTGTTAATACTTTAGCCCCTCTGAAAGTAGTGCTGTTAGCTCCTCTCATTTTATCCACCCAGCACAGGTGCACACACGAGAATAATTTAGTCCTTTACCCCATCTTCATTTTCAGAGAGGTCACGTTCACTCGGAGGGCCCCAGCCATTACTAATTTCCAGAGGACTTTGATTTTCATATCCTAAAATGTTTTCTTCTTGGCGTAAAAGAAATGCCCACATATGGAATGAAAATTTTAAAGACATATCAATGAAAAGATAAAGAAATTTTAAAAATCACTGGGTAATACCTTTGCCCAGAGATGATAATTGATGTAGCCTTTCCCAGTTTTTATACATAAGTGTGGTGGGTGAATATAGCACCCAGTATAACCCCAGTTTGGCTTAAAAAGGGATAAAATGCATATAATACTGTTGTTTATATTCTGCTTTTGTTACCAAATATTATCAACATTTCTCACTGTCCTTAAATATTATTTGAAAATGACCAAATTTCTGTCTTTAGATAGAAATTTCTTTTCCCAGCTCAAAACTGCATGTCTGTCTGCCCGTGGAGGTTGCCCCTTCAGCATCTCAGATGCGATGTGGCCAGGCCCCGGCACTGGGTCTCACGAGCTGCCTCCTCTGCATCTTCCCCATCCCTCGCCCCTCCCCCAAGTCTGCTGTTCCCTCCTTCCGTCCCACAGCTCCTCCTCCCTGCCCCGCTCCCAGGATCTCTTAGTTGTGGGGTTCTGTAGTATCTCTGTGGTGTCTCCAGCGGTCATCCTCACTTTACCCATATCACCACAACTCTACTTCCTTTCCTCATCACCTCTCACTTTGACTCTGATGTTAGCATTACCTTTTTTCACATGCAATCCATATTTATTATAGAACATAATACCCGAACCTTCTCCCTGGCTTTCCTCGCTGCTGGCCTTGCTGGCTGCAGCCCATTCTGCCACACTTCTGCCCAAGGAAGCTTCCTGAGCACAGCCCATCCTGCCCTGTGACCTTCGATGTTAACTGTGTCCCCGCAGCTCTGCTGTGACCTGGCTGATGTACTACAGGTGCTTCCATCTGCCTGCCCGGGCACCTCTCTACTGTCTCCTGGACTCTGTTCCAGCCAGACTGTGACCTGATGGTGTACCTGTCTCAGCAGCTCTCTCAGGCTGCTGCCATTGCTCAGAACTCTGTCACCCCTTCCCCGCTGCTGGGAGTTCTGCCATCCTAAAGGTCCATCTCCCGTGTACATCCTCCTGGCAAGTTTCCTATCTCCAGATGGGCATGCTTTTTCCAGCCCTCGAAGCACCTCCACTTGGCTTGTCCTTCCCTTGAGGTATTTCACCTACCCTAGTTATCTCTGGGCCTTGGATGGGCAGCTAGAAGAGCAAGGGTCTGGAGAGAGACCGACCTTGTTTGAGTCCCAGCTTAAACTACCTTCTATCTATATGACCTTGGGGAAGCTACGTCCTCTCCGAGACTCAAGTTTTCTCATCTGGAAAGTGGAAGCTGATACTAGACCATGAATTAGGTTCAGTTTTGGGGAGGATTCAAAGGATAAAATGTCTAGGTTTAGCAGTTTCTGGAACATGATGAGAATTCAAAAGCAGCAGTGTAGGCTGGGCGTGGTGGCTCACACCTTTAATCCCAGCACTTTGGGAGGCTGAGGCGGGTGGATCACCTGAGGTCAGGAGTCCAGGATCACTCTGGCCAACATAGTGAAACCCCATCTCTAGTAAAAATACAAAAATTAGCTGGGTATGGTGGTGGGCGCCTGTAGTCCCAGCAACTCGGGAGGCTGAGGCGGGAGAATCACTTGAACCTGGGAAGCGGAGGTTGCAGTGAGCTGAGATGACACCATTGCACTCCAGTCTGGGTAACAAGAGCCAAACTGTCTCAAAACCAAAAAGCAGCAGTTTTATAATTAGTACCCAGTCTTCCCGTGTCTGCCTCCTTGGGGTGTCCATGGAACCTAGCCTGTTCTTTGGTGATGCTAAAGACTGAGTCCAGGAGAATTGACTTGAACAGAACGTAGGTCTGAGACCCTTGACCTGGCGGGAGATGAGGGTCATTGACAGCCCTGGTTCCCTATGATTTGCAAGACAGTCCTGCTACCTTGGGTTTGACAACTGAGGTAACTCCCCAGTTATCTCTTCCTCTGGAAGCCAGGTGCTTCCTTTGGAAGCTGGCCATCCCATGCCCGGGTCCTCAGGGGACATTGTTTGAAAGGGAATTTTAGGGCAAATCCGCTGAAGCTCAGGCAGCAGCTGAGAAACACACCAGATTCCCTTGACCCTTATCTGTCAAGGAAAGTCTGTTGGTGACCACCTAATATGTGGGGTAGGGTTGGTTATGGGCAGGATCTGGCATAAACAGGTAAAGTTGTAAGAGAAACATTTAGGTATCACCAAATTCCTCCCTTGCATTGTAGCAGGGCTGCACCTAAGAGCTGCTCCTAAAGGTTGAGCCACCACCTTGTCTTTTCCCCCATTTGGATTAGGAGCTTTTGAGCACCAGTACCCTCTCCCCAATAACAGTCTTTGCTGATTCTTCTCTTGCAGCCAGGCGGCACTCCAGGGTCCGGCCCAAGGTGACTGTCCTGAACTATGCTTCCCCGATAACCGCAGTCAGCCGGCCACTGAATGAGATGGTCTTGACCCCACTGACGGAGCAGGAGGGGGAAGCCTACCTGGAGAAGTGTGGCAGCGTGCGGCGGCACACGGTGGCCAATGCCCACTCGGACATCCAGCTGCTGGCCATGGCCACCATGATGCACTCAGGCCTGGGGGAGGAGGCTAGCAGTGAGGACAAGTGCCTTCTCCTGCCACCCAGCTTCCCCCCACCCCACCGGCAGTGCTCCAGCGAGCCCAACATCACCGATAGCCCTGACGGACTGGAGGAGGGGGCCGGGGGCAGCCAGGAGGGCTCAGAGCTGAACTGTGCTTCCCTCAGCTGAGTCGCCACCCCCAGGCCTTTCCACCTCCTGTTATGCAACCAGGATGAGGACACCTCCATCTCCATGGATTACTGAGGGGCCTCTTGCTTTATGCAATGCTGCCTTATTTCTTTTAGGGTACTGTCCTGGTCAAAATGCCTTAAGGGGAAACCGTTGTTGTAAACCTCTTCATTTTGGTGACTGTGACCAGTTCTTTGTAGCCACCAATTGTAGTGACCAATTGCCTAATGGTCACTTTCTGACTCCAGCCTTGCCAGTCTGACTCAGATCCTCATCTCTGGGCCTTTCCTCCTCCGATGTTGGACTGCCTAATGTTCCCAATGACATATCCAGTACTCCTGGCATTTCTGGAGCAGGAGGTTGTCAGGACCACACGTACAACCACCAAGGATGTGTTGGCCTTTGGAGTTCCCCTTTAGGTTCCTTGTGATGCGGTGGGTTATGAGTGAAAAATTAGTGAAGAGGGAACTCCTCTCCCCCATTTTGTGTAGAGTGAAAATAGCCTGCAGCCCCTACTCAGCAGGGCTCTGGGAATGTGCCTGCCTTATTTTAGTTTCAGAATTGCTGGGAAAGTTACCCCTCTGGTGGGTGAGGATCTGTCCTCACCTACATCCATATCCTATGTGCTGCTTGCACAGAGGCCTTTGGCTTTTGACCCAGAGGGGCTGTGAGGCTGGAGCTGCCCTGTCTTTCATTGAGCCTCAGCATTTCCCTCTTTGGCTTCCTCTCAAGCTCAAGGAACTCACCCCCAGATGCCTCTTGTCTCTCTTATTTCAGAAACGGACTTTCTTATCATGCTTTCCTATGGTGGGTGTGAGGGGCCAGCTGATACCAACCAACTAGCCTGTACCTGGATTTGACTTGAATTTTTAAAATGTGTGTTGTTTCAAAAAAAAAGTTTGCAAATTTTGTACGTGGGATCTTGCACTGTTCATTTCCACTGGGGTGAATCTTCACACTAAAATCACAAGCAGAGCTCCTGGGAAAAGAGACTGGAAGTGGTTCAGGATAAAGAGATCTATGGTGCACAGAGCTCTTATGTCACAGAGCTCTAGAAGCAGCTGGACTTGAATCCACAGTGGCCTGTGTAAATTTGCGAATTTCGTGGTTTCTGGAAAAAGCTGCATTGGGGTGGGGAGACCCAGTTTGCCTCATGGGCAGAGGGTTCTTCCAGGAAGCATGGAAAATGGAATGTTTCTATGCTTTACAACGCGGGGAGAGAGGGGAGATGTAGGCAGGACCTTTTGGAAGGATGTTTATTCCCTGTGGTTAAAGAAATGCCCGGAATTTCTAACACGTGAAGCACTTGGGGGCTGCAGGCCATGGCGCGGTGCTGCATCCTTCTACTGCTCCCTCCAGGTCTGGGGGCTTTTATCCACCTTGAATTCCTATCCTCCTCTTTGTAGTTGTCTGTCTCACTGATAACAGCTCCAGGAAAAAAGACAAGGCTCCTCCTCTGACCCTTCCTGTTGATGTTTATGAAATCTCAAAGAGATGAGCCACCTTGGCTTCCAATATGGCAAGAGGGTGCTGGGAGAAGGTGAAGATCAGTCTAAGCTGCCGTGGGGATGAGACCTTCTCATTTAACTCTTGATGGCATTTCCCTTCTGGCTGAAGATTTGAAATATGATCAGAATTGTGCTCTTGATGGCTGGGAATTTAGAAATTTAAGAGTTATTTCATTTTCATTCTAAGAATGATGGGAGAGAAATGTCCAAAAGAGATCTGCTGATCGGCTGAGAATTTCAAACAAAAAAAAATCATCTCTGTGTGTGTGTTGGATAAAGTCTACAGATTGACTAACATGCATTAGCAAATGGAACATCAGTAGGTAGCAACATGATGATTTATGTAACTGATAGCTTCTGTCCTTATTAGTATACTTAACATTTGAGACTAGTATTTATTGATCCAGGCAAATTAATTAATCATGCTTGGGCTTTTTCAGTTTGTAAGGTTAATCACATGTGCATGCGTGCGTGTGTATATAAATGCCTTTTCCATGTCTTAAATGTCCCTGATGAGGAGAGCAGTCATCAATTAAATATATAAGCTCTTAAAATGAGAATGGGGGTGTCAGACCCAGTATACTTAATTGCTGATGACTGTTAGCCAGTTTACAACTTTACCATCGATGTACACACTTGATATTTGTGCAGTAAATAGATTGTACCTATAAAAATTTTATCGATGTTTATGATCATGTTAGCTATCAGAGGGCTATTGGAAGAGTGATAGCTGAGGTGTTTTTAACCACTTTTTCTCTCCTAGATTCGTTTTCATTATTTATGCTAGGATTTTCCTATGGTTGACATTTGATGACAGGAAGCAATCATGACTCTTCGAGTGAGCTCACAGAAACCTTTCATGTCGTCTGTTTCCAAAACGAATTCAATAAACAACATTTTGTCCTTGCTGGGTGCCCCAAGGGTGTCTTGATTGAATTTGCAAGTATAGCAGTCAAAGTAGATCTTTATTTTCCCCTCAAATTAGATCTTGATGCATCCTTCCCTCAAACTCCCTGTCCCCACTTCTGCCTCCTCACCTCTTTTCCTGTTGCCTCCACTCCACAGTTGGACAGCAGCCTTAGTTCAGCCAGTCCTCCCTGGGTTTTGTCTGCAATCCTGGACTGGATTGGCAACTCATTTCCTGGAGAAACAGATTGTGGAGCTAGAAAATACTGAAAATAGTCTGAGAAGCCAACACTTTTTCTAAAACCAGCTTGGCCTTTCTTCCCAGAGTATTTGACCTAGAGGGAACACTTAGCATATGTACTCATGGATGATCTCATACATTCCCCTCTGATTCTGTTTGGCAGAGGACATTTATAATATTTTACTCTGCATAAATACTTCTAGGAGGCCTATAACGGCAACAGTCTGAGATCTCTAAAGGCTTGATAAGAGCCTTTGAGGAGGTGTGACTGATTAGTCATCTGTAGGATGAAAAAGCAGAGTGTGTATGTTTTGGTTGAGCCTTTGTAGGTCATAACTATGGTAAACAACCACTGAGCATTCTGTCTCAGTAGGTTTCATGTCATTAGTGTGCCCATGACATAGCAGTGCACCATCATATTCATTTATCCACCCATCTACCCATCAAACATTTGTGGAGCTTCCATTGTGTGTAGGCACTTTTCTTGGTACTAGGGATATGGTGATGGACAAATAACCAAGATGCCTTCTCTCATGGAGCTTACTCTAGTGGGGAAGGCTGGAAATCAGGTCAACACAAGCATCACAACTACCAAACAACACTGGGTGAAAGGGCAAAGTGCCAGTGACTGGAGAGTGAAGAAAGGATGACTGTGGGTAGAATGGCCAAAGGAGGTCTCTCTGCAAGTCAACTGACCCAAGAGCTGAGTGACAAGGAGCCAGCCTTATGATCTACTTTGTTTCCGATCACTGCCATAACTACCACAGACTTAGCAGCTCAAAACAACTTATTTATTATTCCAGTTCATCCACTGGAAGTCTGACAAGGGTCTCACTGGGCTGAAATCAAGGTGGTGTCAGGGCTGCATTCCTTTCTGGAAGCTTTAAGGGATAATCTGTTTCCTTACCTCTGCCAGCTTTTAGAGGCTGCCCATATTCCTTGGCTTGTGGCTTTCTTCCTCCATCTTCAAAGTGAATGGTGGTTGAGACCCTTTCACATGGCATCACTCCAAACTACATTCAGCCTTCCTAGGACCCTTGCTGATTACATTGAGCCCATCCAGATAATCCAGGATTATTTCCCAACTCAAAGTCTTTAATCACATCTGCAAAGTCTCTTTTGCCTTGTAGGATACATCGCAGGTACTGTGGATTAGGATGTGGATATCCTTGATGGGGGAGGGGGAGTCATTATTCTGCCCCACAGAATGATGATTACCACATAATCCTTAGTTTTTGCTGCTTCTACTGATTACTCTTTGTAGGTGGCAAGCTCCTGAAAGACCAGCTTAGCTACTCAGGAAACTCCTTGTCTTCTGGCCCAGTGGAATCCGATGGGAAAAGAGAAGGAAAGCAAGATGGACAAAAAGTGTCCACCCCAGGGGCTCAGCCTGCCTTCATGCTAAGGAGCAGTGGTAAGTTGGCTGAAGCTCTTCTGAAAGTCCTTAAATGGCCTTGAGCCCCTCAGCTGGCCAGAGATGCACTGGTGTCCTCCCTGGCATGCTTGCTGTTGTCTCCATCCCTTCTCAGCTGGACTGAAGATTTCTGTGGGTACTGCTCTGCTGCCGCCTCTGCTGAAATCTCTCTCCCAGCGGGAGAAAGGCCAGTCATGGGATGTACCTGGGAGCCTGGTAAGATGAAACTGCAGCATACAAGTGCTGGTCTCAGTGTACAGGGGAGACTAGGTGACATGGCCTGGGGACCTTATAGCCTGACCTCCACCCACCATGGCCTAGACTCCCACAGAGACCACGATTCTGTAGTCCCAGGCTCCAATCTCTAATTGCCTCATTGCCTTCTGTCAGGCCCTCACCATCCCTAGTCTGGACTTGCACAACTTGGTACGTGCTTTCTGTATTTGTGTACAGACTCCATCTCTCCCTTATGGACATTTCCATTTGATCTAAGGTGCAACCCCTGCTTAAAACTTTTCCTTGGCTTTCAATATAATCCATACACCTGAACTTGACTTCAAGGTCCTTCACAAGCCGGCCCCACCTACCTTCCCGGCCTCACTGGCTGCTCTTTGACTCCCTCGAGTTGGAGACCAACTGCTTCACCAGGGCTGTTCATGGTCCCAGGAAGCTGCCTTCCATCTCCATACCCCCTGCCATGCTCCCACTGTTCCCTCTCCCTGGGGGCCTCCCCACCGCTTCTCCAGATAGAAGCAGTCACTTCAACCTCTATACATTCTCAGGGGCTTAATCCAGGAAGGCAAGAATGTGTAGGATTTATATTTGCAGGCTTAGGGCCTCACAATACAGAGAAGCTTCTAAGTCATGTGCATTGAATAAATGAATGGGATGGTATAATTCTGATCTCCACCCTGCCCCTCCCAGGTATGTGCAGAAAGGACGCCACCTCTCTCCTTTTTCTCCAGGTAGGGATCTTCCCCATGCAGCTCTCTCCAAGCATGTTCCAACTGAGGCTGTGTGCCCAGGTGACCCAGTGAACACAGGTGGGAGTCTGAGCCCTTCTTGCAACTCCTCCCTTTTGCTCCAGCCAATGTCTGCCACTTCCCTGCAGAGAGCTAACCCTGTTCACGGGGCTGATGTTTTGCTCCAGAGTCAGCTCTTTCTCTTGGCCTGCCCTCTTTCTGTCTGTGGTAAGAGATTGCTTTGGGACCTGGCAATCCTGAGGACAGTGAGAGCACCTGTTGTTTGCCATAGGGCCATCTCTTTGAAGAAGCTGTCCTGCCAAGAAGAGGGAGTGTCCCAGGCCAGTGAGCTCAGGCAAGAGCCTCCTTGCCCCAACCCTCTCTGCATTCAGGAATCCAGCATGAGGGCCGAGTACTATGCTGTTCCTCACAACAGCCTTGCAAGGCAGGTATCACCTCCATTCTGCAGATGAGCAAACTGAGCGTTGGGTCTTTTAAGCAGTGGAGCTGGGACTTGACCCCAGGTTTACCACAAGTCCAGTGGTCATCCCCTTCTATTCTAGGAGGTACCCTAGCCTGAGAGAAAATGAAGAATAACTAAGCCAGGGGCGTAATCTCCTCAGCTTGCTACAAGGTAAGAGATGTTCTGGGGTTTCTAGAAAAGCTGAGGAACAAAGCTGCATCTCTTGCTTTTCTGCAACCATTTCTAGAAAACCTCATGGCATAGGGAGTGGGGGTGGGGGACTCTGGTATCCTGGACAGTAAATTTCCTATGTAGAAAAGATTTTGGGGCTTTTTAAAAAAACTTAGGTTAAAATTTGTCTTTGAAAAGTAATAATTTAATGTTTATATTTAATTTAATACATAACATAATTTCGTCTTTAGAATCAATATTCCATTTCAGATGCAAAGTTTAAACATTTTTTATGCTTTTAAATTCAGCTTACAAATTTTATTCTATTTTATAAGTCTAGCAGATCATGGCAGTAACTTTGGAGGAGGGTTTGAATAATGCTTGCTCTTATTTACAAGCATAGCTCAGCACTTCAGACATTTTTAAACAAATTTAGAAATTTAATATGTTTATTTTGTAACTACTTTGGTTGTTCTGACCACAAGCAAAATCATCCCAAATTTTAAACTCTTATAGAAGCTAATAAATTTAGCTTAAAAGAGAAATCTAAGTCCTCTTCAATGTTTTTATACTGTACCTAAACTTAGATGTCACCATTTAAAAAATCACAAGTCTAAATTAATTCTCAATTATACATTTTAAAGTGGAGTTGTAAAACTGCACTCTAATGGGTTTTATTCTCTTCAATATCACATTCTGAAACACCAAATAGGCACATATTCCTTCCTAACATAAAATATTAATGCTATAGTTTTGTTTCTTTTAAATATTTCTACCCTTAAATCTAAACTTTCCTGAAGTGTTGGTGAGCTATTGTCTCTCAGTTTCGAGCCTTTTCCTTTTTGTGTGTTGCTGCGGCTGGGATTCTGCAAACCACCTTGCTGCTTTGTCAGCTGGGTCCCTGGTAGGTTCTGCTAATGGAGGGCACTAGAGGGAGCCTGGGGTACTGGTGGAGGGAGAAGAATTGGACTCATCCTGTTTTTGTCCACATTACCTGGCACAGACAGCTGGGTGCAGCAGCAGTGTTGAGTTACTGTTCGCAGTTTATCCACATTCCCAGAACCAGCCTCAACATCTCCCCTTAAGAGATGCAAGCACTGTCCAGCCTGGGACCCCTCCTCAGAATTCTGAAGCCCTCTGGGGCTCCTCCTCTAATTTTTTAAATTTCAATAACCCCTAACACTTCTTTTTGTTTCCCCAGTTCTAAGGGTGGTAGTTGCTTCTTGTAGTTACCACCTCTGTGATTCCTCTGGGTCCCCTCTTTGCCATTTTATTTGTCCAATTTCTGATTAATAATTCATATATTAAATTATCTCTGTTAAAATAATTGATGTGGCCTTTGTCCTCTGACTAGCCCTGACTGATGAACCAGGGTTGAAAAAATACCCACTAAAGAAGATAATAACCATTCCAGGTAACCAAGGCAAATCGCTACCAGAAATTTCCTTTGGGTGTGAGACCCAGATCTGCAGACATTGAGTGGATTCTTCTCCCCACACCTGAGAAAACCATGTCACTGCCAGTAATTTTGGTGGTTGCTTCTCAGCATTCTTGAGTTTATAGGTGGAGCATACTCGATTCTTGTCTGAGTCCCTAAGAGACACTGGGTCCCATTTGTGGTTGCTTAGTCAGTGACTTCATAGCTTAAAAGAAGTGACCTCGGGGCCCTTGTTCCTGTATCGTACAATTGCCTAGTTCTTCAGTTATCTTCAGCAGTATGCGTTTCTCACTAAGTCACTCATTAGATTGGCTTTTCATTTCCTTGGTGATTCTAGCCTGCATCTAATGACTTTTGAGAGAAATCCTAAGCCATGTAAACACCTTGAACCAAATAGACTTCTGAATTCTTTTATATTCTCAGGACTGCGTAACTCTTAACAAGTGCTTAAATTTCAGTCTGATATCAGTTAAATATCTCAGATAGCTTTGTTTGTGGTCCAGCTTATGAGGTCATTTCATTCTCTGTAGGCTGAAGTAAGGATTAAATCATTTGCCTGCCAACAGAAACTTTTGCTGACTAGTCTAGAGCAGTTTTGAGAAGGGTTCAGTAAGTGGAAATCGCATTAGGCTTCTGGTTCTGGCCATATGGGAATGGCTTGTATCAGATTAATTTTCCTTATAAAATAATTAGGAAAGCTGGGCAAAATATATAAAGGAACTGTTCAAAGGAACTGGAGAACATCCAGTGCAGGCAGGACCTGAGAGGCTGTGATCCCCAAGAGAAAGGAAACATGAGGAAAGCTTCACATTCTTCCTGGCTTTTCCCCTGAGAAGATTTCCCCGAGTCCCTGGAGTGGGTGAGGGTACAAGGGAGTAAACAGCAGAAAGCAGCAGTCTGACTAGGCTAAGAGGAGAGTTTAAAGCTGCCAGAGCTGCTGGAGTTTGAAGGTAAAGTGATAGGAAGGGCTGAATGAGAAATATGCACACAAGTTCCCCTCAAGTTGTTCGCTGACTCCTAAGATGCGCACGTACAGTGAGAAGTAGAGGAAATCAGCAGAAAGGAAAACTACTGGGATGCTAAATACGGGAACCAAGTTCAGCTGCCACATGATGCTGAGAGGTTCAAATCCCACTGGTGGAAGGGCTTTGGCAAACATCCTGGGCTTTGGATGAGACTCCCCAAAGGGCCACAGTCTAGGAGTAAGGGTCATACCCTAAAGCAAGCTAGTAGACTTAAGCATAACTATATCAGTAATTATGTATGAAGTAAACACTCTGATGAAAAGACAAAGTTAGTAAAACAAGATGTTGTTTATAAGAGACACACATTGAATATAAGGACACAGAAAGATTGAAAATAAAAGAATGGAAAATGATATACCACGTAGACACCAGCAAAAGAAACAGTGTTGCCAATTTAGAATCATGGAAATTTCATAATGATAAAAGGTCAATTCAAAGAGAAGATATGAATTGTAACACAGGTTGAGTATCCCTTATCCAAAATGCTTGGAACCAGAAGTGCTTCAGATTTCAGGGTTTTTTCAGACTTTAGAATATTTGCATTATACCTACCTACCAATTGAGCATCGCAAATCATAAAATCCAAAATCCAAAATGCTCCAATGAGAACTTCCTTTGTGCATTATGTGGGTGCTCAGAAAGTTTTGGATTTGGGGGCATTTCAGATTTTGAATTTTTGGATTTGGGATGCTTAACCTGTACATAAATTATCATTTACTGCTCATTGACTATATGCCAAGCAACATCCTAAATATTTCATATTCTTTGTCTTGTGTAGTCCTCTGAGCAATTTTATGAAGTAAATATGATCATCCCCATTTTACTAGATGAGGAAATTAAAGCTCAGAGAGGTTGAGCAACTTGAGCAACTTGCCTAGTCACACAACCAGAAAATGGTAGAGACAGCATTCAAACCTAGTTTTGTCTAGTCTCTTGCCCAAGAGCTTTTAATCACTGCTCTGCTTTCTAAGCACCATACTGCCTGTGGTATGCTTGCCTGAACTAGTTGGAGAGGTCCTGTGCACACAGGAGTATTATTTAACCCAAGGGCAGGACATTCTGCAGGGACTCGGAACTCTGGACTGAAAACCATTCAAAAAAGCAGTCTGTCTGACTCTCTCTCTCTCTCATACACACACACTTCTTTGTAAATGCTCTGCCTTTGGGTACACATGGTCCCCAAAAGGTTATCCCAGTCTGAGTCTAAGGAACCTTCCAATTCATGGACCACAGCCTAACATCTTTGAATTTCTTGTTCCAAATCCTCAAGAATCTGATTGATCTGATTCAAGAATCATGAATCCATCCCTGATCCAACCAGCTGCTTCTAAGGAGCACCATCTCACATGGTTTTAGACTTCACCTCTGTTAAGTCCTTCCCTTGGAGTTGAAGGGGAAGGGTTCAGCAGTTCTTGGGGAAAAAGAGAGACTCGTCTGCCCCAGGCTGAATCCATGCATGCATATGTGGGTGGCCAGAGCAGAAAACTTCAGATAATCTTTCCCAAGCAACCTCTAATCATGGTCTTTCCCCTAAATGTAAATATGGTTAAAAGAGGGGACAGGCAGCAGGCTTATGTAAAAAGGGCTTGGAAGTCCTGAGAGACAGTGAGAAACAAATGGGCCCATCTTCAGGTGGGAGGGGGAACATGGAGGAAACCATGAAATAAAGCATTTCCTAAAGTGGGCAGTCTGGGGATGGAGCCTCGTATCTGCCTTTGAGCTACAAGAGGGGCACTTTCAGAATATTGCCATGCCGCTCCTCTTACTATCTGGGCAGGTGCAACTGGAAAAGCCTCCAGAGAAAATCGGCTAAGGTTGTGGCATTTGCTGTTGTGATGGACAACTGGAATTATGTAGGGGGAGTCCAAAAAACCTATGTGTTTTCCAAGCTTCTGAGACCTCCAAGGATATTTCTGTGGCAAATAATTGTAATAACAACATTTAATACTTATTTAGGGTTTACTGTAGCCAGTTCCTAGCATAATCCTTGCTTTCTCTATCTTATTTCCTTTAACCCTCATATCAACCCAGCGAGGTAGATGCTATTATTATTAATATTTTACACATGAAGAAACTGAGGCACAGAGACGGTAAGTTAACTTGTCCAAGGCCATGGAGTAATTAATAAGTGGCAGCCCCAGAATGTGAACCAAGACATAGTTTGGCTCCAGAGAATTTGCTTTTAACTCCGATGTAAACTCCTCCACTCTTTGGAAAATGTAGTATCAATTGTCAAGCAGAGTTAGAGTCATTAAGAAAGGCAAGAGCTTGCTGGGAAGCCCCTTAGAGCCCCTGGTTTTCCATAGGGAAGTTGCTCCACTCAAGAGAAATCCCTTCTGTGGGCTGTCCCCACACAATGCATGAGAGCCATGAGGCTCAGCAGCCCCAAAACCTGCCACCAGAAAGCCAGTGGGCACAAGGTAGAGAAACAACTCACAGAGAAATCAGGGGTCACTATTTAGGGTTTAAACCCCACCTTCTTTTTTCTCTGTCACTCTGCTGCCACTGCTGTCAGTCAGATCCTTTCTCATCCCCAGCTAAACTAGCTGTGTGGCCTTTGGAAAGTCTTTTTCTCTTCTGCAAACTATAGTTAATCATGTCTGCCTACCTTGCAGGATTAGAAGGTACACATACACACACACACACACACACACACACACACCCACACACACAGGTATTCATACACATATACATACATATGGCAGAGAAAAGGTTTAGGCTATCTCTGAGTAGGTAAAATCATGAGTGTTAAGTGTTATATTGCTCCTTTTAGTTGTCTATATGTTCCTAATTTCTGTAATAAGCATGTGATGTCTTTACTATGAATAGAGTTTAAAAACAAACTTCAAAATTCCAACACCATTCATGATAAAAACAAAACAATTTAACAAACTTGGAATAGAGGGAATTTCCTCAACCTGATGAAGGACATCTGTAAAAACCTACAGCAAACATCATACGTGATGGTAAGGGACTGAATGCTTTCTCCCAAAGATCAGGAGCAAGGAAAGGATGTCCGTTCTTGCCTCTTCCATTCAACAGAGTCCTGGAGATTTTAGCCAGGGCAGTCAGGCAAAAAGGAAAAACAAAGGTATCCAGTTTGAAAAGGAAAAAGCAAAGCTGTCTTTATTTCAGATGACATGATCCTTTATGTGGAAAATCTTGAGGCATACACACACCCACAAGCCCCTCTTAGAAGGAAAAGACAACTATAATACAACGAGGGCAAAGGATACAAGACTGATGTATTTCTGTATGTGAGCAATAAATAGTCCAAAAATGAAATGAAGAATAACTTTCCACTTATGGTAGCATCAAAAAGAATACAATATTCCAGGAGAAATTTGATGAAAGAAGTATAAATCTTTGTTTGAGGGACATTAAGGAAGATGTAAATAGTGGGAGAGACATTTCATGTTCATGAATTGGAAGACTCAGTATTGCAAAGATGGCAATTTTACCCAGGCTGATCTACAAATTCAATGTAATTCTGATCATAATTTCAGTAGGCTTTTTGGGTAGAAATTGAGAAGCAGATCCTAAAATTTAGGTTGAAATACAAAATATTTATAATAGCTAAAATGATTTTGAAAGGGAAGAGCAAAGTTGGTGGACTTTCACTTCTAAATTTCAAAACTTATTATAGCTACAGTAATAAAGACAAAATGCTATTACTACAAAGATAGATCAATGGAACAGAACTGAGAGTCCAGAAATAAATCCTTACCTTTATAGTAATTTTTTTTTTTTTTTACAAAGATGCAAGGCAATTGATTGGAGAACCATTCTACATTGTTCAACAACTAGTGGTGAGACAATTAGATACTCACCTCATGCCATACAGAAAAATCAACAATGGATTGCAGGCTTAATGTAACAGCTAAAACAATAAAACTTTAGAAGAAAACAGAGAAGAAAATTGTTGAGATACTGAGTTAGTCAAATATATCTTAGATACGCTATCAAAAGCATGGTTCATAAAAGAAAACCATTAATTAGACTTCATCAAAATTCAAAACTTTTACAGTTTAAAAAAACACCATTAAAAACATGAAAAGTTAAGCAACAGGTTGGGAGAAAATATTTGTAAAACACATATCTGTTCAAGGATTGCACTCAGAATTAACAAAAACTGTTACAAATCATTAAAAAGATGACAAACACCCCAATCAAAAAGAGGCAAAAGAACCGAACAGACATTTTATCAAATATGCAAATGGCTAAATAGCACATGAAATGTTGCCCTACATCATTCGTCATCAGCAAAATGCAAATCCAAGTGTGAGATACCATTTCGCATTTACTAGAATGGACATAATAGGATAGACAATCACAAACGTTGGCAAGGATATGGAGAAATGAGAACCCTTGTATATTGTTGGTTGGAATGTAAAATAGTGGAGTCACTTGGAAAAGCAGTTTGGCAGTTTCTCAAAACCTAAACCTAAAACTGCCATATGACTCGGCAATTCCATTCCTAGGTATCTATCTAAGAGAAATGAAAACATGTCTACACAAAAACTTGCATGAGAGTATTCCTAGTAGCATTATGATGATAGCCAAAACTGTAAACAACCTAAATGCCCATCAACTGAGACATGCATGGATAGACAAACCCAAGCATATCTATACAGTGGAATTCTAATCAGCAATCAAAAGGAAACAAACTGCTGACACATGCTACATCATGAACAGACTTCAAAAATGTGCTAAATGAAAGAAGTGATACACAAGAGACCACCTACTGCATGATTCCATTTATATGAAATGTCCAGGGGAGCTGAACATAATTTATAGAGACAGAAGTAGATTACTAATTGTTTGGGGCTGTGGATGGCAATAGGGATTAAATGTAAATGGGCATCAGGGATCTTATTGCAGGGATGAAAATGTTCTAAAACTAATTGATGTTGATAGTTGCACCATTTGGTAAAGTTACTAAAAATTATTGTACACTTGAAATTGGTGATTTTTAAAATTGCAGTAGAATATGCATAGCATAACTTTGCCATTTTAACAGTTTTGGGTACACAGTTCAGTGGCATGAAGTACATTTATGTTACTACATGATCCACCTCCAGAACTTTCTCCATCTTTCCAAACAGAATCTCTATCCATTACACAGTAACTCTACATCCCCTGCTTCCCCCAGCTCCTGACAACCACCATTCTGCTTTCTCTGAATTTGACTGCCCTAGGTACTTCATTTAAGTGAAATCATGCAATATATGTTATTTTGTGCCTAGCTTATTTCACTTAGTGTAATGTCTTCAAGATTCATCCAAGTTGTACCACGTATCAGAATTTCATTCTGTGCGTGTGTGTTTTATTGTGGTAAAATATTCACATAAGCTAAAATTTAACATTTTAACCATATTTTAATGTAGTTTTGTGGCATTAAGTACATTCATGTTGTTGTACAACCATCACTACCACCCATCTCCATAATGTTTTCATCTTCCCCAACAGAAATTCTGTACCTATTAAACACTAACTCCCCAATCCCCTCTTCCCCTAGCCCTTGGCAGCCACCATTCTATTTTCTGTCTCTTATGAATTTTGCTACTCTTAGTGCCTCATATAAATGGAATCATGCGAAATATGTCCTTTTGTATCTGACTTATTTCACTTAGCTTAATATCTTCAAGGTTCTTCCATATTGTAGCATTTGTCAAAATTTCCTTCCTTTGTAAGGCTGAAATATTTCATTGCATATATATGTAACACACTTTGTTTACCCATTCATTCCCTGATGGACATTTGAGTTGTTTCCACATTTTAGCTATTGTGAATAATGCTGCTGTGAATATTGGTGTATAAATATCTTGATATTGGTGAATTCTATGATATGTAAAGTATACCTCAATATAGTTATTTTAAAATAAAACATCAATTTCAAAAATTAAATTGTCAATAAATGGTAGATGTCTTTATTATTATTAATAACTTCAAGAATGGTAAATTTGATCAATGAAGTAGGTTTTAAAAAATCAAGTTAATTTATTAACTTAAGCTAATTAAATTAAGTTAGCTAAATAATTAGGTTAGTTTTCGAATTGATTACTTTACAAAAAATTACTATATTTTAATTTTACTTGAAATTAGTAGAAAGAATTAAAATGAAATGAAGTTGGTGAACTTTAGATGTTTATTCACAACAGAGATACTCATTGCTAATCTCTCTCTCTCAAGGCAAAAGAAGTTATGAGGAAACATTGAGGTTGGCTTGGAACACATGGTTTTTCTATTTAGATTCATGTTTCTTGATGGTCAGTTTAATCCCCAGGTTGACAACTGTTTCATAAAAATCAGAGGACATTTCTGATGTTTAAACAAACACAGCATCCAAATTTTTAGATTGAAAACAAGAAAAAAGTTCAAAAATTTTGCAAACCTTTAGGATAAACTTCTAAGAGAAATTATTAGGGAATGGCTAGCTTATACATTTAACACTACAAAGAGGACAAACCACTTGTTAAAAAAGGAGGAGGAAATGACTGTAGTAAGTGTCTAAAACAAATCCAAGAGGTTATTTATCAATTCTCTGTATTAGTCAGTTTTCTTCTCCCTCTGAATGAATTGGTTCTTGCTTTGGAATGTATCTGCTCCAGCCTGAACTGCCTGAATTGTCTTACCCAGAGTTGTAGAGTCCACCCATTTATGTTCTGCTGTCTTCATTCACTGTATAAAAGAGTTATTTAAAACCTGAACATAGGGCAAAAAGTTGAGTGGCATACTCTTTCAATGTCACACTGGAGAATTATTTAACAAGTCCACCCAAGGATCATTTAATTTTCTGGAAGAATGGATCTGTGTTTGACTTTGTTATTTAGATACTGTGAAGTTACATGTTAATTGTATTTTTCTTTCTGGTAAGAGAGATAACTCCAAAGGTTATGATTTTATTAGCCTGCAGGACATTAACCAGTTTCATCTGTAACCTAGAAATCTAATTTTAACTGTTTTCATTTTGAAAATATTTTTTCCTGGTGGATTATATAAAGCCCTTTTCCTTGAGTGCTCTTGCAAGAATCAGCTTTCCCAGCTAATGGCTCCATCGTAAGCTAAGGAACTGAATACAACCTTTGACATGTGTCTATATTTGAACGAGTCATGATTTTAACATTTTATCAATTATACTTTGATACAGCTGATATACCTCCACTCATACTTTCTCCTCCTAGCTACTGTGCTTACTCTTTAGGTGCAGAAGAGCTACCTGGGGGCCTGTTTGAATACAGATTCTTCCCCCTTCCAGCTCCCACAATCAGAGTCTAATTCAGGGAGGTTGATGTGGGCCTTGGTGGTTGCATTTTAATGAGCTCCTCAGGAGATTCTGAAGCTGATGGTACTCAGACTAGACACCTTGAGAATATTGCCTGGTAAACTAGGTGCTGGTGATGATCTAAGGCCATATTGATTCACACTGTTCGGAGTGGATGGAGTTAGCTGAAGTTTAACCTTGAGGCCTGGGATGGGCTGGAATCCAACAATCCATTTGCATAAACTTCAATTTGGATGTGGTAGGTGATTTCAGGTGTTCATCCACTTATTGGCTGTATCAGAAAGCAGGTGGGGCTGGGAACCACCAGGAATCTGTATAAATAGGTTGAATCACATGACATTGCTGATATTTGACTTAATTGACCTTAAAAAATATGAGTTTAATATGCCTTGATGTAATAACTCCTCAGCTGTTTCTAACTCGAAGCTGATTTGGCAGCTAACTCATCAATATGACAATTGGGACAGAAGATTTCCAATATTTGTGGAAAGCGCTCTATAATTTTCATCAGACTTAGAGCAAAAATTTAATAATCCTCTTCCTAGAAAAGTGCATCAAATGTAACCTTTTGCATACAATCTCAGGGGGATTTATGGACTCCTTAAAGGTCCAAGGACTCTTACAATTTTTTTTTTTTTTTGAAGGCTGCATTGCCGAAGGCTGCATTCTTTAGAAAGAGTTTTGCTGCCACCTACTGCCACATGGTTCTTGAGCTGGGTTTGCTCTATTCTTGCCTTGTCAATGACCTCCAGTTTGGAGTTTTGTAGGAGCTATAAGCAGCTATCATCTCACACCAACTGACAAGAGAAGTCCAATTCTAGGCTGAAATGGGCACCAAAAACCTGTTTATTTGTCATTCAAACACTGAATTGAATTATCGCAAATGTAAAAAAAATTTGTGCATACTCTGCATTGTCTAGTCTATGCATACTCTTCAGCTTATAGCTGATTCTAAGAAGGCTTAAAATAAGAGTTGGAATAGAGTAACATGGCTATCTGGTTTTGAGTCTCAGGGAGCTTATTTTACAACTCTGTCCTGTACCTAACTGATGACACCGCAAAATAATTGTTCTAGAAATGCAAATTATGTCTTATCCAGGAGGTTCTCTTGACTTTCTCCCTGCAGCTAGTTTTGGCTCCATTTGCATATTTATTTCAATATTCCTGGTCCGTAAGAGTATCTTTTCTTTGGATTCTCCTTTGAATCAGTTATAACACGTGCCTGATTTCCTCAGAGTGAAACAAAATCCTTCACATGAGCTCATTTGGTATCTGTTTTGAGAGTCATTATACTTTTTTGAAAATTATTCTTTAACAAGGGCCAAAACTAGGTATCTTTGATTCCCATCTACGAGAGGTCTTCTGGCCTTTTCTTGAAAGTGCACAGTCTAATTAAGATGTTCCATATTGAAAGTAATTTTTTGAGATGTCCCAACCCTCTTTTCCCTTTTGTTCCCATTCAAACAGTTAAGACCCTATCTCATTGCCTCAGGGGAGGCAGGGCCAAAACTAACAAAATATAACAAAGGAGTTTGTAAATCTTTCTGGACTTCGTTTTCCTAAAGCTCAAGTTCTTCCAAGAATTGAGAGAGGACCCAAATGTTGGGGGAAAAGAGAGGAGATTGTGTTTTCCTTCCACAAAACAACGAGATTACCTCAGACTGAGGGAAGGAGGGACAGACAGGAGCAACAGGACCAGGCCCCGAGAGGTGAGGCTGCAGGGGCTGGATGGACTGGAGCCCAGACCACATGGAGCAAGACTGCGCTGGGAGGGCCCTGAAAATAGAGTCCTGGGAGGTGACCCCTGTAGACTAAAGATCCTTGACAGTGTTCGTGTGTGTGTGTGAACAAATTTGGCCTCTAACCTTCTGGGCAGTCTTGACTCAAGATGCAAGTTGCGGTCTTATAAACTCATTTGTGTCCTGGACTACATTTTAAAAGTGAAAAAAAGGGCAGAAAATATCAGAAAGCATAGAATGTGGTACAAGCAAGTGTTTCATAAACATTTTGTTTCAGCTGAGTCAGTATTGCATATTATTTTTCTTTCTATGCTCAATCTATATAATTTTACTGCGGGTTCTGAGCCAAAGGGAAAAAATTGCAAAACACTGACCCTAAAGGTATTTTAAAAAGTCAGATTTAACTTTATTAGCTCAGCTGTATTCAGGACACCTGAGCTTTCCTTTTCTTCTTTAACAATGGCTCCAAAGGAATACCACATTAGGGCTGAAATAAACTTTACTTTCAGGTTCCTACCTATTATAAAGGCAATGACTAGCTACTTAATTTTTTTTTTTCTGTAGAGGTGGGGTCTCGCTATATTGGGGTCTCAAACTCCTGGCCTCAAGTGATCCTCATGCCTGGGCCTCCTAAAGTGCTGAGCCACCACTATTACTTCAAAAACTTTTGCTGGGGCTTTGTCTACTTTACCTATTTAGCTTCAGATTAAGTGACCTGGGGGAAAATGAAGCTAGGATCAAGACAGGCCAGACCTCCCTGGACAAGTGTCCCCCACCCCTAATACATTGAAAACAAAAATTAGTCTCTGCCAATCAGATTAGAGCAACAAGTGGGAAAGTGGGAAGGACAGGGACAATTATTTTTCAGAATTTGGGAATCTATTTTTCAGTGTGGTTTTATAATTTAGCTTTCAGGAGTATAAGTTCTGTGACAACGAGACTTGCTTTTCTATGGAGATATGCAAAACCCTACCCAGGTGAAGCAAAAATTATTGTGCTTATGCATCATTCCCTGAAAAGGTTACAAGTGTCATGGTCCAAGTATTCGAATATTGCCACTGCTGGCCCTGGTAAAACAGTTAATTTTAAAAATGTGACAACAGGGTAACAGACATGTACAGAATAGACTAGAAGATAGAAAAGTGTTGAGAAGTTAACAAAAAATAAGAAGTGGAATATTTTTTAAAAATGTGTTGCTTACTCTGGAATTAGTAACAGTATTTCACTTTTGGAATTTTAATTTACAAATTAAGGTGGCATTTATAAAGTAATTACATATCTTACCAGCTTTTGTACTCCATTTAGGGAAGTTGAGTCTACTTTAGAAGAGAAAGGGGTTGACCCCATAGAAAGTTTCCTAAAGTGCTTTTAATGGCGTCACAATAGAGGCAGCTTTGCTTAAAAACCCATTCAGGGAGTTTGGTACCTAAGGAGAAGGCAGAGACAGCCACAGCCCTTTCTGCATTTATTTTTTGGGAATAAATTCATGTTATCTGGCTTCACACTTTCAATCTATCTGTTTTTCTCACTGGACCTAAAGGAGTTATGGAAGTTCCTCTCTCTTTAGGCCTAATTTTGTTTTGTAAAATAAAGTCTTAAAGGCCCCAGGGCAGAAACCACAGCCCACACCAAGGAGTAAAATGAATGCTCACTTACCATTTCCTGAAGGAGGAAGGACTAGTTATTTCAGGTGAAAACTAGTGCCTTAAATTGTTCTCTTCCAATATAGTTACATAGTGCCCCAAATAGAACAACTATGAAGCAAAAATCAAAGTATAGTTATTTCATTAAAAACCACCTGGGCCTGATGTGGTGGCTCACACCTGTAATCCACGCACTTTGGGAGGCCGAGGTGGGTGGATCACGATGTCAGGAGACCGAGACCATCCTGGCTAACACGGTGAAACCCCATCTCTACTAAAAATTCAAAAAAAAAAAAAAAAAATAGCTGGGCATGCTGCATGGTGATGGGCACCTGTAGTCCCAGCTACTCGGGAGGCTGAGGCAGAATGGCATGAACGCAGGAGGCGGAGCTTGCAGTGAGCCGAGATCACGCCACTGCACTCCAGCCTGGGTGACAGACTCCATCTCAAAAACACACACACACACACACACACACCCCTGGACTATCCCTTATATTTTATATTTTAATATATATATTTCATTTTAATGAAGAGTGCTTTCTTGTAAATACCTCGGTGCAGTACATCGGGCTGGTAAGGAAGTAATAAGTGGGCAGGGGTAAGTATGTCAGTCTGGCATGTTGTCTTCTAAATTAATATTCAAAAAGGTGGCATTCAAGGAACAGTTTTGGTCATACCTTGCAACCAGTACTGAGACATGACATGAAGTGAAAACTCCAGGTGCTTTTGTGAGATAAATGTGAATCCGCATTCATAACCTGGGTTTAGAAAGATCACACTTACCTACTTACTAAAATGGAGTCCTCCTTCAATCTTAAGTCAGCCTGGCAATTCAGTTGTACTGACCTGATGGAGGCCATCTGAGGTTTCACTACCATTAGAAGCAGGGCTCGTTTTATGCGTTCTGTGCATGCTGATGGTGCAGGGAGCGGTGGAAGACGTGCTGCCCCGAATCTGGATAATTTCTTTAATCCCTTCCTTCAATACAACCTGCTCTTAAAACTGAACACTGATTTTCATTCTTTTCATGATTAGTGTTTCCCCACCCTTATCTTTGCATTCACTCCCTCTGGTAAAGGACGTATTTTCAGAGTCCAGATGGATTAGGATAACTGCTTACAAATTCCATGGCAATAGCAAGTTCTGAGGAACAGCAGGCTTTGTGATAAGACCATTGGATGTGTTTCAGTTTTCAAAAGTCGGATTTCATTCCACAGCTTGTCATAAAGTTTATAGAATTATGAGAAGCTCCCTGGATTCACAGTGCCTTTCTTAAAAGATCCACACATTAATGAATGTTACCCATTATTTAATATCTAAATATCAAATTCTAGTTTCCACTTTACAGGGAAAAGGACACGAAGACAAAACTGACTGGTTTTGTCAGTGGGGAGAAAATTTGTCTCAGCTGCTAATTTCGTGATCTATATGCTAAATTATACCTCTTCATCCCTCTGAGAACATAATTCTGGAAGCTTGTAGAAGCAAAATAGGCCCCACATTACATTCTCACCACAGAAATTAGATAACTTATCAAGTGCAAAAATAACACGAGAATATTCTGCACAATTTATCAAGGACCTTCAAATAAATCCATTACAAAACAAAAACAAAAACAAAACCAAAAACCCCTTCAGGCAAACAAAACAAAACAAAACAAAAAAAAACCAAAAAAACCCCTAAAATTCAGCATAACAAATTTACAAAGTTTAAAATTAGCTTAAAGTGAGGGCTACATTCTAGTTACAAAGCAAATGTCCCAAGTCCCCCCAAAGAACTGAAGACAAATTGATTAAAGTTGTTCAATTATTTTAGAATGTTTTTAGAGACACCAAACTTGAAGTCTCATTAAAAGTAACATCTATCAAGTGATAAAGCAAATGTAACATAATACTCCTGCAGATTCTAGGTGGTATATGTTCACTATACAAGTCTTTCAACATTTCTGCGTTTGGGAAATTTCACAAAATGCTGAAGAAAAAAAGCAAAAAGAGTAATATCTACGCCTTACCATCTAAAATTTACATGACAACTAAGGTACCAGAAATTGGTTGGCTTCAACTGCTGCTTTCAATAAATGTTCATTATTACATATATGAGTGTGTGCGACGTGCCAGGCACTGTGGTAAGAAGAGGGGATTCAGCACACATCCCCATTCCACAGAGTTTACCTTCTCCTAGGTCAACTCTTGCTTAGAACTATGGTCACTGCTGCTTGGGCGATTGTCCGAGTGGGACCACACCTGCCTTCAGAGCTGCAGAAATCAAGAGCAGAGAGAGGCACATGCCCCAACTTCCCCATCTTAAAGGCAGGGCTAGCGTCCTGCTGAGAAAGCACTCAGAGAGGAAAAGCAGCACCACATCTCTCATTTCCTAAAATGTTTTTCCCACCTAGAATGATTTTTCAGGATTTTGTAACCCGCATTTCCTGTGGGGAAACAGCTTTAAAATATTACAGACACAAGTAACATTTAGTGAAACCACCAGGCATCTCCTTGCAAGTGTCTGTTTTTGACGGAAAGTGAAGGCTGTAATTGACTGTCACAGTCTGCCAAGATCCATCCAATTTGATTTCATCAGATCATCTTTCTGGATACTGGGAATTTGTGAGTGCCAAGTACACTCGACAGGCACAAGGATAGAAATGGAGAAACTAACTTACAGTCCGTCATGTCAATCTGGGAGTTTAGAAAAAGCACACTTCAAAATAAAAATATAAATGACTACTTATTGCTCCTTTTTCATTTCCTTAAGGCATTGCACTGCTTAGGTTCTAAGCAACCAGGCATCACAAACAGAATCTGATGTTTTGGTTGTGTCTTGTGAGACAGTGTCACACTCTGTCACCCAGGCTGGAGTGCAGTGGCATGATCTTGGCTCACTGCAACCTCTGCTTCCTAGGTTCAAGTGATTCCTGTGCTTCAGCCTCCCAAGTAGCTGGGATAACAGGCATGCATCATGACACCCGGCTACTTTCTGTATTTTTACAGAGATGGGACTTCACCATTTTGGCCAGGCTGGTCTTGCACTCCTGGCCTCAAGCAATCTGCCAGCCTCCACCTCCCGAAGTGCTAGGATTACAGGTGTGAGCCACTGTGCCCAGCCTAATGGTATTTTATATAAAATAATGAGTAGACCTTGAAGCAAGCCCAGAAGAGAACAGTGTTGGTACATCCAAGCAATTGTTCCTCTGTAAAAAGAATGTATTCTAATTGTACACATAATTCATAAGCATGCTGTTAGTTTATCTAAGACTTACTGGTATAAAAACAGTAATGGAGAATTATACTGTGACCTGTATAATTTTACAAGGGTCACAAAAATTAATTGCTAGAGATAGTCCAATAGCTCTGTATTAGTTCATCATTAGGATAAAAAACACCTGCCTTCATTCTGTTTCACTTTTTTCTACTCTTTATCCCCAAAATAAAAGTTAAATCACATTGTAGTATACTAATAAACAATCTTTGCTGCCAAAAGATAGTAACAAACTACCAAACTTCCAATCAACATTCAGACTTGCTTGCCAATAGCAAAATGTATGACATACAGCAAGTTTCATCCAGCATTGGGTTGGATGCTGGGCACGGTGGCTCATGCCTGTAATCCCAGCACTTCAGGAGGCTGAGGCGGGTGGATCATCTGAGGTCAGGAGTTCCAGACCAGCCTGGCCAATATGGTAAAACTCTGTCTCTACTAAAAATACAAAAACATTAGCTGGCGTGATGGCAGGTGCCTGTAATCCCAGCTACTTGGGAGGCTGAGGCAGAAGAATCTCTTGAAGCCGGGAGGCAGAGGTTGCAGTGAGCCATGGTCGCGCCATGAGTGTCAGTGAGACTGTCTCAAAACAAACAAACAAATGAAAAAAGCAAAAAAATCACTTGGTTAGACATCTCTGGAAAAAGAGGAAACAATTTCTTTTTAATTTAGCAATGTCCCAGAATGATGCCAAAAGATAAGTATGTTAAAAGATGGTTAGTAACATACAACATAAAGCCCAAAGGCTTGTACACCCAACTGAGTGAAACTAGCATGTTTAAGAATGGAGTAGGAGACTGGGAAAATATAAGGAAGAAACCAACTTTCCAGGTTAAGGCTTAATTCTGATTGAAGTCAAAAGTTTTATTTGGAATGACAGCTTGACTCTTTTACTTTGTAGTCACGATGAATGACCAGCATAATATAATGGCTGGTTTATGACAAAATGCCAAATGTTGGGGGTTAAAATTGCTCATTTTATTTAAGATGTGACCCAGCTGACAGACACTAAATTAGAGGAAAGTATCAGTGTCAGCAAAGAATAAGTTAAAGACATTTTCTACTGGCAAAATACTTTAGTAAGTATTGTCAGTGTTCTGGTGCTTGGAACTTAATTTGAGACAGAATGTTATGGCTGGAGGGGACTGTAGAAACATCTAGTCCAACTCATTTTACAGATGGGAAGCTTACTAAAAACTGAAATTAGGCAAAACAAAAAAAAATTTTTTTTTAAAGACTTTAGTAGAAAAAAATAGTATCACCAAGGCAGGAAATGACTCCTCTTTGTACCTAATGCACAGCCAATGCTTTTAATAGAAATCTGACCAGGAAGTTTTTAAATATCATTTCCTTTTTTGAGCTGGGGGCGTGGAGATTGAATGTTTTGCGGCAACATTTAATTCTCTGATAAAAGTACACATTTATTGTAGAAAATGTAAAAAATATAAGCAAGCACAAAGGAAAATAAGCCAACAAAAAGTTTAGTATATTTCCTTCAGGCTTTTTCTATGCAAATACAAAACTACTACTGTTTACTTTTTAAATGGAATTTGACAATTATTTATTCATTGTAAAACAATCACAGGAACAGCAGCAGTATGGGTTTCCCTAGGTAGAGGGTGGTATGCAGTGATTCTCAGGAGCTGGCTGGAAGGCACAGCTGAGGGACACAAACTGCCAGGAAATAATGTGGTAACTAGCCATGAGCTTGTGGTACTAATGGTGGCATATGGGGAACAAGGTCTCTGCTTGACTTTTATTTTCACTCCATAACAAACTCGCCAGATCAGGAGCAAGGGTGGGTGGGGAGGGAGAAGAGAGAAAAAAGCAAAGGGAAAGTTCAAAACGACACTCGCTGGGGCTGAAAACCACGCTCCCCAGTAGATGAGGGCCTTGGCTTTCTCTTGAAATGAAGGCTGATCTAGAACGCTGGCTGGGGACCCTGATTTGGCCTCTCTGGGGATACAATGTTATCTCTCGTTACCAGACAACTTTAAATGGTGGATGGATCTTTAGATCCTTTATAAGCTTATACTAGTTGCGGGTCTCCCTGAGAACAATTCCACAATATTTTATATCTATATATAGGCCTTTAACAAATACATGGCACACAAAAAAATCATCTTTCCCTATTAGGAAAATTTGGCTACTTCCAGGATTCCACAGGATCCTTCTCAGAACCTGCAGTTGTTAGGCTACAGCAACGTACTCAAGCTAAGTTGTGATACAACCACTATGACTTCTAATCTTAGTTTGGTGACCTCTTAGGTATCACCAATCATCTCCCAGGTTTTGAAAAATTCTCATTATAGGAAATCAATTTTGTTCTATTTAATTGAACTAAAACAGAGGGTATTCGAAAGAGCTAAAAACTTCTGGCTCACATAGCTTCTGTCACCACCACTGAGATGCCACATGGGCTGACTACTTGAGTCACTTTTAATTTTTATGTTGCTGACTGTGTGTATCTCCTGTCTTGTAAGCATTAAACAACTGAAGACATATGCAGAGCTGTGAAATTCACTCTGCACTGAATAGACAAAAAGGGTTACACAGCATACAATAAGCACTTGGTATCCACATGGTTCTCAGCATTACAAACTCTGGGGAAGATGCTGCTTCGTAACCTCAAGGAAATATGTAAGCAAGGCATAACTAACACTTAAACAAGTATTCAACAGACATGTTTACACTAAATAAGTAAGGTTATATTTAGGGTTTAAACTCATCCCTGAATATCCTTAGTAACAACCTGGAGGAAGAACTGTGGTGAATGAGAACTTAAGTTTTCCAAGGATTATGGTTCAAATCCTCTGAAATCTATAACAGGTTAAAAAAATGAGAACTCAACTTTCTAGAGCAATAACTCTTCTCGAGGGCACTAGCACAAGGCGGTAGTGATTTTCATGTTTAATATATTACATATAATACTATAAAATGGACTAAGTTTTAAGGAAAGTCCATTATTATTAAAAGTTTAGTACTCTTGAGTCTGGGCTTTCTGACAATAAAATACACCAGAGCAAAAGCCCAAGAAAGCACAACAAAGAGGTATACTAATTGACAAAATAGCTGCTGCAACATGCCACAGGCACTTCAGACCTAACCATTTCTGAAAAAGCATGGAACGTGTGGATTCCCAGGAAAAAACTGCCTCAGATCATTTGTAACAGGAATAGTAAGTGACCTCTCTAACAACACTCACTAGTAGATACTACATCTTTCCTGCGGCTCATGTGCATGTTATTGAGAACAGGGCAAGGAAAGGCACTGTTTTCTCCAGGTAGTTGTTTTTGAACAAGTGAGGGCAGCTACACCCCTGAATCAGTACTTCGTGGCTGAAAACCCTCCCTCCGAAGGCTACCCATGTCAAAGCGGGTGGAGACCTCACAGCGCACTAATAATGTGTCATCCTTAATGAAAGTTCTTTGTCTTAGGGCTTCCAGATGCATGAAAGTTACATAGCCAAAACCTTTTGGGTTCCGTGGGATTGTGGGTCGCTGGAAAGCAAGCAGGTCTGGTTTGGCATCCATTATCTCTTCATGGTTTTGCCTTACAGGTGCTTCGGACTGATCAAGAATTGTAAGGCGTATTGTACCCTGGAAGGGCCAAGGGAGGTGGCTGTCATACTCTCCTTGCATCGTGTGGACAAAAAGGGATATATAGTTCGCACAGCGCTGAGCAGTCGGTAACTGAAGGTGCAAGCGCATGCAGAGTTTGTACCCGGGTTTGCCTGTGTAGAACCCAGGGCTATGAATCACAACAGGTTTCTCCTCTTCTTGACATTTCAAATGCATTCCAAAGTTGCCAATCTTCCAAATGTAAATTCCATTGCACTGCTGTGCTTCAATTTCAGCAACTTTGTCCTCAAGGGTTCGAATGGTTCGTTTGAGCTCACTTACATACGTACTCTGAGTTTCCATTTTAGCAGTCAGCTCCCGGATTTGATGGTCTTGTCTTACAAGGCGACCCTCTAACTGGTGGATAGTTTCCTGGAAATTCCGGACCTCTGAGACATAGCCAGAGTCGGGTATAAGGCTCAAACTATGAACAGCCTGGGCCAACATTCTCATGTGTGACTGGGTGTTCTCTTGTAGGTGGCGTGCCAAGTGATTTCTCTGCATCTAAAAATCGAGCACAAGCCTTAGATTGGGAACCGATACTGTGAGGAGCAAGAAAGGGACCTGGCCAGGTCAAATAAGAGGTTTTCAAGTAGTCACACCACTTCCCTCAATTCTCTACCATTTTCCTTTGCCTTCAACAGATTTTTGATCCAATGAGGCGACTCTGCCTCTTAGTTCACTGAAAAACAGACTATCTGATGACTACTCTCCCAGCTTTCACTCATATACATCTCCCTCCCACCTACAAAAAATGTATTTATACACATCCTTCTTTTCTGACTGAGATGCCTGTCCTCTCCAAGATTAACATTCTACCTGTGCGCTAAATGTCACCTGACCTGTTGCAACACCCCAGAGATTTTACTCAGTGATTTTTCTTCATCTTCAAACATCTCTCCCTCTTTAGAATACAATTATTAAAATCTTTCCCATTAAAAAAGGACAAACTTCTCTGAAGATCTTTTGTCTCTCCAGTTAATATTAATACCATTTTCTTTTTTTTTTTTAAAGTCAAGAATATAGTCTATCTGTATCGTCTGCAATTCCCAGTATACAAATCTATTGCAAATTGGATTTTTTTCCTGGCACCACGCTATTCTAAGGTCATTAAGAACATCCTATTATATGAAAAACATTCATAATGCAACACTTTTTTATTATAAAAGGTCACATAGTCTTTAAAAAACCTAGAAAATATAGATGACCAAAAAGAAAGTATGCTACCTATTATCTCTCCTAACTTCCATTAACATTTTATGTCTTTCAAGTCTTTTTCTCTAAGCACAAAAATACAGAATTTTTCCACAAACTATAACCATACCATTTTGCTCATTTTATTTTTTTAAATTATTAAATGTATGTTTGTTATACATAAGTCAGGAAAAAAAAAAGTATAATGGAAAAGCAAAAGTGTAACTGCACTCTCCAAAAAGAAAGACATAACATAAACAATGATCCATCTCAGACATTTGACACTACTGATCATGAATCTTGAAACTAATTTTGGAGACCATAATAATACTTTCTCTTTGCCTGGTTCATCTGTTTCTTACACTGTTTGTTCATGGCTCTTTTCCTTGGTGTACTTCTCTTTCCTGTACATACTCTATCTGATCTCAATCACACCTTCCATTATCACCACAAATCACTTCCCCAAAGCAATACTTGAGTCCTAATTTCTCTTTGGGGCTTAAGACAGCACAGAATGCATGTCAGTCCTCTCCACCTGTTCCCTAGCTGGGTGAAGTCATATCTGTAACTCAATTCATTAAAACAGATTTTTCTTTTTTAAACTCCACCTCCAATCAGTTCTTCCTGTGTTCACTCTTTTTTGCCGAATGGCCCTTCCATCTACCCAGTGACAAAGGCCAGAAACCAAGAGTCATTCTAGATGCCTCCCTCTCCTTTACTCATCACATTTAGTTAGTCACATAGGCAATAGACTCTCCTAAATATGTACTGTCTCCTAGATCTATCTTCGCTGTCATCACCATAATTCAAGCTGTCTTCACTTAAGTATTTCCAACAGCTCAGGTACTAGTACCCCCACCTCCACCTCTACCTCAAATCATCTACATTGCTACTGGGTTGAACTAGCACAACACAAACTAATTGTAGTTCCTCAAATCACCATGCTCACTCTCTCTCACTGGTCTTCTCTCCCTTGTCTTCTTGGAAAACTATTTCACCTGTCAAGATTCAGCCCAAGGCATCATGTTTTTTCAAGTCTGTCTGAATGCTTTAGGCATTGCTAAGTATGCCTTTGCTTCTGCTCATGGCATCCATGAATAACTCTATTATATAACTTATTACACTGCTTTATAAACCATTTACATTCTTGTTGTTATTCTCCACTACATGATATAACTGAGTATTTTTTTACTTATATTCAAGAACTAAAAGAAAAAAAAAATCTTACCTTTTCATGGCAACCAAAAGTACTGAATGTGCATGGAATTGGAGCTGTAGGGCAGTCTAGATCATAATGATTAGGCATCTGAAATCCAAAACAAAGGCTGAAAAATCCTCCTTGCATATCATGTTCGATGCAATAACATTTAAACTGTATTGTCAATGGCTGCTTTTGTACCACATTGGCAGTTGAACAGGTGCAGCATAAACCATCACCCACAAAGATTAAAATAACATTTACTTCCAAAAGTTATAGAGAAAGGAAATATCAACATCTCATCATAACCCCTCCAATTATTCAAAATTCAAGGAAATGAATTTGTTCCTCTTGCTGGGAACTGGCACCCTCTAGTGGCACTTTACAGAAAAAACACCTGACAACAGCTACAACTGCAAACTCAATCGACTCCCACTACGGTCTAGGCCATTTAATAGGAACCAGTCAACTGCATGCACTGAAGCCACTGACTACACCCATACTTTCCTCATGACCACCTTTCAAAAATCATCTTAACTTTTGTTAATCTGGGCATATGTTAGTTACAATGGGGAGACTCAGATGTTAGAAGGTACTTTAAACACATTAATAAAAGCTCTAGAGAAAGTCTCAGTTCTCGATGTTGGAATCTAAGACACATTTTCTAAGGTAAGATCCATTATACTCAATCATATTTTTTAAAAGAGGTGCCAAATTCCCTTTAGAAATTTAATTTAGCTATAGTTGTAGATATTTCAAACAGAAAGTACCGGAGAGACCATTTATTATAATTCAATCCTTCACTTCTCAAGAGGGAACAGTGCAGAACAGGGGTCAATAAAATTTTTTGTAAAGGATCAGATAGTAAATATGGGCTGTACTGCCTCTGTCCCAAGTATTAAGCTCTACCACTGTCATATAAAAGTAGCCATACACAAGACATACACACATGGGCATGGCTCTTTCAATAAAACTTTACAAAAACAGGCAGTGAGACAAATCTAGGGGGCAGGCCAGTTTGCTGATCCCAGATCTATTTAGAATGTCAACTTGTTAAACATGAGAGGGCACAAATAAAACCAGTTAATACAGTTTAAAACTAGGATGAAAACCCAGGTTTTCTGACTCTTAGTCTAGGGTTTTTTCCTATATTTTCTTTTGCTGGGTTTTAATTTGTTGCATGGTTTCCTTTAAATATTAAAAGAGAGCAAAAAGGAAAATGAGTTAGGACTTCATTAAGCAAAAAAGTTTAACACCTTCAAATTAAGCCTTTGTTGGAAAAATTAATAGACTGGCAACAAACCAATGAAAAAGTTTTAAGGTTAACAAACTTGTCCAGTGACAGGTTTTGCTTGCTGCTTCTCAGTAAGGTATGTCAATAATGATCTCTGGGTTTACAGATTTCATGGGTATATAAATATTTAATGGTTAATATTCATGTTTTGTGGGAAAACTCCCCAAATGTCAGAAGATAGCAATCAGATGGAATTTTCCTTTCTCTACTAATAGTCAAAACAGTCTTTGGGCTGGGCTTGGTGGCTTGCACCTGTAATTCCAGCACTGCAGGAGGCCAAAGTGGGAAGATTGCTTGAGCTCAGGAGTTCGAGATCAGTCTAGGCAATATAACAAGACCCCATTTCTACAAAAAATCTAAAAAAATAAAAAATTAGCCAGGCATGGTGGTGCACACCTGTAGTCCCAGCTCCTTGGGAGGCTGAGGGAGGAGGACAGCCTGAGCCAGGAATTTGAGGCTGCAGTGAGCCATGACTGTGTCACTGCACTCCAGCTTGGGCAACAGCATGAGACTCTATCTCAGAAAACAAAAAAACAAAAAAACCCCACCATATAATTTTCTGTTACAGTTACTACTTCTAATGATGCCTGATTGGTGGCCCACAGGACAACTGAACAGAAGGGCTACAGGTCCTGAAAATCTGAAAACTTCCCTGTATGCCTCAGGGATTACAGCTTCAATTAATATTCTCCTACTGAACAGAACTACTTTCCTTTATTTCATTGTTCTTTCTTATTCTTTCGGCCAATCTGTGGACACTTGAGAGCCTCATTTCCCTGTGTGTAAATAGATATATATCTTAGTTTTTCTTTCTATAACTGGGGACCCTTACTTTTGATTATTTTTATCTTAAAATTGGTTTTTTTGGGAATTTTTATGAATATACAAAAGCACAGGTATTATGTTAATGACTTAGGAATTCTAAGTACTTAAAAAGGGCTGGATGTTTTGTTCTTCATTAAAGTATTTATTACTTATATTAATTAATATAAAAAATTTCCACACAGCTCTAATACTTCTTCAATCTGTATTTCTTTGCCTTATTGATTTAAATTTTCAATTAAAAATCCTAACTTCTTTAAGCTGTTTATGAAAATAATAATTTATGAAAATGAATAATACCTGTTCTCTGATGAGTATAGTATTGCAGTATTCACAGATGACATTTGCCAAAGGACAGTTCTGGTCATGGATCTAAATTTTATTCGAGAAATATAATTAAAGCATGAAAATATCTGAAAAAGTGAAAACAACTAATTTTGATAAAAAGCAATTTTTCACTATAAACAAATAAGGACATCAATTTGTATAAAACAAAAGTGAGTGAAAGTGAGAGTAATATATAAAGGATATTTTCTTTCTCTTTCCCAGTGTAATAATGAGATTCATTCAACCTTCTAGCTCTTTAAAAGAGCAGGGTAGTATATAAAAAATAATTTTTCCAATTCCTTCCTTTTATCCTGAGGCGGTGCATCTGTAACTACTTTGGACATCATCTGCCGAGGCTATAATTCTCCAAAGGCAATCTTTTTCCAAAAATTTTCAGCAGCAGAATGACAATTTAATTAAAATTTCTTGTCAGTAGAGTTAAAGAACAAATCTTTTATTAGGGCATGAGGATTTGGTGCTCAGGTTCTCAGATGCCCCACAAGGGTGAGCCTTATTTTCTAGAATATAATGACTTTAGTTGACGTGCTAAGAAATAATTAGCCTTCCAGGTTAAGTCAATCTAATTTACTAAAGTTTAGAAAGAAGTTGTCGGGCTTGGCGCGGTGGCTCACGTCTGTACTCCCAGCATTTTGGGAGGCCAAAGCGGGCAGATCACCTGAGGTCAGGAGTTTGAGACCAGCTTGACCATCATAGAGAAACCCCATCTCTACTAAAAATACAAAAGTAGCCAGGCGTGGTGGTGTAGGCCTGTAATCCCAGCTACATGAGAGTTTGAGGCAGGAGAATTGCCTGAACCCAGGAGGCAGAGGTTGCGGTGAGCCGAGACTGCGCCATTGCATTCCATCCTGGGCAACAAGAGCAAAACTCCATCTCAAAAAAAAAAAAAAAAAAAAAAAAGAAAGGAAGGAGTTGTCATTTTACTCTGATTATGACTGAGACTTCTCTATATTTATATCAAGTTGGCTGACTTTTTTTGAATATTTTATCAATGTAATGGATATAATACACTTGATCTCAAAGTAGGGAAAAACTGCCAATATGAATTTATAAAAACTGTAGTTTAAGGATGTATCTAAGTAATAGAACAAAAGAACATAAATTATATGTAGGTTATTTTATAAAAGTATACATAGGATAGGGATCAAGGGCTTAGATTTCAGTGTTAGCTTTTTTATTGGCAATATTAATACAAGTCTACTTAATCTATCTCAGTTTCTGAATATAAAAACTGTCCTATAATCATGATGCTGTTAGGCACCATCAAGTTTCTTTTTAAAAGATAAACTTTTTGCCTGGTCTGGTGGCTCGTGCCTGTAATCCCAGCACTTTGGGAGGCTGAGGCGGGCGGATCACCTGAGGTCAGGAGTTTGAGACCACCCTGACCAACATGGAGAAACCCCATCTCTACTAAAAATACAAAAATATTAGCCAGGCATGGTGGTACGCGCCTGTAATTCCACCTACTCAGGAGGCTGAGGCAGGAGAATCGTTTGAACCCAGGAGGCAGAGGTTGCGATGAGCTGAGATCACACCATTGCACTCCAGCCTGGGCAACAAGAGCGAAACTCCATCTCAAAAAAAAAAAAAAAAAAAAAAAAAGGATAAACTTTTAAATTTAAATATAACATACAAAATGAGAAGTAAATGTAAATACATTAAATACATTATATATACAGCACGATGAAGTATCATCGAGGAAACAGACTTTGTGGGTTTGATTTATTCTTCATAATAATTATAACCCATTCTCTTTTTCAAAATAATTTTGTGTAGATCTTATGCAGTAATTATTCTACTTGTTTGTCTCCAATCCAAAATTGGTCATCAAAATATCACACGGGAAAGCTGATCGGCATATGCCTTTCCTAGAAGTTTTGTTGCTTGCCTATCTACAATAGTGATAACTAGTATAAATGTTTTTTAAGAAAGACATGCAAATACAAACTCTACACTTACAAACTAAAATGGCTTATTGAAGCTTCTTTTCTTAAAAATCATTTTTCCCAAAATTGGTAATATAGACTCAGAGTTGGAGTCACATCCTTATCTACTGCTAACCCCCTCAAGTACACATTGAAGAACAATGTTTTACGAAGTAGTGAATTTAACAACTCCAAGTTAGTACATGCCTCTTTATCTTCAAATGCCACTAATGCAGCACAGTTGTCACAAGAAACCTGTCTCCTTGGACAATCCTTCAGAATGTGAATATTAATATGGAATTTTTGGAAGGGACGTTGGCATTGGGGACAATCCACAAGAGCAAACTCACAATGTGCTTGATGATCCTATAATAAAAAAATAATAGATTAGTATTAGCCAACTCTGAAGTCTTCTACATATAATCTCTCCTAATAATATACTGTTCTCTTTCAGCAGGCTACTGAACCTACTTTGTCTAGTGCACACCACAGAACCATTCACAATGTGAACGTCTTTAGTGAATTTTTTCAAATGGTCATGGATTGCAAATTTATACAAGAAATGTGAATTCTCAAGTTCATGCATCCAATTAGGGTAGAGAGTTGGAAAGAAGTCAGATTTCCCATTTATCAATTTATTACTGTGTCGAAAAGGCCACTCTCTTTTAAGAGCTAGTAAGTAAAAGGAGCAAGTAGCATAGCTGTCTTAAACATTTAATTTCAAATATAACATTAATAATATTTAATTTCTGGTAAAAATCACCAAGTTAATAATTGATCTATTTAGTTTAAAAGCAAATTATTTTATAATCTGATTGTTTCAGTTAATCTCAAACTACAGGAGTATTCCATTTAGTTCATAATAAAATGCACAATTTAAAAAACAGAAAAAAGTATAATGAGGATACTGAGATGATTACTTGGGACTTAGTGCTTATTTCAAAATGACAAAAATGAAGTTTTAAGATTAAAATATGACACTTGTATTTTCTCTTTGGAGACGGAGCCTCACTCTGTTGCCCAGGCTGGAGTGCAATGGCGCGATCTTGGCTCATTGCAACCTCTGCCTCCTGGTTGCAAGTGATTCTCCTGCCGCAGCTTCTTGAGTAGCTGGGATTACAGGTGCATGCCACCATGCACTGGCTAATTTTTGTATTTTTAGTAAGAGACGGGGTTTCACTATATTAGTCAGGCTGGTCTCGAACTCTTGACCTCGTGATCCACCCGCCTCAGCCTTCCAAAGTGCTGGGATTACAGGGGTGAGCCACTGTGCCTGGCCGACACTTGTATTTAAAATGCTCCTCAGGTTTACTGCAGATAAAACTCACCAAAAAAGCTTATGAAACAATACTGATTTTTTTTTTTTTTTTGAGACGGAGTCTTGCTCTGTCACCCAGGCTGGAGTGCAGTGGCCGGATCTCAGCTCACTGCAAGCTCCGCCTCCCGGGTTTACGCCATTCTCCTGCCTCAGCCTCCCGAGTAGCTGGGACTACAGGCGCCCGCCACCTCGCCCGGCTATTTTTTTGTA
Source organism: Macaca mulatta (assembly GCF_049350105.2). Classification (NCBI taxonomy): domain Eukaryota; kingdom Metazoa; phylum Chordata; class Mammalia; order Primates; family Cercopithecidae; genus Macaca; species Macaca mulatta. The sequence continues at coordinate 28,779,449 of NC_133419.1, read as the reverse complement.
TTTTTTAGTAGAGACGGGGTTTCACCGTGTTAGCCGGGATCGTCTCTCGATCTCCTGACCTCGTGATCCGCCCGTCTCGGCCTCCCAAAGTGCTGGGATTACAGGCTTGAGCCACCGCGCCCGGCCGAAACAATACTGATTTTTTAAAAAAAATTACTGCTAGGCAAAGCCAGAGTAGATAAAACAGTATATTTCTGGTTTCTACTTATATTTATATTCAATAATTAAAGGACTGGCATTAATTCAGCAAGAATTTATTAACTAATCATCATATGCTAGGTACTGGCAATACACAGATGGACATAGCAAAGTTCCTATTCTGTAGGAATTTCCTTTCATACATGCGCTAACAGCTAGAAAAGAACTTTAATACCTCAAGATGCCTCAGTTCCATCTTATGCAAACAACCTTCATTTGGACACTTCACCATCAGAGAAAGAATCTCACGTTTTGCAAAATTGTCTGGAAATAGTTGATTTTCCAGCAGTATTTCATTGTCAACTGGACATTTGTGACCTGCATCCCTAACAGAAACAAAATACACACAACTAGATTTAAATATTCACTTTAGAAAATCCAAACAACTTTAATTCGCTATATATAAATTCTCCATTTACTGTTTCAGAAGGAAAAAACAATTTAACACATTATGTTGCACATCAACAAAATAAACTGTTCTTTTATGAAATGAGTACAACTAGCAGCATATTGATAGCCTATCAAAAGCAAAGGGATTTTTATACAGTAGGATAGAGTCCAGCTTTTTGAGACAAATTAGCTGAGTAAGGTATTTTGATTGGTATAAAATGAAGTGCAAGTTAAGAATGGGAATTTTGGCCGTCTGGCCTCTGTGTTGTCACACCTATACAACACACTAGAAAGATGCTCACAGTGCTAATAACATGTCTATAATGCAATTGCTCAGTCATAAGTAAAAATTTCAGCACTTAGCAGTACCTCCATGAAGTCACATTTTAAAGTTTACTCTGAAATAGTCACTATAACACTCCAGCTAACAGGCAACAAAAGTCCTCCTTTATTTGTATGTCTAGGGTCCAATGTGACAGAAAGTTAAAGGACCTCTATGTCCTGCTTCTCAGTGGTTTATTCTTTCTTATGCTGGAAAACACTATCCTCAGGAAAAGACAATGGGGTTGTATTGAGATGCACTTTGATTGCTTGAATGACAAACTCAATGAGAAATTTCAGAGCAGTTCCTTTAAGAACACTGGCGCTAGGTGTTCGTTTTTAAAAAGCTTACGGGGAGACAGAAAAAAAAAGCCTCAGACTTCTTTTTGTGGGTTGTATTTCCTTCTCAGACCACTGTCCCACTACTTTCACGAACATCTTGCTATTAAAAAGCTGCTAAAGGTTAGCTACCTTCCTGGGCATGGCTGACACCTGGTAAAAAACTACATTTCTACCTACAGGAAAATCAATGATCCATAATATGCTACCATTTTACCTAAATACAACATAAATAAAAATAATTATACACAGAAAAAAAAATTGAGGCTGGGCACAGTGCTCATGCCTGTAATCCCAGCACTTTGGGAGACCGAGGTGGGTGGATCACTTGAGGTCAGCAGTTCAAGACTAGACTGGACAACATGATGAAACCCCATCTGTACTAAAAATACAAAAATTCACCAGGCATAGTGGCATGCACGCCTGTAATCTCAGCTATTGGGGAGGCTGAGGCAGGAAAATCACTTGAACTTGGGAGGCAGAAGTTGTAGTGAGCCAAGATTGCATCATTGCACTCCAGCCTCTGCATCAAAAAAAAAAAAGTTGTGCCTTTAATTCTGCTCTCATGTATAGAGCGGTCGCAACTAGGGGCAATTTTGACCCCCAGGGGATATTTTGGGACTTCTAAGTGCAGGAAAGGATGATACTAATAGCATCCAGTGAGCAGAGGCCAGGGATGCTGCTAAAGATCCTACAACACACAGGACATTCTCCCATGACAAATAATTATCCAGCCCAAAATATCAATAATGTTGGTCAGGTGCAATGGCTCGTGCCTGTAATCAGCACTTTGAGAAGCTGAGGTGGGTGGATCACGAGGTTAGGAGTTCAAGACCAGCCTGGCCAAGATGGTGAAACCCCATCTCTACTAAAAATACAAAAAATTAGCTGGGTGTGGTGGCGGGTGTCTGTAATCCCAGCTACTCAGGAGGCTGATGCAGAGAATTGCTGGAACCCGGAAGGCAGAGGTTGCAGTGAGCTGAGATCGTGCCACTGCACTTCAGCCTGGGAGACAGAGCAAGACTCCATCTCAAAAAATAAAAAATAAAATAAAATAATGTCGAGGTTGAGAAAATCCACCCAAAATAGATCTTGTAAAGTCAGCACTGTGTAATACATTTTTCCCCAAAATTGAAACAACAGACATTACCTTTTGTGATTTAAATTAAGCCAAGTCCCGAGTATGGATGTAGTTACTCTTAAATTCAAATTTTATAGAAAAGTTAATGTAAAAGTTGGCAGATAAAAACTTTTTGGAGACTAACAAATTGCCAGGACAGACTTACAATGAATTCACTAATATAACTAGATGGCTATTTATTGAAGAACATAAAATCTGCCCCCCTTCATCCAATTTTTTGTCCTGTATAGGAATCCTTAGTCACCTAAAAAATTCCTATGTACTTTTGAATTACAGTAAAATGTATCTATTTCCATGGAAATTGCAAGTACTTTCATTCAGTTAAAGCAACCACGATTTACTGATCATCTACTATGGGTCGGGCACTATTTCCAGAACTTGGGAAAAATCAAGAAATAAAACAGATCTAAAATTTTGCTCTCAAGAAGCTTATAATCCAGTGGGGCAGACAATAACCACATAAATTATTTGGTGCTTTAGAAGGCAGAAAGTGCTAAGGGAAAAAAGAAAAGTAGAGCCAGGTGGAGAGATTGGGAGTGGCTGGCAAGAAGGGTGGAACCACACTGTGGTATAAACAGGGTGGTGAGGGGACCTATGAGAAGGTGACATTTGAGCCAAAGAGGAGGAGTTAAGGGGTTAGCTGTGGCAAGAGTGTTGCAAACAGAAAAGCTAAAGCCACTCACCAAGGTAGGAGTGTGCCTGACACGTTCAAGGAATAGCAAAGAGGGAATGAATGGGTAGGAGGACAAAGAGCACAGCAGAAAAGAGGTCAGGAAATGAATCATGGGCCTGTTATACAGGGTCGTAAGGAGTTTAGTTTTTACTCCCAGATACCCTGCTACAATGGTCTGAGCAGAGATGACACCATCTTACTTATTTTACTAGGTTCACTCTGGCTGTTGTATTGAGAACAGCCTGGAAGAAGGCAAGAATAGAAAACAGGAGGCCTGTTAGAGAGCTGGTGGTGATTCACAACAGGATGGTGGTAGAGGCAGGAAGTGAGTAGGGACTGGATTTTGGATATATTATGAAGGTAGAGCCTTCAGTTAATAATTTCTTTAAAAATACTGGTTGACCATACACTTTAGGTAACAGGCAAGATTTAACATGCCTAAAATCACAATAACTGATTGCTTACAGTCAGTATTCTTTGTGTGGTTGAGATTATCCTTCTCTAGTAGCATCATAATTTAAGGTACATTTAAAAAATACTATTTTCTTTAAAGCATAGAGTCACTCCCCAGTCTGCATTAGAACTGCTTTAAGTAAAAGTAGCAGATTATTTACTTATTTATTCAAGGGTCAAGAGAGGAGGAGATTCAGGTCACTTTTCACACAACAGTGGAAACTGGGATAAGAATCTAACTTTCTCAATTTTCTGTCCATTGTTCTTTTTTCCTAAGTAGCTTTTTATGTGTAAGACTACTTTTGGGATGTTCCATGTTCTATGTAATAATGTTCTCTGCATCTGGTTCTGTTATAGGACACCATTCTTTCTTACGCTCACGTACCTTATTGATTTTATGATGCAGGCTTTGCAGAACCTATGGCCGCATGGTGTTTGCACTGCTTCTCGTAGTGCCATCAAGCAGATGGGGCATTCGTACTTGCTTTCCAGGGGTGGGTCAAACTCTACATCATATCCCTGGATGTCCTCCATAAATGAGCTGGAGAGGTTTCCCGTGCTGGCAGTTCCACCCACACTATCATCTTTTGTTGCAGCGCTACAGGAGCTGGCCATGGCCACACAGCAGTCACTTTCAGACTGGCTGGATCCACAGCTGTTTTCACAGTTTAGCAGACTCATAGTAACTTGATTATCACTTGCTCTGTAGAAACAACAAGAAAAAATGCCTTTATAAGAAACGCACACACTCACACCCTACACATATATATCATAGCTTATCTATACAAGTCACTTTTTAATTCATGTACCTCAGCTGTATTGTTATTTACAGAAAACTTTTAAAAGTGTTTTGAGCTTTTTCACGACTATTGTAAGTTACCTGATTCTCTCTTTCAAAATATACATTATTATTTGTGCAAATCACTTGGAGCACACAAAGAAAGCTAGGTCCCTTCAGAAGTTCATGATCTAGTAGAATGACAGCATATAAAGTTAAAAAAGGAGAAGCACCTCAGTTGTAATATTCTTCTATATCACAATTATCTGTTTACATGTCTGTTTCCTGTGATTGAGCTAAATATTTTAATTTCCATTTCCTCAGTACTTAGCACAAGATTTTTCATCCAGTAAGTGTTCACTAAGCATTGCTAAAGAACTTATCCATGTTGTTGAAGTTCCTTCAAGTATCCTGAGCTGAAGGGAATAGTATGGCTAGCAGCTCGGTGCCAGGAAAAGCAGTACACAAGGAATCAGGTGATCATGTGCCACTATCAGACGCATGATTAGAGCAAGTTACTTAACCATTTAGATCTTGGTTTCTTTTCTAGGTCTAAAATTCTATAAGGACTTCTAAATGCTCAGTGTGGAGATTTCTATTAGGTATTAAAAATAGAATTGAAAAAGTGTACTTTTATGTCCTTCTGCCTTCCGTCAGGTCAAGTGACTATGTTTCATTATTAATGACTGGAAAAACAAGTGATGTTTTGTTTGCCTATGGAAAACTATTGGTTTCATGAGCAGAGGAGATATTGGTATTTACAAGCAAGCAGCTAATATGTAAGAGCAATTCACAGCCCATGTAACCACATCTGTATTTTAAATAATTACTTTTGAAAAAAATTTCTAGTATGTGCCAGATATCATTCTAGAAACAGAATGTAGGCCTCCAGTCATATTCTCCTGCTTGTCTCACTTTTATGTAAAATTCCTTGCTGCCACTGCACCAAATCAAAGATTAAGACAGTAGTACTCAATCCTTTTACCACTACAAATACCTTTTTATTCTTTTCAGAGATTCTCAGTAGCACTTGATGACCACCTACAATGAGGCACTATTCTGGCTGGAAAGGCAGTGCTAGTAAGTGGTGATGAGCTCAGGTGCTGGAATTGAGTGATATGAATTCAACTCTTTTCTTCCATTTATGAGCTGGGCAAATTATATAACCTTTCTGTGCTTCAATTTTCTCATCTGTAAAATGGTTCTAACAATAAAATCCATCTGAGTTACTCAGAGGATTAAATGTGTTAATATGTGCAAAGCACTTACAACAGTGCCAGTCAGTAAGAATGAGTTACTACAACAACTTCATGTAGTATTTTACTTAAGTTTTGTTGTCGCCACTTATCAAAGTGGTAGTTATGGAGCTTAAAAGGTTAAGCAACTTACCCAAGACTACCCAACTAATAAGTAACAGAGTTGGGATCAGAACCCAAGTCTACCTGACCTTGGAGCTTTGCACTTCGCACTACACTACTTTTATCCATGTTTTGACCAATTTGTCCATGAAGCTGCATTTATAATTTATTTGCCTTTACTTTATTACACTAAAGTGCTGGCCACAGCTACTATTAAACATGGTCTGTCCAGCACTACTACACTAAATTGACAGAATTCCCAAGAATCTGCAAAGAAACTTGGCATGTAGTTTACTTGTCTAGGTTTTTTTTTTGGAGACAGGGTCTCACTCTGCTGCTCAGGCTGGAGTGCAATGGTGCAATCTCGACTCACTGCAACCCCTGCCTTCTGGGTTCAAGCAAGTCTCCTGCCTCAGCATCCCCAATAGCTGGGATTACAGGCGCCCGCCACCACGCCCAGCTAATTTTTGTATTTAGTAGAGACGGGGTTTTGCCATGTTGGCCAGGCTGGTCTGGAACTCCTCACCTCAAACGATCCACTTGCCCTGGCCTCCTAAAGTGTTGAGATTACAGGCATGAACCCCCGTGCCCGGCTGTGGTTTATTTAGTTTTGATACAGTATGCCCTAAGTTAAAAATAGCTCCCATAGCCTTGCTATATCTGATGTGGACTCCTAGGGAAGGTTCATACAGATTGAAAGGAAGCAAACAATGGCAAGACAGCAGAAAATAGCAGAACTAGTCACTACAGCTGAGTCATAAAACAGGGTATAGGGCCCCCTTTATACCTTCCAAATCTGAGGACAAATGATGCTGTTATGCTACACTAGGGTATATATCCTTTGTTATCTTTATTCCCATATATGGGCATACTCAGACAGTTTGGGTTCAGTTCCAAACCATAGCAATAATCCAAATACCATAATAAAGCAAATAATACAAACTTTTTGGTTTCCTAATACATATAAAAAGTCATGTTTATACTATACAGTAGTCTATTAAGTGTGCAATATTATGTCTAAAAAGGCAATGCATATACCTTAACTGAAAAACACCTTATTGCTAAAAACTGCTAGTGATCATCTGAGCCTTCAGCGAGCTGTAATATTTTTTGCTGGTAGAGAGTCCTGCCTCAATGTTGATGGCTGTTGACTGATCAGGTTGGTGATTGCTGATGGCTGGGGTGGCTGTGAAAACTTCTTAAAATAATACAACAATGAAGTTTGCTACCAAGAAGTATTTCTCTGTAGCATGTGATGCTGTTTGATAGCATTTTCCCTCAGGAGAACTTCTTTCAAAAATAGCGTTAATCCTCTCAAATTCTGCCACTGCTTTATCAACTAAGTTTGTAGAATATTCTAAATCCTCTGTTATTTAAACAATGGTCACAGCATCTTCACCAGGAGTTGATTCCATCTCAGAAAACCACTTTCTTTGCTCATCCATAAGAAGCAACTCTTCATCTGTTCAAGTTTTACCATGAGACTGCAGAAATTCAGTCATATCTTCAGACTCCACTTCTAATTCTAGTTCTCTTGCTATTTCTACCATATCTTCAGTGACTTCTAATGAAGTCCTGAACCCCTCCAAGTCATCCATGAGGGCTTCTTTCAAGTTCAACTTCTTTCAAACTCCTGTTAAGGCTGATATGTCAACCTCCTCCCATGAGTCACAAATGTTCTTAATGGCATCTAGAAAGGTGAATCCTTTCCAGAAAGTTTCAATTTACTTTGTCCAGATCCATCAGAGGACTCACTCTCTATGGCAGCGATAGCCTTATGAAATGTATGTTTTAAATAATAAGACTTGGAAGTCTAACTGACTCCTTGATCCATGGGTTACAGAATGAATGTTATATTAGCAGGCATGAAAACAACATTAATCTTGAACATCTCCATCAGAGCTCTTGGGTGATTAAGTGCATTGTTAATGAGCAGTGACATTTTGAAAGGCATCTCTTTTTCCTGAACAGTTCTTGACAGTGGGCTTAAAATATTCAGTAAACTACGCTATAAACAGATACACTGTCATCCAGGCTTTGTTGTTACCTTTATAAGGCACAGGCAGAGTAGATTTAGTATAATTATTCAGGCCCTAGGAGTTTCAAAAGTGTAAATGAGCACTGGTGTCAACTCACAGTCACCAGCTGCATTAGCCCCTAACAAGAGTCATCAGCCTGTCCTTTAAAATTCTGAAGTCAGGAACAGACTTGTCTATAGCTATGAACGTCCTAGGTGGCATCTTTTTCCAATAAAAGGCTGTTTTGTATACACTGAAAATTTGTTGTTTGGTGTAGCCACCTTCATCAATGATCGCAGCTAGATCTTCTGGATAATGTGCTGTAGTTTCACATCAACACTTGCTCTTTCACCTTCCACTTTTATGTTATGGAGATGGGCTTCTTTCCTTAAATCTCATAAACCAATCTCTGTTAGCTTCCAACTTTTCTTCTGCAGCTTCCTCACCTCCCTCAAACTTTACAGAATTGAAGAGAATTAGGACCTTGCTCTGGATTAGGTTTTGGCTTAAGGAAATGTTGTGGCTGGTTTGATCTTCCATCCAGACCACTATAGCTTTCTCCGTATCGGTGATAAGGCTGTCTCACTTTCTCATTAGTGAGTTCACTGGAGTACCACTTTTAATTTCCTTCAACAACTTTTCCTTTGTATTCACAACTTGGCTAAACGGCCCATTTTGGCTTCTGATGTGCCTTCTTCAGTAAGCATAATTATTTCTAGCTTTTGATTTAAAGTGACAGACCTGTGGTTCTTTGGTTCACCTGCACACTTAGAGGCCATTGTAGGATTATTAATTGGTCTAATTTCAAAACTGTTGTGTCTAATTTCAATATTGCTGTGTCTCAGGGGAGTAGGGAGGCCTGAGGAGAGGGACAGTAAGGATACCAGCTGGTCAGTGGAGCAGTCAGAGCTCTCATATTTATTAAGTTCACCATCTTATATGGGTGTGATTCATGTACCCCAAAACAACAATTACAATAGTAACATCAAAAATCGCTGATCACAGATCACTATAATAGATATAATGAAGTTTTAAATATTGCAAGAATTACAAAAATGTGACAGACAAATGCAGAGTGAGCACATGCTGTTGGAAAAATGGCATGGAAAGACTTGTACAATACAGGGTTCACATAAATCTTCAACATGCTGAAGAAAAAAAAGCAGTATCCGTGAAGTGCAAAAAACCAGTGCTATAAAATGAGGTATACAGATAGACCTCATTTTATTTTTGTGTCCAATTACTTCCTTAGGTAAATTTCCTAGAGGTAGAATTGTTGGATCAGAGGGTATGTAACTTTTTAAGCTTTCTGATAGATAATCCTGGTTATCCAATATGTGTCAGACATTCTAATTTCCACTCCCACAGGCATGGTATATATGCAGGAGTCCATTTTTCTCTATCCTTGACAATATTAGGTATTGAACCATTTTTTTTAAAAGTAAAATCACTTTTGAGAAATTAGTATTTGTTATTTGGTTATAGGACATATATCCAAGTGCTGGCCAGAAGACAAAGGCAGAAATTACGAAGCTAGGTGTATCTTTTCTTTTCTGCCCAAACGTCCAGTTCAAAATTTAGTTTATTGGACAGTCTATACACTGCCTGCTTCCAATCCAGTTCAAAAGGCTTTAAGGTCTTTAGGTTTGAAGAGACCTTTTATAGCTAATGTGTTCCTAAGAAAATCTGTCTAATCAATTATAATTCCTTAAAAGGAACTCCACTGTGGGAATGCAGTGTGACATAAAAGTGAGCATGTTCAAAATCTATTTGCCTTCAAGTTTCACATTACTTTCCATGCTTTAAGAAGCAATCCAGAGCTTTCTATTTTCCAAATAAACTTTTTTATATGGTCACCCTTTAAGTCCATAGTATATAGTTCCATGTAATTGAACATGAAGGAAAAATTAAGTTAAAAACAGTTCTTGACTGCCATTTAGCATTTTTGTTTCCTCTTTCTTTGGTAAGTTAAAACATTTTGTCCCTTTAGTTTTAAGGATCGCAATGAGTTAAGGAAAAATCACCTTTCTAACTTAATTATAATGATAACTAATACTAAGAGAAGAACAAAAAGTGCTTTGTGTCAGTTACAGAAGTAAATAAAAGATGATCTGGCATGCATGCAGAAAATATTGTGCTCTATCAGGATTTTTTTTTTACTTTTTAACCTCCTACTGTGTCATAGGAGCTGCTACAAAAGCAGGCTGAGATAGAACTTTGATTTTACATAAGAAAGAATATGTTTTTGTAAAAAAAAAAAAAAAAAATATATATATATATATATATATATATATATATATATATAAAATTTTGTCAGGATCCTGCTCTATTGCCCAGTCTGGAGTGCAGAGGCACGATCATGGCTCACTGCAGCCTCCACCTCCTGGGCTCAAGTGATCCTCCCACCTCAGTCTCCCAAGTAGCTGGGACTACAGGTGTGTGCCACCAAGCCTGGTTAATTTTTGTATTTTTTGTAGAGACAAGGTTTTGCCATGTTGCCCAGGCTGGTCTCAATCTATCCTCCCACCTCAGCTTCCCGAAGTGCTGGGATTACAGGCATGAGCCATTATGCCAGGCCTAAAATAAAAATTTCTTACAGCCTCTATTCTACTTACTTACGTGGCTTTCTACAGGAATTAATAAAGGGATGGAACAAAGTATAAATTGTTCCTTAACTTGTATGTTAAGAGTGTCCTGATTGTAATTCCCTTTTGCAGTTGTGAAATCTAATAAGCACTACCTTAAATATTGTGGAATGTAACTACTGCTAACTTACTTCAACTATAAAATGAGTAGTACTGAAAACAGCCTTGTCATAAATCATGATTTAAATTCACAAATTAGTGTCTGGGTGTACATTATCATCAAAGGAGAATACTGTAAAATGTCTTGGGGGAGGGGGAAGTAGGATGATGTACAAAATGTTAGTCCTCCAAGGCAGATGCTAAGGAGATACGAGCCAAGTTAAAAGAAGTCAACGGGTTATGTCTTAAATGAGTCAATTTTAAGTCAACTGAAATTCATACATGAGTAAACATGTAACTTATTAAAGTAAAAACCATGTAAAGAAAATAGGAGAAATTACCTTTAATTTCCTACTAGCTTTAGAAACAGAAACTGTTTACCAGCTTCTTAAATTTCTAAAGTGTGAAGAAGTACAAATGTACTCCAATGGCCAAGAGATGCTGCAAAATATTCAGCTGTTGTGCCTTAACTTTGAATCCAAATTCAAGGGGCATTCCCCTTCCTGGGCACTATTTATTCTGCTCCAGGAGGCAAGGATTTGAACTTCTCTCCAAATCTAAGTGGCCAAAAGTTTATCGGCATCATATGCCCAAATTTATCACAGAGAAGACCTCATGTTACAATTCTGAAATACTGTGGTGCATGCAGGCTGAATCTCTGAGGTAATCCTGTACCCACCACATGCCCGACTCCTTCCCAGAGTCACAAAAGAGGCCACATTGTTCTTACCTAGACCCTCAGCCTCAAAATCAGAAAAGCCCCTCTCCCTTCCCTAGCAACCAAAAGAGAATGAATGAAATGACAGCGGCCAAGTTCACAAGGCCAACACAGAATTTCTTTACCAGTTTTTCTCGTTTCTATATGGAACCTGCTGTGTAACAAGACATTCAGAAATAGTAATCTGCTCCCAGAGAAACAAACAATCAAATACCATACAGCGAAGCTGCTAATACTTTAGGTGCTTTCTGTTCACATTCAAGACAGTCCTAACTCAGCTGGAGTTCCCCTAAAGCCAAATACTAGGAACAGCTTTATCAACCCGGCGTCTGGAACAGTCGCTCGAACTACCGACTGTAGGGGTGGGGGAGGAAACATTCGTGTCATCTGAGCCTTTTTTTTTTTTTTTAAACTCGCTGCCTGAGACTTCTATCGAGTTGAACAGGGAATCCGAAAATAGCTTTCCCATGACAGTGACAGACGGAGTCGCCAGGAACGTAAAGGATTTTTTAAAAATTTAAGCAGGTGTTTGTTCCAAGGAGCGGAAAACTGCAGGAGGCAATTTCCTTATCTGGGAAGGGGAAAAAGCGGAGTGAGGGGAGCAAGGTTGAGGAAGGCGACGTGCGGTTTTTTAGGAGGTAGAGTGAGCGAGGAAGAGGAGGCCTGGGGAGCAGAGGTCAGGGGACAGGGAACGGTGTCCGCGACCTGTGGGAAGCGTGGAATCAGAGGCGGCGTCCCGACCGGCGGGAAGCCAGGGACAGGGAACGGTGTCCTCGACCAGCGGGAAGCGAGAGGACAGGGGCGGCGTCCAGCAACCTGTGGGAAGCAAGGGAGCAGGGGCGGCGTCCTTGACCTGTGAAAAGCGAAGGGACAGGGCAGGCGTCCCCGACTGGTGGGGAGCGAGGGGACAGGGACACCGTCCCCGACCTGCCGAGAGCGAAAGGGCGGGGGGCGGCGTCCCTGACCGCTGGGAAGCGAGGCTGCGGCCGCCAGAAGGAGGCGCCTGAAGGAGACCCACCACTCAAGTGCGCAGGGAGGCCGAACCAGGCGGGCAGGGCTCCCCCCGAGCCGCACGACTCCGCTCAGCCAAGGTGCTGGTAGAGGACGGATACAGACACTGCGCGCCGAGACGTGGCTGCCTGGACGTCAAACTCTGGGTCCAATGGGCTCCGTCGCCATCTCCGGGAACCGTCCGCAGGCCAAACGCCAGCTGCGGACGCCACTGCTTCCGCCTTCTCTGCTGGCTGCGGGGAGCGAGGGGCAGGGAGCGCGCGGGGGAGGAGACAGAGCGGCCGACTTCGGCGAGAGTGCCCCCTGGCGGTGATCCTCCAGGCGAACTGTGGCGCGGGCCGGGCCGGGCTCCCAGCCCCGCCGCCTGGCTTTCTTCCAGCTCGCGCGTCCCACCTGGGAATTCGTTGCGCCGCACAGCCAAATCCGAGTATGTCAATGGGTGTGTGTTGGAATAGGGATGGCGACGACAAGATCACTCCCCGAATAACTTAATTTGGTGAGCAGCAGTGACAGTAGTAATCCCAAATTGCGCTTTTATAGCACTCCTATAGCAGGAGAAAACCCCAGCTGGGCTAGATCGCTTGACCTTCAGGAATTCTTAAATCCCTCCCCAGCTCCACCTTCCTTGCCCAGGAAGTTTCCGCGATCCATAGAACTCTATTATTACCTGCTCTTCCCCTTCATCCGGTCCAAGGGAGTCAGCCCTTGCATTAAATATTTCTTTGAATTTCCTGCCAACAACACCAGCCCTTTGTTTTTCTCTGTCATGGGAAAGCTATTTTAAATTCCCTGTTTAACTGGTCATAAACGTCTAGGGAATGTACCACGCATTTGCTGGAGAAGCACAAAAGATTTTCATCCACCTCTGCGTATTTGGTTCATCGTCTACCTCTTAGGAGAGGTTTTCCAGGATAGTGGTCGTGTGTATGTATCCTGAAGCCAGAATGCTTGGTTCCAATCCAGTTTTTCCCTTAATAGATGTGTGATTCAGGTAAAATACTTAATCCGTACTTGTTTCAGTTTCCTCATCTCGTATTAACATGGGGATAATAATAGTATCTACCTCATAGTGTTGTTGGAAGGATGAGATAAAATATGTAAAGAAGTTATTTAAAACTATCTGGCCAGGCACAGTGGCTCATGCCTATAATCCCAGTACTTTGGGAGGTTGAGGCAGGAGGATCACTTGAGGCCAGGAATTTGAGACCAGCCTGGGCAATATAGTGAGACCCCATCTTTACACAAAATTTAAAAATTACCTGGGTGTGGTGGTGCACATCTGTAGTGTGAGCTACTCTGGAGGCTGAGGTGGGAGGATGGCTTCAGCCCTGGCAATTAAGGCTACAGTAAGCCATGATGGCACCACTGCATTCCAGCCTGGGTGACAGAGTGAGACCTTGTCTCAAGGAACAAACAGACAAACAAACCCAAAACTATGACATAGTATGGGCTCAACAAATGTTACCAATACTATATGTCCTACTTTCTGGCTGCCAATATTCATTAAAAATGCTTCTTTTTTTAAAGAAGAATTTATCCTTGGTTCTCAGGTTCTGTCAACCCCCTTTTAAAAAGATTGTATTTTGAAATACTTAAGACATAAAAAGAACACAAACATCTGTGTGCTCACCACCCAGCTTTAAAAAATAAAACATTGCCAGCCTTTGTGTATCGCTCCCTAGAAGCTCCTCTTATAAAATTAAATCTCTTATGGGATGGAAGAAAAGATCATTACATGAAATTGAGAGCTGGAGAAAAGGAAGAGCAAGAGAATCAGAGTTCCCTCCACTTCTTCATGTGAGCTCTGGGGCAGGTTACATAACCTCCATGAACTGCAATGACCAAAAACCATAAAAAAGGGGATAATGTCTACCTTACCAGGCTTTTGTCAGGATAAAATAATAAAAATCTATTGTGAGAGACCCCAGCACTAGCCTTTCAAAAATATTAGGTGTTCTGTGTATGTTTCTTTACGTCGTTTTCATAAGTGCCTTCAAGGGGCCTTTTCCTACGTCTTCAAATCCAATTTATTCAATATAGGAGAGAGTTTTAGTGCTCATCCATGCCTTGGGCACACAGGAAACTTACAAATACCATTTCCCTTTGCAATCAAGCAGGGCCATGTGACTAGTTCTGGCCTGTGCACTATGAGGAGAAGGATGCATATCATTCCTAGGTCAAAGCGTTTTATTTTCATTGCAAGACTCTTTTCCCCGTGTGCAACCAAGAAGCAAAGGGCAGCTACAAGAGGGAAGAGATGGATCACACAGTTGATGTATAAGGGCAGTTGCCTTGGAAAGTCAACCCACCTGCATTGGACTGCATTGGACTTACATGAGCAAGAAAACCAACGCCTGTTATTGGGATTGTCTTTTCTGCTGCATAGCTAAGCCTACTTTATGCACAGTTCTTTCTTGAAGTCTTTCCTGATACTAGAAATAAGAAAGCCAAAGTTCTACTCCTGCTTCTGCCTCTCACTGGAATTGGGACCTGGTCAGATGTCCTTGTCTATAGAGTGTAATGAAATCTATCCTGTCTTCTTTTCAGAGCTGTTACGAGTTCAAGTGAGGTCACATGGAAAGATACCTTGCGAACTAGGAAGTCCTACAGAGATGGAAAGAGTTGACTATTCCTATTAGTAAGGTTACCTATATACAGCAACCACAATGATCAGGTTTCCTGAAAAGCTGCTGTTAGGTTGGTGCAAAAATAATTGTGGTCTTTGCTTTTACTTTGAATGGAAAAAATGCCAATTACTTTTGTATCAACCTAATAATTTAAAATATTTTGTCCAGTTGTCCTTATAAGTAAATCAAATGTGAATAAACATATAGTCTCCGTATCTTCTATAGTTTCAATGCATCCCCTAAATTTCATGTGTTGGGAACTCGATCTCCAATGTGGTGGTTTTGGGAACTGGGACCTAATGAAAGGTATTTGGGTCATGGAAGGACACTCTTCATGAATGGATCAATGGCATTATCATGCGAGTGAATTCATTATTCTGGGAGTAGTTTCCTTATAGAGGGACAGGTTTGGTCCAGCCCCGTCTTTCTCTCCATCTCTTTCTTTCACTCTTGCCTTCTTTTTGCCCTTCCACCATAGGATGACACAACAAGAAGGTTCTTACAAGATACCAGCCACTTGAGTTTGGACTTCCCAGCCTCCAGAACTAAGCCAGTAAATTTCTGTTCATTATAAATTACCCAGTCAGTGTTATGCTGTTATAGCAGCACAAATTGAACTAAGACAATATCATTCCTGGGTTGCTGTTTCTCACATCCTGTTTGAAAAATGAAATAGGATATACTTTTACACAGCTGAGGGTAGAGTTGGGAAGGTAAAACTTCCCCAAACATTTGGAAATAAGATGGCTCCCTACAAGTTGAGTTATAAAATTATGACACAATTCATTAGCTCAAAATACACTTATTGAACAACCATTATAAGTGTGTGTGGCAGCCTGCCTTGAAGATGATATTTATGCCCATGTGTAGTTTGCATACATAGGGCTGCCTCATGTAACAGTATATTTGTCTGTTCTCACACAACTGATAAAGACATACCTGAGACTGGGTAATTTATAAAGTAAAAGAGGTTTAATGGACTCACAGTTCCATGTGACTGGGGAAGCCTCACAATCATGGTGGAAGGCAAAAGGCACGTCTTACATGGCAGCAGACAAGAGAGAGAATGAGATCTAAGGGAAAGGGGTTTCCCTTTATAAAACCATCAGATCTCGTGACACTTATTCACTACTACAAGAGCAGTATGGGGGAAATTGTCCCCATGATTCAATTATCTCCCACTGGGTCCCTCCCACCAAACATGGAAATTAGGGGAGCTACAATTCAAGATGAGATTTGGGTGGGGACACAACCAAACCATATCAACAGGATATTGTGGAAATGACAGAATATTCCTCCCTAGACTGGGCTGTAGAAGACATTGCAACTTCTGTCTTGCTCTCTCTTATTTGCTATGAGGGAAACCCCTGCCCTGTTCTGAGGTTTAGTAGCCCTTTAGAAAGGCTACTGAGCAACTGAGCCCTCTTGCCAATATCCCGACAATTGTGGAGGCTTTCTGCCAAAGCCTCGTGAGTGAGTCATCCTGGAAGTGGATCTTCCAGCCCCAGTCAAGCCATCAGATGACATCTTGACTGCAGTCTCATGAGAGACCCTAAGCTGGAACCTACAAAAACTGTAATATAGTAAATGTTGTCTTAAGCTCTAAATTTTGGGTAATTTGGTACACAGCAATAGATAATCAATAGTATGTGTTAGGCACTGTTCTTAGCCCAGGAGATACAGCAGTGCAGCAGTCCCCAAACATTTTGGAACCAGGGACTGGATTTATGGAAAACAGTTTTTCTACTGACCAGTGTGGGGCAGGGAGATGGTTTTAGGTTGATTCAAGTGCATTACATTTATTGTGCACTTTATTTCTATTATCATTACATTGTACTATATAATGAAATAATAATACAACTCACCATAGTGTAGAATCAGTGGCATTTCTGAGTTTGTTTTCCTGCAACTAGACAGTCCCATCTGGGGGTGATGAGAGACAGTGACAGATCATCAGGCATTACATTCTCATAAGGAGTGTGCAACCTAGATCCCTCACATGTGCAGTTCACAAAAGGGTTTGTGCTCTTATGAGAATCTAATGCCACAGCTGATCTGGCAGGAGGTGGAGCTCAGGCAGTAATGTGTGGATGGGGAGCGGCTGTAAATACAGATGCAGCTTTACTCCCTCACTCACCACTCATCTGTGAAGGAGAGATTTAAACTAAAAACCTGAGTGATGGTTTCTGCATGCAAAGATCTTTAAGCAGAGTGAGAGTGGTCCATGTGGAGGGAACACCTGTTGCAAAGGCCCTAAAGCTAATATAAGCTACATTTATAATATAGGGCCTTAAAGTCAGTGTGGTTGAGGCAGGGAGAAGGAACTAAAGCAGCAGGTTTTAGATCAGAGTGGGCATACTCCTGAGGGGATACAAAACTTTCCAGAGGGTGCCCGGCTAGTTTTAAGGAGGTGACACGCAACCTAGAGAGACTGTGTGTTCAGAGAAGAAATGCAACCTGGTACATGCAATCTGGACAAAAACACCTGAGAATCAGAATCTTTCTTGTGCCAGAAGCAAGAATAAGAACTTAGATACGCTAACCTTTTATGAAAGTATAGACCAAGAAAGAATGAGTTAATTAAAAGGGGAAAGGGGAATTAGATATGATGGGACCTAGGCAAGGTCAGAGGTCCAGCATGACAGCTGTTTGGAAGAGGAGGTGCACTGCATCAAAATCTCCCCCCGGTTGCCCATTTTCAAAGGCAGGCTTTTTGGAGATGGCCTGATGTCATAATCTTTGAATTGTTAAATGATTTTACAATTGCTAACAGCAGCTAAATGAAGCCAAAGGAGCACATGAAGGGATATTTCTGAATACAGGATTCTGGCCTTAAAATACACTCCAAGTGTCCTAAGTTTCTCGTCAGCCCCCACCATTCCACCCTCTTCTCCATCCTCCCCATTACCCTACTCCATCAACATGAGGGAAAATGCTTAAAGCAGAGGAGGGAGGAGGTGTTAAGAAGTGGACGGGCAGGGCAGTGGGAGGGGGTGACAAAGAGGGAAGGGAAGGTGTGTGGACATGTGGATGTGTGCAAGAAGGCCCACGGGGAGACTGCACACAGTAATGGCAGGCTTTGGAGATGCACCTTTGGTTGTCGACTGTCCAGGCTAGAAGCAGAGCCTGAGCCACCAGGAGGCAGAAGTTTAGTTTTAGAAATCACATTGAAACCTACAAAAGTTCTCCAAATTTTCCAAGACAATGAGTTTTCCTTGGTAAAGCCCATCTACTAGCAAGGAGTACAAATATGTGCCCTCCTTCTCCATTGTCTTTCCCAAATCCCAATAAAAAATGTAAGCTTTTTTGTAGCCACACTCATTTTTCCTGCTCTTGGATAAAGGAATAAGTCTATTTATTTCTTAATTTTGAAGAAAGGGGACCGTGGGCACATATCCACTGCATTGGAGTCAATTTTGTTCTGAATTTTGCCACTGTTCATCAAGCAGTTGTTGAGATGATAAATTGACCCAATTAACTGCTTTCCTTGGGGGGAAAAATGTACCAGCTAGAGGATGTAAGTATATGATCTACTTGTGAATTATAGTTTTAATGCAAATGAATTGCTTTTGTCTGATTTGCATATATGTTTCTTGTGAGCCGAGTTAGTGCCCAGGCACATGGTGTGGTAAAAATCTGTGTTTTGTTTGTTTGTTTGTTTGTTTGTTTTTCTGAGATGGAGTCTCACTCTGTCGCCCAGGCTGGAGTGCAGTGGCATGATCTTGGCTCACTGTAAGCTCCGCCTCCCGGGTTCACAGCATTCTCCTGCCTCAGCCTCTGGAGTAGCTGGGACTGCAGGTGCCCACCACCACACTCAGATAAGTTTTTGTATTTTTAGTGGAGACGGGGTTTCACCATGTTAGCCAGGATGGTCTTAATCTCCTGACCTCGTGATTCGCCCGCCTTGGCCTCCCAAAGTGCTGGGATTACAGGCATGAGCCACCGCGCCCAGCTGGTAAAATCAGTTTTTGAACTGAGCTAAAGGTCAGATTAATTCACCAAAGTAAATAATACCTTATGAATTCTCTTTGTACCTTCCCTTCTGGACACATTTTTAAAAATTACTAAAATCACCCAAAACCTGAAATAAAGCAAAAGGATGCCTACATGTCCTTTCAATATCATTGCTTAACATGTTCACCTAATAAATATTTATCTATGTTGGAGCATGTGCCTCTGTTTGACTTTGCTACTTACTACTGGAATTACAGGTGTGAACCACTGCACCCATCCCAAAAACATATATTTAAGCTTTTGGTTTAATCTGTATTTTGAAACAGTTGGAGGTTTATTGTTTAGGAAGTGTCTGAATTTAAAAGCCTGGTTTGTGTATATTGCTGATGGCTGCTAGGTGTGGAGACTCTCGCAGCAGCAGCAAAACAGAGAATCTGAGGCAGGACAGGAGGAAGTGTCCCAAACTGAGGTTTGAACTTGGTGAGAAAAACAGGATATTTGTTTCCAGTGTTCCTGATTTGAATTTGTGATATGATTTCCCAAAAAGGACACTAAATCACGATTAGTTTTCTTGAATTGCCCGCAATGTAGTTGAAATAATGTCTTTTATGCAACAGTATTATTTTCAATAATTGCATATTTTCATTGCAAACATATTTTACATAGAATATGAACCAAATTGTCTCTTGTGAGGCTGACTGGAAAACTAATCCCAATTTATAACATTGTTTCTATGAAAGGATGTATATTTTGTTCCAAACAACTAAACGCAAATGTTTTGGAGTGGGGGGTATATACACATTTTTTAGAGTAGAATCAGCCTACAATGAGGTTTATTAAAATGACAAAATTAGGTAAATTACAAATGGCTTTAGTATAGAAGGAAAGGGAAGGTTTGTGTAAGTGTGTGTGTGTTTGAGTGTGTTTTGTTAATGCTATCATACCTTTTAGTTTTCTATCACATATAGTAGGACACACATTCCAGACTCCTGCAGTCTTTGCCCACGTTTGCCTCTCTCATATGGTGTGCTTGTTAATACCTTGTGATTATTAAGAATAAAATAACTTTCAATTTCAAATTGAACTTGCAGAATGCATCCACCAAAAAGTCACTTTCATCCCAATTCCTGCCAGAACAAAACAGATTTCTTCGTGGATTTACTAAGTAGAACATTGCTTTAACAAACAACATGAGAGTGTTTGCTTTCTTATAACAAAGTAATGTTCATGTTCTGAATGAGCTAATGCTACTACTTTCCTGAAGGAGATTCTGTAGGGGATATCAACTATGTTAAATAAATAATGACCTTTGAAGATTTGATATATGCCCATTGGAAGATTTCCAAAATGGTTATTTGAGGGTGATAATGGTGGTAATTTTTTCTTAAGGCATTTATTAAGGACCATTTACATTTTTTTGTTGTTGTTTTCTGCATCAGTAAGGTAGGGATATAAAGAGTCAATATTAGAAAGCAATGGGCAACAAAGAATTTTAGCCATGACCAGACAGGTGTGTTTTCTGATAGGAAATCCCTCAAAACTAAGGTAGCGAAGTGCCAAAAATCATATTCCAGAGAGGAAATAAAATATTAGAAATTGGAACACAGTTGGAAACTGAAATTCAACAGCTTTAATTGCATTACCCTTAAAGTCACTTATATTTATTTCAAATACATCATGCATTTTTATTTGTGATCAAATGTTTCAGTATAATATTAAAGAATATACAGTTTCCTATCTGTACAACTGCA
Organism: Macaca mulatta; assembly: GCF_049350105.2. Lineage (NCBI taxonomy): Eukaryota > Metazoa > Chordata > Mammalia > Primates > Cercopithecidae > Macaca > Macaca mulatta. The sequence continues at coordinate 28,758,975 of NC_133419.1, read as the reverse complement.
CTTAAAATAAATTAGCTATTCCTCTAAGGTTGAACATTAGGTTATTTCTTCTGCCTTTGCATTTATAATGTGCCAATGAACTTTTTTTGCATGAATCTTTGTCAGCATTTTAAATTATGACTGTAAGAAGGATTCCTTCAAGGGAAATTGGTAGGCCAAAGGCTGTGAATATTTATGACTCCTGTTACAACTGACTTCTCAGAAAGGTATCAATTTGTGTTCCATCTGGCTCTTGGTATCATCCTGTTTATTCTCTCCAGGATTCTGAGATTGAGTATTGTCTTAAAAACCAAATGAACATAACCCCTCCACGCTCTCCCACCAACCCACACCCACAACTTTAAAAAGAAATTCAAATTCACAGATAAGAGAAAATAGTCATGTTACAGAAGATTATTAAATAAAAAGTAAAAACATCCGCCTTACTATTTTGAAACTCGGCTCTACTTTCTGAAATAGCCACTGTGATTGGAATTTAAATTTAAATTGATTACCAATTTTAAAATTTAAAACATAGTCTTGCTGTTTATATAAGAACTACATTGGGAAAGGAAGGAAGAGCTTACCTGCCAGGACTTGAAAACCACTATCCCACAGTTCCTAAATTCATCAACATCGCAAGCTTTCTTTTGACAGGAGTGCAATCTAAAGCCACTTCAAAGAATCACCTTGTTTTCTTGCTGACATTGCAGTGGGGAAGATGAGACCCAAGGACATTCAGCCAAGAGGGAAATGTGAATCATATGTTCACAAACTGGAAAAAGGCTATTTATTATTGTTATTATTATTATTTTTTTAGATGAAGTCTTGCTCTGTTGCCCAGGCTGGAGTGCAGTGGCATGATCTTGGCTCATTGCAACCTCCCTCTCCTGGGTTCTATTGATACTCCTGTCTCAGCCTCCCGAGTAGCTGGGACTACAGGCGCGTGCCACCAGGCCCAGCTAATTTTTTGTATTTTGTTGTTGTTGTTGTTGAGACGGAGTCTGGCTCTATCGCCCAGGCTGGAGTGCAGTAGCCGGATCTCAGCTCACTGCAAGCTCCGCCTCCTGGGTTTACGCCATTCTCCTGCCTCAGCCTCCCGAGTAGCTGGGACCACAGGCGCCCGCCACCACGCCCTGCTAGTTTTTTGTATTTTTTTAGTAGAGACGGGGTTTCACTGTGTTAGCCAGGATGGCCTCGATCTCCTCACCTCGTGATCCACCCATCTCGGCCTCCCAAAGTGCTGGGAGTACAGGCATGAGGCATGGCACCTGGCTGAAAAAGGCTATTCAAATGTAGTGATAACATGTATTTGAAAAGGTTACAGTATCTATCCAGTAAAACATATCAGATGTATAAAAGGGTTACAAACTTTATCTGAGAAAGTAAAACATTAGTGTTGTAAACACGAATTGCTGTGTTTGTCCAGGCCAGTGAGACATTAAAGATTACTTTGTTAGTTGAGATCTTAACTCTTAAAATATGGGACAAAGTTTATCACTATTGGTTATGGAGGCTGCTTTCCTTTCATTCTTTCCTCCCACTTCCCTTTCTCCAGTTTATAATTTCTCAATGGTTTGAGAGTAAGGGGCAGGCATTGTTACATGTTATCCTTAAATATTTCATTATACTAATGGTATGGTTTGGCTCTGTGTCCCCACCCAAATCTCATCTTTTTTTTTTTTTTTTTTTGAATTGGAGTTTTGCTCTGTTTGCCCAGGCTAGAGTGCCATGGCATGATCTCGGCTCACTGCAACCTCCGCCTCCCAGGTTCAAGTGATTCCCCTGTCTCAGTCTCCTGAGTAGCTGGGACTATAGGCGTGTGCCACCACGCCTGGCTAATTTTGCATTTTTGATAGAGATAGGGTTTCTCCATGTTGGTCAGGCTGGTCTCGAACTCCTGACCTCACATGATCCGTCCTCCTCGGCCTCCCAAAGTGCTGGGATTACAGGCTTGAGCCACTGCTCGGCCCAAATCTCATCTTTTAGCTCCCACAATTTCCCTGTGTTGTGGGAGGGACCCAGTGAAAGATGATTGAGTCATGAGGGCAAGTCTTTCCTGTGCTGTTCTCATGATAGTGAATGAGTCTCATGAGATCTGATGATTTTAAAAACGGGAGTCTCCCTGCCCAAACTCTCTTTTGTTGTCTGTTGCCATGTGTCTTTCACCTTCCACCATGATTGTGAGGCTTCCCCAGCTATGTGGAACTGTAAGTCCAATAAACCTCCTTCTTTTGTAAATTGCTCAGTCTCAGGTATGCCTTTATCAGCAGGGCTCAGAAGAAGACAGGAAAATGTGGGAAAGTTTGGAACTTCCTAGACACTTGTTCAATGGCTTTGACTGAAATGCTGATAATGATATGGACAATGTAATCCAGTCTGAGATGGTATCAGATGGAGATGAGGAACTCACTGGGAACTGGAGCAAACGTGACTCTTGTTATGTTTTAGCAAAAAAACTGGAAGCATTTTGTCCCTGCCCTAGAGATTTGTAGAACTTTGAACTTGAGAGAGATGATTTAGGGTATCTGGTGGAAGAAATTTCTAAGCAGCAAAGAATTCAAGAGGTGACTTGGGTACTGTTAAAGGCATTCAGTTTTATAAGGGAAGTGGGCCGGGTGCAGTGGCTCATGCCTGTAATCCCAGCACTTTGGGAGGCCAAGGCAGATGGATCATGAGGTCAGGAGTTCAAGACCAGCCTGGCCAAGATGGTGAAACCCCATCTCTACTAAAAATACAAAAAAATTAGCTGGGCATGGTGGCGTGTGCCTGTAATCCCAGCTACTCCGAAGGCTGAGGCAGATAATTGCTTAAACCTGGAGGGGCGGAGGTTGCAGTGAGCTGAGATCACGCCACCGCACTCCAGCCTGGGTGACAGAGAGAGACTCCATTTCAAAAAAGAAAAAAATAAGGGAAGTGGAGCATAAAATCTTGGAAATTTGCTGTCTGACAGTGAAATAGAAAAGAAAATCTCGTTTTCTGAGGAGAAATTTAAGCCAGCTGCAGAAATTTGCATAAGTAATGAGGAGCCAAATGTTAATCCCCAAGACAATGGAAAAAGTGTCTCCAGGGCGTGTCAGAGGTCTTCACGGCAGCCTCTCCCATCACAGGCCCAGAGGCCTAGGAGGAAAAAGTGGTTTTGTGGGCCTGGCCCAGGGTTCCTGTGCTATGTGCTGTCTTGGGACTTGGTGCCCTGTGTCCCAGCTGCTCCAGCCATGACTAAAAGGGTCCAAGGTATGGTTCAGGCCATGGCTTCAGAGGGTGCAACCAAGCCTTGGCAGCTTCCATGTGGTGTTGAGCCTGCGAGTGCACATAAGTCACGAACTGAGGTTGGGGAACCTCTGCCTAGATTTCAGAAAGAAGTATGGAAACTCCTGGATACCCTGGCAGAAGTTTGTTGCAGGGGTGGGGCCCTCATGGAGAACTTCTGCTAGGGAAGTGTGGAAAGGCAATGTGGGGTCAGAGCCCCCACATAGAGTTCCTACTGGGGCTCTGCCTAGTGGAGCTGTGAGAAGAGGGCCACCATCCTCCAGACCGCAGAATGGTAGATCTACTGACAGTTTGCACTGTTTGCCTGGAAAAGCTGCAGACATTCAACACCAGCCTGTGAAAGCAACTGGGAGGGAGGCTGTACCCTGCAAAGCCACAGGGGTGGAGCTGCCTAAGACCATGAGTACCCACCTCTTGCATCAGTGTAACTTGGATGTGAGACATGGAGACAAAGGAGATCATTTTGGAGCTTTAAGATTTAACTGCCCTGCTGGATTTTGGATTTGTATGAGCCCTTTAGCCCTTTGGTTTTGGCCAATTTCTCCCATTTAGAACAAGTGTATTTACCCAATGCCTGTACCCTCATTGTACCTAGGAAGTAACTAACTTGTTTTTGACTTTATAGGCTCATAGGTAAAGGGACTTGCTTTGTCTCAGATGAGACTTTGGACTGTGAACTTTTGAGTTAATGCTGAAATGAGCTGAGACTTAGGGGGACTGTTAGGAAGGCATGATTGGTTTTGAAATGTGAAGATATGAGATTTGGGAGGGGCTGGGGTGGAATGATATGATTTGGCTCTGTGTCCTTACCCAAACCTCATCTTGTAGCTCTCATAATTCCCACATGTTGTGGGAGGGACCTGGTGGAAGATGATTGAATCATGGGGGTGGGTCTTTCTTGTTCTGTTCTTATAATAGTGAATGGATCTCATAAGATCTGATGGTTCTAAAAATAGAAGTTTCCCTGCACAAGCTCTCTCTTTGCCTGCTGCCATCCACATAAGATGTGACTTGCTCCTCCTTGCTTTCCAGCATGATTGTGAGGCCTCCCCAGCCATGTGGAACTGTAAGTCCAATAAACCTCTTTCTTTCATAAATTGCCCAATCTTGGGTATGTCTTTATTAGCAGTGTGAAATGGACTAATACAACTAAGAACAAGGAGCGTTTTCTATATAACCATAATATAATTATCACACTTGAAAACTTATATAATAAACATTATCCAATACACACCCATATTTACATTTGTGCAAATGTACTTCAAATATCCTTTAGAGATGGATGTTTGGCTTAGGCTTCCATCCAGGATCCAGTCCAAGTTCACAATTGCATTTGCTGGCCATTGCATAGTATTTTTTTTTAAATACACTTTCAATTTTGAGATCATTGTAAATTTACATGCAATTGTAAGGTATAAGAGAGAAATTTCATTTACCCTTTACTCAGTGTCTACCAACGGTAACACCCTGCAAAACTGTAGGCTAATATGACAATATCTTGACATTCGTATAGTCAAGTTATAGAATATTTCTGCTATCACCAGGATCCATCTATCATGTTGCCCTTTTCTACCACACACATTCTCTCCTCCTCTATCCACCTTTATACTCCCCAAACTACTAATCTGTTCTCTATTTCTATAATTTTATCATTTCAAGAATTTTATATGAATGGAATAATATAGTGTGTAGATTTTTGGATTAGGGTTGGCTATGAACATTCCTGTGACAGGTTTTTGTGTGAACATAAATTTTCATTTTTCTGAGCTAAATCCAGGAGTGTAATTACTGAGTCATGGTACTTGCATTTTAGCTTTGGGGGAGAGGGGAGGAATAGCATTAGGACATATAACTGATGTAAATGATGAGTTAATGGGTGCAGCACACCAACATGGCACATATATACATACGTAACAGATCTGCACATTGTGCACATGTACCCTAGAACTTAAAGTATAATTAAAAAAAGAAAAGAAAAGAAAAGAAATGGCAAAATAGGTATTTAGAGTGTCTCTACCATGAGACATTCCCACCAGCAATGTATGAGTGATTTAGCTTTTATTTTGGGCATCCTGATAAATGTGTAGTTATATTGCAATGTGGTGTGTGCTGTTTTTTTTTTTGTTTGTTTGTTTTTTGTTGTTTTTTTTTTGTTTTTTTTTTTTTTGTTTGTTTTTTTACAAGATCTCACTCTCTTGCCCAGGCTGGAATGCAATGATGCAATCAGTGCTCACTGCAGCCTCCACCTTGCCTGGCTCAGGTGATCCTCCCACCTAAGCCTCCCAAGTAGCTGGGAATACACACACACACCACAACACCTGGCTATTTTTTGTAATTTTTGTAGAGACGGGGTCTCACTATGCTTCCAGAGTTGGCCTCAAACTCCTGGGTTCAAGCGATCCACCCACCTCGGCCTTCCAAAGTGCTGAGGATTACAGGCATGACCCACCACACCTGGCCTCAATGTAGTTTTAATTTGCATTTTCCTAATGGTAAAAACATGTAACATATTTTCATGTACTTCTTTGCCATCCGTATATTCTATTTGGCAAAAAGGTCTTTTCGTATCATTTGCCCATTTTCTAATTGGATTGTTAGTCTTTTTTACTGTGATTCATTTTGAGTTTTTGTACATAAGAGATGAGACTTATGTCAAGTATTATTCTTCCTTCCTTATTTCTTTCTTTTCTTCCTTCCTTCCCTCTCTTTCCTTCCTTGTTCTTTTTTCCCTTTCTTTCCTTTCTCCCTACATCCCTTCTCTTCTTCCTGTCTCTTTATTCCTTCTTTTCTTTGTGGTATTCAATTGCTCTAGTACCATTTGTTTAAAAGGCTATTTTTTCTCTGTTGAATTGTTTTTGCACTATTGTCAAAAAAAAATTGGGTGTACTTATGTGGGTCTATTTCTGGTTTCTCAATTTTTTTCATTGATTTTTATGTCTATCCCTCCACCAATGCTACAAAGTTGTGATTACTGTAGCTATATAATAAGTCTCGAAGTCAAGTAGATAAATTCTTCCTACTTTAGATTTTTAAAATTCCCTAAGCTCTTTTAGTTCATTTACCTTCCATATAAATTTTAGAATAATATTGGAAATCTTAAAAAATTCTTACTGGTATTTTGATAAGAATTGTGTTAGACTTGTGTATTAATTTGGGGGAGAATTGATACTTTTACTATGTTGATTATTTCAGTCAATGAACATGGTATGTCTCTATTTAGATCTTCTATGACTTCTTTCATCATCATTTTGTTGTTTTCAGAATGCAAGTCCTTTACATGTTTTGTACATGTTTTGTTAGATTTATAGCTAAGCTTTGTTTGAGCAATTTAAATGATATTGCAAAAATAAATAAATCATTTTCCAGTGTGCACATTTTAATTGCTAGTATATTGAAATACAATTTATATTTTTAGCGGTTATCTTATGTTGCTAAACTCACATTTTTAATTCTAGCAGGGTTTTTTTTTGGTGAATTCTGTGAGATAGATGGTCTACATAGACAATCATGTCATCTGCAAATAGAAGTGGTTTCATTTCTTTGTGTTTTGTATCCTTTTCATTTCCTTTTCTTGCCTATTGTACTGGCTAGAACTTCTAGAACCATGTTATATAAGAACCCTGTAATTGTGATTTTCTTTTCAGAATTGTTAGAATGGTTGATTATATTGACTGGGTTTTGAATATTGAGCTAGTCTTGCATCCTTGAGATAAATGTTGTAAAATTCTTTTCATATATTATTGAATTCTATTTGTAAGTATTTTGTTAAGAATTTTTTTTTTAAGTTCTGGGGTACATGTGCACAACGTGCAGGTTTGTTACACAGGTATACATGTGCCATGTTGGTTTGCTGCACCCATCCACTCATCAATTACATTAGGTATTTCTCCTAATGCTATCCCTCCCTGCTCCCCCCAACCCCTGACAGGCCCCAGTGTGGGATGTTCCCCTCCCTGTGTCCATGTGCTCTCATTATCCAACTGCCACTTATGAGTGAGAACATGTGGTGCTTGGTTTTATGTCCTTGTGATAGTTTGCTGAGAATGATGGTTTCCAGCTTCAGGAGGACATGAACTCATGCTTTTTTATGGCTGCATAGTATTCCATGGTGTATATGTGCCACATTTTCTTTATCCAGTATATCACTGATAGACATTTGGGTTGGTTTCAAGTCTTTGCTATTGTGAATAGTGCCACAATAAACCTATGTGTGCATGTGTCTTTATAGTACCATGATTTACAATCTTTGGGTATAGACCCAGTAATGGGATTGCTAGGTCAAATGGTATTTCTAGTTCTAGATCCTTGAGGAATTGCCACACTGTCTTCCACAATGGTTGAACTAATTTACAGTCCCACCAATGGTGTAAAAGCATTCCTATTTCTCCACATCCTCTCCAGCATCTGTTGTTTCCTGACTTTTTAATGATTCCCATTCTAACTGGCATGAGATGGTATCTCATTGTGGTTTTGATTTGCACTTCTCTAATGACCTGTGATGATGAGCATTTTTTCATGTGTCTGTTGGCTGCATAAATGTATTCTTTTAAGAAGTGTCTGTTCATATACTTTGCTCACTTTTTGATGGGGTTGTCTTTTATTTCTTGTAAATTTGTTTAAGTTCTTTGTAGATTCTGGATATTAGCCCTTTGTCAGATGGATAGATTGCAAACATTTTCTCCCATTCTGGAGGTTGCCTGTTCACTCTGCTGATAGTTTCTTTTGGTGTGCAGAAGCTCTTTAGTTTAATTAGATCCCATTTGCTAATTTTGGCTTTTGTTACCATTGCTTTTTGTGTTTTGGTCATGAAGTCTTTGCCCATGCCTATGTCCTGAATGGTATTGCCTAGGTTTTCTTCTAGGGTTTTTATGGTTTTAGGTCTTATATTTAAGTCTCTAATCCATCTTGAATTAATTTTTGTAAAAGGTGTAAGGAAGGGGTCCAGTTTCAGTTTTCTGCATACCGCTAGCCAGTTTTTCCAACACCATTTATTAAATAGGGAATCCTTTCCCCATTTCTTGTTTTTGTCAGGTTTGTCAAAAACCTGGTTGTAGATATGTGGTATCATTTCTGAGGGCTCTGTTCTGTTCCATTGGTCTATATATATATGTTTCAGTAACAGTACCAAGCTGTTTTGGTTACTGTAGCCTTGTAGTATAGTTTGAAGTCAGGTAGCATGATGACTCCAGCTTTGTTCTTTTTGTTGAGGATTGTGTTGGCTATGCGGGCTCTTTTTTGGTTCCATATGAAATTTAAGGTAGTTTTTTTCCAATTCTGTGAAGAAAGTCAGTGGTAGCTTGGTGGGGTTAGCATTGAATCTATAAATTTCTTTGGGCTGTATGGCCATTTTCATGATATTGATTCTTCCTGTCCATGAGCATGGAATGTTTTTCCATTTGTTTGTGTCCTCTCTTATTTCGTTGAGCAGTGGTTTGTAGTTTTCCTTGAAAAGATCCTTCACATCCTTTGTAAGTTGTATTCCTAGGTATTTTATTATCTTTGTAGCAATTGTCAATGGGAGTTCACTCATGATTTGTCTCTCTGTTTGTCTGTTATTAGTGTACAGGCATCCTTGTAATTTTTGCACATTGATTTTCTATCCTGAAACTTTGCTGAAGTTATTTATCAGCTTAAGTAGATTTTGGGCTGAGACAATGGGGTTTTCTAAATGTACAATCATGTCATCTACAAAGAGACTTAGACTCCCACACAATAATAGTGGGAGACTTTAACACCCCACTGTCAGTATTAGACAGATGAATGAGACAGAAAATTAACAACAATATTCAGGACTTGAACTCAGCTCTGGACCAAGTGGACCTCATAAGCATCTACAGAACTCTCCACCTCAAATCAACAGAATATGCATTCTTCTCAGCACCACATCACACTTATTCTAAAATTGACCACATTATTGGAAGTGAAACACTCCTCAGCAAATGTAAAAGAAATCATAAAAAAACTGTCTCTCAGACCACAGTACAATCAAATTAGAACTCAGGATTAAGAAACTCACTCAAAACCCCACAACTACATAGAAACTGAACAACCTGCTCCTGAATGACTCCCGGGTAAATAACGAAATGAAGGCGGACATAAAGATGTTCTTTGAAACCAATGAGAACAAAGACACAACATACCAGAATCTCTGGGACACATTTAAAGCAGTGTGTAGAGGGAAATTTATAGCACTAAGTGGCCACTAGAGAAAGCAGGAATGATCTAAAGTTGACACCCTAACATCACAATTAAAAGAACTAGAGAAACAAGAGCAAACCAATTCAAAAGCTAGCAGAAGACAAGAAATAACTAAGATTAGAGCAGAACTGAAGGAGATAGAGACACAAAAAATCATTCAAAAAAATCAATGAATCCAGGAGCTGTTTTTGAAAAGATCAACAAAATAGCCCACTAGCAGGACTAATAATGAAGAAAAGAGAGAAGAATCAAATAGACACAATAAAAAATGAAAAGGGGATATCACCATCGATCCACAGAAATACAAACTACCATCAGAGAATATTATAACCACCTCTACACAAGTGAACTAGAAAATCTAGAAGAAATGGATAAATTCCTGGACACATACACCCTCCCAAGACTAAACTAGGAAGAAGTCGAATCTCTGTATAGACCAATAACAGGTTCTGAAATTGAGGCAATAATTAATATCCTATCAACCAAAAAAAGTCCAGGACCAGACAGATTCACAGCAGAATTCTACCAGAGGTACATAGAAGAGCTGGTACTATTCCTTCTGAAACTATTCCAATCAATAGAAAAAGAGGGAATCCTCCGTAACTCATTTTATGAGGCCAGCATCATCCTAATACCAAAACCTGGCAGAGACACAATAAAAAAACAAAATTTTAGGCCAATATCCCTGATGAACATCAATGCAAACATCCTCAATAAAATACTGGCAAACCAAATCCAGCAGCACATCAAAAAGCTTATCCACCACAATCAAGTTGGCTTCATCCCTGGGATGCAAGGCTGGTTCAACATATGCAAATCAACAAACGTAATCCGTCACATAAACAGAAACAACGACAAAAACCACATGATTATCTTAATAGATGCAGAAAAGGCCTTCGACAAAATTCAACAGGACTTCATGCTAAAAACTCTCAATAAACTAGGTATCAGTGGAATGTATCTCAAAATAATAAGAGCTATTTATGACAGACCCACAGCCAGTATCATACTGAATGGGCAAAAAAACTGGAAGCATTCCCTTTGAAAACTGGCACAAGACAGGGATGCCCTCTCTCACCACTCCTATTCAACATAGTGTTGGAAGTTCTGGCCATGGCAATCAGGCAAGAGAAAGAAATAAAAGGCATTCAATTGAGAAAAGAGGAAGTCAAATTGTCTCTGTTTGCAGATGACATGATTGTATATTTAAGAATTTTTTATCTGTATTCAGGAAGGATATTGATCTAGAGTTTTCTTTATGTAATATCTTTATTTCATTTTGGTATAAGGTTAATATTGGCTTTACGGAATAAATTGGGAATTTTTTTTTTCTCTTATTTTCCAGAAAAGATTGTGTACAATTGATGTCAATTCCTAATTGACTATTTGGGTGAATTCTTCAGTGAAACCATTAGTTCTGGAGATTACGTTTCTTAAAGGTTTTTAAAATTGCAAATTCAGTTTCCTTAATAACTATACAACTACTTAAATTATTTATTTCATTTTGGGTTAACTGTGGCTGTTTATGTTTTTTGAGGAATTAGTCCATTTCATCTTAATTGTTAAATTTATATGTGTAGAGTTGTTTGTTATTATTCCCTTATTTTGCTTTTTAAATCTGCAGAGTCTATACTGCTATCCTTGTTTCATTCCTGATGTTGGTAACTTATTACTTCTGTTTTTCCTTTGTTCATCTTGCAAGATGTTGTGCAAATTGTGTCCATTTTATGGACATTTTCAAATAATGAGTCTTTGTTTTATTGATTTTCTGTGTAGGTATGCCTTTTCAATTTCATTAATTTCTGCTTCTCTTTTTATTACTTCTTTCCTTCTGCTTGCTTTGACTTTTTCTCTTCTTTCTGTAGGTTCTTGAAGAACTTACATTTTTAATTCGAGACTTTTTCTCTCTTCTAATATATGCATTTAGAGCTACAGATTTCCCTCTTATCACTGCTTTAGTTGTGTCCTATGAATTATAAGTTGTATTCTCATTTTCATTCAGTCTAATGTATTTTTAAAATTTCTTTGAGGTTTCTTCTTTGACCCACTGGTTATTTAGGAGTATGTTGTTTACTTTCAAAGTGTTTGGATTTTTTTTTCTAACTTTTTGTTATTAATTTCTAGTTCAACTTCATTTTAGTTGGAGAACACACTTGATATGCTTTGATTCTTTGACATTTGTTGAGTTTTTTAATGGTTTTTCTTAATATAGTTTCCTTAGGACCTTCAAAAGAATGTGTATTCTGCTGTTGTTGGATGGAGTGCTCTGTAAATGTTGATTAGTTCCTACTTGTTGATGGTGTTGTTGAGTTCTTCTTATATCCTTGCCAATTTTCTGTCTAGGTGTTATATCAACTGCTCAGAGAAAGGTGTTAAAGTCTCCAGCCATACTTGTGGATTTGTCTATTTCTCCTTTCAGTTTTTTTCAGTTTTGTTTCACGTAATTTTCAACACATTGTTTGGTGCATGCACAGTTGGTTGGTACATACACATTTAGAATTGTACATCTTCTTGATAGATTAAGGATTTTTTTTTGCATTATATAAGATCCTCTTTGGGTTTGGTAATTTTCTTTACTTTGCATCTATTTTATCTGCTATTAATAGAGCTACCTACTCTTGCTTTCTTTTGGTTAATGTTTACACGAAACATTTCCCATTATTTTACTTTCAACCTGTCCTTATTATTATATTTGAAGTGGGTTTCATATGGACAACATATAGTTGAATGTTTTTTAATCCACTCTGTCAATCTCTGTCTTGTAATTGGTATATTAAGACCATTTGCTTAATGTAATTATTGGTATGTTATGGCTTAGGTCTACTATTTTATTAGTTGTTTTATCTCTGTTTTTCATTTCTCTGTTTTCTTTTTTCTGTGAATTGCTTAAACATTCATTAGAATTCTATTTTGATTTTTAATATGGTGGTATGTCTTTTTGTATAGATTTTTAATGTTTTTGCTCTAGGCATTACATTATATATATGTACACATATGATTTATATTAACAGTCTATACAGTCTACTGGTATGATTTTACTAATTTGAGTGTAATGTAGAAAACATACCTCCTTTACATTTCACCATCAAACATAATTTTGGTGATGCTTTCGTCATCAAACATAATTTTGGTGATGCTTTCGCTATCAAACATAATTTAGAAAATGCAAGAGGAGAAGGGAAGTCTATTATATTTACTGATATTTTAGTTACCATGTTTTTTTACTGATGATCCAAGATACTTAGTCATTTTCTTTCTGTTTAAAGAACTTCCTGTAGCCATTCAATAACCTTTTTCTTATCAAATGACATGAACTAGAAACTTTCAAAATATTATATACTTTATTGCAATGCATATGAAAGTCTTGCTTCTTCTTTCTGACTTTAATGGAATGCTTGTAATGTTTTTTTCCATTTAGTGTGATGTTGAGTTTTAGATTGAGGAATGCTTATATATTTTTATCCACAAAATACCTTTTCATTTTCTTAATTCTCCATTTATCTCTCAGGAAAATAATGTGATTTCTAGGGCAGTTATATACAATTCTTTTTAAGATTATTTCTAGATATTTCATGTTTTTATGGCATTTATTAATGAGATATATTCCCCAAATACATCTCCTTTTGAATTTCCTTTAAATATATAATTTTGAATAGAAAATCACTAGAAATATTGGGAAAAAATGGAAAGATACGGAGAAAAAACTGAAAGCTATTTTTAATATTCTAAACTAGAGATACTATGTGCTAATATTTTATGTCTGTCATTCTAGTCGGTCTGGAATATTTTTATGTGTTTTGTGTGAAGTATTATATGTGTTAATTTTATGTTGATCATTTTAAAATATCTATATTTATATTTTACAAAAATGGTACCATATTAGTATATGATACACTCTTTCCATCTAGCAATATATCATAAACACTTTTCTATTTTATTCAATAGCATAATTTTAATAACTTCATCTAGGACAGATGCTTTCCAGAAATTTGTCTCTAGTATAGAAATCCATCTTATCTGTGGTTTTGCTTTCTGTGGTTTCAATTATCCATGATTAACCATGGCCCAAAAATATTAAATAGAAAATTCCAGAAATAAACACTTTATAAATTTTAAAATGCACACTGTTCTGAGAAGTGTGATGAAATCTCACCTGGTCCCTTTGCCCAGCTTATTTGCTGCTGTATATGCTACCTGTCCTTTAGTCACTTAGCCAGCCATCTGTGTTATGAATTTAAAAGATCTCAAGAAGAAGAAAAGTAGGTACAGTACAATAAGATATTTTGAGAGAGAGGGAGAGAGAGACACACACAGAGAAAAAGAGACAGCACATTTACATAACTTTTAGTACAGTACATTGTTATAGTTCTATTTTATTATTAGTTTGTCAATCTCTTATTTTGCCTAATTTATAAATTAAACTTTATCATAGGTATAAATGTATAGGGGAAAACTGCTGTATATATTTTGTTGTAAATGCAAGAAAGCTATTATAGTTGCAGGACAGTCTTCTGGGAGGTTGGAACAGCTTAATTCTTCCCTTTTTTTTCCACTTGTAGTTCTCAAGAATAGCTGCAGAATGTGCTAGGAATGCAACATCCTGAGAAAAGAAGGAACTGGCCAGAAAAACCTCGGTTCTGTTCTGGTTCCCCATAGAAACAGGACTTCTTTCAACACGTAGGCCCAGCATGTGATGTGACCCCATAGTATAAAGCCAGAGGAGAGGGCGCTACTTTCTGGGGTCCCTCAACTGCTGTGCTAGTTGAGTACTTGTAAATAAGATTCCATCTGTCTTGGGCAACTTTCCTGAGCCTTGCAAGATCAGCTTACAATGAATCCTTACAATGTTGCCATTGTTGCCAGTCTTACAATGTTGCCATTGTTGCCAGTCTGTAAGTAATAAACCCAATTCATGTAACGGGTGTGTGCGTATGTTCTGTCGAATTGGACTGAGGCATATTGGTAAGCAGTGCACGGTGCACCTACTTAACATTCAGGGGCATTAATTTTATATGCACTTTACTAAATTTTTATGAATTCAAAGACTTTTCAGTTTATTCATAAAATGTCTAAATAGGCAACCATATGGAAGAAGAATAATGATAATTTTGTTTCTTCCTTTTCATGGATTATTTTTTAGTTCTGTTTCATATCATGATCTCAGCTAAAATGTTTAGACAATGTTGAATAATGGTGAATGTGTTTTGTTTCCTTTATCTTCCTCTGATTTTTAAATGGAGATGCCTCTATTCTTTCATTGTTAAGTAGTATTCTGGCTGATGGTTTGATTTGCGATAGTAATGCTTATTATTGACATTGAGATAAGCATCCTTCACTTTTGATTAAGGTGATCATATGTATGATATTAATTATATTAAATTATTTATTAGTTACTAGCGGATGTCCTAATATCCATCCAATCCTCCAGATAAAATTTCCACTTTTTAAAGTAATATTACTTTTTTCAGGTTTTGGTAAAGGCTTACACTTGATTCCTGAAGGTATTTTTAACTTTTAAAATAGCCTAAATCAAATGAATGTAGCATTATAATTAGCTTTTCCTTAGAATTTTGAAACCTCATTGGTAAAAAAAATATTGATCCCTGAAGACTTTTTGGAGGTAATTTTTAAATATTTGTATCTATTTCATATTTGTAATTATTCTATAATCGCTCTCTTCAGATAGGCTACTTCTTAAGCAATTTACGTTTCAAATTATAGTCTTAGAAATTTTTCTGCAGTAGTAAAATTTTCAGATTCATTACCAATTAATTTTGTATGATACAGCAGGAACAGGCAAGATCCTTGCTTTCGTGAAAAGTACACTCTAGTGGAGAAAAAGGAAAAAAAAGCAACAGGAAACAAAGATGATTTCTTACAATAATAACACTGTTTTGCTCACCAAATGTTTCTAGTTTTCCTTCTGGCCATGGGAAGGCTATACTGTCCTGCCCCCTTGGAGTTAGGTATGGTCACATGACTTGTTTTCCCAGTGAAACGTGCGCAGAAGTCACATGTGTCACTTTAGGATGTATAATTTGCCATACCAGATCTTTTCCACTGCCATGGCAATCCTCTCTTCTGCCACATTTTCTTGACCAAAGCATGTCAGAAGGCCAATCTAGAATCAAGGAATGGGGAAATAGATTCTACTTCTTGTTGAGAGGACATGCAAAGTTACTTTGCAAAAGATGTAGGGAAGGGTGAAGAATTGTGACTGTTTTGCAATCAATCTGTCTACCACAATTATTTTCTCCTTTCATTGTTCTTTCTTTTTTAAAATTTATTTAATTTTTAAGCCTTTAAAAATTTTCAGTTGCATGTCTATTTCATTTATATTTTCAAAACTTATACATTTAGGTCTATCAATTTATATTTTAGTAAGGCTTTTGGTATATCCTAGCAGTTCTAACATGTGGTAGTTTCTTTGTTATTGCCCTGCAAATAGACTAAAATTGTAATTTTACTTCTTTCTTTGATCTAATAGCCATTTAGGGTTAAGTTTTAAAACATTCAAATCATCAGAATTTTATCTTTACCTTTGACTACGTTATATTACATTTTGACTGGAGGATTATTCCATATAATTGTGTTGTTTTGGAACACATCAAGGTCTATCATGTGATCAATTTTTGTAAATATTCCATGGATTCCTGAGAGAAGTTGTTGGCTTTCATGAAAAGTACACTCTAATCATAATCATTGCAGATTATGTATAATTTAATTTCTGGTCCTTATCAGGCATTCATCTCTTTCGGATCTGTTAGACCAGGTAGATATCTATCAAGTTCTTTCTCTCCTACAGAGTTAATTAGGTGAGTCTTTCACTTCTTAGGGAAAAATGTAAAGGATGTAAAGTCTGAGATATATCTATTTCAAGTTCAACAATTCCATGGATTCCTCAAAGAAGTTGTCAGCATTTTTTAAAATTAGGATGTAAAGTCTGAGATATGTCTATTTCTAGTTCAACACATTAATTATAATATATGCAATGTTTAAATATATACACACATATAGGCCAGGCTTCATAATCCCAGCACTTGGGTGGCCGAGGCGGGTAAATCACCTGAGCTCAGGAGTTCCAGACCAGCCTGGCCAACATGGTGAAACCTTGTTTTTACTAAAAATACAAAAATTAGTCAGATATGGTGGTGCGTGCCTGTAATCCCAGCTGCTCGAGAGACTGAGGCAGGAGAATTCACTTGAACCTGGGAGGCAGAGGTTGCAGTGAGCCAAGATAGAGCCACTGCACTCCAGCCTGGGCAACAGAACAAGACTCCCTCTCAAATAAATAAATAAAATATATACACACATATCATTTATTACATAGTAGTGTGTTTTCTTATTACAAGTAAATTTCTGTCCATTTATAGTCTCTCTTTTTTTTTTTTTTTTTTTGAGACGGAGTCTTGCTCTGTCGCCCAGGCTGGAGTGTAGTGGTGCCATCTTGGTACACTGCAAGCTCCGCCTCCCAGATTCACACCATTCTTCTGCCTCAGCCTCCTGAGTAGCTGGGACTACAGGCGCCCACCAGCACGTCCGGCTAATTTTTTGTATTTTTAGTAGAGATGGGGTTTCACCATGTTAGCCAGGATGGTCTTGACCTCCTGACCTCGTGATCCGCCCGCCTGGGCCTCCCAAAGTGCTGGAATTACAGGTGTGAGCCACCGCACCCAGCCTCTTTTTGTTTCAAATATTTCAATGCTATATCATTAACCCATGAAAGATATTGTTAGCTCATCATTGTGGATTATGTATAATTTAATTTCTGGTCCTTATTATGCATTCATCTCTTTCAGATCTGCTAGACCAGGTGGATATCTATCAAGTTCTTTCTCTCCTACAGAGTTAATTACGTGAGTCTTTCACTTGTTAGGGAAGCTAAAGTAATAAAAAATAGAAACAAGTGAATCAATTGTAATAATAAATATAAATGGATGGAAGTCACCTATTACAAGGGAAGGATAGGATTAAAACACCAAATCCAATTGTAAACAACTTATGAAAAACCTAATGAAATGAAGTACTATTAGTTAAAATTGGAAACAACTCAAATGGCTACCCACTGTAAAAAGCTTAAGTAAATTTTGATATATTATACAATAGAATATGGCAATGAAACCTACTAAAATAGACCTACGCACAATAAATGGGCTGAATCTTAAACATCATGTTGAATGAAAGAAGCCAGAAAAAATAGCATTTATTGCTCTTTTATTTACACAAACTTCAAAAATCTTGCTCTTGGCTGGGCGCGGTGGCTCAAGCCTGTAATCCCAGCACTTTGGGAGGCCGAGACGGGTGGATCACGAGGTCAGGAGATCGAGACCATCCTGGCGAACACAGTGAAACCCCGTCTCTAGTAAAACTACAAAAAACTAGCCGGGCGAGGTGGCGGGCGCCTGTAGTCCCAGCTACTCGGGAGGCTGAGGCAGGAGAATGGCGTAAACCCGGGAGGCGGAGCTGCAGTGAGCTGAGATCCGGCCACTGCACTCCAGCCTGGGCAACAGAGCAAGACTCCGTCTCAAAAAAAAAAAAAAAAAAAAAAAATCTTGCTCTTAGGGAGGTATTTCTAGATATTAAAAGTCTAAAATAAAACCAATAAACATTTACTCCAAGATGTGAGTAAAAAGGAGCATCTAAGGTACTATTTCTTGATTTTTGTGGTAGTTCTATGGGTATTTGCTTTATAAACATTCATCATACTGTGCATAAAAACATTCTGTATGTGTAATATATTTCAGTTTTTTAAAAAGACATAAGAAGAAAAAATAGCATAGGTAGGTGAAAGGATGAGGATATATAAAGTAAATAAAATATTTACTTTTATAAATATTTTTATAAAGTAAATAAAAAATTATGGTTATACTACATATAAAAAGTAAATGTATTTATTTTAAATACAAAACAACAACAATAAAACAATTCAGAGGCAGAAATAATTTTCCTAATTTAGTAGAAATAAAAAATCTTTATACCTATTGAGCCTCAGCTATGTAAGATGGGTAAGTTCTAGATATCTGTTGTACAACCTAGTATCTATAGTTAACAATATGGCATTGTGCACTTTAAAATATGTTTAAATAAATATGTTTAGGTCTCGTGTTAAGTGTTCTTCACACAAAAGCAAAGCAAAACAAAATGTAAAAGAACATAAGAAAATTTTCAGAGGTGATAAACATATTTAGGGTCTTGATTGTGGTGATGGTATCATGGGTGTATATACATGTCAAAACTCATCAAATGTATACATTTTTGAGTATCAATTTGTATATCAATTTATATTTTTTGTCTATCAATTATACATCAGTAAAGCTTAAACAGAAGAAATCAAATAAAATATTAAATAGCATAGAAAACGTCAGTTTATGTTATCATACTTCCTTATCTTTGTGCTTTAAAGTTAACTATTTTTCTTTGAAAAAGGTTTTTTCAAGATCTTTTGTTATTCTTTAAATTTTAAAATTTTAATAGCTTATGCCTTGAGGAGATCTCTGTTCATTATCTTTATGAGAGTATGGTGATAAACCCTAAAAAGCTAAAGCTTTGTTTTAGCTCTGGAAAACTGACTTTAATTATATCTTGAATAATGATTGCATTCCATTTCTTTTGATTTGATTCAGTTATCTTTGGGGGGAACACCCACCATTTCTTGGATTTCTTTTCACCATTTCACTTATCCTGTAGTATCTATCTCCATCTTTTTCTCTGATTATTTTCATCTCTTTATTCATTTCTTATACGATCCTAGATTATTTCTCCAGTTTATCTTCTGCATTACCAAGCTGTAAAATTGTCTTTTAAAGCATAAATTTATTTGCCCCTTCTGCTCGGGTGTTAGTTTCATTGTACTTTCTTCTTGACTGATCTTCTTACCAAGGCCCTTACTTGTTCAATTGAGGCAAGTCCTTATAGGAACAAAAGAAAAAATGTTGCAACTTTTCTTCCATTTTAGAAAAAGCCTTTTCTACTAAATTATTTGGTCATTAAAAATGTTTTTCCTTGTGCTGTAGAATTTCTTCATAGATATCACGTAGATTTTGTTCTATTATTGATCCTAGAAAGAGGAGAATTCTATGTAGAGCTAGTAGTGTTAAAGAACGGTTATGCTGCCTAATTCTCCATCACCATTCAGGGTGCCGTCCAGGGTCCAGCTGCAGTCCCAAATGCTAGCTGCAGCTCCTGCTTGGGTGTAAAACCCTAATCTACCACATATAGGAAAGGCAACACTATCTTTCTTTCCAAATGCAAAGCTCTTCAATGCAAAAGCAAACAAACTCGCATTGAAATTGTTCTTGCTGTATTCAATAGGTTCTTATTTGGAAGAATAAGAGCTAATGGGGTAGGTTCTTGGTTTGTTGTATATTTTGCAGGTTCCTTTTAGTTTCATGCATTTTCTTTTAGATGGTAAAACAAATACATGCTTATTGAACTCAACATAAATCTTACATGCTCTAAAGCTGAAGTTACAGAAAGGCACAGTGAAGTTTTAGAGCGTTTTTTTTTGAGGGGGTCTTTAACCTTTTTCCTCTGGCTGATTTCCTGGTTAGTGCAGTGATGTGTGGCTGAAATAAATTTTTATTCTTGCCTTTGAAGTCTGCTTCTCAAATACTTGTGACAGCTTCTTATCTGAGGCAGACTTTCAGTTCAGCTTAATGCTAGAAAGCCCTTTTGCTCTGGGCTGCCCAGTTCATCAGGGTCACCTCCCTTCCCACCCACCTCCAAGTTGGAAGCTGTCCATGGGGCTGTCCTGTGGCTCGGGAAGAGGCCTCAATTCAATCATTAATGCACTTTCTCTTTTCTCCCTCCCTCCTCTTCCTTCTCAGTCTTTTTCTTCTGTTTTTCTTCCATGCAATTTTCTCTGCAAAAATCGATGAATGGATTGAGACTCTTGTGGATTGAATTGTGTACCCCTCACATTTGTATGTTGAAGCCCAACCCCAGTGTTATTGTATTTAGAGATAAGGCTTTTAGGAGGTAATTAAGATTAAAAGCGGTCATAAGGGTGGGGTCTTAATCCAATAAGACTGGTATCCTTATAAGGAAAGAGAGACACCACCAGGGATGCATGCACAGAAAAAAGGGCTATGAAAAAACGCAGCGAGAAGGCAGTCATCTGCAACCCAAGGAGAGAGGCCTCAAGAGAAACCAGGCCCGCTGACACTTTGGTCTTTGTCTTCCAGCCTCTGGAAGTGTCAGAAATAAATGCTTGTTGTTTAAGCCACCCAGTCCGTGGTGTTTTGTTATGGCAGCCCTAGCTGACTAATATAGACTCTGTCTACCCATCATCTGCTAATTGTTAAGAGACTTCTGGGGATCTTGCCATATGTCCAGGTTTTTTGGTTTGTTTTTATTTTTTTCGAGACAGAGTCTTGTTCTGTTGCCCAGGCTGGAGTGCAGTGGTGCTATCTCAGCTCACTGAAAGCTCCACCTCCTGGTTGCAAGGGATTCTCCTGCCTCAGCCTCCCGAGTAGCTGGGACTACAGGCACCTGCCACCACACCCTGCGAATTTTGATATTTTTAGTAGAGACAGGGTTTCACCATGTTGGCCAGGCTGGCCTTGAACTCCTAACCTCAGGTGATCTTCCCACCTCAATCTCCCAAAATGTTGGGGTTATAGACATAAGCCATCACACCCAGTTCGTTTTTATTACTAATATCAAGTACTGCTGAATTTTTCTCTTCTTTTAAATGTAAATCACAGGTATTTTTACAGGGACATTTGGGAAAGAAGAATTCATTTGGTCTTCTATGAATCTCCTCTGAAACTTTACATTTCTTTTAGTTTCTGTCATGTCACTTAGCAGTTATGTTCTATTTTGTTCCATCCATTAATAGCAATAGCTTTAATATCATCTGCCCAATTAGCCTGTAGCTTGCAAGCAGCAGGTAATTATGTTCTATAATTCCTGTCTAGCACAATATTTATGCTTAAAAGTGCTGGAGGACTGGTGGGAACACTGATCCTACAAGTTGAGTCATTCTTGTTACATACCTAACTAAAATACAGAGTTGAGAAGCTGGGGGGAGAAGTACTCAGAACATATAACATTGCTCCAAGAATGTAATTCTCTGCAAACCTGCCTAATGAAATTGCCTGCTGTAATCTTCAACCGGTTTTGTCTAATGGTTTCTGAGACAACCTGCTACAGCTCTAAGATTAATTTTACTCACTCATGTCACTCACCAGTTGAAGCTTGCCAGCCCCCTAGAGCCTTACTAGTGCCAGTGAACTTTTCAAAGAGCAATACTTAACATTTATTTATTTATTTATTTATTTATTTATTTATTTTTGAGACAGAGCCTTGCTCTGTCCCCCAGGCTGGAGTGCAGTGGCGCAATCTCCGCTCACTGCAAGCTCCGCCTCCCGGATTCACGCCATTCTCCTGCCTCAGCCTCCCGAGTAGCTGGGACTATAGGCGCCCGCCACCACGTCTGGCTAATTTTTGTGTATTTGTAGTAGAGACGGGGTTTCACCGTGTTAGCCAGGATGGTCTAGATCTCCTGACCTCGTGATCTGTCCGCCTCGGCCTCCCAAAGTGCTGGGATTACAGGTGTGAGCCACCGCGCCCTGCCTCTTTTCTTCATTTTTTAAAATGAAACCTCCAATCTTCTCTTTGTTCTTTGGACATACGGAAGACCGCCCAGTCTCCGTGTATGGTCTGAACTGCAATTCTTTCTTCCCAAATAAAATGTTACACTTCAGAGATTCGTCTCTACATTTTTTATTTTGACTTGGACAGTTCATTGGTTTAAATCCTCAAATTGGACTCAGGGGCACAGTGATCTTGATCCTTTCTGTTTCCCACCTAGGTTTAGAGGTGAATTCAAACTCCACCAGGTGTGAGGGAAGAGGGACTGGGGCCTTCTCCCAACAAACGTGAGGATTTAGGAGTCCCCATTTCTGGTTTCCACATGACATAATATGCTGGTCTGTTGTTTTCCTCAGGGACCTAGAGGCAGATGTAGACAAATAGCAGGTGAGGAGGAAGGGTGGCGCTGAGCTGTAAACAACAGCTGCGGGTTGTAAACAATGGAGCTATATTAAGAAAGTCCTGCATCTGCAGCCTTAGGTTCAGTCCTGCCACCCACTGGGCGTACTCCGGAATTGACTTTCCATTGTCAGCTGATCAGTGACAGATGTGAAATGACTCCTAACACACGCAGGTCACATTGGGAGGATTCTTAGACGTCATATTCTTTGGTGATTCACAAAGTCTTATTGCGGCACATGGAATGATTTCAGATGGCACACAAGATGATTTTACACGGACACACGTTAATGTTGAACGCACATTAACACTGAATTGCATTTCCAATATTCTTTCCATCTTTTTGGTTTGGGGATGGAGAAAGTATCTGTTTAGTGCTGGTAGGCCTTTTGACACTTCTGTTTATATTCACTAAAGGAAATAATGTGTACAGTGGTCCATATCCAAGACAAAGTGCCTTGAATTGGCTTAGGTCAGCAAACTACAGAAGACACAGGATATACTAGGCCCCTGCTTGGATAGCCGATGCCTGCTTGTTGGCCTCTCCCTTCTCCCTCTTGCCCCCACTCTTAGTTGCCCTCACCCGAACCAAAAGTTTAGTCTAATAAAAAAGCATACTAGCCTGCAAAATAGCTTGTTTTGTCTGTTCTTATCAGCCTGCCCAGCTACTTAGGTCATAAGTCAAATACTTGAAGAGCCTCTGAGCTAACTAGGATTGCAATACATTGTCAGCTGCAACAAAATGCAGCCAGACAACCCTAAAAAAACCCACCTATGGCCCCTACCCAACAATCAATATGCAACATCTAGGAAGATTGTGACCCATAGTACTCAGCCTATAAGGAACAGCAAGAGGGACCTGTGCACTAGGGGATAAATTGCTTGTTGAAACTCTGCTGGGTGTGCCTGCCTATCAGACACCTGATCTTGCAAGACTGTCATTAAAAGTTTCACTTTCATTGTTCTTGAGGCCTCTGAGTTCATTGTTTGGGTTTGGATGGGTGAGTTTGTTTCTCACATTCACTATCTTCCCTCTCTAATAAAGAGAGCGTTTTCTCTCCTACATTGTATTTCTGTTACTACCATTACATATCATATAAAAGTCCTTCTTTATATAAATTAATTTAGCTGAACAAAGTGAGTCTCTTTAAAGACAAATATTAAACACATGACGCTGCAGGTGATATCTGGATAAGGGAATGATCGTGAAGGTGGTACACAAGGTAACACAGAGATGCTGGCATAGTTTATTATGAACCTCTATCCCCTCCCCTTTCCTTCTACACAGAAGCTGAGGCCTCTTTTGGAATGTTTTGCTGAGAGGCTGAATTGGGAAAGTTGGGATAGACAGTGAACTAATGGCATCTGTTATCACTGAGATGCCCAAGAGGAAGAGGGGCTGCCCCAGAAGTAACCAGAGGTTGGCACCTCTATGGATCTGGACCATGCCTGCTGCACAGAAAAGGTCTCTGACCAGCCACTCCTTTGCTTGTTCCCAGAAGACAGGGAGAAGAACAGTGGGAGGAGAATCGAGAGTGTAGCTTGTGTGGCATTGAATGGTACAGAAAACAGGACTTTCAGTCATATGAACTAGCAGTGCCACATGAAGGCAATAAAGCTTGGTGTCAATGATTGTTGAGCTTGGGGCCATAAACGATGTTTTGAATTTTTTCCTTTTAATCAATCACATAATTATTGCTCTATATGTTGTATACCTCTAGTGTAAAAAAATAGAAAAAACCCGTATATGTAAAATTCACATGCAAAGTATTTACAGATTTCAGTTGTGCAAATAAGTCCATTTTTTAATTTTCCTAAGCCAGCTGAATCTCCATTAGGAATCCCCATCAACTCAAAGGCAGGAAAAATTAATCTAATCAATGCCTCGTTTTCTCTGTCACTTCAGATTGAACTAGTCACTAGTGGATCTTTCTTCTTCCCCCATCTCCTTCTTCCTTGGTGACCCCTACATTTCTGACATTATGGTTCAGGGATGGCAGATGGGGAACTGGCTGACATCCTCTCAGGGTCTCAGACCCTGGCTGACCTTCTCAGGGTCTTAGGTATAGCCTTGATTAGACCCCAGTCTCTGTGGACATCACCCTGGTCATCTGACTGTACCTCTGCCTCCTCCTCCTCTTTGGAAATGTGAGGTTGCCTCTCAACTACTTCTGTGTCTTTTTCACCAGTCCAGCATCAGAAAACCCACAGCATGCTTGCCTCTTCCCTCTGATGCCCTGTACCCCACACAGCTTTACTGCCTCTGTGGCTGCCAGGCCACATGCCAGCATGCCATAGCAGAACTGTGGGATTTGCTCACATTTCCAGGCTCTACCCAGGAAGTCAGATCCTCCCCGCCCTCAGATCCCAAAACTTGTTGGGAGGTGGTTCTGTTGTGGCACTTACCCTGCTCTTGACTGAGATAGAAGTGCAGCTTGGGCGCAGGGGCCCTTCTTGGAGGCTCTTACCAGCCTTTCTCTTACTTGGCCTCTCCCTTCCATCTCTCCTTCTAACCTACTTCTCTAGCTCAAGAAATATTGATCACATGCGGGAATAAGATGACTTACCTCTTGGTCTAAATTTATTATTTATGGAATACACTAAATTCAGAAGGCCCAGGTTAAGGCAAATCAACCTTTTTTGGGGGAACTTCTTCTTTTCTGTGTAATGAGTGTCAACAGACTAATTAGAAGATGCTATAAAGATTTCTGGACAAGTTTTTATGTGGACATAGTATTCATTTCTCTGGGATAAATGGCCAGAAGCGCAATTCCTTGGTTTTATGTTGGTTGCATGTTTGGTGTTTTCTAATTCAATAGACATTAAAAAAAAGTGTCAAAGGTACAGAGAAATTGAGAAGATAGTATAGAGAATTCTCATATACACCCTAGCTGGTTTCCTCTATTAACATTTATATTCGTATGGAACATTTTCCAGAATTCATGAACCAGTAAACTTCCTTTAACCATTTTTTTAGGGTAGGTACAATTGGCTGAATAATGGCCCTCAGAGATATCAGTGCCTAATTCCTGGGACGTATAAATGTGGCAGAGACTGCAGATGTGATCAAGTTAAAGATTTTAAGTTAAGGAGGTTGTCCTGGATCATCCAGATGGACCCCAAATACAATCCTAAGTGTTCTTATCAGAGAAGAAGGGGGATTATTAACATAGAAGGGTCGACTAGGAGACCACTGAGGCAGAGACTGGAGTGATGTGGCCACTCTGATAGAACACAAAGAAAGCAGCTCTGGGGGCTGGAGGTAAGGAACAAATTCCACCATAGAACCTTTTAAAATTGAAAGGGTACCAGAGGAATCTAAGAATTTCTCTCTAGTCTATTACCCTTTCTGAAGACAGCCAGTGTTAATAGGTCATTCTGCATCTTTCCAGAGATATCTGATGCATATATAAGCAAAAATATGTTTTTATATTTTCTCTCTCTTTTCACCCAAATGATGTCATGTACATTGTTTTGTATCCTGCTTTTTCCCACTAACAACAGCTCTTGAAGACCGTTCCATTTAAGTAGTTTTCTTTTTCTTTTTAATGGTTGAAATGGTCTGGCTCTGTGTCCTTACCCAAATCTTATCTAGAATTGTAATCCTCATGTGTCGAGGGAGGGACCCTGTGGGAGGTGACTGGATCATGGCGGGGGTTCCCCCATGCTGTTCTCATGATTGTGAATGAGTTTTCACGAGATCTGATGGCTTAAAAGTGTGTGGTGGATCTCCCCTCGCTCTCTCTTTTCTGCAACCATGCTTCCCCTTTGCCTTCTGCCATGATTGTAAGTTTCCTGAGGCCTCTTCAGACATGTGGAACTGTGAGTCAATTAAACATCTTCTCTTTGTAAATTACCCAGTCTCAGGTAGTTCTTTATAGCAGTGTGAGAGTGGACTAATACAATGGTTGCATTACATTCCGTTGAAAAGATAGATTAGAATTTATCCAGTGACAACTTTAGCTGTTCTCAATATTTTTTTATTACAAACAAAACTTCAATAAATATTTTTTTTACACATATCTTTTTTTTGCATTAAAATATATCTGAATATTCTTGGGATAAATTAAACAGATGTCGAATTTGTAGATCAAACAGTGAGCGCATGAATCGAATTGTGTCCCCTCAAAATTCCCATGTTAAAACTCTAACCTCCAGTGTGTCTGCATTTAAAGATAGGATCTATGAAGAGGGAAGTAAGATTAAGGGAGGTCATAATGGTGGGTTGAATTCAATGTGACTGGTGTCTTTGTAAGAAGAGAAAGAGACACCAAAAAGTGAGTCATAGAGAAAAGACCATATGAGGGCACAGCAAGATAGTTATCAGCAAGCCAAGGAGAGAGGTCTCACCAGAAACCAATTCTCCTGACACCTCGACCTCCAGAACTGTGAGAAAATAAATTTCTGTTATTTAAGCCACCCAGACTGTGATATTTTGTCACAAAAGCCCTAGAAGACAAACATAGTGCATATGTAATTTTGACAATTATTGGCAAATTGCTGTCCATGCAAGTTGAATCACTTTGTACTTTTTCCAGCTTCTGTTCTTCTATTGGCAGACATTTAGGCTATTTTCAACAGATTGTAACAAACCATGCTGCAATTAACATTATAAACTTTAAAAAAACAAGTTTTTTTTGTGTCTTAGAGACTCTGGTATGTATGTCTTTGTTCTCATTGGTTTCAAAGAACGTATGCCTTAATTTCATTATTTGTCCAGTAGTCATTCAGGAGCAGGTTGTTCAGTTTCCATGTAGCTGTGCAGTTTTGAGTGAGTTTCTTAATCCTGAGTTCTAATTTGATTGCACTGCGGTCTGAGAGACTATTTGTTATGATTTCTGTTCTTTTGCATTCGCTGAGGAGTGTTTTACTACCAATTATGTGGTGAATTTTGGGGTGGAGAGTTCTGTAGATGTCTATTAGGTCCACTTGGTCCAGATGTCTATTAGGTCCAGAGCTGAGTTCAAATCGTGAATATCCTTGTTAATTTTCTGTCTTGTTGATCTGTCTAATACTGACAGTGGGGTGTTAAAGTCTCCCACTATTATTGTCTGGGAGTCTAAGCCTCTTTGTAGGTATCCAAGAACTTGCTTAAGAATCTAGGTGCTCCTGTATTGGGTGCATATATATTTTGGATAGTTAGCTCTTCTTGTTGCATTGATGTCTTTACCATTGTGTAATGCTCTGCTTTGTATTTTTTTTTTTTTATCATTGTTGGTTTAAAGTCTGTTTCATTAGAGACTAGGATTGGAACCCCTGCTTTCTTTTTGCTTTCCATTTGCTTGGTAAATCTTCCTCCATTCCTTTATTTTAAGACTATGTGTGTTTTTGCACATGAGATGTGTCTCCAGAATACAGCACACGGATGGATCTTTACTCTTTATCCAATTTGCCAGTCTGTGTCTTTGAATTGGGGTATTTAGCCTGTTTATATTTAAGGTTAATATTGTTATGTGTGAATTTGATCCTGTCATTATGATGCTAACTTGTTATTTTGCCCGTTTGTTGATGCAGTTTCTTCATAGTGTCAATGGACTTTGGTATGTTTTTGCAGTGGTTGGTACTGGTTTTTCCTTTCCATATATAGTGCTTCAATCAGAAACTCTTGTAAGGCAGGCCTGGTGGTGACAAAATCTCTCAGCATTTGCTTGTCTGTAAAGGATTTTATTTCTCCTTCTCTTATGAAACTTAGTTTGGCTGGATATGAAATTCTGGGTTGAAAATTCTTTTCTTTAAGAATGTTGAATATTGGCCCCCACTCTCTTTGGGCTTGTAGGGTTTCTGCAGAGAGATCTGCTCTTAGTCTGATGGCTTTCCCTTTGTGGGTAATCCGACCTTTATCTCTGGCTGCCCTTAACATTTTTTCCTTCATTTCAACCTTGATGAATCTGATGATTATGTGTCTTGGGGTTGCTCTTCTTGAGGAGTATCTTTGTGGTGATCTCGGTAGTTCCTGAATTTGAATGTTGGCCTGTTGTGCTAATTTGGAGCTAAAGCAGTGTTTAGAGGGAAATTTATAACACTAAATGCCTACAGGAGAAAGCGGGAAAGATCTAAAATCAACATCCTAGCATCACAATAAAAAGAACTAGAGAAGCAAGAACAAACAAATTCAAAAGTTAGAAGACAAGAAATAACTAAGATCAGAGCAGAACTGAAGGAGATAGAAACATGCAAAACTTTTCAAAAAAAATCAATGAATCCAGGAGCTGTTTTTTTGAAAAGATCAACTAAATACATAGACCACTAGCCAGACTAATGAAGAAGAAAACAGAGAAGAATCAAATAGACACAATAAAAAATGATAAAGGAGATACCACCACTGATCCCACAGAAATACAAACTACCATCAGAGAATATTAAAACCACCTCTACGCAAGTGAACTAGAAAATCTAGAAGAAATGGATAAATTCCTGGACACTTACACCCTCCCAAGACTAAGCCAGGAAGAAGTCGAATCTCTTATAGACCAACAACAGGTTCTGAAATTGAGGCTATAATTAATATCCTATCAACCAGAAAAAGTCCAGGACCAGACGGATTCACAGCAGAATTCTACCAGAGGTACATAGAGAAGCTGGTACCATTCCTTCTGAAACTATTCCAATCAATAGAAAAAGAGGGAATCCTCCCTAACTCATTTTATGAAGCAAGAATCATCCTGATACCAAATCCTGGCACAGACACAACAAAAAAAGAGAATTTTCAACCAATATCCCTGATGAACATCAATGCAAAAATCCTCAATAAAATATCGGCAAACGGAATCCGGGAGCACATCAAAAAGCTTATCCACCATGATCAAGTGGGCTTCATTCCTGGGATGCGAGGCTGGTTCAACATAGGCAAATCAATAAATGTAATCCACCATATAAACAGAACCAACGACAAAAACCACATGATTATCTCAACAGATGCAGAAAAGGCCTTTGACAAAATTCAACAGCCCTTCATGCTAAAAATTCTCAATAAGTTCAGTATTGATGGGATGTATCTCAAAATAATAAGATCTATTTATGATAAACCCACAACCAGTATCATAATAAATGGGCAAAAACTGGAAGCATTCCCACTGAAAACTGGCACAAGACAGGGATGCCCTCTCTCACCACTCCTCTTCAACATAGTGTTGGAAGTTCTGGCCAGGGCAATCAAGCAGGAGAAAGAAATAAAGGGTATTCAATTAGGAAAAGAGGAGGTCAAATTTTCCCTGTTTGCAGATGACATGATTGTATATTTAGAAAACCTCATCATCTCAGCTCAAAATCTCCTTAAGCTGATAAGCGATTTCAGCAAAGTCTCAGGATACAAAATCAATGTGCAAAAATCACAAGCACTTTTATACACCAATAACAGACAGAGAGCCAAATCATGAATGAACTCCCATTCACAATTGCTTCAAAGAGAATAAAATACCTAGGAATCCAACTTACAAGGGATGTGAAGGACCTTTTCAAGGAGAACTGCAAACCACTGCTCAACGAAATAAAAGAGGACACAAACAAATGGAAGAACATACCATGCTCATGGATAGGAAGAATCAGTATTGTGAAAATGGCCATACTGCCCAAGGTAATTTATAGATTCAAAGCCATCCCCATTAAGCTACCAATGACTTTCTTCACAGAACTGGAAAAAACTACTTTAAAGTTCATACGGAACTGAAAAAGAGCCCGCATTTCCAGGACAATCCTAAGCCAAAAGAACAAAGCTGGAGGCATCATGCTACCTGACTTGAAACTATACTACAAGGCTACAGTAACCAAAACAGCATGGTACTGGTACCCAAATAGAGATATAGACCAATGGAACAGAACAGAGCCCTCAGAAATGATACCACACATCTACAACCAGGTTTTTGATAAATCTGACAAAAACAAGAAATGGGGAAAGGATTCCCTATTTAATAAATGGTGTTGGAAAAACTGGCTAGCGGTATGCAGAAAACTGAAACTGGACCCCTTCCTTACATCTTTTACAAAAATTAACTCGAGATGGATTAAAGACTTAAAGGTAAGACCTATAACCATAAAAACCCTAGAAGAAAACCTAGGCAATACCATTCAGGATATAGGTATGAGCAAAGGCTTCAGACTAACACACCAAAAGCAATGGCAACAACAGCCAAAATTGACAAACAGGATCTAATTAAACTAGAGAGCTTCTGCACAGCAAAAGAAACTATCATCAGAGTGAACAGGCAACCTACAGAATGGGAGAAAATTTTTGCAACCTATCCATCTGACACAGGGCTAATATCCAGAATCTACAAAGAACTCAAACAAATCTACAAGAAAAATACAAACAACCTATCAAAAAGTGGGCAAAGGATATGAACAGACACTTCTTAAAAGAATACATTTATGCAGCCAACAGACATATAAAAAAAAAGCACATCATCACTGGTCATTAGAGAAATGCAAATCAAATCCACAATTAGATACCATCTCACACCAGTTAGAATGGGAATCATTAAAAAGTCAGGAAACAACAGATGCTGAAGAGGATGTTGAGAAATAGGAATGCTTTTACACAGTTTTGGGAGTGTAAATTGGTTCAACCATTGTGGAAGACAATGTGGCGATTCCTCAAGGATCTAGAACCAGAAATACCATTTGACCCAGCAGTCTCATTACTGAGTATATGCCCAAAGGATTTATAAATCATGCTACTACAAAGACACATGCACACATATGTTTATTGCAGCACTGTTCACAATAGCGAAGACTTGGAAAGAACCCAAAAGCCCATCAATGATAGACTGGATAAAGAAAATGTGGCACATATACACCATGGAATACTATGCAGCCATAAAAAAGGATGAGTTCATGTCATTTGCAGAGACAAAGCTGGAAACCATCATTCTCAGCAATGAACAGAGGAACAGCAAACCGAGCACTGCATGTTCTCACTCATAAGTGGGAGCTGAACAATGAGAACACATGGACACAGGGAGGGGAACATCATGCATGGGGCCTGCTGGGGGTTGGGGAGCTGGGGAGCTGGGGAGGGATAGCATTAGGAGAAATACCTAATGTAGATGATGGCTTGATGGGTGCAGCAAACCACCATGGCAAGTGTATACCTATGTAACAAACTTGCATGTCCTGCACATGTATCCTAGAACTTAAAAGTATAATAATAATAAAAAAAAGTTTTTGGTTTTCCAGTTAAGAATTGTGTACCAAATCAAAAGATGGTCAGATACTTGCTTTAATCAGAAATCCAAATTTGACCTACCCTAAGAGAAAAAAAGAGACTTATTTAGAACATCAAAGAGGCTCTAAAATTCCAAACATACCATGGATTGAACTGAACTTTTCCTTATGAGATGACCCCACATTTTTAGAAAGGCATAGTTTCAAGGGATCATTCACAATGGCAGAAGAAAAGATCTTCATAAATATTAGTTAGGACTTAAGGTTTTGATGGTTAGATGACCCAAATACAACTTAGGTTAAATAGGAAATGGAATTGCTTGGCTTTTATTATGAGAAGCATGTGAAGTTGGAGTTTATTTCAGGCATAGCTGTGTCCAAGAGTTTAAATGATGTCATCAGTCTTTTCTCGGTGCCTTTTTGCTGAATTTCTCATTAAGATCATAAATTGTTTTTCTGTATTGTCTATCTGTATTTGCTTGAATCTTGCTGAGTTTTCTTATACTCATTATTTTGAATTCCTTTTCAGGCATTTCATAGAGTTGCTTCTTTAGGGTCTGTTATAGGAGAACTCCTTTGGAGGTGTTAAATTTCCCTGCTTTTTCATGTTTCTTGTGTTCCTTTGTTAGCATCTGTGAATCTGCTGGAGCAGTTGCCTCTTCCAATTTTATGGACTAGCTTTTGTAGAGAAAGACTTTTTCCTGTGAGTCTGTCCTATAGTGTTGATTGGGTAAAGTGGTTTGGATTTGGTTCTGAGTGGCTGCAGTAGTGTAGTATCCATGTGATTTCTTTGACTGTAATCAATATCAGTGGTGTTTGTAGAGACAGTGATGTGGCTTTGCTGGGGTTGGGGAATGACAGGTGGACTGGTTCTCAGGCCTTGGTAGGGCATGTGTTGGGCATAGCAGCTCTGCAGTTGTTCAGTACAGTATTGCCAGTGGTGGCAAGCATTGGGTGATCAGTCCTTGGGCAATGGGGGTATGCACGGCAGTGCCCCTGGTCTTGGGGGAGGTTTATTTCCTATTCTAGACCACCTGTTTCTTGGGGTGCATGTCACTGTGTGGGCTTAGGTGCAAGGTTTACAGCTGAACCACTGAATCAAGATAGAGTCTTGAACCCTGGCTTTGAAGTCTTTTGCCTGATCGTGGTGGAATGACGGCAGAGCTCCAGGTAGGTGGAGATGCCAGGACACTGGCTTCCAAAACAGGATTCACTTTATTGATGGCTCTGTTCTCAGCATGATGCAGTTCCATAGCAGCTTGGGTTCTGAGGAGTGGAGAACCCAGCATGATTTCCTACTGTGGAGCAATGGAGCTGTGTAAACTCCAGGTAGCTTTTGTATACTGGGCTTAGGGACTGTGAGGGTCTTTTGTAGCTAGGATTTCAGGCATCTGCAGTGGAAATGAGGACTGCTAGGGATCTCCTGATTACCTTTCCCCCTTTTCCCCACTATAGGGAATCCCTCTTGGCGCTGAGCTGATCTTGGCTGGGTGCTTCATTTCCTTCTTTATACTGCCATCTTGAGTCTCCATGATTCAGAGGGCTTCATCACTTCCTTACTGAATTCCAGTGTTCTGCCTTAGACACTCAAAGTGTAGTTATTTGTTTGTTGTTTTGGTCCTTCTTTGTGGAGGAGGTGAGCTTTGACACTTCTAGGCAGCCATCTTGTTGACAACATCTCCCATGTGCCTTCCTGAGGCACAATTATACTGTCTTCCTCCTGCCGTACTCACGTATTTATGGTGTTGCCCAATGGCTGGATTAAACTGGAAGCTGGAGGTTGAGGGCCTTCTGGTGATGCAGTCCAAATGGCTCATCTACTTGGAGCACAATGTGGGGCTGAGGGAGGAAAAGATGGATTTTCTTGGGGCTTCTTTACACCTTCCTTACCACACTGTACAAGGTGCCTGGTTCTCCAGGCCTTGTAGGCAGACGGGTGAGCATGGTCTCCTACAGCTTCCTTTTCCCCAGAATTCCACAGAGGGAACTGAGGATGATCTGGGAGGTCTTTGGATGAGCTACTCTTCAGCCTTTGATTCCAATCTCATCACTCTTGATTCACAATCTCATTAGCTCTTTCTGCCCTACCAATTACTCCAGGTTTGTTTATTCATTTTTTGTGTGTATGTTAATACGGCTGGATCACAGAGTGCAGAGATATTTGGCTAAACATTATTCCTGAGTGTGTCTGTTAGTGTTTTTCTGAATGATATTAGCATTTGAACTGGTTGACTGAGTAAAGCAGATTGCTCTCCCCTATAAGGTAGGCATCATGCAATTCATGGAAGAACCAAATAGAACAAAAAGGAGGAGGAAGAGTGAATTCTTTTCCTCTTTCTACCTGATGGAAATTTTTTTCCTCTTTCTACCTTGCTGGATCTGCGACATTATTATTTTCCTGGCCTTGGGCTAAGACTTGAACCATTGGTGCTCCTGGTCCTCAGACTTTTGGATTGGTACTGAAACTATAACACTGACTTTCCCCTCTAGCTTGTAGATGGCAGAGTGTGATAGCCTCCATAATTGTGTGAGCCAATTCCTCATCTCTCTCTATTTTACTGGCTCTGTTTTTCTGAAGACTCCGACTATAAAGCAGTGCCTAATGTGTCTAAAGTAATATTTTAAGCAGAGAGAATAGCCAATGTCAGCATATCTGGACATTTTGAGGATCAGCAAGGAGGCTACTGTGGCTGCAGGTAAGTGGGAAAAGAGATGGAAAAGGAAGGGAAAGTCATGTTCCCTGTTGACCCTTGAGAGGCCTTTCACTTTTATTCTAACCATGATGGGGAACCATAGGAGGGTTTTGATTAGAGAAGTAAAGTGATTTGACTTATAGTTTTAACAAGATTAGAATTTATTGACTGATTGGGCATGAGGATTTAGAGGAAGAGATAAATGAAAGATAATTCTAAGAGTTTGCCTTGAAATGTAGAGTTGCCATTAAGCAAGCTGGGAAAGACTGTAAGAGAAGTGGGTTTTTGAGGAGGATTGTGAGTTTTCAAGATAACATTGTATTTAACAGTGTGCGAAGCACCTCAAATATTTTAACTCACTTAATTCTGCCAAGAACGTTACCAGCTTCATATTATTATCCTCATCTTCAAATGAGAAAATGGAGTCAGAGAGGTTAAGAAATGTGCCCCAAATCACACAAGTTGCAAGAGATGGGGCCAGAATTTAAACCAATGTTATGGCACTCCAATGCCTGGGTTTTTAACCAGTACCCCACACCACAGCTCAACATTAGATTTATAATAATGGTCATGATAATCATACTTGCTCGTTAAGAATGAAGCCCAATGAGTATCTTCCAATTTGACCTCTTCTTCTTCCTCCTTGGGTGGGTGGATGAAGGAAATGCCCAAGATGAGAGACTTGATCCCCACTCTGCTAATTGGCTTGGGCTACCATAACACAATACCATGGACTGGGTAGCTTAAACAACAACAAAAGTATATTTTCACAGTATGGAGGATTGAAGTAGAAGATCAAAGTTTGATCTATTGATTTATACCAGTGGTTTTCCTGGTTCTCCAGCTTGAAGGTATCAGATTGTGGGACATCTCAATCTCCATAATTGTGTGATCCAATTTCCATAAAGCAGGTGTGATTTCTTGGGAGGCTTCTGTCCTTGACTTGCAGACAGCTGCCTTCTTACTGTGTCTTCACCTGGTCATTCCTTTGTACACACACACTTCTGGTGTCTCTGTGTGTATGTCCAAATTTCCTTTTCTCATAAGGATACCAGTAAGATTGGATTACAACCCACTCTAATGACCCCATCTTAATCACCCCTTTTAAAGCTTGTGATGGTTAATCTTATGTGTAAACTTGACTGGGCGAAGGGATACTCATAGAGCTACTAAAGTGATTCTGGGTATGTCTGTGTTCATATTTCTGGAAGAGATTAGCATTTAAGTCAGTAGACTGAGTAAAGAAGATCCACCCTCACCAATGTGGATGGGCATCACCTAATGTGATTAAGGCCCAGATAGAACAAAAAAGTGGAGGAAGGACTAATTTGCGCTGTCTGAGCTGGGATGTCCATCTTCTCCTGTCCTCAGACATCCATGCTTCTGGCTCTTAGGACCTTGGGCTTGGACTGAATTACATTACTGGTTTTCCTGGGTCTCCAGCTTGAAGACAGCAGATTGCCGGACTTGTCGAACTCCAAAATTGTGTAAGCCAATTCCTGTAAAAATCTCTCTCTCTCTCTTTCTCATAGTTCTGTTCTTCTGGAGAATCCTAACTAGTACAAGGCCCTATCTCCAGATACAGTCACATGCTGAAATACTAGGGGTTAGGGCTTTAATATATAAATTTTGAGATGAAACAGTTCCACCTCTAACACCTGCCTTCAGGTCAACAGACAGCAACCACAAATTATTGTAACTATATACCATATTATTATTCTTATTATCAAGATAGATAGCTTTTATGGAGACAGGGGGTTATGAACCTAGGTGGCCAAAAGGTCACTGCACCTAGAATTGACTCCTGGTATCTTACACACAGTCTCTACATGACAGTATGGCCCATGAGCAACAGAGGAGTTACAAAGAGGCTTCGGAGGCCTGAGGACTATTCACATTGTCTTGCCATGTTGCTGAGAACATTTTTTTTTCCTGATAATACACATGACACATGCTAATGAAGGACAATCATAGGTTTTTATGTTGGTGATTGGATCACTTTTTGGAGAGGTCACTGGAGAGATTGGAAAGGTGGAGGGAGGCCTGAGAATAATAAAGGCAAATCCCTTTTGATAGCAGCATAAAGGACTGCAAATCTCAACCACAGCACAGCTCAACTAGTCTCCTCTTATTTGCTACATAGCAAAGTTACTTTTGGAAACTGATTTATAGACAAGAATCACTAGAATTCAGCTGGGTCTTTACAAAAATTTATTTAATTATTTTATATTTAATTCAGATGGGTCTTTAAATTTATGTAACGACTCCTGTTAGCCATTCTCACATGTGGAAAGGAAGACTTTTTTTCTATAATGATAATGGCAAAGTGGGATTTTTTGGAAATGCATTCTTTGAGTGAAAAGAATGTTCCAAGAAAAATGTATAACAAGACAAACATTTAAATCACATGGTAAATCAGAAACTATTTTTTTTGAGAAACATAGTCAATTTAAAAGCAGATTTCGTGTAAAAATAATCAGAAAACGATGCTCCTTTTCTCTCTCTCTCCAGAAGCACTAACTGTTCAACTTATGAAATAAGACATGGTCCTCACGTCTTCTCTTGTTTGAGGAATAGGGAGAAGGTATTTATAACATGTTTTCTGGGACTGGTCAGGATTAGCAAGACAATGAGAATGGAGTTCTATGTTGTCTCTTGACCTTTATGGAAGACTGGAGTTAATGAAGTGTGGGGTCTTGTGCAAGTAACTTTGACCTTTTAAGCTTTTGGCTCTGTTTCCCAGTCTATAGGAATTGTGGGGGATTTCTACAAAGGTAAGTGATGGTGAAAGTGGGGGTAGGGAGAATAGAGGTTGGGATAAGGGGAAGAGGGAAGAGAAGAGAAACAAACACATAATTCATTCTTAACCTGTTCATGGATTCAACAACTTCTGAGACTTCTTCTCATGGCTTTTTCTGATAGTCAAGAATATAGTCTTTTCTTTGCCCACAGGGTGGCACTAGCTGCTTAGAAAACAGCATAGCTACAATCAGAAAGCCCGCAGAAGCACTCCTGAAAGCATGGAGAGTGAGCTGCAGTTGATGTTTAGAGCAATTAATAACGCATTAGAAATTTTACTAACAGGGGTAATTCACATTGAGTTAATTAGAAAACAATTTTAAGACAGAGAAAGGGGGAGAAATGAGTGTGTAGAGATGCTGTCTCTCCACCACCAGTGCAGGGTGGTGAGTTTGCATGCTCACCCGGGGCTCTGATCTAGCTACGACCTGTTAAGGTTCTGCTCCATTGCCAGCTTGAGTTTCTTTACCATCTAAGATGCATCTTGGGCAGGTTAGGGAGGGATGTTCCCTTTTCAGTGTAGTGGAAAGAACGTTGTCCTGGGAGCTGGGAGATCAGATTTGTAATGCTATTTCTGCTACTAATTCCCTTCTGTGACATTGAACAGGAACACTTTGCCCTTCAGGAATAAATAAAACACATACATTGGGGCAAGTAACCTCTAAGTTCCCTTCTAGTTCTGGCTTTCAAATTGGTGATGATAGAAGACAAGAGTTTCGCTAGTTAGAGATGTATAGATACATGCTTATGTATGTAATCTCAATGTCCGTAAACAGCATCTGCTGAATTATGATAAGAGCTCAAAATGCAGCGTTCACACACTCAGACCATGGCTGCAGGAGTAGATTTTGATTGTTATCAGCAATTGGAACTCATTGCTGTCTGGGAAGAAATTGAATTTGAAAAGGTTACTTAAAAGGGCCTTTGGGAGCCAAGGGGAGTAAGTGTAGGCAACCTGCTAAGGGGGATTGGGGCTTGGATGGAGAGGCAGGTGAAAGCAGGGATGCAGGGAGCACATTGCCTGGAGGAGCAGGGCCAGTGAAGGGCCTGTCGGCACTTCCAGGACTAACAACAGCTAATCACTAGTCTGGGAGGTCTGTACTCAAGGCTGGAACTTGGCACCAAATTGTCCAGGCTCTAGTTCACCCTTTTCATTCTTTGTCTGTTGCAACAATTGGCCAATACATGTCGGCTGTGTTTTATTTTTAATTTGCTTAGAACAACATGCATCCTAGGCAGCTCTGACTTTGCTATTTTGTGATGCAAGTCAAGGTTTTCTTGTCACGTGGAAAAGATTTGAAATAAAGGCAGTGAATAAAATGTTAGTGTCCAGGCAGAGGGACAATGGGGCATCGTTTAACTTGTTTTTTTCCAGGTGATCCAAGGGAGGTCTCACTTCTCAGCAGGAGACAAGTGCCTTGATTTCAACATGGATGGGAGAAATTGGGAGAAACATGGAAATACTGGTGATGTATACAAATCCAGACTTTTATCAAACAAAGCATTTAGAAAACTGTATCTTCATATGCACCCAATATTTTGTTATGTCTCATTTAAAATTCATTGAGTACTTTATTTGTAAATATTGTGATTTTTCCTAATTATAAAAGTATATATAGCTGATGAAAAATTCAGCAATACAGTATGTTAAATATGATTTTTAAAAAGAGAGAAAGAGAGAGAGAGAAAGCTCCTCCATTATCTGGTCTGAACCTCACACCCCCACCGTTCTTTGATGAGTCCATTTGACCAGCTTACTTTTTCAAGAAAAATCGAAAAGG
The DNA here is from genome assembly GCF_049350105.2 of Macaca mulatta. Lineage (NCBI taxonomy): Eukaryota > Metazoa > Chordata > Mammalia > Primates > Cercopithecidae > Macaca > Macaca mulatta. The sequence continues at coordinate 28,720,103 of NC_133419.1, read as the reverse complement.
ATTCCATCTGTACATTTTTCAGCTCAGAGAAATTTTCTAACTCTGGTTTGGAGGTTATGGGCAACCTACCAACTCTGTTCACTTTAGACTCTTGATTCTAAACCAAGGAAAGTCCAAAACAAACCGGTGCATTTTGTCACCTTAGTTTCACGTAACTTCCCAGTGAACCTACAGAACTGAAGCCTGATCCTTGAACTTGGTGCTTTGTTCTAATACTGTGAGATATTATTGTTTTGCTCTTTCCTTCAGGGGAAGCATGAACATCTGACCTTTTCTTTTTCTTTCTTTAAGTCCATTGGAGATGCAAGATTTTAAGGAGCAGGAGGATGGGTGGGAAGGACACCCTCTTGCATGTAAGTCATGTTATGACTCCTCTCTACTTGACCTCATTGTATAAGGAGGACCCAGGGCCACAAAGCTTGCTTCTTGATGGTTCTGTTGAACATGAACACTGTCTTCAGGAAATTCTTAGCTCTCAGCTGCCTTTTCTCGCCATGTTGCCTTAAATACGACCCTCAGGTAAGGCTGCATATCCTTAGGGAAAAACACACTGAAGCACCTAGAAGCCACAGACCAGTTTCCCCTCTCCCCCAATGTTACTGCAGTGGCTTCTGCCTTGTCTTTAGTGAGCAGAAGCTGTGGCCCCAGGTCTGTTGTGTGGTTAGACAGGTCCAGATGCAAAAGAGTGGGAGATGTAAGAAGAGCGTCTAATGAGGGCAGCACAGACCAGTGAAATCCTTGCACCTGCCTCCTTGACAGTTTTTTTCTGAGAATCAGACAAGCAAGGAATCTCTCACTTATTAGCTGAACACAGAAAGACTTTGAGGATAAAGCTGGTCTGAGAATTATAAAGGGGTTTTGAAACAGACAGAGGTGTGTATATACCTATTCATTCTTGAGTTTTCCTTAGACTATTACTACAAAGTGGCTTTCATTATTCTCCTTTCATGGCATAATGGAGTGATTAAGAACATGAGCTTTGGAATTCCACCTCACCTTCACTAAGTAGTGGCTGTGTGACCATGGGCAAGTCACTCCATTGCTCTGAACTTTTGTCACTTCTTTTTAGAGATAATACTATCAAATGCGTAAGATTGTTGTGAAAATTAAATGACACATAAAACACTTAGAAGCCTGGCCCATTGCTCTCAATAATGGGGACTAATATTATTAATCTTAGGTTGCGGGTGATGAGATTGAGGCTCATAAAGTCTAAGCAATGAATCAAAGGCCTAAGTCAAGATTTAAATCCAGGTCTGTTGACTTCCATACTCGAGTAATGTTCAAACTTAGAGTAGTTGCAAGGAGCATCAACCTTCCTCAGCAAGATTTGACCAGGTTGAAAGGTTCTGAGATTGTTTGGATACCATTTCAAGATAATAATAAAAAAACCCCATAGTGTTGTTAATATCTGATGAACATTCACAAAGAGGCAGACATCGTTTCAAGTATTTTCCTGTAACAACTCTCATCGTATAACCTTATTGACTCTTTGAGGTACACACTACTAGCATTTCCTTTTTGCAGATGTGGAACTGAGGCACAGAGATATAGAACCCTGGCATAAGCTGGGGCTTATACTGACTGATAAGACCATTTCCAACCCAAACATTCTCAGGGAGGGAACTGGCAGCCAGTGCGCCAGCAAACTCGCACATCATTCTACACTCAGGCCTCCTCTGAGCTAAGCTTCCTAAAGAGCCAGGTGGCAGCTGGAGCTGGGGTCTCCTGGCTTGTGATTGGCTGTCATCATTTGTGGTTAGCCCTCCATGGTGGGGGAGGCTGGGAAGGACAGTGGAAGCTGATAAACAGCTCAGCAGCATGTTCTGAGAAACGAGAGCAAGGAGAGAGCAGAGAACACACTTTGCCTTCTCTTTGGTATTGAGTAATATCAATCAAGTTGCAGACATCTCAACACTTTGGCCAGGCAGCCTGCTGAGCAAGGTAACACTCATACTTTTCATGCCTTGAGCCAAAATATTTATTACATTTTTATGTTTCTAACTAGAAGTGCTTGAGATTTCTTTCCTTCCAGGTGATGAGGGGATGGAATGAGCAAAGCTACATCAATGTTTTTTTTAACATATGAAAATAAAAAAGGTATAAGAGGACAAGTTTAGGGCCACTGAAGGTTCATAGAAAGATGCAAAATATCTGAATTACTATAAATGAATGCTATTGTCAGAAGAAGGGTTTAAGGAATGCTTCTTGAATGAATGTGTACAAATCAGCAGAAGGTAACGTGTGAGACTCTTGGAAATAAATACTGTTAGTTCAGGCAAGAAAAATAGTCAGGAATGCAAGTTCTAGGATGGGAGGAAATGTGTGGTTTCCCAGGTATGAACAAGTATTACCAGGCATTTCCTGAACTAGATTGGCCTAAGTAGGAGACCAATGTTTCTCGAAATATCCGCTCATTTTAGAATCACTGAATGTTTAAAAATGCAATTCCTGGATTCCTTCCCTAACAGCCAGACTCTTTAGGACCTGATGATCTGCATTTCTTTTATTTTTTATTATTTTTTTTTTTTTGAGACGGAGTCTCGCTCTGTCTCCCAGGCTGGAGTGCAGTGGCGCGATCTCGGCTCACTGCAAGCTCCGCCTCCCGGGTTCACGCCATTCTCCTGCCTCAGCCTCCCGAGTAGCTGGGACTACAGGCGCCCACAACCGCGCCCGGCTAATTTTTTGTATTTTTAGTAGAGACGGGGTTTCACCGTGGTCTCGATCTCCTGACCTTGTGATCCGCCCGCCTCGGCCTCCCAAAGTGCTGGGATTACAGGCGTGAGCCACCGCGCCCGGCCTGCATTTCTTTTTAAAAACAAGTTCACTCATGATTCTGATTTGTATTAATTTAGAGAATTGCCATGGTAGAGACCCTGCTTTGAGGTTTTGTTCTTGAGTCAGGATTCCTGGCCAGGGATTGTGATGATAAATTTCACTTTCTGAAGTGGTTTATGCAAGAGGTTGTCTGAAGGAAGAGCAAGGATCATAGTGCTATTTTGTGGATACTTGAGACTTATAAAAACCCTTTGTATTTTGTCACATTTTTGTTGTGTGATGTTTGACAAAAGACAGACGATGGTATTTGCAGAGTGAATGAATAAGTGGAACAGGTGTGATAATGAGAGGTCACACTTGAGCACACAGGTATTACTTGAAAATTGTGTACAGACTAAGTTGAAGACGTTAGGAGGGAAGATTGTGGGCCAAGTAATGGGGTGTATGTGTGTGTGTAGGGTGGGCAGCTGGGATGGAAATGGGGGCTGCTGCTGCTGCTGTGTCCTGGCCTCCTGAACTAATGATATCACTCACCAGAAACTACTGTTCCTGCACTGTCCAAGCCACCCCAAACTAGTTTGTCAAAATGAATCTGTGCTGTGTGGAGGGAGGCACCCCTGCAGCTCTGATGTCAGATGGCAATGCTGAGATGGCAGTGCACGGTGGGGACAGGGCTGAGCCAGCACCAACCACTCAGCCTTTGAGATCCTGAGGCTGGTCTACTGCTGAGATCTTTTGTTAGAAGAGAGGAGATCAAGCATTTGCAAGGTTTCTGAGTGTCAAAATCTGAGTCCAAGATAACTCCTTCACAATCCTAACTTCATTCTGTCTACAGGTCCATATTTTAGCCTGCTTTCTACATGTCTATCTGAAAAGAATGAGAAGCTAAGGGTGGTGGTCAGATTTGAAATTAGCCAGATCTTAAGCTTTTCTGGGGGAAATTTAGAAGAAAATATGGAAAAGTGACTATAAGCACATATAAATCTAGTCTTTAAAACAGTTTTATCCAGAATAAATGTATCACAAAGTTAATAAAAATAGTACTTGCTTGTTTTGAATAATTCAAATGATACAAAAATGAATAAAATAAAAAGTGCAAGAGGCCCTCTTATCAATGCCAATTCTATTTTTTTCAGAAATTAAACACTGTTAAGATTTTAGTGCATATCCTTTCAGAATTTCTGTGATTTCATATATGTACAAATACAAACATTATACACAAACAGAATCCTACTATACTTGCTATTGTCATTCTATTCTCTGCTTTTTCATGTGAGCATCTTTCCATGTCACTGATGCATACAGAGATTGCACATATGCATCAATGCATACAGAAAATTAAATTTTCTGCATGGTTTTCCACTGTATGTCTGGACCATAGTTTATTTAATAATGCCCTTTGGGTAATTATTTATATTGTTTCCTGCTTTTTCAAAGTAACAGTTTTTGAAACAAATCTCTCTGTCTTTATATAAATATTGTTGTATTCCTGTGGAAATGTTTCTATTGGATAACTTCCAAAAGGAGATTTATTGCACCAAAGATAATATATTTAAAAATTTTAAAGACATTGCTAAATTGTCTAGTAGGCATTTGATACCAGTTTATACTCCTCCCAAGAATGTATGGAGATATCTTAATTTCTCCATGCCTTCATTAATGCTGAACCATATAAGTAGTTTTAATCTTTGCTAATTGAATAGATAAAAAATATCTAATCTAAACCAAGTTCTTAAAAGTTCTATTTTCTACCAAAAGTAATACATGTCTATTTTAGGGAGTAAAAATCACAAGTAAGGATAAAAAATAGTGCAGTAATAAACACAAGAGTGTAGATGTCTCTGAACATACTGATTTGATTTCCTTTGGATAAACACCCAGTGGTAGGACTGCTGGATCATGTAATAATTCTATCTTTAGTTTTTTTGAGGACTTCCGTACTATTCTTCATAGTGGCTGTACTAATTTACATTCCTATTATTGCTTGTCATTTGGATAAAATCTATTTTAACTGGGGGGAGATGACACCTCATTGTAGTTTTGATTTGCATTTCTCTGATGATCAGTGATGTTGAGCACCTTTTCATATACCTGTTTGCCATTTGTATGTCTTCCTTTGAGAAATGTCTATTCAGATATTTTGCCCGTTTAAAAATTGGATTATTAGTTTGTTTCCTGTAGAGTTGTTTGAGCTCCTTATATATTCTGGTTATTAATCTCTTGTCAGATGCATAGCTTACAAATATTTTCTCCCATCATGTGGATTTTGTCTTCATTTTGTGGATTGTTTACTTTGCTGTGCAAAAGCTTTTAACTTGATGCAATCCCATTTGTCCATTTTTGCTTTGGTTGCCTTCCACAGGAGTATTTAAATAAATGTAGTTTGGTAGATTTTGATATAGTAATTCAGGTCAGTGGGAGTCAAGGGAGAAATGTGTAGGGAAGTGAGATACTTCCAGGGATCCTACCACCATGCCTTATGATTGACTTACTCAATTTGAAAGTCAGTATTAAACTTGATGAGCTCTAGAGACGGTCATGCATTTTAAATAGAATTACTCATAATATTATCTTGGAATACCAGAGAGCAAGTGATTTAAGAATAGTCTGGGAAGTAAAATGCTAAAGGAATGAGAAGGTATTTGGGGTTGAGTTCAACCTAAGAGGCAGGGAAACCACAGGGAAAGACCTAGCACCTGCCACAGAAGATAATTAGGAAGCAGAATGGAACTATAAGCAATTTTGAGGTGTTTGTTGGGCTGCAGTTGAAATATTTTTTGAGGTTAATGAGACATTTGAAATGGCTGTGTATTGTTTTAACTCTTACATAGTCCTGCATAGGTAACAATCTAATAGGATTTCTCTGTTAATCAAGTCTCAGAAATTTGCTTTTAATTTTTATGAAAAACACCCATTTCTTTTTTTTGAGACAGAGTCTTGCTCTGTTGTCCAGGCTGGGGTGCAGTAGTGGGATCTTGGCTCACTGCAACCTCTGCCTCCCGGGTTCAGGCGATTCTCCTGCCTCCGCCTCCTGAGTAGCTGGAATTACAGGTGCCTGCCACCATGCCCGGCTAATTGTTTTTTGTATTTTTAGTAGAGATGAAGTTTCACCACATTTGCCAGGCTGGTCTCACACTGACCGCCTTGGCCTCCCAAAGTGTTGGGATTCCAGGCATGAGCCACTGCACCCGTGCCCCAAAACACCAATTTCTGATGCGTAATGCTTGTAAGATGGAACAAACTTCAGTAAAGCAGGGACTTGAAAAGAGTCTTTGGTAGCAGGTGTCAGAGTTAGCCCTTGCCCCTCTGTACCCCCTAATCCCACCCCTGTTGAAAGTGTGTTCATCTGAGAATTTGTCTCCATAACTATGTGACTATAAAAATTCTCATCGATTTTGTTAGTTGATCAATTGAGGGGAAAACATATGTTACTTTACATAACTGGTGGGTCGAAAGAGTTAACCCAGGCAAATTTGAGATAGGTGGATGGGATGATGGATTGAAAATATAGTTGCTCTTTTTGCAATTATGTACTAAGTAATTTGGGAAAGATTGGTCTAATTGGGTCTAAAGAGTACACCTCACATAGCATTGTTAGACTTTTTTTCTGCATCGCTAGAGTTCTGTGCACTACAACTGAAATCAGTAGGGTTTCCTAGCATATGCAATTGCCAAAATGTTTTTTTAACAGAAGAGAAACAATACTCCCACCTCTTCTTATTATGTTACAAACTATAGTGCTAATGACCATCGACCGACAATGACTTTCAGGATGACCTGTGTGAGTTTTATCTGAAACCATGTGAATTTTTCATCTTAAAAGTCCCTCAGAATCTCAGTTTATGTACACTCTGGTTTGTTGCAGGTTTAGAGTTCTGTGGTTTTTGTTTCTAATGTAGACGCAGCCTTATAATTTACAACAGCATTCACTAATTAAAATTGTAAGCATAATTACTATCCATGATACTTATTATTAGTTTGCACTCATAAAGCTCAAAATTCACTTCATCCTTTCAAGTAGTGAATAATTAGTTTCTTTGAGTTTGCAGCTTTATCATCCTTTTATGACCCATTTGGAAGAAATAAACAACCAACCTCCCGGAAGACTGCTTTAAAAAGCTGGAAAATATTGTCCAGCTAGTGCAATGAGGCTAATACAATGTGGAAAATATTACTTTTCTTTAGTGTTAGTAGCCAATTCATCTTTACATTTACTGAACAAATAACTATTGAGCACCTAATGTATACTAGGACCCTTGGGGAGACAAAGATAAATCAAAGATTCTGTCCTCAAAGACCTTAAGGTGTTTGTGGAAGGGAATAAAACTTTACATGTATATATCTAAACATTTATATGTGTGTAACAGGTATAAGTAACCGTAAACACTGTCAGAACAGGAAATAACTCTGTGATCAGCACCTAACATGATATATTAAGATAGAAGATTTAATACATATCTTTTGGAATACATGAATAAATAATTGAATGTATTTATTTTTATTACTTATAAGATACACCAGTGGGATATTGATATTGGTCTTAATATGACTTGTTTTCATTGTTCTCAGGTACCTCAGCCAGCATGGCGTCCTCTTTCCCACCCACCTTGGGACTCAGTTCTGCCCCAGATGAAATTCAGCACCCATATATTAAATTTTCAGAATGGAAATTTAAGCTGTTCCGGGTGAGATCCTTTGAAAAGACACCTGAAGAAGCTCAAAGGGAAAAGAAGGATTCCTTTGAGGGGAAGCCCTCTCTGGAGCAATCTCCAGCAGTCCTGGACAAGGCTGATGGTCAGAAGCCAGTCCCAAATCAGCCAGTGTTAAAAGCCCATCCTAAGTTTTCAAAGAAATTTCATGACACTGGGAAAGCAAGAGTTAAAGCCATCCATCAAGCCAACCTTCGACATCTCTGCCGCATCTGTGGGAATTCTTTTAAAACTGATGAGCACAACAGGAGATATCCAGTTCATGGTCCTGTGGATGGTAAAACCCTAGGCCTTTTACGAAAGAAGGAAAAGAGAGCTACTTCCTGGCCAGACCTCATTACCAAGGTTTTCCGGATTGATGTGAAGGCAGATGTTGACTCGATCCACCCCACTGAGTTCTGCCATAACTGCTGGAGCATCATGCACAGGAAGTTTAGCAGTGCCCCTTGTGAGGTTTACTTCCCGAGGAATGTGACCGTGGAGTGGCACCCCCACACACCATCCTGTGACATCTGCAACACTGCCCGTCGGGGACTCAAGAGGAAGAGTCTTCAGCCAAACTTGCAGCTCAGCAAAAAACTCAAAACTGTGCTTGACCAAGCAAGACAAGCCCGTCAGCGCAAGAGAAGAGCTCAGGCAAGGACCAGCAGCAAGGATGTCATGAAGAAGATCGCCAACTGCAGTAAGATACATCTTAGTACCAAGCTGCTTGCAGTGGACTTCCCGGAGCACTTCGTGAAATCCATCTCCTGCCAGATCTGTGAACACATTCTGGCCGACCCTGTGGAGACCAACTGTAAGCATGTCTATTGCCGGGTCTGCATTCTCAGATGCCTCAAAGTCATGGGCAGCTATTGTCCCTCTTGCCGATATCCATGCTTCCCTACTGACCTGGAGAGTCCAGTGAAGTCCTTTCTGAGCATCTTGAATTCCCTGATGGTGAAATGTCCAGCAAAAGAGTGCAATCAGGAGGTCAGTTTGGAAAAATATAATCACCACATCTCAAGTCACAAGGAATCAAAAGAGAATTTTGTGCACATTAATAAAGGGGGCCGGCCCCGCCAACATCTTCTGTCGCTGACTCGGAGAGCTCAGAAGCACCGGCTGAGGGAGCTCAAGCTGCAAGTCAAAGCCTTTGCTGACAAAGAAGAAGGTGGAGATGTGAAGTCGGTGTGCATGACCTTGTTCCTGCTGGCTCTGAGGGCGAGGAATGAGCACAGGCAAGCCGACGAGCTGGAGGCCATCATGCAGGGAAAGGGCTCTGGCCTGCAGCCAGCTGTTTGCTTGGCCATCCGTGTCAACACCTTCCTCAGCTGCAGTCAGTACCACAAGATGTACAGGACTGTGAAAGCCATCACAGGGAGACAGATTTTTCAGCCTTTGCATGCCCTTCGGAATGCTGAGAAGGTACTTCTGCCGGGCTACCACCACTTTGAGTGGCAGCCACCTCTGAAGAATGTGTCTTCCAGCACTGATGTTGGCATTATTGATGGGCTGTCTGGACTATCATCCTCTGTGGATGATTACCCAGTGGACACCATTGCCAAGAGGTTCCGCTATGATTCAGCTTTGGTGTCTGCTTTGATGGACATGGAAGAAGACATCTTGGAAGGCATGAGATCCCAAGACCTTGATGATTACCTGAATGGCCCCTTCACAGTGGTGGTGAAGGAGTCTTGTGATGGAATGGGAGATGTGAGTGAGAAGCACGGGAGTGGGCCAGTAGTTCCAGAAAAGGCAGTCCGTTTTTCATTCACAATCATGAAAATTACTATCGCCCACAGCTCTCAGAATGTGAAAGTATTTGAGGAAGCCAAACCTAACTCTGAACTGTGTTGCAAGCCATTGTGCCTTATGCTGGCAGATGAGTCTGACCACGAGACACTGACTGCCATCCTGAGCCCTCTCATTGCTGAGAGGGAGGCCATGAAGAGCAGTGAATTAATGCTTGAGCTGGGAGGCATTCTACGGACTTTCAAGTTTATCTTCAGGGGTACCGGATATGATGAAAAACTTGTGCGGGAAGTGGAAGGCCTTGAGGCTTCTGGCTCAGTCTACATTTGTACTCTTTGTGATGCCACCCGTCTGGAAGCCTCTCAAAATCTTGTCTTCCACTCTATAACCAGAAGCCATGCTGAGAACCTGGAACGTTATGAGGTCTGGCGTTCCAATCCTTACCATGAGTCTGTGGAAGAACTGCGGGATCGGGTGAAAGGGGTCTCAGCCAAACCTTTCATTGAGACAGTCCCTTCCATAGACGCACTCCACTGTGACATTGGCAATGCAGCTGAGTTCTACAAGATCTTCCAGCTAGAGATAGGGGAGGTGTATAAGAATCCCAATGCTTCCAAAGAGGAAAGGAAAAGGTGGCAAGCCACACTGGACAAGCATCTCCGGAAGAAGATGAACCTCAAACCAATCATGAGGATGAATGGCAACTTTGCCAGGAAGCTCATGACCAAAGAGACTGTGGATGCAGTTTGTGAGTTAATTCCTTCGGAGGAGAGGCACGAGGCTCTGAGGGAGCTGATGGATCTTTACCTGAAGATGAAACCGGTGTGGCGGTCATCATGCCCTGCTAAAGAGTGCCCAGAATCCCTCTGCCAGTACAGTTTCAATTCACAGCGTTTTGCTGAGCTCCTTTCTACCAAGTTCAAGTATAGGTATGAGGGAAAAATCACCAATTATTTTCACAAAACCCTGGCACATGTTCCTGAAATTATTGAGAGGGATGGCTCCATTGGGGCATGGGCAAGTGAGGGAAATGAGTCTGGTAACAAACTGTTTAGACGCTTCCGGAAAATGAATGCCAGGCAGTCTAAATGCTATGAGATGGAAGACGTCCTGAAACACCACTGGCTGTACACCTCCAAATACCTCCAGAAGTTTATGAATGCTCATAATGCATTAAAAACCTCTGGGTTTAACATGGACTCTCAGGCAAGCTTAGGGGACCCATTAGGCATAGAGGACTCTCTGGAAAGCCAAGATTCAATGGAATTTTAAGTAGGGCAATCACTTATGAGTTGGTTTTTGCAATTGAGTTTCTCTCTGGGTTGCATTGAGGGCTTCTCCTAGCACCCTTTACTGCTGTGTACGGGGCTTCACCACCCAAGAGGTGGTAGGTTGGAGTGAGATGCTACAGACGCTCTCAAGTCAGGAATGGAAACTGATGAGCTGGTTGCTTGAGCCTTTTAGTGAGTTCCGAAAAGCAACAGGAAAAATTAGTTATCTGAAAGCTCAATAACTCATAACAGGAATAACTGCAGGGGACGAGAGTAAACAAAGATCTGTGTATGCTGGGGAACTGTCGTGGAAATCAAAGCCAAGGTTATCAAAGAACAGCCCACGAGGCCAGGAAAGAAATTGGTCCTGTGGTTTTCATTTTTCCCCCTTGATTTATTATATTTTGTATTGAGATATGATAAGTGCCTTCTATTTCATTTTTGAATAATTCTTCATTTTTAAAATTTTACATATCTTGGCTTGTTCTATAAGATTCAAAAGAGCTTTTTAAATTTTTCTAATAATATCTTATATTTGTACAGCACAATGACCTTTACAAAGTGCTCTCAATGCATTTACCATTTGTTATATTTATGCAGAATTACTTTACATCAGGACAATTTTGAGAAAATCAGTCCTTTTTATGTTTAAATTATGTATCTATTGTAACCTTCAGAGTTTAGGAGGTCATCTGCTGTCACAGATTTTTTAATAATGAATTTAGAATACACCTGCTAGCTACAGTTAGTTATTAAATCTTTCGATAATATATATTTACTTAGCTATCAGAGTGTGATTCTTTATTTTTGCTTTTTAATTTCAGGTAATTTAGAGTTTCCAAATTTAGAGCTTCTGCATACAATCTTAAAGCCACAGAAGCTTATAAGAATATAGGTTAGCTTGATGTCTAAAAATATATTTCATGTCTTACTGAAACATTTTGCCAGACTTTCTCCAAATGAAACCTGAATCAATTTTTCTAAATCTAGGTTTCATAGAGTCCTCTCCTCTGCAATGTATTATTCTTTCTATAATGATCGGTTTACTTTCAGTAGATTCAGAATTGTGTAGCAGGATAACCTTGTATTTTTCCATCTGCTAAGTTTAGATGGAGTCCAAATGCAGTACAGCTGAAGAGTTAACATTTACACAGTGCTTTTTTTGAGGAATGTTTTCACACTCATTTTTCCTTACAACAATTCTGAGGAGTAGGTGTTGTTATTATCTCCATTTGATGGAGGTTTAAATGATTTGCTGAAAGTTATTTAGGGGTAATA